>NC_140401.1:10010000-12899166 GCF_056956725.1 Heliconius melpomene rosina
AAATAACAATTTTTCCACGAACACATCTGTTCAAAGGTAAAGTCCAAGTCAATTCTTGGGACAGTGGTACAACGTTTTGTAGGTGTACATGACTCTCTGGAACGGTTTTTTTTGGAGGAATTGGATGGAAGATGTAAAACGCTAGCAAGCGGAAAAACACGTGAACATTATTTTCGAATTGTTTTATATTATACATTTATTAATATAATCATATAAATTCTAGAATATCTGGTCATAAAAGTTAACGTTTATAAAAAGTAATAACAATAACTCATACATGCCATTGAAACGCAGTATCTTCAATATTAATACAATTTATATTATTTATTGGCAAAAAAAATATTTTACGGGCTTTACTTTTTTTTTTTTACATTTAGAAAGGAATGACACCATTGTTGTTTAATAAACTATTTGGCTACTATTTAATCGCCTTTGCCATTCGTATTTGCATGGCGGTATAACTATGGCTACGGTGCCCTCTCGTTACCTCTTTCGCCTAGTCTTCAACCTGCCCATTTATTATACCCTCTGGCGGGTTTTAATGCGTTTTACGTGACGTTCTTCCTTCTTTATAGTTAAAATTATAAATAAATTGGTTTAAAATTAGAGTTGGTTGGACTTGGTTATCAACATACAAACATTACGTTTAGACTTTTCATACATAGATTTATACTATAACTAGTGGACCCGAACACGGCTACGCCCGCTTGAACTATACGAATATTTATATTATTTTCAGTTTTCAATAGAGAGATGCGTTAAGCTCATTTTGGGTGACGTTTTCAAACAACAACATCCTTTGCAAATCGTTGCTTAGCAACGGTCGCTTAGCGACGGTTGTTATTAACATGGCAGAAAAAATTGCATGTCAAATTAATTAGTATTTTAATATATTGGTATATATCGAAAATATTACAAATATGAGAAAAAAAGTATCCTATGTTTATCCCGAGAACCTCAAGTATCTCTATATGAGTATTTTATCACAATTAAATTAGCGGTTTGGCCCTGATTGCGTAAAAGACAGACAGACAGACATACGGTAGATATGGATATGATTCATCTTATAATCTTATAATTATATATAGATATATACATTTATGTGCTAAGCAAGATCCGCATTTAAATATATCGGTGACACGAAGCGATTTAATTCGTGACCGGACATCGGATGATCATACAAAGTTTGTCCAGCGAACTTTACCTTGGAATTATTATGTTATATTATTTTATATTGCACTAGCGGCCCGCCGGCGGCTTCGCCTGCGTGAACTACGTTATTATTGATTTCTGTCTCTATGAGTACCTACTCTTATGCAAAATTTGAGATTCCTAACACTTGTAGTTTCTGAGATTTCGTGATGAGTGAGTGACCTTTCGATTTTATATATATAGATTAAAGGCATTGCGCAAATAATGATAATTAATACTCCCTTTTTGTTATTAATATCATATATTGTTTTTGTGATCCTCATAAACTGTCTTTTTTACCAAAGATATCCGACAGATTTAAACGTTACCTATTTATATTTTGAATACTTAAAAAATATATATATTTTTTATAATAATTTGAACAAAGAGTACTAAACGAATTTAGATGAAACTTTATAGTTATACATATAGTATATAGTTATATATATAGCTTACATATCAGAATACTACATATGCTACAATTTATGTCAAGATACTGTATGAATTGGCTATAATAATAAACTTAAGAGGGCGAGACCGCGTTTAGGTCGCAAGTATTATCTATATAAAAACAAAAAAAAACAAGTACTATTTATACTTTATACATATGAAGCCTGGAATGTAATGATGGAAATACCCTAATCTATGTTTTTATACAATTTTGTTTTTACGCTATCGAATTAATTGTATATGTTTCCTTAAATAACGTTTCTATAATTACATATGAAACGATACGTCTAAATGTAAACAATTTTTTGCTTGACTGTTCGTCTATTATAGATAATATTTTTTTGTAGACCCACTTAGAATACATTTGATTTCTATAATTGTATTATTTTAGTATGTAGTTTGTATAGTACGAGTTATTTTTTCACTACGTTTTCTTTCTTTTTTTTATATTTACATTAATAATTATAAGCTTCACACTTAATCCTGCACATAGCAAGGCAGGCAGAGAAACCTATTCTTCGATTTTCGCCCAACTTCGAGGCATTGTGATTTGAGTGGGAATATTTAATGCCATGCTTACCCGAGTTGGAATCGAACCCATATCCATCACGCTTACAATCAGATGTCCACTGCACCACGATAAAACATGTTTTAGCTTCGCACATAGCAAGGTAGGTAAAAATAACCTGTGAACCTAGTAGGAATCTTTCCACCGAAATTTCGAGACATGGCATATTGAGTGGCGGAACAAAACACCGCCCTTTATCTCATTACTAAATCATTTGAAACAATTAAACATTTCATTACCCCGATTGAGAATCGAACTCAAAACTGTCTCATTCTGTAGATGTATTCTGTGTATATAAATACGGAAGAACACAAAGTTATTTTTTATATTTTAATCAAATTGATATATTGTTTGAAACTTCACAGACCGTAAACAAGCAATTAAAGTGTTTTGAACATGATTAATTTATTAAATTGTTGTTGTCAATGCTTGGAGGTGATTTTTTAAAATATTTTTTTAAATACATATGAAGATATTGTAATTTTTTTTTAAATATATATTTAGTTCAAATTATTCAATTACGGTAGAATTTTAAGGAAAATCAAATAACACCTGCTGAATAAAAATAAAAGGATAAATTTTATTCATCATCGCGGGCCATAAATAAAATTAATGTATCTTGCGAAGACAACATTAAGAACATTAGTAATTAAAATATGCAATTTACCTATTAATTAGTTAGTTAAAAACAATTTGCAAGCGAATTCTTAATAACGGGTTTAGTTTGAACAAGTATGTTTTTACTTTTTACATTTAAATGCATGTTTTATTTAATAAAATGTAGATACATCGTTTTTAAATTTAAAATTATTTCTTTTTTAAAAAGGCAATGAAATTCTAAATGTTCTTTATTCAATTAGGCAACTACAAGCAATGGGACTACGAGGCAGGAAGCAACCGACGCAACGAAGGCAGTTTTGGGTAAAATGGGAACGCATTATCTGAACACTGATAGGTTATAATGTATAAATAAAAACGGCATCTCAAGATCGCTCTCAGAGTTGAGAGCGATTTATAGACACGCGCCTAAGTGTCTATAATGTATTATAATTCAAATTGGTATATGTAATCTTAGAAACCGTTGAACAAATTCCGTTCTGCACATACTTATATATTATGTAAATTGGCAAAACGGGATTTCGCTTCAAGGACAAGGTCGAATTAATTATCACCTCTCATTGTACGTTGTAGGTCTTAAATAAATATGTAAATTTGAGAAATGTCTAGACGATATCTTCCTTTTATGTAAGTATATATTTATTTAACTTAAATAATAAAAAAACACATAAATGATGCCTGCCTATTAAAGTGATGGTTGTTGATTCAATTCTGCAAAACCTAGTGTTAAAACACTCCCATAATATCTCGGACAAAATACGAAAACTGAATATAATAAAAAAATAATAATAAGTATACAATGATTATATAATTTTATAATGCCTAACTTTGATTGCTGACCTTCAATACGACCCGGATCGAATGAAATTGATACACCAAATTAATAAAGCTATCAAAATGCATTACACATCATTTTTTCACACAAAAAAAAAATAATATAACTTATATGCCATAATATATTTTATATGCCATATATGCCTTTAAGCTTAACGTTATAGCAGGGTAGACATAGGGATCGTGGTATTAAAAAACAATACAGTCAGCCCAATTTTTGAGACATTGCGAGTTGAGTAGCGAAACTCAGCGCTGCGCCGAGGAAATGAAAATAATTTTTATTTCCTCGAATGAGAATCGAAACCATAAACGTCGCGTTTACAGTCAGACTGTCTGTAGGCTACGACGACCTAAAAGACGATAACGAAAGATATTAGGTTATTTTAAACAACATATAACGTCTCTTTTTAGGGAAAAGCACAGATCTAAGTGACTTATTCTTTATTTACTAAACAAAATATAGAAGGTGAGATAAAAAAAATTCTAATATGAGTAAATTTTTAAAATATAATATAAGAAAAAAAAATTCTATAGGAAAACTAATTAGATACCTATATTGGAATATTTTTTAATACCTACAAAAAAATGTATATTTCAAAAAAAGGATAGCGATAGCAAATGCCATAAGGTCATATAAAAATATATTTCATTGACATTGACACATACATATGATCATGAACTCTACGAGAAATCTCTTCTCACGTACAGATTTAACCGGTTTCAAGTTAAAATTATTACTTTGTCTATAATAAGACGCCATGTTTAAATTGTAATAATACACTATACTGTTTAAAAATAAACATGTTCTAATATTTTTTTTAAATAAAATCTTGAAATAGGTACTGATAACATAAAAAATATAATAATTGCAATTTTTTATAGCACAAAATTTAAAATATTTACACAAAAAAATTCAAAATTAAATATTTATCACCGATTTCGGTAATTTAACATTTTTACGTTTAGTAATTTTAATTTGTGAGAATACAACATATCATATAATTTATGTCATATTTTTATTTTCCCGCCATTTAGAATAAAGACTGATGTTTTTTAATTGTTATTTAGTTTTATTATTTTCATACTTAATTAGCGATATTTTGATAAGAAATCGATTATATTGTTAATATGTATTTATCGTTATAAATTTTATATTATGTTTGTAAATAAGCGTTTCTTCGAAACAAGTCTACATTTTTGTATAAACTTTTTTACGTCTAGTCGATTCTTATATTCTAAAGCTTACAAATGTTGACATAATTGCAAAATGTCATGAAACATCAAAATTTCTGTGAATCTTGTCGTGTTTTAAGTACTTAATATTACAATACACGTAAATGAAGACAGCAACAAATCCTGAACACGTGAGTAAATCTATAATCTATAATTTAATTAATTTCGTGAGAGAAAATAATTTAGTGTTATGTCACTCCATTTTCGACATTTCTAATAACTTTGAATCCGTTGCATTGTCGGAATTTTACACCAAATTTTATTTACCTAAGTCGACATTTGAATCTACAATCATCGTTTTTTAAAAAGCATTTCAAATAAGCAACATTTATAATTTTAATCCCTATCAAAAAATAAAATCCATTTAAGCTTGCTCAGGATAAATAATCCCTAAAGTTCAACCTCCCACGTTGACTTGATAAAATAAAACTCTGATATAAAAACTTTTGGTATTCTTCGTCTTATCTTTCAATATTACCTTTATTAAAGTTTTATATCGTTTTTGATGACCAATCACTCAAATTAAGGCTTTATCATGTAAATATTATGAATTTACTTTAACCTCTTTGAGATTGCACACAATGATTTGATTTTTTTTTAGAGCTTCATGTTGTGTCTCACATAGTAGGGCATGCAAACGGAATGCCCTGCGGCACGACGGCCACTCTCGTTAGGAATTTTAAAAAAGGGGAATATTTATATATGTAGATCTAATAAGACAAACTAAGTAATGAAATTGGGCTTGTCGTGGAACAATGGCGCAGCGTCTGACTGTAATCGCGACAGTTGTGGGTTCAATTCCGTCTCGGCGAAATTTAATATTTTTATTTTCTCCTCTTTGCAAATTTAAAATTAGCTTCATACTGTAACTATAACTTTAGAAAAATCGCTATTTTATACTCGATTTAACGTAAACTGAAACTGAATTGCAAAGTTCATAATAGAATATTATATGACTAAATTTTCTTTACTTATCCTGTCTGATACGACAAATACTACGAAATAAAAAGTTAATTGTATTTTAAGCTGGAATTTCCCTTAAAACAAGTTTATATATTTCCGTCAGCTCGCAAGGAATTCCCTTCATTATATATTTATTCATGTATGATAATTGACAGCTCAAGCTCGGGCTTGCATCCCAACAGAAAAGGGTATAATAATTTTATAGAATACTAGCGACTCAAACATGACTTCGCACGCCTAAACTTATATAACCCAATTATACAAAATTTCTGTGAAAATTTAAGTAGTAATTAAAGTAGGGTTCAAGCTTATGAGGCTTTTTAATTTAAAATATTTTTTTACTGCCGATGTTTAACTGCAAATGTTTGATAATTGAATTTTAATATAAATGAATTTATGGTATTTTAAGGAGATATGCACAGATGATGTTATTACAATTTTCTTTATTGCACACAACTGAAAATAAACGAATACACAAATTTTGTTGTTTTTGTGCAATAAAGGATATTGTAATTGTAACTGTAGCGTTTTTCATTAATATTAGAAAAACAACAAGATTTTTCTAATAGTCAGATATTGTATCCCGCTTCACCGTGGATTAATCATTTTGCATCGAGTTTTGTTTTGTAATAGTTACTAAAATAACAGCATTCTAAGGTGCTTAATAATTTCAATTTGAAATTGTATATTTTCATTCTAAACGAGCAAAACAGGAAACCAATAAAATATATATATTCAAAGATTTGTATAAAAACAAATTAAGAGGATATTTCCTAGTACATATTAATATTGATGTAATGAATAACATCATGATAAAGTTTTCTAGTTTTGGTAGTACCTACATATGCATAGCGCTAAAAGGCAGGACAAGAAGCGTCATAAGAAATATCTAATGCCTATATTTATTTCTCTTTATTTATAATTATTTTATTGCATTAATAATAATATTCAAATTAAATATTTATAATAATAATCAAATATTCAAATTTTCGAATTGATCAAATATGATTCTATAAAATATACAAGAATAAATATAAAAAAGTAAACACTATTCGTAATTCCAATTAAATATTTAAAATTAAGTTTTCAATTAAAGTATTTATAAGAAACTAATTTAAAGAATTATATAATTACTGTAACACCTAACTTATAACTATGAGAAGTAAATAATTCTTCCGATTGGTTTAATAAAATCACTCAGAACAGTTCAAAATAAAATATTAAAAAAAAATTACTTACAAAAATCGCCACAAAAGTTCCAACACGAAGCATTTTTCGATATTTTCAATATAATATGTATATATTCGTCTCACGCGAATACTAAAGTCAAAATAATGTGGAATCATTTGAGCGCATCTTCTATATACAGCCTCCGGTGACGTCATCACCCCTCTTTGCCCCCCTAAACCTGTTAGGTGCTCATCTCCACGAGTTTTGACCTTTCCTCGTAATCCATTGAAGAGTTATTAGGAATATAGGTATAAATGGTATTTAAAAGAAGCGATGTATAGAAAAGCAGTTTTCTGAAATATTTACGTTTCATATTTACGCTTATTTATAATTTTCTGTCAGTACTGTTTGTTTTGTAGTTATAGTTGTATGTTATGATTTTACAACCATATTTATAATTCTTAGTGACGATAATGTGGCGTAGATTCTTATATTTTAAGTTTTTTTTTTTCATAGAATGCGATACTTGTATGTTTGTTTGTCTACATCATGTGGCGAACGCAGAGATATCAGTTCCTCTCATATTTTTTTTGAGTGAAATTTGAAGTTATCATTTTTTTTATTCAAATTCAACATATCCTTTACTTAAATAGGCTTTTGTAAGTACTTTTACATTATTCAAATGAACATACCAAAGGCTTAAAAGGCAGTTCTGCTGAAAAGAGTCGGCAATAAATTATAATTTTTTTCTTTTTCTTAGTGGTATAGGCTTCTATTTATCGTTATAGGACTCTTCTCTGCAGACTTCCGCCCAATTTTCAAACATTGCGTATTGAGTAGCGGAACTTAACGCCACGCTTTTTATTTTTACCAAAACGATGAAATAAAAATCATTCATTCTTTCGAATGGAAATCAAACCCACAACCGTCGTGCTCACAGTCGCTGTGCCACTGCGACACGATGGCTTCTAATATTTAATTTTATATGCAAAAAGTCTTAATTCTTGTAAAAGCTACAAAAGTCTGGTATGATTTGTTTAAGTATTATATATTTTTTTCACGTTTTGATTCATTAACTTCTCAACATTTAAAACTAAACCATTGTGAAACATATGGGAAAACGATAGACTAGAACTTAGATATATTCCCGGTTCATTCCTGTACGAAAAATTAAAAGTGAATTAAGCCTACATTATCTATGCTTATCCTGTAAAATATATGAAAATATATAAATTTATGAAATTCTTAATTTATAAATAAAAATAATTATATAAACTGAAATTTTCACCAAAAATAAAATCTCAAGCTTTCTGCTGAAATTTTCATAATTTTTTTGTACAGACTGAACTGTGTCGCCTGTTTATAATATGATCACCGTTTACGATGCCATTGGCATAACAAAAGCTATAAACCCTTGTCACTGCCTTAAAATCATATTATTGAAAGTTTTTCATTGCCTTATTAATATAAAATTCTTTATAAATTTCTTAATAATAAACCTTTTTTACCTGCGATTACCTTTAATCATTTAGATTTTTAACATAAGTAACTTTTATGGTGGTAATTTGGCGGCTTCATCCCCGTTGTTAAGGCGTGACCTAGAATTTTCTAGGCATCTGAGCGCAAGTTACTCTGGGCTATACTGAGATTGCAAACGCAACGGTTGTGGGTTTGATTCCCACTCAGAGGAAAGAAATACTTCATATTTTCATTTCCTCGCCCTGGTAACAAGGAATCCTGGCGTTGAGTTCCGCCACTCAACAAGCAATGTCTCGAGAATTCGGCGGAAAGTAGGTAAAAACTCTCTTAACACTAGCTTATGCACAGGGCGGGGTATAGCGTGTACCTAAAAAAAATAATTAATTAACGGAAAGGCAAAGTCGTAATCTTAGTTTGCCTGTGCCTAGTCTAAGTGAACCCGTAACCATCGCGTTTAAAGTCAGACGTCCACTTCGCCACAATGCGGTCACATATATGAAGGTTTGTAATAATTATTATATGTATAATAATATACTGCGTATCCATACCTATATTATAAATTCGAAAGTAACTCTGTCTGTCTGTCTGTCTGTCTTTTACGCAATCAGGACCAAACCGCTAATTTAATTCTGATAAAATACTCATATAGAGATACTTGAGGGTCTCGGGATGAACATAGGATACTTTTTTTCTCATATTTGTAATATTATCAATATATACCAATATATTAAAATACTTATTGATTTGACATGCAATTTATTCCGCCATGTTGATAACAACCGTCGCTATGCGACCGTTGCTAAGCAACGATTTGTAAAGTTTGCTGTTAGAAAACGTCACCCAAAATGAGCTTGCTTAACGCATCTCTCTATTGAAAACTGAAAATAATTACATTAATATATTTAATAAATATTCGTATAGTTCAAGCGGGCGTAGCCGCGTTCGGGTCCACTAGTATTAAATAAATAACAATGTTTCTTATACCCTAAAAATAGTTAAACACACGTTATAGCAATGTGTGAATGATAGATCGCTTCCGTTACTTCCCGATATAATTTCCGTTATTTATGATGTAAAGGTTTAAGGTTTAATATTCGGTTTTTGTTCGAATTAAATCGAATTAAATTCCGGGACATTTTAATATTAAAATATTATAGTAATTATTAAACCTTGACTTCCTAAATTTTTAACTTACTTAATAGTAAAAAAGTATGTATAAAATTTAAAAACATCTTGTTCATACACCAATACATGAGTGTGGATGTCATGTGTTTGTTTAATCTAATTTGTTACATCGTTTCTGAGAAAAAAATTGTACTAAGAACATAATAATTTAATTTTTTGATTCTTATTTTACTAATTTTAGCTGTACGGATACACGTTATCGTCATTTCACTATACAGATAAAAATAACTTTGGTGACCTATCTGTCTATACTATACTTATGAATATATTGTGAGAAGTAGGGTTTAAGCTTTTAATAAAATACATAAATTATGATTAATAATGTCCTAATAGTAAGATGCAACGTTTGGTACATTTGGAATGACTGGTCTGGTTCTGATTAAAACCAACTTGGGGGATTTCTTACCTCTTTGGTAAACAGACACTCCGTTCTCCACTTTCCGGGTAAAACTGGGGTTCATCGCGTGTTTTGTGATCAAGTTAAACAAGAAATATCGGCCATACCATCTACCCAGTACGAGAAAATGAAATTATTTTATTCTCTCGAATGGGAATCAAAACCACACCCAACGCATTTGCGTTGGGTGTGGTTTTGATTCCCATTTACACACTTAAAAGTTATTCCGCTTGTTTTTCTCAATTCATTAAATATTTCCAAATAAGCAACGTTCTCCTATTTTCTAATATATAAGTAAATCTGGAAGATGGAGTAACGTCTTCGAAATAAACATCCGCCACGTGTGATATCATGTTATTTATTACACCATTACTACAGTAAATAATTTAGATCACATTATCAATAATGAATGAATCACCGCGATCAGATAAATACCGGTATAAAAATAATTTTTAATAAGCAGTTGTGCCAATATTCTACGCAGTAACTTGAATCGTTTAAATTATTCTTCTTTAATATCTTGACATGATATCCTAGTGATAAATCACTTCATTCTCCAAATCTGTGCGTGGTCAATGTTATCAATCACAAGCGGGGTGTAGAGTAACGCTATTTAATAAGTAATGTCTCGAAAATTAGACAGAAATTGGGGAACAGAATGTCTTAGCATTAAGTTCTCTCTGTTTACTCTACTTTGCAGGAAAAAGCATGATGATGTCTTTTTTATATGTCGCAAAGCGAATTCAAGTATTTTAGCTAATAATTTGGCAAAACTGAAATGAGTATAGCGGATGTTACCTGACCTTCCACACCTAATATGAATCACCTTTGAAAACATTTTGCGTAATATTTAATCATATGAGGTGACACGAGGGTGTCACTGTAAACATGATGGTTGTGGTTTCGATTCCCATACGAGGTAATGACATATTTAATATTTTCCTAGTTCTGGTAACGAGGCAAAGCGCGGCTTGGAACTCAACTAGTCTTAATGGGAACGGGATGTCTTATTGAGTTACCAGGTTACCTCTGCCTACCCTGCTATGTACAGGATAGAGTGTAAAGCTTAAACTAAACATTATATATCACACATTATACTACCATTAGGTACCGTACCTAGGCTGTTCCTTTTTGTTCCGTTTAGTAAGTCGACTCTGACTAGGTTCTTTTTTTATTTTCTCGGTAGCATTTGTCTTGCCAACAGATTGCCTGTCAAGAAGAAACAGTGCGTTTAGTCTAGAAAACAAAGAAATATTATATTTTCCCAGTCGTAATCGAACCCACAATCACCATATATATTCGGGGATCGACTACGGTACCTTGAAAATATCTCACAATATTTCTTATACTAATTTCGCACATTGTATGACCACTAGGGTTTTTATTTTAAGAAAAATATGTACCTACATATAAATATTTTTATTTCAACATTACTAAGAATAGTGAAATACCGAAATCTTATTAATCATACTCGTAAATATTTAGGTTAGGATGACCCTGTAGAAGCACCGGACAGGTAATACCTGTGAAGTCATAGGTCGCTAGTTTAATTTCCGTGATGGCAAATATTTGTATCAATCATTGTTAATCGTATTACATAATATACTCGACGGTTGTGGGTTCGATTCTCATTCGGGGGAAAGAATTATTTTCTGTTCCTCGCTCTGGTGATAATAGAAAAAGTGCGATGTTGAGGTCTTCCAGTTAACACGCAATGAATGTCTTGAAAATTGTAAGGTAACTGAGGAATGAATTGTTTTAATTTTTGTTTTTATTAGGTTCCTGTAAACAAACCGATATAAAAAGGCCCTTTGACGTAAGAAATATTTAGAAATCTACAATCTAACGTTTTTTTATGTTTCTGTGGAATGTTGACTCTTTTTTCTTGGTAAACAAACACCTTGATAATCAAGACAAAAGTCCATTTAATAAAATCTAAACAAAAAATTATATAAGTCGAAGTAGGAAAAAATCTAATTTATTCCTACTTCGAAGTTCTATTTAGATAAATACTCGTAAATGAAAAATATTACTTAAGCTTTACTTGTTCATTTCAGTTAAAAAGAATTAAATATATTTATTATGTACGAATGACAAATTGGATATATAATCCATTTCATGGTTATAGATCATCTTAATAAATACAAACCCAAATACTATTAAATATGTATGCAAACTCTAAATTGAAATTCTTAAGAGGTTTATAAAATGTTTTGAATATTCCTGCGACTTTGTGTGTCTGTTGTCCAATTTCTGATGAGCGACTGTTAAGGATTCAATTCTCATTTGAGGAAATGGGAATGTTTATATTTTAAACTAATTAGGTACTAAATAATAACTTTTACTAAACTCATAACTCACTCTAGGCCCTATAATACTAGGTTAACGGAAAGTATTCTATAGATTTTCATTAGATTTTCATTACACGGCGAATGTCATAAAAACTTAATTGGTTTCCTTCTCTAAGGGACTCTACACCCAGATGTTCGGTATTAATTAATGACCTTTTCAGACACGGAACAACAAAAACTCTTTAAAGGACAACGATGACGATGATTATTAATTTATTTTTACTTATCCTACCATAGTTCTGGGGTTTCGTATTTAGTAAAATCAATATACTTATGTTACAAGCTGGTGATTCTCAACTAATCTGGGAAAAGATCACCTAAAAAAACCATTTTGGTTTGAAAATAATGTGTCTGGCTGGTATGTGCTAAGTGTAATTCAATGCCAAGAGAACCCTAAATTTGTACGTTTCTGTGGAACACTTACCCAACGCCTGGTGGGTTTGCGTGTTGCTTAAATTAAGATACATGACAGTAATTTATTAAATAAATTTTATTTATGTCATGTTATATATTTATCTCGAATAATTTGTATCGATTTCGCCGACGCTCGAGGAACGTCCGGACTCCGGTCGAAAATTGATGCAAATTTTATTCCGTGAGCGTGGCTTAGGTATATTATGATTATCAGGTTGCATCACGAAAGTTCAAGGTAATTCTGGCGTGATGGACCCCGGACGCTATACACATTCGTAGCTGTATAGTTATTATTTTTACTTACATACAAAATGTATGCATTTCCCAGATTTTTTCAAGTATTATTGTATTAATCAAATAATCTTCTAATATTAACTCAAAAATATAAGCTTAGATATATAACCTATAAATATTAAATATATACAAATTTAGGTTACTATTTTCTTTTTAAAGGGGATAAATAAGATCTTTATGATTTAGGACAAGGTAATATGGGCAACGACCAATCAGTTCGAGCAACGCATTTCAACCGGCCAGAGGATGAAACAGATGCCTTAGATAATGAAACTTTGGACCAACACCATATCAATATATCAAATAAAATGGTTATTTTTTTATTTGCCTTTATTATTGAGGTTTTGCATTTTTTCATCAGATGAGCTTTGAATGTGCAAATTTTGTACTCAACCGTCTTTAAAGTTGTTCCGTTACTTATATTAATAAAGTTAAGACATTCCGTTCTCCACTTTCCGCTGATTTTTTTGAGGCATTGCGTATTGAGTGGCGGAACTCTACGTCGGGGTTTCGCCTTGTTGCCAAAACGAAGAAATGAAGATATTAATAAATAATAATTTATTCCTTCGAGCGGGGATCGAACCCACATCCGTCGAGTTACAGTCATACTATTGTGCCTCCTGCGCCACGACTTTCTACATAATAAGTAGCAATAAAATAATATAGAATAAGATTATTTGTATGTTTATTGTTTGTGATCGTGTCTTTTTTTTTGTTTCTATGAATATTTTATAAATTATAACAAACAAGAACAAGTAAAGTAAAAAATTATAAACTACTTACTTCCATTAATAGCTATTATTTCGTTCATAATAATATATGTAAATAATACTTTAAAATCCTTATTATAAAATAATTAACTACGTATGTCGTTACATCATCTAAGTAAATTGAAATTTAAATAAATACCTACATAATATGTTCTTACTTCTAGTAGGTTACTATAAATGAATCACGATTATTGTAGTTTGATAGCTATATTTTAGATATATTATATCTAAAGTCAATAATTTAATGCGTATTTGTCTATTTTCTAGAAGACACCATGCTTACAATGTACTTATTAAAAATATATTTATAGGTACATAAGTTAATTATTATTAATTATTGTTAATTAATTGTGACCCATATTGCGCAGGGCACAAGCTTGCGACTGTGCACGCAACAGGTATTGGGTTTGATTCCCACAAATAAATATTTTATTTTTATTTTTTCCGCTTTGGTTGTTAAAGACTGATCTTGAGGTCCACCATTTAAGATTAGGTTGCCTATGCCTAATGGGGGAAAATTAAATTGACATTAACATACACTGAAAGTAATATATAACTTTCACGTAAATATACCGCCTAGTAGCTATTTCTAATCTTTTTACATTATCAGATTGAAAGACTAGTGGAGGATGCAGCTTTAGTAGCGGATGTAGATACAGGATTAACGAATTCAAAGGGAGATTACAATGAGAAGATATTCATTGAAAAGTTGCGGTGTATGGATGAGACCCATTCGGAATTATCCGGGTATATATAATTAATTATATTTGTCATTGGAAATTATCTGCCGAGAATTAACTAAATTTGTTAAATTAATAAGTAAAACACCTGAGTGTGACCATTGTGTGTTCAATTCCCTTTAGAGAAATATTTGTTTTATATAAGTATCTTTTATAAATGTCCCATTTTATCGGAATGGTATATAAATGTGATCGATTGAAACAACCCTCTCCGCGATTACCGCAGTGCGCTATTTTAATGTAAAAAATATTTATTAAAGTGTCAATTATATCTAAATAAACGAAAATATCAGACGTCAAGAAAAATTAAAGGTATTCTAAAAGAACAAAAGCACCTCTTTAAAAAACGAAAGCCCTAAAAAAGACGAAAGCTACCCTACAATGTCCCGTTTTGAGCCAACTGAAAATGGTCACGTCACGTAAAACCCCCCGGATCGATAACAACGATACATCCAACGAATAATATTTTTTTAAAATCTTTTACTTTACAATCATTTCCTTATTAGCTACAAGTAAGTATAAGAGGAAAATGGTAGTTTCGTCACATAAATAATGTATAAAAGATATTTTTGTAAGATACCAACGTGTCACTTGAATGAACGTCATTAAGTAGACTGATTGTATGGTTTTTAATTATAAAATATTTTGGAGTTCCTTGCCTACCAGTGTGGAACTCCAAATTCATACTTTTACGCATCAAATTCGTACCTGCTTGCCACTCATCTATATAAAAGAAACATTTTATATTTTAATACTTGAACTTCCCAAATTTAAGAGATATACAATATGGCAGTTATTAGCTGATTAAAGGATGTCACAGTGAGAATTAAGAAAAATGAGAACGAAAAAGAGAGAACGAGTGACGTAAGAATGGCACGCTTGCTTCATAAAAAAGATTTTATGAACGGACCTCAACGTCGCGCTTTGTCTTCTCACCAGAGCGAGGAAATGAAAATAAATCATTCCCCAGAGTGAACATCGAACAGGGACTCGACGGAGTAATATGTCACTCAGGGGGTGAATTGAAATAGACTTTTGCATACAGTTTTGAATCGTCAAATGAACTTAAAACTACAAAATAATTCATTTTCCCGCCCTAATAACAAACCAAAGCCCGACGTTGAGTATATGAGTATGTATGTATTATGATTATTCGCCAACGGGGTACGACGTGTCTTAGCTTTAGGTTCCCTCTGCCCACTTTACTATATGTGGGATACAGCGTTAAGCTAAGAAAATGTACAGAACATTCGAAATCGACTACTATCTTAACAATTTATTATTAAAGTGCTATCTGAATAATGATCGCTCATTATTTTGTATGTAAACGAAATGAAGGAACGTTTTCTCTATAATTTATACATTTTATATATTTTTTAAGCAAAAAGCTATATTTAATATGTTAAAGAACTTTAGACGGCGGTGAACATTTTAAAGTACCTATCTACTATTAAATTGATGACTTTTTTAGTAATGCATTCCTAAAGTTCGTTGGACTAGGTGTTATTTATGTTTTTGGTCTAGTGTACGTTGGTATTCTATTCGGTTGATAGTAGCGAGTTCAACTTTGTAGATAGATAAGTAACTAAGAGTAGCCTTTACCGGTAATTCATTTGAAATATAAGTTTCGATCTTTACCAATATTTAAAATAACCAAGACGTTATAATGACGAATACTTACCGTAAATACCTTACCTGAAATTGTACTAGTGCTGTTAGTGAGTAGTATCGAGTATTGGAGTGTATTTTTTAGGCTTACGTATCCAACGGGTGTACGGGACCCTGTTGCTAGGCTGACCGTTCGTCTTTCTGTACGTCCGTCTGTCACCAGACTGTATCTCATGAACTATGATAGTGAACTAGTTGATTTTTGCAAATGATGTATATAAATATATGTTGCCGCTATAAAAAAGAATACTAAAAAACAGAACAAAATAAATATATAAGGGGATCCCACATAATAGACGGTTTTATTAACTTTTTAAGGCGGTTTTATTAACAATGCCTATCGTGCGCGACTCCATCGATAATTATCTTATATCTATACGTGCAAATGCCGATTTTTAGTATTTTTATATTAATAGGTACCTATCTATATTCTTGATAACCATATTATTTATACCAATATATCTCAACAGTGGCAAGTAACGTAACCTGAACTTGAAGTAATTCTTTTAAGCTAAAACCATAAAATATAAAGGCTAATGTGTTTCTTAGGATTTATGCGTGTAGGCCATTGACCACTCGCAAAAAGGAAATCGAATATCGAATGACTCGAACGTTCTTAAACAATTTATATAGATTTATTTTTTATACAATTTATATAATTTATTGGGATATTCTTTTTTATTTTCAAAATTTGTTATCTAATTTTTGTCTATTTAGAAGTTCTTACGATACAATTTTTAGTTTTGACCTAGACCAGAGAAAGATATAATTTTTTTATATACGGCAGTTTTCTCTTACAGCTTTTGTTTTTGACTTATAGCTTTATCGTAATTGAAATAAGTAAATATTAATGCATTTTTTTTATTGTATGAAGAAAAGTCTAGGGATCGCAGCTTCAAATCAATTAATGTAAGGTACACATTTAAAGCTATGTATGAAATTTGAATATTGTTGTAATTGTTTTATTGTTTAAACTAGCGACCCCCTTGCGGCTTCGCCCGCTTTTACTACTGGATTATTCATATAATGTATGTTTGCAAAGCACTTAAGATAATGTGAAAATTAATTAAACTCTAATGCAACCCGCATTTTCGTAGTTCCAATAAGGATTTTCCAATTGTTTTACTCGGCAAGGATTTTTTAGTAGGTATCGTAATTTTAAATCTGTGCTACTAATCTTTTCAAGTACTTATTAAAATATATTTAAATGACTATTTTTAGATAGTTAAATGACTATTTTTAAACGGAAGAAATTATAAACAAAAGCCTTTCTACTAATAACTACTACAAAAAATATGAAACCAAATATATCGCGCTGAAATAATACATTCAACTCCAATTATCCAATACGTGCAAACGCATCAATCTTCGTTGCTATGCCTCTATAGCGGGCGGGTTTTTTTTTTCGAGCTTGTGGTTAATGCTGAAAAGGGTATTCTGTCCCTGATGAAAAGCAAGCACTACGTGGCTGCCTGTGAGGAAAATTAAATAGAATGCATTGGCCTGCAATCGAACCCGGGGCGCCCGCGTGGCAGGCGAGCATTCTACCACGGAACCACCGATGACTGCTCATGACGCGCTTGTATAAGCAAAACGTCGCGGGGCGCGTTTCGCAGCAAGGATGTTTTGATATTGTAACAACTTCTAAAGTACTTATTAAAATGAAAAAACAGTAAAAGACAGTTTTGATCTACATTAAATGGCCAACGTAACTAATATACTTATTTATATGCTGAGAGTAAAGGATAAGTAAAACTTAAGTCGGCACAGCTGATGAGTCAACGGCGTGATGTGTCAACAATTAAATGCGTTTTTCTCTAAAACTATTCGCAATTTTATCTTCGTTTAACGTAGAAAATTTATAAAGTATTTTAAAGGATAAGGATTAATACCATTATGGAAAAATATCCCTCACAATAAAAAATATATTGAAATTACTATTTTTAGACAGAAATATGATCACTACACGTTATCCTTAAAAGATAAAAATATGCTCTCGCGGACTTTTTTGTAGATCTTATTAAGAGGAACAATACTCCAGTACATTATTTTCATGTAGTACTTACCATTAAAGCAGCGCATGCGCGAAAGTGTCTCAATGGGTAGGACTTTAGACACATTTATCGTATTTATGTTAATTTACATAAGAATGTACAAATAATAAACTATATATAAACCTTCTACGGAAAATACTCGACCTAATGGTGAAAACCGCATCTAAATCCGTTGGGTGGTTTAGAAGAAGAAGAGTTAGAAACAACAGACAGACACGAAAAGCGACTTTGTTTTATAAGATATAGGATATTGAGTGAAATTGATGAATAACTGAGTAAGTACCTATGTATATTACTTTATACGTATGGATTAGATTACTTGAAATACACTAATAAAATACACTTTAAAGTACGTCGTGCTTTTGTTTTCGTGTATTATATTAAAATAATCGTGTTAATATTGTATCGTAATATTGAGTGTTAGTATTAAGCACGTTGGTAAGAGTATCTACACTAATATAGCTTTGTCATTTAGATAAAACTTTAATTGCTTTTGAGTATCATATTACAAATACAACTAATAAATAATTTTAAAAATACCGACCAAGTTCGATTCGCGCACGAAGGATCCGCACCATTACTTATATGAGATTCGGGATTGACATAAGAGTTGGTGACAGATATAGAATAGACGGACGTGCGTACGAACAGCGTCTTAGTAATAGGGTTCCGTTTTACCCTGTACGAAACACTAAAAACTATTCAATGCGTTTTGGGACAATTGAAAAGAGCTTGTGACGCAGTGCAGGACTTGTGTAGCGCAGTGGACTTAGGTTCTAGGTAGGTACTCTTGAGTTAGACTACATGCAGTGTTAAGTTTCGCCATATAATACTGACTGTATCAATTCATCTAGAAAGACTAATATTTTTATTATTGACACACTTAGGCGTATGACGAGGCGATGCCCATCCCAGAAATTTTACTAACAAAAAATTTGAACCGAAATATTAAAAATATTTATACATTTACACAAACATATCTGTGCATGGCTAAGGTCCAGTCAGCTATTTTGTACAGAGACCAACGTGACGCAGCGATTCAGCATGTGACTGGAAACGGGATGGTTATGAATTCAATTCTCACTTGGGTAATTCCACGCTCTGATCAAGAACAGAATGTTTCATCACTAAAGTACCCTGCTATATGGAGGATTACAGCGTTAAGCTACAAAAACGATTTTACAGACTAACATCAGAAGAGCTGAATTCCTTGATGGCGCGAGTGGAGATGAGGACGGCCAACATAGCATACTCTGAGCCCGTCTGCGTTGACATGAAGAATAAAATCATAGACTGTTATAATATGAGTTTGATTGATGATAATGATATTACTAAATGCTGGGATACTATAGGTAAGATATTAGTTTCATAGGTAAGTTAAAGTAAACTATAAGTACACATAATAAGAATAAATTAAGATTGTGGTCGAGACGTATGAGCAGCGGCTGTACCGCGTTTGATTGTAAACGAATCAGTTGCTAGTTCTAATGCCACTAGGGTGAACAAATTAATTTCGCGGGGTTAAGTTCCGGTGTTCAACATGCCATGTCTCGAAAATTGGGCAGACCGTGGGGTACAGAGTGTTTTAATACTAGCTTGGCTCTGGCTACCGTACAGTTTGCGGGAACAGCGTGAACATAAAGATCTTTGATTTAAATCTAATGCTAAATCACTCTGTTAACCATTAAAATACTTCCGTCACTCTCCGCTGAATTCTTGATGCATTTTGTGTTGAGCGGCGGAATATAATTAACACCGCGCTTGGCCTCGCTACCAGAGCCATGAAATGAAAATATTAAATATTTCATTCCTCCGAGTGGTAACCAAAGTTACAAACGTCGCACGTAGGGGCCTGCCCCTACGCCACGATCAGGCAGAAAAAAAAAATCCTTTAAAAAATCTATATAATTAATATAAATTTCTAGGTGAATTTTCAAGCTGTGTTCAAGAAGCGAGTACTAAAATGCTTCACGCTCGCAACGAGAAGGACGCGCGGGATAACGCTAGACGGTCACGCCACGTGGCCAGAGCTCGCGAACACGCGCTTAAAGAGCTACCTAGTGATGGGGAAAAGAGACGGAAGGTTACGTGAATTGTGTATTGAAATATTTTTTTTTTATAAATTAATAATATTTACTGAAATAAATATTACTGAATTTCTTTTTTTTTAATTCGTAAGTAGATCATTTAACGTGTAACTTTGGGACTGTAAGCACAACGGTTTAAAGTTAGCTTCCTACTAGAGAGAATAAACTACTTGATATTTTCATTTCCTCGCTCTGATAGCGAGGCCTCTGCCTCAAGAATGCGGCGAAAAGTGGGGAACGGAAGCATCTTAACACTAAGGTCCCAGATTAATTCTGCCTACCCTGCTATGTGCCGGATACAGTGTGAAGTTAAAAAAGTATTTATATGTAAAATGAAAAAAAAAAAGTAATGTACAATTACAAATAAAATTTAATAACATACAAGAATAGATTCACATTATAATTGAATATCAATTGGCATGATTGAAGTGTTCCTTTACGATAAATTTACGTTAATAAAATTGTTTCGATAAGGATTAGGTAGGTTGAGAGTAGAGTGACGTCACTCTATTCTTTATATAGAAATTAAAAAAAAATAACGTTCCTTATTTACATTAGTCTTTCAGTCGTAATCCAAAAAAAAATCAATTAAAAGTCACTTTCTTCTTAACATCATCGAAATTCAACTTTTTCACTTGTATCTCCTTATCTCTTACCAAACTTATATTGTTATCAATCTCTACAGGCGTTTGTTTGTTTGTTGACGACAAGAGCGCGATCTTTCTCCTCAATTCCCTTATTTGTACCGCACTCGCTAATTGTGATGTTCCTCTTGATAACACTTCTGAACGCAATTGGTCACATTGTGTTCTAAAAATAAAGAAAATGTAACAAATATGTATCTATACTTATAATAAAATTTTGAAATTCCAGAATTGTAGTAAAATTTCGGCAAGCTTATCTTAATATTTAATTTTTCATTTATTCAAATCGGCTCATAAATTAAAAAGTTATACGCTACAAATTATTCATTGAATTGGCTGAAACTTTAATTTTTAATGTATAAATATTGTCTTTATATAAGTGGGTGTACAAAGAAAGTATAATAATAATTGAAGGTCTGGAGTATCTGATAATGCACCCTAAGAGCTGGGCAAAATGGAAATGTCACCTTAATAAAATTTATTCATTTTGATGGGTCTCTTCTATTGATGTACATATGTATAAGAAAAAACTAATCTAATAAGAAAACCCACGCCATGTATGATTTACGTGTCACTCCTACCTATTCTGGATTATGGCACTAAGAATTCTCCTAAACTAATCTCTAGGTAAAACCAAGCCGAAGTTCCTTACCTTACTATCAATTTTTTATTTAAATAATGTCATATTCATTGATTTACAAAGTTACATGCAGTGCATAAGGAACAGATTGTCTTAACAGTAAGTTCCCTCTGCCTATACTGCTATATGCAGGATACAGTTTGAAATTTACAAAAAAAACTTACTTCAAATGTTCCAATACTCCGGGAAGCCATCCCTTATCGTTTGTATCGCAATGCTTGTTGAACCACCTTGATAATTCTCTCCTTTGTTTTTCACATACACTTTCTAGTTCTGTTATACGATCCTCATAACTCTCTATAAAATAATAAAAATAAATAATAAGAAAATACTCTCATAATTCATTTTATTGTCATGCTGTATCCTGCACATGGCAGGGTAGGAAGTGGGAACAAAGTACTTAGACGAACGAAGTAATGAAAATAATGTAAAGATGTATTTTCATTTCTTTGCTCTGGTAACCAAAATGCGGTGTAGAGTTCCACCAGTCAACACACAATGGCTCAAAAATTCGACGGAAAGTGGGAAAATGGAAGTGTCTGAATGCAAAATGAAGAGTCTCATCGCTAGGTTTCCAAAACCCCCTTGTCTACCCTGTTATGTGGGAGATATAATATGAAGCTATTAGTATAAATTAAATTTATAAATATACAAATGTGTTAGCAGCAGAATGAATGAATTAATTTAGACATAAAATGTATTTTAATATATTTACCAATAAGTTCTCTATCATGATGTGCAGCGGCACCAGCCTGCTGATCCCATATTGTTTGTTTCTCATGTAACAATGTATCTAATTCTGCCTGTTTATTTGCTAAGTCTCTCCTTAACTGAAATATATATATTTATTTTACATTAGTGTGATTAACATTTTTAAAAAATTTTTTAATATTTAATAAATAGTATTAGGTCTCTTATCTAATGACCATTCACACATATAATGTCATCGGAAATTTGTAAAAAAGACTCTCTGCTGAGATGGCAACAAGAATTCGATGTGGCTTGATGGGTACCAATAGCTTAATTGGCTACAGCCCTTAGTACCTTAGATGGTTTCCTAGATATGCAACTTCAATTCCCACAAAATTAAATTTTTGTATAACTTGAGATGCAAGACAATACATTTTTCCACATTTTAATGCTAGTCTTTCTCAACAGTACTTACTGCCTTCTAAGCCACTAGGAAGCTCCCTATAGTACTGACACTACTGACATTTCTATGTAAGTTAACGATTCAAATAGTAAGTGCTTGTAATGGCCTAATTGAATAAGGAATATTTTAATTTTGATCTTAATTGAAATAGTGTATTCAGTAAGCAATTGTGGGTCAATAAGACACTTTGTCTTACTGTGAATGTGATGATTGTGGATTGAATATCCACTTAGGGGAATAATAAATTATTTAAATATGAATTACAATAAATGTAAATAAAAATAAGCTTACTCTAGAGTTAGTTTGTTTCATTTGTATAAGATTTTTAGCCATTTCTTGCCTCTTGTCATCTACTTCAGCAAACAAGGAATTTCCTTTGGTAGCTATAACAATAACAATATGTGTAAAGAATTTCTAAAATACCTATATTTCCTTTTAAATATATATATGGAATAATTATACAACTTTAAAAATTATAATTTTTTAAAATATCTTATAGAAGAATATTACTCATAAGAGGACAGTTGTGGCACAGAGGCACTAGTGTGTAACTATAAACGTGACTGATTGTGGGTTCATTCCCCACTTGGAAAAATGAAAATATTTATTTAAATTTACATTTTCATTTCTTCTCTCTGGTGTTGAGGTAAAGCATGTAAATGTCTCTGGAATTCAGCAGAAAGTAGACAATAGTGTTCAACACTAGGTAACCTATTGTGTGCAGGATTCAGTCTGAAGCTAATAATAATTATAAATTAATATTTATTTTTATTTTAAGGATATTACAATTTTAAAATATTAGATTAAAGGTTCATTCCTATTTTGAAGAAATATGTAATATGTGGTGTTCAATAATTACATTTACTTTTGATATTGTTATAAAAGTAATAAAAATTGTTTCTTTCTTATGTTTAATCTTATAAATCAAACAACTTCACAATCTTATACTTACCATGAGGTTCTAAATCCTGTGAATTCAATTGATGTAACATCGCCCTAGCTTCTGCTAAATCAGCTATAGCAGCTGCCTCTCTTTCTCCAGCTGCGATAAATTCCTCTTTTTTTATCTGTGCTGCGGCTCTTAACTCTGCTATTTCCGTTTGTAACTCCTCAGTTTTAATTTGCCACGATTTCATAAGACCTTCAGATTCTTTTAAAGCTACTTTTGCTGCTATGGCTTCTGAAGAAGCTGTTGATAATGCAGTTTTTATTTCTTCAATCTCTGAAGTATCGCGCTCAGGAGACTCACGTGTTACAATCACCTCTTTATCCTTTAAACGCTTCTTTTCAAGTTGTAGCTGGTTTATTTCATTTAAATGTTTTTCTTGTAACTCTGTGCGTTCTTGTCTTAACACTGATATGTCCTCCTGTAATGCTGTTATACGAGATGTTAGCTCTGCCCTGCGTTTCTTTTCATCTGCCTGATTACTTTCTAATTCAGCAGTTAAATGGGCTTGAACATCTAATGCGGTTTGGTAACTTCGCCTCGTATCATGAAGATCCTGTTTAATAGCTTCATAATTGCTGGATAAATTATCATATTGTTTTCGCAGTAAGTGATATTTTTCCGATATATCGCCTCCTGTTAGTTCTTCGACTTCTGTTTTATTACTTATTGTTGAATAATTCATTTCCTTTTATTTATTACAAAATTACAAACTTATATGTAAAACAAAGGCACAAAAATCCTTGAACAACTAAAGTTCGAATTCAAATTTCAAAATAACGTTTACAGATTATATTAATATCTATTTGATAAAAATTATAAACGTCCCGTTTAGACACTAAAGACAGTTATAGTTACAATATATTGTAACGTGGAGTTCTCCTAAAATTGTTATTACTAATCAAAAAAATATGTCTTTTTGTAAAAAAGCTGAAGTTTGGCTGTGAGATATAAGCTAAAAATATACCAAAACAACAAGTAAAATATTTAATTTTTTCGATGGTTTTTCTTAAAATATGTAACTTAATAATTTAAACTTGTCTAGACTACGTGTTATTGTTAGTCGAGTATTTAATATGATATTCATGTTCTTAAAATAATTTTCTATTAATGAGTAAATATAAGAAACTTGAAATTTATGTGTTTCGGAGAACTACTTAAGCAGTCTAAAAAATATAAAATTGTGTTTTAATTTTTGAACGTTGTAAGCTTACAATGACAGGAAGATATAGTTGTAGATGACAGATGTCAGATAGTAAATATTAAATAATTGTGGGTGTAATTAGATTTACGATTTGTTGTAAAATTTGTATAAAAATATAGGCGACAAAACAAAGACAATGTCGTCGCCGCCTCCTACTAAACCACCCAGAGGTGTGAAACAAGGAAAAGAAACGGTACGTACTTACGGTTTATTTGATCTATTAGATTCTTTACAAAGTGAAATTTCATGTTATAATTTAAAATGTTATTATTTAATTAAACACTGTTACACACACAGAGTGGTCTACTTATGTCAGTTATCCGCACTCTATCTGCAAGTGAAACAAATGAACAACGAGAAAAGGAAAGAGCAAAGTTGGAGAAGGAGTATAAGAAGAGTGATGCCAGACTTGACGAGTTAGTTGCCATTCATGCACAGGAAATCACTGACGTTATGCAAGTTAGTATTTATTAAAAAAGTTATTTACTTTTTATTTACACATTATAGCAGGGTAGGCAAAGTAGACCTAATGTCAAGACACTACATTCTACACTTTCTCTAGTTGAGTGGTAGTCCACTCAATATGAAATGTCACGAATACGGGTGGCATGGCAAGGGTAACCAGGCGCTGAGTTAGTACTCAGTGAGTGTTGAGTTAGTAATCTTAATAGAGCCCACTTGTTACAATATCTCAGTGAAACAGCAGCTGACTGTAAACACAATGGTTGTAAGATCAATTCCTACTCTGAGGGATTCCATATTTTCATTATTGCAATACACTATTATGTTAACTTTTGCTAGTGTCTTGAATTTATTCATAAGCAGAGAATGAATCCCTACCATATGAAGTATAAAGCATGAAGAAGGCAAAAAACTCATGCTTCCCTCCACAGTCCAATCCTTATTTATACTGATACCAAAATTTAAATAATACTACTAGTGCCATATTTAAAGTACAAACAAACAAACAAAACAAAGCTTCTTTATCCTTCGGCATCTCCTTTTTATTGTGTTAGAACATGTTAAAAATGTGTTATGAACTGTAAAGTAATAATTTTCTGGTGTGATTATCTTTTATCTCACAGCTATCTGAATATATTATGAACATTGTCTCTAAAATTGGGCAGTGTGTGGCAATCAGTGTCTTACCACTAGATTCTCTCTGCATACTTTGCTATATGTATACAGTTTGAAGCTAAAAAAATGTTTAAAATTTACAGAAATTCAGTGCAGTTACTACAGCACTCGGTGCTTGGGGCCAACACTGTTCTGCTGCTGAGGCTAGATTAGCTGCTTGTAGAGCACTATTGAGGGTCAGACGAGATGATTTGAGAAGATTGTGGGCAGACGCTAGAACTCATCATCATGCTTTGAGGATGCTGACTGATATGTTAGTATCATTATTTTTTCTATTTCTTTTTTTAAAGAGAAGGCGAGGGAATAAGTTTCAAGTTACTAAGATACATTAACCCTATGTTCAAATGAACGTGTGAATTGCGATTATGAATTTACTTTGGTATCATTAACAAATAATATATATTTTCAATAATTTTATCTATTTCTTTCTCTAATAAATTCTAGTGAAAGAGTAGTAGTATCAGAACGTGAGGCTCGAGAATTAACTAGCTCGGGTCGGGTGTTGGGTGCGGCTCATTCTCTACAAGCCGCCTTGTTAACCGCTCGTACTGAGTTACCACATGTTCACGCTCTGTCTGTTACTATTACTCAATTGGAGGTGAGAAATGGATTATTTGAAAAAAAAAATATTAGGTTAAATGTAACTAATTTATTATGTAATAAAATGTAGAAATCTGACATACATACACTTCTAATTGTTGTACCATGAAACTTGGCAACTATATATCGATTAGATAACAATGCAATATACCATCAACCAGGTCTGATGGTAGAACTGGAAGATAACTAATGGATTCTTGGACTACTGGCTTACTCATAAACATATCGAGTTTTGGCTAAAGTGTGGTTTAAGTTTTTTTTAAATTAATAATTTATTGAACACACACGGTATTCCGCGTAACCTTTCAGAAAATAAAAATATTTCATTCTCCTTATCGAAATCGAACCCACCACCATATTTATAATAATAATATAGTATTTTTTAATAAATTGGTAGCTTCCATATGACATGAATGATTGAAACATTATTCTGACACATAGATAATTATTGTTTGTGAGTTGCATGTGAGCACAGTGGCCTCGATCTAAAATGTTTCGACCATTGAAGCGTTACACAGGGAATGGATATCTTAACACTCTGACCAAGTATTAAAGCGTTGAAACATTCTTGAAAACCGCGCAAGAATGCGAGTTCAAATCCTGCTATGTTAAAAATTTTATACGTTATATAATATACAATTTCAATACACTATACATACAATACATACGGTGAAGATTATCTAACTAGTATATATTTTTAGATATTTTTACCACATTTTTTTATATATAGGCAAAGAAAAAAGAACTAGTAGACATAATAGTGAATAGAATAAGTGAAGCTGTATATAAAGATGACAGAGCCCCACTAAGTAGAAGAGTTTCAGCGAGACGACGCACTGCTTTATTGCTTGCTGGTGAGGAATGTTTATTTTATATCATCATAGAATTAATCCTATAAGGGTTCTGATTTTTCTGTTTATAAATGAAACCCTAAAAAACACTATTTTTCGTATTTTCTGAAACTAAAAAAGAAGTTTAGATCTAAACAGATGCATATCTCCAAGATACTATGTCCGAATTCTAAGCCTTCCTCGCGAAGGAGGACAAAACATTCTAATACATAATTATTTACATTTTTTTAATTACAACTTTAAAGTATTAATTAATCTCATGTAAAACCACTTTTTTCTATAAAATTAAAAAAAGCTATCTTTTTCTTATTCTTCACTAAAAAAAATTAATCCTCTCCATACTCGTAACATGCCCTTTCTTTTCTATATTTTCTAGAATTGACAAAGAGTGAAGAAGTAACAGACGCGTATCTCCAAGATATTACTCCCGAGTTTGAAGCCTCCCTCACAGAGGAAGACAAAACGTTTGAAACTACCGTCATGATATCGCTAGAGGCTTTGGGTGTTTTGGAACAATTGAAGGAGGCCACTGAGGCATGTTTATATTTGAAAAAAGATCTATATTTCTGTTTTTTATTTTATGGATTATTAACGATAAGTTGTCGATGGTCATTTTGTTTAGTGTGGTGTTTTTTCTTATTAGACTATGCAGTGATTTTTTATTTATACTAGAGAACTAACTGACATTGTTTTATACAAAAGTTTATATTGTCAAACATAATATAGTGTGTTTATTTATTTTATTAATGTTTTGTATGCATTATAATAACAAAATATTTGCATTCTGGTTCAAGATCGATCTCAGAGTTGAGAGCAGTTAAATATGGCGACCCACAACCACCATTTATTTGTCTATAAAATATATTTTTCATATTTTCCATAGAAATTCAAAGTCCAAATACAAAACGAGCTTCTAGAAGTGATAGACTCAGTCTCCCGTCGCATAATAAACGACGTCGACATAGAAATAGATGGGGAGGAGGGCGAGGAAGATGTACAAATAGTAGAGAATAACGGGGAAGATGGAGAATCTGGTAGGCCGCTGGCCAGGCTCGTTAGTTGTCTCGCTGAGGAGTTTAAAGCGTGCGGTATGAGGAATAAAAGGTGAATTTATTATATATTTCCTTCTCGTCGGAATCTGGTGTCGATGGCAAGCGCGGCGTTGAGTACTGCCGCTCCATACGCAATGCCTCCAGATTTCGGCGCTTACTCTGCTGTGTGCGAGATACAACGTGAAGCTGATAAAAAAAAATGTATAGATGATAAAGATAAAGATAATTTGACTGTTTTATCAGTTTTAAATAAAAAATATATTTATATATATTAATAATATATTTTATTATATTTGTATTTGTTGATAGATTATTACAATTGTGGAAAGCGGCGTTACAAAAGCATCGTATATCAGAACAGTGTCTTCACACTGAACAACACTACTGGAGTGCTGTACAGCAAGTTGTATGTATTACTTATATATTCATTGATTATTCTTTTATGTCTTTTGTGCTAGGAGGGAATTTAGTATGTGCCGAAATATTTTAATTTTTCTATTTCTCGTTAGACAACGCGACGATTATATAGATCTAGGTAGAATATACTATATAATATGTTTTGATACAATGAAATTAATATTAATCGATATTTATCAATCATAAAACGACAAAGTTGAATTATAAACTATTATTATTAACAGAGTAGATAATTTTATATTTACATAAATATATTTTCTTTTTTCATCTAGTCTTCTTTCTTCGAATTTTTTAGAATCCTTATGTTTCGCCACTAAGCACGCAATGTCTTGAATTTGGGTGTATTATCTTCTTTTAATACTTTTAATTCCAGATGCAACTGCTACTGACTGAGTATTTAGAAATAGAGAGTGTCAACCTGGCGGCGCATCGAGCGGCCACCGACGTCGCACCCGACCTGCGCCTCGCTGACTACTTCGCGAAAAAGCGACCGCAGCGAAGAAGGGATAAACTGTTTAAGTTGACACGTTAGTTGTTAAAGTCATAATCAAAAATCAAAAGAGTCATCATCATATTTATCTTATGTTAAGGAAATTTAGTGTTTTGTCCAAGTCCAAGTCTGTTATCTATCTCACTCCCACTCGACTACCTACTATATATCTATCTCGTTAGCACCCGTTAGACTATATATTCATACACAATAACCGTTCCACAAATTGTATCTCCCGTAAACTCATTGTCTTACTATGACATCTCTTACTTACACTCGTCGCTCCACTATCTATCTCCCTCGCACTCACAATTCTACTATACATTCTATTATATATCTATCTCGCTCGCGCCCGTCGTTCTACTATACATCTGTCTCGCTCGCGCTCACTGTTCTACTATTTATTTGTCTCACTCGCATTCCATGTTCCAGCGGCCGCTCCAGCAGTGGTCAGTGGTGTGACGTCACGGCGGCACCGCTACCCGCTGGTGTGTACGCCGCGGCCCGCACTGCTGCACGCAGCTTTGCCCGCGCTGCACGCATTGTGCGCGTGCTTAGAGAGACCTGGGTGAGTGATTATATAAATGTTTTAAATATAATACTATATACCGGTTAATAATTGGTTTATAGGGTTTAATATCTATTATATACATAAATTTATTTCATGTAAGATCTATAAGATGCATTTATATTTAAAAAATAAAATATACTATTAAATCAACATTTTTCAGAATGAGGTGAAAATACATCAAAGATAAAGATTGTCCGCTTTCTGTTATCTCTACAAATTATAGAAAGCGGATTTATTCCAGTTTAAATATTATTTCAAATGGAAATATCTACACATTGTATATTACATAAGACACAGTCGTAGTACTGGACTTAACTTACTCAGCTGATACAGTTATATAGTATAGCCTCCCATGACAAATAGACACAAACTAGACAAATAGATACGGAACACCAAAATATATATTTTTTAATTACAACTAGTAGTTCCTGAGATTAGTGCGTTCCACAAAACTATTACCATTTTTTTAAATATTCCAGTGGTGAATGCTCTCTTCGTGTCTTCATATCGGATTACGTCCGTTGGGGGGAAAGTGAGAGACTCGCGCAAACCGCGCGTGTATCTATAGACACAGCGGTGAAAGCGCCCAACGCGTGGCGCGAACGAGTCGTGCCCGCTGACCAGAGGTGAGGACTTTCAGGAATTTCTCTTAGAAACCGTCCGCTTGAGATAAATCTTGTGTTTAGATGTACGTTTTTATCGACCTATGTCGAGGTTTCATTCGCTTTTACCTACCCTGCTAAGCGGGAAAAGCGTGAAATAGATTTTTTATATTTGCATGCCGCATACAATTATAACATTTTAATTATAAAAAAAATTACACATGAAAGTTTTAACTTTATTCAAAACATATCAACACTTTGCCTAATGAATTTTTTTATATACATTTCCATGTCTACATTTTGTGATCAATTTTCAAGATATTGTGTGCTGAGCAGCGAAATTCAACACCACTGCGGTCTTCTATACCAGTGCAATTAAAAATTATTTTCCAATATTTTCATGGGAATTGAATCCACTCCTATTGCGTTCACAAGCAGACGCTGTCTTAATGCGACGACATAAAAAAATAATTCTTTGATTTGAATTATTGCTTATTCTATTTTTGAAATATAATTAGAATATTTACAACAGCCGTCCGGCGTTCGCGTGCTGCGTACAAGCGTGGGACGCAGTGCACGCGTGCGCGGTATCCGCGCGGCGGTGCGGCGCGTGTGGGGGCGCGTCCGCCGCGCGCGCCGTCACTGCCACACTGGGTACGTCTTTAATTTATATTCATTACTCTTATGCCTCACCTGTGTATAACTAACTCATTTAGCGGCGTAGGCAGAGGGAACTTAGTGTTTAGGCAGTTAGAATTACGTTAATAAATTGATCGATTGATCTTTATAAAAAATATGATGTTTGACATTGTTGATAGTTGGAAACCTAGAGGAGTGGTTAGACGAGTAGTAGAATATATATGTTTACGAAGCCGTCGTGGTACCATGGGATAGCGTAAAACTGTAAACACAACAATTATGAGATGGGTTTCCACTTTGGGGAAATGATTTATTAAATTTTTTTTTGCTTATGCTGATAACAAAACAAAACTCGACGTTAAGTTCCGCCAGTCAACACGTTACGTCTCCAAAATTCAGCATAGGGAAGAGTGTATAGGAAATGGAGTATGACAACGCTAGGCTCCCTCGGCATACCCTGCTCTATGCGGGATACAGCGTGAAACGTAGACCATTGATAAATATCGATCGTCCCCACCATCAGGTGCGCTGGCCACGCACGCTCGCGCCGCTCACGCCCGCCTATCGCCCGCCGCGCCCGCACGTGCGGCGCGCTGGCTGGCGGACGACGACATTGTAAGGTTCTTGCAGTCGCTGCCAAACTACCGCGCCGCCGTGGAGAATGCTAGCTTCTCACCTCAGGTCATTGGTTGTTTTTTTTTTATTGATATTTGTTAATATTTTTTATTTAATTTTTTGTGTTGTATTAAGAAATAAAATATCGAATGTCAATTAGACTTATTACAATATTATATTTTTAGGAGTTAAAACAGTCGTACGAGCGGGAGGCGGAGACTTTAGGTACTAGTTTAGGAGACGGAGAAGTGTCCAAGCGTGAAATAGTGGCCGATATCAACACTCTAGTGGACCTTGCTTTGTTATGTGAAAGTATGGTAAGTGTATTATATATATATATATATATATATATATATATATATATATATTTGATTTTGGGAGTCTTTTTACGTTTCATTGTTTTAAAACAACGTCAGTCTGTATCCCGACTGATCTCACCAGAGTGAAGAAACGAAAATATAAATTTCAAATGAATATTTCATTTCCACAAGTGGGCAGCGAACCCGTAACCAGTCGCGTTTACAGTCACATCCTTGTGCCCCTGCGCGATGACTGGCCTTTGGGCTTAGGCCTGGACTGGACTTTTGACTGGAAATAAAGTTAAGATTTTTTATTACAACAGCTTGTTGTATTATGTTTATTATTATTTCGAAATGATATTAAAAAATGTATTTCAGAATTGGCTAAGCACAAACATAAAGACGATTCCCTCCATAATAAGTTCCCCGTCGCCTTCCGGTGGGGGATTGAAGTTACCAGAGAAGTTTAACAACGACATATCAGCCGCTGCCGCCATATTTGATGAAATTGCACATAAGTGCCTTTTGTTTTTACATTTGGAGGTGAGATTTGTATTATAGATTATAGATTAATTCACTAGAATGTTCTCCGAAGACAGCGCTAGTTGTATCATTTTAAATTTGAATTATCTAGAGGGAGAAACTTGCACTTTCTTACTCCCAGACACTTTTCTTAGCCAAGGAGTCGACTCTATATTTTTTTACGATGTCCAACGTCTTAAGGTTGCCTGGAAGAACTCACTATTTCAGCTATAAGGTCGCCTATTGTACATATTCTTTTATTTGTATTCTTGTATTTCTTTTTTGGGTGTACAATAATGAATTTATTATTATTTTTATTAATATATACATTGGTTTGCAGATGCGCATAGAATGCTTCCACTACCTGGGCGGCGAGGAGCGTGGCGACGCGGAAGAGGCGGGAGGCGCGTCGCGCCTCGCGCAACGCCTGCTCGCCCTGCATGAGCGCGCCAACACACTGCTGGCGCCGCATGCCCGCAACGTGAGTGTGTAGACAGAGGGTTAAGCGCTCCGTCGCCCAACTATCGCCCAATTTCCGAGCTTTGTAAGCAGAGCGAGATTATGATATAATTAAATATTTCATTCCCCCCATGGTAGTCGAATCCACAACCGCGGTGTTTACAGTGACACACTTGTGAAACTGCGCCGCGGCGGTCTTTTTTATGAATCAGCTTTCCACTGTATGCTGTGTGCGGAACACGGCAGGATAGGTAGAGGGGACCTAATATTAAGACACTCCCTTCCTCGCTTTCGGCGTGTTGAATGCCAGAACTCAACGCCGACTGACATGATGCCAGAGCAAAGAAATGAATATATTACTAAATAATAATTCATTTCCTCGAATCGGAATCGAACCCACAACCGCCACGTTTACAGTCACACGCTTGTGAAACTGCATCGCGACAGTCTCTTTTATTATTTTTTTATTTAAACAACTCTTATAACAATATTTTTGTATACGCCAATGTGAGTGTATAGTAATAGTAATGTAGTTAAACGGTCCATAAAATACGTCACATGACTATTTCATGATAGTCATGTGACGTATTTTACGGACCGTCACATGAAAATCATATATAGATTTAAATAAAATGGTAAAATATCAAAAAACTTGCCTTGATTTTCAATTTGCATTCTGAATTCCTTAATAAGTAATCAAAATAGCTAATTTTACATAACAAGAACATAAATCAAGTAGCATCTTTTAACGTGGATTACAGCCCGCTGCTTTCATATTTTTATACGTTTTCTATTCTACGTTTACATTTTCATCTTTTTTGTGAAATAACACTTTAAAATATTGTTTAAAACAATATTCGAATTCTATTTGAGGCGTCGATCTCCCAAAAAGGCTGGACAACCAACAAAAATATGTGCATCTGTTTTGTTTCAGCTTCACACTGTATCCGCATCTAGATCTTAACAATTCAAATTCAAAATATTCTTTATTGAAATAGACTTTTACAAGCACTTTTGAATTCTAATGAAGATAAAGCTACCACCGGCTCGGAAAGCCGTTCTGCTGAGAAGAGCTGGCAATAATATTTTGACTTAATTAATTTTAAATTTAATTCCAGTACATAATGTGTGGTATCGGTGAGATGATGTCCTCTGCCGTGGTCTGGCGCTGGCAGAGTGCGGGAGGTGGAGCCACACAAGTGGGCGTGACCTCAGCATCAGGGAACAACACTGCGCCAATAGGAGGGCTTGGATCTGCAGGGGGTGGAGCTTCGGCTGGGTCTGGAGCTTCGAGGGGTGGAGGTGGAGGGGTGGAAGGAGTGGAGGCGGCCCGGTTGGCGGCTCTGAGACATTGTCTGGCGGCGCTGTCGTTGCCTCACGACGGTCTGCACGGAGCGCACGCGTATTTGCATCTGTTGGCTTGTACGCCAGAGGTAGGGTTTTTTTTATTTTGTTCTAGTGAATCTAGCACATGTTCTACTCGAGAGAGCATTTCAATAAAAAGTTTTTCTTTAGCTTTACGCTGTATCCCATGTACTAAATAGGTTGGCAGCAGAAACCTAGTCTAGTCTTCAGACACTGCGAGTTTCACTTGAAAGTCCAATTTTCAAGACCGAAATATGACGGGACTTAACCCCGATCTTTATTACTAGAGCGAGAAAATAAGAATAATTTATAACCCCGAGTGGAACCACTAACAACAACCAAACATCGCGTCAAAACAACAACAAAACAAACGCTTGGTTCTCTATATATAGTAATTTATAACAAATAAAATATACTCCAACACATTAAATTTAAGTAAATCTTTTCCAATCAGGAAATAATAACATCGGTAAAAGAGAAAGGCCCACAATTCTCTGAACTAGAATACCTAAACGCGTTCAAAGTGATCGCTGCGCGCAGAAACATTCCACCGTCCACGCTGCGTGTACATCTGAAGCAACTATCCACCGCCTTAGGGCACGTAGGAGTCACTGTATAATTATATTTTAAGTGTATAATATCATTGGTATTTTGGAAGTATTTTGGAATTTTATTTTTAGTACTTTATGTATCTCTTGTATTTTTTTCAATTATTGTAATAAAGTCACAAAGTAAAGTTTTACAGTGATTATAAATATATTTAAAGATACAATTCTCCCTCCACTCACTGTGTACAGCAACGGTTCAAAGAAACGGTTTCAAAAAGGAAGCAACAGTTCAAAGCGTTAGAACACGTGGGTGTTACTGTATAATTCTATATCAAATGTATGAAATATGAAATCAATTATGAGGTTTATTTTTTATTGGACAAAAGTCACTGAACTTAGCTCTTCAGTGATTATAAGTATACTTATGACCTTTTTTCCACTGTCCACTGTGCTGGGACACATAGAGGTGACTGTATAATTGTATTATAGTAGTATTCTAAAGTAGCCAATACGAAATGAGAACTAATATTTTATAATTTTCCAATAGAGTAATGATTTTTATCTCTTGTGCTTTTCATTGTTTATAAATATGCTTGAACTAGAGTAAATAACCCTGCAATCGTTTCTCCCTCCAGTTTATACTACGTAACGACACTGAAAGGAAATTAAACTTTATATTTCATTTGTAGAATATTTTTTATTCAGCCTGTATAATTTATATATTTATATGTATAATTTGACACGACATTGAGTTCCGCCATGCAACATGTGAAATTTGAACGCAAAGCAAAAGTTGGAGTGTTTTGACACTAAGTTGTCTCTGAATACCGGCTATATGCGGAATAAAGAATGAAATTGAAAAGAGATGGTACTATTTAGTTATTTTTTGTAGAATTGTTCTATTATTTATTTATAATTATTTAAAATAAATATATTTTTTTTTATTGCATATTGATGTTTTATTTTATCACGTTTGTGTGTTTGATATTTGTTACAAAAAAGTAGTGACCGGCCGGTAATTTCAAGTTAGGATAGAAAACTATTTTCACAAGATGCATAAAAACGCGTTTAAACGTTTTCACCACAAGCGTTACTACTATACACTCTTATCAAGCGTTCGAATCCTGCAACATTCAAATTCTTATTATACGAATACAATAAAATATTTGATATGTTTTATTTTTTATTTCACCCCTCTCCAATTGTTAATAGACAAATAGATCGACCAGGCAAGAATTTTATTAAATTGAGGTTATGTAATATCTTAAAATCAATAGTTGAATTAACACTTATTTGGTATTAAATGAAAGAGATATATTTTTTTAAAATACTTGGACTAAATTAAAAAAGAACGACATGATAACAAAAATTGTGTATGTTGTTCATCAAAAATTTAAAAAAAAAACTTTCTATAAGCTTTTCTGTCATGGTTTATATATTCTGTTAACGTGACATTGGCAAAGGCCAAAGTGAGTAATGTGTTCTGTGGATTAGTGCACAACTGTCACGCTTGGAACGTCATAAACAAAGAACAACAACAAAACTTATTGTGTTGATCTTGATAACAATATTAATTACTTATTCTTTAGTTTCTTAATTAATTATATGAAATACCTAAAAACGCATCAATATATCGTACTAGTATATTTATAAGTAAATTATTAAATTACAATTAGATTTATTTTGTATTTACATTGTCCAAAAATGGATGAAGAACTTTCAGTTTTACGACAACAATGTGTTGACGGTCTTCGCAATACCGCTGACTATGTTTTAAAATATTTAGAGGACGACGAAGAGAAAAACCATGAAATTAATAAATTGAAAACATACGTAAAAAGTTACTGTTATTTAGATAAGTTGTCAAATTTAAAAAAAGTTAAAGATTTTATTGATGTGGTGAGATATTTTTTAAACATTTATTTATTTACATAGCTGATAGTTCATATTCCTAACAATTATATATTTTGATATAGCAAGATGATGACATTTGCAATTATGAAGATTTTGAAGTGTTCCTCGAAGATCAAGGAAGGGGCCCTAATTTAAATCATAATAATCATGCTTACATGAAAAGTTTTATGGACAAGATTAAAAGTCTACAAGCTGCTTGTTAGTACTTATTTATCTTTGGAATTACTATTTTATTAAGATTATTTTATATATTAGTAAAGTAATACGAAGCGTATATATGTTGTGCTAAAGATTTTTCGCGTTTTGATATTCTACTAAAAGAAATGTCATGTTGGTGTGATTCTGCCACAACACAGTGTCTAGACTGTTAATGCAGTAGATGCTGATTCAATTCCCACTGGAGCAAATTAATTGTTTTAATCATTCACTCTGTTAACAAGACAAAGTGGTATAGAGTTATTTAACAAACAATATCTCAAATATTGGAAAATGTAGTGTGTGTGTGAACCACTAGGTTCCTTATAAAGCCTAAAAAGTTATATTGTCTAATAATAATATATTAACGGACTATTTTTATTATAGCTTCAACACATGAAGACCCTGAAATAGAAATTGTTCAATCAAATGCTACTCAAGTAAGTGAATTTAAATATTTAACAAATATATATTTAGAATAATATTTATTTGTATTTTTGAGTATATATTTTATAATATTTTTTACTTTAATAATTTTTAAATTGTTAACCTATTTTTAATTATTTTTATTATACAATTTGAATGTGAATAGTACTGTAGGGAGCAAGCTGTTTTTGACATATCATTTATTTAATTAACAAAACATGAATTAATAGTTTAGTCAGAGTTCTTAGATGGTCTCCCAGAGGTGCAGGTTCAAACCTGACTATGTTAAATTTTTATATTTTCTAAAATATTTTTCTATTTTTTATGTAAAAAAACACTATTAAATTTTCATTTAGAACTTCAATATAATCAATAACATTTATAACATATAATTTAATAAAAATACAGTACATAATACATTGCTATTATATTAACATTCTTTTCTAGATTGATCCCATCACAAAACAACCTATTAAAATGCCTGTAAAAAATAAATTTTGTGGACACATATATGATATGATAAGTATTTCTGAGTATATGAGGATGAAAAATAGTGCTAAATGTCCTTGTAAGTATTTACTTATGTACATTACCTATCAACTGCCTAACTGTAAACATGGTAGTAGTGGTTTGAAACTCTAATCTGATTATTTATTTAATTATTTTTCAAGGAAACAATCCAAGCATGAAATATTGACTTAAAACAGACAAATCTTTTTTACAGAAACCAATTCATTTGACGGTTGTGGGTGTCGATTCCCACTGAGGAGAATGAAATATTTATTATTTTTATAAGGGAAATATAATAATCTGGTAATGAGCTAAAGTGTGGTGTTGAGCTTAGCCACACACCACACAATGCCTCACAAATTTGGGGGAACGGAATTGTCTTAATGTTGAAATATTAAAAATAAGATATTTTTCTTTTTTTTTCAGATGTGGGATGTCGTAACATTGTGCCTATAGTGGCAAAAAATCTAGTGACATTAGACAGTCAGACTTCACAGAACGGAAATGTTACACAACAAATGGAAAGTCAGGATTACGATGACAGTCAAGATTCTGATGAATCTTTATAAAGTATTAAATAAAAGAAGTTTTTTGTTTTATATCATACTAACTTTTACCTAAGACTTTGTCCGCGTGGTCTGATGGATATAGCTACAGATTATGTTAGACAATTTCATTTCATCGCTCTAGCAACAAGAAAGCGCGAGCGCGTCCTCCACTCAGTATGTGATGTCTTCAAATCTGGTTCTTCAAAAAAAAATAATTACATTTCCATAAATGAATATATACCTATTTATAAGAAAAATAAAAAAAACAACACGTTTACATTTGAAATTTATTTAGCTGGAATATAGTGCTAGAACAATTTAAAAAAATCTCATTTTTACCCCCATATTAGACCAACTGCTTAGTAGTGTATTAAAAATATCTTTAGAACATTTCGATTATAAATTAGGTAAAGACCTAACTACTAATAAATGTACATACATACATAAAGGAACACAAATTAACAACCTGTATAAAATAAAGTAGAAAATTATATTTTAATAGATTGTCGAATCGTCGAATAAATATGAAGGTGTTTAGAACAAAAATAAGGTAGCTAGTTGAGGTAACTACCTTAAAAAACTAAAAATATGTCGCTTTCACCGCCATGCAGGGCAGTTCTGCTAAGAGCCGACAACAGTAATGTTTTTTTTTAAAGATAATTTATATATTTTTTTTATTTAAGTAATTCAATGGCATTTAAATTCGACTTCATTCGACACAGTTTCATTATTAAGATATTCCTAAAGAGTAGTAAATAGGCAGCAATATTTTTAGTGATTTACTACAATATTTATAATTCACATACAAGAAAAATCATTATGTACTAAATAAAAGTAATAGAAAAAACATTTTCACAAAAAAATTGAAAATAATATTTAATTGTTATTCGCACATTTACTTAAGTTTATACTAAAATACTAGTATCCTACATACAAATTTGAACGTTGCTGAATTTGAACCCAAGTCTAAAACGAGCACTTTTATAGATTATGGACCGTACTTGTCGTTTTTAGAGTTAAGTATGTACCCAAAGGGTGAAACCCTGTTACCAAGAATCCGCTGTCTGTCAGTCGGCTGTCACCAGGCTGCACCCCATGAACCGTGAGAGTTATATTTACACTTGAAATTTTCAGATTGTATTTCTGTTGCCGCTATAATAATAAATATTAAAAATATTAACATCTAAGGGATCATCTAGGGCATCCCAAACAAACTTAGTGCATAAGCCTAATGTCAAGACACTGTTATTTTCTTTCCGCTAGCATTTGAAACATTGTGTTAAACGGAGTTCAACGCCGCGGTATTTCAACCAGAGAAGCCGCCGCCTCTCCCCCCAAAAACAACACAGTAAAATTTTTATCACAAACCATTTATTTCTAAGCAGTGTAGGTTCAAATTCAGCTCAACGTTTAAATATTTTTATATGGAAATATCCCAGTAGGTATTTATCTACTATTAAAAATTTCAACGAGTCCAAAGCTAAAAATACTTGGTCCATAAATAGACAAATGTGCGTTAATAAGGAAATTTACAAATGTGCCTATATCAAATTAGCAATATAAAAGTTAAGACTATTTTCTTTTGTTAAATTCTTAAATAAAGATATATATATTTATTTTTAGCTTTAGTTTCACGCTCTATCCCGCACATAGCAGGGTAAGTATTCCCTTTCACTCCATTCCCATTAAGATACTTCCGTCACCGTTAAATTTGTGTAAGTATTGCGTTTTGAGTGGCGGAACTCAGCGCCGCGCTTTGGCTTGTTAGCGGAGCGAAGAAATAAAAAATGTTAAATATTTTATTCCCTCGATCGGGAATCGAATCCACATTCGTCGCATTTACAATAGTAATATGAGCATAAAAATTAAAGCTGGAATGAATTGCATATATGTATATTAAAATAGGTTTAGGATACAATACAGATTTAAAGCACACATAATTCCTTTATGTTTTCGACTTCCCAATTGGAGTCCAATTGTAGAAAAAATTGCAAAAATTATCATAAAAAATAAAAATTGATTATTAGTTGTCAATATATTTAAGCAAGTAGCAATTTTTAATACCCTAAAAGCTTAATGATACATTTAATAGTCAAAATTTTAATTCGATTTTAAAAACCATATGTAGCAGTAGTAGTAAACTTTTTTTTTATTATTTTCAAATTTTGATTTAACATTTTTAGAATAAAATTCTTGTTGACATTTTAGAACTATGTTCTAAAATTTCAAATAAGCTTTACAATATTTATAAGTGCACGATCGGGACCTTAAACATACATATATTTTCAATTATTAAAGGGATTATCAAAATTTATTAAAATAATTATTTCCCCGAGGATCGAATTCAAGTTAATAAAACCAGTTTCACGCCTTTTTACACCTGAGAGGCAGAATGAACCTATTGTTTAGACGCTCAGTTACTCGCTTTCCGCCTAATTTTTAAGGCGTTACGTGTTGAGTGGAGGCACATCAACGCCGACTTTAAATATAATCATTCCCCCTAATGCGTATCGAACCTACAATCATCGCGATAATTTACAGTCATATACTGTGCCCCATGACAGCCTGTATATGTAAGTCTTTCTTATAAATAATAAATATTTTAGGGGAAAATTAACCAAAAACACATATAACACACTACTTCATTGTAGTAAAAAAATAATAATACAAATACTTAATAATAATAATAAACAAGTACACAGAAAATAAAATTTAAAAAAAAATCTCTAAAAGAAAGAACTACCTTACATCTATTTCAATTCCATTGACATTAAATATTATGGGGTTAAGTTTTGCGACAATCTTATCACATATTTATTAAATACAGTACAAGAAGATAATTGGTTCATAAAAATACTATATATATAAATACGTTGCGGAATTCAACGCCGCAATAACTAAGAATAGATAAGTTACGCCATAATTAATATAAGCGAGAATATTAGAAGCCACCTTTAGTTGCAAATTTGCTGAAATAACTAGATTTATAAAATATGTATAGAGATATTTAATATAGAATAAAAATTGCGCTTAATTCATTAAACGTTAAAAAAGAATAAACAACTGTCATTAAATATTACAAAAGAAGATATAAAAATACATTTCAGTTCATAAAAAAAAACATAATATTATTACTTAATATTGTACAAAAAAAGTCATTTTTTTTTCTTAATAATAAAAAAAAATGTTTAAAAAATAAATTATTTTGACCGTGATTAGAAAAAAATATAATACAAGCAAACAGAAAACAAATATCAAAAGAATAATTGATTTGACTTAATTAATTAAATGCTAAGTTTATGTTGTTTATTAACTAATAGTAATACTTAATAATATTTTTTTACAATATAATATAAATACGAAATGTGCGCGAAATCCACATTTGATTTTAAAAAAATAGGAATTTGCGGCCGTTGTTTTTTTTATGAATATAAAATATTTAAACAATACATTATTTATTGTGTAGAACATAATAAAGAAGTTTAATAATATTGATATTATTAATTTGAACTTAATATAATAGAAATATAGGTTAAAATTTAAATTAATGTAAACGCATTGAAATCCGTCAAAAAATAGAGTTAAGTCTATATAATTTATAGTCGTCGACCGCATCAAGATCGGCACATGGGTATCCCTATATAATATTTATAGGAGATTATTTCAGTGTCCTCATTCAAGTCATAAATTGGATACTGTTCTTAAGACACTTCTAAGACAATTAAATACCTTCCTACTTATCCTTGTTGTTAAAACAGATTATGTGAAGTTTTAATGTTTGTAAATAACTTCAAATTGTAAAATTTTGGTAGTAAAAATTATAAATAAATTTTATTAAAAATAGAAAAAATACTAATAATAAATACAATAGTAAATAAGTACGTTTTTCAACTTTATAAAGACCATAGATTGAATTTAATTTATTTTTAAAAATTATTTAATTTTAAAAAATATATTAAATGTATAAAGATATTTTTCAATTAAAGTATATTAATTTATATTATAATACACATATTTAAAAAAAAAACAACAATTTTACAAAAAATCTTAAAAAAATTACTTAAAATAAACGCCAGTTTAAAGAAATATCCTTAAAAATGACTAGAAAAAGAGAAAATATTTTTAAAAATAAAAAAATACCTAAACAATTTAATAATATGGCACAAAATATAACCACCATAGTCGAAAAAAAATTATACTGTTTTTCCATTTATAACAGCAACAATATTATCAATACAAATTTTCAATTCGTTACTCAAATCACTTCTCGAATCGGAAAACTTTTGCAACGCATCATTTACTTTGGTTTCTTTATAATCGCATACTAAAGTGTTATTTTTACATGTAATATCTAGAAAAGCTATGAGATTTTCCGCGACTTCGACCGGCATTTTGGCGCAATTTGTTTCAATGAGGACAGATATATGTTTACCTATTTCTGATGACAATAACTGGGATGTAAGTTTGTCTGTCTGTTTGTCATGTATTGAGATGAGTGTCAGAGCTAAGATGGCCTCGTTTTGCATGACCGAGTGTGATGCTACTAACATGTTTACTAGGCTTGATACACAGCCTTCCACCTGAAATAAGAAAATTAACTGTTAAAAATATTAGTGAGTAATATTTTGAATAAAATATTTTCCATTACGCAAAACTTTATGAATAGGAATTGAATCCATAATCATTGTGTAGTATTTCAAAGTATATTGTATAAATTTTTTTTGTAGGTAGTACTCCTTACTGATTGTTTGACCTTGTGGCAAGAATTTATGAACCATCGCCTTCACATCGTCGTTATAAATACCGGCGCTAGTGTCGTTGCAAGTTAAATGGCGGATCTTAACCCCTTCATTTGTCTTACCAAGAACGTTACAATTAAAATAATTCATTGCTGGTGGGAATTGAAATAATAACCATCGCTTTCACAGACAGACGTTACTCTACTGTGTCACGATAGCCTTCTACAAAAACTCTAATAATATACAGTACGATTCACTAGCCGCGGTGGGCGGTCAAGGCTCGTGAATCGTAGGATGTTAGCTACAGATGGCTGCACATATTTGATTTAGGATTTTTTGTACTTTATTATTTTTTCCCAGAGAAAGAGAGAACAGTGTACAAAAGGTCAGGGTGGCCAACACTGGTCGACCGAAATGTAAATCTAAATCATCTCCAACAACCGTCGTCGCTATGGAGGCTGTCGTGGCACAGCGGTACAAGCGTACGACAGTGAGCGTTGTGGGTTCGATTTCCACTCAGGGGAATATTTTTTTTAACATTTCCATTTTATCGCTCTGGCAAAACGCGGCGTTGAGTATCGCCAATTAACATTCAATACCTCGAGAACTTAGTGGTGCGTGAAGAACGGAGTGACCTAACGGTAGGTGCCTTCTGCCTGCCCTTTTATATACGGAAAAAAAAAAGTGTTAAGCAGAAAGCAATACATAAAGCTAATACCACAATTTCACAACACAAACAATACACGAAACCCACTAACCTCCACAATACTGGCCAAGCACTCGCCGGCCAGCAGTTTGACGGTCCACGCGAGCAGGCGCGGAGCCTCGCCCGCCGCACCCGCGTGCTCCGCGCGCCCCCACCTCGCCGCTCCCCGCAGTGCGCCCTCGCTGCGCGCAACTTGTCGCGCCACGCCCTCTGCCGGGCAACAGTGGAGACTTAGTGTGTGAGTACGATTTTCATCACTATATTTTACTATTTTAGCAAGTACCGTGACTAAATTTAAATAATTTTCTTAGTTTATAATTACACATATAAATTTAAAAAAAAACGAACCTTGACCATCCACCAGCATACGCAAAGCCGCCAACAGTTTGTAAGCCACATGGTGATCCTCTACATTAGGTAGTGCGTTTATCAAAATCGGCGCAGCCCTGCCCTTTGCGGCCGCTATCCGTTTATTAGAGGGCGGGACAGTGAGATTCCTCAACGCGGATAGTGAAGCATGTTGTATCTTAGTTATTGTAGACTTATCTATTGGATTAATTTGATCCTCGTTTTTTTCCATACGAACGCTAAAACCGTGGTAGAGTTCAAAAATATCTGCAAATAAATGAATTTATATTAACATTCGAGAAAATGTAAGATTATCGCCGAAGTCTCGACTTTACTTTACTTTACCTTTACATAAGAACGCTAAAACCGTGGTAGACTTAGAATTGTTAGTTATTTAGTTAGAATTGTTACATTTAGTTAATAATTTTCGAGAAAAACAGCAACATTTTTCACTTTTTAATCTAACAAAGATTTAACGACGTTTAACTTTTTTGAAGCGGTTGGAAAGAATAAAATAATCAGAAACCGAAAACATATACCTATGAAAATGATATTTATTTTCTATGATAACTTTCTAAATCGCATATTAAGATTTTATTAGCTTCACGCTGTATACCGCACATAACAGGGTAGATAGAGGTAATCTGGGTCTCTTCCGTTCCCCACTTTCTAGTTTTAAATGTGTGTAGTACAAAATTTTAACTCACTTCAAAGGGAACATGTATTGCAGTTTAAATTTGTCTCAAATATATATTTTTAATCTTTATTATGTTTATATTAAATGCCAAGGCAGATCAATATTAAATTTTACACAAAAATTTGTTTTCCGCTCAAATTCAAAACATTGCGTATTAAGTGGCGAAATTCATCGCCGCGCTGCTCTCACAGAGCAGAGGAGAAGAAATAAAAAATATGTAATTCATTTCATAAAGTGGGAATCGAACACACAACCATCACATTCACACACATATAACATTTATTATATATACACACACACACCAAGTAACTTATCAAATATGTTATCCTCCATCATTTGTGTGCAATAATCGTCCTGCCTGGCAAAGTTCCCTATAGCTAGTACTGCAGTGGCCAAAAGTTGATAGTTGGTTGATTCTAGCCATTTCACCATAGTGAGGTAGACTTCTCCCACACCATTATTGTATAGAATATTCATAGCTTCATCTGGAATATTTTAAAATATATATATAAGAAACTAGTGTTCCAAAGGCAGCATTGTAGAATTAAACTTCTTGTTATTTTATAACTAAATTATATAAAATCTTTACATATATTATCACTGTAAACTTTCATCTAAATCCGTTCAATAGAATTTGCGCGCAAGTGGACCAGCATCCATCTACATAAACTTAAGGAACTTTATTTATTTATTTTTTTATTTATTTATACTTTATTGTACACCACAAACAGAAGATAAGTAACTTTAAGATAAGTTATTACATAAAATTTGAACATAGCAGGACTCAAACTTGTGTCTCTTGGAAACCTATCCAAGCACTGTCACCAGTTTTTTGAAAGATTGTATCGCTAGTGTGGAATAATACTTTTAAAAATAGGTTAGGTGGGAGTTATGATTATTGGTCAACGGAATGAATATTTTGTTTTTTTTTACTGATTTTTTTTACCAACAATGCGAACCTTATAAGGTAATGCCATCTTTGATAATCTCTCTAAACTTTTGACAATTATAAAGTTAACTTTTTCTTTTTTCTAAGGGAAGTAGCAGTAGTAGTTCTAAGTATTACATATTAGTATTAGCTTTATACCTCAACACAATCTCGAAAAAAAGGTACTTCACAAACAGACAACTGACAAAGCGATCCTATGAGGGTTCCATTACTTCTTATTTCTTTTTCTCAAACCTTATGAAAAATATCAATTTCAACTCACCCCCAGTTAAAACAATAATAATAAGATCACAAGCTTGTTTCATAACACCCATAATTTCACTATCCTCGGTGTTCATGTCACCCAAATCAGTCCTTTGCAGCAATTGTTCTAGACGGTGACATACTAAATTTACACCTCCCTCTTTTGCTAGTAGAGTTTTTACAGAATCTGTAAATAAATATATAAGTGAATAAAATTGTTATATATACATATTATATATGATGGGGTAGACAGATAAAGCTAGTGTCAAGACATTATTTCCCATTTCAGTTCAATTTTTAAGACATTTTGTCTTGTCAGCAGTGGAAGGAAATGAAAATAATTAATTTCCCCAAGTGAGAATTTAACCAAGAAACATGGCATTTAAGTCAGAAGTTGTACTTCTGCACTATGACACATGTTTATTTAATGTAAAAGTATTGTTTCTTATCCGATAAACAGTTAAATAAATGTAATATTTACCATGTTCAGCTTGTGTATGCAAGTGTTCCAAACATAACTCTGAAACCTCAATATTAGCTGTTTCCCTTAAAACATTGAGTACAGCAAGATTAATTTGTGGTTCAAATACAAATTCAGCATTATTATCATTAATAACACTTAAAATTAGTATGGCTGTGCTAACTAAGTCATCTTCCATACAATCTTTTCCAGATTCCCTACATAATATTTGTCTTGCGCATTCTATCACATCTCCTTTGATTAACGATTCAGAATATTCAAGACCTCCAATTGCATAGTTTAAAAGAGTTTTGCATGTAAGTAGTTTTATTTCACTTAAAGGCATTATGTCTTTAGTACAAATTTCCAACACTTTACGAAGTATTTCTACACCTTTGTTTTCAAGTAATAGTTTTCTAGATGTGTCACAGTCACAGCACAAGTTACCCAAAGCTCTGCAACTCTGTTTCGTTAATTCGATCTTTTCTATAGTTATTTCTTTGTTCAAAATGGACAAAATAGGTTCTATTATTTCTTTTTGTGCATAAGATTCTCTCTTTAGCTCACACTTAGCTAATTCTGATATTGCTTGAACTGTCAATAGTACTATCGTTTGATCGCTGCTTTTTAATAATGCTTTAAAACACGATGAGACGTCGTATTCGTAGTCTTGCCCAAACGCTATAATTTCGTGGAGTTTTGCTTTTAAATCGTTCACATTCTCAATATTTTGAATCACTAATCTTTCAAATGATGTAGATTTTTTTGCAGATGGTCCTAGAGTTTAATATTAATTTTGATTAATACATAACTTTTATATTTGTTTCAAAAGGAAGCAATCATTATAATATGAATACATTTACCGTCCATGTTGAGTTAATTTAATGGTAATGGAGTACTATGGAATGTAACGTTTCTTTGTACACTACAAATTATGGTAATTATTGAATTTAGGCACAGTAATTATTATTATTTTTACATAATTTACGTTTTTAATGGATCTTTACTGAAATTTAGACATTAGAAGTTCCGCAATGTTAATTGACAGATACAGAAATCGATGTCCATTTGTCAATACTTTACTTTACTGAAGCTGAACATTGAAAATGTCACGGTCAATGTCAGGCCAACTGCGTTTTGTTTTTGCACAAAACTTTTAATAGTAACATTTCGATTTCGGAAGTTTTATTTTAAAACTATGTACAAATATTATTTACAAATTCTTAAGAGCTTACTTTATAAAAATGTGTTTTTTCTTTAGTGGCAAGACTGTTCTGACTGACTGACTATTAAGTCATTGGATATTTAAGCTTAGGCCCTAAAGCTTGTATATTCAAGAATACAGCACTTTTAAATATTTCAACCAATACTTCTACATTAGATTCATGAAATATAGATATTTAATGCGCAAATCTTTTAGTACTGAAAAATTTAAGAAAATATTCTGTGGCAGCAAAAATTAACCAATAGAGTCCAAGTTTAAGCTGCTTATACGTAAAGTTGTTATTATTAATAATGACTTTGCTTACAAAGCTGATCAAATCATAGAAAATTTTTAATTTTTTAATTAACTGTATGACCTTGAAATAGTTTACAAAAAGTCATCTACATAAATCGTTAGTAAACATAACAATAACCGTGGAGTTATAAAATGTTTATATACCTACCGCATTGTTTTACTGCCACAATGCGTATGCATATAAAATAAAAATATACATTGTACGAAATTTTTTTATGTTATCCTGTTGTTAATATTCAATATGACCTGAGGCTGACCATCGTGGATGGTTCTAGGTACTACCTAATTAACAAAAAAATAATGGCTATTCTTTACTTTAAAACAAATAAATACTTAATTGTTTTTAGAGAGTAATTACTTAAATAAACATTATTGTTGTATATATGTTTTGGTTTAGTTTTATTACTTAGATATTAACACTGATAGCCGTTGATCTTCAATTTGTTTATTTTAGTATCTATGTTGATATCATAGAAAGAGGTCAGTAAAGTGCAACAAGACATGAAAAAATACAATATGACATCATCGTGGTGCAATCAAAACGTCTCCACGCATAGGTTTTGGGCCCAAATTCCTTTCGTAGAAATGTTATTTCAATTTTTTATTAAAATATATTCATTTATTGGTGTTTAAGAGAGTTATTTAGACAAAGTTTAGATCTCGTAACAAGACAAAGGGCAGTGACAAAGGTGTTGAGTTTCGCTGTTCAAACTCTCGTTTCAAAAACAGCAGATTCGTGCGAAATGGAGTGTCTTAACAATAGATTATTCTGTCTTCTATGTTATGTATGTGATTCAACGTAAAACTAAAAAGTGAAGAATTTATGATGTTCAAAATGTAACTTTGTTCAAAATATCCAAAATAAGACTCTAATATTGCTACAGCTTTCATTTTAAGAATAAAATCTCATAGAGAGTAGATAATCAAAAGGTTAAATGCACTTAATGAAAGTCGTGGTGACATTATAATAAGAAAATAATGACTAATCGTATATTATTAATACAAACATGACCTTAGGTAAGGTAATATCAGCTAGTTTATTTAATATTATCGGTGCCTTTTATTGTTTTAAGCTAGAACATTTCAACGTGACTAACCTGATATATATTTTTTTAATTATACCTATCGTTGTTTTTTTTTTCACCAATAGTTCATTTTATCTCAGGTTCTTTATTATTATATAGACGTAGAATTTAAACGTTGCATTCATTAAAAAAATATTATTTAATTAAATTAATATTATGCATTTTTTTTAGCTCCTCGGAGTTTCGTCGCACGAGTTCCGTCACTCAACACGCAATCCCTCAAGAATTCTGAGGAAAATGGTGAACGTAAGCTTATCGTAATGTAGCGTAATGGGGCACGTCTTAATGGGAAACGTAGTCTTGACACTAGGTTACCTTGACCCTCTCCCTACCGTACAATGTGCGGAATTCAGTGTGAAGATAAATTGGATGGATTTCCAATCACTTATCTTCCCAGAAAATATTTGCATTCGTATTTCATTCATTAAACAAAGTCAGACAAATGATTTCAAATAAAAATTATGTTAAAAATGTCTTTTAAAACATCATCAACCGCCAGTTTTGACTAAATTATATGAGGCCAGTGTGACGCAGCGTGTCTGACTTACACGTCGGTTGTGAGTTCAATTTCCACTCGGGGGAGTTAAATATTATCCTCGCTCTCGTAACAATACAAAGCGTATCTTGACACTAGGTTCCCTCTGTTTACCCTGCTATATGCGAGATACAGCGTGAAACAACTGTTTTGACTTCGCGCACAAAGACACGCCGTCGACTTTCCGCGTACGAATTAATTTCATTTATTTCAAAATATTAGCTCCACAGGAAAATCGAACCTGTGATCCTGATATTGATACGAGTACGTGCACCGTAAATAGACGTAAAGATAAATCTTAAATGTCTAACGTATCATAGATCATTGATGGTAGCATGTACGATGTCGTTACGCAAGCAGGCGAGGTGGGGCGAGAATTACAAACAATTAATGTTCGGTTCCTGCGGGAATGAGGCGGTTTTAACTAATTCTAGCTGGATACAGGCTGTTTTTTTTATGTTATTTTTGTAAAAGTTGATTTGAATTAATACAAGTGCTTACTTTTCTTTTTATATAAAACTAGCGGACGCGCGCAGCTTCGCTAGCTTATTTAGAGGTGAATTCTAATAAACCATGAAACATGTGTTCAATGAAATATTTTTAAGAGTCTAAATTTCAAATTTTATAAAAATCGGTGGCGATTCAATTTTTTTTCCATACAAACTTTTACCCCTATTTCGCCCCTTTAGGGTTAAAATTTTTCAAAATCCCTTCTTAGTGGATGTCCAGATTACGAAAGTAAACATCTGTCCAAATTTAACGTTTCTACGCACAGCGGTTACGGCTGTGCGTGCGTCTTACCTCAGTCAGTGAGGACAAGTCCTTTTATATATATAGATAGGTATTTTTATTTCTTCTTATAATAAAGAGATGTTTTGCGATGAGCCTAGCAATACTATCTTACTTAAGTATGCTTTGAGTGTCTTTGTATGGTTGGAGGTATACGAGTATATAATTATGTTTTAAATATTCTTTTGCTTACTAAATAAATATCCCTAAAGTATAGCAGACGTGAAAGTAAATAAATGGGATCCGCCGTCTTGAGAAACTCACTAGAATATGTTTACAACAATACCGAAAGTAAATATACATAATTTAACTGTAGTAGATAGAATAATGACTTAATGATTTTTTTTAATGGCTATTGAATTTTAGCAAAGGTAATTTAGTGTCAAATCCAATTGTCGTCCGAATTAAGACATTCCGTGTTGACTGGTCTTCATGTCATACTCTGTCTTGCTAGAATAAAAATAATAAATGAGTTATAGTTAATATTAAAATAATAAATAGAATGTATAAAATCAAGTTAAAGTTGCAAATCCTCCTGAAATTCAGTTTACTTTAAAGGACACGGAACAACAACAACAATGATCTTTCACTCACATGGAACCTTTTACATTTATAAGAAAAGGTTAATTTAATTATAATTTTGATATAAAAAAATTATAAATATATACAAACGCAAAAAATAACATATTACATTTTTAATATATCGAATACCAGCCTGTACATAGTATTCATGATTACCTCCATAATAATAATAAATTAAGATGGTAGTCTTCATTGATATCGCGACTTATACCGACCTTTCATTTATCCACTGTCCGTATAAACTTGAAAAAATATAAAGAATATTATAATATTTTATTTTTTTGTTGTGCTCTTTTAGTTAATTATGTATTTGTGTAGTATTTCGGATTTTTTTCGTCGTCAAAGGCCGACGATGGAACGGGTGAGTTTTAAATTTTTCTTGTAATCTCATCTTATAGCAATATTTTTTTGAAGTAATTAATATTGAAATCTATATACTTTATACATTGAATATAAATTATTTTTGGATACACAATTGTTTGTGATTTTACTCTTTTAAAATGTACCTAACAGAGGTTTTCATGGCACGTATGAAATTTTTAATTTAAATTTACTTTATTTTATGGTAAAAAAATATTAATTTTATATTTAATGATTCATTTATTATTGTTTATTATTTTTTTTAAACAGTAGAAATAGCAATCTTTGGAATTAATTTCTTTACTAAATTCATATACTTATTTAAAATAGGTGATTTTTTTTTTCTGAATTATTTCTGTCATTGTCTACCCCTTTTTGTATAATTAAGTAAGCTTTATTACAAACTTTAGAAATGCTTACAAATTAAACAAAATAAATGAAATTATATTTATGCACTTGCACACACATATATGTGTCTTTTTGGACCATTAATACCATCCATCAATGTATAAATATAATTATAACAATATAAGTGATTGATAGATATATCGAGAAATAAATATATATGAAAGTAATAAAAGCGTAGTAATACCTAAATGTATTTGTTTTCATTTTTATTTAAATAATTTAACATCTTAATACTGAATACTAAAAATATTTGTTTAATAAGCTCTGTCATACGAAATGGTCGTGGGTTTAAAAAAATGTTCCTATCGAATATCAATATATTCATATAATACTTAGAATGAAATAAAAACAATATTATTCTAAAGAAAATTAAACTGATATTTATTGTGTGGTGAGTTCCGCCACTCAACAAACCATGCCTCCAGAATAAAGCGGAAAATGGAAACGGAGTGGACTAGGAAGGTTCCTTCTGCCTACCCTGCTGTGTGCGGGATACAGCGTGAAGTTGAAAAAAAACTACTTATAACGAAAGCTAGGAGAATTCTCAAAGGACATATAACCATTTAAATTGAATGTTGCGGTCGAAGCGAAATCAATTCAACCGCGTAGTTACGAACCTATGTTTATACATTTCAGTGAACTTTATGTTTTAGGTATATTTGGATAGCCCCATATAGTCCCTAATTTGAATGTTCATCGACCATTAAATATTTTGATTACAATAATTTTATTATTATAGTCAAAATATTATAGTATTTGTTTAAAACATCTACTCGTAGTATCTTTTTTGTTTTTACACATTAAGATATGGTCGGCTCAAAGATATTTTCTTAGAATTTAAAACCTCGCCTCTTGAGAAACTGCAGGCGACAGGGAATACCCTAACAAGGTATTAAGTCTTAAAATATAAAAGAAGACATGAAAATATTATATCTTTGTATGGATACTGTAAAGTATTGTTGACTTTCGACTGAGGCGCAGTGGGACATCGTCTGGCTATAAGCGCGATAGTCTTAGGTTCGAATTCCGTTGGCGTTGTGTTCCGCCACTCAACACGCTAGGTTTTGAAAATTGGGCAGGAGATGGGGGAAGGAGAATCTTGACACAATTTTTTTTCTGTCTATGATTAGATATTAAAAGAGATCATCGTGGCGTAGTGCGACTGCGCCTGACAGTAAATTATAGTTGTGGGTTCCGTTTCTGGCACAGGAAACCAGGTGACAAGTTCAGCCGATCAACACGCAATGTCTCGAATATTAGGAGGAAATTGGGGAATGGAATGTCTTAGTACTTGGTTCCGTCTGTCTACCGGATAAGTAGTTAATGTACTCTTATTTATTAATAATACTTACTAATAATTTTGCACTGGTTCACTTTATTGATAACTTCAACATTATCTTAAGGCCTAAGAAGAACAGGAAAAAAAATCATAGGATATTTTAGTTATCATAAGTATACCTATAGGTAAAGTTTTGAAGTCGGCTTTATTTATTTTAACTATTTATATTATAGAAGTCAAGTCAACTGCGCTGATGAACCATATTAGAACACAAACTTAATTTAGTTTATTAAACAAATGATCGTGCGGTTAAAGCGGGAGAAGCCGCGGGTAGGTCGCTAGTAATTTATAAAATCATCAATTAGGTAATAACGTTTACACTAACTTTATTGTAGATACGTTCCGTATAACATAACGAGGTGATTTTTCATCCAAATTATATAAATATTTGACACATTTTCTTTGATGTCGGACTTCTACGTCAAATAATATACGGATGGTTCTTGTTTTAGAAAGGCGATTAATGCGCGTGTATTCGTTTGTAGCTCGAACGATGTCAACAAACATTATGCCAGCTCGGTGATGCTTTTATTGATTTTAGTACTTAATCATATATTTTTTTATATGTAAATAATATTATTTATTTATTTGTTTATTTGTTTCTTTATTTACCCTTCAGAAATAAAAGAAACCAACTTAAATTATTTTTTTGTTTATATTTGAAGATTTTATTTCATATTATTTTTTTTATTATTATAATTACTTTCGAGATACTCTCATAAGTAATATTTCTTACAGTTATATTTTAATTATTTAATTTGACGCTTATTTTACAATTTTTGAGGTACATAGAATAAACAAGCTTTCTAGCTTCATAGTTACATGCTTTAAAGAATTTATTGTCTTATGGCTTAAACTAATTTAAGTCACATACGTTTTTTTAAAGAAAATCGTACCTCTGCCTCACTCACGGCTTTATACGGAACACAGCGTGAAGCTCGAAAAAGAAAACGTACGAAAGATTCACCTTGTTAATAATTCTTTGTCACGCAAAAAAAATATAAAAAGTGGATTCTTACAATAAAAAAAAATCTTTTTATAACATAAAAGAAAATTTACACTTTTATAACGACAATAAACTTGTAAAGGTACATGTTAAAAATTTAAAATTTATATCTAATACAAGATATTTCAATACAAAAAATCTTGTAATCTACAAAAAGAAAAAACAATAAAAATGAATAAATAATGTCACTTTCACCTTCAGTGATCTGATCCAATTTTAAATGTCAGATAATTGGCCGCGAGTCAACATTACTACGTTGATTCAGTACAGGCCTCTTATCGCGACAAGAGGGACTAACGCACTGTTCCTCATAGAAATACGCAAAGATTTACCTCAAAAATTTTGGAAATTTAAATTTTTAAATGAAAATTTTGCATTTATAAATAAAGTTATTTTTGAATTGTACTATATAGTTGTTTCGGTGCTGTGTTATGGTGTAAATAAAATAAACGATGGAAAGAAAAAGGTGATTAACGTGTAGTTTTCTTTTTTCATTTTCAAAATTAAATTTTTTTTGGAAATTGTGTTCTAATAAGAAAAAATTAGATCTTTTATAGATACAAGAATATATTGCTTTAGGTTCTTTTTGAAATTTCGCTTTTTTTCAGTTATCAGTGCCAAGATCTAAATCCGCTTAGACGCAATAAATTCGTATAAATTTCGAAATATTGATGCCAAAGTTGTTGACCGCGATCTTTGATTTAAATTTGCTTTTGTTGTTTTATATGTATATTTATTCTCTAATGTATAAAGAACAAAAACACATTAACCTTAGCCTAGCTTAAATTAGTTTTGTTATAACAAATGTTAAAATAACATGCTTGAGAATACTGATATTTTTATATTAATTAATCGAATTGGCTTAATTTAAAAAGCGCTTATAAATACTTTGATTATTTAAATGAAAAAAATGGAGATTATAATAAAAAATGGAAACGAAAATTTTATTTAAATGTAACGGTCTTTTTATCTATAACAATAATTCTATGTAAGTAGAAAATTTAATATGAAAAAAATATTTTACAAATCGTTTCTATTTATAAAATATCTTCTTAAAGTACATGTTAATTAGAAATATGCATAACGTATATTAAATTCTATGTAAACTTTAAAATAAAGTTTTTATTGATATTGTATGAAACTTTTTTGATCGCTATTAATTACCCATTAAAAATTACATGATCGTGGCATTCTTTTAGGCTCATATTTTATATAGAAGAATGTTTATGCCTAAATTCATTTTATGGAAAGTTCAGTTAAATTTAATTGGGCTTTAGTTTTTGTTGTTGTACAAACACAGCCAAAACACTATATATCTACATAATATAAAATTGATATAAAGTTAACATTGAATTATTCTAAAATTGATTTAAAGTTTTTTCATTTTTTAAATGACTGAATGAAGTTTCGCTACAAAATTCAGGTTTCGGTGTATCTAACAGCGTAAACTCTAAGTCTACGCCATTAGCTAACATCTATTTTAATTGCATATTACCTAATAATTTAAATATTATATCTAAAATCTAACTATTTCTTTTGAAATACTAAACTTAAAACCTAACTTTTATAAGAGCATCATTCCGTCCCACACTATTCCGTGGCTTGAGTACCGACTCAGCTGAACCTCCAAGATACGTAATCGACAGGAGCCGGCGCGCCTCCCTCTCAGCGGAGCAGCGGAGGAAGCTTAGCCTTCTGAGGACATCCAGCATACCCACACCGTTGACGCCGGTGAGCCACATTTACCATTTGGTACCCTGCCCGAGAAAATGTTGTCATCAGGTATTATTAATTTAGATCCTCGTGTGTGTTCTAATATTTGTTGTTTTTTTTGTTGTGTTTATTGTTTGTTGCTTTAAGTGAATATAAAAAAGCTGAAATAAAACTGGTTCTGTAAAGTCTGTTTACGGACTATAATTTTACGCCGTAACATCACTTATGTTTTCTTAAAAATATTGATGAAAAATTAATTGCATATTTTTGAAAAATTGAATTTTTTTATTGTCATTGAATTATAAATTAACATTTATTTGTAATCGAACATTCAAATGTTTTTTTTTACTTAAATTATTCAGATTAATTACAAATAACAATGTGAACGCATGTGAAAACTTCCTTTTTATTACAAAAAAAAAACTTCACTAATAATGTAAAAACGTAATGGGAAGTAATATAGAATTACTTGTTAATTATTACTTAAACGTAGTAAACTTTTTTTAAGTAATAGTAATATTATCTGAGAACTTACGACACTCTGTTCTTCTTAAGACACTTCCGTTCACTTTCCACCGAATTCTGGAGGCATTTGTGTTAAGTGGCGGAACTTAACGCCGATCGAACCCACAACCTATTGCGCCACGAGGGCATCAATTAAATAAAACATTAACACTATATTATTAAAATTAAATACAAATCAGATTATAGTCCTAGATACAGACCTAGATAATAACATAATGCGAATCCATACAAAGTATCATTGTATCGATAGTAAAGTAACAAAGCGGATTGTCTTTTAAAATAGGGTTTCGGTAATCAAGTCTATGTATTTTATAAATAATATGTATCAATAGATAAATCTCAGTTAATATCTAAATTTCTATACTAATATTAAGTATAAAGCTAAAAACTTCATTTTGTTTTACGTGTTAAACTCATGAACTACTGGTTTTTGAAGAAATCGTTTCGTGTTGGATAATCTATTTATCGAGGAAGGTTATGTTTATAATGTACGAGTATGTTTAGCTTAAGTAAGTACATTATGTTTTATATAACTCACATTATAAAAATACCAGTAGTTATGTTTTAATTAAATTTATGTATGAATAAGCAATGAAAAAAACATTAACATCTTTTAAGGAGATTGTTTGCACGGAGGAATATAATTTTGGCATAATCAAGTTGAATTGAGATAGATAATAGAGAAGATGAGAAGAATAGAGAGTCAAAAGCTCCACAGTTTGTAATATTTTAACCGGACAAGCGCGAACCGGGCTCGCCCACCGAGGGTTCCGTACAAAAATAGGAGAACTCGCAATCGACTTGCAGCTGTACCTATCGATATGCCATAACGGCCTTAAAAAAATATTCTTACAAAAAATTCAAACTCTTTGTGCAAAACAAAAATAGAATGAAATTCCTAAAAGTGAATGATGTAAGATCATACAAAGATGATTGACTGACAGACACGTGAAGGTGGAGCTTTACTAATAATGATTTGTTTATGTGATAAAGAGAAATCGATAATGTGTTTAATTTTAAAATCGATTTTCAGGATAAAGCTTAAAAGAAAAGTAAAGCTTGTTCTCCACAACGCAACGCCACGTCTTGATGGCTACATTGGGGAGAGACTTTTCACCGTTCGGTGTGGTGGGGGCATGCTGAACTGCAATGGTCTCCTTCTGCGAATCAGTTATCGCATTGAAGGAAACCGCGGATCAGGCTTGACAGTTCAGTGCCTAGACAAATCTGCTGCGCCACCGTAGGCCAGGGGGTAGGGGAAGGCGGTATGCACATCTCTACCCTAGAAGAGCTACTGCGACAGCACTATGATGATCCTCCTGGAAATAATCGAGGCTGCGAGTACCCTAGGGAACCCTGAAGCAATGCAATACAATGGGCAGGCCTTCCACTGAGCGTAGTAGAAGCGCGACCGATCCTGCATCTAATTTTGTTGGAGAGAGTTTCCGCTGGGTCTTAGTGGGTAGAATCGGGTCCGGTGTGTCCCACAGTACCGTTTATCGTTAAGGCAGTTTCATACCTGCCTTACGCACGATCGGTCTGCGTAAATGCATTTGGAACGTTGAAAAAAACAACAGCATTGTGTCTTCATGCATTTCTTAAAGGTCAATTATATCTTACAATAAATTACGCATTATTATGTTTTTGTTTTAATTTTGAATTCATGCTAAGTCGCGATCAGAGTTTAGTATATTTCATTGCTTGTTCTTTTAAAATGTAATAAAATGTTATACAAGAGAATTTATTTCCAGCGACATTAGATATTTTTGAACACATTATTCACGAAAATAACTGCGAAACACATAGAAACAACAAGGTGTGCGTAACACAAACAATATGGATAGGGTTGGCGCCGTTATAAAAATATAGTTTTACTGTCTTATAATAAACATATATGTTATGGTAATCTTCAAGATATAGTCCAAAAAATTCTTTGTTCACATTATATTCGGAACTAAAAAAGCCCTTATTCTTATTTATTCATTTTATTCTACAAACAATATCTTAAAAATCTTGCCAAGTGCGAGTCTTAGAGTATTTTGTATATTTTTAAAAACGCCTAAATTAAAAACTCTATTGTATTCATGAGATAGACTCTGGTAACAGAGAGACAGAGAGATGGATGGACAGCGGAGTATTACTAATTGGCCCTTTACTTACGGAACCCTAAAAAGTACCTTGAAAGGTTGTTACTTAAAAAAATGTAACACCAACACACCAACAACACTTTCAAATACAACCCTATAGTATAAATCGTAAAATGTTTAGTCTTGACGATATTTGGGTTACTGTAATTTAATGGTGCGATACCATTAAAATTTTTGGTGGCATTTTGTTTGAATGACAAACAAATATTAGCGTCCAATAATTGCATTTTAAATGGCAGTAGTAAAACATTCGTAAGTACTTTTTTTAGCTTCGCGCTGTACTTCACATATACACTCGGAGACAGACTGACATTTCGTTTTTCACGCATGTGTTTAGACTCTCCGCTCCCCACTATATTTTTATTATTATTATTTTTATAATTTTTAGATTTGTGTAACTTTTAAGGAAAAAAGGAACCCTTATAAGATCATTTTGTTGTCCGTCCCTCTGTCTATTTTGTATGGAACCCTCGGTTCGCGCGCCAGGCTTGCGCTTGTCCGGTTTTTATTACATAGTTTATTTATATGCATTGGCATAGCCCATTAACCGTTCAATTAGCAAAAGGCATAAATATTGAAAACTAACTGAATACACTTTGACAATCTCTAAAAAATAATCATTAATAATTTAATAATGAATTAAAATTATTAGAAAATACAAGTTTTTTAATTCAAAACTAAATTTTTAACTTTTTATTCAGAATTTTAAAGCTTTAACGAAATCACAGTTAACGCGATCACAACAAAGTTGTGTTAAATTGTAAATCATTTTGAATTGTTTCCAGCTGTAGACGAGTCAGGGTTGGTAGTGACGTCAGTGCGCGACGACTGACAACTGACACGCGACCACTGATTATAGAATTTCTGTGTTTCCTACTAAAATAATGCATTTTTTTTGTACGTAGGTAATTACATGTACTAGAGAGCGAATTGATGGGTACAAAACGTACGCAGCGTATATTGTCAAACATGTGTAGTATATTATATAGGTAGCAGGAAGTGTTAGCAGAAGAAACTTAGTGTTACAACACTCCGTTTTCCACTTTCCATACTTGTCATAGTCAGACTGGGTTAAAGAAAATTATTGTAATACCTACACACATTCCCTCTAGTCGATATCGAAACCATAACTGTCTACCCCGGGTAGGAATTTATCAATCAAAATTGGAATAAAATCATAAGTATAAATAACGAATAGTTTAATAAATATACTTTTGTACTTCAAAAGAAATACAATGTGCTCGCAGCTAGAAATTGTACAAGCCTAATTTCGATTGCTACCCTGGTCCCATCATTACACAGATCGTCAGCTTCACCCTTTACGCTTCGTGTTGAGTGGCGGCGCTTAACGCCGCTCTTTGCCTCAACACCAGAACGAAGAAAAGAAAATAAAAATGTAAATAAATTGTACCATAATATTGTATTGTCACCTAAGCTACGTATAACTGCCAAGTTTCATGAGGATACTATTATTACAAGTGGTTCATATTCAGATTATTTGATTTTATTACATAGTTTCTTACAGCTCGACCTAATAAAACCATTTTAAAAGCCGCTACTCGCGTTTTCCTCTCGTTGCAGGCTGAGGGAAGAGTGTTAAGACCCTCCATTCTCCACTCTCCGCCCTATTCTCGAGATATTGCATTTTGAGTAGAGTATCTCGACGTCGCGCGTGTAGTGTATTTGTAGGTATTTTCTATTTAAGACAGACATCGGTCTGTCAAAACACATAAAAATACGAAAATGAGATAAGAATATCTTTAATAAGGCTATTATCTATTTTATTAGCTTTAAAGCGTCTTAATTACAATATATTTAAAAAAAAACAACTATAAATATTTTCGTCTTAAAAGTTAGATAAAATGTTTACACCGTAGCTTTTTTTGTTCGTAATAAAAACATTGATGTAATGAATAATTATATTTTTATAGCTTCACGCTGTATCCCGCGCATAGCGGGACAGTTCAGTAGTAGTAAGTTCCCCACTTTCCGCCAAATTCTTGCGGCATACTACGTACAATAAATACAATACTTTTGCCAAGTTTCATAATAATTAGTAAAAAATTGTCAACACTTAGTTCCCCACGCACCGTCCAATTTGAGATATCTTGTTGAATGGCGGTATTCAACGCCGCAACGAGTAAGCCACTTTATCATGACGCTACAGCTCTCCCTCTCTCTCTCTCTCTATACATTTCTTATTATTGGAACGAAGTTCCTTACGGCAGGCTTGGAAGGGATAGGGATTTCGCTGCGTGACCGAACTGAAAAAAATGTGATAGTAAAACCGTAAGAAAAATGCGTGGAATAAAACCGTTAAATGAGACGTGCGCAGGCGCGACAGTCGCATACACAGACGAGTAATGTATAATACCTTTCTCTTTCTCCCTCTTTCTTTTTTTAGTTGATAATTTGAATTACGATGTTCTAAAATACTGAATTTCCTAAATACTTTCTTGTACTTAAATAAAAACTAATCAGCAAAATTTAAGAGAGATTTTTATCAAGAAAATCTACATAAAATTGAGCACGACTTTTTTTGCAATTTGTGTCGATTCTATTAGCCGAAGGAACTTCGTTCCTACCTGGTGTCCCACGACACCACATTTTAATCTTTAAATAAATGAATCTAGCAATGGTTACCGGTTGTTTACTCGTCACCTGTCACTCTAACACTCGAATGTTACGAATGTTTGGCAGCCACACCTGTTTACGCACAGACAGACGGCGACGAGCTTAATTACTCTGAAAACACTAAGAGCTGACATTTTCTTATTTATTGAGTACAAAGACATCGTAGCGGCGCAGTGGCGTTGTTTCTGATCTAAGCGATGGTCGGCGATTCGAATTTAAAGCTCCAAGTCAAATGCATCCAAATTGAACTGACGTAACGTAACGAAAAGTAGTAGTTCCTAAGGTCCCTTTTATATAACAACGTATAAAATTATGATATGAATATGAAAATAATTTACATATTCATATTTTCTTAAACAAATTCGAACCTCAAACCATGTAATGGTGTCGCATATAGTATATATTTAAAGTTCTGTCTTAATTAAATAAATACAATTCAATGTGAGTCTCTTTCATAGCTTTGTTCTTTCATAATAGCATATGAAACGATTTAAATTAGATGTTAAGTGTTGACGGACAGAAAATTGTAAGTTTTAGATAATATTTACTTATATTTACTGGTATTATAAATGTAACAATACACAATAGAAGGTAGATTCGAAATGGCTTATATACTACTCAAAGTTGTCTTTCTGTACTTTACAAGTTGCAAGCAATGTGGTTTCGATATTCGTAATCTTTTTTTTTGCTTCCCGCACTTTCCGTTGCTTGTTGAGTGGCGGAACTAAACGCCGCGCTTTGCCTCGTTACCTCGTCATGCACGTATGTTCGTTGCTCGTTATGAAATAATTCATTCCCCCCGACTGGGATCGAACCCACAACCGTCGTGTTTACGGTGGTATTGTTCCCCTGCGCCATGACGATCCCAACAAATTACAGTTAAAATGTTGATTATACCATGAAAGTTAAATGGAAATAACTAAGTGTTGTGTTGTGATAGGTAACACGTGACACATTCTAAATGCCTGAGGTAACTGACCGCAGGTACGATGGACCTAAGAATAATGTTTCAATTGGAACTAGTAGTTCCTGAGATTAGCTCGTTCAACCAAACAAACTTCCACTTCACAGTTTTGTAAGAGATTTATGTTTCTTAAACATTTTTGTCTGTTCTTGTAAAATATACAAGTATAGGATGCAAAAATACAAAATATTGTTTATAATTTCATAATATTATAATTTACGATAATCGTCTACTTCTACTACGGTAGCGGCCGGCCTTATATTAACATATTAATTTAACGAGGTTGTAAAAAATACTTTTTTAATATCAATATTTTCAACTACGATGACAATACAGTCTTGAAAAAAGACTATGAAGCAGTCAATTGTTATTTACTTATCATTCTTCATTGCGTATCATATTATGGCGGAACCTAACGCGGTGTTACAGAAAGTAGAATATTTGAAATATATATACTTACGTTCTATTGAGTGTGAATTGAACCTACAACCGTCGCTTATACATCCTGAGTCATTCCATTTTCCTTGCGACTTCTTTGGGGTGCAGAGGAAATTATTAGTATCATCATTCAGTTATTTTAAGTAAAATTTATTTTTGTGCTAAAAATATAACGAGTTAGTATTATTTTTGTAATAAAATAATAATAATGTGTTATAAAGACATTATGTGTTATCATACATTTTAAAGACACACCCACTTAAAGGACTATTTTGAGACGTTTGTAGGGGATTATATTGATACAAATTGTGAGTTATTTTTAGAATAAGAGAAGGATTACATGAAATCCATGGAAAAATAATATTTTTTTCTTTTTTTTTATAGTTCCGTACTTCAAACGGTAAAAAGTATCAGGCTGAAATTAATATTAAATATTTACGTTTCTAGTAACTTTCTTTAACAAATACATTTGGTAAATTTTATATATGAATTAACATAATAAATTAGCCCATATACAAAGTAATGGGTACTGATACAGCTTAGACTAAAACAAGTAATAAAAAAAAAAACACTTAATTGATTTGTTCCTGTAGTCTTTATTTTCATCTCAAGTTGTTTAACATGCTCCCCAAATTACAATTGGATAGTATTTCAAATGTAAACAAAAATTTCCGCGTAATCAAATTGGGTTGACACCGTCGTGGCGCACAGGGTGTTACTGTATACGCGATGTGGGTTTGATTCTCAATTTCGCGAATGGTTTTTTTTTATTTCCTCGCTCAAGTAAGAAGGTTTAGCGCGGCGTTAAGATTCGTCACTAAATAAGCACCGTTTCTTAAATGAGGCCAAAAGTGGGGAACGGAGTACATAAACACTAGGTTCCCCCTGTCCAACCAACCAACACTAAATAATCAACATGTAAACCAATGTTTCTACACATTTGCCTCGTAAGAGCGATTTAATGCTATGAGACAGGCAATTTGAGTATTTTTAGATATATGCGTGGCCTTGTTCGCTGTGCTACTATTATTTGTAATATAAACATAAGTGGGAAAAGGGGAACGATATATTCTTATATTTTGAGAATATTTTTTCCGATTCCAAAAAAGAGTCCTTTTGCTTAATTTCATGAGTATATGTATGTTTTCGAAAACTAAGAGTCATATGAGATTATTCTTTTTGATTTATATCAAGGAAATTACAGTTTAGGTTCGAGTTTCATTAAAAGCGGTTCAGGGTTACGAAATTTTTGAGTTATCAACGTATTTTTTTGCCTTTTCATTTGATAGATATTTGACTTTTTTTTTTAAATGCCATTGCAAATAATTTATTATTTGGCATCAGTCTCAAACAGGTCGATTCTCCCTCGAAAAAAATATATAATTTAATATTAAAAAAAATATATAATTTAATATTTTCATTTGCTGGTAGGCTAGGCTGGTTTCTGGCAACAAGGAATGTATCCTCCAAATTCGGCGGAAAGTGATGAACGGAGTGTCTTAACACTAGGTTCCCAGGTGCCTTCTGCGTACCCTGCTAGGTGCGGGGTACAGCGTGAAGCAAAAAAATATATTCTTTAGGTGCGCCACGTTATCATAACTAAGTTTAATAATTAAGCTTTTTTTGGGTGTTATGGTTATATTATTAAATATACTCTATAATACTGTCCTACCCTCAAGCTAGTTAAACTTTCTAATTGAGAATTTACTTTTTTAAAAATAAAATACTAATTTAAATTAAAACTATTTAATACGTCTGATCGATTTGGAGATCACAACAATATTAATTCTTAAAGTTAAAAGTATTTGTATTACAAAAGTTATAATGTATTGCGACATTTAACATGAATTTTACGAAACAATAAAAGTGCTTATAACAATAATGGGAATACTCCGGTGGTCTCGCTGAGCCAGCGGAATAATCTCGCTTAACCTAATACTGAGGGTTTGGGTGAGTGCATAACTCCTCCCTCCCTAAGTGCGAAATTATCGGGTTGTTCATTTTTAATAACTTTCCGATGATTTCGCGAACAATTTATATGTAAGATTTTAGAACGAAAAATATAAAGTAAAAATGAGAGTATACATAAAAGAAATAAAAATATAAAGATGTAAATTAAAATTTCACTGACTCTAGGATGTCTTTCACTATTAATGATTTCACTATCACTGAAAATACTTTGCTTTAGTACCGCTGACATATATTTTACTTCATCCAAATTGATTCCTCTCATATTGAGTACGCGTGTACTGGATAATACAGGGGCTCTAGCCATAGGCAGCTGTGGCAAAACTAAATCTTGCTTGGTTGCCACAGGATCACTCTCCATGAGGTTGACATGACTACGAATCTTTATATTCTTTACCTCAACATTACATGGTTCGTCTAAGGTCATAACATAAGTCCCAATAATAGAATACTTATTGACATCCCCATTACAGGTTTGAGTTAGGGTGTTTCTAAATTTTGAAAATAGTATCCAACTTGCGGATGTGATTCTTTGGACCCTTATATTCTCTATGTCAATCTCTCTTTGTTCACATTGTGTTAAGTTATCTTCGAATTTTAAGAGCTGCTCGATACAAGTTATCTCAGGATAAAGAGTTTGATGATCTTCGTTACACAAGAATTGTTCTCCAGCAGCAAGTGACCGGCATGGTTTTAGGATCGGTAAGTATTTCGTACCCTTTGCCAAGAGGTAGGGATATTTAGGGATAATGGAAAATGTTTTATTTTCTGATTTACGAAAAATAGGTAAGGAATATAATTTATAATAATTATAAGTAATGTTATCTGTAATTGGAATCTCCACTATAAACGTAATCTGGTTTTGCTTAATATATGATTTAATATTGATTGTTTCCTCTAGTTTTACCAAATTTTCCGCACTCGGCGTATATAATAAATTTTCAGTTTGAGATATTAAAACTAAATGTTGTAATAGTTCAGTAGAATTAATAATACTTTGATGTAATATGGATATTTTACTGAAAGCTAATGCAGTCTCTATTTCTCCTAACTTAATGAATATAGTACGAAAGTTACTTACGAACAAATTAAAAAGACTTACTATATATGTGGTATACACTAAATGATTATCCTTAGAAACTAACTCCTTGATCATAGATTCAACAATTTTCAAACGCTCATTTAATACAAAAGAATTTTGATTCAAAACTTCAGTAGTATTTATAAAACTATCAAGCATTTTAGATATTAAAGTAAATTTGTTCCTCATTCTAGTTTGATCATTTGCGAGCTGAGAAATGATTTTTTCATATCTTACAGCATCATTATAGTCTAAATTCCCAGTAATAATTTTAATAAGAGAACCCAATGGATTGAAAAGGCCTCTCTTGAAACGTTTTTGTGGAACTGGCTGTTCATATTTCTGTACGGTGATGTCGCGAATATATTCAACGTGAAATCTTGCAACTTGGAAATCACGTAAGTAAGAAATATTTTTATTAATTAAATTGTTAAATTCATTGTATTTATTTATAACAAAGTTTAAATCATCATATATTTTATTTAAATTTAAAACCTTAATTATAGTCCAGTAATCTGTTTGAAGATACGCCTGACCTTCTTTTACAGGATACACACCTGGATTATTTTCAAGAGATTGCAGATGAAGGGCCAGCACAGAACCCATTATCATCAGTATCAGCAAACACCACCTGCGGAGGGCGTTTTATATTTTTAACGGGAACTTTAGATTTTCTTTGACCAATTTGTATCGGTATAACATTATTTAAATCCTTTCCTATAATTTTGGCCTTATGATATCGCGGTTTATCCTTGCTTTTCCGTTTATTAACGTCCTTTGTAAATATAATTTTTCCTAATGGAAGATCTATTTCATCTTCACCACCTCTACTTTCCTTTACCTTCTGCTTAATTTCAATCATTTTTTCGGCTAAGTGTTTATATAATACTTTTAAACGTTTTGCATGATCTTTAACCAATTGCTGTATGTATTGCTTCTCTAAATCTATATCAAATAAACTACTTGAATCCGTATGACCAAATACTACTTCGAAAGGGGTTAGACCTGTGACAGAATGGATAGAACTATTATAGGCAATAATGGAATACATCATCACTGATGCTGCATCCGTGCATTTCTCTTCGTATTTCGCGCATCTATAAATTTCATTAATAGTAGAATGTAAACGCTCAATCAATCCCATCGAATTAGAATTGTTAGGGGAGCCGATATGGATTTCGATTTTATGTAAACTCAAAAATTCTTTCATTAATTCATTATTAAATTCGCTACCAGGATCGGAACTAATCTTTTTAGGGGTACCATAAAATGAAAAATATTTCATAAGTGCACGAACTACTTCCGCGGTTGATCTATTATCTATTGAAATGGCTTGACCCAATTTACTAAATGCATCTATAATAGTCAAATAGTAATTTCCTTCTATCTGAAAAAGATCAATGAATAATTCTTGAAACGGGGCGTCTTGTGTTTGAGTCAACTGTAAAACAGGTTTAAAAGGTTTTCTATCGTATTTCATTTTACAGCATGTTTCACAAGCGTTAATAATGGCTGAAATGGTTTCTTGCATATTGTGCCAAAAATAATTCCTACGTATACTTGCTAGAGTTTCCTTAATACCGCGGTGACATGTTTTACCTTGGTGATGTTTTAATACGATAGCTTTTTGTTCTTTTTCATTTTCTATAAAAATTACTCGCTCTGTACATTCGAATAATAGAACGGTATCCTTCCTAAATAATTCTATGACAATACTAGTAAACTGTTTCCGATGTTCATTATTTTCAAAATAAATGAAATACTTGGTTTTTGGTTTAATATACTCCTTTAAAAATTGTTTAACTAAATCTCTATTATAAGTGGGTAAAAATACTTCTAACACCTTTTGCTTTTCACGTGAAAGATCGCGAACTTGTATATCATTCTTAAACCATGTATATACTAGAATTTGATTAGGCTTTGTGTCTATTGCTTCGTGCAATATTGGTATACCTGACGATTCTATGATATTAGCGGAATGAACTGTGTCTGTTTTGGATGTTTCAGACGGTGACCTAACCGGATAGTCACATGTCCTAGGTGAACTCGGCACTGATAAAGTTTCGGAATCGGAAAGGGTTATAGGTTTTTCCCTAGAACTACATTCTGATATAGACATTGTACTAGAGTCATTGCGTTGCCGTAGCCCTTTCTCTTTCTTATCAAAATTTACTATCATAGAGTCTTTTTCATCGTCTGAATGTGTGGCATTTACTCTAATTCTTGACAAAGCGTCCGCATTTAAATTTTGGTTTCCCTTTTTATAAACTATTTCGTAATCGTAGTCCTGAAGTCGAAGGCGCCAACGAGTAAGTTTACTACTTGTATCTTTTTGTGAGTTCAGCCATGATAAAGGCTTATGATCGGTGTATATCATGAATTTCTTACCATAAAGATATGGCCTAAAATGTTTTATAGCCCAAACAATAGCAAGACATTCGCGTTCTATTGTACTATATCGAGATTCCGTGTCACTTAAGGTACGACTAGCATACGCGATTGGTTTATCGCTACCAATGGGACCCTGGGATAGAACTGCTCCTAACGCGACATTAGAAGCATCAGTAGTCAAAATAAAAGTTTTATCAAAATCAGGATACTGCAAGAGGGGTGCATTTGTTAAAAGTTCCTTACATTTGTTGAATGCATCCATATAATTTTTATCTAAGACAATTTTATTTCGTTTTTTTAAGCAAGACGTTAATGGTTTTGTAACATGAGCAAAATCTTTAATGAACCGCCTATAATATCCAATGAGACCTAAAAACGATTTTATTTCAGTTGTCGTCTTGGGTATTGGGTAATTTAATACGGCAGTAATTTTATCGTCATTTGGTTTAAGACCGTCTTTTGTTATTGTATGTCCAAGGTAAATTACTTCTTTTCGTAGAAATTCCGATTTATCTAGTTGGATTTTTAAATTCGTCTGTCTAAGTCGGTCAAAAATGGTTCTTAATTTTTGAATATGTTCATCTAGGCTAGCTGAAAATATAATGACATCATCTAAATAGACCATACAATGTATTCCCTGTAACCCTCTTAATATACTATCCATAGCCCTTTGGAATGTTGCTGGGGCTGTTTTTAAGCCAAACGGCATTCTAAGGAATTCATAATGGCCATGTTGCGTGCTAAAAGCCGTTTTCTTTATGTCTTGCTCGTCTACCTCTATCTGATGGTAACCACTTGCCAAGTCAAGCGTAGTGAAGTATAAGCTTTTGCCAAGTTTGTCCAGTAGGTCAGTAATATTAGGTAGTGGGTAACGATCGTCAACAGTCACTTCATTAAGACGTCGATAATCGACTACCATACGCCATTTTACTAAACCTGATGCATCACGCTTTTTGGGAACTAAATGAACAGGTGCATTCCACGGGGAATGTGATTCTCTTATTACATTATCTTGGAGTAATTTTTCAACTTGTCTATTAATTTCGTCTGCTTGCGCAGGAGCTTGCCTATATGGTCTTATAAAAATAGGATCTTCACTCTTAGTACGGATTTTATGTTTAACTTCGTTGGTAAAACTTAAGGGTAGTTCATCACAATAAAATATATCCCTATATTCGTGACATAATTCTAGTATTCTAGTACGTTCAGTTTCGTTAGTGTGGTCTAATCTAAGTTTTTTTAAATTTTGTTTCAATATTTCGTCGGTGTCAGTCATTGTTTCGTTATTATTTTGTATGAAGTTACATTCTGAAATATTAATACTCGATGTTTTAAACGCTTTGCTAATAGTCAAAGTCATAGGTCTATCTAAAGTGTTTTGAATTATTGTTGATGCATATCCATTAATACAATTTACTAATGCAGAAGGCATTCGTATACCAGGTGTAAACTCTTTAAATTCAATTACTGCTTCTCCCGTGTGTAAATCAGTAGGGATCTTTACTCGTTGTTCACACCGAGGTTGTAAATGAACGAGATAATTCAAATTATTAATTATAGGAATGTCAGTGGTCTTAGTTCTCAGTAATAAATGTTTGAGGTCAATAATTGCGTCCAATTGTTTAAGTAAATCGTTTCCAATAAGTCCGTCATAGCGTTCATCTACATCATATAAATGAAATTTATGATAATCTGTAGTATTAAAAGTCGGAAATAAGGGAATTTCAATAATTTCTTTGTGTAGGCTAGAAGCATGTGTGCTAATAACTTTAAAAGGTTCATATTTAATAAAATTATGAAAATATTGGTAAGCAATACGGGGGCTAATAAACGAGCGAGTGCTGCCAGTATCAATCATTAATTTTGCATTAATTTCTGGAATAAAAATATGAGGTAATTTAAGATTCGGGTCACAATTTAATTCTATGATTTCTTCTTTTGCGAGGCTTCTGTTTGAAAATTTTCCTCGGCTGGTGGAGTTACAATATAATTGTCTATTTCGTCAATAGGTGCATAAGGCACGTCCTCAACATACGGTTCGTAATTCATATAGTCATAAGGATCATAATCGTAGTAATAGTCGTATTCCAAATTTTCATTTTGTAAATCAGTTTCATTTAACCTAAAACCTTGTTGCGCTATTTGAGGTCGCGGAGGTGCCGTTCTCATAGATATGTCAGTTGATTCTAAGCGGTTATTCTGAGGTGGTCTTTGACCAAACTGTTGTGGTGTCATAGTACGATTTTGGGGATGCTTATACCCAAATTGCGGATTTTGGGGTGGCCTATACCCGAATTGTGGATTTTGGGGAGGCCTATACCCGAATTGTGGATTTTGGGGAGGCCTATATCCGAATTGTGGATTTTGGGGAGGCCTATACCCGAACGGTTGAGGCTTTAGTAATGTTTGCTGCGGTTTATATTCAAATTTTGGTTGTTGTGTAAATTGAGGTCTAATAGTATGGATTCCAAAATTAAATTTTTGCTGAGGGGTAAGATTATTTTGTGTAAATGACGACCCTGCGACGTTAGGTGTTGGCCTCGGGGCCGTTGAATTATTAAGAATGCGATTACGAAGTTGATATTGTTCATGAAAATTAACCTCCTCTAAAACTATTGATAGAGCTTGTTCTAATGTACTAGGTGATTTAAGTCTCACAATACGCACCATATTTTCTGGTAAATTATAGAGAAAAACATTTAAGGCTGTGTGGTTATAAATAGCAATTTTCGCATTTTTAACTTCTTCATCTGCCGATAAATTTACTTTAGATATTAACAGGGATCGAATATTTTGTATTCTGTTACAAAACTCTAAATAACTTTCCCCTGATTTAATTTTACATGATTCGAGAGAAATTTTTATACATTCTTCGCTACGAGGGTCACCAAAATGTTGTTCCAATAATTCTTTTAACTCAGGCCACGTCTCTATATCCTCACGTTCAGATAACAACGCGGCGGCATCATCTATTAATCTACTAGTTATAGCATGTAAAACATAAATATTCTGCTGCTGATGACCACGAAATTTATTTATAATGTACTCACATTTTCTAAAAAATAAATTTAATATTCTTTTGTCGCCACCGAAAAGAGGAATTAGTCGTAACATTTCATTGGGTATTGGTACTACGGTATTTGACGCTAAAGGAATTTCTCGCGATTGTTCCATTTTGTAGAGTAAAAATTAATAGAGAGCTCTGAAGTTTCAAATCAATTACAATTATTTTTAACTAATTTAACACACACAAAAATATAAAATATATCAAAAACACATACAACAATTATGTATATAAAATAGCACACAGTAAATTAAAAATATAAAAATAGTAGGAAAATAAAACACAATAAAATAATAATTATTTTTTTTTTTATTTTATTTCATAATACATAAAAACAATTACGATCGATTTTTAGATCATTAATTATTATATATATATTTTTCTTTAATTACTAAAATATTTTAATAATATTACTTCTAGACGTTAATTAGTCTATGGAGATACTTTTCTTAGAACTACAGGTTTAATAGAGTTTTATATTAAAACCAGATACGTTATAATGCGAGACGTTCAATCCCAAAATAACGCCACTTATATTTATTGTAAATCTCAAATAGAATGTGGGAATATAAGAAAAAGGAAGGCAAAGAGTTTTACTCACCGACCGATCGCTGATCCCATCTTCTTGTTCAACTTATTTCTTTGGTTCGTGGATAGCCTAAGTCTATTCGCACTGTACTCGCGATTTTTGGGCGAATTTGGACACCCAAATCTACAAGACACGCAGACCTTTGATAGACTATCCTACCGGCTGCGCCAGTTAAACTTTCTAATTGAGAATTTACTTTTTTAAAAATAAAATACTAATTTAAATTAAAACTATTTAATACGTCTGATCGATTTGGAGATCACAACAATATTAATTCTTAAAGTTAAAAGTATTTGTATTACAAAAGTTATAATGTATTGCGACATTTAACATGAATTTTACGAAACAATAAAAGTGCTTATAACAATAATGGGAATACTCCGGTGGTCTCGCTGAGCCAGCGGAATAATCTCGCTTAACCTAATACTGAGGGTTTGGGTGAGTGCATAACTAGCTTTTGTCGAAATTCTTGTACGCTTTTTACAATTTTGTTTGTAATCAAAAATTTTATATACCTACATATTTTTCTTATTCTAAGAAAATTTTTAAATATATTAATACTATAAGTATTTAAATAAGCTGAAATATAAAATGTCAGCCCTAAGCTTCCATGGCTTATATAGGAAACGAGTTATCCTGATGAGAAGAGACGTAGGAAATTGCATGCAAATACAATTAGCTATCTCATGTTGAAGTCCTCAATTGTCATAAATTACAACGTCTGTGTGAAAATAAAATGGATATCCATATTAACTGCTTGTGGCTTTAGAGGTTCTGTCTGTATCTTTCACTGAAATTTCTCTTTCTCTTCTTTAGTTTGTTTTTTAATAAAATAATTAGTATGACAATCTTTATTCCGTAAACATACTTTCTGTTCTAGTGTCTCCTGTAAAGCTGACCAATACCAGAAAGAAGAAATGAAAATAATTAATTTTACAGTCAGATGTTGCGTCACGACGACCTGGAAAGGCTTCCAACAAAAAGGTTTTCGGTTGTTTAATTTCGTTTTAACACAACCGCCTACACACACACTATGTTTGTAAACGCAAAGGCTGTGAATTCGATTCTCACTCGGGGGAATGGATTCCGCCCTCAATGAAGAATGTTTTCAGAATTTGGTTGAAAATGGTGAACGGAGTGTCTTAGCACTAGGTTCCTATTGGAAATTCCAAAATTTAAAATATCTGTAAAAAAAATTCTAACAAGTAAAGCTTATTACACTGTTCAAGAATATTTAGAGGATAAGCATGTATGGAATTAATGTCTATTGAATGTTAGGCAGGATAGCTGCCAGCTAATGTAATAGTAAAATATACCATTGACTTTAAAAAGAGCAACTGTTGAGTTTCTTGCCGGCTCTTCTCAGCAGAACTGCTTTCCGAACCGGTGGTAGCTTTTTGTTGACATGTACATTCGACGATTCAAAAGTTTATTTGAATAAAGAATATTTTGAATTTGAATTTGAATTTGAATGGACACTCCATACCCTGCTATTTGCAAGGATACAGTGTGAAGCTACATAAAATAAATAATTAAGGGTATAATACGGTGGTCGTCCTTCTATAATAAGTACACTAGCGCCACCAAGAGTAGAGCTTTGTAACTAAATAGCTGTCTAAGCTCAAAACCAATGTACAAGGCGAGCTTTCGCTTAGTAAATTAGATGGCGTTGTTATTTTATTTTATATATAATAATCATAATTAAATTATTATTTTTAATAAGACTCTGATCACTATTTAAAATACAAATTATGACATATAATATTCCTACATATTATATAGCAAAGATAATAAAACATGGCTTGCTAATATTTTTATATCTTCCGAGGGATTTGGACATTGAAACGAAATTTTATTTGAATCCATTCATCGGAGATAACGTGATGTAGTAGGACAGCGTCTTATTGTAAATACGATAGTTGTGGGTTCGATTCCCACTTAAGGAAATGAAAATTCTTAAAATTCTCTCCAATTCCCGTCACATTCACTCTGGTAAATCAAAGCGAGGCAGTCTGAATTCCATTTAAAAAATTCTTTCAGCCTTATATTATAAGTATAGATAGATAAATAAGCTTTTAATTTTATATCCCCTACGTTTAAGGAAATAATTTCCGCTCCATATAGCAATAGTAATGTAATTCTGAACCAATTATGAGGCAGATAGCTTTCAGAGTTAATTAAGAACGCTAGAGTGCCATACTTTCCTATAGGCTGAGAGGAATAGACTAAATTATGGAATATTGTTTTGGTTTATAATAAAGTCACTTAAGAATCATTGCCTTGGAAGTCATCACGGCGTAGTTGGCAAATTATAAAGGTTTGAATTCACTTGATGTTTCAAATTGACGATAAATTGACCACCCACTAAAGTTTTCTTTGCGTTATGCAAAATTCGGAAATAATATTTAGAAACAATGTCAGTAAAATTGTTTTTTCTTTTACAGTTTACATCTTCGAATATCTTATAAAAGAATTTGTATATTATTCTTAGTTTTCTTTATTATTATTTATGTGTTTTTATACCTAAATAAATAAAAACAATAAAACGTACGAAACTATTGTATTATTGCAAATTTATTTCTCGGAACTTAGAAGAATAGACGTATGTAGGTACCGCCTATTAGCTGATAGACAGATGACCTAGTATTGGAAACGCATATTGAAATTGAAATTTAAACACATTTTCAAATTTATGTTTCTTCTTTAATGCAAGTGTCTTCTACCAAAATACTTTTAATTTTTTTGCTTTTATAATTTAAAAAAATATTAAGTAAGCATCATTGGCTATTGTTAATAATATTAGGCAGTTTTTTTTTCGGTACTGAGTGGGACTGGCAGAGGATGTGTAGACGGATTGCGTATGATAGACGCCGAAATTTGGCATATAGCACCGATTTAACGTTGTATAGTCTACGTAAACGAATTTGCCTTAAAAATTAAAAAATCTAGATTTTATCTCAATAGACTTCGAGTGGGAATCGAAGCCACTATCACCGTGTAGCTACTATAATACGTGTCAGCTCAAAATAGGTCTGTGTGAGCTAAAAATAAGCACTAGGAAAACTCGCTTAGAGAATGTCCACAGTTTTAATTAGTTGCATAATTTATAAGCTATGTTTGTCTGCATGCATTTGCTTTGTTTTATGACTATTTCACTCCGTTCTCCTTTTTGAACACTTTTTACATATAAATATGATAAATAAAATTAAAATACCTATTACTTGAGCCCTATTGTTTTTGTCCCTGTTGTTTTCCCTCCGTTATAAAAATAAAAGTAAATATTAAAATTGCCCGAATGAAAAACTACTGTAGCATTCCAACTATTTATATAAGGGTGTGTTTAGCGTTAATTAATTACTAGCATACTGTTTGTAAATAGAATAATCATTAGATTTATCAATAGATTGATATATGTAGTTTTGTATTACTACTAATAGCCTCTAGCCTTGCGTCGTTCAGTACAGATAGCAAAAAAGTGGGTAAACAATTTTTGATAGTATATATAAACAAATCCTTTATTTAGCCTTTTTTTAAAAGCTTTTTATTAGATCGACATATAACAACGTAACTGTGAAAGAAAATGTATGAAACAGAATTTGACCCATTTGGAATAAATTTTTTTCATCACGCTGTATCCTGCATGTAGTAGGGTAGGCAGAGGGAGCCTAGAGTTAAGATACTTCGCTCGGCACTTTCTGCCGAATTCTGGAGCCAATGCATGTTGAATGGCGGAACTTTGCCTTGACACTAGAGAGAAGAAATGAAAATATTTCCATCATTCCTCGAAAGGGAATCGAACCCAAAACCTGTAGCGTTACAGTCACACGCTTGTGCTTCTACGCCACGACAGGCCACAATAGTTTTATCATCATGAAACTAAAATATACTCATAGAACTATCTAAGTGTATTTTATACACGTTATTTTTAAGATCATTAAGTTTTTCACACATGTTTTTATTAGGTCGAGCTGTACCTACGTATCTCTATAATAATATCTGAAAATCTAAATAACACGCACTTTTAGTTATTGTATCATCATGAAACTTGGTTATTATGGTTAGTATATGTAATATTATGGTATCATCGAGCTGGTCTGGTGAGGGAATTGGAAGATGATCATGCCATGGATTGCCGTCTAGTAAACATATCGAGTTTATGTTCATTTCACTTACATTCGTCTTCGTGTTTTGTTGGAAAAGTGTATTTTTATATTTCTAACTATTAATTTTTAGAGAAACATATTATAAACACACGCAAAACTGTGGATTTTGGAAAACGAAAAATATTGTAATATATTAGGCAATCATTTGTGTGACGATTGAATCCGAATCCGAATCGCTTTCCAAAATATCACTCGTAAAAAAATAAGTTTGTAGAACATAATTATAATTTTATTTGTGTATAAATGTATTATTATAAAAAAATTGGTAGAAAAGGTAGAAAGAAATATAGAAAAAAGTAAAATTTTCCCTGTAATTTTCCAAGTCTGGCAGTACGTTAACCGACCGTCCGAAGTCGCTGCCCATTGCACTCCAGGCTCTGAAGCGATACGCCCGCGTGAAGGAATATTTTAAGTTTATCAGTAAATTTCTTTATTTCATATCTGTTTATATTAAAATGAGTGAAGGAGATGATAAATTACAACAGGTACGTCCTATCATAGGTCTTCAAATGATTATTTTATAAACACTATAAATAAAACTTATGTTGTTTCCGCATTTAAAATTCAAACGTTAATTTTAAATGTTTTCTTTGTATTTTATTTTCTTTTTCAAATAAATACATTAAATGTAGATAAGCGTAACCTAATCCCGAAGTTTGTGCAACCAGACCAGTTCAAAAGTTTAAATATATTTAAAAACATTTCAGGAATGGGTTTAAAATATACAATCATAGTGTACGTTCCAATTGTGTCAAAATATTGCTATAATTTATATTATAGTTTAAAAATAACATATCATAAATATACTTAGTGGTTTTAACAAAAAATTATCGATTGTTTTGTTATTCACTTGAGATAAATATCTGCGCTACTATAATCTATATAGATCTAAAATTAATATGGCATAAGCCTAAGATCGTTGTGGCGCAGGGGCACAAGCGGGTGTAAACGCGGTTGTGGGTTCGATTCCCACTTGGGGGAATTAAATATTTAATATTTTCACTACCTTAGATACTGCGTGAAAAATAAATAGTATATAGACATAGCTTTCCTTCAGTTCATTCATTTTGTATGGCTGATTAAAATATTATTTGAATTTGATTTTTTTACTACTTTCATTCTTAAATTTTATTTGAGGTTGAGTTCCACCACCCAACACGCAAAAGTATCGGAAACTGGGAAACGGAGTGTCTTAGCACTAGAGTTCTTCTGCCCACGCTATATGTTATATGTGGAATGATATTTAAAAATAGAAAATTTATATAATAAAATATTGATTATTCTTAGATAAATGCTCTTTATCCTATAGATACTACAAGCGTGGTAAACTCAGAGTGGGCGGTTGTAAATGGTTCGCTGGGGTCAATTACTTGCTCCGTAAATGCGTCTCACTTCAGCTAAATTGTTGTCTTAAGTCGTAACCTATTTAATGTATGAGAAATATCTATTAATATATCTTCCTTATTTTAACCGGATAGCATTGAACGCAGAGGGAACCTAGTTTTAAGACATTTCGTTTACTACTTTTTACTTACTAGCCTAATTTTCGAGACATTGCGTGTTGCGAAGCAGAAGTTAACGCCACGTTTTGTCTTATTACCAAATCGGAGAAATGAAAATAATTTATTCCATGAGTGGGAATCGAATCCACAAAAATCTCGTTTACAGTCAGACAATGTGCCGGTTTTTTGTTGTTATTTCTGGATCCAAAACCAACTTCATGTATTTGGAAGCAAAACCAACTTCACGCTTCACTTAAGTAGATCAGTGAAGGAATTTTAATTTTAATATTACCTTTCTTGTAAATGTACGTTAAGCCCATCAAAACGTCATGTCGACGTGTACGTGAGCCGTGTCATTTCCTTTTTATTGGCTTTACTTATTCCACATTAAGCATTATATTTGTCCAATTTTTGAGACATTACATGTTGAGCGGAGTTCAACGCCGCTCTTTGTCTTCTTACCAGAGTAGAGCGGGGAAATGAAAATAATCCATTCCCCGAATGTCAACCAAGCCTTAGCCCTATTCTTCTTTTATTTTAATTTCTTTTGCAAACGACGGTATTTGTAGGTATTTAAGCATTTCAGTAATGGCTTGCAAATTATGGAGCTTTGCTAATTACTTTTAGCATACTTTCCAAGCCCTAACAAATTCTTTTGTTTAAATAAAAAGAGTTTTATTACGTGCCTCAACTAGAATTGTTAATTAATTGATTACGTCTATTTAATGTTAGTTAAAAGCCAAATTACTTTTCTCAGTGCGACTCTACTGTTTGTATTTCAGTATCAGTACCAAGATGGTGTCTATTAGTACCTAAAAAATATTTTCACGCTTTTTCCCGCATGGCAAGGAAGCCTAGTGTTAAGACATTCCCCCTTTTCCACAAACTTTAGAAGGAAGAAGTTCCTTCAAAAATTGACAATTCGGGAAACTAAGATGAAAATATACTGAGTAGGATGCCAGGAAACGCCTAATAGTCCCTAGTTCGTTAGTATCGGCTTCATTTGACGTATCGACGCCATTGATAGCGTCCAATTAACCCCGCGGTGTGGAAGGCCTATTGACTTTTGTTGTCAGAAGTTTTATTTTAAATTTTGCTGTAAAGCAGAAAGAATTTAGGAATAAGTCATTACTTTCTTCCTTTTTACTGGTATCTTAGAAGTCAACATCGTACGACTTTGTCTATCTATATGAGGAAAAGATTTTTCCAGGTTTTTTTCCAACTTCCAACATAGAAAATATATTAAGTTACGTTTTTACACTTATGAGATTGATGAAGCTACACTTAAGAGTATTGCCAAGTCTGAATATTTGTATTTTTATAATTATCTATATTGAAAATATTTATTTAGGCATTGCTCTATATCCCAAATACAGCAGGATAGGCATCGTGGGCCTGGTGTTAAGACACTTCATTCACCGCTTTTTCGCCCGAATTTTATATAGCATGTAGAATGGCGGAACTTAACGCCGAAATTGTTAAAACCACCAGAGTGGAAAACTGAAAATAATTCATTAGAGGGAATCAAATCAGTAACCGTCGCACTTACATTGCTGTCAGACGTTGCCCTACTGCGCTATGTACCTTTCATATATTTCATCCGAAAATACTCCATATTTCAATTAGTCAGCCTGTCAGTGGAGTAGAGGTCAATAATCATCTGTTTTGTTTTAACTCTTCACATGATTGAAATCTGCACTTTGTTAACGTGGATCGTATTATTTTAAACAAGAAATCCATTAAGGAAAACTTATTATAATATAAATATACGTATACTAAAACATTGTAGGTTCGATTCCAAGTCAGGGACATTAATTATTTTCATTTCTTTCAGTTGAGTTCCGCTACTCAACACGCAATTTCTCTAATATTATGCAATAAATGGGGAACGAAGTGTCCCCTAGATACCATGTAAGTTCCCTCTAGATACCATGCTAAGTGTGCGCGGGATACAGCGTGAAGCTAAAATATAATTTAGTGATACGTTTAAGTTGTCATGGCAATATCTTGTGTTTTTATTTATATGACCAAGTCTTGAAATATAATGATATAAATATTTTTGATTGAATAAACTATTTTCATTGCCCTGCTCTGATGAGACAAAGCGCGGTGTTGAGTTACGGCACTTCCTCTCCTAGCCAATACCACAAAATACCTAACATTTCTCACTCACAGTGGTAGCTTTTACCACTGTGAGTTCGATTCCCACCGAGATAAATAAATTATTAACGCTGAGCCGTTATGCCATTATATAGGTAAATAAAACTAATTAAAATTGCAATTTTAAATGATTTTATTGTAAATAGATAGGTAATTAAAAGGTTATTTGCACTGTTTTGGTAACAACAACGAGAGGTACGTGTTCTTAAACGTCAAGGTCAAAGTTTATTAGTAAACAATTCGTTTCAGTGGCCGATGTGGGTGTTATTTTATATCTATATTTTTAAACTTTCATTTTTATAAAATCGTCTTAAAGTATAAATCTTATTTTCTTTTAATCACGATTTTTTGATTTCAATGATATTGTAGGGGTATTGCACTAGTCTTATTATATTCTGTATAAACACGCTATATCAGCAACCTGAATTTATTCGCTACAAATACAATTGTGAAATTATGTTCCACTATTGTTTTGTAGCGTATAAATAACCAAATTAAATATGCAATAAAGGAGTTCAATATTAAGTCTCGTATCATTAGCATCACCCCGATGCTAAAGCCCACATTGGTGACCCCGACGTCAGTCTGACGAACCCAACTACTGTCCGACGTAAATCTTCATAGGATTGGTGAGTGCACATTCTAATCGGCCTCCCACAAGCGGGTCTCACCGGTTAGAATTTCAAGAGGCAACGAATTACCAAGTCCTATATATAGAGATTTTCGGGAAGTTAAAGGGTCAAGATGTTTCACCCATTGATGCCTGACGCTCCGATACAGCAACAAGTTAATTTTCCCGGCCCGGGACTTACTCCATCAAACATAGAAACGCCACCAGAGATATCAGCCATAAGTATCGTAGCCAGGATACCTGATTTCTGGCCTGAAATGCCACGACTGTGGTTTGCTCAGTTCGAGTCCATTGTAAAAGCGCAAAAGCAGGGGGACGAAACTAAATTCCACTTAGTTATCTCGAAACTAAGTAGGGAATCTATTCAACACATAGGTGATCTGTTACTGAATCCGCCGTCCGAACAAAAGTATGACAAAATAAAGCAAAGGTTATTGTCAATTTATGAAGAATCCGCTGAGCGTCAATTTCAAAAGTTAATAAGCGAGATGGATTTAGGCGATCAAAAGCCGTCACAGCTACTACGAAAGATGTCCGAATTAGCAAGGAATGCGAATGTCGCTGACTCAACACTACACAGTTTATGGCTGCAGCGATTACCGAGCTCTATAAGAGCCGTCCTTATGGTTAGTCAAGATCTCTATAATTACTCCATTTGGCCTTTTTGAGTTTCCACGTATGCCCTTCGGACTACGCAATGCCGGTCAAACATTCATGCGTTTCATGAACGACATAATGCGTGGCCTCGACTATGTATTTTGTTTTGTCGACGACATTTTAATTGCGTCTGAGTCTGAAGATCTTCACCGAGAACATATTGAGGAAGTATTTTGCCGTTTAAGTAAACATGGTATTACGATAAATACAGAGAAATGCATATATGGCCAGTCTGAAATAGATTTCCTCGGTTACAGAATTTCGCCAGAAGGTATAACTCCATTATCAAGTAGAGTAAAGGCAATTGACGAGTATCCCCTACCGAAGACAATTCGTGATTTAAAGCGATTCCTAGGGATGCTCAATTTTTATCGTACAAGCATCTCGAACGCAGCTACACATCAAGCGCCGTTAAATAAATACATGTGTGGCCGAACTTCAAAGAGAGACAATCGCACAATCGAGTGGAACGACGAAACTAGGGAAGCTTTCAATCAGTGCAAGGATAGCTTAAAAAGAGCCATTGCGCTGATTCCACCCTCTCCGCACGCACCGCTGTCGATAATGACAGACGCATCTCAAACATGCGTCGGAGCCGTTCTGCAGCAACAATTAAAGAACGAATGGAAACCTATTGCTTTTTTCTCCAAAGCTCTATCTCAAGCTCAACAAGCATACAGCACCTACGATAGAGAGCTGTTGGCAATTTATATGGCGATATGTCACTTCCAAAATTATTGTGAAGGACATGAAATTATTGTGTACACAGATCACAAGCCATTAACTTACATGTTCAAGCAAAAACAATCTGTTTCTAAAGAAAAAATATCACCGAGACGACTAAGACAATTAGACTACATATCTCAATTCACATCCGAAATTCAACACGTCTCCGGAGCCGAAAATGCAGTAGCTGACGCATTATCCCGCGTATCGCAGATTAATTGTCCAAATAAAATAGAATGGAGCGATATTGCGACTCAACAAATAGTGGACCCAGAATTAAAAAAACTGTTACAGAATGATAAGCTGAAATGGAAAAAAAATCACCTTACCATGCAACAAAGAATTATACTGCGAAGTGTCGACAAGTGCAATTCGACCGTATGTACCGCGAGTATTTCGAAATGAAATATTCAGTACATTACATGACGTAACGCACCCAGGCGTCAGAGCGACGAGAAAAATGTTAACGTATCATTATTTCTGGCCTGGAATGAATAAAGACGCTAGTACGTGGGCAAAACAATGCGTATCTTGTCAAAAAGCGAAAATCACGCGTTACAATAATTCGACACTCATGCAGTTCCCCGAATCTGAACGATTTGAACATGTGCACATCGATATTGTGGGACCTTTACCTATATCTAATAATAACCGATACATTGTTACGTTTATTGACCGATTTACTCGGTGGCCGGAGGCAGCCCCGGTAGCCGAAGCTACCGCCGAAACAGTGGCAAGGAAGTTTTACAACATGTGGATCTCAAGATTCGGATGTCCATTAAGGATAACAACAGATCAAGGACGTCAATTTGAGTCAAATCTTTTCTCATCCTTGTCAAAACTACTAGGAATTAAAAAACTTCGAACAACAAGTTATCATCCGCAGTCAAACGGAATAGTGGAGAGATGGCATAGAACTTTGAAAACAGCTATTATTGCACGCGGTAATTCTACTAATTGGTCACAAGAGTTACCTACTGTACTATTAGGACTTCGCACCGCAATTCGAGATGGTAGTGAAGTCAGCCCTTCACAAATGGTATACGGTACGAATATTAAAATTCCCGGAATATTTTTTGACGTCATTAAAGAAAACAACATAACCTCGTCAGAAGAGTTTGTTCAACAGTTACGTCGTATTTTTCACAACGTCAAGCCAACATCGTATGAGCGGAAGAACAAAGACAACAGTTTCGTGTTCAAAGATATGAGTACATGCGACTATGTGTTTATCAGGACCGACGCTGTAAGAAAACCACTGATCGCACCATACGAGGGCCCCTACAAAGTTTTGGAAAAACATGAAAAATACTTTAAAGTTCAACGCTCCAATAAAACAGCTGTCATATCGATTGACCGACTTAAGCCAGCCTTCGTTATAAACAAAGGCGATGACTCCACGAATGCAACATCAGCAGGACGACAACAATGCGCAAACGCAGGAGCCTACGACAGCAAAACACCGCTTCAAGTCACTAGGTCAGGCCGAACAATTAAACCTGTAGTTCGATTTGATTTTTAAACAATTAATTTTTGTTATTTTATATTTATTTTTGTACATTTTTTTCCCAAAGGGGGGGAGTATTGTAGGGGTATTGCACTAGTCTTATTATATTCTGTATAAACACGCTATATCAGCAACCTGAATTTATTCGCTACAAATACAATTGTGAAATTATGTTCCACTATTGTTTTGTAGCGTATAAATAACCAAATTAAATATGCAATAAAGGAGTTCAATATTAAGTCTCGTATCATTAGCATCACCCCGATGCTAAAGCCCACAATATATTCTAACCTAGGGAACTTAGGGAACAAATCAATTTACCAGGTTCCCTCTGCCCTGCTTTGTGCGTCACTCAACACGCAATATTTCGAAAATAGAGCAACTGTGTGGTTCCCTTGGGCTACTCTTAGGAGAGTAGAAACACTACATAGGTGTAGGAAAAAATAACACAAGTATATAAAGAAATAAAACAGAACTTAATTTAAAAAGATATCCAATTCGTCGTCGTCGAATTTCTTGTGTGAGTATTAAATTCTTTCTCCTTTGTCATTCAAACAGGTGAAATATCCAAAGGTTGAGCTATCGACATAAAGGTTATCTACTCTTTCAGCGTTCTTTAAATTGCTTACACATATTATTTATTTAAACTTATAAAAAAATTTATGGGTACTTTAAATGTTGATGTTCACGCTGCTTCACGCTGCATTCCACACATAGCAGGGTAGGCAAAGGGAACCTAGTGTTAAGTCACTCTGTTCCCCATTTTCCGACAAATTCTGTAAGCATTGCATGTTGGGTGGCGGTGTTCTAAAATATATGTTTAGAAAAAAAATACATTTAAAAGTCCAGGCCATCGGAACAACCATCCCCAGAAAATTTAATGCGTATTCTGGATCCAACAATCCGACTAACTAATTGACTATATTATTGTAACAATAATCTGAAAATAACAGTCGGAAGAGGTTATGAAATTCGATTCTTTGTGTAATTTCCTTTGCCTATTGTTTGTTGATATTTCGCATTCAGGGCAATATAAGAGCCAATTTGATATGAAGGTCAGATATTTCAATGTACGAGTAACTGCTCCTTGATTGTTTAAACAGTAAATTTCAATAGTAAGAACAAGAAGTATGTTATTTATTGAAACCTATTTCTTTAAAAGTTTAAACCTACTTCTAATATAGATATGTCAATTATGAAGTATCTATGAATATCTTAAATCCTTCTAAGCCGATTTTCATGAAACTTGCATTATTCCCTAAGTTGGAAAATATGTCACTGAAATCAAAGATCTTGATGGTTTTGAGAAAATTTATGTATAACCAATTAAATAAATTCTCTAAGTGTAGATTCGATTCATATTTGGAAAATGAATTAAATTCATTCTCGCTCTTAAAACAGACAAAACACGGCGCTGAGTTCAACCACTCAACTCGCGAGTACGTAAGTGGAGAGCGCAGTGTCTTGACACTAGGTCGGTATTATCTCTCTGTCGCTTAAAACGTGAAGCTTTCCTCAGTTATTTGTACGAGGGATATACATACATGTATTTGCACTAAAAAATAACGTTTCGTAGCGTCTATTTCGTCTAAGTATCAAACCTAGCATTCGCCCATAGAACTAGGTGTTAGAACGTTTAGTCTATGGCACTAAGACTGTTATTCGTATGAACGGCAGTTTTATATTTCTAAACATGCCATAAAACTAAATTTGTGCCATTGGCTTTATGTCAAAACTATACCGATATTTCGTAACAGCTTATTCTCGCAGAAGACCTATCTATAGGTACATTCGTATATTATGTTTTTTTTCATTTCCTCGCTCTGGTAATAAAACAAAGCATTCCGTGCTCTCTCTTCTTAACTTTATTAAGAATAGTAGGTAGACGGAACCTAGTGTTGAGAACTTCCGATTTTCTCTTGTTATCAGAGCGAAGAAAATTATTCATTCCCCTGACTGGGAATCGAACTTACAGCTGTCGCGCTTACAGTTAGACGCTGTGAATGTGCGTCATAACGGCCTCAATTTCTTAGTTAAAATTAATATTGGTTAGGCAGAAAATTTATTATTTATGTAAAGTCGATATATCAACACGATGCATCATCGAAGCTTTCGCAAATATTTCAAAGGAAGCAATGCTTATATTAAGATTTTGCTATTTACTAAAACATTTTGTATTAATACAGTACTTGGTGAACTACTTTTCGTAACTAATATTTTTATGCGACCGAAATTAGTGATCTAAAAGACATAAAAAATATCTATATAGAATTATAGTTTTCTTCACTATATTTGAGTATATTTAAAAGTTGTAAAAATAAAAATTTAAATATATTACATCAATGAAGCCCCGTGTCGTGACGCAGTGGATCGATATTTGACTAAATAGTTTGGTAGACAGAAGGAACGTAGTGTTAAGGCACTCCGTTCTCCACCATTGCCCGTTCCCATCCGTATATAAAATATTAAAACTCATAAATATATAACTTCAATATCAGGGTAATAACTAATTGAGTTGCGTAATTGAAGAGAGAAAAAATAGAGTGATATTCATTTGATTATTTTCCCTGTGTTATAAATATCCAATATATATAAAAAAGACGATAAGAAGAGATGCCTATGACTAAAATACTTCTCTATTGTTTCAGAAATATGTCGTCAGCACTGACCGTAGTGGTGACATCCATGTACATGTACAGGTAAGTTACAATTTGTAATAACATTATTATTATTAATTGTAAGTGGAAAGGTAACGGAAATGTCTTAACTAGAACGGGGTGGAGTGTGTAATACAAGGTTCCTAGGTTCCCTCTGCCTACCCTGCTATGCGAGGGATGCAGTGTAAATGTAAGAAAATGATAATTAAATGTTTGTTTAACTATTAATTTCATACCAAAAAAAACGTGATTAAATCAAATCGATCCTTATAAGGAAAATTAATATCTTCACAAAATTGAGAATTATCGTTTGACTTTTTATTTTGAATCAAAACACATAAAATCTCAGCATTATGTTTTTTTCCTAAAAAAATCCTACCGACAGAGTAAACGGTGTGAAAAAAGTTGCGTCGTTTAACATTTCATTAGGCGCTCAAATGTGGCGAGAAAAGTGACAATAATAGTAACAATTCAGGCCGGAAAAGGTCATCGAGTGTCCCACTAACACTAACAACACAGGTGACATAAATATGTTTTGTTAGTTCTATTCTTTTTTAAACGTTTTTTAAACGTCTAATTACATGTAAGCACGACGGTTGTGAGTTTGATTGAGTGAAATTTTTATTTTATTTTCATTTGCTCGTTCTGGCATCGAGGCAAAGCGCGGTGTTTAGTTCTGCCACTCAACACGCATTGCCCCGAGAATTTTCCGGATAGTGTGGAACGAAAATGTCTTAGTGAGAACGAAGTAGTTTAACACCGATCTCCAGGTTCCGTCTGTCTTCTCTGCTATGTGCGGGTACAAAGCGAAGAAAAGTACAATGTCCGCGAAGGATCTAAGTGATACAATTAAAAAACTATAATTAATTAACTATAAATAATTTCGGATGTAGCAGGCGAATCCTACTAACTTGCGCCTTTTGGATGACTTACTCTAGTTATTTAATTATACGGCTTATATGAGTACATACGTTCTTGTCTAGTTTCTTCAGCATATTTGGTTAGAAAATGTCTAATAATGGGTTTCTATTATATGTAAAAACAGCGTACACGTCACTAGGGTTACAGGTTCTTAAAAGTTAACAGCAATTGGCCTAATGTTATTTATTATAAATATATTCAAAATTACTTTTATGCTGCAAACCAGGGAATTATACAAAGACATGGGCAGGTAATTTCGGTACCAAATATTTTTTTTATTATTATTTTTACTTTTGGCATGAGCTTTATATAGATACAGCTTGAATATTTATTGTTTAAGATGTCAAAATCTTTATTAATTCGTTTTTTAAAAACTATTTTGGTAAACAATATGTTATACATATTGTTGAGAAAAGTTAGAATATTTAGTGTTATTTTACATTTTTTCCCTTTATTTTATTATTATAGAAATATAATTGTTTTAATAAATTAGATTTATTTTTCTTAATTTCAGGGTGACCTAAGTCAGCAGGACAAGAGATGTGTGTTCGTAACTGTCCATGATCTTGGCACCAATCGTAAGTTTTCATTTGTTAAAATTGTTATAAAATAAATAAAAAGTATATAAAAGTTGTTGCTGATACTTTTATTTTTACGAATCTCCAACATTTTTAAGGGTTCTTCTATACTCGAAATTTTATAGCAAAATTTAAATAAAACAATCGATTAAGTGAAGGCGAATTTTGTCTTAGTTTATCCAGTATGAAATATTATTAACATAATATCAAAACTGTATTCCAGATACGTCTATGGTAGATTTCGTGAACCACCCCGCAATGGCGGAAATCAAAGAGCGATCTTGCTTCATTCACGTGGACGTGCCGGGACATGAAGAAAACTCACCGGATTTACCTGAATCGTAAGTTTTACATCACAAAAGGTATCAGGCAAGGTAAGGCATTTATCAGGGTAAGCAGATTAGATTTCCTACACGTTATCAGGGTAAGCAGACCCTACATATCGCTATTTTTGAGACATTGCATTTTAGTAGACGAAGAAAGTATAAATAATTTCTTCCCCCGATTGTCAATCGACCACAACCGTCGCTTTTACACTTACACGCTGTGCTGCTGACCCTAATACATTTAATAATATAATGTAATTATTATTCGAATCAATAGCGAAGAAATTAATATAAATTTAAATAAATATTTAATTTCCTCGAGTGCGGTCGAACCCACAACCAGTTGATTTTACTTTTATTGTGCGCCTGTACCACGACTGGCCTTTAAGTGTTAAAAAAAATAGTTTATAACTGTCTAGTGGACCCGAACGCGGCTACGCCCGCTTGAACTATACGAATATTTATTACATATATTTATGAAATTATTTTCAGTTTTCAATAGAGAGATGCGTTAAGCAAGCTCATTTTGGGTGACGTTTTCTAACAACAAACTTTGCAAATCGTTGCTTAGCAACGGTCGCATAGCGACGGTTGTTATCAACATGGCGGAATAAATTACATTTCAATTTAATAAGTATTTTAATATATTGGTATATATCGAAAATATTACAAATATGAGAAAAAAAATATCCTATGTTCATCCCGAGACCCTCAAGTATCTATATGAGTATTTTACCACAATTAAATTAGCGGTTTGGCCCTGATTGCGTAAAAGACAGACAGACAGACAGCAGTGGCGTAGCTAGGGGGGTGCGAGCGGTGCGGTCGCACCGGGCATCAAAAGGAAAAGGGGCATCAAAGTCGACGATTACTTTGTTTTTTTAGACTTTAGACCATTTTAAAGGGCATCAAGTCCCCTAAGCCGCACCGGGCATCAAAAGGAAAGGGGCATCTAAGTCGACGATCACGTTTTTTTTTTAGAACCCACGAACGTCGACGATCACTTTGTTTTTTTAGACCTTAGACCATTTTAAAGGGCATCAAATCTCCTAAGCCGCACCGGGCAGCAAATACCCTAGCTACGCCACTGACAGACAGACAGAGTTACTTTCGAATTTATAATATAGGTATGGATGTTATGTAACATACTGAACATGATTTATTACTTAATTATATTGGTGCAACGCCAGTTACATGACTTGCATGATCAATTGATGTATAGAATAAGAAAATTAGTGACGTTTTGAAAAACACAAGTGACAGTTTCCTTTTTATACATATATAGTATGTCAATCTTGGAGAGGAGTCATGGAGTGTCTTAACACTAGGTTCTCCCTACCTACCCTGCACCATGTGGAATACAGCGTGAAACTGATTAAATTTCTAATTTACATTTTATTTATTTACAAAGTAAAAAATATATATATTTAATATATTTTTTTTCTCATATACCCTTATTTCTTTATTTCAGCTACCCGTTCCCATCTTTACAAACACTGGGCGAGGATTTAATAACAGTGTTAGATTTCCTACACGTACGTTACGCTGTGGGTCTCGGGGAAGGCGCGGGCGCCAATGTCCTAGCTAGATGTGGCTTGGCACACCCTAGACGTCTCTTAGGTCTCATCCTAGTCAACTGTACAGGATCCACATCATCTGTAGCAGATGCCTTCAGAACTCGTTTCTCCAGGTGGCGTGGCACTGATATATCTCAATCTGAAGAAGATTTTCTCATTTATCATAAATTTGGACACGTGAGTTACGACCCCGACCCCCTTATATCCAGTTATAGTTATCAGGTAGTGTTTTTGTGTGACTAATTTGACTAATTTCTTTTTGTTTGGATGGTTTTTTGGTCATTTAAGTGATTTTCTTAGGCATAATGAGAAACATATACACAATTACTCTAAGACAATTCCCATTTTTTTCTATTTAGTGATACCATCCTATACAGTTACACACTTATACATATGGGAACATGTGTCCCATGTCCCAACATAATAATCACAGTTTAATAGAAATCAATTTAATTATTTTTAAATAAATTAATTTTAAGTAAGTTCTTTTGAAATAATTAAATGAAGAAATTAAATTAAAATGATCAAAAAATTGTCTAAGCTGTGTGGAAAATTAAGGTAAGGAATGTGTTTTTTTTGTTGTAGTGTTGTTTTAAGTGATATTTTTCGTTTTTTTTTATTTATTTACTAATGTTTTTTTACCTAAGCATTTCCATTTTCATTATTCATTAAAACTATCTTCCTTATCTTATTTTTCTCCTACAATATATATTTTTTCATTATTGTTTTTAAATTATTTTTCCTGCTTATATTAGAGTAATTGTATGTAAGATGCTTGTAATGAGAATTTTGCCTTAAAAAAATATAAGCATACCTACATATTAACAAATATTAAATTTAAATACATATATAGTTTATTTTGTTGTCGATCGTTCATAAATCATACGGACATGATTTTCAATGTTTGTCCTATTAACATTAGTTGGTCTTGCCTCGTAGCTTGTTTGTGAAGTAAATGTATATAGTAGATATAATAAATATTTGCAAGAGGTAGTATGTTTGTATTTGAAATTTACAATTTGACGATATTGATACAAAAAAACCTCTACAATTTGTTTTTTATATGCTAATGTTCATAAAAAACTCTAACCCGCACATAGCAGGATAGACAAAGGGAACCTGGGAATCTAGTGTTAAGTCTAGTTCTTATTCAGACACTTCCGTTCCCCATTTTCCCCTGAATTCTCATTTCAATGATCATTGATCACATCACTTGATGAGTGGCGGAACTCTTGCCTCGCTTTGATGAAGCACTAGACTATGTATCATCATTTCTAAGGATTAATAATTAAACCATCAAATTGTAAATTCAAACCTCAAACGAATGTGTGTGTCTAAAATGTATGTGGAAACGTATAAAAATTTTTTTTTTCTATATTTTCTCAATAGCAAATATCCAGCGACTCGTATGAAGGCGAGCGCGAGCGTGAGCGCACATTGTCGGAATACCGCTCGCGTCTCCGCGGGAACTTAAACACGCACAATATTAAACAATATGTGCGAGCTTTTATAAAGTAAGTAGTTTTATTAGCTTCTTTTTTTATAATATACAAAATACGTTTATTTTTTTACAATGAAGTTTTATTTATAAAAAACGGCCAAAAAACCAGGTTTGTTGTATGAACTACGGAAGCCCTTTAAAAAAAAACTCTTCTGAACAACTTTAATGACGTGAATAGTACCTATACCTAAAATAAACTACTACTATATACTAATTATAATAATTATAATAAAACAAAAAGAGATAAGAACAGAAAAGGGCACGAACGACCTATAGAGTGTTTAAAACGAGAGGCACGGACTTGGTTCTCTCTACATAAATAATTTTATGTGTTTAATTTTTTTTACATGTTTTAGTGTGGAATAACACTTAAAAAATGTTAAAAGGAGTATTTTATTTTTACTTTACTTTACTTATATATTTTTTTATATTCCAGTCGCAAAGATCTTATCCTTCGAGGTTGTCAACCAGATATCCTCCTTATAACGGGAATGCTCAGCCCTTACTCGACTGTGGTGGAAAAGATGTATAAAGAGTTAGATAAAGATAAAGTGACTATATTGAAAGTGGATAAAGTAGGCGATGTGTTGGCTGAAGCTGTAAGTATATATTTTTGTAGCTAAATAGTTTTTACATGTAGTTCTGTCCGCGTGGTCATATGGAAATAATGACTCGTTGTGTATTACACATGACATATGACTCATGACATATGACTCATGACATATGACACATTTTAATTGCAGTATAGCGGGTTACATCGACTTGGTTAACGTGATTAATATGGCTGATAGCCAACACAAAAACATTTTTTGATTTAGAAACTTAGTTTTTGAGATTAATGCGCTTAACCAAAAATTCTTTCTTGAGCTTTATAATATTAATATAGAAATATAGATAACATACATTTGCTTATCCAGTACTCCAGACCATCCACAATATGTCCTAAAATTTGGATTTGGGGAATGGGGGGAATTATCCAAAATATCGGAAGGGGTCGAAAGAAGGAACGTCAAAGTAAATTATATATTTATATAAATTGGGTTCAATATAAAAAATAAGCATTCATTAAAAAAATGTTGTTATTGAAATTAATTACCTACATTTGTTATTCTTCCAAGGCCTTAGATGACAGAACTAAATTACTTACAATGATTTATGATTTTCTTTAATGATTTTATTACCTACGTCAATGTATTATTAGTTATAGTACAATCGCTAGGTTCATGGTATGTTATCGTTCGTAAATGTGTGTAAATGTGCGTAAATGTGTGTATTTCTAATATTATTTGAATCTAGCGACCCGATTCGGTCAAGCCGTTTCTGAAATTAGCTTACACAAACGTATAGAATAACAAATGGTTTTTTTTCTTTTCTTTTTCTTATATATCTTCTATGTATAGACTGCGATAAGTTTTAATTTTATTAAATGTATAGATATTTGTTTTTGACATCGCTATGGCGCAGTTGATAAATGACAAATTTAATATCATAGTTGTAGGTTTATAGTTTACTAGCGGACGCGCGCAGCTTCGCTTGCGTATTTAAGGGTGAATTTTGAATAACCCATGAAAAATGTGTTCAATGAAATATTTTTAAGAGACTAAATTTCAAATTTTATAAAAATCGGTGGCGATTTAAAGATTTTTCCATACAAACTTTCAACCCCTTATTTGCACCCTTAGGGAGTGAATTCTAGAAAACCATGAAACATGTGTTTAATTATATACGTTTAAGAGTCTGAATTTCAAATTTTATAAAAATTGGTGACGATTTAAAAAAAATCTATACAAACTTTCAACCTCTTATTTGCACCCTTAGGGGGAGAATTCTAGAAAACGATGAAATACGTGTTCAATTAAATACTTTTAAAAATCTAAATTTCAAATTTTATAAAAATCGGTGCCGATTTAAATTTTTTTCCATACAAACTTTGAACCCCTATTTCACCCCTTTAGGGTTAAAATTTTTCAAAATCCCTTCTTAGTGGATGTTCAGATTACGAAAGTAAACTTTTGTCCAAATTTAAGGTTTCTACCATCAGCGGGTACGGCTGTGCGTGCGTCTTACCTCAGTCAGTGAGGACAAGTCCTTTTATATATATAGACTAGCGGAAGCGCGCAGCTTCGCTTGCGTATTTAGGGGGTGAATTCTAATAACCCATGAAACATGTGTTCAATGAAATATTTTTAAGAGTCTAAATTTCAAATTTTATAAAAATCGGTGGCGATTTAAAGATTTTTCCATACAAACTTTCAACCCCTTATTTGCACCCTTAGGGGGTGAATTCTAGAAAGCCATGAAACACATGTTTAATGAAATATTTTTAAGAGTCTAAATATCAAATTTTATAAAAATCAGTGGCGATTTAAGAATTTTTTCATACAAACTTTCAACCCCTTATTTGCACCCTTAGGGGGAAAATTCTCAAAAACGATGAAACACGTATTCAATTAAATACTTTTAAAAATCTAAATTTCAAATTTTATAAAAATTGGTGCCGATTTAAATTTTTTTCCATACAAACTTTGAACCCCTATTTAACCCCTTTAGGGTAAAAATTTTTCAAAATCCCTTCTTAGTGGATGTCCAGATTACGAAAGTAAGCATCTGTCCAAATTTCACGTTTCTACGCACAGCGGTTACGGCTGTGCGTACGTCTTACCTCAGTCAGTTAGGACAAGTCCTTTTATTATATATATAGACTAGCGGACGCGCGCAGCTTCGCTTGCTTATTTGAGAGTGAATTCTTATAAACCACGAAACATATGGTCAATGAAATATTTTTAAGAGTCTAAATTTCAAATTTTATAAAAATCGGTGGAGATTTAAAGATTTTTCCATACAAACTTTCAACCCCTTGTTTGCACCCTTAGGGGGTGAATTTTAGAAAACTATGTAACACATGTTCAATTAAATATTTTTAAGAGTCTAAATTTCAAATTTTATACTAATCGGTGGCGTTTTAAAGATTTTGCCATACAAACTTTCAACCCCTTATTTACACCCTAAGGGGAAGAATTCTAGAAAACCATGAAACATGTGTTCAATTAAATACTTTTAAGAGTCTGAATTTCAAATTTTATAAAAATTGGTGCCGATTTAAAAAAAAGTCTATACAAAGTTTCAACCCCTTATTTGCACCCTTAGGAATAGGAATTCTAGGAAATGTTGAAATACGTATTCAATTAAATACTTTTAAAAATCTAAATTTCAAATTTTATAAAAATTGGTGCTGATTTCATTTTTTTTCCATACAAACTTTCTACCCCTTTTTCACCCCTTTAGGGTTAAAATTTTTCAAAATCCCTTCTTAGTGGATGTCCAGATTACGAAAGTAAACATCTGTCCAAATTTCAAATTTCTACCATCAGCAGTTACGGCTGTGCGTGCGTCTTACCTCAGTCAGTGAGGACAAGTCCTTTTATATATATAGATTACACGGAATGAATAAATAGACTTTTTTATGTAGTTAAATAGAAAATAACTTTACATTCGTTTAAAAAATGGATTCTTTTTAGATACTTATTAAAATGCGTGAGATGCGTGAGGTAATAAATATACATACGTATGTTTACTATACAACAAGTATTGTAAAACAATTATGATTAATTTTGCGATTTGTATAAGAACAAAATTTATATTATAGTAACTGTACTAGTTTAAATAATTATGGTATTTTCACTATATATAGTAAGTTTTACTATATATTATTTTCGTACACTTTATGCACTGTTAATTATACACTATTAATATGAACAAAAGGAACAAAATATTGATTTAATATTGTTCTTTTTCCAGAAATTTTTGCAAAAATTTTGGAAAAATGTGTTTTACTATCAATTATTATGAATGATGGTATGCGCTCGAGTCGTTTCCTAACTAATTGTTACGTGTCCGGTATTACAACGAAAGTAAAAGTGTATACGTCCAGTAGCATAGCAAACGTAGTGTGACCCACATGCGCGATCAAAGAACTCTGTGTCATTCACAAAAAAAGAACCAAAATTTAGTTAAAATTGTCAAAAATTTATAAAGTTAAGGTATCAAAATGATATTTCTATATATTATTATTTTCATCGTCATATTGACGTTGATTGTTGGTCTCTATCAGAAAAACACGAATATTATTTGCAAATCCAAAGTAAGACTCGATGGGAAAACTGCTATAGTGACTGGTGGAACTTCGGGCATGGGATTGAGGATAGCCTTAGATTTCGCTGATAGAGGAGCTCGGGTTATCGTCGCTTGCCCTTTCATAGATGAAGGCATGAACGGAAAAAGAATGATTATCGAAAAAACTTGTAATGAAGCAGTTGTTTTTAAACTTTTGGACTTATCTTGTAACTCATCTATACGAAGATTTGCAACAGATGTACTAAAAACTGAAGCAAGATTAGATATATTGATCAACAACGCAGGAGTAGGTACTGTTGGTGAATTCCTAACGAAAGATGGCTTGAATTTCGCGATGCAGGTTAATTATTTTGGGCACTTTCTTTTAACTTTACTCTTGCTTCCTTTGTTACATAAAACTGGAACGGATTTAGAAGCATCAAGAATTATGAATACATCGTCTGTACTTCATCATATAGGGAGTGTCAACTTTGAGAAGATGAACAGTTTAAATTCTTGGTATCCAGTCCAATTGTATGCGAATAGCAAATTATGTTTAATTTTGTTTACACGTGAATTGGCGAGAAGACTTAGGGGGTCAAATATTGTAGTTAACTGCGTAGATCCTGGAGCAGTGGGTACGAGTATTTTTAATTGTACGGGAAAATATAATGGTGCCATCTTAGCATTTTTGTTCGCAGTGTTATTTAAAACGCCATGGGAAGGTGCTCAAACGGCTATCCACGTGTCTTTAGATAAAAAAGCTGGCTGTATAAGTGGAGAGTTATTCAAAAATTGTAAATTAGCTCGACCTAAGCAAATGGCGTACGATGAAGGTTTAGCTCGAAGACTTTGGGATGAATCTGTTAAGATGGTTGCCTTGTGTGAACATGAACACCATCAGTGTATAAATTCTTAAAAGTTTACCAAATAGTATTTACTAAAGCGATTTGTTATAAATGTATTCAGGTCTCTGAATATAATAAATTAAATAAAATACCATAAGAGAAAAAGAACATATATTTGACACATATATATGTTTTTATTCATATCTAGCAACATATTATTTTATTTTTAAATAATAAAATTATTTAAGTTGTTGTTGTAATAAAGTGTTATTTTATAAATTACTTTTTTTATTTATTCACTAATATCAGACCATTTCTTGTTGTCTATACAACGTGACATTGGCGAAGTGATATGTGGTCAACTGGCACGCTCGAAAGGCCATATTCAAAGAACGAGAACCATATTCAAAGGGAGTCGAACCCTGAAAATCGTCATGTTTGATGTCCCTCATATAATAAACTCGCCTCAATATAATGATATTTTTTTTTCTTCTTGTTATACATATGAATTGACTGTATTTTTTTATAATTATTTTTTTTTATAGCCAGCAAAAGTAGCACATTCTCTCCTGCTGTTCTGTCAAGGGCAAAGCCAACTGACCTCCCTCCCTCCGCCAGGAGTCGAGCGGAGGATGTCCCGCGCGATGTCCATGGAGGAATACGATAAGCCTAACATCAGACGGCTTTCTCTCACGCCCAATGTATCGGAATCACCACCGTTAAGGAAAATGTAGATTATTCGGCATCTTACAAGGTAATATATAAAAAGTCCTTAATCCAGTCGTGGGGACGTTAAGTTTTGTGAAGTGGGGAACAAAAGTGGCTAAATAGGAACGGAGTATCTTAAAACAAGATTCCCAGGGTCCCTTCTGCCTACATCTATACGCGGGATATAGCGAGAAGCTAAAAAATGTATAATAATTAATATATTTTTTAAAGACTTTGTGTACGTTTAATATGTCGGGTTCCTTATAATAGAGAAAATTGTTCATTAATTTAGATTATCAGAAGAGGTTATTATATAATCATTCCCCCGAGCAGAGATCAAGCCCACAACTATCGCTACAGATTGTTCAGAATATTAAACAATCTTATTTATTAGACCTAATATAGATTAAATAAAAAAATATATTAATTTAAAAGAGTTTCTTATTGTCTCCTGAAAAATGTGTTAGTTTATTGATAAAGTTGAACTAATAAATATTTGTTTCTATTAAATTTATGATTTTGATGATTTAATATGAAAAACAATGTGCAGCGTTAAGTTCCGCCACTCAACACAAATGTTGAGAAATACGGCGCTCCCTCTACCTATCCTACTATATAGGGGTTACAGCGTGAAAAAAAATCAGTAACAAACTACTTACTAAAAGTTTAATATTTATATTGTTATAGGTACAAAATACAACAAGATCCATATGTATTAGATGTATAATTAATTTATGAATATTATATATATTAAGTTTCTCAATAAAGATGTTAGCTATAATATGAATTCTTCAATTCTGTAATATAAGTAATTATCGATTTTAATGTACCTATATACTACCTATATTATATTTATGCTTATGTAAATTTGAATGATAGTGTGGGTTTCGAAAGTCTAAAAATAAGAAAAAAAAAATTAACATAATAATTATATTAATTAAATGAATTTGTTTTATATTATTTCATATACTTAAATATTAAACGATATATTTATACTTCTTTACTAAGTATATTATACATAATACATAAGACAATAGTAAAGTTTGGAGAGCATTAACCAAAACAAGAGGTTTTCTTCAAACAGTAATAATTTTTTTAATAATAAATTAAAAATGTTTTTTTTTTTATGTAAACCTCTACGTAAACGATTATATATTTATAATTAAACATATTATGGCCATGGGCATAGGAATTGGGATTGGGGGTAGTCCGTGTCCACTTCAGAATCGTTTGTGGCCCACCCCAAAATTGTGTCCAATAAAATTTTAAAATTAAGCCTAAAAATTAAAAAAAAATCCTTTACTTGATATCTCTAGAACGATAAAATCATTCTAAAATTCGAATTGCAATAAGCGGAAAGTTTTAATGATTTCCTCGCTAGTTAGTTATTAATGAACGCTCCAATGGAAGATTATGTAATAAGTAATTATTTTTTTCATTAAAAATTACTGATTGTTATTTAACGATACAAAATTGTATCGTATATAAATTTAGCAATTATTAGTTTTTGTTTTTGAGAAATGTAAAAAAAACACTGTTTCATGAAAAATACTATATGAAGTATGAAGAATACTGATGATTAAATTAAGCTAATTATAATTTTTAAACGATCTAAATCATGTAATATGTATACTGTAGGTATAATGTATGTCTGTCTATATTTATTTGTAATATTTTCTATACTATATTTTATATTATTTTTAGTACATATTAAGTTATTGAGGTCGTCCTGGCGCAGGGTCATAAGCGGGTGACTGTAACGCGACGGAAGTTGGTCGTTGTTCGATTCTCACTTGGGGAGAATGAATATGAAAAATGCTATCTATGTACCTATTTATTAATTTCTGATTAAAGCTAAATAAAAAATGATGTATGTTCTTGGTAAAATAAAATAATAGTTCATTATTAGTATACATATATTTAAATATAAATATTTTGATGGCTAGACCATTGAATATGAAATAAGTTATTATTTTTGAATAGATTTCAATATATTTAAGTAATATTTTAATGTATAATTAATTCCCTGTGCAATATATGATTTTATTATATTTTGTTTTATATTTTTTTTCCCGTTCCCGTTCCCTACAAAAGATATAATAGTTACGTATTTTAGATTGTATTTCAGCAAGAGTCTAATCCACGACTCTTAAGTACCTAATTAAAAAATATAAGCAACATTCTTACAAAAAACATTAACAAACAAAAAGTCAAAAAACATTATCAGCATGTCAAAATAAACATTATTTAAATATTAAAAGCAAAAAAATATGAATATTGTAAAAAAGTGGACAAGTTGGAACATATTCCAACTATTTATGAAAAAAAATCTAAAAATATAAAAAAAATAATTAAAATACTTTTCAGGATTTGGACCTAGAATATAAACTCAGTATTTCAGGAAACTTTAGCTTTGGCAATAAATGTGTAATAAATGCGCAAATAAAATTCAGGCTAAAGTATTTATTATAAACTATTATTTACTACATAAACAAACTGTGGCTCAGTCTTGCATGTTGTCATTGTGGGGTCAATCCCCATAGAGGAGGAGGAGGGTATATTTAATTTTTTTTTATTTCCCCACTCTGCACTCCGCAACACAAAGTGGGCGTTGAGTTCTGCCACTCAACACACGGTGTCTTGGTAATTGAGCGGAAAGTGGAAAAGGGAGTCCCTCTACTTTCACTGCTATACAGGAAAAGACGTGAAGGGCAAAGGGAATCAATAACTCATAAACAAAATTTACATACAAGGCCTTTAAAAAAAAATTATTATGATTTTCTTAATATGTTTACCAAGTTGAAGGTAAGCAGCTAGTCGTTTAACGTTATTTATGCTTATACATACCTACATATGTACCTATAAACAAATATCTGTTTCCATTATATTATTGTAAGGTTAAAAGGCACGAAATAAATATATTTTTTATATATATAAATTGAGGCCAGTCGCGGCGCAGGAACACCAAGTGTTCTGCAAAATCGACTGTTTGTTTGTTCGATCCCAACTCGAGAAAATTGAATATTTATGTAAATTTATATTTTCATTTCTTCGCTCTGGTATCAAGGCAAAGCACGGCGTTGAGTTTCACCACTCAACATGCAATGCCTCCAGAGTTCGGCGGAGAGTGGGGAACGGAGTGTCTTAACAAGAGGTTCCCTCTGCCTACCCTGCTGTATGTGAGATACAGCGTGAAGCTGATTTTTTTATACATAAAAAAATAAACATCTCGAGTGGAATTCAAACTTACAATCTCCTGATTTGTTGTCGGTCCGTCCGTCATTTAAAGCTCTTTGTTCTAACTCAAATTCAATAATAAGATCCGTCAAGCAATCATTGGATATATCTCTCTCTCTCTACCTATCTCACAGGGAATCCTAGTGAGATATCCAAGGTTCAAGTTCTCGACATTCAAGCGATTTTCTTGTAAAAAAAATGCCGTTTATAACTTTTTATTCTCCTCTGGTTGAATGTCTTAATGTAACTTTTTATTGGCTTGGAAAATAAAATAATAAATAAAAAAAATTCATATACTTAGATTTACAACTTGATTTCCTGAAACAAATCATATTTCTACATTTACTTAAAAAATGGAATACAATAATTATTATAAATAGAAAAAATAAATTGCAAATTTATTGTGCACGGTTGTTGCTTTAGTTTAACTTTAGCAAAGTTGTTGTGCACGAGTCCACGAATGTTTTTGACTTGAAAAGAATTAATTAACATAACTTCATATTGATTTATGATTTAGTATAAAATTTCTAGTCCCGCTTGTACAGAGATTGAATACAGGCTGCAGAATTGGAAGCTTTAGATAGGGGGGTAGTGTAGTGAATATATTTAATACGTATTAAACTCTACGCAAACGAAGTTGCAAGCGATGACTAGTATTATCATACATTCATACATTTCCCTTATTTATTTTAATTTATTTACTTTTTCACAAAATGTATAATTTGTAATATGTATTGTATTCAATGATGACATTCCTTACTGACTGCACTTTGCAACTGCCATTTTTTTTTAATAATAAAAAAAATAATTAAAAGCAAAATATCATTTAAAAAAAAAAAAATTAAACGCTTTAAAAAGGAGAAAATAAAATTTGTCTTTTAAATTTTAACTATCAACTCATAACCTCATTGTACACAATTTATATGATCATAAAAGCTTGTCGCGCGATTTACTTGTGTAAATAAACTAGTACTAATTTAATTATGTAAAATCTGCTAAGTTTAAATTTTTAAAGTTTCAATTTAATTAAATATTGATTAACGCGACAAGCTTTTATGATCATATAAATTGTGTACAATGAGGTTATGAGTTGATAGTTAAAATTTTAAAGACAAATTTTATTTTCTCCTTTTTAAAGCGTTTAAATAAAAGCTTTTTCTAAAAATGATTTTTTACTTTTAATTTATTTTTTACTTTTTAGTTACAACTGGCTAGGTTTCTCACACTAGATGTCACATTATTTTTCTAATTATTCTCGGCAAGCCCTTTCATTTGATACCCATATTGCAGAAGTGCATAAATAATAACTATTCCGCCATCTTAGATGGTTCGCCATATTGGATTTAGAATAACATCACATTATTTTTCGAGTTACGGTCAACGACCCATTTCATATAATATCTATATTGTGGAAGTAGACTAAATAGATACTCGGCTATCTTCAATATCCTCATTATTGGATTTAGAGTGAAATCACATTATTTTTCGAGTTGCTCTCAACGAGCTCTTTCATTTGATACCCATATTGTGGAAGTACATTAAAAATAACTATTTCGCTATCCTGTATGGTCCGCCATATTAGATTTAGAATAACGTCATAAATTTTATCGTGCATTGTCATCCAAAGTAAACGTGTATACAAAATTTCAGCTCAATTGGTTGAAGATATCTACTTCAAAATTGAGCTCAAAGATTTCACCCGAACCCACATACATACATTGCAAGTTAAATAAAAGCTTTTAATAATAATTATAAATACAATAATTATCAATTTACATTAGGTAATTACCTAAAGGTTAAAGAATGTCATTGTTACCTTATTAAATGTGTAAAGAAAATTGCTGTATTTCTCTTTGATGACATACATTTAACAGAAATATATTTTTTTTGAATATCGTCTGGGTTTTAAGGATTAGTTAGGAAAGTCAAAGAGCTCTCCTTTTTCTAATTTTTAGTTTAGCTGAATGAATCCGCAATGAAGAGATATTCAGAATGGCAGCCTGCCATCGTCATGAGAACGTCACGGTGAGAATGAAGTAGAACGTGCTCTACTGGTTGGGGCACGTCGAAAGAATGAGTCATGAAAGAATGGCTAAAAAAATGTCTTTTGACCTTCGAAAACACAGTATTAAAGATACTGGAGGAAGGTCACACAAGAGGCATGAGGACTCCCCGTGGGATATGTATGAAGAGGTTGACGACAGTCCACTGTGACAATTTTTTGTGTATTTCTTTCGCATCGTACATTGCCATCAACATCTTCGTATATGCAATCCAAAGAGTCTTCATGCTTTTTAAGTGTCTCCCCTTACGAAAGGTACAAAAAACTGATTATTATTTGATTTATTTTGATATCCTCCCTCTGGTAGACAAAAAGCGACGTTAAGTTCCGGCACTCATTACGCAATAACTTGAAAAATGGGCGGAAAGTGAAGTCGCTTATTATATTATTAATATTATTTCTTTATTTAATTAATACAAGTAATATAATTATAACAGATACCTATTACCATACCATACATTATGTTAATATAAAAATTTGCACTTATTTCAATGCTAGTGTCATTAAACGATGTCCACGATATAATATATTATAAAAGATTGAATGTTCCAGTTAATTTACTTTATATTGTGCGACGCGTGCGAGCACGCAACATTTTACTTGAAAACGTCGAAGCAAAATCACCGCTATGGGAGCGATCGAGTTCATAGTGGTCGCTGTACTTATAATTACTTTGATAGTAGCCTTATATCAAAAGTCTACGAATGCCATGTGCAAATCTAAGAAACGATTAGATGGCAGGACTGTTATAATTACTGGTGGTACCACCGGCATGGGGCTGCAGATAGCCACGGATCTCGCAGACCGGGGAGCTCGTGTCATAATCGCGTGTCCATTTACCAACGAAGGGGATGACGCCTTACAGATTATAAAACAAAAAACTGAAAGTGAAAAAGTAATTTTCAAGTTATTGGACTTATCGTCGATAGATTCCGTACGAAAATTCGCAACGGATATACTGAAAAAGGAGGACAGGTTGGATATATTGGCAAACAACGCCGGCGTTGGTGCCGTCACGGAGTTTATCACAGATGATGGGATGAGCTTTATCATGCAGGTTAACTATTTCGGGCATGTCTTGCTCACTTTGCTCCTGATGCCACTTCTGAAGAAGACCGGTACTGCGTCAGATCCTGCCAGGGTCATCAACATATCGTCCTGTTTCCACTACTTCGGCACAGTTAACTTTGAAAAATTGAACGATATTAAACATTATTATCCGCTACAGTTCTACGCGAATAGTAAAGTGTGCTTAGTGTTATTTTCTCACGAGATAACGAAGAAATTGAAAGGTGCCAACGTAGTCGTGAACTCTGTAGACCCGGGGGCGGTTGGCACTGCTATATTCTACTGTACTGGATCGATATTCGGATACATTATTAGTTGTCTTGCGTACATCATTTTCAAAACGCCTTTGGAAGGTGCCCAAACTGCTTTACATGTAGCATTGGACAAAAAGGCAGGTAACATAAGTGGTGGTTTCTTCAAAAACTGTGAGTTAAGTAGCGCCAAGCAATCTGCATACGATGACGTTACAGCGAAACGATTGTGGGACGAATCTATGAGACTTCTGAAATTGAGTGACGAAGAAATTGAACAATGTTTGAAATAAGTGTTAACTTAACGTTTACTTTATTATATAACATGGATATGTTAATTTCTCCTGTATAATTCAATGTGAGGTCAGAAATTAAATATGAAATAGAAGAGATGTAGGTTTAAGTCGATCTGAGCTTCGAGAGTTCGTGTAATTTTAATAGATTTCTGTGTATGACAAAAACTCTGGAAAATTGTTAAAAAACATATTTTTTTTATGGAAAAAGCGTTCGGGTCACCTGATGATGATCACCGCCGCCCACGACCCCGTATCCTATCCTATCCTATATCTTATAAAACAAAGTCGCTTTTCGTGTCTGTCTGGGCTTTCTAACTCTTCTTCTTCTAAGCCACCCAACGGATTTTGATGCGGTTTTCACCATTAGGTCGAGTATTTTTCAAGGAAGGTTTATATTTGTGCATTTTTTAAATTTTGAAGGTTTATATTTGTTTATTATTTGTACATTTTTATGTAAATTACCCGTTGAGACACTTTCGCGCATGCGCTCTTTAATGGTAAGTACTACATGAAAAAAATGTACTGGAGTATTGTTCCTCTTAATGAGTACTCAAGTACTCAAGTACTCAAGTTTCACTTATCCCTTACTCTCAGCATATAAATAAGTATATTAGTTACGTTGGCCATTTAATGTAGATCAAAACTGTCTTTTGCTGTTTTTCATTTCAATAAGTACTTTAGAAGTTGTTACAATATCAAAAAATCCTTGCTGCGAAACGGCTCGCCACTCGCCATGCGTCCGCCGCGCCCGCCTGCCTTACACGCATCGGTGGTTCAGTGGTAGAATGCTCGCCTGCCACGCGGGCGGCCCGGTTTCGATTCCCGGCCCATGCATTCTATTTAATTTTCCTCACAGGCAGCCACGTCGTGCTTGCTTATCATCAGGGACAGAATATCCTCTTCAGCATTAACCACAAGCTCGAAAAAAAAACCCGCCTGCCTCTATGGCAACGACGTTTAGATTCGTTTGCACCTATTGGATAATTGGAGTTGAATGTATTATTTCAGCGCGATATATTTGGTTTCACATTTTTTGTAGTACTTATTAGTAGGTAGGTTTTTGTTTATAATTTCTTCCGTTTAAAAATAGTTATTTAAATATATTTTAATAAGTACTTGAAAAGATTAGAAGCACAGATTTAAAATTACGGTACCTACTAAAAAAACCTTGCTGTGTAAAACAATTGGAAAATCCTTATTGAAACTACGAAAATGCGGGTTGCATTAGGGTTTAATTAATTTTCACATTATCTTAAGTGCTTTGCAAACATACATTATATGAATAATCCAGTAGTAAAAGCGGGCGAAGCCGCAAGAGGGTCGTTAGTATTAAATATAAAATACTTTAAGCCGTCTTAGCACAGTGGCAGCCTATGACTGTAAAGGATATGATCGTGGATCAATCGGAGAATTTATTATATTAAAATTATTTAAATTTTCCCATTCTGACATAATGAGGCCAGTCGAGGCGCAGGGCCCAAGTATGTGACTGTAAATGCGACTGGTTGTGGGTTCGATCCCCACTCGAGAAGATTAAATATTTATTTAAGTTTATATTTTCATTTCTTTGTTCTGGTATCGAGGCAAAGCGTGGCGTTGAGTTCCGCCACGCAACACGCAAAAACTCCAGACTACATGGGAAAATGGGGAACGAAGTGTCTTAGCAGTAGGTTTCCTCTGCCTACATTGCTGTGTGCGGGATATATAAAAATGATAAAAAAGTGACATCCACATTGTTATGGCAACGCATATTTTTATACGCATCAATCTCTAGTTGAATTAATTATAACTAGTTTATAGTGGATCGATATAATATATCGATATATTATGTTGAAAATACATTTCCACTAGTTTCAATGAATACAATTATAACAGCTACCTATAACTACTACCGTACAATAGATTACATTATGCTAATATAAAAATTTGCACTTTTTTTTCATTATTGCACAATTTTAAAAGATTGAATATTCCAGTTAATTTACTTTATATTGTGCGACGCTTACGAGCACACGACATTTTACTTGAAAACGTCGAAGCAAAAACACCACTATGGGAGCGATAGAGTTTATAGTGGTCGCTGTACTTATAATTATTTTAATACTAGCCTTATATCAAAAGTCTACGAACGCTATGTGCAAATCTAAGAAACGATTAGATGGCAGGACCGTTATAGTTACTGGTGGTACCACCGGCATGGGGCTGCAGATAGCCACGGATCTCGCAGACCGGGGAGCTCGAGTCATAATCGCATGTCCATTTACTAACGAAGGGGATGACGCCTTACAAATTATAAAACAAAAAACCGAAAGTGAAAAAGTAATTTTCAAGCTATTGGACTTATCGTCGATAGATTCCGTACGAAAATTCGCAACGGATATACTGAAAAACGAGGACAGGTTGGATATATTGGCAAACAACGCCGGCGTTGGTGCCGTCACGGAGTTTATCACAGATGATGGGATGAGCTTTATCATGCAGGTTAACTATTTCGGGCATGTCTTGCTCACTTTGCTCCTGATGCCACTTCTGAAGAAGACCGGTACTGCGTCAGATCCTGCCAGGGTCATCAACACATCGTCCTGTTTCCACTACTTCGGCACAGTTAACTTTGAAAAATTGAACGATATTAAACATTATTATCCGCTACAGTTCTACGCGAATAGTAAAGTGTGCTTAGTGTTATTTTCTCACGAGATAACGAAGAAATTGAAAGGTGCCAACGTAGTCGTGAACTCTGTAGACCCGGGGGCGGTTGGCACTGCTATATTCTACTGTACTGGATCGATATTCGGATACATTATTAGTAGTCTTGCATATATAATTTTCAAAACGCCTTTAGAAGGTGCCCAAACTGCTTTACATGTAGCATTGGACAAAAACGCAGGTAACATAAGTGGTGGTTTCTTCAAAAACTGTGAGTTAAGTAGCGCCAAGCAATCTGCATACGATGACGTTACAGCTAAACGACTGTGGGACGAATCTATGAGACTTCTGAAATTGAGCGATGAAGAAATTGAACAGTGTTTGAAATAAGTGTTAACTTAATAATGTTTATATATTATATAATATGGATATGTTAATTTCTCCTGTATATTCTATGTGAGGCCAGAAATTAAATATGTAATTGAAGTGATGAAGGTTTAAGTCGATCTGAGCTTCGAGAGTTCGTGTAAATTTCATTGTTTTATATGTATAACAAAAACTCTTGAAAATTGTTAAAATATATGATCTAGTGTTTTGGTTGGTATTAAAATTGGACAGTGCTAATAAAATTAACCTATTGTTCCCAAATTAAATGTATACAAAACGTAGAAGTAAAAATATAATGATTGATTTAAATTATAATGATTTGAAATTTTCCTATCCCAGTGATGTTACCAAAAATCTCGCCGTCCATTTCATTATTTAAATTTAAAAAATGCGGAATAGTTTAATAATGACAGTTATTTTTTTCTCACTAACTAAATAAAATAACAATGCACAGAATTTCCATATTACACAAAAAAATATGTGACTGGTTGTGAGTTCGATCCCCACTCGGGAAAATTAAATATTTATTTAAATTTATATTTTCATTTCAAGCAGCAGAGGCAAAGCGTGGCGTTGAGTTCCGCCACGCAACATGCAATTACTCTAGAATACAGCGTACAATGGGGAACGAAGTGTCTTAGCAGTAGGTTTCCTCTGCCTACCTTGCTGTGTGCGGGATATATAAAAATAATAAAAAAGTGACATCCGCATGTTTAAGGCAACGCATATTTTATACGCGTCAACCTTTAATTGAATTAATTATAACTACTGGTTAAAAATAATTTAAGACGATAAAAATAACCCTTTATTTTTCCTACACAACGAGGAAATGATTTAATCAATAACATGTAGATACAAGCTATTATAAGGTCAGATTTTTTTAATAATAAAAACAAACTGAACGGAACCTTGAAACTTGAAATCGAATTAACTTCAATTATTTAAGCCGCACGTTGTTTCTTTAATCTTTACGCTATATACAGTATGTAGCAGGGTGGGCAGAGGAAACCTAGGAGCCATTCCGTAAGAAATTCCGTACCCCATTCAAATACTTCCGTTCTCCACTTTCCGTCGAATTCTTGAAACTCAACGCTGTGAAAATATAAAATGTTTCATTCCCGAGTGGGAAGCGAACCCACAACCACGATTACAGTGTACGCTTGTGCCACTGCGCCTCAAGTGGTAAAATACTTATAAATAATTGAGTGTCGTGGATTACAATAATAAAAGTAAGAAACACCATTTCTTAACTTAACTCTATTGACAATATTGACCCGACCGACCCTCTTGCGGCTGTAACTTATGTTTTGCTGATATATCAACTAAGCATATTGCTATAGTTTCATGTAAATCGGTTCAGTAGTTTTTCACGCGAAAGTGGAACAAATAGCCATCTTCACCTATCTTAACATTTATAATATTAGTGGAATATAGATTTTTTTCATTCGCAAAACTACGAGTAACATAGGAGTTTCTAACATTATAAGGCTATGTATGTATAAATTATATAAGCTGGCGTATAAGGCCCTTGTGATTTAACAACATTTTTTAACAACATACGGTATTTATGTCAATGGCAAAGTGGAATGCTGTTAACCTTTTCTTTCATGATTAACTATACAAAAATATCTCAAGTTTAACATTTTATCTTTAAGTCTTTATAAAAATACCACCTTATAAGGAGTGGGCAAAGTAAATAATTAGTTTTTTTAGCTTCACACTATTTTCCTGATAGCAGAATAGGCAGGACAACTTCTAACTTTAACTCCAAAGGACAACTTTCGGCGAGTGATATAAAATACCGCACCGTGAAACCAAGACTATCGTGTATGAGGAAGCAATGTCGTACAAGCTTTTTAGTTTTTTCTTATGAAAAATAAAACCGTTTCATTATCAGTATGCAACATTTTCACCAACTTCGGTATTTAAAAAAATACCAATTCCAATTGACAAATAAAAAATCAGAGTGAAAAAAAAAAATTTAATACAAAATAACAAAAACACAGTTTATCAAAAAACACGACAACAGCACAAAACAATTACACTTACAAATACACATACAAAAACAAACTTCATGAAACCGAAATTCAAAGAAATGGATTTGAAGCAGCTGCATCAGAAAAATTTACAAATCTATTGTACTTCACGGTCTTAAGTAATTGACTTCAGTGGACATTTTCCAAACCTTTTTCCAATTTCGCATTTCTGCCATAATAAACGATTAAAAACGTCGCCGCGGTTTTGTAGCGTCCACTTACATCCAAATACTTAGAGACGATACAATTTAAAAACAATATGCAAATAATATAAATGACCTATAAACATTATTTGTTATTACAAACACCAGTTTCAAGAAAGTTATTAAAAACGGGATCTTAAACCCAAGATATCCAAGTTGGTATATAATGTGTATGTAATATTATAATTCATCGGTACAATCTGTGGGTAAGTCTGACGTGTCCATCGCGACCTCGTCGTAGTCGCGCTCCAACGCCGCGAGGTCCTCCCGCGCCTCATTGAACTCGCCTTCTTCCATGCCTTCTCCTACGTACCTGTTTATTACAGTGTCTTATTATTTAAGCAGCTATCTATCTATATATATAAAATCGAAAGGTCACTCACTCAACACGAAATCTCAGAGACTACATGTGCTAGGAATCTCAAATTTTGCATAGGAGTTACTTATAGGACATAGGTGCTCGCTAAGACGGGAATTTGCAATATTCGACTTCTAAGGGGTTGTTTTTGGGGTTGAAAGTTTGTATGAAACTTCGTTACTATAAATGCTAGGAGTCTCAAATTTTGCATAGACGTCACTAGGACGTAGTCATGGAGACAGAAATTAATAATAACAGTTGACGCGGGTGAAACCGCGTGCGGGCCGCTAGTTTCATATAAATTCGCAAGTCTCAATATTACCCCTACTAGACAAATAGAAGAAAGAAAAATATCAGAAATATTTTTATGATATCTCTAAAGGCCAGAGCCACTAAATGGCTAGAATTGAATTTAAGGTAGCGAATTCGTTGGTATCTGGTGGAAAGTCCTGTCTCTCACCAAAAATCTCTAATAAGACCTCAAAATATCAAAACCCCACTAACCAATGGACAAACGCCCGTTTAGAGTACATCAAGTCAAATTTGTGATCCAGCTTGGCCCACGCCTCCGCTATCGCGGTCGTGTTGCTCAACATGGAGGCCGCGCGCTTCACTTGCGCCAGGTCCCCGCCCGCCACCACCGAGGGCGGCTGGTAGTTTATACCCACCTGTGGTATGTGTTTTGATATAATAAAAATGTAACAGATCGTTGTCTGTACATGGAAGTTAAACGAAAAAGGAAAATGTATCTGTATAGACTTATAACAATTATAACAATGATTTATTCCCTAAACTCTCCGAAGGAGGCATAATTCCGTCATTCAATAAAAGAAAATGTTTATTTAGCTTCACGCTGTATCCCACACACAGCAGGGTAGGCCAGAAGGAACTTGGGATTAAGGCACTCCGTTCCCAATTTTCCGCCGATTTCTGTAGGCATTGCGTGTTGAGCGATTCAATTGCGGAACTCAACTCAAATCGCTTTGCCTTGATACCAGAGCAAAGAAATAAAAATGTTAAATAATTTATTTTCTCGAGTGAGAATCGAACCCACAACCTGTCGCGTTTACAGTCACACGCTTGTGCCGCTGCGCTACTAATAGCCTCAACGGAAAATATTATACTAAATAAAAATCTATTACGTTATTTGTCCGTTTAATACAGCATACAGCTTGTATGTTATATAAAATCCGTTATGTAACTTTTAATCTATAGTTTTTACCAGTAAGAGACATTACCTAATGGGTGAAGTACCAAGTTAACGAACAATGAAGAAATATAAGTATAATTTTTCACCACTATTGAGGTAATTTGGGGTGGAATTTAAAATTGTACCTATTGTAGCATGTGAAATGAAATTGTACTCACATATATTTTTTAGTTTGGCTTACACTGTAAATACCTATACTACTCAAAACAAAATAAGGGTCACTGCAATTTTCAAGTATATTTATGTGTTACTGGGACTTAGGTATTAGAAAATGATGAAGTTCATTAGCTTTACCATTTTCTAATGTAATTAACTTAAAATTTAGTTAAACTCGATCCAATAAAATTAACTTAGAATTTTTTCAATTAACTATGCAATTTTGACAAAAAATTCACTCCCGCCCGTAAAGCTTTCAACAACTTTTAGCATTTCTAAAGCTTTTTTTTTTGTTGTCTTCAGTATCGTGTGTGTCCTCCTCATTTTTGTACACAATCCTGAGGCCTGTAAAGAACACTTTCAAGGTTCAGGTTTCGTACAGTTTCTTGAGGAATTTGCTCCCAGCTTGATTTCAGCACTTCAATAAGCTGTGGCTCGTTATGTACGAGCCGGTCTGTACTTCGAACGCTTCGTTTGAGTAGATCCCACATGTATTCTATCGGGTTGAGGTCTGGACTGTTGGCAGACTAAGGTAACACCTCAATATCAGCCTCGAGCGGTGTGTGCGCGTGCATTGTCGTGCATCAGCTTGAATCTTGCACCAATTCTCTGAGCAAAAGGTACCACATGAGGTCTGATAACCTCTTCAATGTATCGATGAGCTGTTACAGTGCTTCCGTTTAGGATTATTAGTTCAATTGTACCCGATAGACTGATGCCTCCCCACACCATCACATTAGGACCCCCGAATCTGTCACTTTCTCGTATGCAAGCATCTGAAAATCGCTCACCTTCACGTCTCCAAACACTAATGCGCCTATCATCATTAAAAAATATCACTTTACTCTCATCAGTAAACAACACTGTGCTCCAGTCACTTATGTCCAAGGCAAGTTTGCACGATGAGCACTTGTTAGTGGAATTCGCAATATTCGTCTTCTGGAGAACTGCTGGTCTTTGTGCAACCATTTCCTAATAGTTTGATCACTAACGCGGGTACCTGTGGCTTGTCGCAAGCGATTTTGTAAGCAGTGAGCGGTGAAAAAACGCTCTCTTCGCGCAGTCAAGAGAACAACAGGTCTTCTTACGCGGTGGTGGATGTAATTCTGCCTGATGCTCGTCTTCTGGATACCGTTCCCGTCTCTTGAAAACGATTCCAACCATTTTGGATCGCTCTTCGTGAATAGCCGAGCTGTAGAGCTACAGAACGCTGTGAATGTCCTTCTTGAATTCAAGTTACAGCTCTGATTATGGTTGGCAAGTCCATATCTCGTCGAATATGTGGCAGAGTGTTCGCAAAAGATCAATTAACACGATAGTTAAACATTATTTGAACTATACACGACTAGTTCCAAACTTTGACTGAATTTAACTATCAACTTAAATAAGGGTAAAATCAAGTGGTTCTAATAAATCTCTAAATGTACCTACTTTTACAATTTTTTTCTCGCAGTATACTCAAATAGAACTTGTCAACACTTAAGATGTACGTACCATAAGTATCAACCACTCAAGATTGCATTCATGTGAATAAATTAACCCAAAGTGCAAAAATACGTAGTGGCCCTTATTTTGTTTTGACTAGAAGCTTACAGCAGCTTTTAACCGGATGTTTATCAATACCATATTACCTTAAAAAAACTTACCTTAAACCCAGTGGGGCACCAATCCACGAATCGTATCCCAGCCTTCCCCTTCATAGAGGCAATAGCAGCGTTGACATCTTTAGGAACAACGTCCCCGCGGTAGAGGAGACAGCACGCCATGTACTTGCCGTTGCGAGGATCACACTTTACCATTTGGTTTTGCGGCTCGAACAGTTCCGCAGTTATTTCTGATACTGACATGCCTTCATGGTATGCCTGGTGTACGATTAAATTTTAAAAATATATACGGCCTAGTTACATTCTTTTTTTTAATTTCACGCTATACCCAAATTTGGTTGAGGAAACATGGAAGCCTGGTGGTAAGACCTGAGATCCTTTTCCCACTTGTCGGGCAATTCTTGAGGCACTGCGTGTTGAGTGGCGGTACTCTACGGCGCGCTTTGCCTCGTTACCAGTCCGAGGTTAAATATTATAAAATATTTTTTTACACATTAATATTTACTATCTGTTTTTTAGACTATTACCTTATCAACAGAAACAACAGGCGCATAAGCGGCTAGCGGAAAATGTATGCGCGGGTAGGGTACAAGGTTCGTCTGGAACTCCGTTAGGTCGACATTTAGAGCACCATCGAAGCGAAGTGATGCAGTTATTGAGGATACCACCTGGTTTCATAGATTTTATATTAATTGAGATTTCTATTTTTTAAGTAGGTATAATGGTTCATATTATAACTCGTGGCGCAGTCCCGATATCCCTTCGGGGTATTGACTATATTTAAATTATTTTCTTTTCCTACTCTGGTGGGTGTAAAGCGCGGCATCTCCGCCCACAAACTTTCAAAAATTGAGCAAAAGTGAGGGAATGGAGTATTTTAGCACTGGGTACCTGTTGAATCCTACTATGTAGGAAAAAACGAGAAGCTTTTTGTTTGCTTCCATCGGTACTGATTAGAATCTTTTTGGCTTCTATTATATTTAAAATCCAGGCGATTTGTGATGAAAAGAACGTAAAAGAACGTTGAGTAAAGCTACCTTTCTCCACTTTTTTACCTCGTATTCTAAATTTTATACCATACCAAACCACTTCAAATGGTTCAAACTTCTCTACCACTGTATATATTTTACATAACCAATTTATTTTTTTATTATTTAACCGACTTTTTAAAAAAAGGTTCAATAATTGAAAATCTTACTTGTGATATGAGCCTATTCAGGTTGGCATACGACGGCCTCTCAATGGAAAGGCGTCGCCTGCAAATCTCATAAATGGCTTCGTTGTCCACCATGAAGGCGCAATCCGAATGCTCTATAGTGGCGTGCGTAGTTAGCACCGCGTTATAGGGCTCCACGACGGCTGTAGAGACCTGGGGTTTCAACTATATATTATTGAAAAACTATAATTTATTATATTTTTTTCACTAGCTTTTTCATTTCTCACTGCTTTTAAAGATAAAATACTTATTAACCGACTGTGTCAGGAGGTTAATCTTTTTGTAACGAAACGAACTAACGAAATAAACTTCAATACGAGTGGGGCCGTGAGTATAATATTGTTACTCATTTTTAAGTATTATTTGTTAACTAGGATGTTATGACATAGCTAATTTGTATATGACTAAACGCAATAATTTCGAATTCAATCTGTACTAGAGAAATTTAATTGATTTCCTTATATTAATAAGTACTTTGTCTCTCAAAGAATTCTTCTAATTCGCTGAAAAACTTAAATAAATTGCATTTTTTCTTGTAAAACAAAACATTTAGTCTAAAATTATGTAATAATTAACATAACACATACAGTGTAAATATATTCTCCTCTGAAAAGGTTAATTGCTAAACTTGAACCGTCGTACGTAAAGTCAACATACTGTTACCCACTATACATTATTATCTATACAAAAAGCTATTTGAAAGTGTACTGTATATTATATTGCTTATTTTTTCCCCTTAGGTCGTGAAAAACCTAACCTAAATCCGTCCCTGAACTCAATTACAAATTAATATTTAAATAAACATTCATTGAAATCTAAGAATAATATATATTATTTAAGAGGTGTCTTGCAATTGTAATTTTAATAGAACAATTTTTAAATAGTTACGTAGTGTAAAGCTGCTTTTTCTATCGTAAATCGCAATGGTTATTGGTTCGATTCCCACTCGAGGGGACAAATTATATTCATTTACTCTGGCTCTTCTCCAACATGTGAAGCTGAAAAAATACTACTAGATAATAGGAAAACTTCCTACATAAACCTCACCTGAGGTGCAGGATAAATAGCAAATTCCAATTTGCTCTTCTTCCCGTATTCTTCAGACAATTTTTCCATCAACAGAGAAGTGAACCCGGAACCAGTGCCGCCACCGCAAGAGTGAAACACGAAGAAACCCTTTGTAATATAATTTCTTTGATACAAAACTTACTAAATACATATATTTCATTGTTGTACAATAAGTACCTAATTATATATTTAAAAAAAAAAAAATGCACAACTACAAATATCATTCTGTGAGATCGTTTGGAAGAGACAGACTAAGATTAGCTGGCGGATTGAAAAATAAATGTAAATGATAACATATTGAATATCTCTATATATGTTTAAATAATAAAAATATACAAAGTGAAAGGAAAATCTCCTTAATATAAATATGTAAAACACTAAAATACATTGTCTGCTGGCCTTGCCAAGGTGTTGACAAAACCACACTTACTTGCAAACCTGTACATTGATCGGCAATCTTCCTAATTCTGTCCACGACAGGCTCCAGAACCTCCCTGCCGGTACAATTGTGCCCTCTGGCGTAGTTGTTGGCCGCGTCCTCCTTGCCGGTGATGAGCTGCTCCGGGTGGTAGAGCTGGCGGTATTCCCCGGATCGGACCTCGTCTAAGTTTAAGGTCAACTTTGTGATAATACTTTACTATGCATAGATAACGACAATACGAGGTGGTTCGGGATTATATAGTGTTGTAAAAGGCAAAGTCAAGGTGTTAGCTATCACCTAAACAAAAAAAATGTATTGAGAACGGAGTGTTTCATCACTAGTTTCTTCCTTTATAACCAGCGTATTGAATTATACATGTTTATATCCAAAAAATAAGAAAGAAGTAGTTTCTATTGGTAATATAATGCAATTGACTAACATTGTTCACTGCATTTGGCGGTAGTAAGTTTAATTGATATTGAAAAAATAATAAAATTTACAAAGATGATTTTGAAATTTGTTGATTTTGAATTTTGTAAGATCAAAAATCAATAAATGCTCAAGCTAACCAATAACAGTTTCCTCCAGATCAACCATCACAACCCTCGGCACCATCTTCCCTCTGTTAGCCTCAAAGAAGAACGTATTGAAGCAGGAATCAGTCGGGTTGGGGTCAGCATTGCACTGCGGTAAAGTGCCGTCGGGCCGAATGCCGTGCTCCAGGCAGTACAGCTGCCAGCACGCGACGCCCATCTGCACGCCAGCTTGCCCTACGTGGACGGATATGCATTCCCTCTACAAAAAAAAGGAAAAAAATTATAGAATGTAGTTTTTTATCCGTGTTTTTCTCTATTCTTGATATGTGTATTAATAATTTTTTCATGTTTTAAAATTTTCCCTTAAAATGTTATGAGGCTGTAAACGCGACAGGTTCCGCCACTAAGTTGTTAGACTGTTATGGAGAGTGGAGAACAAAAATGTAGTAACTTAACATAACGTTTAATAAACCATAAACAGTAATTACTAAATTTTGCGAGATTTTTAAAACTTACAAGTTTTTTTAATACGTACGTTGAATATTTTAATATTAAAATTTTAAAATGTTTTACATCGTGTAATTAAAAGGAATGGATAATTATATTGTATTTTGTTAATTAATTATGCTCATTAAACATTAACATAACCAACCAATTACATAAACAAAGAATATGTACACAAAGAATCCGAAAAAATACATTAATATACTTTTATTTATGTTCGTAATAATTTGAAGCCATCTTGATGTAATAAAAAGTGTTTCAGTACTCGATAGTTGTGAGTTCAGTTCCCATTTGAGTAATGTTTTTCCTTCCTCGCTAGGTGGCCCCGGCATTTATAAATAAAATAAAGCTAAATTTGTTTAAGTCGACTCTAAGAGAATTTTCTATAGATTTTTGTATGTGAGCCAAATATTAACATTATTATTAGATATGTATAAGGCTAAATATGATGTAATACAATGTTTAAAAATACAAGTAGTCTACTGAAGCAAACACGGATATTTGCGATTCAAATACAAATTATTATCACTCACCATTATGTATACTAAGAATTTTGACGACACACAAATTTAAAATAAATATAATAAAACGTTTAAATAATCACGTTTTACAAAAATTTGGTGGAAAACTGAAATTTTGAAAAAAAATTTAAGCGAACCAACGCCCGTCTGATGGGCCGCTCTGATATAATAATAATTATTCTACATTTGAAACTATTGAAATAAAATATTTATGTCAATTTTGAATTTGTTGTCGGCCAGTGTCCAGTTTTGTAAAGAACCAAAAAGGTTGTATATCGTTCTAGATATTATTATTAATTTGATGCAAAGAAAACAATTGTTAGGTATATATTTTGTTGTAAAATATTTGGTAGACTTCTATTTGTATTTATGTAGTAAAAATATTGTGCACTATCGTTCAAAAAGCCGTAAAATATAATGAAATATATATTTTTTGGTTGAGAAAAATTATATACATAAATTTTAATAGAATTTCGAAATTTTGAGACTTGAACTTTGGCATACATAAAAAATATGTAATACTTTATTGACTTAGTTGAAAATAGAATAATAATATTTACTTTGTAAAAAAACATGAGGTCTTTAAGAAGTACCTAGTCTAAGTTAAGCTCGTGAAAACGACACAAAAATTACATATTACTTTTTTTATAGAAAAAACCATAATTACAGATTAAATAACATCCAGATAAATTCAAGATACGATCTCTAGCATGTATTTAGTCTGTGCAAGGGTGCAACAGAGGGGACTCCCCTACAACTATTAGGGTAACAATGCCTTTGACGTCTCCCTTTAGAAAAGAATGTAAGTTAATTTGCATTATGTATTTGTTCTTCTGTTATATGATTTTTGATAATGGTAGTACAAAATTTTTATTTGACTAACCATTTAAATAATAGAATTCTTACAAGTTTACTTTTTTATTTATTTATTTTATTTTACTGTTCTCCAATTTTTATTTTGTGGGTAAATACATAAGTTATAAATAAAGGCCATCCATGCGCAGTAGTATAACGGTAGATTATAAACGCAATAGTTGTGGGTTCGATCCCCACTCGAAGAAATAAAAAATACACAAACATTTTAATTACTATTACCAGAATTTGGGCAAAAAACTAAGAACGGTGTGTCCTAAGACTAGGTTATTTCTGCTTATAAAAGAGGAATCGTGAATCTGATTGTTTTTTTCAAATCCCCCAAGTACCTTTTGAACTCACAACCATCGCTTTTGGTCTAAATAACTGTGCCTTGACGGTGTCTATAAGAAAATATATTTTTCTTTATAAAAACAAGTAAATAACGTTAATTTTACGTAACATTGTAAATGACTTCATATTAATAACAATATATAGACGAAGGTCACGGAAATAGTGAACTAATAAACAATTAATAGCGCTTATAATAGGCTATTAGAGTTATAAAATATTTTATAAATTGTATAAGAAAAAAATAAAATTGAAAGTGTTATAAAATATATATTATGTAATTTTATGTAAAATAATGTAATTTTATGTAAAATAATTTTATCTGTATTATAATATTTATTTATATTTTTAAAAAATATAAATTTAGTTATTAGGAATATTAAAATAAATTAATATATGTAAGTGGTATCTAAATAGGTATATTTACATACATATGTAAAGCTTCTTCGCCCGCAATTACCTATATAGCCTTATATAGCCTAATAAAAATATTCTTCTCAATTTGGACAAGTAGCTCTTGAGAGCGTTAAACAAAACAAACTCTTCAGCTTTATAATATTAGTATAGTAATATACATATTAATTTTAAGCTTTACAAATGGAAGTCGAACCCACAAGCTTCGCATGTACAGTTACGTACTGTTCCACTGAGCAACGACGGTGTCAATAAAACAAATGGCTATGCCTAATTAAAACTTTCATACTAAATCAGCTTTGGTGTGACGACACAAGTTAGCGTGACGAAGCAATTGTCCCGCCACTGTGTGCCCACAATGTCACGCAATTATATATTCAAAATACTTAAAGGGCCTTTAGATTTTTGAATTTGAATTAATGTTTACACTTGTAACAATGACTGACGGTTGTTCGCCGGATTAGCTGATAATAGCGAGATGAATGTAATTTTTTTATGTTATTTATTTTTATATTGTTGTATTTTATTTATTTATTTAAAAAACATATTAAATTAAATATCAAATATATTATTGAAAATATATTTTTTTATTGTCACACACTGTAAATATCCAAGCCTGTGGCAGCTTTATATAAGATTCTTAATACTTACAATTTTTATTGAACTTGATTATGCATATGAATGCTTTTAATGTTCTTCTGAATGAAAGTGTAGGGGGACGCTAAAAGAGGACTTTCCGAAATTCCCAAAGCAACTGGAAAAAACAAAACGAATTTGCGGGCAACTACTAGTTTCTTTTTCCGCACCTCGCAGGATAGGCAGAAAGAGACTTGTGTTAAAACATTCCGTATTCCACTGTACCCATAGTTTTAAAATGTGAAATTACAACAAAAATTTCGTTACTGGAACACTTGCTGGTATTTGACAAATGGTCATCACCCTCAGTAGGGTAGATCGTTGATAAGATGCTATCCCCACAATTATCACTAATGCATCGAGATATCATCTTGTAAAGGATTTAGCTTTATTCTTATTAACAACTTTTAATGTTGAAAATATTTGTTTTCTTCGATTCGATGTTCCATTTGTAACGGTTCCAACAGTTCCAAGGAGCGCGGTTTGAAACTGCGCTACTTTAAATATTTTGTACTTTTTTAATATTTTCTAATTCTAAAATATATCAATTTTAATATAGTCTATTAAAAAAAGTATTTTAACAACTTTATATTTACAACTCATAGTTATTTCGATTTGACCAAGCGGGCGAAGTCGCGGCTCAAGCTAGTATATAAAATAAAATGAAAAAAACTTGTATACTAATATATTTGACTAAAAAACGTAGTAATCTCCCAACAATGAATAGAGGTGTGGATCAAATAAAAAATCCCATTAGTCCTACGGGGCGGAATAATAAGGTCTTTTTACGAACTTAATCCGTATCAGATAACCCCACGATGCGTTTTATATTCATTACTATGTACGCGTCCAACCCGGTAGATTTACTTGTATTAGCGATATATTTGTGAGTTTTAGTATGGTTTGATTGTAAACACGATGGTTATGGGTTCTTTATTAATTTGAGGGAATGTTTCCATTTGAATCATTTTAAATTTCTTTCTTTGGTAAGAAGACATGTCGATATCGATTTACCCCACCACACAGTATACACGTATTGCTCTGACAGATTGGGCGAAAAGTCAGGAACGGAGTGTCTTTACACTAGGTTCCCTTTGCCTACCCTGCTATATGGGAGATACATAGAGATAAAATAATGGAAAGTAAAGCAATAAACGAACTATAAATTCATTTTTATAGAAACTGTATATTTAAGTTTAATCTTCTCGACACAAGCGTGCGACTGTAAATGCGATGGTTTTGGATTCGATTCCCACTCTACTTAAAATTTGCATTTCCTTGCTATGGTACCGAGATAAACGCCACGTTCACATACAATTCAATTATAATTATCAGAAATAGACCAAGAAATATTGAAAAATATACATAAATTTAACATCAACCGTCGTTCCACCACAAACAAAGAATAAAGACATAAAATTAAACAACGGTAAGCCAATTTCCCTCCACTCTTATTTCTGACCGATTGTGCCGGTGTCAAACCGTTTACCCTTATCACGTGAACACTGCACCCATCTGTCGTTGTGAGAACAATAAATCTATTCATACACTTTTTTTATCGAAAAAATGCATTTTCAACCCAAAAACACGATTTTGGCTATGAAATAGCGTAAGGGTGTCTGGTTTAACTAGGTGGTAGATTTTTTTGCCGTTTTTTATATCTAGCTAGAGAACCAAATGACTCGTAAGCTGATGAGTTGCCATAGCAACTTTATACAAAAATGTAGCATATATTGACAAGCGTATGGTAGGTTGTTATTTGTCTATTTTATCAATTTAATGTACTTTTAGGCATTGTTTTAAAAAAATATAAGCACTCTACACTCTTTCTCCATATAAACTGTCGCTTTGTATTCATATTCCGCACAAAATGCGGAACGGAAGTGGTTTACTGGACACGGAGTTAACACTAGGACCCCAGGTTCCTTCTCCTACGCTGCTAAGTGCGGAAGACCGTAAAGTTATTTTTAATGTATTTTATTTATATTGACTATTAAATATTATAAACTACCATAAAATTTCATCAAAAGAGTCGTACAAAGTCAAAGTTAGTACGCGCGCGGCACCTGGCGCGACCCCAACCCCCACCCGCAGTCCCTCAAGATTTAATTACAGTCGTTCATTCACTGACTAAACTGCTACTTTATTTTTATTATTTCTTTATATAGCCAAGTCGTTATTTATGGTTTTGCTATTTTACTATGTAATATTTTTATTTTCAAGAAAATGCGTGTTGAATGGCGGAGTTGAACACTGCGGTTGTTTTCTTTTGTTTATCTTGTTAACAGCGCGGAGAATTAAAAATAATTCATTCTTTCAAGTGATAATTCATCCCTGCAGTCGTGTTTAGTGTCACAGTACGCTGTGCCGTTGCTCTACGATTGATGTCAAAGCCGTGCTTTGGTAATGGAAATATAAGGATATTATTCCGCAGAATAGCAACATTTTTAAGAAAAGTAAATATAATGTCATAATGGGAACAGAGTGTCTTAACACCAGGTTCTCAGGTCCGCTAAGAAAATACTTCGGGATACATACATTATATGTATACATTTAGATTTTAGTTACGATAACCTAACTTAAATAATTTTCTGCACACTTAATTTATACGCCACATTCAAATTATAATTATTGTGTAACACGTGAAATCACCGTGACATTAACGTGTTAGTGTTAGTTACGGGTACAAGATTAACGTGACATACTATCTCTAATCAGCTCCAGGCTGTATCCCGCGCACAGCAAAGTTGGCAAAGGGAACCTAGTGTTAATACACTCCGTTCCCCAGTTTCCACCGAATTGTATCGTGGTATGCAGAACTCAACACCGCTTTTTGTGTCGACACTAGAGCGAAGAAATGGAAATATAAATTTAAATAATTATTTCATTTACTCGAGTGGGGATCGAACCCACAACCAGTCGCGTCTACAATCACAATTTGTGCCCTTGCGCCATTCGCCTTCTTATCATAACGAACAAAAGAAATTAATTTGTTCCTCCAGTGGAACCGAAACGACAACCTTCGAAGGCCTCGTAACTCTATAAAAAAAAACTCTTTATAATGAAAAAAATATAATTACATAGAAATTATAAACAAATAATCCATATGTGGCTTTCTAAATCTCTTAATGGGTATTTAACAACCGTTAAATGAACGATCGTACAAGTACCTATATAAATACAGTTGCTTCAAAGCTCCAGGCTCCACTCCTACACGCGTGACCGATAAGCTAATGTCACACAAATTTCACGTCTATCGAAACGTAATTGACTATTAATATTAATGTATATTTATTTGTATTATAATATGAAATTGTTATATTAAATAACAAGAAAGATTTTGGAAAATATTTTTAGTATGTACCTTCTATTAGAAATCGAATCTTGAACCGTTGCGGCTAATGAGGCAATTTCCACGTAAATCAGGACGAAGGAAACCTAGCCATTCGCTCTGGCTACCTTATACAGCGTGATGTTTAAAAAAACGATCACGTTAAATTCAGAGGCTGTTTCAAAACGGCACGACCCGACAGTCTATTGGAATTTTCTAATTAAATTATTTAAAAAAAATGAAAAATAACTTATTTCATAAGTCATGAATGACCGTTCTTCAAAATATGCAATATATAAAAAAAATTAAATACTGTACATCCCAAAATGTTATATTCAAGTACTGTTTTTCTAAAGTTATTGTAACATTTGGTACACTGGCCCTCGGTACTTGAGATTGATTGGAAAGCGGCTTGTTTGTTATTAAAGATAACATAAACTATACTATAGTACGGTCGACGAGTCGTGGCCCCTTGATGTAAGGCGCTCTAATATTTTCCTCTAATATTTCCTCGCTCTGGCAACGAAGCAAAGGGTGCCGTTAAGTTGCACCCCTCAACACACAATGCCTCAAGAATTTAGCGAAAAGTGGGGAACGAAAGTGTACTAGGTTCCCTCTGCCTATATATATGCGGGATACAGCGTGAAAATAAAGAAAATGAATCTTATAATCAAATCAGCGCAGCCATGTGCAGCTAACTTTAGAGCGGCCATGACTCGTTGAGCGTACTGTACTATAGCATAGTATAGAAGTGGGGCACATCTGTAGCTGGTTACGTTAGATGAGGGATCTTTTGTGAAAATTTGTATTGCGTTTGACCATTCAATAATATTTTTGTTATTAAATTATTTTATAATTTCGTTATTGGAATACATATAAAATAAAGAACTAAACTCAAATAAACTCTAAAATGTTAGAAATATCAAGTTCAAAAAATATTTTTCACTTTCTCATCATCACAACAGATAGAAAGAACCTAGTGCCAAAACACTCTATCCCCAATTACCGCAGTGGAGACATTGCGTGTTGAGTAGCAGAGTTCAACGCCGCATTTTTACTTGTCGCAACAGGGAATCGTAAGTAGGTAATATTTACACGATATCTCGATGCTCATTGATTACCTCAAGACGATCTTAATATCATACATATACAGTATCATATACATAAGAATGGAAATCTGAAAATTATTTTAAAAAGAACATATTTCAAGTATCCATATATATAAAAACACAATAAATAAACAATTATGACGAAAATGACAACATTTGGCCGACATTTTAACGAATAACAAAATAAAATACCATATTAACCCTACAGCCACGTGTCTAAGCCAAAGTGCATAAAGTAGCGTATAATTTGAACCCACTACTACCATCATTTGAAAGATATAGCTTTATTAGTAAACAGATTGGTGTACTCGCGACGGCACGCGGCCAACACGCGTTGAGGCACGCGGCGCCACTTACTTTATTGAAATCTACTTAATTCTGTTCTATAGTGGGTGGAGAGTGAAATTATGATGTATTTTTTTCCTTTTTTCGTTTGACGATCCTAAAGGCGCTTATGGATTCGATTTCCACTCAGGAAAATGAATTCATTTCAGTTTCTCTTTCTAGTAACAAGACAAAATGGTGAGTTAAGTTCTGTTCTCAACATTGTAGTATCCTGAAAATGGGAGGTACGTGTGAAACGGAGTTTCTTGACACTAGGTTCCCTCTGCCTATCTTGCTATATACGAGGATACGGCAGGAAAAAAAATAGCATGTTATATTATATTCATTATTTCCTCTGGCATATTTTAATGCGGTAGAAACAATTAACATTTTAAAAAACTCTGCTTCACGCTACATCTCGCAGAGGAAACCTAGTGTTAAGACACTCTGTTTTCCACTTTCCGCCGAATTAACATTTAAATTTAAAAATTTTGTCACTATTATTAAAACAAGTGCGTTTGAGTAAAATTACTAATTTAAAACAAAAATACTAAAGACAGGGTGTGTTACAAAATTATCTTGTAATTGAGATATTATTTAGTGGAATATGATATATTTACTTATTCATTGAGTGGAAAAGTGTGAACACGCGACCTGCGCGCTTAAGACACGTGCCGCCACCGGCACCACTAAATCACGATTATGTTCAACCAAATATTATTTTATAAAGGGTTAGTACAAAATTGGCTTAACATATACATATGTTGTATGGCACAATTGCGACTGTAAATGCGACAGGTTATGAGTTCGATCCCCACACAAAGAAATGAAATATTTAATATTTTGATTTCCTCACTCTGGTAACAAGGCAAACGCGGCGTTGGGTTCCCCGGTGGGAAAACCTAGTGAAAAACGGGGAACGGAGGACGTTAGGTTCCCCTTTACTTACCTTGCTATTTGCGGGACACAGTAGCAAACGGAGGACACGAGGTTACCACTGTTGAAATATTGGTAATAGTTTGCACCAATTCTTGATAGTAATAGTTGTTAGCTGTAAATCGGAAGGTACCTAATGGTCACAAAGTCGATGTACCTAAAGCGAAGTAGCTCTTTATTTATGGCGTTCCGAGCGTGCCAATTCAGCATCTAAGCGAAGTTTTTATGATAGAAATCAAAAATCTATCTTAAGACAGTTTTTATTGTGCAAAAAATTCCACATGTATAAATAATAAGGTAAAATGCGTCAAACTTATTTATAAAACAAAAAATAATTCACTTTTAAAAAGATTTAATCTTTTAAGATTTAAGAAATATTATTTTTATATTTTAAGTACAATATTATAATAATCTTTTTCACGATTCTCAAAAAATATAAAAAAAATACACCGGGAAGAAGATGATAACAGATTAAAAAATATAATAATATTTTTAACGATATAATTTTAATGCTTTTTTATTTTGATCCTACTTAAAACGACGCGTGCTCGGATACTGTCCATTGAGTGTTGCTATTCATATCATTTTAGAAGTAAATTAACTATAATATATTTGTAAAGTAACATTCTCACGATATCATACTTTTTTATATAATTTATCTATCACTTACAAAACCCTTTATAAATACATCTAAAGTAGTGTTGTATTAACAAAGTGTTAAAATAACAGATTATAAAATAAATTATAAAATCCCACGGTATTACACATCGCTATGGCCACTCAACGATTTTTTATTTAAATAAACTTTATATTATCCCACTTGGTGGATGATTATTGTCACTAAAGTGATATAACACTACTTAAGTGGAATTTAAAAAAGAATCCCACGATAGATATGTTGGATATGGTTTCAATGTTTTTTTATGTCTTTTTTGCGGTCGTGGCCGCCCTGAAGTTAGGTTTTCTGAAATTTTGCGTATAGATTCAAAAGTAAGAAAATTCCTCAAATCAAATGTCTCGTATACTAAAAATAAAAGTGTCAAGCAGGAACTAAACCCACAACCAACTCGTTCGTTTAAAACATAATATAAATCGAAGATACCAAAACCACGTGATGTCAGTTGGTCTAACAATGTGGTGGCGTCCCCATACCCCATATCGATGCAAACATTCATATTCATAGCTCCAGGGTCCGGGGGTACTTTGCGGTGATTGATTTATATTGGCTCGGCTTGGCTTGGATTAGCTTAAGAATTTATTTTGTAATAAAGTAGCTATAGGGATGATTGTGAATTATTATTTTTTTGGGATAATTCTAGGAATATTTTATTGTTAAATAACAATTTTATTTGTTAGATCTTTTAGGTGTTAACTATAATTTATTTATTCTATTTTATAAGGCCAGTTGTTACGTAATAAAATAAAAAAGTAAAACAAACAGTAATATTAAATTAACTAAGTAAATGGATCTCCCATTTTAAGCGTAGACCATGTTAACGTAACCCGAATATACACTGTCACAGTAGTACAGGGAACCTAGTGTAAAGACACCCCGTCCTTTAATTTCCTCTCAATTATCGATTATGCTGAGTAGCGGCATTCAACGCCGTGCTTCAAGCTTTGTATTCTTTCCAGAGTTAGGAACTGACCCCCACAGTGACCCCCTCAACCTTTAATGATAATTAAACCTAAAGTGACATAGCGGAGTGCCTTATTTAAACTTGTAACTTAAAACTCCACTACCAACAATGAAAAATAAATAAAAAATAATTAATTTACATCTCTATCAACGATGACCCCCAATAAAAAGCTAAAGTAAACAATTATATTGGCTTAGCTAAGTAAATATACATGCGTAGCTCGCGGCGATTCTCGTTTTAAAGGAGTAAATATAGTGCAATTAGCCCGCGGCTAATGGACGGACAAACAAACGTTTGTATATAAATTATATAATATGAAATAACAAACATGTGGTGTTTAATGTAGTACTACAATTTTAAGCTTGTTATACATTTTTTTATATATTTTTTTTTGTATTTCTTCTTTTGGGTAAAATTATTTAGCTTTTTCAATATAATATTAAGTCTAATACTGGAAATCAATTAGGATTATTGGTTTTTGAACTTAATTATATATATAAAGTAGGTTTTAATCATTTTTTGTATACAACGTTGTTTGTTTTCAGCCAGGTAACTAAAAAAAATGTATTTTTAATTCTTAAAAAAGTATTTACTTTTATATAATTTAAGAAAGTAGCAATTACGACAGTAAATTTATACCTTTTTCACTAACTGTATTTTAATCTAATTTATTTTGTTCTTATTTGATCGTTTTGGCTGGAAAAAAACGAAAACAAATAGTATTGTACATAAGTAGGTATAGCAAAAAAGATTTTTTGTGTCAAAAATTCATGATTTCGAAATGAATATTTACCAAGTCCACTAATTCCGAGGGTGACAAATGGATTTCACCCAAATGCTAAGGATTAGTGGCTGCCGGAGCAAATTGTGGGGTGGATGAATATGACATTTAATATTCTAGTAGGTACCAATTTGTATGGATCTAAAATACATAATCATAAAATTGAAAATTACTTTTGGAATATATATGAAATATTATTTGTACGATTTTACGTACGTTAAACTTATTTTATTTATTAAATATAAATATAAGATCTCATATTATCTTATAACGTGTAAGTATGTTGTAAAATCTCATGGTAATCAGATAACAAGAAGGCATTTTTCCCTCAAATGCCTAAAACAGGTGTTTGAGCAAAAATATATTTCATAATATTTGCTATCAATAAATATTTTTTGTATGTCTTGTCTATAGGTGTACTAAAAGATATGAAACTTTTCGATACGTATTTAAATACTATTATCTATTCATAATAATTACATTATTTCACAAAAAAAACCGACTTCTACAATTACAACCGGATCGGAACGGGGTTTTCTCATCCTATGTCTCAAAGACCACGCAAACATAGTTACGGGCGACGACTTGCCGGTTAGTAAATAAAAGTCTCTACTTTTAAATAATATTTTCAATATTACCAGTAACAGCGTTCTAACAATCAAGCCCAGTTGCTATACAATTTATAGCATTATAACACGAACTACATTCAAAATCTCAAATACGATTGAAATATAGTAAATACACAATAAAATAGAGCGTAACGAATTTCCAAAGCAAACATTAACGTAATATGAACCCGAAAACGGGTCCCCTTGCTTGTACCCCATTATGTGAACTTGCTACACAGAAATCAACTTTACCACTTAGTTATAGAGGTGTAAATTATTTATATATAGTTTAAATTGCTTAAAATGTAGGTTGGTAGCAAGTTTTGTAAGGATTTAAGTTCAAAGTACAGTGTAAGGCAGCATTTCCCAAACCACCGACGATCCACCACAGGGTCCAAGCGTAAATTGAGTGAGCCCTAAAATCTAGAAAGGCCAGAACGAAAACAATCCTTTACAATTATAATAAACTAGCGGACGCGCGCAGCTTCGCTTGCGTATTTCGGGGTGAATTCTAATAAACCACGATGTGTTCAATGTAATATTTTTAAGAGTCTAAATTTCAAATTTTATAAAAATAGGTGGCGATTTAAAGATTTTTCCATACAAACTTTCAACCCCCTATTTGCACCCTTAGGGGGTGAATTCTAAAAAACCATGAAACACATGTTCAATTAAATATTTTTAAGAGTCAAAATTTCTAATTTTATAATAATCGGTGGCGTTTTTAAGATGTTTCCATACAAACTTTCAACCCCTTATTTGCACCCTTAGGGAGAGAATTCTAGAAAACGATGAAACATGTATTCAATTAAATACTTTTAAAAATCTAAATTTCAAATTTTATAAAAATCGGTGCCGATTTAATTTTTTTTCCATACAAACTTTCAACCCCTATTTCTCCCCTTTAGGGTTAAAATTTTTCAAAATCCCTGCTTAGTGGATGGCCAGATTACGAATGTAAACATCTGTCCAAATTTCACGTTTCTACGCACAGCGGTTACGGCTGTGCGTGCGTCTTACCTCAGTCAGTGAGGACAAGTCCTTTTATATATATAGATTAACTTATAAGCGAAATAACTAAGAGGGGCAGTCAGTGGGTAGAGGTGTATAATGACACATTCTAAGTGTAACAATTATCGTGACGTAATATAATTAAAAAATCAAAAAATCAGCTTCACGCCGCACACACTAAGGTAGGCAGAGGGAAGCTAGTGTTAAGACACTTCGTTCCCCACTAGTCGCCGAATTCTGGAGGCATTGCGTGTTGAGTCGCGGAACTCAACGCGGCGCTTTTCCTCTACACCAGAGTGAAGAAATGAAATTTAACGTATGTAGTATAATTTGGATCCTACATAAAACATTTCGAAAATTCCATTTAAACCAGTAAATCATGAGAAGAGCAATTTCAACCAAACAAATTCTTTATCTTTATAGTAAATTTGGTTTTAATCGAAACTTTGAGAGTCACTGGTGTAGGGTATGTGCGCCCGCGCAGGGGTGCCCGAGTCATTCACAATTTCGCTCTTTAACAACTATTGTTCGTATTTGATTTATATTCATAGTAGGTACCTACCGCTGTTATTCCGGGGCTGTAAATCAAGTGGAAACTTTTCTTTTATAATATGTATAATTGGCGTCGTTATTTGAACAAAAATCGTATTTTAGAGGAAGCAGTTTAATTTTCGTACATTCTTATTTTTTAAAAATTGATCAAATATTCTGTTTATTAGCTTTCATTATAACTTCTATCTAAATCGTAGCTGTCAGTTGTGGGTTCGATACCCAATCCATTTATTTAATATTTTTATATACTTCGTTCTGTTAAGACAAATCGCGACGTTGAATTTCGCCACTTAACACGCAATACCTCCAGAATTTCATGGAAAATGGGGAACAGAGTGTCTTAACACTAGGGTCCATCTGCCTACCTTGCTGCAAACAGCGTCACGCTGAATGAAAAAAAATACATATCATTTTATTATAATAGTGAATTTGAAATTCGTGTGAAAGAAGATAAAAATCGCGTTTTTCCAGCAGGATATGATATTATAATCTAACTTTTGAGTTGCCACACAAGCATTGCCTAGCCAATCATATAATTCCTAAAATGTCTCTGCAAATATTATTTCATACTTAAAATATATAAAATACATATAAAAGGGATGTAATTAAACAAAAGCAATTAGAAATGTAAAAAAATATATTTTCAATTTTACTCTGACTAGATATAAACTTTGGTACCATCTCAGATGTCTTTATTGTCTAATATTATATAATTATAATTATAAATTTATAATAAAATACAAAAATTTCACTAAATGACTAGGTCTCTATACAAATATATAAAATAACGCTCACTTTGGAGCAACAATGACGTATGTGCAGTTTTTGAAATATTGGAGGAGACGTAACCCAAGTTTGTAAATAATCTTTCCGCAAACAAAGAAATTTAACTTTTTTAAAAAAATACTGCAATTACGCCTTTGTTGTACCAATCGATCGAAATATAATAAAATGTACACTAAATTTGAGCATTCACAACACTTGGACTCCTGTAAAAATCTCTCCCTATATATCTTTGGTCGTTTAAATTATTAAAATAATTATTGTGTGAATAGTAAACGCTTGTATCATAATATTTTTCATTATAAGCGTATCCGTTATTAGTAAAATTTGTATAATTTGGTGTATATTCCGGATTCTTCCTGTTTTTGGCCGTTTCGAAGGCATTTTTGAATATATCATAGTTCTTCTGATTGAAATACTCCTTCCCATTTTGATTGGCTTCGTAAGTATCGAGATTGGAATACGAGCGGTTTAAATAATTCTGTTGTAAGTCGTCACCGTAGCTCGCTGGATGGGTAAAGAACCCACTGCCCGTTGTCGAAGTTATGCAATTTCCACCTTTGTTATTAACTGACACTGTAACATTGCCTACATTTATAAGAACACCTTCAGAAGTTTGTAAGAAATTTGATCCATTTGGAAAAGGCTTGCTGAAACCCTGGAAATTTCTATATCCATCGCCACTATCATCAGCTCTATTGACGAATATGTCTCTAAAAGCGTCTTTATTCACTTTATCACTAACTAAAGCGCAAGCTTCGAATTTTTCAAATTTATTCTCTATTGGTACTCCTGCGTTAATACCGTCTAAGGATTCTAGAGTTTGGCTCAACGCGAAAATATAATTGTGGGCAAATCTGAGAGTTTCAATTTTGGTCAGTTTCGTATCTTCAGGGAATGTCGGTAGAACACATCTGAGTCTGTCCAACGCCTCATTTAACATATGCATTCTATTTCTTTCTCTGTCATTAGCCTTGATTCGTCTATTCCTCTTTATTCTTAGTATTTGCGTCGGACTCTTGCATCTTGACACTCTGTTCTTGCCATTTGCGTATTTTCGTTTCGGCTTGCTAAGATCTTTGACTTTCTTGTCTTTTTTGACTGGCGTTGATGTGTTGCTTATCGGCTGGAATTCTTCAAATCCTTTGACTTCTTCAATTTGCCTTGGGTAAGTGTAAGTAAATTCGTCACTGAACAATCTTCTCCTGGCGTTGCTTTCTTTTGTTCCTAAAGAGATACCAGGATCTGATATGTCGTGTTTTAGTGGAGTGCTCGTAGAAGAAGGCGTCGCTAACGAGTCTGCGTAAGACTTTTCAAAGCCAGAGTCATTGCTACAGATGCTGTCGTTAAAATCGCAGTAATCTTCGAAGTCTGTGCCGAACATTGTTCTGATATCTGCAACAATTGAAATGAGAATTAATATCAGTTTTTATTAACCATTATTTAATTCAATAACTAAAATGTAATATTTTAGACTTATTACGAAAATTACATACAACATTTATACCGATAATTGATATACATAATATATCGAACGCCATTCAAAGAGATGATTTATTATTTCCTTGCTCTGGTAAGGCGAGGAAATTGAGTTCTGTCGTTCAACGACAAAATAATTCTTTCGGAAAGCGAAGTCCAGAGTGTTTGGACACTGTATTATTCTCTTTGCCTACCCGGTTACAGGATGTATCTAGATGCGGATTATACACAATCTAGGTATGTACCTATGGCGTATGTTATGTTTGTGATAGTGACGACAAAGAAATAAAAAACCCATTGCTATCATTTGCTATACATAGATAGCAAGAATACAATAAATAAATTTGTTTGATTTATGTTTGTTTGTTCTTAATTATATTACTTTTTCTGGAAGTTCCCTTTATGTGAAGTGTAATTTTCATGTCAATTCCGGGGTCCCCCGCGCTACATCGCGTGAGCAATGTGTTACGGAAAGTCAGTTGAGCTTTATCACTTCCTACTTCCGGTCTTTGATTTCCGGTGGGGCAGTTAAAAAGTTAATTTGTCTCCGCGCTTCACGCAATCAATATTAAAGGTGTTTATTAAATTTAATGTTAAATTCTACATATGTCAAATTACTAATATGGTGCATGTATTGCTTAATAATAAAAAAATACTACATGTTTTTAATAAAGATTTATTGAATAAAAATTAGAAAAAAAGTATTCGTGAACGTAACAAATTATTTTTTAATAATATTAAAATTTGTTTTAATTGGTAAATATATATATTCAATAGTTAATTAAGGTCAAAGATCATGAAGATCAGTTTTTTGGAATATTTCGGACCGTACACAAAAAAAATGTAAGTAATAGATTGACTTATGTTTATTACAATTTAAAATAAACATCTATTTTCAAACACCATTATTAAACCACAATTTATTAAAGAGTGTCCATAAAACATAAAAATAAGCGAACGCCTCACCCGAACCCTAGGAACCGAACTCACAACCATTACAGACTAATTTTAGCCAAGCTACAATGGCGTTGCTACAAAATATAATTTAATTATTTTCAACTACAACGACCGTCGACCGTAAAGTCAACAGGTGGTCAGGCACAGTAAAACAATATCAGATTGAGCGTCGTCACGCGACCCGCACGTGTCGCTGTTTTTGCGGAAAAGCTAAACCGTATGGAATGGCGCTTACAGTACGGTCGACGAGTCTTGGCCGTCCTGAAATTGTAGAGCTGTAGAGATAGCTGCGGATATTGGATTTTTGGATTTTTCCTAGTTTTCTTCCTCCCTGTGTGAAGAACGCGCAAAAGGTCAGAAAACCTAACTTCGGGGACCTATTTTGTTTGTTTCGTCGTCGTCTGACTTCAAAAGCTACTACTTTTTTACTTCGCTCTAGTAACAAGACAAAGACGCTTTGTTTTTTCGGTGAAATTTAAACTTTTATATACATTACTATTTATGTTAAAATTATTATTACTAATTATTAATACATTATTATTTATGTTAAAATAAATAAAGACACAAGCTCTTATTTAAATAATAAAAATATAAAATATAAATGTATAAAAATCTTTTACTACAAACTTATAATGTCATTAAACAATTCTTATAATTTAAAAAGTTTATCGCGAGATTTAAATCCTTACCTAGTGTTAGTGTTAAAAGTCAACCTAGTGTTAAAGACAAACCTTCCCATTACGACACTTTCGGTCCCCCGGGTGAGAATCGAAACCCAGAACTCGTTGAATTACCTACGCAAGGAAATCTCAACATTTCCAACACACTAACACAATGAGACTATTACTAAATAAAAATAAAAAATACGTTATAATTAATTTATAATGGATAAATAAGCGAATAATTATCGATATGGCATAGCGTTACTACTGTAGGGAGTGGGGGGTGGTCGCGTGAACGCCGCGTGTAGGACACGCGCCGCAGGTGTATAAGTACATGGAACTACTTGTTAGATTGTTTGCTATAACATTATTTTGATATTGTAGACATATAAAATAATAAAAGTGACGGCGTCATGTCGCAGGGCGTTTGACTGTAAACGCAACGATTGTAGGTTCGATTTCCACTCTAGGGAGTTAATTATTTTTCATTTTCTCAGTCAACAGGCTCAGGTAAGACAAAGCGTAGTGTTGTTCCGTCATTTAAAATGCAACGTCTGACGTATATTATTGAATGTTAAGACACTTCGTCTCCCACTTTCCAGTTTTCGAGACATTGGATATTTAATAGCGGAACTAAACTTCGCGCTTTGTCTTGTCGCCACAGCGTGGAAATGACAATAATAATTTCCCACTTTCCATACATTGATTAAAGCCGCCGGAGAATAAAAAAATACTATCAAAGAGCGTGCATGTAATTATCTATTTGAATAAATAATTAATTAACAATAGCTACGTTTGAAAAAAAACTCAACTTTTTACAGAAAAATAATTAAAATCACAATATCTTCTGTCATTCCATTTTACATATTTTTCGTATTTAAGGACGCTGTTAAAAATATTAAAACCAGTGGCCATTATTTCAGTAACTCTATATGCGCTTACACTGTAACCTATCATGACAGATCCCGTGAGACATGAATTCGATTTCCAGTTAAAATTTCTCTTTGAACTGTTGTTAGTTAAGAGTTATTATAATGTTATAATGCTTAATAAATAATTTTATTTATATTAAGCTACTCTAATTATACACATAATGTAAACTATATGTAACTATATGTTTTGCTTTACTTTGTATCCCGCATACAACAGAGAGTCACGCACCGCCCAATTTTCCAAATATTAATTACTTCCATAATATAATATACCCTCCATTTATTGGAAACTTAAATAGTAAAAAGTTTGTTTGTACATTAAATATTTTTAAAGAACATTAATTTATGTAGTAAAAATAGTAACAAAAATCTTCGATTTTCTAAATTCTTGTCTCTCTGTTTGTCTGTTCGTATACGGAAATTTCCTGAAGTTGTGAACAGATTTGAATGAAAGTGTCATTGTACTATATTATGATCATAAAGTTGACACATACACTGTGGGCGACTACTAGTATTTAATAAAAAATATATTGGAATTAACAAAACACAAATGAATTTTAACTTACATAGAAATTCCAGAAAAAAAAACACTAATTCACACTACACGACACTACTCTAGTCTACACTACAACTAGAAGCAATACATTGTTATAGTAATCTATACAATAGTATAGCTGTACGCATCCATGCTGGTGACGCCGCACTGTGGGCAGGACGGCTCGCTCCCTACATTTATGGTGTTTTTCCAATGGGACGCTTAGGCCCCGCCCTACACTTGAAAGCATGGTGTCGATTGAAAAGTAAGCTATTTCGCTTAAAGCTCGTTTGGTAATGTTAGTTAGTATTAGTTAGTGGTTATAGGATGTGGTTGTAGGTTCGATCCCTCTGGTAAATTTGTATTGAAATTAATTAAAATAAACCTACTCGTCCACTGAGGGTTTTCGTAACAATTTTAGGCACGCTGCCCTACACAATGGGAAGTACAATTTATAAAAATTTACAAGTTGAAGTTTGCGGATTTATGTACTCATTTTGTATGAAATAAGGTACAAATATACATTTGCAATAGTTTTAATATCTGTTACAGGTAAATATAAATTCCACTCTTTTTTCTATTACTCGTATTATTAAGTTATCACTTCGTACCAAATAGGTTTTGACATATAGTTTTTCATTATACAACGATTTTTATACTAAAATAGCAAAAACGATGCGTAAAATTTATGCATTAAGATTATTTAATAATCTATTGATTGCGTTGACTTTGAGCTTAGTCTTTTCTGTGCTTCAAAGACCTGAATATTTGATATTAATTAGTAGAGTAGAGGTATTGCGTAGAGGTAACGTGTCAAATGGTCTTGACATGGACAGCAAGGTTATCCAATAAGGGTTTCGCATTTTCATGTTGAGGTATGTAGCCCGAAAACGAAAATATAAATAATTTGATCCTGTATCCCGCATATAGGAGAAAGAATCTTATGTATAGTGTTATGACATTCCGTTTCCCATTTTCCTGGAGAAATTTTAGAGTCATTGCGTGGGTAATGGCGGAACACAACGTCGCGCTATGTCTTGTTACCAGAGCTAGGAAATAAAAACAATTCATTGTGTCCAGTGGGAAATGAACCTAAAAATAAAATAACGCCTATTTTTAGTATAAAAATATGAACAAATATAATTTGTTTAAATCCAAAAAATATATATTACTATTAAATTCTATTATTTGCTTAAAACGTTAATAGTGCATGAAAATGTATTTTAGCACAACCCTTTATTGACAAGCAATAAATTATAATAATTTCCAATCGGTCTCGCTATTTAGACGTACAACGGTACACATTTATTGATATTGCTAAATTTATAAAATTTACGCGCCAAATGTACGGATATTTGTGTTTTTTTTTAACCGACTTTTGTAAGAAAAGGAGGTTATCAATTCGACTGTATGTTTTTTTTTTATTATAAGAAGAAGAAGTGCGAGTCGGCAATTTTATCCTGTAGGCCTAAAGGAAGGCTTTGTAAGTTGTATTATAGAAGTTGACAAGCTTAATGTTTTTTTTCCTTTTGAGGACCCCAACAAAACTTCAAATCGTATTCTTGAATATGGGTGGAGAACGTAATGTCTTAACACTCTCTGCCTGCGCTGCTATTTTCTGTTTATAAGCCGTCATCCAACGCACACATGATGTAAGCACATAATCTATTCTTATAGGTATTATTTATGAATTAAAGTTGTTTTATTAGATTTTTAAATTTAATAAAATATGAACGAATACTATTAATATTTGTTTCTTGTTGTCTTAGTTTTCTAAAAAAATAACTTAATTTCTTGCAACCCCCATAAAAAATAATTGATTACTTTTACAGAAATTTATTATATTTACAATTAAACCCGTTCACTGCCAGTTTCCAGATGATTGGATGATAAACAGCCGTGACGGAGATGTTTTATCAGCAAATGTTTGGCGTCACGCCTCAATAGGAATTACTTGTGAGTGGTGACAAATAGTGTCACGCTGTTTAAAGTAGCGGAATAGGTGCATTTTAGTATATATTTATTCTAATTTCAAAATAAGTTACTTTTTACGTTATTTTGTCATTTTTATTTTGCAAAACAATGTAGCGATAGAAAGGTTGAAGATAATGGTAATATTTTGAATTTTCTGATATATTTATTTTTTTATGTTGTTTCGTGTTTAACCATGCAAAAATGGAGATATGGAAATAACAGAGAAGCATAGAGGCCTCAGGGATCTCGGCTGACCTTCGAGAATATATATAGATGATACTGGAGGCAAGTCAGGTAAAAAGCATGAGAACCCCCCGGAGTCACACTTAAGCTAAAATAAATGATAAATCTCAGTTTTAAGTGCTATTAGGATCTTATATCTTGTTGATACTTTTACGTTTCTATTACACATTGTATATGTTTTCATTTAATGTATTTTTTCCAATTATTTCTTATCAAGAACTCCACTAAGTCGTTACGTTCACCACTTTCCTGAATTCGAGAAATTACGTATAGAGCTAAACTCTGCCATTTAGCGCAGAAACGTTTTTTTCACATTGGAGTTCTTGTTTCTCAATCACAAAACTGAGGAACAAAAACACAACTCCAAAATCTCGAAAGCATAATTATATAGGTAAGTTAAGTGATCCACACCTATGAAATAAAAATACTTTTTAGAAAATGTATAAAAATTATTGAACGTAGTGGGATTTGAAGTCGCGCCTCTTAGAAACCGTCCCAGCGCTCTACCACCAAGCCATAGGTGCCGTTTGAACGTTGAGTTAAAACTAATTTCGATTTCATTGCAAGCCTAACTAAACAAAACAGGTGACATAAAACTTTATATGTACATACATTAACGACCCTAGTACTAGTAAATCTCAAAATTATAACAGTGCCGTTTAAAATAATAAATAAAATAGGGTGTACCCGTTAGTTATTTTGCAGTCGCCACGCTCGAGAGCCCATGAATGCATTAAAATTCGCCTCTACACGGGCACTTTTAAAGGGTTAGTCTTAGTAGTGTTGGATTGATTTAAGTTCATAAATATCGATTTCTTTTTATTTTTCACAATCACGCTTATCCAGAGGAAACCTTAGCGTTAAAACATTCCTTTCTCAACTCTCCATCTAATTATAGAGACATTGCCTGTTGAGTGGAAAAACTCAAAGCTGTACTTCGTCTTCTTATCAGTGCGAAGAAATTAAAATAATTCATTTTCTCGAGTAATAATGTCAGTCAGTTGTAATCGTGTATTTGTCACGACGGCCTCGTCTATTGTTTTTAGCTCTCGACGAAATAGAATTTTGAAAACGGTAAAATTTTGTCACAAGTTGTAATTTTTTATTGATATTTCTTCAAAATTTTATCTAAAACAAAATTTTTCTTCGGAACATTTTAAAAGTATTATTCTAACTATATTTTTTAAAATATAACATTCAATTTTATATAATACAGTTAAAGACTACATATGTAATAATATGTAACATTCGAACAAAACTATACAGTTGTTTATCACTATAATATATAATTGAGATTCTTTACTGACTTTTAGCTAACCATAACTAGTGATAACCTGTATCAGTTTGTCTATCGACCTACCGATCACCGTGAATTAATTGAACATATCGACAATTTCACACAAGCCCATCACTAAACTCGCGCCAACCCTACCAACGCGCCCCTCACGAGTCACGACACAAACAACCGCCACCGAGCATAATTCTGCGGAGTTAGCGGCTCGCGCTACTCTCATTATATGCTTGTTGGAAGATTATCTTACATTTTGTTTTTAGTTCTTTTGTTTTTTTTTGTTTTCAGTTCTGTTAAGTTAATAACTTAGATTTTTTAACACCATTTTATTAGCTTTACCTGTATTTATTTGTTTTAGTGTTGAGACCGTCACGACGGCATACCGTCTCTGGCTATATTCGCGACGGTTGTGAGTTCGATTTCTATTCAAGACAACGAATTATTTTTATTTAATCACTCTGCTACCAAGGTAAAGCACGGCGTTAAGTTTCACCGCTACGTCGGGAAAACCTTACATTTATCCTGATATATGCGGGACACAACGTAAAAATAAAAATAATATAAATATATATAAGATAATCTTTCGTTGAAGATTTTGTTAAACATAGTTTTAGTTCTTTTTAAGAGTTCCATACGGTCCGTCTGCCCGTCTGTAAAGACTATTTATTTTAAGATGGCGTGAGGATATCTAGCTGAAATTATTAGTAAATATTCAAGTGTACGGTTTCATGGAGCATGAAGAAAATCGAGCTTCTAAGTTAACGCAATCAAAAGATACAAGCATCGTTTTTGCTGCATTTTGTATGAAATTCGCCGCGTCATCAAAGCCTATAGAATACTTCTCGTGAACCTACTGCTATGAAATTTGGTAGGAAGTGAGAAGTTACAATACATATAAATCCGAAAAATACATAAAAATCCCAAAAATCAAAACTTTTAGGTTTATTTTATATTTATTTTATAGAAAAAAAATTTTACACTCAACAACTCAAAGGCAATATCTCCAGAATTCGGTAGAAAATGAAATTAGGTATTACATAAATTAGAGCTCAGATCATATTATATTGCCCATATTCAAATTGCATCACGTTTATTAGCATGTATTTATAACGTAACCATAACAAAGGGTTATTCGACAAATATTTCACTGTAACTACAAGATTATTTTAAAAGATTTAAAAATCAAAATCTTTCAACAAACAGAAACATGTATAAAATAAAAAAATATTTACCTTTTCAACCTACTAACACGACGTTAATCTCTTAAATATTACTATTACGGGTCCCTGAGCCGGGGTCAAAAATAAAAATAAAAAAAAAATCGATACATCATACATTGTGTATGGCAGTTTTAAAATGTTAAAATCCTTTTGTTGTTAAGAGTTCGTAAGGGTTGTAAATAATGACGATGCAACTCTATAGAAAACTAAACGGTCGCCCATAAAGGGGTGGGGTCTTAAGTACTTTAAAAATCGATGAACAATCATCATCAAAAAAAAATTTTTTTTGTGGTGATAGGAGACTAGGAGTGACGCTAGGTGGATGTTACTGATGAAATATGATGGTTTCATATTCCTTTCTAGCTTACTCTCTGCTTTCCTTACAAAAACAAGAAAATGTAAAGATATGCAGCTTCGATTGTCTACTGCTTCATACTGTTTACTGCAATACAGGATAGGCAGAGAGAACATAGTATTCCCCACGCACTTTTAAAATTTCTAGACATTATGGGTTGAGTGACGGAGCTAAACGCCGCGCTTTGTCTTATTACCAGAGCGAGGAAATGAAAATAATTAATTTACCTGAGTTAAATTGAACCCACAACCGTTGCTGTTTATAGTCAAACCCTGTACTGTTTTGCTAATGGACCTCCTTAGTTTAGGTATTTAACCCTTTGAGTCAGTGCTAAATACGTAAGAATAAAATTATAATGCCTCTTTTGATGTAACTTACAAATAACGTGAGAACTAAAGTGTTACTTATAATATGTATATTTTATAAGATTATTATGGTCTCCATTTAAAATATTCTGATTATTCCTTCAGTATATTGAAGTTAGTGAAAGAAGGGAACGGACAGGAAAGAAGCTTGGCAACTTTTATTTTTTCTTTTTTTGCAAAATACGTCTGATATTTTCCTCGTTATAATTATACCATAGTTTTAAAATATCATTGATGTGTAAAATTCAATCAAAACTTGGTTTATAATATAATCGTATACTTGCGTTGGATATAACGAAGACTAACATAATGAAAAAGACTACTAAACTACTAAAAAGACTAAAACATTCACATAATTAATAATGGCAAATTTCAAGTTTTATTTAAAACACTTTTTTTAGTTAATAAAAGTAAGTTTATGTTTTTTTATGTCAAAAATATTGACTAAAGCAATATATTATTAAGAAAAAATTATTACGCCTATACAAATACTTGAAACGCAATCAAAGTTAATAAAGCATGTTACAACTGTATGTTTGTTTGTTCAAAAAGAAATTAGAATGTTACATTAGTAATAAAACATATGGTAACGTGAGAAAAAACTCATATCATCCACCTGTAAAGAAACGATATGGGGATATTAAATTTTTGCAATATATTTGTTAATGTGCCGTGATTTTTTGGAACAATTTGGGTATTTTCGAAGGATTTTTGTATACCACTGTACTATCAAAAGAAATTTAAATTACGATATAATTTTAAAAAATTAATTAAGCCTTTACAGGCAATGAAGATGGAAATCGCCTCCAAAAAGCTATTAAATCTTTTATGAATCTACGTACCTATACGTGTCTATAATAAAATTCCGCAATGTATTCTCATTTTGCCACTACAGAAATTGATAATATTTGTAAAAGTAAAACTATTACACTCAGGAATATTTAACGAATAAAAATGTATGGACTAATATCAATTGAATTTCATGTAGAATAGCTATCAATGTACATAATATGTATTAATGACATTGTAACATTAACTTTGATACGAGCAACTGTTGAATTTCTTACGGACTGTTCGCAGCAGAACTGCCTTCCGAGCCGGTGGTAGCTTTATGTACGTACGACGGCCAAAACATGCTTATAAAAAATAATTGAAATGTCAATATGTTGTTTTGTTTTTACGATTAGATGAATTTTGGGGCTATGTTATTATTTTTAAGAATAAATTGTTGATTAATTTAGTCTGTCCATTCGTGATCTAAGTAGTGTGGTAAAATTAAGCATCTTTCTACGAGATTTTTTACATATAATAATATTAAACAAAAATTATTATATGAATCCATAAAAAAAAATCCATTAAATAGGGTATAAAATTTTAGGGTATGCAACTCGTAACATTCTATTATATAGTATAGTTATAATAACGAAATAGAAATATCTATGCTAACATCATAATGATAAATTTGCTATTTGCTAATAAATTTGCATGCTATTTATTATAAATAAATTTATATTTAAAATATTTTTTATATAATTTATAATATTTTAGAAAAAAAACCTAATAAACATGCAACGAAAACATCCTTAGCACTAGCTTTAAACACGCTGCGTGCAAAATCAACGTAGCAACCTGTACAACTAAATCATCTTTTACACTACAAAACAACACGTGCATACACTTAAATAATATAAATAATACCATACAAATAATTATAATAAAAATAATACTGTTATGTTTGAACAAATGTCGATTTTAGCGCAAATATAGGAAAATTGTCGCTTTTTAAGTGATTCCAGTTTACGGCAAAATTGATAATATAACTAATCCTTATTTACACTGGATAAGTTTCAAGTGGGTATAAAGATAAGGTAAGTTAGACAAAAAGTGCCATTTATATTTATGATTTTAAGTGCGAAATTCGCTATTTGCGTTTTGTATGGCGGTACTACGCTCTATAACGATGGTCATAGTAACAAGAATATAAAAATAAATTAAATAAAAATCAATATTATTTCGTTATAATGTACTATGAATGTAAATTTATATATTTTAGTAAGGCGCGAACGCAATAAATATTTGTATTACGCGCCCTTTAAAATGGCGCGAAAAACGTTTCTCTATACGTAAATCGTACGACGTTTGTGGAATCCATCACAATTTTTTTTATTATTATCAAATTCATCCAAATTGGATTAAAATGTCCACACATTATACTAATATTATATATCGTGACATGTATAAATATATATCGGAATTATTAAATACATCCAAAGCGACGCTATATAGTATAATAATCTAAAGCTATTTCATTTCAAACTTATATTTTACGTTCATTAACTTTTATTATTAGTTCAGTTTAATCTATATATTATACCCAAATTATCTCAATTGTATGTTTTTTTAATTTTTCTAATACGTATAATAGGTATATTAAAAAATCTAAAAAAAAACTGCTGAAGTTGTATATAAAAGTTCCGATCTCTAGGATTTTTGCCCGCCGATAACGTCAGACCAATTAATTGACTATTTCTAATAATTATATAAACTAATACTAATAGTAATATAAATTAATGTGATCGTAACGTATTCATTACTTTATTATACTATACTTAAAAATACACAGATACATTCATAACACTTTAAAATACGTTGTAAAATACGTTCTGTTCAGATTTTAAAAAGGACACATATTTTTCACATAAAAACAGAGGAAATAGTGAAATAGCGGGAAAGTTATTAACACCTCCCTTAATTTTTTTATAAGTTTACAAAAAAAGACTGACAGGCTGCAATAATATTGTTGAAATTATCTATGTATTTAATTATTTCAAAAAATATATTATATTATAACATTAACATATTCTTATCAAATATACATTTATATTCTAGAAATGGAAAATGTTTATAAGTACCGTAACTGTTCAATAAGCATTAAATAATTATACACAGTAACGTGATTAGCATAGAATATTCTGAAATCAACCAAAATTGTTTCATTACCGAAATAAAACAGAGAAATATCAATTTTTATGTATATATTAAAGATACTTATATAGTTTTACTTCATTGGAATAGCTCTACAAATATAATTTGACATGGCTTATTAACACCCCATCCCATTGGATGTCCGACCAAGGCTATATACCAGTTACAATTATTTGCTACCAAAAATCATAATAAAACATGTGAGTTCGAACATGGTGTGTTGGGTTAGGTCCTTAACGCCGCACTCTTCGCCAGTTAATACACCAGCGTATATGTGCGGCCGTATAGTCTAGAGTCCTTATGGACTCCATTTATATATTTTATAAATTGTATTAAACTCAAAATAATTTTACCACACCAAAGTTATAAGAAACAATAAATATTGTGAATTTAAAATTAATGGAATGCATTTCTGAACGTATACAAATTACTGTATTTGACGTTTGTTAGACACAATTTTGTCTCTGTATCTGTATGTATTTTTTATTTCAGATAGTAAATTAGCTTATAAATTTACTTTATTTTTAACAGTAAATTTAAAGTTTCTCCATTTTGTATTATCCATTATACGTGACAATAATAAATTGTGTTTAGAAGTCACGCCTAATAACTATAAATTAAATAACAAAACATGAAAATTGAAAACAATAAAATGCACCTGTCATTAATGACTGTAATCTGTATTATAGTCTGGCAAATATGTTATTGATAATGGGAAGCACGCGCGGTAAATTGCGCAGTATACGTATGCGCAGAGAACGTTCAATCAGTGTTACCCTGTTATGTTGTTTTACTTCACGCTTAGCAAATTACATTTACCTATACGATAATTAAAATATCTGATCATGTTTATGTTGTAGTAAATTATACAAAACGAAAATTTTATGAGGATATCTAAATATCGCAAAATAATCAGCTGTTCCATACATTGTTGTCGAGAATAAAATCAAGACTAGCCCGAAAAGTATAATAACATTTTTGAGTCAATAAATAATTAATCAATTCTAAGCTTCTGCTTATATAACTAATGGCACATACGTGGCACATATATAACTAATGGCACATACGTACGTGGCACATACATAGATATTTACGTATATGTGTATATACTATATACGCACTTATGTACAACATAAACATTCAGTGTGCATAATACAAGCTTATAAACTATGCAATATGAATAAAGAAATATCTGGCAATATTTAAACTTCTTAAAGATTATATAAAAGAAAATAATATTGGGTAAATTATTTCAATAAATTTTGAGGTACAAAAAATGAGAGTGCGGTATCCCTTTGCCATAGTTTGCCATTTGCGTCAGTGTGAGCGCTACGTCCTTACAGGAAATTCGCACCCACACATCTTTAAAGGTACAATCGAGCTCACACTATATTGTTCAAACAAGAATATAATTAATTGTAATTACTGCTTTGATTATTTGCTTTATTATTTATCAATTTTTATTTTTTACTTTCTTGCATGCATTAATTAACGTTTTAAATAAAACGGTAATAAAATTTTGATTTAATTTGGAGATATAATTTATTAACATAATTTATTTGTTAACACTAGAAGCGCCGCCGTCCCATTTTTGTCCCAAACGCAAGGTTGATTGTTTATAACTTTTTTATTTGTTAATGTATGTAGATGAAACTTTTTGACTATTACCAATTTTACACCTTTATTTAATAAAAAATATAAATAATTTTATAGCAGTCATACTTTTTGAAAAAAAATGAGATTTACCTAGAACTGCCGCTGGGTCATTTTTGTCCCGCCATTATTATTTTATTATTTGAGGGTATAATTTGACATATTTTCATGCCTCGGGGACGAGGTGGAGGTGAAAGGACTATGCGGGGGCGGAAAAAAATTGAATAGTAGGTTTAGCAGTCAATACTTAAGTTTTTAGGGTTCTGTAGCTTTTAAGGAAAAAAAAACCCTTATAAGATCATTTTTTGTCCATCCGGCTGTCTTTGCCTTTATCTCAGGAACGCTTGGAGAAATCGAGTTGATATTCATATGAGTTTATGAATATCAACTATATGACGATCTACAGTCCCTTGATTTCCTGAAAAAGCACCCTTAAAAAAAGATATGACTATTTATATAGTAATAAACGTGTATTTCGACACTATAAAGGGAATCAAATTAATAAGGTACTTTCAGTTAATTTAGAATTATGAAATTTGGCAGTTAGCATCTACATGTAGTACTAGTACAAGAAAAAAATCTGAAAACTATACATTTATGCATAAATCTTAAAAAATAATAGCCTGAAAAGTGGGGTAAAATTGGTGTCAATACTAAATTTTGCCGCTAGTTCAAGTGAGGTATCAGGTGAAAGGATGACTAAGCTAGGCTTGAATTTTAGAAAAACACTCGATACCAAATGTGGGCAATTGTAGGGTAGGTGGAGGGAACCTGGGAACCTAGTGCTATGCACTCCGCTGGCATTTTCCGCCGAATTCTGGAGCCATTACTATGCAATGTTATAAATCATCTGTGATGTATCACTGATGAAGAATATATTAATGCATTACTTGGCCTAATAATAATATTAACTAATTTCAATAACTTATAATTTTGTAAGAGTTATTCAGTTAGTTGTCACGACCTTAGAACGTATTTGAAATATTTGATTCTTTCTTTGTGTTTGGCTTTTTGGTACTTTTATGTGTGTTAAAGAACAAAAATTGATTATTAAAGATGATCTACATATTTTACGAATTATTTTAATAATATTTTTTTGTATTATACCAAAAATCAACATAATAAGTAGAATGGGACAAATTTGTCACGACGGCGGTTCAAGGGGGGTCTCAATATTCGGCACTTCTAGTGTTAAGACCTCTATTTCCATTATTTAAAAAATTTTTTACTTATCCATAAGTTGATTTTACATGTTGCCTAACGCCAAAATCTTGTATTTGTTTGCATGTTTTATATATTAAATTTACTTTTTAAATTTTACTTTTTTTATTGAATTTGGATTGAGAAGATTTGTATGTGGCCTCATTATAATAATTTAATTCAGTTTTTTATTTAATTTTTCAATTTACCATATCTTCATTTTGCATGTTGCTTTGGTGTTTTTTACTAATTTTTATAATATTACTGGATAAATATGCTCTACTACGCCATTCCGTATATATGATGCTATCATATGATATTATATTCATATTTCATAGTAATGAACTGATAGCGTTGCACTCGACTGTACCGTAGCCCGGTCACACCCCGCAACGATTCCCCGCGAGCCCTTACGGGGAATCGGCCCGGCGTGAGCGGGGTGTCTATGTGCAGACATCAAAATACGCTTTCTGCGCAATTTGCCGCGCGTGCTTCCCATTATCAATAACATATTTGCCAGACTATAATTATCATTACATGATTACAGTTACAGTTCAAAGTCTATAAAACTAGACTTTTAAGTGCACTACACTTTTGAACAATGAAATTATCAACAAAAACAAGTTTCATGTTAATATAAAAATTCCATATTAAACATAATTACATATTCGATTTTTTTATAACAATGAGCAATTTAAAGGTTCTGTTTTAATTGTTTTTAGTATAATTAGTTTTTTTTAATAAATTTACACGATGAGAATATTAGTTGACAAAATTTTGATAAATTTAAAATATAAATTTAAGTTTTCAACGGCTGCGGTAAGTTTGCGAGTACGAGAACTGAATGATGACTTAAAATTTTTAAAAGTTTACAGATATAACAAAATTTTGTCAAAACTATTAAAATTTATATTATTCTTTATTTAATGATTGACATGTTTTTACGTATTTATTAGGCAACTCCTATAGTGAATGTTAAAGAAGGCAAATTACAAGGCACGGTGAAAAAATTAATTGATGGTTCACCTTATTATAGTTTCAAAGGAATTCGATATGCACAAGCACCTGTGGGAGAACTTAGGTTTAAGGTAAGACAATGTTTATGAATTGTTTATTTTTACTAGTATTGAGTACACCGCTCAACACACTATTAAAATTTTACAGATAATTCCTTTCTACTCATTTCTATTTGAACTTATCTTTTATTAAGATCCTGTAATTAATAAGTAATTCAATTTCTAATTCCAAATTTTTATGAGGCCAGTTGTGCTGTAGGGCCACAATTATGCAACTGTAAAAGCAACAGGTTGTGGGTTCAATTCCGATTTGTTGAGGGTATGAAATGTTTAATATATTGATTTCCTCACTGTGAAGCAAAGTGTGGCATTAAGTTCCACTCAACACTCAATGACTCCAGAATTCAGTGGCAAGTGGGTATCTTAATACTTTCTCCCCAGGTTGCCTCTGCCTCCTTGCTATGAGCAGGATACAGCATGAAGCTAAAATAAATATATGTTAAAAAATATATATACTTAAATAGCTTTTAACTGCATTGACAAAAGTGCAGCATTAATAACACTACCATTTTTATGGAAATTTTGGCAAAATATTTCAGGCACCCCTCCCACCTCTACCTTGGGCGGGAATCAAAGATGCATACAAACATGGGCCTGTTTGTCCTCAAATAAACCTCGCCACACGAGGAATTGAGGAGGGAAATGAGGATTGCTTATTTTTAAATGTTTATACAAAATCTCTAGACAAAAATAAAAGAATTCCAGTCATAGTTTACATACATGGTGGAGGATTCACTTCAGGATCTGGCAATACTGATATGTATGGACCAGAATTTTTGTTACAACACGATGTTGTTCTAGTTACAATCAATTATAGGCTAGAAGTTTTAGGTTTTCTCTGCTTAGACACTCCAGAAGTGCCAGGAAATGCTGGTTTAAAAGATCAAGTTGCCGCATTACAATGGGTTAAACAAAATATCCTCAATTTTGGGGGAAATCCGGAAAATGTCACACTTTTTGGGGAAAGTGCTGGTGGAGCTTCAGTAACTTATCATATGATATCACAAATGAGCGATGGATTGTTTCATAAAGCTATATCGCAAAGTGGAGTTTGTCTTTTGAATTGGGCTCAAGAGTTACATGGTAAAGAAAAGGCATTCAAAGTTGGAAAAATTCTGGGAAAAGATACAAATAATACAGAGGAATTGCTTCAATTCTTGCAAAGTGTTCCAGCAACTGATTTACTTGCAATGACATTTAAAACTCAATCTAGCGATGAAAAGATAAGAAGTTTGCCTATTTCTTTTGCGCCTGTTGTGGAAAAGAAAATGGGACAAAACGCATTTTTGACTGAAGATCCTCTAGATTTAATGGAATTTGGGAAATTTCACAAAGTCCCCTACATAACTGGTTACAATTCAGGCGAAGGTTTAATTTTTATACAAAATGAAATGAAAAAATTGAATATCAGAAACGAGACGCCATCTGGTCTTGTACCAAAAGATATTGTTTCAAAAGTTTCTGAAGATAAAATAAAGGAATTTGGGGACCGAATAAAAAACTTTTATTATCCCAACAGGGATTTGACAAAAGATGACATTGAAATATTTATAAATATAAATACCGATATACACTTTCTATATGGCAACTATAAATTTGCTGATTGTTATTCTGCTTTTGCAAAACCTATTTATTTTTACAGATTCAATTTAGATTCTGAATTGAATATGTTTAAGACAATATCTGGATTTTCATCAGAAAAAGGATCTTGTCACGCCGATGACATTTTTTATTTGTTCTGCAATATGCTAAATAAAGAAAATTATATGCAACAAGAAAATTTAAGGAAGTTAGTTTTTATTGTAACTAAATTGTGGACTGATTTTGCTAAAACTGGGTATGTATAAATCCTTTTTTTTTTAAAAAAGCTATTATAGCATCAATTAGACACACAGACACAGATCATGAGTTAAAATGTCAAACAGTTTTTATTAAACATATTTTCAATAATATATTAATTTTGGAACTTATGGAAATTCTAATATCAATAAAAAAAGAAAGCAGCTTCACACTTATTCCCGCACAACAGAATAGACAGAGAGATAGAAAATAATGTTCAGATATTCCATTGCCCAATTTTTGACACATAGTTTTGCCCCAGAATATTTAAAGAAAAAATGTGTGGAATTAAGATTATTTGAATGTCATGCAGGTAGGATATCATTGTATTAAACAATAAAATTGTGAAATTTATATTAAAAATTGTAACTTGAGTTTGATGCCAGTTCTTCTCAGCAGAGCTACCTTCTTAGCTGTACTATTTGACTAATGATTTAAGTCTATTGGAGTAAAGATAAAATAATTTTTAACTAAAATTTAACAGAAACATAGTTTTACTAAATTTTTGCTTGTTGTTATATATTATTTATAATTTGTTTTATGACAATTTTAGATAAATCAAGAATAATAATATATTTCACTTATTATTTTGTTTGGCTGAAAGGTCTAAAAGTTAATATTTATTGAGAATATATATACTAAACTAAAAATACTTTTAACTAAGTTTTAATTTCATTTGATTAAATTTTTTAGAAAACTTAAATGTTCAAATCCTAGCAGGATTATCCTGCTAGGATTTGAACCCACATGTCTTGTAAACTGTCCAAGCAGTTATAAGTTTTCTAAAAAAGTATCATTATTTTTTCCTTAGTGTAGAATAACACTTTAAATTTGTTAATTTTTTTTCCAGTAATCCAACACCAGACAACACTTTAGGTATAAAATGGAGTCCTTATTCAGAAAATAAAGAATATTTACGTATAGAACAACCATTATCTATGGGCAAAGGGGATGAAAAAGAACGTTTGGAATTTTGGTCTCAATTATATAATGATGCTGGTTTCCCTGAACCAAAGAAATCTAAATTATAAGAGATTTTTTTATTAGTTTCCCACTTTATGTAGGTAGTGGGAGTTTAGTGGTACTGGTACTCTACAATTTTCTCGAAACTTATGTTTTGATATATTTTATCCATTCGTCTTCAAATAATAACTTAAATACAAAAAGCAAATAAATATGATATTATTGTGCAAATATATAACTCAATCGATATTTTAATATCACAAACACATAATTTTACTGTACAATCTAATATATCGTGCAGTAATATATATATTTTTATTTAAAAGATATATCCTCCTTTCTTATAAAATATGGAGAGAAGAAATAAAGAACTACTTTAAAGAGATTATTATTATTGCTTAAATATGCATTTATTAAATATAAGCATAAATGTGTGCTTATTGTTATGTGTCATTTTGTAATGGATAATGATCTATTTTAAGACTGTTAACATTTTCTAAAAATGGCTTTTCTAAGTGTTGAGTAACATTTAAAAAATGATTGTAATGTTCCTTTTTAACTAAAATATATTCTACTTTACATTAACTGTTTTGAATACATATTTTTTATATTATATGTTTTTTAACATAAGTTTTTTTTTAAAGAAATAACTTTCAATATTTATCTATATATTATTATTAATTTATGGCCCATATAATGTTTAACTTTGCAATCGAAAAGCAAATCATATAATCTGTTTTTTAAAATTTTTTTTTGTTAAATTCAATAAGTATTTTCATTTCTTCCGTTTGTACGGTAAAAGTGTAGAACAGAGTATTTTATTACAAGATGTTTTAGCATAATCCCGCATATAGCAGGATAAGCAGAGTGAAACTAATATCAAGACATTTCGTTTTAAATTTTCTCCCAAATATATTGCAAGTTGAGTGGCGGGAATTAACGCCGCGCCTTCTTACTAGTACGGTGAAATTAAAGCTATTTATTTTCCTAGTGGGAATCGAACCTACAAACATCGCGTTTATGTTGATCCAAAAAAATAATGTGATGTGCATAAACATGTTTTATTATTATACATTATTACATACAAAAATATAGATATTTTTACAAATTAAATAATTATATCATAAGCTAATGAAATAATGTAAATCTGTATATAAAATTTCAAAAATCCAATTAAATCAGCATCACACAATCCCGCGATCGGCAGAGAGACCTACCGATCATTACTCCATTACCCAGTATTCGCCTAATTTAGAAGGCGTTGAGTGTCTCGGAACTCAACGCCGCGCTTTGCCTCGACACCAAAGCGAAGAAATAAAAATATAAATTACACTATACAAACAGACGCGTTTACTGTCACTACAATACACAACCAGACGCGTTTACTGTCACACACGTACCCTACGCCACGATTGGCCTCATAAAAATAATTTATAAATAAAATAGCTATTTAAAGTTATAAGTTATTTAAAAATAAAATTTAAGACATTAGAAACAAGTAGAACCATGTTTACGTTATTTCATTAGCAAAGTGTATACACTTTGTAACTTACTCTATATATTTATAACAATTACTAATTAGTATATTTTCTACCACATTATTAATTATTAAATATGTTAAGAGTCCGTTCACAACAGAACATGGCCGACATGGCTTTAATCCTTTAATGCGCAATTATGTTTAGAATTTGAAATGAAAAAATATATTTATTAATTTAAAAAAGTTAATAATAATGAACAAACAAAATACTTATATTGCCCCTCCAACATATGTATAGAAGACGCCATCTTGCGGAAATTATGTCGTTGTTGTATGAAATTATGTCGTTTGAAATTTTGTATTACAATTTTCCTTTGTTAGATGTCGCTAGGTTATTACACTTTTATTAATATAATAATTTAGAGGCATACGCGGTATATTGATTTTTAATTATTTACTAAACCTGCAAAATGAAAAAAAAACTATGTTCCATATTGCATAATACATATTTTTTTACTAGATAGCGTTATACCGCAAAAAATCAATAATTCCAAAAACAGTTTTTAAAGTGCAATACATATATTTTTTCAAATTAAATAAAAATCTAAACCACGAATCAAATAACATTGCGACTTAAAGGATTAAAGGTAAATAATGTCAGTCGCACAGATTCTCACTAAGTATGGTAATGCTGGTTTCACCTGTTTTCTTTTGATAAGGAAAATTCTTATATTTCAAATGCTGTAAGCCTGCTTCGTCGTAGATACGATCCCAAAATTCCATTCTTTCCTTGTCCGCGTAAGTTCCCATACAAAATGATTCGTCTAAATTGAAATATTCATTTCCTTCAGTTGTGTAAGGTTTCCATATTACTCCTAATGAATTATCTGGTGTGGGATTTCTGGAAAGAAATAAGAAAATTATATATTTAGTTTCACGCTGTATCCTGCATATAGCAGGATAGTGATCCCTCGGAATACCACGCGCTGCCCTATTCTTTATATTCATATTTTTGTTTATCTACATACAAAATTATTAGTCTTAATTGAAATATTCATTTCCTTTGGTAGGTTCCTTTCTGTAGGGCTCCCATGTTAGTCCTAATGAATTATCAGGTGTGGAATTTCTAGACATCATTGAAAAATAATGTATCTTTTTTAGTTTCATCATAAGAATGTAGGTACACTTTCCGCCCAATTCGATAATTCATTCATAGATAGACATTTCATGTTTGGCGGAGCGCAACAGCCAGCGCATCACCAAAAAAGAAACGTATAAGAGGCACTCTTGCCGATAAAACAGTGATTAGGTATATCTCCACCATTCCCTGTTTTTGTCATTTTAATGGTAGGTGGCGGAACCCAACGCCGCGCTGTCGTACCAGAACGGGATAATGAAAATTATTTAAATAAAATCTTTTCCCCGAATGGTGATGAACCCATAACCATCACACATCACTTCACACACATAAACAAATAAGTTTATTTATTTCATAATATCAATAGAAATGAGTTTGTTTATATTTCTTGTTATATAAATAATAACTTTCAGATTGTAAGGTCAAATGATTTTATCAGTAATGTTTTGCAAAATATGTTTACATTATAACACCTAAGTAGTTTTAATAAAAATATACATTTATAAGATTTTTTATGTTATTAATTAGCTTAACAAAATTTGAAAATGGTTAGAAAATAAAATTAAAACAATATTATAAATCAATTTACATCTGTCGCCATCAGAGCGCATTTAACTGTAAACACGACGGTTTTGGGTTCAATTCCCACCCGAGGAACTCCACTTCGTCGCTCTGGTGACAAGACAAAACACGGCTTTTACCTTCGCCTCTAAACACAATGCTTCGAAAACTAGACAGTTCGTAAGGAACAGAGTGGCTTAGCATTATGTTCCCTCTGCTTACCCTGCTATTTACGGGATAGAACGTGAAGTTGAAAAACAATCAACTAAGTAAAATGTTCACTCACCCAGTCTTAGCGAAATCGGTCCACAATTTAGTCACTTTATACACAATATTCTTTAACTCCTTCTTTTTGTAGGATTCTTCGTTCAAATAATTATAGAACAAATAAAATAGTTCATCAGCGTGACTGGCTCCGGCCAACTTTTCAAGTCCCAGAGCTATCTTACCTAATAACATTCAAATCCGTTTCATAACCAAATCTATACAAAAACACTCTCGCCTCACACACATATGAGTATAAGTGTGCAAATCTTTGCGTGTTGAACGCAAAATAAATGTCCGTCAGTAAATCCCTTATAACGCCTAAATCGTCTTTCGTTATATTCCTATTACCAACGTAGAATTTCTTAACTCTTTGTCCGTATTGTTCTAATTCCTCGTCTGTTAGTCTGTCAGCTACTTCCTTTTGTATGTAAAATGAAGGTTTATTATTATAAACGTCTAACTTAGTTATATGATCATTCACTATGATCAAACCTTCGCCAGAATTGTATCCCAACATTAACGGTATTTTCGGTAATTTTGTGCTGTACACGAGTGTTTTTATAGGCTCTTCATCCAAAAACGCTTCCACATTATGAAATTTCTTCTCAATAACCGGAATAAACTTTTCGGGTAGTCCCCTATATTTCTCATCTTCCGTCAAAGTTGCAAACGTCAGATTAGTTAATGCATTAGCATCTAAACTTCTAAAATAGTTAAGTAGTTCGTAAGTATCGTTGGTTTCGATGCCCAAAAGTTTTCCAGCTCTAAAAGCTCTGTCCACTGGTTCCCTACCGATTGCCCAGTCGTGTGTAGAAGCTCCACTTTGAGCTATGACCTTATGAAACAGTCCTTGCGACATGGGAGATAGCATGTGATGGGTGACCGAACACGCACCGGAGCTTTCCCCGAAAATAGTAACACTTTTTTTATCCCCGCCAAAATGTTCAATGTTGTGTTGAACCCATTTTAGTGCAGCCACTTGATCTTTCATCCCGGCGTTTCCAGGGACTTCCGGAATATCTAGAGATAGGAAGCCTAGTAATTCAAGTCTATAATTAAAAGTAACTAGAATAACATCATGTTGTAGGAGAAAGTCTGGCGTGAAAAAATCCCCAGAACCTTCGTAGTAAGAGCCGCCATAAATCCAAACCATTACAGGTATTTTAGCCCGTTTATCTAAGGACTTCGTGTAAACATTGATCGTAAGGCAATCTTCACTGCCTTGGTAGGTGGAATTGTATTGAGTGCATATAGGTCCAAAGTTTGATGCATCTCTTACTCCTTCCCATGGTATAGGCGGCAGAGGGGCCTGTAGTGATTTAATAATAATAATTATTATTATTAATTAATTAAAAAGAAGAAAAGAAGGTTCCACATTGCTAGCATTTGTATATAAAGCCGAGTGGCCGTAAAGGCGACAGTGGGTTCGATTCCCACCTGGGGGCACGTAGGTATAAGTATTTTAATTTTGTCGCTCTGAAGTGGGGAACAGAGTGCCTAAGTCTTAATATCTTCTATATACGAGAAACAGTCAGAAGCTAAACGCGACAGGTTGTGGGTTCCTCGAGGAAATTAAATATTTCCATTTCTTTTCTAATGTGGGAATATATTACAGATTATACCTCTGGTTACGAGGCATAGCGCAAGGTTGAGTTCCACTACTCAGAATTCAGGGGAAAGTGGGGAACGGAAGTGTGATAATGCGAATGGAGTGTCTTAACACTAGGTTACCAGGTCCACTCTGCATACCGCGCTACGTACGGGATACGAATGTGAAGTTCAAGGTCAAGCTAAATAAAAAAAAAACAAAAATATACACAAATTGGGAATCGTTAATTGTAGCCTAATTAACTAGTATGTATATTTGTTATCCTATATCCAAATGTAATAGACATGATAAGTTACAGATGTAGAGTATTTAAGTCTAAAAAATATATTAGAGAATTTACAATTTTCCACGTTTTCTTTATGTTTAATGTCACGGCTTCTAATATGCAATATACGTTAAAGGAAGCATACTTAATCAAGAACAAAGTACACATACTGCACACATCACTCTAGCGACATATATAATACTTATACGTGAAAACAAATGTAAATTATTTTAATTAGCCCGAGTCAAAATAAATACATAAATTTCACTTATCATCCATACCTTGACATCCATATCATTAATAAGTGACACCTATATTAAAAAACTTGTTTTCCTTTAAAATAATTGTCGTACTACTTAGTGTCTTATCGATCTGGTTTTACAAGGAAATATCAAAATATAAGAACAGACAAAGATAAATTATATATTTTTGTATCCATTCATATGAGCGATTCCAATTCAAAATATTGTTTATTCAGATCGACTTTAGCAAGCATGTTAAATACATAAATATTAAAACACTCAACAGTCCTTTCAGTATAATAATAACAATTTTATTATTCAATATAATAATACAATAGTAGCAATCTTACATCAAATTAAAATGATCTTTTATTTTTTTAGCTTCACATTGTATTCCGCCTATAGCAGGGTAGGCAGAGGGACCCTGGGAATCCAGTGTTAAGACACTCGTTTCCCACTTTCCGAGTGTTAAAGTGTTAAGTGGCAGAACTCAACGCTACCCTTTGCTTTGTTACGAGAGTCAGTAAATAATAATTCATTCCCCAAAGTGGGAATGGAACCCACAATCGTCGCGTACGCACGCTTTTACCCCTGCGCCACGACGCCCTCATCATAATTCCACACCTGTTTAAAAGTTATAAAAATATGCATTGACATATGAATAGGACAGAATCTGAATACAAACATGTCTACGAAATATGATACTTTAATTATTTCATTTCATACTAGTAAAATAAAGCATGGTGTTGAGTTCTGCCACAATAAACATTATAATGCTTCACAATTAGATGTGTGGATCTCTCTGGCTACCCTGCCATATGGTATATGGTGAGGCGGCTGCCTCTGGCTAGTTACATGAAGATACAAAAAATGTCTAAACATACTATAAAGATGTAGACATATATGTATCTAGTATATTTCAAATGCATTTATATCTTTGAACTCGATTGCATAGCTAAATTGACAGTTGCATGAACTCATTGTTACTTAACGACTTGAAGTGATCCATGAATTGTAAATGAATCCAAAAGATCTTGTTGGAATTTCTATCTAGAAACTGTTATTTGGTTTATCTTTAATTCATTTCTTTTTTTACTTACATGTAACAATAGAGACCTGTTTGCGGCTTCACCCACTTGTACTAACAACTATTTATTGATATAAGAAAATTTGTTCCACTCCATGAAATTTAGTCCAGATAACAAAATTTAAATAATATATAAAATGATTTTTTATAGATATAGGTATCATTTTAGTATTAGGTAAAAAATTGTAAAATTATTGACTTTAGTTATCTTACCCTGAACCTAAGTTCTCCTACAGGAGGTGCTGCAAATGGTATTCCTTTGAAACTATAAAATGATGATCCATCCACTAAAGTGCCAACAGTCCCCTTTACTCTACCTTCTTTTATTCGAACTATTGGCTCATTCTTTAAAAAAATAATTACGAATTAATATGCATTGATATTGGGAATATATCTTAATAATGAATTTAAATTGTAACTATAAAATTGCAAATATTCACAAAAAAATTGCATAAATTTACTTAAATTTAAGAGTTTACTAAAGTAAAAAATCTAAATAAAGTAACCAAATATATGTTACAAATTATGCTACTTTAAAATAAATATACTTATAGGAAAATATATTAATGTCTTTCACAACAATAATGAAAATATATTTTAATGATGAATTTAACTTGTAAATTGATAAAAGTGCATAAATTTTAAAGTTTCTAAATGAAAAACAATTAAATAAAGTAACCAAATGTATGTAAAATATTATGCCTAATTTAAGATAAATATATAGGAAATCACTTTAATGTTTTTATCAACAACTGTTTTACTTTATTTCAAGACAGAATCTCCCTAGAATAGAAACTAAATAAAATTAAATAAAAATATGCTATTATAAAAAAGAAAACAACAATTAAAATAACTTTATAAATAATTCTTTTACAAATATACAATAAGCTTAAACAGAGAAAATACTTACTTCAACTAATTTTGAGGAAACTATCACGGAAATTTGTAAATATAAAAAAATACCAAGTACCACATCTCGTCGCAACATTTTACAAAGCAGAAATGAATAGTAAAACTATAATTGAGGATGCATTTTATACACAATCAAATTGTATTTCGTGCTCAATATTTTCCTTATATACGTTCAGAAGTGGCGATAAATTTTATTTTGCTTATAATATCCCTTATTTTTTTAATAGTAATTGAAAAGTATTACAATATTTATTAAATATAGTTGTTCATTTAAATTGTCTAGTCAAATTAAAATAAATGATAGTAAATAGAATTTATACTAAGATATAAAAAACTATTTGCTTATTAAAATGTAGATTTTAGAACGCAATTGTGAAAAATGTTGCTAGGTTTAAAGTCTTATTTTTCCTCATATAATTATAATTATAATTAAATTATATTGTGATTGTGTGTGTGATTGTTAAATTTTATTGTGAAACAGAAACAGATTATCTGAAAATTACCAAAACCAAAAAAAAACCTACATAGATATTAATATTAAACCAAATATACAACTTTTTAAAAACTAGACTAAGTATGCAAGCGATATAGTATTCTATATCGCTTGATTACTTATATTTTCGTTTAGAAAAAAATTGCGTATTGTTAAGATATAAAAGTGATTGCTTATCATATGATAGAATGAGGTATATTAATTAATTATAAATAGCATGTTTTATACGGTCAAAACGTTTTTATTTTTCATAAAATAAAAACTTTTTAAAAGTTTAATTAGACAAAAGACACGATTTTGACTGTTGAAAACAATCTCTAAAAATGATCAACATCAAAAAAAGCATAAAAAAATTGTGATTTCAATAATGTGTCATTTGAAACCACAACTTACGTTATTACAAGCTGTTGGTTAAAATTTCCCATTGTGAAATATGAGTAGTTATTGGGTTTACATTCCTGATAACTATAGAATAGTCGAAATTTTAGCTTCACGCTGTATCCCGCATGGAGCACGCAGAGGGACTCTAGTGTTAAAACACTCCGCTCCTAACTTTGCGCTGGTTCTGGAGGAATTGCGTGTTGAGTGGCGGAACTTAACGCCATCTGTTTATTAAACGGTTTTATTATTAATTGAAATTGTATTGTATAATTAAGACTCCGTTTGTCTATGCTTGAGTACGACATATACTTAATCTATATATATAAAATCGAAAGGTCACTCACTCATCACGAAATCTCAGAAACTACAAGTGCTAGGAATCTCAAATTTTGCACAGGAGTTACTTATAGGACGTAGGTGCTCGCTAAGACGGGAATTTGCAATATTCGACTTCTAAGGGGTTTTTGGGGTTGAAAGATTGTATGAAACTTCGTTACTACAGATGCTGGAAGTCTCAAATCTTGCGTGGACGTCACTTATATGACGTAGGTAATCATGAAGACAGAAATGAATAATAACGTAGTTTACACAGGCGAAGCCGCGGGTGGGCCGCTAGTTTATAATAATTTCAGCAAAATTTATGCTTAAGTAACTGAGTTACAATCAACCATTTTTTCGTTTTCATGATTATATGAATATTTTATGTTATAAATTGGTGTTCTAAAAAAAAATTGCATACTTTTATGAATTGACTTGAATTATTATCACTGAATTATCATTATGTTGTATAAAAAGTAGGTATTCATTGAATTGTTTTCGATAAATTAACATTTATTTGTACTTATTAATTTAAATACTATTTTACTTAAATTGTATAGATTAATTATAAGTAACAGCGTGCTGTGTAATAACAAGTAATAATGATTGGATGCGTAATGCGTTATGACGCAGACGCTCGGCTCAGGCGGAACGTGATAATGAGTCTTATTTTTTGTGTATGGCAGTCCAGTTCCAAAAGACACTTCCGTTCCCCCTTGCCACCGAAGTCTAGAGATATTACGCGCAGCACTTTACCTCGTTAGCAGAGCGGGAAAATGAAAATATTAAATATTTAATTTTACTCGAATGAAAATTGCTTAAAGCCGGGCCCATCATTACAGTCGCATGCTTGTGCCTCTGCTGGCCTTTATGAATTGCTATGTCATGCGTAATAATAACTTAATAATGTCTAGTTCCTATAAATGAATTTACGCATGGTAGGTAATGTAAAATTTTACTTAAAGTTACGCAGTTAAATGTTGCTCGATGATAACGTGACATCAAAAATATTGTAAACTCACCTTGGAATTTTATACTTAGTCACAGAAACAAATAAAAAGATATATAACCCAGAAAATTTATTTAGTACTTATAAATTTACCATTAACCTACATATAAAAAAATAAACGTTTATTAAGTAAGTAACTATTTATTTCTAATATTATGTTTACAATAGTTAGTTAAACTTTTTTAAATTACACTGTAATTCTTAATCATCACTTATATGTAAAAGACCAGCTTCCTTATACAGTTGGTCCCAGAATTCAATTCTGTTTCGATCGGCATAACGTCTCGAGGCGAAAGGTTCATCGATCTTGAAATATTCTTTTCTACATATAGTATAAGGATGCCACTTTGCTCCTAGACTATTATCAGGCGTCGGGCATCTGTAACAAGTTTTACAATTAAATTAAGTAATAAGGGAGATAACTAATTTGTTTACCATCTTTTCCCAAGCTGAAAAAAGGTGGAAGAGATTTAGACATAAATATATAAGTTAAATTGTTTATTTATTTAAGTTAGATAAAGCTTAATATCTGTAAAATATTGTTCACCATCAGAGTAATAAGAAAGTATTTTGAGAATTTACTTTTGTCTGTTTCTTCGAGTAATCTTTATAACACTTAGCTGTAGTCTCTTAGTTACATTTAAACTTTTACTTATGCAATTAACCATAGACTTTTATGATTATATTAAGATATATACTTGATATTTACTTAAATTTGTAAAACGCTTTTTAACTGGTATCTAACTTTCTCTAATAGGGATTAATAAAGGAAATTATTTAAAACAATAGCATGCCTTACAACAAAGAAGCGAACGTGATATTGTCAAACAAAATAAACGAAGGAAAAGCGATGAATACAAATATGATTCAGGGAATAACCAACCGTCTTAATGACTCGTTCTAGGAAAATGTTGTCAATAAGGAAAATGGAATTACAATTTCCATACTGAGTGAATTCGAAACGTGTTGAAAATGATATTAGTGATAAGAGGTATTCTATGTTTAGTTTCTTCAATGTTCATACATGTTTTATGTAATCTATCTCTATAATAATACGGAAGAGTTTATTTGTTTTTTAAACGCTTAGATATCTGGAACTACTACTAGTCAGATTTTTTTTTGATTTTAGGTTAACACTTTCTAACATTACGATGTAATTTTTAGTTAAAGGTTTAGGCAGCCTTATATAAAAAAAATTACAATAATAATCAACGCCATTGAAGTGCTGCAGAAGTAGTTAAATATATGTACAGCAGCATAATAATAGTATTTTATACATAGGCGAGGTATATATAGGTGATAAACGAAGCTGCGAGCGGGCCACTAATAAGAATATACTTATCTATCAAAACTAGATTTATTTTATTACTCTTCAATGTGTTCTTGAATAATCTCTATATATATTAAAACAGTAAAAATATTTTGTCTGTACATTTAGTATTTTTGATTTAAAAGATAGAGGGACACTCAAAAACAATAATAGAAAACAAAATATATTTTTTTAATTTCTTGTCTGTCTGTCTGTCTGTATGTTTGATCACATTTATCTCCGAAAATACTGAACCAATTTACTTAAAACAAACATCAATTGATTTGTTTTAACTCAACTTAACATCTAAAGTTTGTTTCATCAAAATCGGTTCATTAAAAAAAGTTATCGTCATTTGAATGAATTCAAGGCATGAGTTTGCCTGCAAATACAAGTATATAGCAATCCATATCTATACTTATACCTATAATAAATCTATATTTGTTTGTGATAAATCTTTGGATTTGATTTCGATATTGGATTATTCGATTCGGTTTGGGTATGTTTTGTAATATGTTGCATATTACATATCACAGTTATTTTACAAATAATATTATAAAACCTTACTCGAATTAATAATTCAACATTTAAGGCTGTTCTGAACGACTAAATTAAATTATTCATTGACATCAATAGATTTGACTGTTAGTCAATTCTGTTTATTAAATGAATAATCATGAAGTTTAAGCGGGCGAAGCCGCGGGCGGGCCGCTCGTTTTTTAAATAATTACTAGAGAAACGTTTTTAAATCTCAATATAAAAAAAATAAAAAGTAATCAAGAAAAAAAGTATAAAATTTGTATAGATTTAGAATTATCGAAGAAACGTTGAAAATATCTTATCAAATTTTGTTTGTGTGATGTTAATAAAATATTTATGTTACTTACCCGAATTTAGCAAAATCACTCCATAATTTCGTTACCTTAAATACAACGTCTCTTAACTCTTGTTTTCCTTCATAAAGCTTTTCATTTAATTCGTTATTGAAAAGATAAAAAATATCATCAACATGACTCACACCTTTTAAATTTAGACCAAGACTATTTTTAACAACATTTAATTCTGTTTCTAAATCAAATCTATACATATATGTACTCTCGTGTAATGAAGCGTACAAATGCGCTAGTCTATGAGTGGTATATGCGAAATTTATATCAGTCATTATATCTCTAATAGCTTCTGAGTTTTTGTCTGTTATAGTACCATTTCCAAAGTAGAAATTTTTTACTCTATTTCCGAAATCTATTAATTGTTTTTGTGAAACACTTTCAAATATTTCCCTGGGTACGTATAATGAAGGATCTTTGTTAAATGCGTCTAACAGGGCGATGTGATATTTTACCATTATTAACCCTTCTCCAGAATTATATCCCAATATAAATGGAACTTTGTTAAGTTTACCCTCTAAAATCAACTTTGCCGGATCCTCATCAAGGAAAGCATCTACGCCTGAAAATTTTTTTTCTACAACTGGAAGAAATTTTGCAATTAATCCTCTGTTTGTCTCATTCGCAGTGAATGTTGCGATTGTGAGGTTGGTCAATTTATCGGCTTCTAAGCCCCTAAAAAATGTCAGTAGTTCGTTAACATCGTTTGTGTCTTTCCCTAATAACTTTCCAGCTCTGAACGCTCTATCTTTTGCACCGTAAATCCTGCCCAAGTCGTAGGTACCACTTTGTGCTATCGCTTTATGAAAAAGTCCCCTTGACATCGGTGAGAGCATATGTAAAAAAACACATAAAGCTCCTGCACTTTCCCCAAAAATAGTGACGTTACTTGGATCACCTCCAAATTTCGCTATGTTACGACGGATCCATTCTAAAACAGCTACTTGATCTTTCATAGCCGCATTTCCAGGAACTTCTGGTGTTTCTAATGATAAAAATCCTAAAACTTCTAATCTATAATTAAAAGTAACTAATAGAACATCATGTTGTATTAAAAACTCGGGACCATAAGAATTAGCTGAGCCTTCTGTAAATGATCCTCCATAAATAAACACCATAACAGGGTATTTTTTATTTCCATTTAGGGATTTTGTATAAACGTTAAGGTATAAGCAATCTTCTTGTCCTTGTTTACTCTGACTAATAGAATTGTATTGTGTACAAATGTTACTAAAGCTTGTTGCATTGCGAATATCTTTCCATGGACTTGGAGGTAAAGGGGCCTAAAAGTTATATTTTTATTTATTATTAAGAACAGTTTTTTGAAAGAATGTATAATGTAAAAAATATTTTTACAATTTACCTTAAATCTCAAATTTCCTATTGGAGGAGAAGCAAAAGGTATTCCTTTAAAACTATAATAAATTGCCCCATCTAAAAGTGTTTCACTCATGCCTCGTAATTTACCCTCTGCGACTCTCACAATAGGATCATTCTGAAAAAGTAACAAAGTAGTTAATTCTGGCAAAGTAATATATATTAAAGTATTATATGAAAACGATTAACAACAATAATTTTTATATTTATATGTAGTGTATTAGTGGATCATAATGCCGCACTTTCATTAAAACTTTCAATTACAAATATACTGAACTAAGTACTTTGAGTATTTGAGCGTTCACTTATCACGTTCATATCCCGAGCTCACTATGACATAATCAAAATATATAAAAATAATAAAAAATGTTTTGATTACATAAAATGAGTTTTTGTATAAAATAATATTTTATTAAACTACAGCGATGTCCCTAAAATTATATTAAGTAATACTATATATAGCAAAACTGAATAAAATAAAAAAAAATAACTCACTTGTTTTGTACAAGCTATAAAGCATAGCTTCAAATAAAATACGCTTAATATTATAAAATAATTAAATCGCAACATTTTAACTTGTTATTCATAACGTCTTTGCTAGTACTATATTTTGTTTATGTTTTACATGCCTATTTTGGTGGGGATAGACAGTCCAGTGTTCTCACCTTGTAATGTATATTTATTACCCACAAATTAGGGTAATTGTAATTGTAAATGTATTTTGTATTTTTCTATTTATAACCTTTTTTAATTACTGTAGGCAACAAAGTATCTAATCTAAATAATAATTATTATGCCTATAATGCTTCGTGTAAAGAAACGAAACTGCTTAAATTTATAACAAATATGGAAAGTAAGTAATGGTAAGGTAGGTTTTTCTATATTGTCACGTTGATCGGACTGAACTTTCTTGATTAAATTTCCTAATTAAATTTGGTATGTTCATTGTTTATCATGATATTATGTAAATGTGATGTCGTAATTATCATTCATCACAACACCGTTCCTGGTTGTAGAATATATTGATTTGATTTTCAACTCGATATCTTCAAGCGTTCCTGAGATAAGTGCTCTTGGCAGACAGACACACGGACGGACAACAAAGTGGTCTTATTAGGGTTCCTTTTTTCCTCAAAAGGTACGGAACCCTAAAAACATCACTAGATTAGCTCTGCTTACCTGAAAAGTTAACAGATACAGTCTGAAGCTAAAAAAAAATCGACTAATTTTAAAACGCTAATAAAATTAATATAATAAAACTAGCAGACGCGCGCAGCTTCGTTTGCGTATTTAAGTGTGAATTCTAATAACCCATGAAATATGTGTTCAATGAAATATTTTTAAGAGTCTAAATTTAAAATTTTATAAAAATCGGTGGCGATTCAAAGATTTTTCCATACAAACTTTCAACCCTTTATTTGCACCCTTAGGGGGTGAATTCTATAAAACCATGAAACATATGTTCAATTAAATATTTTTAAGAATCTAAATATAAAATTTTATAAAAATCGGTGGCGATTTAAGAATTTTCCCATACAAACTTTCAACTCCTTATTTGCACCCTTAGGGGGTGAATTCTAGAAAACCATGAAACATGTGTTTAATTATATACGTTTAAGAGTCTGAATTTCAAATTTTATAAAAATTGGTGACGATTTAAAAAAAACGTATAGAAACTTACAACCCCTTATTTGTACCCTTAGGGGGAGAATTCTAGAAAACGATGAAACACGTGTTCAATTAAATACTTTTAAAAATCTAAATTTCAAATTTTATAAAAATCGGTGCCGATTTAAAATTTTTTCCATACAAACTTTGAACCCCTATTTCACCCCTTTAGGGTTAAAATTTTTCAAAATCCCTACTTAGTGGATGTCCAGATTACGAAAGTAACTATCTGTCCAAATTTAACGTTCGTACCATCCGCGGTTACGGCTGTGCGTGCGTCTTACCTCAGTCAGTGAGGACAAGTCCTTTTATATATATACTAGCGGACAAGCGCAGCTTCGCTTGCGTATTTAGGGGTGAATTCTAAAAAAACCACGAAACATGTGTTCAATGAAATATTTTTAAGAGTCTAAATTTCAAATTTTATAAAAATCGGTGGCGATTTAAAGATTTTTCCATACAAACTTTCAACCCCTTATTTACACCCTTAGGGGGTGAATTCTAGAAAACCATGAAACACATATTCAATTTAATATTTTTAAGAGTCTAAATTAAACATTTTATAATAATCGGTGGCGTTTTAAAGATTTTTCCATACAAACTTTCAACCCCTTATTTGCACCCTTAGGGGGAGAATTCTAGAAAACCATGAAACATGTGCTCAATTAAATACTTTTAAGAGTCTGAATTTCAAATTTTATAAAAATTGGTGCCGATTTAAAAAAAAATCTATACAAACTTTCAACCCCTTATTTGCACCCTTAGGGGGAGAATTCTAGAAAACGATGAAACATGTGTTCAATTAAATACTTTTAAAAATCTAAATTTCAAGTTTTATAAGAATCAGTGGCGATTTAAAGATTTTTCCATACAAACTTTCAACCCCTTATTTACACCCTTAGGGGGTGAATTCTAGAAAACCATGAAACACATATTCAATTTAATATTTTTAAGAGTCTAAATTAAACATTTTATAATAATCGGTGGCGTTTTAAAGATTTTTCCATACAAACTTTCAACCCCTTATTTGCACCCTTAGGGGGAGAATTCTAGAAAACCATGAAACATGTGCTCAATTAAATACTTTTAAGAGTCTGAATTTCAAATTTTATAAAAATTGGTGCCGATTTAAAAAAAAATCTATACAAACTTTCAACCCCTTATTTGCACCCTTAGGGGGAGAATTCTAGAAAACGATGAAACATGTGTTCAATTAAATACTTTTAAAAATCTAAATTTCAAGTTTTATAAGAATCAGTGCCGATTTAATTTTTTTTCCATACAAACTTTCAACCCCCATCTCACCCCTTTAGGGTTAAAATTTTACAAAATCCCTTCTTAGTGGATGTCCAGATTACGAAAGTAAACATCTGTCCAAATTTCTCGTTTCTACGCACAGCGGTTACGGCTGTGCGTGCGTCTTACCTCAGTCAGTGAGGACAAGTCCTTTTATATATATAGATATATAGATAGACTAGCGGCCCGCTCGCGGTGTCACCCGCGTGAACTATGTTATTTTTAATTTCTGTCTCCATGGCTACGTCCTAGTGACGTCTATGCAAAATTTGAGACTCCTAGCATTTGTAGTAACGACGTTTCATACAAACTTTCAACCCCAAAAACAACAATTGCAATATTCGACTTCTAAGAAGTCGAATATTGCAAATTCCCGTCTTAGCGAGCACCTACGTCCTATAGGTAACTCCTATGCAAAATTTCAGATTCCTAGAACATGTAGTTTCTGAGATTTCGTGATGAGTGAGTGACCTTTCGATTTTATATATATAGATGTAGGTACTTAGTTCCCCGAGTACGGCTTAAAATCATGACAGACACTCTCTCGGTCTCGGCCTGACCTTAGGGCCAAAATGGCCTTCATTCATATGTTTATACAAATTAACCTAATAGAAACTAGTAAGACCTGAAACCTGTTTAAAACCAATGAATTTGCAACAAAAACGATATGACATTGAATCAAGAAAAAAATTATAAAAGCAAAAAGACGTCAGTATTTTTGAGTAATTTTTAAAACAAAATATGAGGCTACTCTTAACAAGAAGTGTAGAGCTTAAAACTATAAGGAAAAATCGTAAACCTTAAGACTCTCCGTTTCCCACTTTCCGCCTAATTCTGGATGCATTGCATGTTGAGTGGCAGAATGGAACGGCTCACTTTGGATCGACACCAGAGCGAAGAAATAAAAATGCACATTTAAATAAATATTTCATTTCCTCAAGTGGGGATTGAACCCAGAACCAATCGCGTCAAATTTTGTGCCTCTGCGCCACGACTGGCCTAATTTCATTTCATTTTATTTCAGCCATAAATAAAACTAAGTGGATAACATAATCAATTTTATATTCAATACAATTTTACACTACAAGAAAAATATAGTTAAATTGAAGGTACATTCATAATTTTAACAACCCGATTTAAAAAAAAAACAATTATAACAATTACTGCAAAATATTCATTAATTCATTGTTTTCCAGCTTAACTAGCTTCAACGATTGTTCCCATAGTTTCTCAGCAGCTTCCTCCACATTTCCTGAGATCTTTTTGTCAACGAGCTGACAATTAGCGTAGACCCGTCCACTCGCTTGCCCTGCATCCTCATCTAAAGCTACATGTAACGCTGTCTGAGCACCTTCCAAAGGACTCTTGAAAAATGCATTCAATAAACACTTAAGTAATAATCCAATTATATAATTATAACTCTGATATATTCTAGTAGCTACGAGCCCCGGATCGGCATCGTTGATTACAATATTTTGACTTCCCAGTCGTTTTGTCAAAGCATTGGAGAACAGAACACTACATAATTTGCTGTTGGAATAAATAGAAATTTGTCCCCAATAACCTATTTTGTTATAATTTTCTACCTCCAAGTAACCTAAAGATCGCATCATCGACGTAGTGTTCACTATTTTACTTTTCTCTTTATCTGTACTAGTTTTCTTTAGAAGTGGTAACAGGAGGAGTGTCAAAAGAAAATGCCCATAATAATTTATTTGCATTATAACACTCATTCCGTCCTCAGTTAAATAGTCGCCGATGACACCGACGCCCGCGTTGTTCATTAAAATGTCGAGTCGTTCTTCATTTTGAATTATATATTCGGCAAAATTCCTCACAGATTTCAAATTAGCTAGATCTAGGGTTTTGAATACAACATTACGATTCATTGTCTCCTTTATTATAATCCTTTTAGCGTTAGCCCCTTCCTTTTCGATGGGGCACGCTATGATGACTTTGGCTCCTCTAGAAGCTATATCGATGGCCATACGTAAACCAATGCCCGTAGTACCACCAGTTACAATAACAGTCTTTCCAAACAATTTTTTATCTGATTTACACATTCCATTATTTTTCTTTTGATAATAACTCACTAAGAACACTATTAAAATACATATTGTTAAAATTGTATACATTTTGCTATTTTATTTGTTACTTTTTAGTTACTAAAGTAGTTTCTAGTTCGTTATTTTTTTGTCAATGCCAACCGCTCTCGGCGCGCGAATGGAACATTTTGAACGAGTTTATAATTAAGAACTCTGTATTTACGTGGTCGGGGTAAAGGTTAAGTGGATGTAATATTTTTACTTAGTATCTTTATTGCTGTGTTATAAAATTAAAATATTTTCTGTAACAATTTCTTTCTAAAATTAAGTACCTAAGTAAATATTGTGTTTAAGTATAGTACCTACCTAAGCGTAACTTGCACGCTTTAATAATAATGATATCTCTTATCTAATCTGGGAAAAGGAAGTACAACTTTCTTAAGATGACAAATTTAAGTATGCGGGCTTTAGCATTAATTTTGTATGCAATGAACTACAAATACAACTTTGTAGTAATAAAATAATTCCTTGGAAAAAGAGTCTTGAGAGATCTTGAGAGAGAGAGAGAAAGTGATCCTATAAGAGTTCCGTTTTTTCCTTTTGAGATAAGGAATCCCAAAAAAGCATGAAATAATAATATAAATAAAAATATTTTGATATTGCTGTGTTCAATATATGAAATAAATTTAATTTACATATTGAAATAAAAATATATATCTATGTATATATATGTACTTGGCTATGAATTTTTATTTATTAACAAGGAAATAAAACACTAAGAATAATATTTTTATATTTAGCTCATTTACCATTCTTATAAATGTATTGTTTTATTACTTGGCTTATAATAAAAAAAAAGTAGCGTCAGTAGACAGTGCAATTCTCTATTATTTATTTGTATGTAAATTGAGGTCGTTGTTGCGCAATTACGAGGAAACGAAACATTTACCTAAAATTATATTTTCGTTTCTTCGCTCTGTTATCGAGGCAAAAGCGCGGCGTTGAAATTCCGCCACTCAACACGCAATGTCAAAATTCGGCGGAAAGTGGGGAACGAAAATTAATTTTAAAGCCAGCAGTATCTTCGCCTTTAAAATGATAAGCGATAATGTGTGGCAACACATTCCAATGCCCTTAATAGTGTCATAATTTTAATATATTTATCACTCAAGTAACGCAATAAATAAAGAGCTCTCAATTGATAATATGTAAATAATGTAATTATAAAAAGGAAACGAGAACGAGGAAACGAGGCTGACATATTTGTTTATTGCAAGTTATGAATAAAAGTTTTGGTCCATCCGAATATTTCGTTTTAAGCATTACTTAAATGGAAATAAAATATTTCAAATATAAAAAATATATAGCAAGTCCCTATATCAGTTAGCGACATATGTATATTTATTATTGTTTTGAAATATAATACGCTAAAATATTATCGCATAAACTCATCTTAGTAGCAAGGTGATACTTAGTTGCGAGTTCATATATCAGGGTACCTAGGCATAGAAACCATAGTGTAAGGACACACCGTTCTCTGCTTTCGGCACAAATTTTCGTCTTCTTCTGTTCAATAGCGTATTTTAACCCCGCGGTGTGTCTTAAGAGGCAAGTGAAAATAATTCATCCCCACATTAGATAATCATAAATCGAACCCACAACCATCATTTACAAGCCGTGGCTATGCCTCTAATTATAATCATATGGAAGCCCCTTAATAAATTTCTTGAAAAATAAAACAAAATTGTATAATAATATTTTATTTATATGTAGGTACGTACCTATACGTATTTATAAAGCTATATAAAAATATATTATTCCTTCAGGACAATAATATTTGTGACTTGACGCTTATATTTATTATCACACTATTATGGTCACCATTAACATATTTGTACATTTAAATGTATTTTTTTTTAAATATAATGTATAAATGAAAATATATATAAAAACAAATGTACCTAGGTAAGACAGTCATTCAGAATACGTATAAAAATGATAACAATAAAAAAATAACTTATTTAAAGTATGGAATACCACTTTCACTACAAAATAGGTAAAACTTTGTAAAATTTATTTTCTTAAAACATTAATAACTAATTATTCTTTCTTCAATGTGTTTTCACTTACACAGGTACCTATTATATAAAAAATAAAAAAAATAGAAAAAAAATTGTAATTGTAAGTACCTAACATGACTTAGTACAATAGTTTTTTTTATTTTATAATAGCAAGTAATATATAATTATAATTAGGTATTTATTTACAATAAAGAAATCCACCAGTTTACAAGCATATAAAATGTAAATTTTGCATAGAAAAATAAAAAATGACACAACACAACTTGGAAAGTAGATAGAAAGAATCTATTGAAACTTTTTTTAAACTAAGTTTCTCTAAATATGTATTTATATTTCATAATAAACTTCGAACTTCTTATATTCGATAAATAACTAGCTGTCGCCTGCAGCTTCGCCCCCGTGGTCAAATGGAAATAACTACTCGTGAATGACAGAACACAGTCTAATTTTATACTAGAAGTAGTTCCAACCTGTGTGTGTTGAACCCACAACCATTGTGCCATATATTAACTACGCTACAAGGATTAATAATATATGTATTAAGATGTAATAAAGAAACTTTTATGAATGGAGGCAATGTGTCATAAGGTCAGCTATAAAATATGCATTATATAAATTTAAGCATACTGTATTTTATCAAGATTATATATAATACTAGCGGACGCGCGCAGCTTCGCTTGCGTATTTAGGGGGATTTCTTATAACCCATGAAACATGTGTTCAATGAAATATTTTTAAGAGTAAATTTCAAATTTTATAACATTCGGTGGCGATTTAAAGATTTTTCCATACAAACTTTCAACCCCTTATTTGCTCCCTTCGGCGGTGAATTCTAGAAAACCATGAAACACATGTTCAATTAAATATTTTTAAGAGTCTAAATTTAAAATTTTATAATAATCCGTGTCGTTTTAAAGATTTTTCCATACAAACTTTCAACCCCTTATTTGCACCCTTAGCGGGAGAATTCTAGAAAACGATGAAACACGTATTAAATTAAATATTTTAAAAAATCTAAATTTCAAATTTTATAAAAATCGGTGCCGATTTAATTTTTTTTCCATACAAACTTTCAACCCCTATTTCACCCCTTTAGGGTAAAATTTTTTTAAAATCCCTTCTTAGTGGATGTCCAGATTACGAAAGTAAGCATCTGTCCAAATTCCACGTTTCTACTCACAGCGGTTACGGCTGTGCGTGCGTCTTACCTCAGTCAGTGAGGACAAGTCCTTTTATATATATAGATTATATATACATTTAAACTGATAGCATAGTTAGTTAGTGCCTAATTAAATTGCTATCGCGATGATTGTGGGTTCATTTCCACTCAATTTTAATTATAGGATGACGAATGGATTAATGTATTACTACGTTCACTGCCTATATTAAAATAAAGAAAATTAAGAAAAAAAAAAGAATACAAAAAAAACCGGCGAGGTGGAGTCATACTCGCTCACGAAGAGATCCGTACCATTATGTAAAAACGGCAAAAAATATCACGTTGGTTATAGCCCCCTTTAATATTTGTTTTATTTTGTTTTTTTAGTATTTGTTATAGCAGCGATATAAATTTAACTGTCTAGCTAACAAGTCTCATGAGATATACAGGTACAGACAGATAGAAAGAGCCTATCACTGGGTAAGCCTTAGTGATAGGATACCCTTTGGTAAAAGGGGATCCTATCACTAAGGCTTACCCAAAGGTTACCCAAAGGGGTAACCTAAAAAATATTTATACAATATATCAATAAAGGCGTTTTTTCCGGCAAGAACATTATTATTCTATGATTTCAATAATCTCATATAACTCAGGTTCAATACATAATTTTATATAAAATTTTACTCTTTAGGTATATTATAGCACATTAAAAATACTTAAATATTTAGATGCAATAGTATATGTAAATAAGCTTTATAGAACACTTGCTTATAGCTTGGACGGAATGTTCAAAAAGATAAGGATTGTAGGTTAATAATTTTACTTATTAATTTATTTAAAAAAGTTAATTTAAATGACAAAAAAAAAATCAAACAAAAGAAAAAGAAATATATAAGTCGAATTAAAAACATGAAATATATAAGTAATTTTCGAAGTGGAATTATCTTTCATACTCAAAAGAGAAAAAAAAACACTTTGGTACAAAATATTAACACAAAAACACCAGAAAGAAAAATAATAACAAATAATACAAACCAATAAAATAAAATAAAAATTGCCCCATCTCACCTTGATAACGAACCTAAACCAATCTCACATATAAGATATGGTTATGTCGCCATCAGTATAAAAATAATACACCAAAAATCTATAATTTGTTCATAAATTTAAACAATTCATATATACTATCACGTAGAATACAATGGTTCTGCATATAGCCGTGTCGGTGCGATGGGTAACGTAGGCATGGCGGGCGGCGACTCTCTAACTATCAATGCTGATTTCATTCTTCGTTTTGCTGTAGAAAAATATAACATATATAGTTTTTTCATATAATTAACATTATATAGTGTATATATTTTTTTCAGCTCCACGCTGTTTCCCGCACACAGCAGGATAGGCAGAGGGAACCTACTGTTAAGATCGTCCAATCCGCACTTTTCGCCAAATTCTGAAAGCATTGCGTGTTGAGTGACTCGAAAAACATACACAACTCACCAGTAGAATGCAAACAACACAACACAACAGCGGCAATAACACCGGCAACACTCAGCGCACCGGCGACCACCAACAGCGCGTATTGAGCCCCACTGTGGACGACACTGTTGTTGCGGCCGCATGTCGTTATGTTGTGTACTTGGTGTTGTTGTAGCACTCGTTGTAGGGGAACGCCTATTGAGCGGAATGTTGTTAGTGTTGCTTTGGGTGTCAACGCTTCGCCCGTGTTGGTTTTTCGTAGTTGGAAGCATGGTCTGTGGATAACAAGGAAATTTTATTATCATTTTTTATATAGTGAAATTTAAAGGTAGTGTTAAGGTACCTACTACACTCTCCACATATCGTCCGAAATTACGTCTGAAGTTTGGGGTTAATGAGTGGTGGAACACAATTTCCAATGTCTAAATGAAGCGGGGAAATCATCTCACGATCATTGCGTTTACGAATTTAAAAGAAATTGTCTATTTATTATCCAAAAATATTATAAATATCTAATTTCAAATGTTGAAGCTATTCACCCGCCGCCACCATAAAGCGCAAGATGTGCCGGCAGCGTTATAACATCGTGCAGCTGCAGCTTTAGACCGCGCGGTGCTAACAATTCTTGTAGCGCTTCACTCAGCGCTGCAGTGCGGCGGGACGTGGTACCTACGCCGGTGAGACGGAGTAAATCGCGTTCTCGTACTACTACTACCTGATGAATAGAAAGTTTTGCCAAATAAGTATGAAAAATTACTAAAATTATAAATTTAATAGATTACAAGACAAACCTTTACAAGACAATTTTATTATTAAATGTTTATTAATATTTATTTAAAATACGGCAAGCCGTCATGATACGAGTATGTTAAACGCTAGTCAGAGAGTTTGCAAAATTAAAAGTAAAACTGAAACTACATATAAGCGTGTTCAGTACATTCACAAATATGTAACTAATATTAAAAGCTATCATAAACGTCACGTATTAAAATTACTATACTTACTTCTACTAAGATATCGTTGTACCTATCCGTTTCATTTGAATTATTAGCTCTAATGGTCAACCTAAAATAAATAGAATCAATTAAAATTTGATAATTAATAAATAAATAATAATCATTTAAGAAATTTATGACGAAAGCCACCATACTGTAATTATAAAAAATACTGAGTTAAAAGCAATTATTTGTGTATTTTTCACATAAATATTAGTTACAGTTCGTGTATTTATAGTAAATAAGTAAATAATAGATTTTGACTCTATCTAAGAGGTGCCGGTTCAAATCTTGCTATATACAAAATTTTAAACAAGAATATAGCCATCGCAGCACAAAAATTAATAAATAATATAAATAAAAAACTAACCAAAAAGTGCCATCAGCGTAATGTATTAAATTTTTCATAATTTTCAATTCCCCATTCGTATTATTCAACACAATAACATCTGTCAAATTGCTAATTGATTTCGACTTGATCGGCGATTCGAATGTCATATTTACAATTTTATACTCTATGGTCAAAGCGTTTGGGTCTTTATCTGTAGCTTTGACAGTTGCGATGACAGTGTCAATCGGAATGTTCAGACGAACGCCAACTGTCATGTTAGAACTGTCAAATTTAGGTAAGTGGTCGTCGATGTCGACTATTTTGATGAGCAGTTGGATTTCTGTTGGGTCCTGGAATATTATAAAAAAATATTTTACTTTATGAGAAAAAAAATTATGTGTACCATAATACTCCATCGGTTATACTTTTATTTTCTAAGTTGTTCCCTACGCAAAATACCGTTTAATTAGTAATATTTATTAACATTTAGAATGTAGAAATTGAAGTTAATATAAATATATAGGTTATATTGAAAGCTACGCACTAAAATATTAAGAAATACGTACTTACCAATCTATTATAAGATTTTGTCAATTTGGGGGTAGTTTCATATTTAAAACATTTTATAGTCAACAGAATTCGGGATATGACCTCTCTATCTATCCTAGCGTTGGCGATGATTTGAGCTTTACTGTCGTTTGTACGTTGTATTTTGATTAGTTCGAGTTCATTACCGGCTGGAAAAATTATAATTGTTGATTAATATATACATAAGTAGTTAGGGTAGTACTAATATTAAAGTGATAAAATATAATGTGAATATTATTTCTTTTATGCATATTGAAATTGTGCTCATACTTATTTTAAAACACTAAAGAGTTTGTTCGGTTAAATACTAAAACGTTAGTAGTTTCAATATAACACACTGTAGCTACGGTCAGAGCGAGGTATACTTAAAGTGTGTCATAAATTCAAATTCAAATTCAAAATATTCTTTATTCAAATAAACTTTATAAGCACTTTTGAATCGTCGAATGTACATGTCAACAAAAAGCTACCACCGGTTCGGAAGGCAGTTCTGTTGAGAAGAGCCGGCAAGAAACTCAACAGTTGCTCTTTTTAAAGTCAATGGTATATTTTACTATTACATTAGCTGGCAGCTATCCTGCCTGACATTCAATAGACATTAATTCCATACATCTTTATCCTCTAAATATTCTTGAACAGTGTAATAAGCTTACTTGTTAGAATTTTTTTTACAGATATTTTAAATTTTGGTAGTGGCAAATTAAGAATACACTGCGGCATTTTATTATATACACGTATACTCAGACCCATAAAGGATTTATTAACTTTTTGGAGGCGAAAACTTGGTGTAACAAGCTTATCTTTATTTCTCGTTTCTATCGTATAACTATCGCTATTTTTTCTATGACAATGTATATTTTGTCGGACAAAGAGAATATTATAGTATAGAAATTGGGAAGCAACTGTAATAATACCTGCATCTTTGAAAACATCTCGCAGAGAATCTCGAGCTCTTAGATTATAAATATATCTTACGGCTCTTTTTTGGAGAATAAATATTGAATTGATATCTGAAGCACTGCCCCATAGCAGCATTCCATAAGATAAAATACTATGGAAATAGCTAAAGTAGACTAGTCGGGCAGTTTCAACGTCCGTCATTTGTCTTATTTTCTTAATTGCGAACGCGGCAGAGCTGAGTTTATCTGCAAGTGCTTCCAGATGAGCGTTCCACTGGAGTTTGGAATCTATAGTAACACCTAAGAAAATAGCTGATTCCGACACATTAAGAGGTTCTCCTTTAATTATTACATTAAAATTATGTTTTTTAACATTTGGTAAGGCAAACTCGAAAAATTAGATTATTAACATCAAACCAACGAAGAATATGCGATAATGCACTATTCACTTCGTCATAGTTTATTATATTTCTGTCAACCTTAAATATTAAAGAGGTATCATCCGCGAAAAGTACAATATCACATAGGTTCTTCACATAAAAAGGCAGATCGTTAATATAAAGAAGAAATAAAAGAGGACCAAGTATAGATCCTTGTGGAACGCCCATCTTTAGAGGAGATCCAGATGATTTTACATTATTTATACTAACCGTCTGGATTCTTTGGTTTAGATATGAGGCAATAAGGTCAAGGGCAGTATCCTGTATACCATAATGTTTTAGTTTTAACAACAGAGTTACATGGTCTACGCAATCAAAGGCTTTGGATAAGTCACAAAACACTCCAATTGCATTTTGTGACCTCTCCCATGCGTCATAAATGTGCTTTAGGAGTGCGGCACCCGCATCCGTAGTGGACCTACCTTTGGTGAAACCATATTGCTCACTATGGAAACAATTGTTAATATTTAAGAAAATTGTGAGCTGGTTGAACATTATTTTTTCAAATATTTTACTTAAGGATATCAAAACAGAAATCGGTCTGTAATTTCCAGGCTCAGATCTATCTCCACTTTTGTAAAGCGGCACTATTTTGCTATATTTCATTAAATCAGGAAAAGTACAAATAGTTATTCCCATTTGACAAAGCAGGCAAAGCCACAGTTACAAGCCAGTATAAAATATAATTACCTGTAATTACATAATCAATTTCAGCGTTTTCATCGATGTCTTCATCGATAGCCTCTAAAGTTCCTATGACTGTTCCAACAGGTATTTCTTCTTTTGTAGTCATTAATATTGGTGCATCATCCTGTAATATATTCTTAATATTTAATAGCTACTATTATTAGGCCGTCGTGGCGCATTGGTATATCGTAAACTGTAAACGCGACTGTTATGGGTACGTTTCCCACTCGATTTTCATTTCCTCGCTCTGCTACCAAGATAAAGCGTGGTGTTGAATTCCGCTGAATTATTCTCAAAATGGTTATATTTGTGGACATTTTTTAAGTATCCAAATATGGTTTATAATTTTTTTTATAATACCTTGGGTACCTAAGGATAGAGGGTGGCCTCTATCCCGCTATGCCTATGAGCATGAAGCGTATTAATAAACTTACCAGTCCACGTGCAAAACGGGGCTTATGATCATCAATGTCACCAACTTTAATAGTTAACACGCGTGAAGCCCGTTGTGGGGGATTCCCCTTGTCTGTGGCTTCTACTAGCAAAGTATAACTGTTACGATTCTCTCTGTCTAGAGTTCGACGAGTCGAAAGTATACCTGTTTGAGGGTCTGTAAAAGAAATATTTTTTAACTTTATTTTATTTTGGGTCGCATTGATGTAGCGGTATAACGTTTGACTATAAATGCAACATCTGAGGGTTCGATTACCATTCGGAGGAATTAATTCAAGCGTCGAGTGTACAGACACTTTCATCCTCGAAGCTGCTGGCCTTTGTACGCACGCATCCACATCCGAAAGTTCCGCTTACCATTAATTTGCTTTTTGCAATAAATTTAAAAAATATGTATTTTCGTTTCTCGCCCTGGTTCAAGACTATTGAGTTCGATTGGGCGGTGCGTAGGGAACGGAGTGTTTAACGGTAAGTTCCCTCTATCTATCCTGCTATATGCGGGATCAGGGTGAAGCTAAAATAATATCATACCAATAGCAAAAACCTCAGCATCATCGTTACTAGGCTGTATAGAGTATAACAGTTGTCCCGCCGGTAGAGTAGGGTCATCTGGATCACTCGCTACTACTTGAAACACTGCAGTACCAATGGTCGCACCCTGAAATGAAGGAAATAGTCATTTATTAAGGTTATTCGAAAAGAAAATGTAAATAAGAAGTCATGGATAATAGTAATGATGCCTTCACACTCCCGCCGCTGACAGAGCAGTTGGACTGACTGAGTGAGTGAGTGACTCACCTCGCTCACAGTGAGCTCCTCTCCGACAGCAGGCCTGATGAATCTGGGCACGCCGTCGTTGGCGCTCACGTCGCCCACGTACAGCACAAGCGACGTCACGCCCGAGTGCGTCCCGTCACTGGCCTCTGCCAATAAACGGTAAGGTTCCGTACGCCCGCGGCCGGTAAGGTCACGTTGTGTTGTTAGTAGCCCAGTATCTGCGTCTAAACTGAATAGACCTGTAATAAATTATAGATTTTTTTGTATACAAATTATTCAATTTAATTGTTAATTTTGAATAAAATTTATAAATATAGAAGTGCCATATCTCATCTCATTAGTTATACTCTTTTGCACTTAATATTCTTTAATCATTGGAATTCTACAAGCTTTATAAATTGGGACGTTTAACAATAATTCACAATCATTTTTCACACTAGCAGAGACAAGTGTAACATGAAATAAATGCTTTATTTTAGCCGACGATTTTTCTAGTGTAGGACGATAGAAGATCGATAATATTTTAACAAACAACTAAATTGAAAATCTGTACAATACTAATGTACATAACTATGTTTTCTTTTTACCTTGTCCTTATTTATGTTTTAGTCAGTTGGTTTTATTCTACAGGTGTCAGTGACCTCTTGAAGATTAACTACTACCACTACGACTTACCATGTGCATCACTCTCATCTAGCAATCTGTAGTGGACATCAGCCGCGAGTCCTTCATCAGGATCAGTGGCCAGTAATTTTAGCACACGCGCCCCAGTGTCTGCGTTCTCTGGAACTACAGCTGTAGAAAGACATTTATATTATATATTATTCTTCTGTTATCAGTTTCACCTAAACGACTGGACGGATTTCGATGAATTTTTGTGTATAAATTTAATGGATAGTTTGTATGGAGCTATATTCTTCATCCAAGTCTCCCTTCATTGAAGTTTAATATTAATTTAGCCCCCTCCTTCCTCTTAACTTCTCACCAATACGTACCAGTATATACATCCTTATCAAACACAGGCGCATTATCATTGACGTCCAGCACATCAATAAGCAGAGCTGCTCTCGTGCACCTGCCCCCTCCTTCTGAATCCCTTCCCCTTCGCATGTCCCCTACTACACCCCCTCCATCACAAGCCTCGACTTCTACTCGCAGTACTGATTGCCTTTCACGGTCTAGTGATTTGTTTTGTGCTACCTGTAGAAGGTATAAAGAAAATATATTTTATCGATACCACTTATATCTAACAGCTTAGGCAACTATACTTCCTACCAAAATCTAAATCATATTCATTCATATTTATATCAATCATGCTATAATGGCGTCAACAAAAAATCTTATAATTTTTACTCTAAAAATATTGCAAGTATAAATTAATAAGGAAACCAACAAAAAAAATTACTATCACATCACTAAACCAAAATTGTGATACATGACACTAACAGTAACACCACCGGTAACAGGGTCCACGTGCAACAACTCAGAGTAGTCCCCACGTAAATAGTACCGCACAGAATTGAATCCGCGACTGTCGTCGTCTATAGTTAGTACTGCGTCTGCATCGTTAGCTTTGACTCGTATTATTTCTTCTGGATATTGTGTTGATTCGAGTGTACTTGTTTTGTATAGCTGTGGAATATGATTAGTATTAATTTTCGAGAACGGCTTAAATGATGTACGTCTACGACATATAAAAAAGTGACGAAATCAAGAAAATCAATATTTTTTTTATTTGTGCAAAAATTGAGAATTACTTAACTTAAAAAGTTAAAAACAAGTTTAAAACATCTGCATATCTATTTTAAAGTATCTGGAGTTCTTTACCTCTTTATCAAATATCGGTGAATTATCATTTATATTCATCACTTCTATAATAACTTTCGCTACACTATGTTTACTCCCGTCGTTGCTCGTCGCTTGTACAGTCAACGTTAGATTAGGATTGGTCAATTCTTCATAATCTAAATGTCTTGTCAAAACCACTTGTCCACTTAATGGATCTACTTGCAAAAGACCCGTTTCCGAATTAATAACTTTAAAATTAGTTACAACATGGCCGGAAGTGGGATCTTCCGCCATTAAAACCAAAACGGTACTGCCGATCGGCTGTTCCTCTTTAACTTTGTGATGAATAACAGGTTTTGATGGCGTCCATCCTGGATTAGTAAATTGGGGATTTTTATCCGCATACGGCTGTATATATATTGTATACTCTGTAACGTCGAATTGCTTGTCCTTATTTATCTGTGCGTTGACATCTGTCACTTTGACAGTTAATATGACAATTGACGCTTGGCTGTAATCTAGTGTGCCATTGACAATTATTTCCCCAGACTCATCGTTAACTTTAAAAATATTCTTGTAATTGTAATTTGAGTTTTCCTTCAATTGGACACCGGCTTTAGAGAATGCTTTGATAGATACAAGACTATATTTAAGTTTTGCATTTGAATCTGTATCGTATGCGGTTATTTTGGTGACTGTTTCATCTTTTTTGGTTATTTCTGATATATACGTGGTTGTTTCTGTGTGGTTAAACTTAGGTGGTTTATCGTTTACGTCTTCTATTGTCACAAAAACGGTTGTTGTAGCGGTCTCTGGTACAGGTGTACCACTATCTACTGCTGATACTATTATTTCGTAGTGGTCCGGGTTCGAATCCCGATCGAGATTAGCGTCATTTGATACTGTTATCAGACCTGTTCTGGAATTAAAGTAAATATTTTATATTACATTCAAATATTAGTATTAGCTCAGTCGAGCTCAGTGGCGTGCCATTGGAGAGGCCTATGTCCAGCAGTGGACGAGGACAGGCTGATGATGATGATGATGATTAGTATTAAAGTTAATATGTTTATAGTTTATAATACATTTAAATATGATATGACTTGCAATGGTTTTGAGTTCTAATCTTAATAATAGTACATATTGCAATATGGCAACTGGTAAATTTGTACCAATTTGATAGACAGCTTTAATATTGCCATCTAAATAATTACCGATGCAAATCCCACTCATTCCACAAGGCTATAAAAATAATAATAAAACAACGTACTTTTCATTTATAACAAAATTATCCTTTGCTCCACTGACTATATGATATCTAAGAAGCTCATCCAAGCCATCCGGATCATTCGCTACTACAGTAGTAACGTTTTCACCTGGTGATATATCTTCACGTACGTTTGCTTTATAACTTGTTGGGTTGATAGGGTTGGTGGGGTTGACAGGATTGGTATGTTTGTATTGATGGTAGTTCCCTTTAAACACTGGTCTCTGATTCCCGGGGACTCCTACTCGAATGTACACTTTAGTTTCGTTGTATAGTGAGGGCTTTCCTGCAACGTAAAATAGTAATAAATTATATATTTTCTATATGACACAGATATTTTTTATTTTGCTCATTCAAATTAAATACATTTAATTGTTTGAGATGAGTAATAGTCTTAAACTTTTTCACACCACTGCACTACAAGTGCATATTTATTTGAAATACATTTAAATCAACTATAAATATATAGAAGTAAAATAAGAAAACATGATTTAAAAATCAATAACATATCAATGACATATTTCAATGTATATGAATTAATATAAAATCTTTGCTAAAGGTGGTTATGGAAGCTTTCGTTCCTCACTTTCCGTCGAATTCTGGATGCATTGCTTGTTAAGTGGTGGAACTCAACGCCGCGCTTTGCCTCTTTAAAAGAACGAGGAAAATGAAAATATAAAATATTTTATTTCCTCGAGTGGGAATCGAACTAACAACCTGTCTCGTTTACAGTCGCACGCTTGTGCTCCTGACTGGCATTTTAACATATTTACCATAACATGTTAAAAAAATTATAAAACACATACCATAATCAGTAGCTCTCAACAACAACTCATATATTCCTCGCGGCGTATCAGTTGCCGCTACATGGCGCAAAATGCGTATTTCCCCACTGCTTTCATCTACTTCGAATACTCCACTCATTTTCCCCGTTTCCTCATTGTGCCCCATAATTTCCCCATTTTGGTCTAACATATCCCCCATTTCCCCGATCTGTCCCATTACGTTGTCCCATTGTAGGGAGTATTTTACTCTACCCCCGCCTTGCGTGGGGCCATCTGCGTCACTCGCCTGATTAAAGGAGGGTATATATATGTTTTCTTTAATATGGAATAACACATAATATTTAAAATATTTATTCCACAGTTGGGAAATCAAATTAAATCCTTGAGTGAAGATGGAAGCAACAACCACGGCGGTTACAGTCAGATGCTGACATGCTGTGATATGAATTATACAGAGCAGGCTGTTCTGTATAATTCAGATCAAATCGATTCAGATTAAATCGATGTATTTTTGTAGATATTTACGTCAATAGCTAGTCCAATAAATGTTTGTGACATTCGCATCAAATGTTATTAGATTAGTACAAAAAGACATTTATAGAGTGCATTTGCAATAGCATGACGATACAGCTTATATTTTTTTTTATTTAACGACCATAATAAAATTAAGTAAAATAACTGTAAATTCTATACAATTATATATATTTTTAAATACTTTGTCTATGAAATATACTATATATTAGTACCACTTACCCGTACAATAAGTTGCGGTTCAAAACTCGTAGCACCATCTCGAATAGTTCGACTGTACTCAGGCATTTCAAAAATTGGGGCATTATCGTTCACATCCAATACATCCACAAAAACACTAACGCTAGTGCCCTTTCCTCCGCCATCTTTAGCCAGCATTGTTAAACTATAACTCTTTTGAACTTCATAATCTAAATTACCAGCTACGTATAATCCTCCGCCAATTTCGTCCGTCTTAAACATATTAGAACCAAAACCTGCTAACGAGTACTCAATTTCACCAAAAATTCCATAATCTTTGTCCTTCGCTGTTATATTTCCAATTTTCATGCCAATCTCAGAATTTTCAAGAACATTGAACTTATACTGGGGCAGATCGAACACTGGGGCATTATCGTTCATATCGAGTAACTTAACATTCACTCGAGTAGATGACATTTCTTCTCTATTCACAGACGCGACTACATCAAACACAAATAATCGTTGTTCTTCATCATCGACATCATAATCTAATTTTGATGAGTCATTAACTTTGATACTAATCGGGGTACGACCTTCTCCACTATTAGTGCTAATAGTAAACACTCCTTGCGAGTTAAAAACGTCTCTCAAAGATAGATTATAATGACTATTATGCCCCAAATCTGGGTCATCGACGTACATAGACAGCCCTGGTAAGGGGCTTCCCTGTTCGATGTTTTCAGGGACTGTAAGAGAAAATGAGTTTTGGTTAAAAGTAGGGGCATGGTCGTCCACGTCGGTTACGACGATGGTTATTGGCATCACTGTATAGTCTGATGGTACTTCGTTATTTATCAGTTCGGTTGCCTGGAATTTTACAATAATTTATTATTAATATAGTGTATGAAGTAGGGTTTAATAATATTTGTTTTAAAGGATTATTTCCTTCATTATTTCTATTAAAATTGATTTGCATATACAATATAAAAGTAATAAATGTATTGAAAAGAACTAATAATTTATTTACTATGAAATAGTAATCTTAATTTTAAAGCTGTTTATTAATAAAATATAATTAATAGATAAAATTTTCTGTTCTGTACGACATTATCATTTACCAGTTAGTAAAACATCGCTAGTGACGTCCTATCGACTTCTAAGGTAACTTCATGTTCTAGACCTAGATACAAAAACAGAAAGAAAAACACATACCTTAACAAAAAAATTATAAACGCCGCCATTTTGCACAACTATATCGCTCTCCCTATCAAGTGGTACATCTGTAGTGACCAACGTAGTGCGACCTATTGACCTTTCAGGTATTAATTTAAAGTACTGGGCAGTATCGCCTTCGAGGGTCAGTAGAACTGGTCGGGGATTTGCTGTGTCACCGTCTTTAGATATTATTTCCATTATACTTGTGTTCTGTAAAAGGATTTCATAAAAAAATAGCTTCACGCATTATCTCAGGGTACAGGGTGCGAATACAGCAGAGTAGGCAGATGGAACCTAGTGCTAAGAGACTCTGTTACTCAAGCACCGGACAGTTTTAGAGACATTGCGTGTTGAATGGCGGAACTTAACGCGGCGTTTTATCATAATAGAAAGGGGAAATGAAGAAGAGGGGGAAGAATTGATTGCTCGAAGGGCGGAATTGACACAGGAACATCATAAAACATAAATATATCATTTTTTAAAATAAAACTAATTAAATATTTACTTACCGGGGGTGTATTCTCCGGTATAGCAGCGGAGTAGGGCGCGTTGAGGAACACGGGCGGCTGGTCCTGCACGTCGCGCACGGCCGCCGCCAGCGTGGCCACGGAGCGAAGGGGGCGCTGACCCCCGTCGCGGGCCTCGAGAGTCACTATATAGGTGGAGCGCACTTCGTAGTCCAGGGGCTTAGTCGTGTATATGTGAGCTTGGTATCTGTTTGTAGTTAACTGTTGGTGGAAATATTAGTTGTGTTTGGTATGTTAATCATTAGAAAGAAATATGAATAAAGCCCGCTTTAGAGGGCTTTGGTGCGATTTTAAAAATTTTAATGTATTTTTTAGAATATAAAAATCTTTATTTTCTGCATTAATCTAATATACGTTTTTTTTTTGTTATTACAACTATTTAAATAAATTGCCTAAGACTTTACCATTTCAGTTTCTATTCTAAATGTGGCACACGCTTCAGCATCACTCCCTCTTTCTTTAGTTGAACAAGTGATTTGTATTTTAGCATTTTCTCCTTCATCTAAATCAGTTACTATTATATTTGGTGTGACCTGTAAGTGGAAAATATTTTTACTAGACACCTCGGGTATTGAACCTGCTATAAACGTCTAAGTATTCATATCTTAGATATTTTGTAATATTTTACATTGTGTTTATTATTTACATATGTATTAAATATATACCTACCTACTTTATGGCTTATTGGTGAACTATTTCCTAAAAAGATTTTTCCTAATATTAAGCTTCTTTTGAAGTATATCGTGAATTTTATAATGAACTAGCGGCCCGTTCGCGGTTTAACCCGCGTGAACTATGTTATTATTAATTTCTGTCTCCATGACTACGTCCTAGTGACGTCTATGCAAAATTTGAGACTCCTAGCATTTGTAGTAACGAAGTTTCATACAAACTTTCGACCCCAAAAACAACCCCTTAGAAGTCGAATATTGCAAATTCCCGTCTTAGCGAGCACCTACGTCCTATAAATAACTCCTATGCAAAATTTGAGATTCCTAGCACTTGTAGTTTCTGAGATTTCGTGACGAGTGAGTGACCTTTCGATTTTATATATATAGATTATGATGTATCTGTGCAAAAGTAGTAGTAGTAAGTGTGCGTTCATCACCTTAAACACTGAATCAAGGTGATCAAATAGGAGGTTAAATCCTATCTATGCTATGTTTAAGTAAAACAATATACAAAAAACATTTTAAAGTTAATTAAGTAAAATGTAGCCTCTATCAACAAAGTTTTTAAATATTATTCTTTGTAATTATTTGTGAGTAACGAAATTTTTGAAAATGTACCGGTCATATAATATTGTAAGTACTGTTGTATGTACTGTTGTAAGGTAGACATTGGGAAATATGATCAACTATTGTAATTTAAATATTCCGGAATGAGAGTCGAACGCCCAACCATATCGATTACAACCAGACGTCCCACTGCACCACAATGGCCTGGCCTCAACAGATTACAAATACTCATATAACAAAAATGCTCACCTCGATTTCACTTCCCACAGGCAAAGCTTCACTAATATTTACAATATACGGCCTATTATGGAATACAGGAGGATTGTCGTTGACATCACGCACTGGTATAACACGTCTTAACGATACTGTGTTAGGTTCCGTATCTTCTATACCTTCGTCTGGAATTGAAATTTTGTATAAAATTAGCTTTTTTATATTACACTATTATTTTTATTATATTATTTATTATTTTTTAAATATGAATCTTTATAAGTGTTTAATAGTGGCGCAGGGGCACAAGCGTGCGACTGTAAAGCGACAGGTTGTGAGTTCGATTCCTTTATTCGAGGAAATGTAATATTTAATATTTTTATTTCCTCGCTTTGGTATTACACACTAAGTTGGGATTCGAGCCCCAGTCCCGTTACATTTAAGCCTTCATTTCAATCTTTTCATAATATTAGCAATATTAATATAAAGAATATACGATTATTTATATTTATATAATATGTATAAATATAGCTCTTTTTACCTGTTATACTAATAATAACTTCCAATTTCGCCTGTTGTTCCCTATCTAGAGATTTTGCTAAGGTCACCACCCCCGTCGTGGAGTCGACACTAAAGTACTGTCCGGATATTGAATATCTTAACGGACCGTTTTCGGGGTCGATTCCTGAAGAATGAATTTTTTTAAATTAATTTTTAGAAAAAAAATTAACTGATCTCAAAAATATCAGTTGTATAAATCATATCAATTTGACATTAAGTTATTAAATTAATAATGCAACAAAAAAAAAATCACGACGACGCCGATTCAAACTTCTTATGTGTTACATTACATTAAGAACTTAATTATAGAGATTAATATTAAACATTCTCTTAACAGCTTTTTATTTTTTTTAAATATATGGTGTTTTATCACTACTTTTTTCTCACTATTAATGTGAAAAAAATACCTTTTAGATGATACACCGGTGTTCCAACAATAGTATCCTCTGCAATGCTAAACTGCGACATATCACCACTTTGGGGTACAAAGTGCGGGGCCCTGTTGATTATTTGTGCCCCGCATAGGTTTAGTAAGCATATTATTAGTAATATTATGAGGGGATTCGGTTCGTTCAACACTGACGCCGCTTTACGCCGTTGGAGAATTATCTCCGCCATCTGGAAATGTTTGTGAATATTAATAATATAGCAAAAAAACCTCTTAAGAGATTAGTACTATTCAGGTCCTGGCTTCATGATGAGACCAGTTCGATGATACCATATTATTGTATTGAAGCTAAAGCTATGTATAAGTACCTATAACTGTCAAATAAGCTACGTAAATTTCATTGAAATCAGAAAATCAGAAAATAAGAAAGAAAATTAGAAATCAGAAAATGAAATTTGGATTGAAATTTGATGCCCATGACGTTGCAGGATGAAGAGTCTAAACCAGTGCCTGGGACTTATAACCCATGTGTAGGTTTAAGAGGCCCCTTTAAGTGTTCATTAACTCTACTCCACTGTTCAAGCTCCTCTACTCAACCAAAACAATGAACTAATAATAATAATATGATATAAATTACATTACTGTAATTATTTTATTTTCAAACAAGAGGAATTCGTATTGACCTTCTAATAACGCACGTAACCGGTATTTTATTGGGTTATTTTGTAAATGGCGTTCTGTCACTTGTATCCACGTGCGACTAAAATAGCATGCCCTTTTATTATACAAACGAATAATTTTGTAAAATGTTATAGGTACTTGTATAGTAAATCAATGATTTAGTCTGTATTATTTTTGTTAACTATTAAAAAAAGAGAAATAAGTGACAAGTTATTTTATATTTTCAGAAAGATCTTTGGCTTGCGCGATTTTTACATATTTTAAATGGAATTATTGTATTCGTAGTAATCGGTTACAATTTTAGTATTTGAAATAAAGTTAAGGCACATTGTTCAATCTCTTAATAAATAAAATGTACTGTAAATGTGTGTAATTGTTTTAACAGATATTATTGAAATTTCTTATCATAGTCTGATGATGGAAGTGGAAGATACCTGATGGAATTTCGAAGTGCCCACTAATAAATAAATATATCGAGTTTGTGCTCATTACTTTCAGCTTCACATTGTATCCCGCAGCAGGGTAGGCAGAGGGAACCTAGTGTTAAGACACTCCGTGACCCACTTTCCGCCGAAATCTGACTGCAATATCGACTGGTTGTGGGTTCGATCCCCACTCGAGGAAATGAAATATTTATTTAAATTTATATTTTCGTTCTGGTATCGAGGATAAGCGCGGCGTGAAGTTTCGCCACTCAACACGTAATAAATACCTCATTACTTCGTCTTATTAATGTTATTAGTGTTCTGTTGATAGCGTGTTTATAGTTTTTTTTAACTAATAATTTATTTTAATATGTCCAAATATAACTTAGTTACAAATATATCCAATTAAATTTTTATTTATTTCATTTATTAGGAAGCCAACGTTACATACTAGGATACATAGTATGTCTCAATTACAGACAAATTTTACTTGAAATTAAAAATGTTGCTCACATCTTCTAAGTTTAAAAGGGCCTATATTTAAACTTCTAACATAAAAAAGGGTTCCAATAATACAAAATCAAATAAAGGAAGCAAACATCTAGGTAAATATGACTTAAATACTGTTCTCTTTACACAGTCGCACGAAGAAATCGATAATTTGCCAGCTATCCGTTAAGCATGTTAACTAACGGTTAAAACTAACCTGTCCCAGAACTGGCCCTAACCAAGTAACATAACCACTGCCATACATTTCACAATGCGATAGACTATAGTGTTGCGTCGGCCGCGGTCACGCTGAACAATTGCTTACGTAAATTTGGCACCGTGGTAACTCGTGATTTTGAACTGAGTAATGACCTTTGTTCATATATAAATGGTTTAAGGAGAGAATGTAGTGAAAAATCACTCTTTTTCACCTTGGAATTTCGTTAGGTTACGTATACAAGAAAAGTAGGTCAATCTGAGAGTAAGATTCGAATGTATAATCGTCGCGGGCATTAAAATATGTCACAATTTGATCACGTTGGTGTTTTGTTTTTCAAATTGAAAACAAGTTTATTAAAGTTTTACATAGTAAACTACGAAATAAAATACAATATATACAAATGAAATATGTATATATGTGCATATAAATAATATTTCGTTAATTCGTAGGGTTGTAAATTGTAGAGTTCTAGGTATGGTTGACAGAGTTCTAGGTAAGATATCGTTTCCCTCGAAGACTTTTCTTTGACAGAACTAGAAAATAGTGGGAATTTCCTGTTGAAATGGAATTTTTTACCCAAATAAATTTGTTTAGAGCGGCGCGGCGTACAGATTCGCAACTTAACACGCATCGTCTCAAAATTATTGCGGAAATTGGGGAACGGAGACCTGCTATATATGCAGTATATAGCGTGAAACATAAAAAAAATAAAAAACGTTAAAAGCTCAAGAAAATAACCAGAGCGAGGGCTCTTGTTTCAATATTGATATTTACATAACTATTGTCATCATCTTTTAATTACTTTACCCTAGTTTTCATTGACTAATATCGACAATAACTGTTGTGGTGACTTAGTTAAATATTATAGTATAGTCCGTTGTGGCATAGCAGCACATCTGACTAAAACTCGCCCAAATTTTCGGGACATTGCGACACTACGGCCTATTTTTCTTTATAATCATTAAAAAATTTTAGCTTTAGCTTCACGCTAAATCCAGCATATCAGGGTAGGCAGAGGACACCTAGCAGCAGCATAGGGGCATTGCGCGTTGAGTGACGAAACTCAACGCCGCGCGTTTGCCTCGTTACCCTCGTTATCTCCCCTAGTGGGAATCGAAACTTACAATCGGCTCACGCTTGTGCCCCCCCTGCTGTACAACTGCTTCTGAAATTACTTTCATCATCATCATCATCATCATCAGCCTGTCCTCGTCCACTGCTGGACATAGGCCTCTCCAATGGCACGCCACTGAGCTCGAAATTACTTTAATAAGCGGAAATAGAACCTGTTACTCAAGTCCATACTATGCCCTATACCTCCTTAGTCTAATACATCGACCTACATAACGGCAACGTGATCTCAACAGATCTAATTTCTTGTGGTTTCTAGTTTCCTTTGGTTAAGCTTTTGGCTTAACGTAGCGTTAGATAAGATATAGAAATATAAAGGGTATACTATATATATTTAAATGTAAAAGGACTTTTATATAAATACAATAATAAAAGTCAAGTTAGTTAAATATAATAATAAAAGTTAATCAATGAGTTACACCTACGTAATATGTGGTTGGAGCTATAAATTATATGAGCCTAAATTTGGAATATTTACTATTAACTTCTGAAGAGTTCCACTATTCAAATCCTGGCTCCACAATAAGTCCAGCTCGTTGATACTATAATTTATTGTTGTATTGTCTTCTGAGATACATATGTATGTATGATACAATTATCAAAAGTGGTTCAATATCAGTTTCTTAAACTTCATCCATCCAACTTCAAACATCTTTTATTAGGTACAGTTTTGTACCTAATAAAAGATGTTTGATGTTCACAATAAAAACTGTACCTAATAAAAGATGCAAAAATATGAAAAATTTGTAAATAAAAAAAAATTGGTCGTGGTCACAGTCGTGGCGTAGGGGCACAAGTCACTCGAGGAAATGAAATCTTTAATAATGTCATTTCCTCGCACTGGTAACACAGTAGAATTCAGCAAAAAGTGGGGAATGAGTTTCTTAACACCAGGTTCCTTCTGCCTACCCTGCTATGTGCGGGATACTGCGCGAAGCCAAAAACGATTCTTTGAGTAAGTCATAATAATGAAATTGCAACATTAATACCATTAAGTAATTACATTTAATATTTCAACTATTAATAATTACTCAAATTGCTCTAATGTATTTAATTATTGTATGTGAATCTATTATAATATAAATGATATGCATTCTTTTAAATAAATAAAAATATACTAATTACTTAATCTGTCTAGTCTAAATAAACGGTTATGGGTTCGATTATCAGTTGGACGATTTCTTCTGATGCATATAATATTAAATAACCATAAAATATATAAAATAAATATTAAAGAATCCTTACTCTACGTGTATAGTGTATATAAAATAAAAATGTTGTTTTAACATAAAAAGTGCATGTCCAAACAAAACTGCTTCACTCATATGGCTTGGCTTACAAGTTACAAATGAGGAAATCGTGACGCAAACTGCACACGCAGCAGATCGCATGAAATAACACGACGATCTAAATACCATCGTAATATATGGAATGTATTGCTTGGTTTGGTTTAAATTTTTTATTATAGATTAATCTTATTATAGGGATAGGCAAAAGCAGATAGTGACCCATCATTCCCTTTTAAGCTTCGTACGGTCGTACCTTAAAAGGAAAAAACGGAACCTTTTTAGGATCATTGTGTCGTCTGTTAAAACCATTTATCTCAAGATCGCTTGAAACAAGGTGAAATTGATATCAAACAGACAGGTCTATCGTCCCATATGAATATATTAAATATTTAATTCCCCGAGTGGGAATCAAACCCACAACCATCTTGATTGCGACAGTCACTTGTTTGTGCCTCTCCGCCACCGCCTTAATAAAAATATATAATAAAAGTTATTAATTTTCTAGGTCTAGAAAAAAATTGGCTCACAAATAAAACCTAAGAACCCTAGTTATTTAAGTGGGTGATACCATAAAAACCATCATTCATAACCTCGAAGTCACTGAACTATAGACAATGGTGCGCGTGGGAAATGTGATAATTTGATGTTCCTTGTTTCTTCGCTGTTAGCGTATGTTACGTAGTATATACTGTTATTTCTTCTTTATCGTAGTGGGCAGAGAGAATCTGGAGATAAGACACTCCGTTCTCCACTTTTCGCCATATTTTCGAGGCATTGCGTGTTGAGTTGCGAAACTCAACGCCGCGCCTAATTAAATATTAGTAGGTAAATAATAATTATTTTCTCCGAGTGGGAATCGAATCCAGAACTGTGGCGTTTACGGTCACACTTGTGTTTCTTTTCTAAAAAAAATTGTAAAACTAAACAAAACTTTGAACTTGAAAGCTTATATTTAACACGAAGGCCTCTACGTAAATGGATTATCTTCTAGATCGTCGTGATGCAGTCAGCAGTGGGCCTGCGTCTGGCTGTAAAAGCGATGGCTGTGGGTTCGAGTCCTCGAAGAGAGAATATAATCAATATTTCAATAATTTTCATTTCCCTGCTCTGATAACAAAGTGCGGTGTTTAGTTCCGGCACGCAACAAGCAATCTCTCGATGATGAGGGATACAGAGTGAAGCTATATTAAAAGCTTATATTTATATAAGTATAACTCGAAGGCCACTATATCATAAAATTAGTTTATTCTATATCAATAAACGTGGGAGATGAGTTAAGATAGAAATATGTATATATTTGGCACACATATTATGACCTTGATGACTAAACAAAACGTTATGCAAAGAAAGTTCCGCAAGTAAACACAAATTTTGCTTACAATTTAGGTATTAAGGTATAACCTAATACGTACCTTTTATAATTTATGTTACACTATAAACCATTTAAAATGTCATCTTTTTTCACAAACACTGTTTATTTTTTCATAAATAATTATAAACTAAAATATTTTACACTTTTATTACATCTTACGAACTTCGAAGTTTAAAACGTACTGTCAAAAACTTGCACCACCGGTATTCTTAATCGGTAAATACTATGTTTATCTCGCTCACACTACACGCTAAAATATATAGAATAGAAAGAGGTAGCTATATAAGTTACGTTCAACTTGAAAGGATTGCAGATAGCGCCTTTTTGCGAAGGTAAAAGTAACGGGGATTTTCTTAAGATGCGTGAGTGGAGACAGAAGATACGATAATGATATTGTTGGAAAGAGACAGATAGAGTTAGGTCACGTTATAATGTCGTATGAATTTGTTGCACTAAGGTCATGGGAGCGAAAAATTAACTTTTACAATTTATATTTTATAAATATTTTGATTTAGTAAAAGAAAAATGTTAAACAATAATTAATATTATGAAGCCACCATGGCGCAGTGGGACTGCGTCCAACTGTAAGATAATTGTGAATACAATTTTTTTTTTCGGCAACCCTGGTACACAAAGCGCAGCGTTGAGTTCCGCCAATATCTCAAAAAATGGACAGAAGTAAGGATGCGGATGTTGTAAACGTGATGGTTTAACACAAGGTTTCCTCTACTTAACCCACTATGCGGAAAAATGATAAAGCTGCTTTTTTAGGAGGGTTCCATATGTCAGAGGGAAAAAACTAAATTATTGTAGGAATACTTTGTTAATCGTCTGTCCATCTGTCAAGACCATCTTGAGACCACGTAAGGGCATCAAGCTGAAATTGAAGTCTCTTGGAGCACTTAAAAAATTAAGCTTCTGAGACAACGCAATCAAAAGATACGAACTTTTATGCATCGATTTTGCTGCATTTTGTATGAAATTCGCCGTAGGTATAATCAAAACATAAAAGGTACTTCCCGGAACCCTACTGTAATGATATTTGGAATGAAGTGAATATTTTTAATATATTTCTATTTTTTTCATTTTTTTTTCTAAAACTGCGTTATTTACTGCTTTATGACAGACCCTGTCTCTGTAGCATACAGGAAGCAAGGAAGAATCACTGCTTTGGAAACTAATATTTTAGTTTGTATTTTCAAGTCGTCAAGTTTCTTATTGCGGGCGATCAGAATATTATACGATCTAACAAACGGACGTGTCTGATTACTTTGCTAAGTAAATATAAAAAATCCATATTAAAAATGTAACCACTACAGCTAAATCCTGCCATCTATTCACAATTAAGTCAATGTTGAATTATCAAAGTGTTGTGTCTTAATTTTAAAATAATTTCTGTGTTCATCAGTAGATGGCGCAACTTATTTAGTAAATGTGGTTACAGTTTTTGTATTTAAAGAATATTACTATTAAAAATAAGATTGTTTAAAAATATTAATTATTGTGAAACCTATTAAATCTTCCCAAGGAAGGGTCTGTTAATCTTAAGAAGCTCTTCGGTTTTATAAATTATGATTAAAAATAGTTAATTCATCAAAAATCTCAATCTATACTCTATTGTTTCTTTCCTAACATTTTAGTATTTTTGAATTATTATTTTTTGTTTTTTTTTTTAAATTATTTTTTGATTACTTTTTTATTAGAAGATTAACAAGGCGACTAAAAAGAAAACGAAAAAACGGATTATAACAAAATATTTTAGTTTATTTACAAAAACATTCACGAATATGCCCGCAATTGATATTAAGAGCATCAAACACAAAATATTGCTTAATTTATTATTAAAAAAGTAAATAACAAACAGCATAAATAAAAAAATCATTTACCAATTTATAATCTTTTAAAAATATTTCTAAAGTAGAAAAAAAAAATAACGAAAAAGCAAAAACAAGACAAAAAAAATACGAAAAGTAAAAAGTAAGTCGGTGGGAATCACGAGTGTTGCCCTAAAGTTAATTATAGTCACTATTGAAAGTAGTATTTCTTTGCCTCACTATATCCACGTACATGGGGACATAGGTCGAGTTTCGTATCGACAATAAATTTTCGAGTCTTTTTTTTCTGTATTTTTCCGAATTCTCTTGTAATAAAATCAATGTTTTATTCCTTACGTTCCTATAATGGCCGTTTATTTGAGGTACGTATGTACCTGTTGTAGATTCGATTTCTTCTTCCGTAGTACCTACAAATTCAATTTGTTCTTCGTCATCTAAATTGGTTTCGGTAGTAGTAGTTTCAAGCATATTCCTTAGTGTTATAATTAAAGTTTTTGCCTCTTTTTCATCATTACCTATTCTGGAGCTTTCAAAATTTTGCCAAATTCTTTCGCTTTCGGTGAGTCTAACTGTATTGGGTAAACCTTCATCAAAATTTAAATACTGATCTGGTATTCTTGCGTCTTCTGGACTAAACTTAATAATATCAGGGGGATTCGTAGTAATTTGGTCTTGACTTGGAATTAAAAAATCCTTTTGAAATGGAACTGATGTTGAAATAGGGAACGCTTGAGGGGAACTAGTTTCAATTGATATGATACCTGAACTGCCGATGTGATAATCTTCAATACGAGGCAAATTTGGCTCTGGTATATTTGCAACAGTTGCAGATTCTATCGACTCTTCTTGTTTCAAATTAGGAACATAATTATCTAATGATGTACGAGTATTACTTGGGTGCCTTTTAAATGTTTCATTATATTCCATTAATATTTCGTTAATGTTGCTCCTCGGAGTAGTATTATTCTTGTCGTAAGTAAATGAAGAAGAAAATTGAACTTTTTTATTAACATCTAGAAATCTTGAACTTTTATTTTTGTTTGATGTTCGTCTAACGGGCAAAGTTGATTTTCGTCTAAACTGAAATAAAGTTGGCCTCATCGTAGTTAAGTAAATTTTATCGAGGTCTATTTTATATTCTTTTTTGTTTTCTTGAGGATTAAATTGTACTTTTGGAGATGAGTAATAATTAGAAGAATGAGCAAATATTTTTGGTTTATTACTTAATACTGGACCCGATGTGCTCCTGATTCTATCAGAATAAGGAATAAAATAGCTGTTGTCCCTGTTTTTATTGTATTGCAAACAACCACTATTTTTACAATTTGTTTTTTCACTTTCTCGGGCATAATCTAGCTTAACATTTTTTTCCTGGTGTGATGTTAAAAATGGCGCAAATCTTAAGCCATCAGCTAATAAATTTATTTCCCCGGGACTATCTGGCTTAAAAATGAATAAAGGGTCGATATAATGGTTTGGTTTTAGGTTGTTCCGTTCTATTTCCTTAGATACCTCACGAGAATTTATATTATCACTACTAACTGGGACATAGAGTTCCGAAAAAGTCATATGTTCGGTACTAGGTAAATAAAAGTCACTGAACTTCGCGTTTAACGTTCTTTCTAGATATTTAACAACATCACGCAGATTTTTTAATCTCTGAGAATTACGATATTGTTCTAGCCAATGCTTAGGATTTGTCGACATTTTGCTGAAAGGCATTGGATATGGGCTTCTGTATTCGTAAATAAATGGTCTCGGACTCGTTTTTCTTACAAATTTATTTGTGATGGTAGAAGTCCTTGCTTTTATTCTATTAATGATAGACCTGTGTTCTTTTCTTGAAGATCGTGTCTGTACTTCAGGTAAATCAATGTAGCTTTCTTGTAAATCATTGATGAGGAGTGGTATTTTTTCATAATAATCTTGATCTACGCCAAAATAATTTCCATCAAGTCTGTCTGCTATAGGCGTCTCCTTTTTATTATACTTTGACTTATTATGAATATCCTTGGTTTGTACAACGGAGGTTTCTACTGCAATCATATACTCGTAGATTAGTAGAACTATCTGAAAAAAAAATCATATTTTTTATTTAAAAGTCTCAAATATAAATTATACTAAAAAGATAAATATCAGTATAATAACTTAGTAAATTCTGAAATAAATATATATGAATATATAAAATAAAAAAAATTAAGCCATATTATATTTAACACTAATTGAATATTATTTAAACAAACAAATTAAAGCTTAAAGAAAATACATAGGCAGCAATAGTGTTATAATATAAATAAAAAATATTTATTCAACAACTTTAATATAATTTAAAATGGATATTATTATAATTATTGAACAATATTATTCAAATAAATAATTATTTAAATTATTGTCATAGTCATGTTGCTCTTCATTTTTCCATTCATTGCGTTGGATTTCTAAATAACTTGATCTACTTTCTGGTATCATTGAATTTGGTAAATCTTCATTATATTTATTATCTACAACATTTACTAACTCCCATTCATATTCCGGAGCTTTGTTGCTATCGCTGTATATTGTAGAATTGTTTAATTTTTTTATCATATTTTCAAGTTTTTTTATATTTATTTCTGGATTTTCTGTAGATATCTTATCTATTTCTTCTTCTACCGTTAAATTAGCAAAAACAAACATTGGGTTTTTCACAGTACTTGAATTATATGAACGTTGTGTTACTAATTCATCCAACGTTGTTGTATCAGTAATTATTTGTTGAATTGTAGTATCAATAAAGTCACTACGTGCTTTTGTAGGAATTATATTTATGTATTCGGAATCGTTTATTTCAGAATTATTTAAGAAAGTAGCTTTTGGTCCCGGCTCACTTGTATTGTATATAGGTAAAACTGATGAAATATTTTTCATAATACTTTTGTCAGTTTTATTCTTAAATAGACCTACTTTTTTACGACCTGGAATAATTTTTCTTTTAACTAATTCCAGGCTATGAGCATCAAGAACTTTGAAATAATTAAATATATTTGATTCGGTGTTGGTATAGTCTTTATAATTTGTTTGTAAGCCTGAGAATGTTGTTTCTTCTTTGTTTTGAATGTTATTATTTTCAACGTTTTGTATTGTCATTGATTGCTGCTTATTAGAATTTAATTTTATATATGGATCCGATAAATTTTGTTTCGTGATAAAGTTTTTGTAAGAATAATCAAATTTTTCGCTAGTATCTTTTATACTTCCTTTAAGTTTTTTATATTTGGTAACATCGTGTTGTTTTTGATTTTTTATTTGGTACTTTTCTGACAAATGTGAATTTTGTTCTGTAATTTCTGTTGGCGTACTATGCAGCGAATTAATTAATAAATTATTGTTTGTTTGAGTTCTTTTATCGTAAGCTTTTACTTCTTTAACTGACTGATGTACCTTACACGGTGTTGGGGTGTTGTGGGCTTGACCTGTCATGCTTGGCAATAACTCTTTAAGATTAGTCAAAAATTTACTCAACAGATCTTTGACACTCTCTTTACAGCTGCACTTTGGTTCTTTAGTCTGTGTGGAGGTAGTAATTAGTTTTTTCTTAATATTTTTAAATTTCTTATCGCCTCTTTTTGTTTTTATTATTGGTGTTGTATATTCTATATTTGGTATTCTGTATGCATTATAAATATATTTTGCCATTGGTATTGTGGTTCCTAATGAAACTTTGTCACTAATCATTTTGTCCACATAATTCATAACTCTTTGATAATCTCTAATTTTTCGTATTTTTGTGAAATATTCTATATTTTTTGATGGATTTTTAAAATAGAAGACAGGAGAAGTTTTATATTCTATCGTGTAAAGTTTTGATACTGGAAAGCGTACCCAGGTTTTTGTGCTTTCCGGTGCAATTTTATGAGAAAATTCCTCTGTAGTTTCTTTTTTATCATATGTAGTGCTTAAATTAACAGAATCTTCTATAATTTTATCAAAATACACATTTTTCTTTATTGTTTTTAGTATAAGTGGTAAGATTTGAACTGTTGCTGGGTTGAGCTTTGTCTTATCAAATTTAACTTCAAACGGCATCGTTTCTAAGCTGCTGTTCATAAGACTGAGCCAGTTTTGTCGTAAGTTGTTTTCTCGTTTTGAATTGGTGATCGTGCTGTATTCGTAGATAATTATGACGCTCTGAAAGTGAAAGGAAAAATTATTGAATTTTAAATTTCCATATTCTTACATTAATTTTTATATTGATAGCTGTTCTGCTGTGACTATGATAATTTGTTACATGCAATCAATTTTCATATTGTCAATATCTTAAAAGTGAATGAAAGTACCTACGAGTATATTGTACTATCATTCACATTGAAATTCACTTCCTTTCATAGGATTTATTTAAGCGTCATAAACAAAGAAAATAGAAACTAATAAAACTGACAAATATGATAATAGTGAAGTTTAGATGTGTCCAAACTAGAAAATCTATTTTTCTATACTTTTCTCTGAGGGATTTTATGTAGCCGAAATCAAATAGGCAAACTCGGGAAAGAAAATTATTTTAAATAAATATGACACGATTGGGAATCAAATCTGCAATCATTTCATGCAAAAAATGATTTACCACTATATTATGATTAGTAAAAGGTGCAATTTGACATAAAACTTACCGAGAAAATATTTTTTTAATGTTATTTACACAAATGTTAGCATCGTTTTTTTGTTGTCCACTGAAATTGATTATAATATTTTCTGGAATATTTAGAAATACATTTTTTTGATCTGTGATCCCATATTCATATATACATACATAAGTATGAGACTTATAATAGGCCATTTTATAGATAAGACAAGACAAACGAGTGAAATAACCATAAATACTTATAAAACAGCCTGTAAAATGAGTGCTTCGTCACTATATTTTTCAAATAGTTTCGCAACAAGATTACGCAAGAATTTGAATAAAATTTTGCGTAAATCGTAATTAGCGTAAATAACCATTAACCATTTAACTAAAACATTAACATCGACATCGACACAAAATTATTATAAAACGTTTCAAATCTTTCAACTCTCACTCTTATCTAACTTAGATTATGATCGATTACTTTGACCGGAAGTTAAAATAGCACTTAACCCACCACTCTATGGCCGAAACAGCTAAACGTGAGAATCCGTGAGTTAATTGTAATTATGGTATTGTTTTCAACTTTCTTTACAGTGAACTCGGCTAAATCGGCGTCACGATACAGTTGTGAGTTCAATTTCGACTCGGAGGAATCAATTATTTCCGTTTCCTCTCTCTGCTTGAGCTCCACCACTCAACACGCACTGTCTTAAAAATTAGGCGGTGTGTGGGGAACGGAATGTCTTAACACTGGATTCCCTCTGCCTAACCTACTATATGCGGGATACGGCGTGAAGGTATTTAGACTTTCTTTAGTAGCATACGATAATATCGCTATGTTAGATTCTAGGAATGATTACGATACGATACATATATCAACTAGTAATTATGTGGTTGGTTACTTATGAATAACTGCTTCTGTTATCGTGATTTTTAAATTTATACAGATACGGTTCTTAGCTAATAATAGATGTTAATATTATTTATTAATAAACTGTTTCCATCGCATGGTAATCAAATCCACTACAAAGAAATAAAAAAATTGAAAATAATCCTTTCTCGACTTTTCACCGAAATCTGGAGGCGCCGCGTATTGACTGGCGGAACTCAACGTCGTATTTTGCCAGGTTTGAAATGAAAATATTATATATTTCATTTTCTCGAGTAAGAATCGAACTCACAACCTGTCGCGTTTACGGTCCGGTTTACCAGTAACGTATCTATCTAATATCGAGACGTACCGGTTGTTTGAACATAATGTATTACTTAAGATGCAACCGTCACGGATAGTTTAACAATACTTCAAGTGACAAAAACCGTATACGGACAATGCAAGAGAAAATGCCTTAAACACAACACTGGCTGTTTAGTAAATAACCGAGGAAGAACATTGTGCACGATTAAAATAATTATTGTCGCTTGTTGACTATTTACAAGTGTTTTGAATTACACGTAACGTTATGTTTATTTAACGTGTGCGATATCGAGCACGTTTACAGAAGCATCGAATAGTTTTGGAATTTTTATAATTGATAAGATTATTAATCATATCTCAATCCTTTTATTTCTATGATTTGATTAGCGGAGATTTTTATGACGGCGTATTTTTATGCGGAGAGTATTAAAATTGGAGAGTGGAGAGCCTTATTCGCAGCTGCTTCCTCATATTCAAATAGAAAATTAAGATGCGGAACATTCGTGAAAAATGAAAACATGTACTTTCTAATAGTCAATTTTACCCATTGATGTATGTATTCATATAATAAACTTCGTGGTGTAAAATTATAAGTGTAACTTATAATAGTTTTTTTGCTTAAAGATTTACTTTCTTTATTTATAATATTATCGAAAATTTAATGAAAAATTACATTGTTATTAATTTTAAAGTATGGATACTTTTAATTCTTAACGAAAACAGAATCTTAGTATGTGTGTTATTTGTATTTGTATGTCTGTGCATCGTAGTTCCCTAGCGTATGAACGATTTTGATTTAGTTTTTTTATTTAAAAGGTAATTTAATCGGGAGAGTATTCTTTGCCATGATTCAAGATTATCTTGAATAGCCATTAGAAGATTATCAGCTCTTTATGATGGTGGGTTTTTGTGTTGGGAGTTTATAACTATTCATAGTTCATTATCATCATATAATCCTATTAGGTCGGCAATGTATGTAATTTTTTTATATAATTTGACTTATATCAAAATCAAATACAAAGATATATTATGATATATTTCAAACAAGGCTCTATCTAACATTAACATTATTTAATATTAAATTAATAAATAAATTGCAGGAAGTTAGTTAACATTGGCTCACCAAACATTTTTGCAAAGAAAGCCGACTCATCGATATGGTTTAATCTTCTGAGCGTTAATTGCTTTATTCGTTTTATATATAATTTACTTGTTTTAATATTGAATGTGCAAAAATGATTTTCAAGATAATTTTCTCAAATTATTGCATATATAAAAAGTTTAAGAAACGAACACAAAATATTATTTTATTATACAACGTTAACTCACAATTTACACACAAATCCTAAGATAAAAAAAGTATTAACCAAGAGTTAGCCACTAGAAATTAAAAGATAAAAAATATAAGATAACAAGAATAAATTAACATAATTTGTATATTAATTACACTTTCACCATTTTAAGAAAATACTTACAATCACAACCGCAACGGTGATAACAGTCGATATGGCTGCGCATGCGCATCCTTGTTTAATTTGACGTTTTTTGGACAACTTAAGGAACTCTTCAGTTTTCGCATCGATGGTTCTGTACAAACCGAATTGCCTAATATGGGAGCTGGTATCCGAGCCCTCGATTGACATTTTCGCGAATTTTAGCAGATGTTAATGAATTTTAGTGGATCACATCACTCACGGATAAAATATTCATTTGCTTCGGACGCGTCGATCGCGTCTGAGCTGAAAAATGCGAATTCTTAGCGAGTATGGACTGTGTTTTCTTTGAGAGCTGCGTGACAGTAGTGGTGGTATGCGTACTTTTACGTGTATATTCATTTTATCGATATTTTAATATTTTTATATTTATGCACATTTTCGTTTTCCGGATTGCTCTGTAGGTGAATGTAGATATACATTACTAGTCTATATAAAATCAAAATTGTAAATTATGATTTAATTTTTAAACTTTACGCAATATATAGAATTGTAGGCAGTGGGAAATTATTGTCAGACACTTCGTTCTCCACATCCAACTTATTCTCACGATATTTTATATTGTGTTTGTATAGAATCCATAACCATCGCGTATACACTCAGACGCTGTTCCACTGTGCCACAACGGCCTCAGCGTCTTTAGTTTTATATATATCTCAAATACATCACTAGTAAAATTATTAAAGTAATTACAATAATAGAACGGTATCGCACATAAACTTACATCACTATAGCGTAAACCAGCGAAGCGTAGCGCGGACAGTCCTACTATAGGGGACCATCTAGCGAGTGAAATTCTTGTATTTTATATTTTTAAATTACCACACGTTTTGTATGTATGACCTTTGTGCTGCTAAAATTTACTAGAAATGTAAAAGTTACACTTTAATTTTAACTATGTAAAAGTTAAGCTTTTACTGAATAAAATTATTGATTTTAGAATTATTTAGAATATAATGCTGATAAGTACAAGTACTTGTCCCAAATTTAATATCTGTACTAGATAGGAATCGTCTAGGAATCGAATCTAATGTCTCTAAGCATACACTGTCGTTTTTCATTACATTAATGTTAAACCAACATAATTATTTCTCTCAACTTTCAATTTTCATACATATTCAATTCAAAAGTTTTTCAAAACAAGCGACAAATATTTTACCAATTATAAAAAAAACTAAATTCTAGTTCTAAAAGTTAACAAGCTATTTGTATTTTGTTTATAGCTATTATTAATGAAAATTGATTTCCTTAGTTCATAAATTAAAGTAGCGTTTTCTAGGAAGAGAGTTTTGATTTGACATATGTAATAGCGCTGGTTGAAATTATGCTCGTATTATATATAGCACGATAGTATGTTTATTTCGTATGTTTTTAGAATAAAGGCGCAAAGTACTTATTGTAACATCACAGACTGTTCAATTTTCTTTTAATTTCTTATATTATGCGTAACCTAACCTCGCATTTGGTCTAACCATAGTCTATTGTGGGTTTTACGCTCCTTACAAAAAAATGAAAGGATCCAGAATATACTTAGATATTTTATGCTAGTGATGTTACGGACGTAATATTTATACGGATGTTGTATTTCGATTATTCCTTACGTTTGGATAATTTCGGTTACTGATATTACATTTTCCAGAAACTATGTCAGAAAAATCTGTTATTGAATGTTTATGATATTTATTGTTTATCTTTTAAAGTAACAACGTCTTTCGTACTACACTACGTTGTACTAAGCGCTAGTGTATCTTCTAGGTCAGACGAATTCATCTGGCTCTCATTTAGATTCCGCCTATATCCAAAACTATCTAAAACTCTTATATTGGAGTTGGTTATGGTTAACTTTTTTATTTCGTATATTCCGTACTTTCAGTTTCGGGTATGGAGCTTCATAACATCTCAATTCTATAGATTAAGTATATAACACGTATAAAAACACGTAACGATTGTATTATTACGGATCTGGATACAGATATACGAAAAATAAAATCATTCAATAAAAATCAGTTTCCGTTTCGGTTAAAAATGTAAAATGATTTGAGATTATCTGTTAGTCGAATAATTTCTGTTACTGATATTAAATGATTAACAGTTTGTGATATTTGTTGTTTATCTTTTTCTAGTAACAAAAAATCTCCATATTCATAGTTATTATCCTATCCTATATCTTATAAAACAAAGTCGCTTTTTGTGTCTGTCTGAACTTTCTAACTCTTCTTCTTCTAAACCACCCAACGGATTTTTATGCGGTTTTCACCATTAGGTCGAGTATTTCTCAGGGAAGGTTTATATATAGTTTATTATTTGTACATTCTTATGTAAATTAACATAAATACGATAAATGTGTATAAAGTCCTACCCGTTGAGACACTTTCGCGCATGCGCTGCTTTAATGGTAAGTACTACATGAAAATAATGTACTGGAGTATTGTTCCTCTTAATGAGATCTACAAAAAACTCAGCGACGGCATATTCGTATCTTTTAAGAATAACGTGTAGTGATCATATTTCTGTCTAAAAATAGTAATTTCAATATATTTTTTATTGTGAGGGATATTTTTCCATAATGGTATTAATCCTTATCCTTTAAAATACTTTATTAATTTTCTACCTTAAACGAAGATAAAATTTGCTTTTTACAGTATTTCGAAATTGCGAATAGTTTTAGAGAAAAACGCATTTAATTGTTGACACATCAGCTATGTTTCACTTATCCCTTACTCTCAGCATATAAATAAGTATATTAGTTACGTTGGCCATTTAATGTAGATCAAAACTGTCTTTTACTGTTTTTTCATTTTCATAATTACTTTAGAAGTTAATATACAATATCTAAACATCCTTGCTGCGAACGCGCCCCGCGACGTTTTGCTTATACAAGCGCGTCATGAGCAGTCATCGGTGGTTCAGTGGTAGAATGCTCGCCTGCCACGCGGGCGGCCCGGGTTCGATTCCCGGCCAATGCATTCTATTTAATTTTCCACACAGGCAGCCACGTAGTGCTTGCTTTTCATCAGGGACAGAATACCCTCTTCAGCATTAACCACAAGCTCGAAAAAAAAACCCGCCTGCCTTTATAGCAACGAAGATTTAGATGCGTTTGCACGTATTGGATAATTGGAGTTGAATGTATTATTTCAGCGCGATATGTTTGATTTCATATTTTTTATAGTAGTTATTAGTGGGTAGGTTTTTGTTTATAATTTCTTTCGTTTAAAAATAGACATTTAAATATATTTTAATAAGTACTTGAAAAGATTAGTAGCACAGATTTAAAATTACGGTACCTACTAAAAAGTCCTTGCTGTGTAAAACAATTGGAAAATCCTTATTGAAACTACGAAAATGCGGGTTGCATTAGGGTTTAATTAATTTTCACATTATCTTAAGTGCTTTGCAAACATACATTATATGAATAATCCAGAAGTTAAAGCGGGCGAAGCCGCAAAAGGGTCGCTAGTGTTAAAATAAAAAAACAAAATATTAATTTAATTTTATTTAAAAAATATATTTTACAATCTTAAAATTAGCATTAGTTTAAGGCAGTGGCGACTTAACAATCATTTTTCTGAGTATTATAATGTAATTATTATAAATACATAATATAGAAATTATAAATAGTTCGTATAAGTGTGTAGGTACATACTCGTTGTTTGTAACAATTGGTATATACTAAACAATGATACTAAAGTGATTGAGATTTTAGGTTAGATATTTTAATCACATTTTTTTATGATTTATATCCGAAATAATATGTAATCATATAAAACAAAAAAAATATTAAAAAAAATATTTGAGACAGATTTCTCAAGTTAAATACCGTTTATACTTAATTTCATTTTATTTTTTATTTTTTTTACTCTCGTATGTACTACATGCATCTTCAACAACCATACGCAGTTTGGTATCACATTTACATATACTTATGGCGTTTTTAGTAATAATATCTAAACTAAATTAGAACACGAAAGGTACTGCGGGCTTGTCGTAAAAATATCCTTGGTCGGGTATGAAAGGAGGTCGCGTCGAGGGGGGCAGATATATAGGGGGTGCTCGAGACGTTGAGGGTGGGATGTATACAGGAGGAGCTCTAGTTGTCGAAGGTGGAATATATACAGGGGGTGCTCTAGTTGTCGAAGGTGGAATATATACAGGGGGTGCTCTAGTTGTCGAAGGTGGAATATATACAGGCGGTGCTCTAGTTGTCGAAGGTGGAATATATACAGGCGGTGCTCTTGTTGTCGAAGGCGGAATGTATACAGGTGGTGCTCTAGTTGTCGAAGGAGGAATATATACAGGAGGTGATCTAGTTGTAGAAGGCGGAATATATACAGGGGGAGCTCTAGTTGTTGAAGGTGGAATGTATACAGGTGGTGTTCTCGAGGGTGGTAAATAAGTTGACACCTGAGTAGGTGGACGTGTTGGTAACGTAAATACTACTTTTGGTGTAGGGTAATCATATCCAGTAGTTCTATAGTCGGGTAATAGTGTTGAATATGTGGGAGGCCGGCGAGTAGACGGCGGTGGAGCTTTGGTTGTCGGCGGTGGAGGTGGAGGTGGAGGCCTAGTGGTCGGGGGTGGAGGTGGTGGTGGTAATCTGGTAGTCGAAAGTGGTCGTCTTGTTGTAGGTGGAGGCAAATAAGTTGATGGTGGTGTCCTTGGTGGTGGTGGTCTTGTTGTAGGGGGAAGGTAAGTGGATGGAGGAGAAGGTGATGTAGATGGTCGTAAGGGTGGCCTTCGTGTTGATGGAGGCAGGTAAGTTGAAGGAGGTGGCCTTGTTGGAGGTGGTGTCCTCCTGGTGCTTGGAGGTAAGTATGTAGAAGATGGTGGAGGTTTCGGAGTTGATGGTGTTGGGAAGGTAAAAGGTACTTTAGGGGTTGGATAATCGTAACCAGTAGTTCTAAAGTTATCTATTATAGTGCTATATGTTGGAGGTCTGCGAGTAGAGGGAGGTGTTGGACGTCGAGTAGTTGGTGGCGGAGGAGGTGGTGGTCTAGTTGTAGACGGGGGTGGTGGTGGTGGTGGCCTCGTGGTTGGGGATGGAGGTGGTGGTGGCCACCTTGTCGTTGGTGGAGGTGGAGGAGGTCTCGTAGGAAACGTAAAAGGAATTCTAGGAGTAGGGTAGCTGTATCCTGTAGTTCTAGTAACATCTAAAATCGTGCTGTATGTTGGTTGTCTAGTAGTTGGAGGAGGTGGTGGTCTTCTCGTTGTCGTTGGTGGTGGAGGCGGTGGTGGGGGAGGTGGCTTCGTTGTCGGTGGTGGTGGAGGCGGAGGTGGTCTTGTTGTAGGCGGTGGTGGGGGAGGTGGTCTCGTTGTCGGTGGTGGTGGAGGCGGAGGTGGTCTTGTTGTAGGTGGAGGTGGGGGAGGTGGAGGTGGTCTTCTAGTTGAAGGTGGCGGTGGCGGCCTTGTTGGGAAAGTGAACGGAATAACAGGCGTTGGATAGCTGTAGCCTGTGGTTCGTGTTACATCTAATATTGTACTGTATGTTGGCGGCCGTGAAGTGAACGGAGGTGGGGGTCTGGTTGGTGGTGGAGGGGGCCTAGTTGGCGGAGGCGGGGGTGGAGGAGGAGGCCTAGTTGGCGGAGGCGGGGGTGGAGGAGGAGGCCTAGTTGGTGGTGGTGGTGGTGGAGGTGGGGGTCTAGTTGGTGGTGGCGGTGGTGGAGGCGGGGGTCTAGTTGGTGGTGGCGGTGGAGGTGGGGGTCGAGTTGGGAACGTGAAAGGAATACTGGGCGTAGGATAATTATATCCTGTAGTTCGAGTAACATCTAAAATAGTGCTATATGTTGGTGCTCTAGTCGTCGGTGGTGGCGGAGGTGGTGGAGGTGGTCTGGTCGGCCTTGGAGGTGGTGGGAACGGTATATTTGGCTTTGGATAAAAATATCCATCTTCGTTCAAATCAGCCGATATCGGTGTTCCAATTATCGCATAATTTTGTATAGGATTATTAGGTATTGCACGGTAGAGCCGGTCTGCCTTGCAGGTGTGGTACACCGCGAGCAAGACCACCGCTATGTGCAGTGACAGCCTCTGTAAAAGAAAATGGATTTTTTTAGCTTTATTTTTATGTTTTTTCTAAAAATAAAGTAACTGTTTGTTATTAATCATATGAAATATTTTTTTAAACTTCGTTTTTAATAAAATATAATTTATTGTTGTATAATTTTAATCAAATACAATTTTCTTCTTGCAGTCATCATCTGATGAAAATACTGAAATAATGATGATATTAGGAAACACAACTCCACAACGATTAGGAATTACAATTTATGGGGAAAATCTTTTAAATATTATAGGGACTTTTAGAAGGCAAGTTGTATCCTATCTAGTTATTTGGGTAAGCTGATGACTGTTGGTATCATTCATTAACTTTTAATAGTTAAATTGTGTCTTTGTACTTTACCTATATAAACTTGTATATTATGTAAAGATTAATAAATCAACTGAATAAAAATATAGCTATTACTTGAAGAGCCGATGAAGATGTTAAAACTAATATCAGTAACTTTTAATAGCTTTAAAAAGCTCAACGTTTTATATAAAATTATATAAGTTGAACAAATTTATATCCCGCCACTCAACCTAAAGTCCTTAAAGGAAAGGTGGAAAACGGAGTGATTTAGCACAACGTTCTCCTTGCCTTGCATATTACGGAAGATAAGCAAACATCAAAATAAACGTATTAACTAATGAACAAACAGAAATACGGTTGCACTAATACGATGTTGGCTTAATAATGATGGTGGAGGGCGCGTGTCGAAAATGTTTAATTAGTTAGTTAAATAGTGTTTTACATACATTTGCACAAAAATTTAGGCCACCGTACAATTGTAATAAAAATTTTGTAATGTAAATATTTAATTTAATTTTGCGCACAACAGTAGGAGAAGGCAGAGGGAACCTGGGAACTGAACGCCGCTGTTTGCCTCGTTACCGGAGCGAGCAAATGAAAATATTAAATAGATATTTCATTCCTTGAGTGGGAATCGAACCCCAACCGTTTACAGTACCACGCTTGTTCCCCTGCGCCACGGTGGCTTTTTTGTGCCGTATTTTGTCTAATTAGAAAAGATAACAAAACGCATACATTATGAAAATGGAAATGTTATTGGAATTAATTTAAAATAAAGGTATGTTTGTTTAATTAAACTTAAATGAACATAAATACATAACATACATAACATACATACATAACATAACAGTAACCTTCAAAAGCAGTAAGACAGATGGTAACATTTGCTCAGTAATTTTTAAAGGCACTTTTAATAGCTTAAATGAACAATATTTATTTGTTTTATTCTATGTAAATTAATAATATTCTATGTAAATTAATTATAATTCTCCGTAGACATTTTTTTAACTTCACCCTGCATTCCGTAAATAGCAGGGTGGGCATAAAGAAATTGGTGTTAAGACATTCTTTTCTCTATTTTTCGCCCAATATTCGAGATATTGCTAGTTGATCAGCGGAACTCAACGCCGTCCTTTGAAGACATTTTATAAAGAAGATATTTAATTTATATAAATTTATTTTTATTTATATAAATTTATATCGTAGATATTTATATTATTTTGAATATTCCGTTCTTCGTTCTATATGTTTACAACGGCGAAATATTACTCAAAATAAATTAAAAAATAACTAATTTATCAATATGGTTATTAGAGTTTATAACTCAAGAACACCTACATCTCTATGAACCTGAGAGAATGCGCAGGCGCACCGTTTTATATGCAAATTGAGAGTGAACGTAGAATATTTTATACAATCTTTGTAATAAATATGTTACTTTGACAAGCATAATGTATTGAATTACTAGCCATTGTGAGCTCTTTAATATTTTCACAAACTTATCGTTATGAATGATTATTTTTTTTATTTTGTTGATCTATAAATATAAAATCCACTTGAATATAAATAAAGTAAAAAAATCTGTCGTGGGGCAGAGGCACAAGGATTGGGCTGTAACGTGACGGGTTTTTGGGTTCGATCCCCACTCGGGGAAATGAACTATTATTTATTAATATTTTCATTTCTTCACTCTGGTACCAAAGCAAAAAGCCTGGCGCGGCGTTGAATTCCGCCACTCAACATGCAATGCCTCGAATCATTCAGCGCAAACTGGGGAACGGAGTGTCTTAACCCAAGGTTCTCTCTGCCTACCCTGCTATATGCGGGATACAACGTGTGGCTGATAAATAAAGTAAAAAATGAAAAGATGCCCAACTGTAGACGGTGAAATAAAGTAATTAATTATTATTATAACTCTTAAACAACACTGGTTAAATAAATGTCGGACTTAGTTTTTTTTATTTGGAAGTACGGAACGCTAAAAGTAATAAAAATTGCGAAAAAATCTTTAAATACAAACAATAAATCCGATAACGAAATAACTAACAGTTAAAGTAACTTATTGAGTAACAATCCTCGTACGTGTTCTAAAGCAGACATCTGCGAGTTGGCCGGAGGCTGTCAAATACCGGTGTCAAAAGTTAATTCCTACTGTTAATGGAATCAGCTAAGGTTTTTTTTCTTCAAATTCTTTGATTTCCAATATTTTAAAGTCACAAGTAGGTCACTCTCTGCCCTCTACCCTCCGCTACGCTATAAGCGGATTATAGCGTGAAAATAAAAAATATATATTTTTAAAAATATATATTTCATAAATATTACAAATATACTATAAAATAAAGTAAATCTAAATATAATATTCTAATAACAACATATAAAATGTCACACTAAGCAACAAAATAACCTCTTCTGTTGCGATAGAGCAATTACGAGGTCAACATATTATCATAAACCGTATGTAATGTTAAGTTCAAACACTTGGTGAACGGTTATTTGCGTAAATTATTGAAAGAGTGTGGGATCTTGAACCTGACCTTTTTTTGGTTCACGCTCTATCCCGCACATAGAAGGGTAGGCAGAGGGAATGTAGTGCAAACACACTCCGTTCCCCAGGTTCTGTCTAATTTTTCAGACGTTGCTGGTTGAGTGGTGGAACTGAGCACCGTACTTTGTCCTGTTGCCAGAACGGGGAAATGAATATAGTCACACGCTTGTTCCCCTGGCTGTCATGACAGCCTCCTTATCGGTGTTGGGGCAAAGCGCGGCGTTGAGGTCCACCACTCAACACGCAATGCCTCCAGGATTCGGTGGGAGTGTTAAAACACTAGGTTCCCTTTACCTAACATGCTATATACAAGAATCAGTGTGAAGCTAAAAAAATAGAAAAATCAAACTGACATTTTATAATTTTGTTGTTTACATTATTTATTTGACAAACTTGAGTATTTAAACGTAGGTATTCAAAACCTTCAACTACTTGCTCAAAGTTATATAACAAGAAATAGTTTGTTTAAGAAGCTTGACAAATTAGACTAACTATGTGCAATGTGCATTGTTTGGATTTTTACTTAACTATGATGTAATGTTAAACGTTTGGCAAATATTTTTTTTTTCTATTACTAAATACAAAATCTTAGCTACTGCATTGTGTATGAAGTAATAGTTTGTCGGTCTGTCACTCTATTATGCTTTAGTGATTTTATTGTTTTTTAGGGTTCCGTACCCCAAAAGGTAAAAACGGAAGGAACCCTTAGGGTCACTTTGTTGTCCGTCTGTCTGTCTGTCAAGACCATTTATCTCAAGATCACGTGGAGGTATCAAGCTGACATTAATATCTATGGTCCCTTAAAGCAAAAAAAATCAAGCATCACTGAGCTAACGCTATCAAAAATTACGAACATTTATGATCGAGTTTGCTGAATTTTGTATGAAATTCGTCGCGTTATCAAAATCTATAAGATACTTCCAGTGAACCATGAGTTATGAAAATTGCCAAGTAATGAGGACTTATAATAAAAAAAATAGAGGAAAAATGGGAACAGTCTAAATTTATAGGTATTTCATAGAAACAAATTATTACAAGGCCAGTCGTGGCGCAGGGGCACACAGGAGCACCGTTTGGTTGTTGGGTTCGATCACCACTCGAGAAAATGAAATATTTATTTACATTTAGTTTTTCGCTCTGGCTTCGAGGAAACTCACAAAGCCTCCAGAATTCGGCGGAAAGTGGGAACGGAGTTTTTTAAGACCAGGTTTCCTCAGCCTACCCTGCTATGTGCGGGATACAGTGTAAAGTCGATTTGGTTAGATTTTTTAAAATTATTACCAACTTATATTTTTAGTTCATTTCATACAAAATGAGAGAGAGATAAATGTGTCCTAAGTTTGTAAACTTTTGTATCAATCACTGAGTAACGGAAGAGTTTTATATATATAGATATCGATAATTATTTAACATGTCCATTACGCGGAACAACCCAATTAAATACATATTTACAGCAACTTCAGCAATTACAAATTCGTTTCGTTATTTCACTACCCATCTTATATACTAGAAGCGTTGCCATATTTTATCTGACCTCTTCCATAGGTCGGATTTAAACGGACATGTGAAGAGACCTCTTGTGTTTGACGCTCGTTATTTTGGATAACCTTTATTTTGGATAAGATCTTGTGATAGTACGTCCGTGTTACTTATTAATAATAGTTAACATAAAGGTTAAGGGTAAACGTCGATCGACATTTGCAATTTTGTAATTATATGTATTTGTTTTTTTATATTATTCGCGAATTTCGTGGCCGGTTGGTTTCTGTGCAGTTGCACAAAGTGTGGTTGATCACGGCTTCGATTACCGCTCGAAACAATGAAGTGTGTTCATTTTCCTCGGTAACTAGACAAAGTGCTGTGTTGGGTTCCGCCATTTAACACGTATCGTCTCAAAAAATGGGCGGACAGTGAAGAACAGAGTGTCTCAACTTTAGGTTTTCTCTGCCGATATATATGTATGTGAGATAAAGAGTGTAGCAAAAAAAATAGTTTACTCGCTCTTAGTCAGACAAAGCTTGGTGTTTACTAAGCCATCTCAAATAGAATAGAGTTACAGAATACGCAATCTAATATAGCTCGATAATAATAATTCACATAACATAAACTAATAGTAATACAAATTAAACAATGCATACTTATCTCTTGTGTAAGAGATGACATAATGCCTACTTGACACCGAAACTTGATTTACCCTTCAATTTACTTGAAGCGAATTAAACCTTTTTATAATATACTAGCGGCCCGCTCGCGGCTTCGCCTGCGTGAACTATTAATTTCTGTCTCCATGAGTACCTACGTCCTATAAGTGACGTCCATGCAAAACTTGAGACTCCTAGAATTTGTAGTAACGAAGTTTCATACAAACTTTCAACCCCAAAAACAACCCCTTAGAAGTCGAATATTACAAATTCCCGTCTTAGCGAGCACCTACGTCCTATAAGTAACTCATATGCAAAATTTGAGATTCCTAGCACTTGTAGTTTCTGAGATTTCGTGATGAGTGAGTGACCTTTCGATTTTATATATATAGATATATAATATGTAATATGTATGGATACTAGCTTTTACCCTCAGTTTCGTCTCGAATAGATAGCGATAGCGAAAAAGAAACAACTAAGAGTTGTGTATAGCCTTTCTTGATAAAATGAATATCTAATAATTCAATATTTTTTCAATTTGGACTAGTTTTTAATGAGATTAAGGCTTTCAACCAAACAAACCCTTCAGCTTTATAATATTTTTTTTAGCTTCACCTGTAACACGCACATAGCAGGATAGGGCGAGAGAAACGGAGTCCCTAGTGCTATGCACTATCGATATTTTTCAAAAATATAAATTCCTATGCTGTTGAATTCAAAACCACAACCAACGCAACTAATCCCAAAAAAAATTCCAAATTTATTTAATGTTAAAGAAACTTAACTACAACCACCATAAAAAAAACATAACACCTTTTGCACTAAAATCGGTTAAAAAACAACCAATTGTTTACTTCATAAAAGAAATTTATTCGTTTGGACATAAGAAGAATAATCTCCGAATGCCACTCGCCGCCGTATACGGCGCGACGCCCTTTGCTCTTGCACAACACGCTTTGACAGTGCATGAGACATTGAATAATTAATCATTCGGTGCGTACTAAAAATTTATTTATGCAAGAAATGTTTTAATTTATGATTATACGAGACACTTGGAATACATCAAAACGACGCGACTCTTAGCAATTCTTTTAGTTACACGCCTTTTCTTAACAGGGTAGGCGTAGAAGCTAGTGTCGAAACACTCTGTTCTCCATTTTCTGACTAAATTTGAGTGGTAAAAGTCAAATCTTAAATTACAGAAAAATTATTCCTGTAAGTTGAGTCATTTACTTAATTACTATTAATTAGAGAAATTAAATTTTACTAATATAACTGCAGTAAATAATAATTATTTACAAATTTCATTAATAACCTTGACATTTAAAGTCAACCTCGATCGACGATAAAGCATCGTCGAAACGGATATAATCGATATGGACTTTTCGATGACACACTATAAGCAGTATACTGTCGGAATTTCAGTAGAATTTTGTTGAAAAAAATGTGTACTTACATATTGGGTGACAGCACGGATAGCCCGATATGTACAAAAATATTTAAGCATACATATGTATGTACGTATGACTGTTTTTATTTGTATTCATTTTTAAGCTTTGGTAGAGAACTCAGTCAACTCTCTATTATCGGTTTCCAGTCGACTTAAAAATATATATATTTCAGTCAATTCAAGATAACTAACGAAGCTTAACGCCGTGCTTAGTCTATCACGAGGAGTAGTGAAAATCATTTAAATGTAATCAATTCCTCGAAGGGGCATAAAACTTACAACTATCGCGTTACCTTACTTAACTACTACTATATTTGTATGAATAATTAAAAGATAAACAAATATATATGGTAGCTTTTGAAATTTATGTATTTACATTTATTTATATAATAGTGTAAAAATAAGTAAGCTTTCAAGGTCGCACGTGACAGGTAAAACTTGCGTATAGCGCTGTAAAGATGTTTTGAAAGCGCTTGTCAGGCCAGAGGTCCTTCTAACTACTACTTATATATATGTGTAACATTAAATTGACTATATATTACGAAATAAACGATGATTGTAAGCTATATGTCGTTATAATTTTCTATATATATTAAATATTGCTGTGAACATTATGGCTTGAATTGGATATCTGTTTTTTTTTCTCTATTTCCTTATCTTCTTTCGACTAATAGGGGAAATCCAACACAAACATAATGTGTATAGCTAGACTTTGGCTCTATTTAATAATGTCATCAAAGTAAAACATTTCATAGAAGATGTCTTTTAAATATAATTTCTATTCTTCTTATCTATAAAATTAAAGGATTTTTTTTAATAAAAAAAGCAATGTCACGTTTCGCACAAAGTGTTAAGTCACTCTCTCTTCAGAGGCCAGTCGTGTTGTAAGGACATAAAATGTGAATGCAACGCGACTGGTTGTGGGTTCGATCCCGACTCGAGGAAATGAAATATTTATTTCAATTTTTATTTTCATACCTTTGCTCTAGTGTCGAGGCAAAATGCGGCGTTGAGTTTCGCCACTCAACACGCAATGCCTTTAGAAAACGGTGGAAAGTGGGTAACAGAGTGTCTTGACACTAGGTTCCCTCGGCTTACCTTGATATGTACGGGATACAGCGTGAAGCTAATTTATTTATTTTTTTATAATTGTATTTATCTGTGAATATTTATGAATGTTTTTTATAGTACGACATTGTCAGTTAATTAAGGCTGTGTATGCTAGTAATGTCATCACGATAGTACTATGTAAATAAAATGTTACTGGGACGACGCTATGTTACTGTTTTATTAGATCTTATTCATGATTTATCTATAACTAGCGGACCCGGACGCGGCTACGCCTGCTTGAAATATAAGAATATAATTTCTATAGAAATATAATTTCAATCTAGATGAAATGCTAAAAGTGACTATTATATTTATTTTCATAAGGATGAATATCAAAATGACGCGGTAACAAACGCGGTCGCGTAGCGACGACGGTTGTTATTAACATGGCAGAATAAATTGCATTTCAAATTAGAAAGTTTTTTAATTTATTAGTACATATTTGTAATGTAATGTTATATAGCCTATAGCACTTCTGAAGAATGTAGCTTTTATACAAATCAAAAACAAAGTAAATCGATCCAGTGGATCCAGAGATCTTAGCGTTCAAACAAACAAACAAACAAACAAACAAACAAACTCTTCCGCTTTATTATATTAGTATAGATATACATAAATTTATATATACGTATAAATTATATATAAAGGAAATGAGATTTCTTGAGAAATGCAAGGACCGCTAAGAAAAAAGAAATTCTTACGGAAATAGGAAAACACGAGTTTTTATTTAATATTTAATAGTACACGAAAACGAAGTTGCGAACGACCACTAGTGCGATAATATTAACCCAGGCATCAACCAACGACAGTTCGTCAATCTCTACATATATGTATGTGAAGTGTTTTTGAAGTCCTAATTACACATTTAAGTGCCTTTTAATCGTATTGTGATTAAATGAATTAAATGTTTAAATGTGTCAGCTATTAAAGGTTTTGCGTATTATAAGATTTTATACTATTAATGCTGAGGCCGTCATAGCACAGTGGCAAAAGCGTGTGACTGTAAGCGCGACGGTTATGGGTTCGATTCTCACTTGGTGGAATGAATATTTAATATTGAAATAACGAGACAAAACGTTGCATTGAGTTCCACCACTCAACGAGCATTGCCTTCAAAATTCGGCGGTAAATGAGGAATGGAAGTGTTTTACTGGGAACGGGGCGTTTTCACACTAGGTTTCCTGGTTCCTTCTGCCAGCCTTGCTATAAAAAATATAGGCTTGTAGTGGTGTATTGGAGCAGTGCCTGCATAAGTACGTGATGTTTTTATATTCGTTCTCCACATGGGGTATTTCATTATATTTACTTACTAAAATCACTAAATAATGAGTTCTTTGTGCTCAAAAGTTCAATCAGTAGTTAATATTATTGAATAAAGTAAAAATATTGTATATATAAAGATCTTGGGACCAATATAATAACATATATAGGTATTTTATGATATACGGACGTTATTGATACGTTCTAATATAAATAATATTCCCTATATGTATTTTAAAATTCATAGTCATTCCGCCATTTTATTAATTTTCATAATTTCAAAAATAATTCCGCCTTACCTGGATCGAATCCAAAACCCTCGCATTTAAACTCAGATGTTACTACATGTAATAATTTATCTATAATGTAACAATAACTTTAAGCGGGCGAACCCGCGTACAGATTTAAAAGAAATCGTAATAAATTGTCCATTACGTCCTTAAACGACACCTGTGACATAAAATTACTTAAGTGACGCATTTAAATCTTGTTCAGTATTAAATTCCGTTGTGAACTGAGATTGCATAATTAATGAAGTTTGTTTGCATCATGCGATACGAAGACGATTTTTAATGCTAATGATAATGCGATGCGTGGTGAACGGAGTGTTTTAACACTAGGTTACAGTGAATACAGCGTGAAGGTTAAAAATGTGCCATTATAAAAAGTAGAGCAACACCAGAATTATATGTAATATTAAAAAAAAATGATAGAGATGCGTCCATAATATGTTAATATCAAGGGTCAGTCACCACTATATATGGAAGTATACATTTCGAACTAGTTTACGCTAGCAGTGTCAACCTTGACTGACCTTATCTGTTTTATTTATCATTCAAGAATTTAGTTTTCTAATAAAATAAGAAAATACGTAAGTTATAAAATAGGAAAATATGGGAAATTAAATAATGATAATATCGCAAGACCATCGTGGCGTAGTAGGACAGTGCCTGTCAGTAAACGTGATGATTGTTAGTTCCGTTCTCATTTGGGGGATATTAATTTATTTCCATTTCCATTTCCTGAAGAAAATTAAACTTCCCCTCGGATATATCAAACGAGAATAAAAATTATGAGGATGCAAAAACGCGTCCGGCGTAGAAAATTTCTTTAATTATTGATTTTTAATAATAAACTGTATTTTTTTAAATGTATTCCTGGTTCTACTTTTATAATCACTCACACAATTGCAAAGCTTAGGATAAGCCTCGTGAACTGTACGTCGTATGCCAATTAAAATAATAAACACTAGATACACTTGACGTTATGATTTAACACTATTTAAACAGATTTTTTACCTAACAAAGATAGACAGAGATTCGTATTATTCTTCCTTATAAAACTCTTGACTAACCTCTGGCATATTTGCTTGTATATACCTACTGTATTGATGTCACCTAATAATATGTTAAAGCAATATATTCCTTCAAGATATAGAATTATGGAAGACAATTCTATACAGAATATGATTTTTTATCATACAATCGCCGTTGAGGCGTTGACATTGAAATTTATGAATAATTTTTCATATTAAAATTTCGTTGTTATGTTAGTTGTTAAGAGTTATTAAGTAATTATTACACGTTTGTTCAAAGTGTTTTGATAGACTGCACACATATGCTTACGGAAATCCTGGTGAGATGATCGAACATAAGATAAACGGTGAGAGATTCATATCTTTTTTGTGGGTGTCGACGTTATATTACAGCTTAGTCAAAAAGAATAGATACGTTATGTAGAGCCAACAGTTATTGTTTTATTATTGTTTTATAGCATTTAAAACATTGCATGATAAATGGTGGAATTCAACGCCGCGCTTTATCTAGAAAGAAAAGGGAAATTAAGGCAAATAATTCCCTTTTTAATAATTAATCAATTGGGATTGCTATAAAAACAAGACTAAGTGCAGCATTGAGTTCCGTCACTCAACATACACAGTCTTGAAGGCTAGATACAGCGTAAAAGTAAAAATGTATGTTTTTGAGTAGTAGAATTTGAACCTACTATTATTATAGCAAGATGGCACCTTTTATTGAAACAACAAAACAATAAAAATAAATAAAATATAACAGACGTGTGTTAGCTCCATATGGTAATATATTACCGTCACAATAACGTACGTTGAAGTAATTTATGTATATCAATCAAAATAAGTTTGGACCGCATCTAATTCTGTAAATACTGTGTCGAATTTGACCACTATATTATAGTTCACTGATGAAGTTATATAAAAAATCTTAGTAAAAATAAAAAATATGTAGGTATATGTCTGTCCTTCTTATGACTTTAAGTCATTATAAATTACAGGCCAATAAAAAGTTTTGGTTGTGGTTTTTTTTTTGTTAGTTATATCCCGCATATGGCCAGGATGGAAGAGATGGAACCCAGTGTTATGCCATTCCGTTCCCCACTTTCTGCCCAATTTTCGAGATTAATGAAATTCTATAACACTAGGTCCCTTCTGCCTATCCTATTATAATCGAAATAGAGCGTGAAATTAAAAAAAGAAGAGAGATTTTAACGATATATTAAATTTAAATCATATATTTACCGTGTCAGTTGGTTGGTTTAACGTGACAACTTTTCTACTTAGAATAAATATTAACACATCTAAGTATAATTAATGAATAGCCTATTAACAGAAGCTGTTATCGAGACGCAGTGACCCGCAACTCCATTAGTAATTTCGTTACCGACCTTCACGTGTTTGGTCATCTTCATAAAATTCAAAAGAACATGAGTGTTGCAACATTGAGAAAGTGAATACTGGAAAGTGTTGGATACCACGAGGTCCACTACTTATGGTGTAATCACATTTTGATTCTTGCGCTTCATAATAATTTAACACTTAACGTAATTATAGTTTAATTTTTAATATTTTTTTCCTTAATAAGAAAAACCCAAATATACTTTCATATTTTAATTTTATTTAAGGTAATTCATGTTATAGTACTTAAATATAAACTATATATATATTTTTGTTAGATAAATATATTGTATAAAAACTAATGTTACTGACATATTTAAAATAAATAATTTAATTTTTTTTTATAATGAGAAATATTTATAACAAAAATAAACGAAAAAAAAAAATCAAATAATTCATACACACTGTTAAAGTAGTGAGTAATCACTTTATAACTTTATAATTATAATTTGTTCAAATAAAATTCTTAATGATTTAATCATTAAGGAATCTTTAAATCAACAAATGGATGCTTGTGCTAAGTTCAGATACAAAAGACATCAACGCGTTTCGATATCAAAATTATTATTAAATTACAATAAAAATATAATCTTTATAAATTGTAAAAATCAGCTTCAAAGCAGGGCAGAGGGAACCTAGTACACGTCGTTTCCCATTTTCCGCCGAAGTCTGGAGGCATTGCATGTTGAGTGACGGAACTGAACGCCTCGATAGCAGAGCCTCGATACCAGAGCGAAGAAATATCAATATTAATTTAAATAAATAGTTAATTTGCTCGAGTGGGGATCGAACTCACAACCAGCCGCGTTTACAGTCACACACTTCTGTGCCCCGATGGCCTCATCAGTTGTATATTTATGTTTGTTGTATTATTTTAATATATATTGAATATATAATTGTTATTTTAAAATTGTCTGACCATAGCAACGTACAGTCTCTATTGGCTTCTATATGAAGACTGTATGCAGTATTATATATCCAATTATTTCATAAAACTCTGCAATCTTAAAGGTATTTGAAGAAATCACGAATAGTGACGCATCTATAGCACTAATTTTTACAAGCCTTCCTTTGTATTATACTAGGTTGTTATTAACTTTGGCTGGTTTCTAGGTTAAGAGTAGAATAATTATAAGATTGTACTGACTACCATAAACTTGAAGCATTATCGGTGATGAGTAAATCGCAAATTATATATTTTATTTTATTGCGATTTGCACATGAAGATTTAAATGTACTCATATAGCACTACCCGGGCCCTACTAGTGCACGGGGAACCTAGTGCTATGACACTCTATTCACAAGCACTGCCGAATTTTTGTGACATTATTTTCTTGAATAGTAGTGGAACTCAAAGCTCAGCTTTGTCTTCTTACCAGAGTGATAGAATAAAAACAGTTTACTACCTGAGTGTGAATCGTTCCCACAACTGTTATGTTTACAGTCAGACGCTATGCTACGCCATGATGACCTTATTTGTATATTTTCTATATATTCATTATAATTTTTGTATTGAGTGGCAGAACTCAACGCCGCGCTTTGCCTCGACATCAATGCATCAGAAATGGAAATATAGTAAGCGTAAATAAATATTTCACTTCCTCGAGTGAGCATCGAACCCACAACCATCGCGTTGCAGTCACTCCTTTGTGCCGCTGCGCTACAACGGCCTATTATGAATTAATGACAAATAAAAAAAACTTAGCAGGATTCTTGAGGGTTTTCATTTAATACCCGTCAAGTGACAATATGTTTAAGTCAATACAATTAAAAGGATGATTTTATAAACGTCAACTTTATACACATTGAATACGTTTTATATAATCATCTTTGCTTATTTTGAAGGCTTGTGTGACTTTCAATTTATTTAAAATTTAGGATATATATATATATATATATATATATATAATATTCCATAAGCCTATTCCTGTATAAGCCGTCGGTTTCATTTTTTCGCCATAGTAGACTACGCGCAACGTTGAGTTCCGCCACTCAATACGCAATGTTTTGAAAAATTGGGTGGAACTAGGTACCCTTCGCTTCGCCTGCTGGGCGGAAAATGGAGTGAAGGTGAGAAGGAGAAGGTTAGTTCAAAAGCTATTAGGCTCAGAAGAATTAGATAAAAAATCGCTCATTAGAGATTCAATCGCTAGTTTTCCCGAACGATCATCAACAGTATGTAAATCTACGTATTAATACTTTATAGTGTTCTTGAACTGAATATATTTTAACGTTATCTCTTAATTTAAACGTATATATATGAACTTAGCTTATAAATTACAAGCGGTTACTTCTAACTTGACGTTTACATTGACACAGTTAGTTTTTTTTTAATATTCATAACATTAATTTAGCATTTGCCCAATTTTTTTACCTAAACATAAGATATTTTATTAGGAAATACTTAAGATTATATTGACTCAGCAGGTGTCTGGTTAAACGCAATAGTTAAAGACAAAAATTTCTTACAAAGGCATATTTAAATAAAAAGTAAATATCTATATGACCATTTAATATGTATTTATATTAAACAGTAAATAAAGTGACGTAAGTATCACATTTTTTTAGCTTTGCAGATAATTGCATGAGATTTATAAAGGAAGTATCAAAAGAAAAGTAGTTTATTATAGCAGCGACTACTCGTAGCTTTGGAATTTTAATATTAAGATCAGCGACCGTAAGGAAATGGAAGAGGAAAAGGAAGAAGCCGTAAAAGGAACGGTAGAGGTGTATTATTATAGATTATTTTACAGTACTTTCTTCAGTAGTTTGGTAAGATTGTGGTTATATTTATGACATTTTAGAGTCAGTGTTTATTTTTAGTGTAACAACATTTATAAATTTTGACATTCTTAAAGTGTTAATGCTTTACTTAAATTTTGGAAAATATGAAAATTTTAACGTAAGCATCGGTGTAGGACTCCAATCGATGCGTCTTAAAAACGGCCCATGGACTTTAACCATATGCCTATTTTCCTTTTATATTTTGTATTTTTTTTATAAAAGAAATATTTAAACCTGTTATTTACATAATGCCATAATACAAATATATTTAAAGTAAGATTATTTTTAATGAGTACCGTAATAAATATTTAAATAAAATCGTTGAATAGATAGACAAAGTGTAGAAACGTCTATGTATATTCTATTTATGGGATTATTAGAGCGGATGGCTTATATGGTGTGGATCCTAAAGCAAGGCTTGCGGATACAAAGCAAGGCCAACTTTACAAGATTATCAAATCTAAGTATGTATATTAATAATATCTTAATGTTCGTTTGTTACTTACAATTAAATAATTTTTATTTTTTTGAAAGAAAAAAAATGAAGAAGAAAACAATATTTTTCTCTTTAATATATTTTATTTGGCACAATACTTTAATTAATGACAAACCCTTTATTAGTTACTTACACTTTTCTGCTCTATACTTATACTTGTAAGTATTAAAAAAAAATCTATTCAAAGATTATTTTTTCATGCTCGCATACAGCAGGGTAGGTCGAAGGAACCTGACATTCCGTTCCCCACGTTATACCCAATTTTAGAGATATTGCGTGTTGAGTAGCGGAACTTAACGCCGCACTTTATCAAGTTAAATTTATATACACAAACATACAGTAAGTACAATCAATCATAGCTTTATATAACAATCGACGACAGCCGGCCGTCGAGACATTTGAATAAATCCGTGAACCGTTGAGATTTTAGATAACAACTGTAGTATTGTTCTATAGAATGTTTAACGTTCCTCAACTTCATTGATTGGAAAAATATTTCCATCTCTTTTGTATATAAAATTTTGATGAACTCTTTGTCTTTGTTTCATGTTTCGTAACGAATGTTAAAATATTAGTAATCTTATTATGTTAGTGTATGTAAGTAAGTAGTTCATTTTCAATCAATCAATTCAATCTTTCACTGCGACAAGATAATCTTTTACCTAAGAAGCTTTACATATACAGCATATTTATTAATAGTATTCAAGACGTTACGTACTAAACATAAAATAACATTTAAGTAGTTAAAAGTGAAATTGCTGCACAAAACTGTGTAACCGATCGGCCTTTACATTTCGTCACGAGTGCTCGACTCCCAGTATAGAACGAAGATGCACTTTATAAGATCCTTCTGAAGCTAATGTTTATGTGAGAATTTCTATATTTGGAAGCTTATTAATCAATTACGCGAAAATGGTGCGTAATGCGTTAAAATATCATATAATGTTAAAAGCGGTAAACGGCGGCGTTAAGTTCCGCCACTCACTTAAACGTATTCGTTCTAATGAGACTGACAAAACTAAAACATTTAAATATAAAAATTTTCTTGACAGAATTAAAATAAATTAAAATTAGATCAGCTTCACGCTACATCCCCTAAACTGCAGGGTACCCAGAGGGAACCTAATGTTCAGACATTCTGTTCCCCACGCAACGCTGTATTCAGAATTCGTTGCGTGTTAAGTGGCGGAACTCTACGCGGCACTAGAGCGGAGAAAGGGAAATAACATTTAAATAAGCAATTCTTAATAGAATTACAATCCGAAACCGCTGCTTTCAGTCAACATTGAGCCATGAGAGCTTTATAATTTATTTTTATCTTTGCCGCTTTCTTAATTTTAAAATGACGTTTTGAGGATACCTACTTGTCAAAAGATAATAAGTTCGGATTGCAAATGTGGATTGGTGATGACACTTTGTAATTAAACGACGGCGGTTGAAGTAGCCGACTGTAATTGCTTTACTGGTAGATTTATTATAATACTAGCTTTTGAATGTGGCTTCGTTCGCGTTGTTCAATTGAAATAACTAAGAATTGTGTATGACACACACCACTTCTAGAGAATGTAATGTTCCTTGACACATTCATATGTAGCCGAGATAACTCTGACCGCAGGTACAGTGGGTTAAATCGAAACATTTAACGTCATTTAAGGTAGCCTTTTTCAACAACTATTCAGCATAAAAATGTATTTTCAATTCCAACAAGAAGTTGATGAGTTTAGTGAAGAATTCCATACAAAATCCAGTAAAACGATGCATAAATATGTATCGTTTAATCGCTTTGAATTGGAAGCTTGATTATTTTTGTACTTTTAGTAATCGTAGACCTGACTGATATTACTCCCATTCAATATCTCTATCCTATCTAGAATGGTCTTAACAGACAGACAACACAATTATCCTATAAGAGTTCTGGTTGATCCTTTTCTGGTACGGAACCCTAAAAAGGATTCCCGCTTTTGGTTCTTTAAATGGTATATTTTAAAAATATTTATGCATATATATTATGTTTTATATTATTAATTTTATATATATCAGATAAGCTAAGGTAAAATCATTCGATAGCTTTCACAAATACGCGCATGCATTTTGCGTATTGCCCACAAGATTACCTCACGTTGACACAACTTTTGTTATCTGCAATTTGGAATGACTAATATCGACATCTCCTTGTGTGAAATACTTACTTATAGCTTATATGAACATAATAAATTAGAGTTGATATTTATGTAGGCTCTTATCGTTTGACCTGTGCGCGTTGTAACACAATGGTAGTGGATTCAATTCGCAATCGGAATAATTGCGATTAAAATTATTTTCCTTTTTCAAATCTAGTAGAAAAAGTGCAGAGTTAAATTCCGTCACTGGTTGAGTAACAGCAGTGCAATGTATCGAAAACTGGAGAATGGGGTGAAAAAAAATATTATTTTATTATTAAGATGTGTTATTTTAATTTTAATTATTATATAGTACATAAAATATATACTCGTACTTATATTAATCACTTTATAAGAAAAACAAATAACAAGCAATAAATAATTACTGATTCAAATTATAGTGAACGATATTCTCTAGAACAGAGTGTCTTAACACTTTCTTTCGTTTAAATAGCATTCTGCAAGCGCTTTAAAATTATCGAATCCAGCTCCGAAGGCAGGTCTGCTGAGAATAACCGGTAACTAACTTAACGAATGTATTCTTCACATGTTCCTATTAGATAAGCGTCGTAGTAGGCTTTTGCGTGCAGGTGTACTAGAAGTATTGTCTAAGTAAATGACTCAATTTTAAGATATGCATAATTGAATATGTACGAGTATTTTCTTGTAGTATTGTTAATGCTGTGTGACCTAGAAAATATGTAATATATTTTTGTATTTTAATTACAATATTTCAGGGGTTTTCCAACTTTTTTTAGCTTTTCTTAGTGAGAAAATTTATTTGTGTCAATACGCTTTTCCACTGTCCTATCAAATTTGAGACTTTGCATATTGATTTGCGTAACTCAACACCACGCTGTAACTCATCAGAGCGGGAAAAAGGAAATAATTTACTTCACTTAGGTACTTTAACTAAAACAAGTTATTAAGAATAATATAAATAGTTAATATTTCGAAATATTTGTATACATATTATGTATTTTGAATAAATATTATTAAAAATTCATATTGTATAATAAAATTAATACATAATATGTATAAATATTACAAAATATTAATCTGTTTATTCTTGTACATTTTTATCGGAATTAGATCAGCACAAATTAAATTTAAATATTTTGTAATACATTAAAAGTTATAAATAAAATGAATGTTTATGTTTAAATTTAAATATTCAATATTAAGTTGTTATTGATATTTATAATAATCTATGTATTTTATTACTACTTATTTTTTTTTTATTTTAATAATGTTTTTTTCGTTTATAACCCTGCTATAGAGATGCCCTGATATATAAGGCATAGAGGACTTAGTGTTAATTCACTCTGTTCCCCGTCCACTACCCAATTTTCGAGATACTGCTTGGTGAGCAGCGGAATTCAACGCCGCGCTTTGTCTTCAACTTGTAGGAGTTGAACCCATACTGGTCGCGCTTAACATCCGCCGTGCCACTGCGCCACGACCGCTTTCAATGTAACATAATTCTTAAAAACTTAAGCGACGCGACGTTCGGTAAATCCATCTACTACCGCCATATTTTTTTTTGTTTTACGTTGTATCCAGCACATAGCAGGGTAGGAAGAGGGAACCTGAGATACTAGTGCTCGTTTCCTATTTAAAAAAATCTGTTCTCCACTTTCTGCCGAACTCTGGAGGCACCTCTACACCGCGCTTTTCCTCGTCACCAAAGCCGAAATACAAAAATATAAACTATTTTCATAATTATTATCATTATTTACCCTTAATATTACAAAGAGGAATGCATGTTTGTTACAGTTTTAAAGGTCTCTTTCATCTTTTCACATATAGCATTACAACATTTTGTACACATAATTATGTAGTTTTAAGAGTGCAGTCAAGGACACAGTACATCTTAAAGACATCAACGCGAGCTATGTCACAGGTATAAACTTAAAATTAATAATTTATTTGGAACGAGTTTCAAATCAATGTAGACATTTAAAATGTAAGTGCACTGAAGTGTATGGAAGTTCTTAGAAAGGACGTCTTGAATTTTTTACGAGATTTTAAGAAGATTTTTAGAAATAACGAAATTTGACAACAGGAAATACGAGTAGTTTGTTATTGGCCATAAAGTTGTATAGAAAATGTTTTAAAGTAATCAAATTAGTTATAAGCATTCAAATATGTTTTTTTTTTAAGTAATATTTTTTCTGTTTTTATATATGTATTTTTTTACTTATAATATTTTGTTACCTAATTTTATAATATTAAGACAAGATATGTTTATGATTATAATTTTTTGTATAATAATTATTATACAAATAACTATAATAATAATTATTATACAAGTTGTTATTTGGATAGCTACCTTGTTTTAGGTAATAATACAAACGATATTTTGTAATAATTTCTACCAAGTTCATGTTTTATTTATTTTAGTTTTCATGTTTTTATATTTTATTAAGTCGATTATTTTTATTTGAGTTTAGTAATATACCTTAGCCCAGGTAAAAATAACCAATTAAAATCATAATATTTATTAAAATTAAAGTATTAATAATGATTTTCTCATCAAATAAAAAAATATCTTTTTTAAATCCTTATCTACTATTAAAAAGTGCTTACGCTTAGATTCTGGTAAAAATAGGTAATAATACAAATATGCTTACCATATCGCCTGAGATCCACTCACTGCATGTTCACACAGAGACACAACACAAACCGTGCGCGTGCGCAACTCGTTTGACCGTCGCGCGCATCCCACCTACATATATAGCTTTGCATGCCAAATATCACTCAATATTATATTGTTTACGTTAGATTTACACTTAAGGATTTGATAATAGAAAAAGTTTCTTAGCCACTGTAGGTTTTTTGGGAGAATAGAGAGTTTGGACACTAGTTTGTCGCTGCATAAACATAAAAGCAGGATTGGTTTTTTTTAGCTTTACGCTCTATCCCGGCTAGAGCAGGGCTTTCCCATAAATTGTGATATTATTGTAATTGCTAAGTTACTTGTATACATGTGTTTCATAAAGCGGCATTTATAGAGGTGAAAAAGAGATTTTGATGAATTCTGGAAACTAAAATATCATCCACACCACCTGTATACGTGGCATTCCACTTTTGTGCGGTTTCGTAGGAACTGCCTTCCACGCGCCACGGAACTGTGGAATGGCCTATCCGCGGCAGTGTTTCCAGATCGATATGACATTGCTACCCTCAAAAAGCGTGTCTTCACCGTAAAGGCCGGCCACGTACCTGTAGCTCCTCTGGTGTTGCACAGGGTCGCACTTAACATCAGGTGACCCGAACGCTCGTTTACCTTGTCCTTTTCCATAAAAAATACTATTCTTTTGCTATATTGCAGAGTACAGCGTGAAACTAAAAAAAAATTTTTTTTACATTTACAGCGTAATTTTGATGGCGTCGTCACGAAAAGAAAGTTCTATAAAAACAATGTGAAACGACAGTATTTTACGGTATATGTATATGGATATTTATTTCGATTGTCAATATTATGTTTTTTTTCTTCATAACATTATACCGATAAATTTACAATATTATGAAAAAACAACACGAATTTAAAAAAAAAACTTTCAAAAATCAAAAATTCACGCTGTATTTCGCGTATAAGAGGGGCGTTAAGGGTAGGGAGGGGGAACCTAGTGTTAACACATTTTCTTCCCCATGCACTTCCTATGCACGTCAAGGGGTGTAAAATAACCCTACGCTTGATCTTGTTACCAGGGCGTGAAAACGAAAAAACAAACCCACCACCGTCGCATTTACTCAAGGAGTGCCTTATAATAAATTTTCTTTTCACTTAAATAATTAAACAAGAATTTAACAAGAATAATTAAACATCGTTCGGGTTTAAGTATCCGCTGCTGCTAAGCTTATCAATATTTTAAAATTTATATATTAAATATAATCTAGTACGCATATATGATTTAAATTTAATTTATACAGGCCTTAGGCGTTATGAGACATAACATTCATATATTTTAAGATTACAATAATTTATTGCTTCTCTAATGAATACTAAATACTTTTAGTGTCAGTGAAAAATGTATCAAATTTTGATACATTTTTCGCTGACACTATTATTGAAAAATAAATATTTTTTTATGCATTTTATTTATTAGATAATCTGATCGAATATCTGAGCAATTGAAATGTAAGAAGAAAATAACAATTTGCATAGGGATAAAAAATGGTTTTCAACTTTACACACTATCCCGCACTTAGCAGGGTACGCAGAGAAGCGTTACGATACTCTGTTTCCATTAAGATAAATTTGATCCCCACTTCCCGCCGAATGCTTGAAGCAATGCGTGTCGAGTGGCGGAACTCAACGCCACGCTTTGCCTCTTTATCAGAGCGAGGAAATGAAAATATTAAATATTCCGAACAACCGAGTGGGAACCGAACTCACAAGCGTAACGCTTATATTTGCCCCTACTCTACGACGACCTATTATATAATTATTCTTCTTCTTCTTCCGAGGAACAATCGAACCCACAGCCATGGCGTTTTCAGTCAGAAGTTAGTCCACGGCACCACGACGCCTTCAATATTTTTATTTAATTAATTAATATTAATAATAATTAATAATGAATAATAATAATTAATCATAATTAATAATTATTTAATCTTTTTTATTTAATTTATCTATCTATTATTGTCTTAATTTATCTAAAATCGTAAACAACAATTCCAATATCAAATGAAAAACCATATTTTAATTTATTGTTGTTTTCATTTCCTTGCTCTGGTAACGAAGCAAAGCTCGGCTTTCAGCTCCGCCAATCAACACGCAATGCATCAAGAATTCGGCGAAATGTGGAGAACGGAAATGTCTTAATGGGGAATGGAGTGTTTTAAGATTAGGTTCCCAGATTCTCTTGGCCAACCTACTGAATCTATAAAAAGGAAAACAAAATCACCTTTATATACCCTCTCACGTCGCTTATGACACCACTATCGTATTTTTTTTATATTTCCCATTATTTTATAAGGCCTTATTAATTTACATTTCCAAGTAAAGCCAAATCGTTATCTATCAGTAAATAATAGCAAATGATTCACTAAGCTTGTTTCACAATGTCGAAATCTTAATCATCTTATACGCTCCTATTATTTTGACTAAGAACGTCGATCGTCTTATTTATAAGTAATTTTTATAAGGTCACCACTTTATATGGATAAGTTAATGAAATATATAATTAAATTAATTTTAAATTATTTTTTAAAATTTTACTTTAAATAAAATATCTTTAAATATGTAGCTTCATAAAAAGCAGCCTAATAGTGGGGGAGTGAGATGCGCAGTAAATAAATAATTCTAGAAATTAGTTCAAGGACGTTTAATGCATAACATAAATAATTTTGTTTGTATTTCATCTAAATTTAAATTTTAGATAGTTTCTATTCAGATTAGAATTATTGGAAGAAGATATAAAATGTTTTTATTTTTTAAAGTGATTATTTACAAGTATTATAGCATATATATACATAAATTCAGCATTTGTATATAGGTAGAATACTATAGAAACTTGATGTTCAATTAAACATATATCGCTGTAACATTCATGCAATTACTCAAATATCGCTCATTTGGTGCAACAAAGACGTAATTGCTCCACAAACTTTAATTCGTCACGTCTCTTGTAAAATTTTGAAAACTTCAAATACGTCTTTTTTGCACCAAATGAGATGTAGATTTAAAAAATACATAATATATTACCCGATTTCGTGCATTTTACCCCACGAGCGGCAGCTAGTTTATGTAAGGAAACTATTTTGTCATAGGTAATTTCTAACATAATTAGTATTTGAAATTTTGTCTCGATAGTCATTCTTAGATTCTTATCAAGAAGCTATACGTCAGCAGTTTTCAAAATTAATGGGAGTGGCTGTTACTATATTTAGTTAAGATATGTCGATTGATAGTGAATTAGGTATGTTGCAATGCTACGGAGGCACCTTAAACTAAAACAAGCAAAGATTTGGGCAATAGTCCCACATAAAATTTTCTTATTGCGAAATATGTGAACCTGACCAGTTTCCCGTTCGGTCACACATTTTTATATTTGTATATATTTTGCATATTAAATGGTAGTTACTGTCCCTGACTTCGTCTAATTGGATAACTAGTTTATAAGTACTTACAAGAAGTGATTATTGTTTAGATTTATTAGAAAAGGCGACCCAGCGTCATATTGACAACGATGTAACGGTGATAGTTGTGGGTTCGATTTCCACATGGGGAATGAATTATTTTTATTTCCTCGCCCTAGTAACAAACACGGCGTTATCTTTTATTGTTGAGCGGAACTCAACGCCTTGCTTTGTGTTACTAGAATAGGGAAATGTAAATGATTACCTGAGAGCAAACGCCTACGCCGAAACTTAACAAATTTAGTACTGAATTGCACCTAAGTACCGTTGAATCTAATTAAAGCATTGACAACATCAACTGATTTATTTATAATAAAATACATTAAATATGACAAAAATAATATATTACATGTAAAGAATTTAATTTTCTATACAAATTAATATCCTAATTATGATATATTGTTAATAAATTATATTTATTAAGAGCTGCTTCTGTCTCTACTAATGATCGTTTAATATTATATTTTTGACTGCGAGTGAAATGTCAAGGAAAGCGTACAATATTTAAAGCTATATTGTTCTTCGAAATATTCGTGGTTATTAATTTTAAGAGGACGTCTTGGTATAGCGGCCCAGTGTGTGACTGGAAACGAACCGAGGTAGTGGGTTTGTTTCTCAGTCGAGGAAAGGTAAATTCGGCGGAAAGTGGAAACTGAATCTATTAAAAAAATAAGAAATTTTTTTTAAAAATATTATTAAGGCTATTCTCTCTCGGAGGAATGAAATTTGAATCGACGTTACTAGAGCGAGGATTGAAAATATGAAATATTTCATTCTTCCCAGTGGGAATGGAACTCACGGCCATCACGTTTACAAACACACACTTCTACCCCTGCACCACGACCTCAGTATTTTTAATATTAGGTAATATAGTTATTTTCTCATCTCAACCAAAAACGTTAATAAGTTAGATTGTATCTCAGAAACTTTGAACTCTATCAATCAAACATAATTACAGATGTATAATAAACAAATACATATGCAAAGTTATTAAGCAAATGCTCCTTCACTTATAACACTATATCGTAGATTACATAGTACATACTCGTAGTATTCTCATACACTTCGCCAAATCGAGAACAAGGTTGATCTTAAGTCTTAAGTAGACCACTTAAATATACCACAAGCTCAGAAGCATGCTGCATTTTAATCCTTTATGTACTTAGCATCTGGCTGTGAGGCGACGGTTATGGGTTCAATTCCCACTGAGGGGAGCCAATTAATTTCACTTCGCTGTTCTGGTAGGTAACAAGACAAAAACACACAATTGCTTCTAATCTAAGTTTTTCTATTTTTAAATATGAAATGTCCATTTTGACAAAAATATTTTTAGGTTTAGCAAAGTTTAAAAAAATATACGATAGCGTCTATAACCAATGAAAGTAAACGAAAAGTACAATAAAATTGTTCTTAAATTTTTATTGATCGTTTTCAAGTTAATGTACGTTGTAGTTTATTCCAATTTACGAATAAACCTTGCACTACTTTGAAGAATAAAACTGTTTAGGGTAAGATTTTTCAAAATTCTTATCATGCAAACATCGTAAACATAGGTTAGCTGAACAAAAACCTCTTTTAGAGATATTTTCAATGGTATTTTCTTACTGTACTTTAATTATAATATTTCAAACAATAAAGAATATATATGAATCTTTACACATTTAAGTTTGAAATTTCAAATTTGGACCCTTGATCAGCCTCCATAGCTGGTATAAGACCTATACGTAAACTGACATACCTACTAAACCCATCACAGTAATTACTCAGGTATCATTACATCGTCAGCGGGCAGCACGTGAAAGGACACAAGATGTCATGAACTCCAAGCTGGAGATCATCCATAACGTGGATTTTGCAAGAATGATGCTGATGGAATACAGTTTTATGATTTTGCTAATAATTGTTTGTAAGGTCACGAATAAATATTTACTTGTACATTAAAGTTTCATTTGTATCTGTTGAGTGTATTGTATGTAGGTATATTATGATTTGTACACAAACTCATAATGGGTTTGTATTAAGCAAAAATATAGCTTGTAGTGAAGAATTTGGAATAATTTTCTTCTTCTTTTGGTTTTTTTAGGTACAGACGATACTCAGTTCGGAAAGTTCTAGAATCATTAAGACAATATCATAGGAAGAAGATATTACAATTTTATAATAGACCTCTAATAGGCTAGGCTAAAAGAGCTAGTGACGAGCACGAAAAACTCATTTGAATTTTAACGTCGTTTTGTATGATTGTTATAGATCGATTCCCATTCGGGGCAATGTCGACGGTAAAACAAAGGATGGAATAAAAGCAAATGTTTCTAAAATATAATACTTGTGCTCTTTTTTCTGCAATTTACAATAATGTAATAACAATAATAACAACAATATAAAATTTTTGGCTATCGTTGATAATTAAAGCGACATGTACAAAAAATTATATATTTTATAATTTTTAATAAAAAAACCAACTTCAAACACTAAAATAAAAAGTTAAAAACATTCAAAATTAATCATTAAAGACTCCAGACCTTCATTATTTGTAGTGTTTTAAAATACTTAATATAAAAATTGACAAACGTACTAGTCGCCCCTACGATTATGAAAGTTTCTCTGGGATGCCATCATCAGGTCCTGGTTTTCATGAAATACCTCTTTTCCAATAAATAAAGAATCATCAAAATCGATTCATAAACCCTGAAGCTATTCGCGAACACACATAAAAAACGTATATACGTTCGAATTGAGAAACCTCTTCTTTTTTTGTCGTTTAAAAACGCTTTTGTTCATATTACCTATGTTCTATAACAAGGAAATCTAATAGAAATAATATATATAAAAATACGTAGTTAAAAAAATATCTAAAGATAAATAAATTTAATTTCAAGATACTCTTCGCATCATAATGTTGAAGGAAGGACGTATCGATGAAGCCGGTTTTTTAATAGGAAAGCTATGTATAAGTGACGTACGAATGTATGCCGTCAATGCCATGATATCGTTTTTAATACAATGACATACATCCGTGTAGACTGAAGAGTCATTTCCGGGAATCGAATCCGGGACCATTCGTTGTTGATATTATGATTATTATTTCCAATTATTAAGATCTTTGTGTGTTATCTATATGAACACTAAGAAATACTCATATTTGAAATCTGACTTTATCGTCAGATTCTTTTAGAAACTTGTCTTTATAAGTGGGAATCTTGTGTTAAGAGTTAAGACACCCCGTTCCCATTAAAACACTTCTGTTCCCCACTTTCCGTCAAATTCTCGAGGCATTAAACGGGCCTGCGTGTGAAATGTTTCGTTGCCAGAGCGAGGAAACGAAAATATTAAATATTTCATTCCCAAGAGTGGGAATCGAACACACAATCGTCGTGCTTACGACTGATTGTCGTCACTTGAGCCTCTGCGCCACGACGACGCCCTCAATATAATAATTTTCTCACACAAAATCGAACGTGCGACCTATGGCTTAACTAATGTGTCATAACGTGTCAAGTTACATCTATAAAGTATTTTAAGCTGTCATTTTGCACGCGGTCGTAGGTCAAGAGAGTTGCTATCTTAATAATTCATCATATTTTATACGTATATACTTATATTATTCGTATATGATTTTGACTTTTCAAAGTAAAGAATTGTGTTGAAATAGTAATGTGAATTATTATTTTTTGCTTCACACAGGTGATTATAGCAATGTAGGGGTTAGTTGCCCATCCCAGAATAGTCTAGTGTTCACCCCAGAATTTTTACCAAAAAAAAATCAAGACTGAAAAGTAAAGTACCAAAAGATCAGTTCAAAGCTAAAGTCCAGAAAAAAATGCGTTTTTAATTTAATTTGATTTTATTACTTGCAATAAGAAATACAAATAATACTGTAAATAAACACGCAAGTGTATACAAATTCTTCTCTGATACCGCCTATAGTCCAAACATTGCGTGTTAAGTGGAACTTGCGGAACTTAACGCTGCGATTACACATACTAGGCCATAAGGCACTTAAAGATACCAGTTAGTCATAGCCGTTGACAGTAATGATTTATTATATGTATAATTTAATACTTATTCATATTTTGTTCCCAAATATTTTTTTAAAAAATAAAGTTATACTTAAAACATTATAATAGTAGTGATCTAAATAATTTCTAAATCACTCTTAATACATGCGTTATCAATATGTTTTAGTGTTAAATGCATGTTATTATAAACGATATTTTTTAGTAAAGTATTTTTAACACGGGGAATGAATTATTTTGAGAGACGGAATTTAACGCCGCCCTTTGTCTTGTTATCATTGCGAGGAAATAAAATTCATAACTTTTCTGAGTACAATAGAACCCACAGCCGTCGCGTTTACAGTCAGATACTCTGTCTCTACAATATGACGGCCTGAATGCTATTCTAATTTCATAGTTATTATGAATTCTATTTTAATTAGGTGTAATATAATCTCTATCTAAGATCTCGTCATTAATTTTTGTCATCTTTAAGACAAATTGTTTTGATGTTTTAAATATATGTATAATGTAAAAATATCCAAAATTAATTAAAGCACTTTTTAAAGTCCTATTAGATAGTATGCCAATGAAAAAAATAATAATAATTGAACACACCGGGACTCGATCCCGCGCCTCTTGGATCATGCAATCCAAGCGCTCTAGCGCATTTGCAAGCACTTTTGAAGCACCGGCTCTCAAGGCAGTTGTGCTAAGAAACTGTCAACTATTTTAATAGTTATTATTAATTCCATATATTTTTATCCGTTAAATTTTAACTATTAATATTATTAATTTGTAATAGACTTTACCAGTAAAAAGTAAAATATCGTATCGTACTCTGTAAAACTTAATTTTATACGATTCGTTTAAATTCAGGGCCATCAAGTTAAATATGTACATGTGAATAATAATTGGAAATGGGTATATCGGGCGCATCGCTCGAACTTCGGAGACGACGACGTTAAATTATTAAATAAAATATTAAATTACTTTGGTATCGATTTTACTGTATGTTTTAAATATGTGTTTTTTTTCTGAAATATTTTTATTACAAGAAAGAGTGATCCAATGATATTAATATAAACTCAAAATATTAAGAACTAAAAGAAACTTTTCGATGAAAAATATAAAATTACCGAGTAGTCCGAAGGTCTCCAAGTAAAAAATTAACCCACCACCATAGCGTATCACAGTCATACTAATAAATATAAATTTCTTTTAGCTTTTCACTGTATCCTGCACATCACGCAGCAGGAGACAGAGGCAACCTAGAAATCTAGTTTTACCTAGCTAGTGGTAATTGAGCGAAGCGAGTGGAGCGCTCTACTAGATACTTTTTACACTCTTTGTCACCAATAGGCTCCCAAACGGTTTGACCGATTGAGATGAAAATTTGCAAACGTATAGAGATATGACTACGTAGATGGTTTTACTAATCGAGATTTTGCGACCGCAGCGAGTCAAAATTGAGGTCCGGTTCGCGCCCCTAGTCTAACCCACAACCGTGGCGTTTATAATTGGACGCTTGCATCCATACACGAAGGCGAATGCCACGTTTTATATTATAAAATACGTTCGACCGTCAGACCTTCCGTCGTGATGCAGCAGCAGAGCGTTTGACTAAGCACGATAGGTGTGAGTTCGATTTAGGCACGGGAGCGTGAACCAATTTTATTTCTTCATGCAACAAAATTGAAATTGGGCGATGCGTGAGGAACGGAACACTCCGTTCCTTAACATTAGATTCCCTCTGCCTATATGCGTGATACAGCGTGAAGCAAAAATAATTATGTTATGTAAATGAAGTTTACAAGAAACGATGTTTATAAGTACAGTATTTTAGTTTTTATTAATATTTCGAGGCTGGAGCCGCATGGTGTTAGACAAACAGAGTTAAGGTCTAAATGGTTATGATATCGATATTTGACATTGCATTCTATGAATTAATAAGCAAATATATTTATTTTTAACCTGTTTTTAGTAAGCTATAGCTCAGTAACGTTAATTTAAATGATATTTTGGGGGTCGTAGATTCATTTTGTTTCTTTATAAAATGTCAAATTAGTAAGTAGGCATACTGTTTTAACTACGTATTAGACTATTAGTCTAAAATTTCACCTCAAAATTCTCCTCAAAATTTCAGCTTTGCTAAAATGACGTAGGTCTGGCGGCTCTGGGATCTTGGACTATAATACATGTATATCTTAGTGACAGATACAATATCAGTACAGTACAGGATCTAATACAATACATAAGTAACTCTATTAATATACAATAATAGCCAGAAGCAAGCAATAATTATGAACATCGTTTAAATACTTTTAACACCCACGTTGTAACAATATCCTTTATTTAATTATACATTTACACGTGTCTAAGTGAAGGGATGGTGGAATTTGTAGTTATATAAATTCCACCTCATTAATTTCTACGCAGCTCCTGCAATCCATCCTAGGGTAATTCTTGAAGAAATTATTAAGTGTCAATACACTCTGTTCTCCGCTTTCACTAAGAATACGAGAAATTATATTTTGAATTGGGGTATGCAACGCCGCACTTTATTTTATCCGATCAAATGAAAATTATGGGGAAATGTAAAATGTTTATTTTAGATATGAATAAAGATAATGCTCATGTTCGCGGCGTTGGGCTCCGCCATACGTAATGCCACCTAATTCATTAACTAAGAAACAATATGCGATGGTTACCGGTTCACTTCATTTTCTCGTACCAGTAAAATAAGGCAAGGCGGTGAGGTCCACCACTTATCCATATGGAGTCTCTAATCCAGACAGAATGTGCAAAACTTAGTGTCTTGACACTATATTCTCTTTAACTACCCTGCTTAACAGAAAAGCACATTGTTTGAACATTTGATAATTTATCAAAAGCTTCGTCGCTTTTTGTTATTAAATATCACGGCCAAATGGCTATTTATTTTGTCCGAATAATTAAAATGTGCTTAATAGTTTATTACGCAAATAACAAACAAAAATTAACACACGACATTTTTGTTTTTTACTTCAATTCAAGGAGAATACTTGTAAATTGAGAAACACTGTAAATAAAAAAGGCTTTAAATTATTATTTTGACATTGTATCTATACTAATATTATATAGCTGAAAAGTTTGTTTTTTAAACACGTTTATCTCAGGGACTACGTGTTTGAAATGAAGAATTCTTTTGATCCTGTCCTCGTAGTCTATTTATCGAGAATATTATCCGCTGTACATTTAGGTAGAGTTACTTGGGGTTCTTTGAATAATCTGTTAATGGGTCATAATCAGAAAAGTGGACATTTTCGAATTCGTAACGTAACTGATAAGTAACAACACTGATAATGTTTGTTACGAAACTGATGATATAAGGCATTATACACAATAAAATAAGGATATTATATGAATAAAATATTGTTTTTTTTTATTTAATGAGACACAGATTAAAATTTTAAAGATTCAATCGTTGAATTAACAGATTATAAATGTAAGAAGAAAACATAACAAACTGACAATATTAACAATATAATAATGCTAGTTAGTAACGTAATAAACTTATATTTCTAGTTAGAGATCACAAAGTTAATTAAATCCACTTTAAAATATATCAAAATTTGAGTCGTTATCACAGGAATTAAGTTTAATTCTTTGTAAGTGTTTATTCCGCATATCTTCATATTTAATAGGATTGGTCTTTTTAAGACGTTCTCTATATCTTTTATGTATTTCAGCACTTGACATAGGAGCCATGACGCTTACTGAAAATACAAAAATATTTATCAAAAAATAATAATCACAAAATCACAACTAATTTCAGGCAGAATAAAAAATATTTTTAACTAAATCGGTTCAGCTGTTTCTGAGATTAGCGTGCACAAACACATAGACAAACAAGCAAACAAGCAAAAAACTTAAAAATCATTATTTTTGGTTACTTTACTTTATGAAAAGTCACTAATAGTTTTTTTCATATGCCAGCAATTTTTTTTTCTTATATACATATCTTCCATATACAAGCACCGGTTCGATACAATTTTATTATAAACATATATAAGAAAACAGTGGTACCGTAATTGTGAACTAGGCTTCATATTTTCTCAATTTCGTTACGTAAACGAAAATATAACGAAATTGAGAATGAAATCTGAGAAATTCTAACCCTTTTAAATATTTGCTCATAAGCCACGTGTTGCATCTGCAAGCACTGAAGTTCTTTTTTGAGATTTTGTAAAAAGAAGCAAATAACATAAACAAGAAAACGAAATTATAGAATACTTACCAAAATAAAAGCCGTTTATAACCCTGAGATGTAATTTCATGCATTCCCTCTAAAACATTTGAACCCCTCAACTGCTGCGAGTACACTACTGGTTGTAGCTACGACAGCATTGACTTTTAGAATTATGGTGCCACAACAAAAAATAATATTAAACACCATCCAAAATAATTGCGTTCATAATTTAATTGTACGTTACTAGCCCTGAGTAACAAAAAGACAATATTTTGGGACAAATTTACTTAACTAATATATATTGTTTATTAAATAATGTATCAATAAAAGTAGTTCTATTTAATATTATGCATAAAGTAAAGTAATATAAACATATCTGAAATCAAATAAAACCATAAACATTCGTAACAAATCAATTCTTAAAAAGTAAAGTGGTGAATGGGACACGAAAAATTGTATGGAAGCATTTTGAAAGGTTTTTTGCAACTAACAACAAATACTATTATTTGCCATAATACATTTAAAATATTACAAAAATCTTTAAGTTAATAAATAAATTTATCGTAAATAGCAAAATATTTAAATTATCTTAAAAATTGTATTTTTAAAACGCATTCAAAGTAGCGGGACAAGAAAAGACACAAAAAGGACACTTTTTCTGATTATGACCCTAATATAGATGTTCCCTCTGCCTAACCATTCTGTGTGCGGGATAGAGCGTGAAGGCGACAAAAAATAATAAAAATATACATATATTATTAAATTAAATATAATACATAATATATATAATACTTGTACAATAATCGTAAATTTAACAAAGCTAGCTCAATTGTGACCCGATAACCTCGAGTGGATCGCGGAAATCTAGATAGAAAAACTGGTCTTTCATTAATTCTAGGCTATATTCATTTATATATAGACTTAGACCCTGATTAAATATAAATGTATATATATATAATATAATAGGAAAATAAAATTAATTAATGAAATAGGATGAACTTCTGATTTTTTTTCAGCTTTAGCTAGCACTCTTTATCCCGCATTTATTGGCTAGGGCAAGAAAAAACAAACCAATTCCTCTTATATATGGTTATAATATAGGATTATATTATTACTACAATTATTAAGAAATCAACGATACCTTATATTTCTACAATCGAGTGAAAATAATCCAATAATAATTCAACCTAATAATCATCGAAAATATGAGATTGTACAAAATATTTTTTTTATTTTCCCTTTTCCATCAATATATAGTGTATGTAGTATATGTATCCAATGCTCCGGAAAACTGAGTTATATAGCACCTTATTTTCCACAAAGTAAAACATGTCCTTAAGTGGAAATCAAACCCACAACCATCGTCGTTAAGAATTTAATGTTACATTAATCATTTAAATTACTTAATAATTTATGTATTTAATGCCTACGCTTGTTGCAACATTTACATTCGTGATTATGATAAGCTGGATACAGTACTGATAATGGGTAGGACATTCTTTTACCATGTATGGAGTAAAGTGCGTATGTATGTGTTAGGAAATAAGAATATTATAAATGTTAATTGCTCGGGCCATCCTGGTGCAGTGGTCCAATAAATGAACGTTGGTTCTGGGTTTAATACTTACTTTTATATCTTACTGAAATTGGAATAAAAAATATTCTTCATTCACCGGTCGCACATTTTTCCTTTAATTTTATTATTTTGCAAGAGGCTAATATATTTTCCAAGGAACCTAATTTTAAGACACTCCGTTCCCATTAAAGATACTTTTTGAATGGCGGAAGTACCAAAGCGGGGAAAATTAAAATTTCATTAAATTAAATATTTCATTTTCTCCAGTGGGGATCGACCCCATAACCTGTCGCATTTACAGTCCCACGCTTGTGACCCTGCGCTACGAATGGCTCCTCCCTGCCAGAAGGAACTGAGTCAGGAAACGAGTTCCCTCTCTTTTCTCTAATAAAATGTGTAGGCTGTACTGTAGATTGCAGAAGTTAAGTAACCAAAATCTGCTGCCTTAAACTATACTATACTTAGCACTCTGGTAAGACTTTGATTATCTCGAAAATTGATTGGTACATGGAGAATGGAGTGTCTCAACTTTAAGTTTCCTCTGCCTACACTGATAAAGGAAAAATTATAAAGTATTATATTAAATTTATTATTTCTATGTATAGTATGAGCCTATTAAATTGTCATAAAATATCGTCAAGATCATCGGTTACATAAATTTAAATGTGTCAAATTCAGCACTTTAACGACTGCTTATATCAATTTGTATGTTAAAAACTTGATATATACGATTCGGTGCCATCGTTTCCCATGCTGTGCGCCATTATTGTAGGTTTGATTTTAATTCTGTACTCTGTGTAATATATATGTAATATTCTTTTTTCGGTTTAGCTTAATTAAGCGTGACGTTAGGTTGTAAGCACTGTGCATAATAACAAAAGCAATAAGTGGCGTTTTATTTTACAGCGATAATATTATTATTTATTTGGTTTGAAAAAAACATTTTTTTTAATTTTTGGCAAAATCTCTTTCATTTTAATTGTATTAGGCTTTTATAGAGTAGTGATTTCATTTAAAGCGGTGAAGACCAAAACACTCTATATATCTGTCGCGATATTAACTTAAGCTATTAGAAATCGTTTAACAAAAATAAATTATAAATTGATCCTAAATATTTAGCATAACACAAAAAAAAACATATAAAAATAATTTATTTAATTTATATTTTATAAAATACAACTAAAATAAAACGATGATATTGTAAAACCTTGAAGTCTTTAAATTTAACATTAATATCTGTATAATTATTCATATCAGTGGGATACATTGCGAAATAGGTCGAACTCAAACAAGTAAATAATTTGTACACTATTCTCATAACATTAGATAATTTAAATAATAATAACTTTTAACTTTTTTTTTCTTATCTAAACTATTAGTATCTTCTCTCTCATTGTGTCTCATAACTTGACACTCTATAAGTGGCAGAAGCGTATGATTGTAAATGTGACGGTTAGGTGATAGTGAGGTAAGTTATTACAATATACAAATATAATAAATTAAGTAATAAACAATTTAAATTTAACAAAGGCAAAATAATTTATTTTAACATTTAAGAAAAACTAAAAATTTATAAATAAAATCTAATTCAAATATTTTAAAAATATGTAACATTTATATAACATTTATTAAATTCATTAACAATAATTAATGTTTATAGTATTATGTACCTATTAAGGTACAATTAAGGTACCTATTTTGTCGTACTTAAATAAAAAAAAACTCGTATATACATCAATTTATTAATATTTAAATTTGTATTTATACTTCCATATACATATATCGAACGGTTACAAAATAACATACCAAACGAGATGTCATCACTTCACATTTACGATCACAAACATTCGAACAACGCGAAGAATAAATTTGTTACCAGTACACGAAGAGGTCACACTGACGACCTTACCGGAAGCAAGGCCGAAGGTTGTTTAAACGAATTAGATAAACTAATCGTTTATTAAATTCTATTTAATAAATTCAACGGGATTTGAACTCGTACCTCTGTGAGTCTCTAGATGCACTGGATTATATCCGTTATGTTAATTCTTAGGGTTCCGTATCTCAAATGGAAAACACGGAACACTTATAAGTTCACTATGTGGTCCGACGCCCGCAAACTTAGATTTCTCAACTCATTTGCCGAGTAATAATACTAAAATGATTTAAAATTATTAAATATCATAAAATGATTTAAAATTGATTTATAATATTTTACAATAGGATTTACCTTATAACTAAAATGGTTTTGTTTTACTTAATTGTTATTGATAAGAAGAATTTTAATTTAATATCTAACAGGATATGTACCTAAGTATTGTGTAGGTGTTTTTTTATTTATGAATTATTTTTTTATTTTCTTAAAAGAGCAAATTACATTCAAAATATTACCTTTGTGAACTTTACAAGGAAATGAAAGATTTAATATTTTCCTTCCGTTGAATTCCGCCACCAAAATTTTGAAAAACATCGTAATTTGTTTGTCTAAGAAAGAAAATATATTATGTTTTTAAATAAACATGCAATAGAGTTGTTTACATTACGTTAATGTTAAATTATTTAGTGAATTTTATTATAAAATATAATAGTAATGGTTTTCATTTTTAAATATAAATAAAAAAGCCTAATAACATTGAACAATCATATTAAAAAAATTAAGCAAGAAATATTTTTGGCTATTACTTTCTTCTTACAATATTTAAATGCATTTGCCCGACATAAGCGTAGGTAATAACATCTATGATATCACTTTAAGCAATATAAATCAAATTATTACTATGAAATTTCTAAATTATGTCCAAAAATGGTACATTCAATCGATTTAGCGCCCACGCTATACTTATACACGACCTCTAAATGCTCTAATAATGTGTTCATAGGAGTTAGTGTCAGTTGAAAACATTTTATTGATTTAAAAGGTTACGTGATATTACGTAAATTGGTTAAAAATTATAAATCGATTATATCTAACATTTTTGTAAAATTAGTTTAAATTGTATCTGTTATTCAAAATATGTTGCTTTTAATTGAAATTAATATTAATTAAGTACCCACATTTTTATCACCATTCAGCTTTAAATGTCTCAAATTTTGGCGAAAAGTAGAGTAACGTGTCATAATATAAAGTTTTATTTCTCCATTTGGCTTCACATTCCGCCCCGCACACAGCAGAGTAGGTTCTCTGTTTCCCGCTTAAACTTATTGTGAGCAGCGTAACTTAACTCTGCACGATGCCTCTCCAGAGCGAGGATTGTTAATATTTTTTTTCTAGAGTAGGGCCAAATCAAGCTCAAAGTCCGACTATGTCGCGAGCTTCTACTCTGTTTACGCTGCTCAGATTAGCGCCTTTTAAAATTTTATAGCAATTGTGTTGCCTTGTTAAATAATATATTTCTATCTTGCCGAACCTAAGCTATTCTTTTAAAACATTTAGAAGCATACTATTGGGTTTAGCAAAACACGTACCACGTTATTGCGTTTTTTTTTTAACTTAGCAGGATAGACAGAGGGAGCTTATTAATAAGAAACTCCGTTCCTCATTTTCTAACTAATTTACGAGACGAGACGTTGAGTCGGGGAATTTAACTCCGTGATTTGTCTTTTTATCAGCTCAGGTGAAAAATTAAAATAATAAATATTGTCGAGAGGGAACTCGATCTCTAATTATTGTCGCGTTTATAATAAGCAGCAGTTACAATCGTCGTGGCGTCGGCGTTGTAATTCTTACACAAATATTGTGCATTTTGTGGAGTAACAAATTTAAAATTAACATAATAACGTCTACGTGATATAACGTAGGTGTTGTTACACTGGCGCCATTAATTGACCAAACGAACACCCTATCCCCTCGTTGGCATTATGAGGTACGGACAGTTCGCTTACTTGCCCCAAATTACCACACTTACTAGAATACAACCAAATGATTTTAAAATTAATGTCTGAACTAAAATGCTGAACAAATTTCTATGAAGACGTATATCGGGCGCGAGTATTTAAATAATTTGCGAAAGGCACCGGTGCCGGTGGGCCGCTACTTTTAAGACTACTCATTTGAAAGACTTTGTGTTCGAATAACAAGTGGCTTCACTTACGTGTTCAGACTAATTTCTTATAATGATATCACGCTCTTATCGATATTTATTTATCTTTTATTTTTGAGGTTATTTTCTTAATAAATTCTGAGGAAAACAAAAGAAAGCTTAGTGACATTTTTTTCAATTGTCCATAGATCTTTAGTAAGGTAGTTCTAATAACTTTCTAAAGTCATATTATTTGAGACAATTTCATATTCGCTCATTGCCAACATATTATTACAGGCGGTCAGTAATTTTATACTTAAATGCTACAAATGGAATACATTGAAACGGTTGAGTTTGAGCTGTGTCAGTATTCGTCTATATATGTGTAACTGTTCTATTACTGAGTGACAAACAGATAAGTGATAACGCTTAGCCGAATCTACACAGCGTAGAATGTTGGAAAACAAAAAGTGTGGCGAAGCAATAAGAGAACATTTCCCGAAATCCCTACGAGAACGGGGTAAACAGGAAAAAATGTACATAAAGATATTACTTTATAAAATAAATTACCCCATAAAAATATTATTTATGACGTCAACAAGTGTTGACAAGAGTAACACTATATTCATGTAAAAATCGCATATATTTTTATTAAATTTACGCGATTCTAAATAGTTCTTCAGTTTCAGTCAGTTTCCTGACAACCAACTAATAAATTATTATTATTATAACGATCTAAAAGTATTCGACTCTACTGTACTGAAAATGTCAGAATTTTAATGATTTCCTCTTATTTACGATCATCTGCATCATTTGCCTTTTAAAATATTATAAGGTTATATCTAATAGGGTTATAAATCAATATTCGATTTGAATATACCTACTAGTAGGTAAAAAATTATTACAGTATCCAGGATATGCATTTTTAATACCATAACGATATTGTATTTATGTTTTTCTAATGTCATCATTAGCAACACGCGATGCCCCCAAAAGCCTTAACTCTAGACTCCCGCAGCATACCGTGCTACAAGCGGGATACCGCGTGAAGCTGAAAAAAATAAAGGCATCCTCCACTCTGGAAAGACAGTCATTTTTATCTTTCTCATTTATTTAATATCGCCTTAAAAGATTGTTTTTAGTTGCTGTATATTTTAGACTTTAAAATATCTTTATGCTTTATTAAGGTGCAGGAGTTCAGTTTCTCAATTTTTAAACCATCATTAGACCTAGAAAGTCTGGTGTCAATTTTTTTTAAACATCTTTATAAATTTCTTACTTATCTCGTATAATAAAAAAGATAAAATGCTATATGCAGAATACAGCAAGAAAATACAAAAAAAAGTTTTAAGGTTATTAGCTGAGTTCAATAGTTAAATAAGGTTTCTTGTTTATTGCTAAAATTGCTTTATTAACACATACATTTTTTAAACTTAAATTAAATTATTCTTATATACAATAGATACATATAATATAAAATGTTCTTACATAGTACAAAAATGTATTAAGTGCATATTTTTTAGAAAACCTACAAAAATGTTTACTTAGCTTGTTACAATTTATTAATGTTGTTAACGTCTTTTTATATTTTTTATACAATTTAAGAAAATAGTAAATTAAGTGCCTAGAACTTATTTCCTTTATATATCCACCAACATACTGCAGGATTGATAATTTTGTGAAATCAGCGGTCTAATAGGAGTACGAAGTGCCAAATCACTGCGTCCTCAACTATCGCTAGCGATCTAAAGATCATACCCTAACCAAACATAGTAGAGACAACTCTATAAAAAATCCAGCGAGCTCAAACAGCTAACTTAAAATGATGTCCACGCGGACATATCACACATAACAATTGCGAAAGTGACGTCACATTTTTTCTTTTGCTTTTTATAAGAATATTTTTTTAATATAATATATTAAAAAAATATTACAATACCTCACTACTAAGCCTATTTTGCAAAAACATGATAATTTTTATAAAACTAAAACGTATCACACATTTATCGAAGTATTCATAAATAATGTACATTTGATCATCTTTGGATTGCATTACTCAGTAATATTGATCTCGATTACCACCAGTACCCATGGCCGTAATACCCATAGGGATAGCCTCCGTAATAATATCCGTATCCCGGCCACCCCAATCCGTATCCGTAACCGTATCCGTAATGGGGATAATAGTGTCCATAGTGTCCGTACCCACCGTAGTGACCAAACCCTCCCCAATGTGATGCAGCAGTTTGAAGGTCTTCTTTCTCGTTCTCAATTTTTTGGTCCTGCACAGGCGCACATAGCGCTAGTGCTAACAAATAGGTTATGAAGAATGTGATGACCTAAAATTAAAATATATGCTTAGAGATTGTTACTTTTCACATGTTTTTTATTTATTTTATTTAAAAATATTTCGAATAAGATTTTTTTTTTCTATGTTGTAAACGATTTGATAGAGTTGTTTATTGTTTTTTTTAATACTTATTTGTTTTTTGCGTAGTAAATTCTCAAAAGAAATAAAAATTTAAAATATGCAGATGCCATCATTTCAATTGCCAAATAACGAAATAAAAAAAATAAGTTGCAAATAAAATATCCACAAAATATGAGATATACCCAATAAAAATAAAAAAAATATTTTTATTTTCTAATAAGGCACAGAGTAAATTAAAAAAACCTTAACAATGAAATATTTCGAGTTGTGTAAAAATATCCTCAAATTAAATAAAAATATACTCACTGTTTTACTAGCCATTTTCTGTCCTATCTTAGCCTTAACTTGTATGACACTGTCCACAAAAGCTGGAGACGAACGTTTTATATGAGTGCCGCATCGCACCACGCTTCAGTGTGCTTCCTTCTATGTTATTGACCTCCATGGTTTAGGATTAAAGACACGGTGTAGCGAATTCTGTTATGACAAGTACTTAATAATGTTTGATCGTTTTTTTTTTTCAGATTCAAGCTGGATCCTGCATATAGCAGGTTAAGCAGATGGAACCTAGTGTTCATTTCGGTGGAAAGAAGGAACACTCTTTTCCTACTTCCCGCTGAATTTACGAGGCATTATATATTGAGGAGCCGAACTTAACGCCGCGATTTGCCTCCTTACTAGAGCGAAAAATCATTTCCTAACAAATAATATCTCATTTCCTCGAGTGGGAATTGAATCCTCAACCTTCTCGTTTATAGTCATATGCTTAATCCGCTGCATCACGACGGCCTCGAAGGATAATTTTCTAGCTATTATTTAGCTAAAAAATTATCATCTCTTCAGTAATTAGAATTTATTGAAATTTAGCTAAAGCTAACCTACTTAACTTTTTAATTATAGTGTATACAGATATTGTAAATGTTCAACATGCAATTATTGCAACAAGAAAAAGTAATGACGATTTTTTTTACATCTGTATTGCATATAGCAAGGTAGGATAAATTTGAAACGTAAAAAAAAATACTTGTCGGGATTTGAAGCCGCACCTCTTGAACTGTTTGTAAGAGACGTGGGAGCAAGGTCTTCTTTTCTTAAATAATAATGATTATTAATCTTACCTACATCGTATTAAAAAATTGAAGCTGTTTTTTTCTACACATGAGTAAAATTCTATCTTTTCATTAAGTATTCAACCCACGTGGGTTTTGGGAACGTACATATACACCTGTAAATTACTTTAATTACTGTAACTTTATAATCTCGTCACGGAAAGTTTTGCTAGTTAAACTATTTAATGAAAGATGGCTACTGTTTTTTTCATCTAATTCGGGATGCGGGCTACGCAGGGTGCGCCCTTGCAGCCGTCGACATACTTTCAAGCAGGCCCAGTATTGCATTTTCTCAGGGATAGTGCACTCTCTTCCCTACTCAACCGGTTTCGCTTAAAACGCAATAGGGCTAACAGCATTAGCCTCCAGTCAGAAAATAAAGCCTCCAGTCAGAAAATAAAGTAGGACTAACCTCACGACCTTTTTGGTAGTGACTTTCTCTCGTAATTTACAAACAAAATAGGTGATAATTTCCTGTTAAGCCCAAGATTACGTCAGTTATCTAAAAAGAGCTGAATAGCCAAATTATTAAATAAATATGCAAGTGGGAATCCAATTTTTAACCACGATGACAGAAAATCTTTTTATTTACTAAAAAACTACACTCTAATAAGTGACAATGATTTCAGAAAATATTTAATTATATAATTGACTATTTTAAAATGTATTCCTTGCAGTAAAAAATCCTTACCTAAAAAACCTTATAAAATTTACCTTAAATATGATCTTAATATTGACGTCTAACCACAAACGTCCTGTATTTTGTTACACAGTTTATTTATATCTTCAATAAAAATACCTTTGAGGTGCGGCACAGCAATTGACTGTAAACGTGACATTTGTAACTTCGATTCCCATTCGGGGGAATAAATTATTTTCATTTTCACGCCGTAGTAAAGGAGACAAAGTGCGTCGTTGAGTTCCGAAAACAAGCACTGTCTCGAAAATTGTGCGGGTGCGTGTGCCTACCATTAAAATTATTCACCTAGTAGCTACTATTGTCAAGTTTAGCGTACAAACTGACAAATAAACTAACTATTTTAAGCAAATAACTAATTATTATACCCAATTTCTGAAAGAATATTTTTTAGTAAAAGTATAAAAAAATCCTCTGCTTATCCTGCTATAAGATTGAAGCCCAGGACCATCTACCAGTTAACATACCCTACAACAATCATACATTGTCAAGGCATAAATCATCAAAATCTTTATAAAATGATAATAAGTTAGTGTTTATAACTTTAATGAAGGAGAGGAAGGACCGTAATTAGCGTAAGTAGGCTCTTTATACAATGGGCGACGTTTCCACTAGGCGTAGATACATAGCTCTGTTGATATAGTGGTAAGATGTAGCGATTTGTAATTTTAAAAATCATATAATAGAAAATTATTTTCAACAACTTTTAGGAAGTGGAAAAAGTTAAAATTATTTTTTTTTTGCAAAAATTATGTACATTTTCTTCATAATAAACAATGTCATCTGTTCGTACTGTTTAAGAATATTCCTTTTCAGACAAGGCTCAACTAAAAACAGAGGATTTTGTCACTAGCACCATTTTACCCCTTTGTTAAAACGGGAATAATAAGATTTTTGTATATTTCCAGAAACCTTATTTTTTAAGTAAAAACGCTACTGCTTCTATTCTCTATTTACGACCCATACACAAGTCGGTACGTAACATCCACCGTCCTTCCCTTTACTCATTACGTTTGTCATTGATTCTTTTGTCGATTGTTTAAGAGTTTGTACTATTGAAGTATTAATAACTGATTTTTTTGGATAAAATTACATAAGTATTATAGGAAGATAGATATTGTTAGCTTTGTTTACATAATTATATCTTTATTGTTTTCGAATTTATTCTATTTTATATAGTGGGGTTGGTAGAGAGTCTAGAGACGTAAGTGATTGACCGCCACTCAACATGTAATGTCTTGGTAATGAAGTACATTACTTATCTCTCTCTCTTTCGGAGAAAAATGAGGAAAATAAGTGTCTTATGGCAACGGGGTGTCTTAATATAAGGTACCTCTGCCTACCTAATAATAATGAAATAAATGAAGTACATAAATACTTTTTTTTTAAATCTATACACATCTATCTATATATATAAAATCGAAAGGTCACTCACTCATCACGAAATCTCAGAAACTACATGTGCTAGGAATCTCAAATTTTGCATAGGATTTACTTATAGGACGTAGGTGCTCGCTAAGACGGGAATTTGCAATATTCGATTTCTAAGGGGTTGTTTTTGGGGTCGAAAGTTTGTATGAAACTTCGTTACTACTAATGCTAGGAGTCTCAAATTTTGCATAGACGTCACTAGGACGTAGTCATGGAGACAGAAATTAATAATAACATAGTTCACGCGGCTGAAACCGCGAGCGGGCCGCTAGTATATGTATAAATAAGTGATTGACAGGCACACAGTCGAAACTACACTTGCTTGGGAAGTGAAAGGGAATAAGAGGATTTCCCGAAATTCCTACTAGGACAGGAAAAATAGCATTTTACGGTTTATCATCCACGTAAACAAAGTTACGGGCTACGACTCGTATAGATATTATATTATAATATCCCTTACTTGAACCTACAACTGTCGTCTAATACTGGTATGTCTATTTTTAATAACAGCAACATAGCCAACATAATTTCTTTAGTTTTTCCTTCTGTACTTATAACGTAACTCTTACCGAATATATCACAATGACCGCTCAAAAATACCGCACTTAAGCGTGACTTGAATGAAAATTAAATTAAATTTTGCAAATCATTAAATGTTTCATACAAAAATCACTTTAACACCTTTAAAATAAGGGTCAAAATTAAATATATATATTTTGTTATTCAATGTTTCTTATACAGATTGTATGGAAGAATTTTAAACGGTTAACGCCAATAAAATCCTGCGAATCTCTCAATGAACGTAGTTATTATATATATTAGTATTCAAGTTTATTTTTTGTGTTTATATTGTTTTGGTCGCACTGGGTTAGTGTTGCGATTTTAATCTTATGAAGAGTGAATTCATGAATCAATGAAACCATTCTTCAGTATTCGTAACTTCGAATGAGTATTTATTGTAAACAAATGAATATCTTATTCTTTTTTTATTATTTCACGTTGTATCCTCCCACTAAATTTTCCTCTTTAAATTATACAGGGTTCCTGGTAAAAAAATATTGATTGAAGAATTACTTATAGGTCTCGACTGTTAATCCTAATAAACTATTGGGCTTGTTAATTTTCTTTTTAGTTATGCAGTCGGTGTTTTTGTTTTATAAATATATAGTATTAGTTAATGCTGATTGAATGCCAGCCTAACCAATTTCCAAATATACCGTATCACTTTATTAGCGATTATCCAAAAAAGATTCAAGTACAATAGATTTGATTGGAATTAGTTAATTTAATCTGATGAAGATTATCACATATTTTTCAAGATTATTCACATTTTTATGGAGAAGACACGAGGAACTAGTGGTAAGATATTTTGTTTAGAACTTTCTATCCTTGCGTGACGTTGACGTAACTAAACGCTACATGTCTTCTACGTGTATGTAAGATATATTCTTTAAATAAGTTTTTCTTGGAATAGAAATTCATATAAATATTATACAACCATCACGTGGACAGTGCGACATTATCGTCATTGATATATTATGTCGTAATTTAAATAAAGGTTTGTTATTTTATTACAGAAATATTATTTACATTTAGTTACAAAAATGTTTGTACACGTATATAGATTTCTTATGATTATTCTTCTTAGTTACGCTTCAGAACGAGTCAAGTGGGATATGCATACGAAAACTGTATTGACCTCCAAGAAACTGCTTTTAGTGGCGTTTTTGTGATAACAAACACTTAACGAAAAAGTAGATTTTTTTATATCTATAGATAAGATATCTTTGGCTAGGTTCTTTTTTCACCCATTGTTGCGTATCGGGCACATTTGTAAAGTAGGCCACTTATTTCAGTGTTACTCAGCATAATTATACATTTAGCAAAAGTAATATGTAATTGGCGATTATATAAGAAATTCAGGTCTACCGTCACGCGTCGCCAGGTGGCGGTGCTAAATGATTGATTGATTTCTCGAAATATGGCGTTTCGAGCGTGCCAGTTGAGCACAATTCATTTCGCCAATGTCACGTTGTATGGAAAACACACGAAGGAAATTAACCGGTAATAAAAAAGATAAATATACATAATTATAGAATACATGTAAAAAAAGAGATCCTGTGTTAGTACAGCCTTCACCTAAAACAAAACAAACACAAATTTACAATATATACACAACACATTAGATTAGTAATAAATAATATTTTACATGGGGGTTAATTTAAAGTTTTATTTTGTTAAGTTTAATATATTTACATAAAAATTTACATAAAGGACTAAACACAAACATTAACAAACACTGAACATTTAAAGGACGAGGGACTTTATGAGGGAGGACATCATATAAGGGACGAGTTAACTTAGGACAAGAGAAAAGGATGTGGGAAGGGGAGCCGTCGTCCAGGCCACATTCACACAGAGAGTGGTCCCTGACCCTGATCTTAGCTAGATGTACAGGAGTAGAAGCATGCCCAAGACGTAAGCGACAGATTGTTGTAATAATCCTCCGTTCAATAAACCTTTGAGAATAAAACCAAGGTCGCCTAGGAATATCAGGTTGAATAAGGGCGTAATACTTACCTTTATGGGATTTTGACTCACTCCAGGAATTATTCCAGGACTTATGCAGATGAATATCCGCAAGGGACATCAGATCTTGGGCGGAATTGGAGAAATGGTCTAATGTGCCACACTGAATAGCTGATTTAGCGCAGGAGTCTGCAGATTCATTCCCACTGATTCCAGAATGTCCTGGAATCCACACCAAAGTAACATCCAAACCCTTTAGATGACAAGAGTACAATTCTTTACGAATCCTTAAAACAATTGAAGATCTCAATCTACTATAAAATGGGCTTCCCTTTAAGGCCATTAAGCAGCTTAGTGAGTCAGTAAAAATAACTGTCTGTTTAAAATTGTGGGAATGTGTAAACAGGACTGCTTCTAACAAAGCAACAGCCTCGCCTGTGAACACAGATGATTCGGGAGGGCATTTAAATTGTAATATAATTTTGAATTTTGGTATCCAGCAAGCTGCACCAACACAGCTTTCTTTTGAAAGCTTTGATGCATCTGTAAAGATGAGGATGTGATTTGAAAAATTTTCATTTACTATGGATTGAAATTTTGTGTTGGTGCCAGGATCTCCCTTGGTTAGGCCAAGATTTGTGACGATACAAGGAGAATGAACTAGGGCGTTATACGGTGTAAGGAATAGTGGATTAGAAGGAAAACAAGTCAAAGGATTAGGAAGAGAGGTAAGTCTAAGGAAGCTATCAAGCAGGTATGGTAAAGGTTTGCCTTGAGGAATGAGATCAGCTAGCTTAGATAGCTTAGACCGTAGAGGATGGGAAGACAGCTGCAACATTTTACTCACAAATCGATCGGAAAGGAATTGTCGGCGGATAGGAAGTGGAGGATCTACACACTCCACCTGCAATGCATTGGTAGGAGTAGACTTCATCGCACCTAGGATAATCCGAAGACATTTATATTGTATTCGGTTTAATTTTTCAGTAGGTAATTTATTAAAGGGGTCTAACACAAATAATCCATAGTCAATATGACTGCGAATTATAGCATTGTACAGCAGTTTTTGAGTATAAGGGTGTGCGCCCCACCACACACCAGACACAGCTCTCAAAGCATTAATGCCTTTTTCACATTTCCTGCTGAGATATTCAGCATGAGCAACTCCGTTCAATCGCTTATCAAGTATTATGCCTAAAAATTTGACGTTTTCTGTTAGATGAATGGGAATATTATCACACAAAATTTGAAAATTTGGAATTACTCTCTTTTTTGTAAACACGACCGCTTGACATTTAGCTACCGACAATGCCAGGCCATGCTCAGAGAGCCACTGGTTAAGATAGTGCAAGGCAGTATTTAAGCGAAAAGTTATGTCCTCCATAGAATTTGAGCTGTAATAGAGGACGATGTCATCAGCATACTGAAGGATGTTACAGAAATTATTAACAGATAATTCAAGGTCATGTGTGTATACGTTATACAACAGCGGACTAAGAGCTGAACCTTGAGGAAGACCTTTCCAGACAAGTCTGGAAGGTATAGTAAGAAGCGGATGTCTTACAGATACCGATCTCCCGGTCAGCAGATTACATATGTAATGGGACATCCTCGGCGGAATACTCAGCTGACGCAATTTCTGCCTGAGCACCGGAAGAAGAACATTATCATATGCAGATGCGACATCTAAAAAGACACCAACCAAATACTCTCCTTTGGCAAAGGCTCGTCGAATATCTGTAGTAAGAATACTGAGACTATCAATAGTACTTAGCCCCTTTCTAAAGCCAAACTGAGAGGGCGCTAAGATATTCCTACTTTCCACTATCCATTCCAGTCGATTTTTCAAAAGCCGTTCAACAATCTTAGATATAGTAGATGCCAGGGCAATGGGTCTATAGGAATTAAAATCTGAAGGACATTTTCCAGGTTTGAGGATAGGGATAACAATTTGGGACTTCCATGAGTTGGGTATATTGCCTGATTGAAATATTTTATTTATCATGTTTAGAAAATGGTGTTTAGATTTATCATTTAATTTTGTAATAAAGGAGTAAGAAATACCATCCTCACCTGGACTGGTATCCTTTAAATCCGTTAAGACGTTTTTAAGTTCTTCAAAGGAAAAAGGAAGATCCATTTCCTCCGAAGATTCAACCGGCGTGGATATAAATAAATCTTGGGATGGGACAAAAGGAGGAGCCAATTTGTTTGCAAAATCGTTGAGCCAAACAGAAGGATTATTGGAATTGGGACTGCTGACATTGTTAAGAGATCGGCGAAATCTCTTAACATTTGTCCAAACAAGGGAAGGAGAGGAACGAGGACTAAGGGATTCACACAAACTTATCCAACCACGTTTTTTCCTTTTCCAAATGCAATTTCTAAACTTCGCATCCTTGCGTCTGTAGTCGATAAAATTTTCCATAGTCATACAGGCTGCGTATGACTCCTCGGCAGATGTTCGCCGAAGGACAGAATCAGAGCATTCCTGATCCCACCAGGGATTGAAATGCATCCAATTCTGAATGGAGCGGTATTTGGGGATATGTAGGTCAGCAGCAGACATAATAGCAGAGACAAACCCTTCATAGTAAACAAAGATACTCTCATAATTACCAGACTCAGAAAGATTGCACAACATGCAATCCACAGAGTCGGCGTACTCGTTCCAGTTGGCCTTTTTTAAATTAAATCTATGGGGAAGGGAAGGACTAGGAGTGGAAGGAAGTCTATTATTTAAGGACAGCAAAATCGGGAAATGATCACTACCATGGGTAGATGGAAGTACAGACCATGATAGTTGGGAAGCAAGAGAAGGAGAAGATAAGGAAAGATCAATAGCAGACCTAGGGTTCTGATTTGGATTAACCCTACGAGTCGGTGATCCATCATTGAGAATGCAGAGATCCACATCATCAATCATGTCCAACAACCAAGGCGAAAATCCATCACAGTAGTAACACCCCCACAAAGTGTGATGGGTGTTAAAATCACCCAGGACCACCACAGGGCTGGGAAGCGAAGAGATAATAGACTTAAGCTCTAGAAAGATGGAAGGGGAAGGATGAGGGATGTAAACAGAAAGGAAGGAAATACCAAGGGTCCTCACAGCAACAGCATTCAACTGTTGACTATGAGAAGGGAGAGGAATACGGGAATATGGAGAAGAGTGCTGGATGAGGATAGCACTACCTCCATACCCGTCATTTCTGTCCTCCCTCAAACAGGCGAAACCTGGCACCCTGAATCGGGAGTCAGGCACCAGCCACGTTTCTGAGAGGGCAATAATGACAGGATTATGCAGAGAAATAATATAAAGTAATTCATGCTTTTTAGCACGAATACTTTTACTATTCCACTGTAGGAAGGATAGTGGAGCCATTGTGAAGGATTTTAAAGATTTTGAGTAGGTTTTGGGCAACGTAGGACGGTAAAGGAAGTTCATCAGCAGTTGAGATTATGCTCACAAGAGTGTCAGTCAAAGCAATTAACAGATCCTTTGTAGATTCTGCTGAACTGTCAGAACCTTGACTAAGTGCACAACCATTAGGAAGGGATGAGGAACAATTGCTAATAATGGACTGGTGAGCTTGTCTATTGTATCCCTTTGCCATAGGAGCGTGGGGACGGGGAGCTTGGAAAACTGTTTTAGAATAAGATTTAGGGGAAGAAGCAGCAGGTCTGCTTTGTTGGGATTGGGAGTTTGTGAAAACAGGAGGTGAAAACATTTCCTTAGCAACATCAGCATAGGAACGTTGGACAGATGGAAACCGAGAGGATGCTTCCATATAGGAAATACACTCTTGCGACATAACCGACTTAATGTTCTGTTGTCTTACATACTCAGGGCACCCTTTTTCAGTTGCAAAATGTTTCGCTGTGCAATGGATGCAGGTTGAATTTTCCTGCCGGATGTCACATGCGTCACCAGTATGAGATGATGGCTATGACACTGTAATCTTGACATAGCGTACATAGCACTTTCAATATTACAAAATTAAGAAAGATGTATGTACGTCGTGACGCATTAACTTCTTTTCATTCTAGTAACGAAATAAACTGTTGTGTTGTTGAACTTATCTTAAAAAACCGTTTAAAATGGGTGAAAGTGGGAAATAAAGTGCCATAACACTAGGTCCCCCCGTATACCCTGCTAAATGCAGGATACCGCGGGAAGGTATTTATTATTTATCAATTTACAAATATAATTAATTGTAAAATATATATTTTTTCTTATTTATTTACGCAGATTAAGACAAAACTCATAGAAATATATCAATCACGTCTAACAGCGCCTGGTACTGGAAGCTTGGTAGCAAATTCTGTAACTAAACATTTGCTACAAAATCAATATCAGGCACCATAAATATGTTTTATTCTATAAAAAAACAGAATGTTTAACGCTCTTGGGTGTTTTTGGTTGTTGGTTTTTTTTTTGTTTTCTTAATTATATGTAGAAAAAAGAAAAACTTTCCACTGCTGCAATGGTACCATTTTTTGATAGGTTTCCAAAGTGGGCCTAGCTAGTATAGTGCTTCCACCAATTTTCGTGCTTTCAATAACGTTGCCAAACGTATGTGAGGTTATAAATGACAACACCAAATATAAAACAATTATATTACATAAAAACTTATTGAATAAAACCTACATATGAAAATAAATTAAGTTAGCAATTATTATTCCTCATAAGAATTGCTCAATCGGTGCGTACTCTATATCTGAAGCGCTGCGTAGGTGTCCTGGGGCGGGCCCTCTCCTGAAGTACTCAGCGACGTTGCCACTCACACTGCCGTAAGGAATGCCACCTTGAAAACATAAATAAATATTTATAACAATAAATACTATTAAGTTCGTAAAATTAGATAAGTTTTATAAATAATTTTATTCTATCAACGATAACTCTGTAATGTTTTTATTTGCCACTTTTACGCTTTCGAAAAAAAGCAAGAATAAAACTATTCTTAATATTTTATATCGATGAAAATTGAACATTAAAAGATAATTATGTTATCGTCACTTAGCATTACATTAAAAATTTATGAATAATAATTTTACCATAAGAAAGTCCAGGCCCGGGCAGGGGAGCGTGTCCAGCGCTATCTGGCGTCGGTGCGCAAAGTGCAACGCACACAATGCATAGAAGAAATACAATCTGTAAATATGAAAAATTTGATTGAGAATAGCAAATAATAATGTAAATATTTTAAATAATTTTAGGTATATTGTTTTATTTACACGACGCAGTGGTACAAATTTCTTGCAAACGCGACGGTTGCAGGTTTACAGTCTTGGCAAAAGAAAAATATCTTCGTAAGAAAAAGTATAACGTTGAATTCCGCCATTCATGCAATGTCTCGAAAATTGGGCAACACTTAAAAAACGGAGTGTCTTAACACTACATAGGAATAGGGATACGCTACAAAAAATGCCCTATCTGTATCCTTAACACACGAATTTTCTAAGTAGTTCACAAGAACCATTCGCGCTGTACTATAACATTTTCGACGTGTATTATTTTAGCCTAGTATCGAACCATGAACTTAAAATTCCAAGCAAGGCTATATGCTGATACAATGTCAACAGCTTTGCGAATGAATATCAAAACGAATGAATTATATATTGTATATTTACTTCCTGAATCATTACTATGTAATGAAATTTAGCCGATTAAATTAAAAACATATATTATTTACAAGTATGGCAACCAAACAAAACGGGGTGTTGAATTCTGCCTCTCAACTCCCTCTAGGGGGAAAGGAGAGAACGGAGTGTTTTAACACTAGGTTCCCTCTACTTATTCTGTTCTAGGCACGATACAGCGTGAAGCGAAAGAAAAAAAAAGATACTATGTAATTAATGTATATAACATTAATTATCTCCCTTCATTAGAATTATGTTATGTTAGTAATATCAAAGCCTTTTCTATATCAAAGTTATTTGAAAGTTCTCCATATAAATATGCATTAAGCATGCATGTCTATTAGGAATCAGCATATAAATATAATTAATTCTTACGTTATGGAAAAGTCATATTGATATTACTTATCCTGTTTTTACACTGGTCTAGTTCAAGCAAAGCAGCTGTTAAATATTATATTACAATCCGGTCTCTAATTTTCCGGCCAATTTGAGACATTGTGTTGAATGGCGTAACTTAACGCCGCGCTTTGTCTTGATTATGAATTAAAAATGGGGTAATGGGGTATGAAGATAAAATTTTATAATGTACTTATAAATCGATTCTTACTGTCAATATATTTATGAGTGTAGTTTAAATATTTTATTCCAATTTGAGATTATATTCCTTTTTAATCGATTTCCATCCAAATATCTTAACATTCTTTATGTTATTTACGGAATACTAGCCTTTACTTAGGCTAATGGACATAATAATTGACGGTTATACGGGTATATATATGACACATATAGAGTTGTAAAATAACTGTTTTATATAATAATTAGCAGATTTTTTTGTACTTAATGAACAGATGATTGTGTTTAAGCTAATAATGTTATTAGAAAACGAAAAACATCTACGGTAGTAAATAAATACTTGTATAGTTCAAGCTGGCGATTTAGATGAAGCTACAGGTAAAAGCTAGTAATATATAAACAATAAAAAGTTTCAAAATTATTTCAAGCAAGCAAAAATTTCAAAAATTTGAACTTACTATTTGAACATATATATACAATGTCAAATTTAACGAACCTGTTTAAACACGGACATGATGGTCACAGGCGCAGTGGTAACTATGGCGCGCGCGACGTTCACATTCTATTTATATTGAAAATGCGACCCTCGATTTATGTTTGGAGTCTACTTCTTTATATGTAAAATTGTACATATGTTAGAAAAATATTTAAAAAGGCGTTTTTTATTATTATCAAGCAGCTTCACACTTGTAATCGCATTGTAGGTTAGCCAGAGTGAATCTAGTGTTAAATCTCTCCGTTCCTAATTTTTTCGGCCAATTTTCGAGAAATTGTGTGTTTTGTGGCGGTACTTAAAGCTATATTTTGTTATGTTATGAAGGCGAAGAAATAAAAAACAATTAATTCCTCTGAGTGGCTATTGAACTCATAACTTTTCGGAAAAGTATTCTATTTCTCTTGTTCACAATAAGTTTCTTAAACAACAGTTGAAAAATCTCTGCAAAAATGAGTTATGTAAACTATCTTCATCGCATGAACACAGAATAGGGGTAGAAATAATCGACGTCATTATTATCATCATCAGTTGTACTTAATAGAAATCATTCTCATGAAGATTAAAGCTCTTCCGATACTGTGTAACTGACAGACAATGTATAGACAAAACTACTGAACTTCGAATATTAAAATTTAATAAGTGGGTTAATTGGGGAGTATAGTGGAATGAACTACAAAATGATTTCACGAAATTCGAATAGAAACCGGAAAATACGACAGTTTCCATTTTACGTCGCAAGGTCTACGAAAATAACATTGCGGGCGACGACTAGTATAATATAAAAACTATATCGTTTACTAAGTGACTGACAGTGCATACACTAAATGACAGCCTTTAGAAAATTAAAATTTGGTATTTTTTTTTTTACTTCGGTAGTGTTCATATTTATTACAATAAGCTTTAGTCAATATATCAGGACAGACATATTGAATTTATTTAATACTATTTGCATATAATATGTATGGATATTAAGGCCAAATATTCACCTTGCTCTTGTACTAGCTTTAATTTCCTGTATGAAATTAAAGCTTTACATTTTATTACTTTATAGATTGCTAATATTTATAATAACTATAGTTTAATGAATCAATTGAGAATATGTAATGGATATCCTCTGAATTGAGATGTTGTGCTAGATCTATATTTCTAGATCACAGGTTCAATCTTGTATTTATAGTGAAATTTGAATTATATTACTGAACTTAACGACTCTAACCTTACCAATATATGTATACTTAAAAAAAATTTGTTTGTCTGTGTTCAAAATTAATAAGTTTTTTCGAATTATACACATAAACAAATAATATTCAATAAAAAATATTTATGTATATAGTTCATACGCGCGTAGTCGCGGGCGAGCAGCTAGTACCTGTACAATATAAACTAGTCCAATGAGCTTCCTTAAGCTAATAGAGGTCAAAAGAAACTATTGTTCAAAGCTCTATACATGCTGGTATACAGTAAAGCCTTGTATGCTAATCTTTACCTAGAATGCCATATGGTTTAAAACTTATATATTATAACTAGCGAACCGCTTGCGACTTTGCCCGCTTGAAAGTGATATATTTTTTTTTATTTATAAGCCGATTGAAACAGAACAATCATTAAATGTCATGGAAAGTTCACCGAAATACGATGGTGAAAACTGTTTTTAAATCAGTTGAGCCATTTCTGAGATTAGCGTGACGCACAGATAAATAGACTAATCGACAAATTGAAAATATATTATTTTTTTGAGTTCTGTTACATTCATAAACGTTCCAAATAATAGTTTTTCTCATGTACATATCTTACAGGTGCAAACAGCGATCAGTTACAGTTTCATTTTATGTATAGATTTCGATTACTAAAATCCTTATATTATAAGCCATGGCACCACGACATTACATACACTGGTTGTGGGTTGGATTTTTCCTCGAGATAATGTTATTAATAATATATAAAATTGTTTTCACTGTAGCGATTAAGAAATTATTGACTTAGTGTATATTTTAACCATAAAATAAACCTAGACGATATATTTATATAATAATTATAATAATTTTATTATCAACCAAGTATTAGCATTTTAACAATTTAATTTCATTTTTAAAATGTTTATGCAATTTTTTAGTGACCTTTACGTAAAGTTACGTAATGTAAGCATGCATTACGTAACTTTAATTGCGCTACTATTATATAAATATTATATATGCACATTTTTGACTTATTCCGGTGAAACTGTTATTAACTGTAGAAACAAGATGGCCACAATCTCAATATATCACCAAAAATATAAATATTCCCCCAAATAATAATCAAATCTGCAAACACCGATTGGTTAGTCAAAACGATATATATATATATAAATATATATATATTTTTAAAAGTTTTAACGGTACCTGGCATGAATTACTTTATTTCGCATTAAAAACAATTATCGAATAAGGAGGCCAGGAAAAACTCTTCAAAAATATTTTTCCTACATACGTGATTAAATATTCATGCTCTCCCCGACAAGATTAGAAAGTTATTATTATTACTTTATTTGTACACCACAATATATTGAATAAATATACACATATTTATGCAAAATACTATAATATTCTTATTTTTAAACATGTAAAACAAGGTATGATGAGAATTGATCGTGGCGCATTGGTACATCGTCAGACTGAAAACGTGAAGGTTTGATTCCCACTTGGAAGCATTAGTTATTTTTATTTTCTCAACGTGTGGTAAGAAGACAAAGCGTGACATTGAGTTGCGCCACTCAGCACACAATGTCTCGAAAATTGGGGAACGGAGTGTCTTAACATTAGGCTGTAGGCAGGCTTGCTAGAAAGAAACAATGAGGTAACATTAGCGTAACTTTTTTCTTTAATTCCTTAATGTAGTAATAGATGGCGCGAAACTCTACACTTAACAAGTTACTGAAGACAATAAAGGTATTACGGTCATAAGATCGAAATTATTATTATTATTATTATTTTACTGTGTACTATATATTCTTATAAAATATATAAAGCGTAATTACAAAATATGATAATGCACGTATATATAATATGAATTAACAGACTATGTTAATGCTCTATTAATAGATCTAGGAGTTAAGTTAAAGTTTGTACTTGCCCTAGAAACGACTTGCTTTTGATTCTCAGTGCGGCACAAAAACTTCATTAACTGCAACATTTCCTTGACTCACGTTTTTCAATCAGTGAACATTTCAAAACTTTAGATTCTCTTCGGTACTTGTTACTTGTTGAAATTACAAATAACTTGATTGAACTGCGAAAACCAAGTCTGCATAATTTACAATATTTTTTATTATAAATGAAATTGGAATAGACTATGAAAACAATTATTGTTTCGTTTTATGAATATTAGATATTGGGCGACAAATTGGTAAAAGTTACTTGTTTAATTCTATAAACATATCCGTGTTAAGATTTTGATAAACTTCCAGTGTGAATTTTAAAAGTACTTAATTATCAAAATGAGAAAAAATTATTTTATAAAATAAGCGGAAATTTTACATGTATTACAGGAATATCCAGTAATATTATATTTATTATCATTTGACATACAAAAAAGCAATATCAGAAAAAAAACATTTAGCTATTTTATATTGCCAGGCTTTCTTTTACCAATACAATGTAAAACTAATTCGTCTATTCATCGCTCTTCAGTGTTATTCGCTCGTATGTACAATTATGTATTATATACTTCTGTATTATAATTTTGAAAAATTATAATTGTTATTGATTTATTACATGCATATAATATACACAAGCAAAGGATTTGTATTTGTAAAAGATTGTACATATTCTTCTGGTTTTGTAGAGTAGAGTAACACAGAGTTATTTTTGCAATGAGTAAATATTATTTTATACTTTTTTAGAAACGTATGAATATTGAACATAGAGGTATTTGGACCTACGCCTCTTGGAAGCCGTCAAAGAGTTGTAATTACTAAGCCACAGGTTAGCATCCAGCTACGTCAAAATTCGTATACCCTTGTAACAACTAATTTCATTTAAGTTATTTAATTAAGTTTCCAAGAGGCAAGGGGTTAAATCCCGGTAAGTATTTTTTTTATGTTTCTAAAAAAAGCATTTTTCTCACCACAACACTTTCAAAATGTTAAAAATATTGTTTTATTAAATCTAATAAAAATACGAATCTTTTTTCAAACTGTATCTAATCTTCACTTTTCATCTGAATTTTAAATTCATCAACATTGCATGTTGATTGATAGAACTCAACGCCGCACTTCAATCCGGGAGATCGATTCCACAACAGTTTTCATTCAAATACCACCTCACGGCGCCACGAGGGGTATATATGAAATTAGGTCATAAACACTTTATTGCTCAAAAATGATAATACCAATTTTACAATGTTGACCAGTATAGTGTAAAGGCTGTAGACAAGCTATTATTCTTAAAGACTTATAGTAAGAGACTATTTTTAGCGGATACACATACAATCATGTATGATAATATACTACCAAAGCTAAATATTTATAAATAAGCGAATTATTTATAATATTAGTTCATGAGAATTAAGAGGAGAGTGGATCTAATTACTTAATAAAGTCTATTACAAATCAATTATAAACGGTAGCAAGTTCTATTCTCAACAACTTTCATTTGACCCAAAACAAATCGTTTTATCCTACAATTATAGTAGTTTTGTAAGGGAAGTCGGAACCTAGTTTCTTATAATGAGAAAAAAGTGAAGTAGATTGAATTTAAAAATGTCTTAATACAAGCTGTGGTATCGTTGAAATCTTTTGTATCAGTTTCTCTTGTAATAATATTTTTTCTTTTGAAAGGTTTTTTTACTAATGGCTTGTTTATATTGCTCATATATGCTTTTATTGATAAAAAATATTGTTTCCACAAATTTAATAGGTAATTTTCATGTAAATGCCCAACGTTGCACAAATTCGTAAATATTTTAGAACAACATAAGGATGGTACGTCACGTAATCAATTTAATTGTACTTCTTTTATATTTTTATTGCAAAAAGGTAGTGGAAATGCAACAGTATGTTAAAAATTCATAAATACTATATATAAGTTATAGAGAACTTTTAATTATTTTATAATTACTGTTTATAAAGTACTTGTAAAAATTATTCACGGCAGTGACCTAGACCTCTCGCTTCGGTCGGTGACACTCGGACCATTTGAAACAAAAACTGGACAGAACCAACAAGAATTATAAAGAAAACATGATGCAACTATTAATTGCCAGATGCTATTTTAATACTTTAAACTTTAGTGTTCGCTTAAAAACCATACCTATCTCAAAGTGGAAATAATAATTTTGGGTAGCTATAGCTGGAACCGCTTTATTTAAGCAATCGTATTTGCTTCGAATTCAGTGTTATTACCTTATTTGGTTATTAGCACAGTTTAAATCTTACAGGTTAAAAAATAAAAATATACAACTTTTATCACCTCATTACTACATAGGTAGTAAAAAATATTTATTTATATAATTTTAATACGTGCAAAGCACAAATATTGATTTGTAACAATTGTTTAAGTATTTATATAATGTTACTTCTAAACCAAAGGTGGTCAGCGACTTCATTAGGGTTTCGTAATTGGCAAACTAGTTCCACATTGCTAAATGAAAGACCTTCCACCTCACGAAAGGTAATTCACAGCATCTTATATATATAGAACTTCTTAGAACATTCCCGACTGGATTCTAATTTAGATAAAAGTTTACGGCACGCATTTAATCTGTAGGTTATTAAAATTAAGCTAATTTTCGAAACAAATTATTAAACCTTTTAACTGATATAAAAAAAATAAAATAAAAATTTTTATGATTGAAACTATCAATAAATTTAATATAATCTGACAATTGAATGAAATCAAAGCAATCAAAAGGCATTGTATGAGTTCTGAGCTAGCTTATTTCTTTGAAATACTTTTTCATTATAATTTTTTGTTCTCACGCTGTATCCCGCATATAGAAGGGCACGCAGAGGGAACCTAGTGTTAAGTCGTCGTCACTTTTTGAAACATTGTTGAATGGTGGAATTCAACGCCACGCTTTGCCTTGATACCATAGAGAAATAATAATTCACAGCGCGACTATCGCGTATTAAAATAATATTCCTTATGTCAATAAACAAAATTTTAAAAATATCTAAAATATCTAAATTTTGAAAGTTTGATTCAAACTGTGAGGTCTAAAATCGTAAACTAATGTTAATTAATTTTAAGAAATGTCCACAGGAGTTCACTGCCCATTCAAAGTAACAGCTCTCTAAATTTTCGATATTAGATAAAAGGGATTGTTAGAAACTGTGAGATGCTAATACATCCTATTATGCACTTATATTCCTTTCTTTTTTTATTTTCCTTTTCGTGGGCGACGTTTTAACTGATAATCACATGCAGTATTCAATTGCACTGTAACTACGTAATTATGAACTTATTCGACATAAAAAATAAAATTGAAATGTGACACTCGTGAACCAGTAATGGAGTTACGTCAATCTGATCAATTGTAAAGTACAGTTACATAAGCAACCCTCTGTTGAGCAAAACTGTTACTGAATCATTGCGTCAAAACTGTTAAGCTTTTTGTTTCATATTAGGCTTTACATATACAAAGCTTTACACATTTCAACGTTGTATGTCTTCTAAATGGGATCGGAGTTCCTTACCACTATGACCGTACGTACCGTACAGGCAGAGGGAACCTAGTGTTAAGGAAATCCGTTCCCATTAAGACACTTCCGTTCTCCACTTTGCGCTGAATTATAGAGTGGTGGTAGATCTTTTTATATTTCATAATAATATGAGGTTCAATATTGCTAAGATGTATTCTCAAGTAAAGTACAACGAATAATATAACAGATTACTTGTTCAAAAACTATGTTTTAGGTCGTCGTATTTAGCTTCAAATAGCATAAAAAAGAAACTATAAAAATATCTGCATAAAAAGCTTTTAATAGAATGACTGTGTATTTATATCTAACTTTTGTTAAAAAGTTATTAGATTATATATATTGAAATATCATAGTTTTTCATGTTTCCGTGGACAACAATAAAATTTTTTATGATTGAAACTATCAATAAATTTAATATAATCTGACAATTGAATGAAATCAAAGTAATCAAAAGGCATTGTATGAATTCTGAGCTAGCTTATTTCTTTGAAATACTTTTTCATTATAATTTTTTGTTCTCACGCTGTATCTCGCATATAGTAGGGTACGCAGAGGGAACCTAGTGTTAAGTCGTCGTCACTTTTTGTCGTTTTTTGAAACATTGTTGAGTGGTGGAATTCAATAGAAATAATAATTCACAGCGCGACTATCGCGTTTAAAGTCACACTCTTGTGCCACAGTAACAAGACGGCCTCTACTTTACTCGTACATTATATTATTATAAGCATTGCTTTCAATTGCATCAGATAAAGAAACCTACTTCATATTTATTTATTAATACTAAAGGGGTGTTCGATTTTACAATTTAACTTAAAACTTAATGTCTGTTTCCCTGCAAAATGAGTAATACATATAAAAAACAAACTAAGAAAAAAATCTAAATAGTAAGTTATTTTCTGTCCAGCTCTTTAAAAGTGACTAATTTAGTTTTCTAAATTTTTTTACGTGTTATGCTATTTCAATATGATTCATGGAGAAATCAAAAATATGATGACATTTTTCAATTAGTAATCATAAATTAATAATCTTGTCTCATCACAAGTTTTTTTCTATTTCTATGTTTCACTTAGTTGCTTTTAATCAAAGAAGTTTAGGCGTTGCAAAAAAATTCGAAGATGCTTAGTGAATCAACCAAACTAAGTAAGATTTAGGCTATTTATTGAAACGTTCCTATCAATTCTTTTCATTAAAACCATCAAGGTGACAGCAGCTCATCGATGGATTATATTAATAAAAGAAGAAAAGAAACCTATTATTTTTTATACCTGCATATTTTGCCTTGTTGCCCAAGAGCCACCTTGCCTAAAATATTTAATACCACCAGTGGGAATCGAGCTCGCGTTTACTTTTGTTGTAATATGTTAATTCATTTCCATTTAGCTATAGAATGTAAGTGTGACAGTGGTCAAATTATTCTAAGAACTTATAGTAGCTTCACGTACTTGCTTTCACAGTTCGATATCCGGCTGCCTTTGTGTCCTAGCAAGCTATCTGTTTCGTTAATCGTCAGACTTCTATACTGTTTTTTATCTCAATTTCACTTAGTTTCTAGTAAAAGATACAAGAATAGAGCGAAAAACGGTGTTTGGTTTTAATAAATTTAAATATTTAAGCAAATAAAATAGAAGCTATAATTAAAAACAATACTTGGATAACTATTATTAAGATCTAAGTATTGTTTTTTTTATATTCCTTCTCGTAATAAGCTTATAGGACGCTTCGCTGGTAAGATAATTATATTCTAATCATATTGTAATTTATATACTAATATTTTATAGTAATATTAAAAAATATTACGCTAGAGTTCGATGAAATAAAATTAAATTTGTTTATATCGCTATATTTTTAATTATTATAATACGCTTGCGCGTGCAAATTAACCCACAACCTTAAACAGCGTACGGTCACTAGCAATCGGGCGGTAACGCTTGACCGAGGAGATAAATACGCTGGTCAGTTGTCCGCCCCGGCCAGTTGACCGCCGTGCCGCGATCATGTAAACAATGTGGAGAATAACAGTGCTGTTTATAGTTAATTTAACACTCTGTAGAGGCATCCGAGTGCCTATAGACTGGAATGATGAAAGTGAAGTGAATAATCAGCAGTTTGAGGAAGCGCAAGTTCAGAAAGTAACTCAAAAACCAATTTATAATGAATATTTCCAGTATACAGCGAAGAAACCGCAGTTTGCCATTGACATTGCTGCCACTCATGATGTACAGTCACCTGAGAAACTCTACAAATCGCATCCAGTAAAACCCCATACGGGATTAAGTAAGCCCGAACTGGGACAACATCATTTATTAAGCCATAAGCAACAATCACATCAACCTTATCAAGAGTTTGTGCATAACACTGGCTTGAACTATGCTAAGCCAGTTTCGACATCCTATGAAGTATATCATCCATACAAAGCAGAACAGCCGGCCTTACAACAAATATACAAAGACCCCGTCTTAGATAAAATAAGAAATGATTTACGTAACAGCAAATACCGACTACAAAATTATGAAAATGATGCAGGGCAGTCAGATATAACAAAAGATGAGTATTTAGAAAGCCCAGAACAAACAGATCACAAAAAGTTACCACAGAAAAATGTACCAGCCCGATTTGAAGTTCATAGACCTCAACGACGCCCTGCCTATTACCGTGTACCGCCGAGGTCTAATCACAGGGAACAATATTTAAACCACAAGCTAAGGCACCCATGGAACCAAAATATCAAAGTTACTCCTATGCACTATCGTCCAGTGAAAAATCACATCCACAATTTAAGACAACAACATGCTCTTAAATTTGATGATGATCAAAACGAATATCCTCAATTACCTCCGGTAGAAAATTATGCTGAGCAACCCGAAGGATATGATATATATGAAAAGGGAAAAGCTACATATGGAAAAATTCGAAATGAATTAAGTAATTCATTAAATAAAATTATTCCAGAAAATAAACCTAATGCTAAGTCAAACCTAAAACATAATAACGAAGATGGAGCAGATTCTCAAGAAAATGAAAACGAGGATGAATTTGTGCCCATTAAAAATTATGCTCAAGTGAGGAAATTTGAAACAACTAAACATGCTCCTAGGATAACTGCTCTTGAAGATGCTGAAAATTTTGAAGAAATTCAAAATGCACCCCGCCTTCGAGAAGCTATTAAAAGTACTAAAGCACAAACAGTTTATTCTGAAGAAGGTTACGAAGATGCAGCTTATGATCACGCTGGAGAACATAAACACGCATCTGATCATGAAAACCACGGAGGATATCTCAAAGAAAATGAAATTAGTGGAGGTAAATATAAAATACCGTCGGTCAGTAATAACTATGATAATGCTAAAGGTTCTGAGTACCAAGACCAAAGCATACATAAAGAAGATTGGAACGATGATAAACACAAAAAATTGGAAGAAAGTGATTCCAGTGACTATTCCGAAGAGGAGGATGAATATTCTTTGGATGCTGACGTTGTAACGGGCGCCAAATTAAAAGAGAACGTTAACAGAGACAAACGTAAAAGTGAAAATGTAATTAATAATGAAGAAAAAAGACTAAACATGAAACAATATAATGAATCTGCAACACAAGTCAGGGAAAAAGATTTACTTTTAAAAAACTCTACTCAACATGATGTAATGAAACGTGAAACTATACCAGAAATTACTCAAATAATAAAACCACAAAAAACAAAATTAAAAGAAAAAGAACCTGAAGCTCTTGATAGCACTCTTGAAACTAAATATCCATATTACTCCAAAGAAAATAAAATTATTAACAAGAATTCACCACTTCGATATGCGCAAAATTTCGCATTCATCCCGAAAAAAACGAATGGAGGCACTGAATTTTATGATTCACGTTCTAAATTTGTATGTCCAGAGGTAGAAGATGATGTAGATCCCGTACCGGAGAAATTAAAAAAAGATGGTCATCCAAACGATAATGAAAAGGCAAGTAACGATTCAGGAGATAACAGCCATGAGGGAAAATTTGAAGAAATAAAAAACAAACAACGATTAAAGGGACTCGGTGACAAAATTGACTGTTTCAAGGCAAAATATTTTGATTCTAATCCATTAGACAATCCATTTTTTAAAGAAGAAGTAATTGAAGATCCTGAGCCTGTAACAAAGCCAAATTTATATTTATTCGAGACTGGTAAAGCAACAAATTACGTTGATCCTAACCAATTAAATAAGAATCATGATATTTTTTCGATACTCGCAAACACGCAAAATAATAGTCATAAATTAGACCATAACAAGCATATTCTTCCATCTGAAAAAAAGATATTAGACAATAATATTGGAATAAAGAAAACTGCCACAGATATAAACAATCAAGAAAATATTAATATATTCACCCCTATTACCAGAACTAAGAGAGCGGCACCTTTCACGTATGAACCATATAAAATTATAAGAGATAGTCAAGTTCAAGATTCGAAAAAAACAACAACTACAAGTAACATAAGTCCTCTAATTAAACAGCTTCAGTCAAGCCGAGTTATTGATAAAGTTATAACAGCAGATAAAGAACAAAATGTAAAAAGAAATGCAAAAACTTACAAAGATATCGGTAAGGTTGACAGACAAAAGTCTTCAAATGACCATAATAATGATTCCAATAAACAAAGTTTCGTAAATGTTAGTTCAGATCAACGTGGTGAGCCTCGATATGAATTACGACCATCAAATCACAAATCCACATATTCCCCAGTCGAAAACAAAAAAGCTATGTCTATTTCTGAATATAAAATACAATCTGGAAATAGCAGTGATATAAAAATTACACCGCAAGAAACAATAATACGATCTCATAGCAAGCGGTCAAAATTATCTCAAACAACAGTAAGACCTTTTTTCGATGTTTCTAAATATTTACCTCAGGCTGTTGAAACACAGAATATTGCTGAGTCAACAAATATTAGAAAAGTTTTTCGTTCTACTACCATAGGACCTAAAATTGACAAAAACGAAAAACAAACTTCTAAAGATAGCTTTGATCAACAAGAAAATAGTTATGAAGATGATGATAGTAATAGCGAAGAAGATGAAGACGAAGATGAAGATGAAGATGATGACGAAGATGACGACGATGACGACAATGATGACGATGATGACGAGGATGAAGATGATGATAATAAGGGTAGTAGAAATGATAATAATAAATCAACGACAACTACTACAATAAAGGCACCATTATTAAAACGAACTAGAGGTACTACTACTGCTACTACTCCTACACTATCTAAAACCCAAAATAAATCTGAACAGCCTAAATTGCGCCTTACAACCCGTTTTCATAATTCACAGCCAAGTCGGAAAATTCATTTACGTCACAAACCTATTGAAACGACATACGTTGAACATGAGGAAAAATCACCGAAATATACAGAAAAGAAAAGAAAGTCAACCAAAAGTACCTTGGTTACTGATACAAAAACTTATGGCAACGATGATGATGATATAATGAGAAAAGAAGTTGATGATTTGATTGGCATTAAACAAGATATGGATGAATATACACCGAAATATGAAAAAGAAAACAATGAATACAATGAACATAATAGTCAGAATCAGGAAAATGATAGTAGTGAAGAGACTATTGATGACGATTATGATACTGATAAAAGTGAAGAGGATATTTATAGTGAAAAAATTCAAGAAGAAAACAATCACAGAAACGAACATGTAATTCAGGTGCCAATAACAACTTCAGAGCCCACTAAAAGAACACTAACAAAAACAACAATTGCTCCTGCTACGACTACCGCATCTCCAAGTGCTAGTCTTGAGTTGTATCCAATTACCGAAAAGAAAAGGAAAGTTGAAATACATAACGAACTACCATTGAATAAATCTTCTCCTCATGTCACTCAGTTTAAACAAGATATAAAAGAAATAGAAATTATAAAAGAAATGGCCCCTATATCCAGAAAGAAGCCAAAAAAGAATGTAGAAGCATTTAATTTATTTAAAGATGAAAACTTGATAGATCAAATTAATAAATTAGGTGATGTGGAGGTATTTAGAGAAAATCTAAGTATAGATTCGGGGCCTAAACACGGAGGTAATTATAGAAGTATTACTCCAGAAGAACTCGCAAAAGAACAAGAGGCTGCATCATCTGACATAAGAAAAGGTGATGTTGAAACTTCTGAAACTGAAAATAGGAAATTAGAAGTAGATATAGTACAAAATGATGGACCTAAAAATGCCAAACTTGTAGAATTACAGGATGTAGTAGTATTGCCCAAATCAATGCATGGCGGAAACCTAAGAACCAGGAATAAGGGTTCAAGACAAAACAATAGAAGTGGTAAATATATTGAACTCGATGAGGAACCAGAAGACGAAAGTATAAGTATGCATGGTGGTAATTTTAAATCGCAAAGTACCAGAAACACAGGTAGAATGCATGGTGGCAATTATAGGAATGCAAAAATTGTCCAAAGTGAAACAACAACTGAAAAACGAATTAGAAGTAGAGGAAGAGCTAGGGATACTAAGACTAATACAGATCCTAGGACTAATGCAGCAGTTTTACTCGATGGTTTTGCCCGAGCAGCTCCTGTTCTTACTACACCACCTCCTTTTATACTCGATCCTAGCAAACGTATGTATTATTACGTTGACGCATGAAGTATTTAATTTTTAAATAGGTCATTAAGTTGGAAAGTGCCACAAAATTAACTTCGCTTCGCTTTCTTGGAAAAAAATTGTGAAAGTGTTATATTATATTTAAGAAGTTACAAGTGACGACTTTTTTAAAGTATTCTAAGTTTCTGTGATAACGTTGTTAGAATTTTTGTATATTTTATATGATTTCATATTTATAATGTTGAATTTAATAAACTCGAGAACAGAATTATTTTTTTAAATAACATATTTTATTTTAATCTTTTAAATAATAATAAAACTCTAAGCACTATTAATAAATGACATGTGGTTAAAATATATCTTTAAAATTGATTTAGCAATGGTTCTAATTGTAAATTCGCAACCATAATATTTATGTAATACATACTTTACCTTAAACTTTAATAACTTAACCTAGTTGTTATAAATATGGTCAAAGAGAATGTACTCGACACAAAATACATACATATATCCATTGAATGTCGTTTGTCTCTTAATATTTTACAAACAGACGCAATGCAATTGAGATTTGTTTATTATGAACGTAGAAATTAAATCCAAATTGATCCAAAGTAAAATACCCCTTAATAAGTCGAAGAAAGTAGAAGATAACAAAATATATAAAAAAACATAAAAGTTAGAAATATATCTATAATACATTTACTATATCTCTATAAATGAAATATTTTCTTTTTTAATAACTTTTTCTTTAAGAAGTAAAGTAATTGTAAACTAATTGAAATGTTGTAACAACAAACGTATAGAGATTTCACCGCCGCGGGATGTGATTGTATCGGTTATCGTTTTTAAGCGGTGTTCAATAAACACTCAATGTTTTACTTTAAAAAAAAAATAGAAAAAAATATTCTAAGACTAATTACATTTATACAACTTTTGCATAATACAGAGAAAAGCAAAGGAATGTTATTATCATTGCCAACTTGTTGGGTATCACCATCAGCATATGCCGAAGGTGATACCCAATGCTGCAAATATAAATATATATATATATATATATTTCCCTTAACTTATATAAGCCCACAACTGCCACGATTTCCCAATTTCCACCAAATATTCGAGAGAGTTACATTTGTTTTGAGTAGCGGCACTCAACGCCGCTCTTTGTCTTGTGACCAGAGCGAAGAAATGAAAATATTAAATAATTCGTTACCTTTTAGGTAATTGAATCCACAACCGCGCCGCGCTTACAGGCACACAGAGCCACTGCGCCACGACGGCTTCAACTTTATCATTTACATTTACACTGTCATTGTTTAATAGCTATTTGTTTTATCAATAGGTCTCAAGTTTCAACATTCTGTATGTAATAGTTTACGTTCAAAGTAAGGCAATACAAACAAAGTGCTCCAGATTCCGCTCGCGAAGTCGTTCACCCATACAACTTTCACTTTTATAGACATTTAACCCAAAATATATCGATCATTTATATTGTAATTTAATTGAAAATTGTGAAATTTTCAATATTTGATTAATTATGCAGAATCATATTTTAAAGATTGCCTTGAGTAAGTTGTTGCAAAATCATGTTTGTGTGATTTTTCCTTTTTTTGTTTAAGAATATTTTTTATCGTATTAAAAATAAAATATTAATATTTTTCATTACTATTGTACTTATACTACTGTAATTATTTTCATGTGAACACCCAATTACTCAACTTTTTCATTTCATATATTTATGTGTATCTAATGCAATATAAAAAAAATTAATATAACAATATTACTCTACAACTATATACAATATACATTTACATAATATGGTTGGTTTATGTAATTAATGTTATTTTTATATGTAATAATATATACCTTCTCTGGTATAATTCTTTTTTGGAAGCATGTACTTAGTATTTTTTCGGATTGCATTCTGCAGAAGTTAAAATAAAATATTACATCAGTAAAAACATTTAATTGGCAAGTTTCCTCATTAAATCATATCTAATTGTCTACATTAAATATTACTTACACTAAAATAAATAAAATAATAATTTAAATAATTTACATTGCAATTATGATTTGGCTTCGTTTTTATTGAGTAACCGCGCCGTTTCTTAAACTTAAATTTAAAAAATCACTTTTTAATCTTAGAGTAACTTTTCTTAAAGCTTAACAGTCAGTCAAGGCTCAAACTGCTTAATAATTTAATGTTATTTTGACACTAATAAACATTTCTGAGTAGTTCCAATTTAAGATATTTGTTCAATCATATCATTTTCATAATTTTTTGCACATCGCTCTTTGTAGAAATACATGAAAATAAATAAATATTAAATAATAAATTATGATAATACTAATTTTATGAAATAACCAAACTTAAATTATGCTATTTATGTTTCTTCCGTAATATAGAGTTCGTGTTTTTATCAGATGGACTTATGGGTTTCCATTCAGAATCTGTCGAAACATATGCTTCCGCGGTATCTTCTCTATCTATTGAATCACTCTTTTCACCATTAAAGAAATCAATAATTGGATGATAATTATAATTTATTTTCTTTACTGTATCATCTCTTGATTTGCTTTGGTCTGGGGTTTTGTCTGTTACAGCGTGCAACTTAGGAGCTATAGTCGCTCTTGGATTAAATTTATTTATATTTAAATCAGTTTGATCAAACTCTTCTTCAAATTCTTCATCTGGGCTATCGTTCAGAATTGCCCCAATAGCAGATGAACCTGATGATATCAAATCTTCAGGACCACTAGATATTTTCTTTCTTATCGGCCGTCTATTTGGACGCCTTTTATACTGATCAATTTTGTATTTTATGCTCTCCTTAGATGGAAAAGACGGGGAAGGGGACGGTGGTTCCAAATAACTAGGCAATGTTATTGAATCAACTGCAACACCTATGGGATTTCTTAGTGGTCTTTTAATATTTCTTACAGAACTTGCTTGGTTAAATGAGTCTGGGAAATATGTGTTTCCATATGAATCCATAGGAGGCAAGTTATTAAGATCTTCGTCGTTTAACTTTGCTTTATTAAAATCGGGTATAGAATTGTCGGTAAAAGGAAATTCTAGTTTATTTATAAATGATGGATTTTTTACACTCGGCCTTTGTACGCTTGATTGTACTGATTCGAATGCTTGATTCACATGTTCTGATGATAGATCTTCTCCGGGAAAATGTTCTGAAGACGTTTCGTGTACTCTGTGACCTAATGGTGGGAAGGACACGCTGTATCCTTCTATATGGCATGAGCAACAAGTAGGTACCTGAAATTTTAAAATAAATATTTTAAAGTATTAAAATTGGTATAATATTAGTAAGCAATAAAATTGCAATATATATATAAAAAAAATGAACATTTATTTATAATAGTTATTTTGTAATGGGATTCCCTTATTAAAAAATAAAATTGCCTTAAGTAAAAAATATTTCATGCATACAAAATATATGAAGAGATATAAAAAAGGTGACGGCAAAAATCGGCACTATACATTATCTATGTTGAAAACATGTCAAATTTTTATTTAGGATTAACATTTATTACATACTTTGAATATGTCCATATGTAAACCATTCTGCTGATCCCAAGTTAGAAGTCGGTGGTAGTTGTAGACTTGAACACATTTAGACTTGAAATTATCCGTTAAGTAAGTACAAGAATCTTTTGGTTTCCTGGAATAATACAATTCATGTATGTACATATGAGTTAATTGTTAAAATTTCAATTTAGAATACTTCAATTTAGAATACTTCAATTTAGAATACTTATAAAACAAATAATAACATAGATACAACAATAATATCTAAAATAATTTTATTTTCTTTTTCTCTTTATCTTTTTGATACGAGATATCAGCTCATGCTAAATCTTGGTGGTTGTGGTTTTTACCTAACGATTACTTCTTGAACAAAAAAAATATTAAGAATGTCTTTATAATTCCTGTACATTGTCTTGAAAATCCAGCAGAAAGTGGACAACAGGATGTCTTAATTTTCCTCTGCCTACCCTGGTTTCTGCGCAATACAGCGTCAAGCTAAAAAAAAGTATAAGACAAAGTAAAACTAACAAGCATTTCTCCAATCTTAAAGTCTGTGTATGCTCGCCGGTGTTCACAATATACTTCCACTGCCCCGAAGTGGCACGAGCTCGTTGTGGTCGCGCGTACTTCACTGTGCTGGGGCACATAAAGCCAGCTTCGCCTGCACTGGCGAAATCTCGATTTGAGGTGTCGCCTCGCCTGAAAATGTATTAAAATAGACTATGATTCTATATTCCCTTTAGGCTTTCTCCGTGACCTTCCTCCACAACCATAGGTAATCTGCTCTCGAAGGACAACTGAAGTCCTTGTTATATATTTATTATGAGTTGAGATTTATGAATATAAAACTCTTCTGTTACAGGTTGACAACGAACAAGAACGCAAAGACAAAACTAAGCTGCGTAGGAACCAGAAATTTTGCATTTACCTATGTAGGTTTCTTGAAAAGTTTCTTTCTCCCCTACGTTAATGTGTAAATTATTTAAAATTATATAGTTCATCCTAAAGACGTTGGGACCACAAATCGTTTTATGTTAGAAATAACTTTACTAAGTTTTAAATTCTTATTCCACCACGACTTAAATACTATATGGTTGTTAGTTGTTCTCACAGAGATTTCTAGTTCTACCTAAGTTTATAACAAGTGTTATAAAATCATTTTACAATTTAAGCAATTTAGTAATAGGTACTTATCATTTTAAAATTTCATATATTATATTCAATTACAGCAATATGTCCTAAAAATCCCTGAGCAAAAGGATCTTAACAAACACAAAATAAGTATATCAAAATATTAATCACGATCGTGGCTCCAAGCTCTGTAATAACATTGTAATAGAAAGACAGAAATCATTACATTGGACATTGGTAAGTATTACCAATAGTTGTATAACAATAATACAAACGGCAAGTAGAGCAAGGAATTGCTCCATACCCTTTCATATTCTTCCCTTATTTTATTTTAGCGTTAAGAAACAATATTAATTTTAGTAATTGATTTGCGCAATAATAATCATTCGACTGCAAAAAGGCTAAAGAATCAGTTCTTAAGTAATTTTTGCTTCATTAATTTTTATTTTTCTGCACCTCCAATGTATAAAGACAGAAATTTCTTAATGACGAGACACTACGTTTCTTGTTTATCTTCGAGAGATTAATTAATCGAGTAAAACCTAATTGAAGCCACACTCTTTCGTAAAGGCTTTAAATAATAATTAAATGTAAATATACCTGTTTGACACTAAGTAATGTTCTGCCGTGTACTTCTCTTCTTGTTCCGCAGTGATGCCGTCAATAGAGCCTTCTCCTGGTTCCTTGAAGTCTGCTAAGAGAGCACCTGCTGCTGCTTTATTACGTCTTATTGATTGTACTATGGCGTCCCTGGAAATAAAATGAAAGACTATACTTTTCAATTTAAGTAAAGGTTAAAAGGAATATTTTCGTTATATATCATTTACGGCGTTAGGAATTGATTCCTCCTTAAAATGCAGGAGGTGAAGATGCAATACACTACACTAAAGGTTACAATCAAGTTATTACTTTGCAGAGAAATTAGAAAATTGTTGGTGATGTGTCATTATTCTGTTCCCTCATCGCCCATTTTAACGCTACACAGTGGAACGTAAGCACTTGAGAAGAGAAATTGTTTTTGATCTAATTTCCCGACTGATATTCGATATCACGACCGTCTTCATATACAAACTGACACTGTAACTATTTTAAACAAACTTAATGTTTAATATTTATTTTGTTACCAGAGTGGGAAAATATAAATAAATATTTCCCTCATGTGGGAATTGAACCCCTAATCGTCGTGTTTACAGTCACACGCTGTTTCTCTGTGCCACAACGGCCAAATTCCAAATTGCGTCATAAATATATAATGCAACCAAAAAAGTGTAAACTATTCATAATGTAAAGCATATCTTTTCTTTTTACTACGCTCGTGACATATCACTTTCGTTTTTAGCTGCTACGAGCTTATTTTATCTTATTTACTCTTGCTTTCGTTCGTCCCACTTAAAAAACCATTGGCCTCTGTTGAATACTTTAGTTATGTATATATTTGTAACTCATTTTCACTCGCGTATTTTTATTTGCAAGAATAACAGAATAAATGCATAAAATAATATTTAATTATAAGAAATAACGCCGTCGTAGCGTAATGACACATCTTTTGATTGTAAACACGACGGTTGTAGGTTCGATTTCCAGTCCACGCGTGGTGACGAAATATTATCTTTTTTTTTGCACTGGTAAGGCCAAAGCGGCATGCGGCATGTAATATATGTCTCGGATTGGACGGAAAGTGGGCAACAGAGTGTAAAAATAAATGAAATTAATATCATTTTAGATGAGTTATGTTATATACGTAATTATATAAGAAAAATATTTAAAAATAATTTCACATTTATTTATTCTTTCTAAGCTCTAATGTCAACAATTTAGTTTTTAAAAAGACTTTCACTTTAAAATTATTTTATTGATAATTTTTTTTTTATTGATAATTTTAAACAAAAACGTACGTAAGAAGAAATTTTAATTTTAATTATATTATAATTCATCAATTTTTTCACATGTATCGGAATTTTCGAAACATTGCGTACTGAATGGCGGGAGTAAATGCCACAATTCGTCATCTAAACGATACTACGATCCAACACTGTAACAGCCGCTAAGAACATTGCGTCTTGTACACATCGCCTATTCCTTAAGAAGAATATCGTATAGGACTTTTTTTGTTATCACACCTCCAACAGGAAAGGTAGACTATGAGAATCTGGTATTTGATCCCACTCTTCTCAACTTTTAGAGACATTGAACAATAACTTATTAAGCCAGGGGCTTCATAATGACACCACCAGTAGTAGTAAGTAATAATAAAATTTGAATTTAAATTCCCAAATCTTTCTCAACGCTGTTCCGCTCATATTTGACCATTGTATCTTCGCTTACGCTTTAATAGCAGAGGAAATTAAGTGCGTATTTTCGAATATTACTTGTTAAGTGGCGTAACTAAACGTCATTCTTATGGGATGATATATTTTTTATTATTATTTTAGTTACGAAGTAATAAATCCTTCTACTCACGTTGGATAATCATCAGAATGTAAACACAGGCTATTCGTGAATAGCTCGCATTTAGCTTGGTCACTGGCAGTTAAGGTCCTAGCTGGAGTCGGTCTTCTTCTTATAGGGCTTATAGCTGGTTCTACCGTACGCCTCGTTACTGTTGGGGGCTTGGAATATATGCCGCGGCGGATAAGGTTTCCTGAAACATAATTTAGAAATAGGTTTGAATGGAATTTGGATACTAGAAATAAATAGGCTATAGTTCTTGCCTTATCTCTTATTTTTTAACGTACTGCACTGGTATTTTTTGGTCACTAAGCCTTCTTGTGAAGGACTATTGTATCAAGGAGCTCGGGGATCTGTTTTATTTAGAGAAGGAGAAAAGAAAGTAGAGAACAACACCTACGCCCACCATGCTTCTCAGACCAGATATAAAATTTATTATTATTATTTTTAGCTTCACGCTGTATCTCGTATATCGCAGGGTGGGCAGTAAATATTATTATTGAAATTCACTAATTCAACAATTAAATTACCTTTCCTATCTGTGAATCTATTAACAGATCGAAGTTTTTCCGCCACAGGCATATCTTGAATCAACGTCATATTGGTAGCGTCTACCGTCAAATCCAATGTGATATTATCCAAAACACGATTTATGTTCTCATATTTCAATTTGGTTGCTTCAGTTGAAGAAAATGAAGATCTTGTTAGATTTCTCTGGAAAATAATCAAAAATACATATATAATATTACTAACGGCCCGCTCGCAGTTACACCAGCGTGAACTATGTTATTATTAATTTCTGTCTCCATGACTACGTGACGTCTATGCAAAATTTGAGACTCATAGCATTTGTAGTAACGAAGTTTCATACAAACTTTCAACCCCAAAAACAACCCTTTAGAAGTCGAATATTGCAAATTCCCGTCTTAGCGAGCACCTACGTCCTATAAATAACTCCTATGCAAAATTTGAGATTCCTAGCACTCGTAGTTTCTAAGATTTCGTGATGAGTGAGTGACCTTTCGATTTTATATATATAGATGAATAAAATATTATTCTTAATATGTGCAAATTGTCAACAACATCGTTCTAAATGATGGCGAGTAAACACAGATATCTTGGTCATTTACATTTCAAATTCATATTTCGTAATGGTAAAAGTCCGCTCATCATGTCGCAACATTGCATACAATATCGAAAGTTTATATGAAGACTTTACTATAGTTTATATTAATACTTTTAAATTCGTTTTAAAACTTGTAAGTTGTTACAGAAATAAGTATTATACGAATATATGTTGCGGTTTCGTATCTCAGTCGGGGGGCTAAATTATTTTCATTTCCTAGCTCTAGTACCAACAAAAGTAACAAATATGGTATGGAGTTGCAACACTCAAAATGCAATGTCTTGGAATTTGGGTGGTGCTTTAGGAAACGTAGTGTCATAACACTGGATTCCCTCTTCTTTTCCTACTAAATGCGGGTTACAGCGTTAAGGTTAAAATGTACTGGATATTGAAAATCAAGAAATTGAAGCTAATATAGTATTCAGACGACTAAAGATAAGCGTAAAAAATTATGGGCATGTAAAATAAGTAAAGGGTAATTATAGATGTATTTTTGTGCATATACTCCGATATATATAACTCTTCCATTACTAAGTTATTTGTCCATATAGGGTCTTTGGGGAGCGTAGGAGAGCACTAAGATAGGATTTTTATAACTTTAAAGGGAAACGGGAAAAATGATGATTTTACATTTTCGGTATCTAATATTAGTATTTATCAATTCTTGTGCCATTATGAACCAATTTAGTTAAAAAAAAAAACAATAAATACTTACATTATCATCGCTACTTAAATCTGTAACTTTTAAATTATCGCTAATTTGTGTAGTATTATTTTGAATTTGTTTATCATTTGTTTTGGTTGTATTCAGTTTAGTGTAAGGTATTCTTTGAGACCTATTTCTGAAATCACGATATTTTTGTATAATAGTTTGTGTTGTAGTGCTCTCTTGTGTTCCAGTATCGAATTCTTCGTTTGATGTGTCGTGTATGTAAGATCGTCTCTGCATCATTGTCTGTGGCAGTCTTACTTCCCTTGGCTCCTTGCCCGGTCTCATAGAGCGGCGTATTAAGTTTGCCGTGTCTAATAGAATTGGTAGCATTAGGTCTGCTGTGTCGTTGTTGAACATTGATCTCACCTGGAATCAAAATTGTTTAAGTTATTGTTTAAAAAATATCAAATTCTATATAGGTATGCTCATTACAAGTTATTTTTGTTGGTAAAATCTCTGTGGCGATTTTATAATTTTTTTCCAATAAACCCAGAGTGCTAAGACACTCTTTGCGCGTTAAGTGGCAGAACTTAACGCACTTTCTCTATTCGAGAAAGATAATTTAAATATAATCATCTCCCTGATGACTATAGTACCCGCAACCGTCGCGCTTACAGTCAGATGCTGTTCGTTGCAATATGACGATATTTTAAAACTATTTAATTAATTAATAAAGCATATTAAAAATAATTATAAAAGTGTATTTATTTATTAAATGTTTTATTTACACCATAACTATCAAAATAACGTATATCACACAACTAAAATAATTAAGAGAACAATTGCACGAACATTACTTTAAGATACACATGGAATTTGACGGTCATGAGAAAATCTAAGCAGAATTGTGGGACAACTTTCGTCAGTCGACACGGTCATACTTTATAAAAATTAAATTAGCTTTTAAGTATAAAGTAATAAGAAATAAAATTCCGAATAAGTTCTCTGTAGGTCATTGGTACGAGATAACAGTTCAAGTGTACATACATTGTTATAAAATAAAATGCTATAATAGTCAAAGGTCAAAATGTATATAGTCTAAGTTCCCATCCCTATTATGAGGCGGCGAGGTTTTATGATAATTATCATAATACATTTCTATGTTAGTAGCTTTAGCTGTGTCCCATATATAGCAGGGAAGTTATCCATACCTATATTTTATAAATTTGAAAGTAACTCTGTCTGTCTGTCTGTCTTTTACGCAATCAGGGCCAAACCGCTAATTTAATTGTGATAAAATACTCATACAGAGATACTTTAGGATCTCGGGATGAACATAGAATACTTTTTGTTTCTCATATCTGTAATATTTTCGATAATTTAACATTAACATGCAATTTATTCCGCCATGTTAATAACAACCGTTGCTAAGCAACGATTTGCAAAGCTTATTGTTAGAAAACGTCACCCAAAATGAGCTTGCTTAACGCATCTCTCTATTGAAAACTGAAAATAATTTCATAAATATATTGAATTAATATTCGTATAGTTCAAGCGGGCGTAGCCGCGTTCGGGTCCACTAGTCAAGTAATAAATTAGAAAGTAATTGAGAAAAAAAAATTGTGTTATTTTTTTATCTCAATTAGTACCTAAAATAGTTAGCAAAAATTGTATTAAATAAATTGGTATACCTACAAGCCTATTATGTACCATACTCGTAGCTTCATTAATTTGCATAAACGTTTATTGACTACACGGTTTAATTAAAGTACAAATGCGGCTTACACGTAACTCCTCGTATAATGACTTACGTCCGAAACTACCGGATGTAGAGACACGCGATTGTCAGAACGAATGATTGGAAAAAAAGGAAATTATCGATTAAATACTTACGAGTAATTATGTTAGTATGATCGTATGGTAGTGTTTTTTATGTACAATATATATCTGACTGTGAACACGTTGGTTGTGAGTTCGATTCCCATTCGGGGGAATGATTTATTATCACTCTGGGAAAGCAACGCGACGCCATTTAACAAGTAATATCTCGAACTAGGGCTGAACATGAAGAAATATTTTCAACCTATCTCGTTACATGTTAGAAATATCGTCATCGTCTTAAAACATATTTCAAAGCTTCACGCTTATCCTGCACATAGCAGGGTAGATGGAACTGGGGAACCTAGTGTTAAGACACTCCGTTAGCCATTAATACACTTCTGTTCCGCACTTTTCGCCGAATTCTTGAGATCGACCGCCGCGTTCACGACTGCTTCAAATTATTAATTAGATTATTAACTTAATATTTTCATAAAATATTTCATCATAAAATCTATATAACATATCAATGTAATATTGACAATTGTTTGAAACTAATTTTACGAAGTGAAGTGAGTATAGAATCTTTACAATTTCCACATACTACAAATTATTATTTATATTTTTTAAAATAAAAATAATTTATTCAGCTTTGCTATCAAAGCCTACTATTATTAGACTGACTTCTAATAATAACTTTACCGTATACGAGTCGTGGTTAATATTAATAAAGATACTTCGAGCTTACTCATCTGTGACCGACGTGTAGTCTTCACTTTAGGAATTTTTATATTCTGATTATAATTGCTCTATTAAAACCTTTTTCTTGTTAAAATTGAAATTGTCCATGTAAACAAAATTAATTGAAGTAAATTATCATATTTTACTCAAAGGCTTAGCGAAAAATTGTTATTTATCGGTCATATTATCTTTCGAGTTAGAGTATAATATTTGTTTTCAGCTTTACGCTAAACCCCCAGACAGCAGGATAGGCGGAGAGAACATGGGAACCTAATGTTAAGATACTTCCGTTCTCACTTTTTTTGCTAATTCTGGATGGGTTGTGTACTGAATGGCGGAACCCAACGCCGCACTTTGCGTCGTCACCAAAGCGAAGAAATTAAAGTATAATATTTGTAAAGTAAAATGTATTACCTTAAGAGTCATTTATTGTAGTCTTTTCTAAGAACAAAGTTATAATAATAGTAATGTTGTATCCTGCATATAGGCAGACAGGCAGACGAAACCTAATATTAAGACATCCCATCCCCCATTTTCCTCTCAATTTGACTTAAAAATAATTACTTAACCAATAAAAAATAATAACTCATTATTAATAACAGCTACCAATCAATAGCTTGTCTACGGTCTACTAGAGTACATGCTAAATTAATGCAAGAAAAAAAACGACCCCGTTCCGTATCGGAACTCGAATGGAACTTAGATAATTTACACTCGTCTGTTGCACGAGAACAATGCATGTTGAAATTATTGAGATTGCTTTAGATAGAATCGTAGGAAGTATTGATAGTACTACTAGTATATTTTTTTTTAGTTTTAATATATTTTATTTTTACTCTATTCTTAACATCTCCCAATTTAGAAATATGTAGTAGTCACTTTGACTTTACGATGTATCGAAGACTACAGATGATATAGAAGATTAGGCAGAAGGAATTTAGTGTTAAAACACTCGTGCGTGGTGAGTAAATGAGGTGAGGGAATGAAAATAATTTACTACCCTGAGTAGAAATCGACTAAATATATAGGCCTCTATATTGAAAACTATATTGAGAAGTGCTAAAATATTTATTGTTATATTATTAACTAGCGACCCCCTTGCGGCTTCGCCCGCTTTTACTACTGGATTATTCATATAATGTATGTTTGCAAAGCACTTAAGATAATGTGAAAATTAATGAAACCCTAATGCAACCCGCATTTTCGTAGTTTCAATAAGGATTTTCCAATTGTTTTACACAGCAAGGATTTTTTAGTAGGTACCGTAATTTTAAATCTGTGCTACTAATCTTTTCAAGTACTTATTAAAATATTTTTAAATGACTATTTTTAGATAGTTAAATGACTATTTTTAAACCAAAAAAACCCAAATATATCGCGCTGAAATAATACATTCAACTCCAATTATCAAATACGTGCAAACGCATCTAAATCTTCGTTGCTATGCCTCTATAGCGGTCGGGTCTTTTTTCCAACTTGTGGTTAATGCTGAAGAGGGTATTCTGTCCCTGATGAAAAGCAAGCACTATGTGGCTGCCTGTGAGGAAAATTAAATAGAATGCATTGGCCGGGAATCGAACTCGGGCCCGCGTGGCAGGCGAGCATTCTACCACTGAACCACCGATGACTGCTCATGACGCGCTTGTATAAGCAAAACGTCGCGGGGCGGCAAGGATGTTTTGATATTGTAACAACTTTTAAAGTACTTATTAAAATGAAAAAGCGGTAAAAGACAGTTTTGTTCTACATTAAATGGCCAACGTAACTAATATACTTATTTATATGCTGAGAGTAAGGGATAAGTAAAACTTGAGTCGATACAGCTGAAGTGTCAACGGCGGGATGTGTCAACAATTAAATGCGTTTTTCTCTAATACTATTCGCAATTTCGAAATAGTGTAAAAAGCAAATTTTATCTTCGTTTAACGTAGAAAATTAATAAAGTATTTTAAAGGATAAGGATTAATACCATTATGGAAAAATATCCCTCACAATAAAAAATATATTGAAATTACTATTTTTAGACAGAAATATGATCACTACACGTTATCCTTAAAAGATAAAAATTTATTAATTATCGTATTTATGTTAATTTACATAAGAATATACAAATAATAAACTATATATAAACCTTCCCTGAGAAATACTCGACCTAATGGTGAAAACCACATAAAAATCCGTTGGGTGGTTTAGAAGAAGAAGAGTTAGAAAGTTCAGACAGACACGAAAAGCGACTTTGTTTTATAAGATATAGGATAGGATTTATTAATAGCCACACAAAGAAAAACTCCTCCTCCTCTACTATGTGGCAATGGGCAAAATCAATTATTTGTCCAAGTTTTTTTGTCAGTCGTTGATAAATTTTCAAATTTATTTCGATTAGGTATATTTAAGAAATCGAAGTTGAAGTAAATCTTTTTACTATATTTTAATGCTGCAATGCTGAAAACAACGTTTCTAATAGCCTTAATTGTCGAGCAAAAATCGAAACGTCAAACAATTACACAATTTTATCAATTTAAATTATACTGCTTATATATATATTTTTTCACTTTACTCTGTATCTCGCCCATACCACCCTGCTATGGGCAGGCAGAGTTCCCATTACGACACTTACGTTCCCCATTTTCTGCCGAAGTGTTTAGTGGTGGAACTTTACACTGTGCTAGCCTCGTTACCAGATTGAAAAAATGAAAATGTTCAATATTTCATCCTTGAGTGGGAGTCGAGACCACTCGACGAAGGATTAATTAGTATTTATTTATTTTTCCGCTCTAGCAAGGCAACGCACAGGAGCACAACATGAGCACAATATTAAATGTTTCGACATCGCGGGGAGAGTGAAGAACAAAATGTGATGCATGATACTAGGTTCTGTCTACGTACCCTCTATACCCATATGCAGGAAAATGCGTGAACATATAATTTCAATAACATGCACAGAATTACGCGAGTGATACATATTTCTTGTAACAATTAAGAGGGAAACTGACGTTTCACATAGAAATTGCGACACTCAGAACTCAGAACTTAGAGTTAATGACAAAAAACACTAACACTCGTGAGAACTGATTTCCTCGCGTAAATGTTATAAAAGCGACATACTTTTTGTGAACTAATCTTTTCATAGAATCGGAGCTAATTTGTACATTTCTATTTAATAATTGGTTGGTATTATGTATACTTTTTGCTTTCATTTCTTATTTTTTGATAAGAAATGGCTGAAATAGACAACAATAAGCTTCACTTTAACGTACAAACAGCTTTGTATCTCATCGTGTTTAAAATATATTATCATATTTGTAAGGCAAAGCGCGATGTTAAGCTCCGCCGCTTAAAATACATGTTCATATTGACACTACTAGCGTTTAGCTAAAAAACACGGTACACCGTGTAATCTATTTTTTTGACGGTATGAAACATAAAGGAATATCAGTTTTTTTTTTTAATATTTTAAGCTGCATCCCACATACAGTATTGTATGCAGTAGAAATGTTGGGTTAGGACACTCCATCCAAAAAAAATATTTATTATGTCGTAAGCGGGGAAATTTTAATATTTTTAATACATATAACTCTTTTCTTTTTTAGAAATTTTTTATATTATAAAACAACCTATCACAGTAAAATGTAATAAAAAATACAAAAGCTTTATTTTATTTTATAAATTCTACTATATATACTCTACTATATTAGTATGTTGTATTATTATGTATGTTGGCGTAGCGGAAGCGAGTGATTCTAAATGTGATTGTGGATTCGATTCCCAATCGAGGAAAATAATTGTTTAAATTTTCATCGTTCTGGTAAAGACATTCAGTACGGCGTTAAATTCCGCTACGCAGCACGCAGTGTGTCAAAAATTCATCGGGAGGTTTGGAACGTAGTGAGTATTTATATGTTGTAAGTATTTTGTATATCGGAAAGTGCCATTTTTTTCTACAAAAGTTTATGTTGATATATTCTAAACTGCATAGTAGTATCTACATATTAAATTACATAAGTTTCGACTTTCAAGTGAGATAAGAAAGCTACTTTTATATTTACTTTAAAAATATATTAATTTTATTCGTATATATTACGTAAGTTATGCGGTATTTTTTCAGAATTATTTAAAAGAGTTTTTTGTGTAGTGCCTGTTATTTTAATTAAATTATTTTATATAAAGAGAAAGATAAATTCTTGAAATATTAATTATTTACAATATAAAACATTTATATTATAAATTGTAACGAAATATGTCAATTATTTTAATTTTTTTACAATACTTTTAATATTTCCGCCATTGTAAATTGTGCAATTTTATTTATATTCAATAACATTAATTAATTAATTTTATATAATATTTTTTTTAATAAACAAAACAGTAATGCTTTAAAATAAAAATATAAAAAGAAAGACTTTTCTACCTGAGAAAAACTTAGCGGTTGCCTCCCGGGTGGTGTAGTAACTTGGCTGGCCACCAACGAAGCCAATGCAACCCTCTGATTACCCGACATCGCTCTGATAATTGGCAGAATTTGGGCAAACTTCCCCACATGGTCCTTCCTTTCTAACGCTTTCAAAACAGCATCCCTTATCATTCCTTCTTTATTCTTCTTACTTTTATAATTCTTGATAAGAGGCCGCTTTGTAGTTTCCAAATAAAAATCTTCAATAGAATCCAAATTGTACTGTGGCCTATGAGAATTTGTTATCCCATTAGGTTTCAATATCCTCACAGGAGGAGCTACAATCGTTTCATAATTCCTTGATTCCTGAGCTATAAGCAACTCATGTGGTTCAGAAAATTCAAAATCTTTCAAATCTTCCTCTGCGAACGCAGAAATAAGAAAAATAGAAATAAGCAAATATAATTTAACAAAAGCCATAGTTATATCATTATATATCACAACACTGAACGCGTGGAAGCGAGAGATGCGCGCGGCTTAGCGTTTTGCAACTGAGTGAGCGCATATCCCCTACACTCATGCTCGGGCAGGTGTCAGGTAATACCGGAACTAGATACTTTCTCTTAAGGGTCAAAACACCATCAAAATCTGCTACGTCATTATATTACGTGTGTGTTAAAAAAATTGTAAAACCATCTGTGGTTTATGTATGAATGAATTATATTATTATACCGATTTCACTAATTTGTTTGGCCATCGTAGCATAAGAACAGCAGATTGTAAACTGGGATTGTTGTGACTTGGATTCCCGCTCGAGGGAATGTTTGTATATTGAGGGTATATTGTTTTAATTTTCTCGCTCTGGAGCACTCGGCGTTGATTTTCGCCATAAGGTTCCCTTATATAATCAATTTTAATGAGAAACTGATAAGTCTTCAATTCACACAAGCCAACAAACAACTTAACAAACAAAAAAGGCACAAAGGAACGGTCAAATTTTGTGGCCTAGAACAACGAAAAAATTCATAAATTAAAAAAAATGTAGATTGCTTACTATGAGGGAGTATTTATTTATATATTTTTTATATATGTTTTCTTTTGCTTTTCGCTAAATCCCGCATATAGCAGGGTAGCAGGCATGTATCAAATCTAATACCACTGAGTAAAAATTGAACCCATAACCAGCGAATGTACAGTTAGATACTTCACAACTGCAGCACCGTTAAATTATTAGAATAATAATTCTAATCAAAATCATACTTTATTCGCACCATATAAGATTGAAAATGGCTTTCGACTGGAGAAAGGCTTTCACAGTTACGTCAGTTACGAAAGTTCGATAGGTCATATCGATAACTTGTTATTATGAATCTCTATTACTTAAAATGATATAAGTATTTCTGTTACTCAATGATACTACAATGAAATGTATGTTTGCTATACAATTTCGTTCGGTTTTGTTTGTTTTAATTTTTCAAATATATGGTTACTGTAATTATTTATATTTAATTTCTCTATTAGAATAGTTAGTTTATGTTATTTATGAGTTCTTGGAAAAAATCTAATTTGGATTTACCAACATTATTAATTTAAACCGTTGATGCGCAGTAGGTCAGCCTCTGACTGCAATCGTAACGATTGTGTTTCGATCCCCACTCAGGGTAATTATTTTTTTCTCGCTCTGTTAGAAACGGCGTTGAGTTTCGCCACTGAATAAGTAATGGTTTGAGTTTGGCCTGAAAATGCGGAAAGAAGTGTCTCAACTCTCGGTTAGAGGAGTGAAAAGAGCTTGTCATCATTATAAGATAAGCTTATCTTGAACGTGTTCTATGATAGCACGACTCAATTAACATAAATTAATGACGTATTTAAAATGTATACAATTAAAATTTTTATACTATTTTTTTATTACTAAAAATTAATTAAATAAATCAACTTCACACAACTATATCTCGCACACAGCAGGTTAGGCAGAGGGAACCTAGTGTTATGACACTCCGTTCCCCAATTTTCTGCCGAATTCTGGAGGCATTGCGTATTGAGTGACGAAACTTCAAGCCGCACACGTCGTTACCAGAGCGATAAAATGAAAATATTAAATAATTAAAATGAAATACTAATTTTATTATAAGTAATTATAAATAATTATTAATGAGTTTGAATACCACTCGAGGAAATCCTCGAAGCAGTGACTTGCACAAATATATTTTTTTCTAAATATTACAAAGAACGTAAGAGACATGACTCAGGTTTTGAACCCGTGACCTCCTCCTCCCATTACTACTGACTAAACAATAGAGAGAAACTCGAAAGTACTTTAAAATTCACTTGTTCATAAATAGCAGAATCATCTTTACTAAAAATAAAATAGAATTTCACAATTGATTTCCATTTCTTGCGTTATGGGTTATACTAAGAAGGTACTTTCATCTAACCGCAGATTGACCTGACCGCATTATCTAAGTGTTCATGTTTTCGTTGTTTATACAGCGTGTTCAAAAATTATTATAAGGAAAAAATTAGCCTATTGTGGCGCAGCGGCATAGTGTCTTATTGTAAACGCGGTTGTGAGTTCGATTTCCACACTGAAAACGAAATTTTTGGTTTCCATGTTCAGATAGTAAGATAAAACATGGCGTTAAGTTTTGTCTTCGATTATAACTTATTTCATAGTTATAGTGAAAATATTGTTACTGCCTTTGGCAAAGAAAAGCGGATATACCTATGTACATCTCTACGTTAAAATAAAACAGATTTTTTAGTATTATTGAACTAGTAATCTTTTTTTTTATAAAACACGCTGTATATAAAGAAACAATGCAACAAGAAGAAAGTAATAAATATCTTTACCACAACTATTTAATATAAAATCATCTTCCATCGTTATTAAATATTTGCAATAAATGAACACTAGAAATTAACATCTAAGTTAATATTACTAGAATCTAGAATGAAAGTTATTTAGTATTGCAGTTAAGTACTTCGTTTTGAAATTAAAATTGTAATTTCTTTAGAGTATTCAAAGATAATAAAATTTATAGAACAAATACTATTTAATTATTATTATTTTGTAGCTTCACGTAGTCTCAAATAGCAGGGTAGACAGAGGGTGCCTAGTGTTAAGCAGTACGTTTCCCATATCGCGAATTTGTCTGAACGGCCTCTATTGTTATTATTATTATTTTATTTATTACCCAATCCAAATTATTTTGCAGTTATAAAGAAATGGATTCGATCTTATATCTTGGAATATCTTTCATGTTGGAATAAGACCTTATAATGTTTTTGATTATGGTTAAGTATATTTTTTGTTTTTCTTTACAGCTCTGCGTTCTTGAGTTGGATCACAGTCTCGTCTCGAGTCTCGACTGTCTCGAGGATCTCGATTCCTCATCATGCAATTTGATGGGCATCAGTAGAGTACAATTACGTCGAAATCAAATCGAAATACTCGTATATTATGTCGAGACGCGTAGGCGACGCCTAGTGTCATACAACAACATTTGATGTCTAACAACACGACCATTCTGTAAAGTAATACTGCAGCATCGGTAGTCTACATAAAGCTCTATGTTTTATTTATTACAACGAGTATGAATGATGAATGAGAAATTGTTTCAGTGGTATACTAGTCGTTAGCATTTTAAGCATAGCAATAAGAGACTGAGCATTAGCGAAAGAGATATGTGGAGACCGTCTGAGCAAACCCCGTCGATAGCGGCCTTGATGCTGCGCTCAGTGAGAATGCTGGCAAGCCACTTGCATAAATCTTTGCCTTCGCCATGTCCAAACTAACTGCCAGGCTCTCTCCCTTGCTTTCTGGTAACTTAAAAAAAATATAATAATAATAAATAAAAGAAAAAGGAAACTAAATTTCAATACTTTATTCATATTAAAAATAAATCTTTCAATCTTACCCAATAATCAGATCATATAACAATCCAATAGAATTTATACATTTTAGAGACTAGACAGCAATATTGAACTGAGATTTGAAATAAAAGAAACTAAACATAAACAATAAAAAAATTGTCAAACCTTTTTATATATTTACATTACAAGTTTATTTTGAAAAAAAAAACGCTAAAAAGCACCATTATTTAATAATAAACACATCATAAAGTCAACTATCACACAAAACAATAGGATTATACGATACAGATATAAAATATCAATAACTCACAGATAATATATAATCTTTCACGGACAATAAACTTTTCATACTATGTCAAACGTAAAAAATAAAAAAAAACTCCTTACGTGCTTATATAAACAAAACTTATACTAAATATTTACAATTCAATGTTAGACACGTCGAGTCATTCACTGCACAATACTGTTATAAATTAATCTATTTACAATTATAGACTTAATACGTTTAAGCTTAAAGCATAATTTGTCATGAATGATGACGAAAACCAATCAAGTACAGTAGTAGCTTTAGGGTATTTAAATTTAATTTTTAAATTAATATCTTTAATCATCACTTATGGCCATACTTAAAGACTTCAATTAACGTTTAACTGACATTAAAACGCTAGTAAAATCTTTAAATGTGACCATTAATTATAAAAGTTACAACAACTTTTAATTTCAACTATCAATATTAGTCTTATCAAATTGTATTTTTTTGGAAAAAATTTGAAAAACATCATTCTAGGCCTATATAATGAATATTTCGTTACAAAACCTGTGCTTCTTATAAAGAAGCTCTATAAAAATGTATGAAAACATTAAGTAACATATCTAAATGTCACATTCAAATTCAGATACCCTTTTATTACGGCCATCTGGGGCCATTTGGAAATGATTTTCCCGTGTTCCAATCCTGGGGAAACCGTTGAAGCTGTTTCTACTAACTAATGGATTTTCTCGTTCTCTCTCCCTCTCCCTTTCTCTATGAAAACTCGACGTTGACAGCTTCCCATTAACATCTTTACGTTCGGCAAAGTTCGTATCGTTAAAGTTTTTATCGCTAAAGTTTCTATCAGGAAAGTTTTTGTCTTGAAAACTTCTTTCATTAAATTCTCCATCGGAAAAGTTTCTGTCGTTAAATGGGACATCACGTATTCCGAAACCGCCCATTCGTGGTGTTCCGATACTGAATTTGTTTCTAAGCTCTTCGTCTCGTAAATTGAATGCGCGATTCTCGAATTTCGGTGGCCCAGTTTGTAATCTGAAAAATGTTTAAGTAGACTTTAAGTATAATATATTAGAAAACCCTTTCTACGCGTCCTCCTATATCCCGCATAAAATAGGGTAAAGAGGGAGAACCTAAACTGACGCTTCCGCCCAATTTTTAACATGTTGAGTTGACTTTAGCGTGTTGAGTGTCGTAACTCAACTCCGCGTTAATATAATAAATATTACCAAGTTGACTAAAATAAAATATTTTCCTGAGGGGATATCAAACTCATATCTTCCGCGTCGACGTAGTTAGACGCTGTGTGCTGTGTGTCAAAATGATAAATTAATACACTACGATTATTTAACAAGGTCATTGATTTGACAAATTTATATTAACAATCGTATAAAAATTCAAATACACTAAAAATACTCACTCTCTAAAACATCGCCTCTCCCTATCATATTCAGCTGATAATCCATCATCATCATGAATAATGGCTGAAGGATCACTATATACAGACGATTCTTGATAAAACGAGTCCAAATCCACGTAATTTCCCTCAGACGGTTCATTGTCGAGTAGTTCTGCTAATTGAGATTTAAGAGTAGCAAATGAGGGTCTCTGGGAGGGATCGGAATGCCAACAAGCATGCATTGCTCGATATAACTGGGGTTTGCAATGTGGTGGTCGTTCTAAACGGTAGCCTTCCGTTACAGCTGTTAAAACTTCTCTTCCTGACATGGCTGCGTAGGGAGTTGAACCTGGAAAAAATAAATAATGTATCATAAATTTGTTGACGGCTTGTCGTGGTGCAGGGGCACAAACGTGCGACTATAAATACGTCAGATTGTATATTCGATTCCCACTCGAGAAAATGAAATATTTAATATTTTCATTTCTTTCCTCTGGTAACGAGGCAAAGCGCAGCGTTAAGTTCCGCCACTCAATATGCAATGTTTTTAATATATTTATAATATTATAAAAACATTTCAAAAATAACGTAGCAGGACTAGACCCTGTGTTTACAAGGCGAGATAATAATATGTAGGTACAACTTAATGATGTTAGTTGGATCCTAGTTGGCTAGAGTGTAATTTCATTTATTTCAAAATATTTGTATTTCCTTATGAAGAGTGATATAGAAGTCAAAATAAATATTTAAATATCAACTCACCTAAAGTAACAATTTCCCACAATAAAATTCCAAACGCCCATACATCAGTGTGATGGCTATACACATTGTACAAGAGCGCCTCAGGCGCCATCCAACGCACAGGCAAGGCGCCGCGACCGCCTCTCGCTCCGGTGCCAGCACATCTGGACATGCCGAAGTCAGCTATTTTACATAGTTTATTGTGATCCACGAGAACGTTGCGTGCGGCTAAATCGCGGTGGACAATCTGGAATTAAAAATACGTAAAATTAATACAAATGGAGTATTCGTCAGAAATATGATAATCAAATTTATATTTAAAATATGTTAATCTATACTTTTTATTCTGTACTACACTGTAGTTGCGGCTTCGCCTGCTTAATCAAATGAAAATATTTAGGAGTCGTGTATGACACATTCTAAATGCAGGAGATTACCGCATTTAACCAAACACGCTCTTCAGTTTTTATAATATTAGAATAGATTCTTAATTTTTAATATAATGATGAAATTAAATAAAAACAATATGGAAGCCATTTTTCTTACTCCTTTGGACGCAATATAATCCATTCCTCTAGCTACACAATATGCAAACACTGTTAAATCACGAGATGTTAATGCTCCACTGCCACTGAACCGATCTGGTCTGGATCTCCTCTCACGGAGGTAAGTCAAGAGCTTTCCACACATCACATACTCCATTATGAGAAGATATGGTTCTGGAATTAAGTAAAGAAAGTTTTTTATGAAGAAATAATTGAATGTTATTAAAAAGAAATTCATATTGAAATTCATTCTTTGGATTAGATAAACTGCATGATGATAGATTTTTGGAATTTAGTAAATTTTCGAAATAACTGAAAACAAAAATCTATCACTAACCTTGTTCAGTGCAACAAGCAAGAAGTGTAACAACATTAGGATGTGTGCCAATCTTCTGCATTATATATATTTCGTGTAAGAGCTCTTGTTTTTCTTTCTGTGAGGCTGATTCCTTTATAGTTTTCACGGCGACTAACCGCGTTAATCCATCATGACCATTCAAATCGTCTGCTTCGGCTTTCCATACCTGAAACATTTTTTTTTTTAATATAAGAAATAAATAGTAATAATAATAAAAAATGTGTCATGAAAATAGATGTGTTCTCTTTTACATACAATATGTATAAGGATAACGAACCTAATTTATGTAAAGGTTAAAATAAGAAAGAAACTTGTTTAATCGTAAATTAATAAACTTAACTTTAGAGGGGTTTTTTTAGAATAAATATGGAATTTATGTAAAATATAAAGTAATAAGAGGAAAAGGTACGGACCGAGTGTATGTAGTTTTATATTACATTTAAATGAGTAAAACATTAATATTTTACCTGTCCAAAATTCCCTTGTCCTAATAACGTTTGAAGCCTGAGCTTATTTCTTGGGAATTCCCATTTTTGATCAGGCTTAGTAGGGGTGGGAAGCGGAGGACGGGCTACTGGAGTAATCGGCGATTCTTTTTTAATATCACCACCATCGTCGAAATAGCCTTCGTATTCGGTATCGATTTCTTTGGTTTTCTTATTCAATATATTTCGTAGAACAAACGCTACTACAGCTATAACTGGTAAAAAGCCTAAACCAGCCAACACATATGACGCTGTGTAAGTTTTTTCAGCTTCGATCACAACTTCTTCGTTTTGTGAATCACCACTGTCTAAAATTAGCGTATCATTTGCAGTTTTATTTGTTTTTATAGGGTCATTTAATATGAGAGGTTTAGAACTAGACTCTAAGGAAGTACGTGATGTAATGATGAATGATTTGATTGTATTTTCTGTTGTTTCAGCTGTTGTTGTTGGTAATGTTGTTGGTAATGTGGTTGAGCTAGTTGACTCTGATTCTTTTATTGTTGTGAAACTAGGGGCAGATGTTGTACTAGTTGTAGTAGTGCTAGTAGTGGTGGTTGTAGTTGTAGTAGTGGTTGTGGTTGTTGGTCGACGCCTTCTTAGTACATTTTTTGGTTTTATTGTAATTCCGTTGGTTGAATTCTGGTTATCGCTTTGCGTTAATAAAGTAGCTACTTTATCAATTGACTTAGAAGTTGTAGCTTCTTGTACAAATTTATCGCTAGTTGGGGGAAACTCAGAGAAAGGTGTAAAAGCTGCCGAAGTTGAAGTTGAAACTGACTTCGGACCTTCAGTGGTAGTTGTTCTGATTCGTATTCGATGTCTAAATGGTCTTAAACTTGTGGGTGGAGGTGTGCTACTTTCTGTTTCATTTACTAAAATGATTTGGGGTACAGTGATATTCTTAGCTTCCTCTAACAGATCAGTTACTGTAGTGTTATCTGTTGCTAAATTATCTGTTTTGTTTTGTCCTTTGACAGATGACGTTATTGATACTGAAGTAACCACAGCTGTGTATACTGAAGTTGAGGCCTTTTCTGTTGTAGTCACATTCAGTAATTCTGGCACCACATTTTCTTTACTAGATAATGTGCTTACTCTAGATGGACGTCTGCGTAAGTTAAAATAAGTTCTGGTAAAATTTCTTGGTGAAGGTATAGAACTTGTTTTATTTACATCTTTTGCATTAGAAGCATTTACTGTGTCTTGTGTATCATTTATGCTCATATTTTCTTTGTCGTTCACTAAAACACTTGGAGTAACATTTTGTATAATTGGCTCAGTTACATTCGGTTGCGTTATTGGAGGGGGTTTTGATGTTGATTGTGTTGTACTTGAATATTTTCTATATGCATTCACTAATCCGACATGACGGGCTGGTGCAGGACCCTTTACAGTGTTTCTAATTTTATTTTTTTCAATAACATTTTTTACTACAGATACATCCATGTCCTCATTAATTTCTTCTTCACCAGCACTACTGTTTTTATATTTTTCTGTAGCGGAATATCTCGAATTAAATTTTCGTTTTTCTGAAGGTGGCGCTATAAAGTTTACTGATTTAGTTGATGCAGAAAGGGATGGTAAATTTGTCAAATTATCAGTAATTGCTTGACCTCCAATCTTTTGGCCAAAAAATATGAATGGTGCCATTTCTTCATCTGGTAATTCAGATTCCAGTGGTCGGAAATGGTTATATATCTCCTCTGACATGAACAAAGTTTGATTAAGCTTCTCATTTTCCGTTTTTTCTAATTTAATATTCTGAATATCTGTACTATTTGCTATTGAATTAACTTCAGGTTTTTCTTCTTTTTCTGGTTCTATAAACGGTGTAGTTTTATCCTTCTCTTCATTTGATATTGTGGTAGTATCAGGGTAATATGTTATATTATCTTTAATTTCGTTACTTGAAGGTATTTTATTTAACTCCAAATGGCCCTGTGTTACATTATCTGTGTCTGAATAATTCAGTAAGTAAAGTCCATGATTAGATTCATCCACCTGAAATTCTTCTTCGGGATCTAATTCAACTTCTTTATCAAGTCCTTCTAACTTTTCTGGTGGAACATAAACTATTGCGCTCCCTGTAGTAGTCTCCGTTATTAATGTCCTATTGCCGAAATCTTTCCTTCTATTATTTAAAAATCCACCCCTGCTTTTATTTTCTTGATATAGTACTCTTGGTACGAATAAGTGCCTGATTTCATGTGGTTTTATTTCTTGTCGGACTTCCTTGTTGCCTTCGCGTGAAACAAGTTTTAGTGTTGGTGCAATTGCCTCATTTGTAGAATTTTCAAATGTTATTCTTTTCACTACAGAACTATTCGAATCTCTAATTTCCAGTTGAGCGAACGTCGTATTACCCCTGGAAAATAGAATAGTTTATGTTAACATCGTGGCAAATATAAGAAAAATATATAATTATTTTAAATTATTATAAAGATCGATTTCGATCGAACGATTGTAATATTTTTTGTTACTATAACTAAAATAGAACACAAAAAAATTAGTCTAGTCTAGTCTAGTTTCAGGCTGTATCCCCAGGGGTGGTCAGAGAGAACGGAGCGCCACGGTCTCTGCCTCTTCATACATGTTCTCTAGGTGACGTTGCTCCAGTATATTTGGTACTGTGTTTTCGAAAGTCACAAATAAATTGATAATTTTTTAAAATTAAGTAATTTAAGTTATATATATTGAAATTTTGCGCATAAATAAAGCTATAAGTTAATTTTTCCTTTCAAATATCATAAATATAAATATCAAAGCATTTTGGTTTCTTTCTATCAAAAAATATATATAAAGAGAAACATAAGCAGAACTAATAACAAATTAAGGTAATTTATTAGTGATCTTACTTGTGAGACTTATGTGCCAAATTGGCAATAGTATTGATATGAGTAGTCAGTCTTCCAGTCAGCAACTGTCTCCGCCTCGCGGCCAAAAGAGACAGAAGTTGCGAGTCCCGCGTCGTGTTGACGCTACTTTGCGTGGTAGTTCGCCGTGCGCTCCCTGAAATTTTTAAGTAAAATAAAATTAAAAACATATTAAACTAGCTTCACGCTGTGCCCCGCTTCTAGCACGGTAGGCAGAGGGAACTCAGTGTTAAGAACTTCCATTTCCCATTTTCCACCTTAATTTTTAAGATATTGAGAGAGATATGTATGTATAAAATGTAGTATGTCATATCTAAACATTTTTACAATAACAATAAGAACTGTACCAAATTTTGTAAAAGCCACAAGTCAACAATTATCAACCAAAAATTAACTTAGAGTGCATAATTTTGTCGCCACAACTGGCCTCAAACTGCAGATTGCATGACAATAATTAGATATAATCAAGATGAATCCTTCACCTCAAAACCAGACAATGGCGGATGAAATGCAAACAAGCCAGATTAACGCTAAAACCTTGACACGATGAGAAAGCTTAGTGACCAGACAAAATATTGTAAATTGTGGCAAATATATATATACTAAAATTGTTTTTATTCTTAACGTTGCTTCTTAATATATTATAAAGAAAATTAAATAACTTAAAATTATTGGAAATATTTACTTTTATTAGACTTCTATACAAATAAAAGACGAATCAACATTTCTTTCATAAAGTAAACGTAAATAGCTATTACTATTTTTATAGATTGCCTCGAGTAAAAAGGTGGCACGAACGCACGCGCAGTGAAATTTGAAGAGACACGCGAGATTTCTAAACGCAAGCAAAAACATAACTAATTTTAATGGTAATTATAAAATAATCATCCTCTATTAACTTTTATTAAACTCATGATGTAATCGTGGCATGGGTATTTGATACGTACCCAATGCCATAGTTATAGATTTAAATCCCATCCCAATCCCATAATATTTTATACGTCTATATACTAACATCCTACCTACCTGCGATTTCTCCTCCGTGGTAAAATGAAAATAATTTTTAGTTTTGTTTTTGTGTTCTTGATTTAATTACCAAAACTGATTTCGATATTTCTCAAAAAAAATAAAATATATTTAAAATTCAGTAACGCTGTGGTTTTATTTCTCCGCCCTCTCCTCTTAAAATGGCAATAAACCAAAATTTCAATTTCATTAAAACTTCGCTACCGGCCAACTACCTGTTACGGTATGTATTATATTTCTTACATCTACAATATGAAATTGAAATGAAGAAGAAGAAGAAAGAGAGAACATGAAGTTTTCATATATTTTTAATGTTAAGTTAATATAGCGTAGGTTTTAGGGATTGAAAAGTAGAATGGCCCATTTACATTTGTAGAGTTTCAATTTTATTTGCAATGCCGCTCACATTCCACGCTTAGAATAGCCTAATTGCAGATTGAAATGTTTCACAATAGCATCCAGTTATCCTACACAATTAGAGAATGATCTATTTTGGTGAATTAACTTTTATTTATTGTAAGAATTTTCCGTGGAGATCAGGGTGAGTAGAGGTACCCTAGTAATAAGTCACTCCGTTTTCATTTTTCGACAACCCAACGTTTGTTTACCAGAATAGTAAATAAAAACAGTACAGTGTTATCTAAACACAATATTGGAAATCTAAAATACATTACAAAATAAAATATAAAAACAACTATTTAAACAATAGAAAATCACAAACAATTTGAATGCGCTGTACTATTCAATTCTAAATCTGACCTAAAACTAGAAACAGTGAGTTAAAGCTTGAGAAAATAGATTTTGCAAGAATTTATGATTCTATCGTAGCGTAGTTTGCGTTCAATTGACTGAACATTATGGTAGAGGGTTCGAATCAAGCTCGAGGAAAAAGATCTATATATTATACATTGAAAGCTTTCCATTAAGAATTCAATGATTGACAGACAATGCACTGCGGGAGCTACTGGTCGCAGAAAAAAGATGTTTGGCATTAGGTACTTGCAAACAAATTTAAAAGACAATTCTTCTTTGCCAGTTATTAGAACAAAATATTTTAATAAAATGAACTGTCGAAAATTGTGATTTCAATGTTAAAAATGTATCTTTCTTATATCTTTGAATTTTTAAACAAATTTACATTTTCATATAAAATTTTAATAATAATATTTTTTCCTATAAAATCAATATCATTAACAAAATAAACGACGATTATATTACAATTGGAAGTCATTCCCTCATTTCTACTAGAGCTATACGGCATATAATATTTATAACATTATTGTCTAAAGTATGCACGTAATACTCAGGCTGGTATTTAGTTACACTCACTGTGACCGCATTCATTTGACTACTTAAATTACTTGATTTTAGCTGAAAATTAGTTCAAATATTTTGAACGCCTTCGTGGCGCAGCAGAACAACGTCTAGAGTAAGTTATTCTCAATTTCTCACTCTGGTAACATGACAAAGCCCTATGTTGAGGATGCGGAAATAAAGAGAAACGATTTAAGTTTTTTTATAAATAATGTTAATCTACTTTTTCTTCTCATAAACTCCAAGAATTCATAACGTATATTTGTTTTTTACTATATGTGTTGAAAATCATGAACATACGTGAAGGTAGTTGATTCAAATATTTCATTATATCCATTCAATTTACATAGTCTTTCTCACAGTATAGTAGACAAGCGTTCGTCACAAATCGCTTACTTAACCATACATCGACCAAAACGGTAGCTACTAACGTAATAGTTAACGAGAGTGTGGCAAAAACAATTATGTGCCACAACTACTATTCTCACACTATTAACAAACGACTACACAACGAAACAAAAAGCTTAAAAATTACGCATATGTTTTACAATGTATAATTACATGTAATTTACAGTTTACATTAACTATTTATATGAGATGTCGTTTTCATTCAAAGATTAATATATAAAAAATGAATGAAAACGGCATCTCAAGATCGCTCTCAGGTTTACAAATACGGGCCTTAGTTTGTTTTGTAAGTGTAATTGAAAAGTTGACTTATTTTACTTTGATAAGGTAGATAAAACTCGATATTGAATCGTTTTTATCGAAATTCAAATGGATCGAAAATTTGGCTTAATGGGGTAAGGTTCCCTCATCAAGTTCCCTCTATTACCAACCTAATTTACTTCATTCTTCTTTGAAATGAACTTAAAAGCCCACAAATATTACGCTAATCTGTCTCAATTACTACGATGATGTCAGTAATTACAAAAAAAATTCCATTGCTTAACTATGTCTTCAAAGTTGGTTAAAACATTAAACACAATAGTTTATACGTATTCACATAAATGTATGACAAAATTTATCTAACATTGTATTTTATATACATCGTATAATAAAGCCTTGGCGTTCCGAGATTGCTCACTGCGTTTGTTACAAACCTGCAACGTAATTTTATGGGAATTCGTTCATATCTTTACAAAATATGATTAAAAATATGCAATTTTAACTAAATTAAATAATTTTAGTATGATATTGTTATGAATTAATAACTTGACTAAACGTGATGCGATGGTTGTAGGTTCGACTATTCATGGGGGAATGATTTTATGTTTCAATATAATAATTTTAATTTCCCTGGTCTAGTAAACAAAGACCGGCGTTGACCATTTTAGTTGCCACCATTTTACACGTGACGTCTTCGAAATTGGAATTGGAAGATGGAGAACGGATCTGGTGTCTTAACACTAGGTTCCCAGGGTCCCTCTGCCTCCCCTACTATATGTGAGATAAATCGTGAAGTTGCTAAATTGCAAAATCGTGCATATGTTTGTTAGTATGTAATTACAATTAAAGATACTCATAACTCACGATTTTATATTACAATTTCATATTATATGACGATGCAGTATGAACCCGGGACCTCTATGTAATGATACACGTGCTTCTCTAAAATGTCAATCATTACTGTAAATCTACTTAGAATTTAATATTTATTGTTTTCTTCTTATTTTTCAATGTGTGGCTTGTTTAATTGTTTTTTTTATGGGTTTGGCTGAACGTTGTATCCTAAATATAGAAGGAACCCAAGAGGCTCCATACTTTCCACCTACAAGTTCACCTGTGAAAGGAACGGAACTCAACGCCGCGCTTTATCCTGTAACCAGAGTTAGATTATTCCCCCCCCCCACAACAGTTGCACTAGCAGTCAGATGCAGTGCCACTGCACCACCACTGCCTCAAATAATATTTAATTTAATTTGATTTCTCTACTTCAGTAACAACAAGCGTCACGCCAGTAGAATACACGTTTCTTAAAAACGAAAAAAGTTAAAACCTCGCAGATATAACAAGATGTTTGATAGTGACGCTCTAGGTTTTTTTTTACTTACTATAATATATATTAAGAAAAATTACAAATGTATATTTATTCCACTAAGAATTCATAATACAGGATTTAGAATGTGTGTCATAGAAAGCGAAAACCTAAGGTTTTGTAATACCGTATGAAGTTCATTTACGTATAATATAATATAAGTATGTATTTAGTCATAGAAGGAAATTTAGTGGTTAGAAAAGTTGACTCACTTGCCAACTCACCGAGTAAAATTTTAATAACGAATGAGGTCCATTGTTGCGGACTGTTAACGTGGCATTATGGGTTCGATTCCCACCTGACACTAGGTTCTCTCTGCCTATCCTGATAGGTATACGCATGATATAACGTGGAACGGAAAAAAAACTGGTCAAGTGGGACTCTACCACTGAGGGTTCCGTGCCAATTTTACTACTAGGTAATGCACAATAATAAAAACGAGAACTGTACAACTGATAAGAACTGGAACACGCTTATACATATATCTTTTATTTAAGTGTCTAGAAGACCTGGAAATTTGTTAGTTTCATATTGTTACCTCCACGCGATCTTGAGAAAATTCGTCCTAAATTAAAAAAAATAAAACGTTTTCGTTCTTTTTCTTCTGAGATGCAGAATCCTAAAAATAAGAATGCTATAACAAATACAACTATCATAAAATATTTCTTATATGAGAGCATTGTCCATTTTACCATAATTACCGATTAATGTAGAAACGTGACTATTTATACGTCCTCGTGTAGATAAGCCCCGATCGCGACGCGGCCACGCGTGTCGAGCTGCCGATCAAGTCATTTATAATATCTAGCATACAGGTATTTGAATTTCTAAATACTAAACTAATATTATAAAATTGAAGTGTTTATTAGACTGAACAAGTAAATCTCAGGAACTATTGGGTCGAATTGAAAAAATGTGTTTATATTTCATTTAACGAGGAAGGTAATACCTATATTATATGTTAATCGTTTGGTAATCCATCCGTGATCTGCGGTCATTTACAATTCAATTCAATTTGGTAAATTCCACCATACGGGCGAAGCCGCACGTAATTGCTAATAATGTTTTAAATATATTAAATTTAAAATAAATGTGTGTGTGAAACATTATATACATATATACATAGGTATTTAGTTATAGGTATATTAGAAACAAGAGGTATTTGCAGGTGGGCAGAGGCCTACAGGTTCACAATTTGATACCTAAATTAATGTCTAACCTTTGCCGTAATGTTGAAATGTAATAAATTACACAAACTATTATTGAACATTCAATTAATTTAATTTAAGATAACATTGTCAAGTAATGTAATGTCCCTTTGAAATGTATTTAAATTAAATAATTTAAATATTTGTGGTACGTATTACTGAAGTTTGAACTAGTAAAAAAGTATCAGTTTCAAATTGTAATATATTCTTTTAGTTTCTTGCTGTATTCCGCATATAGCAGAGTAGGCAGAGGGAACCTGGGAACCTAATGCTAAGACACTCCGTTCCCATTAAGACATTTCGGTTCCCACAACCACCGCGTTTACAGTCGCACGCTTATGCCCCGACAAGACGGCCTAATTCTAATTATATTATCAAAAAAAGCACTTCTGTTTAAAAAAAAGCGATGATTGGGGATTTGTTTCTCGTTGGGAGGAATTAATTAATTTCAATTCTCATCTCTAGTAGACAAAGCGCGACGTTGAGTTTCATATAATTCTTCTAAATACAACATCATTTTTGATATTTAACAAAACGACAGACGTGACTTTGATTCGTACAATTTATATATAATTGATGTGAAGGATGTTTATAATCGCCGGCACCGGAAACAACAGTAATTTGACACAAGACGGCTAAATTACTTATATTTATGTACATTAGAAGTTAATTGATCTATTATTATGTTGTTATTTATCAGTAGTTTATTTTGTCATAATTCACATCCTTCAAGCTGCATCCCGCATTCGGTAAGCAGAGGGCACCTAATTTTAAGACACTCCATTCCCCACTTTCCACCGAACTATCGAGACCTAGTAAGGGGGAACTCGACGTCGCGTTTTATCTTGTTATCAAAGCGAGGAAATTAAAATAATTAATTCCTCCGAACTGTGGTAAGACTCTTCCAGTCCATCAAAAACATTGACAAGGACACTTCCAACCCTCATAAACGCAACCTCTTTGTACAGAATCTTTTAAGATTCTACTTTTAAGTAGAATTGCTCTAATATAACATTTTAAATAAAACAATAAGTTAAATATAATATATCAAAGTATGCGAAATTACAAACACGATTTTACAATTCGTAACTACTAATACTAATTTAATTCGTAACTACTAGTACTAATAACTTTTAATAGATGCATTCAATTAATATTATAATTCCCGCATTATTTCAATAAATATAGATACGTCATTGTTATTCCAAATGATATGTTAGTAATATATAAATATATGTTAGTAATATTACAAAGCATTTTTAAAAACAGGTTCGAGCATATTTGTATGTAAATTGTATGCATTTGATTATTTATTCATAATCCGCAACGTTAACTCGGCGAAGGTTGTTCTTTATTCAGTGGAATGATGTTACATGCGTTATAAGAAATATGTGCCTAATTCGAATATTTTATTGGTAATAACTTATTTATGTACTGTACAATTAATATAGAATAGAACAATGTTAGAATATTTAATAACTTATTTTGTTTTATATAATATCACGCTATATTGTACACTAGCGGACCCGGACGCGGGTACGCCTGTTTGAAATATAAGAATATAATTTCTATAGAAATATAATTTCAATCTAGATGAAATGCTAAAAGTGACTATTATATTTATTTTCATAAGGATGAATATCAAAATGACGTGGCAACGAACGCGGTCGCGTAGCAACGACGGTTATTATTAACATGGCAGAATAAATTGCTTGTCAAATTAGAAAGTATTTTAATTTATTAGTATATATGTGTAATGTAATATTATATAGCCTATAGCACTTCTGAAGAATGCAGCTTTCATACGAAACAAAAACAAAGTAAATCGATCCAGTAGATCCAGAGATCTGAGCGTTCAAACAAACAAACAAACAAACAAACAAACAAACTCTTCCGCTTTATTATATTAGTATAGATATGGAAACATACCTATGGCAGAGCAGTTAAAGGGAACTTAGTGTTAAGACACTCACATTTCTTGTAACACACTGTCCAATAACCAGTGCAAGGAAGCTAAAATAATTCAGTCCCCCGAGTGAGAGGGAATCAATTCAAAATGTCGGAAAAGTATTTCTTAGTTTGACGATGAATTCTGCACATAGCCGGGGAAGGAACCTAGGAACCTAATCTTAAGACACACCTTACTAATTAAGAAACGTTCCCCTTTTTTGACGAATGTTGAGGCATTGTGTTGAGTGGCGTAACTCAACGCAGCGCGTTGCCTTGTTACCTCATATGTTTCATTTCCTCGAGAAGGAATCTTAGTTGTCGCTCTTAGACTCGCATGCTTGTGCTCCTGCGCCACGACTGGCTTATCAGATATGATGAATAAAAAAAAGCCCCAGTTCAATGCTTTTGGAGACAACCCTATTCTCTTATCACCGTTTACAACTTTTCATATTGTATATCCATAGTTATACTTAAAAAATAAGAGCTGTCGTAATTTAAACGTATTTCCTTTTTCTTAACTAATAAAAAATCCTTAGCCCACTAAGCTATACGTTCACATCCCAGATTAAATATTTCGAAATGGTAATTACTTTTTGTTGTTTGGCAAGAAGCGACAGTGAATTGAAATGTTGTTGTCCTCGACTGAAACTAGATTTAGAGCTAGTTCTATCTATCACACTGATGACCTATTTAACTATTTGTTTAAATAAATTAAATATTTTTATTCCCTCTGCTCTCTGGTAAAAAGACATAACGTGGCGTTGAATTCTGTCAAGTGAAGCAATATCAAAAATTGAGCGGAGAGTGGGGAACGGAGTGTTTTAACACAAAATTCCTGCTAACATGCCCAATACGGGATACAGCGTGAACCTAAAAATATATATATTTATGATCTAGAAATATAATAAGCTTGAAAAACTGTGACTTGACGCAGTTGGAAAAGTCGGACAATAGATGTGGGTTAAATTCCACAAATTTTCTTTAGATTATATGAATCAAGATAAAAAATATATGGATATGCAAGAAAATTATATTGTTTTATATTATTGTCGCAAAAATTAATTAAATAATTCGATAATAGTCCAAAAAAATCATCAATCAGTTCAACGAGATCAAACAAATACATTAAATTAATTGTATAATATTATTTTGACAGGCCATCTAGAGCACGTCTTATTATAGACTAGCGGACCCGGACGCGGCTACGCCTGCTTCAACTATAAGAATATTTATTAAATATATTCATGAAATTATTTTCAATTTTCAATAGAATTAGTAAGAACATATAAGCTTAAATAATCCAAAAGAATAATAAGTAGAGACATATTATTAGAAAAAAATATCTGAGTTATTGAAAAAAACCAACAAAATGATTAAAAGTAACTAAAGGGTAGGTATTCTTAATAATAGAAAAAGTACATAAAGTTTTCCGTGCGTGCGTACATATATATCGACTTTATGAAATAACTAAACATTTCTCTCTATTAAATAGGATAATTTTAGCGAGCAATATCAAATAAAATAAGAAGAGAACCAAAGTGCAGTTTAAATTAATTATAAACAGAAAAAAATTACATAAAAATTAACAATAGTTCGAAAATGTATGAAAATTTATAAAACCGTCAACGTCATCTGCCCGTTCGCGTAGGTCATACTGTGTCGCCCGTAGGCTAGGTCATTTCGAATCAGTGACATCTCCTTAATTATTTATTTGAATGTTATACAGTAAACTATAGTTTTAATTCATCTAGATAAAATTCTAAAAGTGACTATTGTATTTATTTTCATAAGGATGAATATCAAAATGTCGCGGTACGGTTGCGTAGCGACGCGATGGTTGTTATTAACATGGCAGAATAAATTGCATGTCAAATTAGAAAGTACTTTAAAATATATTAGTTTATATGTGTAATGTAATGTTATATAGCCTATAGCACTTCTGAAGAATGCAGCTTTCATACAAAACAAAAACAATATAAATCGGACCAGTAGATCCAGAGATCTTAGCGTTCAAACAAACAAACAAACAAACAAACAAACAAACTCTTCCGCTTTATTATATTAGTATAGATTTAAAAAAGAATGATTAACGGATCACCTTTTTATATTAATTGCAATGAGTCAACTGGCATTTGGTGTAAGAGGATGGAATTTAGAGCAATATTTTATCCACGCTCGCACTATGGGAACTAGATCGGTTATTAGCGTACGAATTTCAATGAATAATGTTTGTAATTATCATATTAGATATTTGCAATATTGTCGTCGTTGCATGTCTGTTTGTATGAATTAGTTCAATATTTAAATCTAGTTTGGGGTGCTAACTATAGAAACATAGAATTGTGTATTTTCACATTTTTTTATGTTTTTGTTTTCAAATTTGAGAGATTTGCACAGAAGCGAATTTTGCGAATTCTAAGAGAAGTTAGTGTTATGTCACATCATGTTTAATAATCCCCTAAGAGACATCAAACCTATTGAACCGAAAACTAAAAAAAAAATGCCAATTTACAAGATAGGTAGAGAGAATTCTGTTCCTCATCCAATTTTGGAGATATTGCTAACGAACTTTGAATTGATTTTTTTAGAAAGAATTCTTTTGAGGCTAGGAATGCTATTCTGAGGTACCAGACTATCCCCAGGTTGGCACAGAATACCCGGCCTCCCCATTCCTACGACCACGCCAATATATTCGATTTAAAAACCAAACTAAAATAAAGCATCTCAAAACTAACAGAAGGACAAAATCTAATCTTATATTTAGGCATTGATATCAATAATACATTATGCAGATGAATGCAAGATCTTCTAAACATATGTCACGTGTCATACAAACGTGTATTACGTTAAATGTCACAAAAATATAAAAAGTTGTTAATGGGATCGTATTATATTTTTATTTATTTAATTAAGTTATTTATATTATTAATTTCTTGTTACAGAAACATTGTGTTAGATTACTTCTAAAATTCTCAATGATGCCAAAAGTTAACTAAAGCGTAGCGGTGAGTTCCGTCATTCAATACGCAGTGGGTAGGTACTTCGAAAATAGGGTGCTGGCGTTAAGAACAGAGTGTTTTAATACTAGATTCCCTCTGCTTATCCTGCTATGAGGAAAAGCAGAATGTAGCTATTTTTTATTTAAATATGACTATAGACATATTCATACTTGTATTGTATAATATTCCGGTAGTTCTTTCTCAATACTTAAGCTTATATAATAATTATAATTCCTTGAAATTATATAAATTCAACACTGTACGTCGTCTCTCGTCCTTGGAATTTCTTAATTGTGTTTTATGACTTTCTAAACTAGATTTTATTATGATCGCTGCATAGGTATATTGTATTTTTTAAGGTTTTATTTTTATTATTTAGATCACAAAAGTATGTAAAAAAAAGGTATATTTATGGTATGCTGTTTTGAATATAAAATAATAAAAAAAATTACACTATGTTCTCTCTGCCTAATCTGACAAGAGAGAGCGTAAAGCAAAAAAAAATATGTCCCACAGAGGAAGTAGGTAAAGTAAAAAATAACTGTGGTCTGAAAATAATATAGCGTCACACTTCATATAACTAAATCGGGGAAAACTTGCATTACAAAAATAATTTTCCCCACAGAAAAAAATTAATTCGCGACCATTTTATTCAACCTGACCAACCTCAAAGAGCACTAACGGATTTAACGTTTAATTTAACTAGAATAAAAACAAAGAGTTTTGTCAGGAATCAATCAATTATCGTGCTATAATTAAAGTAAACCAAACATCGGTGTCAAATGGAAACGATTATTCTTTAACGAAAAATTCAAAACAATATCAACCTTATTCAATTGTTTTAAGATGGAAAATCATTTAATTTACTTTTATGTACGATTTAAATTACGTAAATGATCGATATAGATCGTGATCGTAACAACATAATCGTCGCTACCTTGAACTATTCAAGTAGAACTGGCCATCTCTTGTTATATAAAATATACGTAGTAGTACAATTGAATAAATTAAAATTCTATAACAGAAAAAACTACTTAGCATACCATGGATTCACCGTGAGAGAGCTGTGAGAACGTCGACTTACGATATAAGACCCATATATATTAATCACTGTCAAGTCTGAGATCGATCTTGAGATGCTTTTCATTGCGTTTTCATTCATAGATATATAATTTAAATAAAAACAGCATCTTAAGATCTATCTCAAACTTAAGAGCGGTTTATAAATACGGGTCTAGATGTAGGTTTAAAAGGTCTCTTTAAACATTAACGCTTGCCTCCACTGCACGAGCTCCTCTCTCTACCGAAGCCAAATTCGTAATATTCTACTAGTGCCTTTGAAGTACATTCTAGAAATGAATTAATGATAGTTCTAGACAGGCCGAGGTTATAGGGTCATTTCTCTATTATACCTCTAGCTCCTACCTTTACATACAAATTAGGTGTAAACCTATTACGGGTCAGTTCGTTTGTGAAATCGAAGTAACTACAACTAATATTAATATTTTGCAAAAGTTCAATTGTAAGGAAATGAACTAATAACTCCCAGATATCTTGCAAGAGTTTAGTCAATTATTTACAAAGAGCTATAAATTAGACGAGCTATATCTTTCTGTCTTATAACAAGACAGAAAACCAGTGTTTACACTCAAGTGATTATCGAACCCACAACCATCGCGTTTACTACCAGAAGCTTTCTCAATGGGCCACATTGGGTTCAAATAAAAGAAAAAATGTGATAAATAGATATTTTATTAATAAATTTAAATAAAAACAAGGCCACACGCGTAACTTTGTAAATATTGTCAGTCTCTGGGAAAAGGGGGCACGAGTCGACTGTTAAGTAGGCGCTGTAAGTAATATCACGAATGCATTCCCTTTGAAACATTATAACTAAATTCTATTTGTGCGCGTATTGTATTCGTATGCGCTATTCAATTTGATATATGGATATTTTATACTAGTTTTGCAGTGTGTCTTTCTTTGCAACATAGTTTTTGTGGACTTTAAGACGTAAAATGAAAATTCTGTTGGAATATCGAGAAACCATTTCTTAGTGCTTTCCTACATCTCCAAATCTATCTTAATGCCAAATTTAAACTTTCTAAGACCGATAGCACCCACCTACATATTATAAAAGTAGACCAAACTTAAGTTTGCGACCGTATGGGCAAATTATAAAAACTAACTACAAATACAATTTACTTGATAGTTAGTATTTGTAATAGACAGACGGATAACGAAGAAAATACGGAACCATTATAGATGGTTCCGTATTTTCTTTTGAGGTGCGGAACCCTAATAAACAGATAAACACGTAATGTATATCTATTAAACATTTTCTAACGATAATAAATAGATCAAGTAAGATTTAATGCGTTATTGTAGTCGCGTGCGGGGTGGCACCTGGCCAGCTATTCGTAGAATGTCCACTTCTAATATCATAAGGAAAAATGTTAGAATACAATATAATACACTATAGAATGAACTAATGAAGAAAATTATATTGTTTATCTGCAACGCGTAAATTATTAAAAGATCTATAATTGTTCATATTGTAGTGTTATGGGTTCGAATTCCAATTGTGGTAATATTTATATTTACAATATAAAGTTCACAATTTAAATATTGCTAATTTGCATTTGGCTTTCGCTGTGGTAACAATGCTTGAGGTCATCAGTTCAAATTCAAATGCACTAAAATGCTTATATCAGCTATACCCTCACATCGTATAAAATAATTTGTTTTTCTCAGATATAAGCGCAGCTTCGATTCTTACTCCTGGTAATGAATTACTATTATTTACACACTCTGGTACCACAAATCGGGGGTTTGAGTAGTGGATTTCAACTCTACAGCGTGAAGTTAAAACATACCCATTTTTTTATTTCGAAATACTTATTAACTTTTACCTGCTGCTCGCCCCGTTGCGGCAATAACTTAGAATAGTGTCATGAATTTATGACATATGACACATTCTTATGCCGGAAGTAACTCTAACCGCAAGTACAAAAAAATATTTTTCATTTCGAACCAGTACTTAGTTCCTGAGATTAGTGTGTTCAAAGAAACAAACTCCCTAACTTTACAATCAATATATTGCTCTAATTCACATAGTAACGAGAGCGTATAATTGAGCAGGTTCCCATACAGATTTCTATTAGCTACGTACAATGTGGAGTAAGAACATTTTTTAAAACGTTATAACAATAATAGAGGTATCAATTGATTAAGCAAAACACGGGGTACGTCTCGGCCCATTTACTAGTTAATATTTGTAAATGGTTCGACAATGAAAATATAATTTTTTGTAATTGTCATTTTTATTAATTTGTGGTCGAGTATATTCCCGTATAATATTATTTTTTTGCAAAAGCTCACTTAGGAACATTTTTTTTGAAAGTTAGTGCATAAACTCGACTTGTAATCAAACCCTCAACTGTCACGCTAACAAGCACTATTCCGCTGAAAAAAATATTATTAGCTCAATAAAAAAAATTGGCCTAAGTTCACACATATAGCAGTGATGGGCGTCAACGTGATACGGTCCAGATATTTTGTTATAAATAAACCGGATGTAACGGAAGATCGATTCAGTCTTTTTGTACCATTTGTCATAGAACTTGTGAATAGCTTTATTATTGATGTATATGTATATGTAAATGTGTATACCTATAAATATATTATGTTTCATAGTGTATTTATTCGTTATGTTGGCAGTAGGTGAGCAGTAGGACAGTCGTCGTACAACTAACGTAACGTCAGAGATTTCTGACTGTAGAACGAAGGCAGTGGATTCGATCTTGTAAGAAATAATATTACTTTTAGCCTCACGCTGTATTACACATAGCAGAGTAGAGGGAACCTGGAAACCTAGTCTTATTTCATTCCCTCGAGTGGAAATCGAACCCCCGACAGTAACGTTTACAGTCACATTTATCTGTCCCTACGCCACGATAGCCTCAAAATCTAACAACACTTGTAATTTTTTTGTGTTTCACACTCCAAAGTCTTAGACAAAATTTGCATAAGAGGAAGTAGTTTTAGCAAATTCATGTTACGCAATACACTTGTACAGTGAAAGCAATGTTCGCGATTATTAAGAACTTCAAAATGTTCTCCCATGGCTTTATTTACGTAAATTGTTGATTATTTAACAGAATGTTTGTTTGTGGTACCATCTAATTAGAAGTTAATTATTATTACAATTTTGCTTCGAAGCAGTTAAAAATTATATGACGAATAAATACAAAAGTGTAAAACAATAAAGTCATTGCAGCTATAAGCCTATGCTATGCACTTAAGCCTACATATGGCATGGTAAGCGACACTCGTCACTTTTCGCCGGCATTATAAAAGGGATGAAGTTATTTATAATAGGTTTATTTTTTTTAAAAGATAAGAATAACTTTTCTGGAATCTGTGATTACTTACTTACTTATAACACCATATTATTGTCATTTTTCCGACTGTTTTTTATAATTTTGTATTTAAGATGCAAATATATTATACCTGAAACAAAACAAAAAAGTCGTTAATACATTAAAATTAAAAAAGGCCGTTCAAGTGCGGGTCAGAATCGCCCACTGAGGGTTTCACACCACTTTCAGGATTATAGGTCAAAAAGAAGTACCACTATTAGAAATGAACTACATTCATAACTTTGTAATAGTTTTTATATACCAACGCAATCAGAATAGCACGGTGTTGAGTTCTGCCACTCACAACGTAGTCTCTAAAACACTAAGTTCCTCTGCCTACCCTGCTTATGCGGGGTACTACTACTTACTACGGGTTAAACTAAAAAAAACACTAACTTTTTTAAACATTTATGCGTTATATTTAGTACATAATAATATACCTAAGTAATTTCCACTTCAAAAGTGTCTAAGCGTTTAAAAATACTTGCATACCACTCGCCCCGCATACAAATCGTATGGTAATCTTTGGAACAATGACGTCGCCTGACGCAAGGGGACGCGCCGAAATTATTAAATCATATTCGCTTGTATGACCATGATATACGTATGTACGAGTATGTATGAATGTACTTACATACATAAATTATGGTTTGCAGTTATACACTTTTGAAGATAGGCTAGAGAAGGTTCTCTGTGTGAAGTGTCTGAAGTGTCAAGACACTCCATTCTCTACTTTCCAGCGTATTAGAATTTGCGATTTATATAGGGCAACAACGCCCTACCCTACCAAAACAAAGTAAAAAAATATAAAATGCATATTACAATTCGAATTGAAATCGAACCCGTTGTGGATGGGTACATCGTTTGCGAATGCTTATACAAGTAATATTACATACTTAAAATGTTAATTTCCATAGAACTTAAATATTATACAAAAATTAAGCAACAGGATATACAGCCTGGGTACAATAAGAAAATTAAATATATATTAATATTGTTTATGCCAAAGATGTCGATGTAAAATTTAATTGGTTATAGCAATTAGATATTGTACCTACGATAAACTCGTAGTCTAGGCATTATTATCATAGCAACCACAAAACGTTTTATTTAAAAAAAAAAGAAAACATCAGTAATTAATCTCTTAATTGGCTTTGATTGATGCTTTCAAATAAAAATAAAAATGTAAAATAAATAATTCAGAATAATTATCAATTTATTTCATCTTATATAATTTGTTTAAACAAGTTTCTTTTATGTAAGAAAAACTGAGGAATATTCGTCTATGCATGACTTTTAATTGTCTTTTATTCATTAATTCTAACCTAGTACCTAGTTCTTTATTTCTTACTATTATAAGACAATTCACGAGAATTCTGCCGTAGTAATGAATACGTAGAGTTCTGCCTCTTAACACGTATGCTTGTGCTTTGACACCAGAATCTCTCTGTCCAACCTGCTATATGCGGGTTACAGCGTGAAATCTAAAAGATCATAATTCTACCGCACAATTGACCCATATCGAAGCTATTATGTCTTGAACAATACCGCAATTATAATACAACCGGCATAAAATTAGCACCTACCATACGATTGTTACTTAAGAATATTTACATCGCATTCTAATGCTCACCCGTACTCGGGTTAGTTGAGGTTATGCAATGAAATTGTAGCTAGGGAAAGGATACTAGTTTTCATAGTAAGTATCTATATAAGTTATAATTTTTTGCATAGATCTTCTAATGTATAGTTTTATTTTTTTACAAGTATATAAATAGAAATCAAATAATAGATAGTAAACGAAAGAACTCAAAGAATAGTCAACTCATATTGCAAGTCAAGATGGAATCTATTAATATAACACTAGTTTTAGTTTGCCTGTCATACCAAATAGATAAAATTCGTTACACAAAACATATTTACATAAACATACATACACAAAAAATATTTTTTTTTAGCCTTCACTGGAATTCGAACATATAACCCAAAAAGCCCAGCAAAGTAACCACTAAGCTTTTGAGTATATATTCTTTACATTGAAAATAACCTAGCCAGTATTTAGCAGTGTCGTGTGAATTTATAGTTGTATAACTCATGTAATCACTTACTCGTAGTGTCGTAACCGTAGTGACTTCTGTATTCCAAGTCTAATACATATAAAATGTATTATAGATAAGATACTTTTAAAAGCTTACATTGTAAGGTTACAGTTTGTTTCTCGGTTGGGGTAAAACGACATTTAAAGTGAAAATAATTCGAATATAGATTAAAGCCGGAAGGTTTTTATTATATTATTATTATTTATTATATTACGATTATTGTTTCACGAAAATCGATTTTAAGTACCACCAAACATGTGAATCTCTGTTTGAGTGGAGAGCGGTAAAGTCACTCGATTTTTCACTAGAAATATGAAAACGACCTAATATTTTAAATCTCTCTCTCTCTCTCTTTTGTGATACAAACGCTAAGGCAAGGCAAATATCTAGAAATGTATAAAAATTTAATTCATTTCATCACATTAATTTAATTTCAGCAGCAGTAAAAATCAAATGAGAGCTGAAAAATTGGTCGGGTATCAGTTACTTTAAAATATTAATTTATTCAAATTTAAAAAAAATAAGAGTAACTATATATATAACTTTTAAAACATTTGAAACTTTCCTTTTTAAAAAACTAAAATAAAGTATCAATTAATCTATATATATAAAATCGAAAGGTCACTCACTCATCACGAAATCTCAGAAACTACAAGTGCTAGGAATCTCAAATTTTGCATAGGAGTTACTTATAGGACGTAGGTGCTCGCTAAGACGGGAATTTGCACTATTCGGTCGAAAGTTTGTATGAAACTTCGTTACTACAAATGCTAGGAGTCTCAAATTTTGCATAGAGGTCACTAGGACGTAGTCATGGAGACAGAAATTAATAATAATATAGTTCACGCGGGTGAAACCGCGAGCGGGCCGCTAGTATAATTATATATTCAAGTTGATAAACCTAGATAATATTATAATTGAATATAAAAGCCTTTTATAACATATAATTATAGTCATTTAGGACACTTTATATATATTTTTAGTAATTATCAAAATTACTAAAACCTGTATTAAGCAAAAAAATAACTATCTATTGTTGGAACAGTTTCCTCGAAATGGGTCTCAATTAGCATCACTTAATATTAGAAAATGAGTTATAAAATGTTATATAATAATCTTTCTTATTCTCATAGAAAAAAATATTTATTATTTACTAGCTACCACTCGTGGCTTCGCCTGCCTAAACTACATAATTATTAGTTTGCTTTTATAAATTAGTGGTAGACCTACTAAATAGTAAACAAACTTAATTTAGTCAAATATTTTAAATGAAGACAAATAACACTTAATGTCAATAAAAAAAACTAAAATTTTAATTTAAATATATTTTTTTAAACTATTTATCTACAGTAGCATCAATTTTTTAAACCAAGGTCAAACAGTTTGACCCTTAACGACCTGTCAAAGGTCAATTATAATGTGTATGTCAATTGTATTGTACAATTGATGTAATAAGATAATTCTTTGAATGTGTGGAGCAAAGGTCACGGTATGATGACCCCGCTAAGTAGATTTTTATATTTTTTTTTACTAAACTATACATAAAAGTATTTAAAATATTAATTATTTTATATAATATTTATGAATGTTTTTTTCAGCTTCATGCTTTATACCGAGCGTAGGGCCAGAAGAGAAAAGAGCACTTCATATATGCCCTCCTGAAGATCCTCTTTACGGGGATTTTCTTCAATCACACTGATGTTATGTTCTTACCGATCCGCCGAGGTTCTACTGGGCAATTAACTAAATACTAGACCATCAACGGGTCCTCTAGTATCAAGTATAAATAAATATTCCCATATGTGGCATTTGCACCCCATTATTCCAATTCATTTAATAATACTGTATTTTATTAATAAAAATGTTTCAACACATAGGAAACAGAATTTTCACTATATCTACCTACTTAGAGACTCATTCTTCTTGTTCTCTCTCGTTCTCTTTCTAATAACAGCTTAGATAATATAATTACTGTAATATATTAGACAAAAAAATATACAGATAGTATATATTGTAAGTAAATTACAAGGTGCCCTGTAGACCGGTTTGCAGGGACACTTTAAACGAGGTCATGCATGGCAGACTCAAACTCATATGAGCACTTACGCTGTATATACATAATATGTTTTATATATAGATTACTTATATAATATTTGAAATTTTATATATTATCACGTTTTATATGGCTTTCATTAGAGCGACGAAATTAATACAATTCTATCGCCCTAGTGGGAATCGAACTCAAAATCTCCGTTACAATCAAAGTACTTTTCTTACTCTTCGTGTTTATTTTTTTAGCTTCACGCTGTATCCCGCATGGACGCTTTATTAACACAAAATTAACATTTAAGACTTGTTTCAAAGTAAACGATAAAATAAAATAAAAAATCATATAATAATAACTTAAAAGTCACCTTCACTTTAAAATCGTCAAATGAACCTAAGCTATTAGATTGCAGAACTCAACGCCGTCCATTATCTTACCGGACTAGCGTAAAATAGAATGAAAATTTATAAAATTATATTAGTAAATAAGTAATATTAGTTAGTTACTGAGAACAATTTCAATTGTAATTCATAATTGTATTTGAAAGGCCAGTCGACCTTTTCAAGTATTCAATGCGTTTTCCATTTCCACAAGCAAACTTGTTTTTGCTTTATTCCGTGTTAGAATTATTAAATTATTCTTATGCTGTTCTGGCACAGCGTATAAACACGGTTTTGGGTTTAATTCCCACCCGGGTAAATTAATTATTTGTTTCTTCACTCAGGCAACAAGGCACAGCGTTAAGTTCCGCCACTCAACTCGCAATGTCTCGAAATATAGACGAATAGCAGGGACTGTCTTATCATTAGATGGCTTAACTAAGTTATGAAATAAATGTATACTAAACTAAAAAACAACTAATAAACATTTGCCTAGAGGGTACAATTTTGTATATCTTACTCACTAAATTACACCTATATTTTATAATTTCACAATTATCTATACTTCTATATTAATTTTACAAAGTAGAAGAGTTTGTTTGATTGAAAGCTCTAATCTCAGAAAGTCCCAATTCAAATTGAATTATTATTTTGTATGAGTCCATTTATCGGGGAAGTAACCCATGTAACATGTCCTCAGAGACCAGAGTTATTTCGGACATTTATTTATTATTGTTATTTCCACTTACCAACGTGAGCGATGCCGTATGTAAAAGCTAGTATAATACAAAAATTTATTCATAGTGATTTGGTTTTTTATAGCCAAATTGTTTTTTAATGACAGACATAGCCCTAGGTCAAATGGAGCATACATTAGTCCAGTTTCGTCTCTTAATAATATTCTTATGTAACTTCCGCGAACATTACTTAGATGTAGGTTAGAGGTAATAATCATTTTATTTATGCAAAAATTTTGACAATAACAGCAATTTGTGTTTAAATTTGGTTTATAAAAAGTTGATTGTTTAAAACTTATTATCATAATTATTGTCGATGAAGCTTTTTGTTTGGAATAAAATTTTAAATAAAAAAGAGGTTACTGGTAAGGTAGAGTGCCTGAGTCTCCTGATGTAAAGACCGACAGATTAATAGAAGCGGAAATTTGTAAAAAAATTTGTAAAAAGTTAATTGTAATAAGAAGAAGTTGAGAACATATGGCTTAATGGTCAGAGCTCTTGGATGGTCTCCAAGATGTGCGAGTTCAAATCCCACCACATTTAATATTTTATACATTTTTAAGAAAAAAAGTATTAGATTAATAGAAATCCGCTATGCGTTTAATGGATTAGAAAAAAAGATCACTCCTTAGCAAGCCATTAATAATTACATTTAAATTCTATTGAATCAGAAGGTGGGGTCGATTGTCCTTATACGGTAGTAATGAGTTCTTTTAATGGTTACAAGTGAACGTGTATGTAACACGTGTTTAATCATCCGACTCAGTTCATATACTTTGAGATATATTTTAAATGCGCATTTAGTTCATAACTTCGGTATGGTCAAACATATTGCGGCGTTAAGCTTCACCGTTACGTACCTACGTTATTTCTTTGAAATGAGCGGAAAGTGAAAATAGGGAAGATGTGTGATGAGCAAAAAATAACCTGCATTAAGAAAAACTGTCACAAGTTGCCGGGACTGATGTAAAATGGTCTATTACCAAAAAATATTATAATTGAATATTTATTTGTACATTTGGATTTGAACTCACACTCGTTGAATTTATTATTTAATTTGCCTACAGAATTTCCATCTTTATACCATTTTTGACAAATGTGTATTGTAGGTACAGTATACAGTTATTTTTAATGCAGCTTGTAAGCTTCAAGAATACAAAAATGCTTATTTACCTTTTTAAGTTACCATATTTGGTAATCGCTACGTGACGCGTCTTTTATTTACTTGTAGGTATGAATAATGTTAGTGAGTACTTCCGAGAGTTTCCTTTTTATAGCAAAACTAGCTTTAACACGCGACTTCTTCCCCGAGGTCATGGAAATAACTACAAGTTTTCACACGTAATACATTCTATAGATCTATATATCTATATCTCAATGAATGGACTCATCGATAAAGATTTTTTTCAATTCGAATCATTAGTTCCTGAGATTCACGCGTTCAACCAAACAAACACAGCAAACCCAACAACATCAGCTTTATAATATTATGTATAGATGATAAGAATATAACTTATTTTATGGTTAGGTTCTTTATAAGGATAGGCAGAGTGTTTTAATACTATTCTCCCAGTATACCTATATGCGATATACATTGAGAAGCTAATAGAATCAATCAATTATTTTTATTACTGTACAAAATTCTAAGTACTTAATTATAAAAAAATAAGTTTGTCCTGTCTTGTATAACGTAACGCTAGTCGTGAGTCGTCGTACAGCAAGTCGAGCAGAACGCCATTACGCACTGTAGTATTTTTTTATATTTCAAACAATAAATGTGTAATATTGTACATGTATTAATGATTATATAACACGCTTTCAGTAAACACGGCGATTGTGGGTTCGATTCCCATCTGGAGAAAAGAAATGTTTTATTTTTTCATTTTGATATTAAGACACACTGTTTTCCGAAATTTGACATAAAATAGGAAATATATTAAAATTAACTTCCCTATACCTACCCTCTTACTTGCCATATTTTTAAATGAATATACATATTAAATTTATTAATTGTATACCGCAGTGCGTTCGAGCACGATGTCATTGCAATTTCGCAAAAAGCGCGACTGATCGAGCGGAGAAAAAGCAAACACTGTTAGGTTCTTTGACCTGAAGCCTCATGTGACGTAATGTTTTACAGTCTAATTTCATTTTTATTTAATACTAGCGGCCCGCCCGCGGCTTCGCCTGCGTGAACTACGTTATTATTCATTTCTGTCTCCATGGGTACCTACGTCCTATAAGTGACGTCCATGCAAAATTTGATACTCCTAGAATTTGTAGTAACAAAGTTTCATACAAACTTTCAACCCCAAAAACAACCCCTTAGAAGTCGAATATTGCAAATTCCCGTCTTAGCGAGCACCTACGTCCTATAAGTAACTCCTATGCAAAATTTGAGATTCCTAGCACATGTAGTTACTGAGATTTCGTGATGAGTGAGTGACCTTTCGATTTTATATATATAGATTTAACGGAGTGTCTTAAAGTCCGGGTTCCATCGCGAAAGAGAAATGAGTGGATAATGCTTATTCAGAACGGATTCCTTTTAAATAAAATAGATCTCTGCTCCTTAGAACTGGAAGAGCTTTTTTAAACTCTCTCTCTGCTCACTCGACCCTTTCCACTCGACTTATTTATTGGTGGAAATAAAAGTATGCTAGTTACTCTTGCGAGTTCAACGTAGTCCCTAATACAATGCACAACATAAAAAAAACAGCCACAAAGAAAATAAAATGATATTAAACATAAACTTTTATTAAATTTCAAAACTCATTTAGGTCATTATTAAGATATGTATGCGAGTAATAATATCGTCGGAAGACCACTTTCACCCGCTTTTACTTTCAAGGACGACTGCTTTCTAACACGATGTGAGAATTGTTCCTGACATTCTTTGTAACTATATAACCGTAGATAGAATCTAATGGCCAGACACTCAATTCAAGACATTGGTGTGTTAAGAGGAGTAACTCAACGCCGGGATTTGGTTGCCGGAACGGGAAAAAGAGAATAATTCATTTCCACGAATGGCTATCGAACCGACAACCATAACATTTAGAATTACGCTGTCTTCACAACCAGTAGTAAGTTTTGGAAGATTCTTAAAAAGGAAAGAAAACACATGGTTTTTTAATACTTTATTAATATACTATTAACAACTCTCCGAACAATGGAAATGTATCTCTGCCGTTGCGCTATATCTCTATAATAGAAGTATAGGTGTACGCAAGGAGTGTCACTGTTAACGCAACTTAGTGTCAAGACATTCCGTGTAGAGTGACGGAACTCATCATTTCATAATAAGACATGCATATTTAATTTTTTATTTATATTCATCGTATGACGTATTAGCACGTGACCTCTTTAATAGGAGCTATAGAGAAACGTGCTATTTAATAATAAAAAAATATATAATTTAGTTATACTAAAACAATAAACCGAAAATTTAAGCGGGCGAAGCTATTCTAATAAATGAAGTATTCTAATAAAAATATCAATTTTACGAGCAAAAGTAAACACATTTATATTTCAAGGCAGCAACATATTGTAGTTTCTAACATCGAACTCTGGAAGCCTTTCCTCCAAAGCAATTTCGTAACATTAGCACGTCCGTACATTATTACCAAAGTAACGTAATTTATACTTATAATGATAACCTTTATGTTATGTAACAGATATGGATCTATTTTATACACTTTGACCTGATCTCTTGGCTATTACTAAGTTTATATTAGTATTTTGTAAGATTTAATATGAAAGCAGCTATATCTGTTTCCCAATACAGCTGATATAATAGTGGTGAAGGAAGAGAGGCAGGCGAAGATCTAAGTCGACTTTCGAACACACAGTATCGAAGATACTAGATGAACGTCAGCTAAAAACCACGAGGACGCCCCCTACCCCCTTTCCCGAAGGTTATGTATGGAGTGCTTGATGACAGAGGATGAGGCGAAAGAGGTATCTGCCTCCGCTAGAAATAAACTATGAAGCTAAAAAAATATTATACATAAATTTAATATAGTAAAAAACGATTCAAACTATTTTAACTTAATATGTATAAAAGAAGCCATAGGAAAAAATATGACTTTTTATATTAATATCACTATACGTATCACTTTCTAATGTTTGTTACCGTTTTAAAGTGGAACAGCGAAAGTTATTTATGCAATATGAATGTTTTTACACTAGCAGTTGTAAATCCAGTTTACTTCCATATTATAATTCATATGCCCTTATATAAGTATTTGGATACCTAGCTAGATATAAATTTACTTGCATTAATTATATTTAAAATTGTGGGTTCGATTCCCACTCTGAGCAATTAATTATTTTCATTTCCTAGCTCTGGTAGAGACAGTGGCGTTGAGCTCCGCCACTTAGTATGTTTAAATGTCTCCAAGATTGAGAAAAAGGGTATAAAGGAGTATATTAACACTAACTACCCTCTGTCTATCTTGCTATGAGAGAAACAGCGTGAAGTTGTTATAGAACTATTCTATACAACGCAATATTATGTTAAGAAACAAGTAAGGGCCTATAAAAGCCTATATTTACAAGTGCCGGTGATTGTTCCTAACCTTCACGATTGCCCTTAACAGGTTGCTTAGGTCATATTACTTAGGTATACTTAGTAAATACTTTGTTAGGTATGGTAATATTGTAAATGAAATAATTAAATCAGCTTCACGCTGTATCCCGCAAACAGCAGGGTAGGCTGATGGAACCTAGTGTTAAAACACTCCGTACCCCACTTTCCGCCGAATTTTGAGTGGCGGCACTTTGCCTCGCATCAGAGCGAAGAAAATGGAAAATAAATTTAAATAAATATTTAATTTCCTAGAGTGGGGATCAAACCCAAAACCACTGGCGTTTACAGTCACAATTTAACTACCTGCAACGCAACTGGCCAATAAAAATGTTTAATATAATGATAATATTGTATTATGTATAATCTAAATGCAAAATTATAGCGGGAACGCAGTGCTAAAACACTCCGTTTTCCGAGTACTGTTTTTATTATTACCAGAGAGTAGAAAATTCAAGCCCGCACTGGGAATCGAAATAACCACCGTCACGTTTTAAATAAGAAAATGTCCTTATTTTAATACTAAATTACATCTTAATAATATTGTAGTTTATTAAGACATTTTCTAATTTTAACTCACTGCTGTAAACCTAGATATCAACTACCTACCGACTATACCTATACATATTATAGTGCCCGTATTTGGCTTTAGAACGAGATGACCTTTAAACGCGTTATGAAAGGGCTCACCGCACCCACATCCGTCATAAACATCTTCATGACCGTATCTGTATGTAGATAAGTAATAGAGATATTGATCTATATAATAAAAATATGTTTTGTAATTCTGTTTATATAAGTGCAGTGGAATAGCGGCTGACTGTTAAAGTAATGGTTGTTGTTTCGATTCTCCCACTTGAGGGAATAATTATGTTTGAACTATTTTAATTTCCCTGTTTTGGTAAACAAGGCGCGGCGTTTAGTTACAACAATCAGCATACAATGCCTTAAAGATAATACTACCCTCTGCCTGTCCTGCTATATAAGGGATACAACGTGAAGGAAAAACAACAACAAAAGAAAAAAACAACAAAGCCACTTTCACATTCATAATATAAAGTTATAAATTATTATCTATAACAATATCAAGTAACGAAGCGTATCGTATTGTTAACATAATATAGTATTATTAACATATTGTTATAATATGTAAATGTGCGTAACGTCTACTTTAATATAATAATGGATTATTAATAACCATCGACACAAAAACCTCTAAAAATTAAAATAAACAACTAGAGATTATAATGCTCATATTTTCTTGAATCGTTGCAGAACATTCCCGATTAATCCGTTTAGAAGTTACAATGCCACAGACAGACAAACCAAATGTAAGTTCTTATTCAAAGGTATTCTTATTTTCACAGATAAAGCAAGGATGATATACTATGTATGTGATAGAAGGTTACATTACATTAGTTAACAGAAAAATGCAATAAAAATGCTATTTAACTGGGCGCCCTAATGATTGGGCCAACACCGGATGCAATTGAGCGACATCCGGCCTTAGCTGTGGAGAAACCTAATGTTTATTTTAACATTTTTTAAAATCTAAACACAAACTTTGGTTTATTCTAAGCTATATTTCGATAGCAAATATATATTTTTATTAAGCGATTTTTGTAATGTTGATTTAGAACTAGACTTTTTTTTACTGACTAATTGTTAACACAACGAGTTCAATTCCCACTCGAGCTTACGCTTATTTTCATTACCTCGCTCTGGCATCTAGCGCAGCGTTGAGTTACGCCAGTTACCACACAATGTCTCGAAAACTGGAGGGAAAGTTGGGAAAGTAATGTTTTAACACTAGATTCCCTCTGCCTAATATTCTATATGCGCAAAAAAAAATCACATAAGTTCAATATCATTCTGAATTATAATTAAATATGCAAAAGAAAGGCTGGTATCATTAAAACATCTTCTAATAAATACATAATTACTAAATTGCATACATATTACAATTAAATTTTAGTTAGTTTTTAATAGCTCAATAAAATAATTATAACAGAGCCGCGTTAATCGCTAAATCCACGGGAAATGAAAGTTTGTTACGTAAAAATTAAAGTACAGTAGTAAGGCACCGACCACGCCCTTCGCAGAGTGGTTTAACGTAACTGATGACTTTATAACTATGTCACAGTCCACTATCGCTTCTACGGAGAATGCTCTTTTCTTTTCATATAATATGTTGGTACTGATTTTTATTTTTATATTAAATTCATTTTTTTTTCTAAGTAAATAATAACAGCGTTGTTTTAAAAGTACACGTTGGATATCATGGACTCGAGCATCATCCTTATAGGTCCTGAGCCAGCCGTTAAGTCGGAGAAGTTCAGGTACCTTGGATCCGTTATGCACGAGTCTGGAGGCATCGACCACGATGTCCATGGCCGGATAAGCGCTGCCTGGGCCAAATGGCGGGAGGTCACTGGTGTGGTCTGCGACCGCAGAATACCGCCCAAGCTCAAGGGGCTGATATACAAGAGCATCGTCCGACCGGTTCTTTTATACGGCAGCGAATGTTGGCCAGCACTATCTCGGCACACTCAGGAGCTTCACGTCACGGAAATGAAGATGCTGAGGTGGATGTGCGGCGTAACGCGGTCTGACCGCATACGCAACACATTCATTCGAGGTAGTCTTGGGGTCCGTGACGTAGCGGATAAGCTCCAAGAGCGTCGCTTGAGATGGTTTGGCCACGTTACGCGCCGGCCTAAGAACTATGTCGGACGCAAGTGCCTTGCTATACAAGTTCCTGGGGCGCGACCTCCCGGACGCCCAAGGAAGCGCTGGTTGGATGTCGTGATGCAGGACATGAGAGCCAATGGTCTAACCACCGAGGACGCAAAAGATCGTGCAAAGTGGAGTAGGTTAAGTAGGAAGGCAGACCCCGGTAATAGCCGGGATTAATGCCAGGAAGAAGAAGAAGAAGAAGACGTTGGATATCATGGGTTCGATTTCCACTTCGGGCGATGATCATAATTAAAATATTTTGCCTAATCTTAACGCTCAGCACGCTATGTTTTGAAAATACGGCGGAAAGTGGAGAACCTCCAAACCAAGAGACCAAAGTCATCTTTACACCAGGTTTATATACAGTGTTCCAGATATACCGAGAATCTAAAAAAAATACTAAAAATATATAATATTCTAATTCTAACTATTTGTATATCTTTAGAGCGTTTCGTAACCCACAAGCGACATAGAATCACGTACTAACTATCAAAGATGGGCGATACTTGCGCAACTATGCCCTTATACGATGTTAGCCAATTTGAAAGTAAATGCAATTAAATAGTTAATTTGTTTTTATGGTTTGGTTTTTTTGGTTTATCTTGAATATTTATAGCTTGAATGTTGGTAGTAATCATGGAAATTGCTCTTTTAAAAAATATGGCAGCTATAAATAGATAGAATTTTGAATGGTTCGATTTCTTTTATAGTACTTACAGCAATAAGAAGCATGTTATTATATATGTAAACCTTCCTCTGAAATCTATCAACACAAGTATTATTCATTAATGAAAACCGCATCAAAATGTGTCGCCTGGTATAACTACTATGTAAAGAAGATAATATGTAATCTATTGTAATAATATATTTAAAAATAAAATTATATACAAGTCCCTATCAATATATTGTTATTATGATTTCATTTATGTAACATTATAAATGTATGTAATATAATAAACATAAATAAAAAAACTCTAATATAATTAAAATTATTTAACATTAAATAAGGAAATAACAACGGAAATGTAAACATACATACAGTTAAACAAAAGGAAGTGGATTCATTGTTACAATTGTTCAAACGCGCGACGCACGAAGCTTATAACTTACATTATATAAATTTGCATTATATAAATTTTATAGTAAATTCTGCACTTTTTTCTACACTTGCACGCATTTCCTGTATTTTGTAAAAACTCATTTCTCTATTGATATAAATATATAGATTTATACTCAACTATTATCTAATTCTAACAATATCACATACATACAGACATGTCAAACTGATAACCACTTTTTTTGAATTCGGTTTATCATAGCCACTAAGTTGCTATTTAGTCACGAGAATGCGTAATAAAATTGTTATTTACATTTATTTTATGTTTGCACATACATAAATCGGAAAAGTAGTTTATTTGTTAATAACAAAAGACAATAGGTATCTATAGAAAACGCTATAACCGCAAAGTAATTTGACTTGATGGGCTGTAAAAGAGAGTTATAGCACGATTCCTCAAGGTGCTTACGTAGTTGGAATGTTCATGATGTTTTAATAAAACTATTAATATTTTCATAACATTATAAAATGTTATTCGCGTATAAAGTTTAAGGAACCTTTTTGTTTTCTTGTAAGTATAACGCAGTATAGTGCACCCTTCACGTTCCACATAAGCTGAGGGAACTTAGTTTCGGGGGCGAGTAAAATTTAATGCTAAAAAAGTCTTCCTGGAAGCGTGATGATTGTGGGTTCGATTTCCACTGAACGCACAGTCTCGCCAATTGAGCAGTGCATGGAGGGGGCATTTAACACTAGCTCTACCTGCCTTGCTATATGCGGGATACTGCGTGAAACTAAAAAAATATATTTGGAATCCTAACCCTCCAAAAATAATTACGATGACGTCAAAACATAATATCTGTATATGTAAGTAACATCCGCTCTTCCTTCTAAGCAGGCAACATCTAATTATTTCAGCTACCAACAACAAAACTCTTATAAGGTATTTTAATTATTGAATAAATATATGCGTCAATACTAGAGGACTTCTACCGCATTCCCATTTTACGTTAGTAAAAATATAATTGAAATAATCCATACATAGATAAGACTAGGTATATGTCTCTGTTTTACTGTACCTAGTGATTACATAGTAAATTGTATATTATTTTTGCTTTTAAGAAAAGTACGCCAGTTTTTTTCCGGTCTATGGAAGTAACTTTAGTAAGCTGGTGGTAAATTAACTGATATTAAAAAAAATTAAGCATGTAACTTCTTATTTTGAATAAAATTGTTTGACTTTGAATTAGACTTTCCACTAATAGGTACCTATAGGATTTTAAAATCTTAATATTAAAATAAATAGTAGATTACGCATCCCATACTTTTTGTAAGTCCCTAATTCTATTTTTTACATTTTTAATGTGTTATTCCACACTTGTGATAGAAAAATACTTTTGAGAAATTATATAAAAATTAAAACATACGGGATTAAGACCCGCGCCTCTTGGACCTGTCGAAGAAGACGTTCAAATTTTTGTGTGATTTCTAAAATAATCCCCCAATTCTAGATTAATGGCAACAACGCTTTCTAAATGAAAAGTTAATTCAAATTTCAAATTAAAGTTTTTTAAACAGGAATCGAACTCACAACTTAAACAAAACACCTTTCACTATTAACACAGACATAAAAACATTTATTACACATATCACCTTACATCATTTATAACATCAATTCTCACTCTTGTTACAACAAATGGTCATTAGAAACAATTTTACGCATCATTAAAATAAATTATATTATTATAGAATAATAGTGTATTAAATATATGTATTTTTTTTTACTAACATATCTCTCCATGAATCTTACAAGAAAAAATAATGTAAAAATACAACTGTCTGTAGAAGCCTTCGTGACAAGCGTGCGAAAGCGTTGTGGGTTTGAATCTCACTCGGAGGAATTAAGTATTTAATATTTTCATTTAACGAGCTACGAACGTACGATAACGAGGCAAAAGCGCGGCGTTAAGTTCCATCAAGGAAAGAGGAGAACGGAAATATTTTCATGGAAAACATAGTGTCATAACACTAGATTCCCTACTATATGATGCCGCGTAAAGCCAAAAAAATTATTCTCTGAATCGGTTTTGACAGAGCTAGATTCATCAGATTATGTCAGAATATATTAAAGTAAAAATAATAAAATGAAAGAATATCTTGTCGTCAATCTTAATTTTAAAATTACCCCGAGGTCTACATGCACTATGTAAAAGTATGACAATACACCTAGCTTCAATTTAATTAGTGTTATAACACTTCGTTTTCCACTTTCCACCCACCCCACGCAGACTCCCCAAAATAAGAACCACCACACAAATAGGTCGCGTACAATTACATAACAACGAATAGGTATGCAATTTGCTTCACAGTGTTATCATATTTCAACTAAGTACCTCTTTTTATAATAGCTATTAAAACAACCCAAGTATATCGATCATAATTTATAAAGGAAAAGTAATATAGGTAATATATGTAGATACAAGTGTATTACGTAAGTTACCTAACAACTAACAAGTGGTTGCGATACCGAATCAAAGTGGTTATTACGTTAGCTAGCGAATGAAAACCTACTTGAGTTAAATAAAATGTACCTATAAGAAATGGTATGGGTTTTTTTTTTTAAATTTCCGTTGTTCCCCACTTTTCGCCCCATTTTTTGAGAAACTGCTTGTTGAGCAGCATAACTCAACACCGCGCTTTGTCTTCTTACCAGAATGAGGAAATGAAAATACTTCATTTTCTTAAGTGGAAATTGAACACACAAACGTCACCTTTACAATCGGATGATGTGCCGCTGGGCCTGTTTCTATTAAAGCTAAATGATTTGATCTTAAACATAAACATATAGAACGGTTCAAGATAAAAATAAGTAAGAATGAAGTGATGTATCTTTATACAAACTTTCGTAAAAATGTTATTAATTTCAAACTTCTTTCAAGAAGTATTTCAACCCAAAATTTTCACATAATAATGAAAAACTAAATTTCATTCCATTAGATTTGACATTTTGTCATCAATTTTACATAAACTAACAAAAAAACCATTAAATACACAGATGGATAAGTAAGCCATTCTGTAATTAAGCACAGAATTCTTGGGCAACTCGAAATCCGATATAAACTACGGTATAAAGTGACAGGACTAAATGCCAGTATCGTGATACCAATGCGGCTATAAATACATCCTTAGGTAATATCTATTGATTGATAAACTGCTAAATGTTCTACATTTACTTTGGGTTTAGAGTTGGTGAAAGTTGTTGGGTTGTCTTTGGATGTTTGTTCTTTGGCGATGGTTGATAATTCGAATCTGAATAAGGGAAATTTGTTCTTACTTAATCCCTAGGTCTATTTTGTCAGATCCTTGTAATGTCTCTAAATCAATTGCAAATGGACAAAAGGTGGACGGGGAATACATATGTAATATTAATCGTTGCCGTAGAAGCCTTAAAATGAACAGAAATCTAAAAAAAAAATAAAAAAAACATCCTTATAGAGTTTAAGAAAAGTTTAAGAAGTAGATTTGGACACAAAAAGTGACAAATACAATTAAAAACTTATTTTCAGGCCGTTATTGTATCGTCAATGTCAATGTCAAAATATGTTATATAAGTTTCAATATATAACTATAAATAAGAAGATTATTGAACTATTTCATAGAAAAACCGAAATGACCAAACTTGTAAGTAAATGCACAATAATATTGGAGAAAATAATTTGCTACACTCTCCTACTCGTGATAAATCCTACTTTCTTCATGTTCGAAATGGCTATAGTACGACCTATCATAATCAAGACGTACAACTATGGCTTAATAAAATACATTTTCCATACACTATGCCCGACGTTTATATTTATAAATATAATTGGGAATACAATGATGTGTATTTTAACTGATACAAACTTGACGAAATCGGAAAAAAATGGTATTTTCTGTGAAATTTGCAAATTGCATCGCTCTGAGAGAACTTGGCACTGCCCAACCTGTAATATTTGCATTTTGAGAAGAGATCACCATTGCTGCTACTTCTCACGTTGCATCGGACTGAAGAATCTCCGTTTCTACGTACTTTATCTTGGCTACAATTTCGTTTCTCTCGTATACGCTACATACTACAATTACTATTATGTGTCAACTAAATTAGATAACGACGTACTGCTATCAGCGCTTACAATTATAAATCCGTTTTTAAGGCGTATCACTGTAGAACTGCTGTCGATGAGAGATCTCTATATGTTCTTTTTATTTCTAAATGTGAGTCTTGTTATTTGGACTGGAGCTTTGTTCTGGATTCATATAAGAAATGTTTTTTATGGAGTTACTACTAGAGAATATACACTTGGACAAGTAAAGGAAGAAAGAAATTTGAAGCAAAATTTGATAAGGGCGTTTGGGGTGAAATGGTACTTGGCTGTTTTATGTCCTTTTGTGTATAGCCCTGTACCAGCTGATGATTGAAGAAGTGAATAGTATTAAATTAATAACATGTATATATAAATAAAATATATATACCAAATAAATAAAATTGAAGCGTCGGTCTGTAGTTTCAAAATTTTATTTTATTTTAAAGAGTGTACGAGATAGAAGTAGGAACGGAAGACATATCTCTTTGAGTCTTGCTAGAATTTGTAAATTTAAAATATTTATACAATTATTAATATTTATAAAATAAAATATAAATATAAGTAAACGCTGTCTTTTCATGGAAGATATATAAAAATATATATATGTATATCGGGAGCATTTATCAATATGTAATAGAAGACGTTATTTTTCGATTCTTTTTCTGTTTTTCTGTGCGCTTGTGCACGCTATCTCAGAAACGGCTTAACCTTATTAAATTATTACCTTATTTAAATGCATTTTTACCATTGGATTGGATTTAGTATTAAGCTTCCCTTAACATGTAATTTTCGTGTATTTCAATCGGTTCACAAATAAAAAAGTTATATCAATTTACTTTCCTACAATTAAAATTCACATGACATTTTAGCACAATTCCAAAATATTTTGAATAGAGTGTAACAAGCTTTTTAAAGGTTATTCTAAATAAAAGTTAAAGTTTAGTTAAAGTTATAATAGTAAACGTAATAGTATAACTAACGGTTGCATAAGTCCACGCCGCGCCGCCATAACCGCACGATAAAATACGGTTACCGTCACACACACCTACAACATACAAGTATACACTGTAGATATTAGAGTAATATATTATTAAAAAATATAAGTATTTTTTTTATGTATTAAGGGCGTCCTGGCATATAGTCCGAGTTGTGGTTTTGATTGCCACTCGTGGAAATTAATTATTTCTATTTCCTTGCTTTGGTAACAAGACAAAGCACGGCGTTGAGCCCCACCACTTAATAAACAATATCTCTCAATTCATAAACGACATTATGATACTACTTTATAGAATACAAAATACCTAAGAATAAAAAAATACTCAGTTTGTTATTACTTATAATAGTAACTCATATAAAATAGACAAGCACAATTCTTTCTATTCGTATGTCCTAAACGTATGCGTCGGCACGCGACCATCTAAACACCGTTACCGTTAGGTTCCCGTTACCCAGTTTATACAAAACCCTTGATGTTACGTTATATTTTGTCTACTCAAAATCCGTTAAACCACAAATTATAATGGAATAATCTAATGTGTATACTATTATGCCGTTTATTTGGTGCAACAATGACGTATTTGCATATGTCAAAAGTTATCGTTTCATATTAAGGCACCTATATGTCATATTTAATAGAGTATTCATAAGGAACCGAAGAGATCAGGGCCGCGTCATTTCCGGGGCCCGTATAAAAGGCCCCCTCCCATGTAATTTGTCCCACAAATGAGAAATAAAAAAAGGATAAGCAAATTGTTTTCCACGTTTTTAATTCAAAATAATATTGTTCTGTAATATTAAAAACTTTGTCTATTTACACCACAGTTTGCCTTATTAAGAGCGGGGAAATAAAAAAATTAAAAGCTTCATTCCTTTGAGTGGGAATCGAACAATCAACCACGCCGGCCCCTATATAAGCCTAGTTAAATATAAAATTATGATACGCCTACTTGTTTCGAAAAGTATAAACGTATTGCCTATTGGATTATCTATCTGTTTGCGCGAAAAATGTAATATAGTTAAAGATAAAGAAAATCTTACATAAATTAATTGCAATTACTTATTTAATTATAGTTTACAGTATCTACACATAACATAGGCGTTACCTAACAATCTTAGAAAAATCATCAAGGAAACATCGTTGTGCGATATTATCATTCACATTTATCAATTTACATAACCATTTGTTAACTAGGACCCCTAGTTTTTTAACTGACAACAAATAAATAATATACTTACATAATAGAAAAAAACCGTTGAATTGTAAAAAGAAAACATTAACTATACATGTTTTTTTATAACATAGAATTATCTATGAAGTAAATAAAACGAGTAAAGATAAGAGAAATGTATACAACCACGATATATAGAACATGACGGTATCGCGGAAACTTTTCCATTTTCATCATCACAAAATCTCAGAAACTACAATTGCTAGGAATCTCAAATTTTGCATGGACGTCACTTATAGGACGTAGGTACTCATGGAGACAGAAATTAATAATAACGTAGTTCATGCAGGCGAAGCCGCGGGTGGGCCGCTAGTATACTTATATTTCTATATAAATAAATATAACAATATATAATTATATAACCATCTTGTATTAATAGGATGTTGATTATTAAGTCTTATTTTAACTACTTTAAATTATTCATTATTTTTGTTTATATTCTGCGCGACGTTCAGTTCCGCCACACAACCCGCAATAAATAGCAAATAAAACGTCTTAAGTTAAAACTTCCTTCTAAAAGGTGTTAAAGGTTCCCTTTACCTTCTCCGCTATGCGGTAAAAACGTGAAGCTCTTTTTAAATATATTTATACTATAGTTAAAGTTTCAAATTATATAATAGTGTTAGCAAACTCGTATAAAAGAGAGTAGATGGAAAATATTATAAAAGAAATGAAAATGTTCCATTTGCCTACCCCCCCTATGCACAATAAAGCATGAAGCTTTTTACTATCTATCTATACTAATATAATAAAGCGGAAGAGTTTGTTTGTTTGTTTGTTTGTTTGTTTGTTTGTTTGAACGCTAAGATCTCTGGATCTACTGGTCCGATTTTCATTGTTTTTGTTTTGTATGAAAGCTGCATTCTTCAGAAATGCTATAGGCTATATAACATTACATTACACATATATACTAATATATATTAAAGTACATTCTAATTTGACATGCAATTTATTCTGCCATGTTAATAACAACTGTCGTTGCTACGCGACCGCTACCGCGAACTTTTGATATTCATTCTTATAAACATAAATATAATAGTCACTTTTAGCATTTCATCTAGATTGAAATTATATTTCTATAGAAATTATATTCTTATATTTCAAGCAGGCGTAGCCGCGTCCGGGTCCGCTAGTGTTATAATAAAATTTGAAACTCTTGCAAAACTTATTTTTTATATTTATTTACATATTTAGCATGTAGTGCTGACCACATAAAGTTTTTAACTAAAAAAATCGTGCCACAAGATGGTAACGCAATGTCTTTTTATTGGAACATAAAATGAAATGCACAGTCGAATATTGCAGTTATGTTGAGAAATATTCGAAGAGTTTTAGACATCTTTCTTACTTATTTCTTTAGAGACTAAATTATGAAAGAACTAGCAACCCACGCGCGTCTTCGCCCGCTCAATTTATTGTTATACTATACATATAAATTATATTTTTTTTTTACATAAGCTGTACCCTATGAGTTATTTTGATTCATAAGCTATATTACTGTACATAATTTCATATGAATCCATTCTGTAGTTTTTGCGTGAAAGTGGAAGAAACATCCTCAAGAATTCGGCGGAAGTTGGAGAACGGAGTGTATCAACACTAGGCTCCCAGGTTTTCTCTCCCGACCCTGCTATGTGCGGGATACAAAAAAAACGTAAAACTACAAAAAAAACCATAAACAACTACTCCCTTATGAAATTCAGCTGGTAACCGAAGGCGTAACCAAGAAATATAGCAAAAAAACAGTTACAAAAAGTCATTATGAGCTCATCTTACATTTCAAACAATAGAATATAATAGTTACCTATCAAGATATAAGTACAAAATAACCATAGTCTTAACTGTTACTAAACTATCAAATAACCATAAAAAATATTTGTCAATACAAGTGGATGTTTTAATAGAGATTGTTGCATTTATTTTGGCTCAGCAAAAAATGTTTGATGATTAACCGTTGCGGCATGTTTCTTCACTGTGGAATGGGTGGTTGTCTGTTGAAATTTACCTGTAAAAAAAGGAAATTTTGGTTTAAATACTGTACATATATAATATATTTTATGAATGATTTAGAATATGATTGTAGGCAGATTAATAAATAGTTTTTAACTTTTTTAGCTTCACGCCGTATCCCACACATAGCAGGGTAGGCAGAGGGAAACTGTGAACCTAGTGACCGTCTCCGTTCCTATTAAGACACTTCTCTTGCCCACTTGCCACCGATTCGGAAGGCATTGCGTCTTGAGTGACGGAACTCACCGCCACGCTACACCTCGCTAGCAGAGAAATGAAAACAATAAATACTTTATTTTCTCCGGAATCGAATCCACAACCTGTCGCTTTTACAGTCGGATACTTTGTGTGTGTTTATAATATTGAATTTTTATGCAGATATTTCCGACTGCACTGATTTGATTTTAGGATTTGTCTTATTTTTGATTATTTTCTTGCCTCTTTCAAGGCGGCTACGGCTCGTCGACGATACTGTAATAACTAGTAGGTATCTCTTTAATAGGTACGACACCGTGATACTTGGCGAGTCACGAACACGTATTGCATTGCTTCCGCATTTATATACGGATTAGCAATCGGTTAATTTTAAACATTTTGTAATATTTATATAAGATCACGCTATATCCCGCATATAGCAGGATAGGCCGAGGAAACCTAGTGTTAAAATACTCCGTTTCCCACTTTCCGCCAAATCTTTCAAGCGACTGTTTATTGAATGAACGAACTCAACGACGGGTTTTGGCCTTGATGCCCGAGTGGAAGTCGAGCCCACAAAAGCCGCGTTACAGTTTCATCCCTGTGCCACGAAGACCTCGTACGGCTTTAGATATAATTTGTATAGCTAAACTATAAACGAAGAACAGAGAAAAATGAAAATGTATATAAAGACGGGTATGCACTCACATTGACTAGAATAATTGATTTTTTTATTATATCAAATATTTTACTACCTAGTTTAAATCGAACCCTCATGACATGTCATAGAAACCGCATAAAGACCGTTAAATAATTTTTTCATATATTTATATATATTTTTATTCACGCTTCAGCAATTTTACCGAGCGAGAAGCAGCAACTGTGCCATTATAGTGTTAATAATTTTGTAATTTTTTCAATAAAATACAAAATAGTTTTTATAAATTTCGTTATGGACGATTACTCTTCACTGGTGTGAAGAAAAAGGCCGAGTTGCTATAATAAATCTATTATATAAAATCATTTATTTGATCGACCTTCTGTTTGCATTGTATGAAGTGATCTATGAAAATAAAATGAAATTGTAATCTTTTTTGGCTTTTTTTAAATTTTTTGGTGAATTTCTATACTTTCACTGATTTTATATAGTTTTAGTTTTTAATATTTGCTTGTTGTGTAAGACAGATTTTTACATTACTATTTGTGTAGCTGAAATCAATTTTTAATATAAGTACTAATAGAAGTGAAATTTTATTCGGATAGACTTTTTTGGAAGCTGTTGTCGAATAAACACGTGTTCAGAACGACAGTATATGAAGTCATTCCTTACAATATATGAAAGTAAAAATTTAATACGTCATATGTCGTCTACCTATTAGCAGTCATCTTGCCGTAAAATTCAAATCTTAATTCCACACATTTATATATATATATATATATATATATATATATATATATATATATATATATATACTTGAACAGACTGAAAGGACAGATATGAAATGAAGAGAGATCTGAAATGAAATGTCCTTTTAAACGAAATCCCTTCTTTAGGGTTCCGTACCCAAAGGCCAAAACGGGAGTTGCATTTTACTAAGACTCCGCCTGTCTGTATGTCTGCCCGTATATTATTAAAAAAATATCTATTAAAAATATATTTGCCCTATAAACGGTTCATACATTTGGACGGAGAAATTTGGAAGAAAGGTCAAAAAAGTTTTATTAAATCAAATTGCACCAATTTAAAATTTTACTAAATTAAATAATAATTCATATCTCTGAGTGCAATATTACATTTGTAACATTTGACATAATAAACCAAAGATATAAGGACATAAATCATAAGGCGCTATTAGTATAGTCGATAGTAAAATTGAGATTGCTTTTTGATTATGCTATGAGTGTATCTATTGAGTAATTGTGATGATTTCTAAAATACAATAATTGTACTGTCGTAATATAGATATGGGTGTGCAAAAACTACGAAATTGGTGTTCTTAGCCTACATATACTATATTATATCTACTATATATGTATATATTATATCTCTACTTCTTTGCTGAATAATATAAAGCTGAACCCTAAGAGTTTGTTCGGCTGAACACGCTAATCTCGGGAAATACTTGTTTGAATTGTAAAATTATTTTTGTGTTAGATATTGAATTTATCAAGGAATGCTAATATATAGGCTATAGAAATCAGGTTAATCGTTTCGATGTAACCTACTAATATTTGACCCGCGGTCAAATTCATTTGGGGCACTTAACATATGTAATAGTTATAAAAGCTAATAAGAATATATATTTCAATTATATGCTTGCATAAATATAAATAATTTATGAAAAAAAGTGCTATAAAATTTTAAAATAACTATTTAAAATATCTGGTTCACTCGTATAACATAATAATCTTTAACCAAAGTATAATAGAAACTAGCGAAGCCGATTTTGTAGAAACTTGGACTTTTCCATAAGGATTCACACAACAGAGAATAAATACAATGTTTAAATAGAAAAGAATAACTATTTATTACGCTAAACATTGGACAAACATACAATCCTATGAAATTATGCTTGGTAGCAAAAAAAAAAACAGATACTCATACTTAAATATTATCTAATTCCGACAACATTGCATATATGCATAGATATATGAAAAATAAACGAAAAGGAATAATGAGGTCACCATTAAATAAAACATACTATAATCATTCCAAACGATATACCTACATATGTTAAAAATGAAAGTGTTCGACATATTTTATTTGAAATAACAAACAAGTTAGATTGGTAGTAGATTACATATATTATATGTTTATTTAGGATATAAGAAAGTGGATGTATTTAGGTACTTTAATGTTTTATTTAAAAAATATATTTTTATAGTAATAAGGACATAAATATAAGTAAGTTTGGTAATACATTTAGACGATACATATAGAGCAGAAAATTCTGCGTTCTGGATATCCCTAACATAAAAAAAAAATCTTTATCGATAATTATCATAGCAGTCAAACAAATACGACACCAAAACCACATAAATATTATATTTATCCTCAAAAATTATGAGTAAATATGAACACTCTACCCGGGGTCGAATGGACGATCGAGCGAAGACCTCAAAAATTTGCAAAACATTTTAAGCAAAACTCGCAAAAAGTGAAGGAAGGTGTTTATACTAAAATGTTTCTAATTTAGTAACTGCCTATCATCTTTATGAAATTTAAATATCATAAAATTAAACTGTCTGTCTGTCTTTGATTGAGTTTAATTTGTATTTAAATGGTGTTTGTGTGTCCGTCTGAGGCCGTCGCGTCGTGGTGATGAGTGAGCGCTCGATGGTTTCCAATTTGATTTCTACTCGGTGGAATGATACATTTATATTATTTATTTTCTCAGTTCTGGTAAACAAAAAGCGACGGTGAATTTTATCACTCAATTTTTTTCTGGTTCAGAACGATATGATTAAACACTAGTTTCCCTCTTAATACCCTGCTATGCGAAAAAAAACTGATTCTTTTTAAAATTCTTATTTAACTGAATATTATCTACTAATATTGTTAATGTATTTACATAAAATCTACATTTAAAAGAAACGTTGAATGCCTGTTCTCATTTATATTCGATATCCGTGGAGAACACTGAGAGGCACTGCCTCTTAGTTCACATTGCTTATCTGACAAAATACGAAGTATTCATGGAAAATAAAAAAAAGCTTTTAAAAAGGGTAAAATATAACAAACAAAGTTTCTTAACACTAGGTTACCTTTGTCTACCCATAAAGAGATAAGTGATGAAACACAATTCTTGCCAAACACGAGTACCGAACTCGTAACTTCGTCTTTAAATAGCATATTCAATACAAACAAAACAAAGTTAGTAAATAATTAAGTCATATTAATATCTGTCGGTACGTCAGTTGAAGGATCGTGAACGACTTCTTATATTAGTTCTTTAGAAATATGATGTCAGAGTCAGAGTGTTATTTGAGAAACCCATGTTTTTTGCGGACGTTACCTCTGTAATTATGTACTTACACGATTAAATTTGTAAAATTAAACAGTTTAAATTATTTGTTGTACCCATATATAATTTTGGCGTTATGTTTACATCTGAAGAGACCGCCGTGGAGTGTTCTTTGTATTTAAACTAATCTTTGGATTTAATCATCGACGTCCACCAAATTGGTAATAACAGATAGTTTCTTAAATATTAAGCAGGACTATATACACTTATTGAGGCATATAATATGTATAAATCTACATAAGTGTATAAAGGTCTGCCTATTCTTTTTATAATCGTTCATTTAAACAATGTATGAGTCATGCAATTATAATATTGTCTTACAGTGTTTGATTGTGTGCATCCTGTGAGGTGGTTGTATAGACGCGAGTTATTATAATAATACGCCCTGGCTATACAAATTACTAAAAATATAAAGCATATATAAGTATGAAAACTAAACAATATTGTACCTATATAACGTTTAAATAGTTAACTTTGATAGCTTCACGCTATATCCCGCATAATCATCCCGCATGCCTAGCCTAGGCAGAGGGAACCTAGTGTTCAGGTAAGACTGCGGTCCCCACTTTCGCCTCATTTTATCCTATATGTAGGTACCCTGCTAATCTATATACTTACAAAGCTGTAAAGTCACAGCTTTTAATATTACTAAACTTGTATTTCAAGTATATAATGAAAATCTTCAAAACACGGATGTTATAAAATATATTTTAAGAGTACATTTTTTCGTCCAACTCAGTCTGTTCAACTAACCGCAATGAGATGGTTATCAGAAATCACTTTTAATTAATTATTGTTTTCATTTTGTAATTAACTTCTATAGTATTTCTATTGCCTTATAATCTATTAAAAATCACTTCGCTTCTTTATTTTAAACCAAAACATGTATAAAAGCACGCATTTCTTTTTCAAAAATACTATATTTAAAATAATATATATTAAGGGGAATAGTTTGTGGAGAAAGGATAGGTCTTAATTGGGATGGAATGTTAACAATAGGGTCCTGGATTCCCTCTGCCTACCCTGCTATGTGCGGAATACATTGTGAAGCAGAAAAATATATCAATTTTAATTAGTTTAATTAGTTATTAGTAGAACGCGCTAATTTCAGGGACTATTTACCCACTCCACCTCAGTTACATAAAATAGACATACGTATGTCCCTTAATTTCCTCAAGACACAACCCCCCCCCCCCCCCCCCCCTAAGTTAGTAAAAAATTAAAAAGATAATCTTCACGTCACGTTCATTACTATATTTGTACATAGCTATATCTAAAATATTTCCAAGCCGCCATTTCAAAGGCCAGTAAACAATGAGACTTGGAAAAAATATATGAGAAAATAACACGTAATTCGCGTTTATCTAAACTCAGATACAACAAAGGTCGCGCGTAAAATGACTATTGTTGCGGAGATTAGAGGACAAATACTGTTTACTTTGTCTTTAAAGAGAATTATTTTTGTAAATTGTTAAGTAATATAATGTAATCATTTTAATGAATGACGTTACAATAGAGGCCGTCCTGGCACAGTGGTGATGACTGTAAATTCGGGTGGAAAGGCAGTGTACTGACACTATTATATTTTGAAAAGGTAACGCAGAGTAATTTTAAATAATACAAACAAACACATTCTTTACAAAATTAAACAATATTATGTCAATTTGGTCAGTTCTTTTTTAGCTTCACCCTGTAAACCATAATAGAGTAGGGACAGCGAACTCTACTACATAGTGAGAACATAGTGTCTTAACACTAGGTTCCCTCTGCTTATCCTACTATATACGGGATACCTGAAGTTAAGACTTTAATTATATAGAAATTAAATGAATATTAAAACCTTTTGTAGTCTAAAATTAATACATATTTAAAACCTTTTATTACAGCTAGTGGTATAATAAATAACCCTCAAACCCCAACCACCATACATTCCCAGGCACTTGAGTTTTCACGATTTTGTTGATACGACACTATATTTAAAAAATAATTACTAGTTTTTAAAATAATCGCTATTAATAATAGAAAATGATCACGATCTATTAATTGAGCAATCGTGTTATATCCGATTTTACATAATCTTCAATCGTACGCGTACATTTTATCATTTTATCAAATAAAATATAATAATGTATGACGAATTACGAGGTCGGTGGGTTTGTTAATACAATTAAAGTGTTGGTTATTACAGTAATTACAATACGAGATTTTTTTTATGTGTTGTTTATTTTTTAATTAATGTAGAGAAGATATGTCCGTTTAAGTTTTTAATTTAATATCTTTTTTTGTTTGTTATTTTTAGCCCCCGATGCTAAATGCTGTGTGTGTGACACCGTAAATCACAAACGGATAGACCGATTTCGATGCTGTTTTTGTCAATAGAATGCCAGTTTTCTTGCGATGGATGTTGTATTTAGTAAAAATCTGATTAGCACTTTGAAGAATATAAACTCTTTTAGAAGAATATTTACTCCAAAATTATGTAAGACATTGTTATTATTTAACACATGAAGCTCTTACAGACTTAAGTTACAAAAGATGTGAAGCTTGAAATGACTTAAGCCGTAACAATTCACGGTGTCTTCCTAGTTTTTGTTTATTGTATAAAATCATCGTATTATCTTCAAATGAATATATTTTATGTATATAATGTCATCATCTCATTGTGCAACTTCTAAGTCATTTATTTAATCGTCTTCATAAGACAACATAGAAACAAGAGACATATACGTATCTAATCTGCCTTTTGCTGGTATTCTGTCCCCATCTTTACTTTTTGTAGTTCAATCTTTTTTAAATGCTTATATGAAAACTAGCGGACGCGCGCAGCTTCGCCTGCTTATTTGCACCCATGAAACACGTGTTCAATGAAATATTTTTTAAAAGTCTCAATTTCAAATTTTATAAAAATCGGTGGCGATTTAAAGATTTTTTCATACAAACTTTCAACCCCTTATTGGCACCCTTAGGGGGTAAATTCTAAAAAACCTTGAAAAACGTGATCAATTAAATAGTTTTAAGAGTCTGAATTTACAATTTTATAAAAATCGGTACCAATTTTTTTTCCATACAAACTTTTAACTCCTATTTCACCCCTGTAGGGTTAAAATTTTTCAAAATCCCTTCTTAGTGGATGTCCAGATTACGAAAGTAAACATCTGTCAAAATTTCACGTTTCTACGAACAGCGGTTACGGCTGTGCGCGCGTCTTACCTTAGTCAGTGAGGACAAGTCCTTTTCCATATATAGATAGATATCAATAAAAAAAATCTAATACATACTATTTTACGACTGTTTACACAAAACTTCACTTTCCTACATCAGTTAAAACATAATAAGTAATAATACAAAAGGGAAACGTTTACCGACATTTGCAATTGTGTGACGAACCGACAAAAAGATCAGCAAACTGTCCGGAACATTTCGACAGAGTGTCTTCCGTTCAACCATTATGATCCGTTAACGGATGTTAGAACATGTTATTATATTATCTGTTTTTTTTTATTCAACTATGCTCTTACCTGCAGTTACGCTCGTGTGTCAAGTGGAAATAATTAAGAGCTGTGTATTCTAAGTGCCCTACAATTTTTCTCGATAAATGGATTATCCAACGGAATAAGATTTTTTCAAATCGAACCGGTAGTTCTAGAGATTAACTAAACGACCATACGTTTAACTTTAAAATTTGAAAATACATTAATAATTTATAATTAAAATTAAAAAAGACTTTAATTAGCATATCTTACTAAAATTATATTGATTTCCCTTATTGGAATTTGGTCATACAAAAAACGGCCATTACAATCATATATCACTTTGTTTTTAATAGAGGTAATTCTAAAACAGAAAAAACCGTAAATATAATAGAACTATCTCATAATAGATCTATGTCACGTATTTGCAAAAAGATAACAATCGTAACATCTTTGGGGCATCTCTAGATCATCCTTAACCCACTTGCAGTCGTGTTTAGAAGAATGTCATCTTGTGTCATCGTCCTTCTTAACCAGCTACTAACTTGGTATAAACTTAATACTTACTCTCGTATGATAAATTTTATTTTAACATAGGCACCTGAAATATTAATAGACAACAGATAAAAAGAATTCACGCTTTATCCCGCATATAACCATAGTAGAGAGAGAGAAGCTCTCCCTCTGCTTTTCACACGACTTTCTAAACATTGCATGTTGATAGGCGGAGCTAAACGCCGCGCTTTATTATAATTACAAACCTTTCCACCGTTTATAAAACATTACTGTTATTTTAATAGTATGTGTCTTAATTGTTTAAAAATATATTGAATTTATTCTATACTTTCTTTGCGGATCCTAGAAATTGTGAAATGGGTGGTATTGGTACACCAAAAAGGCATCGTAAAACAGTGGCTCTACGTTGCAACTCGTAGTATTTAAGAAGAAATAAAATACAAAAATCGGTAATTCAATGATTGAAATGCAAAAAATCAATAACTTAAAACCCAACAATTCAGCAAATCGGCGATTAAAAACCGAAAAATCGGTAATTAAATCGAGAATTTTGTGATTATATCGATGTTTAATTATTCATTAAATAAAAAACCTGAATAGTAATTAAATATTCCAAATAATATTCGTCTAGTACATAATTCAGTACAGTACCAATGACGTTATAAGTTACATAATATTAATTTAACGCCATTTGAGGAGTAAAAGCGTAAAGATTGTAATTACTAGTTTAGGTTTAGTCATCTCATAGAATTTGCAACGGGTATAGTTTACATTGCAATACGCAATCCTCGCGGTGCGGTGAGCCAATCTTTTTTTCTTAATAAAATAATAATGGCCCTTTGAATTTTGTATTCTTTTAATGTAAATGCGTTTAAAATTTAGCTATAACTAGCCTTGGGGTTGCGGCTTCGCCCACTAAATAAATATTTATTTGGATTATTTTCGTCGTTCTAATAACATTATTAGTAATTAAAAACAGAAACATCACTATTTTACAGCAATTTATTATTGTTTTTTTTTTTATTTATGAACCGATTGAATTATCTGAGCTTTACATTTTAAAATATTGCTTCTGTAATATATTTTTAACTTCATGCTGTATACCACATTTAATAAAAAGGCAGAGGGAACCTAATGTTAATTAAACCATTCTCCATTTTCCGCTCAATTTTCGATACATTTTAATTTTCGATTAATGTCAGAACTTAACGCCGCCCTTTGTCACTAAAGTAAGTACTTGATATAAATGAAGATAAAAAAATTGTTCATATTTTTTATAACCATAATTTTGCAGCCATCAGATATACCAAGTTCTCATCATCATATACATATATGTACATAAACATCTGTTTACATCAGCGCGGATCAAATTCAAGGCGTACATCGACTTCCTTTTCCTACTTAGTATTTATTATATTATATTAGTATCTTAATCATTTAATTTACTAAGGAAGTAACGAATTTGATTCTTATTGAATTTAGGTATTATTTATAGAAAAAAATGTATTTTAATTCCTTTTTAGCAACACATATTTTACCGTATAGCGGGATAGGCATAAGGTGAATAGCGTTAAGTTTCATCACTCCCGGCTTTTTGCCGAAATTTAGACACAGCGCATTCAGTGACGGAAACCAACGCTACGTCATAATACGCTAAATTATTCAAGTAATGTTATAGTTTAATATAGGTACTTCCTAGGCTAAGAAATACACATTACCATTATCTTTGTGTAGACTTTAAGACGTAAGTAAAGAAAGAAAGTACATTTATCTACGTTAAGGAGTGTATGAGACCACTAAGAGAGGATTTTTCCAAATTCCGACAGTAACGAGATTAAACAGAAACACATCTTTAAATTCACAGTGACTAGTAAATAATGAAGCTAATAATAATATATATTTCTTAACTGAGGAAGCATATTAAATTATAACATTATTTGTATACCTTATTTATTTGTACCTTATTTATTTATACTTATTTATTTGTACCTTCAAGATTCGTGCAACGAAATTACATATTAGGTGCCAGTACTAAAAACACTTTGTATCTACTGAATGTACTTGACCTGTACATTTATATGTCGTCCCATCTAAATCTATGTAAGGTCTCATTATCATCAACATTAGTTTAAATTTGGGTAGGTATAAAGATCTATCTATACTAATATTTTATGGCTGAAGAGTTTGTATGGCGCAATACGCTTATCACAGGAACTAGGCGTTGCAAGGGAGGAAAGTTCAATTTGGGGCTAGTCTATGCTCACCTAACCTGAATCCTAATCCTCACTTCCTAATTACTATTCTGGTGTAATTAAAAATAATTTGAACTGTAAATGCGATTGGTTGTGGGTTCGATCCCCATTCGCTCTCGTGTTAAGACGTTGAGTTGCGCCACTCAACGCACAATACCTCCGAAATTCGGCAAAAAGTGAGGAACGGAGTGTCTATACTAGGTTCCTTCCTTCTTAATAAGCTGAAGCTGAATCAATAGTTCCTGAGGATACCAAAGTTACTTAAACCAAGTCAAACAAAAAAACCAAGCTTTTAAAAAATCCAAATCCGTAAACATCATTTACTTACACAGTTTCCCAAATATGGCACTAGTTTTTCGTTAGATCGAGATAAAAAATAAGCCTTCATCTTTAACCTCAAGTGTATGTACATTATTAGCTTCATTATTTAATTACATCTGTATTGAATCTGACAATCAGAATTCATACGTACTGTGGCTATGTTTACTATGTTTTTAGAAAGGTCTTCTATAAATACATACATATTATAAATGTAGGATAGATTAACAGAACCTGATGATAAAGCTCTCCGTTTTTCACTACAAATTAATAGAAGTGAATTTTTGATATTTTAATTTTTAGAGTTACCTCTGGTAGCAAACAGACAATTGGAAGATATTGACAGTATGGTAGGAATCAAATCTATTACCTTCGCTACACCGCGACTCATTTGATATTTTGAAATACAAAATTAATACTTACCCACTTTCTGCCAAATTCTGGAGGCATTGCGTGTTGAATGGCAGTGGGTTACGGAGTGTCTTAACACTATTTTCTCTCTGTCTACCCTGCATTATTAACCCTGATAAATTAAATTAAACGTGTGGTCACCGCAACAGTTCAAGGTGCACTTCGCAAGAACTAAATACAATAATATTTAACATGAAGCTACTCAACAAAACTTCCTACTTCGCTAATTGAACACAACTATATACATTACGTTATTAATATTTTTTTATAATTTCACGATCTTTTTAGTTAACTTTGGAATATTAAAAAAAATTTTTTTGTAACGTAAAGTGTTGTTTTTGATATAATAAAAAAATTTAATATTTTATGATATAGAAAAAATAATAAAGCATATAAGTGACTCTATTTGTGTAGTCATGCTTTATTTAACATGGGGAGCCTAGTGTTAGAATAAGGGGACCCTAAGAACCGCACTTTACAGTCACAGTCAGTCATACTGAGACTGTCTCAAGTAATAGTTATAAGTAATAGAACTTACATATATTTATATATATATATATTTCGTAACTAAATATATGATGCATTATTTACTGCCATTTATTCCACATAAGAGCTTTAAGTACTTATAACAAACATCAATCAGTTCGGACGTTTTACTCAAACAAGTGTTTCCAAGAAAAGCAAATAACAAATAAACTTTAACGACTTTACTAAGAAATATTCTTTACATAATATTCCCAAGAATATATATTGAATATACACGAGTATATGGGGTATATGTGATATTGTATGATAATTGTGGGTTCAATTTCCAGTATCATACATTTATTAATGTACCTACTTGAAATTATTAATGCAATTCCCGCACGGTCTAATGATATATATATTTTTATGAAAAATTAAATTATACATATTAATCTACACATAATACGTATGTACATTGTACGTATTTATATAATTAAAGTAGGGAATGGAGTGTCTTAACACTATGTTCCCTCTGCCTTTTACGTGCCTACTGTTTTTTTTCTTTAAGGAAAATGTATTGTGAACATGCTATACAGGAAACCAAGATGGTTTTACATATGTATATAATATATGTCACTTATAGGTCATGGTCACTAAATTTATTACTAAGAATACTAGAATATATTGAAATAGTTTTAATATATTCTAGTAGTTTTTAGAAAAAAAGTTGCGCCACTCATCATGCATGTTTGAAAAAATAAGGGTAACTGAAAATAATAATTTTAAACATATATTATTTTTGTTCGCGACAACCGACGCGCATCATCGGCTGTGAACTCGTCACAACATGTTAGAGACTGTTTAGTTTGGCAAAAAGTGACGTCATACCACTCTCGTAATTTTGAATGTTATTATTAGTGTCTTTTCTAAATTAATAGTGTTTTTTCCTTTGTAAATAAGTAATTACATTAAATAATAAATATAAATAGATTTGGGTTCCGTTTTAGATAATAATTTTCGACTTTATATCTTATTTGTATAGTTGTACTATGATTTGCCGCATTAATCGCTTTTTATATAATAGTAACTTCCGTATAGTAAATTTTATTATTAATTATTGTTTGTCATAGTTTTCTGTAACAAAATAACAGATTTGTATATTCCTAATGTGTGTAATTAATTTTAGAGAGAATTTTCATTGTAAAAACTCATGTAAAATTCGTCATCGTAACAGCATTTTTCGTAATTTAATAATAGATAATACTTAAATAGTATAATGTTTTATACATAGATAGATAGATATTTTTATGTTCTTTTAATATGTATAAATTGTAAAAACATCCGATTTTTAGTTATTAAAATATAAATGTAAATGTGTGATAATCATAGTAAAAATATTGTTGTAAATAAAGATAAAACGGCTCGGTGGCTCGCGGCTCTCGTTACCGTTTAGCTCCGCGCAACGGAGGTGCGCGTCGGGCGAGACAGAGTCAGTCGGCAATCAACGGTGAGCACAACAGGAAGAAGATAGAATCGGAACAAGACACGAATAGAGCCGACAGTCACCGACCGTTATACAGTGATCAACATCTTGTTTCAATATCCTGTTTCAACATCCTGTTTCAGTATCTTGTTTCAATGTATAGCAAGAACGTCTCGCAAGAACGTCTCACAAGAAGGACTCACAAGAACGTCTCACAAGAAGGACTCCCAAGAACGTCTCACAAGAACGTCTCACAAGAACGACTCACAAGAACGTCTCACAAGAAGGACTCCCAAGAACGTCTCACAAGAACGTCTCACAAGAACGTCTCGCAAGAACGTCTCACAAGAAGGACTCACAAGAACGTCTCACAAGAAGGACTCCCAAGAACGTCTCACAAGAACGTCTCACAAGAACGACTCACAAGAACGTCTCACAAGAAGGACTCCCAAGAACGTCTCACAAGAACGTCTCACAAGAACGTCTCACAAGAACGTCTCACAAGAACGACTCACAAGAACGTCTCACAAGAACGACTCACAAGAACGTCTTGGGGTCTCAGCATACTCCGTGTTCCCATGATCTGGAACCTATAGTGTACAGGGCGTCAGCGGCTCATTCACTTGAGTTCCGCCCGTCCGGTACAACGTGCTGGTCCTTCGAGCTGGATCTGGGGACTCCTCACCGAAGCTGAAGCATCATCCGTCATCGTGCAAGTTATCGCAGTGCTCCGTCGCGCAAGTGCTCCGTCGCGCAGTACTCTATCGCGCAGTGTTTTCCGTCGCGCTCGCAAACGCATTCGCCGTCGCGTTTCGCATCCGTATCGACTGTCGCGCTCGCAACTGCGCTGACGTCACATATCCCGTCACGTCGTGAGTGTTTTGTGCATCCGCCTTCGTGAGTCTTCGTAAGTGCTCCATCGCGTAGTGCTCTCCGTCGCGCCGTGCTCCATCGCGCAGTATATTCCGTATTGACTGTCGCGCTCGCAACTGTGCTGAAGTCGCCTTACTCGCCTGTAGTCTTCGTGAGTGTTCGTGCATCAGCCTCTGACATCCGCCTTCGAGTGTTATCGTGAGTCTTCGTGAGTGTTCGTGCATCAGCCTCTGACATCCGCCTTCGAGTGTTATCGTGAGTGTTCGAGAACCTTCGTGCATCCGCCTTCGAGTATTATCGTACTACATCGCGCAGTGCTCTCCGTCGCGCAGTGTTCTCCGTCACATAGCGCTCTCCGCTGCGCTCTCCGCCGCCTCCGTTGGCGTCCGCATTGACTGTCGTGCTCGCTACTGCGCTGACATCTATCGCGCCGTAAGTCACGTCGTGAGTGTTCGTGCATCCGCCTTCGAGTATTATCGTAAGTCTTCGTGAGTGTTCGTGCATCATCCTCCGACATCCGCCTTCGTGTGTCGTCGTTCGTCTCCGAGAATCTTCGTGCTTCCGCCTTCGAGTGTCGTCGTTCGTCTCCGAGAATCTTCGTGCATCCGCCTTCGAGTATTATCGTTTCGTCTTGGTGAGTTTTACCAATTATCGTAGGTTTTTACTAAGATGCCTATCACAAGATCAAGAGGTCGATCCGAGGGATTGAGATATGAAGCCGACCCTTCATCTAGTCACACAGAGGTGACACACCCGCCTACGAATACACAAGAGGATTCCGAAATAGAAAAGAACTTAATAGTACCAAGTGACGAAAAGGAAGACTCAAGAATTATTTCAATTAACAAGGAGGAACAATTTGAAGGCACACAAATAAAGTCGACAACTTCGAAACGTGCAAACTCGAAGAAGTCTACGAAATCCAGACGTAGAGCAAGAAATGCTCGTGAAGAAATACTTCGCATCAAGCTTGAACTCGCGCAAATAGCTCTGGAAGATGCTGAATCAGATAGTTCAGAATCCCAGGAAGATAATATATCGAAAACCGACTACGTTAGCTCCTGGATTGAAGATAATGCACAAATCGTACAAAAATCACTTACACCATGTGCAGATGTTCCGAGGCAACCACATCCAGTGCCGTCATGCTATAGAATGCCTCAACATCTGAATATCGGCAACAATTCCGAAAATCAACAAGCAATACAGAGAGATTCAACAAAGGAAATAGAGGAGCTAAAAAAGGAAATAGAAAATTTGAAGAAAAGATGCGAAAAAGCCGAAACCGCTCCTACATCGTTGTGTATGAAAACAGAGGTACCTAAACCTACAATGTTACCTCCATCATCGTCATACAATTTTCCCGTCGCGTCCAAAGTCATCATGGATCTTCCTACATATAGTGGAGTGTTAAATGAATGGCTATCATACAGGGCCATATATGAAAACACTAAGGGATACTTCAATGAAGTTGAAAATACAGCCAGAATTCGAAGAAGCCTAACTGGAAAAGCATTGGAAGTCGTCGACACACAACTCATAGCTCATTCAAAACCGGATGCCATCATAGAAGAGCTTGAAATGAATTTCGGTCGTCCAGATGCAATCGCATATAGTGAATATGACAAGCTTCGATCTCTACCTCGTTGTGCTGACAATCCAAAGGAGATACATGCATTCGCCAGTAAGGTAAGAAGCAGTGTCAATCTGTTTCGCGCCCTCGATTTACACAACTTTATCACTGCGCCAGATATAACGAGGGCCCTTCGTGAAAAGCTACCATCGTCGTTATGTACCAGGTGGTACGAGGAACAAGCATCTATATTCAAACCAGACCTGACGCACTTCAGCGAGTTTCTCACCAAACAAGCAGCATGTCGCACACCTTATTCAACAGAGATCCCGCACTCAGAGCCTACTCGTCGTGTGATACATAGAACGCACAATACTACCGAAGAAAGGAAAACTAATAGATTTCATGGAATGGTGAAAAGTACGTGCAAAATTTGTAACAAAGAAGGTCATCACAGTATTAGCTGCAAGAAATTTCAAGATGCCAACTCAGATAAAAGATGGGAACTCGCCAAAGAACACCGACTGTGCTTCAGATGCCTACGGTTCCGACAATCAGGACATTCCTGTAAACCACAGAAGTGCAATATTAAGGGATGCATCGGTACTCATCATCGATTACTACACTATGATAAAAAGGAGAAATCAGAAATTCGAAATCAACAAGAAGAAAAGGAAACCGTGGCCAACGCATGGGTACCGTCAAAGGCGCATGCTTATCTTAAAATCATACCAGTCAGAGTTCATGGACCGGCGGGAGAAACCTCCGCATACGCTCTATTAGACGACGGATCAACTGTATCTCTCATAGATGAAGCTTTGGCAAAGGAAGTCGGTGCTGAGGGACGGCTGGATCCTTTAAAGATGGAAGCAATCGGGGATATAGTTATTGAAACGCCGGGATCAAGGCGTGTTACCGTGACACTTGCTAATTCACAGAAAAAGAAGATTAGCTTTACAGCTCGTACCGTTCCGCATCTTAATCTTTCCCCGCAAACAATTCGTGAAGAAGACTTAGCTGCCTGCGATCATCTAATAGATTTGAAGAACCAGCTCACCTACGACTCAGCCACGCCTAAAATTCTAATTGGTCAAGACAATTGGAATTTACTACTCGCCGAAGATGTCCGTATAGGACCGAAGAACCAACCAATCGCTTCACTCACGTCGCTCGGGTGGGTGCTACATGGTGCGCACAATAGGACATTGGGTCAGAAAATCCATTTCGTCAATCAAGTTACTGCTATTGAAGATAGAATGGATAAACAACTGAGAGATTACTTTGCCTTGGAATCTCTTATCATTAATCCGCGTCGGCCAGACTCTGATCCAGAAATAAAGGCTGAAAACATTTTGAAGAAACACACACACCGTTTACAAGATGGGCATGTTGAAACCACACTTTTATGGAAATCAGAGAACAGCATCATGGTTAATAATTATGAGTCGGCGCTGAAGAGGCTCATATCAATAGAGAGAAAAATTGATCGTGATCCTGAACTGAAAAGGAGATACACCGAACAAATGGAATCACTCGTCCAGAAGGGCTACGCTGAGGTGGCACCTAAAAGTATCTCTCCAGGCAGAACATGGTACCTGCCACACTTCGACGTGCAAAACCCGGCTAAACCAGAGAAGCTTCGCATTGTTCACGACGCCGCTGCTAAAACCAAAGGTATGTCACTAAACGATTTCCTCTTGACTGGACCAGACCTTCTTCAATCGCTTCCTGGAGTCATGATGAGATTTCGCCGTCATGCTTTCGCTGTATCAGCCGACATAGCCGAAATGTTTATGCAAGTCAAAGTAAGACCTCAAGATAGGGATGCCCTTCGCTACCTGTGGAGAGGACACCGGCGGGAGGGAACTCCTGAAGAATATCGCATGACGTCGCTTATATTTGGAGCTGCGAGTTCACCATGCACCGCGATATTCGCTAAAGATTGGAACGCAAAAAGGTACATCGACACGCATCCAGAAGCAGTGGAAGCTATCATCCACAACCACTATATGGATGACTACCTAGACAGTTTCCGAAGTATAGAAGAAGCTATAGAAACTTCCAAAAAGGTCCAACATATCCACGGAGAAGCTTGTTTCAAACTCTGCAAGTGGGTTTCAAATATCCCGAAAATAATAAATGAACTTGAAAAACAATCAAATATGACAGAAACTATTAACCTGGGTACCAAAGAAGAAAAGATTTTGGGTTTAATGTGGAGACCGTCAACCGATGAATTACGATTCAATTTAAAACTAGCAAGATTACCGCCCAGTTTATTAAAGAAAACAGCTCCTACGAAGAGAGAAGCTCTGAAGATAGTTATGTCACTCTATGACCCACTTGGTTTCGCTTCACCCGTTACTATTCGTGCTAAACAAATTCTTCAAGAATCTTGGCGAAGAATTATAGATTGGGATCAACATCTGGATGAAGATCTTTCCAAGCAGTGGGCAGAATGGATGCTACACCTTCAGAAATTGAAAAATGTGAGCTTACCTCGATGCTACTCTGGTTATAGTGATGCCACATCTGTACAACTACATATATTCAGCGACGCCAGTGAAACAGCCTACGCAGCAGCTGCCTACTGGAGGGTGGTTGCTCCGGATGGAAAAGTCCAAGTCAACATGATCATGGCTAAAGCGAAAGTAGCCCCGCTCAAGGTTATGTCAATTCCTCGTTTAGAACTACAAGCAGCCGTCATGGGAGTTCGCATAGCAGAAGCTGTCATAAAAGAACATCGTATTGCGCCGGAATGCAAAATCTTTTGGACAGACAGTAAGACAGTTCTGACGTGGATAAGAAATGGAGCCAGGTCTTATAAGCCATTTGTCGCACATAGACTAGCAGCCATTGAAGAATATACCAAAGTTGAAGAATGGCGTTGGGTACCTTCTAAGCTCAATGTCGCCGATATAGCCACCAGAGAAGTACCATCTGATTTTGGAGCTGATCATGAATGGTATCACGGGCCTGCCTTCTTGAAAGAAAATCCGAGTACCTGGCCTATCGAAAAACCGGTCGTGTCAAATAATACTGGTGAAGAACATACTTTTACCGTTAAAGAACTCCAGCTGAAGACAAAATTACGTGAAGCAATTCCTGATCCACAACGCTTCTCAAAATGGGAGCGACTACTTCGTGCCACAGCTAGAGTCTTGCAATTTTTAGATATTTGCAGAAATAAAAAAGAGAAGATCTTTTATAAGCGAACACGTAGAAATATGGAATCAGATCCTACGTGGAACAAACGAAGAGAAACATTGCAAAAGAAATCTACTACTCTACATAGCAAGAAATCTATGGATTCCAACAATTTTCTGATATTGGATTCGAAGTACATTACAAAAGCAGAAAATCTTCTCATCCGAACATCTCAAGAAGAATCTTTCAATGAAGATATCACAGACTTAAGATACAACAGGACTATTGCCAAACAAAGTCGCCTTCATTCATTACCCGTAGAACTCCGAGATGACATTGTCGTTCTTCGCAGCCGTATAGCCGCCGCCGAGGGAATAAAAGACGAAACAAAGAAACCACAAGTCTTAGATGGAGATAACTACATCACACAGTTATATATTGATTGGACCCACCGTTGTCTTCACCACAGCAGCACCGAAATAATAGTAAATGAAGTACGTCAACATTTTTGGGTAATTCGTCTTCGTCCCACCGTGAAAAGGATAGTTCATCAGTGCCTCAAGTGTCGTATTCGCAAGGCACAACCCCCACAGCCTTCTACGGGTGATCATCCTAAATCCCGTCTCGCTCATCATCGAAGACCATTTACATACACCGGCTTAGATTATTTTGGCCCTCTCACAGTAGTCGTCGGCAGACAACACGTGAAACGTTACGTCGCACTCTTCACGTGTCTTACCACTAGAGCAGTTCACCTGGAAATCGCCGCCAGCCTAAGCGCAGACTCTGCCATACTTGCATTGCGAAGATTCGCTGCACGTCGAGGATGTCCTTCCGAAATTTACTCAGATAATGGTACAAACATGCATGGAGCAGACAAAGAACTTCGAGAAGCATTCAAAGAAGAAGCCAGTCGTCGAGGCATCGCATGGCGTTTCATAACACCATCTGCACCATTCATGGGAGGCGCATGGGAACGTCTTGTTCGCTGCGTGAAAACAGCTCTATACACTATTCTTCGTGAGAGATACCCCCGAGAAGAAATTTTGGCTACATTACTCTGCGAAGTAGAATATACTGTGAATAGTCGTCCCCTCACACATGTTTCTGTAAACAATGACGACGAAGAATCTATAACACCCAATCACTTTTTACTTGGGGGTTCAGCTCGTCTACCTGTACCTGGCACATTTAGTGAGGACGACATCGATAGCAAAAAGCAGTGGAGACGCTCACAGATATTAGCGGACATGTTTTGGAGACGCTGGGTTCGCGAATATCTCCCTGAACTTCAACACCGGCGGGAGCCTCATGGTCGAGGCCCTACTTATGAAATAGGTGACCCGGTACTTATAGCCGACTCACAACTTCCAAGAAATACGTGGCCAAGAGGACGCATAGAAAAAGTATATCCAGGTGCAGATGGACAAGTGCGAATAGTTGAAGTACGCACTAAGGGTGGTCTTCTGAAAAGGCCAACCAAAAAACTCGTTCCGCTTCCAAAGTAAGAAGACGTCGTCGCTCACCGCGGGAAAGATGCAGCATCACATCGAGACCTGATTCTGCACGGCGGGAGAAATGTTCGCGACAACCGACGCGCATCATCGGCTGTGAACTCGTCACAACATGTTAGAGACTGTTTAGTTTGGCAAAAAGTGACGTCATACCACTCTCGTAATTTTGAATGTTATTATTAGTGTCTTTTCTAAATTAATAGTGTTTTTTCCTTTGTAAATAAGTAATTACATTAAATAATAAATATAAATAGATTTGGGTTCCGTTTTAGATAATAATTTTCGACTTTATATCTTATTTGTATAGTTGTACTATGATTTGCCGCATTAATCGCTTTTTATATAATAGTAACTTCCGTATAGTAAATTTTATTATTAATTATTGTTTGTCATAGTTTTCTGTAACAAAATAACAGATTTGTATATTCCTAATGTGTGTAATTAATTTTAGAGAGAATTTTCATTGTAAAAACTCATGTAAAATTCGTCATCGTAACAGCATTTTTCGTAATTTAATAATAGATAATACTTAAATAGTATAATGTTTTATACATAGATAGATAGATATTTTTATGTTCTTTTAATATGTATAAATTGTAAAAACATCCGATTTTTAGTTATTAAAATATAAATGTAAATGTGTGATAATCATAGTAAAAATATTGTTGTAAATAAAGATAAAACGGCTCGGTGGCTCGCGGCTCTCGTTACCGTTTAGCTCCGCGCAACGGAGGTGCGCGTCGGGCGAGACAGAGTCAGTCGGCAATCAACGGTGAGCACAACAGGAAGAAGATAGAATCGGAACAAGACACGAATAGAGCCGACAGTCACCGACCGTTATACAGTGATCAACATCTTGTTTCAATATCCTGTTTCAACATCCTGTTTCAGTATCTTGTTTCAATGTATAGCAAGAACGTCTCGCAAGAACGTCTCACAAGAAGGACTCACAAGAACGTCTCACAAGAAGGACTCCCAAGAACGTCTCACAAGAACGTCTCACAAGAACGACTCACAAGAACGTCTCACAAGAAGGACTCCCAAGAACGTCTCACAAGAACGTCTCACAAGAACGTCTCACAAGAACGTCTCACAAGAACGACTCACAAGAACGTCTCACAAGAACGACTCACAAGAACGTCTTGGGGTCTCAGCATACTCCGTGTTCCCATGATCTGGAACCTATAGTGTACAGGGCGTCAGCGGCTCATTCACTTGAGTTCCGCCCGTCCGGTACAATTTTAAGCAATAATTAGAAGGAAACTTAATTATATTAATACACTAACTTCTTAATAGATATATGAAATTCAATTCAATTTTTCTTAGGTTCACGCTGTATATTCAGATAGCTGAGTAGACAGAGGAAACCTAATGTTACGACACTCCGTCCCTCGACTTTCGGAGAATTTCTTGAATCAAATCTACAATTTGTCCATGCACGAAGTGAGGCTACGACGGCCACAAAATAAAAAACAACAATTTAAAGTATATGAATAAGTAAACATATCAAGATATTTAAATAAGCGTCCCGTTTCGAACCCGTAACCATCACATTTAACCGCTGCACACTGGCATGCACATTATAAACGACATCACTATGACTTTCACAGTAATGATAAGAAACATTTCCTTCTTTCTTTAAATATTAATGATATTTAATTGCTGTCTTATCAAACCAGTTTTAATGATAAATAATTAGTTACACTCGTATAATATACTATTATTTGTTTATTAATATATCTGTATATGGACGGCTAGAGAAACTATTAAATATCGCTTACTGTAAAAATTCTGAGTGTTTCATTTTTTTATTATTGGCATAGCCAACAATGTTGAAAACTATTCGTAGTTCCTGCCGGCGGCTTTGCCCGCTATATCAAATGAAAGTAACTAAAGGCTGTGTATGACACATTCTACACGTTCAACTAAACAAACTCTACCCCTTTATAATATTAGTAAGTAGTAGATATAGTATAGAATAGTACATAAAATCTATTAAAAAATGGCTGTTTTTGCGTAAATGTTTTGGCAAAACGCAAACCATGATTGGGTTCTCACAACCAATGTAATAAATTTTAATAAAAGTCGGTTAGCCATTTTATTTTACAGGCCTCCCTATGAAGATTTAATTTGTTGTATAGATGACTGTGAGATCCAGTGACACAAGCGCCATCAAGACTAATCATATCAAAATTATTTTACTAGTTTATCAATTACAAGGCAGTTTACTTGTTACTTCGCCGCAGTCGGATAAAAAGAATGATAATTTTGAAGTGATATTTAAGAAGACGGTTGAAACGGAAGTACGTGATGAAACTTTTAAAAGCTTACTGGGCTTTTTATTTTCAAAGCTTTGTCATAAGACGTTGCTTCCTACCAAATTTCAAGATTCTGAGTTCACGGGAAGTACCCTATTGGTTTTGACTCCCTTGCCAGTTTCAAAAATTTACGGACATTTGCGGCATAAACGGATGTATCTTTTGAATGTATAAGCTTAGAAGTTTGATTTCGTTCCTGAGAAAAAGGATCTTGACTGACGAATGGACGGATGGACAACAAAGTGATCCTATAATGGTTGTGTTTTTGACTTTCGAAGTACGGAACTCTAAAGAAGAAAAAAAACCTGAAACATCAGAATGTTTCTAATGTGGATCGTGTGTGAAAGGTAAATTTTGCTTCTTCAATTTAGATTCCACAACTTAATATGCGTATAAAATTTTGGAATCCAATTTGTAAAGGAAAAAAATATTATTAATTTCGTAAAATAAGTCGAAAACCAACTATTAAATTTCGTTATCATTAAATACCAAATTATATACAAAAACTAAACCAATATTATCAATTTACAAGTCGCTTATACAACGCAATTATATACTAACTAACATTATATGAACGTAATCGGAGTAAGTACGACCGGTTCCATTTTACTTTCGTCAGTGAAAGTTTCAGGTTAAAAGGTGGCCTTTTGTTGCGGATATCCTTTTACATTTAGATTATTATAGTGTAGATTATTTTGTAATCGATATTTAAGTACTTGTCATCATGCGTAAATACATCATTTCACGCTGTATCCCGCTTATAGCAGGATAGGCAGAGCGAGGAATTAAAAAAATCCCTCCCCGCGTGGAATTTGAACCCATATTATAATATTTTTTTATTGTTTTACACCATAGTAGTGACAGTCCTTTGAAATCAATAAAATTGAAATATTATATAATCTAGCATAATAAGCACAACAAAAAAACTGATTTACAATTTTCAATAGCTAGAAAACGTAAAAAATCATAGATATGAAGATAATTTACAATGTACTAAAACCATTTAAATACCAATAACCTTCTGCAAAGAACATTAAAACTTTAAATAACTAATTGACAAGATAATTTAATGATAAACACAACCGGCTGAGAACAAAGGCATACATGTACATACATACATTATAAACATGTCATATTTTAGATTGAAAAACAATAAATCACTATCTTTTTTTTCATTTCAACGTATTTAATTTTAACCGCATATAGCAGGGTAGGCCTTTATATTATGGGGAACGTATATTACGAATTTCTTAACATAATGTTGCCCACTTTCCGCTCAATTTTCGAGACAATGTGTGTTGAGTAGCAGAACTCAACGCCGTATTTTATCATATTACTAGAGTAAGGAAATATAAAAAAATTACTTCGCCGAGTGTACCTAGCTAGTGACAAAATACTCTTTTATTTGATTACTGGAAATTTACTATGTTTAATTGGAAAATAGGGCATTTCGTGGGGACGGAGTGTCTTACATTAGGTTCCCTCTGCCTACCCTGCTATGTAAATATAATATGCGAGGTCACGCCTGTTTATTTTTAAAGTAAAGAAATAAGTCAAGATAAAAACAAAAAACTAGTCAAGCATAATTCGCACGGAAACTATTTTTTATTATTTATTTTTTTGGACAATTATTTTACTGTACTTATTTACATAAGTATTTCGATTATGGATGAGGAAAATTAAAATTGTTTATATAAACATATTAATTTTAAGTTTATTTTAAAACCTCATTCTGTATCCCACATATAGCATGATAGGCGGAGAGAAGAGAGAACGCAGGGTTAAGACACTATGTTGGCTCATTGGCTGCCAAATTTTCGAGACATTGTGTTATTAGAATATAAGACATTTTTAACTGAATTTCCACGACAAATGAATGAAAAACACATCAAAACTAGTGAGAGTAAACTTACATTAAACGTAAACGTAAAGGACAAACTCGGAATGCTGTCAATGCGAACCGGTACACTGTTGATACTTGAATCTCGATAGAATACGGAAATAACCTACCTACAGCAGATATACGGCGTGTTGGAAGTTGAAAAACATGTTTTTTATATAAAAGTATATTTATTTTGTATAAGTTTTTTTCATATTTGCTTGTGTAGATAGGTTGAGTTAGAAAAGGTCTCATTCCTTTTCTTTTTCATTATTTATTTATTTTAGCGTGCTATGTAAATATTCAAGATAAAATTTGTAGATAATATTTTTAATAGTTTTGAAGTGTTAACTTGGGACTTGAACTCCCGCTTTTTTTAAATATTTTTAGTAGAAAATAGGTAAATCGTGACATTATGAAGAGAGAGTGATATCCTTTTCATAAATTGTCAGCATTTAATTATTATGATTACAAAATTAACTATACTAGTATGCTTTTAAAACTTTCAGTCGAAATAGTGGTAAAATCAGAAAACTTCAACGCCTCAAACACCTAAAAGAAACGCGGCCAAGAGATTTGTATCCGTAGAAATATGATATTATCAATAACGGTTTGAGAAACTTTGTTTTCTTTGTTTACATTTTGTCTCAAGCCCAGATGAATAGACTATATATAGTGTAACGACACTCCGTTGCCTATTCACCACTCAATTATTGACAAATCAACGTCGGGCTTTACCAGAGCCATGAAATGTAAATAGCAAATTATTTAATCTTCCGATTGGAAATCGAACCCACTATCATCACATTTACTGGAGCACTGTGACCACAACAGCCTCAACTAACTTAAGCTTATTTTAATTAAATCACATTCCAGCTAAGTAATGTTACCTAAGACAGACGAGTGGTTAAGGAACGGCGCCGCCACGTTTTTATGTTTTATTCATGAAATAGAAAATCCCTTAAATGTATGTACTTGTTTGTTTGCTATAAAAATGCAAGTGTTTTTTTCACCATATATGTATGTTGTATAATTATATAATATATTTTCTCGTTGACTATCAAGAACTAAGAACTTTGATATAGATATACTTGCATTCTGAATTTGCACAATAACAATGTGCCATCGATGTCATATCAACAAAGTACATGTTTTTTTAAATATTTCTTATGTGTATCTTTAGTGTATTATTCCACACTTTTAAAAACATTTAATTAATAAAACTTTTTCGTGACAGATGATAATTCTGGGCAATTGTCACTGGTTAGCAGAAATTTAATAAAAATCTCCCTATCGAGATGCTAACAACCTTAATAAGTTATATGTGAGAGGAATACTTTCTCCCTACAAAGATATAATTAATATCAACATAAAAAGTATTTTTAAAGACAAATAATTTACATATTCAATTGACATTCTTTTATAATCACACAAAGTTTCTTAATAAAATCTTATTAAGTTCTGTCTAAGTATAACTATTTAAGTTGTTATTTTCGTTAGTTAGTCAACGCCGCGCCTTGTCTGGTTACTAGATAGACGAAACGAAAATATTAAATAATTCACTGCCCTGAGTGGGAAACGAATTCACAACCGTCGCGTTTATAGTTGCACGCTGCTGTACCACAAAGGAGTCAACTCTAGTTTCAAATGGTTTGCATTATGTATTAACATGCCCCAGTTAGAAGGAGTATTTGGTTAATATATTCATAGGTAGAAGTTTTAAATTTGATTATTTAAATTTTATATTATACACTACCATGACGTACTATAATGTTGGTGCCGTTTTTCAAATTGATTGAAAAAATATAAATATAATGCAGCTTCACGCTTTTTCCCGCATAGCTCAGCCGACAGGAGGAGCCAAGTGTTAACACTCTCCGTTTTCCGACCATTTTTTGAGATATTGCGTGGTTAAACTCAACGGTAGATGGATCTCCCAATCCCAATCTGTCCCAACTGTGGTGCAATGGTAAGTCTAGAGAAACAATTACAAGACAAAGTGGGGAACGGAAGTGTCGTGATGGGAACAGAGTGTCTCACATACAGCGGCAAACAGCATGAAGCTAAAAAAATAAAATACATGCTGCACATAGGTACAATGTTCATAAAATCCACTCAACAAAAGCAAACTATTATTTAAAATGCAAAGGCAATGGTACAATATTCAAATCAGTTTGCTCCGTTTTCCTCAATTTCTCCTCTCATTGAAGTTCACTTCAGTGACCCGGTCACTAAGTGCAGTGTACTCACAACCTAGTTGGCAAAACTCTTAAACTAAACGGAATTTTGATCATAAAATGCCTGAGTTATTATGCTTATAAAATTCTAAAAGCAGAAATAGTTGGAATTAAATTAATAATATATAGGATGGAAGCGTCTGCGCTCCTTTTACGGGAGTAGCATATAGGGAAAAATATTTTAAACCCTAAAAAAAATAATTTCATTTAAAGTGGGGATGGTAAAAACACTATATTATACAATAAAGTTACATAATATACAAAAAAATATTTTTGTTATATACCTACATAAATATAAACAAAATGCGAAAAAAAGAATAGGCGCGATATAGGCTAAGAAAACGTGGACCTATAATTGATATTAATTTTAGCTTAATATCTCCACGTGATCCTAAGAAAAATAGGGTTGACAGACGAATAAACGATAATAAGAGTTTTTTTATTTGAGTACGGAGCCCTAAAAAACGTATACAAATGTGATAAGACAAACTTATACAAATCAATTTAAATAATCGTGACCGGTATTCGGCTTATTTGTTCTTTGTATTACGTGGTTGTTAAGTTTTTTTTATAGCACATGAAACCTACTAGTTTTTATTGTTGCTAAGGATAACCTACTAAATATTTAATAAAAAGGATGTGCGTATTTTTGCATATATTTAGGCCAGTCGTGGCGCTGGCCCACAAACATGCGTCTGTAAGTATAACCTGGCCCTCTTTAAAGAACGAGTGAATAGGCACTACCTAGGTAAACATGCTCCACCATCGTTCACATAGTCACTTACCACCAAATGAGATAGCGGACAAATGCTAGCCTATCTACAATTAAAAAAAAAAAGGTTGTGGATTCGATTACCACTCAAAATAATTAAATATTTAATATTTTATTTTCCTCGCTGTGGTATGAGGGTTCTCGCGGGGTTGAGTTTCGCAATTCAACAAGAAATTCTGCTGGAATTCAGCGGTAAGTGGGGAATGAAAGTGTTGTAACAGGGACGGAGTGTCATAACAGTGGTTTCCCAGGTTCCCTCTGCCTACCGTGCAGTGTGCGGGATACAGTGTAAAGCTAAAAAAACCTAGTTACGATAATTTTGGGGTGTTTCTTTTCATTCAATTTTTAAACATAGAGTGGTGACACTTATCTCTATCCTATATTTTTTTACCTATCGTAGATTTCTCCGTCATGACCTTAAGAATCATTTAAATTGCAAGCCAAAATACACGAAATACAAAAAAATAGGAATAATTAAGTCATTCAACAAAACAACTACATACTTTCACAACTTGAAACATCTCAAATATCGTTTTCGTTATCGAGTTATATGATCCGTGTAATTCTAGCACAATGAAATTAAAACCTTATTTTTAATATATTTAGGTTCTTTTTACCTTTCCAAATGAACACACATTCATTAGTTTTCCCTAGCTTTCTCGGACGGACAGTGCGTGACGGAAATTCGAGGTGTATATTCATCTCGCTCTAGTGTATAGCACTCTTTCGCTCTAATGCGTTTTTCATTTGCATTAAATGGAGGTTTTTTACATGTATGCATATTTGTAAAGTTCATGCTTGTAGATTAGAGAATTATAAAGTATTTCATACATAAGATAACCCTAATTAATTCTAAAATTGGTAGTCAGGGAGGTCGTTTGCCGTTTTAATGACATTAGTGCAAGTGTGTTTATTTCATACAAATTTTATAGCTTATAAAGGAGATATAATCACTGCGTTTTCTACTTTTAGGCGCGGCGAGTAGCTCTTTCCGTTAAGCACAATAAACACAATAATATTTTAAAAAGTGTACTGAAATAAATTATAATAACTTAATTAGTAAGGATAGATATTGAAACCATAGTAAGAATATCCATTAAATGTTATAGAATGTGAATGGTAATGTTATAGAATGTTATAGAATGTTAGTTCTATTTTCCTTTTTGTGTATAGGAGGGTGCCTACCCTCTTAGACACTCTTTTCCAAACATCCAATTTTCGAGACATTACGAGTTAAATGGCGGAACTTAACTCTGCGTTTAATCCTGTTACCAGCGCTAGGAAATAATTCATTTCATTTGGGAATCGAACCCAAAACCGTCGTGTTTACAGTTTCAGGACCTCTTAGGAAAAACAAAAATTTCAAAAATATTTTTACATACTTTATTTGCATCTAAATAAAACATTTAAAACTAGGTATACTTGCAAAGTTAATCACGGACGTCTCTCTAACCTTTAAAAACGAAAATCTCAAGAGGAAATGAACCTTATAACTATAAAAATAAGAGCTAGATAACTAAATAGCCATATTGATTTCATTAGATTTTATCATCAAGGCTATATAAAGGAAGAACGAAATATGAGAGGCTTGTTGTGTAATTGAAATATAAATATTTGTTTTATATGTTTAGTTAATAAATTGTTGGATTCCTTACATAAGTTCAGGAAACGCATATAGCAAGGTAGGCAGAGGGAACTTAGTGTTAACATACTCTGTTCTCCACTTTTAGCCGAATTTTCCAAGATATTGCGTATTCAGTGGCGTAACTCAACGCCGCATTTTCTCTTACAAAAAATTATGCGTTAGAATGTAAATTTATTTATTTTCTATTTTTCCTCAGTTCCTTTATATATAAGTTGTTAAAGCTATTAAGAAGAGTTTCTTTCAATCAATTCGGTAGCACATTCAATTCTCACGAGCTACAGGTTTTTGCTAACCATACGATGAACACTTGAAGGTACAATACAAAACGGCGACTTCACGACGATTCAAATTTTCACCAATGTTTTCTTATGATGTTATCACTAAAATTATTTCTTTAGTAGGTATAAGAATAAGTGAGTTACTTATTATGGTTTTGTGGACTTTATTAGTAAAGAATTAACATAGAATATTTTTTAATATCTCTTATATTCGCAAAATGTAGGAGATGAGTGAAGACGTAACAAATAAATAGTTTTCCTTAGCTATAACTAAATATTCACACGGCGGCTTTACCGCTGACCTTTACAACTCCACATTATAATTAATACGTGCGTAGGTTTTCTTAATTTTTATAGTTTCACGATTTATCTCCTGCCGAGTAGCCAGAGAGAACGGAGTGACAATCGCTACGGTCTCTGCATACCTCTCATGCCCTCCGGGGGCTCCTCTGTCTTTTAGGGTGACCTTCCTCCAAGTACATAATCATCGATACTGTTCTCGAAGGTCTACTGAGATCTCCATCTACTTCTTTTAATTTTATTTGCTTATTTTTCTTAAATTTAATTAATTAACAATAATAGGTGTAGATAATATTATAAGACCTTGATTTTTTTGGTTTAAAATAGATTTTAAAGAAATATCGCAATGTTTAGGTAATATTTCAGTTTTTAGCTATCTTTTATTTAATGTTCTTTAAAACTTGAAATCTAAATTTTAAGGTTATTGAGGATTAGTATAAAAAAGTTTGATGTAGTCATTTGTATCTTTTCTTATCGTTTTTCAATTTATTTATTACCTTAAATGTACGAAATAAGGCTTTAAAACATTTTTTTATCTTATATATATTTTGTTTTGACAATAGATCCTTTCCATTTTCCGTCAGAAATTATATGTTAAATGGATAGCTTTATTCCCTCGAGTAATGATTGAACCCTCCACGATCACGTTAACATTCGGACGTTCTCCCACTGGGCAACAATGGCCTACTGATAGAGGCTGTAACTTTTATAACTTGTTTTGTCAAGTTATTTAACATACCTACTTACATAATGGGGACACTTCACTTGTCACATTGAAACAAAATATATTAGCTATATATCTTTTTTATAACTTCCTCATAAATTCATGTAGTTATATTATGTCTGTTATTATAATTATAATTAAAAAACGTAAAAAATAATTTAGTTATTTACTTATATTATTAAAAGTTTCAATAAGTGTTCAGACATTAAATACTCGTTTACTTTTTGAACATTAATGTAAGCCTACCCTGAAAGTTCATTAGAAGACAGACGCAAATTACGTAGTACAACATTTAATTTTTTACGAGAATTATTTAAAACATATAAAAAAACGATTTTAAATTTTTAAAACAACGAAAAACATACATGAAAAAATATAATTTATTAATCAAACAATTATTAAATAAAATTAAATTCAGCTGAATAAAGTTATGCCTTAGTCAAATTAGTAAAATATGTTTTTTAAAAAAAATGAACACGCCACATATGTATAAATTGGCGCCAATCAAGGGATAAAAAGTAAAAATAAAAAATATTATTTAAAGTGTTAAATTAATTTGAAAATAGTATAATATTAAATTATGTTGCTACTTGTCATATGAGTTTTTTACTTAAAATAACCTTTAACAAAGTGAGTATTTAGTATGTTTCTATATATCTTTTTTTATATTTTTTGCTAAAACGCGCTAATCTGAGCAACTTCTTCTTTCTTCTTCTTCTTTTTGGTTTAATTTGGAAAAATCTTTGTTTTGCATAATCCATTTATTGAAGACGTTTATAGGCTATGAGAGCAACAAAGAAAAATATGGCTAAAACTTGAGAGCTGAACTATTATAATTTGTAATATTCGTGCGAACTGCAAATATAATCATGCTTCAGATCGTAAATAAAATAATAAAAATTGTATATGTTTTTCAACCTTGAACATGCGCGAAATACGTTTAAAACTTTTAATATTTATGAATGAGTCTAAAACAGGCGGTTTATACGTATATTCTTAACTTTTATAGTAAACAATACGTTTTACTGCAGGTATGACGACATTTTTTCGTCAAGATGTTCTTGTTTACGATTTGTTTAAAAAATTCCAGCGGTTTTTTTTTTATGTGACGATTGTTTTTATAGAATGAAACGTCTCTTTTGTTAATATAGCTCTTGACGATAATAATATGAGTTTAAAAAATCACTTATTTTGCCTGTTTTAATTGTTTTTAATCGTTTTTTGGGTAATTCATAGTTTATCTTTAAATCAAGTAATTTATAAATTGAATCGACGTATAGGATATTTTTTCCTGACAAAGCGTTAAGACTAGGTTAGCTCTGAAATTAAAAAGTTACCTATTTAGATTAAGTGAAGTAGTGAGTTGTGTAGTAGTGTAGTTGTGTAGTAGTGAAGTTTTAAGACACTCCGTTCCCAATTGTCGAGACATTGCAAGTTGGTGAATGCCGAGGCTTTTCTTGTTACCAGAGCGATAAAAAGGAAATAATTCATTTCCCCGAATGGGAATCGATACCCCAACAGTTGTGTTAGCACGAAGGCCTCAATAACTTAATCGTTGATTATCTATTTTTTATAATAATTTTCATCTATTTTGCAATTTATGAAACAACACAACCGAAATCATAGGAAAAAGCTAGTAATGTAATCTCAAGTAGTATCTATACAGGTGTTTTAATACTCAAGTTCATCACCCACATTTGGCAAACAATAAAAAGCCAAGGCAATCTGATCACAATGGAGGCGTAATATCAGTTGAGTCGTCAGTAACTAAGTGCAAAGTTAATATTAATATTAAATAAAAACTTCTTATAAATTGTATCTGATCGTCTTTACGTGTTAGAACAATGGATGTTTAAGTTTTTTGTCGTTATGTATATAGGTAATTTATTTATATATGAGTTGTTTCATTTTGTTAAAGTATAGAACTTACATTTATGTCTTTTCCCTATTTTATATTAAATAATTATAAGAAATTATATGTCTACTCTACTATGCGTGACTGACTGACACGCACTGATTTGGAATTTGAAATTGGAATTGTTTATAAAGCGACGGATATTTTCCATGATATTATGTAAATAAATTGATCATCACAACATATTATTTACTTCATATGTAAAAAAAATATGATTTAAGAACAGAAAGCTATACGTTCCAATGGCCGCCTTCCACAAACCACTAAGTTGCATAAATTCCACATATAATACATACATATGTATATACATAATATCTACGAAGAATCATTGTAAATACGACCGTATGACTGAGATATAGGGATATATGTACTTGTTATTATATTATTCTTATATTATACAGTTGTTACGTATTCAGTTTTGTAATTAGTTTGATTTCGATTACAATCGCTATTATTTGGTAATATCCTTTTGAGTTAAGACAGTTACTGCCGACCCTCAATATATGGAATGATTCTGAAATATTAATTAAACATAAACAAACACAGGCAAGTTAGGCAGAGGGAACCTAGTGATAAGACACTTCGTTCCCGACGTTTCGTTCAATTTTCGAGTCGTGATAGGTGACTCTCAACGGCGCGTTTTGTCGTGTTGTCAGAGAGATGAAATGAAAATAATTCATACTCCAGAGTGGGAAACGAACCCACAATAATAGAATGATTACCATATTTTATTTAATAAATTTTAAATGTGTGTGGCTATTTTTTTAAATGTACCTTAAAAGGTACACTCCCACAGGTAACGCGAAAGAATTTACTCAAACGAATTATTTCTAGTGGTCCTTTAATACGTTTACAGCATCTTGATTTTCATATGAAATATGAGACCGAGAAGACCTCAACCGCACCAGCTGAAAATTCTCAAAAATAATTCCCGCAGTGAAAGTGCTAAGAACACCCACACTTCAAAGGAAATACCTACTAAATTTAAGAGTTCCGGCTATGTGTTGTCTGTCAATTAGTCAGTAACGGAAGAATTTTATATATACGTAATAAAAAAAAATAAATTCAATAAAAATAAAATTTCAATAAAAAAACTCTCTAAATAACATAATGTTAATAATCCGGTTACGGAAACATAAACTCAGATAACTTTATTAAGGGTACTAAAAGACCTTGAGTGAAAGTAGAAATATAAACGTTACATAACGGACCAACGACTCAAGTTTAAAAGTGAAAATGCGTAAAACTTTATTCCCTTCGGATATATTTAATAATATCGTCTATACTTCTGCAGTAATAGTCACTCTTTAGCTTTATTTTTTTTTTATTATTGTAGATAGGCTAGCATTTGTCCGCTATCTCACCTGGCGGTAAGTGACGATGCGAACGAAGGTGGAGCATGCTTGCCTAGATAGTGCCTATTCACTCGTTCTTTAAAGAGGGCCAGGTTATGCATGTCGGGGAACAGTTCAGCAGGCAGGGAGTTCCACTCCTTTGCTGTTCACATTAAGAAAGTGGAAAAAAGTGGATTATAAAAGTAGCTCTACCTAGCTCTAGCTTTAGCTAGCTCTAGCTCTAGCTCTAGCTCTAGCTAGCTCTTCGCAAATATAATCTAACCTTGACAGATCAGGGTAATTATTATGAATTTATAGGCAATTGTAATTATTGGCAGTCAAACTTACTGGCTTAGCAGTTATTACATAAGTTTATACGTAAATATAATTAATTTATAAATAATTTTAATGACCCCAACTTGGTTGTTATCAACATTTAGATACTCTACACAATGGAAACGGCATTTCCTTTCAAAACAATAAAGAACATGAGAACGTTTTCTTTAACCTTTGTCTATAAGGCTGTAATCTTACTGTACAGTTAACACGCTAATATTTTACACTTGAAAAGTTTATATATCTTATCCATTCTAAATATAAATACCTCCTACGTGAACTTTGAACCTACAATCAATAATATCATTAGATATTACAACCGATCGAGACCACCGTGGTGCAGCGTCTTACGGTAAACGCGATGGTTGTGAGTTCGATTCCCACTCGGGGGAATTAATGATTTTAGAACGGCAACACTCATATTTAACTAGCTACACCTCGCTTACGTAGAAAAGCGAGAAACGCAAAAAAACTACACTATGGATCGAAAAATATTTTTGAAAACGTATAAAAATTTTAACATAATGGGACTCGAACCCGCACCTCTTAGAAACCGTCAAAGGTTTCCAAGATGAGAAAGAGTTAAAATTTTTATACGTTTTATAAAAAAATATTTTACTAAAAACTTATGTATTATCTAAGTACGTTTGTTGCCTTATAATGAACAAATGGTATTGTCTCTGGCTCTGTATTGGACTCCATTCAAATCAAGATTTGTTAAACTTATTCTTTAATTCACGTGTAATTCCTTTTGTTTTATAACATTTATATAATAGTACAAAACAAATAATACACCGTTTAAGGTTAGAAGTAAATAAATTTAATTTTAATTAATTATTGAGAAATTACTGTATTTAGAAATGAAAAAAAATCTTCTCAAAAATTTTATTTGTCTTTCGTTAATTTAAAGAAATTAGATATAATAATAATAATAATAATAATAATAATAACTTTATTGACTTTTACAAACAACTTAGCTTAAGTAAACATAAGTTTTAGATACAAACATAGGCTAAACAACTATAAAGAAAAGTTTAAAGATTTCCTCTGTATCCGGACTAGTTGCCTGTATTCCGGTATACAGCGCCCATCCCCACAAGAAAATTTTATAATTAGCCTGTTGAAAAATATAAATGTTCAACAATTAGCCTCTAGTGTAACGTGACCTCTCTTTGTGTATTATGAGATTGTGCCTGAGTGAGTGTGAGAGGATGTGTAATTTGATATTTATTTATTTGTTTTGTGCATGTGTATGTTGTGTGTTTAAATTATAGCGTGAGAGATTTAAGGATATATATGTATATATAAATAAATAGCAATAAATTTATTTGTCTTTACAAAGCAGGTTTTCTGTTTCTTCGTAAGAGAGCTCATGTAGAAAATTGAACACCTTTCGTTTGCATGACCCTTTTGTTAAATGATAAACATTTAAAATTTTATTTATTTTGTTATAAATGTAAGGACCAATGTAAGGGAAAAAATGCTTAACAAATGAAGTTCTTAAATTAGTAGGTAAATCGCACACCATGTAACTTCGACGCTTAGTTAGAACATTGGGATCAAAAGTTAGCTTAGAATGTTGCTTGAGGATAACATATAGCAGATACAACTGTCTAACGCTTAATACTTCACAATACTGATAAAGTTCATAGGTAGGATATAAGCGTGGTCTAAAAGTTGCGACTTTGAGAATAGTACGTTGCGAAATCTCAAGAATATTTATAGTGGATTTTACAGCTCCACCCCAGGTTGTTATACAATAAGTGAGAAGAGACTGGCACAAGGCATAGTATATCTGTTTCATTGTTGGAAAATCAATTACATGTCGGAGATTTTTAAAAATGTAGATTAATTTTCTCATACGATCGGATAAGCTTCTTATGTGTTCACTGAAACGAAGGTTTTCGTCTAAGATTATGCCTAAATATTTAATGTTAGTTTTTCGTTCCAGAGAAGAGCACGTGCAGCCTGTGTTTAAATCACATGTGTGAGCAATGATGCTACGTACATTATTAAAATTGTTAGTTTTACGTATACTAAAACAGATATACTTAGTCTTGTCTACATTTAGTGTAAGACTATTACTTCTTAACCAATTAGTGACGTTATCCAAGCCTGACTGTGCCGTGTGAAACACATCCCTCCACGTATGTCCAGTAAAAACGAGAGCAGTATCGTCTGCATAAGAGTATATTTTAGTATCAAGGAGTGTCAGTGACGTAAGATCATTAATGTAGATCAAAAATAGGGTGGGACCAAGAATACTTCCTTGCGGAACACCAAAAGAGACTTTGAGATCATCGCTAGTATAGCTGCCAACCTTTACTTGTTGAAATCTATCAGAGAGGTAATCTTGAAATAGCTTTAGTTGATTTCCTCTAACGCCTAAATATTCTAGTTTTTTCAGTAAGATGGGAATAGAGATGGTATCAAACGCTTTACTCAAATCCAAGAAAATAGTCAGACATTTTTTGCCACTATCCAAGTTGGAGCTGATGTGTTCAGTAAGAGAAAGGACGCATTGTTCTGTGGATTTATTTCTACGAAAGCCATACTGATTATGTGCAAGAAATTCAACTTTGTCCAGATATTTAATTAATCGAGAGTTAATAATTTTTTCTAATAGCTTAGATAAAGATGGAAGTATTGAAATAGGTCGGTAATTATTAGGGTCATTTTTGTCTCCATTCTTAAATATTGGAAGGATTACCGCCTTTTTAAGAGATTTGGGGAAGATTCCGTTCCGCAAACATAAATTGAATATATGTGTTAAGGGGGCAACGAGAGAGTTACTGTGTTCTTTTAAGCATGCGTTACTTATGTCATCATGTCCTGTTGTACAAGCTTGTTTTAGATTGCGAATTAGAGATTCTACTTCTTTTTCATCTGTGTCTTCCAAAACAAATGAAGTAAGTTGGGCGCTGTTACAATAAGGGGGTATATTTTGGTGCTTGATTTGTTGGGCTATTTTTTCAGATAAGTTTCGGCCAATATTGCTGAAAAAATCGTTTACAATATTTAAAGAGCTCTGAGGAGAAGAAGAAATTGTAAGGAGTTCCTTAGGATAATTAGGTTCTCTGTTTCTATAGATAATATTTTTAATAGCCTGCCATAATTTTTTATTATCTTTTTTTGCGTTATCAATTTGTTCTTTTTGGTATTTTCTTTTACAATTTTTTAAGATAGTATTACAGAAGGTTCTGTATCTTTTATAAGTCAAATTTAAAATATCATTATTTGGTAGTCGCTTAGACTTTTTGTGTAGCTTATCTCTGTTTTTAATGCAACGAAGTAAACCCGGAGTAATCCAGGGTTTTAGAATTCTACATCTTCTGGAAAGCTTCAGCACTCTTGTATTGGCATTAATGGCATCCTGCAGATATTTAATTAGATAATTTAAGGCTAGTTCCGGATCATCACATAGGTAAATCTTTTCAAAGTTTATATTAAAAATGTCTTCCTTAAGTTTTATTACATCTACTATGGTTTTCGTGGAGATGGCATAATTGCGGGTAGGATTAAGTTCTATACTAGTTAATACAGTGTAGTGATCAGTCAGAGTAGTATGAGCAACCAATGTAAGAGTAGGAGTTCTTGTTTTAATGAGAACGTGATCAATGCACGAGTCAGAATTGCTTCGCGTTATAAATGTATGTGCTGGTAACATACCATGTATTGCAGCAAGATTTAAATAACATTCACCTTGTGTGTTCATTTTATTCAAATTTATTGGAATGTTAACATCCCCAATAAGTACAATATTATTAAAATTAGAGTATTTCTGTAATACCTTATCAAGAGATGCAAGAAATCCATCAATATTGATGAAGGAAGGAGAGCGGTATATTCCTATAATAACTGTTTGTGTGTCCAGTACTGCCACAAGGCCGGATGCCTCTATAAAATCAGGTTCCTCTATTAAAACATTAAGATTATTTTTATAATATATTACAACACCATCATTTTGATTACTGTTACGAGTGGAGGCTTTGCAGAAGTAGCTGCTGATAGGAGGAATGACTTCAGTTTTAGCCAGCCAACATTCCGTTAGAACTAGAATATCACATTCTACTTTCAGCCTAGACAGCAGAACTTCGAAGCCTGATATGTTGCAGTTAATACTGCGAATATTCTGGGTTAAAAGTAGTAGCTTTGATGATCTTGGCAATAGTTGATGGCATATTTCTAAATCAACTTCCATTGATTTAGAAATAGCCACATTATCAATGTTTAAAGACAAGTCTTCTATATTATCGAATTTAAAAAAGAAATACGTTGATTTAAAAGTATATCTCTATAACAGCGAATCGCGTTATCATATATATTAATGAAATGCTGTGAAATATAAAATGATGTTGGCATAGCTATAACCGAAAAAAACTCTTTACAATTTTTTCCTCTGTATAAAATTTTATATAAGTAAGTAGCAATAGATCTTAAAAGAACCTTTGTGTCACATGCTTTTATTTTTGTACAAAAGTTATTGAAGATTAAAAATACGTGTGAGTAGATGATAAGTGTAGGTTTATGTATGTATGTATAGTTACAATTTTTATACGTTAAATAAAGGCTTGATTTTAACATAATATAGAAATATAAACAATAGGTGTACATAAGTGCAGATATTCTTACATGACAATACGAGATGTACCACTGTAGAAGTCTTAAAAAACACAAATTAGTAAACACAGCTAGTCATTCTTTCTTCCTTAGATTATCCAGGTCAGCATCACACGTAATACGAATTTGGGGAGAATTGTCGTTTTTTCTAAGGTATACTACACCGTTAGAAGTCCAACAGAATTTGTAATCGTGAGATTTTTTATATACTCTAGACAAATAAAATAATCTTTGAGTATTGTAAGTCAGACACTCTGATACGAATATAGGCTTAACCGGTATTTCATAATTTAAATGCTTCGTATTTAGTTTTTCAGTTGAAATTTTATTCTTGTTAAAATTCTTTACCCCTTTTATGATTTTTTCTTTTAATAGTGTTCCGGAAAAATCCACGATAACAGGTTGAGAATTGTCTTTAGAGTTAACTCTATATATATCTCTGATATTATTGGGATCAATATTAATATCCAATTTCTTTCCTAGTTCGATGATTGAGCCACATAGGCTTTCCTTAGATTCACCTTGCAACTTGGGTATATTTCTGATTTCAATTCCATTTGTACGAGACCTTCGTTCTAGTGTTTCTATTTTTTCTTCCAATTTCTTAATGGTTTTTTTGTCTTCAATCTGTTGTTTTTCAAGAGAAGACAACTTGGATAAGAAAGAGTCGTATTTTTCACTCATGACTTCCACGGAATTGCGCAGGTCCATAAACTTTTTATCCATAGCATTTGTGAAATCTGTAAACATCTCCTTAATTATAGTCAGAAAATTAGTGTCATCATCACAATACTTTCGTTTTTTACGCTCCACATTTTTAACTGCAATCGAAGATAGATCCGGTGCCGAGTCACAGTGATGCAAGATGGGATCTGGTCCCGGAACCGTTAGTTTACTCGAGTTGGACGAAGAATCCTTCGAAGTAGACCTCTGCGAAGTAGCCGGAGGAGTTCTTTTAAGTGGCATGTCTTATTTATCTTATTATTACAAGACTGACTTAAAAATTGTATGCCGTTATTTTATATAAACGACGGCGTAGGAAGCACTTGCAAGCACTACGCCTTCTAATAAAAAACTGGTTATGCGCTACGGATTCTTGTGAACGGCTACGCAGTCTTCTAACGTGCTACAACATAAGCTACGTCTGTACGTGTCTGATCTATGCGCTTGTAGGGAGCTTCGTTGTTTATATCTATTTCAACTGTTGCTATCCTTTTCACACATCGCACTTCTTACACATTTATGCACGCCTAGTACTTTAAAGCGCGAATTTTTATTAAATTTAACTTTAAAAATGAAATTTTAAATAATTTTAGCACAGTGGACACGTCTAAACGCTTTTGCGGTCCGAAGGGAAGAGCAAAATATATAATTATAATAGGTGTAGTTTAACACAGCTTTTCGACTAATCAGAAAAAAATCGTAGGTAATTACTAGACATGAAAAAAGTCATAGGTAATTAGTAAATACGAATATTACTTCGCGGAATTGATATCCAAATATTTGGACAATCTATTTAATAATTGCACTTAGTTGTTCTTATTATTTGTATTAAAAATCTAAATATTCTTTATTAAATTAGGTCATTACAACCACTTTTGAATCAGCCAGTGTCGAGTTGCGTGAAAGTGTCAGTTGTCTCAGTTCTACAGGAGAGGTAATATACACAATTATTCCGAAAACTTTTTAAAAACATACAAATTAACCTTATACTTTTCTAATATTTTGAGAGTATAAACGTTTGGGTTCGATTCCCTCTCAGGGGAATGTATCATTTCATATTATCATTTTCTTGCTCCAGTAACAAGATATATTCGTAGCGCGACGTTGAGTACCGCCACTCAACAAGCAATGCCTCGAAATTTGGAACTTTTTTTACACTAGGTTCAATCTCCCTACTACGTATGTAAATCAAAAGGCCGAGCACGTAGCACCGCATGATATTATTTTCATTGTTTCGTTACGTGGAATGTAAAAAGTTGATTATGAAGAATCTTCATGAATCATGAGCGGACAGGATGATGCAATTTGAGATTTGGCAAGTTTTATATACATTATATTTGTTTTTATATTCTAATTTTTTATTAATACTTTTTACGATTTAGGTAATAACATTGTAATAACTTAGTGATAAATCATTTTTTTCTACATTTTTAACTTACTTTCTTTTAACTAAACATGTAAATAATCAGATATATTATTTACATAAATAAAGTATTTATTGAAAATAAAATAAGAGTTATATCAATTCTAAGCTTAACATTTTTACTCAACGGACTATTTCCATATTAAATGAGAGATTAATTGAAATAAAATTAAATATTCCATTACCTTAATCGAACCTACAACCGTTGCGTTTACAGAGGCACGCTTGTGCCTGTGCGCCTCAAAATATAAAATATAATTATAATATTTCGAGAGAGTGGTGGTTCTATATTAGAAATAGAACTACCACTCTCCGTGTTTAAAAACCGGCACTTTAAAAAAAAGCAAATAAACATAAAAAAATACATTCAATTAAGTTTCTATACATTATGAAACACACAAAACTAATTACGAATTAAACCATTCATCACAGCGAGCATTTATTACTTCTTTCATTTACTCATATATATATATATATATATATATATATATACTAGTGGGCCCGGACGCGGCTACGCCCGCGAAAATATAAGCCTAAATCATTAAAATAAGTTAAAAAATAATAATAAGTGGAGATTTATTATTAGAAAAAATATCTGAGTAACCGAAATGAACAAACCAAAGAAGTAAAAGTAACTAAAGGAAATTCTTAATATTAGAAAAAAAACCTAAAGTTTGCTGTGCGCGCGTACTAAACATTTTTCTATATTAAATAATTATTAATTATTGCGAACAATATTAAATAAAATCTCAAATGATTAAAATTACGATATTTTAAGTGTATAACATCGGTATAGATAACCGAACTGAGATAAATTAATTATAAGCAGCAAATAATTACATAAAAAATAATAGTAATTCGAAAATCTATAAAAATTTACAAAATCATCAAAGTCATCCGCCCGTTCGCGTCGGTCATACTCATATTATGCCGCCCGAAGGCTAGGTCATTTGGAATCAGTCACATCTTAATTATTTATTAGAATGTTATACAGTAAACTATAATTTCCATCTAGATGAAATGCTAAAAGTGACTATTATATTTATTTTCATAAGGATGAATATCAAATCATAGAAATCATCTAATTTTTGTTAATGATTTGTATAAAGAGATTTGTATAAATCTATATCGGCGCGCACCATGTATGCATTAAGCAAACTCACTGTGGGTGACGTTTTCTTAAAACAGCAAACTTTGCAAGCCGTTGCTTAGCAACGCGTAGCGACGATTGTTATTAACATGGCGGAATAAATTCCTTGTCAAATTAATTATTTTAATATATTGGTATATAACGAAAATATTACAAATATGAGAAAAAAAAAGTATCCTATGTTCATCCCGGGACCCTCAAGTATCTCTATATCTCTATCACAATTAAATTAGCGGTTTGGCCCTGATTGCGGAAAAGACAGACAGACAGACAGACAGACAGACAGACAGACAGACAGACAGACAGACAGACAGACAGACAGAGTTACTTTCGAATTTATAATATAGGTATGGATGGATTGTGATTTGTGACCGATCGCTTTCGCAACGGCTACAGAATCAAAACAATGTGGGTATAATTAATAAAATTCAATACACTAGCACTGGAGAAACTTTCTTAAGGAGTATAATTCTTATACTATACTTTTGGAGGCTGCGCCTTTGATCTCACCAACAATAGGTGCTTGATGATGTTTCACAACGAAAACTTAAATTAACCAAGGTCTTTTATATATATGTACATATAAGAGGCGTAGTGCTTGAACTTAGATGTCCATTTCAGACAATATGATGAGAGCCTGTATGGTCACGGTTTAGCCTCTTGGGTAATAGTCCTTAACGATTTTTTTTGGTTTGTCAAATTAAAAAGGCAGTCTAATTGCATATCCTTGTGTATATCGTGTATTTTTTGTAAATTTCAATATTTTATTAGAAAAGTCAGTAGAAGTTATTCGTTTGGAGAAAATATGCAACTTTTGGTATAGCTATAGTAGTACTTGTATTCTTAATAGCTATAATAGAAAAAAACAGAAGAAACCTAGTGTTAAGACTTAAAACACTGCATTCCTCATTTTCTATACAAATTTCGAGACATTGCGTTTTGAGTAGCAAAATTTAACGCCTCGTTGTCAACCAGAGTAGGGAAATAATTATATTAAAAATAATTTTAATATAATTATTACTCCAAGTGAAGATCGAACCCACAGTGGTGTTTACAGTCAGACACTGTCCCACTGCACCACGACAGCATCAATTACACTAAAAATGTATAATATTTAGAAAAAAAATCAAACGTAAACGCGTAATTACTTTGATCTTGAACACAATAGCCGCGCGCCGCAAAACCGCGAAAGAACGGGAAATTATGAAATTCATAACATGATGTAAATCATATAACAGAATAATATGATAGTTGGAGCGCTCTTTGTAATAAAAATATAATTAAATAATTTTTAAAAAGTTAAATTTATCAAAACGAATTAAAAAATAAAATATGTTGGCTCTAGACTCAGTAAGTAAACATGATTTTAGTTCCAAATCTTGCTCGGAATGTTATTTATATAAAAAAATATTATTATTACTATTGTTAAGGCTTCGTCAAGGTTACGTTTTGAGCCCGTAAACCCACTTTTTCTTACAACTAACAGATACTGCGTGGTGGGTGATGGACCCAGCTCTACTCTGGAGAATAAACACTGAATAATTTATAGCAAAAAATGTCGGTAAAGGAAAAAAAGTAAGCCATATAAACGTACTAATAAATTTATACCTACTTTCTTTCGCTAAAACTACTCATGTTAATTACAGAACGAAATATATCACTTATAAATCACATTTTTTGCTTTAACATAAAAAACTATAAAGTTATATAATAATGACAAAACTATCCATTTCAAGTAAAACTGACTAAACAGCGGACGAATAGCTGTCGAGCATTAGAAAAACGTATTCACGTTATTCACGCATCGGAGAGTTGACAGCATTCCAACCACGGTTTTACCTCAACGGGGAACTGAATTCGCTCTTACCACCATATATATAAAGTATATTTTCCATTCCAATGGATATTTAGCACGCAAGTGCGTTACCGACTCTATAATGCTAATGTTCCCACACGGTTACGCAAACTTAACTGAAGTAAGGTCGGTGGCTTTTCACAATCGTTTGTAAATGAACAGGCTTCCATGTTATATTGTTTTAGTGACGGTATTTTTTTGTTGAATGGAGAAAGCCGAGTAAAATATATACTTATATATAGTTTTTAAAATAGTTCAAAGAAAGAGAAACTGGTGAAGATAATTTATTTAAAACTTTTCATTCTGAAAATATTGAGTATAGAATGGTAAAGGCTCAACACTGCGTTAATTCATTTCCAAAAAACTAAGTATTTAAAATATATATTCATTTCCTTGGTAGGTACTATTGTAAATATGTATAAAATATATATATCTACAAATATCTTATTCTTTTGATAATTTTACAGAAACCACTTTTAATGGCGCATTTTTTTACCATAAACAACAGATTTTTAACCTCCTACGCAAAAAGGGAGTATTATAAATTTGACGTGTTATTACAATATACCTACATGTATGTGTATTTATAGTATGATTAAGCACGCATCCATTTCCTACAATTTACATATGAACATGTGCATCTACGTTCCAACTCATCAGACGTTGACGTTTTTCTACAATTATAATGAGTAAAAATATTATTTCTAAGAAATGTTACTCTTCCCGATGCATTAGACAGAATTGTTTTTTTTTTCTTATTAACATGAGCTTTAGCTCATTAGAGTAGCGAAATAATGCTAGCTTAGTTCCTTTCAATATAACCTCCTTTCACCTTTCAAATTGTTACTTTTGCAAAGACTAGCCAGATTAGCCTACAAATTAAATAGTTTTTCTGTAATAATACAGATATATAGATGAAAATAAAATCAAAAAGTTAATTTATACGTGAAAAATGTAAAAAATAAACAAATGTTAATATATCTCTAAACTTTGCGGAAATATATAGTTTTACAAGATGTACTCGTATATTGAAAAACTATCTGTATTATCTAAAACTTAAATCAACTTTTAAAATAATTAATGTAATCAAAGTGTTAAGACACTCCATCATACACTGCCCAATTTTCAAGACCTCAATGAGAATTAAACTCCGCGCTTTGCTATCCCGAGCGAGGAAATTACTATAAATATAATTCCCTCGAGTAGGAATCGAATCCACAACTACCACGTTTACAATCACAACAACCTCTATTATATGTATGTACTCTAATATAAAAAAAATAAAGCAATATCGTAACTGATACAGTCGTATCAAGAATAACCTTTTATTGTACGGTAGTGAAAGTGAAATAAAAGAAAGTGGCGAATCACTTGCCTTAATAAGGTAGCATAATATTTAACTGACGTTTTTATATAAGCTAATCCTATATAAGTGAAGATTTATTTACCTTCAAACTTTCTTTTACGGAGAGTTTCTCCTAATAGTATAAAGGTGAAATTTCCTTTGTGGGACGCGCTTATCTCCGTAACGTTTAGGTACCCGCTGGTGCCCCTGAGCCTGTTTTCAATATAAATATTGAATATACTTTAAACGATTAGTGGTCATTAATTATTTTGTAGGCAAACAAAGTTGATTGAGCTACAATTATATTTTGCCAAAAATATTTAAGAAACTTGCACCTAAGTAATCTGTCAATATATTTTTTTGTGGAATTAAATAAACTCGAAAAACCGTTAAAAAAACCATAAGCAGAGATTCCTCACGTACTGGTAATATTAGTTATATGTAATAACTTGTTGTAGGTACGTAAAAAGCTAGTAAAATCATTATATTGAAGTATTAATGGACCTTATTACATATATTATTTACATAATAAAACACTATTATTATTATTCGAATGTTCGAGATTGTATAACACAAACATATAAAATTACTTAATACTTAGGAACTTAATAACTAAACGGATCTATCATATAGGTAAATGATTTTTCCCTATATACAATCTTATGTATGAAAAATAAAAAAAGAGTGGCTTAAAGTTTATCATCAGAATTTTAAGTTTTTTGAATTTCCCAATACCCGAAGGCTTAAACGGGATCCTATTACGAAGACTCAACTGCCTGTCTGTCTGTCTATCCGTCTGTCACCAGGTTGTATATCATGTACAAGATTTTCACAGATATTTAAACAATGTATACCTAAATATTTATGGCGGCTCCCACACAATTGTTTTTTTGCTCGTTTTTATTGATGGTATGGTACGGAACCCTTCATGCCGCACATGGCCGGTTTTTATTTAAATTTCATATATTCTTATAATTATTATTACAATTTTAATTCTCAGAGATTGATAAGTTCAATTTTTAATAGTAAAATTATTTTTTTTCTATTTACGCTAAATAGAACAGAGATTGAATAAATTTTGTTCTACAGATCATAAAACAAAATTTATCCATTCACTATTAATTGAGAACAGAGTGATATATCACTAACTTCCCTTATAATGATTATGAACAAAAAACTAATTTTAGTTATGAATAATAGTATGTCAGCAAATTGAATGTTAAATGTGGGCGTTGGAATGTTTATTCATATAAAGTAGGTATAATCAAGAAGCATAATATTATACATACATACAAACTATATGTCGTTTTTTGTAATAACCTTAAACTTTTCACGCATAATACTTGGGCTACATAAGAGAACTTATTGAAAATGGATTCTTTTTCTAATTTTCGCCTAGTAGAGGTCGAACCCACAACCACATACCCTGTAACTATAATCAAACACTGTTCCATTCTGCCACTATGGTGTCTATCTACAGTTACATATAAGTACATGTATTAATTTATATTGTTTTAACACGCTCGAAGGACCATTTGCTGGAAACTTCGGTCACTATTGATTTCCGCTAATTTACTAAAAATGTCTTATTATATATGTCCATTAATAAGGATTATTAGCAATTAATAGTTATTTATTTTAACTGTAACTATCTACCCACTACTGTTATAAGTTACGAATAAAATTATTTACCTTGAAGTTTTCGATGAAACAATATCAGCCTACATAAGTGGCTACTAAATAACTCATAAGCTTAAATATGAGTATTTTCTTTACGCGTCCACTGGATCGTATGGTAAACCTTTGTCTATCAAGACAACGGATAAATGTTCGTACCTACAAATTAATTTCTTATCATAATTCTATACTATACTATATAGCCCAAGATCCCAGAGCTGCCAGACCTACGTCATTTTACAAAGTGGAAATTTTGAGGACTATTATATAACTTGAAAGGGGGGACTTTCAGAGGTTGCGCAAAATACAGATGGATGTGTCTGTGATGAACGGATGTGTCTAATCTTAACCCAGGTTCCCAGGTTCCCTCTGCCTACTCTGCTATGTGCGGGGACACACCGTGAAGTTAAAAAAATGAGTATTTACTAAGCATGCAAACAACAAGTTACCTATATAAGATATATTGTGCAATAAACTTAATTATCTTTTTTATACGTATATTATTATGTTTTGGATTCTGTTAAATAATATATTATATAAAACAGATGATTATATACTTTATATAAAGTATTAGTTATAATGTGGCTATACTTAATTATATATTTTCTACATAAAATTGTTAATTTAAACGGCCAAGGTTGCGAGACTATGTTATCCGTTTTAGTTAATTTATTGCATAGATTTCTATATGTTTTTTTCATATTTACTTTATATAATATTTTTAAAAAATGTAATAATTGTATAAATGTGTAAAGTAATATTTTATTCAAAAACCCGCTTTTTTATTTATAAACCTTTAAAAAATACCATTAATATTAAGAGAAGTTTGTTAGTTTTCTAAGTTAAGTTGTTTCTGAGATTAACGTGCACAGACTAGCAGACTGCTTTGGATGCTCATAATATATCTTCTGTGTTACATTTCGATTAGTTACAATTTCATTATGACTACTTATAGATTTTAAATGACATCACTATTAAAAAGTATTATCATAGATTATTTTTAGGAAACATAGTAAATAAAGAAACTTTTCATTTGTTGTTATTCAAAAAATGCAAAGACAAATTCTTTTAAATATTTATACAGATTTTTGTAGGATCGTATGTTTTGTATCTTATTTTATGGTTTTTAGACGTGTCAGTTGAGCACAGTTTATTTTGCCAATGTCACGTAGAATGTATAAGAGAAGATGGAAATTGGTCAGTTAAATATATTGGTAGTGACACTACAATGGTATAGAAATAGGACTAACTAAATGATCTACCACCTGAAAAAAATGACAATCACAAAATATATACAGTAGAACTACATAGGATTCCATCACAACCTGAAATGTCTCAATCTCTCTGCCTACCCTGCTATATACGAAAAATGTATAAATGGTACCTACATAATAGCACCGCTTTTGACTGTAAACGCGAAGATTGTGGGTTCGATTCCCACCCGAAGAAATAAATTGTTACCATTTCATTGCTCTAACGAGACAAAACGCAGAGTTGAGTTCTGCCACTCAACAGTTAAACGGAGTGTCTTAACACCTCCACACCCTCTAATTATCCTGTTATTAGATACCTATATGTATATGAAAATAATTTGAATCGGCCAGTTGTTTACAATATACTTATTAAATACTTTTTACACTTACCTGGCACAAAACCTTTCGTATCTCTCCTCTCATACTCCTCAGCCTTCTCCGGCTTCTCTTCCGCATCAAAATCCTCGCATATCACACTATGAACGTATACAAAAACACACACGCACAACAAAACGATCTTTAACTTGCCTTGCATTTTATCAAGTAACACTTATTTAATTATATATTTATGTATGTATTGTATAAGCCATTTTAACTAACAGTCACATTTTCACTAAAATAAACTTGCACCAACACTTGCTTTTGTGATTTTCGTAATTTTTTTGTTGTTTTTCGAGTTTATTTTAGTTTTAATAAATATAGAAGTATACGTGTTATGTTTGTCGCTTGAGCGAATGTACTGAGTTTAGAGTGGTAGGGGCAACCCCACTGCGCGCGCGCAAGCCTTCAATGAACGTACCGCTATACGATAGGGTTATTATGTTTTACGTTTTGTTTTTTTATAAATAGATACCATTTAGGATACTAGTATTATGTTTTTGTTAACAATATGAATATTTTAATATGGTATATTAAATTAATTGGTACTCTAATTAGTATATACATATAGATTAATTAATTTAATATAATATAATATTATAATTATTTTAATTCTAAATGACTTCTCATAATAAAAAACATCTTTTGTCTTAATTGAAATAAATTAATAAAGAATAAAATAAATTAATATTACCTGAAAACTTTTAATATAAAAATCATAACGAAGTGTAGACGAAAAAATATATACAAAAGAGACTTGCACCCACAACCATCGTGCTAAATTTCTCAACTACACTTTAGAGATATCTATAATATACATATGTAGGTAAATAAAACTCTGTTACTGAATCACCCAAAGATACAATGCAACAAACTACTGGACTTAGAAAATTAATATTTGTTTTGTAGGTAGGTTAGGAAGTATAGCTATTAATAGAGGATTTCTCGATATTTCTACGGGAACGTAAACAAAATTACGAGCGACGACAACTTTAATATACTTACTTAAATATTTAAAAACAAGTGGCAGCCCTACCACTAAGTACCGCACACCTTATAATGGACAGATAAGCTATCTGAGAAAACCGTGGTCAGAGTAATTAAACGCAATATTCTACCGTTACCGTTCGTGATAAGCACTATTACTTATTTTCTGTATATACAGCGGGATAGGCAGAGAGATCCTAATGTTAAGACACCACCACACTCCGTGCACTGCCGAATATAAAAACATTTCGTTTGTAGTCGCGGTACTTAACGCCTCCGTTGTCAGAGCTATTACTATTATTATTTAATGAAATATAGTAAAATAGTGCCGCTTTACAAAAGTGGAGATAGAACTGACCTTGGAAATTACAGACCGATCTCTGTTTTGCCGTCTCTAAGTAAAATATTTGAAAAAATAATATTTAACCAGCTCACAATTTTCTTAAATATTAACAATTGTTTCCATAGTGAGCAATATGGTTTCACCAAAGGCAAGTCCACTACGGATGCGGGTGCTGCACTCCTAAAGCACATTTATGACGCATGGGAGAAGTCACAAAATGCTATTGGAGTATTTTGTGATTTATCCAAAGCCTTTGATTGTGTAGACCATGAAACTCTGTTATTAAAACTATATCATTATGGTATACAGGATACCGCCCTTGATCTTATTGCCTCATATCTAAACCGAAGAATCCAGAAGGTTAGTATAAATAATGTAAAATCATCTGGATCTCCTCTAAAAATGGGCGTTCCACAAGGATCTATTCCTCTATTAAGGTCCTCTTTTATTTCTTATTTATATTAACGATCTGCCTTTTTATGTGAAGAACCTATGTGATATTGTACTTTTCGCGGATGATACCTCTTTAATATTTAAAGTTGACCGAAATAAAATAAACTATGACGAAGTGAATAGTGCATTGTCGCATATTCTTCGTTGGTTTGATGTTAATAATCTAATGTTAAATGCTAAAAAAACTAAATGTATTGAGTTTACTTTACAAAATGTTAAAAAACTTAATTTTAGTCTACTAATTAAAGGAGAAGCTGTTAATTTGTCGGAATCAGCTATTTTCCTAGGTGTAACTATAGATTCCAAACTCCAGTGGAACGCTCATCTGGAAGCACTTGCAGATAAACTCGGCTCTGCCGCGTTCGCAATTAAAAAAGTAAGACAAATGACGGACGTTGAAACTGCCCGACTAGTCTACCATAGCTATTTTCATAGTATTTTATATATGGAATGCTGCTATGGGGCAGTGCTGCAGATATCAATTCAATATTTGTTCTCCAAAAAAGAGCCGTGAGATATATTTATAATCTAAGAGCTCGAGATTCTCTGCGAGATGTTTTCAAAGATGCAGGTATTATCACAGTTGCTTCCCAATTTCTATATTATAACATTCTCTTTGTCCGACAAAATATACATTGTCATAGCAAAAATAGTGACAGTCATACGATAGAAACGAGAAATAAAGATAAGCTTGTTACACCAAGTTTTCGCCTCCAAAAAGTTAATAAATCCTTTATGGGTCTGAGTATACGTGTATATAATAAAATTCCGCAGTGTATTCTTAGTTTGCCACTACAAAAATTTAAAATATCTGTAAAAAAAATTCTAACAAGTAAAGCGTATTACACTGTTCAAGAATATTTAGAGGATAAGCATGTATGGAATTAATGTCTATTGAATGTAATGCAGGATAGCTGCCAGCTAATGTAATAGATTGTACCATTGATTTTGAAAAGAGCAACTGTTGAGTTTCTTGCCGGCTCTTCTCAGCAGAACTGCCTTCCGAACCGGTGGTAGCTTTTTATTCATATGTTCATTCGACGATTCAAAAGTGCTTGTAATAATTGCCTATTTGAATAAAGAATATTTTGAATTTGAATTTGAATTAGAGCATTAGTAGTAGTTATGAGAGCAGAGAAATGAAAATAATATTAATTCATATGAGTGAAATGATACGTAAAGTTGGCGTCGCCTGCCGAGAGCATGTCGAGAAGATCTGACCGTACTCGATGTTTGTAGATTCCCGATTGCTTCATTAATTATAGATTTTCCTTTTTTACTATTTATTTTTTTGAATGGAGAAAAATATAAAAATATGTACTAAAAAATTTTTTATTAATAACGATTATTTTCAATTAATATACTGATTATAGAGACGTGACGTCATATATTTCTAATTGTATCAATTAGAGAGAATATTAGCGATATCTAACAAATAAAATAAAGAAAACATGTCAACACACATTTACAAATTGAGGCCGTGGCGCAGGGGTGTGACTGTAACGCGATGATCGTGGGTTCAATTCCCACTCAAAGAAATGAAATATTGAATTATTTTATGACTGGTATCGAGGCTCAAGGGTGGCGTTGAATTCCGCCACTCAACACGCAATGCCTCCAGGATTCGTGGGAAAGTGGTGTTCGGAGTGTGTTAACACTATATTCCCTCTGCCTACCCTACTGTGTGCAGGAAATACCGTGAAGCTAATGACGATTTAATTTTATTATCATTATGCTGCATAATGTATGAAGATAGAAGATAATATATAACTTAGTATTTATTTAAATATTTCCTTTATTTAATTTCATATGGAAAATAAAATGATATATGAAAAAAATACACAATAATGATATTAAATAATATCAGCTTTCATTAATTTTTATTTTATACAAGGGCTTAGTTGAAAGTTGTTGAAAATTATTGGAAATTAGCTTATCTTGCTGTCAATTTAATAATAACAAAATATTTGTATATTTCATATATGTATATTAAACAATTTTTCTCGGCGTCTAGATGAAGAATCTTACTAATATTATAAATGTGAATGTTTGTGAGGATTGATGTTTGTTCCATTTTAATGCAAACACTACTGAACACATCCTTCGCATTTATAATATGGTAAGGCAGTGTCATCTATTTTCTTTATCCTGTTTATATCTAATCAAATGTTTTATAATACAATTTAGTTTTTCCATTTTTGTCTTTAATCTGCGTCGACTTTGCCACATTATGTTTAACCTCCTTTTTCTATTTGCTGCAATCACTTCTAATCTTTTAATTTTAATTTTTAATTTAATTACTTCTTCTGTATCTGTTTCTTTTATGTCTACTGATTGTAATTGATTTGATATTGTAGGTTCTAGTTCTTGACATGGCTGAAATAAAAAAATGAAACATAAAAATAGCTTACATTTATAGCTACATGCTGTCTTCTTCTTCCTGGCATTAATCCCGGCTATTACCAGGGTCTGCCTTCCTACTTACCCTACTCCACTTTGCACGATCTTTTGCGTCCTCGGTGGTTAGACCATTGGCTCTCATGTCCTGCATCACGACATCCAACCAGCGCTTCCTTGGGCGTCCGGGAGGTCGCGCCCCAGGAACTAGTATAGCAAGGCACTTGCGTCCGACATAGTTCTTAGGCCGGCGCGTAACGTGGCCAAACCATCTCAAGCGACGCTCTTGGAGCTTATCCGCTACGTCACGGACCCCAAGACTACCTCGAATGAATGTGTTGCGTATGCGGTCAGACCGCGTTACGCCGCACATCCACCTCAGCATCTTCATTTCCGTGACGTGAAGCTCCAGAGTGTGCCGAGATAGTGCTGGCCAACATTCGCTGCCGTATAAAAGAACCGGTCGGACGATGCTCTTGTATATCAGCCCCTTGAGCTTGGGCGGTATTCTGCGGTCGCAGACCACACCAGTGACCTCCCGCCATTTGGCCCAGGCAGCGCTTATCCGGCCATGGACATCGTGGTCGATGCCTCCAGACTCGTGCATAACGGATCCAAGGTACCTGAACTTCTCCGACTTAACGGCTGGCTCAGGACCTATAAGGATGGTGCTCGAGTCCCGGCTCCCGCAGGCCATGTACTCTGTCTTCGACACATTTAGTTTAAGACCGCCGTTCTCAAGCGTACCCTTCCAGAGGTTCACTTTACGCTCCAGCGTCAGTCGATTCTCGGCAATGAGTGCTATGTCGTCGGCATACATCATCAGCCATGGAGGCTGGTCCTGGATGTGAGCCGAGACAGTATCAAGCACTACATTGAACAAGAACGGACTAAGAGCCGAGCCCTGGTGAACCCCCACTGTAATCGGGAAGGGTCTAGTGTCGCCAACAGCAGTCCTAACCATAGAAGCGGAATCGTGGTACATGCCTCTGATAATCTCAATATAGGCCTCAGGGATCCCTTTGGATCGCAATGCCCACCAGATACACTGACGAGGCACACAGTCAAAGGCCTTCTGCAGATCTAAAAAGGCCACGTGCAGAGCTCTCCTTTTTTCCCTGTATGCCTCCATCAAAGTTCTGAGGGCGAAAATGGCGTCCATGGTGCCCGATCCTGGCTGAAATCCATATTGAGACTCAGAGACAGTACACTCTCGGCGGAGCCTGAGGTCGATCATGCGCTCGAAGAGCTTCATGGTATGACTCATAAGCTTAATGCCCCTATAACTACCACAATCTTGAACACTGCCCCTTCCCTTGTAAATAGGGGTAATAAAGCTAAGCCGCCACTGATGCGGCATCTTACCAGTGTTCAAGATATGGTTAAAAAGGTCAGTAAGCATGAGCACACCAAGAGAGCCCAACGATTTCCACGCTTCGATCGGGATGTCGTCAGGTCCCACCGCTTTTCCGTTCTTCATGCGTCGAAGGCAATTACGTGTTTCGTCAAGGGTTATTGGGGCAATAAGTCCGAGGTTAGGCGGTGGGTCGTGATGAAGACTGCATGGGTGCTGAGTATTCAGCAACTCCTGGAAGTAGCTTCTCCACCTCTCCTTCACAGAGTCATGATTACAGAGCAGCGTGCCCTGGGAATCTTTGACGCAAAGACATTTTGCGATATCTTGCGTCACTTTATCCCGGGAACGTGCCAGTTTGTAAATGAGCTTCTGCCCCTCCACAGTTTCAAGTTTATCATACAATGGTGACAAACTCTCACTGCGGGCTCTGGCTACAGCTCTTTTACTGGCACGTTTAGCTACTGTGTACTCCAGTCTGTCTTCAGGAGAGTTGGATTCCTGCCACTTCTTAAAGGCAGCCTTCTTTTCACGAGTAACCTCCTGCACCTCGTCATTCCACCACCATGTCTCCCTGTCGATGACACGTCCTCCCCTAGAAAGGCCAAGAACTCGCCTGCCCGCCGCAATGATTGCCGACTGAGCCCGATCCCAAGCATCCTGAGCAGTCTCGGTGTTAGTCGAAATATCGTGACTTTTCACCTCTGCCAGGAAGTCGGTCTGCATCGGTCCATTCAGCAACCACCACTTGATCCGAGGCCTACGTTTCTCGGCTACTTTCTTCTTCGGAGTGACGTTAAAGTCCATGACAAGAAGACGATGTTGGGCCGTTAGGCTTTCGCCTGGAATGACCTTACAGTTAGTTACCCTGCCCATATGACACCGTCTGGTCAATAAGTAGTCTATTTGAGTTGAGTGGGACCCGCTCTTATACGTGATAAGGTGCTGAGAATTCTTTTGGAAGAACGTATTCACGACGGCCAGATCAGACGCAATACAGTTTCTCAGAATGTTTTCTCCCTCTGCATTGCGAAGACCGTGCCCAAAACCCCCGTGAACACGTTCATACGGCTCAGCAGCCTTACCGACGTGCCCGTTCAAATCCCCCCCAACTAAGACCACTTCGGTACACGGCACAGCAAGTAGCACTCCTTCATACTGCTCCCAGAATGTCTCCTTTTCGGCCGCGCTACATCCCGCCTGGGGAGCATAGGCACTGATTAAGTTTGTGATGACGCCCTCAATCAGTACCCTCACTCGCATCAAGCGGTCGGAGCGACGGTCAACTTCAAGGAGCCCATTCTGAAGCTCTTCAGATAGCACTACCGCTACACCGTTTCTACCCGAAGGTGACCCAGTGTATATAAGCCGGTAACCCTGTAATATAATATACCCTTGATATAATACCCTTGATATAATATAGCATACAGCTACATGCTGTATGCTATATTATATCAAGGTAGGAAGAGAGAAGTGAGTGTCAACACACTCTCTTCTGCTTTCGGCTCAAATTCAACACTATACTTATCAGAGCGAGAAAACGAAAGTAAATAAATAATTTGTGAATATTGAGAGATTAAACACATACAATTTAATACAACATACATGTTACTTAAATTTTTTTAATAATTACTATATTTAATCTTTTTTTTACAACAGTTCTATTTATAATTTACAAAAAAATATTGTTAGATTATAAATATAATTATAAATTAATATTTTTTTTTAGTTTTATGTTGTATCCCACATATGACAGGGAAGGCGTAGGGAACCTAGAGTTAAGGCACTCCATACCTGACTGACTGACTGATTGAATTCTCGAGGCATTGCGTGCTGAGGGGTTGAACTAACATCACATTTTCCCTTTTTACCAGGGGGGAAAGGAAAATAATCAATAATTTATCATCATAAGTGAGAATCAGGCCTACAACTGTCAAACTTTCACTGTGATAATACAAACATAAAATTAAAATTAAGTAACAAAAAATGGCACAAAAAACTTAAGTCCGAAATGTAAAACAATTCAAATAAAATAAATACATAAATAAATATAAAACCAACTTACAGAAATATTAATAGAAGGAACAGCCTCAGCAGATAATCTACGTAGTCCACTCATAGTAATATAAAAATCTTTAGTGTCAAAATGTTCAGAGCAAACTGCACTCGATAATGTAGCTGACCATTCCTCACGATTAACTGCTATTTCCCAGAGGCGTTTCCTGTCAGGGTCACGAGGGAATCTAAAATTTTAGAAAAAGTACAATTTTTAGATAAAATTTATGTTAGGAAGAAATAAATGAGGTGCAGAGGAGACAGAGCGTGACAGTGACAGAGGTGTGTGGGTTCAATCCCCAGTAGTATGAATGATTATATTAAAATTATTTTTATTTCCCTGGTCAGGTAGACAATGCGTTGAGTTCCGACTCACGTCGTCTCAAAAATTAGTAGGAAAGTAAGAAACGGAATGTCCTAAGACTAGATACCCTCCGCCTACCTTATACGGGAAAACGTCAAGCTGCTAAATTTTGTAGCACTGTTTTGATTAAATGATCAGTTAGTAAATAAAGATTATTTAGACGATATGTTCATTGATTTATTTTCTTATAAATTCATAATGCAATAGTTTAAAAATTTACGAAAAAATAAAAAGTCAAGTGAGAGTATATAAATTACCTGTGAAAAGTAATATATAAATTACCTGTGAAAAGTAATGCCATCTTTATTCTTAGTTATTTTTGCGGATGTATTTTTACAATTAGACACAGCGCAACAAACCATTATTATGAAAAACGTATTTTATCGGCTAAATACAAATAGTATAAACTACAATACAAAATTGATTGATTGATTGATTTCTCGAAATGGCGGAATACAAAATTACAAACTACGCAAAACAAACGTCTTAATGTCAAATCTTCGTTTGACAGCCGTCAAAACCATTTATCTTATAATTAACGAACGAATAACTTTTAAAAGCTTAGCTAATAATTATATTAAAATATGATATTTTAAAATAAAATATGATCAATTTAGACGACTTCAATGTATTTATAATATTTTTAATTATATTAATAAATTATGGGCATTTTAACTTAATTATATTTATATTTTATTGTAAAATTTTAATTATAATACTTGATAAATTTATAAGCAACGTAATATTTTTACATCTTTGAATTTATTGCTAATAATTTTCATAAGGTTCATGTCCAGAAGCGCTGAGCTTGATACGTATAATATTTTATATGCCATCAAAAACAAAATTTGTAAAAAAAACCAACTCTCGCAACGCAGTGCTTCTTCACTTGTATGTTTTTTATATGAATACAACATCATTTAAAACAAAATCGCATAAGGAAAAGAAAAACAATGGTTGCCACCTCTCAATCTGCCGCAACTTTAGGGTTGCCAGGCTTAAACATTTAAATTATCATTTTAAAACTAATAAACTATTTAATTAAGTAAGTGTTTCCAATTATAGATAGTCTACGGTATTAATTTCATCACGGCTCCTTAATAATTATAATGAAGGGTGAAAATTATTGCGGGTATTTTTTTTTGTATTAATTAAGAAAATATGTATTAGTTTTACAATACGAATAATTGTTATGGAAAATGACATTTCAATAAACTCTCTCTCTCTCTCTCTCTCTGTATCTTCGTCCTCTGCTAGTTTCTTTGACAACCTGTTGCTGCATTTTTTCTTTCTCACGGAAAACAAAAACAAAAACCCGCGAAAAAAAAAGTCGTCGCAGTGGAGTTTGAGAGAGTGAGTAAAATAGTCACTTTGGTTTTGAATTATTATATTTCCAAGAACAGGACATAACGAGTCTGTCAAAAATTAAGCGCTGCGTGGGGAAATGAGTGTATAAACACTAGGGATAGATTCTAAGTTTAGGTTAAGTTTTTAACTTTCTAGTAGGCCCTCCGCCCTGCTATAAGCGTGACCTTGGTATCGCGTGAAGCTGATTATTATTTAATAAAATTGTCCCTCTGCCTACCTTTTGTATATCAGAACCTAGTAGATAAACCTTTTACAATTTGATTCTTAAAATGATAATACTTTTTAATTTAGGATCTCAAAGTGTTTATATTGAAAAATATTCTTTTTTTGCCGCGCTTTGTCTCGTTACCAGAGCAGAAAATGAAAATATTAAAGATTTCCTCTTCCTCGAATGGAAATCGAACCTACAACTGGTCGCGTTTACAATCACTTACTTGTGCCCTTCCGTGACGACTAGCCTATACTATACTAAAAAGTACGTATTAAGTGGCGGAAGTCAACGCTGCACTCTGTCTTTCAGAGCAAGGAAATAAAAATAATTTAAATATAATTTCTCCGCCGAGCACAGTCATAGGAATAGGCAGGGCCGTACGTGTATTAACTGTGAACAATTGAAAACGAAACATAAAGAAGGAACATGAACATATCTTTTCAAAAATATAGTCTAAGGCCCCCTAAAAAAATATATCTAGATACGCCCATGCCTCCGAGTGGGTAGCAAACTCACAACCATCGCATTTGTAGTCAGACGTATTCCGCTGCACTATGGCCTCAACTACTTAATAAATAGAATTATTAATAACACCCTAGAACTCAAAATTGCAGTAATAATATGCCATATTATAGTAATTGCATGTCACGTCCATTATACAACAACATATTGCATGTTACTAAATACTGATATCTTCATTTAATTTTTATTTCGGCTGTATTTTGTGACCGTCACGCCCATATTTAGCGGCTCTAATATACTTGTAAGTATAATGTAGACGTTTAAATTGTGGGGTTGTACCACTTGTCGTTCTGTGGATTGTAGGATAGTGATGTTCCTCTTTGAAATATTATCGATATATTGAATTTATTTAATTTAATTAAAAATCGTATTGTATATCTAAAATAATTGAAATGTTAGTAAAGCAATTTAATTAAGTCTAAATTTATTAATATAAATAATAATGTTGCTTATAAATATTAATATGCATTTTTGCAAATGTATACCTATATGGGATGTTTTGTAAAGGTTTCTTTTAAAAGCTATTTTTACTATTTTGAAATATTTGTAACAAACTTACAAAACGAATTAAATTGATTTTTAGTAAAAATATGTATATGCTTTGTCGTAATAAAAAATGTACATTTTTATGATTTAAATAATACATTATTGATTTTTTTATTTTAGTTAGTAAAATTAGGTTAATAAATTACTGTAACGAAAATATCATCCAAACAACAAATTCCCATAAATCTGTTTAGAAAAATCAATCTCATATTATTTTCTTTGGGTTCATAGTATACTTAAGTTAAGTAGTACTTCAACTATACAATTTTTCCAATTCTGCTTATCAAAAATGTATAGCTACGACGGCGCCGGTAAAAAAGGTTTACAAATTTTTCATACATACGTATATAATATTTTTCCCTCAGACGTAGGGTAAGCTAATGCTATATAAACGAGGTATTTTCCAACTGAAATTAGTTAAATTTTACATTTCAAGAAGCAAACAGTAAGATGATTCAGTCATTTATAACAAGCATAGAGGACCCTCAAAGACCACTTCTTGGTCCAAATTATTGGATATTAAAGAAAATGGGTTTAGTTTTAAGTAAAAATCCATTGAATAAAGCATTTTACATTATAGTTCATGAAATTGTGACAGTTTTCGTAATAACTCAATACATCGAGGTTTATGTCATAAAATCTGATTTAGATCAAGTATTGACGAATCTAAAGATATCAATGTTGAGTATTGTATGTGTTGTTAAAGCTAACACGTTTGTGTTTTGGCAACATAGCTGGGGAGAAGTAATTGAATATGTTACGCAAGCTGATAAATATGAAAGGGAGGATACAAACGTTGAAAAGACCCAAATCCTAGATTCCTACACTGAATATTGTCGTCGTGTCATACGTTTTTATTGGACTCTAGTTTTCATTACATTTATAAGCGTAATATCTACTCCGCTAATAAAATACTTGTCGTCTCAAGAAGCTTTTAATAACGGAACAGAGCTGTTCCCTCATATTTTTAGTTCATGGGTGCCGTTTGATAAGTACAGTTTCCCTGGAAATTGGATAACTGTTATTTGTCACGTTTTGTTTTGTGCATATGGAGGTGGAATAATGGCAGCATACGATACAATTATTATGGTAATTATGGTATTTTTTGGAGGAAAGTTACAGTTGCTAAGAGAAAGATGTAAGGCTATCTTCAGTTGCAACGGCTTAACTGTGAGCGATGAACAAGCATACAGAACGATACGAGAACTGCATAAAACTCATGTTCTATTGATGAAGTAAGTATTTTAAGATTTACCTATTTACTTCGCTAGATATAGAAGTTCAACATTCTGAAGTTATAAAAAAACGTATATTTGGATTAATATATATTTTTTAAATTAAAATACCAAAAAAAAACTAATCAATGTTACAAAAATTCAAAAATAAAATATTTTATATTCAAAATTTACAAATCCCGAATGACAAATAATTGATAACCGTAGCCATGATTTAAAATTATAGATAATTATAATGCTTATTTCGCATTAAATCGCAAGATGTTTGCAACAGCAGCGCTCATCAAGCCCTAGTTCTCATGACTAGCAGATCATGACAAATTTTATATAATGAGAACAGTGTAATTGCTTTTGTATTGAGCAAATTCTGTTTAATATAAAAATGTCAATTTACTTCAATTTTATAATATACATATTACATACCTACCATAAGCCCAAATTAAAAAGAAACTGTTTATGTATTCTTATTTTATTCTAATTTTCTATATTTTAAAGTGTCAGATATGTAATCGTTTTTTAAAGCTTCAAGTATTCAGTAGGTTAGATAGTCATTACCCAGTGTTCAGACACGTAAGTAGTAGTCATTATTTGATAATAAATTAAATTTAGCTTCTAATATTTCGACCCCCCTCGAGGTGATCTGTGGTAGGTTGTTGCGTGGTAGGTCTTAAGATTACGACCCAACACAAACTTTATAATGCTGCAATATAACTTGCAAGTGACGAGTAATAATATTCTATTTACAAGTTTTGCATGTTGTAAATAGAGTATATAAAATATAAATAGAGTACAGTACAAGCAAGATAAAATGAATAAACAATTAAACAATATGGATCATAGGCATCTGAATTTATTTTTTGTTTTACTGTCAAACTGTATAACAATAACAATATCCACATAAATCCTCATGCAAAAAATACAGGTAAATTCTAAATATTTGTACATAAAATGTTAGTATCTAGAAAACTGAATCTTAAGCAAAATGCCATTAACGAAATTTTTCTTCTATTAACATATAAACGATTAATGAAACTATTATGTTCTTAGCACATTTTACTCGTATCCAAATGAATCTGACACTACACCATCTTAGAAAGATCGTATTCATCTTTCGTTCGGTTTTCCACTACCGTATTATAATTGTGCCGCTATACAGCAGCAGAATAGGAGGCAGTATTGTTTTTTGTACTTTCTTATGTCTTCATCTTATTCCAACATGAGCCATTATCATTTTGTTGAGTTTTTGGAGATTTTATTTGAACTCCAAAAAGCGAGAACGGCCAAAGTAAAATATCATACATTTCATTCAATTGCCTCATTTTATAACGGAATTAAAAATAAACTTAACCATAATATATGGTTAGTGACTTTTAATTGAAACATATATATAAATAAAATAATTCTTACAAGCAAATATAACCTTATTAAACATAATAAGGTTATTATTACACATAATAATATGAAAAAACAATATTCTGTAACAACGACACACCGTTATTTTCATATTTTTTTCTAACTTTTATTGGATTACAAATTACGACATACCTAATATAAATGTATGCTTTAAAATTTTACTTTAAGCTATAAAAAAATAAATAAAGATAATAATCAAGAAGTTTGTTGTCTAATCTTTTAAATATTTCGTTACTATATGCGTATATGATATATATTTTTAATTTATTTTCCGTAACATTTTGAATTTTTAAGCATACTACTTTACCTTATCTAACTAGACAGTTTATTTTCATTACATAATAAAGTAGTATAGACGTCCCTCAAGTAAGATTAGAACTCACATCGATTGATCATTACTAAATATGTCAATTGTTTTTTTATAAAAAATATTCATGAAACTTTTTTAAATAAATAAAATTTAGACACATTATCGATACTCCTCCCGAACTATTCCTGCCATTAACCGTTAAAGCGCCATGTTTACTGCTTAAAAAAGGAACCAAATACAAAACAATAATTTGAGAATTCATCATTTTTATTTTAATATTTAAGAATTTAAAAACAATTGTTACATTTTCAGATACTCGAGATTATTTAACTCATTGTTATCGCCAGTTATGTTTCTGTACGTGGTTATGTGTTCTTTGATGTTATGTGCAAGTGCATTTCAACTTACTGTAAGCTATTATTTTAATTAAAAAGTTTAAAAGTAGATATATTAAATTTTATAAAATAAAATCAGTAACTCCCTTCTAAAACATTTTTTTTAACTAAAAGTAAAAATGTTGTTATTATTTTAACATCCTCACCCACATAGCAGAGAGAAATTTACCTAATATACCTAATGTTAAGAAACTCAGTTCCCCGCACCGCCAAATTTTCATTCATTACATGTTGAGTGCTGAAACTCAACGTTGCCCTTTGTTTTCTTACCAGAATGATGTAATATAAACAAATCAATTCCAATTTATCATTATTAATATACTTAAGGTTTCTCAAGAGTCAATCTAAACCAACAACCTTCGCGATTAGTCAAATATATATTACTTAAGTATGTATATTTTTTATTATTTTAGACTGAAACAAATACAACTCAAAAAGTTTTAATGGCTGAGTATTTAATATTTGGTGTCGCACAACTGTTCATGTTTTGTTGGCATAGCAACGATGTTTTAGTCAAAGTAAGTATATATATTTTTTTATCAATGTAGGCAAATAGAAACTTAGATAATTCACACATCTGTATTTTCGTGCCCCTGTTTGGGAATGTCTGAATAGATTTAAAGCTTTTAATTTATCGTCTTCAAGTAAGCCTTGTCTTATTTAGCTGTCACTCATACCTTCTCTAATTTATGGTACTAAGAGCTCTCTCTAAGCTACTCATGTAAAATCCTGCTATCTGCAAAAAGAGGGGAAATCCCACCAAAAACATGCTTGCTCATGCTGTGCTACCACTAATTACTTATGCTTAAAGAATGTTCTACGGTCGGTGACATAAAATTTAACTAAGTAAGTACTTATATTAATAAAAAAATCGCAGTAAGGAATCTTACATTTGGCTTTAGATACTTAGAGATTTCATTACTTTTCATAGAGACTTTTACAAGATGTTTTTGGTGGAATTTTTAGTATTCACTCATTTATAAGACCTAAGTTCGTTTAAATAGACGTCTTTGTCTGAGCATCAACGTTATTCCGAGTTGTAATCGAACTCACAACTACTAATACGACAATATGGCATCTAATAAAAATATATGTTTGAAGCTTTTTTGTTACTAGCTTAAAAAAACTTTAATAAAAAAAATATAAGAACTTCTATATTACCAATATCTGTACATATACCTACCGCATAAATCAATAAAGGCAGAGGGAACCTAGAACCCAAAATGAAGACAAAATAATTCATTCCCAAGAGCTAGATTCGAAACCACAACCATGTCCTTTACAGTGAAATACTCTTCCACTGCGTCACGACGGACTTTAAACTATTTTTAAATGTTACTAATATTTTTTTATTAAAACAGCTTTATAAAATGTTTGACACTTTCAGAACCAACAAGTGACTTTAGGACCGTATGAGAGCGAATGGTGGAAAATGGATTTTAGACAAAGGAAAAATATACTTATTCTGGCCGAACAACTTAAAATAGTGCATACGTACACCGCGGGGCCATTTACTGAATTGACTTTGTCTACTTTTGTTACGGTATATTAAGGTTTTTTTTATATTTGTGTATCTACTTATATATTTTGGAAGCGTATTTCGCAACTTTAAAGAAATGGGATGTGGCCAATTGTGACCTTAAATGTATTATATTTTTTGTTATTAATTTTACGCAATGGTGGTACCCGTTGCGGAAAATTTTTAATAATAAAAAACATATAAGTAAGTATACCTATTTAATGACAAAATCAACTTCAACTAAGTACTTAATTATTTCTTTGCCTTGCGAAAGTTGCAAAAAAAAACAGATTTAGGTTGTTTATTTTGCTATTTTGCAGTAAAAATATGATTTACTTATGAGTATATTTTTTATACAATTATTTCAAGTTTTCAAAAGATATTTTTTGATAACGTCCATCTTTTTTGTTTTTTACAGTTACTTATTGCTTATTTTTTTATCAAACGTCACCGATTGATAGATATGGTCATTGATAGATATGGTAATATTTTAGATATAACTATTTGTAGGAAAGAAAAAAGAAGTAAAATTAATTATTTCCTTTTTTTTAGATATTGAAAGGGGCTTACAGTTATTACGCTCTTCTAAGAAATTAAGAATCATCTTTATTAATTATTATTATTATTTGTGGAAATATTATTAATTTATGGTTAAGATATATTTCTTTCACAATGTTAAACTTAAATCACATCAAGTAGAGTAAACAACACATAATATTATGTACGTACGGTCTTATAAAAATAAAATGTATAAAAATATTCTTGTTTTATTTTAGTAAGTTAGATATTTAAGTACTTGACATAATATATATAGAAATATACCTATATAGAAAAGTGGGTAAAGGCCCAATTGCTTTGGACTACTAAATATAATTTTTCATTTTCTATCTATCGCTAGTATAAGGTATAATAATAATAATATATGCCATATTTCACGACAATTTTATTTGGGACAACTTCTGAAATAGTATCTCTATCTAACAAACGAATAGCTTTGAAATTTAACCATATTTTGCAGACTTAAATTTTTATAAAACATTTTTTTTTACTTTCGAAACAAAATTTTCATGTGAACCATACTTATATGGTCTATATAAATTTTATTGCACTTTTTTAAGTCTAAAATTCAATAACTAGTTGAATTAAGACTTTAAGAGAAACACATTATGAATGAAATGAGTAGATTTTCATATAATAAATCAGATCTATATACTATCCATTAGTACAAAAACTTAAGAAATAGAGTATTTATTTAATTTTTTCTTTCTTTATAACAGTTATAAAATATTATGTAGGTAAAGTAAAAAGAATTTAGCAATCGGTATTCGGCACAACGTATGCCGTTTTAAGCTTCACAGAGTAAAAACTTAAAAAAAAAAGAAACTAACCCGCCTTTTGACATCTTTCTCTTTTACGGAAGCCTTTACCTTTATTTTCATTTCTATTTACAGAATTTTTGATTTTATTATAAACATTTATACATAAACGGTTAACAGATAAACATATTGAGTGATTAATGATACATTTATAGTTTTAAATGGTGTTTAGACGCGTTGTGCGAGGGTTCAATAAACTTGTAAGTCAGGTCGGTAGTGAGGCCTTTTAGAAATGTCATTATTAGTTATTGGTATTTATAGCGAATGTTTAGTGTATTTTAGCTAACTTTGTGTGTTTCATAAGTGTAAAACGAACTGATGGATAACCAAAACCCGCAAGAGAGAACTGTTCCGATACAATATGTGCGTTCGAGAGCTTTTCGTCAATTCAAAAATCCACCGCAGCCTCATATGTGCATACAAGATACAATAAAGGATACTACAGAAAAACTATATATTAACGTACTAGGATGGCAGAAAATTGCTAATCCTAAACAATATTCAGATCCAATACCATTGTACGGTGGTATGCAGGTAACTTATTAATATAAACCTAATTAGTACCGCGAAACAATATTTAATTGTATATTTAAAGTTATAATCTAATTTTTATATAATTGTCCCATGAACATGACATTTTAGATATTTATAAAATGTTTTCAATCTATAGGTCCATCAAGGATGTGGGCCAAACAGTAATAGGCCGCCACTCCTAGTTTTTGCAGTTATGGTAAATCCAGACATATTGAAAGCTAATGGAAAAAATGCTTCAAACCCAACGGTAAATATGAATGATAAATTAATATAGTTTTTCCTTTTCTTTATTAGTCATAAATAATCATAATAATAATAAAGCCTCATTATTTAGACTGTTTTTGATTTAACATTATTAGGTGCAATAAAAGCTATTTAAATTTCATTGTTTGTTTGTCTTATTACAAAAGCCTTTACTCTCTCTTATCATTTAAATCTATTGCATGCCACTCTTCTACTTAGCTTTCCAGTCACTTTATATTATTATTTAGACAAGTTAAGCCTGCCATTAGCTCTGGGCAGCATATGAGTTGATGCATCCGATGGAATGCCACTTGGCACGACAGCATCACAGAACAGGTTCGCTCATTGTCACAAGACTGATTGCAAATATACACTAAGGAAAAAAAAAAAATTTAGACAAGTTTGTTCACAAATTTTATTAGTCTATTAAGTAACTAGGGTACTTAGACGTTATAATTAATTGTTGGTGTGTCATATAAATAAATAGATAAACTTGATTATAATGATATTATATCACCTCAGCCTCATAAAACTTACTACTCTTAAGACTACTTCCAGCCACTTTGAAAATATCATCATCTCATTGTTTGTATTCTTGACTTTTTTCCATTCACCAATTGTTTTGACTTGTTTGCTATTTTTCTTCTAAAAATATTTGTACGGTTTTTATAAAAAAAATATGTATGACATATTCTAAGTGTGAGAAGGAACTCTTACCACAGGTACAGTGACCTAAATTGTAACAATTCACATTATTTAATAGGGGTATGCATTATTTCTCATAATTTATGGTTATAACTCATAAGTAAATATTTGAATTCCAGGATCGTGAAGCCCTAGTTAGTCTGTTATGTGATTTCGTAGAAGCAATGAATCCCGGTCTAGTACTAACAAGGAACCCAGTTATATTGAAAGATAGAGATTTGGCCGGAGAACTGAAAGATGTATGGCTTGCAGTACAAAACAAACGGGAAAGGGAGAAAGGCTTAAATCAGGATGTTATGTATAAGGTAGGTGCCATTTAATGTTTTTTAATAATACAATGATACATTTCCAGAACAGAATTCGTTATATAAAAAATATATAAATTATATAAATTTTGTTTTGATGGACCGCAATTGGTTTAATATATAAATATAAATTTGTTACTAATGTTCACATGAAATCAATCTGGATCTTGCGTGGTGCTCTATACTTGTCTTCCATGGTGGATAATTAGACTAGACCCCCAGTAAGTGTGTTTTGAATTCCAATCAGTCCTGGAAATAAATCTGCACCCAAGGGAAGTAAAATACTTGTTATAGTAATTTTTAGTTATCTTGTGTAGGACAATAAACTGCTGAGAAAGATATCTCTCTTATTTTATTGATCTTGATCTAGATTATCAATCATTGGTTTGTATTTTGTCTGTGAAGTAATTTTACAGTTCATAATATTTGATGTTATGTCTCATAGTGTTTATATAGCAGGGGAATTGAATACAACAGTCGCGTTTTCGATTTATTTTCTAGAACCTTGACAAAACCTTTTTTTTTAAATATTTCAGGTGTACGACATCGACGGCATCGGCAACGATGACGTAAACGAAGATGACCAAACAAACAATAAAAATGGGAAACTCGACAACGGTTCACCAAACCGAAGCAGCGACAAGAAACCAGTTAAATCATCCAAACAAATACTCAAAAATGCCGGTCAGAAGTCCGAATTCGATTCCGGAATGAATAATTGTCAAATAAATCAGAATAATTCGAATAAAGATAGTAAATGCGATGACAATACGACATACTGTACCCCTGTCTACGGACAGATAGTCTCTATTAGAGAAAATCACAATCAAATAAACGAAATACAACAGAAATACACTACAAATGAAACGACTAAGCCTTCTAGTTCATTCAGAACAAACAAAATGGAGGATGCCAAGAAGAAAAATAATAAAAATGAAAAAAAAATTAGCAATGGAAAGTCCCATTTTGACTTTTTCCCAGTTTTCGATAACAAAGTTGGTACGGATGATAAGTTAGATATAAAAAGTGATGAGACTAATATTATAGATCCAATGAAAAAAATGATTTTAAAGACTGATAATAATTTTTGTGATAATAAAAATACCGCTATCAGTTCGTTTAGTTCGTAAAAAAAATCTGTTTTTGTATGGAACGGAAGATATGCTTATAAATTATATATGGGTGTCTTATGGTGGGCTAGTCATAGACAGTGTTGTGTGAATTTATATTGGAAGAAATCTCACTTTTTTTTAATGTCCTTTTGACATATGACTACATATATGGTTCTTTTTTTAATATGTCACTGTCATATAATTATCTTCTTTGTACGTATTTTTATTGACGTCTAGTTATTAAAAATACTAGTAGGTCAATACAATATTTTAAAGAATAGTATGATGATTAATTTAAATAGTAATATAATGCTTTATATTCCTAAGACATCATAACAAAAAAAGTTTCTTTTTGTCACTTAATTGATTCAGCTTTTTATCACTTGTTTTCAGATTTCAGATTAAAATTCAATAAGAATATTTTAATTGATCACAATTTCTGATTTTTAATTCCTTAAAAACATCCTATTTTTAAATAATCACCGAAATTTGTTTTATAAATGAATTTAAAAATTAATTGAATCAACATTTCATTATGACAGTGACATTATACAAGTGTAATTCCCTTTTTTTTTAAATAAGCCTTTTTTGAGAGAAATAGTTTCATGTGAATGAATACAGTTTTAAGGTTGTGTATAATCTTATATTATTATCCTACTTTTTTTTTAGAATTCATATTAAAACTATTAGAATGAAAAGTGACTTAACTAAAAATCGGAATTTTTATAGTCACGTTATGACAGTAATTGCAAAAGTTGTGGGTTCGATTCCCACACGGGGAAATATATTATTTTTCCTTGGTAGAAAAAAAAGCGCTGCGTTGAATTCCGCCACACAAGATACAATGTCTTTAAATTTGAGTGGTGCATGGGGAACAGAATTCCATAAACACTAAGATTTCTCTGCCTCCCTTATTATATGCTTGATATAGCATGAAACAAAAACTCAGTTTTTAAGTTATGTCACTTATTATTCTTAGATGTGATGCTTAACACTGTATTAGTGTTTGTAGGTATATTGAAAATTAGATGTTTTTTGTATAATGCTATATGATAATTGATTGTTGCCAATTTTAAAAAGCAAAATTTGACAAATAATGATAATTTATTATTATTATTACTATAATGTTCACCCAATTTTATAACAATGAGAGCTAATTTTGTGTTATTGAAATATATTTCCAATATATTTTTTTATTTTATACAAAATTTAAACTGACAGCATTTGACAGCACTGACTTTTGACTACACTGGGGGAAGTATCCCAGGCGGAGGATCGGACTGAAAAGTCTGGTGATCGCGGTGATTGCTCTCGGTGGTAAGTGGTGGAGGCTGGCATTCGTCACATGGTCACTCCCCGGAGCTTTCCGTGATTTGAGATTGGATATTGCTTGTCTCACACTCGACTACTCGATATACTTTATTTAAGTGACGAGTGACTCATTATGGTTAGTAAATAATATTTCTTACAGACTAGGTTAGTTCAAGCAATGTTCAAGTCCCGCTTTGTTTAGATTTTTGTATTATTTTTTAAATATTTTTTCTTCACTCAGTAACTTTGAATATTTTAATAGCTTCTACCTATTTTCCGATTGAAACTTTTTCTTATAAATTAGCTCTCATTGATGAAATTGAAATTCTTTAACAAACTTTTTGCATATAAAATGATCTCTTAATAATTAATTATAGGGATATTGTTATAAATGTTTGTCATTTTTATATTCCACTACAGGGATGTTACGGATGTAACATCGCGGATACGGATGCGGCTACGGATATTAAATTTTTCCTGATGTAACATATGGCTCTGGATAAAGATACGGGAAATAAGAACAATATTATATCTGTTACGGATATTAAATTAATGTGAATTATTTGTTACGGATACTTTTAGGGTAGTAGAATTTGCGGGTTGAGTGGCGGAACTATCACGCTTTGCCTCGACACCAAAGCGAAGTCAAATCCCTCGAGTGGGGATTGAACCCACACACCAGTAACATACAACTTATACCCCTGCGCCACGATTGGCTTCAAATCAATTACTAGTAACACATAAACTTAAGTACTTGTTAGGGCTTTCGTGCTGTGGTGTCTGTGTTAGAGTCAGTGTGATCATAAACGCGTCAGTTATGTGGTCCATTACCACCCGAAGATTTCATTTATTTTAATTTGCTTTCTGATATTAACACAAGGCGCGACTTTGAGTACTGCATTAACACGAAATGTCTCGAAAATTTTCGGTTCGGTTACAGTTATTATCTATATTTGGACTAAGAGGAAGTAACGGAGCTCCGTAACATCCCTGTTCCACGATCAATCACTGCCAATGACGCTTCACATTCACAACACGATATTCATTCTCCCCCCCCTTCTCCCCTATTTTCATACATTTCATTTACATTTATGTATTTAATATACATTTTTTTTCAATAAAATGTGATAATATAATGATATTGAACAATAATTTTGCTCAATTTACAAGAAAAATCTTGTGATTTGAGGTGCGCGGGTTCTTATCCAGACTTACATAAATATACTTTATAATTTTCTTATGTAATCTTTCAAAATTTTTATTATAATGCATTCGGGCAACTCTGAAACTCGTTCGTGCTTTGGCAAGTCACTCAGTAGATACTCTGAGGTATCTACTAGCTTGGCGAATGTTAGTAATTATTAGAAATATCCGAGTTTCGGAGTTATGCAGATGCACCCTTACGTATGGTAATAAACGATAATATTGTTATTAATTCTGCTCAATTTACAAGAAAAGTCTTGTGTTTTGAGGTGCGGATTCTAATCCAGATTTCATATAAAATATACTTTATAACATTCATATTTATTCTGTAATCTCCCAAAACTTTTATTATATTTATTATGAATAGTATTATTACATGTTTGTTATATAGATTATAGAGATAGTTTACACAAATAATTAATAAGTTCTTGTATTATGTGCAATTTCAACTTCGTTTTGTATATTCACCTTGTAATTTTTTCTTAAAATCTGTTTTTACATAACTGTATAATAAGTTCCGGTTAACAACTTACTTAATATATATTTTCTTAAATATATCTCTGTCTCTTTCTATTTGTTTAGAAAAGACAGAAGTCATATATTGGTAAATACTATGTTTTACTAATAGTAAATCTTAGGATTGTAAAAGTTTAGAAATGTACTTTTTCTTCTAACAAAAACAACTTTATCGTCATTGTTAAAATTAAGAATGTCCCAAAATGGTAAAATTACGCTATCCATAAAAACCAATAACTTTACACGATCCGCACATCTATCTCGATTGATAAATCTTTAGATTTACTGGTAAAACCTAAGATTTACCGATACATTAATGTATATACACTTGCAAATATGTGCGATTAAGTAACAGTGACTTATCAGACATTGATAAATAAGGATTTTAATATTTTTGTTACATTATTTTAGTATGTTTATTTTTGTTCTTCATATATAAGATTTATATATAATATATAAGAATTTATAAATCGAATGTTTTCTAACTAATTATTATGATTATATTTTTTTGAAGTCTTTTTTAAAATGTATATTGTAATAAATAGTTGATGATTGTAATTTATAATATTGTTGTGGATTCAAATATAACAATTATCAACGAAATATATTAAACTCCAACGTTCAGAACAAAATATGATATGATATTGTAATTTTTTTATAATATAATATACACTGTAATTCTAAACTTTTTTTTTTGGTAAAGTAAAAAAAATGCTTATGTCAAAACCGGCTGATATTAAACTACAATGCCAAGAAGACTGTTATTATGTTTTGCTATAGCCTGTTTTGTTTTTTTTTTATTATAATATATTGCACTGATTTTAAAAAATAATTCCTTTTAGAACAAAATATAAAGTACATGTTCTATATTTTAAAATAATTAATTCATTTAAACATTGTTTTGCATTTATACATATATATTTTTTTAATGGTACTTTTTTAGAGTTTAGTTATATTTTTTTAAGTATTCCTCATTATATTGTAGCATTATTTTAGTAGCCATTTTTGCAATTGTGCAGTATCAAAAAAATATGATGTTCCTTTCGCAGCGAGAACTAAATGATATTGTATTGCCAGGTTTTAATATATATATTTTAATTATAAATTATAATAAATAAAGTGTGCTGTTCAAATTGATATTCATTATTTTTAATGTTAACTCTTGTTTTTTTAAAAATCAGCATTGTATTTAGTAGCTGAAACATTTAGTTCTCATTTTAAGCTTATGTAAGTATAGATTATTTTTAGCTGACAGTAATAATTAGCTAGTCCTGTATTTGCAATAAATTACAGTAGCATTTATTCATTTATTAACATATAGTAATTATAATTATAGATTTATTGATTATGGATTATCTTTGGAAACGCATGCTTTTTATAATTTTTAAAGTAAAATGTTAAATTTCCTTTTTGTGCTATTAAATAGAAGTTGTACATTGTACCGTATTAAAGGATTTAAATGTCGGATCTCTGTTTACCTACAGTATTTAAAATTACATGTCATTTACAAGACTGGTTCTGTGGTTTTATTTTGAATTTATGTCATTATAGTAGTATTGTAACCTTAATTTCTATGTAGCTTACATTATTAAATCGATCGATGTGAAGCCGTCGTTCCACAGTAGGATAGCATTAGACTGTAAGCGCAATGGTTGTGGGTTCGATCTGCACCTTGGTTATATTAATTTTTTTTTTTTTACACTCTGATAGACAAAGCGCGGCGTTTAATAATTTATTTTTTCCACAACTCCGACTTACAAGCGATGAGATGTTTCCACAGGAATTTTTAGAGCTTGATACTCTTTTTCAGTTCTTTAGCGAATATATATATAGAGAGAGAGCTGACTTTAGACACAGCATTTAAATTGCTCTTCTTTTTTGTCTGCTTTAGGAAGACAGTAGCAAGCATAGATTAGGGTCACTTGATAAAAATAATGTTGTTTAAATCATAAAGTTATGGTCATTCAGGTTTGGCACCCTAAAAAGCAGGACAACGCTTTTTTACTACAAAATACAGGGAAGCATTAAGTCTAGACTTAAGATACATTTTTTTTTTACCTTAACACTATCTCATACGTAGACTGACTACTATTCTCAAGGTAGGTAGAGGAAACCTGGGGCCCTAGTGTGGACACTCCGTTGCCCATTAAGACACATCCATTCCTCATTTTCTGCCGAATTTTTGAAGTTACCAGAGTGAAGAAATGAAAATGTTAAATTTTCTCCCCGAATGGGAATCGAACCTATATTACCGCCTTATACCTATATGTACAAAAATAATAGGCAATTAGGAATATTAAGGGCATCCATCGTTTAAAAAAGTATGTGGATTGTAATTTATTTATATACTGGAAAATTGAAAGCATTCTAAAATATTGTTCTGTTTAACCCGAACATATTTAGTGTTATTTGCTAGCCAGTAAAAAAATCTTTATTGTAATTATTTTTCTCAATTAAATATTTGTGTTTAATGTAATATTAAATAGCTTTATACAATTTGAAAGAAACAAATTGATAAAAATTAAATAAAATCGATTATTACTAAAACAAACATCGATTAATATGAAAAGTTATTTTGTTTTTTACATCCCCGATCGCCGGATATATGTTATGTGTCAAGTTGTCAACGTCGGGGACGCCGGGCATTACTGTATTATCTTTATTAATCGACCATATTTATTAATAAAACATGTAATATTTTGACTAACACTATCTAAAACTAGCAGTAATAAGAATTGCTGCAATATTCTATAAAAATTTGTAATAAAGTAAGATTTTGTGAGAAATATTGTGTGGAGGAAAACTATATATAGGTTATTAAGTGCAATGAATAATAATTGGAATCGTAAACCGCGCGGGAGTTATAGAGGAACGAGAGGATTTGGTAGAGGACGAGGTTCTGGAGGTTTCTTTCCTAATAGAGGCTTTAGAGGTGGCTTTTCCCGTTTTGATAGAGGAAGAGGAGGATATCATTACGATGGATATGTCAATAATCAATGGACACCTAAGCCTAAACCAGAAATGCCCTCTAAAAGGCTTTCTGAACAAGATATTTATGTAACGGAGTTTGTAAGTGAACATGAAGGTTTCAATGGCATTATTAAATCCAGGTGGGCATACAAATTTATAGTTATTTTTAAGAAATCTTATAAAAATCTAAAGTGTTGTGGAATTTAAACTCATGCTTCTGGACGTTTGGTTCAAATCCCGCTACATGTAAACTTTCTTTTCACTGTGTGGAATAATGCTTTATAGCATAACAATTGTTAATAAAAAATTATATTTTTCCCCTAAGAGAATCTAAGGTGCATAATACAAATTATATTAATCAACAAATTAATTTCCAGATTTTCAGATTTTCAAGTGTCAGAAATAAATTTAAAAGGTGAAGTCGCCAAGTTAACTGATACTTGCCCACCTGAAGTTGTCAAAGAGGAATCAGATGTTGAAGATGATGAGGACCTGCTATTAAAGAAATATAACCTTGAGATCTTGCCAATGGAGACTTGGGATAGGATTAATAAATTGTCATTGTGTCCTAAGTCACAAGCATGGCAGAAAATAGAAGTAATTATGCTTATTATAAGTACAGTATGGACAAAAAAGTCATGACTACCCTGAACTTAGCTATATGTTTGCCGCACAGAGTTGATTTTAGCAATTTATCTTTAGATTATTATCTTCCAAAGTGAACCATATCCAAATGTTCAGAAAACCTAACTTCAGGTTGCCCACAACTAGACTATATTGTAGTTTGTTATCAACCTAGTCTATAATTATATGACATGCTTCGGTAGTGTTGATTATCTGAAATAATTGGGAAACACGGGTGTTACAAAATATTTTTTTTTGCTTCATACTGTATTCTGCATATAGCAGGATAGGCAGAAGAAATCTAGTGTCAAGATACTTTGTTTCCCACACACTGTTCCCATACCCCCCAATTTACAGACATTCTATAAAGACAGTGGTTTTGGGTTTGATGCCCACTGGGGGGAAAATGGAATATTTTTAGTTTCTCACCCTGGTAACAAGATGAGAGAGAGAGAGTTACACGGCATTTAGTTTTTTTGTTTCACTGTGTATTCTGCACATAGTGTGGTAGGCAGGGGGAACCTAGGAATCTAAAACCCTTCCGTTTGCCACTTTCCAAATTCTGGAGGCATTGCATGTTAAGTGTCAGAACTCAACACCATGCTACCACAGTGAAGAAATGAAAATATTACATATTTTATTTCGTAGAGTTGACAGTCATACGCTTGTGCACCTGCAGCCTGACTGGCCTCACTACTACTACTATTTCTTTATTACTATTGTATCTAATGTAATTAATTTTCAGATAGATGTAACAGGCATGTCGAAGGAAGACAGAACTAAAATACATGACGCCGTCAAAAAGGCATTCGGAGAAAGCATTGTCGGTAGCACAGTCAGTGTGGATGATAAGAAGTATGTTGTATTTGAAAAATATAGGAAAGGATGTAAGTGTTTACATTGTTCATCATTTGTATTAGATATATGAGTGTAAATGTGATGGTTGTGGGTTCGATTGCCACTCCGAGGGGATAAGACATTTTCATTTCCCCCTTTCTGGTAGCAAGACAAAGTATAATGAGTCCCACCATTCAATTCACAATGTCTCGTAATTATCACCACAGGTATAATTTTATCACATTAATTGTTTTGATGTTTGGTTAAATTTGAACAATATATATTATATATAACCTTTCTTAATAAATGGACTATCCAACACAAAAAAATTTTTTTACTCAAGACTGGTGTTTCTGAGATTAGTATGTTCAAGCAAACAAAACTGTCAATTTTATAATCTTAGTATGATTATTTTCAGTACGAGTAGATAACAGAGTGAAATGGATATGGCCAGGAGAATATGTACATTTTATTTTATATAAACAAAACTTTGACACCATGGAGGCTGCATCTCGCATTGCTGAGAGATTGAGGCTTACGTAAGGCTTATCTATTGATTTTTAAATTTAAAAACTATTCATCAACACAAAATCTTTTTTTTAGCTTCATACTGTGTTCCGCACATAAAAGGCAATGCGTGGGCAGAGAGAACCTAGGAACCTAGTGTTTACACTCCATTCCTAATAAGACATTTCAATTTCCCACTTTCCGTTAGATTCTGGAGGCATTGAAAACTAAGTGGCGGAACTCAACGCCACTTTTTGCCTCGTTGCCGGTGTGAGGAATTGAAAATATTATTTTCAATTTTCACCGGCTCACATTTTACGCCACACACACACATTTTCTTGAGTGGGAATCGAATTCACAATTTATTTCTACTAATTATTTTTCCATTTTTTTAAATTCTATTTTTAATATATTATACTAGCTATGTCTTTTAAATAACTAAGACTTTTGTATGACATATTGTAAGTACCATAACTCTGAAGGCAGGCACAGTTGATAACAGTTAATGGAAGACTAAGTCCAATTTCCTCAATAAATGAACTGTCTAACACATTAAAAATATCAATTTGAACTAATAGTTCCTGAGATTAGTGCCCTCAACCAAACTTCTGCTTTATAACATGGATATAGCTTGTCTCCTGAAATTATTTTTTAATACTATCCTTACTTAAATAAGTTAAGTAAATAAAATAACTTAAGTAATAATATATATATATTAAAATTATTCATAGTAACAAAAGTTTTTTTTCCATTTCCAGTATAAGACCATCAATGATAGGCTATTCAGGCACAAAAGATAGACGTGCTAAAACCACACAGTGGTTCTCCCTAAGGAAGGTGGACCCGAGGAAAATAGTGCAATGTAATGATTTAAAAGATATTCAAGTGGGAAACTTTAGTTTTCAAGATTATCCTTTGAAATTGGGCATGTTGAAGGGAAATATGTAAGTGATTATTTACTTCAAGGAAATTATGTAGCAAATGCAATACAAATATCTAGATTGTTTTAAGAATTAAATGTCTAGTTCTAAGAGAAGCCAGTTATATAACAGATAAAAAATTAAATATTATAATATTCTATAATTTAAAAAAAATATATATATATATATATATAAAAATAATTAATTTCTTTTTTTTTGGGAAAAAATAAGTTTTAGTAGTGAGTAAGGTTCAATCCACAAAGCTAATAAAAATATATATATTTATGCCATTATAATCTATATATATAAAAGGACTTGTCCTCACTGACTGAGGTAAGACGCACGCACAGCCGTAACCGCTGTGCGTAGAAACGTGGAATTCGGACAGATGTTTACTTTCGTAATCTGGACATCCACTAAGAAGGGATTTTGAAAAATTTTAACCCTAAAGGGGTGAAATAGGGGTTCAAAGTTTGTATGGAAAAATTTTTAAATCGGCACCGATTTTTATAAAATTTGAAATTTAGATTTTTAAAAGTATTTAATTGAACACGTGTTTCATCGTTTTTTAGAATTCTCCCCCTAAGGGTGCAAATAAGGGGTTGAAAGTTTGTATGGAAAAATTCTTAAATCGCCACCGATTTTTATATAATTTAAAATTTAGACTCTTAAAAATATTTCATTGAACACATATTTCATAGTTTATTAGAATTCACCCTTAAATACGCAAGCGAAGCTGCGCGCGTCCGCTAGTATTATATATATATATATATATATATATATATATATATATATATATATAAATATTATATATATATATAATATTTTTCTATTTATTTATTAACTTTTAACTTCCAGATTCAGAATTTGTCTCAGAAATGTAACAGCTTCTGATGAATGTATAGAAAATGCTTGTTCTTTATTGGAGAAGAATGGTTTTATAAACTACTATGGTTTACAAAGGTTTGGCACTCGTATAGAAGTGCCTACATATGAGATTGGCAAGAAAATGTTACAAGGGAAGCTTAGAGAGGTATTTATGTTAGATTCTTTATAAAATAAATAAAATATTTTTCTTTCCTAAATAACACTTTAAAAATTATGGAAATAAATAAAAAATATTTTGCAATAAAAAATCGTGTATAAACATAATATACAGGAAATAGCTCCAAGCTGATAAAAAATTTATATTGAAACAATTGTGGTACAATTAGGAATTTCAAAGTAATCCTGTGTAAGAATATTTCTACTTTTATACTAATTATTTTAAATTAATTAATAATAACTTATTTATCTTTTTTTCAGGCTATAGACGCGATACTAGGAGACTATACTATCGACGGTCCTCGTCCCCGCCATCATACGCCGGAAGCAAAAATTTTAAGTGTTTTGTCTCGTACACCTAACGATTTGTTAGCTGCTTTAGATAAGGTATAGTAAATAATTCATTATTTGTAGAAAAAAATATAAAAAATAACTTGACTGTTACTGGAATAGTTAAGGGTTTGATTCCCACTCAGAGGAACGAATTATTTAATATTTTCATTTCTTCGCTCTGGACAAAAAAAGTCAATACAAGTCAAACAAAAAAGTCAATACAAGTCTCGATTATTCAAGTGCATGGAGAACAGTGTCTTGACACTGGATTCCCTCAGGTCACCAAAAAATATTTATATCTTCACGAGATTTTTTTTATTCTTCTTAATTTAATTATTAATATTACATTAATAAAAATGTTAACAATTATATAATAGTATGACTATCATCATACTTTATGTTATATGTATTTTTTTGTATTATACGCAGTTACCACGAAACTCGCGTCTTCTCTATATGCATTCTTACCAGTCTCTACTTTGGAACAAAGTAGTGACACGTCGCCTAACCGAGTTTCCGAGAAAACCTGTCGTGGGAGATCTGGTGGCTTTGGATGACTTGCATGATGGTAAGAGAGTGACTAAAACACTTAGACTGATGTGAAAACACGTGAAAACACATAAACACACGTGAACATTCATACAAACATGCACAAATAAGTATTAGCAGGAACTACAATTTTTTGAGGGGGTCATCATGCTTTATACGTGACCTTCCTCCAGTATCTTAGATACTGTGTTTTCGAAGGTCAACCGAGGTCTCCCCCATCTTTGTTACCGCTTTCTTTTCATTATAAATCTTTTTTGCCATTCGTATATATTACATAATATTATGCGTTTATTAAAAACAATAATCACATATCAACGAAATTCAATTTCTATTAAGAAATTGAATTTCGAAAATTCATTCATTCTCTAACATTCTTTGTAATGTATACAGTTAGTTTCGTAAGTATTTAATATAATTTGTCGCGGTTAATATTCCGGATAATCGCCAATCTGTACATCTGAGGGCCGGATAAAGGAGTTTCAACGGTATTTAAATCGCAAAATTATAATATTACATAGCTGTTTTCCAATTACAGACGAAATAGAAGAACAATCCGACGAAGAAGACGACGAAGAGAAAAATGAAGAAAGAAACGACGAAACAGATAAAAAAGATGCCACAGACAAGAAAAAAATAAAAGAAAAGAAAAAACAGATACCAGTAAAGGTACTAACACAAGAAGATATAGATAATGATAGTTATACAATGTTTGACATTGTACTGCCTCTGCCCGGACACACTGTTGTGTATCCGGCCAATTTGAAGGACTATTATGAGAGTTTGTTAGCCGAGGATGGTCTAAGATTGGATATGAAACATAAGTATAAGTAAGTTGTTTTTTTTTTAATTAGTGTTGTTGCTGCGAGTGGGCCGCTAGTGTTGTATAGGATAGGGTAGGTGGGGAACTTAGTGTCATAACAGACATTCCTTGGTTCGGTTTAATTTTATTTTATTTTGTGGGTTGAGTGGCCTTTCTGGAAATAAATGGTGGTATTTAAACAATATGTGATATTGTACTGATTTTTATTTGAAATAGCGACACACCATTTTATTAAAAAATTAAGTTTATTTTGAGAAGGCGCTTTTATATTCCACCCTGTAAATTGGTACCTACCAAATATAGATATCATTTGTTTTTGAGCTTTACACTGTATTCTGCATATAGCACGATAGGCAGAGGGAGCCTAGTGTTAAGGTACTCTGTTTCCTACTCTCCGGTAGGTTTCGAGGCATTGCGTGTTGAGGTTGGAATCGAACCCACAACCGTCGCGTTTACAGTCGCACGCTTCGGCCTCTATTCGTACTTTTAATTAATAATTCTCTATTTTTCTATATTTTTTAAATTTTGAAATAACACTTGAAAAATAATAAAAAAACCTAATGACAATAATCTCCGGTTCTCAGACATTACACGATGTCAGGGAGCTACCGCCGAGCGGTGGTGTCACCGCACGACGTGCAGTGGCGTTGCGTGCGCTACACCAACCCTCGCGCCGATCTCATATTATCCGACTTGGACATGTTGAAAGGGAGACAAGATAAGGATATAGGGATCGTTGAGGGTGAGTCCAATTATCCCGATGTATCCCTCGTATAGCAGGGTAGGCAGAGAGAATACAGTATTAAGACACTTTGTATAGAGTAGACAGAGAGTAACCTAGCGTTACTCTCTGTCTAGCTATTTTCCGCTGAATATTGAAGACATTGCGTTTCGAGTGGCGGGACTCAAGGCTGCGGTTTGGATCGTTATTAGAGCGAGGAAATGACAATACTAAATATTGCATTTTCTCTAGTTGAAATACTTGTGCCCCTGCGTCACGACAGGTGTTTGAAATATAAATATTTTCTTTAGATATACAGTTTAATTTAGTTTTTCCATTATTAAAATCTTATATACAGGAGGAACTGTCAGCAAACCATTTACGGAAACAGGCATAGATACCAATGACGTAAACACTTACTACTACAATAATTCTAGTAAAGGTTAAACAACTTTGAACTTAATCGCCAATACCTCTGACTCGAATTTGGAATGAGGCGTCTGCGGCGCTGTACCTTTGTGTGTGTGTGTCGTCCTTACAAATGGCGTTTTATTTTACGACGACAAAAAAAATGATTGTATTAGGTATTTATAGAGTAGTTAAAACTGTGGTTTCACTTAATATGGCGCTGACATTTCCATTATAATATTCATATTCCTGTATAAATAAATTTTAATATTTTCATACTTGGTATATCAATAATGACAGACTTAGTTTATTGCATAAATAAACTTTTTTATATACGTTTCTTACTTATTCATCTAATAATATTTTATTTCACATTACAGATGGTAAATTTAAAGCACTTCTGTTAACAATGTCTTTACCGACAAGTTGTTACGCAACCATGGCGTTGCGCGAGCTACTCAGAGTAGACACTTCCGGTGACAATCAGGCATTACAAAATAATTACCATAAAACTGACGATACAAATACGAATGATTCCCAAACTGATGTTAATACTGGTAATCTTGACGACGAAGATGGTAATACTAGTAATAATGATAACCACGATGGTAAAATTGGTAGTCAAAATGAAAGCTTGGAGGAAAATGTGTGTGATAAACGTAAAATGGATGATAATGTTGATGATGGGGAATCCGATATTAAAAAAGTGAAGCAAGATGATTAAATAAATATATGTTAGGTCTTTTTTTCTCTACTTTTTTTCTAAAACCTTCTCTTTTCGATAATTTAATTACATATTCTAAATTTTATATTACTTTGTATAGTATTAAGAAATGGTGGAAATAGGATTTGGACTTTAACTTCCTTTAAAATAGAATTCAATATAAATCTCTTGCATATGTTTATTATAGTTTTACTATATTTTAAATAATTGATCTTTTTAATTTATAATTACAAATAAATATATATATAAATATATTCCCATATTAAAAATTAGTAAATTTTCACCTTTATACGTAATTCGATATACGTATAAGTATATATTTGTATGTGTAGCACGTGGTGATTGTGGGTTCGAATCCCTTATTAAATACAGATAAAAAAATAATTGTGCATTTTTATTTATTTAGAATAAAGTATACATACATATACATATAAATTGTAAGTTTATTGGCGCCTTTTACGGGAACATCGTATAGGGTAAAATATTTCCAACTCGTACCTGAAGAAATTAATCAAGATACCTGTCTAAATAGTTTAGACGTAGAATTTTTCTTTCATTTCACGATGCTTATCACAGGCAATGGCTTCAGAAATCGGCAGAAAATCAGAAACGGAGTATCTTAACACAAGTTCCCTTTTCCTACCCTGCTGTGTGTGTACAGCATGAAGCTAAAAAAATATATTTGAATTTTCGTCAGCCTAGCTCAAATCATTGAGAAAGTAATAAATTGTAGTAAAATTAATAATGGAGTCACTAATCATTTATCCATTTTTCTGTAATTACTTACCTTGCCAGAAAATTGCAGATCTAATATAACCATAAGTTTAATTAAAAGACTAATTTTTAAATTTTATTTTTATATTTTTTCTAATTTTTAAATTTTAAATTAATTTAATTAAAAGATTAAATTACTGGAAGAAGAAAAAAAAAACAGCATGTTAAATATTTTATTTATTATAATCAAATTTAACTTGTCTATGCCTATTCTGCTGTAATTCAGTATATTTATTATTATATAGATCGTGTGACGTCACATGTGCGCGTAGTTCCCCCGGCGTGGGGAAGGAGCGCGGACACATCATGCATTTATGTGGCTTGTTCTGAAAGACAATATTTTTACATTAGCGTATAAAAGGTCATCTTGGCGTAGTGCCATAGCGTGTGATCAGACGCGACGGTTGTGGGTTCGATTCTCTCGTGGGAATGAAATATTTAATATAAAATGGCGGCGTTGACTTTCGCCAATCGAAGTTTGGGTGGTGCGTGGGAAACGTAGTGTAAGACACGCACTTAGTTCCCTTTGTCTACTCAGTTACATACAGGATACAGCGTGAAGGAAAAAAAAATATATAAATAAATATTATTTGGAACTTTAAGTATGAAAATAATAACGAACGAATTTATTATCTTTATTTAAAATGACGTGTAAAAAAAATAATTTAAAATGATATCTACGCGATTGATATCCTTATTATTATACAAATATCTTAATATATTTTATTTATCTGCAATAAATAAAATAAAATAAACTACAACTTACTTTAGTATGCGTCATCCGGTGATAGTATAGATTAGAACTGGCGGTGAAGCATTTTCCGCAATCAGGACATTTGTGTGGTTTTTCACCTGTATAACAAATACGAAATAAAGTGACTTCTCTAATATGTATTATATAGAGAAACCATTATGTAAATGTTCATATTAGTCCACGAGTGGACTATTGTGTATAATATATTTGTGACATCTGCATATTGATGAAATAATGTGTTTTTTTTATGGAAATTGGTTCAGTAAGTTTTGAGTTTATACCTAACTAAATTTACGTAATTATTGAGGGGCAAAACTCAACGCTGCACCAGAGCAAAGAAATAAGAAATAATTCATTCCTCACGGTAGAAATCGAACCCATAACTGCCGCGTTTACATTTAAACGGTACACAACTGCCTTTAGACGTGAAAAAATGTACTTAATAATACATAACGTACCCGTGTGAATTCTACGGTGAGTGTTCAAAGAGCTAGATGTGCTGAAGCCCTTGCTGCATACATTGCAGACGTGCGGCTTTTCTCCTATAATCAATGATCAAAACATTAAAGGACGGAGTGTCTTAACTTCTTAATACCCTTTTAAGTAGGTTGACTTGTAAGTCGTATGTCAAACAAAATCTAAGAAACTGAATTTGACCCAATTTTTAGGTGGTGATAACTGATATATTTAGGTGCCAAAACAATAATATGGGATTACTGAGTTGATTTGACGATGGAGCCAGGACCTGAATAGGAACCCTTCAGATACTACTAGTAAGTCTCTCGAGCGTAGGTTTGAAATGTAGATAGCTTGGAACATTATTTAGTACCTACTTGTAGCACTTGATGTAGAAATGCATAACTCCACACCCTACTTTTTAGGAATTAGTTTTGTTAAATTGCATTAATTATTTAAGTAATGGTAATTTTAGTGCATCGAAACTTCAGACAGCTTCTTTTTTTTCAGCTTCATGCTGTATCCCACATATAACAAGATAGACAGGAAACTGGAAACCTTATGTTAACTCCGTCCCTCACGCACCGTCCAACTTTCGAGACATTGCGTGTTGAGTGGCGGAATTTAACGCCGTGCTTTATCACGATTAACCTCAACTAATCATATTGTTATTATTAAAATTACCTGTATGTGTCCGCATGTGTCGTTTCAGCAGCGACGGCCTGTCAAAAGTCTTGAAACACACTTGGCAAGGCAACACTGTCTTTACACCTCTCGGATTCGAACCCATACTTTTATCAACAAAAGTGGTTCTCTCATATAACTTTGCCAAATGATCGTTTAACCCAGCTAAGAATTTAAAGTCGATTACACTCAGTATTTTAGATTTTCCCCTAACAGACAAATCTAAGGGTTCAGTTTGATACATTTTTTTGGTATTTTCATATGATTTTTCAACTAATTTCCATAGATAACTGCGTGAAATTTTCCGTTTACCACCCTTAAATAGTAGGGTTGACATGTATAAATGACGATGTTATATCAGTATTGAATTGTGTAAGATTTGGAGCATTGTGGTGACGGCAACAATGAGTTTTGTAGCATCGGCCACTAATCGACGTGATTTGACGGTTCTTTTTTACGTGAAAATTAAGGATTTAGGTAATAGTTTGATGTGACATTTTATTTTTTGTAGTCAAATAAGATTAGATAAAAATAAATATATTAGCTTCAAGCTGTAGGTACTCCGCACACAGCAAGGTAGGCAGGAGGAACCTAGTGTTAAGACATTACGTGTATTTCGAATTTCGAAAAAAATTAAGTTCTGAAATTTGAAATATTTATTTTTATAACAATAGTAAAATTTTAAATAATAATCTTTCCTACGGCAGCGAATGTTGGCCAGTACTATCTCGGCACACTTATTAGGTTCACGTCACGGAAATGAAGATGCTGAGGTGGATGTGCAAGAGCGTTGCTTGAGATGGTTTGGCCACGTTACTCTCGGCGCAGCGTAAGAACTTTGCCGGATGCAAGTGCCTTGCTATACCAGTTCCTGGAGTGAGACCTCCGGGACGCCCAAGGAAGCGCTTGTTGGATGTCGTGATGCAGGACGTGAGAGCTAATGGTCTAACCACCGTGGACGTAAAAGACCGTGCAAAGTGGAGTAGGTTGAGTAGGAAGGCGGCCTCTGCCAATAGCCGGGATTAATGCCAGGAGGAAGAAGAAGTAAAATGTTAAATAAAATATTCTATCGCCACATCCAATTCAACCGCCTCCACGGTGTACCTATTGAAGAAAACGTAATCTAGTATAAAGATGACTAAGCAACAAAATATTTGGATTTCCACCTTTAGTACGATACGATATTTGTTATTAGTATAATGTACATTATTATGTATGGAGGTGTATTGTCGACGTCGACTGTGGGCGCCCGCGCCATGACGGGGGCTTTCGATTCCACACCACTCGAGACAAATTACACGCAGATGTCCTATTTGGAAAGTTATAAATTGTTTCGATCATTTATCTTTATATCGTTTTTTAGTTTTATTTTAGTGATATTGATATATATATATATATATATTTTCGATCATGAGGTTAATGCTGTTAGCCCTATTGCCTTTCACAGCGACGCCGGTTGGGTAGGGAAGAGGATACTCTGTCCCTGAAGAAATGCAAGCACTACGTGGCTGCCTCTGAGTGATTCGGCAGCGGGAAGGGCGCCCCCTGCGGGGCTCGAACCTCGGCTTCGATATCTTCCGTAGGCTTATCCTACCGTACTCGTATGTTGGCATATCCTACTAATGTAAGGCAGGCAGCGAGAAATTAGTGTTAAGACACTCCTAGGCTAGACTATCTTTTTCTTATTGTACCTATAACGGACACTGCCTAAGCCGTAATATTTATTTTAAGTAAAAGTGAATAGTTTATCTGTTAGCTTCACGCTGTAACCCTAACATAGCAGCGTAGGCAGAGAGAACCTGGGAAACTCGTGCCCCTGTGCCACAACTGGTCTCCACAGTACTGACTTTATATATTGTTGGAGCAGACACTACAAACTTAATGGTTAATCACTCTGTTTTTTTTATGTAAAATAAATCTATAGATATTTTTTTCCGACCTCAATTTGTATCTGTAGTCATCGTTTTATTACGCACACACTGAGCCGATAGGGTCTTACATTGATATCCATTACATACAGTAACTAATTTAGTAGATTGCTTGTTACAAAGCAACTGTGAATAGAAAGAATGATATATTTCATAATGGATTAACCTTTTTATAATGCGATATTGTGACTTTCAATAATTTAGCATAATGATTATGATTTTAATGAATTATTTGAAATAATGTTATATTTATTACCTGGCTTGATTGAAAATTCAATCAAGTCCGTTAAAATAAAATTATTATATTAGCTAATTCTAGATGGTAGGGTACCTAGGCAGTAGGAAGAATTATAGAGAAATCAGCTTGTTCCTGGTTTTCTGTCTTATGAACATTATCTTGTTCGTTGTGACGCAGTCGGACAGCCTTTTATCATCACTATGATGGTTGTGGGTTCGATCACCTCTCTTTCTCCATAGCATTATTAGTCCCATCTCATGGTGGGGTCTCCTATCCTCGTCTTTTGTCTCCACTTAGCTCGACTGGACTATTATTTATATACTTGGCTCTTAATGATATCTGTCCATCCCATCTTCGGTCTTCCCTACAAAACAGCTCTGCCAGTTCCTTCGTCTTTCCGGTAAGTGAGTCAACATTTAATGATGCGAACCGGACCTTCAAGTTTCGCCGCCGTCGGTAATTCGTTCGAATCACAGACGCGGGCAGGTGTGGTTGACAGTTGGGTCGGATGAAATTTCCGAAAATATATTTCCCTCTTCCTACTATCGGCTACCTTTTTTGTACACTTCTGATGCTCGTTGAGGGATGTGAACTACGACGTCTGTATATGATTTTGTTTGGCTTGAATATCTTCAAATTAATTTTGTGAATAAGTTCATCGTTTTAAATCTTATAAATATATAATCAATAGATTATAATATGTTAAACACTTATTTGATCGAAACGAGGCACACAATGAAAACAATATCGAAACAAAAGATAATAAAGAAATACAATATTATAATTATAAAAAAATATAGAAACAGCCTTAATACTTACAAAGTAAATGTTGAATATTTAGTCTTCAAACGTGGATTTGAGTACTACGATCGATCTTTATGAATTCCTTCGCTATTTTACTAATGAACGACCACAGACATAAGAGCAGCAAAAGCTAAACAAACTATAGCTTGAGAATGTCCGCCGCTAACGATGAACACATTTTCACGCCAATATGCCTGTATAATAGTAGAACAGACAGAATTCGACAGAAAGTCTGTGCGTGCTAGTTATTTATAAAATTACTAAGTTTTATGCTACATTGTAGTGAGGACGCGCCATTATATGCGTTATATAAAATTCGAGAGAAATCTAACACTGAACATTTTATATTTAGTTATAGAGTCTATACTCTGTTCCTGTTAGAACACTTCGGTTTCCTACTTTCCGCCAAATTCTTGAGGGCTACCGTGTTTAGTGGCGGAACTTTGCTTCATTAGCAAAGCGAGAGAATGAAAATATTAAATATTTCATTCCTACGAGTGGGAATCGAACTCACAATCGTCGCGTTAACAGTCGCTCTTGTGCCTCGGCAGCCTCAAATTTTTATAATAAATTTAAATTCCATCGAGAAATAACATGTTTTTTATACTAACAATCCTTACGGCCAAAAATACGAATATTTATGTATCCCTAAGTTGCGTTTTTAACCAACCTTTATATATCTTTATTTTATTTCCAACCAAGTAGAACTGTTCAAAGAACTTTACCTCCACACAAAGTTGGGAAGACGTAGAAATAGAAATAAAAATTCCACCATTCCAAATGCCGTCTTATTCAAATGCGTTTGCAAATCCGATTTACGTTCTTGTTAAGATCGCTTGTTTAACTTTACCTCGCTTTTGGCTCTTTTATTTTTTTTCCTGTATATTTAAGTGCTTAGATGGAATTTTCGATGTACATAAGTATATCCTTATATAGTTATTTAAAAAATCAACATCTTCACTTTCTTTCTTGCATAACAAATTAGGTAGGAGGTATCTAGTCTTAACCCACTTCTATCCCTATTTTCCGCCAGACAAAACGCGGCGTTAGGTTCCTCCACTCGAAATTGGTCAGAAAGCAGTGATCGATTTTACTTAATATGCTATGTTTATATCCGAAAAAAGATAACAAGAAGTAAGTGACTAGGATCTCTCAAACTTTCATCATAAAACACGGCAAATGTTTTAAGGTCTCAATCAATAGTATCTGAAAGAATAAAGAAGAGAGGACGGAAAATGTTTTCATCGAGACGCTTTTATATAGCTTTAATTTTCATTCATCACATTTTTATTTCTACCAGCTTAGTCTATGAAAATATAAAACACTAAAACGGAGTGTTTGAACACAAAATTTTCATTATTTACCCCTTATAATATGAAATATCTAAAAACATAAGAAGAAAGTACATTTAATGAATTAATTATCCAAAATTAAGAAATACCTATCAATTATACCGAAATATAGCAAAAGTAAGGGTCTATCTATTTAAATACGCTTTTATTTTTGTTCCATAGTTCGTTTGAAGTAGCAATTCGAGTACAAAAATAAGCAGTATCAATATTTGGCGGAATTACGACGATCGATCGCGCCTCTTGCATAAATGCATTAGACAGAAGATAGGCGCCAAGCATTATACGTATTTAAGTGGCAAGAGGTAGCGATTTTACATAATAATAATTTATTATTTTATAATCAGCTTCAGACTGTATCCTGCACGTAGCGGGGTAGCCAGAGGGAACCTAGTATTAAGACACTCCGTTCTACATTTTCAGCCAAATTCTGGGGCAATGTAAGTTGAGTGGTGGAACACAACGCCACGCTTTGTCGCCACGCTCGACACCGGAAAAAAAGTAAATAAAAATAATGTTTCCTTTGTATATGCTTACTACTTTTTTAGCCGTATTTTTAACCGCGTTAAAAAATGGTAATAAATAATTAACAATTTACCTATTTCCAAAAAACTATGCATATCCGCAAAAAGCGTTCTGTTTATAATTGACACTTACTACCATAAAATGACGATGATCTCTTTTGTGAACTTAAAATTTAATTAAATCTTACAACTTATTCTATTGAACCGTTTTACTTTATTTAATTTGGAAAAAAGCATTCCGTATTTTATTTGGCACATCAAGTAACTGTAATCGCGACTGTTGTAGCTTTGATGCCCACTCAGGGGATAAATGGGGATTTTTTGCTCCTCCTGTATCCCGCATATAGTAGAGGTAACTTAGTGTCAAGATACGCCGTTCCTCACTTAAATAAAAAAAAGAATTCTCCAGAATGCTATTCGAACCCACAATCGTTGCGCTCTCTAACAATATTAATTATATATAATAATCAAATATAATAAATTTAAATCGCTCATCACTTACAATTTACGAACCACTGTAGGGGTCCTAAATTTATTCTTAATAAAGCGCAGAAAGGCCGGCCGGATGTATTTTTTGATATCTCACCGAGATGAAACGTTGTTCTTCAGGGATGATGGGATGCTGGGATGCTGTTATACGATAGTTGGACGATTTGGGATCAATTTAGGATGAATATTAGGTTTTTGCTTTTTTGAGCCTTTATAAACTGTTACGTGAGATGTGTGAGGAATTATTATAGGAAGTATAAAAGCATATTGATAGAATAAAAAGATAAACTTTTGTGGGGGAAATATTATTGTTTGTAAATAATTTTATTTCCCTTAGTCTGGTCAGACAGCGCATTGTTGGTTGGTATTTGCGATTTTGAATTTTGTCACTTAATGCACGTGATATCTTGAAAATTGAGTGGAAGGAGATCGGAGTGTCTTAACACTAGATTCTCTCTACCTAGGGTTACATACGTGATACAGCTTGAAGGTAATAAAGCATAGTTATATATATTTATTATAGCTAGTCAAGAGTAGCTTGTGCAATTATAAAATATATAAATATTTATTTTTTAGCTTAGCTTATTCTGCACTTAGCAGGGGTGTAGGGGGGGGGGGGGGTAGTGGGGGGAACTTGGGAACTTAGTGTTAAGACACTGTGTTCCTTGTAAGGTACTGCCTTTCCCTTCTTCATGGATTCCGCTATGCCTCGATCCCATAGCGAGGAAATGAAAATATTAAATATTTTTTTTCCTGTAGTCACAGAGATGTACGTATGTAAATACCGGTTCGATTCTCACTCTAGTGAATGAAATATATTTCTACAGTTGGATCAAGGTATATCTATTTTTATATATTTTATTAAAAAAATAGTATCAATGATATACGTTTAAAAAGCTCAACAGAGGCCGTCATACTGTGGTATAGTATATGATTGTAAATACATTGGCTGTGGGTTCGATTCCCATTCGGGGGAAAGAAGTATTTTATTTTCCTCGCTCTAGTTACAAAACAAAGCGCGGTGTTGAGTACCGCCACTTGACACGCAATGTCTTGAAAATTACATGGAAGGTGGGAAACAGAGTGCCTTAAATGAAACAAGTTCTTCTTAATATACTCGTATAATATCGCCTGAGCGGGAATCGAACCCATAACCCTATGGTTACCCATACACTTTTCAACTCAAACCGTTTAAAGTTCCCTCGAAGACATTACAAAAATAAAGATACTCTCATAAACTAGAAGACGAAACTCAAATATACTTTGTGAATCTCTAACTACCTTTCAGCAGAAGTTCTATAAAGAGCTCGATGGGCGTGGCCTGGGCTGGGCGGAGCTTTTACAGGGCGGAGCTTGGAAATGATGTCAAGTGCCCGTATTACTAAGTGTTTTCATTTAAATTGTATTTACAGTAGTGCTTTCGATAAAATATACGCTATACTGGATGTTTACTTCGGTTTTCTTTTTGGCAAGCTTTTGTTGTAGGTACCTATGATGTCATAGTAAAGCGGTATAAAAAAGAATAATTGTAAAACTAGGGGCTCCTTGAGAAGATTTTAAATAAGGAATTTAAGAGAGAGAGAACTCAATGATAAATCTTAGAGAGGACTTGGAAGGTAATTGTTCTTATTGTCCCTCGATTAAATGTCACGTAAGAGAATTGTAATTTCTTTTGCTCTATTTGATAATTATAAATAATGTAAAAGCGACTATCATGAGTTTCCTGACATTTATTGTTTATCACTTCAGGTTCCCAAAAGTATCTATTAAGTACCACAGGTACAGTAGGTTACATTAAGACGATTAACATGTAGTTGCTTATAGCCTTTCTCGATGAAGCGATCATCCAATACAGAAAATAGAGATTAACTTCTTGAATTAAACTCTATAGGTAGGTCGGTATCGAGTATACTAACTAAAATAGCTTTCCTTCCTACTACAAAGAAATGATAACAAATTCATATCATAATTTAATTTTTAATGAAAAAAAACGGACTTTAAACAGTAAACTGATTTGAAGAGTACCGTTACATTGTCCTGTAATCAGAACCTAACCAAATTCTCAAGGAACTACCCTTGAAGTAGTTCCTTTTCAATAAAACAAGAATAATTGAAATCGGTGCACCCAGTCGAAATTTGTAAGGTAACAAACATAAAAAACAGTCTAATTGATAACCTCCTTAATACAGAAGTCGGTTAAAATAATACAAATTTAATATTTATATATCACAAGAGTTGAACCTACGACAAATGGTAGTGTAAATATTAAGAGCACGACGTCAAGTTCCGACACTTAAATCCCAAAATTGAGGAACGGAGTGTTTCAACTCTCAATATTAAGCTCCTTTCTGCCTTCTCTCCTACATAAGTACGAAAAGCGTGAACCTAAACAAAATAATTCATTCATCTAATATTGTAAAAGTAATAAAGTACCCACATTTATTTCAATATCATCATGTATATGTAAATAAGGTGTATTACAGTCTGTTTGTTTAATATGTAAGGAACATTATTATCTTGCAAGTGGTGTGTGTCCATTGAACCATTGTGTTTGTTTTTTTTTATGTATTTACTGTATTTTGAGGGAGAGATTTGTTTTTTACTTTTTGACTTTTTCCGGATATAGTAGGGTAGTGATAAGACACTTTAGTTCTTACTCTTCACCCGATTTTTGTGACATCGTGTGGTAACAGAGAGAGAATAAAAACAATTTAAATATCCCCCGAGTGGGAATCAAACCCGTAACTATCCTTTTTACATTTAGACGTAGTCTCATTGCATTTAACATAATAGAAATGAATCATTCTCTTTTCTAGTGAAACAATGTTGCCTTATTGAATATACAGATATTATATTTAAAATATGGAATATGGAATAACATACCCTAGTCCAGTGGCGTAGCTAGGGAGGGTGCGAGCGGGGCGGTCGCACCGGGCATCAAAAGGAAAAGGGCATCAAAGTCGACGATCAGTGTGTTTTTTCTTTGTTTTTTAGACTTTATACCAATTTAAAGGGCATTAAGTCCTCTAAGCCGCACCGCATCAAAAGGAAAGGGGCATCAAAGTCGACGGTCACTTTGTTTTTTTTTTAGAACTTAATTAGAACTCATCAACAGGAAAGGGGCATCAAGTACCCCAAGCCGCACCGGGCAGCAAATACCCTAGCTACGCCACTGCCCTAGTCTTTCTCTATAAAAGGTAATCTTTTTTTCCAGAGTATGTAGAGGGGGCCTAGTGTTAAGACACTCCGCCCCACACACTTTTCCGAATTCTGGAGGCATTGCGTATTGTGTGGCGGAACTCAACATCGCGGGCCAACACCAGAGCGAAGCGAGGTATAATAAAATTATGCAACATAAAAATATTTTTCAATTAGAACCAGCAGTTTCTGAGACTAGAGCATTCAACTAAACACACTATTCGTGATATATATATTAGTATATATATATGTATATATTAAAGATGCAATGGAAACAGTGTAAAAGTATTCACTTTTTCCAATTTTCTGTCGCCGTCGCCGCGAGTCGACGCGACGCGACGTGTCGGGAAAATCCTCTTTTGATTTATTTTTTAATTCACCTCATTTCAATATTTAGCGGGCATTTGTAGCTGTCTACTTATTTCTATGTTAATGTCTCGTTTTATTCTAAACGTGTTTGTTTTTGATCACATCTGACGAGTTCCATTGAAATTACTTTTTTTTATATTAATAAATTAATGTGTTGTGTTTTTTTATTATTTATTACTTATGGAGGAAGTAAAGCAAATTACTGATATATAACAAATGTAAAGATTGATAACATCTAGAATTAAAAATACAGTAAAATTATTGTATAATGCTAATATTACGAGTGTCTTTGATTATAGTATGCAAATAAGTCATATATATATACTAAATGCTGAATATACTTTCTTATCGTTTCGTTGCAAGTTGCTATTTACAATCTTGACAAAACAATAAGAACGAGTCATTTAGCTTCGGAAAATTTTCGCTTTAAGAATTTTAAACTGGAGAATAAAATTTTATAAAGTGTCCTTCTACACTTTAAAGCCCACCTAAGTATATGAAATAAAAACTAAATAAATTTCATTCTAATGTTACTATTGTTACTATCTATTTGTTGTGTTCTGCCACTTAACATGCAATTTCCAGAAATATGCAGAAAGTGGGGAACGGAGTGTTTTAACACTAGGTTCCCTCTGCCTAACCTGCTGTGCGCGGGGTACAGCGTGAAGCTAATTTTTTTTAAATGTTCCTATTATTATACTTCAGATATCGCTCCTATAGTTAATTGGTAATTTTTAAATTAATTCTATATTATAAATTTGTAATTTCCAAGCTACTATACCTATCCAATTATAAAATATACCAAACTAATATATACCGGGAATATTCCGGGACGGGCACAAGATGGCGGCAAAAAGTGCAAAGTAACAGATGATCCTAATTTAAATATCTGCCAGGGACAGCGGGGCGTTTAGAACTTACTAAAACAGTGTCGGTGCACATTATGTGGAAAATATAAATAAAATATTATTATATTTATTTTAGTTTTTTGAGGCCGTCATGACATGGTATAACCTTTGAATGTAAAAGTCGATCCTTCTTGAGGGAACAACAGATATATTACATTTATTGTCATTCTATCTCTCCGGGACAAAGCTCGGTGTCGAGTTCCGTTGTTCATCACGTAAGCAAACTAAGATTGATTTATTTAATTTATATCAATATTTTTATGCTTCATAGACAAAATTAGTATCTTTATACTGTAAGTGACTAAACAGACTGTCGTTACAGACAATGACTAGCACATACTAAACTACTGGAATTATTGAAACTTGTTATAAAAGTAGGTCAGGGAATGTAAGCAATAATGGACGATTTTTTAATATGTGGAATATATTAATAGTTTAAAGTCTAAAAACCCACTTTTTAAGTGCTCTGCTCTGCTGAACACTTTAATAAAAGTGTTCTGTTGAACACTTTAATAAAAGTGTCACTATCACAATATCACTTTATTGTTATGTAATCTACATATATTTGCCAATATTTAAGATAATAGAACAATTAAAAGTGCATGTAAATCAAATTCTAAGATTATATTACATATTTACTTTATTCTTCCATTAGTCTACAGCAAATTTGTTGATGGAATTGAAGAGTGGAAATAATGTCATAATATCTCGCAATATAAGTACGTAGTAACTTATAAGACTTATTAATATTGTCACGTAGAAAATTGCACTAACAAAATCTTTTAAAATACCACCTTTTGTGTTTCTACTAATAAAATTCGGGGATCAAAGCGCCAGTGAGTGTACTTGAACGTCAATATTAGTGTAAGGTTTATTTCTCTTTTATGAACCAACACTAAGGTTACTTTGTTTTCACGAATAATGATTTTTTTTGACCGATGTCAGAAAAAAAAGGTTATTTTTTAACGTCTCTAGTTTATTATACTTATATGAAACACAATTTTTTTAGTTCATTCTAAAATGTATTAAAAGTATATTTTTCTTAAAACATTGTTAAGGAGTATTATAATAGAAGAGTAATAATGTTTGAGGCCAGCACAAGTGTGCGATTGTAAACGCGGCTGGTGTTGGGTTCAATCCCCACTCGAGGCAATGAAATATTTATTTAAATCTATATTTCCATTTCTTCGCTCTGGTGTCGAAGCAAAGCGCGCTGTCGAGTTCCGCAGTTTCTGTGCGTGAGTAACAGATTATTACACTAGGCTGCTTCGCCTTACCCCTGCTGTATGTAAGATTCATCGTGAAACAAAAAAAAAACATCGGGTCCAAATAAAAGACGGAATAAGTAAGAAAACCATATAATAAAATTAAAAACCAAAATTTTAAACCAAAGTGAAAAAAAAAACAACCAAATTAGTATACGTGATTTAACAAAAAAAAACTACGAAAGGCATTCTGTTCCAAACATAATTGTAGGTACTTGTAACAGAAAAAAAAATCAAAAACATTTAAAAATTACAGTAAGCTTATTACTACATTGGATTCACTCGTTTTGTCCTGGACTTGCTAACTTCAATAACGGGTTCTAGATATAGACAAAAACAAAAAACATGCTAGTACAGAATCTTAACTTATTATCGCGCAAACATCTTAAATCTAAATAACAAGTGTAATATATTCTATAGAAATGGCAACGGAAAAGTCGTAATAGTCTCTTAAAAATACGTTCATATAAGCAATGGCAAGCGAGATTGTCAGCGTCATCAACAATTTTAAGTTATAGTCCGATTTTCAAATATCTGAAACAAATACAAAAATAATAAATATATATATATATATATATTATTAAAAATGATGTAAATTATTAAAATTTCATATATAATATTAAAACATGTATGTACATATGTTATTTAAAATTGTTAGAAACAAGTTAATTCGACGGCAGTCGCGTCGCAGGGGCACCAGCGTGCGACTATAAACGCGACGGTTATGGGTTCGATTCCCACTGGACCAGTGAATCATGAATTCCTCGCTGTGGCAAGTAGGCATAGCGCGGTTTGCCTATTTACTGAACACGTAATGACTCCAGATTTCCGTTGAGAGTGGGGAACAGAAGTGTCTTTGTTCCCAAAGTGTTTTTATACTAGGTTCCCTCTACCTACCGCGTACGCCCTACCTTGTTTGTTATGTGCTAGAAAAATACTTACAACTAAAGAATTAGGGAAGAGGGCGGCTCGCGCTAGGCCCAACCACGTCATGACGTCGCCGACTGTCGCCGTCACTAAACTAAACCTGGAAAAGAACAGATTGCGTCACTAGGATCTGTGTCACTAATATTTTTGTTAATATTATGTTTTTTTTACATATTTATTTAAATTTTTACTAGCTTTTGTAGCGTCACTCGCTTGATAAAATGAAATGAAAGTTGTTAACTAAGTGCAAATATGTACATACTTAATATGTATATCGAAATGATTAACGCGATGTAATACAGCTGGTTCAGTAAAACAGAACCGCAGTAATTATTGTAATTGTAAACGCGCTAGTTGTGGATTCGAATACACTTCCAATCGCTGCGTTAAACACGCGTCTTAAAATTAGGTTCCCCCTACCCTACTTTATGCGGGATAAGCTAGGTTCCCTACTCTGTCCTATGCGTGAAGCTATAAAAAATACACATATACATACCTTAATCTAAAAGCGCGTGATCTGGTCGCGGCTCCAGCGGAGCGGCGGCAGGCGCGCGGCCAGGCGCGCGGCCGGGCGGCGTCGAGCAACGCTGGCGGCCGCCGCACCGGGCGCGTGGCCTGCTGGCTGGCTCATGCTCTTATGTCTGTAATGAAGGGAAATGTTAGAAAATACGTTATAATAAAAGAAGAGAGTTATTTGTGGTAATGATGACCGATGTGGCCGCAGTGGCAAACCAAAACCATGACCATTGTAAATTGGAATGGGATATCTTGCTTCTTTTGCCAGTGCGTGGAATTAGGAAGATGACACAAACTCGCGTTTACAGTCGCACGCTTATGCCTCTGAGCCATGACTGGCCTCAAACAAGAAAAAAAGTAATTCTTAAATAAAGGAAAAATTAAGAAAAAAGAAGAAAATTTTTACTCACTCCGTCAAGCAGGCCGCTTGAACCGCGGGCACCCTGGCTCACTGTGGAAAATTAAAATACATTAAAAATATGAATGAAGTTATTACAGTATTGCTTGACACATCTAAACCGCTAATCGATTGGAAAAAGAGAAAAATCTAACGTACTTATAAAAAAAACTTATATAATATTTATTAATATTTATAATTTTTTCCCTTAGATAATGGCGATCGTTAAATACAAGCAAGGTTATACACAATATAAAACTAATCTTCTGTACTGAAAGCACGTGCATTGCGACCACGTGCTTCAGTCTCAAAAACACGTGATGTCACGAACATACGAACAATGGAATATGAAGTGATAACGACTTTATTAGCACGGATAGTCAAAGGCAATCATTGATAATAATAGTAAACTTTAAATAACATTTTTGAAAATATACGAAGTTTTTTACGTAGACGACCACGACACACAACCCGGCGACCACGACCTCCGGGAATCCGTCGAAATCTTTAGCGTGCAATAGGATTCAAAAATTCGAAAGAAAACTTTAGATTTTAGCACGTGTTTACAATAAAAGACAAAGTTAAACTACACTTTTAAATAATATAAAACACGTGGTCAGCAAAAACTGTTCTATGTAGATCGGCGTGACGTCTTCGAGGGAAAGTATAAGCTTTTAGACACTACCACGTGAACGAAAAAAATAGATAATTGAGTGACACGTACACGAGGTTCTCTTTAAATATTTCACTAAGAACAGAAAATTAAGCTCTTAAATTACCACGTGGTCATAAACCACGTATGAAATCACAGTATGACACAAATTACAGGTTAGAAAAAAGTAAAAAAATGGAGAAAAATACAGAAAAAAGAAAATTGTCAAAATACTCACGTCCCGCGTCCTCGCCCGAGTGCAATCTGCGCACGCGCCACGTTGCCTTTTATAGCACGGAACATTAGATGCGCATTAAAGAAAAGGTTATAAGTTAAAATTGTAACAATTTTTTTTTATGAATTATTTTTTTGTGTATAAATTTAACAATTTTAATCGTAATTAAACGATTATTCGTGTATTTTATGACTTTCTTTAAAATTTAAGCCAAGGCTGTAGGCGATGAACGTCCGATTAATTGTCATCTGTGTTGACATTTTATAATTGAAAAAAAAAAAAACTATTTAAATTCAGGTTAAACTAACTCAATATCTTTTATTGCGTCTCAATGAAGTACCATTATCAATTAATAAGAAATATATGCCTTAGCATCCAGATTTTATGAAAGTAGTATTAATTGATATATGCGAGAGTGGCTGTAATTGTTAAATAAAAAAGTGGCTTAATAATGAAATACATTTACAAAATATTTAAGAAAAAACATATACGTTTTTCATTTACGTCTTTTTGACAAAGCACGACTACGTACATCGAATGTTCGAGATTTTTACAACTACCTACTACTAACTACTACTTACGATTTTTTTCAATTCTGCTACATTTTATTAAGAAAATTATACCCCCTAATATTCGATGTTTGTTAATGTATTTATTTACTCCTTTGTGTAAATTCTTATGTAAATATATTAGATATTGTTAGCGTAATCGTGTAAAAGTGGATAGATTTAGGTGAAAAAGACAATAAAAGCGGTGGTATTGTGTCAAACGGGAACAGTTGCTTGTAGGCGGAAGCTCTAATTGGAAGGTATCTAGTGTGTAGTGTTGTTATCGAGTGATACATGTTGTAATTACGTGGTATCTCTGTTCGAGTACGTTGGAAACATATAGACGATATGTATTTTTATTGTGTTATTTTAAAAACGGTAAACGGGGTTTACTAAAAATGCTAGGAGTCTCAAATTTTGCATGGACGTAAATTATAGGACGTGACATGGAGACAGAAATAAATTAATAATAACGTAGTTCACGCAGGCGAAGTCGAGTGTGGGCTTCTAGTATTAAAATATAAGCTAACAATTTTGTAAAATATTACTTATTAGAACAACAATAAGAAAATTATAAATATGTCATTTCAGTTAAAAATATTAATTGTGCGAGATAGTAAGAGGTTATATGATAAAGTGGTATAAATGAATGTATCCGTAAATTTTTGCCTTATTTGAATACGTTTTTGTTATTGAAAATGGAAGCTAGAAAGATTTACTATTATTCGTAGCAGGATATCTAAAAAGGCAGGAAGCAAGTAATAGTAGGTGCCAGTGTTATCTGTAGGTACTTCATTTTTAAAAGTTTTTAAAAGTTTAAAAGTTAAAAATGTTTACTGCAAGTCATCATTCTTTCCACTCATAGTTATACCAATCTATTTATTCTGGTAACAAATTATCGAAATTTGAGAAAAATGTATATAAAATGTATAAATTATTAAAAGCTATTAGCTGTATAAATAAGATTTATCGATATTTTCTATCATTAAAACGAATTACATTTAGCAATAATGATAAAAATATTAAAACAGTTTCCACATTTTGTCATTTCAGACATTAACATCTGATAAGAACGTAAAAGGCAATCTCCTGGACGCCATCTTGGTTGGACAGTGAGATAAATTTAATAACATTTTCTACCCCCTACCCCCCTTTTACTCCCTATCCCCTAAATGTATTACATAAGAAGTATAAAAGGAAACGAGTAGGCGTGTCTTGGGCGTGCCTTATCGGGTAGGCGTGGTCACTGCCAACCAACTTTTACGAATAGTTAGTTTACTTTGATAAAATAAATTGCTCCTTTCTTATATAATTGTGGGTAGATTGATGTTTTTTGCTATCTCGAGTTGAGTGTTAGTTTTAATAGTGTTTTAGTTTTATAAGGATGGAAGTATGATACTTTTTATTTTTCACGCGTTTTTTATGGATATTGGATATTCAGGACAATTAGAAATTATCTAGTGGAGAAGACAAATTAAAATTACGTAGTCATATTTTATAAAAGCAGGATAAGGGATTTTTTTTTTCAGCTTCATACTGTATCGCAATCCCTATGTAGCAGGGTGGGCAGAAGGCTAGTGGTGTTAACAATTCTTTCTCCACTTTCCGCAAACTTTTCTTTCTCGAATTGTCGAGTCATTACTTCGACGGCCAGAATGAGAGATCTCGAGTCGGAATCGAACCTGCAACCTATCGTGTTTACAGTCACGCACTTATGCTCCTGCGCCAAAATTGGTTTTGAAAATTTATTGAAAAACTATATCTCTACAAGAAAAAAATAGATTTCAAAACTATTGTGAAGACATACATATATTTAGTATGTTTTTATATTGGTTATGAAACACTTAACTAACATACCTATATCATAAATAACATTTCTATAAACATATATTTTTCTTTCCTAAGTATTACATTACACTTTAAAAATCTTTACTAAATAGCATTCTCTCTAGCCAAATAATAATTCTAAGTAATAATTCTAAAAAGCGGAAATTTGTAAAAATCTCCCTGCGGTAATGTTATAAGTAAATTGTAAGTAAAATGCGTAGACTAAGAAGTAATAATTTCGACGTAACTTGACGAGAACGTAGCGATTGGTGGTCAGAGCGCTTGGACGATTTTCAAGAGGCGCGGGTTCAAATTCCATAGAGTTAATTTTTTTATATAATTCTAAAAAAGTATTTAGGAGTTCTGTCTGGTTTTTTAGTTCTCTTGACATATTAGGAAACGTCTGCACATTTCGATTCAAATCCATCCATTTGATAGGTTTTAATACATTTTTTATTGTGTATCATACATTTTTTTAGTTTCAAGCTGCTTTGCATATTGCAGGACACATTTAGTGTTAAGCAAGGAAAGTATACTGTATAGAGATGTTAAGACACGTCACCGTGATTTATTTTAGCAAACCAAGTAAATGAAAGATTTTAAATAGGTATTATATGTAATCTATTGATTATATTTTTATATTTGATTGATCATTCCGTATTGCGTAGTTTAATATTATTAAACAATCAGTCATTGTTCCATTGCGACAAGGCCGGCATTATATATAATCGTATAAAACATTTTAAAGACAACCTAATTTGAACTTTTCTAAAAAAAACCTAAAGAAGTACAAAAGAGGGGTTCTTTAGAAAACAAAGACCAAACAAATGCTAATTCTTTAAAAACTAAACATTTTTCGGTAACATTACCCACGAAATGGGGTGCACTGTCTGCCAACAATATACTCGTACATGTACAATTAATGTATTATTTTTTAAGCTTAGTAAAGCTTAAGCTTTAGGTATTTATTATAAGTAATAATAAAATAAAATTCTTTGATGTAGCACCAAAGTAGTATTTAATCATGAGATAAGCTAAACTAAAATATTCAGGTTTTTCATGTTGTGATGTTAATATATAATATAAATATGATTACTCTTCGATTACTTAGTTAAGGATGGCAGGAGTTACATATTTGTTGGTTCTTTACAAAAATCCTCCTATACTTGATATATCTTTTGAAATATGACAGAATGTCCTAACATTAATATAATACTTAATAAAACTGTGAAGCAATGTATACAAATGAAACTATTCAAAATTATGCGGAGTAGAACGCTGAAATTTGTCACCTAGTGTCTTTGGAGACGGGAGTGAGGGCGGCCATTAGTTTAATATCTTTAGAGAGGCCACTCGTGGCGCAGGGGCACGAAGTGTGACTGTACGCAACTCGTTGTGGTTTCGATCTCCATTCAAGGTATGAAATATTTAGTTACATTTATATTTACAATTCTTCGCTCTACTGTCGAGGCAAAGCGCGGCGTTAAATTCCGCCACTCAGCACGCAATGCCTTCAAAATTCGGCGGAAAGTGGGAAACGCAGTGTTTTAACACAAGGTTCCCTTTGCCTACCATGCTGTGTGTGGGATACAGCGTAAAGTTCAATATCTTTGGAATGTTGCTATAATAAAAATAATTAGATAAATGTATACTTCCATTTGTCCCCGAGTGTACTTCATTTGTCCTAGCCCTCGCATCTGTTGAAAAAAAGGAGGAACACAAAAAGGAGGAAATCATGAAAACGGGGGAAACGGCCGAGTTTATTGTTTTAGATGCGGACATATTTTATTTACTAAGTGGCTACTTTGAATAAAAACGCGGTTACAGTTAAAAAGTACAAAACGTCGGCGTACTCGTGAGATTTATGTGGTACCTTATCTTATTGTAGTCGACGATGCATTGTTTGTTTTATCTTTTTATTTTATTTTATTTTTCTATGTCCAAATTTATATACCACTAGCTATATACTATACTACGACCTTGTCACTGGCTTCGCCCCTGCCAAATTGAAATAGCTAAGAGTTATATATGGCACATGATACATGCAAAATACGCGAGGTAATTCTTGCAGGTACACTCGTACAGGTATATATATCGAAAAAAATGAACTTGAGGTAATATTACCTATAGCATACCTCAGTTACAGAACCAGTAGTTTCTGAGATTAGAACGGACAACCAATAAAATCTTTTCAGCATTATAACATTAATATAGATTAGCAAATTATTATTTTTTAATGCGAATATTAGTACTAAATTAAGAAAATTCAAGCTTTTAAGTCAACGTCAGTCAACGTTAAAATCTAAATATATCCGTTTGAAACAAAAATATTAAAATAATTGTAGCTCAAATTATGCCCAATATATATATTTACAAGCTTTTACTTACGGCCCCGCTCGTGAAATTGAATGGAAACACTCAAATTGTTAGTTAGTGTGGGCAGTAACCGTCAACGAAATTAAAAACGTTTAATAATATAATCGCCATCCTCGACGAATGGAATATCCAACAAAATAAGTTTTCAATCTGAACCAGCAGTTTCTGAGATTAGAGCGTAAAACTAAACATACTCTTCAGATTTATGACATTAATATAGACCATTGTAGATTAAAACAGTTTTAATTTAATATGTCTAACCATAAAAATTAAATTACATCAAAGTTCAGTTTTCTCATATTGATTTATAGATTGATTACAAACGTCGGCGTCGTGATGTGATCTTACGCGATAATCGTCTCGAACAACCACGTTACACGTTTTGCAAACAATATAAATACTCGTACCTACAGCATGTTCTCAAAACTAGTTTCAAATAAGTATAGATTATGTGGTTTTAAAAGTTATTATGTAAGATAATATTTGGAAAAATCTTATGTGAGTTATGAAGAATATTTATGTAATTTTTATTTCTCCGATTTCTTGATAAGATAAAGCACAGCGTTGTTTTCCGCCATCTGGCACACAATGGACAGAAAGTGCTGGACGGATTTGATACTGGGTTCTCTTTACCAGGATATATGCGTGAAGATAAGAAAAAAGTATTACATGATTCAGGAATATTAAACATGCTTAAAAGTATATTTTTGTATACAATAATAGCAAAGGATTGAGTTATATTCCACTATTCAATATGTAATAATTTCCATTGGGGTAGAAATTTATTTAATTTAAAGAAATAAAGGAATTTTAATATTCGAATTGTTTTGCAATTTCAGTTTCTTTGTTATACAGAAGGGTGGATAGAGAGCATCTAATGTTAAGACATTGCGTTCCCTACTTTCCGAATAATATTCAAGACATTGCGAGTGGTTCAACGCCATGCTTTATCGAATACTCGAAAATATTAGAATATATTTGAAATCATCCTCTATATACATAAAGTATCGTGGGATAGTGAAGACGTGCGCGCACCGACGCCCGCGGAACTTCCTACTATCATAGATCACTTAACTACTAGCAATCGAATTATCGGGAAGTTGTTTGGCTAATTTTAAATGTTTTTTTTTATGTTAACGAAGAAACTAGTGTTACGACACTCCACCATTAAAATCTTCCTAAGACGCCCTGTAAAATTCAAATGTGTCCTGCTAATTCTTCAATTTTGAAAAAAAAATAAAACAATTGATAATGTAGGAGTGTACCTATAACTATTTTAAGGGTATAGTTGTTTAGTATTACTTTGGAATAAAATTCTAAACTAGTCAATGGTTTGTTCTTGTTCTTTTCTTTTTGGTCTGTTGATGGAACCTAGTGCATTGACACTTTGTTTTCCACACTCCAATTCCATCCATTTTTTTAACCGACTTCTCTAAGAAAAGGAGGTTATCAATTCGACTGTATTTTTTTATTTCTTTTTTTTTTTTTTTTTTTATGTTTGTTACCTCATAACTTTTGACTGGGTGAACCGATTTTGAAAATTTATTTGAATGGTGAAGCTTCCCGAATGGTCCCATTTTTTTTTGGTCCATGTCTGACAATGGTATCTATGATAAAATCACATAAGTCTTAAATTTGCATTAGGTATGTGCGCGACAAATAGCCGAATAACTCAATGTTGCGCTAACCGATTTTGATGATTCTTTTTTTATTTGAAAGGATACACTTCAAGGATAATTTGGTCAAAGTTTGGTTAGGTTCCGATTATGGAATCCGGTGAAAATTGAGAAAGTTTTAAAAAAATTGATTATGCTGTAATAGTTACAAGCAAAAACTTTTTAAATTGATGTCACAAGTGAGATTCCTGATCGTTGCATTTCTTTTCAACCATTTTCAAAAAAGAGCATATTCTCATTTTCAACCAACTTCAAAAAAGGGAGATTCCGAATTCACTCGAATACTTTTTATGTATGTTCTTGTCAATATACCAAAATGTAACTTTGCACAAAAATAATAGCTAATTAAATGAAGTTTTACATAGAACAATCACAACCACTCGTTGACAACCACCATCACCACTCGTTCAAGAAGCATCATTTTAAGATCTACCCATCACTAAAAACCGTAAAATAAATTAATTTTTAACAAAAAGAAAAACCGACTTCTAAAAACGAACTAAAAAGTGAAAAATAATTTTACAAAGATTTTATAATTTTGAAGTCGGTGTCAAGCTAATGCTACAATAACCTTACTACAATATCTAATTACTAAGCCTGTTTGTTTTACTTGGCACCGACTTCAAAATTATAAAATCTTTATATAATTATTTTTCACTTTTTAGTTCGTTTTTAGAAGTCGGTTTTTCTTTTTGTTAAAAATTAATTTTCATTCATTGCATGGTGACTGGCTCAAGTCAACGTCGTGCGTTACGTTGGCAGAGCAAGAAAATAATTCATTCTCCCGAGTGGGAATGGAACCCATAACGGCCTTGTGCCGTAGTCACTGTGCCGTTGGGATTTTGTGTTTGGACTTATAGAGTTTATCTAAAATCTATGGTTTTTATTTGTTATTTAATAAATAAGTACATTTGGATCGTATATTATTTATAAAATTTCAATTCAATCTGTCTTCGAGTATACCGTCGTAGTATGAGTTATTAATGTTCTAACAAACAGATCATATCTGTACATTTTATATGACCATTTATGGTCACACGCTAACTATGAAGCGGTACAATTGCCATATAAGGGCATGAATCTAAAATGACACTGTGACATTCCGTTGGTTATTCCTATAAATATGTGGATAATTAGATTACTGTTTCTATATTGATTTTGAAATAAACTATATTATACTTTATTTGTAACCTGAATAAGTAAATATAACGTAAATATTATACCTATAGGTAATATTTGCGGCGACGAGTCTCTCCACTCAACACTCAATGCCTTCAAAATTCATCACTAGCGAAGAAATGGAAATAATATTTTAATTAAATATTAGGGAATTAGGGAATCCTCAGGTGGGGAATTGGGGATCGATCCCGAATGGCCTCGACTGGTTTTCTGACATTTGATCTTTTCTGATCTCCAAGCGGTAGTAAGAATGCCTATTTCAATTTAAAATTTCAATAATCAAAAATATACATTTTTGTATGAATGTTAAAATATGAAAAAAAAAGAAAATATCACTGCTAAGAGCGTGTCAAATGACCCGCATTGCGGCGGCGGCAGTTACAAGTGAAATATGTTACTCATTACTAGACCTGATAAACTTAACGATTATGACTGTACTTTACTATAAGGAAGACTAAATGTTAAATTACTCACATCTTTTTGTATTAGTTGGACTGTAAACGCGACGGTTGTGGGTTCGATTCCTACTCGGCGGAATAAGTTATTTTTACTTTCTCCCTCTAACATTAATAATTAGTTTAATAATTATTTTTTTGATGCGTGTTTCAAACACGTTAAATATATATTTTTGCTCAACTGCGCTTTGAAAGAAGTATATATATGTAGTAATGTAAGTTTGTTTCTCTATGGCATTGCATAGAAACGTAAAGGTATGGACGGATTTTGTCGATTCTAGTGTCAAACGATTCGTCTTAAACTTCGATCGTCGCTTAAGAAATGGTAATAAAAAAATATACCATAGCGTCAACCAGCCGTTATTTATGAACTATGTCAAGTTTTAGATTTTCAATAATGATTCTTAATTTGATTTGGACTTGTTTTTTCTTTTTATTTTTATGCAGTCGGTTTTTTTTAATAATTTTATCTACTTGTATCATCTATATTTAAAAGATAGTAACTCTTTTAATTTTTTTACATAACGACTCCACTCATTATATGTTAAACATTTTTTTCGCTTTCTATTGCAAGCAAAATAAATTCTATATAAGCTTCGATAACGCTATGATAACAGGAAAAGTGTAGAAGTTATTTAGCAAAACGATATTTTATATGGCCACCATTTTAAAAAAGCAAGTGAGATACGCTATTCAACATATGTAAACACTAAAGAACAGAGTCTGCCTCCCTGCTATAAGCCAAAGAAACCAAAAAAAATAAGTTAAAACTGCATTTCGATATACCATTATATTTCCATAACACCCATTCAATGCTTAACACCTATCAACAGAGGTATGGGATTGAAATTCGTTATAAAACTTGCTCTAGCATAAAAAAAGCAACGGATTTTCACCTTTATTCCGTTATAATAAGGACTTTACTGGTGTTTTTATGCTTTTGACATTTGACATATTCAAATTCGGACCGCAGTGGTGCAGAAAATGACATGTCAACACGAGAGCTGAACAGGAGGCGACATCATATTTCCGAAATGGAAATGCAGAAAATGCCGATATATTTACTGTGCTAACTCTTTTTGTAAAGGAAAAGTTTTAAATAATAATTTTAGTTTGTATAAAACAAAGATTTATTTTGAAGGCAATAACATAATATTAAATAGAAAATGAAAATATTCTTTACTAACTTTCACTGCGTGGTTAAATGGAAATAAAGACTTGTATACGGCACGTGGTGGTACATTCTAAGTGTATAAGAAAACTGAATTCGCAGGTACTTCGAAAAATTATCGTGATCTACCTATAAATGAACTATTCGTACAAAAAAATACAGTCGAATTGATAACCTCCTTTTTGAAGTAGGTTAAAAAGATTCTATGAATTCGAATCAGCAGTTACTGAGATTAGAGCGTTCAACTAAATAAACTCTTCAGCTTTATTATATTAGATGCTGTACATTGCTTTTCCGATAGAACATAAAAAAAAATTAGCAGGGTAGGCAGAGAGAACATAAGAAGCTAGTGTTAAAACTATACGTTCCTATTAGGATGGTTCCGTTTTTCACTTTTCACAGAATTATCTGCTGCTGGTAACCAGAGAAAGGTAAACGAAAATATAAATATTTCATTCCCCCGAGTGGGAATCGAATTCACAACCGTCGTACACGAAAATATTAAATATTTCATTCCCCCGAGTAGGAATCGATCCCACAACCGTCGCGTTTACAGTCACACACTTGTGCCTACTGTGCTATAATGACCTCATCAAACATATCTTGCTTCTACTTATTGTCCTTAGAAAATTCGCTTGCTGAAATGCATGCATGAAAATACTTGGAAAATACTTTGCCGCACTTGGTCTAAGCACTCCACTGAATGTAATTTGAATCTACAACTATCACGTTTAGTGAACCAACTACATCACAATAATGTCTTATAGTTATAGAAATATTTGATTTTAAGACATATGTATGTTCAGTAACTAAGCATCAGAATTATTTGTTTAAGTATCCTAAGTGAATATATCATTTTACTAGATGTATTGAAAAAAAGTGGTAAATCACAAAGAAAAGATCCGTTTTGAGATTATTATGATAAAATATTTCTATAATGTTTATCCAAACAGAATTAAAGAACATTTTGCATGGATAACATGCAAAAATATTCAGACATCGTCCCAATACTGTATACTGTCTCAAACGCCACCTAGCGGGGAAAGTACTCACACGTGACATCTTCCAAGATGGCCGCTGCCAACTCCATCTCGCGTCTGTCTTATCACGAAACAATCACCAAATACACTAAAACTTTTAAAACGGTCACAGGTTCAAAACCTATTTGACCACTCCACAGCACAACACAATATATTGTCCCACTCAGAGTCGCCAATTAACATCTAATTACTAATTAATTAGAGAGAGCTATGTCTTCACCGACAGCAAACCGTCGAATGAAAAGCTCTGCTATGTTGTTACTGAATTTTATACTCCATCCCAGCAGAGCCTCCAAGTTTGCCTCCTTCAAATTCGTTATGCATACAGCACCAAGGGCTGTTGAATACCGTTCGCGTTTATTTATGAACAGGCAAACTTCTGGTGGGTATAGGCTCGCCTCCCGCTAGGAACTGCCGGGGACAATGCATGCGATCGCTGAAAAAGGGCTTTTTATATATTCAACTTTACTCTGTAGCTCATCTGCAAGTATTATGGACCTAATTAACAAGTTAATATGGACGGACCGCCGCGTCTGCGCACAGGCCGTTATATTTCATCGATGAAGCCTTCAAATTTAAATGGGAAATTGAAAATTGTGGTGGAAAATGTGAATTTCGCTATCATTTTGAATGTATCTTGGATTTTAAAGCAGATACGTAGTCCTGAAACGACTTTGCAATGGTAAGAAGCATCAGAAATTCCACCCCGCCCGACCCCCCTATCACAAAGTATAATGATATCGTCGTCGTTATTATGGGAGTCGTCATAAATATTTCATAGAGGAGGGCCGTAATGACCGAGTGACCGGTGATCGCGACGTGAAGCGACGGGTGGCCACCGCATCGCCTATTTAAGCTGGACTTGACAAGCCATCTATTTTTTCTGAACTTTCTATAATGTTGTGTGGTTGGCTTCACTGTTACTGTAAAAGGGAAAAAGCGAAAATAATGGCCATTTTATGAGCTTCGAAACGGCCAAACTATATTTATCGTCTAGTCTTAATGTCAACACTATAAGTAAGGAACAAATATTATGTGATAAAAACTTGTTTAGTCTAAATATTACACTTAATGACATAGTAGAAATTCGACTATTGATTTAAAAGGACACTTATTACACAGTATAATTTGCGAAACTCAGTAAATAATGATGTTAATTTCAAAGGATAAATTTATTTTATGTTTTTCTTAAATATCATTCACACAGAAACATGGATTTATAAATATATTTTTGCGTTCCATACTATTATAAAACATCTTCCGTATATTATGTATTTATAATCTGTACATATGATAGAATTATATGTATTTATCATCAAATACAGTATATTATTACAAGTTATCTTAAGATAGGTTAGCTATATAGTAATAGTCTCTTCCCTTTTAACTTCACGCACGTGTTGAGTGGCGGAGCTCAACGCCGCATTTTGGTTGACATTTAATAATTAAAATTGCTAAAGTTAATTCTGTAATTGTAAATTCTTCTAACAAGGGTACTTCTTACCCTTTGGTTACATTTATTAGTGGCATATACTCGTATAACTCAGATTTTTTGACCAAAAAAGGATGGCGTGACTTATTATTAGTTTCTCTCTATATAATAAAAGACAAACAAATATTTTAATAGAATTTCATGTAATTATGTATAAACACTTGAATAGCAGTACTAACCATAATTTCAGTTAGTTTCTCTAGTTTTTCGTCGTCTGAAGCTTGGAAGGTCCTAATTATCGTCGGCCACTCACCGTCCTTTGATCACGTGCCTTTGATCGAAACTCGGTTATTTCCGAGTAAAACGGACATCTAAAATTATTCTTATAGTTTTCTTTCATTTATAAACACGTTTATATGATTTTTTGTTACAAATCTAACTATACGAAATTCCTGAGGCTGTGGTAGTTTTCCTTACTGCAAAAGTCTAAAACGCGTAATACTGGTAGAATTAACAGTTCCATGGTAAACAAATACTCTCAAAGACAATAACTTTAAAGTAAATAAATACTTCAAAATGAGTTCATTTCTAAGCGGGTAAAGTATATAGGTGCGCGATGTATAACATCAAAATCTCTATAGCTGGCTGAAAGATCTCGTCGTTGTCTTGGTCTAAAATTACTATAAATTGATTTTAATATTTTAGATTGGATTATATAAATATATTTTTAAAATCATCTTATAAAAATTAAGAAATATCATTCGAAATTAATTTGGATATACTAAATTAAGATTCAATAAAAACACCTCAGCAACGACCAACGAGCTCGCTAGTCCACCCAAGCGTAGTTACACCGATTTCCTTTGACAGAAAACTTGTTAGAGTCCATATTAAAATTCAAAAACGACTGGCAACTCAGCGCCCGATTCCCCAAAACATTATTCAGTGGATTTGAATAATGATTTTGTTTTACTCACACCTTACCTTTGCCTTAATGTATGCGAAGATCTAAGCCCTGTGCTAACTTGGTAACGTGATTTTTGGGACTTAAACACTTTTAAACTTAATTTTGTGGACATTTTAAAGTTTTGGAGCCTTTAGCGAGTCTTTTGTGGTGTATTTTGTAAATTAGGTTTCGTATTATGTAAAATTTTGAATGGGTTTCGCCTGAGGTATTGTGTCTGTTTGTAATTGTTGGGTAATATAGATAAGGTTATAGAAGCTTACTTCTATCCAGTGTCATACTATGTTTTTTCTTATTATTTTACTTATTCGTATGTGTTTTATTTCAATTAATACGCTTTTTTAAATTTAATTGTAACTGTGTAAAGTAAGAAATTGAATTTGACTCTTATGAAACTTGGCAGTTATACAGAGCTTAGGTAACGATACATCAATATGGTAACATTGAGTCAGGATCTGAAAAATGGAACTCTTGGGAGATTACTTGGGAGTAAGTCTTGGTTTTGAAAATCGTGTTTCTTAAGTTTTTATACACAATATATTTTATTAAATCAACAACTGAAAAGTGAAAAACAGAATGCCTTCAATAGAAAGCCCTACTTTCCAAATATAATGCGTAAATATATTCTTAAACCATTTAAGGTAATACAGAGATAGATATAACGACGAACGAAGTGATTTCATTTTGGTCATAAAAATGTTAATGTTGCAAAAACAAATAACGAACTTTATGTATGCGAGGGGGAATTAGCGACGTCTTATTTATCTAGAATACATTTTTGCTCTACTTTTAATACAATGTTGGGAACGTTTCCAGATGTTGATGAAGCTAAAAAAATGAAGAAATTAAGATCTAAATTGAAGGTAAAATTTTGATATTTTCTGTATTCTGTCTCGTGGTAATTAGGCACCGCCTTACGTGCAACTCCGGCGGGTACTCAAATTATCAAGTTAAGTTTGGCTTAGTCCAACAATTTTTAAAGTGACAAACGAGCTATCCTGCCAGTTTATTAACTACTAGGGAGAAATTGTTTTTGTCGCAACTCTGCTCTGTCACAATCTAGGTTCCTCCTTTTTTTTGAATTTTCTGAGAATAAGGGCGAAGCGACGTACCTAAATACCTAATTAACTTCTGTTAACCTAGCCCGGGAATCTTTTAATATACAATATAAAAAATGTGGAGTTTCTTACTATGTCTAGACAAATGCGGCGGTGACAAATCAGGTTCTACTATTAAACATGCTATAGGTATATCTAATTAAATAGAAAATCTATCTTATCATTTAATGTTATTTGAAAGAAAACGAAATATTCAAATTTAGTAAAAATATACAAAAACTACTTAAAGAGAGCTTTATTACAACTAGAGATATATATGTTTAGAGCATTATTTTCGAAGCGTCCAAAGGGCCAGGGTCTAACAGGGGAGTTATTTATCGCACAACAATGATGGATGCTTGAGGAAAATATTGTTCGTAAATTAAGCACCCCCTTAGCCAAAATATACAGGTAGTGATCGAAGATAAATAAATACATATATATGTAGACAATGATATCGTTCTATTGTATGATATCCTGCACCCGTTGGCATTTTCGCTTGCGTGGATGCGCGATGCAAAATGTTTTTTTTCTATTCAAAGAATTTCAAGAATGCTGCCCACATGCCAAATTTGAACTTTCTATGTCGAATATTTTGTTGTGGTGGTGTTTCGTTCGGCCAATTGAAAGCACCAGTGTGACAACACAAAAAAAAATGTTATTATTTAATATTTGTATAGTTGAAAGTTATTGGATTTCATTCTGATTTTCCTAGATTTCTTACTTTTGTAAACATGAGTTTATAAAAAAACTATGTGACGTAGGTACTGTTTTTCTTATTTAGCTTTACGCTGTACCAGAGCATACCAAGTAAAAAAAGCAGCTTCACTCTTTTCTCGCAAAGCACGGTAGGCGGCGGGAAGCCAGAGTCCATCCGTCCATAAGTCCATCCAAATTTCAAGACATTAGCGCGTTAAGAGGTGGAACTTATTTGTTTAACAGAGCTGGAAAATAAAAATAATTAAATATAAACAATGTACAATATAGTCAAAAACATCGCCTATATAGTCAAATGTTGTTCCATTACGCCAAAAAAGTCTTTTTTTATAAGTAAAGCGAATAATTATGTTTTGTCACTACTTATTTTACTATTTTACAAGATGAAAAAAATACGTAGATTTTCATTAAAAAAAAACCGACGTTATCAAAACACCGTATTCCAACGGGCGGTTAAAATATTGTAATGTATTCGTCAGCGAGACGAGAACGGTGCGTCTAAAACGCTCCCGTTATATTTCTTTACTCCTGTCGCTGATTTCAATCAATTTGTTGAATTTTCAACAACAGACGTTTTGTTTTTGTTTGAATTTTGAGCTTTTATTGTGTAAATATGTTAATGATGCACTAAAAATTTACTTAAATTGAGGCAATTTTTCTCGACGTCTTAGTTATTTTAGAGATTTCTTCATAAGCGTGTAGGCATCACAACTATTGTTTAATCAACTACACCTGACTGTCAATTGTTTCAAGCACCCGCTCAGTTTTTAGGGTTCCGTACATTAAAAGGCAAAGATAAACCAAGCTTCTAAATCAAAGCAATTAAAAGACCGCGAAGTTTTTGCCGCATTTTGTAGGAAATTCGCTGCATTATCAAAAACCTATAAAGAACTTCCCGAAGACCTACAGTATTAATGGAATAGGAAACCCTCGGTGGGCGATTCGGACTCGCACTCAACCGGTTTTTTATACATGTACCTATAAAGAAAATATTAATTACTTGTGTTACGTACCTACTGTAAATAAGTCTGAAATAAAATTATAACTGAACAAAAAAATAAGCTCACAATTGACACACGGCCCTTGCGTGTCTAGTTGTCTTTTATTTCAGGCTCGAAACTGGTACACGCTGCCGAGTTTTCAGACATTCGCAAAAACGGAGAGATGGACCACTATTTCTCTGTGGTCAAATCATATAAACATACAAATATGTACAAATATGTACTTGATATTTTAATTAAAAGTAACAAAAGCTGTATTTGGGCGAGTTTGTTTGATCTGGTCCTTATGCAAATGTAAGCCTTGCGGAGGGGCATAAAAAATAACTTTCGTTAGCATCTGTGAGACAGTCTCACTTCATTTAGTAGGGTATGTACCTACTATATAAAAGTTGAGGTGCTTCCCTCGCCGTTCTTAAGGAACGTTTTGAATAAACCTTCCTATGCATGGCTTGTCTAACGTAATGTTATTTGTAATATTTAAAAAAAAAAATCTGATTTCCTATTTTATTTTGTTACAATGCATTATATATACTTATGTTTTAGTTTGTTTGTGTGGTTGTTTGCGCTCACCTCAGAAAGTATCGGTTTAAGTTGATATTTTTTGCGTTATATACTTTATTTATCTAGAAAGGCAGTAACTCATATTACCATAAGTTCATCGTTTCAAAGGAACTCACCGTACCTGAGAGTTACCTTTGGCACCTAGCATGTGTCATGTAAAGCCGTAGATAAAGCCGCAGATAACACCTAGTTTTGATTTTTTTATATAAAAATTTAAACACAGCCAACGAGCAAAACGAGTACACACAATATCAACAGCGGGCTTTACAAAGTTTTTTGAATAATGCGAGTGTTATGACTCGAAATATGCTTCATTTGGCGAGGAAAGTTCGAAACGAGGAAATGATATTCATATTTTTTCCACTTCAACTGTTCACGACGGACGATTTGAATAAAGTGCGTCGACATTATTTTTCTTTTAGATTAACTCGCGTTTATACGACTTAACATTTATATGCATTTTTGAATAAGTTTTCTATTTGAAATGTATGGAACATTTACAGCATCTTTTGGGGTGCCTTGAAAGAACAAATATATAAGACAAGTATAATACATAAGTATACGTAAATAACTCATTAGCTAACTATAATACATTATAGTCAGGGAATGACTTATATACGTCTACTATGCTTACCAGAGCAGTGCAATACGGTGTCCGCTTGTAAGAATGACGGTAGTAGTTTCGATTTCCACTCAAGAGAGTGATTTCTTTTTAATTTTCTCATTGTGGTAACGAGACAAGGCGCGCGAAGTCTCGACGCGAAATCTTAGAGATGGGGGGTGCTGGCGAAAGGAATGTCTTAACACTGAGTTTTCCCTATCTATCCCTCTACAAGTAGAATGAACCGTTAAGCTAAAGAAAAACAATTCTAAAAACACTAATACCACACTGTACATAGTTGCACAAACAATTCACAAAGTTCAAACTCGAAACCGCATATTTGTCTTCCCTAGGTATTTACGCCAGACGAAACTTAATTTCGCCCTCGCCCAAAGAAAACTTGCGTTTTAAATTAATATTTCTTTCATTAAAATCTTGTAATATTTTCTCTGCTGCATGCATAAGTAATGTCTATGAATAAAGCGCAAAAACTGCGGTAGGAGCTCGCGACGACTGGATTCCTTGCGATTGTTCCACGGTTACTTATTTAATTGATTGCCATCGAGCAAATATTGATTTTGGGTACGGATTCTTTGGGAAACGTTGTTTTAGTACGTTATGGTTTCGTGGTTAATAAGAAACATGTGAGTAGTGGATACGAATTTTCATGATTTGTTTTATTAGTTGCAATATTTTTAGTTTAGTTTTTATTCACTTATAGATACTTTTTTTTAGGTTCACACTATATTCTGCAAATGGCATTGTAGGCAGAGGGAACTAGGGAACCTAATATTAAGTCCCTCCTTTCGCTAGTAACACTTTCGTTAGGTACCTGAGAGGTTTTCCTCCAAATTATTGAGGCATTGCGTTTTGAATTTGAGTGGCGGTACTTACGAGTACATGTACTTTATTGGAAAATATATGTCTGTACAGACTGCAGTTGTGAATAAAATTATCTATCAGTGGAATGTCATATACATTCCACCTCTATTTTTTTTATTTTTTATTTTGACACTGCATCCCGCAAATAGCAAAGTAAGCAAAGCAAACCTAGTGATGAGGCACTCCACTTCCCACTTTTCGCCCAGTTTTGTATGTATATTATAATTTATATAATAGGAGTGTCGTTCACAATCCGATACGTATATTGTATTAATATAAAATATAATAAAATTGCGGGTAAACTAGTTAATATTCTGCCCAACCCTTTTAATTTTCCCTAAAATTGGGAAGCAGGTGTTGTATAGCGACCGTTTGATGGATCAGTTATAGAAAAAATACTTTTATAAAACCTCCACAGCCACTCAGTCATGTTAATTTATAAAGTATTGCTATTTTTATTTATAATTTATATAGTGAATTAATCATAACCGCCTTTAAATAAATTATCTATTTATTCAGTTACACACGGGATACAGCTTGAAAGTTAATAAAACTATAGATTTTTTTGGTAATTTCTTGTGGGAACGTGACAGGTTTTGATTGAAACTGACAAGACAAAGAAAAAATTTTAAACGACTGGAAACTATTCAAGTCAAAACCTCCAGTTTATGCAAAAAGCAAAACTTTCAATGTCAGCTTATTTAAGATATTTTTAACTTCAGGCTGTAGGCCCACATATAACAGGATAGGCAGAGAAAACACGCAAGGCCTCGAAAATTGGGCGGAAAGTGAGGAGCAGAGTAATTTAACACTGAGTTCCCTCTGAATGGCCAGTAAACAAAAGAAAAAAAAATATCTCTATGAACTGCCTAGATATGTAAGAATTTTGCCTCTATGCCTGGAAAATATATCCAAAGTTAATAAAAACCGTTCAAAGCAAGTCAATCGCTATGCATTACTTGACGCATGGCTTGATCCTCAATCTTCCCCAAAATATAGGCATTAGATGTCTAATGTGAAGGATTTACAAAGACAGAAGCAGCAACTATAAAAGTCTTTTTAACACTTGGATCGCGAATAGTTCGATCTTTTGGAAAAGTCTAAAACTAAAATGTCTTTTAGAATTAGTCCTTTATTTAAAATAGGTTGTTACTAGGTGATTTCTTGAAACAATTAGATTGTCTTAGTGTTCAGACACTACGTTCCCTATTTATTATTGATAAATAATATTATAAAAATACCTTAATACATACATATGTTTGTACAAGTATATATAGACTTTTTACGCGGCTTGTCTGAGTGCTCCCGAAGTAAAGTATGTGCATAAATTGACTGAGGTATGATTCCGCACCTTTTGACATCACAATGGCGGTGGGAAGAGAAAATTAATCATAGGGGATTATATAATATAAATGTGTGAATTGTTGTTTGTTTGTACTTTTATTATGTTGTAAAAGTCTCAGAAGTTTAGAAAGTCCTATTTATTTATATTTGTATTAGTATTTAAAATATAATATCCAGGACTGCAAACGCACGATTCTGATCCGGTGAAAAATCTCGACCAGTATCTTAAGAGATCGTATCTCAGAAGGTAATATTATTTTAGACAGGACACATTGTGAGGAGTTTTCTCTATCTGGACCCCTGACCCACCATCGGACGAGTATTTTTTTCTATTTTTTATATTAATTTATATTTAAAAATATAAAACTGTACTGTACTGTCTGACTGTAAGACTGATTGTAAAATTTAATTATAAAATTAAAAATAATATTAAATAAAAATTGGAATTTTGCTCCTAAAACTAGGTTTTTAAATGTAAATTAAAGTGCAAAGTCTGCTTGAAGATTTATTGTCGTAGCATTTTCACCTCTCGTCACGTCAAAGACGGTCGGGTCGCGTCGCCTCCCAAATGTATGCACATAACTTACCCAAAGCTCTTAGCCACACTACAGATTTGGAAAATTTTAATGTGATCTAGTTTGTTTAGCTTGTTTATAATTTGCTTATACTTTGTATTTGTACCAGCTTTATACTTGTAATACTTGTAAAATACTTTTTATTAGACTGATAGATTTAAAAAAAAAAAATGTTAGGTTATAAAATATTTTGTAAATTATATAAAACATTGTATTTTGAAAAAAATATAATATATTTATGTTGTACTTTATTCTTAAACAGTTCAATATTTTTTTTCTGCTTGGCAGAACCTCTTTAAAGGTTTAGTCGAACCCACCACTATCATTTTTACAGTAAAGCATACAAATTTTCATATAAACAAAATACAATTTGAGAAAAAGCTATGAAGGGTGGTTTTCGTGAGGTGTTCAATTTAATTATATACGAAAGTGTAATAAGCTTTTATAGCGCGTTTATGTCTTTATTCTCGAGTGAATGTTATATTATACGAAGTAGGAAAAATACAGTGAAATGTATTTGAGAATGGGTTGAGGGTTTTTATTATGAAGATGTATTTTTGTAGGAACATTTCAAATGATAGGATTAAGATTGTGTTGTTTTTTATAATAACTTTTTTTTAGTTTTACTCATTTCTTATAGATAAGTCTTCTCCTCTTAACACGTATGGTGTTAATAACGTTGATAACAAAATACCATACCTCAGAGACCCATTTTATTAAGTGACCTAAGCTTGGACTTAACTCTAATATATTTAATTTCTATCCTAAAAGATATATTGTATAAAGGGTTACATTAAAACGATTCTATTTCTAATATCAATACAAATATTTTTAATTTCGAACCAGTAGAAAGATTAAATCAATTAACCAAAGAAACTCTTCAGCGCTACAATATTATTTATATAGATGTGCAGCCGTCGTAGCGTAGCTAATTCGTCGTAGCTAATTTTAAACGCCATGGTTGCGCCAATCATCAGGCAATCTTCTTATTAAAATTCGACAGAAAATAAGGAAAGGAGTGTCTTGACATTAGGAACCCTCTACCTACCCTCCTATATGCGTGATACGTTGTCTAAGAAAGTTTAATAAAATATAACAAAGTGCTAAGTCTTAAATATTTTTAAGAAGAAGTAAGAGTATTTACGTAATGTTTCATAATCTCGTTATCCCGAAGCATGAATATGGAGGCTGTTAATGAAAGAAAGCGGTGTTAATCTCGGAACTTCGAGTTTTAATTAATACAATCTAAATAAATACAAGGGTTGAACGGCTTATATTGGACAGGGGTGGATTTTACAAATTTTTTCTTTCTTTGAATAACTAAAAAAAGTGATAAAAGAGGCAGAGAGAGATCTCGGTTGATAGTGGAGGAAGAAGACGTAAAAGCTTGAGTGCCCCCGGAGACCATGTATAGAGAAATCGATGACAGTGGACGAGGCGAAAGAACTAGGTTTATATACAGACATCGTAGCGTTAGGTGTTCTGCTGTCTCTGGAATACAGCGTGAAGCTAAAAAAATATTATTTAAGTATTTTCATGCAAGTACAAAAAGCTCCCATCATTATGTCTAAATATTCATAATTATATGACATGTAATTTCGTTCAGCTCTTTACATATTTATGAAGATATTGTATAGTTATTTTCTTCAATCAGACTGGAAATTAATAGTATATATGGAATAGTAAATATGGAAATATTTACTTTTCTAAATTTAAGATATAAAAACTCGATACTGGTTTCAAAATTAGTCTGTTTTCAAAACTGTTAATTAAGTTACTAAATCATAAATAAAAATATACATTTTAGAAAAAAAAAACAATTTTTCAGCTAATCCGCCCCTGTACATTCATCTCAACAACTAGCGACCCTTCTGTCTTTCATTAACCGCGGAATTTTATTAAAAACCTCACCTATTCATCTGCCGCCGTAAACTCACTTTAAAATTTACATTCTATTTTCTGATTAATTATGCCATTTTTTTTTATTTTCTTTTATCTGAAAATTGATTAATGATAGTTATAGCTTATAAATAATTAATATTTAGCTTAAAGAAAATGAAAAATGATTTTATGCAAGCTTTATATGAGCCTAAACCCTAGTGTTTTCCTAGAAACCTTTGAAGAGATCCACTATTCGAGTCATGGCTCTATCATTAGATTTCATTACTTTACATTATAAACTTATATATCTACTAATAAGTACAATACACTTCCGCCGAATTCTCGAGGCATTGCGTGCTTGAGTGGCGGAACTGAACGCCGCGTTTGGCTTCGTTACCAATGAGGAAATGAAAATATTAAATCTTTCACTCCCCCGAGCAGGTATCGAATCTTTAACCGTCGCGTTCACAGTCGAACGCTTGTGCCCCTTCGCGTCGATGGCTTCTAGTATTTGTACTATGTAGTATTTGTATTTGTTGTAAAGATAAATGTATAAAAATAAAAAAAATACACATTAAGAAAGTCGTATACGAAATTTTTATACCATAATAAAAGTAAAGTAGACTTTTGAAGTGGCATTAAAACGCCTAACGGGTTTAAGACCGTATTCGACGCGGCGTTATTCCGTGAGAAAAACAGCAGGTGGATATTAAAATGTTTCATGTAAATTTCAGGCAATATTTCAGAAGTGAAACTGTCTGTCTGTCCAATTTGGTATTCATGGAGGACTTTTAGTTTGCAGCTCCTTTTTTTTAAGCGAACGCAATTTTGCGAAGGAAATTTGTGATTTGGTGCCGTTGCTTTACTGTTAGTATGTTAGGTAGTTATCTCTGACGTTTTTTGTCGTGGTTCTGTGTTCGATTTCGTGAAGTATTTCAATTGTTAAAAAAATGGTAGGTGAACTAGTTTGTAATTATTTTATTTTCTCTTGTAACAAACACCTTTTATTATATTTATAATACAAGGCTTATATTGTATACAGTTATAAAATTTTTCAATATAAAACTTTCTTCCACCAGAGTCCTATCTCTCCTCCTCTGAAAGATATTGACATCTATGAATATAAAGTGGTTATTTAGATATAATGCCACATATAATATAAATAATACAATATATAATAAAATTTATCAGGAACAAAAATATATAACATTAGATTAAAATAAAATAATAACATCAAAATAACACATTGACTACAATTTATGTCAAAAAATTGTATAATTATAGAATAATAAGTTAGAGCGGGCGAAGCCGCGTTTGTGTCGCTAGTTAAAATTTAAAATTATCACTACCCGATCGCAACTACAACTACCACCTTTTAACAAACCTACAAACATGAATGCATCGCGTGTAGAACTATAATCTATACATATATAAAAGGACTTGTCTTCACTGACTGAGGTAAGACGCACGCACAGCCGTAACCGCTGTGCGTAGAAACGTGAAATTTGGACATATGTTTACTTTCATAACCTGGACATCCACTAAGAAGGGATTTTGAATTTTAACCCTAAAGGGGTAAAATAGGGGTCCAAAGTTTGTATGGAAAAAATTTTAAATCGGCACCGATTCTTATAAAATTTGAAATTCAGACTCTTAAAAGTATTTAATTGAACACGTGTTTCATGGTTTTCTAGAATTCTTTCCATAAGGGTGCAAATAAGGGGTTGAAAGTTTGTATGGGAAAATCTTTAAATGGCCACCGATTAGAAACCTAGACTCTTAAAAGTATTTAATTGAACACATGTTTCATGGTTTACTAGAATTCACCCCTAAGGGTCCAAATAAGCAGGCGAAGCTGCGCGCGCCCACTAGTATTTCATAATCTGCAACGATGACTTCTAATAAAGAAAATTAATTACTTCATAAAAAAAAACTACTTTTGCCAACAATATTAATTTATGATATAGGGGACAATTAATTCGCAATCTATTTAATGTATCGAAGTCATCATTAATAGTGTTGTAATAAATTAACTTTTTTAAAATTTAATTTATTTCATGATATTTTTTTTAACTTCACGCTGCACCTTGTATACAGTAGAGTAAAGCAGAGGGAAATTAGTGTTAAGACTTTCCGTTCTCCTCTTTCCGTCAAAGTTTCGCACGTTGTCTTGTTCAAAGAGTGAGGAAATGAAAATAATTCATTCTCCGAGTCGTCGTGTCTCAGTGAAAATATGTACTCTGATGATACACGATAGTTTAGGGTTCGAGTTTTATTCGTGGGATTATTTCAGTTTTTTTTTTAATTTAGCAGAAAGTGCGGGACCGTGTGCGAACACCAGGTTACGTCAAAAATCGACATTTGTTAATTCAAATTTCGTTGAAATATTTATTTTGGTTTGAATGGATATAGGCATTAGTTTATCTACATACATAAATATTCAATAGTGTCAAGCGGATAGTCGAGTTACTTTATTTTTTATTATATTATATATCATCGTATATGATACTTCCGAAGACGAAAAGCCGAGAGATTGGTGTTGATCATGTTCGTCCTTTAAAATTCTTATAATAGAGGTAGTAAACCTGCTAACCGCCTGCTTGCCAACCGGCAAGCATTGAGTTGTGCTGACATTAGGCAGAAGATTAGATAAGGAGTGTCTTAACACCAGGTTCTCTCTGCCTACTCTGCTATATGCGGAATACAGAGCAAGACAAAAAGAAATTCTAAACTAGTGACTGAATAGACTAAATGCGAACGAAGGCAATTTTTATCGCTCCCGTACGAATTTCAAGAATCCCCTCTTCCATCATCCTTAATTCTCCCCTACACCCAAAGAGCTTACATATCATATTTCAGCGTTCTACCCCGCACAGTTGCTGTAACTTACCTGTAAGTCACTCAGTAGCGGAAAAGTTTTGTACACAATTTTCGTACCAAATATACGACATATAGAAAACAAGTCTTATAATAAAAATTCTTGGTAAAAACTCACATACATATATTCACTGAAACAAAAGTAAAACGTCGACCACTTGACGGACAAACGCATCGTTCCCATTTCATTTCGACATTTCGACGTTATCAAAACAAAATGGAAGGCTACTTGAGAATATCACTCAATGCCCCGGATATTTTTCAAAGCTTTCTCGTCCTGTTTTTATCCTACTTGAGTGGTAATGTGCTGAATTCATACATAAGGAATAAGAAATGGTTGTGTGGAGTGCTGGCAGGGTGTAGGGGGATTGTTTCTTTTGCTTGCTACTAGGGGGTGGTCCGTACTGTAGCCATTTTTAAGGGTTGGTTGTGTCTTGAGAATAATATTTTCCATTTATCGAGGACTGCTATACTATATATACCCTACCATAAGGCTGACCTGCATGTTGTCAGAGTTACATAAAATATTTCTCGTCTACAACTAAAATTTATTATTATTATACTATCACAATCTAAATTCACTTATCAATTTAAAAATTTACTTCAGTTCGAATTTACAACTATGGATTATATGTCCATACTTTTAATAACATGTTTTTTCTTTTTTGTCTCTTTATAAAATTTCTGTCTCAATAATTGTTATAATTTTTCATATAAGTATATAATTGAATAAGAGGCGACCCTACTTTTATCTCTTATAACGTGGGCGGCGCGAGCCAAGCCAACGTTAGCTATGTGTATATAACAAATAAGGTCTTCTTATATAAAACTTTAGTTTTAAGCTTTGCTCAGAAAGCTTATGTACTTGACCATTGTTATATAGACTTTTAAATATGGCGTCGTGAAGTAAATGACCGAAATAGTTAAGTTTTTTTATTCGTTTTTTTCAGCTGCACTCTATATCCAGCATACAGCAGGATCGGCAAAGGGAACCTAGTGTTAAGATACTCCAACCCTCATGCACCGACGGATTCTCGAGGCAGAGGGTTGAACTGTGGAACACAAAGTCGCGCTTTGCCTTTTTACCAGAGCGATGAAATGTAAATATTAAATATATTCATTCCCAGGAGTGGGAATCGAACCCACACCCGTCGCGTTTACAGACACAATTATTATTTTGTAAAATTTAATAAGACAGCTGTTTTTGTAGTTCAATCAAACTCTACTTAGTAGTAGAAAAAATCTCTAAATGTTACAATTAAAAATTAATTAAACTAGAATTATATCTTTAACTTAAAAAAAAAAGGTTAAAAGATATATAATAAAACAGTATGAGCTTTTGTTAAACACGTGATATAGTGATTTATTTTACTGTATGTTTTACTAATTTTTTAACATACTACTACTTTTTTTACTTATAAAGGATTTTTTTTGATCAATATAATAATACTGTAAAAGTTATACGTAGCGTTTGGCACTCCGTTCTCTCTGAGTACCCCGCTAGGGATAAAGCGTGAAGCTAAGTTAAGTTTAAGTTATACTTATTTCTAAATTTTCTAGTGTGATTTGAGTTTCCCGTCGGCTTTATAAGCAGGTATCACTGGTAAATGATAGTTGGACTGATATCATATTTTTTTAAATTCTGTTGCCTATGTCCTGTATGTACTGTACATTCTGTCCAGTCCAGTCCTGTCCTGTGTATGAATATGTATGTTGATAGAATAATTTTGTTAAAAATAAAAAAAATAAATATTATTTTTTTGAATTATTTTGATAGTTTCTCATTCGTTTTTTAAAGATTTATAAAGATTTTATATTTTTTATAATTAATGTATATTCATGTTTCATACAGTAAGTACTAAATGCTTTACGATACAAAGAAATTTATGACTAAAAATTGTGCTAGTATCGAATAGCAGTGGACTTAATTTATATAAAAGTATAATATAAACAAAAATCTTTGCATGTATCAATAAAAAAACTTGATAATTATTTTAATTACCAAAACGAACCATCATTATAATAAAAAAAATGTCCTATACCAAAGTGCTAATCGCTCCGAACCCCACCATAACCAGCCATACAAAAAAATACCAAAAACACTTTCATATTAGTCCCACAAAAGTAAATATATAGTAAGAAAACAATCACATAGCGTCCTCTTGTATTCTTGTAACGACCTAACAAATGTTCTGTTTAAAAGCAACAATGGCGACCACTTTGCTAACCGCTATACGGCAATAAAATAAAAATCTTCCACTCGACTTGTCCGATAAAACTAATTAATACTCGACGACTGGCGTACGAATGCTATTACATTAATGGAGGGGGACGGAAGGGGGACGGCAGGGGATGAGGTCACAGCATCTCAATGAGATGAGCTATCTTGTTCACTACCCGCGTATAACCGCGTATGTGACATTTTACAGTGTCTCTATCTATATAGATAACCTAGGCTATGATAGATAACTAGTGCAGTGTCCAGAGTGATTCTTAAAGTGTTAGTTTTGGGTTTATTTAATTTTTTTCTTCTGTCCCACACATTCCGTTTCCCACTCTCCGCCGTATTCTGGAGGCATTGAGTGGCAAAACTCAACGCTGCGCTTTACCTCGACTACAGAGTCAAAACATAAATCCTTTTTTTAGGATGCCACAGAAATAGGATGGATTGCGGGAAACGGAATGTCTTAACACTAAGTTTCCTTTGCCTCTGCTAAAGCGTGATGGAAATCTCATTTGAGGTATTCCAGACATTATTATGGGGCAACTGTAACTTTTGATGGTATATGATATGAGATATATGAGTTGATTTTTATTCAGGTAAAACTTTATATTAAGTATATTTTTGTTATTTCTTTTATTAATGATTGAAAAATAATGACAAAAATAACCTCTAACCCTAAAAAAATATTTTCTATTAAAATATTTTATCTTTTACTCAGCTACCAGGTTATATACTCGCTTAATACATTTTCAGTAAAGCCAAGGTATACTTGGAGTTGGTCGGTTTAAGGTATCAGAGGCGAGGCATGAATAGTCATAGAAAAACCACTGACTTTCATTAAGGGGGCCGGCTATTTGTGATTTTACTGCTCTCGCCGAGATTTAATCACGGCCCTATGTTTGTGACCTATATTTTACGTTGATTTTCTGTTATTTTATATTAGCTGCTAGGAGTAAGCTGCTAACTTACTTTTTAAATAAAGGCCAAAGGAGATATAAAATCATGCTTTTTCTTAAGATCAAGTAAATTCGTCTATTATTTTTCAGATTTAACTTAAATTAAATTTAAATAGATAGCTTATTTTAATGAATATAACTTCATGGTGAATAAAAGTTTTCCTATTATATAAAGAATTTACAATTTAGATTACTCTAAAAATCATATATTACTTATCTGTATTAATTTTACTGAGCTTTTCTCTACACGAATGTCTTTTTTGTTTTTTTTTTTAACTTTCAACAAGTTAACTCATTATACATGTATATAGATAAAAAAAATAGCTAATGTTAAAAACCAAACAAATTACCCACTATATACTTGCTATAAATATTTCCATTTAATACTCTGTACACGTTACAACTACAATCCCATTAATTACAACTTAAGTGAGTCACATGACAAATGACTTGAGAATTTCAAGCACCATGTTTCAGTTTCAGCTGTCAGTTTTTGTTTTCTTGAATAAGTAATTAAGTGCCTACGTTAGTTTTTATTGCTTTAATTGAAATAGAGAATAGTTAGTTTTTTAATGTTTAATTTTTACCTTAACGTGTCCTTTGCATGTCTTTGCATACCTCTTTCGTCCACTGGGACGGGATATGTGATCACATTTAATTTTCATATTATATGGTCTATTTACATAATAAACAAGGTTTGACGTCAGATTTTAACTTATATTCTGTATTGTCAGTAAATTAGTCAAAAAATAGAGAGAAAAAAAGAATGACCATACTGATCTCAAGTTTTTTACTACACTTAATAAGGCATATAAAATAATAGGAAAACATACAAAATACCAAAAGGCATAAGAGATATTAGAATTTGTGCCTGTTATCTATTTTCTGCAAGAAATAGTAATTTTATACGTAAATATTATTTATTCTGCTATTTCTATTCGTATTATTCGTCATACCGTCGCTCTCAGGTTTCGTATATTATCACAGCTAAGGACTGCTCAGTTACAGTCGTAGTTATTATGTGTGAAATATTACTATTGGTATAAGTTTATGCAGTTAATATCTTTGATTGAAGATTTTTTGTGTTTCTATATTCAACGATTAATATAAAGAAAAAGGATCACCTAGGCAGAGATTCAAGTTAAAAAATAAAAAAAATAGATATATTAGGTTTTTTATTTTCACGCTGTTGGTATTTCACATTTAAGCATAGTGGACAAAGGAAACCTAGCGTCAAGACACTCCTTTCCCCACTTTTCGCTCAATTATAGATACTTTACATGTTGAGTGGCGGAACTAAACCCTACTTTGTCTTGTTACCGGAACGAAGAAATGGAAATAATTTATTTTTCCGAATGAGAGTCGTGCTTACAGCAGACACTGTGCCGAAGACTTCAAAATAGAAGTTCCTTTTAAACATGATGCTTGGCGATATATAAATGATAATGATAAACAAACAGACAAAACGACGGATGTACTACCAGTTCAAGAAGCAATCTGTAACGCTAGTAACAACTGACGAAAATTATGCACCATCCAAACTGTTGGTAGTAAAAAGCATCTTCGTCTGGCGAGGATAGGCCACTTGTCACTGAGATAAATCGACTTTACCATCGCCTGTTACTTATAGACCCTTGAAGTAAAGTTTATCTGACATTCTGTTACATAATTACAACTCTTATTTCTTAGTCAATAAGGGTGACTTCTCTATTGAATAAGGTCAGATACATCTTTGTACGTCGGAGGGAGACATTGTAACAAGGAATAATGGTCGCGGTTATGTTCTCGTTATGATAAATTTGTGATTTAATTACGTTTCTTGGGGATACGTTCACGTTAGTACTGTCTTGATATCACATTTGCTATTTACTTTGTCGTGATTTATTAAGCTTTTAGGTGTAATTTTGTAGATAAATTATCTTGGTGTTACTTTTTAGTTGAATTCATTAGTGATATGATTTTCTTTATTTTCTTATATTTTGAAAATCATCATGACGAGTCGAATAATGTAAAGCTGTGCATTACATCACTATTTCTAAAAAAATTTTTGGTGAATCTCTCTTAGGGATAAAACTATTACTATTACTATTTAAACTATTTTTAAATCTCTAAGAGAAGGTGGAAAATCAAAAACGAAGTGTCCTTACACTATATTCTTTCCACGAACTACCAATCTCAAAAGCCGAAAGAAAATTTCAAGCATTACTACTGAATTATTAAAGCATTAACCGATTAACCAAATTTTTACACGAAATATAAGAAAAATATCAATTTAAGATTAAACAAGAGCCAAGACCATCATTCACTGGGGTGGTGATCAATCTTAGCTATAGTACGGCTACGAGCCGGTAGATGGCATTCATTATGCATACTGATGACCCCCGGTAATGAGCTACGAAACATTTGGCTACGAATTTTATATAAATAAATGTAAGGAAGATTAAAATATTATTGGATTTGTTATTTTGGTACTTATTTAATGTTTTTTTTATGTGTTTAGCAGATTATTTGTAACTTTTGATTTGTTTTAAAGTTATGTGGAAATTAAATGCTGCACTTTTTAGTTAAACTAAGAATATTGTCAAATTCTTAATGCTGAAAATTACATTTTCTTTTTAGCTTCAAAGAATATGGGGAATGGAGTGTGTTGTTCAGACACTCCATTCCCCATTCTGCCCAATTAGCGAGACATTCAATGACCTCGTATTATATAAAATTAAGCATATTTTATTTTAAATGATTTTCCTTTTTTAATCATCATCTCTCTTCCGTATCAGTGGAGGAGACCAATTAAATATATTTTTTAATTATATTTAAATTACAAACGTTATTTTACTCGCAAATTAAGATACAGTGAGAAACGCAAGTGTCTTAATGGGAATGGAGTGTTAATACTAGGTTACCAGGGTCCCTCTACCTACCCTGCTATGTCACTTCATACAATTATTTGTATATTTTCATACATGTTTTACAGTAAGTTCTTTCTACCCACCCTCCTATATGCGGGATAATGCGTGAAAAATATATTATTACTTTAAAAGTCAATACACAGCAAGTAAACGGTTTGTCAGTTCGCAATATAAAATAATACTTCAAACGTGACAGCCAAGTGGACCCTAAAGTTTACACATCACTAGCTTAGGGACCTCGCGTCGACGATCAAAGATTGAGTTGTTATTTCATCATATTGGGATAATAAATACGTTTATTTTATATATTTTTGCCCGACTATATCAGAAAGAGGGTAATGTTTTTCATATGTCTGTCCAGTGAAATTTTGGCAGCCATGAGCCCATATGGTAATTTTAATAGTTTTATCGTAAAACCATGTATAAGATACTCTAGGTGTTGAGATGAATTGGAATGATAGAAAGGTTGTTGTGAAATTCTATTCAAGTAATGTTGTTTTATGTAATGTAATGTCAAAAATGTAGTTATATATTTTTATTTGACAAAATGCTACAAGTAGAGTAGGCTAAGAGAATAAGTCAGTTCTTTAAAATGCAGGTAACAATTAAAAAGTAGCTTTCAGCATGCTGTGCTTAGTTAGCATTTTTCCTGTATAATAAGATAGGAAGAGGGGACTCAGAGTCAAGGCTTTTCTTTCCTTCCCTATTTGAGACATTACTTATTGTAATTGGGGATGGAACTTAACTTCTTTATTTAACAGAGCAGAGAAATGAAAATAATTTCAATGTAATCATTATCCTAAGGGAAGATAGACCCACGACCATTGTCTACGGACAGACCCAGTCAGGTCTCTCAAACGATTAAACATTCTATATCAGATATAACTCCAACTATATTATTGATCCAAATCTCTCCAGCATGAGATGACCACTATAGGAGCATGACCAAGGAAACGCAATATGTTATACAATTTCACTTTACTTAAAGGAATAAACAATAAGGCATCGAACAAAGAGGCAAGTAAGTGATAAATTACAAGCTAACCGCACTCCAATCCATCTTCCTCACGTATGTTGGGAACACACTGTTGATAATACACTATTGTACTATTATTTTTTCATGAAAACTCTCTGAAATCTATTTATATCTGGTAAGAAATAAGTCTAAAAGATATAGCGCAGCGTTAAGTTCCGTTCAACACGCTATATCTTCAATGAGAGTAGAAGGTGTTTAAACTGTAGATTTTGTATCACATAGAACTTGGTGATAACCATGCACACAATGGTAGTGCAATTGGAAAATATTTGATTATATATTAATTATATACAGTGTATGTGTGATTGATACTGAGGAATAATTACAATTAAAACAACAATAGAATTGATGATGATGATGATGATGCTGCTGATTTAATTTTAAATTTAAATCAATAAAGAATAGGACCATCTATAGACATTGGCAGCCTGAGCAAAAGACAAGAAATATATTTATGTTTTAGATAAGATAAGTTGCCCAAAGAAGAACAAATAATATTCTAACATAAAAAAAATAGAAAATTTGATTGATTTCCTTAGTTTGAACCCATCCAATATCTTACAAGCAGCAGCAACAGAGTGACAGAACACTGGCTTCTCTATTACCTAAGAATATACTGTGGCGATAAGAAAAAGTAACAAAAATTCGTCCGTGTGTCCTCAGTCCGAGCGGGTCCACTTATTATGCACCCTGAACTGGCCAACGCAAGAAAAATAAAGAAAATTTATCGAGTCCGCTACCGTTATGTTTTATTGTTATTGCTGGCCTTTTATTATATCAATGCTTCGTTTTTCTGGTCTTATTGATAAAAATAGATATACTTGAGGGAGATGTTACCATGATATGTGGTTTTCTATGGTGGTGAGTTGCCAGTTACTTTAAATGGATCTAATTTGATGAAATTTTGGATGGCATTTCCCTTTTAAAGCTTATTATATTATTTATTTTGTAAGTTGGTTTATACTTCATTGTTAGATAGTTGATCTGAAGACGGCTTGATTGGACGATCGGGAGTCCTGGTGCACCATAAGCCTGAGACATCACTTTATTTAAACAAATAAGATCAAATAAATAAAAATATTAACATTTTAAATTAATTAATTATATTTATATTGCTTCAATTTTATTTTATAGAACTTAATAAGTTATATTGTATGCAAAATAGGCATGTAAGACCTTTCTTCACGGTAACCTTGCCAAATGCAGAAGATAGGTTAAGATAAGAAAAAGTGTTATAAATCCATAGAATATACTAATTATACTAACGAGTAAGACAACGCCTCCGCAATAAGTCGCTTAATCCCATTTCTTATCTAACACGCTAATGTCTTTGGATTTGCATCGTCTACAAAAACGCTAATTTGGGAAGCTTTCACCAATTGTATCTAAATAGCTACGATTTCCTTGAAAGATTGTATATATATATATATCTATAATACTTATAATTTTAGAGAAGCATTAAAAAAAAACATTAAGTTATTTACTACTATATCCAAATATAAATAAAAGAACATCAACACTCATAATTTAAAAAAAAATACAAAATTTGGAACGATGCATCTTATTTCCTTATATTTTGGACAAAATTATTACTGAAACAAAAATAATACTACAGTTTAAAAATAACGTGTAAAGTAAACTCCTTTGACTCGCAAAACCAATGTATATATTCATGAACCCACCAAGACCGGAGCTTTGAAATTAAGAAGATTTAGAAAAAGCTCAGTGGAGCTTTGCTGGAATCAAAGGATATGGTAATTGAGTAATTAGTGGCGCCCTCTTGTGCGGAGAGGATGAACTTACGTTGTGTTTGTGTTTTAAAGCTTATTTAATTTGTTTATATACTTACCTATATTTGTTTTTATACCTACAGAAATAATATTTTTTGTTTTTTTTTTATTTTAGTGATGATTTCTTTTTTATTGTGTTTCTAATGGTGATAGTATTTAGTTTTGTCTTTAAAATGTTTTTTTTTTCTAATTAAAATTTTGTTCCTAATTCATTTTTATATTTGCTACTGCAATATATAGATATTAATTTGTCCAGACAAATTACAAAAAATTGTAAGCAAAACAGAAAATTCTTAATTATTTCCCTTTTTTTATGAAAGTTCATCGCACATAGCAGGCCAGGTAAAGGGAACCTGAGAACCTAGTTCTAAGACAATCCGTTCCCATTAAGACATTTCCGTTCTCCACTTTCCATCGATTTTGGAGGCATTGCGTGTTCAGTGGCGAAACTCAACGCCGCGCTTTACTTCTTTACCAGAACGAGGAAATTAAAATATTAAATATTTCATTTACTTGAGTGAGAATCGAACTCACAACCTGTCACATTTACAGTAGCACGCTTGTGCCCCTGCGTTATGACTGGCTTCGTTCGAGAATTTTATATATAGTCACAACTATTAGTAAAATATGAAATCATATAATAAAGGAGTGTTACAGCACTAGGCTGTTAACCTTTTAAAACAATTAATTATTTTAAAATTAAAACATTTTCAAAGTTCGTTCGTTTTATACCTTATATCGTTGTTTGCGGGAAAACAATTTAAGAGTTCGTAAAAATTCGAAAACCTTATCTGAAGTACTTTGAAGTGAATATCATATCCGATATTTAAATGAGGGTAGAAATTAAAACGCGAACACTCAAAAACTTTTTAATTTAACGGACAGAGAATATATTATGGGCGTCAAAAAATGAAAATTAATAATTGGACGCTTTAAACAAACAAACAGAGGGACTTAAATCACCAAAATATATTCAAATTTCGATATAAAAAGCTTTGAAATGTCAATTAAAACTTTTAAAAGTCTTTTGGAGTAAGTGTTATTTTTACATAAAATATGTATATAATCGCAGGAATGACATTACTGACATTTTATGTAATATGACAATTCGACTTCGAAAACTGCTCGTTTTAATTGAATGAAGATTTTTTTTTCTTTTCTAGATTCACGCAGAGTTCGAGTTCCGTCTGCCTGCAAATAACAGGGTAAGTTCATATCTTCTTATATATCTTCATATATTTTAATTTAATATTTTTCTGTAAGCAAGTTGTTTACAAAAACAGAGCATTCCGAGTCCACTCCACTTATAAAAATTTGAAATTGTAATCAGTTTTATTTACTAATGGATTACCTTCTTAGATATTTAGATAGAAATATATTTATGATCATTTTTTCTATTGAATATAGAAAAAATGGGATAACACTAAGACTAAGACAAAGTTTATATAATTATTAATATGATATGATATTGTTAGAGGTCATCATGGCGTAGTGGGAATACCATACGACTGCAAACGCGACGGTTGTGAGTTCGTTTTCCACTCGGAGTAATTAAATGTTTGAACTATTTCGCTCTGGTCGTATTTTGTCTTTATAATACTTGACGTGGAATTCTGCCATAAAACTTGTGATATGGAGTACAGAGTGTCTTATCACTAGGTTAAGTTCACGGTACAATATCTAATGTCTCTTAATAATATATAGTTTAAAAAATAAACAATAAACACAATTTTCTACATCAAGTGCTTTAGGTGCATATCGTGTACAGACTTAGTGCTGTGAATTATATGAGCCTAAAATGGAGTCGCTTACTACCCTCAAAAGAGTTTCACTACACAGGTCTCTGGCTCTATCATCAGATCAGCTCGATGATACCATATTATTATATTATCACCTAAGCCATGGCTTACGTAGTATGATTGTCGCGTTTCAAGATGATTAAATTATTACAAGTGGTTCAAATTCATTTTTCTTATATATTTGCAAGTCGATATAATTAAAAAAAATTAAGTCCCGCTGAGTTTCTTGCGCCGATTCTTCTCAAGTCTGAGGCACTAACTTTAGTGAACTGGTAAAGTTAGTGCCTTAGACCAGTAAATTATTTGACATTCAAAAAATAAAGCTTATAACTTTTTATTTTGAATAAAAATATTTGAATTTGAAATTTGAATTTAAGCGTGTTAATTGGTGGTAAAACGATAGAACGGGTGAACGAAATGTTATATGAGGAAAATTATATCTATATATATAAAATCGAAAGGTCACTCACTCATCACGAAATCTCAGAAACTACAAGTACTAGGAATCTGAAATTTTGCATATGAGTTACTTATAGGATGTTGGTGCTCGCTAAGACGGGAATTTGCAATATTCGACTTCTAAGGGGTTGTTTTTGGGGTCAAAAGTTTGTATGAAACTTCGTTACTACAAATGCTACGAGTCTCAAATTTTGCATAGACGTCACTAGGACGTAGTCATGGAGACAGAAATTAATAATAACATAGTTCACGCGGGTGTAACCGCGAGCGGGCCGCTAGTTCTATATATAGAAAGATCGTGAACTGATTACAGGTAATAGCAGTATGACAGTTCTAATAATTATTTTCTTAAAAAAAAAGTCTCGTACGTCCCACATCGATGACATTCGATAAATTTGCGTACATATACCTATTTATATTATAAAGCTGGAGAGTTCGTTTGGTTTAACGCACTAATCTCTCGCTATAAGGCTTCCTCAGGCACTTAGAATGTGTTGTGTTATTTCCATACGAGCATAGGGACGAAGCCGCAGCTACAAGCGACTATTCTAAAAATAGAAAGCTCATATCCTTGCAAAGTAATTACAGGTAATATAATAGCGGTATGATAGCTCTAATTATTTTTTTACTATTAACTTTTTTCTAAAAAAAAAGACTTGTACGTCCCACATCGATGGCACCCGATAAAGTTGCGTATCGCCGCATAAATTTGCATACATTTCATATTCACTGAATAGGGGAATAAAATTAGACGCACATGGATCGGTTTTTTTTAACTGTTTTTTTTTTGTTTTTGGTTTTTTGTCTATATTTTTTGGTTTCCAACGACCATTCTGTTGGTGTAGGCTTGGGGTTCGAATCTCAGCAAGGGTAAGCAAATGTTTTACTTTCCGTCGGGCGACTCTTTTAGTTTGTCTTTTCGTAAATTCGTACCTTATATTTAAATCATATTCTAGTTCTGATTGAATTAAGTATAATAATTTACTCTTTATTACATATTATTTTTCTAAAATCTACTAGATTTAACCTCACATTGTATTCCTCACAAGTACTCTACTTTCTCAGGCAGAACAACTGAGTGTAGTTGAAACTAAAGGCCGCTCTTAGCGAGGAAATGAAAATAAAAATCATTCCTCCCAGTAAGAATCGAAACCACAATCGTCGTGTTTGCAATCACAAGGCCTCTAAAACCTACCATGTACGTAAAAATATATTTTCTTTACATAGACTTTTTATTCTTTATATACACTAAAAAAGGCTAAAAAATAAAAATATTGTATAGCCATATTATATAGGTTATATATAGCATTAAACGACAGGTGTCCTGCCTCCAGGCTAAAGATTTTTTCGAACTAAAACTCCGCATCCGCCACGGTGTATTATGTGTAATATTACTTAAATAACCTTTAAATTTTTGCTGCGATGCGGGTAAACCGCCGATTATGGGAAATAAATTATTATTTTATTACTTTTTCTAGGTCGGAAATTATAAGGTAGTGAACATTGTCTCTTAATACCTAAAAAGTAATAATTTGTTTGGAAAAATAAATATTTTGAATACGATCGGATACGGTTTCTAAGATGTTGTTAAAATGTGTGATGCTTTAAACTTTGAAGGATAAAATAATTAATTTCACGTTTTGTTATTTTGGTTTAAGAAAATGCAATCTATCACTTAAAAACAAATATTTTAAGATAAAACCATTCATACACCTTATATTAGTCATATTTTGAATTTGATGCTTATATTGTCGAAAGAATACAAGGTTTACCAACACATCCGAAGACAGGTACAATTGCTGTCAAATACTGAAAATTGCAAGTGCAATTTCCAATATCAATGTCAAAATTTTATTGTGAAGTAGGTACATTTAGTAATTTTCCTGTATGCGACTCAGTTAATATTAATTCCTTACATTTTTTTGGAACGAAGTTCCTTACGGCAGGCTTGGAAGGGATAGGGATTTCGCTGCGTGACCGAACTGAAAAAAATGTGATAGTAAAACCGTAAGAAAAATGCGTGGAATAAAACCGTTAAAAGAGACGTGCCCAGGCGCGACAGTCGCATACGCAGACGGGTAGTGTATAATACCTTTCTCTTTCTCCCTCTTTCTTTTTTTAGTTGATAATTTGAATTACGATGTTTTTTTATTTTAAGTAATTTATTATTTCCTAAAATACTGAATTTCCTAAATACTTTCTTGTACTTAAATAAAAACTAATCAGCAAAATTTAAGAGAAAAATCAAGAAAACCTACATAAAATTAAGCACGACTTTTTTTGCAATTTGTGTCGATTCTACATTAGCCGAAGGAACTTCGTTCCTACCTGGTGTCCCACGACACCACATTAATTTATTTATTAAATATTTCTGAACAGTAATAGATTTTGCTAGTAAGTGTTGTTTTTACAGTTAGGTAGAATGTGGAATTTTATTTTAAGCACATAAGGCTCATAAAAGATTTATAAAATTTTTGAGGTGATAACTTAGCGTTTCAAGCTTATCTTTATTTCTCGTTTCTATCGTATGTTCTTTTTTTTTCTTGTTTCGTTATATGACCATTATTTTATAATCTTATTATTTATGGAAGTTAATCTTAGTAATATAAATTACTATTCATTATATTCCTTATATAGAGTTAAATACTTCCGCTATTCTCTCATAGATGGCGCTGCGAGTAATGTATAATGTAGCTTAACCTATTATAACATATTTAAATTTTTTTCTGTTTTGTTCCTTTATAGTTATGCTTATATTAATGTATGCGGGAAATAGCATTAAGCTAAAAATGAAAAGAAAAGTTAATAAAGTTAACATTTTTGTTTTTGTTTTTTATTTTCAATGTTTTTTGTCTTTTGGTTAAATGTGGATGATTACATACATTAAATATATGCTTTGAATGAAGGTATAATAAGAAAATAAAAGACGTTTAATTATTGAAAGTTTAAGCGAGTTATACGTGACAAAGCCACTCAATACGTAATATCTCCAAAATTCTAGCGGGAAGTAAAATATAAAGTATCTTAAAATTACCTCTTTCCGTCTACTCTTCTAAATGCTATACGATAAAAAAGAAAGTAAAAATTAATATGTACTATGTCACTATACCATAAAAAAGTTAGTGAGTCTGAAATAAAAAAAGAAAAGAAATAAAGTAGTTAACAAAAAGGAATACCAACATTTTCTGTGTAAATAGAACCATAGAAGACATAACATAGTTAACTATTTTTGTTCCCCTGAGAAAAAAATATACATTAATTTCTTAATGAACTTTAAATCAATATTTGATTACTTATACATGGTAGTATGATAGTATTTATTAGAATTTGTAGAGAAAAGAGGGTATAAGTCAATAACTTTAATATATTAAGATATTGAAATATAGTACATATCTCAGAAAAATATTTTAAACAGCTTATAAAAATAAAATTATGTAGTGATACACGAATACGCGCCTCTTAGAAACTATATAATTTTAACTTGGAAAGTTTTGATAAGCGTTCATTGAGTTCGAATTTAACTACATTAAAATTGTTATAGGTTTTTTTATATCCTTAGTGTGGAATAATACAACAAAATTAAAAAATATGTAACTTTCAGTCGTAATATTTGACGTTTTAATATATTTGCTTAACCTGAGTCGGTGGAGATATTATCTAAGAAGATAGAGAAAAACAATGTCTTGGTTAGATTTGTAACCCGCGACTAACTGTACCACAATAACTTTTAATTTAAAATTGTATCAAATATCTTTATGCTGTACTTTTATCATCATCTTCGTTTCAATAAATGAAGTCAAGTAAGTGAACTTCATTGTGAAATTCATTCATATTGATGATATTGACGTTTACATTTTCTATCTAACTTATGAGTCACCCAAACCCAATGCCTCTAAAATTTTGCAGTGCCTGGAAAACAGAGTGTCTTTACCCTGCACCTAATGTGTGAACTTACGGTGGTCGAAGAGAACCCAGATAGGTATTTAGAAGGAGGAAAAAATTATTTATCAAAATGACAAATTCTAAGGTATACCTCTTTATTCTATTACATCATTACACATGTTGTGTATAAACGCTACATAATCTTAATTTATTCCTTATGCATGTATAATGTGGTTTGAGTAATTCTTTAGTAGATGTTTTAAGATATATGCAGTTGTTTTGAGTTAATTTCAATGTTTTTGAAGGCTCCTTGGTTGATGATCATGGGTTCGATTAAAAAATAGAGTTTTTTTTATTTAGCTTAGTTTAAAGCTACATTTGAAGTAAAAATATTTTTTAAATTCACGTTCGATCCTACATATAGCATGGTAGATATACCCTTTCCCACGTACCAATTTTCAAGACATTTCATGTTGATTGAAAAGTGGCGAAACTCAATTTTTGTCTTGTTACCAGGGAATCGAAGCCAGAACCGTCGCGTCTACTGTCCCATGCTGCGCTGTATAAATAAATTACAAATTACTTAAAATAATTAAATATTCAATATTTCATTTATTATTTGTCATTCGATTTAAAATAATTATTTTGTTTGTTACTATTAAAAAAACATTCGTCTCAGAAAATATTCGTCTTCTTCTTACTTAAGCTAAATATGTTGTATATTCTGCTCCCACTTTATAGCCCAATTATATACAGCAAATATTTTTCGCGTAGTATCTCGTACATAAGAGGATAGGCAGAGGGAATCTACAGTTAGAATACTCAGTTCTCCAATTTCCGCCCAATTTTCAAGACATTACTTGTCAAGTGGTGGAATCCATCGCCGCCCCATGACAGTCTAATTGTTATATTTGTTACTTTATCTTTTAGTGGTTAGACAATAAGACACCAAGTTCACAGTGTCTCCAAAAGAGGTTACATATAAAAAAACAGAGTGGCTAAACACTACTTTTTCTAATTCCCGCTATATACTAAAATAACGACAAAAAAATAACCGTCGCTAAAAGATTACTAAACATTCTTACTCAATTTCCCATGAAGAAAAATTCTAACCAACATATGGCGGTTTCGTTTGCTTATGAATATTTATAAGAGCGACCCTTGTAACGTATAAACGAAACTAACGTACTATTGCGATTGATATCGGCCCGGCGGCTGATTTGCGGATATCCTGCCTTGGATTAAGGAGGTATTGGGAGAAATATTATTCGTTAGTGATTTAATTCTCTGCTCTCTTTGTAGGTGTAGCCTATTTTAAGATAATTTTGCTTTATGTTGTATCCCCTAACTAGCAGAACCTTCGTTCTCTACTTTCCGTTTTAATTTTCAAGATACTTCGTATTAAGTAGCGGAATTTAACGCTGCGCTCTCTCAGACGTTGTATCGCGGCAGCATTCTTATTTGTGAATAATTTGTTATATACAAATGTCAATCAAAAGTTAAATATTAAACATAAAATAAATCGGACGTCAATGCGTATTTTAACGCCGCGGGTATTTTACTTAATTAATATTTTTTAGTTTAAAATCTTTTTAACCTTCCTCTGAGAGAATCTAAATGTATGTCGAGTCTTCTCCATATAAGTATAAATTGACACACTGCTCTCCTTTTATTCAATAATAAAAAAAACTTTATCGTTTCATTATAGTATTGTTTTTGTCTATTGATTTACCACTTAACTAGTAAATACTATAGAACATAAAACTAGAACAAAGAGTAATTATATTTAAAAAGGAAAACGTGTAGGCGCGTTAACGATATGTGGAATCGGTTATTACGGCCTATTACCGGTAATACTTTTGTAACCGCCTTACAAATGGGTTTTTTATATATATATATATATATATATATATATATATATATATATATATATATATATATATATATATATATATATATATATATATATATATATATATATATATATATATAGCTATATATATATATACACACGTATATATATATATATGTATTCTGTCTATGTAATATATATAAAACTCTTTTAATTCTAAGTGACTGACAGGTAAGGCACAATTGAAAATGTATACATATAATAAACTTGTAATTGCAAGCTTAAATTTTAGTACATGGAGGATGTATAGGAGAAACTGTTATTGGGGGCATTTGTTTGTCTGTGGCTTACAAAGATTAAACGTTAGGGGATACAACGATCAATTAAAATACAGTTTTCAATATTGTATTTTGGCAAACTTCCCTTTATATATAGTGTTTATTTTATTTCAATCGAAAATTTATTTTTCTATTTTCTTTGCTTTGGTAGGTATATAACTCACATGAAATTAATCTTTAATTATTACAACTAATTAAATTGCTTTCGGCCAGTATATTAAGTAAAGCTATGTTTGTTAATTACCAATATATAGGTACCTTTTTAAATATAAATTGTTATAAAAAATACATTTAAAAATATAAAAAAAACACTCTTCCGACGGTGGGTCAAGTATTATTATTATAAAAATAATAATAATTTATTAATATCATTGACAGCAGGACATCCTACGAAGGCATTAATCTTTCTTTTATTCTTCTTCTTCTGAAATATCCTCGTTTTGCTGCCTTTTACCAGCGTCAGTACCAACACTGCATTTTGTACGGCCAAACTTGCAGCTATACTGACGTTTCGCCGTCTCATCAATGCAGCTAAGGCACCGTTAAGTGTGTTGATTTTCCACAACCACTTCGTATAGTTTCCATTTTCGTATTGTGCCAGAAAGTGGCGGAATTCAACGCCGTGCTTTTTTGCCTGGACACCAGAGCAAAGAAATGGAAATATAAATTTAAATAAATATTTCATCTCCCTGAGTGGGGATCGAACCCGCAACCAGTCGGATTTACAGTCACATTCTGTTCCCCTGCGTCACGACTGGCCTCAACACATTTTATCTACAACAGTACCTAATGAAAATAATATATATATTCTAAGAAACTATTGGAAATATTAAATAAAGTAGGAAAGGTAATGAATTAAAACAAGGCTTCAAATAATTGTTAAGCAACTAAAGGGAATTATCTAGCAGTAATAACAATATCCGATTCTAAACAATTCATCGGGCAGAGTGACGTTAGCGATCTTCCTCTTTCGCCGTTGACAACCTTAAAAAGTGCCAGCCAGTAATTAGAGTGGTTCTTATATAACCTCTATGGTTATTATTTAACAATATAATCATTCCCCCGAGCGAGATTACAACCCATGATATACGTCGTAGTGCCGTGGTAAACGTGCCACGAAGGCCAGTTATATTAAATAGGTACTATTTAGTACTTCACACTTTAATTACAAGCAGATTTTTTTTACACGCTGTTATATACTTATTTTCCGTGACATGTTCTCTGTTATCGCTTGAAACACGCTATGTTAGTTGTTTAAACTATTTTCAACTTTATTTTAAAACTATAAGGTTTACTTTAGGTTTTTTAAATATTATGCGTGAGTATTTTTTTTAGTAACATTTTTTTTTGTTAAGTGACGAAATTTGTAATTTTATAAAGAAAACATTAAATATTTGTTTTGGGAAAATAAAGTGAATAATGTTGTTTTAAGGAACTTATGAGATTTGTAGGAGGTATGAAAATGTTTATAATATATATTTTTTTGGATAAATGAACTAGTAACCTGCAGCGCAGATGTTGCGGCTGTGATTTTTTAGAGGAAACCTAGAATTAAGTCAATCCGAGACGTTCCCTACTTTGCGCCGAATTCTGGAGACATTTCGTGTTGAGTGGCGGTCATTCAGTCGTATTGAATCGTTGATTGTTTTGAAATTAGCGCTTAATTTAAATTAACAATAATAATAGGTTCCCTCTGCCTACCCTATGTGTATTTGTGTAGTGCAAAACAAAGAAAACATAGAAACTCTCCACCGAAAAGAAATTTCCAAATATAAAGCTATCCCAAGTGGAAATCAATCCCTGGCCTTTCCTTATCATCAGACATGTTCCATCTGCACAATAACCTCATTAAATAAAATAAATTATTACAAAAAATGGTACCAATACTTCAAAGAATCTACCAAGCTTAGAGGTCAAACAAGCCCCACAGTCAGTAAAATGAAAAGGGGGCATATTTACGTACGCATGACAACGGAAGGAAGTGAATCGATCGAAAGATACATACATTATCATATATTTACATAATGCAGTGCTGCAACGATTGTTAACCGGCTAATATTTTGAGCAATTATATTTTAATTATTGCTTTTTTTATTGTGCTTCGCGGTGTTGAGTTACGTCATTGAATAACCAGTGTTCCGAAAATTGGGCGTTACGTGGAGAATGAAGTGGCTTACCACTAGATCATCTCTGCCTTGCTATGTATGAAAAAGTTCGGTTATTTATTAATTTTCCCCTCTGGAAAGACAAACTAGGCTTTGGATTTTATTATAATAACAAGCAATGTTTCTAAGGCCGTATCAGGCCACCGTGGCACAGGAGCACAAACGTACGACTGTATGCGCGTCGATTGTGGGTTCGATTTAGACTCACAGAATTGTATATTTAATATTTTCATTTTCTCGCTCATGTAACGAGGCAAAGCACGGCGTTTAGTCCCGCCGCTCAACATCTAATACTTCGAGAGTTCATCGGAAAGACAGACAGACAGAAAGAGATAAGCAGAACTCATTGACAGTGTTTTAACACTAGGATTCCCGTATGTGTTTGATGTTAAGTTGAAAAAATGACTGAGTTCTCTCTGCTTACGACTAAACACAAAAAAACACACAAAGATATTTAAAATTTATGCGCTTTTTTATATGTTAAGTATATAAAAGCTAGTTACAATTTAAATATAATTCTTCATCCAGATCCATATTTAAAATTGTCATATCAGGGTAAACGAGAAGCAACTTAGAAAACAACTTTTACATAAGCTGCCCTTGTGATTACATTGTAAATAACTATGAACGAGGATAATTTAGCGAATATGTTTAGTTCTAGACATTATAAATAAATAAAAAAAATAAATAAAAAACATGATTTATGTTAAACTTCAATACTGTTAAGAAAACCCAATTTTTGAAGAGTTCTACTATCCAAGACATGGCTCGTCCATCAGACCAGCTCGATTATACCATATTATTGTACCTACCTTACGTATAGGTAATTGTAAAAGTTTCCTGATTATACTATGAATATAAGGAGGATAAATTAAGTTTCTTGAATTTTACTACACACAATCGAACCCGTAACCATCGCGTTACAGTCAAATTTACTTCCACCTCAACGGCTTCTATTATACTTACTTTAAAATAAACTCAATTTTAATACATTTCTTATAAATTTACATACATTTAAAGCATATAATAATAATTACATATACAGCTTCCTCTATGAGTTGACTGATTTATAGTCCATAAAGACCTCTCCATTCATCTTTGTTGCACCTTCACAAGATTCTTATAGCTGTATTAAGGGCAATTGGACTTGCTAATAACTTGTATGGGCGTGTGGTTATTAAATGGTAAATGTTCTGAACTATGTATAGAACTTCAAAGCTTTATTGATCATTTATTAGAAGCTTGAGAGGCCTTCGTGACTGGTGAATGGTTCTAGGTGATTTCCAGTCGGGGTAATTATCTGTATTTACCATTCATTACCCATATTAGATTTCCTCTGCTTCGTTTTGGGCAAAATAATATAGTAATAGATCATTTGGAAATTTTATTTATATCTAACGTTGAGTATGGAAGTAGGTATTTGTTATTAAATTTATCATATTTTAGCAATTATTTTTGCTATAGGGTAGAAAAAGTCATTTCCGAGGCGAGGTAAGGAAAACAATTAATCGAACCAAACAACCGTCATGTTTACCCAGAATTGCTTTCTTGTTTATGTATGATACAATAAGTATTTCGTTAACTATTTATGAATGACATTTTCTAATCTTTTATTCAAGTTATTTTCTCAAATAATGTAGAGCAAAGAGTTATTAATTTTTTAGTTTTTGTTTTCTCAATTTTGTTGACACTATTTTAAAATAAATTTTCTTATTTCCTAACAATATGTTCTCTAGGTATTTAAAATTGTTGACGCGTGAAAACTGACGTTATGTTGACTTCAATTCTATAGTACATACAGTATTGCTTAAAATCTTTATAAATTAATTAATTTTATACCAATCTAACCTTTAAATTTTACAATTTAAGGCACATAATTATGTAAACGTTTTTATGATTTAACTCTACAAATATGTAGAGTTCTCGCTCATAAATTTCTATCGTAAACACGTTAGTAATGTTTAAACGCAATGAACGGAAATATTTACGTTTAGTATCTTACTTTGTCCTATTATATTTTTTATATAACAACGATCTTTCAATAGTCGACAACTTTTATCGATATATCAATAATGTAACGATATTCTAGAATTTTTTTAATGACTTATTAAGAAATATGTCATAAAATAATTCCAGAATATCAAAAAGTATGGGTGTAGGTACATATGTACGAGTGAGTATGTTTTTTCTATCAACGTTCCTTTTAACGGAAGTTTCTTAATGGCACTAGGTTATCTACTAATTGTCTTCTGTAATTTTGTGTGTGGAGACTTTAAGATGTAAAAATAAAAATCCGTCTTATGCCGTTCCTGTAGAATTTTGAGAACTCTTCTTATACTCTTCTACCCTCTCTTACTTACTCTTTCTGTTTCCTTCAATTTTTTTAGACATTGCGACTTGATTAGCGGAATTAAATAATATAGGAGTACATATAAAATGTAATATAGTTACGTACTATATTTTATTTCATTTAAAAAAATAATTCGTTGCGCTCGGCGTTCCTACTCTCTGACTACCCTACTAGGGATACAGCTTAAAGCTAGTAGTAGTAGTAGTAGTAAAAAAATATTAAAGGTCAGTCAAAGTACAGGGGCACGCGGCGTTGAGTTCTGCCGCTCAACGCGCAAAGCTTCCAGAATTTGGTGGAAGGTCGGGAACGGAAGTTTCTTAATGGCAGTAGGTTGCCAGATTTCCTTTCATATACATATGAAGCTAAAAATAATGATAATAATAATTACAGTAGTCACTTCTCTACTACTTTAAACGCATAACGCGCCTATGAGTGCAAAAAATTAATGCTTGAACGTTCGATTGCACACCATTTTTCTACCAATGATAATTTACAGCCACTTCACACTTTGTAATTAGAATAATTAAAGTGTTATAGTTGTTTTGTGTTATCATGAATCTCTATAAATTACTTTAAAACCTGATATTAAATATACTTAGCCGGTACCCCCCCTACTGGTACCCCCTCTACTGGTACTGGTACTTCTAGCTAGTATGGTTACCCTACTAGGGATAAAGTGAAGTTAGAAAGACATTTTTTTTCAATATCACGTTTCGTCCGCCTCTGCTCGGCTAGACAGTGAGAGTGCTGAGATACTATATTTTTTAATTTTCATCTATTTCTAAGGAACCTAATGTGTGTGTGGATGGCGTAACCTAACGCCGTACTTCCGTGTTTTTTTGTGAAATAATATTATTGTTTAGAATTTCAGTGTATTCCTTAGTATGCAACAATTCAATGATGTTTGTAGACTTCATCTTTTCAGAATGAAAGTCGAATGGAGATTTTATTTTCTATCGGATTCTTTAGGCATTGCGTGTTGAGTGGCGAAACTCAACGCCGCGCTTGCTACTTCGCGACGACTTGCCTATATATAATAATATTATATTTTAACAGATTGATTCAATCTGACTGTAGACGTGGCAGTTGTGGCTTCGATTCCCAATCGAAGGAATGAATCCAACCGCTCTACTAGCAATGTCTCGAAAATTGGGCGGTGCATTGGTAACAGGCTGCCTTAACACTAGATTCTTTGCCTCCTTGAAACAAAAATATATATATGTGTACATAACAAAAGTGTCTTTAAAATTTAAAAACAAAATAACTTACCAAAAAACAATAAAACAAAAACAATAAAAAAAACAAAAACAGTAAACTTCAATATTTTAATATGATACATTTCATTTTATAATATACACAGTCCAAACTAAAAACAATAGCTTCGGATAGCGAGTTATCCGTCAGATGTTATTTCACGTGGCTCTGCGCAAATACTCGCCAATTATGTACCTACGTAGTTCGTGCCTAGTGACTGTTGAGGTTCTACGCAGATAGGCCAGTTTGGTAGAGTTTCCTTGTATTTTTGTTTTTGGAAATTGAAAAAATAAGGTTTTATTCTTTTCAGCTTCAAGCTTGATCCCGCTTATGGCAGGGTAAGCAGAGGAAATCTGGTGGGAAGTGTTAAGACACTCTATTCCCGACGCATAGTCCGATTTTCGAATATTTTTTCTGGTTACAGAGAAACGAAATAAAAAATATTGTATTCGCCCTAGTGGGAATCGAACCCACAAAGATGTTGCACCACGACACAATATTAATATTATTATATAAATATAAATTTATTAATAATATTAGTAGCTAGAAGAAGTAGACGGAAATTTATCACATAAGATATCTATAAGATTACATTTCAACACCTTCTCATCTCTCATTCGTATGAAAATTACTTTACTTAGCCTGTATGTGTGTGTACGTTCTCTGTGCGCACGGTGGCCATCCCTTAACCAGAATTGACTAATGACGTCACAATTTTTGGTCTACAAATAACTTCACGTCTTCTTGAGGTTGATATGTTTACGATATACTCGTTACAGTGGTACGAGGTGGTGCAGCAGCACAGCGTGTGACTGTAAGCACGAAGTTTGTGGATTCGAGGCCTATTCAGGGAAATGAATCAATTTAATTTAATTAGGCAAACGCCAGGCAAGCCACGGCATTGAGTTTTGCCACTCAACACGTAATGTTTCGAAAATTACACAGAAAATGGAGAATAAAGGTTCCCTCCGCCTACTCTACTATACGCCAGAAACAACCTGAAGCTGTTAATTATTATTATTTTTTAAATAAGCTTACCCTACACGCTCTATCAAAATGTAGAGATTGAAATTTTCCAAATTATTTTCTAGAAACATCTCTCTCATATTCTATGGCGGGTATGATTCGAGCTCATGCGATTACGACACCTGTCGCCTTTCCCATGGAATTTATAATTTACCGGATTGCGGGGATCGCTTAATTGTATTCACCGTACACTGTACATCGTATAACTGGCGTTTTGTCTATAGATATTATATTTGATATTTTGGGAACTTTTCTGGATCCTTATGATTTATGGTCTGGAGAATTAATAATCTATTGTATATTTTGGCTTAAGCAGGCTTTCTTACCTTTACTCAATTTTAATATAAACTATTACTCTACATATTCAAAATGTCTCATTTTAAAATTAATAATATTATTAATATTATTACTAATAATCAGATCAAATTAGGAAAATACAAATACCTTAAAGATAAACATATCTTCATGTAAGATGCCTAAAAACCCCCAAATACTGGTTTCAAAACAAATTTCGGTAAAAATAGAGTAAAAGTCTACGGTCAAATCCATTTAAAATGATTTTTAGTATAATTATTATAACATAAAGCCACTGTATAATAAAGCCATTGGACATTATTAGAAATATAACGCACATTAGTAGTTAACGACTATTATTATTCACTTTATAACGTTTCACTTTATATCAATCAAAATATTTATCATTTATAAAATTCTAAAATTTCTCTCATTCTAAAATTATGTTTGTAAGAGTCAAGAGTCAAGTATTCACAAGTCATTACCTATATGTGTAACTAGCGGACCCGGACGCGGCTACGCCTGCTTGAAATATAAGAATATAATTTCTATAGAAATATAATTTCAATCTAGATGAAATGCTAAAAGTGACTATTATATTTATTTTCCTAAGGATGACGGATATCAAAATGACGCGGTAACGCGGAACGCGGTCGCGTAGCGACGACGGTTGTTATTAACATGGCAGAATAAATTACATGTCAAATGAGAAAGTATTTTAATTTATTAATTAGTATATATGTGTAATGTAATATTATATAGCCTATATCACTTCTGAAGAATGCAGCTTTCATACAAAACAAAAACAAAGTAAATCGATCCAGTAGATCCAGAGATCTTAGCGTTCAAACAAACAAACAAACAAACTCTTCCGCTTTATTATATTAGTATAGATAGAAAAGCCATGACGGGCTGGGCAAAGGGAAACTAGTGTTAAGACACTATTGTTCTCAATTTTCGTGACATTGTCCGTTGGGTAATGGAATCCAACACCAACTTTATTCGTCTGCTTGAGTAAGCAGAGGAATAAATAATACTTATGTATAATTTATTGCGTATTTTATTTGCTGTTCCGTTTGACTTAAATTTAGCTAAACCAAAAATTGTCAATAGTAATGTAAAGAAAATTCTCAGTCTATTATAATCTAAGATATGTTGTGGATATTTAACCTAATAGTATGTTATTATTATATATACATATACATATAAAGACCACAGTATCTGTCTGCGTTATTCATTTCACGCATCGTGCCACCAGCAAATCGCTATACGCCCATCGTATGCCATTCTGTTGATACAAATTACACTGCTTCGTATAAAACAACTTTTGTATAATGCATTTCATGTGACTTCTCTTGCTTTAGATACAACTGGTAAAAAATATTTTAACATAGTGCTTTATTAAGTCTAGTCTCTATATTTTCGGGGGTAATATTGGTAAAAAGCAGTGCCGATAAAGCAGTAGCATTAATTGAAGCCGAAGCCGCTATAAACGCGATGGTTATGGTTGATTCCCACTCCGGGAATGAAATATTAAATATTTGAAATTCCTCGCTGTGGTAATGAGGCGAAGCGCGGCGTTGAGTTCCACCACTCAAACCGCAATGCCTCAAGAATTCGGTGGAAAGTTGGAAACTTCTGGAAATGGAATGGTTGGAACCTTAACACTAGTTTCCTAGGTTCCTTGCCTATCTAAGATAGAGAAAAAGACAGGCAGATAGAAATTATATTAAGATTCTCTGCCCAAATTTGTAAAACAATTGAACGGTTGAAAATGGCCAGAAGGTGGAAGAGATGATAATGAAATTGATATTATTAAACATTATTATGTTCTTATAGAATAGTAATCATGGGGAACGTGGTGATTTAAAATTTGACCCTTTTTATTTATACCCCCTCCCCAATTAATTACTAAAACAGATTTTATAAAAAAAAATTCTTTAAATTGTAGTTTATATTAACCGTTAACATTTATAATTCGTTTCTGAAGTATAGAAATCGTTATCATTATTGTTATTTTTATTTATGTTGTTATTTAAAACCTAACCTTATAAGTTATTTTGTCTATTTTATTAAAGGTAAAAATAAAATGAACAACAAAAGATTAAAAAGGCCAATATGTTATTTCAATTAAAAATATGTTACTTCCACTTTACCTTAAAAAACAGTTTAAAAATATGTATACCGTGGGTTTTCCGCCCAATTATAGATGCATTGCGTGTTGATTCACGGAACATAACACCGCGCATTGCCTCGTTATCAGAGCGAGGAAATTAAAATATTAAATATTTTACTTCCTCTAGGAAGAAAAATATTTAATATTTTAATTTCCTAATATTTTAATTCCCACTAGAGTGGGCATCGAACCCACATACTGTTGCGTTTACAGTGACACATAGCCTCAACTTACATATTATTTACATAATTATCATAAATTTTACTTAAATATACTACAAATTAAAAATCGAACTCACTAGCTATACAGTGAAAAATGAAACTATCTCACAACAAATACGCTTATGAGCATATGAGTATTTCATTTCGCACCAATTAGACAAAACCAGGATGCAAGTATATACCTACATTATTTACCCTTTGTTTTCGAGTTATGTTACCAGCTGTAGTTTCATTTCACGGTTGGGTACCGTCGGGGCAATCATGGGAACGATGTGAGTTTAACAGTACTTTATTTACTAGGTATGTGTAAACGTACATACATACTTACATATACATATACGTATGAGTTAAGAGAGAAATACATAATATATCTAGGGTTTTTTTTTGTTCGGTGGATACAGTGTTTAACTCTTGGTTCCGTCTGCTTATCCCGGGAATCCCTTATGCTTTTATACAGGAAAAAAAGTGAAGCTGCTGTTTTCATCATTTTATTATGATTTTGAATTTGATACTTAGCTGAGGAAATGGGAAATAAAAAATAAATTTGAAATACATAATTGTAATAACCTCGGCAATACGGAAAATTACTCTATCCAAGAATATTTAAAGCCTTAAAATATGTAGATCGTTTTAGTTGCATGCAGGGTAGCTACAATTGTGTTGTATTAAACCATTTGTAACCTTTACATTAAAAAGAACAACTATTTTAGTTTTAATTTAATACAAATCAATTTATCTTTTCTTATCTTTTAATTCAATAAACAAATAATTCTTACAGACAGGAATATATCTTGGTCAAAGCATGTAGCTTTTAAATTATTTTTATTTTTTACATAAGTTTTTGTTATAACTCTTCTATTTTAATAATAGGGAAATACATTTATGTAAATAACCAGCATACAGTGTTTACCTATCTTATCTAAGTTGTATTTGTATAGATGAATAATTTGCCATTTTCCACAGCAGGAAAATTAAGTTTCATAATAATATAATGAATGGTTTTAGTGTTTAGGCTTCTATTTATATATATTTTTAATTTAATTTTTTTTTTTAATTTTTTTTTCTTTCTATTCCGCATATTGCACAGTGAACAGAGATAACCTAGTGTTAAGATACTCCGTTCTCCGCTTTCGGCTCAAATGACAAACTTTGTGTGTGGAGCGGCGAAAATCAGTGCCGCCGGCAAAAACACGATGACTGGCAGGTCAATAGACAAAGAAGAACATTTTTCTCCTATTTTTATTCCTACTAGAAGTATCCAAAATTTTATTATTTTCGAGATAACATTTTTTTCGAATTCTACGTCTATTTTTCTACGTCTATTAAAAATTGGTGGTTTTTCTATTCTAATTGCATTTCTTTAATGCTGCACGTAACATAACAAAGTTGTATTTAAAATAACGTTTTTTAGTTACATATAGATTTGTAGGTGTTTCATATTACATCAAAAGTTTTCTTCGTATAGTATCATAAGAAATATTTTATATCTTTATTTAATTAATTATGTCAATAAATTATTTTTGTAATAGAATTATAAATATGAAATTATTTTGTATTGAGTGCAGGAATATCAACACCAAATATATAAACAAAACTTAAAATAAGCTCATATCGTAAATGCTTAACTCGATAAAGCCGAATTAAAATATTAATAACACAACTTTAATTCCATTTTCATATATTAGGTAATATTACAAAAAAAAGTTGTAATCATTAAAAAAGTAAACGACAGGTGTTAAGTTAAAGTCCTCATTATGCGATGTAAAAAGCAGAAACCGCAAACAATGATAATAACCTCATAAATAATTTATATGTATAATGAATTAATGAAGCCTTGAAATGACCTTAATTTAAATATCATACTATTGTACGTCATTATACAGATATTTTGGCACTTTTATATGTTTTTTTAATATAAAACTATTATATTTTATAACTTTTTACAGTATTTTTTTTGTCATATATAAAAAACTTAGACAAGAACCATGGCAGTGATAGTTCTGCTATTCGATAGTAGATGGCGCTGTGGGTTTCGAAATGAAACTAAAGAGGTCTTGGCGCTACGCTGTATAAATCAGAATTTATGTTAATATTAATCATTTAGATGTTTACATTGTTTTTTAAGTGTATTCGATGTATAAAAAGTTATGAATGAATGAATTTAAGCTTAAGGTAATAGTTTTTATGTATGAATGGAAATTTATGTTTTAATATTGAATTATATATTTATAGTTGAATTTATTAATTTATTTTTGTAATATATTTCTTTCTTTTAGCGTCTTTTGAAGTATAGCATAAGTTATAGTCACATCAAAAGGAATGGGAGAAGTACAGAAATATTTAGTGTTAACTTTTATGTAAAAAAACCATTGTAAAGGCATAATAAATGTATAATTTTGTTACGAACTTTTGGAATAGTCAAAACATAAATGAAAAATACATAAAAACATATCAATTTATTATAAACCTTTAAATCACACAATCACTTGTATCTTAATAATAAACAACATGTTTAAATACATATAAATGAAACTAGAATGAAATTTTATAGAAAATACTGAATATTACTATATTGTTCTCCATTGTAAAAATCACAGGCATTGCTCGTAGAAACGCGTAACACAACACCGCACTTTGTCCTATTACATCCTTAGATACACCAAGCAAGATGAACCCACAGTCATTACCAAACAAATACAACCCCGAATGATATTCAAAATGAATAATTTCAATTAGGAAGTAAATGTAAAATCACTCAACCTTAACAGAGGATGGATTGCAGTTATGAACTAGCGTAGAGTACCTACGAACATAACACACGTACAGTCGTTGTGTGAGTGGTATCCTAATGTAGAGCCTGTCTCATTCCCTCCTGTACACAGGATTGTCAATTATTATGTATTTAATATCGTGTTTTCCTTTGAAATGTTCGTATTTACTGTGCTTGGGTAAGAAACTAGTGTTAAGTCACTCTGTTTTCTACTTTTCGCTTATTTTGAGACATTAAGTTTTAATAGTCTTGTAAATGTTTTCGTTTGAATAGATTGTAATATCTATTTTTTATAAAACACTTGTTAACTAAAATTAAAGATAAAATCAATATCAATCTGAATCCAATCAAAATAAGTGTAGCTGAAGAATTTATATATTTCTTCGCATTAACATAAAAATGTAGAGCAAGCTCCAAACAATTAGTACTTAAATACTCACCATCAATAGATTGGAACTCTATCATTTCTATCATTTCCACGTTATCAATCACGTACTAATCATTTAATGATGGCTGACGATTAAATTGTTAGGAAAAAAACCTGCGATGTCCTGCCTTTCAATGACCAATCATATAGAATAGATTTGTAATCCACGGGGGGGAGGTGGGCGGTCCCACGCATGCGTCTCGTTGCCAAGACGACGGCACGTAGAGACGGCAACGGTTTGTGTGTGTGGGTGAGTGTTGTGGATCCGATGAGTCTTGATGATGGGTTTGGTAGAGAATGTATGTTTGTGTGTTTTTGAGTTTTGGTACTGTTCGAGGCCAGACGTGCCGTAGGGATACAAGCGGAATAGGCTATGGGTTTGATTCCGACTCGAGGAAATAAAATATTTTTATAGTTGCTGTTACAGTGGTCTGCATTGCTCTGGTGTCAAAGCAAAGTGCGGCGTTGTGCAACCACTTAATACGCAATGTCATCCAGAATTCGGTGGAAAGTGGGGAACCAAAGTGTCTTAATAGGAACGGCTTCTAGGTTCCCTCTGCCTACCCTGCTATGTGTGGGATGCAGCGTTTAGCTGAAGACAAGTATGATTTTAGTGTGTTTATCTGTAGTACCAATGTACGTGATGTGTTCGTTAAACATAGTTTTACTTTGAAACGTTGAACTTAGTTTTACTTTGAAAATAGTCTATATAAATTTGACTGTCTATATAAAATGTGTGTTATTTATGCATAAATTGGACAGGTCTAGGGTAGTAAAAAAGTTAAATTCTTTATATATATTATTTGGGTTTTGGTTGTATGGCTCATTTCACTTGTCAACATTTTATTGTTATTTACTTGCAAATATTTAATTACGGAAGACAGCTTATAATTAGTATACAAAAGTAACACGAAATAAATAAACTACACATATTATTTAATTCCCAACTTATTCAAAATTAAACAATTCAATTAAGACAAAATCATTTTTCAAACAATATTAATTTTCCATTAATTCAATAAATAGTGACGTCACGTTCTCTCAAAGACTCTCGCCACTCTATATATCCGTGCATCGCATACAACGCACACTAGCGCAGCGTCTCGTAGTACTTGCGTCACGTCGCACTCACACAGCGACGAGTCTACGCCCCGACCACTATCTATTTTTATGTGTATATTCTTCTACGTGTTCTTCGATACCTCAGAGACCTGAAATGGAATTTTACAAGGGAATTTTACTTTTGAGTAAACCTTTGCTTTGGTAAGAGGAGGGCATTGATATGGCTTTGTAGTACAGTTGTAATCGTCGTTCGAGGTATTTTAGAATAGACTCTATTTTATACTTCCTGTAAATATATGAATGTAAGCTTGAAGCTCTTGTATAAGTCAATTTGTTAAGAGCTGTTAATAATTTGTAGATGTGGAAAGTAAATATTATTAAATGGAAAACCTGATTTTTAATGGTATAGCAAAAAATAAATAAAAAGTGAGCAGTTTTATGATATTATTAGGGTTACTGTCCATTCAAAGGATCACTAGAAATATGTAGGTAATAATATAAGAAACAGGAAATTTTAAGAATTCCTGTTTCTTGATTTGATGAATTTTGTATTACAAAAACACATGATATTAGATTGAATTCTAAAATATACTCATTAGCCAGATAAATTCTAAAATTATGACACTTTTAGCTTCTCGTTTGACGAAATTGGGTGACCCGTCGACTCTACCACCCACTGCAGCTCAGATTAGGATCTCAGCATCAAGAGATCCATCTCAGAAAATTGTCCAAAAAAATCCTAGCATAAAGCAAATAAGAGGCATTGTGAAGGTCACGGCCTCATCGATCCGCGTAGAAAGTGAGATTGGGTGCCACTACTAACACCGTCCCGCTGGCTATGCAGCCTGAATTAATCGCGCATATATTTGAATACATTTCAACGCGGTTCGGCGGTGTCGTCGCCCCCTTAAGTTTTAGCAATTTTGTTTCTCTACTTTGCTCTGAAAAATACAGGAACTTGTTAGAGCTTTTGTTTTGAGCTTTTAATCGTTTACATGCTTGCTCTTGATTTCGACGTTGATAGATTTCAGTCGTTAATTATTCTGCTATGATGCTTTTATAATATTCTTTTGCATATTTGACAGTGAAAATTAAAGTAAAAGTCATATTTTCAGTTTTCACCTTTTTAATTTGTGTTATCCTTCCGGTATTTCGGTTTTTAAAGCGCCATCTGCAATACAGATAATTATTTCTATAAATACCATATTATAATCTTATAATTTACACAATTTATAATTTTTAAATAACTATTTATAGCATTATATTTCCTGTTTGATAAAAAGTAGAGTGCACGATTAATTTAGCCATTACTGGTTATTACGTATTTAAATATTACATTGATATTAGTATCATTAGCATACGACGCTATCGTGACATAATAAGCGATAGTTGATGTTGTTAATGATTTTTTAGGTTCAATTCTAGTGTACATTTGTTTTAAAAATATGTTTTTTTCTTAGTTATCTAGATTTGTCATAAGGTAAAAAGGGGTATTTACGTATAAGTACTTATTTTTCTAGCTTCACGCTGCATTCTGCGCATAACAGGGTAAGTAGAGGGAACCTGGGAACGTAGTCTTAAGACACTCCGTTCCCAATAAGAATTCGTGTCCGTCTCGGTATTGTGTGTTGAGTTGCGAAACCCAACGCCGCGCTTTGACTCGTTACCAGACGGAGAAAATGAAAATTTTAAATATTTTCTTTTCCTCGAGTAGGAGTCGAACTCACAACCTGTTGCGTTTACAGCTGCACGCTTGTAAATTATTAAATACTTAATATTTACATACAATATTATTAAATACTTAATATTTACATAAAATAAACAAATATTGAAAACTCTATTTATAGAGCCATTACCCTAAATAAATGTTTGGCTGCGTTACAATCTCCTCATCATGAGGTTACCAAGACGAATGTAACCTATGTATGTAATGAGCGTGACCTTATTCTAGACGACAAAAGTATAGCACGTGGTGTGCATCGAAATGGCAAGGTCGACGCCCCAACCACCCTCCATCTCCCTATTCTACATAAACGTATGTGGTATACTTTTCAAAGTATTTTTTTTATTATTTCTACGTATTTTTCTCTGTATTTTGGAGAGTAAACCTTTGAAGCTAAGTGTTCACTTTATTTTTGGTTCATTGTGTATTGGACAAGGAGTATTGTTTGTTTCCTGAAGTGCTAATAATATGAGAGTAGATTAGAAGTTCGTTTTTGAGTTAATTTTCATTGATTAGGTTAGGTTAAAGTGCGATTCCAATTTATTAAATTATGAATTATTTTCATTTCCTTGCTAAGGTAACCAATTATTAAGTATATATAAATAGCATTTCCATTTTCAACTTATTATCATAGATTAGTATTAATGTACATTATAAAATAAAGAAATAGGAGATAACTTGGTAATTTATTAAAATATAATTTACATATTTTAAAATGTTTATTAGGTAAGATGTTTATTATGTTTATAGCATTTAGTATATATTTTTATTTCTTTTTGCAGTATTTGTTATTTTATTTTTAGTACAAATAAAAAATAACAGTTCATACTTTTACCGCATAACCCCAAAACACTCTCCGCCCAATTTTCAATATATTTCGTGTAGAGTGGCGGAATTCAATGATGCACTGCATTAAAACAATTCATTTCCCCGAGTGGGAATCGATCCCACAACCGTCGCGTTACAGTCAATTTTTCTATAAATGTCAAGTTATATAACATTATTGATTTTTTTAAGTGTGGACCTGTTAACCTATTTTTACGCTAACCCGGATTCATGCTTAAATAGTTTGCGCGACCGATACCAAGCACAGCCTCTTTCAATAAATAACTCGATTAAATACCATTTTATGAGACCCTTGTGGCGCAGTAGCACAGTGTTAGACGGTAGACGGTCGTTTGTTCGATTCCCATTCGAGGCATTGAATTATTTTCATTTCCCTGCTCTGGTAAAAAGATAAAGCACGGCATTGAGTTTGGCATCAACGTACAGTGTCTCGAAAATTAGGTGTGTCTGGAGAACGGAGTGTCTTATCAATACAGGATGTATTACTGCTACTACTTTGGAATAAATGGAAGGCGTAAAATTAAAAAAAATATATTATGTTGTGTTAAGAAATTAATGAAAATCATTCCCACTAAAATAAAAGGTAAAAAATAAAAGTTAACATGATTTCTTAAAGTCAAATTATAATTGCAAAGACTATTTAAAATAAATAAATGCATATAATTTCAGAAAATTTCACTTGCAACTAAGTATATGACGAACGAATGCTTGGAAAGTAACTGGATATTACGTATTCAGTGCAGTACAATCGGTGTTGGGAGGCACTGGAATAGATATAACATATGTTTTTAGCATCTCGCTTTAGTCTGCTGTAGTGTTAAGACACTCCTTTCTCCGCTTTCTGCCCACTTTTTGAGACATTGCGTATTTACTGGTGGCGGCTAAATAAAAACTATTTAAATATAATCATTATTGAATGACACACAATGCACAGACAGAAATTATAAGACTAAAAAAAATAAATTTGGCATGTAGTTAGGTTAGGGAGTACTGAGAAATATAGGATTGGATTTTAAAGTCCAATATATAAAGTTGCGGGCCACGACTAGTCCTATAACAATGTGAAATGACTACAAAATGTAACTAGAAAATAGACAAAAAATCATTTTGCCTCAACCGAGCATAGAATCCTCGACCTGTTACCGTACCTAACAATTGTTATTGATCCACCGGGTGTAGTTTATTAAAATTTCAGCGTGAACTTTTCACGGCCACAAAAATTTGCTTTCACCGAAACATCTGTGCGTATCAAGACAGCGTACGAAAGTACTTTATGCATTTTACATGAGCTGCTCCCACAGTATATTGTCGATGGTCTGTTACAGTGTATTGAATTTAGCATGAGAGGTGTAGGTTCTATGAATTCTTTAGCATTTTTATTGTAATATAATTAATTGTGAAAATATCTTTTAATTTGTAAATAATAATTATATTTCTTTGTTTGTAAGTGTGAATGGGGATCGTTTTTTTTTTGAACGACCAAAGATTTTAATACACTTTTTATCATAAAAAATAGAAAATTGATAATAGTATACCTTATTTTTTCTAACTAAATCCGATCAAATTAAATTTAGATTGTACTAATCAATGAAATTTGCCCTTATTAATGTAATTATAAAAAAAACCCCTCATTTCAAATACAATATATATATAGCACAAAAATGTACATACGAATATTATCGCAATTAGACATGTTTATGTTGCAATATTATGGGAGTCTAACAGATAGCACCAAGTCTATATGCAGACTTAATAAATTAATGATTATATTATCAAATAAAATTTGCATTAGCGAAAAATAACTCTTTAAACAATGTTATGTGTGACGATAACACCAAAATTACTTTAAAACGTCTAGTATTCTTTTAAAACACGTTATTATCAACTGTAAAGTTGTCTCTAAGTCTTATTTATATGCAAATGCTTATATGTTTTGGTATTTTTCCTTTTGTGCAAAGGAAAATTATTAATATTTATTATTAGTTAAAATCTTAGAAATTGTAATAATAAACTCAACCTTGTGAGCAAAATTAGATTATAAATAGATAGATATCTAGAACAAAAGAAAGAAATATGTGAGTGATATATATGGGAAGTACATATGTTTGATAGAAATAAAAGACACAAAGTGGCTGTTGATAGGCGTGTTGCTGCCGGTAACAGAATTAACGGGGTCTTATCTGCATTGATGAGACTGTAAAATGCCAGTATATCTGCGAATCGTAGGTATTACAGAAGAAAAATGAAAAATATGAATATTGGAGACGGGAACTAAGAAGGTGTCACAGTGAGTCAAGTAGTATGGCAAAATAATGGCACAAAAGATTTAGTGACACCTTGGTTACTTTCGAGAACACACTATTGATGATACTGGGTTAAGATCGGGTAAAAAGGTATGGGGACCCTCGGAGAGCATGTTGAAGGATAGTGAAAGAGGACGAGGCGAAAGAAGTTTACTCTCCGTTCCCTCTCACCTAAATTAAAAAAAGCATCATTTTTCTACGAATTGTACATAATGAGTTCGATTCCCATTCGGGTAAATTTATTAATATTTTTATTTCTTCGCTCTGGTAACAAGGCAAAGCGCGGTGTTGAGTTCCGCCACTCAACACGCAAAGCCTCGAAAATTCAGCGGAAAGTGGGAAACGGAGATATATTTTTTGTCTTAACACTAGGTCTCCGTCTGCCTACTCAGTTATATGAGGTACAGCGTGAAGCTGATATTTATAAAGTGATCTAGCTGTAATATTTACTCTACGTACGCTCCACACAAGCTAATTACTTGTTTGTAAACACGTGTTACGGCTGTGTGCGTGTCAACTTTTAACGGGCATTGTTCGGAATAATGAAGTCTTGAAGTAGGCCTTGTATTGTAGTAGGTGTCAAGGGCTCGTACATACTTTGCATATTTCGAGCCTGTAAATAGAATAAATATATTTATTTTTAACATTCTTAATTTTTTTTTCTACAATAAGATTGTGGGGGGAAATCAAAGAGATGTGAATAAGAGTCCAAACTTTTATACATTTTCTAAATAAATATATTTTTCTACAAAATGCACATGTATACATTTTGTAGAAAATTTAGATGGATGATATGTTATATGTTTAGAATAAGATTTTTAAAATGACTTTTCACTTTATAAATTTAATGAAAAATACTTAGCGCAAGGGCTTTTGCCTCTGTCGAATCGAATCCAACAACCTTGTGGTTGTGGATTCGATTCCCACTAGAAGAAATGAAATATGTAATATTTACATTTCTTCCTTTTGGTAATGAGGCAATTGAGTGTCCCTTTGTCGATACGCGTACTTCGTCCCTTTGCATGTATTCAGATACGTTTTATGACGTCAAGCTAATATTAAAACCGTACAAGCGTCTATACTAATGTCAGTTAAACTTTAAACAGTATCTCTGAGTATGACATTAAGACTATATTAATACGGCACAGTGTATTTAATAACTATAGGTATTTATGATGGGAGGCGGTGGGAGGGGTTGATGAACCTGCGCGTAGCTCTGCTTAGTCCACGAGTATTTGCTTGGAATTTGGTTATAGTATGCCTGTATAGTATATTGTGTATACTAGATACAGTAACGCCCTGGTTGTGTATCTGATATCTAGAGGTAGTATTATGCATTTGTGTGATATAAATTTATGATATTAGTTGTAATTTAAGTTAATTCTAAGTAACTAGATTAATGAAAAATCTATATCATTAAAGCATTTGGGCACAGTGACTGTCTGATACGGTTGTGCACAGGTTCGATTCCCAATCGGAAGAGTGAATTATTTTAAGTTCGCCCTAGTAACAATGGAAATCTCGGCGTTGTGTTCCGCCACTCAACTCGTAATGTCTTGAAAATTGGATGAGAAATGTGGAACTGAGTATCTTAACACTAGTTTTAACCCGTAACTATAGTACAAACACGTCCCTGTTATGCAACGAAGCAAAAACATTTTCATTCTTTTTGTGTAAACTATTCAATTAATTAAATTGTACAACTACGTTTAGTAAGATAGACAGAGGGTACCTAATGTGAAGACACTCCTTTCTCCTCGCGTGAGATCGAGATGACAATTTTTCTAACGTTGTGCCGCTGAATCACGTTGCCCTCAATCACTGTAAACGGGCTAAAAATAAAAAAAACAGAGTATCTTAACACTAGGTTATCTGTGCCTAAATCCCCAAAATACGAAATATTAAACGGAAAAGCCCTACTGATAATGGAAATTACGGTAAAACCAGGTCATGAGGTCTCTTAAATTCTACTATGGGCTATTACTGTCAATGGAACGGTTATAGCTAGGTACGTGATTATTTGGCCTATTTTGCTTTCAAATTTTTTGTTTGAATTTGTAAGGAATTGGAGTTTGTATATAATTTTGATAGAAATTGATTTTATCGATAAAAGTAACGAAATGAAACACTGAAATTTATTACTTTTCTTATACTACAATGTTTGCTACTTACAAATATAAATGAATTAATTTTAATAGTAATAGTAATACATTTCAGTAAAGCTTATGGAATTTTCAAATTTACAAACACTTACAAAATATATTTATACTAATCTATAAAACTAAAAATATATTAAACGTGAAAGTAATAATATATCTCATTTAGTATAATAGGAAGAGGGAGCCAAGCGTTAAGACAATCCGTTCTCTATGCAATTTTTGAGACATGGCGTCTTGTTATCAGGAGCTAGGAAATGAAAATAATTTATTAACCCGCGGGAGAATCGAATTCACAACCGTTACGTTTATAGTCAGACGTTCGCCGCTGCGTCAATAATATCAAATCTATGTAAACACGAATAGTGCTAAGCCAGATTTCTTTAATGTCATCGTGGCATACCGTTATTAGATAAAACGTTATACTGAGTGGTACATAAAGTCACGTACAAACATAACTGATATTGTCTTTTATATGGAATTACTTTCTTTATTTAAATATTAATAAAAGTGAAGTTCATTTAATTTAGATAAGAGCAATAAAAGAAAAAGTCTAGTGACGAGACACTGTTCTCGACTTGCAGTCGGATTAGATTCCTTGCTTAATCAAATCGAATAAACGAAAGTATTTTAAATATTAAAACCTTTTAGAAGTCTGAGGCCGCCAAAGCGACTCAGCCTATGATTGTAAACGTGAATGTTGTAGATTCGATTCCTACTCGGTGAAATTAACTTGTTACAAGGTAAAGCGCGGCGTTGAGTTCCGCAACCACCAGCAAGTTAGAAACAGAGTGTCTTAACAATATGTTCCCTCTTTCTAAAAAAAAAACTCACTACTATCGACTACAGTCACACAATCAACAACTGTGCTACTCTGTGCTCTGTCTACGTAATATATAATAGAAAACACAAAACCACTTCGCTGTGACCGATGAATGAAATATCTTAAGATATAACATCTGATTAATCGCGATTAGCATTCCGGTCGCGGGCCCGCCGGCGCCGCGCGACTGCCCGCGCCCGTACACAGATTGTGTGGTAGAGCTTTAGGAAAGCTTCTAAAGTATTCAATTTAAATTATTTTCAATTTTACTAGTTCTATGCCTTTTTTTAAGTACAGTAGGGTATAGTAGCACAGAGAGTATATAGTATCGAGACACCCCGTTCAGCACTATAAGTCCTAATTCGTATATCTATATATATAAAATCGAAAGGTCACTCACTCATCACGAAATCTCAGAAACTACAAGTGCAAGTAGGAATCTCAAATTTTGCATAGGAGTTACTTATAGGGCGTAGGTGCTCGCTAAGACGGGAATTTGCAATATTCGATTTCTAAGGGGTGGTTTTTGGGGTCAAAGGTTTGTAAAACTTCGTTACTACAAATGCTAGGAGTCTCAAATTTTGCATAGACGTCACTAGGACGTAGTCATGGAGACAGAAATTAAAAATAACATAGTTCACGCGGGTGAAACCGCGAGCGGGCCGCTAGTAATTTATAAAGACTAAACAGCTTCCCGCAGGAATCCAACGTCACGTTTACCATAGCACGGAAATGAAAATAATTTAACAATACCTTCGAATAGAAATATAACTTACAACCATAACACTTACAATTAGACTCTGTCCAACTGCGCCATGATGTCCTTAATATTGAATTTACAAGTACATACATGTATTTAGATTCTTATTTTAACTTTGTTAAAAAAGTACCGTTATACCTCATAATGCAGGAGGTTTTAAGTTACGTGTTGACTTAGAGCTTTTAATTGTATAACAAATACAATGTGATTTTTTTTAATGACTAGAAAATTGGGCGGAATGTGGGAAACAGAATATCTTAGCACTAGGTTTCCACTTTGCTATGCAAAAAAAAGTAGCTGTACAAATAAAGAATAAAAGTTCGAGAATCTAGACTAGCTAGCAAAACTAACAGATATTTTTCTTAATTGAACACTTCTCTAAAGCACATCTAAATGAAAGTACTAAATAAAATATTGATTTCAACCTTCACTTACATTATCGGACGTACAATGCAAATCTTTTGACGTTTCAATGGGGCTTAATACTTGAAATTTGTTGTGCCATCTTGAGTACAAGAGAATCGGCGCGCGCGCAGCCGTTTTGTCAATCCGTCTATATAGCGTTTACCATTCAACTGTACCGCCGTTGACGAGTAATTGCTACTCGATTGAAATGTTCAAAACATTTTTTTTTGTATTTGAGAATATTTTATGTTGCTTTTTATGTTAATAAGCTTTTTTAGAGTATACGATCTCTATATTTCTATATTTTCATTTCGTTGCTCAGTAGAAGCGCGACGTAGTGTTTCGCCACGTAACGCGGAATGTCAAAAATTGAGGTTTGAAGTGCTACTACGCTAGATTCCTACCCTGCCTACCCGGATATGCGGGAAAGAAAAAAGATAATTTTGAAAATATATGACTTATCTATACAATGGTAAGTCACTAGGTATTAAATGTATCGCCTGTTTAGAAAATTGATTTTAAGCAATTAGTTTTTTATGTGGACTATCCCAACACAAAACCAGTTTCATTTATAACTACTAGTTCCTGAGATTAACGTATTCAACAAAATAAACACTTCAGCTACATAATGTTAGTATGTACCTACATATAAATTGTTCTTTATAATATAAAATATAATAAATTATTTTATATACAATATAAAATAATTAATAATAATAATAATTAAAACCTCCTCAACGGTGATTTCCTTATAAAATAAATGGCTTCAGTAAATACCTCACAATAAATAATACCAGAGCGAAGAGAAATAAACAAAACACTTCAACAATCACCGTCAAAATAATGTCTAATATAAGCAAATCTCTAGCATCCTCGAACGTTCAGCAATTAGTGACGATATCTATAGCCGGTAACAAACCTAGACCTGCCATTAAAATGAGAGACGAATAATAAATGAAATGAAATGAAAGAAAAAAAAGATATCTGTCGCGACGAATGCATAGAAATATGGCTGGGACCAATCAAAATTCTTTTCCAATTAAATAAACGAGGATGGCAAAAAGGAAAATTGTAAGGAAAACTGAGGGTGGCTTTCTCTAGTGGTGTGGATTGTGATTTGGTATTATTTTTTCGCTTTATTTTTTATTTGGAGGTTATTTGATACGGTCGTAATGTAATTTTATTATTAATTTTTTTTAGATGTATGCTATATCAAGTAGGCAGAGGGGACACGGGAACCTAGTGGTAAGTCACTCCGTACCTCCCATTTTCGCGCGCTTATGCACAACGACGGCTACTACTTACAGAATGTATTTTTTTCCAAATTAAATTATTTATATAAAATGTTTACAGTCAATTTATTTGCTAAAGACTGCTTCTCTAAAAATGGTATTTACAACCATTTTTGATTAAAATGAAGAATTTAGCAAATAATAATTTTATCCGGAATCTAAATACAGTACCAACCTTACAGTTCACATCACGAGGCCTTGCAAAAACATCGACATATATATTTAAGCTACTACCCATCTCTACTATCTATAGTCTCAATACGAAAGCTATGGAAATAAAGTTTGTTCGTACCGCATTCTAGCGCATTAAATAGATCTATCACTATATAAATATTTATTTGTAAACGTTGTCTTTACGTTTTGTCGTTTTATGTCTTTACAAAATATTTTTGAACGTATTTTTTTACTCTTCATGCTACATCCCGCACATAGAAGGATAGGCAGAGGGAACCTGAGAACCTAGCGTTAAGACACTCCGTTCCCATTAAGACACTTTCATTCCTCATTTTCTGCTGAATTCTGAGACATTGTTGCAATTGCTGTAACTTTGACCGCAGGTACAGTGCTTACTTCGAAGCTATTAACGTGATGTGATATAGCTAAAAGATTTTATCGATAAATTAACTATCCAACACAAAAAAACATTTATTAAACAATTATCACTTCCTGAGATTAGTGCGTTTAACCACACAACTTCAGCTTTATAACATTACAGACAGACAACAATAAAGTTTAAATATAAGTTTAGCTAACTACATTATAGTTGCATCGTGTTAAGGAACTTTATCTCTTAAAGTACGTCCTTAGCACGTCTGGAAAGGGTCACGACAAATTATGCGTGAACGCTCCACACCTCATTTGACTTGACGGCTCTCTGATTTTCAATATATTTATCATTTCTCGTATTGATTTGGTTGTACATATCTATTTTTATTACAAAGCTGGTGGAATCTCGGTATGTTGGTTCGATTCTCTGTTAGGGGAATGATTATATTTAAATTATTTTCATTTGTCAGCACTTTGGCGTTTAGTTCCCACTTAACACACAATGTCTTGATAATCTGGCGGAAAGTGGGGAACTGAGTGTCTGAACACTAGGTAAATTAAAATTCACTCTATCCAATTCACAGCACATTATTTTAAAGACAAACATTACTAATAGGAAACGAATGGAACGTACTTTCTTATGTTAATTATTCTTGAAATATATATAAATTTCAATTCTATTTATCTTGTAACGTTTTCGTTTATCTTGTAACGTTTGTTAAAAGACCCTAAAACATACGACGCCGCGAGTTAAGATTCAGTGTGCGTTCACTTTAAAAATAGATGAGTACAATTCAAACTGTGTTGAAACTAAAAATTTGGGACCTCTTCGGGGGAATCGACTGTATTTATAATTTACACAGGCAAGAAACGTGGCCTATTTGTTTTTGATACAATTTTCATGGCAGTACATTATTCAAGGGGAAAGCTCTAAAGATGATCATCGTTTAGACCAAATGAGAGGAAGGATGGATGGACAATGAAAAATTAATTCATTTCACTTATCTGTGTCAATGTAAATAAATGTTTGATTTATTTTTCTATTAGCATACCGTAGTGGCGCAGTCGCATGGCATTTGTCTGTAGACGCGGCGGTTATAGGTTCAACTGTCACCCAGAGTAATTACATATTGTCGTTTCTTTATTTTGGCATTCTTAGCACGTAATCTATTGAAAGAGGGTAGAAAGTGGGTAAGAGAGTGTATTAACACTAAGTTCCCTCTAACTGCCGTGCTGGAATACTGCGTAAAGAAAGAAAAAACATCATTTAATGGCATTTTAAAGGTCGTAGATACATCATGTAAAAAAGCGCGACAATACATTAAAATAACGTAACTGATTGCGGCCGACACACAGTACGTACAGAACCCACGGGACTAGACCCCTAACGATAAGCGATAAGCAAAAAAATATATAATGAAACGAAATGAAATGAAACCTGGAAAAAAAACCTCCTCACGCGATATAACCATTAGAAAATAAACATACTCTGTTTTGATTCGATTTATCCAACGTAGAAGACGCGACTGACATAAAATCAATTGACTGACACGCAACGCTAAATGTCAGTAAAATGTAAGTTATGTACCGTAAATGTGTCATTCCCTACGTAACGTGACGTCAGAGTTTTAGTAAGCGTATGATAAACAAACGAATTGTTGTAGCGTGACTTAAAATACAATGAAATTTTATCGTTAACATGAATTTTGCATATTATGGGTTAAAGTTAATGTCTGTGTAATGGTTGTGAGTTCAAATACTTATACAAGTATAAGCATATTTTCATTTACTTATGTTATGTAGATAAAGGGCGGCGTTAAGCGCTGTTCTGTAGCAGGTAAATTCTCTTGAATAGGAAAGTGGAGAACGGCATGTTTTAACACTATTTTCTATTACTTCAACCACGAAAACGAAAAGAAAACGTCTACAAGTTATTTATACGTTTGCATTTCTAGGGAAAACCATCAAAATCATGTTTAAAATAGGACAATAGCTGTCATAGTAGTGAACCTCAAACGTCGAATACGAATGTGTGAGTGTATATTTACAAGGGTGGCACTCACACACTAGCGTTGAGACGATCATTTACATACAGGGTGCGGATCGAGTGCAAGAGGGATAGCTGCTTATAGCTCCCAGCCCTCTATAGGAGAAAACGAGACAACTATATAATTGTCCTGATGGTAGAAAAAAAAGTGGGCGGAGGATTACATTATAGTAGCGAAAGTAATCGATATTCTGTTTTAGTACGTCGCTGCAAGTGCACCTAAATACTCAGGTTAGGTCACGGTTTTTGTTAAGGAGGAAGAGAAAGAGATTCATGTAGATATATATCTAAGGAAAAAGTTCCCTATAAATTATTCTTTTAATATTTTAATAACTATGACTAAATAATATTTTATAATATGAATCTTAAATGTACCCTCAACAAGATTTCATATAACACAAATGTAGGATTTACACTTCCTAGACTATAAATTGCCTTTTCAATGTATTAGGGGAGAGCGGGGCCAAAAGTTCCGATTTTTTTTTAACCTCAAATATTGCTATGAATACTTGATTTCAGTATTTATACAATATAATCAAATTCAACTTACATATCTAGACTTGCAATTAAAACAGTAATTTGGGGTATTCTTTGTAAGACTTTTTTATTATGAATTTTCTTATGACTGAAGTCGGAAAGTAACAACTTACCCCGACTTGGGGCAAGTTGTTAACAAACCGGGGTAAATTGTTACCATATTTTTAAAGCTATTATTTGCAAAATAAAAAACAATAAATAGTCGAACAAAGCCTGTTTATTTAAGGAATAATCAACAGTATCATTAATAATCACCAGGAGCAAAATCAAGTCTTTTTAACCGACTTCTGTAAGAAAAGGAGATTATCAATTCGACTGTTTTTTTTAATGTATGTTATTTCATAATTTTTGATTAGGTGAACCGTTTTTGATGATTTTTTTTTATTTAAAAGATAGTGCTTCCCATGTGGGAACCAAAATTTTTTTTGGTCTATTTTTGACAATGGTATCTATGAGAAAATCACATAAGTCTTAAAGTTGTATTGGTACGTGTGCGACAAAATGACGAATAACTCAATATCACGCCAACCGATTCCAATGTTTCTTTTCTCATTTGAAAGGATACACTTCAAGGATAGTTTGATGAAAGTTTGGTTAGGTTCCGATTATAAAATCCGGTCAAAATTGAGAAAATTTATTTTTGTTTGGTAAATTTCAATTATACTGGAATTGTTACAAGGGAAAACTTTGTTAAAATTATTATCAGAAGTAAGATTCCCCATCGTCGCATTTCTTTTCAACCAACCTCAAAAAAGATGTTTTCATTTTCAACCGACTTCAAAAAAGGGAGAGGTTCCCAATTCGCCCGAATATTTTTTATGTATTTTCTTATCAATATACCAAAATGTTAGTTTCCACAAAAATAACACCTACATATCACAACAGATGCCACTCGTTAACAACCATTACCACCACAACCAACACTCGTTTAAGAAGTATCCTTTTAAGGTTATTTATCACTTAAAATCGTAAAAAGAATTAATTTTGAACAAAAAAAAAACCGAACCGAAAAACAACGAACTAAAAAGTAAAAGATAATTTTACATTAAATAAAACTATTTTCATTTTGTTAAACCAAAATTATAAACAAAGATTTTATAGCTTTAGCTTTTCCCGCTCAATATGTATATATAATTCTTTGGTAACAGTTTTTATCTTATTCCTGCAATCTTTGAAAACTATATCCGCTGCTTTTTGCATCAACTCACATGACACATAACCTCGAGTTGATTTTCGAGCATAAGTCCGCATATTTCTAAATTACAATGTTATTTAGTATTAAAAATTACAATATTTACATCCCATTATTGATACAAATGAGTTGACGAAAGTTTTTCCGAGGTCACAACATGCCCCAATAAAAGGGAACATCTAGCCCCAAAAACACGTGTTGAAAAAAATTTTAAATATAAGCAAGATTAGGAAACATAAATAATTCACAAATAGTGTCCCGAAATAGTAGATAATATATGTAAAAAAACACTAACATACTCGAGGCTAATCGTTAAAATTTGTGAGATAGACCAAAAATATCAAATGCGAAAATATTTACAATCGTGCACCAACGACACCCGTGTGCTATTCCATTGGTTTCGGGTGCCACTGGATTGTTCAATATGCTGGCCATGGGTGCGCTATCACATTGCATTTCACTATATGTTTACTAAATATTCCTATCACTTTTCCCCGCGCAATTATTTCCATCGGAACAACTTACCTCGGTAACTTTTAGCCCCGCTCTCCCCTACAATAAGACAAACATTCATATTTTTTGAGCAATTAAATCTTATTTTTAAGAAAAAAAGGATTTTACAAATTTCATGAAAATAAATGACTGAAAGAAGAGAACTAAATAAATTATTTTCATTTTCTCGCTCTGAGAACAAGACAAAGCGCGGCGTTAAATTCCGCCTCCAAACAAGCATACATTGTAGAAATAACTTCTTTCCCCCATATTTACACTCATAACCTATCATAAACCATTTTATTGCGTATAAATCTTTTTAAAGCACAAGGGCATTGTTTTATGCTTGTTACGTCATTTTGTATGCAAAACGTATGCGAGTCTATTGATACTTGGACTCACTGTTTATTTTGGAGAAGAAAAACGGAGAATAAAATAGTGATTTTACATTAGCATTCTTATTTAAGAAGGATTATACTTTTTAATAATCATACTTGCTGGTTTTAATAAATAAAAATCATATATAGAGTACATTGAAGTAAGTAAACTTCTTCTAAGATACTGATCGTTTTATTTTTTTAACAAACACTTTGCACCTTTGTTGTTTATGTAGTTACTTTCTTTTGTGGCAATAAAGATTTATTATTATTATTATTATTATATTGGAAAGGTCATTTTTTCAATCAATAACTATGATTTGTTTAATAATTAATATACTTATGTACCTACTAAATATAAATATTATATTGTATTGTATTGTACCTAGTTTTTGAGACATTGCTTGTTGAAGAGCGGAAATCAACGCCGTGCTTTATTTCTTTGCAAGAGCGATGAAATTAAAGTAATTTATTTCCCCGATCGGGAATCGAACTCACAATCGTCACGTTTACAATCTGACGCTAGTCCTTTCATATTAGATAACTTTTCTTAATAATCTTATTTTATATCTCCTGTAGGTACCTATGTTTTTAATAAATAATTTCGATCTTCTATTTACCTTTACCATACCATACATTTTACTATAATATTTCTTAAAAATACATACGAAATTCTTGGTAAACAACGATACCGAGTTAGTTCAGATAAGGGCGTCGACACGCGCACCCAATTAAGATCTTCATTAGGCGCCTTCCGCGAAGCGCTACGAGTGTAGGTAATAAAACGACAGCACAGTGGGCTATAGGTTTGGCTCTTGCGCGTGGTAAATATTTGTATTTTTTAATAGTATTGAAGCCTGTCGCGGTCCAGGGGCGCAAGCGTGCGATTGTGAACTGGACAGGTTTGGGGGTTCGATGCCCACTCGAGGGTATGAATTATTATTTATTACTATTTTCATTTCTTCACTCTGGCACTAAGGCAAAAAAGTTCGTCGTTGAGTTCCGTCATTCAACACGCAATGCCTCCAGAATACTGCAAAAAGTAGGGAGTGGAGTGTCTTAACACTAGGTTCCCTCCTACCCAGGTGTGTGCGGGTAGGCAGAGGGATTAGGAGGGATTATTTTATTTTTCTTATGAGAGCTTTTTAGGCTTGTGATAACACCTAAAAAGCTCTCACAACTGAACTGAACTGAACTGAACTAAACCTGCTTACATAAGTAAGTAGGTTTAGTTTCCACCTGCTACCGAAATATTTTGTATTAGAAGCGTAACGAAACGCGGTCTTTCGCTAATATTCAAACTTTCTTCCGAATGAAACCCACAACCATCAACGTCATTTAATTTTTCAAATTTATTACTTTTTTATAAATATTATAGAAGCTTTGTAATTTAAAAGCTTTAAAACTTTTTACTTGCCTATAACTGCACAAGCGGCAAAACCATACAGAAAAAGAAATCACGAACAAGAAATGTACAGTACGCAAAATAGTTAAATATTATTTTAGTCTTTAAACGTACTGTAAAATATACGTACTTATGTTGCACACTGTACGTCTGGTTTAGTAGATTCTCTATATAAGTAGAGCGGCACCGACGTCTCTATGTACACTCATGAGAAAATTCCTTTGGAGTTATTTTAAATTATTTTTGTATAGTAAATAGTTTGTTGGAAGAATTGGAAGAATTTTGTTATTATTATATATTGACCTTGAGAGTTATTTAACATGTCGAAGAGTAGAGTTTTCTATTTTGTTTATTCAACATGTAGATGTTTTGTTTTTATATCTGTATATAAATGAGATGAGATGTGAGCGTTAAGTTCCAACACTACTGAATGGAGTATCTTAACACTAAGCTTCCAGAGTGGTAAAGTTAAAAAAAAGAAATAGGCTTGTGTATTTTTAATTGAACGCCACAGTCCTACATACAATTACTATTTTAAAAAAAACTTAAGCCCTAACATTATTATAACCAAAATAAATTATAACATATTAAAATATATCTAAAACGTTTTCCATCCTGAGTAGACTGATTCATCATATTCGAGCGCAGGTTGGAGCGACAATTGTAATGTAAAACCAGTGGATTTGAGCCAAATACCTCACGTGACGTGCCGTTCGTATAACAACGTATATACCGGCGTATATATAAAACGCTAACGAGGAGAGTTGCTTTTTGAAGACTATTCTATATATCAAAACATTTTTGTAATATAAAATTTTGACTCAAAATAATAATGCTATTAGATAAGATATTTTAACAACTATCCGTGGTCCCAGGTAGACTCTACCAATCAATACGTAAGATCTCGAATTCGGGCGAGAATTTTAATTTCCAAAGTGGTTTTATAAAATAACCGTTTTAAGGGATAATTAAGAAAATAATAACTTTTCTCTAGGTTCTATTTACTTATTTTGTATACGTTATTAAAAGTGTAAAAATAAAGAAACAACATATTCCTATTAATAAATAACTTAAAAATTTAAAAGCACATGTTTTCTATACATGCCAGACAGAAGCCAAAAAGCTGTCTCTACATTATAACATACACGCTCGGGATTTTAAAACAGAATTGAATTTTCAAATCGATTTAAAAAATTAATACAAACAATACAAAAGGTTGCAGGATGGCAAAAGTTTTTGTGGTTGTCAGTTTATCAATGGTAGAGTCTTCCCATATGATTCCTTAGCATTAATTAGTATTGTTTAAAGGAATTTGAACCTTATGTTTTAAAGAATAAGAGCAAAGTGCAAAATAAACTTGGTTCGAATGGTAGCACGTATCGGAAGCTACAATGATGTACACGGCCAGTTTCATTGCGAATGATTTTTTTTATCAGTATTCTTGGTGTGGATGTGATAAGAATGGATGTGTTATTTAATTTTATTTATTTTTGGTTGTATATTTATAATGTTTTATTTTTTTAAATATTTTGTTCAATAAAGATTATTTTTACAAGCATCAAATATATGAAATTCATCTACTTATAAAATAGTAACATAACAAAGTAATTACTTAATATTTTAAAACTGATCGACCATTTAAAATTGTTAAAATATTTTTTCTAAACTAAAAATATTATTAGTAAGTCTATACTTACTAATAACATTTTTAGTAACATTTAAAAGCAACATCCTTATGTACTTTATATGTTATTGTTTAAATTACCTAATTATATAATAATTTAATGGCATAGCATTCGAAGTTTATAAATAATCGATTTCAATCAATAACAATTACTCAATAGCACCAACAAAACTAGCAAATGTGATTTATTCATACATATTAAATTTGCATAGCAGTAATATATCATTCTACAACTTGATCATTCATCATTACAACATGAATTCAATTCTATACAAGACATCAAAGGTGTCGACTTCATTGAGATGCGCTACCGTTGTTCTCTAAACGACGGTACCTTAAAGGGCTTCTTAAGTATCAATCACTGCCGCCGCTTCTTGGTGTCATCGGTACTGGCATTAAGCTTAAATACGTTTAATGTTATCTTTTATTTGAATTTGTATAATAGTCTTTAGCATCATCCTTTTCGTATTTCGTACACGACTGAGGTCATAGAGAAAATAATGATACATCACTTTGAATGATTTTCATTATACAAGTACTCTGAAAGAATGGTCGTGGTGCATTTATTCAGATTTGATGGTGTGTCCTATAATTCAACGTCATTCTTCCCAAATGACTTTCCAAATTCCCAAAAAATACTAAGTGTATATTAATAAATACAAACTCTACATTCTCCCACATCTGCCATATCATTATTATGTACGCAACGTAGCATCGTCTCCATTGTTCCTCGATCCTGGTCTCTCGAACAATGTGTAGCCCACACCGCGTCACTCCTTAAGCCTTTTCGTCTTATTTCAGACTACGTTTTGTTTCAAGTTCATTTCTTTATCTTATTATGCTACCGTTGACCGCAATGCAACGATTGTCCTTTTTGCGCACTCGACGCTACCAACCTCGGAATGAAGTAATACTGCTTGAATTGTATTTACTAACATTTTTTTGCTTATATTGTAATTTTTTTGTGGTTTCGATTTATGGAAACATAATCTGTGTTATGTAAGGTATGTGATTTTATAAGAAATGAGATGTATAATTTATGTGGTTAATAAAAATTTTAAAACTTTTTTTTTTTTGGGAAAATATAGAGTTTTAATTAAACTCCGTTCTCTACTTTTATTTCTTTAAAAATATTTCATGATAGGTTTGTGAATTGAACATAACGTTACATATAACGAGACTGGAGACCATAGTACCAACGACCAATAATTTCTCAACACCCATCTACAATAGCAACTAACGAAATAGCAAATTTTAATTACATACATTTGAAAATTCAATTAAAATCCTCCTTACCATATTTAGCACTTTAAAGAAAAACGAAAGTTTATACAACGAATAGTAGGTTCCTACTTAATCCAAAATAGGACAATCTATATTGAATCAGAACAAAACTTGTACACAGGCACTTAGGGCGAGAGATCTCCTTTTTAGGCCCTTTGGAGTGTGAACGCGGCATGTCTTTGGACTAATTAAGTAAAACATGCGCTTGGGCATTTACTCACAGTGGAGCAGGCGCCCCCCAGAGAGACACTAAGATGCTTTCAGTGTTACTTTGGATCAGGAATTCCAATTATATTTGTGTTACGTTAATTACATCGTTTGGATGATGATTTTATGGAGGAGTAATTGGAAAAATCTAGTGTGCTTAAGTTTTAGTGAGATCATTTGACCTTTAGAAATATTTATACTATCATATTTATCGGAATATTATTTTGTGTGTAGATAAGAGACTGTTATCATTTTCAATATTATTCCTAATGGTAGGTTAGGTAGAGACGACCGAGAGGCATACTGTTCTGGATATCCAATAACCTACATTATCACTCAGTATGGGAGATTTTACTGACATGATAGAATTCAATGGTAATTATTATTAAATTTAGAAAAAGAAGCCATTTATGGCGCAAGCGCGGGTGAACTTCTGACTCGAGGAAATAAAATTATTTAATATTGTCATTTCCTCGCTCTGATAGGTGGAGAATGAAGTGTCTTAACACTAGGTTCCCTCAGCCTACCCTGCTATTAGCGGCATACAGCATAAAGCTTAAATCATTTGAACATATTAAAACTTGTCAATTTCTTATTTCTAAAGCATCAGTAGCTCTTTAATTGAAATCTTTAAGCTTTAAATCTTACAATTCAAACCATTCGCAAGCTTTTTGTTTCGAACACAAAATTCACTTAAGGTAACATCGCCACAAAATGAACAAAGAATCCATCGTTATAATACATTTTACGTCGTATGACAGTTTATAAAACAAAAACCAGCGCGACCAAGAGACAATGTCTGCAGATTTTTTAATGCAACCAACATTCGCTCCCAAGTTAGGAATTTATTGAGTCGTACTCAAAATAAACGATATCCTTCCCGAACTTTTCACCAGTTAAATTTTAACTTTAAGTTCTAAATGTTAAGGTTAAATTTTGTGAATGGTTCACCAGGATATTCCATAGTGGTGCTCTGTGACAGAAACTCGTCGCGCCAGTAGTTCTCTAGATTGATCTTATACATCGGTTCGTCCGTCCATCACGTGTGGTACAGGTTGTGTCGATATTTTAATATTATGTATCTTTAGTTATTTTTAGTTTCCTTTAATTAATGTCTTATCTTGTTTGTTTTGATAAGGGGTAGTTTTGTTTGTTATGTTTGCTAACTGTATTTTGTAAGTAATATTATTTATGTTTATCATGTAGGCGTCTTTCCAGTCTGTTTAAGCTGGGTTGGACTTGTCAAGAATGGGCTCGTTTAATTTATCCATAATTTTGCTATACTATAGAAATTCTGCGTGATAACAGGGCAAGCAATGACATTGAATTGTCGTGATAGAGTTAGAGTATCTGAGCTCTAAGACGTCGCTCGGCGGAGACGAAATTAGCTATTAAAATATTAGTTCTCGAGAGTGACAACTAGCGCATGCTGTTGTTCACGTATGCGTAGAAGGGAAATAACTAACTTATATACTTATAAACCTAAATAATATACAATTATAGCGTAGGGTCGTTGCGCCAACTGTAAATGCAACGTGGCCGCGTGGGTTTGATTCCTATTCGGGGGAATGAATTATTTAACAATTTCATTTTCGCTCTGGTAACAAGACAAAGGTCCTTCATTTCACTCATATTGTCGCAAAAAATTGGAAGAAGAAAGGTAAACGGAGTATTTTAACATTAGGTTCCCTCTCTGTACAAAAATGCTAAATAAAGAATACAGCGTGAAGGAGAAAAAATATCGGGGACAATGTTTCCTTTATTTTCAGACAAGACAATGATAAATATCTCACCTTATTCTTAAAAATATATAAATGTACAATAAAATATCGTAAAAACATAAAACAATATTTGTCTACATAAACAAACACACGTCTAAAAAACATCTTTACAGCTCTCTATGGAGTTCAAAAGGCCTTCCTAAAATATTCCATTTGACACCCGCTCTTTGATCTCCGCCAGCCAATCACTGAACGGTCCAAGTTTGATTGCTTCAGGGACTCTTAATTACATGATGACCTCTTCGGAAGACCCATTTGGTTTTGTATATAGGGCATGCTGGCTTGGGCGGATTTTATTCTGATATATAATATATGTATATCGTATATAATAGGGAATCTAATGGAAAGCCTCTTCGTTTCCCACTTTCTGTTGAATTTTCGAGACTGTTGCTTGTTAACTGGTGGAACTTACCACCTTTGTCCTATTACCACAGCTACAAAATTAAAATTACATCAAAAATCACCGAGTGGGTATCGAGCCCACAACTAAACCAATTAAATATATTAAATAAATACTTTTTTAAAACAGAATCGAAGTTACACTATCGTTTGTCAGGTACTTTTTAGAATATAGGTACCTTCTATATGAAAAAAAATATTATATAACCGAATAAATGAATAAGCGTATAGGGAGAGTTCGACGCCAGTTGATAAGTAAATGAGAGGATGGTCTCTTGGGACCCTTCCTCTTGCACAAACGTAGGACTGTATTCAAAGGATTTTCTTTAGAACTTGATTCGACATGGATTTTTACCATTTTTTAAATAATAATAAATTTTAACTTTACTTAGTAGGCAAGAAAAACTTATGTGGGTTTTGAGTTGTGGAACCTAACACCGTGTATAATATTCTCTTCTCTCCCGCATATAGCAGGATAAGTAGAAGGGATAATAGGTACCCTAAATCTTCACTGTACATCAAAATATCTGCTAAAATGAACTGTTTGAATAATTTCAACGGGACATCAAAACTATTACACTAAAACGTGACTATTGGACTAAAACGACTATTAGACATCCCCAAATTGAGGCCAGTCCTGGTGGAGGGGCACAAGCGTGCAACTGTACTAGCGATAGGTTGTGGATTGAAATATTTTTATTGAAGAGTAAATGAAATATTTAATATTTTCATTTCCTCGCTTTGGTAAAAGTGGGACTTGTCAACGGAAAACGGAAATGTCTTAATGGAAAGTGAGTATCTTAACACTAGGTTCCCAGGTTCCCTCTGTCTATGTTGCCTTGTGAGTGATATAGCATTAAGCTAAAAAAAATAACTCCAAATAAGATGATTCACAGACACTAAGCGATATTTAGTCCACCCTCCCTAATGATAGTATTTTAAAGGGTTATTTCCACCGCCCTTCACGCAAGCCGTTTAATCCTATAGCCGAGACATTTTCTAAGATGTTCGCCTGTTTACTCGTTATTAACAGCTTTTCGCGTTCATTTGCATATATTTTATGTATATACTGGTATCACTTTGTGTGATTAGTTTAGTAGGTAGTAGGTGGTTGTATGTATCAATTTATATATGAATATATTATATATGTGCTTGTTATTAGGCATATGTCTTATATAATACGTAACTCTAAGTAATTTCCAATAGACCACGGGGCCCAAGCCACGTGTAAAATTTGATATTAGATAAATCTACACGCAAGAACTAATTTCCAAGTAATTCCTGGTGTGTTGAACCGTCATAAATCCTTAGCACCAATAAAAACCGATTCGGCGACATCTCAAAATCATCCCCCACAATCACAATGGGGCGAAATTAAAGCAAAATTTAGTGTAATTAATTTGAAGCACCTCAACGCTTTGTAATAAATTTTCACTAGAAATGAATTTTGGCGGAGAAGCCTGATTTTCCTTCTGTCTCGCTTTGACTCGCATAAATTCAATATTGTTTGTCCCTTTCAAACAGGAAATGATTTTCCATTTTGGTTTAGTCATACGTCTTCTAACTGTAAAATAAGCTTTATGTTACATATTTTAAGGATGTTTAAGCTTTCCGTAGATATTATGGGGTATACCCGTCGAGTTGTCAACTAGAGCTAAGATAAGCCATAATAATTCTTAATCTCGAGTTAGAGGGTACAGAACGGGAATGTTTCATTTTATCCTTGTATTTGAAATACAAATTTTCTCTTTTGTTGAATTTATCTTTGACTTGTTATATACTGCAATGTTTAAGGCCGTATTCCGATATATAGTAGGGCAAGCAGAGGGAAGTTAGTATTAAGCCACTCCAGTGTTCATGCACCGCCCGATTTCCAGAACATTGCTTGTTGAGTGCCGCAACTGAACTCCGCGCGTTGTCTAGCGGCAGTGACTAACGCCATCCTCTACTTCAAATGACATTAATAATATTAAACAAAATCAATAGTAATTATTTCTTTACTTCAAAATAAAAGCAACTCTAAACAAAACTAAATAAATAGATATTAGCAGCATAGGTCATTTACCTCGGGTAAGATGTCGCTATGGCTTCCGGTTCCGGGTCGGCCACTTCCGGCGGTGACGTCACCGCATGACGCACTTCCGCCGCAACCAGCTGTAATTAGGGTATGTTTGAGAATGATTTTAGTTGTGTATTGTTGATATTATGTAAATTATATGTAATTTTGAGATTTTTATATGTAAAAATATAAGATTTTACTTTATGTTTTTTATACATTTTTTTTTGTATTTTTATATATCTTTTTTATTCAGGCAGATTCTGCATATACTAATAACAGATAAGCAGGACCTAGCGTTACTTTTTTAGTAGTAGAGTATAGTAGTTTTATTTTACCTTTACGCTGTTCGAGCCCAGCAGAGTAGACAGAGGAAACGTGGAAATCTAGTGTTAAGATACTCCGTTCCCATTAAGACATATCCGTTCCCCATTTTCTGCCGAGTTCTGGAACTATTGTGTATTGAATGGCAGATATTAATGCCGCGCTTTGCCTCGTTACCAGAGTGAAGAAATGAAAATATAAAAAAAAATATTCCCCAATTTTTTTAAGTAGTAGGTGTGTAAAAAAATATTTTACATAATTGTAAGATATTACATAAAATAATAACTCAGCACAGTTTTGTAAGTGTTGTAATTTAAAAAAAAATGTATAAATTGGCAGACAAAAATGTATATTATAAGCGCGACCGCTGTGCAGTTCGATTAGGAAATCGATATACAGGAGTATGGGAAATAAATTATTTACATTTTGCTCGCTTTTGTAACTCGACAAGCTTTGCGTTGAGAATGGACCTCTGCCTATTCCCTATGCGGGATACAGCGTGAAGCAGGATAAATAAGTCAAAATGTCTTAAAAGACAGCACTCTTAAAATAGACTAAAACTAAGTACCACAACACAAAATTCTCTGATAATCCTGTAAAATGTAAAAAAATCCTATCATTATGAATAAAAGACCAAAAAAAAATTCAATTTTTAACCATTCCAACCGTAATTTTGTATATCTCCGCATACCAGTTTTCATTTTGTTATCACACATGTACCTACCTACGGCACTGACACAAAACGTGGAAAAACACGGATCCAGCTCATGTTAATATTTGAGGCGTTTTTATTTGAAATTTCCATTTACACGCCACCCCTGGTCACCCCCACCACGAGGGGGTCCTCATACATATTCAACGGATGCACCCTACACTTTCTCTCCGAGAGTTCATATTGCACACGATGTGATCCAACAGACTCGATAACTGTGCTGATTTATGATTAACACTAGTGTTTTGATCCGGATTTTACTGGGATCTGGTTATTTTTTTATATTTTTGATGTATTTAATGTCGTGTTTTGTTTTTATCGGGAAACATACAAACTATACTTACATTCTCACAAATTGGATTTGAACTTATGACATTAAATCAATATCTTTCTGGTTTTTCCAAGCAAGGAGCATCTAGAGTTAACAGTGTTAAGACACTCCGTTCCTCACTATTCAAAATAAAAAATATTATGAAAACATACTTTAATGAACTTAAAAAGGTACATACAAAAAAAATACTGATAATATCATATTCATATATTATACGATTATACTCGTAAGTAAGTACTATACAACAAAGTTATTAAATTGCTATTGTTTTACAGCTACTAGTATAAAACTGTAATTCTTTTGTAGAAAATTCTACGTTTATAAAAATTTCATACACTATAAATTAAATAATAAGTAGCTTTGAGATTGTATCAAAGGCGGTCTATTAGGCCAAGGCTTTCTAAGCGAAATGGTATTTTGACGAAAGTATATGAATGTATGTGTATGTTTGTATATATTTAGTTAATTATTCAAAGAATCTGATAAAATCTACGGTACACGTTCACGCGTTATGAAAAATATCACTAATTTCGTTTCGCTTATTATTTCGTTTGACAACTTTGTTTTTACCGTTTGGTCGTTAGTTTTTTTTAGATGTTTAGTTTTACAAAGGATGATTGCGGCTTATTTTTGTTTGAGGAAATGAATTGTTGTAATTTTTCCGTTGTGGGAGATATAATGCAGCGTTAAGTTCTGCCATTCACACCGTTATATCTGCTTACTTTCTTATATAAGATGTACAGAGTAGGTCAAGTTTGACTTTTTAAAAAAAAATATATTTGTCTTTTTAAACGTTTTGTGCTTTAAATTTTATTGCAATTTCGGAGGCAGATATTAATATATTCGTTTTCTATCTCTTATACATCTAAAAAAATATCCGCCTAAATCGCAATACCTACATGATAAAAATAAAACCCTCAGAACGGGATTCGAACTCACGACCACTGCGTTCTTCATTACAATTTTATCAAAATCAAATTAAATATAAATCATTAAAATTAGTATAGCAAAGTAAACATGTGCTAATACTAAATAGTCCATTTACTCGGACGGCAATTACACAGCGTGTATATTATAGCGCGATGTTATCGCCGGCGTACATTATAATAACGTCATTAGCCCTAAACCTTAGTAAGGTAGAGTGAGGTATATTTTTATTGTAAGTATATATTATGTGCGTACAAACTATATGGAAAGAAAGGGTTAATTAGAGTTGGTTAGTGAAAAAAAAAATGGAAAGCTCTCTTTTTATCTTTCCTATAGGAATTTGGAGAAATCATCTTTTGTTGTTCTCTTACACTCACTAACTTACTATTAAAGTGATCTTTTCACTACATTTTCACCTTTAACTTGCAGGCAACATTTTGAATAGGTACATACACCTAGCTAGCATACACTATACTACAAATCTGACAAATTCAACGACCATCTCATGTCAGAAACCATCCAGCCGTTTGTGTTGATTCTGCCAAAGAAATGGACATAGGTACATACAATCATACGCGCGAAAAACATTAGCCGAAAAACATTAACACAAATGAAAAAAATCCGTAAAATCCGTAAAAACAATCCCTTATGCTATATAGTTTCAAAGTCTATGAATGTTTGTCTGTCTAAGATCTAATTACTCAGTACCATATCTTACGAACGTGCAGTTTACCTATATATAGTTACACACAGATAACACTGTGTACAATCTGACGTGCGCCGTGAGTTATAAACGTAATTTATGCTGTATAATTATTGAGGTAAATATACATATACAGACTATTGTCTTATTTAACATGAAGGGAGTGGTGTTCGAATCTGGTATGAAATAAGATTTTACAAGTACGTATACTGAAAAAAGTTTTAGCTTCACGCAACTCCTAGCTTATACTAGAGCAGGTGGAGAGAAATATTAAGAATTCTCTATATTCTGCCTAACAAAGAAATATATATCTGTCTTCGAGTAAGAATTGAACCTGTAACCAGCCATTGTGTTTACAGAGTTTATATAAATATTGCCATTGCCTCACTATCGCAAATCTTGTAATACGCTATAGTACTAGTAGTTTATAAGAAGTACTTAACGATTTGTAAGTTTTCGTAATCAAAAATATCAATATATATATATATATATATATATATATATATATATATATATATATATATATATACTAGTGGACCCGGACGCGGCTACGCCTGCTTCAACTATAAGAATATTTATTAAATATATTCATTAAATTATTTTCAATTTTCAATAGAATTAGTAAGAAAATATAAGTTTAATAACCAAAAAGAATAATAAGTAGATACACATTATTAGAATCTCTGAGTTATTGAAATTAACCAACAAAAGGATTAAAAGTAACTAAAGGATAGATATTCTTAATATTAGTAAAAGTACCTAATGTTTTCCGTGCGTGCGTACATAGATATCGACTCTACGAAATAACTAAACATTTCTCTCTATTAAGCAGGATAATTTTAGCGGGCAATATCAAATAAAATAAGAAGAGAACCAAAGTGTAGCTTAAATTAATTATAAACAGCAAATAATTACATAAACATTTACAATAGTTCGAAAATGTATGAAAATTTATAAAACCGTCAACGTCATCTGCCCGTTCGCGTCGGTCATACTCACACTGTGCCGCCCGTAGGTTAGGTCATTTGGAATGAGTGACATCTCCTTAATTATTTATTAGAATGTTATACAGTAAACTATTATTTCAATCTAGATAAAATGTTAATAGTGACTATTATATTTATTTTCATAAGGATGAATATCAAAATGTCGCGGTAACGGTTGCGTAGCGACGCGACGGTTGTTATTAACATGGCAGAATAAATTGCATGTCAAATTAGAATGTACTTTAAAATATATTAGTATATATGTGTAATGTAATGTTATATAGCCTATAGCACTTCTGAAGAATGCAGCTTACATACAAAACAAAAACAATGAAAATCGGACCAGTAGATCCAGAGAACTTAGCGTTCAAACAAACAAACAAACAAACAAAAAAAACTCTTCCGCTTTATTATATTAGTATAGATTATTTTAGCCTCACGCTGTCTCTGCACAAAGCAGGGTAGGCAGAGGAACCTGGGAATCCAGTGATAAAGTATACCGTTTCTCTATTTTTTCATTAAGACATTTCCATTCCCATTTTCAGCCAAATTCTTGAGGCATTGCACGAAGAGTGGTGGAACTCAAAGCCACGCTTTTTTTTCTGCTGATTAAGCTAACGCTAAAATGCGAAACACAGTTTCTTAACCCTAGGTTCCCTCTGCCTACCTAGCTACATGCGTGATGCCGCGTGCAGCTTTATTTGTATAACAAACACGCATATCAAAATAACTAAACCAGATCACCATAGATAATATAATTAGTTACGCATAAATAAAATATTGCTTGAAGTTTTTTACTCTGCGTTTTATGGCTGTGACCAATCAATGGCTCCAGTCCTGGCACTGACGTAACGCATCTATCTTATTGCCGCTTGGAGATGGAAGTGTTTTATTTACTTCGTGAATATTGCTAGTGCGGTTCTTGATTGATGTAAATTTATATATTTTATAGTATTTATTCTGAAATTTTGCAAGATTTTTGAAATTTTATAAAATTTAAGCCACTAAGCTCGCCATGCCTCGAAAAGGTTACCAGAAAGTGGCAAACGGAGTGTCTTAAAACTAGGTTTCCCGCTATATGCGGGATATAGCGTGAAGCTCAAAAAAAAGTAATGTAAAATAAAAAAAACCTATACCATCCTATTATATCTGTATAAAGCTGTAAAGGGTGACCGCATGACACGTCCCCATATTAAAATCTTCAATGCCCACTGATTTTAAATCGCCCTGGGAGTTTTAATTTTGCAATTTGTTCACACCCCGTGATGGACAGATGATGTGATAATACGATTAGATCACGTTTTTTAGATAGCAAAGTGATAATTGTGATGTAACTAAAGTATTCAGTTGGTACGTTTATTTTGTTTTTGTATTGAAAAAAATATATCTTTTAAAATTTTTACTAGTATTAAACCTACGATTTCAGCATTTGAAATATTGTAAGTATTTGAAATTAGAATTCTACTAATTCTTCAGTTTAGCGTGTTCAACCAAACAAACTCTTCAGCTTTATAATCACACTCTTCATTTGAAGATATTTATAAATACAGTCGCTATATATCTTTACTTCATTTACATGTGTCTTTACCTCAGGTTTCCGATATTCGATACAAAATTAGCAGAGATTAGTAGATCTATAAAATCTATATAAAACACTATAATATTATTATAAATAGGTATTATAAGTAACTATGTAAAAAAACATTATATCTTCATTTACATACTCCCCCCACAAGTATTTAATATTTTCTCCTTATTTTCCGCCTCCGCGACTATATAAATCCAATCAATGCTCTATCCCTAATATCAGAGCTATCTTTTTATCTACAATTAGGATTTCGACACCTCGTGGGGAAGCATCAAAGGCGGTCGTTATGCGACGTTATTGAGTTATCAGAGGAGGGAGATTAGTTCATACTTCATACAAATCCTATCATACAAGCTGACGCGTTTTACTAAAAACATTCCGCATTTTGGTTCACCGCAAACTCAACTATTTGGATTTTGTTGTATTTACTTTTGATTTGTAATCCGAAAATGTACTTTATGATTATTAAATTTAAGTTTAAATTAGTTTGGTATATCAAAGGGGGTTAGGACGTTTTTTAAACGGAAATCACGGTCTCGTACACAGTTTGCTAACAAGGAAGTTGTTATCCACCAATGTAGAGGGCCGATTCCGTCCCTTAATTTAAAACGGGCGATAATGAGATGCATAATTCGATTATCATTCTATTTTTGTTGTTCGTTCGGCTTGTTGGTTGTTTGTCATCTAAAATAATTGTTGAGTTTCACTTGTTTTGTTTTGGGTGTCGGTTTTTTATTAGGAAGTTGAGGTGTAAAATGGAAAATCCCATTTTTGTCCATTCCCGTAGGTATTTCGAGAAATTTATTCTTAGTGCTCCCCTACAATCTCTTTTTCATCTACTAGCCAAATTTCAACTTTCTAAGTCTAGTTTTTTGGAGAAGAGTATTACACAGTTTGTCGCTGCATCACGACAGTCAAAGCGAAATAAATTCTTATTTAGAATAACATTATAAATGATTTAACGTATATTTAGTAAGGAACCAAATAATAAATTTATTTATCATTTTATAAAAATTTGTTTTGTCTCTGAAAAATACTTTTTCAATGATGCTGGATAACATAGCTGTAACAAGTGTACCCACGAGTACTCGTATATGAACATACCATTCGAAGCTAGCTAACCAAACACACACATATTTTTACTAATATTATAAAGCTGCAGAGCTTCTTTCGTTGACCATGCTAATCTTTTTCGAGGAGCTACAGGCTATATTACATCACATCAATCGTTTTGATATAACTGGCCTTACACATTGGTCACAGCTCTTACTTACATTACATTACTACGGCGTTGATGCCACGTGAAAGCTAGTAATTGAGGCACGACAGAGAAGTGTCAGATGAGACACGTCAAGGTCGTGATTTCGATTTCCACGTTACGCATTACATTTATATATTAGTACATATAAATCTAGTCTAGGAAAGCATTCCTATACTGTGTTGGAACGAAGCTTTGGCGTAAGTTGTATTGTATGTGTTGTCTCTTAAAATGACTGACTAACTATAACTATATTTTTTTACCCTGTAAAGATATAGATATAGAAAAAATACCTTATGCTATTCATAGTCTGAACCCGTGACTGAGCTTTTAACCGTGCGGTCTCCAGGGCCCCATTCTAACACGTCGCTCCACGTGGGACTTATAAATGCGAAATATTTAAAATAAGAGGACGAAGCTTTTGATTATTGTAACGCTTGTGAGTTATGGATTGTGATTGTTACTGTGATATGTTGTTTTGGATAACGTTTTTGCTTGATTTTTTAGCTATTTCTAAATAATTCAATTTAATGAAATTGTTGAAAGATTTTTAAAAATGTTTTTATTTAGTATACTCAGGCAAACAAGACATATAAATGATTTAACATGTTCGGTAAATAAAAATGATTTTATAATAAATAATTAACAAATAAAATTCAATAAAATAAAAAAACTAAATATTGATTACAAAAATACTTTCGTGAGAAATAACCAACCATCTGCCATAGACAGAGATAGGTATAACAAGTGACAAAAACATTAATTAATATTTCAACTAAATCCATAAACAAATCAAAGCCCAAAACCAATTCGTCCCACAGTGTAGACAAGAAGGTAATTAACAATTAAATTCCAACCCTTCAATCGCTGCTATTGGACCTGCGTACCTCCCTCGGTCGCAAATTTGAAAATCGTCCTTATAGGTCGTAAGTAAATAGCGAATTCTACGTATAATACCTGCGTAGGCCATAGAAGGGGTGATTCGTTAGGATTCACTGAACCGTTCACAGTAGGGACGAATATGCCTACCTGTTATACGATGCGATACTCGATATTTGCATATATATCAAAGTTGAAGTGTTTAAGCGTAAATATGATAGATAGGACTGCTGTTGACTTTAATATTGATTTTGATGTTTTTTTTTGTTTTCAAGCGTCAATGAGGCGCAGTGGGGCTGTGTCTGTCTCTAAACTCGATGGTTATGGGCTCCGACTCCATTCGGTGGAACATGTTAAATTATATTTTTTATTCACTACATAATCGGGTAAAAAGTTAAGCTAAAAAAGATGGCATGAGAAAGAAAGGTATCACTATGTCTTACATTTTTGCCAGTTAAGAGACATCATGTGGAAGAAAACAAAAACGTTTCCAAAATTGTATTTAGTCAACCTTTTCTCAAATAAGCTCTGGTAGCGTAATTTTGATGTTTTTGTAATATGTACTTCATATGTAAGGGTGTTTTTAGAGTTCCGCAAGATAACACTCACCCCAGCCCCAGTGAAATCCGATCCGCGAAGTCTCTAGGTAATTAACTCGCGATTTTATTTCTTGATGTATTTTTAAAAGCGTCCGACGGCTTTTTAATGGTTATTTTATGGTGACGGATCGCTTATTAAGTTTTAGAGCGCCGCAGAGTGACAGATGGGATGTAGTTTGACACCAAATTTGAGGGTATCCTGGCACCGTCATATCACCGGTCTGCTATGGGGATATGGAACAGAGATGACAAATAAATTGCTGCAATTTGTTTCTTTTCTAACGAGTTAGGTATGGATTAAGAAAGAATTATTTATTTTTAAAATTATTAAATATAATAAAAAAATGTACCATCACACGCAAACAGTGTTAACATTTAATGTATGTGGAATTCAATATCATACTTTGTATAAGATTAGACCTTAGAATAGAATTGAAGTTTAATCCTTAAATAATACAATTTTGTACATATCTTTTTTTGGTTGTTATTTAATTTGCAGTTCAGGATTAAACTGTAATAAACTTTTTGAATTTGTGACATATAGAATATCTCATTTAATTCTTTACTCGGTTTTTGTAAATTCAGATTCAAATACAAAATATTATGTAAAGTACTGTGGCCGAGGTCTAAATTTTGAGACATTGCATATAGAGTGGCGGAACTTAACGCTGTAATTTGTCTTGTTATTAAAGCGAGGAAATAAAAATGTTTCGTTCCTATAAGTGGGAATCGAACTAAAAACCAACTTATTTACAGTCTGACTGTGCCGGAGGAACTCAACATTTTATATATTGTGCGGTTACCAATTTGAGAAGTTTCTCGTATTGTTTTATTGTTGTTTTTCCTATTAAAATTATGTTTGCTAAGGATATATTTTTTAAAAGATCTTTTTAAAAATACATATGTTCTCTATATTGCAAAAACACTACATAGATTCCTTAATCAAACATCTCATCACATTCATAGTAGTTGAGGCAATTAAGTAAGTGTCGGAGATATTATGTACTCCTAATGACAGTATTAAGCAACAGAATTAATCTTAACCTCCTCATAATATCGTATTTGCTATCAGAATCCCTCGGGGCGGGGCGAAAATTAAAACAGATGACGTAGCAGAACCGTCACTGGGCCATAATTAAAAAGATAAGGAATATTTTCCTTTCGCATCGAGATTATGAAGGAAAACCCCTTTTGACCCACGATGGGGAGCCCCGTTTTGGGGCAGTTAACCGGTTAAGGGGCCCCTGAGACCACACAACGAATCGGTTGCGTTCCACTGCTGATTAAGTAAACTAAGATAACATTGCCAATGTAGTAACGTCAAAAGTCAACAAGGGCGTTTTCGGAATGAAACGTTAAGTTGATTTGGCCGTATTCTCAAGGGTTGTTCGAGTATTGTTATCTCAGATAGTTACTGTTTGAGATGATTGGATTGGCTCTCAGGATGAGTGCTTCATTGTTTGCGCCGATGTTTGTGTTGGCGAAAACGGGTTATCTGTTGACATTGAAGATCGCGTCTAACTGATAAACGTTTCAATATCCGTTTCATTTCTAAACTTTGCCAGCTATATAAACGAATACTTTCCACCGCTACTACCTTTAAAATTTTTTTTTTCAATAATTAAAAGCACAGAATAATAGAAACTACAGAAATCCTAGTCTTAAGTTTTATAATATAACATCCAAATTATTTTAAATTGAAAGGAGCTTGAAGGTTGAATATTCAAAAAAAAACAAATATAATTACAACATAGAACAGAAAGATAGTGCAGGGAGTCGCGACGGTCGGTACCTGTTTAGTATTCTGGACGAGCGTTACCCGTATTGATTGCCCTCGCCCGATGCGGCCCTCGTAGGGCGGCCTTTTTCAAAACAATCTAGGGAATAATGATTTTTTTGCTATTTAAGAATACTTCCTCAATAATATTAAATTTTAGAAGTGTTCAATAAATATCAGTATTTAATAAATGTACCATTATCACACTATCAGCGATGATATAGAGTAGGAAAAATAAATTATTATTATGGTTCATTGGTGCTTCTATTACTGTATGTATTAGCGAGATTAAGCAAAGTTTTTTCAATATAAAAATGATGGTTTGTGCTAATAACTTTGTGTTTAAAGTAACTTGTAGATCTTATTTTAAAGACGTTGATAGGTTTTAAACAATAGAATAGTTTTTAATAAATATTTTTTTAAGAAAAACTAGTGCTACGTCACTATATATTGTGCTTTTTACCATTAAGGTAGTATAACATGGCGGGTGGAAAATTCTAACGGCACATTTTTTGTAAGTATGTATTGTATTTCAATGAATTTATAATTTGTAAGAACATAATTGAAATTGAGTTAAGATTAAGTAGTGTTCAAATTTATTTTGGGTTCTAAAAAGTTATGTTTTTTTAAGAATCTATAAAAACAACTATTTTAATGATTGCTAAAACGTAAACCTTAATCTAATAAAATAAGAAAAAAAAATGTAAAAGCTTTTAACAACAAACCCTTTATAGGACAATAGACGTGTTATTTATGAAAATAATGTTTGAAGCAAATTCAGCAAATATATATCTTCAGATATTTTCCGATCAGATAAAGTGAAGGGTCGTTGTGACCCGGGGCAGCGTTTCAAGGGTTATCCAGTAGTGTAGTGTGGTGCTAATGTACTGTTGCTGGGCAAACTTCACTTGTTGGAAACTATGTGTTATATTGGTTAATATGAGTACTAATGGATATTACAACTCTAACCACGAAAATGTATTAAATATTTTTGACGCTACGAATTGTCCTATCAACCTGCATGTTTTTTAATTGATTATTATTGATTATTTATTTATTATTTTTATTATTGATTATAAATTCGAGTTTTTAATTTATATGTAAGTATCCACATATGTACATTTAAATTTACCAAAATTTATATACAGAAAAAAAATCGTAATGAATTTGTATTATGGTTGGGTAAATTGAACTGACGACTTTTGCATTCTTTACTTTAATAATCAGAGTGGCTGACTACTGAGCCAACAGATCTATTAATAATGCATGATGCAATATTACATCATAGCACGTGTTTAGTTTAAAATGCGTAGTACTGTCGTTTGCTGTTTATATAGCTATTGACGTTTTATTTTATGGCAAATAGAAAAATATGTCTGTAGAAAAGCGTTTTATCTTATTTTTTAAAATTTTGGGGCTACAAAATTCAGCCGCATTCCTCTAAATATCAATTCAAAACGTAAATTCACGTTTGACTATCATTAAATTGGTACAAATATAAAAAATGTATTTGATATTTATTCATGAAAAAACGACTTTAGGCAAGGATCTAACTTGTACCTCAAGTATCGTCATTAACTGAAAACCTAAAGACTACAAATATTTTACCACATGAAAATGCGCTTACGCATTGACCATATGAAAAAAAACTTAACCGTACAAAAGCGTGTAACATAACATGGCACAAAAAATCGATATCGATACAAAGGACCGAGAATCGAGATTAGCGTGCGTTATCCTCAATTTCATCTAAATACCCGCTATAATCCGCTCGCATACAATGGTGACAAAAATAATAAATATTGCCGGTACCGCCCACCAGCACAATGCTCCTACAATGGTCTGTACTACTGTGTTCCAATATTTGTGTGTGGGGTTGATTAATATTGGGGAGAAATAAGCTATTGATATGACGGTGTGTTGGAAAGTTTGGTTTGAATAAAAGTAACGAATTTTTTGTGAAGTCATAATATGTTAGTTAACAATGTATAATTAGCTGTAATGACAATACCTGGGATTTGTCCTGTCATGATGATATATGATTCTACGTTTTTTGGTAAAATGTAAAGTTGGCTTCTACACCTAAAATAATGCAAGAAAACAGTGAGTGAGTTGTCTAAAGATAATATGAATTATATATTTGAAGTTATTTAAATATTCTCTGAGAGTTCTCTGATCATGAAAAAAATCTTTCATTTCAAAACTTAAGTAGCTATATCGATCGGACAGAAAAATCTTGTAAAATATTAATTTTTCTGCAAACATGAATTTGTGACTAAATTTAAGAATTATATAGAAAAAAGCTATTTCTGGTGTCATGTATAATTATCAAGGGTAATTTTAAATATTATGTAATGTTTTGAAAAATATTCTAGAAAATTTTGAATATGCCAATATAAGTAATTTTAATTATATCTTAAGTTAACAAAAAGATAACTATTTTCAAATTCCAATAATTAATCATTTACAGATATTTCTCTTAATTTTCACTTAAATCTACTCTCAGTTGTATAAAAAATATAAATTCTACCAATTCACACACCTATAAACAATCACCCACACCACCACACATCCAATTCAGTAATAACAAAAATAAAAGTACCATTAAATACGTCGATCACGCCTAATCTCCTAACAAAACGATGTTGGAACATTTCGGCGCGAAAATAATGAAGTGCACGTGCCTGCCCTGGGAGAGTACCACCCTTGGAATTGAACCAGCACCCACTAGTGTAGAATAGTATAATAGTAGTAATATAAAAGGACGCGTGGCAGATCCGTATCAAGAACGTTTGGCGAACAAAACGCAACACGCAAGCATTAAAACATAAGATAAATGAAAGCTAACTTAATAGTTATATCTGCCATATAACAGTTTAGGGTTAAAATATAGGTGCCATTTTTGTAATTTGGTTAGATATTAATTATTTTTTATTAATTTAGATAAATTATCTGATTTTATACGTCACAGCTGTGAGTTTGATAGAGACGTGAGATTTTCAATTTAGAACACTTTTTTTACATCTTTGTGAACTTAGAACATTTCAATTATTCAAAGGTTTTTTATTGATCCTTTTTTTTAATTCCGGCTATATCCTGCATAGAGCCGGGAAGACAGAGGACTGCACTACCTACTTTTTTAACAGAGGGTAATAAAAATAATTCTTTACTCCGAGTGCGAATCGAACCTACAACATACAGTAAGAAGTTGTGCCACTACGCCATGTCATATAGTAAAAAATCTGTTTGATGCCAAGCACAAGCAAAACAATAAAATATTTAACAATACAACGCGTCATATCATTTGTTGAGCGTCCCTTTTGACGACGACTATTATTTTATGAATGATGGTACAAAAATTATATATTTGTAACGCCCTTAGATATGGTTAGTTTTCATTTTTGTTTTTATTATTATAGATACTTTTTTTAAAGTAAAAAATAATAATTTTGCTGGAAGAAGGAAAGGGAGTCTTTTAACATTATTTTAAAATTAGGTTCCCTATACTAGATAGTGTGAATATGTATTTTTTCATCCCTCTACGGCAGAGTAGGAAGAGAATTCAGTGTTCATTCACCATTGAAATTAGAAAGCGGATCACTGAAAATAACATAAAGTATTATAATTTAATGTTTTTTAAGTGCTCCATGCTATTTCCCGTACATGGCAGATTAGGCATAGGTAACCTGGGAACCTAGCGTTACAATAGGTTATCTACCTATAGATAACCTATTGTAACTGAGACTTAGACTACTAATATGGACAAAAGATTTTTATAAAACAATTCACAAAATTGCCAAAATAATTTATTAAAGTAGGGCAGCGTCGTCACGACAACCCCATTCATAAAGATTTTTTATAGTTGTCACTGCATTTCAAAAGGTCTCTACCACCATTATTGCTATAATAATTTCAACCGTATATCATAAGAAATAGAGCTAAAAATTATATTCTTCGTTTCGTCAACTAGGGATGGGATTGACTTTGACTATGTCATTTGACTAACTACACCTTAATGTAGAGTATTTAGTTTGGCGGAATGGTTTTATTGTACTCGAGTAATGTATCGTATACTTTTAATTTTGGTTTATGACGCGAACGTTGTGTGCCCCTCACTATTGTTATTTTTTTTCTGTAAGGACGTTTTTTTTTTTATGTTTACTAATAATATACCTTTAAAATATATTTGTTTATACTTTATAACACGTTTTCAACAACAATATTGATTGAAAGAAGAATGTTTTATTAAAAAATTTTGCAATTTAAATTAAATTGAAGTAAATAGTAATGATATAATAAGTCCCAAAATAATGAAACAATAATTTTTCATTTATATACTATTTTAATAACTAGCATATATAAAACTAAACTGACATATATACGTTACTTACTTATATTAGTTGTTATATACTATACTTATAGCACAAAATAAATAGTCATTTTTAGCTTTGTATCGCATATAAATCAGGCTAGAGAGAATCTAGTTTTGGGACATTCTGTTCTCTATTTTCAGCCTAAGTTTTAAAATATTTATTAACATTTTCCTAGAATCGAAATTTCATTAACACTGACACAACGATCAGAACAAATCGGCTTTCTTACATCCAAATAAGTAGATGCCAATAAAACGCCACCCCTAGTGAGATTAACCATTCTAACGCCATAAAGAACGTTACGGGGTGCCTGCAGGGGGTCTTTGTACCATTTGATTGCTGTCCACAGTGCCCCTGAGGTGCCTGACCCTATTGCAATGATATGCCATACTCGCTAATTGTATCATTAGCTGACGATATATTCATATTTATTATATTTTTATATCAGACATGTTCGTTTGAGTTAAGAGTGTAAAGCGACGGTTGCAGGTTTCATTCTCAATTTAGACAATGAATATAATTTAATTTAAGTTGGTAGAAAAAACGTGGCGAATTAAATAATAAAATATCCGTTATATATTTATGGCTTTTTCTTTATCCACAATTAATAAAATGTGAAGAACGACCTGATATGATAAATGTAAAGATATGAAAAAAAAAGCAAATACCTATTTTAAGCCGCTTTATGTAACAAAAAATTCTATCTCATCATAACCCTAACTTTTTTGAAGTCAAGAACATATTTAGTTAAACAACTTCAATTCTTAAAAGGCACTTTGAATGAATGAAATATTTTAATAGAGTATAAGTGTATGTGGGAATTACAATCGGCGAGTGATAGCCGGGGGCGATACTTGTTTTAGTTGGTTGCATTTATTGATGGTATGAATGAAATGGAGATTGAATGAATGAAATAAAGAATGAACGTGAATTAAATTTACGCTTGATTTAATTGAGTAGTACAATTATAGAAATAAATAATATCGTAGTGTTTTTAGTAAAAAAAAAATATCTGGTCCCCGAGTGGAAATTGTACTCATAATAGTAGAATTTACAATTAAAATATATTTCTACGTGTACGATAAAACTATGGCAAAATTTCAAAATCATAATTTCATATTTTTTTGACCTTCGTGGAGTAGTGTCACAGCCTTTAACTGTAAACGCTTTAGTTGTGGGTTCGATTCTCCACTAGGGATTTTTTTTGCTTCACGCTGTATCCTGTAAGAGGGAGAGTGTTATAGGGAATAGGGAACCTGGTTAGTCCGTTCCCTATTCAGACATGTCCGCTAGCCACGTTCCACCTAATTCTTGAGGCATTACTCATATACATGATAAAAAGTATGACGAACCGTTTTTTTATAGCTGTGACTAATATGAATAGCGTTGGCGCAGTGGAAGCGTGCTGGGCCCATAACCCAGAGGTCCGTGGATCGAAACCACGCTCTGCTAGAACAATTTTTTTAATAAAACGAATAATTTATTTTCTGTATTTTTTTGTTTTACATAAAATGTAATAAAAAAATATATTATAAGTATTTTTTAAGATTACTATGTTCTATACTTTTTTTTTTTAAATTATTTTATATAATGGGTTGAGTATTTACACTACTTATTAATACTTTAATCTTTAATTGATATACAATGGAATATTTTAACACTTGATAGCGAGATACAGCAGGAAGCTAAATCCCACATATAGCAGAATCGGTATTGGGCATCTAGTGTTAAAACACTCCGTGGTCCACTTTCTGTCCAATTATTTTTCTTTCCTTGTATACTCTGTATATGAAAAATGGGTGAATTTTAAACAATTTACTCGCGTAAAGCCAAAAGAAATCATTAGTTAAATATAAATACGTTACGTTTACGTCATTTAAGTCACTGTCCAACGCAAACTGACTCTACAATTAGAGTCTAACCCATTTGGCTCTCTACCTTCATTGTTACTTTGCCAAGTCCATTCAATTGATTGATTTGAAAATCTTTATATTGAATTGTTAACCAGACTTCCATAAAAAAATAATAAACAAATAAAAAATAAATCAGCTTCACGCAGTATCCCGCACACAGCAGGGTAGGCAGAGGGAATCTAAGGGGAGAGTGGCAGAACTAAATTTCCATTTCTTCGCTCTAGTTTTGAGGCAAAGCGCGGCGTTTAGTTCCGCCACTCAGAACGCAATGCCAGAAACTTTGGCGGAAAGTGGGGAACGGAGTGTCTTATCACTAGGTTTCTTCTGCTTACCCTGCTGTGTGCGTGAAGCTCATTTAATTTTTTAAAGCTGTACATACGAGTACAGTAGAGTGCATTATTAGACAACAACTGTAAGATATCGTGGATGTTCCATAATTGTTATAATTCTTTCGGAATATGTATACGACATTTTGATATAATAAGATTTTTCTCAGAGATATTACGTTATTTATTTATTTTATTTATTATAGTATTCATAGTATTCATAGTCATACCTTGTGCCTGTTTGCGCCACGATTGGCCTCGCTATATTACCTACTAGCGACCCTCTTGCGGCTTCGCCCGCTTTAACTACTGGATTATTCATATAATGTATGTTTTCAAAGCACTTAAGATAATGTGAAAATTAATTAAACCCTAATGCAACCCGCATTTTCGTAGTTTCAATAAGGATTTTCCAATTGTTTTACACAGCAAGGATTTTTTAGTAGGTACCGTAATTTTAATTCTGTGCTATTAATCTTTTCTAAACTATTACTGACTATTTTAAACGTAAGAAATTATAAGCAAAAACTTACCTACTAATAACTACTACAAAAAATATGAAACCAAATATATCGCGCTGAAATAATACATTTAACTCCAATTATCCAATACGTGCAAATGCATCTAAATCTTCGTTGCTATAAAGGCAGGCGGGTTTTTTTTCGAGCTTGTGGTTAATGCTGAAAAGGGTATTCTGTCCCTGATGAAAAGGAAGCATTACGTGGCTGCCTGTGACGAAAATTAAATAGAATGCATCGGCCGGGAATCGAACCCGGGCCGCCCGCGTGGCAGGCGAGCATTCTACTACTGAACCACCGATGCGTGTAAGGCAGGCGGGCGCGGCGGACGCGCTTGTATAAGCCGTTTCGCAGCAAGGACTTTTTGATATTGTAACAACTTCTAAAGTACTTATTAAAATGAAAAACAGTAAAAGACAGTTTTGATCCACATTAAATGGCCAACGTAACTAATATACTTATTTATATGCTGAGAATAAGGGATAAGTGAAACTTGAGTAACATACAGCTGATGTGTCAACGGCGTGATGTGTCAACAATTAAATGCGTTTTTCTCTAAAACTATTCGCAGTTTCGAAATAGTGTAAAAAGCAAATTTTATCTTCGTTTAACGTAGAAAATTAATAAAGTATTTTAAAGGATAAGGATTAATACCTTTATGGAAAAATATCCCTCACAATAAAAAGTATATTGAAATTATTATTTTTAGACAGAAATATGATCACTACATGTTATTCTTAAAAGATACGAATATGCTATCGCGGACTTTTTTGTAAATCTTATTAAGAGGAATAATACTCTAGTACAATATTTTTGTGTAGTACTTACCATTAAAGCAGCGCATGCACGAAAGTGTCTCAACGGGTAGGACTTTTACACATTTATCGTATTTATGTTAATTTACATAAGAATGTACAAATAATAAACTATTTATAAACCTTCCCTGAGAAATATTCGACCTAATAGTGAAAACCGCATAAAAATCCGTTGGGTGGTTTAGAAGAAGAAGAGTTAGAAAGTTCAGACAGACACGAAAAGCGACTTTGTTTTATAAGATACTAGCGACCCTATTGCGGCTTCGCCCGCTTTTACTACTGGATTATTCATATAATGTATGTTTGCAAAGCACTTAAGATAATGTGAAAATTAATTAAACCCTAATGCAACCCTCATTTTCGTAGTTTCAATAAGGATTTTCCAATTGTTTTACACAGCAAGGATTTTTTAGTAGGTACCGTAATTTTAAATCTGTGCTACTAATCTTTTCAAGTACTTATTAAAATATATTTAAATTACTATTTTTAGATAGTTAAATGACATTAAATAATACATTCAACTCGAATTATCCAATACGTGCAAACGCATCTAAATCTTCGTTGCTATAAAGGCAGGCGGTTTTTTTTTGGAGCTTGTGGTTAATGCTGAAGAGGGTATTCTGTCCCTGATGAAAAGCAAGCACTACGTGGCTGCCTGTGACGAAAATTAAATAGAATGCATCGGCCGGGAATCGAACCCAGGCTGCCCGCGTGGCAGGCGAGCATTCTACCACTGAACCACCGATGCGTGTAAGGCAGGCGGGCGCGGCGGACTCGCTTGTATAAGCATAACGTCGCGAGGCGCGTTTCGCAGCAAGGATTTTTTGATATTGTAACAACTTCTAAAGTACTTATTAAAATGAAAAACAGAAAAGACAATTTTGATCTACATTAAATGGCCAACGTAACTAATATACTTATTTATATGCTGAGAGTAAGGGATAAGTGAAACTTGACTCGATACTGTTGATGTGTGAACGGCGTAATGTGTCAATAATTAAATGCGTTTTTCTGTAAAACTATTCGCAATTTCGAAATATTGTAAAAAGCAAATTTTATCTTCGTTTAACGTAGAAATTTAATAAAGTATTTTAAAGGATAAGCATTAATACCATTATGGAAAAATATCCCTCACAATAAAAATATATTGAAATTACTATTTTTAGACAGAAATATGATCACTACACGTTATTCTTAAAAGATACGAATATGCCATCGTGGACTTTTTTGTAGATCTTATTAAGAGAAATAATACTCCAGTACATTTTTTTCATGTAGTATTTACCATTAAAGCAGCGCATGCGCCAAAGTGTCTCAGCGGGTAGGACTTTATACACATTTATCGTATTTATGTTAATTTACATAAGAATGTACAAATAATAAACTATATATAAACCTTCCCTGAGAAATACTCGACCTAATGGTGAAAACCGCATCCAAATCCGTTAGGTGGTTTAGAAGAACAAGAGTTAGAAAGTTCAGACAGACACAAAAAGCGACTTTGTTTTATAAGATATAGGATAAGATAAGATAAGATAAGATAGGATATACAAAAATAGACTTTACACCACATTTTTAGCTTCTGGCAACACTAAAGAGAAGGGTCCCTAAAACGAAGCGAATTCAACAAAGTTTTGTATAAAAACAACTGACAGACAAACAAACAAAATGGTTTATTTTATCATGGGATATTGATAATTTGTAACACGCGCTCCCACCACGCTAGAGTGGCTCGGTGCTACTTTGTTTTTTTAAGCGTCCATCCCGTGGCTGTGTTTTAATAGCAAAAATTTTGTTGCATCAGCCCGAAATTGTGAATTCGCCTCGTGATTATTTTAAGAGGGTGGTTGTTTATATACGATTGTATGTACCGTATGTATGTTTGTATGTACTGGATATTATATAAGTAAATTGTGACATTTTAGCTTTATTCCGTATATCGATATTTTTTAACCGACTTCTGTATGAAAAGGAAGTTATCAATTCGACTGTATTTTTTTTTAGTTTTGAGCATATAGCAGAGTAGGCATAGAGAACCTAGTGAGAAAGAAAAATGAGATCTAAAAATCATTTAGATATTTACATGTAGATATTGGCAGCAAAATGAAGTTTTATTATAGTAGCTTATTTAATTTAAACAAAATTTAACTAATAGAGACGCTACATTGAAAAGTAATTGCGTATGAGCATGCCTCGTCTGACAGCGTCGCCCTCACCATAGCAACTTTATTAGACACCCTCCACGCATTATTATGTAGATTCCAATTTAAAACCACTTGTTATCTAGTTAGTGATGAAAAATACCTAACTTGGAACCCCCTAAATTAGCCTCGGGCTGCCTACTTCACCATTCATAATCGATGGCATTTGACAAACGAACCGTTCTACTGTCAAATTTTAGTTTTCTATGTAACAAAAGATATAACCACCCTCGAGAATAGTTAGGAAACGCATTTTTCAATAGAATTTAGACTCTATATGTAGAGCATAAGGTTATAAGGTTTTTTTTGTAGGTTTTGAAGTAATTTGGTTTAGCAGTGCCTGTACCAGAGGTGCGTAATGGTGCCTTGTTATGATAATCGTCGCCCTGAGGCTAGAGGGCTGCATGCTGCTAAGATGGAGTGGTCATCGATTGAAGTTGCCTTAGGTTGCTACTTTAAGCGCATATACTTTTGTGTGTAACAGAATTGTATATAAGTCAATTGCATAAAGTACTTTTGAAACATACTTATGAACATGGTGTAGAACGCGTTGCTAGTATTAGTAGAGCATTTAAAGAAGATTTTCACTAATTCTCATAGAGACGAAAAAAAAAAAGTAATTTTCTGTTTGTTGTTGTAGGATAGGCAGAGGATACCTAGTGTTTAGTCATTCTGCTATCCATATACAGACTAACTTACAAGATATTATGTGTTGACTGGCGAAATTCAACGCCGCATTTTGTTTTGTTAGAGATTATCAGGACGAGAAAATGAAAATAGTATATTGCCCCAAGTGGCAATCGAACCCATAACCTTTGCGCTTTCAATCAAATGTTGTATAGAACACTCAAATAATTCAGTAGAGCAAGTCAATTAAAAAATTTTTAGCAATATTTAATTAAGACAAGCATTCTGCCAACTTGCCGAAGGGTTGCAAAGTTAATGACCAAAAATTATTTGTGCAGTTGGTTCTAATTCACTTTTAAGTGGTCATGAATACTATTTTAAAAGTAACTTCAAGCTTTTTCCCACATAGCAGGGTAGGTAGAGGGATTCTTGGGTTAAGACATTCCGTCCCCCAAGCACCGCTCAATTTTTCAAGATATTATGGTCAGCGGCGGAACTGAACGCCACGCTTTGTCCTGTTATCAAATAAATCATTTTCATAAAAGGGAGTGGAACTTATCTAAATTTAAAAACAAATTGTCATGTCCTCGAGTGGGAACGCACTTGTGGCCCTGCGCCATGATTGGCCTCATGTTATATTTTTAAAGATTGTAATATATAGCCCTGTCTTATAATCCTCATTCCTTCGCAGTGCGTATAAAACACCTATACAGTGTTAACAATTAACTGAAAAATGTTTATCTCAATTTTTTTAGCTTCAAGCTGTATCCCATATGTATCAGGTTTTATAGACGGAACCTGATGTTAAGATACTTCATTCTCCATTCTCCGCCGATATTTGGAAGCATTAAAGAGGGAGGAAGTGACTTAACACTAGATTCCCCTCTGCCTATGCCTGATATGTGCGGGATGCGTCGTGAAGATAAAAAAAAATATCAATCTGATTGGTGTCTACTATAGCAGAAAACTACTCAAACTTTCACTTGTGTTGTAGTGAGTTAAGCTCTAAGAGACAGGCAGCATAGCTAAAATATCGTCATTTTTTTCCCCAAATGAGAATCGAACCCACTATCAACAATATTAATACAAAACTAACAACCAAACGTATATACCTATTTAAATAACCACACAAAGCCACATGTCACATCAAAGTGCCTTATCTACTGGGCAATGCTTTGTTTACTTACGTTCTTACACGCGATGCCTCCCCCCCACCCCCACGCCGATTCGCTATCTCTGTCACATTTTGACAGATTACCGCACCACGTGACACGACACAGTAGATTATACGATAACATTAAACGGCTAAACAGATTTTGATTAGGATTTAACAATTATATAGATATATTCTTTGTTTTATACACGAACGTTAGGAGCAGCGAGTTGCCTGAAAGACGTGGCGGTACTGCCTGAATGGCGCTTTCTCTCGTTCGGCTAAATTTTCAATTCAAACAGGGTCTTTATAAGGGTAGTGACGCTGTACAAAATTTACATATCGACGTAATAAACCAAGTCCGATTTAAATTCGGCGAGCGTTTTCTCTTTGCAAAGTTTGATAATGAAAAATCTTTGTTAATGTTCATGTTTTGTTCTCTTTTCGTATATCACTCGCGTTTTAGAGAGAAGGCTGAGTTTTTTTCTATTTTAGTTATGGCGTAGCATTCAACGATAAATGCGACGGTTGTCCATTTGATTTCCAGTTGGGAGAATTAATTATTTTCATTTTACGTCCTGGAAATAAGACACAGTGCGGCGTTGAGTCCCAACACTCAATACAAAATGTCTCGAAAATTACATGGGGAACGGATTTCTGCCTACCCTGAAATGCGGGAAAAAGGGTGAGGCTGCTTATCAGTATATTTAATGCCAGAATATGGAGATGCCTATATTTTAAACGAAAAGTAAAGGATTATGTTCACTGTGCTGTCATTACGTATTAATGACTTTTCTAGTAAGACTTTACATCTCATCATATCTTCGTTATGAAGAAAAGAGAATTTTCAATAGTTTAATTAAGAATACGAATTTGATTGAGACCTGTCGTAGCGCAGGTACCCAAGTGTATGACTGTAAATATTACAGGTTGTGGGTTCGAGTCCCACTCGACAAAATTAAATATTGAATATTTTCATTTCTTCGCTATGGTAGCGCGGCGACGAATTCTGGCACTCAACACGCAATGCCTCCAGAATTCATTGGAAAGTGGAGAACCGAAGTGTTTTAACACTAGGTTCCCGTCGGCTTCCCTGGTAAAAAATATGTTATGTTATATCATATCAGATTTGAATTGACAACCATCGCGAGTACGTCTTTACTGCCATGTTAGCGCCTACATTAAATTACATACATTTATTGAATCATTGTAATATATGTCTATAATTAATATTTAAACTAGCATTTATGTAAATATTTACAAGATTTATGTCAGTTTGTCAACTAAACGTTTATATTATTCATATATAATTATAATATACATAATTGTTATTCCTTCTGTTTACCTATTTATTGTAATTTTTCTTTATTATTGCAAATTGGTTTGTATGATTTATGATAAAAGCTTAAGTAATTCTTGATTTTATAAATGTAGATCTATCTGGATTGCGATGTTGAAATTCGATACACGCAATGTCTTAAAAATTTGGACGAAAAGTCGTAAACTGAGCATAGTCTAAGCAGAAGTTTTACGGGATAAATCGTGAAGATACTAATCTTTCTATGAATTGCGAGATATAGCGTGAACAAAAAAAATCTACATATATATATATATATATATATATATATATATATATATATATATATATTAAAAGCCTTAAAATTTAAATTTCTATGTAATATACGAATACTTGTAATTACTTTATACCATGTACTTAATAATCATAATGATAAATTTGTTAAATATAGCTTTTTTGATTCGTCAAAAATAGCTTCACTTCATGCTCCATGGCAGGGTAGGTAAATAGAACCTCCATTCTCTATCAAAACTCTCTATTTTCCATCTAAATTCGAGATATTCCAGGTGTATTGACAGAACTTAATGTTGCTGTTTATCTTGCCACAACGGGAAAATATAAATAATTTATTTCCTCGAATGGCGATCAAATCTACAACCATCATACTTGTAGTCAAATGCCATTCCAATGCGCCTCATTAAAAAACAATTAAGTTAGGTATGCAGACTTATTAATTATTTGCACATGTCTTCTAAAAATATATTTTACCCCTAAATATTTAAGATTACATAAGACATATAACATTTTTAATACGGTTAAGATATATAATTGAGCTTTTATAATTAAAAAGTACGCTATCGTCGGTAGTGGATTCAAATACAACTTGGAATGTCCACTTGTCTGTACTTGAAAAACGAATATCTGAATAAAGAATATATAGATATGTAATGATAGGCACTTAATAGGTTTTTACTTCTTATTTAGTAAGTTTGCCTTTATTTCTTTATACACCCTTATCTTATAACAAAAACGGCTTAAACTTATAAAGGTATTTCTAAAATTAGTAGGTATTTCCAGTGACCGTGAAGGAATTCTACAGTTATATCACCATGACATTTACAGCTTTCTGTAAATGGTAGCGTCAACACCGTTTTGTTACATACCTTTGTTAAGAATTTAGATAAAGAATAATGAGAATTAAATTAAGAATTATTATAAGAAAAAAGTTGTGAGAATGTGGTATAGCGAGATATTACTTGACTTTTCGAGATATTGCGTGTTAGGTGGCGGAATTCCACGTCGCACTTTGAAAATAATTAATTTTTTTTTACTTGACTTTACTTTACAGTAGATAAAGGGAACATGGAAACCTAGTTAAGACACTTCGTTCCTATTAAGACATCCATCCTCCACTATTCGCCGAACTCTCGATATACTATTTTCAACTAATTTGACAGCAAAATTATACAATAGAACATTGATTACGAAACAAGTCCGCGCAAATGAAAGCTCTACAAGACGCTCGGTTAAAAGATCAATAAAGTGATATAGGGACAATATATCTAGCGATAGTGGATGTCTGCCCATAATATTCTTTGGGGTGCATCTCATTTGGCTTAAGAACCTGCCTTTGTCAACAAAGTTGGGGAAGGAAAAATCAATAGCCACAGCGGCAGGCCTCGATCAGGACTCGCTTGTTTAACGTAACTCGCTGTCTCAATTTGAATATTTAAAATTTGTAACTAATGATTTTAATTATCTAGAATTTTTAACTCTATGTAAGTAAGATTGGTAAGAGTTACGTACTGGTAAGAGTTTTGACTCCAAGTTATAAAATGCTTGTACAGCTTATGTAAACTCCAGCTTAATTTAAAATAACATTTTTTTCTGACTTCTGGTAGAACAGACCGAATTGCATAACGCCTAGATCACTAAACCTTGTGTGTTGTGTTATTTCAATAAAATGAAATTTAAAGTGTAGGTATATTTCAAATACGCGTATCCTGTTTTTAAAAATATCCAAAATATTAAAGAAAAATAGTAATAGGTACATACTAATATAATAAAACTAAAGAGTATTTATGGTTAAATACGTCTCAGAAACTACAGGTTCAAATTGAAAAAATATTTTGGTTACTTTGTACCTACGCTTCTAATGTGCCATGTGTCATACACAATTCTTAAATATTTCCATCTGAGTGTACTACAAATCGTAAAATTCCAAAATTTCGTCACGCAATAGGTAATGTCACGAAAATTGGATGGATAGAAGGAAATTAAGTGTTTTAACACTAGGTTCCCTCTGCTATATGCGGGATAAGCGTGAAGCCAAAATAGTCACCAACACCGTAGCTCTATCATCAGCTCTATCGACTCTACAAAAACAATGTTTGCCTTTATTTATTTACGTGTTAGCGAATACATTGCTATAATGCATCTCTTTGATCCGTCCGCATGCAAACACTGTACAAAACATTCCCACTACCCTCGAACATGCAAATTCGCTGAACAAAAACAAGGGTGTCCATAATTCTCTTAATGCTCCAAACACCATTAATATTTTAAAACAACTAGATGAAAATATTCAAATCTCTACCACTTCTGATAAGCTGGAGAGATGTTTGTGTGGGAGACTTGGGTTCTTTTTATATGGGATACTAGTCGTCACCCGCAACTCTGTTTGTGTGGAACTTAAGACGTGAAATGGAAAATCCCATTATTTCCAGTTTCCGTAGGAATGTTTAGAAATCCTCTCTCAGTGTTTATGTTTACATGACAAAATACAACTTTCTTAGTAGCTACTGTTACTAGCTTTTACTTTTGGCGAAGTAACACGAGGTTACGGCCTATTGACATATGGGGAACAGCGTGAAGCTGTTTCTGCACTCTTTTAAATTAATCTTTCAAAATTTTAAAATGCTATTAATTTAATGCTACTTACTCCCAATCGCGTTTATTTAGGAACTCGCTTACTGCACTATGACCGTGGCAATAATTATCACAGATTTTTACCAACATATATTTGTATATATGTAGGCTATCACACATTTAAATATATAGAAAAGTCGAATCCTGCTGCCAGTGGTGCGGACGATTAAAATCTATTAGTGCCGTCGAAAGGGGAGAACCCATTATTATTCACATCACGCACAATTCGTACGCAAACGTGTAATCTTTTTATCGGCGCGTCTACCAGCGGACAAAATGGACTATCGATATCGAAACGTCACTAGTGTCCTGATAACCTCTATATTATGTATGTATCTAAGTAGTTCCTGACTGAGGGTATGTATCATACATATCATCTAAATCAGTTTAGAACTCCGTTCTCTCTGGATACGATAAAGATAGAGTGAAAAAAGAAATAGAAAGTGTTGACCTAATTAAGAAGTAAACTGACGACCTTCGTATTAATGTAGGAACGTCTTGGACGTTTTTATATAGAGAATATTAACATTGCTCAAAATAATGAATCACTTGCAAATTTCTATCCCGAATCGTGAGAGTTGTCGCGGGATCGGCCATACAAATCCCGGTTTACGGGATTGAGATCTCAGGTAACTTGCCTGTGTGCTTATATGTGGTGTTTATATCTGCAAGTGCCATTTACAATGTAAGATTAGTATGTTATCACTTGGAAGCGATTTTTTATAATTATAATGGGGCTCCAAAGGATTTTTATATTTTAAATACTAGCTTTTACATACATCTTTGTCCGCATGATCAAATGAAAATAGCTAAGAGTAGAGTAGAACTAGAATTTCCTGATATTTGGCGTCACATGGATTTTAAATAAATCTAACTTTAATGGTTAATTAAATTCACAACCATCGTGACTTTTTTTCTAATTTGCTAAATTTATATTTAGATACCATAATCATATCAAAAATTGAATTATTGTATGCATTCTGGCGTACCAAAAATAAAAAGGAAAAATATTACTTACAAAATTAACTAAATTAAAATAGATAAATTCCAAAATAAATTCCTTCCTAGTTAAAATAACCTAATCCCAACCGTCTCTTATAAAAGGCGTACTTTTACAAATAGAATAACTTAGAACCGAAAATTCGATTAGTCGTGCAGCTTCAAGAGACTTGCGCGATGTGTGAGGTAGCGTGATAAATATGAATATCTATATATATGTATGTACGTCCGTACATACCTCTACAAGTACATATATGTAAAGCAGGCTGGTATTGTCTTCGAGATGAATTTCTCTAAGTAAGCTATGTTTGCTTAGTGCGGGATGCTCTGTTATTTAAGAAGAGAATGGATCGAGGGTACGAATTCAATACTATACTATAGATTTTTCGTCAGTTTCCCGATTTGTTCTGTATATAGCACGATAGACAAAGACAATTTATTATTAACTTTTATTCGATACATTGCGGGTGGAGTTCTAGTCAACGCCGCGTTTTTACTTTACATTACGGTTGTGGATTCATTTTCCATTTACGGAATAAAGTGGAAAAAATGTTTCACGCTGTATCCCGCGTAATACAGGGAAGGTAACGTTACCACATGCGGGATACACTAACGTTACTTAGATTTCTATCATAATTGTACCATTATAATTACATTTTTACTTATTCAAAGTAAGTTAACTAATACAGAAAGTTTTTTTTACAGCCTGTTGTTATGACATCAGGAAGGAAGGGCGGGTCTCGCTTGGACATATGGAGACACACTATTTCCTTATCCACTCCCATGGTTTTTTCTTAAATTTAACCCTTATACTTTAGTTAATATGTTTGTGATATATAAAATATGTAAGATAGAGTATAGTGGGAAGTCTTAGTATAAAGGCGGTTATTGTAGGGTTCGATTCCTACTTGTGTGTGAACAATTATAATTAAATTAATAATTTATTTCTTTAAAATGAAAATGAATGCGACGAAGTAAATGTTGTGATTGATATGTCGAATTAAACAGGAACTGTCGATCGAAGTGTCTTAATTAAGACACAGCTCCCTGTATTTACCCTGAAAAAAAAAGTTTTCGAATCCATAGCTTTAACGTTTAGTATTAACTTTCAACAATAGTACTATCTTATTGTAAAAAATATTTATATACATGTAATTTAATGAGTAATCATTGTTTTTAACTAGGATTGATTTCTTTTAGCTTTACTTATGTATCCTGGACTCAGCAGAGTAGACTGAAATAATTTAGTGCTAAGATACTCTTTTCTCCATTTTCCGCCCAAATTGTGTTATATTTATTGTGTTGAATAACGTAACTCAACGTTGCTTTGTTAACAAAAACGAAGTACGAACGAAGTACAATCAAAAAGCTTCAAATAATTTCTAAAAGTCTTCACTGTTATCAACATTTTACCATACATAGATAGCCTTATAGACTAGAGCAGAAAAGCCTCTACGTAAAGCTATCTAAGTATCATAATGTGAGATGTCACAGGAAGGAAGGGCGGTGACGCCGGACTCTTGTAGACGCCCTATTTCCTTGTCCTCCCACATTAATATCTGTTATCCGTTTGTTTCTTTTGATTTACCAATAAGGATGAACTTTGGGGTGATGTAGAGTCTGGTGGAATTGTGTCAGTCGAAACCAGAGAAAACTTCGGATTTGTAATGGAGTATTAGGACGTAATTGCTTTGTCAGTCAAACTTCTGGCCATTGCTAGCTTCTGTCAGTCAAATTAACAGTTTTTAATGAATTATGACACAGAACAAGAGGAGTTACAGCACTATAATATTCATTATCTGTATTAAAATATACTGTAACATCATTATTGAATTGACTTGATTTTTCATAGCTTCACGTTTTATCACTGACGTAGTAGCCAGATAGAACGGAGCGCCTAACGGTACGGTATTCATTTTTATATTTTATACAGACAGATAAAAATTCTGCTGAGTGGAAATTAGCTTCTGTAATCGATATGTTAATTTTTTTTATATCTTTCATGTATAGAACTTATTTTCCTATCCCTTTATAATACTAGTATATAGGATTTTTATTAAACATAAAGACTTAATTATATTTTAAAAATTTAACTATATTTTATTTAAGTATATTTTAAAAACGCCTAATTTATTATTACCACTCAAAACATTACATCTCTAAGTTAGGCGCCAAGCAAAGGACGGAGTATCTTGACATTACTCTATCTGAATAACTTAAATACTTTTCTAGCAAGAAAAAATCAACACCAAAAGATAAAATCTAGCTTACCTTGCAGTATTGACGAAATGGAGAACCATTTCAGCACATCTACTTCACAGGATTATCCCAATACCAACTTTCCTTTTAGAGTCATCGCCGTCTTATCATTTAGCTCGTCATCAACAAGTAAAGCTAAGTTACATTTGGGGTCAGCTATTGACCATTGACATGTAATCTTGAGATCGCTTGATCTCTAAGGGTTGGGGTTTTTTCCCAAATGCTAAACGATTTGGTAGTGATAAGGCGGAAACAATTTAGTGGATTACTGTACGGTGAACACACCGTACAGTAATTCAGTTCCTCGTGTGGGAAGTCAATGAAAATTAAGGTTCTTTTGTCTTTTTGTTGGTTTTATCTAAATTTTGATATGAAATCTAAAATAATGAATTTTGAGTTATTGTGAATTTGACTGATCAATACAGTTACAGGTTCATATTTTCTTAAAATCTATGGCCTAGTTTGCTTTTGCTTGCTCTGCTTAAGTTATTAAAGGTAGTTAAATTGACTTCAAATTTGTTCACAATCCTCAGTGTAGGTATTTGTTTTCCGATTCGCACTTTATATGGCATATAGCGGGATTGATTGATTCCTCTGTTTTCTCAAGATTATATCGAAATATTGCATATGGAGTGGGGGAACTGAACATCACGCTATGTCTGGCCAGATCAGGGAATTGAAAATAATAAATATTCTTGAGTGGTAATCGAACCCACAACCGTCGCATTTATAATAAGAAGTTGTCCCTAGTGCTATTTACTTGTATATAAAAAAGTAGAATCCTTGAAATGATTTACTTAAAAAATCCTGTGTCAATATTTTCACATACTGATACGTAACCTTTCAGCGAAACTTTGGTACGAAACAGCCAGTTAAAAGGCAGTAAAGGAGAGGAATGGGGCGAGGGCGATGTGTCAACAGATAGGCCCATCTACTGCTAAATGCACTAACTATTTTTTCAAGCGTGACCTCTTTGCGAGTGGAAACGGCTTTTCTTTTAGTTTAGATAGTTGATTCTTAAGATTATATATATTTTTTCTAATATTTTATCTCTGATATAAAGTAGGTAGAGAGAGTTTAGTGACTAGACTGTCCACAAGAATTCAATACATTGCGTGTTAATTGGCAGAACTTTACCTCGCCTTTTGTCTTACCAGAGTGGTAAAATGTAATGAAGGTTAATGAAAATTAAAACAAAACTACAATTCTGCACCACGATAGTATTTTTATTAAAAATAGAAGGATTTTCTATAATCGTAATTATATTTTTAATAATTTTTTTTGTAATCAAAATCGTTATTTTTTTATGGTAGATTAGTCAATTTTTGTATTGGTAAAAAAGTGCAAATTTACAAGTAGGAAATTTTAAATATAGATCATTCTAAATAGGCAGAAATTCGGGAAAAATCTATCACTAAGTCTCTGTTTACTCCATGGCTACTACCTATATGCGACATTGACACAGTATGTGACTAAGTGAATGAGTATATCCATTTCGTCGCCACATTCACATAGGTCTCAAAATATTAATGAAAAAATAAGGAACGGAGTGTTTTAACACCAGGTTCACTCTGCATACCCTACTTTAAGCGGAACACTGCCTGAAGCTAAAAAACACATACTTGTTATTTTCTTTTACCCAAAACCTTTCTCCATACTTGGCCAGTGGCCAGCTAAAAGGGCATTATGTGAAGACGATCCTCCCTAACAAATAACCGCGTCCTGTCAACTCGCCACACATTGCGTTAGTCAATTAGGGGTGTTAATAAGACTGGCTCTATTTTGAGCCTTTCCTTAAATTGTATGGTTCTTTATCTAATATAAACAAAATTTATTTTAGTAATAATTAAAAATAATTAAAAAATAGATAGGTTGTGGATTCAACTTACACTAAAGGAAATAAAATATTTAGTATGAGCTCCGCGACTCAACACACAATGGCTCCAGAATTCGGAGACAAACGAAGAACCGAGTGTCTCACACTAGGTTTCCTCAGCTATATTGCTACCCTGCTGTATTGGATAAAGCGTGAAGCCTAAAAAATTATGTTTGTGAATGAATGCACAGATTTTGTTTATTAATTAATACTAACTTGGTAATAACTCATTCTTCCATTTATCTCATAGCCTCGAACACGCGTTCACTATTTAAATACAACGAAGTTGATCCCTGTCATGATCCGTCAACCAAAAACTTCATACTTTTGTAATAAATAATATAATTGATGTAATTATCCTGTAATGCTATTTATTAAATTCTCATTATACGAACACGATAATTGGTAAAAAATTAGGTCAACTTTATTTTATGGTTAGATACCATTGAAAACACTCTTTTTATCTATTGGTATGGTAATTTGATGAGAACTCAATTATCATTGTTGTCATGGAATTGTTATCTGTTTACCTCTGTTCTATTATTATTTTTAATTTGAGAAATTTTAAAGCATATTAAGAGCATATTACGAAAATCAACACTTTAAACAAAATAAGGTGTTGAGAAAGTACCTACGTCACACATTATACTTTTTATAAGGAGAAGAGAATACAGTATTTAGACACTAGGTGCTACACCTTCCGCCCACATTTGAAACATTGTATGTTGCGTTGCGGAATTTAACGCCAGGTTTTGTGTTGGTAGCAGGAGGTGAGAAAATGAAAATAATTACTTCTTCCGAATGGAAATCGCATCCACAACTGTCGTTATTACAATTAGATGCCTACGCCAAATATGATAATATGTACTTTCTTACTATTTACAACCCAAATGTGAACTGGTGACCCTATCAACACTGACCAAGCACCACTCAACACTCAACGCGCACCGCACATTAAATCACAAACAATTGTCAGAGACGCCGAACGCTTATAAAACCATACAAAATACTTTTGTTTTATTTGAAGCGGCGCATTTTGTCATTATTTGCGGCACGTGGGCGCGAATACATAATGTTTCATTATTACACGTTACGACTTCACGCGTTAGTCGCTTTCAACTGATAGAGCCGTTCTTGGAATACTATCTTTGATGGATTTTATTTCACTTGACCGATATACTCGTATGTGGCTTAAGAGAATTTTATCGGTCATTTAGAGTTGAGGAGAGAATTGAGTGATATGGCACTTATTTAACATTTTGACTTTGAATATACAATTCAAAATTATTTGCTATTTCCAAATTGCATTTTATAATTAAAAAAAAAAACCTGTAATTCAAAAAAACGATATATTATTATTTAATTTATCATACATTTATATCAAACAGCTAAACAATCGAAATTAGTTCACAAGTCTACATATAATTACAGCTAAAATCACACAATGCTTTTACAAATGTGTTAAAAGCGTTAAATTAACAAAATTCCGTTTATTACACAGTTCTTTACAGAGATTATCAATCATTTGGTCGGTGGACCGCGCAAATCATAGTGCGCGTACGTCACACTGACACCCACATCCCGCTGGGTAGACAGTTTTAATTTTATACCAAAGAGTACGAGTATATGGTAGATGTGATGAATTGTGTAAAGTTTTTGATAACAAATACATAAATTTGTTTGAAAATATGCCAATTTGATGTAAGTAAGCAGTTTTTATATATTTAAATATGTTTATTCGTTAATATATCATTCTCGTGATGGGAGATCAAATACACAACCAAGTATTACCGCACTATAGTGACGTCCATTGCTATGGCATAATAAGTAAAGTAAAATAATTAAATATCATCCACACCATCTGGATGAGTGGCACTCCACTACTGTGCGGTTTCGTAGGAAATTTCTTCCACGCGCCACCGAACTGTGGAATAGCCTACCCGCGGCAGTGTTTCCAGGTCGGTACGATATGGGTACCTTCAAAAAGCGCGTCTATCTCCACCTCAAAGGCCGGCAACGCACCTGTAGCTCCTCTGGTGCTGCACGGGGTCGTGGGCGGCGGTGATCATCATCAGATGACCCGATCGCTCGTTTGCCTTGTCCTTTTTCCAAAAAAATAAAATTTAAAAAAAATAAAATAAAATTTCCTTAAAAGAATTTTTTTAGCTTCACGCTATATCCTACATAAAGGAGGGTGGGTATAAAGAAACTAGAGCTAAGTCACTTCGTTTTCCGATTTCAATAAAATCATATTATAATTAAATATTACTCCAATTTTACTTAATAATATTATCAGTTCTATATTAACAATCTATGGGCATGCGCCTGCGCGTCGTAGCGGGAGACGATCGACAATGCACAGGAAGTGTCGACTAAATCGAGTTACGACGGCTGTTTCGACAAATTTTAATACCATTGTTTTCATCATGACTCGTACGTTTTAGTTTTGTGACACATTAAACAGATATTAGAAATGAAATATAGTTTAAAATTATATTTTAAAATTATAGTTTAAAATTATAATTTTAAACTATATTGAGGAGGATGGTCGATTTATTGAGAAAGTTTATCTTCATGTAATAAAACTTACCTACATTACCCATTATCACTTACAACCCAGTAGACCTGCCGTAAAAGTTACGACATTATAATACATGACAAATAACTGACACAACTCAAAGTCGAAGTCGCAGGTAAAAGTGTAGTTATTGAGAAAAGTATGTAATTTTCTCTAAAGGAAAACTGAAAATTTTTTTACTTACAACAATGTGATGAATCACTCTGTCTTTTACTTCTCATAAATTGTGAAGCAATGAGCAAATCAGAAACGAGAATATTTATTTCGATTTTGACTTTGACACTTCTTACACACACTCTGTTCCCTTTGAGACACCTCCATTCCCCACTTTCCGCTGAATTCTGGAGGCATTACATGTTGAGTGGTGGTACCTAGGTTTATGATTCGAACCCACAACCTTTCCATTTCCAGTTACACTCCGTGCCGATGCAGCACCAAAGAAAATAAAGACAATCGACAATATTATACGAGTACGAGTACATAGAAATCCTATTTGTCATAACTATTCAGCAATGCAATATCAAACCCACGTGTTCAAAAGTAATTTCAGTGTAAAACGAATAGCAATGTTCCGAGAAGATCGCGGGCGCCCTTATCGCAGTTGTAAATCAATATATGATTACAAATTTAATGCTACCGTTGGGATATAAATCTTTGGTTTTAAATTATGAGCCGCGAGCGACGTATCTACGCGTGAGGCCCCCTAGTGTTGTGTGTTGTCGACACTCGATGTTGTGTTGTGCTTGGTGTAGGCTGGTTAGTGATGTACCTTTTTAAAGTATTATTTCGCAATAAGGAAATAATATGTATTTTTTGAAAACGTATAAAAACGTAACGGGATTCGAACTTTCGCTCTTAGAAGCCGTACAAGTAATGATTTGAGTTTGAGTTTAAGTCTTCATATGTATTAAAAACAATAATGAGAATATCTATTATTTTAATTTTATGTTTATTCATCGTAACAATCACTACAGTTTTATATAAAAGGTACATAAGAATATATGATTTATTAAGCAAATTATGAATAAACTCATTCTCCACCTTAATTTTTTTTATTTGTTTAAAATATATTTCTAGCATTTAGCCATTTTACGACTATTACTCAAAGCACTGTCGATTTCTGAAAGCACTTACACTATCATAAGCAATAAAATAAAGTAAACAATATTCCTTCCAACTTTCACTGCGCAGGCGTAGAAACAATTGTAATATTGTAAAGGTAGATAGGTAGGTACGGTAGGAAGGTAAAACCTTATGAAAAGTTATGTTGCTTTTTTAATTTTTTGGTGTCACTTTTCTCCATATAGCAGAGTAGACTAAAGGAATCTAGTGTTAATACACTCCGTTGCCCGCACACCGGTAACTCGGTCGGTCTTGTTACCTAAGCATAATTTCTTTCCTGAATGGTACTCGGATTAATAATGCTCGTTACAATCAGATAAAAATACCATATAAATCGATATCGACAGTGGATATCGTACATCACTCTATCATCTCAATATGATGTAGTGCGGACAATATCTTGTGTTACTCTTACCACTATCAGATGCTGTATCGCGGATTGCGTGTCTATAACTGGTATATCACAGGTATTTGTATTTATGTTTATGTTTTTGTATATATGTATTGGTTTCATAACTGTTTTATGTTTATAATATTGTTGAAATGAAATAGGAAATGATGAAATGTTAAACGTTTTTATTTTCCTGATGTATCATGTAGCTGAAAGAAATCGAACCTATAGCCATCAAGTTTATAATCAGCTACTGCGCCAAGATGACCGTGTTATTTTGAACGTGCTATCCTCTCAATAGCCTGAAGCGTTAAGTGCCATTTCATTTGGAAATGCTATTTTTCTATAGTTTGTTACATTGTGAAATATTGTTGCCACCTCCACGTCGCTATTAAGATTAAGTTATGGCATCGTGTTGAATGTCGATATTGTAAATGGAAATTTCAAATATGACTTTAAAACAACAGTAGTTCTCAATTCTTATGCAAGAAAAAAGAGAAGGCAGAGAAAATTCATAAATATAGTCAAGACGCTCTTCTCCGCTATCCACCTTCATGTGACACATGGTGAGTTTCAGTGGCGAAACTCAACGTTGTTTTATATTATTACCGGAGCCTGGAAAAAAAATCTTTGCACTCGAGTGGGCATCCAACCCATAATCAACGGATTAACGGTTAGACGCACGATGCTACGAGTACATGGATCATAAAACAAAAGAAGGCTTTACGTCATATCAAAGATATTTATTATTTTATTTTCGATAAACGAACGCGTTAAAGTTTGGAAAATGATTGCGCGAGTTGCAAAGTCGAGTCGTAAATCGTAACCGAGACAACGTAACGGCGTTGACCAAATATTTAGAATTTATAGTTCTTGCGTACTTTACGGAAGACTATTTGTAAATAATGTAAATAATAAGTAAGAATATTTTTTTTAGTTCTATAGTAAAGGATAGGTAAAAAAAAATTATATAAAAAAATATCATTGTAGCAGAGCAGCATTAGACAAACCTAGAGATAAATGAAGATACTCCGTTCTTCCATTCCATCCGAATTCGATACATTGTGAGTTGAGTCACGGATCTCTTTGCCACATTTCTGCCTACTAGAGTCGGGAAATGCCCCCGAGTGGGTTTTGAACCCACAACCTTCGTATTTACAATCAAACGCTGTCCTTTTGCCTTTCCAGACACGGTAATTTCCTTTATGGCAATTTTCAAGCAATTTTTAAGGCAATAACTTTATCACTGTGACATGAGATATTTATACTTAATAATGGCTGCCAATTACGCCATAAGCTTGAACGCAAATTTCACCGAATTTTGTAATAATTGACACACTTATATTGTTACTCATTTTTAGTAAAAAAATTTAAATAACAGTTGTTTTTTGGGAGGTACTTGGTCGTGTTGTTATTTATATGTATATAGGTACTAGTCGCCACATATAACTTTGCTTTACTTGTTTGCTTTTATGGACTCTACGAAGTGTTTTCCTGTTTCTATAGAAATATCTAGAAATCCTCTACACTTCTTTTACCTATTTGCTAAATTCCATTTAAGACATAGGGGTCTTTAACTGGTGAAAGACAATAAAAAAGGTAAAAAAATATTCACCTTCTTTATCATTTTTCATATTAATAAAATAACCTTCTAATATGCAATTCGTGTCATACTAACTCAAAATAAAAGTGTATAAGTTTGTTTAAAATCTTTTGGTTTAAAATCTTTCACTCCAAGTGGCAACTAGGACCACATACCACCAATCCTCGTTAGTCCGAATGCCCCCAAAACATTCAATAACATAACTTACAAGTCGAAAACGAGCTTTCAAATTACACAAAACTGACAGCTTTAATATTTGCCCTAAGCACGGCCGCGGAACACCTCATGCTGAGCTTTTAATTTGTTCCATACATCCTTTCTCGTGGTTTTTTCTCCGTTTTGTTTGAGAGCGGGTGATCGATCGTGTGCCCGCGTTTTTTTATCTTGTTTAATTTTGGAAGGAACTCTGTTTCGCTAAGTCATTAGCGTTTTCGTTTGGTTACCTTTGTTATGTTCCTATTTGAGCTGATTGTACTTCTATTTTGTTTGGATTTTGAACAATGAATTTGATAAATAAGCTGAAGATATATATGCCATCGAAGCCAATTTAGTGCAGCAGCACAGCACTGACTATAAACGCGACGGTCGTGGATTCGGTTCCTACACAGGGTAATGAACTATTTTCATTTTCAATCAATTCTATTCCCTCAAAAAACGAGACAAAGCACTGCGTTGAGTTCTGCTACTCAACGTGCAATATTTCCAAAATTGAACGGTGTGGGGAACTGAGTGCCTTATCTTTAGATTTCTTATGCCTAGCATGCTATATGTGGAAAAAAGGAAGAAAACAAAAAATAAGACAGCCAATAAAACCGACCATTAAGCTAACAGCTCTATTCTCAATACCAAACCAAATGGCAAATTGACCGCAATTTAATTGAAAAGCTCTCGACATAAGTATATGCAACGTCAGGTGGACGACAGCGATACAGCTTTTTCAATAGGCCCGCAATAAAAAAACACAAGTCACGCACTAAATACATCGACGAGCAAAAGAAACAAATAAAAGTGATAAAAGCGCACAATCACGCACCCACAAAAATTATTTTTGTAACACGTGTCAAGAATCAATTTAACTAACGTCGAAATTAAGTATGGGCGTAAACCTGTTGTATGATAAAAAACTAATCAATGATCGAGAGCTTTCGCCTATTGTTAGCTGTTTAGGAGCTTTTCAAGCTTATGCGTGTAAAAAATTGTCTTCATCAATCAGGTTTGTCCACAATGGACAGACAGTATTGAGTATTCATCTTGGTTCCACGAAATTTTGGAAATTTATTGAAAATTTCAAATTGTTTCCAATTTATTGGGTGTCGGGTATTATAAAGATCGATTTTGTTTTGATTGCAAGTTTTATCTGTCTTTTGCCATCGAATGTTTTTTTGTTGATATTTTATACGAGTGAATACGTTTACGTGAGATTATATTGCCTTTCTCGAGTGAAATGGATATTGTGCTTACAAGAAGATATTGCAAAATTATAAAAAATATTTAGAATAGTTTAAAAAAAATTAAATAATAAAAAATATTAAAAAAATCAGCTCCTACCACTTGTATATGTATGAGACCTAGATCTACATGGTATCAGCTTCACGCTATATCCCGCATACAGCAGGATAGGCAGGGGGAACCCGGTGTTAAGACAGTCCGTTCCACACTTTCTGCCGAATTCTTGAGGCATTGAGTGGCGGAACTCAACGCCGCACTTTGCCTCGACACCAGACCGAAGAAATGAAAATATAAATGTAAATAAATATTTCATTTCCTCGAGAGGGGATTGAACCCATAACACACATGAAGACTTAGACACATAAAAACTTAGACTTAAAAAAATACTATAGAAAAATATTATTTTATATAACGATAGCGACATATGCGTTATTAAATTCGCAATAATAGTTAAAATACGAAGGCAACATTTTTGGCCACAAACTTACCCCTCTGTTAATAATACTTTAATCATAGGTTTGAACCCCCACCCCCTTACAATGCTATACTAAATAATACTGCTTCTAATAGAATTCTATACATTGATTGTTAAGTACTTAAAAATAGACAAACTCTTCTTAATAAAACAGCAATGTATATTAAAATTAACTAAACTCATAGAAAATTACAAGTTTCTGAAAGCTAATACAGTGGATTTTAGGTGACGCCCTGTAATTAGAGCAAATGTGGCGCATTTCTGTTGACAATAGGAACGGTTACCATCTTGGATATTCGTCCTTCTAATGTCTATTTTAGAATAAGCTTTGATTAGACAGAGCTTACACTGTGAACTTAATAAGCTATTGTTTTGGATTTGAAATTAAGCTTTTATGTTATGGTTGGTGTCTGGGGTAGTTCGTGTTTTTAAAATATGTATGGTAGGTTAGTACATCACCGAGTTTGCGAGTAAAACCAGGTGATATTGCAATGTATACGTTAATTTGGTGCATTCGATAGTCTTCTATTATTAGTTTGATATATATTTTTTTAGAATAGTGTTCTTTTAGATTTATGTATCGAATAAGAAAACTTATTATTTTTTTGAATTTTATATTTTATTCGAAATTCGATACTAATGCCATGCAATAGTTAAAAAAAAAAACAATAAATAAATAGATGGTGTTCTCTCTACTACAATTTGAACTCTTAACCATCGTGTATATAAAGTTAAATAGTTATGTTATAGTTAAATGTTTACTGAGCCATCCAGCTAGGTATCCATCAAATCATATTTCATAAGCTGTCACAATTTTTACCGTCGCGTCGTCGCAGGACTTGCGCCCACGCATTGAAACAAAGCTGGCATTATCATATGGGGTGTGTCCGTATTAATCACGTCCCGTACGTTGAACATTGGAATATTATGAATATTTTATTCTACATGTTAATATAGGTGATGTGCCTTAAGGATTTTTGTCTCTGAGAGGGAGAGGAGAGAGAGTGTGTATAACTGAATGTATTTCCCAGGATTTAGTAGTGCCACGCTTGCTATAAGCCTGTAAATTGTAACAGTTTTTAAAAAATAACTTTGTCATACTTGAATCGTTGCGAATTTTTATTTGAATCTGACCACGAAATGCGCTTTGTCATACCAGAGCAGAAAATTGTACAATCCATTCCTCCCATCATAGTTAGAAATCTAGCCGCTGCGCCGAGATGGCCTCAATTTTTTACTGTCATTCAATATTACCTTTTTAAGATGAAACCACCTTTATACCAAAAATAACTTTTTGATTAGTACAGGCATACGAACATATAGTTCGTACATAGCGATGCTGTATGAGCTGTATTTTTTATCAAAATAATATTGTACATTTCTTTTATTTTGTGAACGTATAAAATAATTATTAAATTAATAATTATGATTTGTCAAATCATAATTATCATTCCTATGTGATCTATTGTATTGTACGGGCGGCAGACTAGATATAAATAATTTTCTTTTACCAAATAATCTTTGCTAGGACGAGATGAGTCAAGTCATTCTTGTTTCTATCAAGAATATAATATACTTAAATCAATGCGAACCTTTGTTTTGTGAGTGATGACACACTACGTAAGTATAATTTGTATGTACAGGGTGAGTCATATTGAACTTTCCGATTTCAATAAGGTGTGTATTAAAAACAAAGCGACATGCAGTAAAAATTATTTTATTGTTTGAAAGCACATAACATGCAGTTTTAATTTAGTTGGTTTTAAAAATGATATCCTGTAAATGTCTACCTCCATTGACCACACACTGCTGAAGCCAAACTCTGCAATAGCGCACCACACTGTCACTCGAGGGCTGTGAAGTGGTCGTTCGTGTAGGTTTCGTGGGTTATTCTCAGCCCAGTATCGAAAATTCTGTTTGTTGACAGTTCCGGCGAGGTGAAAATGTGCCTCATCACTGAAGATCAAAACAGCAGTGCGGGGGATCTGCTGAATGTCGCGGCATAAATTTGTTCGTGTGTCTAAGTCTCTAACTGTTAATTCTTGCACTACCTGAATCTTGTATGGGTGAAATTTAAGGTCTCTATGCAGTATTCTGCGGACACTACTGAAAGATAATCCTAGTGAAGCGGCATGTTTCCGAACAGAACGCCGAGGGGATTGTTGAATTGAAGCCCGCACTCTATCCACGTTTTCCGCTGACGTTGACGTCCTAATTCGGCCTTGTGGTCTTGTTTTTAATGCTGATGATGTTGCTCTAAAATTTGATACCCAATTTCTGATTGTTGGTCCAGTGGGAATGGGATCACGTCGACCAATAGCAAAATGTAAACGGAACGCACGCTGTGTTGTGATCACGGAGCCGCCATTTTTAATAAACTCTTCAACTACGAACGCACGATGTTGTCTCGACCAAGCCATTGCTCACACTAAAACTGCATGTCATGGCGCGTCTAATGACACCATCCCCACCCTTCTACTCCTTCCCTTCTTCGTGCAACGTCCTTCCAAAACCGGAAAGTTCAATATGACTCACCCTGTACAAGCTTATACTGTATTTTTTTGTCAAATATTGTATATGCAACGTTTCTGCATTTATATTTTTTTAACAATAAGCAATTACTGAAACCACCATGGTACTGTGGGACGGTGATATATCTGAGTGTACTCGCGATGGTTATGGGTTCGATCCGCGACTTAGAAATTGGGTAAAAGAAGAATAACTGCCTTAACATTCTCTCTACTCTGTTTTACACAAGAGATGCGTAGTACAAAAAAAATAGTAGAACATGAAACAGTAGCTCAGCGTGCATATAATCGAAATTGTAATTTAAAGCCGCCTCTATAATACTGTCTACTAAAGTCGCATCATATTTTTTATACGTTTTTGTTCTCTCATAATTATACACTTCAACTTATGAATGAAACATGCCTTATTCATGACATCACTATGAATGAGTGTGAATGGGCAGAGCTTTTATATCAAAATATGAGTTTAGTATGTCATAAAGCTTACGTCGTATCGACGTAGTGATATATTAATATCTTTTTTAGATAGCAAGGTAGGCAGAGGGAACCTAGTGTTAAGGCACTCCGTTTTCTATTTTCCGCCTTATTTTCGAGAAATTGCGTGTTGAGTGGCGGAACTTACTTAACGTCGTATTTTTTTCTCTTTACTAGGGATGGGAATTTAAAATTATTCATCACTTCTAGTAGGAATCGAACCCAAAACTTTTTGAATTTAGAGTCAGTATTGTACTACGAAGGCTTCTATTGTACATTCATATATTATTATTCGAAGCTTAATTTACTTGGCACTTTTTAAATAATTACTTGGTTCTCCCGAGTGTATATAGTTTAGCAGGCTTGACCAACTGAGACTTTGGTTGTCTAAAAAGCTCTGACTACTACACCATACGTTCATTAATTGTGACTGGAGTTTGAAATCTCAAAGGACATTTGAACGGTTTGTGTATTTTCTAATAAATATTTTTCTATACTTCCTGTGGAATTTTTACATATTTAAAAACATTGCCTTACGTTAAATCACCCATAATAATGATAAAAATATTTAGCGAATACAAAAGCTATTACGTTTCAAAGCATTCAGTAGTGTATTCTAATAGAAAAATAATAAATTGGTTGAATAAGAATCGAAGAATATCAAAAGTGCACAATCACCAAATGATCACTCGAAGGGCGATAAGAACGATGTAGATAATGGACACAATAGAGTCATTCAATGGTTTTGAGATGAACTGGCATTATATATGATCGACATGAGTGAAGGTTAACAATTAAAAACGAATAATGTCTCTAAATGGGCGGAAAGTAGAAGACAGAGTGATTTATCACTAAACTTTCCTTAATATTATAAAATTCACCCTAGGATGTGGAAGGAAGATGTAAAAATATAGAATTGACGTCATCGTGACGGAGTTGGGTGGTATATGACTGACAAACTATAGTTGTATACACACCCTATTTTCAAGACTCGAGTAACGGAATTCATTTTGTATGCGCGAGGAAGCGAGGAAATAAAAATACTTGATTTCATCGAGTGGGTATCGAACCCACAACCGTCATGTGTACAGCCGCACGCTTGTGCACCTGAGCCACGACGGGCCTACAAACGTATTTTTAAGCAATTATTTTTATTATTTACCTTAACAAAGAAACGATTTAAAGCCTAATGCACCATAATTTTTGTAGTGTCGTTCTTTTCATAACAAAAATAAAGCAAAGTTTCAATTAACAATGTTTCGATAAGTTCGGTAATGAGAGGTTATGTCGATTTATTATCGTATAAGTTATAATTAGCAGTCTTTGTTCGAGACACGAGGACGCCCCGCCCCGCCATTGCTCTCGCGACCTCACAAAATGTGATCTGTACATAGAGTTAGGAAACATTATTCTAAAGTTTTTTTTGGGGTATTCATTTAAACTGTGTATACTTTGTTGTAATTTTAATTTCTGTAAGTAGTGTTTTTTTTAATTTCTTCTAAATAAGTGTAGTAATGTCTCACTTTGCTAAACAATTTGAACCACAGCTTTAAGATATGAAATTTATTTTTACTTCTGTATTTTCACTCTCTTATAAATTATTATTTTTTTAACTTATAATATTTTTTTAGTCTAACATTGCATATTGAGTGGCTCTACTCTGCGTTTTGTCTTCTTATTAGAATCAGTGCCACTGCGCCTCAAGTAAATACCTTATCATATGAATTTATCTTATATTTACAACTTATTATAATAAGAAAGTACCTAATTAGATATATAAAGAGCAAAAAATAGCATAACCTTTAACCCTCTTTCGTACATCACAAACAAAAGGCACAAGCGAAGTTCCGAAGACAAAACGACCGCCCCCCAAGACGGCATTGTCGGTCTGTACTTAACTTTATAAAGACCCTAATAGGAATGTTCACGCATTATAATTTTCGCTTTAAAATTATTTTATTATTCTGTATAGCTTTATTTCGAGGACAATAAAGTATTTGTTCGGGTTTTAATTATTTTAGCTATTTTTTTAATTCACGCTTTGTGCTCTATCCACTGGTATCATGTTAGAAAAGAACTCAGGATGAAGATACTTCGTTCCCCTCGCTCCTCCCAATCTTCAAGACATTATGTGTCGAGCAGCAACTCTTAGTCTTCTACGAAGAACTGAAAAGAAGTCATTCCCCCGAGTGAAAATAGAACATACAACTTACAATAATTCTAAGTTATTCCCATGCGAAACCACAGCAAAAAGCTAGTACAATCAATACGTCACACCAAATACAACTAACTATTCCACCATATTTCTATTTCAGCCAAAAAAATCTGTACTAACTCAGGAATCGGACATTGATTTATAGATGGTTTATTTGATTCGATTGTATCATCAGAATGTCATAAATTCCACTCCCCTACTAACTCCCCCTGCGTATCGGTGGCGATATATTCTTCACTACGCGAGGTTTTCCTCCTACCATTATACTTGTATAGGTGATAACTGACTGTCGTGGAGTTTGCTTTTCAACTTATTATGGAATTATTTTTCCTCTTTGCCTTCGTAAGGGGATAGTGATAGTGTTTGTTGTAGTTGGATTTGTATCGGTTATTGTTTTGATGGATATTACTTAGTTAATAGTTAGCAATTGAAAATTCAGGTAATTTCATGGTAATTTGGACGTGGTGGTTTTGGGGATTTGGACATGGTCTTAAACGTAATAAAAGTCTCTTGTTCTGGTTGGACGACTAGTTAGAAATGGATGGGAGAGAGATAATACAAGGACTTCAAGTATACTATGTTTAATTAAAACTGGCAACATTCAACTCAATTTAACTACTCAGCTCGTTAACAGAGTGAAGAAATGAAAATATCAAATATTCATTCCCCTGAGTGGAATTTGAACCCACAAACCCCGTTTAGGGTCACACGCTTGTGCGCATACCTCACGATGATCTTCCCTTCTTTGATTTATCGAAATATAACATTATAAATGTTAAATAACTAAATTTCAAAAGAATAAAATCATTTAATAATTAAACCTTTACTAGTCAAACTTAAAACTATTACTCAATTAAAGTGAGAGCTTAATTCAAATAATCGTTGCACATAACTCCCAACTTAAAGTAAAAAAACCCCTCGAAAGTTCTCTCACAACTTCGTTCCCTGACTCCTCAAAATAAATTAATACCCTGACTCCTCAAAATAAATTAATACAGGCGTCTAGGGGATGCTCTGGACTTGTCAAATTAATTTCGCCTTGCAAGACAATTTGTCTGTCTGAAGGAAATAGAAAAAACCTCTATATTGGTAGGCCATTAGTTTAGGAGCAGTTCGACGAATTGCACGCTTTGGGACAACTTACCCTATTGTGTAAATCTATTTATTTTTTCTTGTTTTATAATAAGCGAATTTTTGACAGTTGCTGATTAATATTTTTTTTATAAGGTACGTAAAAAAATCTATTGTATTTTTATTGTAATCAGATTGTTTGATAAATTTATGTGTTAGGTGATAGAACTTTTAATTATAGTATTTTATTTTGCAACAATACCCATGATGTTTCCAATAATGATACTAGGTTCCCTCTACCAACCAAACCTGCTTGCTTGCAATATTTGGTGCTATCGTGACGTTTAAGAGCATCTCCGACTGACGCCTGTGGTTTTGAGCTCATATTATGCTTCAAAGAAAGCTTATATTTATATTTATAGTATTGTTTCTGATATCAGATCTGATTAAACAGCTTTTTAAGTGGGTGAAATGCCTGTTACGTGATGGAAATAAAAAATAAAATAACTCTAAAAAAAATAAATAAAATATAATAACTCTATTGACCCCCTAAGGTCCTAAACATCTTAGCAACTGCCGACTACTATTATAAGAAAAAACAGCCACAAAACCTAATTTGGCACAATTTATTCAGAACAAGTAATAGATCGTAGCAAAATGTAGGCAGAAGAACGTTTTATAGGTAATCAAATAAGGCGGTCGTCACGCACGACTAAGATTCGACTGAGAGCGGTCGATCCAAAATTAAAGTAGGTAAGCTTTTTTGAAAGCTCCAAAGCTTCGTCGCACTCGATAAAGCAAGTCCGTGCTGATGGCGGTTCTGTAAAACGGTAGTAATGCATACTTCTAAGTACTTGTACCTTAATTAAACTTCACTTTTATCGTATTTTGCTTAGGTTTTGTAAAAAAAATCTTTTAATAATATTTTTGTAATAGTTAATTATTTTTGCTTAAAATGGATTTGTTTAGGCACTAACTCTCCGCTTTATTTAAATTTGAATCTTATATCAGTGACCACGGATCACGTGCATATATAGGAAGGCGGATCGTCAATATGAGTGACAGTTGGCAATGACAGTCCAATGTTGGACTATATTGTTACCGCAGATGTGTGGGGTAGTTTTTTTTTAATATTATTCTTGTATTCGGTTAAAAATAATTCAGTTGTATAACTAGTAGTATATTCACGTTACTTAGTGAAATTTCGGAAAATATTAGTAGTGATTTAGTATATTTTGAAAAATTTTATGGTTCTATGCAACGCTATCATTTCTCTAACGAGAGCTCTGGAAACATCATTCTATGTTATAATAAATTTCTTGTGTATATTTGTACCTATATACTTATATTTGCCACCCTACTTTTCGTAAACGACTAGACCGATTTGGCAGAGCTTTTGTAATTATATTTTTATAAGTTCCTGAATGGTTTAAAAGTATAATTGGACACCAAAGGAGGCACTGCAGCTGATGTGCAGTAACTAAACTGCTTAGAAATCCGAAAACAAATTATATAATTTAACTAGTGGACCCGGACGCGGCTACGCCTGCTTCAACTATAAGAATATTTATTAAATATATTCATGAAATTATTTTCAATTCTCAATAGAATTAGTAAGAAAATATAAGCTCAAAAAATCAAAAAGAATAATAAGTAGATACACATTATTAGAAAAAATTATCTGAGTTATTGAAATGAACTAACAAAAGGATTAAAAGTAACTAAAGGATAGGTATTCTTAATATTAGAAAAAGTACCTAAAGTTTTCCGTACGTGCGTACATAGATATCGACTCTACGAAATAACTAAACATTTCTCTCTAATAAGTAGGATAATTTTAGCGGGCAATATCAAATAAAATAAGAAGAGAATCAAAGTGTATTTTAAATTAATTATAAACAACAAATAAAGTTCGAAAATGTATGAAAATTTATAAAACCGTCAACGTCATCTGCCCGCTCGCGTCGGTCATACTGTGCCGCCCGCTAGGTGGCTAGGTCATTTGGAATCAGTGACATCTCCTTAATTATTTATTAGTATGTTACACAGTAAACTATAATTTCAATCTAGATAAAATGCTAAAAGTGACTATTATATTTATTTTCATAAGGATGAATATCAAAACGTCGTGGTAGCGGTCGCGTAGCAACGACGGTTGTTATTAACATGGCAGAATAAATTGCATGTCAAATTAGAATGTACTTTAAAATATATTAGTTTATATGTGTAATGTAATGTTATATAGCCTATATATAGCACTTCTGAAGAATGCAGCTTTCATACAAAACAAAAACAATGAAAATCGGACCAGTAGATCCGGAGATCTTAGCGTTCAAACAAACAAACAAACAAACAAACAAACAAACAAACAAACAAACAAACTCTTCCGCTTTATTATATTAGTATAGATTTAAAATATCATATTTGGCTCAGGAACGTCTGCTGGGTCCGCTAGCTTGTAATAAATATTTAAAACGCATATATGTACATCCTAATCTATACATATAAACTCGAAAGGTCACTCACTCATCACAAAATCTCAGAAACTACATGTGCTAGGAATCTCAAATTTTGCATAGTAGTTACTTATAGGACGTAGGTGCTCGTTAAGACGGGAATTTGCAATATTCGACTTCTAAGGGGTTGTTTTTGGGGTTGAAAGTTTGTATGAAATTTCGTAACTAATTTAATTTTAATAATTCGTCTCAAATTTTGCATGGACGTCACTTATAGGACGTAGGTACTCATGGAGACAGAAATTAATAATAACGTAGTTCATGCAGGCGAAGCCGCGGGATGGGCCGCTAGTATACATATATAAAGAAATTTCTTGTTCAAAAGCTTAAAACCTCACAATACATAAAAACTCCAAAAGTACAGTAAGTATTTTTATTACAGAAAATCGTGACAAAAGTCGTTATTAAGTGTTACAGAATTACAAGATTTATGTTTGATAGAAGACAAAACTCTGTACTCCTAAAAGGAAAAAGAGATATTAATAATAAACGCGGCCGCAGACGCGACGCGACGGCTTGTTGAAATCAAATTATAAAGTGAGGGGAAGAAAGCACTGATGATGATAGATCGTGGAGAAATATGTGGCTATTGAGCTTTGTACGGACATTTGAATTAATATGTCTAAAGCTTTGTTATATTATTATTTGCAATGTAACTGTGTATGTTTTCTGTGAAATAAAAGTAGATGAAAATGGTTATATAGGAGAAAATGGTTATATTCTCATTGTATTTTGTTTTTAAGCTCTGGTAAACAAAGCACGTCATGGAGTTCCACCCATCAACAAGCAATGTTAAGAAAATTGGACAGAAAGTGGGTAAGGATCTTAACAATTGGTTTCGTCTGTCTATGCTACTATATGCAGGAGAAAGAACGAAGCTGAAAAAAAATTAAGTAAAGCTTTGACTCCTATTATGGTATATATATGTATAATAGCTATAAGTAAATGAACAATACATACAAAATTTTGTATTTGCTGATATATAAATGAAAAAAAAAGGAATAGTAATAGAATGGAAAGGAGAAAAATAAAAATGGAGAACATTAATTCCTATAAAATGGAGAGATATCATTGGGTAGGTATAAGTTTTTTTATATTTTGTTTTAAAAGTACCAAAAAAGGCTTTTATAAGCATATTAACTAAGTTGAAAGTACACAATGTAATGCGACCACAAGATTTCCAAACTTTGTGTTAAACTCCGACTTACCCTCACATAAGTTAACCTCAAGACATGCGAGTTACTAATAAATAGATGTCGGTACAGTTACAACGTGCAAGGGAGCTCTACATACCCGCAAATGACTCTATCTGACTCTTTGTGGTTAAACTTCGCCTTTTAATGATGGTGTAATGTATTACATAAAATCTTAAACTTTGAGAAACTCTGATTAAAAGAAAAAAGTAGTTAGAAAAAATAATCGTCAATTATTTTTATTTTTTTAGCTTCACGCTGTATCCCGCACATGGTAAGGTAGGCAGAGTAATCTTGGCAACATAGTGTTAAGATACTCCGTTTCTAATAAAACACTTCCGTTTCCCATTTTCCGCCAAAAGTTGCCTACTTAGGATTCCATGGATCGATCGTATATATAAAAAAAATTAAATGTATATAAGAATTTCACAATATATATGTGTATATATTATCTATGTTACAAAGCTTTATTAATAAGTGTCGGTGTGGAATCAAGAAAACAATAACCGCAAACAGAAGGGACTGTCAATACTCTAACCCTTGCATTGTCAACGATGCAATTAGATAGGGTGAGCGGCATATTGGATTAGCTGTACCTATTTTGATTAAGAATTAACTAACCGTACGATATTGTGTTACCTATATGCTTGGTTCCAGGATTTGGTTGGGATTATATTAGTATTATTTTTTACTTCACGCTATATCCCGTATATAGCGGGGTAGGCAAAGGGAACCATCGTTAAGGTATCCTGTTCTCCATTTTTGCTAAACTTTTCAGATTAGGTGTAGAGTAGCGGAAGTCAACGCCGTACTTTATCATGTTACTAAAACACCGTCTGACTCTTAAAGCGACAAGTGTAGTTGTTGGTGCCACTCTGCGGAATTATTTATTTTTGTCCAAGTTCTGGAAAGAAGAAAAAGTTCGGCGTTGACTTCTTTCTATCAACACGCAATGAAAAAAATCTATGGAAAGTTTGGAACTGGGTGTCTTAACACTAGGTTTCTGTACTTAGTTCTCAATACTTTAAAGTTAAGCTTAACTTAGCAATATTTAAACCATCCAATCAATACAAACTATACGTTCCCCTAAACGTAACGTGCTAATCTCGTTAAATTTATATAAAACTTGTTGACATAATGGCTAGGATTAGAAGTAATTCGGCGAGACGAGAACTGGAAATTGACCACATATGGCACCACCAAGCTTCCCTACCTTTAAACAATATTTTCAAATAGGAATTTTCTATTGAAAACTCAACTTTAATAGAGTTATCGTAAAGTCTATTTTCAGATTGGGTTTCGTAGGTAAGTTTCAACAAAGGGGACGTATCGTGGATCAAAATTATATGTAGTTGGTTTAATAATTCATCTTAATTCGCGCGAAATATATCAAAAATGTCAATTTCGTTTGTAAAATTGATCGCCGGCTATTGGGAACAAATGTTAGAGTTGAAATTGTATTTCTTTAGTGCTTGTTATATTCTTATTTAACTCTTTATTTTTTATTAAGTTTAATAAGAAACCGATTTGACTGAGATAAAATATCTTTATAGAATAGAAAACCATTATAATTATTATGGTATAATTTGGACGTCCACGACTGAATGCGACGGTTAAAGATTAAAAATTTTATTTTCAATCACTAGAAGGAATGTTTATGTCAAAAGAATAAGTATTACGTTGAAGAAACTAGAGTATTATCTGTTATTACGAGTATGCTCTGACGACACCAGGTGACGGTACTCTGCCCCTAAGATACACCAAGCACTAAGTCGCTTGTAAAATTTATACTTAAACACAGTCAATTCACGTTACGTTTAAAAAAATCGAGTGAAACAAGAAATTCGAAAATTTGGGAAAAAGAATCCAAGCCTTTTGAAAACCGGACCATTTTAGATAATTTCCAGGAGGAGCAGGTTAAAAACCCGCTACTTTAAAATTTCTATACGTTTCCTAATAAAAGTTTTTAACTTTTATTTAACAAACTCATACCGTTTCCATTGTATTTATATTATCCATCTGAATGCCATCAGAAGAACCCACCCACTGATTCGATGAAACCCGGTGTCACGACACACGCCGTCAAGTGTGCAAACTTCACTACACAACCAACCTATCCAGACCTGTGATATAACACTTATTCACTTGTACTTAAAGTTCATTTTACAGTGGCCGGTTTTATATATAGTGTAGGAAGCTATGATGCCAGACGAGCGATTTTCAAAAACGTCACTCGAGCTCCTCGTTCCGCTGACGAAGCGTTGTAGGCACAAAGGAATATGACATTTGCTCATTTTAAAGTTATGCCTTTACTTAAATATATATCTATTTATTTTTCTTTGTTATAAATATAATATAACCCCGTATATATCCCGCAAGGTACATAAAGACTGTTTCATTTTTCTTATTGTTATATTTATTTGGGGGAAATTTACAAAATAATTACTGTTAATGTTTTCTAAGAAAAAAAAAATATTGAATATTTAAATTAATTAAATATTTAAATTAAATATTTAATATTTCCTATTTTGCAGTTTTGCACCCAGTCCGATATCTACTGCCACAATTATGTCCAATTTTTCTAATTTAACTTACATTATCCTGTTTACAATCAGCAAATAAGATAAGCTGTGGAGAGATAAGGGTGGGAATAAAAGGTAGAATGTAACTTGTGCAAGTATAAACCATTGTTTAGCGGTTTCGCGCAAAAGTCAACAGCCGCCACAATACAAAGGCATTTATTGTATGAATTTCACGCTTCCACGTGGGGTTGGGTGTAGTTGGGGCGAGAGATGTTGATGTTTTAGGTTCTTTTTTTCAATAACTAATATAGTATTACTGTGTGGGTTCAAAACCATTACTCTTACTCAGAGGAGTTAGAGTAATGGTAGAGTTCCGCATCTCAACACGTAATATCTCTAAAAATTGGGTGCCTAACTTGGTTTTGGTTAACCTGCTATATGCGGGATACAGGATAAAACTAAACAATGGCATTTAATGGATCCAACTTCCTTTTTTAACTTCTTTACTCACTTGCTAAAATACGATATGTCTAAAGAGATTGCATTAAAATCTAGATTTTAGATAATTTCTAAAGTATCTAGACCATTTGAGCACTACACAGCATCCCTGCACGGTAAGTATAGAAGGGTTGCATCAGTACCCCACAGAATTTCGTCACGCTTGTCCCCATTCAACTATAAGCAGACGTGGTTCATCCGTGCCACAGAGTAGAAAAATCCCCTACTTCCATACTGACATACTGATATAAACGCTAAATATGTATGTACGCCTAATTTTTAGACTGTGACATGCAAAAAATCTCCCTTCGTCAATACAAATTATAATTTTTATTCCAACAATGGCCATTTATAACTAGTTTTTTGTGTAAACAAATTGTTTTATTCTTACAATTTTGACGTTAGTAAAGTTGTACTTGATTTTGTATTTTGAGAGTTTATTATGTAAATATTTATAGGAATATTACTGTTATGTATGAGATTGTTTTGGGATAGGCTTTTTGTGATGATTTTTGGACGAATTTTTCATTAAAATGATAGAAAAAAATAGTTTTTTATTTATTTTTGAAAGGTCATGAAACAACCTAGGATCTTAGCACTGGGTAGTATCTCTTCATACATCGTTCTCAAGCTTGGTTGCCAGAATCAAATATCACATTTCATCTGACCAGATGAAATAAGATAAAAGAATATTGTTTAGTATACGTTTTATTTTTAGTAGGTTAGACAAAGTTGAAAATGTTTAAATAATTTCTTTTAATTGATTTAAACCTAGAAGTATTACGTTTACATTTAAATACTTGTACGTCGCACTATAGTAGCGCCAATGTTTCTTTTTGGCTTTACGCTGTATCCCCACATAAAGCAGGGTAGACAGAGGGAACCTAGAGTTAAGACACTCCCTTCCCCACCGACATAACACCAGTCATGCGAGCAATTCAAGTGAGAAATTGCTATTTTCACAAAAAAATATAATATTTTTCACGCCTAAAAGAAAATTTATATTATTTATCGACTATCCAACAAAGACGCAATTACGCCAAAGCTAGGCTCAGAGGGAATTCCGTCACTCAATACCGTCGTAATTAGCGCCGATCGTGTTTTCGGTACATTTAGGAGTTTTGTTCTTAGAGAATTAATCTACAGTAATGTTTCATAGCGATTAAAAGGTTTTAACTAGGAAGGGTGCATGACTGTATAATAATAAATTAATGCTATTTTTGTTTGGTTCTAGTCAAATATAGATTTTATATAAATAATCTGGGAACCTAGTGTTAAGAACCCGTTCACATTAGGACACTTCTGTTTCCCACTTATCGTTCAATTCTGGAGGCATTGCGTGTTTCAGTGGTGTAACTCAACGCCGCACTTTGCTTCGATACCAGAGCTAAAAATAAAAATATTTAATATTTAATTTCCTCGAGACGGAATCTAATCCACAACCTGTCTCGTTTACAGGCGCTCGCTAATGGTTTAATGAGTTTTGAAGTGGGGAGAAATAATTAAAAGAGAAAATGCCTATGTATGTGAGATAGAGATATACTACCTCGAATATAATATGAAGAAACCTAATATATGTATAATGTAGTAGTTTGTCTAGTTATTCCATAAAACCAAGAATCTTTTAAATATTATCGTTCCTCTGAGCGGGAATCGACCACCACTATCATCATATATGCTGCAAAGTTTATGATGTTATAATATTTTTTATGGATTCACTTAGTATCCTAGCGTTGACACCTTTCCCAGGCACCATCCAATTTGCGCCAAAAACATTGTGTTGAGTTGCGAAATTCAACCCCTTGCTTTATTTTATTAACAGAGCAAGAAACATGAAAATATTTCGTTAACCTGACAGAAAATCGAACCCACTCTTAAGAATAATATTTTTAAATACCAAACATAAACTTAAGTAATTAAACACACTATGCAAAGTCGGTTAATCCATCGAGTACTAACACCCCTGCAGCGCTCGGGGCGCAGTGGAACAGTTAACTAAATTAAACTGAGTGTGAAGACCGCCTCAGGGCTAACTATTTCATTTTCGTTTATTGCACAATTCTCGCTTTAACCCTTCCGTCTAATAAAGATATATACTATTAGCGGGAATGTACTTTAAATTCACTTTAAAAATGGGGTTAGAAATGGTTAATGAATCAAGAGTTTCATAATTCATGTCTTATTAGAATTGTAGGTTTGACAGCTCTTTTGGGCAATAAGTATTTGATTAGGATTCAGAGCATCTGACTATAAATTTGACTGACAGATATAATGACAGTAGTGGGTTCAATTTCTACTTGGAGGAATAAGTTATTTTCACTTCTTCGTCGTGAATTTAAAGCGCGCCGTTGAATTCAGTCTCTATTCTGCATATAACACAATAGACATAAGAAACCTAATCTTTAGACAATCCATTTCCCATGTTCCGTCCTATTTTGTAGACATTTTGTGTTGAGTGGTGGAGCTCAACGCTGCGCTTTGTCTTGTTACTAGAGCGAGAAAATGTAAACATTTCATTTCCCCAATTTCGATTCTCAAACTACACCGTCGTGGTTAAAGTCAGACGCTGTTGTCAGACAATGAAAAATATTATACGAAAAAAGTTATTAAAACAAAATTTATAAAATAAGTGCAATTTTCATAGTTTCATTTTATTGTTATAAAATATCACCCAGTAAATATTGTTAGAAACTCATAAAACCAAGAAAACTTGGTTCTATAATTATATAGATAAATCCACACAAAAAAAACGAAGCGGGTAGTTTCTTGGACACGGGTTAAACAAATAATTATATTACTTTATATGACACTTACCATCATAGGGTTGGAATTCTTAAGACCCGTATGAGAGACATCTGGTGGTAAACGATTAGAACTCCATATAACCTGCTTACGCTTTAACACCCCTATGCTATTATACGATATTAAATCGTTATTAAGTAAATGAAAAAGTGTATGAACATCTGTATCGTTTTTGTTTTTCATATACCAGTAACTGTATGCAAAAAAAAGTTAATAGAATATTAAAATATTCTGGGGAATTTATATATATTGATAAAATTAAAATGTAAGTATAATAAATGGTATGCCATATGAATATAATACAGTCATAACGCCAAACTATAAACGCTAAGGCCGTAGGTTTGATCCTCATCGAAGAGAAAGATTTATTTTCGTTTCTACGTATTTTCTCTCTAACTCTAGTCTAGTCTTGTCTATTTTTAAAGTTTTGTTAGCAGCTACACGCTTTTTCATATATTTCCATAAACCAATAGGTATAATAAGCAAAGTAGAATAAAATCAAGAATTTCTTCGAAAATCAGTAGCTATCTTGTAAATAAAACACATTCTGATTGGGACGCTGTGCAAACATTCTGTACAAACAGTCCACGTCCCGTGCCCACCGCGCCTGTGCCTAATATATGCGAATATATTATCATATTGAATCTTACCTAGATATGTATATCTTGGTGTTATTATTTTTTGGAGGCACTTACTTTGAGGGGAATAGAGTGTCTTGACACTAAGCTTGTCTAGGCTGTAGTATCCGGGTGATAAACTAGAGAATGAAAAGTTTTTTTAACTTTTAATTCACCAATTTTCGAGGCATTGTGTGTCGGTAATAAACGCCGGTCTTTGAACAAATAAAGTATTATTATAAAATAGAATTAAATTAAATCTGATTCTCTATTAAATTAAATTAATAAAAAAAATATTAAATAAAGTATTATCAGATTAAGAGCATCTTAAAAATATGACTTGTTATCTTCTTTTTATAATGTGATGAAATGTTAATTAATATATTACATAAATGCAGTAGTACCTATGTATAAGTTATGGTTAAGTACAGTATATTAAATAATAGGCTACAGTTGGAAGTTAACCGCAAACCGCAGTGGGCGGGTAAGTAAGCAACAAATGAGAGAGCTCTAAGTTTATAATACTGGAAAGTTGTATATATTATATAAATAATTAAAGGTATATATATTACTTAAAAGTAAAATAATTAAAAACATAATGAATAAATAACAGGTCAGTCGTGGCGTACAAGGGCTAACTATATACACGCGACATGTTGTGAGTTCGATTCCCACTCGAGGAAATTTTTCCACACTCGGGTTTGTTACTACGATATATGGTAAAAAAGTATCTTATTGTAAAAAATGTGATATTACAATCTCTTACAATCGCTTTGTCTGGTTACCAGAGCGAGAAAAATGAAAATAACTCATATCTCGAGTGAAACTTGAACCTACAACCATCCCGCACAGTCAGATGCTGTGCTGCTGCGCCATGACGGCCTCAAAACCTTGCATGTCTAATATTCTGATTTTAGTTTTTTTCATAGTTCTGAAATAATATAAACTATAATTGATTTCTAACATAATCAAATGTGTGTACATTTAGTAACAGCCCCGCGGGATCTAAGATTCAATAAAGGAAATAGCTACTATCAAAGATCACCGCCCCTGAGATTAGTCCAGCCACGGGCTAACATAAAAATATTAACCATATAACCTTCTGTAGGATCTATCAATAAAGACACATTTTTTTCTAATCTAAAAGAACCTTATATTACCGCATTTTTCTTTTCAGTTTTTAACCACGTGTAACCACGGAGGCGCAGTAGGAAGCGTTGGTTGTGGGTTCGATCACCATTTGGGGGAGTGCTTATATTTAAATTATTTTTATTTTCCCCCTTTGGTGGAGAATGTACGGCGCTAAACTCCACCACTCAACCCACAGAGTCACGATAATTGGAAGGCGGGTGGGGAACGGAGTGACTTAACACTAAATTTCATTTGCTTATTCTACTGTCCGTATTTTATTTTATTTTTATAATTTTCAAGACTAATTTTCAATAAGTAATTGAAATATGAACCTAAACCCATCGTGCATAAATAAAATAAATCAATCACTCAACTATGTTTATCATTATAACCATATAATTTTCCTTTCCTTGTGCGAACGAGTATATAATAAGAGTAATGATATTGTAAGCAATTATTAATGGTTACACAAGAGACAAGAGTCTTAAATCACAGCTTAATGGGTCTCATTAGTTATCGTATAATATAAAATATTTCATATAAATACGTAAGTACAAGATATAAAATAAATTATGATGTACATACATACAAACAAATATAATATAAATATCTCTTACTTTTTCTATAGCAAAAATCCAATTACAGTAACATTTCAAGGAAGCGCAAATTCAATATTTTATTTTTTATAAAAGACTATTATAGGCACTTGTGAATTGTGTAATGAACATACAAGAATAACTAGCATCGGCTTGGAAAGCAGTTCTGTTGAGAAGTATCGTCAAAAAGCTCAACAGTTGCTCTTTCTTCTTCTTTATTTCTCGGCTCAAACAAACAAAATAATTTTAAAACACAAGAATGTTACGGAACTCCGTAACAATAACCGGAAGTTTTGACAACTAAGAAATGATGATGATGATAATGATTTATCTAAAGCTTTTTAAAGTATAAAACATTTTATAAGCATAATCTAACTTAGGGCAACAAAATATACCAAACGATCAAAGACAAATAGATATTTAAACCCTAGAATTTGGACCGTGTGATCTATTTGGTGACATTTCATCTTGTTTCCCATACAAGTGTCTTGTACTGACCGGATGTGGTAGACCGCCCTCAGTGGAGCCACGAAGCAAGATGATACAAAATATATTAGGAAACGAACAGAAAACCATTATCAAATAATAATCTTTAAAAAATAATTTGAGTTAAAAAATATTAGAAACTATGGTGGTGCATTAGGCCGTAACTGTGACGATTCTGGGTTCGACCCAAATGGGGAAATTAATTATTTTTATTCGAACATTTTGAAGATGACGATTCAAAAGGAAGTAAATATTTTAAATTTTGTTTTATTGTTCAATGGATTATCTAGATATAAAGTAAATCTCAACATAAATAGGTTTAGGTCCATAAACTCTTGACCCCGGTCTCCATAGCCCCACACAGAAGGGCAGGCCGCGGTCAGACATAAGCATTTTATACCTCCTATCTGATTTATCACAAACCCTGTGGACCCTGTCACTGCGGGAAACAATTATCCGTTAGATATTTTATCATTCGGTTACGATTTCCAGCCTTTTGTAGGAAACATTGATTTACTTCGGTTTTAACGATTTTCTATTTGTTTTATAAGAGCAACAAGTCTTGGACATCGATACTGAAAATCCTCGAAAGATTTATAAACGAAAATTAAGTAGCCATTGAAAACATATTTGTTGTCCATTAAATTTATAATAGTTTATATGAATTAGTAAAAAAAATGTATTTTCTTGATCTGTTAAGACAAAAATCTAACTATTTTAGGGATTGTAAGTGGAAAATGAAGTGAGATATTCCTTCCGGAACTAATGAAATTTACTAATATCTCGATCTTTTGAGGTTAATAGGATAGGCAGAGCTATCCTGTCGATTTCCCAAGATCTTTGCATAAAAATAATAAAGCAGACTATCCGCCTTGCCATGCAGAAGAAGCGTAATAAAGCACATTTCTACATTTCAAAGACGGAGAAAACTTAGTGTGAAGACACTTTGTCTTCCGATTTTCACCCGAACTCAAGACATTTCGTGATGAGAGTTTCCGTTGTACTACAATGACCTGCTATTTTTAAGTTCTTTTAAATATAGCAAGATAATTATCATTAAAAATTATGAAACAGGAACAGAACGCGTGGGCTCGCCTCAAACAATGTACATTGAATGTATGACGCACATCATTGTTTTACAAGCTTTCACCTAACCTTACTGGTCGGTTGTGAAAAACTCCTGTCATATTGTCGCTCGTATGGACGTGGGCGGTGATACGATGTCGACTATTAATTATTTAGTAATTTGATATCTCTATTTTATTTGGTAACTAGTTTTTGATTCTGGCTTCTCTTCTGTGGTCAAATGGAAATAACAAAAATTTATGTATACTGGTACAGTGGGTGACATCGAAGCGATTTACGAGATGTAATATAGTCTACTCGGTAAATGGACTATTGAGCACGAAGATATTTTTTCAATTCAGACCTTCCACCACACATTAGCGCCTTCCATAAAATAAACTTTTTATCTTCATAATATTACTGGTATAAAAGTATAGATTGCTATATTTTTTAGGAATAATTTTTGATGAATAATTTTTTTTACGTAACAGCATATGTTGTCTAATTCTGTTGCCTATTTTGACAGTGAAAGCCTATTTTGACTCGAAGTTCCAACCATCATGCTCAAATAGGTTAAAGTTATATACAAAGTGGTTTATAATATTTCGAAATGAAGATTAAGCTACGAACTACAAAATCAGCAAGTCACAACTGGTTTTCTATTTATAATGTCTAAATGACAGTAAAATTGACAAACTTGCTTGAAATGTCCTCGTTAGAAACTTCTAGAAAATTCCTTATCATGACTTTATTATATAGATATAGGAAGTTATATATTTTAATAAAGTTAAAATTTACCTAACGATGGTAAATGATCATAGGCTTAAATCCCACTCAAGAGAATATTTTTCTTTTATTATTTATATCAATTTTATGCACTTTTCAGACTAAGAAAATTTCTTAATTGATTTAAAGACCTCATTTACACGTTATGGTCCCATACTTACTTCTTGCATATGTGTTATATTCGAAAACAAAGAAAATCGAGTGATGATTTCTCAATTATAACTAACTTGCTGGTGAAACTAACTCCCATAAGTTAGAACCCACAATAATCACGCTTAGTCATCCACGATAGCTTTATTAGCTATGTATTTGATCTTACGAGTCCATCCGTAGGTAGCAAGTTCGAAATACATATCAAAATACGCCAGCTTCAATCGATGTATGAATAGGCAACTAAGTCATACATTTCATACCTCATCAATATATATCTACCGTTGTTTTGCGAGCGGCTAGAATATTATTATATGCGTAGATAAACTCCTGAGGTGGCTTCATGAATAGTCATCACAGTTTGCGTTATATTCCTCTCGATCTATGAAAATCGATGTGTGTACTATTGAAATTGTTCTAATGAAAATAGCATTGCTATGTTATATTCGACTGTAGATGCCTGTGGGTTCAAATATTGACGGAGTACACGTTGTAGCCCGCGACTTCGCTTAAGTAAATTATAAAACTTACACGTCTGTTTTTCTGTTTCAATAAAAATTCCAAGGAATCCTCTTTTGACGCAAGTAATTTTGGAAAATAAACTAGTTCTACAGAAAATAAACTAGTTCTATAGTTCTCTAGTGAAACATTAAAAACATCTAAACAATAAAAGGAATATGCTCAATCGCAATTCATCTATATATATAAAAGGACTTGTCCTCACTGACTGAGGTAAGACGCACGCACAGCCGTAACTGCTGATGGTAGAAACGTGAAATTTGGACAGATATTTACGTTCATAATCTGGACATCCACTAAGAAGGGATTTTGAAAATTTTTAACCCTAAAGAGGTAAAATAGGGGCTCAAAGTTTGTATGGAAAAAAAATTAAATCAGCACCAATTCTTATAAAATTTAAAATTTAGATTTTTAAAAGTATTTAATTGAATACGTGTTTCATAGTTTTCTAGAATTCTTCCCCTAAGGGTGCAAATAAGGGGTTGAAAGTTTGTATGGAAAAATTCTTAAATCGCCACCGATTTTTATAAAATTTGATATTTAGACTCTCAAAAATATTTAATTGAACATGTGTTTCATGGTTTTCTAGAACTCACCCCCTAACGGTGCAAATAAGGGGTTGAAAATTTGTATGGAAAAATCTTTGAATCGCCACCGATTTTTATAAAATTTGAAATTTAGACTCTTAAAAATATTTCATCGAATACATGTTTCATGGGTTATTAGAATTCACCCCTGAATACGCAAGCGAAGCTGCGCGCGTCCGCTAGTCAGTAGATAAAATTTAAAGCAGAAATCTAACCTACACCCTTATCACAGCTATAAGTCTAACTAATATCAACAACATTATAGCAAGCAAAGTAGCATGCAAAATGTTGTCTTAAATAACACAAACAGTACTAGCCGTTTACCTAACACAGGTAGTAGTCTAAAGTGGCTTGCCTTAGACTGTTCCGACATCGCGATGGCCTTCGTACAAAGTTCCTCGTCCACAAATATTATGCGTGCTTAAGTGGATGTATTGATTTCTATTAAATTGTTTGAAATGTTAATATTTATAGTTTTAGCACAATTCATTAAATGGATTTTAATTCCTATATACGCAAATGACTTTTAAAATCTTATAAAATATGTAAAACTAGACAGCCTATATTTTCAACTCATTCATTGAAATATTCCAATACAGACAAACACTATCCACTAATAGCAAATCATACATATTTATCGACGTGAAAAACCTTCTAAAGCGTCACGTTTCACGTTTTGACGTGTCAAATTCTAATTGATTGCAAATAACTTTCATGTGCATTTCGATTCAGAATTTGTAATTTTACATGGTTTTTGGATTTATTATTTTAGTTTCAATTGAATTGATGAATTGACAGACTGAAGGTAATCTATGTAACAACTAGTGTCAAAACAGATCATCCTTCGCTTTCCATTTGAAATAAAAGTACAAAAAATAGATATATACGATTTTAATAGAATTCGATGCTATAAGTATATATAATTATCCTTAAAAAAGGGCTATTATCCAACTATTTAAATAAGTAAAAAAATAGTAACTCTTGTCGTTCAAATACTTGGAATAACCATCTATATATGTACTCGTAAGAATAAGTAGTTAGGTTCAAAAAATCTAATTCCCAATACATCTAATACGTGACAAGCTCGATCTACAAAAGTCCCACTTCTTAAACAACCCCCACACATTCCTGTCAGAGCGACCCTTAGACATTCTTAGGATATTTTCCGAATTTTTGCAAGACAAATAACAGCTTGACCGAAATGACATATGGTTGGTACGGGATGGACCTGTACTCCGAAATTCCTCTATAGGGATGATTTATGCAGTAAACTTTTAGGTCTAACATAGTCTTTATGGCACATTTACGTTTGTTATATGTCGAGTTTGTCATATTGTTTTATGTGGAGTGGACTTTATTGTTATATTGCCTTGTAAAAGCTTGGAAAGTATATCGTGGCGTATTAGAATAGTATTGAACTATATAGGTGATGATTGGGAGTTTAATTTCGAGTTTAAATAAAAAACTTAAAAAATAGTATAAATTACAGAGGAAAAAAATTCACGTTCCTTGTTTTTTCAGTTTCACGCTGTATCCCGCATATAGCAGGGTAGGCAGAGGGAACCTATTGCTAAGACTCTTAACACTAGATTCCCAGAATCCCTTCGCCTACCCTGCTACGTGCGGGATACCGCGTGAAAGTAAAAAAAGAGTAAAACTATTGTATCATTCAACCCGTAATATTTCGAATTCGGAATTGGAATACAGAATACAGAAAATAGAGTGAAATGAGTGAAATAAATGAGTGTCGTAGCCGTAAGACTGCTGTGCATGATAAATCGCGTAACCAAAAATACATTTATTAATTTTTCGTCTTAATTGTTTGACTGCAGAAAACACTTTAAACACTTTTGTACACTAAACAAAAACCTTATAACTTTTTCTTTACCGCATCGCTGTAAATCAACATGGTGAATGGGGATGTGAACAAACCGCAAAACGACGGTACGAACCCAGTATCAAATGAGCTGCAAATATATACTGATTGCGGTCTTGCCTTGGTTAAGAGTTACTTTTTAAGGATTAAATGTATACAAATCTACTTGCTTTCTAAGTTTTGTTTAAAATGTTACGTTATATGTTACGTTTGTAGGCTTTAGTTTATAGGAAAATTGTTATACTCCGCACTTTATGGATTAAATGATACCAAGAAAAACGACAGCGTGAATTTTCGCTACTCAACCTGCAATGCCTCGAAAAACGCGGGAAAAATGGGCAACGGAGATTCTTAACATATCTCTTTGCATGTGTTGCCAAATAAATGCTAAAAAAATGTCCATATTCAATTCGTAAATCCAACAGCTTATTAAAGTACTTCTCCTTAAAATCTTAAAGCCTTATTCAAATTTCTCATTATTTTGTACAGCAATGTTAGATCTCATTCCGTCCAATTGTAAAGGTATTACAACCCCTTGAGATCGGTCAGCGGTGCGTGTCAATCACAATAAGCCGCCGCCGGACATAGCTGGGCCTAGTCTTAGGACAATCGCATTTATGTTACACCTAATCAAGCATTATTGATGAATAGTAAGGAATTTTCGATTCAAATGCAGTTTATATAAGGAAAAGGAGGTATATTTTAAAGTTACATATGTTTTAAATACATTTATTTTGACAGTGAAATACTACTGTCAAAATAAATGTATTTATAACATACTAAATTACTACACTGTTTTTTTTTTCTTTTTTGATACATAGAAATGCTTGAAGAAGCTTAATTAATGCTACGGCCTAGTAGTTAGTGAAAGCGAAGTTGAATGTTTTGGATTTTATCCATTGGTACGTACAGAGTTATCATAATATGATCACAAAAGTAACCATTATGTATGCAATATTTTTAATTAACTTTTTGAATAACATTGTAATTTCTTTCTAAGAAACTCCATGATTTTACAACTAAATATAGCACTACCAGGTAAATATTTCACTAAAATTGTCACATAAGGGGCGACTGTACCCAAAACATCTAAACGATCTGTCGATAAACGGCCGTCTGAGACGTTTAAAGAAATCGAGTGCCAACTGCCAGCATCAGGAGGAAATGTGGGCAAAGTGGCGATCCCAGGGGCACGCCTGGATAAGTAATGATCTTCTGGATACGATACTTTGGGACAGAAAGGCTTAAATTTAGTGACAGAATTTTATTTAAAATCTAGAACTATATAAATAGCACGTTTAGTATTAGTAATAGTTTTTTGTTTGGAAAATGATACTCTTATTCCTCCTTTAATTAAAAAAGGTGTCAAAATCTTAATTAGACTTTCTCCATGCCATTAGAAAATACCAAGATACAAAAATCTTACAAAGTGCGGCGTTGAGTTCCGTAACTTAACACGCAATGTAAAAGAATTAGCGGAAAGTGGGAAACGAACTCTCTGTCTACCCTGTGAAATTCGGAGTATACCGTGAACGAACAAGAAATAACTCTTAACAATAGTATAGCAATAGATGCAATCAAAACTAAGACACTTGAACGTAAGTGTCAAAGGTTGGCACTACCCTCCCGACTATCTGATGACCGCTCCCTTAAACGAGTGCCGGAGTTATCACACGAGTTACGCACGAACAGACTTAGTGTTTATTGCATCGTAAAACTTGAGAGGGTTATTGTAAATCGACTTATCAGATCATCTTGCCTTTCTAACACTTTGTGTTTAAGGTATACAGGTTTGGAAGATTTGGAAGTTTCGATTTTAGGAATGGTTTTATTATGGAAGGAAACGGAGGAATTAATCACTGTCATTTTCGTTCAGTTATTTTTGATATTGTAGTATGATTGTAGTTATTGATTTTCATTTTTTTAATTTTGGTGGTGGAGGGTGATGGAGGGTCAGGTTAGGAGCGATGAAATTAAATTAAATGCATTCTCCCGAGTGGGAATCAAACTGACAATCGTTGCGTTAACTGTCAGATGCTGCATAACGATATCATAATATCTAAGGTCAAAATATTAAAGCGTTTCTACTATTTTTATTCCTCTTGTTACATTCTACTATTTCATTTTCGCTGATACCTTTTAAATTCCCATATATTCGCTGAATTCTGATATGCAAGCTGCTTTTTAAGGTAAAAATCAACAAATTTCGGGTAGTTATAAGTATTATCGTCCAGTAATGCTTCACGCGGTAGGTTTTTCGGGGTTTTTATGAGGCAATTAATTCCGCGCGACGTGTTAATCTGAATTGTTTCACCTGCACGGGTCGCACGCAAACGTAAATTTGTACACTAATTTTATTATTTCATACTTATTACGCTTTCGGCTATTTATAGTGATGTTAACGTTCGCCGTGCCAAAAGATAACATTTTGTTAAAGCGTGGTTTTTTGTATTTTTAGGTTGTTATTCATGACAACCTAGCTTTTGTTTTTTATATTTATTAAAATATTTGAAACTGTTGGTAGTTTGTTGTACTTGTAAGCATTAATTCATACAGGTAAGGTCAAAATTGTCTACAACAATAAAACAAATTATTATGAAAATAAATTATATCTAGAATAGCAACACATACTGTATAAACTTGATGGTTGTGAGTTCGGTTTCTACTCTGGGTACGGATTATGTACATGTGTGTATATGATTTTCATTTATACGGTCTGTTTGACAAAGCGTAGCGTTGAATTCCAATTGGTTTGGTAAGTAAATATCCCCAAAAAAAGTGTGATGCTGCAATGCATGAACCTACTTTTGTCTCGCTTAGATACAATTTCACTGCATTACAATAACCTTGTTGCTATTTAATGATATCATATGTATATACGCTGTAAGATCAAAACGTAAGTCTGTATAAACTGTTAACTAACTTACCAATGATACATATCTATTAGATCGAACTAAAGATATGATTGTGGCTGAGATTGGATGGTTATCTCAGTTTTATATATGGATGAAATAAAATTTTATACGCAATAGTTTTTTTTTGTTAAAAAATTATCTTCGTTACTCTAACTTAAAAGATCACACTGTATGTGTACGATAGGTAGATTATAATAGACTAGTCGTGTCAATATTGTTTTTCATGAACTTTAAGAAATTAATTGAGAAAACTGTATTTCCACGTTCCCATAGAAATTTTGGTAAATCCTCATTTACTGCTTCCGTACACTCTGTAACCAACCTAAATAAACCTAAAACCTCACTCACTAATATTAAATAGATTATTATTTTATTTATAGATGGGTAGATAAAAAATGTAAATATTATTATATTATTTATACCCATATAAATATATGGGTATAAATAATTTACATAAAATGTTAAAAAGAAAACGAAGAAAAATATTCAAATAACGCAGTATGCAGTTGACTAAGATATCGCGTAACAAAGGCTATGTAAAAAAGTAAAGTCGAAAATAGCTCTATAAAATTACTAATTAATAATAACGATTTTATAGATAGCGTAAGAATCTAAATATTTTAAAAATGTATGTAACTGTAATTAAAGGACTTTTTTTTCAACAACATCCTCATATGTAGATAGATACATATATCGCCATATAAGTGCTTTCTTGTTTTGACATTACTAGTTAAAAATCCTTCTGTTTTTCTACACCTTCACGCGTGGAGAACACATTGCAGGGAACCTTGCAATGCGTTCATTACATTACATGGCAGTTACATTGCTTGGATAACCTTGTGTTAAGACACTCCGTTCTCCTCTTTCCGCTTAATTTACGAAAATTAGTGATATTAGTAGTAGCAGCGCAACTTAACTCAAAGCTTTATTTTCTTACTAGACCGAGAAAATGAAATTAATTTAATCTCGTATATGGGAATCGAATCCGCAACACGTTTACAGTCATACATTGTGCTGCTAGTCCACGACAGTCTCCTTTTGTTTTTTCTTAAATATTATAATCATATTCGAATTATTTTAATCTGACAACGAAATAGAGTCCAACAAATAAATATGTCATAAGAGATGAGATGAGTTGTGCAGAGGCACGAGCACGCGACTATAAACGTGACAGGTCGTGGGTTCGATTCCCATTCGAGAGAATGAAATTTGATATTGTCCCTTTCTCGCTCTGGTACCGAAGCAAATCTGATATCCGACGTCTGGATTCCCTCTGGCTATCCTGCTACGTGCGGGATACAGCGTGAAGCTAAAAAAAAGATACACGGTTGGTTAGGGCGGCAGTGTCTTCTACACTAAATAATCTCAATTCCAGTATTACCGGCTCACATAAATTGGTACTGGTTCGACATAAAACTGTCTCTCAATTGATCGAGCAGGCACAATATAATCGTACGCTAATTACAGCGATTATATACGAGAATAATTATAGAGCTAAGTGGCTTTCAAAGCAACTTGTTACAACAAAACTTGCTTACAAATGTGACTGATGGGACATTATTATAGATTGTGATATGATGCCAACGTGGCAACGTGGTGCAGCGGCTGATTGTTAATGGTTGTGGGTTCGATTCTCCTTCGAGAAATTAATTATTTTTTTGAAGACGGTGCGTGGTGTTTAAAACCATAACTCAACATGCAATGTCTTAAGAATAGGGTGTTGGGAAAACAACAATTGGGTGTTAGGATACGGGGTCAGACTAAAAATACATGAGGATGTTGATGAAATTCCGTAAAATGCCAAAACCCAGTCTGCCTGTATTAAAATACGATAGATATATCACAATTTAGGTACATATATCGTATAATTTTGTAATGCAAATTATTTTATTTTATTTTTTTATTCTAATTTTGAAATAAAGTAGCAAAGCTCAACAGTTCATATTGTATATACTATTGCTACAATATTTTATACATTACAATAATTAAATAGTTTGTCAGTCCATTCGTTCCTTCTTATCTACGAATATATCTGAGCAAAATATTTATGTAAAAATATATTTAGAAATGTAACATTTGTGTGTTTACGTCTCACCATATTAAAACATGATTGTTTCGAAATGTTTTTCTTTCTTAATAATAAATTTATAATTGCTAAATACTTTTTTTTATATAGTTTTTCGTAATAGATAATTTACAATAAATACAAAAAATAAGGGTTGCCCAGGTTGGACTAAACCCCCGAGTATTCAACGCGTGACAGCCAGACGAGGTCATCATCTGTCTATTAGCCATACAAAAACCAATACCGTGACAAGCATAAATAGGCTAACTTTCATTATCACTATTACTATTGTTATCTATTGAGATCTCAACGGCTCCCGCGATCCAAATTGACCGAAAACAACTCCGCTAATTCTCTAAGACAACCGTATCCACTAATATAAAGGAAAAAAATACCGGCTCTAATAAAATCTACAGGTAGGGTAGTCGTTTAAGTTCGAAAGCTCGTATAATTGAAATTTGACTCTACAATGCTGATGATAGAGTTGGTTTTCGTTTTGATGTTTTTCGTCCAAGTTGTGTTACGTCCAAGGTATAATTGATATCTTGTATCAGGACAGGACGTTGTACGCAAGGTGTTCCGCAAGGTGCGCAGCGACCGTTGCCTTATAATGGGCGGCGTGACACAACCGTATAACAACTGATTATGAACGACATCTTGCGAGTAGATGTTGGTGGAGATAGCTCTACTTACTTTCTTTACCTAGGGTACTAATGTTTGTTAATAGAGAGAGGTAGTTCAGAGAGGTAGTTCAATTTTGATATTTTTAAAATAAGGTAAATTGAAGATTTTAAGAAACATTTATAGCTTCAGTGTGTCCTGCTATGCGGTAAAAGCCTTGAATTTGTTCTTTTTTATATAATTGTGTGAACTTACCACTTCTTTTGCATTATTATATTTTTTTTTTATATTTTGAATATAATATTGTTATTTCTATAAAATTTGATTTATATTTTTTTAACAATAACGTAATAGGTATATAAACATTTGTATATACAATAATCAGGAAAAACATAACCTTTTCATACTCTTAATATCATAAAGTATAATAACTGTGCCACCATAGTGTTTACGCATGCATACCAACTTTGCACGCATTTTAAAGTCATTCTCTATGCAACAAGAATTTTTAATTACTGTTTAATTGATAATTAATATTTAAAAACTGTCAGTAATTAATTAATTAGACAACAGCATGCAATACCAAATTAGGATTTGGAATTTTATAGCATAATTCAATAAAGTAAATGATACAAGTGAACTCTACAAAAACTGTATGATAAACGTATATAGGCAATTAGGTAGAGCAGGTATTTTGTTCTCCATACAATTTTTATGTCTATACTATTTAGCAGTTGAAGTAATATAAGTGGAAAGTTGATAATGGCGTGTCGATATTTGATTCTTTTATCTAGATTTCTAAAAAAACTCTTCTTTGTTCGTATTAGATGAATAATGGAAAACTGGGCATTCTGGCTGGCAGACAGCTTGCGACTGTAAACGTGACGGTTGTAGGTTCGATTCCTACTCGGGGAAATAATATATTGTTATTTAATATGTGATATTTTCATTTGTAGCAAGGCAAAGCGCGGCGTTGAGTTCCGCCACTCAACACGCAGTGAATTCCAGTCTTAATGGGAATGGAGTGATTAATCACCTAGTTTCTATTGCTTCACAAAGTGTGAAAAATAGCTTGAGAAAAAAACTGAACTTAACTACAACCCTTTGACATTTATTAAGAAACTGGAAGGATTTAAAAGAAACTCGAAAATACACGATGTATTTTTGTATTATTGACAGCAACCGTCACTGTGGACCAGGGTGCAATAATAAATAGCCTATTACTACCCCCGAGGGCTGCTCGAGGAATGCGCCTTTAAACTTCTGGTCAGAAAGGAAAGTATAAAACAAATTCCTGTCGTCTGTTTGTAGACAGTGATCGATTTACGATTGTATTTAAATGTTTTGTGCAGTCTTTTTTGAAGGTATGGGTATATATCGGGAGATCTTTGTGTGAGTAAGTAGCTTTTTATAGCTTTTAATTTTTTTTTTTTAGTTTTTTTTTTATTTCATAGAACTATAAATTTCTCTCAAAGTTCCTTGTTATAAATTTGACTATTCTATTCAATATTTAATAAAAAAATATTAAAAAAACACACACTTTGTCTACTTGGGCAAGAAAATTTCAAATTATTTTCAGTACTCCTCTTTGGTAGACTAAAACGGCGTTAAATTTCGCTATTGCAACACACAATATTTCTAAAATTGGGTGGAAAGTGGGCAGCGGAGAGTATTATTCTGAGAGAGAGGAGAGAGGATTCCCTCTGTCTACTCTGCTTAGTGTGGAACTATATAATCTTGTACTTAACAATAGGTTTCATGTATATTAAAGTCCTGAGATTGCCAGCCAAAGGAAAAGGACCGAGTAACAGTAACTAGAAATAAATTTATTTGAAGGTGTGACCTTTATAATTAAATCATTCACGCTGGCTAGAGAAGCACTGCGTCATTGCGAAGTTTCGAAATATAGATTAATACATAATCATATCGTGAGAAAACAGGTTAAAACATACTATTTAAAGTTAAACAAGTATTACGACTCCCGATAAGGTTTATTAAGCAAATGTTATATCAAACTGATATCTTTTGATATAGACGCCATCGTTCTTGCTTGATTATATTGTAGGTTGTATATTTAATTTTATATCATATTTGTGCTCATAGTTTCACCAGTTGAAAATTGGGCGGAAAGTGGGGAACGGGAAAAGCGTGAAGCTGCTTAAACAATTTTGGTGTATCATTATGTCTAAAACAGGAAAGACAAGTGATCGATATCACTAGATAACCATCGCAAGTAAAGACATAAAAATATGTCCAAAAAAGGATAAATTTTAATAAGTAGGTTTTTGTTGAAAGTTTAAATAATTTAAATAGTTTCCGCCGTTTATATGAATTCTTCACTAGCAATTAACGAGGTGATCGATAGGACGTGACATTCCGGAGTTGTACGTGAACATATGTAAAATAACACTAACTATATGAAAAGGTCAGGTGCAATTAATTATTCTATTTTCACATAATTCAATAATTGCTTATATATTTTTTATCTGTAGTGTTTGTAATGAAAAAATAAAACAATTCCACGCTTGTGCCCCTACGCCACGACGCAACGGCCTCAATTTTTCGCTTCATTTTCGGAACATAAAATAAATTCAACATAATCGAAAGTAGATCGAACCCGCAACCACCGCGCTTATAAAATATGAACATAATTCATACAGAAAATCACATTACCCATCATCATACATAAAAATATTATATCATCCATAACCTCTAAAACCGTTCAATATAAAGTGAGGTACGTAAACAGCACCCTTTGGACAACAAAGCCGGTGTAAATTACGCGAGAGATCGCCTCCAAGCTCCTATCCTTTTGTCCACCACCAGGCCACTTTAGGGTGACTTAAATCCGAAATTGGGTATTTCGAAATGTGCATGTGTCATTTATCACGACCCTCCGCTATAGGAAAAAAGCGAACCTAACCCTATTTAAAAAACGCCTATAATCCGCTCGCTGAGCCTACGCGGCATACACTAAAAGTATTAAATTTTTCTACTATTAATACAATGCCGGCAAATAAATATAGGATGAATGGGACGGGAAGGGATGGATAATCCTTATACAGTTCGAAGTGAGGATTTTTGGGAACAACGAACTAATCAATTAATGAAAATAAATTTTTAATTACATCATTTTGAAATCCCGGGTGTCTAATTAAGCAGGTGTTCGTAGTTTCAATCTGGAGATACAAGGTTCAAATATAATCAGATTCATTAGCGTTATCATAAGATATCATAAGATAACCACATGTGTACAGTGGTACACATGTGGTTATCTTATGATCAAAATCTTTTTTACGCATTTGGTGTAATTATGTAATAATTTATACAGGTTTTACTACTTTTTTCGATTTTGAACTGATAAATTGATTATAAAACGAGAGCATGATTGCTTTTTTAACTTAGATTTTCTATGTGTGTTTATGTAGCGTAAAAATAATGAATACTGTGTATTGCTACATATTTAATTTTTCTACTCTCTAAATAAAATTTAGACTGTGAGTCTAATTAAAGACAGATGCACCAAGACCATTTTAAATCGTGGAAGCCTAATAAAGTTTAAAGTACAGTAGATGTCTTAATGAAGTAATTGAGCGCCCCCAGCTAGGTTAAGTTAGGCGAAATTAAGACAGTCGCGTGTCGCATTAAAAGCTGACGCCGTCGATCCCGCGGTTAAAATTTTCAATATTTTGGTAGAGGCAATAGAGTTGCACGTGCGGCGCGTGCCTCGAGTTAGCCCCCCGCCGGTACCCAGCCGTTTTATTTTTTATTATTTTCATAATTCACATTTTACAATAACAACTTGGAAGGCGTTTCGCACGGTTAGCTCATACGATATAATAGGGCTGAGTCGCGGCGTACCACAAGGACCACTTATGGGCCTGCTATTATTTATGTTGCATTTTTTTGATCCCATTTCGTGGTATACTTTATCATGCGCTTAGAGATCACAGTCATAGTGGGGTTTGGGGTTTAGCTTATTGAGTTTTTTAGGATCAACAAGCGGTAAAGCTGTAAAGCCAATATCTCAAGTATTTTAAGGAAAGTAATATTGGCAGTGGAGTTATAAAGAAGATATATTTATGAATAGAAGTAACATTAAAAATATTTTCTGTTTGGATATATTTTAAAAAATATTACATACGTACCTACGTACGTACGTTAAACCAAAGGAATTTATTATATTACGATATCGAATTATAGCAGTACATTGTTGCATACAATAATATACGTGGATGTTTGGTACATGCTTAGTATTATATAAACAAAAATTTTGGATGGAATATAGAATTTAAGAACTAAATGGTCTATATAAAATAACAAATCATATAGTCCAACAGTTGAAGCACGTTGTTTAGATCCGCCACGAGCAATGTCTCGAAAATTTGGTGGAAAATTGGGAACAGAGTGTATTAACACTGGGTCTCTCACTTTTCCTTCTGGCTCACTTATCCCGCTAAATGCAGGAAACATCAAAGTATGTTTTTAAATAGTCCAAGGCTCGATTAAAAGCGTTCAAAATTTTATGAGCTCGTGTTGTAATTGGAATATTTTCCTGCATATTGCAAGTTGTTTCTAAGTGGAATTTTTAGTGTCCGTGCCAGGGGAGTCTTATCCAAATTGCCGTAACGTAGGGTTGCACTTGGAGGGAGACTTTTTTTATTTTAGAGTAATTTCCCATTACATTTTACGTGAGTCAGAATCATGTGGGGTAACGTTTTTTTGGCGTTCCTTACAAGACGGGTAGCGTTTTCTATTACTTCGAGTTCTTTTTTTTGGTCGTGTTAAAAATTTAAGAACTTTTTAAGGTTTTGTTTCAATTTTAAAATAGTTTATATATTCATATATTTTGCGCTAAGTTTGCATACACAAATAGGAAGCTTTTACATCATTTTCAATGTGATAAAAACTGCTTTATTGATCGAGTGAAATCTTATTTAAAAATACTGCTTAAGGACATTTGTACCTGATCTCCTTAAGCAGTATTTTTATTTTTTTTATTTTTTTGTATTCCTACTTTTTTTTTATTTACTTCACGCTGTATCTAATATTTAGCAGGACAGAGACAACTTAGTGTTAAGACACTCTGTTATCCATTTTTCGCCGAATTTTCGAGACAATGCGTATTGACTAGTGGAACTCAACGCCGCGCAAATATTAAATCCAGTAGGTTCATCTAAAACAATTATCATACAATAATATAATAAAATTAATAATAAAAAGGTATAGTTCATAATAATTTCAGCCATATATAAATACACCTATACCTATATAATATGTAAAATATAATATATAGGTATATAACATACCTATGAAAAAAAGTCACATTTACATACAAATATTTAAATATTTTTATTTACGCAATACAATAGCTCGTATCTCGTTATCCATAAACATTGCAAAAGGAAGTATTAAGGTCGTGTGCAACCCCAGGACTTTAAATACATCCGATAAAAAACTGCACTCCCCCAAAAAACCACCCCGAGAAATAAATAGGAACGTCTATAAAGAAAATTTATCCACAAATTAATTTGTACAGTGAAATAGAATTAAAGGAAGAATTTGTTGAAATTTGTGTTTGCGTGTTATTTGGGGCCTGATCGAGTAAGTATTTTTAATGAAACAATCACGATTAATTATAGGTAATTAGGTTCTTACTAATTACGTTAATTTCTCTATTAAGTGTAATTAGAAAATTATGAGGCCGTCGTAGTGTATCACAGATTCTGATTGTAAACGCGACGGTTGTAGGTTCAATTCCTGTCCGGAATTAATTATTTTATTTCCCAACTCTGGTCTCAACAAGACAAAACGTGGCGTTGTGTTCCGCCTCTCAACGCGAAAAGTCTCGAAATTTGGACCGAAATGGGAAACTGAGTTAATCAACACTAGGTTCCCTCCACCTACCTTGCTTTATATGGGAAATAGCGTGAAGGTTATTATATAATACATTTAATTTGGAGTTATCGAAATTTAAAAATCTCCGATCTTCTGACGTTGAAACTTAATGTTATAAAAAGTTTCAATTTTATTGCCTCAGTATCTATTAATTTAAGCACCTTATGCAAATTCGGTTAAGTAATATATGAATCGGCCATCTCAGTTAGTGTAACAAATTATTGTGCTATAAATCTTTATTTGAGAGACAGCTCGACTAAAATTTCCACGATTGTTCATTATAGACATGTTAGAGGGTCAGAGGTCGTGTCTTTTGGTTAATGCTGTAACTAAAACACTTATTTATAACTAGCGACCCTATTGCGGCTTCGCCCGCTTTTACTACTGGATTATTCATATAATGTATGTTTGCAAAGCACTTAAGATAATGTGAAAATTAATTAAACCCTAATGCAACCCGCATTTTCGTAGTTTCAATAAGGATTTTCCAATTGTTTTACACAGCAAGGATTTTTTAGTAGGTACCGTAATTTGAAATCTGTGCTACTAATCTTTTCAAGTACTTAATAAAATATATTTAAATTACTATTTTTAGATAGTTAAATGACATTAAATAATACATTCAACTCGAATTATCCAATACGTGCAAACGCATCTAAATCTTCGTTGCTATAAAGCAGGCGGGTTTTTTTTTTCGAGCTTGTGGTTAATGCTGAAGAGGGTATTCTGTCCCTGATGAAAAGCAAGCACTACGTGGCTGTCTGTGACGAAAATTAAATAGAATGCATCGGCCGGGAATTGAACCCGGGTTGCCCGCGTGGCAGGCGAGCATTCTACCACTGAACCACCGATGCGTGTAAGGCAGGCGGGCGCGGCGGACTCGCTTGTATAAGCATAACGTCGCGAGGCGCGTTTCGCAGCAAGGATTTTTTGATATTGTAACAACTTCTAAAGTACTTATTAAAATGAAAAACAGAAAAGACAGTTTTGATCTACATTAAATGGCCAACGTAACTAATATACTTATTTATATGCTGAGAGTAAGGGATAAGTGAAACTTGACTCGATACAGTTGATGTGTGAACGGCGTGATGTGTCAATAATTAAATGCGTTTTTCTCTAAAACTATTCGCAATATCGAAATAGTTTAAAAAGCAAACTTTATCTTCGTTTAACGTAGAAATTTAATAAAGTATTTTAAAGGATAAGGATTAATACCATTATGGAAAAATATCCCTCACAATAAAAAATATATTGAAATTACTATTTTTAGACAGAAATATGATCACTACACGTTATTCTTAAAAGATACGAATATGCCATCGCGGACTTTTTTGTAGATCTTATTAAGAGGAACAATACTCCAGTACATTTTTTTCATGTAATATTTACCATTAAAGCAGCGCATGCGCGAAAGTGTCTCAACGGGTGGGACTTTATACACATTTATCGTATTTATGTTAATTTACATAAGAATGTACAAATAATAAACTATATATAAACCTTCCCTGAGAAATACTCGACCTAATGGTGAAAACCGCATCCAAATCCGTTGGGTGGTTTAGAAGAAGAAGAGTTCAGACAGACACAAAAAGCGACTTTGTTTTATAAGATATAGGATATTAGGAAACGGAAGAAATTTAAATTTGCTTACAATTTTTAGTATAAGGAGAAATTTGTTTTCATATAGTTATTTATGTTTAAGCGTCTCTAATAATCTATTAAGTGCGGCGTTGTATTCCGACACTGAGCTCCTAGGAGTATTTCTCTTTTGATATACTTATTGGATTTGTATGACAAAGCGTCGTCGTTCGATTTTGCGCATTTTCGAAATACGGTCTTTTTTGTCAGCGTCACGATAACAATAATATGTTGCTATCATTATTTCTTGACCTAGTATTTTTTTTTAGTTTAACGCTGTATCCCGCGAAGGCGGAGAAAATTTAATGTCAAGACACTCCGTTCCCCCTTTCTCCACCCCCCAATAGAAACAAACTTCATTGGAGTAACTCAACTTTTTCTTACCAGAGTGAGGACATAAAATATTATTCGTCCCACGAGTGAGAATCAAATCCACAGCTTATCCAACTACGCCGCGATGGCCTCGTTATAGCTATATAAACATATTCACGAAAGAATTGAACTGGTAATCTACCTAACGCCATTTATTATTTCAAATCAATTTTCTAATTTCTAAAAACGAGTAATTAATGTTGAAATCAAGGTATTTTCGCTATAAAAGTCTCTGGCAACCTTTATCTAAGGTGATTTATTGATAAAGTTCTAGGCAAATGGAAAAGTTATACAAACCTGATTCTTATTGTAGATATTTAAGGATCAAATTAGTATTTTTTAAATATTTTTTTGTTTTAATAGTTTTATCGACTTGTAAATGAAAGATTATTAACATTGACTTTACTTTTGAACAATTACGATGGAATCTACATATAATCATAATCATACTAATATTATAAATGTGAATATTAGTTTGTTACTCTTTCACGCCAAAACTACTCTACCTTTGTAATAAACCATTCCCCTTATTGGAATCGAATCCACAACCGTCTCTTTCACAATCAGACCCTGTGACGGCCTCAATTTTACTCGACTACAAATTTAGCAAATACAAAATCGTAATTATCTTAACTTTTCTTTTTAAACTGATCGTGTCTCAGATAACTGCAATTGAGCCCTCAAGACAAACTAACTGCCCTTGAAACGGTTATTTTTTAACTTCCCCATTATAAGAGCGAATTAGGGGACTTAGATTTAAAGCCAATTTTAGAGCAAACCTCGTTTTATATTGATTGTTAGTAATATTTTTTTGTATGCGTCGTTGAGTCTGCGATCAGAGTTTTGCCTTTGGGGGATGCAAATTACAATATCTTTGTGGATCTTCCTTTTTTGTGAATGTTAGACAATTTACTTGGAGAAGTAGCGTGTCTGTCTTGTTATATAATTATTGTTTTAGTTTAATATATTTAATCATCTGGGAATATTGTTTTCTTGATGTATTTTATGAATAACCGTTATAGATCAGTGGGAAAGCGTTAGACTGTATACGACAATTGTGTGTTCCATCCCCACTGGGGGGAAGGACAATATTTAAAATATTTACATTTCCTTGCATTTGTAGAGAAAAAGATAATGTCACGAACATAGTTTTAGATTAATTAAGAATATTTAGTCTAAAATGCTTAAGCTACTCTTTTTACATTTTAAAATACATCGATTAATGAAAGAATTATTAATAACTTGGTTATCAAATTGCAAATCAATATAACAACTAAAATTTCTTAAATAAATCTAGGATTTCCAGCACAGTGATATATGGCCACTATTCGAAATACTATACGTGTTTACATTAAAAATATCAATAGATATATTTAAAAAAAATGCCGGGCTATAAACGTGAGGTCGCAGAAGATTATGATAGTGATGATATTTACGATCGGAGTGTTTCTACATTATCTGTGTGGACATTTGCATAATTAATGAGCAAAGAAATAATCGTGTCTAATAAGTGGATATTTATATAATTCTGTGCTATACCAGTTTTCTTAATTTTGGCTTGCTTTTTAATATCTCGTTTTTCGGATTCTGTTGATAACAATATAATGTTGATGTATGTTTATGTAAAACTCTTTCTCACATTTACACTTCTCGAGAGGAGTGAGGAGGTGAAAATAAAAAAATAGCTTAACACTAGTTTCTCTTGTTTCTATTGTGAAAAATACCCTATTTTTTATACAAAAAATCCTCTTAGTGAACCCATACTTGTTATTTATACTAATATAATAAAGCAGAAGAGTTTGTTTGTTTAAACGCTAAGATTTCTGGATGTACTGGTCCGATTTACTTTATAATAGTTCTAACTCATATACGAGTATGTATAAGTTGCGAGAACAATCAGTACGCACCTAAGTGCTACATTCCTACTGCATTCCACTTCGACACGTGTTAGGAAATAAATAGATATATCTAACTACTTTAATTATTCAAAGAAAAGCTTATTTCACTATTTATTATACCTATATGTAGTTTAACTAGTGTTAAATATGAGTGAAAACGTTATTAAGGTTAAGTTGAAATATCACACTGAAACCATGGGTGTGGGTTCATTTCTTTCATCAGAGGTAGTTTCTGTTTAGTCTTCGCAGGACACCCGCATATCGAGAAGATAGAAGGCTCAGAAGAACAGTGAAAAGATATTACGTGTGGAGTGTTTTATGTACGAATATTTATATTTATTTTTGTTTTATTTTTTCAGTCTAATTAGAAGAAAAAAATGAGTAAAAACTGTTTTAGTTTTTAAAAATTTAATCCCAGGTTATCAAATTTATCTTATACTATTAATGTAAGAGATACATAAAAAAATTATAAAAATCTAAATGAGTAGTTCACACACAAAGCTTTTAAAGCTCTTTTTAAGCTTGCTCAACACTTTATGTTCAATTTTATATGTAAAGTGGTAGACAGAGTGACAAGTCACACTGTTGGAGTGCCCTTAAGAGATAGGTAGTTTGATGAGATGTGATGTGATACTTGTGGTGTATTTGTACTCTAACAGTAAAATTATTAATAGGTATATATATATATATATATATATATATATATATAATTCTTCTGTTCCTGAGTGACTGACAGATAACGTGCAGACAAAACTACTGGACTTAGAAAGTTAAAATTTTACATATTAGTTCTTAGACAAGTATGGGGTAGCACCAATAGAGAGATTTTCGAAACTCTTGTGGAAACGACGACAATAAAACAAAATTATAAGTTCGTATTTTATATTAACGAAGTATCTAACTACAGCTAGTTATAAATAAAGTATATTAGAACTACGATGTAATATAACGTAATATTTAAAAATTAACTTATTAGACAATTTTAAAGTAAAAAATCTAAAAAAAGTTAGACTACCAAATAAACCACGACAATTTCAAGAAATATTTTACATAAGTTAAACAAGGATTCGAACGTTTTACTAAATGTCAATTATTTAAGATAGGTTACGGAGCTTAAGGATTTGTGAGCCTGTGGGTGCTGTACCTGCGTTATGCTCGTTATGACATTGTTTATATGACACATGTCATCGTAAGTTAAAGTTAGGCTTAGCTCTGGTCAATTATTGTAGATTTGAGTAGGTACCTTCAAAATATAGTTTTGCTATTTTAATATCTACCATATTTTCATCATAATTTTTTCTATTTTATTCATAATTTTTTGATGCAATTTCAATATATATATATCTATGAAATAATGAAATAAATAAAAATAAAAAATTAAAGAATGTGTAGTTATTTAAAAAACGTTTATTACAAACTTGCTTATCATTTATGAAAAAGTATTTTTATTTCCTAAACTTAGAATAACAATTAAAAAAAAGCTATTTCAACCATTATTTTTTACTTACATAAATACAAAATTAGAAACAACGTAAACATCCGGTCTCCAACATTTATAGGCAATTGAATTAACCACAACTGTATTTAGAAACTTTCCTAATTAAGAACTAAGATCACCACTATTGATATATCGATGCAAACGGACGATATGAATTTTATTAAGTTTTATCTATAGATATGTTATCTTTATCTAATTACTATTCAAATTTATAACTCCCATATGTAATATCATTAGCCAGTAATGAGAGGGCAGTTAAAATTTTATGATTACGCCAACGAGTAAACTAAATACAAGTAGGTGTTAAGATATGCATTTTTTATTGTGAGAAAATTCTATCGATGATTTGGTTGGGCACAAGTTGGTTTCGAATGATTGCGTTATTTTTTTATCTAGTTTGGTAGGACAAAACGGACTTCTCAAGAACTCGGCAGGAAGTGGGAAATGTAGGTGTCTTAATGGGAAACGGGCTGTTTTAACACTAGGTTCCGAGATTCCTTCTGCCTACCCTGTTATGTGCGGCTAAAAAATCAAATAAAATTTTTAATTTTAATTGACGAAGGTGGATTTATTTCTATAAGAGTTGCTATAAAAAAAAATCCAGCCATTAGAAATGGACGACTGACCAGCAGAAAGAGAGAGAGAGAATAGTGCATTTATAAAAGAAAAGAAAAAAAACAAGGACCAAAATTGTAACGGAAAAATATGTTATCTAAATAAGTACTTAATATATATAATTATTCATATAATAATAATTTTATATATTAATTATACACTCTATATACGTAGTGATTCCGTATTGCTTAATGATTTTAAGCTTTTAAGCTCTAAATGCTATGATTAGTGAAGTAATGATAAATCTTGCGCAATGCTGATACCTGGCCGTCGAAATATCTTGGCAATAAAAACACACAGACGGACTACACGTGCTTGTAATATTTGGATATAGATAGATTATACTGGGGATAGAAATGATTTAGGATATAAAATAATAATAATAATCCTTGACTATTCTTAATTAGTAAAAGCATAGCTATTGCCCTTATAAGTAAGGGTAAAAAAAAATTTGAACCTGCTAATTTAGACGCGACAATTAGATGCCAGCAAAATGGGCCATTGAGCATCCTTATACATTAATATTTGAGTTTATATTTAAAAACATAAATTTAACAGATGGTTCATTAAGCTACTAGGCCCGCCCATAGAGAAATATCTATAGATATAAGTATAATTTCAATTATAAAAACATTGCTTTGAACCTACGATCATTGTGATTAAGAGAATGTTTAACTTTAACTTTCTAATACAATCAAGATTAATCAAATATTATATATAAATAAGCATCAAAGGCTTTTACGGTGTTAAGTTCCGCTTCATATCATAATGTCTCTAAAATGAGCGGCAAGCGGACAACTTGTTGTCTTAGTAATAAGTACATTTTTTTCTACTTATAATGCTAACTTAACCTTTATAAATTAGCCTTTCTGTAACTATTCATAATCTATGACAACTATCAAGACCGCTGCAGGCGTTTCGGACGATGTAGGCCGAAATAATTTAATTAGTTCACATAATTATTAACGGTGCCATTGTGGTTCAGTGGGACAGTGCTGTAAATACTATGGTTGCAGGTTCGATTGGCGGCAATGTTATTTTTATTTCAGCTTCACGCTTTCTCCCGCTTAGTAAGATAGACAGATTATATGAATATTCATATAGTTCAAGCAGGCGAAGCCGCGGGCGTGAGAGAAAGAATATCTAGATTTTATTTCGTCCTGCCCGGCTATATGTTTATAATGTGATAATTTAGAAGAATAACAGCGGTTCCCATTGATGCTGTCTTATGATGTTACTTTTCTATTGATTTTATAGACCCGCTATCTTATCATTGATCTTTGTTTTCAGATAAGATAGCATTTAGATTTAATGTGTATGAGAATGTTTTTTGTTTGTTTGTTGAACCAAGAATGTTGTACACTTTAAAAAAATTAGGTACCTAAAAGTCATTCTAGTGCTATAATTAATAGTTTCAAAAGTTATTCCATTTCGTCAGAAATCACTACAAATAAAATATAAATCGGTAGTTTCATGTTTTTTAATATTGTTAATCTATATATTATACAAAACTCTCCCGCTACTAAGTGACTGCCAGACAAAGCGTAGCCGAAATTACGCTGCGTAGAACGCTGAAATCACGAAAGATCCTTGGAGAGTATGAAGATATAGATTATATCGAATCTATAAGTTATTCCAACGTCCACGCTCCGGTAAGACATTGCGTTATGTTAAATTCTGCCATTCAACAAAAAATATCTCGATTTCAAGTGAAAAAGAGAGTATAGAGTGTCTTGACATTCAGGTTCTCTCCATACTACTCGCGTACCCATAATACTCGGTAATCACTCACCATCAGTAGACCCGTGCGCTCGTTTGCCTTGTCCTTTTCAAAAAAATATAAACTAAAATAAATAGTTTACTTAAAACTAATATAACTTAAGACTAATAAACTAAAATAAATACTTTTCTTAAAATCTTTGAATTCTGAATTATTTTTTACCGCTTTTTAAGCTTTTAAGCAGAATTTTGTTTTCACCATCTAAATAATAGTTTCAATGGAGTACATATAATCAGGTTCTACTATCATCGTCTCAATGAGATAGATAAGTGTTGTGTAGTTTGTCCTAACGCTAATACTCGAGATTATAAGACCGTCGAGAATGTCACCCGGCCTGTTGCCTAACGAACCCAACCTGTTCTACGTTACAGCAGTGCTTAATAATGTACTTGTGAGTTTTGATCTTATGTAGGTACCTATTTATATGTAAGTAGCTATATATAGACAAATATTATTAAATGATAGATTGGAAATATCTATAATTGTAGGTGTTATATTATTTTTTTTGTTAAACAAAATAATGTGTAATTAATTGAATCGATATTTGATAAAAAAAAATAATTGTTTGTGTCTGTAATTGTAAGATAAAAAGAAAGAACCTAGTGTTTTGGCACTCCATTCCCCAGGTCCCACAAAATGATGATTTTTTTGTTATTAGAAAATAATTAATTCGTCTTAATTTAATTTTACATATCAGAAATACAATAGATAAAATTTTATAACTAATAATAGTATTGTAACATAACAGTATCAAACAAGCACTTGAAGCTTACGTCTATCAATAAAGATATGAACAAATATATTATTGGTACAATCATGTAATATCAAGAACTTATATTGGCATAATCTTATTAGTACCATCAATGAAGCTTTTTCAGCTAAGAGCTCTGAGGTACTTCGATGTCATAACAAGGGGTAATAGCCTATAGAAACGGATCGACATTAAGACAATGAAAGAAATTGTTTATTTTACCTTCTAATATGTAGTCATAAGTAAAGATAAAGACGCCAGTCGTGGCGCTGGCGTACAAGCGTATTAATATAATGGTTGAAATAGCGACTATAAGCACGATAGGTTGCGGGTTCGATTCCTAATCGAGGAAATGGAATATTTAATATTTTGTTTTCTCGTTCTGGTAACAAGGGTTAAAAATTGAAAAATTTCATTCTTGTATTTAAAAGTTTTTTTTTCATTATAGCCCTATTATAGCCCTTAATTTGAAAACATAACCGTCTTAACTATTCGGAGGGAAAAAAAATAGATATTTCATTGCCCCGAGAGTGACTCGAACCCACACTGTTACGTTTAGAGACGCACGCTTTTACACCTGTGCCACAATGAGCTCATTTCATAAAAATTATAAAACGTATAGAAAGTAAAGCTTGATTATTCGTAGTATTATTATGAACGTGGAATATAATACTGCGAATAATCAATACATACAGACACAATACATTTAGTAAAATCCGACCAAATGTAAGAGCACTCCAGTTATAGGGCACAACAATAAAATTCGTCGTAAATAAAAATAGTTGTATTTATGCGTGGTCGCGCTTCGATATCAGAAATCACTATTTAGGCTATCATAGAAATGCCGATACATTTGGATTTTCCCACTGCATCAAATATATAGAGGTCATAAAAAGAGGCTCGAAGTAGGCCTCGTAAAAATAGATTTAAAATTGTTTGCAATTTTCCTACTTTTGCTACTTTTACTGGGGATATGAGCTTTCTTTCTTATTGCTGTGCTAAGATCAGATGTTTAAGCTGATATTATGTACAGTACTGTTATACTATATACTAATATTATAAAGAGCTTTTAAAGTACTTGTTAGAACTTATTTTTTTTAATTTGGAGAGAAGTTTAGTCTATTTATTGCTATAGAAATCTATACACTTACATTATAAACAAAAATATTTTTTTAAATATTTATTCCTTCGAATAAGGTTGGGATTTTTAACCATTGCATAAATACTTCCGGACGTATGAAAAATTATTGAAACTACGAAAAAAGCTCCTTGTAACTGTATCAGTAAAAAAATATATTATTGAATACATGTACCTATATATAGTCTGATCATTGCTTTACAAATTTAAAAATATCGAAAAAGTTATAAGACAGGCAATCATGGCACATGGGCAAAAGCCTGTGACTATAAACGCGACACGTTGTGGGTTCAATTCGAACTCAAGGAAATAGAGTATTTAATAATTTTATTACCTCGCTCTGGTAACGAGGCAAAGCGGATTGTTCAGTTTTGCTACTCAACACCCAATGCATTCAGAAATAGGCGGAAAGTGGAAAGGGAAGTATCTTAATGAGAACGGAACACTTAACACTAGGTTATCAGGTTCCCTCTGCCTACCTTGCTATGTGTGGGACAGAATTAAAAAAAGGTATAGTAGGTGACGGTTTATTATATACTATAAAGATTCTACCGCATTTTAATCGTTATATATATTGTATTAGCACAAATTGCATTGTACATACCTACTCCAGGTTTGGACAGACGACAGATCGTAAATCATCATCGCATCTAAACTTATACTTGAATTTATTTTTCTTGCCATAAAACGACGTGAAATTATTTGGGGTTGCCATCTGTAAGCGGTTGGCTGTCAAAAAAATAACGTTTCACATTCAAAAAGAATTATAGGAATGAAGATTGTACGTGCTGTCGCTAACCGAGGGGACTTGGTTAGCTTTTTGCTCGAGAGACGGTAGCGCCAAGTTTTTATCCTTATAATCGTGTAAGTATCAATATTGTGATTAGTTAAAACAATTATATTTTATACCTTCCGTCAGAATGACGGACACTACCTCTGTCTGTTGCGGTCTGTATGACAATATTTCAAATATTTTACTGTTTTATTCTAGGACTAGCGGACCCGGACGCGGCTACGCCTGCTTGAAATATAAGAATATAATTTCTATAGAAATATAATTTCAATCTAGATGAAATGCTAAAAGTGACTATTATATTTATTTTCATAAGGATGAATATCAAAATGACGCGGTAACGAACGCGGTCGCGTAGCAACGACGGTTGTTATTAACATGGCAGAATAAATTGCATGTCAAATTAGAAAGTATTTTAATTTATTAGTATATATGTGTAATGTAAAATTATATAGCCTATAGCACTTCTGAAGAATGCAGCTTTCATACAAAACAAAAACATAGTAAATCGATCCAGTAGATCCAGAGATCTTAGCGTTCAAACAAACAAACAAACAAACAAACAAACAAACTCTTCCGCTTTATTATATTAGTATAGATTATGTTTGTGGGAAAATTGTTGTACATAATATTGTTGTCTTTATTAATATTTATAGTATTTTTATATAATAGTTCAAAGTTGAATTGAATAGGTTCAATCTCAAATTGGAGTGAATATTTGTATGAAAATAGTTAAATATTAAAGAATTTAATGTCTTTTTCCTTAACAAAATTTACCTATAAATTATTGATTATTCTACATACATTCATATCTAAACATGTAAAGTTAGATTCATTCAATTCTTCGTCCGCGGCAATAAAGCGTGATCGTCGCGCACGTACTCGCGGGCCCCCTCAGCTTCACGCACGGCCTCCTTCTCCTATAACATCTTATGACTACTGTTGAGGACTTCTACTTTGCGTTGCTTTGTCTTGGTAGGTTTTTATTCTATTTTATGGGTAACAGAGAGTGTAGGGATATATTATTTATATAAATGGAGAAAACTCAAATTAAATGTTAAATTTTATCGATATTGATTCGTATTGCAACCTAACATTGCAAAAAAATGAAGAAGTGAAGAAATTAGTGATTTATTGTTAGAATCAACTAAGCTTTCCTAAACATATGTACAGAAAAATACATCTAAATTCTATATAAACATCACCCAAAAGCAGGTGATTTCGGTTGTAAGTGGTCCGCCTCACTACTGCTACGGTTTGACATCGATTCTTGTACTGCAATAAAAGACTAAGTGAAAAGATTTTTATTCTGTTAGCTATTAATTCATATGGATACATTTTTTTTTTTTTAATAAAAAAAAACTAGCGACGCCGTTGTGGGTAGGCGCACAAACGCGACAGATTGTGGGTTCAATTCCCACTCGACTCCTCAAGGATTTCTCCCCTTGCGCCATGACTGGCCTCAACTTTACTACTTACCTTAAATTCTCTATTTAAAATTTCGAATTATTCAACAAATCCAGCTAAATAATCTCAAACGCTGCTCCTCATACCTTGCACTGGCCCTAGTATCTTAGTGTAATGGTGTGACCGATAGCATATCTTATTATTCACAGCACGTTCAGTTCAGAGAAATTACGCGTCGCTCCCGCAGGATCCCTAACGCCGATTCGGTCAATCGATGCCTCTCCCTAGAGCCGTGCGTTTGCTTTAAGAAACGAAAACACTATTAAAGTAGATAATTTTTCATTTGAATATTAGATGTAGGCTTACAGTCATGTAAGTAGGTATAAGGTTAAAGGATAAACGACTTTCGTGTAACATATATAATATTGTAAAATAGTAATATTTAATGGGGTCCACTTTCCGCCAAATTTTCAAGTGCTGCGTGAGGAAATGAAAATAAATGAAATACAATCATTCCACCGAGTGAGAATCGAACCCACAACCGTCGCGTTAACAGTCCAATGAGGTCCCATTGCGCCATAAACATGTATTTGTAAAATGTAGAACAAAGAATTTTATCTTTTTATTTAGTTAAAAAGTAGATGACATAATTATTTTATTCCTTCGAGAATACATTAATAATCAATTATCCTGATCCTAATGTCTTTATAGCACATCTTATTATTAACGCAATAATTATGTCAATCTCCACTTGGGGTAATTACAAGATAGACAGTGCGATCCAAGTGTCATGACACTCCGTTTCCCATTCTGTATCATAAACGAAACATTTTCTTCCATGTACGGGAACTACCTAATAAAAAATCTAGATCCAGTTACATACATGATTAGATGTAAGTTATGAGACAATCGAGGCGACGCCACATTTGAATAACGCAATAAAAAGACTATAAAAATTAATTTGGTGACCTTAGCATTTTCAAAAACGCTAATAAATAGGAAAATGGGTGGTATTGACTAATAATGTTGCTAATAATAGTCGCGCAAGAAAATAACACCGTCGTAGCGCGGCGGTTCACTGCGAGTACAATCGCGACGATTGTGAGTTTGATTTCCACTCGGAGGAATAATATATTTACAGCATTTTAACATGCAACATTTCGAAAATCGAACGGAAGATCGAAATCGAAGGAATCGAATGGAGAATCTTAACATTAGGTTCCCTCTATCTATCGTGCTATAGGTATGCGAAATACAATGTGAAGTTTAAAAATTAATACATAAATTTTCGTAAGGCTATTTATTGATGATCTCATTGAAAACTTTGTATGTTATAGTTTAACGTTAACCTAGGACATTGTATTTTTAATGGTAATAATTTAGTTTAGCGCACCAAAGCGAGGAAATTAAATAATTTAATTTTTCAAGTGGAAACCGAACTCGCAACCATCTCGTTGACAATCAACATACTGTGGCCTTATAGTATACCTACGTTTAAGTAATAATAAATTAATTTTAATAGCAGCTCAAAACTGGTTTCCTCGTCCCTTAGTGACCAGATCTAGCAATAACACAATCATTTATTTAATTAATCACCAACAAATATTTGATTTCGCGGTTTTAAAATTTTTATATTGTAATAAATAAGGTGGCCTACGGACAGATGAGTTGAGACATTCGATTTTATTAGTGTATCCATTTTTATGTTTTTTACTATAATGATTAAGGATATGAATAATTTATTTTTTTGTTCTTTTGTAAAATTGATAAGATAATATAGGAACTGATAAATTGATTGTGGTTGTTAGTAAAAGTGAGATACTGCTTATATTATTCTTTTTTTCAAGACATTGTCGTCTTAAATGGTGGAACTTAACGCGGTGATGTTTTTTTATCAGAGCGCGAAAATGAGAATAACTCACTCCTGTATTTGTCATAAATCTATCTAAAAATATAATCACAATCTACATAATATATCTATATACATTAACATAGAAGTATATTATGTAAGTTACAAGGAAAATTTACAAACTATGTAGGAATATATTACTCCAAATCGATGTATGTACTTTCTGCCATCATAATATACATAAGAAAAGTAAAAAAAAATAATGAAAAAAAACGCACATCGTGTTCTCAAAGTGGAATCATAATCACGATGGCAAAATGAAACTAGCAATAACAGAAACTTATCTAAACGTATCGATATCAATATAATATATACTTTACAAGCTTGTTTGCGCAGGAGTCGCAGCTGGGGTGACCAGTAGTTTTGATTATTAAATATTTACGTTATATAATGTGTTGGGCAAAGCCAGTCCGTGATATGTCATTCAATACGTCATTAAATAATTAATGAATTATTCAAAACGAACTTGTAGTTACTGAGATTAGCGCGTTCAAAGAAACAAACTCTGCACCTTTATATAACGAAATATTTTGTATCTGCATATTGAAGTATAAGGTACCTTATATCGCATATTTTTAATATTATACATGTTTGGAAACGCGCGTTTTTGAACACTCTCAGATCTTGGCTAGATGCACAGGCGTACGCCTGTGCATGCCAAAGAACCCCTTCGTACTGCTCCCAGAATGACTCCTTTTCGGCCACGCTGCATCCAGCCTGAGGAGCATAGGCACTGATTAAGTTTGTACTAACGCCCTGAACCCTTACCCGCATCAAGAGATCAGAGCGACTGTCAGAGACAATAGCAGAATAACAGATAGGAAAGGGGGAAGAATAGGTAGAAGGGGAAGATAGAAAAAAATGGGGGATTAAAAAAAGGGGACATCATCTATCCACCATCACCATCGTGGTGGATCGAGAATCCAGGGTCGCGTACCCTTATGCCCAAGAACAAATATTGAAGAGATATTAGTCAGGGCACCCTCTGAATTCAAATTAAATTCAATTAAATAACTTTATCCTGATAAAACAAAATATATGTGAACATTAGTGGAAGTGCGTGGCCTTGATCGAGTTGACTACTGCGCACTATGATACAAACCTATAGCGCGTTTAAACCTACGTGTATTTTGCTAAAATTAACTTGTATACTTATTTATTTATTGTTTATTTTGTTACACGCAAACGGATGTAAATTAATATATATTTTGTTTAAAGATGTTTTGTTTGATGTTTATGTATGGCCCATAGCGGGATCAATAGACAGGACCTGGTGCTAAGACACTCTGTTTTCCACCAACACAGGTATTGAGTTGCGGAACTCAACGCCGCGTCTTGTATATGAGTGTGAGGAAATGAAAATATAGGTCACGATGGCGCCAACATTTACGTTTACAATGTTTTTTTTTTGTTTAACCATAAAATGATTACAATATTCCTTTAAACGACTTCCGATTATCAAAATTTTTAAAAAATGTTTAAAATTATAGTTTACTCAGTTATAAAAATAAGTGGGTTTTCAACAAAAAACAAAGATAAAATAATTGAATGTGTGTACTCGATCGTGATATGCGGAAGAGATCGTATCGTCGCTAATCTGAGCCGGTCACGCGTGCCAGTATTGAAGCTGTTGATAGAAAATAATGTTAAATGTTATATAGAAAATATATAATATAAGCCGTACAAGTTATATACATACATTGTAGTTGAGGACGGGCATGGCGTGTTTTATTTTATTATATATTTTTTGGAGAAGTCTAAATCCAGCTTGGTGTAAAGTACCCTCACTTTAAACCACGCAACATCTAAATAGTCATCCACATTACAACGAGATAACAAGGGAAAAAAATGTTTCTTTAACCTTTGGTTTCGTGCTGTAAGTATTTTAAAATCGTATATTTTAAGAATTTGAAAACTTTCATTGGAATCTGCGACATGATTGGCATTTCGTGTTTGACCGTCGCGTGGTCGAACAAAGAACCACCAATCTGCCAAAATTGAAAGCCCTCGCCCTAGCCTCAGGATATATTTTATACAAATTGTTGTAAATTAAAGATAAAACCCCGATCAGAGATCATTATGTGGATAATTTTTGTGGGTCGTTATAGTTGTAATCCTGTACAGAAGGTATGCATAATATGTTTACAAATTTTACATTTTCGATACATGGTTTTAACCGAAAAGTTAAATAAATTAATTATTGTAAAAAATATATAAATATGACATAAAATTATACCAACAAAACAAAACACTAAATAGTTTATTAGTATTAACAGTTTTTTTAAGTAACGAGTAGAGTAGGATTCAATTTTAGATTTCGACTCGATTGACAATCATCAAATTAAAAAAAATACACTGACAAACACATAACCACACATTACATTACGAAGTCGGGTAAAAAGTTATCATTTAACATAAAAAAAAGAAAACATCCATTTCTATCTAAAATCTAATTAATATATTAAATTTGAACGGAATGCACGTAATTATATTTTCTTTGTGGCACTGTTCCTTAGTCTCAGGCGGTAATAAGTTTCGAAGTGCAGGCACCGACTGTATTCGACGAAGTTTGTTACCGACATGCCACTTGCTAGGTCTTCTTAATGAACCCCCTAGTTTGTGTATAACGAGGCCGGTGGAATGACCAATACCAAAGTTAGAATTTGAAGAAAGAAAAGTTTCTTAGTTGAATTTTTTTTATTAATTATCTGTTATCATTATCGCACATTATATTTGGATTGCTTAAAAATTTGTTTTCGAGGCGTTTGTCAAGTCATAATTAAATTGTTCTTTATTTATACTTATTGTTAACTTATAGAAGGCATTGTTACTGTAAACTGTGTTGTGGATTTTACTCCCACTTGAGGGAATCAATTATTCTCATTTATTAGCCTGGCAAGCAATGGTTTTAAAATTCGGCAGAACGTGCTGAACAGAGTGTCCTAACACCAGGTTCTCTCCCTCTACCCTGCCGTGTGCGGTACAGCGTGAAGCTAATTGTGTCACTGAATATTAATGAAAGCATATCTAAATGGCAGAAATTGCTATTAAGCAATAAGGCCGCCTTTTGTACATTTATATAATTTTATTGTATTTTTTTTGTATCTTTTCCTGGGTGTACAACAAAGAGTTATTATTATTATTATTATTATTATAAAAAGAAAATTGAGGGTTACCTTTGCACTAGTCATATGCGAGATAATAAACAAAAACCAGGCACATACATCATCACTCTGTAATGTAGTGGCACTAAAAATCATAAAAGATGCCATGCCTGCCAAAGGTGGGCAGTAAACGCAACGAGTTAACTTGATCAATAAATCAACGGACCAACGGACCTCATGTGGATAAGTATTTTGTTTTTCTTATGATTACTTACGAAATATATTTTATTAGTCTATTAAATGCTTAGGTTAGTCCAACTCCGAGGTTAAAATATATTTATAATGAAATATGCGAATTAACTATTATATTGTAAAATATACAGAAGGTAGAGATGGGTCAATCTAACAGTATTCTTGATGCTAGTGGATTCACATTAATGTATTTTAATTTTTTCGCTCTGGGTATATCAAATGCGGCGTTAGGTTCCGCCAAATTCGCCAAATTCGAGACGTTGACTTTTGAGCAGCGTGTCGTGAGGCTAGATCTTTTCTGGCATTTCCTGCTATATATTTGAATACAATAAAAAATCGCATAGAGGAAAAGCCTAAATATCATATACAGTCCAAGTTACAAGTAAAGTTTATTTTAATTGTATTACTCGGACAAAATGTTATTTTTGTATCAATGGCGAACGATTTTTTGTATTTATTTTGCATATTTTTTTACAAATTAAACGCTTAAAATATGCGCGTGCAAATTAAATGGACTACTATTTCAACTTTTGTTTTTTTATTATCTGCCGAAGTTTTTTTTATTGCAAAATTATTATAAAATGTAGATCCATCCATTATTTTAAAGGTCTGAATAAATTATTATTTAACATAATTTTCTGTGGGAAATAAATTTTGTTATAAATAAAATCTATTTTATTGTCAATATTGATATTGTTCTAGCTTTATCTTAATTATATTGTAAAAATAGTAATAATTCGTTTTGTAAGAACACTTAAATAATAATTTAAAAGAACAACAGTGAATTTTCTTGCCGGCTGTTTTCAGCAGAATAGTTCCTTGTTCCTGTAGGAGATTCCTGTAGCTTCCTGCAGGACCGCCGAATTTCTGTTTTTTTATAGTTAAGCATATCCTAGTAAGATCCTAGAAACTTTTTAACTTTTTTTTTATGGAGGACTGTACTCCTCTCATGCACCTAAACCCACCATTGAAAACGCGAATGACAAACGTGCCAAGCTGACCCGTCACTTCACGGACGAGCTACCGGACATAGAGATTGCCGAAATTGGGATGGCTCTTGAGCAGCTCAAAAACAACAAGGCACCTGGGGAAGACGGTATTACCACGGAACTCTTAAGAGCTGGTGGGCGTATTGTCTTGGAGGAGCTCCAAAGATATTTAATACCGTCTTAAACAAGGGCACAACGCCAGAAGCATGGTCTAGAAGTGTGGTCATATTGTTCTTCAAAAAAGGAGATAAAACGCGCCTCAAGAACTACAGACCGATAGCACTTCTAAGCCATGTCTATAAGCTTTTCTCAAGAGTCATATCAAACCGGCTTGCCCGAAGATTTGACGATTTCCAACCTCCTGAACAGGCCGGGTTTCGAAAAGGCTACAGTACCGTAGACCACATCCACACACTAAGACAGGTTATACAAAAGACCGAGGAATATAATCGCCCTCTGTGTCTCGCATTTGTGGACTACGAAAAAGCCTTCGACTCCATCGAAACCTGGGCTGTTCTCGATTCTCTGCAGCGATGTCAAGTCGATTGGCGGTATATCGAGGTGCTGAAATGTATATATACATCCGCTTCGATGACTGTCCAAATTCAGGATGTCCAGACAAGACCAATCCCTCTGAAGCGCGGAGTAAGACAGGGAGATGTAATATCTCCGAAACTGTTTACTAACGCTTTAGAGGATGTCTTCAAAACACTGGACTGGAGTGGGCAGGGTATTAATATCAACGGAGAATACATTTCACACCTTCGATTTGCTGACGACATAGTTGTAATGGCCGAATCGCTGCATGAGTTAACGGAGATGCTGCAAAGCCTGAGTGTTTCTTCCAGACGGGTGGGTCTGGGAATGAACTTGGATAAGACTAAGGTCATGTTCAATTCATTTGCAGATCCAAGGCCAGTTATCGTCGATAATGTTAGCATCGAAGTTGTCCAGGAATACGTCTACCTAGGCCAAACTATACAACTTGGTAGGAACAACTTCGACAAAGAGGCTGACAGAAGAATACGTTTGGGCTGGGCAGCGTACGGAAAACTTCGCCAAATCTTCGACTCGCCACTACCTCAATGCCTGAAATCTCGGGCATTCGACCAGTGCATTCTTCCGGTCATGACGTACGGGGCGGAGACATGGACTCTAACGAAAGGCCTCGTCCACAAATTTCAAGTCGCTCAGCGCGCCATGGAGCGGGCTATGCTCGGTGTATCTCTTAAGGATAGAATCCGAAACGAGGAAATCCGGAGGAGAACCAGGGTTACCGACATAGCCCAAAGAATTGGCAAGCTGAAGTGGCAATGGGCGGGGCATATCTGTCGTAGAGCCGACGGCCGCTGGGGCAGACGTGTCGTAGAGTGGAGACCCCGTACAAAACGACCGGTGGGACGACCCCCTGCCAGATGGGCTGACGATATGAAGAGATTGGCGGGAAGCGGATGGGTCCGAAAAGCTGAAGATCGAGTGTGGTGGCGAGAATTGGGGAAGGCCTATGTCCAACAGTGGACAATAGATGGCTGTTGATGATGATGATGATGATGATATCCTAGTATTTGTTTAAGAGGGCTGTCTCTCTATCTCTATCTGTCTTCTTACATATCAGTCAGACGAGGATAACTAAAGCACTACTTTACCTAGTCAAAAAAAAAAAATAACGAAAATATTACACAGAATTAAATTTTCCCGATAGTTGCTAATATCTATGTAATAATGGAACCCGCTATGTCTGTGAAAAAGAAAATTGTGTCACAAAGGTATCAAAAGAATAGTTTTTTCTGCAGCTTCGTTGACCCAAACAGCAGAGTAGGCATAGGCGGAACTCAACGCCGAAAAAGAATACTATAAATATTATTATTATTTTATTATAATCGGTAAATTTAAAACAATAATGTTTAATCATTATTGTTTGTAAATTTACCGACCGGATACGGAAAGCTTAACTAACCTTGAAAGGATCATCTAAAACGTAATGGCATATTCATAGTTATCAATTAGCAACGATACATAATTGTTTTAAGACACGAATTTACAATTGATGAAGTAATTGTTTATAACTTATTATACATTGCTATTATTATGGTTTTAACCTATGGCTTTAATCCCTTTTTAGGCCTTTGGTCAAATGGTAGGTTAAGTTGGGTCCTCTGGCTATCGTGAAGCTATTAAAAAAGTTTCACAATTACAAAAATTTTAGGCTATTTTCTAAAATTTATTTTGATTTTTGTATATTTTTAGTTAAGGTCGTTGTGAGGCAGCGACACAGCATTAGGCTATCAACGCAGGGTTGTGAGTGTAATTCCGTTGATTTACGCCACCTAAAACGCAATATCTGGAAAACTGGATGATGCTGGAAGAGTGTCTCAACTAGGTACCTTTCCTGTCATTTTTCCTGTCATAGAAAGAAGCTTAGAAAAATAAAATGTCATGACATCATGGACCTACAGCTTATAATAGCCTACAATTATTGATAAATTTACTACTCAACACAGAAAGCACTTTTCAATTCGAACCTATAGTTCCTGAGATCCACGCGTTCAACACAACAAACTGTTGAACTTTATAAGATTAGTCTAATCAATTTTAAATATATAAACTTTGTTACACCTAATTTTGTCTTGCATATTATAAATAAGCTAATCTAGATCAACGATAATTATAAACTATTTACAAGTAAAATTAAATTAATTAATCAAATTGTAAATGCGTCTTCGTGTTTTAATCAGTTATTTTAGTATCCACGATGGTTACCACTTCTAATTTAAATTCTACATTATTTATGTAGCATTTGTAATAAAAGTAGAATATGAACAACACAGTGTTTTGTCTCTACATTATCTCCATTTGCCCTTAAAATGAGGGAAAAGCGTAGACTCTATTAGCAGTAGTTCGAAAGTTTAACACAATTAGGAAAGTTACACTAAGATCACTAATTATATGTATTTAGATTATAAATCATTATAATTAACGCGGAGGTCCATTAACACCTTAGTTGTTGCGTCGTAAACGGCGCCCACTTTATGCATTTCTGCATATATAAATATATTACAGTATTACTTTCTGTATGTCTGTTTGTTGGAATCCGAGATCTTGATGTAATTTGTTGATTTTTATCTAAAAAAATAAATAAATAAACCTGGCGCAGTTTAAATAATGAGTGTGTGTTCCAATCTCTTTTAGGAAAAAACTACGGCGTTTACTTCCGTCTATACTCAGAATGTATCTGTTTCCTTGTATACTTTTAGCGGGTGAATTAAAGTTAAACTAAACTAAAGTTAAACAGCTAACAATTCCTTCGGAGAATGTCGACTCTATATTTTTTAGTTACACGCTTTATTCCTCACAGAGTAGCCCGAGGGAACGGAGTAAGGGTAAACGCATCGGTCTCTGCATACCTCTTTCGCCTTGACCACACTCCACCGTCATCAACCTCATGGCATTCCCTCTGAGATCTCCCCCGCTAATTTGATTGAAATTATTTATTTCCAAATTCACCAATAAGACCTTGACCAGTTCGGTGTTCAGAATTAATATTTACTTACATTTTCTAAAAGATTGATTGCTTATAATTTTATTAAATAAAATTAAATGATTTTGAACAAAAAAGAAACATGTTTAAATTTACATAAGTATACTTAAAAAAACTAATTTTAAATCTAAAATAATACTTCTATAATAAGATTTATAGACAGATATATATTAGGTAGGAATTAAGGCCAAGGCGGCGATATGTCTAAATCTTTCTTAAAATCGCCGTGTAGAGGCCGTCATCTCTATTACCTACAGTTTATTTCGTTAATAAAATTAGAAGTTTGAGGCCGTAGTTTGCGATGTGGCTGTAAACACGAGGGTTACGGGTTTGATTCCTACTCAGTGAAATGTATTTCATATTTTCATTTTCCTCTGGTAAGAAGGCAGAGCGCAGTGTTGATTTTCTCTTTCTACTTGAATGTTTATATTAAAAGACTTCATTAGAAATTAAAGAACATTATATCTAGTGCATCACATATGTACATAATTTTTTTAATATAAAATTAACATCTAATTAATCTTATCCATATACATATTCATATATTTACTTCTATGATTAAATCATTAAATGAATTACCATTTCATTATAGTTGCAATAACATATTAATGATACATTTTTATCACTATATTATATTACTCTCCCTTGCGCTTTTAAAATAATTAATATATTTAACCGATTTAAAAAGAGGAGGTTATTAGTATGTGATGGATGTTCGTTCCTTGTTCACTCAAAAAGTACTAAGCAGTGTGGTCGAAGCCGCGTGCCATAATATATAAACTTATATGAGCAGAATATTGCAGGCAAACTAATTTTGAGTACCTACGGCCAATAGATTTAAGACGGAGTGTCCTAACACTAAGTTCTTTTTGTTTACCCTTCTGTCTACTTACATATTATAAGTACATATATACACCTATATTATAAGTTAGTATACCTATACGAGTGCAATACCCAAGTTAACAGACTACAGTAGGCAGGTTAGTTTCGCAAGTAGGTAGTTCTATTAGCCCGCGCCACTCGAGTGACCTGTCGCCAAGGAAGGTCGTCCGGTGTTGATGCTTGCGAGCAGCGACCAGTATGGCAACTTATTGAAACTTACTAATGGTAGCTTATTTGTGGATATGATCTTTTTTGAAAAATATATATATTTTTATATTGTTTTATGAATTGTATTGCAATGAAATATACATTTTATTTGTCTGTCTGTGTTTGTGTTTATAAACCCGATGGTTGTGAGTTACATTCTCCCTCGAGGGAAAGCATTATTTTCTTTTATTCGCAAAATTAACAAGAGAAAACCGCTGATTTTCAACGGGTGTCTCTAAAATTTTAGAACTACTTAAATATGCTAAGAAAAATAATGCTAGGCAGACGCAACCTGAAAACCTAGTGTTAAGACACTCCGTTTTCATTAAGGCACTTGCGTTTTTTTCATTTTGTGCCAAATTCTGGAGGCATTGCATCTCATCATCATCATCATCATTTTTTTTCTAAAACAAAATCATACCCACACTATGTCCAACGCACATTGCGTTTCACATACACATTTAGCTATCTGTATCTCAAACGTAAACAATCTGGTCTGAGTCGATTTCAACAGCGGAATGTTATCGCGAGAGTTTGAGCTCACCAGGATGGACACGCATACCACCTTGGTATAGTGATATACCTAATTGGATATCACGAATATGCTTGGATTTGGTTTGCAAGAAGCGCACGTTCAAATACTGTTACATTTAATTTTCTATAGGTTTTCTAAAAAACTATTTTTCTTTCCTAAGCGTGAGTTAACACTTTAAAATATTAAAAAACATACTTAATTTGTGTGACGTCTATTTTCAAAATTTACCTGTTGAGTAACGGAATTCAACGCCGCGGTTACAAATTCTTTATTTGGAATAATTATTTAAAAGGTTATACTGCTTGATGGAGAAGCTAAATAGCACACTGCCAAATCTAGTTATCGAAGTATTGAGATTATTTTATCGTACCTTCAAAATGAATACAACGTGATGGTTATAGGTTCGATTCCCACTCAGAGGAATGAATTATTTTCATTTCCATAATTCGTGGCGTTAAGTGAAACCACTCAACACGTAACATAGCTAAAATGTGGAGGATAGTAGGGATCGGAGAGATTTAACATAAGGTTCCCTCTATCCTCCTAGATGCGGATGAATATAAAAAAATGCGTATCTCTGCGAAATTCAGAAATAAAGAATGGAGTATTTTAACATTAAATAGTCTCTATCTATAATAAGGCGGTAGATGAGTAAGAACAAACAAAAAAAAAAAAACTAGTCCTATAAACGTTTCAAAGTCCATAATGATATGTGTGTTGTTGGCAATAAGCCGTTAGTGTCAATTTATAAATAAAATAATATATGTCACGCCAATTCAACGGCCTTAGAGGCCGTTTGTATTGCCTTCTCTGATTGTTGAGGGAGTACGTCCATTGGGAGTATAGCGCTATAGTGTATTTTTTTTTTAAATTACATTTATGTATTTAATTTTTTTTTATGTTTTTTTTTTAATAAAGACCATATAATTATAATTTATTTTGCAAATAGACAAGAATGGGAGATCTGTATGGGTGCCGGATTCTGTGTACGGTATAAAATTCGAGCTCGTTTGACTTGGCTATTTTTTACCACTAGGCACCAATCCAAATATTAACCTCATAGTCTAGTACTAGCTGGAACTTGCAAATATTATACAACTTTAGAACAATTTAGAACTTGAATTTATCCAGAATGAATGCCGAATCCAAAGGATAGATCTCCCATCCTTTTGTCGGTTAAGGCCTACACTAAGAGAGTATTTCTCAAAATTCCTACGAGAACGGGAATACACCGAGATTTTTCAGACGACTAGTAACAATCAATAGAAAACTATCAATAGTGCTACACCACTGGACAACAAGGCTATAGCTAGAAAAACCGGGTACATTTGGTGAGGCCTCGATTTTGTTAAGTTATGAACACATTTCTAACCGAAATGGAAAATTTTGTCATATTTCTTTGACATCTTTAATGTCATCGTAAAGTATGTTATTGTATTTGACAAATGTGTACTCTGATAACGCTATTTCTTATTTATTTTTAATAAAATAAAATTGAAAATAAAACATATTTATAAAATATATTATTTTGAAAATGTGTAAAAATGTGCAACGCTGTATATTTCGAAAAAGCGCAGGTTTAAATACTGTCACTTTCAAAATTTTAGATTTTCAAAAAAATATTTAGAAACTATTTATTTTACAATTAATTTGAATTAAAATATAAGAAATAAAAGGAATATATTTCAAAGAATAGATAGGTGTCCATTAATATTCCATATTCCATACTGAAGGAGAGACGCTTCAGGAGTTGAAGGACCCTCAAAGAGCAGGTGTGAAGATGATCACAACGTTAGGGGAGGTAAAAAGTACGTATATGATATTTCTACAGATATATGAAGAAAGCTAGCCTTAAAATACTACGTGCCCGACTCTCCGCCCATTTTTCGAGATTTGCGTGTTGAGAAGTAGAACATAACTGAAAATCTGAATGAATTATTTTCATTCCCAAGTGGGAATCGAACGCCTAACTGTCACGTTTACAGTCAGACCATGTGCTGATGGCCAGTTCTTTATCTTAATAAATAGCAAAGCACATAAAGACTAAATGTTATCAGCGTTACATACTTACTGCATAACAACTAGAACCAAACGACAAAAGCTCACGTGACAAAGTAAATAAAACACGAATACTTACACAGATGTAGTTAAATATGATAAGTTAACGATAATCACTGTAGAAAAAAGTTGATAGCGCAAGTCACGATACGTAACGTTTTTTATGTTGTTGTTATTTTCATTCACCTTTCATTATTTTCTTAGTTTTATATAAGTACCTATGTAGATATAGTATATAATATAAGATATATATACTTGAGGCCAGTCGTGACGCAGGGGGTTCGTTTCCCACTAGCGTAAATAAATTATTTTCTTTGTTCTGGTAACTAGACATAGCATACCATTAAGTTCGCTAATCGACACACAAGGTCTCAAAATTTAACTGAAAAGCTGTTTTTCTTTTAAGTGGAAATCGAACTCACAACCATCGCTGTACATTTAAACACTATTCCACTACGCCACAATAATAACCTTTCATTCATATCAAAAAATAAGATTAAATAAAAGATATTGAACGGCTTGATAGTTGCCACTTTGGTGAGAGTGAGAAGGATATAAGATGCTGTGGAGAGATCGATTCAATATAAAATGTTTTTGTTTGTTTTTCACAATAAGTACATTATTGAATGAACAGACAACCACTTGCTACTGGTTGCTAGCTTTATTTATATTAACTATCGATTTCAATGAAGATTGTTTTTAAATTTTATTGATTATAGACAGATAGATCAGCTTCACGCTGTATCCCGCACACAGCAGGGTAGGCAGAGGGAACCTAGTGTTAAGACACTCCGTTCCCCACTTTCTGGCCAATTGCGTGAGGCACTGCGTGTTGAGTGGCAGAACTCAACACCGCGCTTTGCCTTGACACCAGAGCGAAGAAACGGAAATATAAACGTAAATAAATATTTCACTTCCTCAAGTGATTTATAATACGTTGTTTAATAATATATTTAAGTATTATAACTTATAGTTTGAGGCAGTCGTGACACAAGAGGCACAGAGTCTCGCCGAAAACGTTTTAGTTGTGGGTTCGATTCACACTAGAGCGAATAAAAAGCAAGTTAGAAAGAAAAAGTGAAAGGAGTATTTTAACACTAATTTCCATATGCCTATGCGAGATAGAGGTGAAGCTAAAAGAAAGAAAATCAGATATTTATGATCCAACGCACCACGATTACTTTAAATATAATAAAACGCTATTTTATTACACATACAATTGACTCTATACTCGATAGTAATAAAATGATAGACTTTATTACTTCTCTTAGTGCTTGACCCGTTAACCTCTTGGCCTAGTAGTCAGTACTCTGGCTGTTTAACTAGAAACTGTAAGCTCTATCTCCACTGAAACGGGCACTTAATTAAAATAGATCTTCTTCTTCTTCCTCCTGGTAATAATCCTGTCGTACAAACGCCCTGACAACAATGTCAGGGTCTGCCAATCAATTTCACTTTGTATGATCTTCAACGTCTTTGGAGGTAAGTCCATTAACAGTCTTGCATCGCGATATCCAACCAGCTCTTTTTAGGAGGGCATGTGTGAAGAGATTCATGACAGTAGACGAGGCGAAAGAGAACGTAGCGTATGCGTTTGGCACCCCATTCTCTCTGGCTAGAAATAAATAGTGTAATTACGAGTGAAATATTAATATACAAATTATTTAATAAACTATTAACATGGATTCCAATAAGGCATTATCTTACGTGCATTTAGATAAAGCTGTATTGGTTTAACTTTATCGGCGAATCGTGACTTGCCGTGACTTTGATCTATTACTGATGTATTTATTTCTTTGTTTGTATGTAGGTATATTATATATTGTTATTTATAAACAAGCTTCTTTTCCTGGTTACGTTTGTAATATGCAAATTATATTTATTTTATTTTATTTAGGATTTACGTACGTCATATTTTACCAGGTGTTAATCTGTACTGAGATTAACACCGTAGTACTGTGTGATGTTTAATGATCAATAATTCATGATCAATGATTAAAATATCTATTCTATTCATACCATCGCTCGTACGTACTCGTATATTTGGCTTTTACATGTACTCGTATGATGACTTTAGGCATATTTTAATTTTGATATATATTTATTAAAAAATATCATATAGTGTTGAGTTCATTTATTTAAAATTAAAATCTTCAAATCAAATCCTTTCTCGACTCTCTGCCCAGTTTTTGAGATTTTTTATGTAAAGTGAAGAAACTCTACGCTCCGCTAAATCTTGTTACCAAAGTAAGGAAATGCAAATAATTAGCACCTACATAAGTACCTACCTACTCTGCGGGAAAAAGCGTGAAGCTGCTTTTTACATACGTCTAGATATTATTTTATCGCTTATAAGTTGAGATAAGTTCAAGATCATTTAACGGTATTTAAATATTCTTATCGTCCTCAATTAAAAGTTGCATGTAATTGCAAATTAAAATAATCAATATTAAATATAATTAAGTTTAATTGAAGCTTTATGAGTGCCATTGATTGGTGATATACTACGAAAATGTTTTTCCTAAACATTTTGGCATTGAGTGGGAATGTAACCTACAACCTCTACGCCACGACGGCCTCAAATAAATAAATAAATAATTCATCACCAATTCTTTCCCGGTAACAAGACAAAGTGCAGCGTTGAGTTCCCCCACTAAATGTCTCGAATATTAGGCATACGTGGGGAACGGAATGTCGTAACTCGAGGTTCCCTCTACTTACTTTGCTTAGTGTTCATTATATCTATGAATGAAAATCGAATCCACAACTATCGATAAGTCGAACGCTCTATGTTCTCCAAGCACTGCGAAATATTTCGAGACTGAGGGTTGGGTGAAGAAACGTCTATCATCGCACCTGACAGCGAGGAAATGACAATAATTCATTCCCTCAAATGGGATTCCAATCCACAACCGTTACGCTTACAGCCAGACGCTGTTCTACTGCGCCTTCCACTATATATATTTATTCTATTTATTTATTAAATAATATTATTAATAAAGAGTTTTAAAGTCAGCTACCAGGCTACCAGGCACCGCAAGGAGCTCGACCGGTTGAGTTACCTTATAGGGCAATTGCCATTTACTGTACTTCGTGGACGTGACAAGTTATTTTATATCAACTATATACTATACAAAAGTACGTCGTGGCGCAGCGACACAGCGTCTAGCTGTAAATTTGACGGTTGCAGGTTTGATTCTCACCCCATTTCCCAATGTCTAGAAAATTGGGTGGAAATTCTCTATATGGCTATGCACGGAATAATTTCTAGGTTCCTTTCAACTTTGTGTACTTTTTTTGTATAGAAAGAATTATTATTTAGCTAAATTAATGAATTTAATATAAAAAATGTATCATATCTTAATTTAAATTTAAACAAGAGTAATGTGTAAAAAATTAGAACAACATCTTAATATTTTATAGAGACTTGGAACTCAATGCCGCAAATCGTCATATTAAAACGTATAAGAAAATTATCTCCACACACTTTCGTAAATAAATGTATACATACGTACATACATACATACAAAGCAAAAGTAATGTCCATACAAATCGAGCCATACCAGTTTGTCGACTCTCATTAAGATCTTTACGTTTTACAATTGACGTTTTACATTACATCTCCTATATAGCGATGCTGTCCTGGTACTTGTGTTTGTCTAGTTTAACTATGATCATAGATAAAACCTAGGGAAGGAAGTCCTTACTTATTTATAATTCTTCTTATTTCTTATTTCGATTTTGTATAAGAAGAAAAATGTTTTGTTTTCTTTAGTTTTTTATCCGACTACAGCGAAACCCTAAAAGGATGGGTTATGGTTTTAGCGAGTATTTATGTATCCGTTCGTTCTTTTGTTCCCTTGTAACCCTTAAACCCAGTGATTGAACATTGAAAAAAAAGTAAAAAAAAAATTTTAAGTTAAACGGTTTTATATTGCAGATAAATGTACTAAAAGCTAAAAAATAATTTCATAGAAATTATGATTACTAAAATTTAATCGTGGGGCACGTCCAATATCTACAATTGAAAGACATAGCGTGAGACTTCACCCACCTAGTGGTAAGTAGCAAGTGTCCCCACGATTTTATTTTAGTAATCATAATTTCTATGAAATTATTTTTTAGCTTTTAGTACATTTATCTGCAATATAAAACCGTTTAACTTAAATTTTTTTTTTTACTTTTTTATTTTTAAGTTTTTAGTTTTTATTTCTCATGCTATTCAATTCGTTGAAATGAGGCTCGATGTCTCATTATTGCAAGGTTAATGGAGAATGTTACGAACGACCCCTCCAGAGGTCCAATAGAGGGACAAGGCTATGTACAACAAGATGTGCCTGAATCTTGAGGGGAAAACGCTAACGACATATCATTTTTATCCACCTAGTGCCATACAGTTCTCGGCGCGCTTTTACCTTTTACCTTGGGTGGTACCCCTAGCGACGTATCATTTTTAGGCACCCTATAGCCACACAGTCCTCGACAGGATACCAGATTTTGACTTAGGTGGGAGATTCATATTGTAATTGTGTATAGTATACTGTATTATACTTACCAAGCCCTTTATTTTGATACCCATATTGATGGGATTGAAAACTACATTATCCGCCATTTTGTAGCAGTGGCCATCTTTGATTTTGATTTTGTATAGTGCACTGAATTCTACTTGACAAGCCCTTTCATTTGATACCCATATTGATGGGATCGAAAAAACTAACTTGTACGCCATCTTGTAGCGGCGGCCATCTTGGATTTTGGTTTTGTATAGTCCACTGAATTCTGCTTGACAAGCCCTTTCATTTGATACCCGTATTGATAGGATTGAAAAAAACTAACTTGTCCGCCATCTTATGGTGGCGGCCATCTTGGATTTTGATTTTGTATAGTCCACTGAATTCTACTTGACAAGCCCTTTCATTTGATATCCATATTGATGGGATTGAAAAAAACTAAGTTGTCCGCCATCTTGTAGCGGCGGCCATCTTGGATTCACAATAATATTGAATATGGATAATTGTATTGTCACCAGAATCAAAGGCGTATACCAAATTTCAGATCAATCGGTTAACGGGAAGAGGGTTAAATTTCAATTACTAAATTTGACCCAAACAAACAAACAAACGGGGTGAGCTAAATAAAACCGTTTAATGATACGTCGTTGGATTCGTATTGATGGCTCGAATGTTACTAATTAATTAATTAATACATTAATTTAGTTAATGCAGTTGGGTTTTAGATTTTTTATAATTTATTATTAATTCAAATATATTTAAAAGGCTTGCTTACATTATTAAGATTATTTTTTATTCAATATTATTGGAAAAGGTACAGTTAAATCGGATATTGCGTATAATTGGCGAAACTCAACGCCGTGTTTTTTTTATCACAGCAGGAAAATGTAAATAATTATTTTGAGGAAGTAACTCAACCCCGCCTGAGTTCTACTTTTAAAAATATCTGTTTTTTTTATCAAGGTCATAGAGGTACAAAATAATACAAAATACAAAACAATAAAAAAAAAAAAAATATATATTATAAAATTTAAATACCTACTCAGATCTCATAACGAATAAATATTTTTTGTTTTATTTTATAGATTTTTTTTATTATTTTCATTTAGTTTCTATATTATAGAGACTTGTTAAGTGGTGGAAGTCGATCGATCGTCGAGATTTGTATTACAGTATATTAATTTATGTACGGGGAATTAATAAAATAATTTAATAATAATTTTTTCAGTCCTGTGGAAAGTGGGGAACGGAAGTGACTTAATAGGAACAGCATTTCTTAACACTACGTTCCCAAGTTCGCTTTGTCTATCTGTAAGGGTTACGTTTGATTATGAGTTCGATTCCCATTTGGAGGAAAGCATTATTTTCCTTATTTCGCTTTTGTAACAAGGCGAAGCACGATCCGCTGAGTTCGTTGAGCGGTGCATGGGGAACGGAGTCTGAGTGTCTCAGCACTAGGTTCCCTCTGTTTACCTTGCGGTATCCGTTGAAGCTAATAAAAAATGTCTCCATATATTGCATTTAATCGAAATCTTTTCTAAAGGATTTCATTTATAAATAGTTAGTCTATATATAAATTGTCACATACGTTGACACGCAACTGTTAACACCCACATATCGTTATCTCTACAATCTTATAGCATAGATAAGGGATTCGAATCCACTATCTTCAGCTACTGGTTAATGCGTTTCTCATGTTACTACTGACCTTGGGTTAAAAGGAAAAACGGGACTTGGAGTTGGATTTTTTTTGTCTAACTATCGGTTAGGTTAGTAATTAAGTTATTTTCTTAGAGCTGTTCTTGCAGTTAAGGCACTCTGTTCTTAAGCAAGAACATTATGTTAGGCGGAATTCAACGCCGCGGTTTTACATTGTGGATAAAAGAATATTTCATGAAGTTAAAAATACATAGATACATTTGAACTGCATAACTATGGTTATCAATCTAAAATATATGTAAGCAATTTAAAAAAAATGTATACGATTTAATTATTTTTTATGACAGATAAAACATGATGTGTTTATTATTTTTGAATTTGATAAGTATTTTATTGATTGGCTGCGTTAACTTAGAGCCACTGTGACATATTCTGAAAAGCTTTTTCAAAGAAAACTTTTGTAAATCAAAAAAAATTACTATTTTGAAATAACAAATAGGGCCTAGACAGAAAAAAACCTAGTATAAATATGTTCCGTTAACGCCAAGCTTTATCCTGTTCCCAGAGAAACGAAATGAAAATAATTGGCATCGTTTTGTTAAAGTTTTTTTTTCAATTAAAGATATTCCACTGTATGTATACATTGTAAGTAAAATAAGGTGGTATTAAAAAGCCTAAGTTATGTGGTTAGTTAATTACTTAGAGTTGTAGAGTCGATGTTTTATTGGACAAGTGTCCTTAGCAACCTTAAATTGAACTGAACCTACAAAACAAAAAAAGGGTCTAAGATATTTTTTTTTGCCTGCACTACTATTATATTAATTCTAATAAGTGGTATAGAATTCATCATCGACTGTCACCTTTTGTCCACTGCTGGACTTCCCCAATTCTCGCTACCCACCACACTCGATCCTCAGCTCTTCGGACCCATCCCCTTGCTCCAGCGGATGGGCTTAGAATTAATGAGAATATATTACAATATAGTACATATTGACAGTTTTAACGCGTTAAACAAAAACAAAACAAAATGTCCATCCAAACAAAAGCAAAAATAATGGTCGAAAAATTATCTCGTTCGCAGAAATCATTATGAACAGGTACTAATTAGGTGAGGTAAGGCCTGCTACCTTACCTCCTCGAGCGTCTCTATCGTACTCGTGACCGATTCCACGCCTGATGCACGACTGTACTCCGATGAGGTCTGATCGATACCCCTTGCTGTGATTACGTGAGAAAGTAAATAAATGATTACAAGTTTTAAGTGCTTAGATGCTGCTAGGGACCTAGGTGCGGCTTCGCCCGCTTAAAGTTAGTGTTATGTTATTGCCAAATTATCCAAATCTTTAATAAAATTGAAGCCTGTGTTATTTTGACGTAAAAACTATATGTCTGTATAGTTTCGACTAAATACGTTCAGTAATTTTGGCGTGAAAGTGGAATTAACATTTATACTCATTTGTAATATTAGTAGGATAATAATACTAGTGGAGTAGTGCAGTGGAATGCGACTGTTTTTATTAGTAATTCTATTCTCGTTTATGAGAAGTTTAAAAGTACTTTGTTTTTCGTATTTAATATATAATATCATAAATTTTGAAAGGAAGTTGTAATTTATCACTTAATCTTACCCTTCTCTATAATATCCGAAAAATGTATGAATATAAGCAAAGACATGTGTAAGTGGCACTCGAGACCATAAAACTAATTGAAAGTACATACTAATAACAATATCATATAAATATTATAATTATTTAGTAATATTGACAAAGAATTAATTTCAAATGATTATAGGCAATTGTATGAAATATAAAAGAAAAGTAAACAAAAATAAGCTGAACAAGCGCAAAATCTCATTTAATTAACAGCAGAAAATGCAACCAGAATGTATTTTTACTAATGAAACTGCATTTCAACGAACTGCCTAAAACAGGTAGCGCAATTTACCCAATACGCTGAAATATAATTACTTTTTAATGTATCTCCAAACGAGGAGTCGGTCCTTTTACCAGATAAATGTATTCATACGTTCAGAATTGATTTGTACTTTTTATACCAATGTTCGAAGACACGGAATAAATTAAGCTACCGGAGTTTGATCTCCTGTTCCTGGGTGAGATAAAACTGACGAGGGACTTTTTTGGAGACGTCTTGATAAATGCCAATATAAATATTGATATGTTCGTTTTGTTTATTGTCTAATTAAGTGATTTCTGACTATCCGCAGGGATGAATGGAAAGGGAACGTCTCAAAAATATGTAGGAATATGAAAAATTATGCTAATATTAAATATACAAACACCAAAACATAGCAAGAAAATTACTTCAAGTTCTATTTCTTTTAGAATTTTGCTCCATTTGTTAGTGGTTAAGAAGAAATCATCGGGTCATTGGTTCAAATCTCCCTTCTCTAGCTTCTTTTTTTACCTACATAATTATATCAAAAATGGGAAGTTGTCGTAAATACTAGATACAGATTAGTCCTATATAGACCTCCCTTTGGTTTAAAATTAGATAAGACAAATAAGAATAGAGTAATCTATAGGAAACCCGGAGTTATAAAAGACTTGTAATGTTAATATTTATTTATTTATTTTTATCTTTAAGCTGTATTCCGCATATAGCGGAGTAGGCAGAGGGAATCTAGTGTTAGACACTCCGTTTAAGCGCAAATCTCAACGCCGCACTTTATTTTAAACTTTATTTTATTAGATAAACTAAATACATAACCAAAATTAAATTAATAAAAGGTTTTTTCACAAAAAATCTTAGAAACTTCTAATTAAAATTCATGCTTGGTGATTTTTAAAAATATGCCGTTAATCCTTGACAAGCGTACCTTGTTATTTATACGTTTATTACATTTTGTAGCGCGTAGTTTCTGTTTAGGGAACGGATGACGGTATATACCTTACAGCTTAGGTTTTATGACTTGATTGATACTTTAAGATTTCACTGACCCTTAAATATTGTATTAGATAAACAATAAAAAGAAGAAAGAGAGAGAGATCTTGAGAATCTTTGATATCTTGAGAAGATAATAAATGATATTTCGGAACTTAATGCCACGTTTCACGTGGAGTGGCGTAACTCAACGCCTCGAACCGTGAAACAAAAACAAATTAAATATATACATTTCCATAGAATCCTAGATCGAACACCCATTCGTCACGTTTCCAATAAGAAATTGCCCCGCTGCTACTATGGCCTCTCCTTATATATATCTAAATATGTTTATCTGTGAAAATGCCTTTTAAATTATATATACCTTACATTTACCACTTAACAAAATGATAAAAAAAAATATGTTGATAAATTTAGAAATACTTTCGATGTTTTCTAAAATGTAACAACGGTTTTAAATTCTAATAGGATAGAGTTATCTATCGCTGTCGGGTACCAGAGTCGACTACTGGTCTGAGCGTCGTTATGATAAGGGACTACTGTTGCATTGTTTATTGCTTTATAGATTTCAACAATATATAATACTTAGTAAAGTACTGAGGCTAGTCGTGGCGCAGCACAAAGTGTGACTATAAACGCGACTGGTTGGGGGTTCGGTCCCCAATTGAGGAAATTAAATATTTATTTAAATTTATATTTTCATTTCTTCTCGACACGCTATGTCTCCAAAATTCTACGGAATGTAGGGAACGGCTCTCTCTCTGCCTATCCTGCTGTGTGCGGGATAAAGCGTTAAGCTGAAGTAACTTAACTATAAGTAACTGTACTTTGATTTAAAAGACGGTAGCGTTTGACTCTCCGCTCTCTCTGGTTAAGAATAAAGCGTATAGAGATAAAAAAATCCCATTTATGAATTCCCTTTAAAATTTAAATTGATCCCATTACCATTGCTTTTCCAGTCAGACCATTCCCACATACCCACAATGACTTTAAAATAAACCAAATAACAGGTCCTTAAAGAAAACAAAAATAAGTCTACAATCGATACTTTAAATATCTTCCCTTTGTTCGATAAACCGTTTGGTATAGCACAGTATGCACTTAACGTACAAGTTAATTATGCGCGGGCGCAGGTCCCCCGGTGTCTTAGATAACGTTATCACTTTAACTCTAAATAGTGAAATGCTTTCCAATACTGATTAAGATTTCAACGAGTCAAGTAAAACTGTTTTATGATAGTATCTAACCAGATGAATTGATATTTGTGTGGATAATTGGTTATAATAATCCATATATAGAGAAAGAGAATTGACAAAATTCTTACTAGATTTTTTTTGAATCTATTTTAGACATATATGTTTTGGGCTGTAAACATGACGGCTGAGATTTTGATTCTCATTTGGAAAAAGATACTTTTTCCTTCCTCACTCTAGTAAGAAGACAAAAGGCGGTGTTGTGTAATGTATAGACAATAGGGCGGTGCATGTGGAACGGAGTGTATTAACACTATGTTTCGTCTACCTACCCTACTATACTTGGCGCTATACAGTGTAAAGGTATAAAAATACGTCATTTATATTAATGGACTAACGTGACCAAGAAAATAAAAAAATATATAAAATCGATAAACGAATATTGTATTCATTAGCAAGAAGTTATTTAGTCTTAAAAAGTTCTAAGTTAAGAATTCTAGGTGCACCTGTCGTACTCTAACTAGACTAGAAAAGAAAAAAATGGTTCAAGTTGGATTCATATCCATTACACCACAAGATAATCTAAATTCTTACTCACTTTGTTATTCACTAGAAAAAATTACAACAAAATTACACTTTCTACTAATTATAAGAGCTTTCAACTCAATACTAAAAGAACCAATATCAATAATATTTATTTACATCAAATAAAAATGTTATTAAAACACCACCGGGTAGGAACCTGCACTCATTAAAATGCTACCGGATTGCGACCATAAACTCTAATATACTCTTCTTATACAGAGTGGTTGGAAACATAAAAATTAAGTTAATATTATTTCTTTTAACATTTTATATGTAGGCTTATATGGAGATATTTGTTATTATTATAATGAATGGAAATCATGGTAAAAATATATTTTTAAAGAAACTTTTAATATGTTTTTTTATACTTTGCTTATAAGATGTTACACAAATAACACGAGAATAGCGTCCCGAGAGAAAAATAAATTGAGATTAACAATTTCTTCTTCAGTTTCGAGAGAGCTTAAGTTCAAAATACAATGATGGCATGGTGAGCGGCAGAACTACATGCTGCATGTAGTTGCTCTGTCTTCCAAGGACGGAGAAATCAAAATTCCCTACCATCGCGTTGTATGCATTACAATTACAATGTATTCATTAGCATCATGCTCCGTGGCTACTCCAATATTAGTAAAAATTAATCTAACCTTTATTTAATTTATATCAAGCAAAGAACATGCTGTATAATAATGCAACATAGTGGCGGTCGGAGCGAGGGCGTAGCGGCGTTTTCAGTTAAATGCGCCTTATCTCGCCCTAATGGCCCCCGAACATGTCAATTCATCACCCGTGTCTCACACGCTCTCGTTCTCAATAATCCTTTTGAGGATGTGGATGCTGTATGGACCAGTGATACCTGCTGTATAGAAAAAAATAACGATAGTTAAGTAGGTGTAAGAGTAAAGTCTAGTGGTAACGGAATGATTGCTAAGTAGAAGGTTCAATGCTGCCTAGTAGAGCATTAGTTTATATATAAGCAGTTACCAATAAGAAAGTGATTTAACACTAAGAATCAACTTTTCTTTGCTAGTTATAGAAACAGACTAAAAATAAAAGTAAATAAATCAAAAATTACGTAAAAAATCTCACAGATACTCAAATAGCATATTAAAACCTTAAATTTGGCCAATAAAAACCATTCTCACATACAAATCACGCGTACAGCAATAACAAAAATGTTACCGATTTTTATGAGCCATTCGTTTGAAATAAAATTTGGTACATTTTAATATCGTCACCTTACTTATTTCGCGTGTAAATAAACAAAGTGAGGAATAAAAGCCGACGGAAGCTGTTTCTAAGCGTTCGATAAGAGGACGCCGACAAAAGGGTTAATACGTTTAGAACGTATAAATCAAGTAGCGTTGTTATCACAAGCACAATTAAGACATCGGCGCGGGCGCATGTATGGCCTTTTTCTCTAAATTAAGGAATGTCAGTTGAGTTTCTTTTTGTTTTTTGTTAACATGTAATAAATTATAAGTTTTTTCTTCTTATTTTTTAAGATTTTTTTGTTATTTGCAGGTAGGTATTTTAGCAGATAATGTAATGTTCATTTTAATAAAGAAAGCAGCTTCACGTTTTTCCTGCAAACCAGGATAGGCAGAGGCGATCTGGTGTCCAGACACTCCACTTTTCAAATTTTTATACCTTTTATCAAAATTCGAATACTAGTGGATAATTCGGTGTGACAATAAATTTATTTGGTACTAATGTAATACAACTATCAACATATTATATCAAGGAAGGTTTCTGTTTTTTTTCCTACTAAACAATTTTCTAAATAAGATCTTCAATTAGTAGCCATTGTGGCACAGCTAAAACGGTTCTTGTATTTCATGTTTATGAGTTTAAATGAACTAAAAGGAAGTCTCTGAAATATATAACATAACATACAGAGTATTTAAATCTATATGTTTCGCTGGTATGTTAAGAGTTCTACTACATTTTTTTTAATTAACCTAGTGATAAGATACTTCATTTTCCACCACCACCCAATTTCAAAGACATTGCCTTTTGACTTCAACGCCGCGCTTTGTCTTGTTACCAAGGTGAGGAAATAAAAATATATATTTAATTTCATCCAGTTGGAATCGAACCCACTACCGTCACGTTTACATTCAAAATGCCTACAACCTTATTTGAGTTCCCCATTTCATCACGTATTCAATACGTATTTATAAGTAATTTGTTACTTACTATATATAATTAATAGCACAGCATTTTTCTAATTAGATCTTATAAGTAATTAGAGCTATTTCCTACACTCGCGTATGTAAATCAATTAATCAGTGGACTTAGCTGGTTTTTTCCTTTCGGCAAGGTTCTTTAATTATATCATGTTCTAATAATATAGGCAATAACTTTAATCATCGTTCCGCTTTTTTAAAGTATTTCTACTTTATCATGGTAGCAGATTCTATTTCTGTTGAACTGGTTGATATTATTACTAATTACTGCTGCAGTTACTGAGTCAATTTGTTGTGCTTTTTTATAATACTTAAAAAATTGAATATCGCCACTCAACACGCAATGCCTCCTGAACTTGGCGGAAAATGGGGAACGGAGTGTCTTAACACTAGGTTGCCCTACCTACGCTGCTGTGTGTGAACCTGGTTTTCTTTTATTATCATTCACTTCTCTCAATATATAGGTATAATCTATGCTTGCTAGTACGCAACCTTTCCTAGGCGGGTACGACTCGCACTTGGCCATTTTTTTGTTTTAATTTTTTTATTTTTCCCTTTTGCTTGCCTTATATCCCTTATTCTATATACCATTAATTATAGCTGTAGGTGGTCTGTTAACATCCCAGATACTTACAAGAATTATTTTAAAGATGTTTTAGATACGTACAAACAAACTGGTACTGGCTTATGTAATACAACCTCTATTTTTTTAAAAGTTGCTTTGAAACAATTAACATGATGTAAGCCTTCCTTAATAAATCGACTATTCTGTATAAAAATATTTTTTTAACGAATCAGTAGCTCCTGAGATTATCGCATTCAACGAAACAAACTCTTTAGCATCATAATATTAAATAGCTTTTTATTTATTAATACCTCTAAATAATTATTGACAGCCAAAACGGATGGAAGTAATAAAACAAACTGGATACATGACAAAACTAAATTAGGTCCAACTAAATAAAATTCTATAATTCAGAATATTCTTGTTTTCTACATACTCGTAGGTATAGGCCTGGCACGACGGCGGTCTAATAAAGCGTGCGAAATAATTACATTCCTTAATAATTAATGTTGCAAGAAAAATTGTATGCCTTCCAGCGAAATGATATAGTATAAGGGTAGTTCTACACGTGCTTTTAAGTACTTTAGGGACTTACATATATTTATTTTGTCAGTATCGTAAATAGTACTGGAGAAATGGTACAATGATATAAAAAACGTTTAAAATAACCAGAGTAGGAAGAGATAATTTAACGCTAAGATACTCCATTAACCGCTTTTCTCCCAATTTCAAGGATAGTATATTCAAATGGCGAATATTTATTGTTATCAGAGTGAGGAAATAAAAATAATTATTTTTCAAAATTGGAAATGGAACCCAAAACAACACGCTTACAGTCAGATGCCGCTCCGCTTCCACACGACAGGTGGTTTCCCTTACAGTGCTGTAGATTTTATTTGTTTTTCTAAAAACTTTTAAGATGGATCATAATATTTTAAATAAGCCTCTTTAAACAAGTTCTCGGATATTTAAACAAAATTATAAAATATTGGCACACAACTGCTATTAAGAAAATTTATGACTTTGCTATTTTCTAATAATAAATTAGAAAACAAATCCAAATGGAATAGAAATTATTTTTCACGGATAATACTATTGTCCAATTAAAAACTTGAACTATCTGACATAACCTGTGTATAAAAGCCTTTACGCATAAACTTTTGATAGCATCGTAAGACCGCCGCCGGCTACCGGGCGGCTAAGCGACGATTACCCACCACTCCTCTTTTTTTCCAACCGATGCGAGATTATCGATAAAATAATTAAATGGTTACTCTCAAAATCGATCCCGAATCGAGTGTTGTTATCGGATGCGTTATTTGTTCGTTTTCGGCTGCGAGACTGGTTTTAGTCCACAATTTTGCCCGTTCTTTTATTTGTAGCTTTCTTTTTGGATATATTTTGTTACTTTTTTTGTGGGTAGTTTTTGGTGTGTATGGGTATTGTTGATGTTAGACGGTAGTGTTCATAGGTTTGATTCTAAAGCATGATTCATATTATATTAATATAGAAAAATCACAAATATATAACAACATATAAAATTATTATAGAAAAAACGTTACGTTGCGGGCGATTAGTCGAAATATAAAACGTAAAAAATATTCTAATTGTAATTTTATCATACAATAAATAGATAAAAAGTAAATCTAAACAAATAGTTATTAGAAAACATATTAGTTATTCGTGATTTTGCAAGTCGTCGCTTTTGTTCTTTTCACCACTCTACTTCTTATTAGAATGATTTAAAGAGACTATCTCTATTGTTTTAGTGATCCAAATAAATTACCATCTCCCACCGCATGACCATGCTCCAATTAATAAAATTATTGATTTAATGATATTATGGACAATGCATCCAAATGAGCGAGTACTATTTGGTAAACTTTAAGGACGAATAACAGGTGAATCTTAGTTAGAATCAAGTTCCAATAATAAAAATAAGAAAGAAAGAAGAAATTAAGCAATTAAAAAAATCCTAGGAAAAGAAAAAAAATACACATTGGTAAAACTATTATAAATTTTATTTGGTGACATGTACTCTCATGCTAGGTATATTTATAACGTTAGGCATTTACCTGTGGAAATAACTAAAAGATGTAAATGACAATTTTGAAGTATCATAAGCCCAATAGCCTTCCCCGATAAATAGACTATCCAATCCAGGTTCGATTCGAGGAAATATTCGCTACTCAACACGCAATTTCTCTTATCTCCAGAATCTTCAGGTTCCCAAGTTACCACTGCGTATGTGCATGATACAGGTGATACAGGGTGACGCTAAAACAACGTAGTTCCTAAGATCAACGCGTGCAACCAAACAAACTCTTCAACTTTATAATATTAGTATAGATATACATGTACGATAAAACCTGATGTATTCGTATAATTAAAATAAATTACCCTTATGAAAGCTCAATGTATAACAATTAATGTGTTTTGAATAATGAATATGTAATATTGTGTTTTTTTAAGTATATTATGTCGTATGCTTTGAAATCGTACATTATTTGCAATTTTTTATTCTTGTTAAAAGAGACGAGTTTTTAAAACTTTTTTTTTGCTTCACGCTGTAACCCGCATAAGGGAGGGTAGACAGAGGATTTAGTTTTAAGATACTCCTGTCTCTAATTTCCGCCAAATTTTCGAGACATGGTTGCGTTCAGAAAATTTCACCCACAACCATCACTTTTATTCAGAAGAAAGTTCAGTCACTCAAGTTTAAAATAGATAACAGATTTTAACATCTTTTTACCTTAGATGGAATAAATTTTACTTTTGTCTATAGAACAATATGTTGAACTTTTAAAATGTAATAATGAATAATTTCTTAGAATCTTATGAGATTTTTTTAAGCTTTACGCTGTATCTCATATAAATAACAGGGTATAAAGAGGTTAGTGTTAATTAGCGCACAGTCGAGTGGGAATCAAACCTCTAACCGTCGCGGCCTTTTATTTTCTTATAAGAAAACCGTCAATAATAATTGTCAAATAAATCGAAGACCGCATATAGTTTCCAAAAAATGGAACTGAATGTGTAGTAAACAATTCAATTGCCATCTTAGATAAGACTCTAGCTTTTAACCCAAATAACTGCAAGATTCCAAACAATATTATTCACATCCTCGCATCCTTACGATATATAAAAATCCTATAAAAAAATATAAAATTAAAAAAAAAAACATCGTCTAGGTACAATTACAATCGTACAGATAACAGAATCCTCGTTAAGAAACATATTTAAGCTTGGATTCAATTAAGTTTTGACATGTATACTGCAAGCGGCGAAGACGGTGCGCAGTTATACCGCCATTTTATGTTACTTCAACCGAATGATATTGAATATCGAATGATTATTTTGATATCGATATTGATAGATTTAATTAAAGTTTTGATTTTTTTTTAAATCAATTAAAGTTCATTAGGCAGTTTTTAATGTGTTTAAAGAGGTCGGTATTCAAGGATGTGTTTGGCTGCGAATGATCGTATTTTATGCAAAATGTACTCTACATATAATATTTTTTATATTTGTAAAGTTTTGACATATTCCTTCACGAGTTTAATAAATAAAAACTAATACAATAATAACATTTCAATGAGAATAATTTAATAATATTTTTAAGTACAAAAATCTATAATAGTTACTTCAATGTTCTCCTTTTAACATTTTAAAAGTGTTATTCCACACTAAGGAAATAAAAACTTGAACGGTTCAAAAACTTCGTTAAAATTCTTATATATTTTTAAAAAAATAATGTTATCCTTGTCAGTACTATCTGCACAATCATTATAAATGGCGCTACTCTACATAAATATTAGCAAAGGTATACTATACCTTATTTATACTATTGAGTATGTTAAACATACAACCGTGTTACGTTGAAAATTAATTTGTTTTACCTATACGTTACAGAAAATATATCTGTAATTAAAAAAAAAAACATTTTTAGCATAATCTATTAAACATTTCCAGAATTCAAGTCCTGACTACCTCATCACAGCAGCTCAATGTTATCACAAAATTGTATATAATATATAATTCATGATAATAGAATTATTACAAGTGTATCAAATTCAGTTTGTTAGATTTTTTCAGCTTCACGTTGTACCCTGCAGATAGCAGGGTAGGCAGAGAGAACATAGTGTCAAGAAACTCAGTTCTCATTAAGACAGGTCTGTTTTCCACTTTCCTCAGAACTTTTAATAAATTGCGCTTTAGGTGGCGAAACTCAACGCTTTGCCTCGTTACCAGAGCCAAGGAATCAAAATATTAAATATTGGAATCCCACGAGCGGCAATCCAATCCACAACTCTCTCGTTTACTGTCGAACAATTGTGACGACGGTATCATTTATACATTTTATTAAATAGATACAACTACGTCGACCTAATTCAAAAGCGTGTTAAAAAGGCTCTACGCACATTTCTACAATAAAATAGGTATAACACAAAAACTATTTCCAAATAGTTCAAAAACAGTAAAATATAAAACATTCGTCACATAAAATAACCGTATTTTCGTCTATTCATCCAAAATGTTGTATTGAAACAAATAAATGCAATACAAAAAATACATATATATAAAAAATACGTTTTACAGCCGTCAAGTGGCACTGTACAGTAATTTGTTTATAAGTAATTTGCATAAATTTCAACCCTTCAACAGGACAATATGTCGTTTTTATTGGGCCAAAAAAACGCGAACGGTTGCTGACGATTTCTTTACTAGCTGGTGAAAGCCGGACCTGAGTTGGAAAAAATATTGGACACAGCATGTTGTTACGAATAGACTAGTAATAACTTGGGTTTCTCCTTTTAATAATTATTTTTATAATTTAATAATTATGCTTATATTTTTATTACTAGATATATTAATCATCCTTTTTATATTAAAGGTAGCAAGAAGCAAAATATTTTTGAGCTCCACCGTTCAACATGCGATGTCTCGAATTCGAAAAATTGAAGAAAAGATAGAGAATGAAGGAATATGGAGAATAATGTGTTATGACATTTTAATTTCCTTTTTGTTGGTTAAGTAAAGTGTTATTTTCTGAGTAATTAATTACGTTTATTATGTGATATAGATAATTTATTAAAATATTATTATATATCCCATAAAAATATCCCATATTATATAGATTGTCTATGAATAAAATTATTTTTATCCTAACTTTATATTTATTTTTAATATTGTAACGTACAGGCGTCTTAATACTAGGTTCCCAGGTTCCCTCTGATTAACCTGCTATATGCAGGAAACAGCGTAAAGCTAAATAATAATAATAATAATGTTATTAGTTAATACTTAAAAAAAATATTAAACATAAAATCGTAAATTTATTCACAATTCATGTAAGTATTATCTGCATAATTATTGATAACACGAAAATAAATGAAATGCTATTTTTATACATTTTACTTTCCGATAATTTGTAATTATCGAAATGTAAAACGTGTAATATAATTTTGAAGAAGAAAATAAAAACGATCTCAAAATATTCTTTGATAAGATTTTTTTAATCGACTAAATTTTATTTATTAAAAAAATATATATTTTTGGTCATTAATTGTAATTTAATTTCTTAAAATATGTAAAATAGTTAATGCTTCTCTTCTAAGGCGATTAATTCATAAAATCATTTCAGAAGGTGCCTCAACTTAACGCCGCGCTTCGCTTACCAAAGAAGGGAAAAGAAAATAAGCAAGAACCCACAACCAACGTGTTTACAATCAGGCGTTATCCCAGTGCGTCATAATAGCCTTAAATTTTATTTATTCCTGATTTTCAAAGAGAAGAGAGAGAAGAGAAAAGATCAAATCTAATACATACACTAATAGTAGCATTTAGAAAACATGAGTCGAATTTGTTACTATTACCATTATGCAAATTGTATTAAAAAGTGTTAATTTAATACAAACTCAATGTATTTCGAGCAACCTGTATACGGTAAATAATATGAAGGTAACAGCAATACTTTTTGCTAACTTAACCCTTTCTCATAATTTGAAATGTAGGTAATATTCAACATTATTTGTTTTGGACGGGCGCGTCGGTACTAAAAAGCCGACTTTGACAAAAAAATACAATAACAATTTACTCTAGTTTGTTTTTTTTTTGCTACATGCTGTATACAGTGAAAGAGTATTTTTTTATAAGTTCTTTTAATGTTAACGTTTTATTAGTTGTGGGTATCTTTTTTTGTTAAAGTGTCATAAAGTGGTCAAAACTAGAACAACATTTTTTTATCCTTCATTTCTTTATTTAACATTTCCTATTAAGATAGGACGTACTTTGAAGGTGATGTTAGTAGAATTATACCGAAATGGAGAGAAAAGAGTCCGGAGAGTGTAAATTAGCTCCTTGAACCTACACTAGAATTGCAAGTTTCAGGCACTGCTCTAAGGTCCTCTATTGCATTGCCAACTACGATTTAAATATGCCACAATTCTACTAGAGACTTCGCCCGCGTAGTTAAAAGTTTCTGGACTACGTGTACCCAACCAAACAAATTCTTCAGCTTTATATATCAGTATATATTAATAAGTTATTAATTTTAATAATATTCAATAAAAAGTCAACGATTACAATACATGTTCAATCAATCTCTTATTACGATATTTATCTTAAGAAAAAGTTGTTTAATATATTCGTGTTGATATTATTAAGAGTCAATAAAACCGCAATCACTGTTATTAGCTTCTAAATATTTGATTTTGAATGAGCTTCGCCCGCGGCTTACATTTTATTAATATTTAATGCTACACAAATTTATGTTTATATTTGCATTAATTTGTCATTATAATTCTAATACATTCTTTTGTTCGACACTTGTCGTACGCACAGTACAGTTAGGGCAAAAAACACAAGAAACGGTGGACAAAACTGAGAGACAATGATGGACAGCGGTAGCAAGCTTTAAAAAACGTCCTAACGGTTCCAATTTTTTAACGACATTCGGAGTTTTAACCCTTTATTGAAAAAATCCGTTAGTCCCAACAAAGAAGCTCCAATAGATTATGCAAAAACCGTAGCTCGTCCTTTTCACTGTATCAATTCCCATGCTTATAAAAGACTCAACGGCAATCGATATTCACAAAGATGACACCTTGTTTGAATATTCACATCTTCCCATGGAATGTTCCGATCGATCCAAAGGGTTAGGGCGATGCGTCGTAGGCAAATTCGATTATCTCCGAACCATTCTCACGCATCCCGATATAGAATAATAAATCTTTGCATACAAAACGTTATAAAAAACTCTATTAAAGAAGAACTATCTGTGACCCTTCACAAGGAACCGCGCACCCAAATTAAACGCTAGGACAAGTGCAACCAGAAAGGACCGTATTTATTGCTCCCGGAATCCATACAATTAAATGGGGTACTTTATGTTACGGTTGCGATTTTTTTTCCATACCTGCAAGTCGTAACCCTCGTCGACAGTTTATTTGCATTTTTTTTATATTATTCCCATTGAAATAGTATCTTAACCCTATTGAATAATGTCAGGGGTTAGGTTGCACTTAATATTCAAAAAGGGCAGGTACATTTCTCTTAATATTCTCGCATAAATTATAGTCAGGTACATTTTGGCTTATTGTTGTTTCGCGGGGGGTCGATTTTTCAAAGGTCGTAATGTATTTCGTGACAAAGAACGATTTTGTATGTTATATTTTGAGTGCAAGGTCTAATATTGTGTTGCTTTTAGACGCGATCTTTGATTTTTGACCCGCGAAGCAAACGGATCCGCGACGCTATACTTCCTGAATGCGTTAACCCGTTTCCTTTGTAAGAATTTATGCAAAAAAGTCTACCCATCCTATTTTTTTATTCAATAAAATTTAGGGGCTATGCACATTATGCAAATGTGATCATAAATTTAGGTGTGACATATAAGGGGTGGGAATACGTTCTTTCACACATTGTAATAAAGGTGATTTTTGCATATATTTGTTTAATAATTTCGAAAAATTGTAAACAAATAAGCGATTTTTTTTCTCAAGACTGGGTCGCTGATATTTTTTTCTCAGGACTCAGTGGGTTTACCGTTACGGCGGGAGTTTTAACGCTTGTTACCTTTTTTTATTGTGGAGTGACATATGAACCGGTGGCGGTAGGATTTGAATATGTAATTACTTCCTTTACGGTTTTCGGAAACGAGCCGAGGCCTTTGCTTCGAAACACCTTCGAATTAATACGTGATTGGCCTGCGATGTGTACGAACAAAGAAATATGCTAGTATGTTACGACCAGCTTAAGATGGGATTTTACGGGGTTTTTTTTTCTTATAATTCGACAGTTTTTTGTATTTTGTCGTATAACAGTAATTTGCTGAGCAAGTAGGTATAGACTTTTTTGTCAATGATATGTATCTTGAGGACTCGGGAATAATTAATTACATATGTTTACAAGGTAAAAAGATGCTTATAGAAAAATATGTAGTTAGTACCTTACTGCAGTATTGTTATAATATAATACGTAAATTTTATATATAAGAATATATCAGTTTTACAATAATATCACTCTCGATAAGAATATGAACCTAGGACTACCAAATCAGACAACTACCAATTGCGCAACAATCATTTTGAAAATCGATTTCAAATATCAATATATCATACTTCATACCAATACAAAAATTCCATAAAAGGTGCATGACAAGAAAATAAAACTGAAATTGCAAATTCTAACGCCGGGTGCATTACAGCTGCCGAGTGCATGTAGAGAAACAAAACAAATAAATCAATAATCATTATACTCCTATACTATCAATATCTACATACATACATTTACATATATGCAAATTTTCATACAAAAAAAGTCGTTACCAATACCTTATTTAAATAATTAGTCGATAAATCATCGATTATAGGCAATAGTATAGAAATTATATTGTAAAGCATATTTTGTTTATTCATTTTCCAGGTGTAAGTTTTAAGTTAGTAACCCTTTAGGCTCAGTAAGAAGGTGCCGTTGGGTCGTAAATTCAATTATTTAGTAGCAAATTATTAATATTTTAGCCTAACCCTATTTTAAATTAAAAAAAAATGTTAATTATTTCTTACCTTTTTCAAATTAGCTAAAGATTTAATCGTTGCAATAAAAAAGCTTAACGAAAGCTTCCGTTCAATCACAACAATACATTCATAGCATTTTTTTTAAAACAAAACGGTATGGATTTCACAAAACTTGAATCGTTAATATATTGTTAACGGATCCTATAATTATATTAGGTTTATTACATACATCCGCGTACAAATTGCTTATAAGGCGATATGTATCGAGCTCCTGTGCGTTGAAAGTCCAAATAACCAAAGGAACGATAAATCCACTAAATAATAGTTATCGAAAAATAAGCTAAAACATAATTGTCAACCGGAAAACATAAAAGCGTTTTAAACTGTCGAGACAATAGGACTGAGACAATGGGCCAAAAGGGCCGAAGGTGGACGTTTTTTTTTTAGAAAAAACTCAATTTTTTTGCAAAAAAGCTAAAAATCTGTTTCTTTTTTTAGTAACGGTATGTTTGTTCTGTTTTATCGGTTTATCTCTTGAACTTGTACTAAAAAAGTTAACTCGTAAACATTATAGTAAGATCTAAGTTGACTAAGGTTTTGACGATTGTTAAATATATTGCATTTTAAAAAGATCTTCTGATAATAAAAATATTAGTTTAGTAGAGAAAAAAAATATACATTTTCGTTATTTAATAGTTTCAATCTTTCTGGGGGTTCCGTTACTCAAGAAGAAAAAACGGAACTCTTACAGGATCACTTTGTTGCCCGTCTGTCTGTCAATAGAATTTATCTCCAGATCGTGGCAAGCTTCTAAGTCAATGCAATCTAAATATGAAATTTACCCAGAAGTACGAGATTGTAGTACAAACGGAAATTTATGTTTAAATTATAAACAAAAACTATAAAAAAATTATAATTGTAGTTCATTCCATACAAAGTGGTGAAAACTGAACGGTAGGTGAGTCTGACTCGCACTTGACCAGTTTTTTATTTCTATTAGCCTTGCGCTAAACCTTTACCTTATTTCTTAGCCTTGAAAAGATAGATTCACACTGTATTTACAGTGAACAATACAAATTACGTATGTACCTACATATGTACATACAATTAATCGAATAAGATATTGCTTAAATTAATTTTATAGACGAAAAATAATTTATTTATATATTTTTTCCAGCTTCACGCACGAACATAGAGTCAAAACACTGTGCTCTGCTTGGCGTCCGAATTAGAGGCATTACGTGTTGAGTTGCAGAACTCAACCACGCGTTTTATTTTTCCAGAGAGAGAGGAAATGAAAAAAAAAATAAGGCCCCGAACCATTGATCGATCAAGCCCACAACCATCGTTTACAGGCAGATACTGTCCCACTCTGCCGTGACAACAATAATTTTAATTATTGATATATTACTTACATATGTACAGATAATATTATGAATGTATTATAGATATTTTTTTAAATTATATAATTAGTACATATGTATGTACATTCAGAAGATGCACATGTATATAGTTTTCAAAATTATCAATAAATATAAACGTATATAAGTTAGCAATTTACGCTAACAATTGTTAGAAATCTTGTTATTTATATGTAAATTACGAAACCGGGACCCGCAACCCGCGACCTGCGACCTAGGGAGGCTATCCGATACCGATTTTTAGGGTACACTGTGACATTGTATAAAACGACTAAGTATTTGAGGCAGACTCAGTGTTCATTGTAAAAAAAGCAAAAGGAGTAAAGCTTATGTTTAAATTTTTTTGTAATACCAGTTTGTATAAATAAAATGCGGCGTTCAGTTCCGTTAACGATATTTGGATTATATTTATGGAAATCTAACTACACCATCACTTGTTATTTATATAATATACATAAATGTGAAATATGTGCTCCTTTTTTTATTTCTATATTTTTTTTTATGAACTAACTTGGGAATTAATAAGGTATTATCCACATGTTCGAAAAAAAAAAGAAGGTATTAAGGTGGAAGGTGTTTCTAACGTATATGTGTGTAGCGGGCTATGATGAAAAAATGTTAATTATAGTGTTATTTTTAAAAGAATAATGAAAGTAGTATTTTTATATTTATCTCCCTCTCTTTTTTTGTGTCATTATCTATTTCTTCTCTATTATATTTGGTGTGAAATAAACTAAAAAAAGAACGTTACACATAAAATAATTATAAATAAAAACAAAAATAAGCAGAACCCTTATCTAAAATTGAAGCGCTCACACTTAACCCTTTTTTTCCAACATGACATTGGAGTAGTTTAAGCATTAGCAATGCAAACGAGTTCAGTTAGTATTTCCGTTCAATTGACAACCGATGATTGAATGTATTTGTATATTTGTATGTATGTGTATATTTGTATGTATGTGTGAGACTATTTTTATAGGGACGATAGATGGCGGTAGTTTTGTATAGTTATAGATATATAATAATAGCGTCTGGCTGTAAACGCCATGGTTGTCGGTTTGATTCCAAATTGATTGTTAGCAATTTATTTATATTTAAATATTCTAGCGGAAGCATGGCTTGGAGGGTTGAGTTGCGCCGGTTAATACCTAATTACTTGAATTTTAAATAATTTCTTGATTTTTAAAAACATAACATGCTTTTTATGATAATAAAAGTAAATAATTCGCAGAGTATTCTCAGTGTAAGCGCAAAAGTTGCGGGTTTGGTTCCCACTGTAAGGGCAATAAATTAGTCGAAAAGTAAGGAAGTGTTCTAACACTAATTACGCTATTGCCTACGCTGTTATATGCGAGATACAGTATTATTTAAAAAAATTAAACAATTTTTATTAAGTACATATTTACACGACTAAGAATAAGGAGGCATCATTCTGCGGTCAACTTTAACCGCAAGTGACGCACGCTACTTGTCTCTACACGCATTGAATACATAAGTTATTATTTTTATTGCTTAAATTGTTTAAAATTCTTTCATAGTACAGTTTATGACGTTTGTGGGTTCGATTCCCATATTATATTCCTAGTGTTAATTTCATCTCTATCGAAAGAATGTAGAGAACAGTGTACCTACTGTCGTGTCGTGTATTTTTACTTAACATTAAGTAATCTTCCTTGACGAGCAAATAGGTAGATATATGTACGAGTATATACAGACATGCTACATATATTAATAAAATTGCGGAATATAAAATAAAAAAAAATATTAACTGGACAATTTTTTTCTTAAGTTAGTTAGTCGTTAGTCTAAGAACGTTTTCCAAATAAAAAATACAAAAAAATCAATAAAAAATAATTTAAATTAAAATAACTTTTAACTTTACATATATGCAAAAGTAAAATAGATAAAAGAAAATATAAAAAAAAACACTATAAAAATGTTACGACTAAATGCAATTTATGTGTTTGTTTGTTTTATAACGCGCAAAAAATAACAAAAGTAACTTCATCATAATTTAACACTTAACTGATTCAACGCTATCGTGGTTAAGTAAAAACATAATTGTACCGTCGCGTTAAGCTTCACTTAATAGTAATGTAAAAATATGTTTATAACCGATTTCAAATAAATGGAGGTTATAGCTTGACGCGTTAATTATGGTTGTCTTTTTTTAACTTAGATATATACTAAGTTAAAGAACAATCCAAATTTCATCTCAATCCGTTCAGTACTTTTTGAAATATGAGTTCATTACATGTAGATCAGTAGATAGAGGTATTTGAAATCGGTTATTTTTTTTAACGACTTAATTTTTATTGACTCAGACGAGCTTCCAATTTAAAGCCGAGCTTAATTTTGCAATGTCTTTGAATATGTGAAAAGTGAAAATATGGCTTAATTTGTTCTATCACCAAAATTACCTTTTGAATAGAATTTAATTCTTCATCTATTATACCACCAATTTTTTTTTTCCAGTCGCGTTTTCAGCCACACTTTGAGCCCTTGCGCCACGACTGGCCTCCTATATTATTATATACCACCTATATTTTTTATTTATATCTTAAATATAAACATTCCTCCCAGATGCGATTCCACTCATGACCTTTGATTGAATAAAGTAAACATTTCTGCTTCCTCAAAATAATGTCAAATATTCTCGACCCGTAAATATTGGAAATAGACAATACTTCTATGTAAATTTAACCAAGCATTACGTTTATTTTAACCTGACCTCAATTATATTATTAAAAAAGTGTCATACTAAACCTAAGGTTCAATACAATACGTCCCCTTGTTTGATGGAAAAATTGTACAAACTATTGTGGGCTCAACAAAAGGCACAGAATTCTTAAGAAACTCAGGAGGGGTGCTCCAAAGAATATTATTTTTATTGAAACCTAATAATCTGTTCAAATTTTCGTTTAAAATTATTGATAGTCATCGTTTTTATTTTAGAGCTAAATTATGAATTATAAACATATCTAAATATATAATTTATATATATTTATCTATATATATATATATATATAATATGCAACCGTCGCATATACAGTTTACAATTATTGTGTTAATCCATACCTACATATATTCTAAATTCGAAAGTAACTCTGTATGTCTGTCTGTCTTTTACGCAATCAGGGCCAAACCACTAATTTAATTGTGATAAAATACTCATACTCATAATCTAGGGATGAACATAGGATATTTTTTTTCTAATATTTGTAATATTTTCGATATATACCAATATATTAAAATACTTATTAATTTGACATGCAATTTATTCCGCCATGTTAATAACAACCGTCGCTATGCGACCGTTGCTAAGCAACGATTTGCAAAGTTTGTTGTTAGAAAACGTCACCCAAAATGAACTTGCTAAACGCATCTCTCTATTGAAAACTGAAAATAATTTCATAAATATATTTAATAAATATTCGTATAGTTCAAGCGGGCGTAGCCCCGTTCCGGTCCACTAGTATATTCATAACATAGAAGCATAAGTAAAGATTTAAAATAAAATAAAAATATTCACATATAAGGCCAAAAATAAGCGCACACGTCACCGTGCGTACGCGCAGATATTTTTGTCACATTACCATCACAAAACTGTTACGGCTAAATTGCAATAGCAAATGTATATTCATCGCCTTCAATGTCTTACTTCTATTGTGTGCGTTGTATGGACCAGCTTATCTTGATCTCTTTTTAGCAAAAATTATATGAAACATGTGATACTTCGAAGATCAACTTACAATGGAATGATGCACAAAAGGCCATTTATAAAATGACTAAAGCGATACGTGCAGTATGAGTTAACAGTCTATACGTTTAATTTTAAGCCTTCTCATATATTTTTATTTGTTTTTAGTAACACGCTTTACCTCTTGTGAGACAGATAGAGAGAACGCAAAAAAACCGCGGTCACTGCATGTTTCTTTCTGCCCGTGAATTATCATCAATTTTTTTATACAAACCCTACTAGGGGGGACCTTATGCTGTCGACGTGATCGTTCTCCGTTTTCATACGTTTGTTTCTTGTAATATAAGCAGAGAAAATAGATATGATAGTCCGTTTTTCTGCTATCCATCTAACAAAGACATTTCATACATATGCAATATCAAAATGGTTGCTCCACAAATAATGGGGAAAATAAAATGATAAGTTTCATATTTGTGTGACTATTTAGATTTATGTAACAGAATAAGCCAGGCAAAACATAAAAACTAATCGGTCATTTACATAGCAGGTGATTAAAAAATTCCATTATAACCTATCTCTTAGACGAAATACACAAAAGCTCACCATCAGTCCTCTATCAGATTTTTGGCTTCACGCTGTATCTTGCACATAACAGAGTAGGCAGAGGAAACCTAGTGTTAAAACACTCCGTTCCCATTTAAACTCTTGCGTTCCCCACTTTATGCCGAATTCAATTCTCTATCAGATAAGGGATGTCAAAACTTTATACAGATGTTATTTAAGAAATCGGCCTCAAAACGGGACGCTGATCCATCAACATCACGTAATGGCTTAAAAAAATAATTATTGATAGATTGGCCTCGAGAGAAAGTCATCAAGTTAATTAGTACTTCGAGGCGTGCTGTGATTTATGTTATTTAGAAGCGTTTTCAAATTTATTACGGGTTGGTCTTAATTAAATGTATTTAATATATCTTATCTTTACATTCCAAGATGGTAGAAAACTTAAAAGATGGGAGGATTAAATAAAAACCATTGTGGGGTCTGTTATGGTCCAGAACTGCCATAGACTGGAAAGAAAGGAATAGAATGCATGAAAGCTTTATTAGAATTAGGCAAACAGATACAGACAACAGAATAAAATCTCAGTAAAGGCTTTTTTATGTTTGGTTAATTTTAGTTAATATTTATCATCGCTGTAGCTTTCAGTTTAGTCTGCGTTACAACAATAAGACTGTCAACACAGTGGTGCTATCCGATATCGAAGGTGAACCTGTAGTTCAAGATAATAATCCCATCTTATCATATGAATATAGAGAATGATTTTTTTTAATAACCCATTAACTAAAAAGCAGTCGAATTAAAGACTACGAAAAAGTAAACAACAATTATGTAAACGCAATATAAAATAGGATATATCACCAAATTTCGACATCTTGTGTAACTTTGATAGATAAATTAAAATAATTATCGATTGATTTTCTACAAATGATGATAGTAACGCTCTCTCTAAGACTTTCGCGAATATAATTGATTCGACCTCTCAACCTGTGGGTTAAAAATGGATGTTTTTCAATAAATGTTAAATTTCACTTTATTTATGGCGTACTTTAGATAATAGTTTAAGTGGTTAAATGTAGAGAATGGTATATATTTACATATAGGTATTAAAGTTTTCCGTTACTGAGTGACTTACAAATGAAAATACTGGAGTTGGAAAGGAGAAATTTATCGTGTAGGTTAACGTAGTATGTAGGATACTGAGTGAAGGTAGAGTGATAAGAGAGAATTTCTTTAAATTCCTACGAGAGAGAGAAAAACGAGATCTTCCATTTTATGTCTTAATGTTCACTCAAGCACAATAGACGGCGACGACTACTAATGGATAAAAACATTATTGTGAAATACTGCTCATTAATATGTATATTGAAAGATACTTTAAGATATTTCGCTATAACAAGATTTGAAGTTTATAACTAAAAAGTCCGTTATTATTTAATTCTTCAATAATATATTTTATTTATTTTTTTTGATTCGATACTAAGGCAAAAGCGCGGTGTTGAGTTCCGCCGCTGAACACGCAATGCCTCGAAACTTCAGCGGAAAGGGGGGAACAAAATATTTTAACACTAGGTTCCCTCTGCCTACCCTGCAATATGCGGAATACAATGTAAAGCTGACAAAAAAATAAAAAGTTTATCGAATTACAAATGTTATTCGTCTCAATTTCTAAAGTTTATTTCTTACGATATTTTGTTTTGCAAATAAATCTTTTAGTAATGAATATGTAAATAATTAAACGACTTCTTCAATTTTAAATTTATTTATTAGATGTTTAATTATTAAATGTTTAAGTTTAATTATTAGATGTTTAATTATTAGATGTTTAAGTGCAATGTTAAAAAGACTGGGGGTGGCCTCGCTTGAACTTCAAGAACATAACATAATCTGATACTAAAGAAAGGCCATGTAAAAAACAAGAGGAAGAATATATGAAGAGGTTGATGACAGTCGACGAGGCGAAAGAAGTATGCAGAGTCTGAAATATTAGGTGCTCCGTTATCTTTGGCTACCCCGCTAGGGATGGAGGGAAGGCGAAAAATTCACTAAATATATCGTTCCATTTTTTTTAAAGTAGAAACTTTTAAACAAGTCCGCACTTATCACTACCAGTACTACGAGCTTTAGTGTTTTATATAAATTTAAAAAGGGAGCGAGGGAATCTTCGCTTTCAAGACACCCTACTTGCATCATAAACACACTTATCTAAAAAATAATTATTATAATAAGTTATAATGTTCTATTATATATAATGATATTATATAATAAGTAGAATTTCGTATAATAATTTAACTTTATATAATATTTCATAATAATTGCCCTTCTATTGTTACTGTAAAGCAATGGCCACTTTAAGGCACAAGTTCTGCAACGACGGTTGACTGCGCTGTTAAAGGTTGCCAACCACTGGTTATATATAAGTAAAATTAGGATGAGCTATGCTATAATATTATATTTTGTGCTTTACACTTATGGAAAACATACTTCATTTTATATTAAAGAGATTTATATGACAGAGAACACTGTTTACTTTGGAGAACAGTATTTAAATAATAAAGCAATATTAAAAAAATGGAAGGCTCCCCGAAGACATGTAAAAAGAGGTTGACGACAGTAGTTGAAGGAAAACAGATATGCAGAGACCATAGCGATTGGCACTCCGTCCTTTCTAACTAACCCTACTAGGGATAAAGCGTAAATTAAAAAAAAAATCAATTATTATTACAAAAAGCTCCACAGTTAAAATCCAAATCTTATCTAGCACTGTGCATATCACTTAACAAGACACTATACTAATTAACGCAGCCATCACACAAAAATACACGTCAGCTTGTAATCTCCGTAAATAATAGCCATAAAGTGAAGTTATTGTTTTATTATTTCGTTATTTTACTTCACGATGAGCGCGTCTATGTTTTTGGATGATAAAAATCATTAAAAATAATATATTTGCCGTGTACAAGTTATTATGATGATTGTTTTTTACTTTTTTTTATGTTTAATTATTATATTGTTACTACGTACTGCTATCTGGGTTATGATTTCAAATCTTTGGAGGATTTTTCATTAAATAAGTAGTAGTTTTCAATGTCGACGGGTTCTTCTAGATTCATTACCAAATTTTTCATCAATTTTTTCAATCAAACGCCTGTCTGGTAGTCAACAGTACACAATTTCTCGAAAATTGGACAAAAATTGCGAAAGGAGTGTCTCAACACTATATCCCCGCTGCCTATCCTGCTATGCGGGAAAAAGCGTGAAGCTATTTTATTTGCTTAAAAAATCGTTTCAATAGTGGAAGCTTTTATATTCAATGCCTTTAAATGCAATATTCTCATTAAAACAGTACCGTTTAGCTTTAATTTCAAAATATTTTGGTTTAATTTCATCACTCCTACAAGTTTTTAATTCTAATCAGCGAAAGATAATCATCTAATTGCTCTAAAGCGGCATATTTCATGCACGCTCCGTTGAGAGACGCCAGTTTTTGAGCGTTGTTGCCAAAAAAATTATGATCTGTACAATTTTTCACTAAAATTCTATGTTGTTAAGTTGCCCTCGTAAGTTGTAGGTAGCCTTGTTCTTTTTTACCGTTTTATTTTATGATACTTGTTAGAGAACATTACGTAGGTTTTTAGATCATTAAAATATATTTTAATTTTCAAGGAAAGATAGAGAAGATTTATTGGTATATCTCTCTCTTCTCCTGATGCCACTTGGATTAGGAGAAAAGAGTGATATATATTTTCCTTATCTTAAAATATACTTCTAGTGCATTACATAACCAATTTTAGTAGAATTTTTTAATAATTATTCTGACAGTAAATATTACTTGAAATAGAAGCTATACTTAGGTAAGCCAACTCTATAGAAGCGTTAAATTGCAAACAAGTTTTACAATTTAAACAGTATCAATAACACAGCAGCCCTAAATTTTACATATTTCAGCAATCACTCAATCAAAGGTTGCAGGCGATGAATATTTAATTAACCAGACAAACATTATTACCAATTATGTCGAAGTTTTCAAATGCCTTAGCAACTGTTAATCTAGTCTTAGCCTAAACATATTTAGTCTAAAGAAAATTAGTAAATGTACCTAATTCTAGTAACATGATGTGTCCTTATTTTAGCTAGACGCTATATTCTTCATGTAGTAGGGTAGGCAGAGGGAACCTAGCCAAAATTAAGTGGTGGAATTCATCGCTGCTCTTTGTCTTGTCATCAGAGAGTATGTAGAATATTCCGTAATAAGAAAACTTCTCATAACAGATTCCATAACATATTGAAAATGAAAAGAAGAACACCAACATACCTAAAGAGAAATCAACTTAACAAATTTCAAGATCTCACCTTTTCCTAGATAGGCTAGACTTATAGCTAGACCAAAAGTTATAACTTCTACATAATTATATTGTTTTTTATTTGACCTACGCCGTTGGCAACTCGCAAAAAGTTTCACGTCACGGAGTGATGGCGACCGGTTTTTGCCTAGTTTCGTTGCGTGAAGCGACTACCCACTTTCGTTATTACAACCTCCTAATATGGCGCTCGTACGGAGCTATTCTCCGTTTCGATTGATCGACTCGTTTTTTTATACGTGTACAATTGTTTACTTGTTCGACGTGTAATTGTTGTTTTAGGGTTGCCACGTTAGTGTTGTGGGAAATTATTATTGATAATGTTAATTAAATATGTTTTTTTAATAAATTTCCATATAAGAACGTAGCATGTGAATATGAACTTCTGGAAACATTCAGTCACGCACTTGTGCCCTGCGCCACGACCCTGGTTTCGAAGCTTAATGTTATATTTTTAAAAAATTCGGACTTGTCCCATAATGCATATAAAAATGATTTTCTAAAGAATGTTCATACACAATTATGATAGTCACTCGGTGTTAGCTACTGGTAGTATAATAAATAGTTATAATATTTTCATTATATTAATATATGGCGTCGGTCTGTCGCTAGATGCCAAGTAGGAACTTCAGCCATCACGTCGCGACCATCACTCAAGTGTGAACGACCTGGTGACAATACGTGACGTCAGCCAGGACGAATGTGGTACAAAGGTTTTATCTATTTGGCATGATACATATTTGCCACAAGTCCTCTTTGACAATATTGCTTTGACTGTCTGTTTGTGAGTATAAATCAAAATATGAATTGGGTGTTAGCTTGGGAGAGTCAATTCGATTGTTAGAGTTCCGTAGCCTATTGGTTGAACACAGAATTGTCGATAGACCTGTCCGTATGTTACAACCGCTTTATTTCGACACTTTTAAAATTACTCAGTTGAAACTAAGTAAGCGGATGCAAGAGCGTTTTTACGTATGTACTAGAAGGGATACATGGATTTTTTATCAAGCTCGTATGTGCACAGTATCTATAAATAGGTATTTAATTACTTTCAGGTTCCTAAAACAATTTTTATTAAATTTAATTATTTGAAAATTAGACACGTCCAAAGTGCTGTAAAACTCATTTAGTTTAGTCATTTAAATTCATTTAGTAGTCAAAACATTTAGTACTCTCTGGCTACCCTGCAAGAAATATTGCATGGATCTAAAAAATAAAGAAAAAAAATCATCACATATGCTTTGTCCATAATTTCGAGGCAGAGGGAACCTTGTGTTAAAACACTCCGTTCCCCACATTCCGCCGTATAATTTAGACTATGCGCTTATATTGAAATAATCCAAGTATATATAGGTATTGTGTATAGATACAGGTATTATATTGGTATTGTTTAAGCCATCTATACATTTAATCGATCGCAATTATAAGTCCTCTCATACTGGCCGCTAATAGCCGATTACAATTAATTGAAATAATTGTCGTCGACACTTTAGACGTCACGTGTCAAACTCTGAACGTCAGAACGAAAAACTTTCTAAACTTGTTCAAGAACATATCACTCACTATTGACAGGTAAAAAATATTTCATAGATATCTTGCACTTTAAAATAAATTCACTTATTTGCTTTAAATAAATGAAATATTTTTCATGATATTTTTTTTTATTTTAAAAAAATAAAAATAAGCTCGAGTGGCTTATAGTAACCTCTGTAGTGATCCACTATCAATCCTGGCTCCATCATCAGACCAGCTCGATGGCACTATAATATTGTTGTATTATCTAAGCGACAATAACAGTTCTTGTCATATATCTTCCACCTACAGACAGCGATCAGATACATTTTTATTATATATAGAAACATAATATTACTTATAATTTTATCATATTTTTTCAATTTTAGTAAATACTTCTTTAACTACTTACTATATTATATAAAACATAGGTATACGATGCACTCGAGCATTGGGGTCGAGACACCTTGCGTTCTTTGTGAAACTTGACTGGTCATAACCTCGTTTTCAAAGCTGTTCACTTAAAAATAAATGTGTTATTTTATTTTATTGCATTTCATTTTATATTTTTTAGAAATAGGATGTTTTTTTGCTAGTTTTACCCAAGATATTAATATATAATGTACTTAATTATAGTACAAACAAAATATTATTATATTTTCACCGCTCTGGTAGCCACTCCGCTACTCAACACCCAATGTCTCGAAAAGTTAGTAGAAAATGGAGTATGGAGTGTCTTCACGTAACATTATCTCGGCCTACAAAGTTAAAATGTGATCTGTATAGAAATAGAAATAAAAAATAAGCATACACTAAACTCAATGTTTATTTTACAAAAATGTAAAAATGTAACTAAATAGGTCGAACAATTAAAAAAAACACCAAAATATTACAAAATTACTATTATATAATTTAATACAAATTGTATAAATTTTATCTACAAATAATTAAAGTAAATACCAAAAAAATAGTACCAGACTGGCATACTTCGAATAACTCACAAATGTACCGTTCTGTATAAAGATACAGTAAAAATGATAATTTGCGCAATTAAAATTACTTAATAAACGATTAATGTACGTATTTGGACGATTTGTATTTATGTTTATTTACTTTATAGTTTAGTTTATTGCTTTGAATGATTCATTTAAAAAACTGAATATGATTATATTGTGAAGCAGCTTCACGCTTTTGTTTACCGTTTACCGATATACACTCACTTTTTCACTTTCCATTCGATTTCGGAGATATTATGTGTTGAGTGGCGGAAATAAACGCCGTGCATTGTTTAATAGAGCTGAGAAAAAAACATTGATTTTTTTTTAATTTAATCATGATCCCGAGCGGAGAACCAATCCACAACAATCACGTTTACAATCAGACCTCCTGCCTTCACCACGATGACCAAAGTCCTTCATTGTTTTTCGTCCGTTTTTCAAGAATTTGAATATGCACCCATTGTATTTAGACATGCAAGTTACAACGGTACCACAATTGTATCTAGCTAATAGGATAATACTACAGCGAGAAAAACAATCAATTGATATAATGCAAGTAAGTACTTTAACTAGGTACAATTTATGTTAATCGAATAGCGCAATTATAATCGATTTAGCAAAACCATCACGACAATACAAAATAATCGGTCAAAGATCGATATTCGCTTTACATTGCTTGTTATTTTAAGCTATTTTACTGATGAATAATTTCTTCTTGTGAACAAAAACGTCAATGTATACAGAATTATAATGGTTTTATCTGGTGCCTTGAGATCTCACGCTCAACCAATGATTATCATATTGACGGCAATTATACAAATTCGATGCTCGTGTCGGGAATGTTTAGCGAGTAATTGTTTTGAAATCTTTATTTAACAGTTTTACACCTTTGTTTAGAGATGTTGGACTAATTGAAGATGTCGTGATGTAGTATGGTGTTCGTGGATTCATTTCCTTTTCGAGTAAATGCTTGCCCTATACTAATATAATAATTTAAAAATTTCTCTCAATGCGTAATATCTCGGAAATAGGACGGAAACTGACGTACAGAATGTTTTAACACTAGGTTCCCTGTGTCTACCTTGCTATATGGGGAAACGAGTGAAGCTGATATACTAAAATAGAAGTTAACGAAGCTTGTCGTAAGCTATTTTATTCCAAATAAGTCCTAGGTTCGATAAATCTCGATAGATCAAACAGTATAAATGTACTAATAAAGTGATATAATGCGTAAATCCAACCATACGTTCCCGATTACGCGTACAAGTATATATATTAGTAACAACGATCCTGAATAGTATATGAGGTTAGTGTAGACTTAAGACAAGACAAACGTAAGACATCCTTGTATTAAAAAAATTGTAGAAAATGTCCCGAGTCTCTAAATTGATAAATTCTATTATTTTTCAACTACAAACATCTTTACGTAACGTTCCGTACGTACGTAATTGTACTGTCTTTATTTTACTTTAATATTTCAAAGTATGCAAAAAGAAACAAGATATGAAAATCGCAAGTTTCTGCGTTAACCACCTTTCACATTAAATAAGAATGAGCTGTGAATTACAATATATTTGCTTTACTTAGAGCATTCTGATCCATATCCATGTAAATATATATGAATAGGATTGATGCTGAAGTTTTGATAAGCAATTGTGGTCCCTCGCTCCTCTCTAGCAATACAAAGTAGGTACGGTGTTAAGATCCGGCACTCAACCGGTTCGTTCCGGAATAGTAGAATTCGAGTGGAGAGCGGAGAGAGTAGTCACTTAACTTGTCAGGTTTGTCTTTGTCTTTTTCTAAATCAAACGAGAAATAAACGAGCATATATGAAATTTAAAATGGCCACCGCTTTAATAGGTGCTTCTCAGCTGTCATACACTATGATGCACTTATAATGTCTACGAGATCAGGTAATGCAGAATATAGTGATTTAGTGTCCCGTTATAAGATAAACAAACACAGATACTATTACTATTCGAACCAGTACCTAGTTCCGACGATTAGTGCGCTTAACCAAACAAAATATTCACTTTTATAATATTAGTATAGATTACATATGGTTATATAAAGTACACAACAATTTTAATCAATTTAATTGATTTCTGAGCACTTGCTAGGAATTTAATCCATGTCGAGTATTTGTCGTTAAATACATACATACATATGTTGTTACGTAATAAGCGTTTCTCGTTCTACGTAGTTTAGACTTCAACGAGATATAGCTTAACTTAATTATTTTTTTTTTATTTCACGCCGTGTCACGCATATAGCAGGATAGAAAAAGAGAACCTATTATCAAAACACTCTGTTCTTCACATACTCATTACATTACATTACATACTCTTAACAGCAGGACTACCTTCCAAGCCACACTACTGATATTCTGGAAGATTTATTTTGCTTGCAGTAACTGCATTATTGGATAAAAGGATTTTTATAATTGTTATTTAATATAATATAAACCTACATAATTCATCCCTCTAACCCTACACTAAGGATTACGCAATCAGGCCGCATTCCTCTATGAATGCGCGGGCGCAGTCAAGGCGACCGACAAACTACGTTATAAATACTGTCTAAGACACCTACCTACTACTATCATATTGGAGGATTGAGCTTGAATTTAATTATTTTCTTATGTAAACAATATTTATTTGATGTATTTTATTGAGAATAACTAATAAGTGTTAAGACTTTCCGTTCTCCACTTATTATTCAGAATGAAGAATGAACGAAGTAGCAGTAAGTGTGGGTTCGGATCTTACTTTAGTAATAAAAAGTTAAGACATCAACCTTTTTTCTATGATGTTTTCCATTTAAAGCAGAGGGAACCCTATTAAGGGAACCTAGTTAAAACACTTCCGTTCCCCACTTTCCAGGAAATTCTGGCAGCATTGCGTGTTAAATACAAATTTGCGTTTTTTAGAAATGTCTATCTATCGTAAAGTAATTCGTTTACGTATTTCGAATAAGCAGTATTAGTAATGTAAAAGGCATACGTGTAGCGTGTTTGTTTTAACGCGATTATCTCAGGAAGTATTAGTTCTAATAAAAAAAAAACATTTTGTATTGTATAATACAGTTTTAGAGGAAATCTATATATATATCTCTATGTTATATTATCAGTCGAAATGAAATGTCCATATCATAAGTCTAGCTTCTAAAAGCGACACCCAAATAAACACTTAATATATTACCTACCGATGTATCACGGCACTCTCAACTTCTTGTTTTATAGACGTCCTAAACAACCTGGATTACATTCAGTTGTCTCTGTTCGAATAGAATGTAACAGTTTATTTGTTTAGTGGATTTATCGTGATTTTATTGTAGCCTTAGTGTGGACGAATTATTCTGAGGTCTCGCTTTGGTAACAAGACAAAGAGTAACGTTGATTTTCTCCATACAGTGTTGTATGGAGAAAATCAGGAGAAAATCTCTCTCTCTCGCAATGTCACGAATTGGGCAAAAAGTAGGCCACGGAGTGTCTTAACACAAGGTTCATTCTGCTTACCCGATATATGCTTGAGCAGAGTGAAGCTATAAAGAAAAGTTAGTTATTTAGCACCATGATAGAAACATATTAATTGAAATCCATGTAATAAGTATTCTAAAATATTTTATTTACTATATTTTACATTATCACAACCTGTAATTTAATATGAATTCTTATCATAGATATCTCTAAAAGCCAAATAGAAAGTAAATCACTAGCTCTAAGTGTCGCTTTATAACTTATGTAAGGTGAAAAGTTCGGCGATACCGCTCGCTTGTATATCTGATACTAGCGGACGCGCGCAGCTTCGCTTGCGTAATTGGGGGTGAATTCTAATAAACCACGAAACATGTGTTCAATGAAATATTTTTAAGAGTCTAAATTTCAAATTTTATAAAAATCGGCGGCGATTTAAAGATTTTTTCCATACAAACTTTCAACCCCTTATTTGCACCCTTAGGGGGTGAATTCTAGAAAACCATGAAACACATGTTTAATTAAATACTTTTAAGAATCTGAATTAAAAATTTTATAATAATCGGTGGCGTTTTAAAGATTTTTCCATACAAAGTTTCAACCCCTTATATGCACCCTTAGGGGAAGAATTCTAGAAAACCATGAAACATGTGTTCAATTAAATACTTTAAAGAGTCTGAATTTCAAATTTTATAAAAATTGGTGCCGATTTAAAAAAAAATCTATACAAACTTTCAACCCCTTATTTGCACCCTTAGGGGGAGAATTCTAGAAAACGATGAAACACGTGTTCAATTAAATACTTTTAAAAATCTAAATTTCAAATTTTATAATAATCGGTGCCCAATTAATTTTTTTTCCATACAAACTTTGAACCCCTATATCACCCCTTTAGGGTAAAAATTTTTCAAAATCCCTTCTTAGTGGATGTCCAGATTACGAAAGTAAACATCTGTCCAAATTCCACGTTTCTACGCACAGCGGTTACGGCTGTGCGTGCGTCTTACCTCAGTCAGTGAGGACAAGTCCTTTTATATATATAGACTAGCGGACGCGCGCAGCTTCGCTTGCGTATTTAAGGGTGAATTCTAATAACCCATGAAACACATGTTCAATTAAATATTTTTAAGAGTCTAAATTAAAAATTTTATAATAATCGGTGGCGTTTTAAAGATTTTTCCATACAAACTTTCAACCCCTTATTTGCACCCTTAGGGGGTGAATTCTAGAAAACCATGAAACATGTGTTTAATTATATAGGTACGTTTAAGACTCTTAATTTCAAATTTTAAAAAATTGGTGACGATTTAAAAAAAACCTATACAAAATTTCAACCCCTTATTTGCACCCTTAGGGGGAGAATTCTAGAAAACCATGAAACACGTGTTTAATTAAATACTTTTAAAAATCTAAATTTTAAATTTTATAAAAATCGGTGCCGATTTAATTTTTTTTCCATACAAACTTTGAACCCCTACTTCACCCCTTTGGGGTAAAAATTTTTCAAAATCCCTTCTTAGTGGATGTCCAGATTACGAAAGTAAACTTTTGTCAAAATTTCACGTTTCTACCATCAGCGGTTACGGCTGTGCGTGCATCTTACCTCAGTCAGTGAGGACAAGTCCTTTTATATATATAGATAACAGATAACAGGTTCTTGAGATAAAAAGAAATATTTTATAATAGATTTCACCTTGTTCTAGTCTAGTTTCTAGTACCAAAAAACTTAATCTTTTTTTCGCTTCACGCTGTATCCCGCATATAAGTGGGTAGGCAGGAACTTAGTGTTAAGACATAATTCATTTCTTCTTAGTGGGAATCGAATTGTCGTGTTTACAGTCAGATATTGGTTAAATAGAATTTCTGTATAACTTAATTACTCTGATATTAGACTCTTGGTTAACTCTGATATCTTCTTCGAAAATGTCAAAAATTTATTTATAAAATATTATAAATTGTTTATTGCCATTTACATTATAGTTTGATATATCATACAAAGCTATGTACATAAGTAATGACGCATACTTCAATAAATGACCTTAGTAAAAAGATAGGATGACTCGATCCGAATTGAAATATTATTTTTGTGTTGGATATTCCCTTTATTGAAAAGAAGAAGCCACAGGTTTTTAAACAACTTTTAACAGAGACGAAGCCGCATGCAAAAGCAAGTTAGCTATATAGTTAGTACAGCACCTGGTAGTAAGTTACAATCTGTTAGATGTTCGTTAGATCCTTATCTAGACTTGCATGACGCCACTTTCCGCGAGCCCTATAAGGCTTTCCGGGTTCGATGGTGAATGTATTCATATTTTTGTTACTAAACTACTTGGGAACAGTGAAATATTATGGATATTTTCTCTAAATTATATCTACTAAGATTGTGGTATTTATTTATAAGAACAAAGAAAACTGACGTTTAACATCAGTTTTCTTATGTCATTCAGTCATTTGAAATGGCTAACTTTTTTATGTTAATCTAGTATCTTTTGATGGTTTCAGGTAAAACAAGGTATCTTATCACATTTACTCATATTTTTACTTAGTAGTCGTAATGCTATAATTCTTAAGCAGTAAGTAAGTTAGTAATTCTTAAGTAGTATTGTTTAGATAACTTGAACTAATATACTCTACACTATATCTAAATAAATCTCTGGTTCCAATACAAAATACATATATTATGTGTTCACAAGGAATTTCAATAGCATACCTACAACATAAAAACTGTAGAATCGGTCTTATAATTCCCAATGCCGATTTCTATATATAAACACTTATATAACATTAATTTATCTTGATATAAATTGAGGGCAAGAAACAATATGTCCAAATATTTAGGCTACGCAGTTTCGCCTTTCTAGCGGCCTTGAGCCATCATCGCGGTATTAATGCGACAGATCTTAGATAAGTCGAGTTGTTCCTAATAGCGCAGGTGTGCTTTATTATGACGATTCTAAAAGCTTCAAATTCTTTTTATGTTTGATATAAGATAAAAATAAACTAAAAATAACCAGCTTTAAGCTTTATATCGGATAGGCCGAGGGAACCTTGTTGTAAGGCACTCCGTTCCTACGCACCGAGAGATTGTCGAGACATTCCTTTTTGAGTGAAACTCGGAACCTAACGCTGCACTTTGTCTTCTTAACAGAGAGATGAAATAAAAATAACTCAAATAAATAAAAAAATAAAATATGAAAAAAATGAAGTAATATATCGCTTATACAAAAATAATTAACTATTTACTATTATAAAAAAAAATTCATTAACAAAATAAAACAAAAATATGACAATAGCCCCAACATCTGACATGTATAAGAATGTGATACACTAATTATCATCTCATAACCCGAAGCTACTTAAGAGTCAGTCAAATAATTAAGACATCATTTATACTGACTGACTCGTAATTGACATTGTGTATTTCTTTTATAAAAGCTCTGCATTTTCTGACGTTGGTCGGGAGGTTTTATTTTTTTTTATATATATGGTATATAATTAACTAATTATTTTAATGATCTATAATTTTGTATTAAATAAAGTTTAAAAATAAATTTGTAATTATTTTTTATGATCTAAATAATACATATAATTCGTAATTTATATGTATTATTTAGATTTCCTTTTTTTCTTTTATTAATGTATATTTTAATCAGTTTCCATACAATAAGTGCAAACAGACAATAACAAACAACGAGACAGCTTATGAGTCCGATTCCCGCTCGAGGAGAGCTCCAAAATTCGGTAGGAACTGGGGAGCGGAGTGTCTTAACTAGACATACTACCGAGTTCATAGACTAAATGTTTTTCCCAATTAAAGACAACCACAGCATATACTTATATAGTTATTTTATAAAAATGTACAGATATGTCAAAGATGTAAGTAAAGTAAGTATATTTAGAAAAAAAAATAAGTGTAATATCAGCGGATAATCGCTGATCGATCACTATTATGACAGCGGTAAATCCGCGCATTGTTAACGGTAGAGCATATCTGCACTAGTCGTGTTGATGTACGAAAAAATAATATTATAACTAAGTATACAATAGAAAAAACATGTTTTTTTGTATTAAATAAAATATATTTTGTCGGTTTCCAAACATATTATCTTTTTTAATTTGTTCTTGAAGGGGGACTTAGTGATGATTCACTTGTCTCTTATTTTTTTGTATATTTATGATGTTTGTTAACAGAGCTAGAAGTTACTTTATTAAAAAGACATGTTAACTAAAACACTATTAAATAAAGATCAAAGGTAAACGGGTTCGAATGTTGTTCGGAAGAAATAATTATTTCTATTCTCTCTCTAGTAATAAGAGACAAAGGGAAGCGTTGAATCTGAAAGAAGAAAAGGGGAAAAAACGCAAAATTATTTTTTAAGATAAATATAATGGTAAAAAACCATTACAAACTTACATTTGTAGTTCATTGCATACGAAATCAGAACATATACCCGCAATCTTAAGTTTATAACCTTTTACAAGATGTACCTACCATTAACCTTTGAATGTATAATCATGGAATTGGTACACACCCTCGGTGAAGCTTTTTAATAATAAATATTATAACAATCATAAATCTACCACAATAACCAAACATAAATCAAAATAAAACCAAGCAATTAAAAAAAATGCACCACAAAAAGAAAAACTAGATCTCTCTCAATCATTATACAAACTAATTATATTTAAAGTAATCATTTAATTACTTAGAACGTAACAGCTCGTTTAAACTAAGATTAAGCTTAATGCATATTAAATATCCACATATTCACAGTAAAAAGTGTGTAATATGGTAATTTATTTACTATCCATATAATATAAGAATAAAAAACGTCAAGATAACAATTAACGTCGTTATAAAAAGTAAGATTTATATCTTAAAGTGCATAATGTATGCTGTAGAAGTATAGTTATCATCGCAAATTAGTTATTCTTCGCTTATTTCTATCAACGTAAGAGGAAAAGTATATTTGGAGTTGATTGTCGAATAGACTTGTTGATACAGTGGCTGTTGATTGTGTTATAAGTAGGCATTTATAACTTGCTAAGAGTAATAAGATACGTAGGAGGATGCTCCGGTTGACTTTGGAGAACACAGCATCGATGATACTGGAAGGTACTGAGGGAAGGGTATGATAAAAGCATGGAGACGTCCCAGAAAGATTTACGAGGAGGTTATAAGATGTCTCGAATGCAATTGAAAGTAAAGCGGGAAACAGACTGTCTTAATCCTGATAAGTTCCTTCTGGGTCCTCTGAAATATGTAGAATACGGCGTAAAACTACCAAAAAATATAAATTATAAAAAAAAATAAACATAAACCTAAGTAAGAGATCCCTTATTTTTTTTTTTTTTTTTATGGAAGAAGGACAAGGCAAACGAGCGTTCGGGTCACCTGATGATGATCACCGCCGCCCACGACCCCGTGCAGCACCGGAGGAGCTACAGGTGCGTTGCCGGCCTTTAAGGTGGAGATAGACGCGCTTTTTGAAGGTACCCATATCGTACCGACCTGGAAACACTGCCGCGGGTAGGCCATTCCACAGTTCGGTGGCGCGTGGAAGGAAATTTCTACGAAACCGCACAGTAGTGGAGTGCCACGTATCCAGGTGGTGCGGATGGTATTTAAGTTTGTGACGTACTGTGCGGTTGGAAAATTCGGCGGCAGGTAACAGGTCGAACAGTTCTTCAGAACACTCACCATGAAAAATGCGATAGAGAACGCACAGCGAGGAGACGTTTCTACGCAGAGCCAAAGTGTCAAGCCTTTCACAGCTTACTGGGTCCTTAATGATTCGAACAGCTCTACGTTGTATGCGATCAAATGGGTCAAGCTGATACTGGGGTGCACCAGCCCAGAGATGAGAACAGTACTCCATGTGTGGCCGAACCTGGGCCCTATATAGGGCCAATCGGTGTTTTGGCGTGAAGTACCGTCTCGCTCTATTGATGACCCCCAGTTTCTTCGAGGCCAACTTGGCCTTGCTTTCCAGATGATCGCGATACTGGCAGTCACTCGAAACATTAAGGCCCAATATGCTGATACTGGGCGCGGCTAAGAGGGGAGTATTTTGAAAGACTGGCGATACGATAAATGGGGCTTTTTTAGTGGTTAACGCGCAAACCTGTGTCTTCAGGGGGTTAAATTGGACCAGGTTCTTTTCACCCCATGAAGAGACAATCTCGAGGGACGCCTCAACAGAAGACACAAGTTTATTTCGGTACTGTGCAGCGTTTTCCCGAGAAAGACTTGCGCGGCCGGAGTAAACAGCGTCCACCGTGCTGTCATCTGCATAGCAATGAATGCTAGAATCTTCCAGCATATCATTGATATGCAGAAGAAACAGCGTGGGGGACAGCACGCAGCCTTGGGGAACGCGAGCGTTCACGGGCATATGATTGGAGCAAAAACCGTCGACAACGACCTTGATGCTGCGCCCAGTGAGAAAGCTGGCGATCCACCTGCATAAGTTCTCGGGAAGCCCATAGGATGGAAGTTTGGCAAGAAGCGCTCCATGCCACACTCGATCAAAGGCCTTCGCCATGTCCAAACTAACTGCCAGGCCCTCTCCCTTGCTTTCAATAGCCGCAGCCCAACGGTGGGTAAGGTAAACCAGAAGATCACCGGTTGAGCGACCATGGCGGAAGCCATATTGACATATATATTATATCTATTTCCTTCCTCCTTCTATCTTTTAATACACATTTCACACTCAGAACGTGTACTCCTCAATAAATTTAAAAATACTATTAAAGCAATATACCCCAATCTTACCCCTAAATATTCTCTAATAGGAGAATCAATTCTCAGCATTAACTGGACACACTGGGGACGCCCATCGCATTGCAGGGTGAGGAGCTGAAAGAACTGCCTGGGTCTTACGACCCAAATGTAATATTAAACAAGTAAAATCAAAGAAAATCGCTAGTTACATTTTAATTTATAAATGAATTGACTCATATTATGTATATTTACATACTTACAGCGTTGAATAGTAATCACTTACTTGATAGATCGCTGTCTGAATCATTCATTTCACATATGTACGAGTACTTGTTGATTACATTAGCACTTAATTATAGTTTTATAAATTTAGTAGTAAGATTGACTGATGGTTGTGGATTCAAATTCTGGTCGTGTTAATATTAGCCTCACGCTGTATATAGGCTAGAGTGTGTAGAGAATACACATAAAATTATCTATAAGCGCTAATAGAGGATTTGTGGAAATTCCTATGAGGAGGTTTTCCATCATTAGTCCATCGAAGCTGTCGTCGGCGTAAGAGACCGTTATGGCACAGGAGCACACGCGTGTCACTATAACGCGACAATTGTGGGTTCGATTACCGCTCGGGGAAATTAATTAATTGACATTTTTATTAAGACACTCTGTCCCCACTTACCGCTGAATTTTTCAAAGCAGGCTAGACATGTAATTCACAATGTTATTCTTTCATATCTAAGTTAAAAAAATAGTAGAAAAATCGAGATACCGCATCCATAAACCTCTAAATTCATGTTTTACATTACCAAGTGACGTCGGGCACTGTCACTATTGTACTGTAGTACGGCGATTGATGACCGCGGATTACTCTTTATCGCTTTTATTTAATTTTGAATCCACCCAAAGGGTGTGTGTGATATATCGAAACGTAATGACGGTTTAGATGAAAAAAGAGAGTGCTTGTATTTAAATTATTTTCTTTTTCCTGCTCTAGCTTTGGTAGAGGGCGGCGTTGAGTTCCGCCAACAATACACAATGTCTTAAAAAATGTGTGAAAGTATTTAGAACTTGTTTTAATATAGGTAACTAGCTCACGATAAAGTTCTCATATTTTGAAGAAATGAAGAAAAGATGATATGTAAGATCAGAATAAATGAAAATATTCGAATAAGTGCCTGAAGTAGTATATCTAGGAAGTACGTTTAGTATAGACGGACTATACACAATGCAGTGCTCATATTAACGCTAATATACGCCAATGAGACGTGGGTATTACAGAAGAAGAACTAAAGAAAGACAAAGCATTTAAGTGGAGTTGCAACCTCTTCAATGTACATAAACATTTTGAGCCGATTTATTTATTTATGAACATTTTTTTAATTGTTAAAAACAAAGTGATTTTCTGTTAAACACAACAAGGGGTCTTTAATTGTTTTTTTTTATAATCTTTACATTTACAAACCAAAAATATATATATGCATACATACTCGTAGGTATATATGTACTTAAACTTAACAAACTTAAAAATATTATTAAAAATAAAGAATTATACAGAAAAAAACAATAATTCTCACATAGTATAATAATAAATAGGTGTAGACTTTTTTGTAAGTATTTTTTTTAACTATATATTTATTACGTAAGAAAAATTAAATGGCTTATAACGGCTTATCTCGCTTCCGCCTCGGTACATGTACATTGAACAAGCATATATAAAAATAATATTTAATTAAATAAATGATAAAAAAAATCACTGCGTGTTCAAGCAAGTAGGTAGCAAGGCCTCATTACTTCATAAAACTATTTAAAACTAGAGACCCACGCGCGGCTTTTCCCGCTTAAACTTATTATTATACTATAGCCTAATTATACAAATTTTCTATATAAATTATAGCCTGTCGATTAGAGTAGTTATTATAACGTGTTAACTATATTACTATTATTACAGAGCGAAGAAATAGAAATATAAACATAAATAAATATTTCACTTCCTCGAGTTCTAAAGATCGAATCCACAACTGTCGCCTTACAGTCATACCCTTTTGCCACTGCGCCATGACTAGCCTCCTTTATTTATTTTATTAAAATTAAATATTATTAAAACCTAGATATATAGTATTTTCAAGTATATTATATGGTTGTCTTCACATTACGACGTTAGCTTCCTCCTTTAGTTGTTTTCCTTTTCCGTTTCCTATTGACCTTAGACAGACGGACAGTCCTGATGTTGAGGTTTTTATGTTATTTAACTAAGTATTCGTAAGAATTATATTCGTTTCCTCTCTTTGGTAGCAAGACAAAGCGCGGCGTTGAGTTCCCCTACCTCTCGCTTATATAGCGGGGCAGGCAGAGAATATTATAATATTATGATTATTCCACTTATGTTTAAAAATAGTGAATAAATTATATATTTAATATTATAATTAGTATTCATTCAATATAATTAAAAATATCGACATCTTCTTTTCTTATAACGAAATTACTGCGTGTACTACTTTGCACTTTTGAAAAATTATAGCAACAACCATCGTGTTTTGTCACCTTCGTCGTTACTGCGCAACAAAGTTGTCAATTTTTATTGAAAAAAAAACACTTCAGAAATATCAAAGTATCAAAGAAAAATACACAATAATAAATGATTCCTTTATAAGATAAGAACATATATTTTTAACAAACATAGTCAAAAGTGTATAATTTCAGTTTTTTACATACAATTTCAATAAAAACCGTAAAACCGAGGTAACCAATCTTATCTGGTAGCTAATTACCGCAAGGACGGGACAGACAAAATATCGAATATACCTAACTACATACAAACAATTATTTAAATACATATTTTCATACAAATCTATACAAATAATATAAAGCTGAAGAGTTTGTAGGGCTGAACGCGCTAATCTCAGTAACTACTGATACGAATTGTTGTTTTAGATAGCATATTTATCGAGAAGTAAAATAAACCAGCTTCACGGTATATCCCTCGCACAGCAGGATAGGTAGAGGGAACCTAGTGTTAAGACACTCCGTTCCCCACTTCCCGCTGAATTCTGGAGGCATGGCGCGTTGAGTGGCGGTACTCAACGCCGCGCTTTTGCCATCGAGGAAAAGTATATCATATAGTCTATATTACATCATATTGATACAAACTACTGTACCTGCAGTCACAGTTACCTCGGGCACTAAGAAAATGTTGTATGTCATACACAACTCTTAGTTATTTTCATTTCACAATACTGACAACGCCGCGGGTAAAGCTAGTCTTTGATAATCTTCTAGCCTCTAATATTTCTCACTGATCGTCACAGTATCATAGTAAGGTCATTACTACGTAAAACGTGTGAATAATTAATTGTGGAAACTAACATAGAAAAGAACAATAGCTCGATGTTAGTTTAGATATCACTTACGTCCATATATCAGTTGGATTCGTTTAAAATTATTGCCTAATTAAAATTATATTAGAAGGAAAAATATATATTTTTCTTGTTATATCCACTCGCACACTGTATGCTATTGTAATAATTTAATGACAATTAAATGTTAATTCTTTAGGTATAGCTATATAATTGTATAGAAAAGTTAGTAGGTACAACGCGTTCTTGACTATTATATTTACTCAAAAGCTACAAAACAACAAAAATACTATCTGTTGAACCTAACGTCGCATATTGTCTAACCAGAACTGAGAACTAAATTTTTTTTTAATATAAAATTTTTCCTATAGCCAAATACCTAAGGGTATTTGGCTATAGGAAATTTGGCTATAGCCAAATACCTAAGGGTATTTGGCTATTGCAGAAATAATAAACATATCATTATAATTTTAATATAAATGTATAGTTATTTTTTTTAGCGTAACACAGCAGGGTAGGAAGAGAAAACCTAGTGTTAAGAAGATTTGTTCTCCTTTTTCCGCTGAATTCTGGAGGCATTTCGTGATGAGTGGGTGAACCCTACACCGCCCTTACCTCGACAATAAAATTATTAAATATTTAATTTCCTTAAGTGGGAATCGAACCTACAACATGTCGCGTTTACAGTCACTCAATTTTTTTTCTTAAAAATCTCACTAAAATAACTTAATTATAAAAATTATGTAAGAAAAATAACAATGTTTAATTTCCCACGGCATGGAATATGAGTACTATCGCCATCTAGATACAGTTGACCTTCACCGATGACCTTTGCGTACACGCTCGCTTCCAAATGACAGGTGTTTAGGCACTTCCGCATTATCATGTATGAAATGATTTGATAATCTAATTTTTATAGATTTTTTTTTATAATTAGGAGGTCTTTGGTAAAATTATTAACATAACAGTTAAAACCATTGGAGATTGTAAATCAGGTGAATGTATTATCTTGTCCCCGCACTAGCAAGACAGCGGTGTTGAGTTCCAACACTCAACACGCAACGTCTCGAATTTGGGCAGAAAGTGGAGAACGGAGTGCCTAGATATCAAGTTCTCTTACCGACTCTCTTACCGGCTGTACTTCGTATGTAGGTAGTACATACGAAGTACAGGAGGAAACTGAAGTAAAATATACTAATATGTTTCTAGCTTCACGCTGTACTTAGCAAGGTAGACAAAAGGAAACTGAGAACCTAGTGTTAAGACACTGCGTTCCCATTAAGACACTTCCGTTCCTAGATCAATATTTGATTCATCTATTCATAATAATCTTTAGAAACGCACACTCCGGCTTATCAGACCAATGTTAGCTTGAGAAGACGAAAACTCAGTTAGATCCGATTATATAAATGATAAGAACTAAGGTTGCTGTAGTATCGAACAGTCATCTCGTGACAATGCTCTGTAAACTGTGCTGCGGGATTAGAGGTGAGAGGATTGACTCGTATCGACGACGGTGGATGCTGTAAATAGAATGGTGACGAACTGATGATAATCTATGTTTCCACATGTACCGGAGTAGGGAGAGACATTGCATATTGCATGGTGTAACTCTACGTTGCTTTTTGTCTTGTTCCAGAAAAGGAAAATGAATAGTTCATTCTATGGATTGAGAACCGTACTCACAGCTATCGTCTACAGTCAGATGCTCTGCCACTGTGCCAGGACGACTCCTACTGTAGTCTAATCTTGATTTATTTTTTACAAGCTTTTTTCTAAGTCTACTATTTCTCAAAATTTGTAAAAATATAAAAGAATGGATCGCATTATGCAATAAGCCTTGATGTTAACGTGAATTGCCTAAAACTGGATGATTAAGTAACATAATATATTTCTAAAATGTAAAAGATGTTCATCCTTGATATTTTCATAACGACTTCCACAATCACTTGTTTGTAAAACGATTTTTTTCATACAAAATAAACTAGTTTTAAAATATTTTAGAGAAAAAAAAACAGTAGTAGGTACATGGGTAGATTCTGTCAAGGTATGTAGTTTCTCTAACGCCTTCGTAGCAAAGATGATGGTCCAAATGCGTATAACCGTTGTGGATTTGATTCCCACTTGGGGTATTTATATATTTCATTCATGAGACAAAGTGTTGCGCTGGATTCTGTTCCATGAATTATATTTTTTTCTTAAATATATAAAAATAGAAAAAATCGTGTCTATATACTATAATGACTTTTAGATATTAATATCTTATTAAATAAATTTATAGAAAGATACTTACTTTATATTAATGTATAAAAATATTCAAAGAAAAGCAAAATAACAATTATTTTGTTATACATAACAGTATATATATACTTTAACTATTAATGGTAGAAAATATTCGCAATTCTCAATTCTACAATCACATAGTAGCAGCTACCAGATTTGTATCGCAACTGACCGTGTACAACGTGTAGTCAGCAAACATGCGCGCGCGGCGGGCACGTTTGTGTGGTGACAACCGAAATACACTTTATATAGGATGTACTTATTAAGGAAAATTATACATAAAAAAATAGTAACTGGGAAGTCTGTGTATATACGAGTATGATGATTGTGAGTTCAAATTCCTCCATTCCAGTGTATTTAAAAAGTTGAGTATAACTTATAACGTAAACCTTAATGGGTTAATATTCCTTAAGAATTAAAAAAATCGCGAATGATTTTTAGGCTCTTTGTGGATATTTTGGTTAGGTAGAAAAAGAGATTAGATAGAGCAGAGGGATCTTTGCAGACAAACCTTCCTCACATTCACTCTCCTAATAAATTTCATATTTTCGTCGTTGTTTACATTAAAAGTGACACACTTGGAAGCAATTTCATTTTATAATATCTAATAAATAAAAATACATAAAATTATCAATTTGAGCACATCTCAAAGTCCCTAATAGCCACAAAATATAAATAATTCATATAAACGTAAAATATTAACAGTAACATAAATACTATTTTGTGCACTGAACAACTTGCCAAACACCCTGTATCCATTTAATATGAATAGAAATAAAAAAAACATTATAATATGTTCGTCGGCTTTGTGCATCACGTACGATGTCCTTCCTATTGTCGTTTACCCTTGTAGCGTGTTGCGTTGCACTCCGGATAGACGGACGGAACTTTTTTAATCCCACCCTCTGATATGAGAATAAAAACTTTGTTTATATCAAGATTTTTTAAAAATTTTGACGTAATCTATTAATGTAACAGTTTGTGACGATTATATAACTAAATTTAGATGTAGACCGCTGTGAATTATCTCTTTTAAGAACCATAATGTGTAAAGACAAAAATCTAGGAAGATGTTGTCATGCGATTGCCATCCGGAGAAAATAATTATTTTCATTTCTTAGCAATGATAAGAAGACAAGGCATGGCTTTGAAATCCGCCACTCCACTATTGGAGCAATGACTCAAAAATTTTATAGCCTACCTTGCTGCAGCGTAAAGCAATAAAAAATAGTAATTTGGTTTACTTCATTCTGAATAGCTGGTCTAAGTAAATATGGAAACATCAATCTCAAGATACGGAAATGTAAACACGAACATAATATTTAATTGTCATTTTTTATTGAAACAAAACATAAAAACACCTGCAATATCCATAGTACCTTATTAATTATTATGCAATATGCATAATAAATTGAAATAATTTACTTACACAATCTAATTATCTTTTTTCATTTTATGTGTAAAATATAGTTAATATTTTGTCTCAAAATTTTGAAATAGAAAACGGATTCTTTTGACATAATATTACTCAACGATTGATACTACATATCAATCAGATTGTAAGGAAAAAATATTTACAACACAAGCTAGTTTAAATATACGATATTCTCGTAATAAGGAAGAACAAAACACAAAGGTCACAGAACAAGTCTATACTGATTTTGGATCGAAATGCATGTCACATACCTACAGTGAATTGTCCTCATAGTTGGAGGCACGTGACGTCACGGGTTGTCTATTCATATTAAATGACTACAGTTTTATAATTTAAATTTTTATTTTATAGTATGGAATTAATAATATAAAAACTTTATTTTCGCTGAGGACTGTTTAGTATACCCATCCCCATAATTGCAGTATCAGCACAGAAATTTTGTCATTATATTTCCTTAATATAATTTTATTGTTTCTATAGTAGAGTTTGATACGCTGGCCAAGTAAAATTTAAAAAGCACCAACTTGTACTTCCATACGCTCTAACAGGATATCCACTAGACGACCTCAATGACACGATACGTTTCAATTCATTTCCTTTTCTTCACTAAAGGATTTAATTAAATTCTGTGATAGGTGATATTCTTTGTTGTTGTTGTGTTATTGTTGTCACTGAAAATGTTGCGTTGAATAGAAGAATGATGTTGTGACACGTGTTTTGTTTAAATTAAAGGCCCCTAGATAATTTCATTCAAAACATTTTAAGATTTACAGTAAAAAATAGATATTGTTTTTTTTTTCGAATATGTGACGAATGATACCTGTAGTTTAATTTTTATTTAATTCTTATTTACAACTATGTTCAATTACGATGTGAGTCATCATTATTTTAATTTAATAAAACTACTTCTGAAATTACAGATTTAGAAGGCAGATCTGGTGAGAAAACGTGATAAATCCTTTGATAAATCAGGCTGTTTTAAAATATAATAATATAATATTTTTATGACAATAATTAACATGTCCATGTAGCCATCAATATCATTTAATTCTACGCATTAAGATAATTATAGTGTTCGTGAATAGAATAATTTACTTTGTTTATATGATATATCTTGTGATAGTACATTGTTCAAGTGGCAGATCGTCAAAACAAATTAAATAATTTTAATTTATCTCATCTTAATCATAAAACTATAAAAGCTATCTATCTTTCTTTACCATTATGTAAAAGACATTTGCAATACCCTGACGAAATTTTACTACATCTCGTATTGTTATTATTTTTAGCTCCACGCTGTATCCCGCAAATATCAGGGAACCTAGTGTTTCTAAGGAACCTAGTATAAAGACACTCTGTTGCCATTAAACCGCTTCTGTTCCCCACTTCCACCGCATTATGGAGGTATTTGAACAGCGGAACTCAAGTGATTTGTCTCGATTCTAGAACAAGAAAATGAAAACATTAAATATTTCATTTCCTTGAATGGGAATCGAACCTACTTTGTGATAATCTTTAGTAACACATTTCAAAATTGCATAATAGTTATAAAATGAATACATAAGTTATCACAGCTAATGGTTCTGTATAAAAAATCCTAGCCATTGATAAGCTAATTGCTAATAGCAAATCTCAACAAACAAATAGATATAGAATCATCGGCTTCACACCCATTACGAGGCTTTTAGAAATCACGACTGACTCACGACTTTTACTGAGAATAGATATTGTTAAATAGAGTAGTATATTTGAAATAATAACAAAACATATTATAAAGATAAATTAAATATATTTACTTATTTTTAACTCTGGATAATACTAAATTAAGCAGAAATATAATGGAGAAAATTATAAAAAACGATGTAAAAAAGTTTAATCCAAGTTATGCCGACGTTTTTAACATTTCATCCAAATTACTGTGCCCTTTTTGATAAAACATTACTTATAGCCTCGTTTGAATTCTAAACAATAGTACTGGAAAATAAAACGATCGTATCAAATGGAAATACTTTAACATAATGAACAACAAATAAACGGATACGTATCTAAGTATTGTTCGCTTGTAAGTTGTACGGCGTCGTGTCGTGGAATGAAAATATGAAGTGGCTAACGAGCGGTATCAGCGATCTATTCAAATAACGTATAAATATTAATATCGGCCATTGAGCTACATTACGTATTCACGAATTTGTTTAATGGAAACACTCGATTGTTGTCTTGTTTTTATTGTCAGCCGCCGCGCGTTTCGCCTCAGGCCATGTGAACAGTCTTATACGGTGTGTTGAACTATCAAAAATTACGTTAAACTCAAATCTTCAATTAAAATTGGTCATTGTGATTGTAAAATGTAACTCACGACAACTGGAGATGCCAATAAACGTGCAAGAGACAATTGATATATCTATGTAAGAATGTAAATTTACGTTTAAACAAGTATGAATATATATTTGTAAGGATTCATGGTAACAATATAATATTTAAGTGAATTAAACACAGTAGAAGGTGTAAATGATTGCATAAGTATCTATATGGGCTAGATGTATTGTTCTACAGAGCAGCACGCAGATAGCAGATAGCGTGACGTAACGCGGGACGTGCGTGGGCGCGCCGACACGATCACCTTGAACATTTTATTAAATCCAATCGAAATGTCGACTTAAACACTCATACAATCAATTAATACCAATATTGAACACAAGGAAGAATACCGGCTCTAAAGGAACACCCTGTACTACTACAGCATACGAGTATTTGTTTTAGTAATGAACATTCAGAGTTTTAAATAATAAAATTTATTCATAAGCCGGCACTTGGTGAGTGCGGCGTCCATATGCATGAGCTAAGATATTCTTCCATACGGCTCTATGTCAAGGTCGCAGGCAAGTGAGGTATCAACACTTTGCATAATTTCATATTATTTATTCGCTTCGCGCTAAAACCGTCTGCTGTGTTCAATTTGTAATTCAAATACATTCCTCGCGTTATTATGACGTTCATAATTGTAACGTGTGAGATTTTTTACGGATTTGAATGGCGGACAATCGGTGTAGTACCGCGTGCTCGCTCACTTCCGAAAACAATTGCATATCTCTATTATCATATTTTATATGTACTGTACTATATTTTAATTAGTTGATCTAACTATTTACCACAATTGTGGGTTCGATTCTCAGTTGATAAATATTTATATATATAATGGTTCAATGTTGGGTTCCGATATAGTAAGGTACCTTTACCTACCAAACACTCGCAGTAAGGAAATATTTTTATTATATAAATTTTTTTATAATGAAAAAATATCCTGTTCGAAATGAATTTACATATTATGTTACAAATTATCAGCAATATTTCTGTATCTCTTATCATTAATATTTTATCACAGAATTCGTGCAAAAAGTGACCTGCATTTTATTTTTGAATTGTATTTAAATATAATTTAAATATTATTCACTGATTTACTTAAAAATTATTTAAATGTATTTTTCTTCCTATGTTTTTGCAAACATACATATATACACGATTTTTTATCAGAAAAAGTATTATAAAAAAAAACTAGCAAAACTTGCTTAGTTTTAGTGTGGTAAATAGAATTATCAATTTTTATATCTAAATTTGTAGTTACAAAAAACAGTTAAATAATAAAATTATATGGTTGACGTCAATAGTAAAAAAAGTGTAATATGTACTTTATTTAGTTTCACGCTTCTTACAAACATAGGAGAGTAGGAAAAGTAAATCTAGTGTCTTAACACTTCGTTCTCGATTTTTCCGCTCGAATTCCAGATGTTGAGAAAGTAGACGCTGAGGGGTGAAGAGCTGAAGGTTTTTTTTTTTTCATTTTTTTTAACATTTTTATAATGTTATTTCAGATTTATGACAGAAATTGTTTTTTTAGAAAACGTATAAAAGTTTGAACGTAGCAGGATTTGCACCTGCGGCTCTTGAAAACTTCTTGAAAATTATTTTTAAATCCGCGCTTTAGTTAGAACAAAAAGCGCGGCGTTGAGTTCTATGACTTAACACGAAATGTCTCAAAAGTGGCAAACAGTCTTATTATCTCAATTTAAAACATTCCCAGTAACTAAACAAATTGTACTGTTATTTTTGTGTGGAAAGTTGCCTAACTCAAAGTAAAATTAATTTTGTACCTCCAAGAAAAGAATCCACATAAAGTTTTATTGGATCAAAAATCAATAGTTTTGACTATTGTTTAAGATTAATACTGAAAAATTACAGATTTATAAACACACTACCTTCCTTTTGCGTCGCGCAGTCAGGTAAAAACCAACTCTGTTTACTTTTATAACCGTCTGATACAACAAGTGTTTATAAAAGGGCAATAAAGGCATATTTTAGAAATACTGACATATCGTGAGAAGCGTAAAGGTCAAGAATCATTGGAGCGAAGTTCCTAGCAATTACGAGCGAGTAAAAACTTGGAATGTCCTAACCATCTTATAGTGACCTCTGGTATCTTCAATAGAATGTCAACTGCTAAGTTAGGGTTAAAATGGTTAGAAAAAAGTTAAGATTTTTTTACCAGTTACAGTTATTTTTACGTTGTCAGTTATTTTATTGCTAAGCTGAAAGTATTTGGTATACCTATCTGAAAATATATTTTGTTATAATCTATCACTGTACCCTGCATTTAGCAATATAGACAGAGAGAATAGAGTGTCAAGGCACTATGATCTCCTCCTGAATTCGATGCGGCGTCGTGGAATTCATTGAACCTGATGAACCCATAACCATGGCGCCAAGGGATCTGACGCTGTCACAATGGCACATGGCCACTAAGCCGGATATAACAGTTTCGATTCCCGCTTGAAGCAAGTAGGTAGACAACGCATCGCGCTATGACGTCCTCTTTATCTGGGCACGGTGAATACGTCGGTTTATCGCGTATCGTCATAAAAATGGGTTTTCATTGGGACCCGAGTTGTGTAATTATGTCGACGGTCGCTCGCCTGCTCTTTCATAATGTTAAAATGGTGACTTAGCGCAGACGGGCGGCTTACTTTTTTTTTTATTTAAATGGATATTTAAATAACAAGGCAATTCAAGTTATTTTCTACTGAAATAAAGTTTTAAAGTATGAATTAGCTACATATTATTATGATAAAATAATTTTCTGGTATACAATGATATAGTAAGACAGTTGGTTACGTATTTGGTTGTACGGTATGTTAAGAGGTTCAAGATTCGATTTAGAGGAATATTTATTTTATATTTCTTAAGTTAAACAAAATGCAATAGCTTAATTAGGTACTATGTATCGAAAACAGAGAACTGAATCTCTCTACTTTTTCCACAAAATGCAGAAAATATTTGTATCTAAATATGAACATAATATATAGAACTAAACGCAAATTTTGATATATATCTATTAAATCTTATCTTCTATTAAATTATGAACGTTATATTATTATTTTTTTTTCTTGAAATGCAACATAAAAATATGTATAAATTGAAAAAAAAACGTCCCAAACGCTTGTCTGAACTGTATAGATACCGTTGCAGCGTAGAACCGTCAGCTGCGATACCCAGATATATTTATTGGCCTTCCATAAAGCCACATACAAGAATATACATACATATATACAGACAGACATTTCGAAAATACACATAAAAAGTAAGATCATGTTTCCATCTGATGATTTCGATAGGCCGTGAGAAGATATTTCTTGTTTTTTTTACTTAGTTTCATTCATAAACTTGTGATAATATGAAGACTTGAATGAGCTTTTACAGTTAAAAGGCTAAGGCGATTTTGATATTGTTTTAGTGAATGATAAGATTGTGATAATGTTGATAAGAACGAATCTTGAGTGATAAAATGCAATGATTGTGGGTTCAATTTCCGTTTGGAGATATGTTTATATTTATTAAACTAGCTTTTAGTAGCAGCTTCGCCCGTATGGATAAATGGAAATGAATAAAAATTGTGTATTTTATATATAATACATTCTAAGTGTCCAAGGAAAGTCTGACCGCAGGTACAGACGGTAACCTAACGACAATTAATGTAATATAATAAACTATCCGACTTAAAAATATATTTTTCGACGAGGAAATATTTAATATTTCCATTTCCTCGCTCTGCCAACGAGATTAACCGCGGCGTTAAGTTCCGCTACTCAACAACATAATTCATCAAGAATTCGACGGAAGTGTCTTAACACTAGGCTTCCCAGGCTCCCTCTACCTACTCCGCTATGGGCGGGATACCGCATACAGCTAAAAAATAAAGACCGTATCTCACATATATTTTAACTCAATAAAACTTGGTTGCATATATACACGCGAATCGGTATTTAATTATTCGTTGCAAGATCAGTAATTAATCTTAGAATGTATTCATAATAAATATGTCACGTGCTCGCTAATATCGTAGGTATCGGTTGTTTACGGCAAACCGACGGATAAACGCAACGGAATCGGTAAACATGTTTGGTGTAAGTTATGACTTTTATATAACAATATCTATACTAATATAATAAAGATGAAGAGTTCGTTCGCTTGAACGCGCCTATCTCAGGAACCACTGGTTGGAATTAAATTAATTGTTTGTCATGGATAATCCGTTTATATAAAAACCTACTATATTACATCACGTTAATCGTTTCGATATAAACGCAAAATAAAAGCTAATATAAATATATTTATTATAAAGGAATAGGAGACAGACCACTGTAGCGACTATCTATATATATAAAATCGCAGCAACTATCTATATATATAAAATCGAAAGGTCACTCACTCATCACGAAATCTCAGAAACTACATGTGCTAGGAATCTCAAATTTTGTATAGGAGTTACTTATAGGACGTAGGTGCTCGCTAAGACGGGAATTTGCAATATTCGGTTTCTAAGGGGTTGTTTTTGGGGTCGAAAGTTTGTATGAAACTTCGTTACTACAAATGCTAGGAGTCTCAAATTTTGCATAGACGTCACTAGGACGTAGCCATGGAGACAGAAATTAATAATAACATAGTTCACGCGGGTGTTACCGCGAGCGGGCCGCTAGTAATGTATATGCAATAGATTATACTTTAAAATTTTCTATGTTGTTGTTATACAAATTCTAAGAAAAATATTTGAATCTTTTACTCGTGGGAATAATTTATTTTTATTTCCTCACTCTGAAAGACAGCGCATCGTCGAGTTCCGCAATTCAATACGAACGGAGAACGAGAACAGAGTGTCTTAACACTAGGTTCCCTCTGCCTTATGCGATTCATTTAAAAATCGCTAAACTCCTATCGCTCACGCTGTGCCCAGTTGGCGTGACGTCGAGATTGTTTTTGTACGCTTATTACTGTACGATCGATATTTATTTATCGTGATTTGAAATTGTGGCTACAGTCTTTTACTTAGATAACTTATTATTTAATATCTAGAAATAAACAAGTCCAAACGGGTCTCATTTGCATGAGGAAAATGTAATTATTCATAGGTAAATAGTAAGCGCCGCTATGTATCTAATAGGTTGAAATGTGATTTTTCTGGGTAGGATAAGCTGAATGCGGCTCGGTTGGGACGATTATGAAGAAGAAAGTTATTCTCTCTGTCTGTTCTTGAAATCTTGTTAATAGTTAAATGAAACATCACAAGGCACATTACAATCAATGAGAAAATTGGCCAAGGACGATTAGAAACGGCAATTGACATTTCCACATTATTACTGTCACATGATAAGGTAAATTCTTCAAAGGTAGGCTTTTTACCTTCTAGATTCTAAAATACATTTATTTGCGATTGCATACATCAGATTTCTCTTTACCTATGACTATTTTCCCATACCCGAGGCATCGTGGGCCGCGGTCGACCGGAACAAGCAAAAACATACCACACCACGGTCAAATGAAGATATGTAATTACCTTTTTTGCTTTCGCCGTTCCTTCTGCCGTAGCTACGACTGGCGGCGAGCCAACGTCCGTTTGCGTTGGCTTCTCTTCAAAATTATATTGAACCTGGAAAATTGAGGATTAAATTCTTTCAATATAATTGCTTACTACCTACGAATAAAAGTATTTTTTGTTAACGCAAAGGAGAAAAACACCTGATGAAATGCTGAAACTTTCGCCCGTGGACATTTACAATCTAAAGGGATTGCGGATGCATGGATTGTCGGCTTTGAGACGACGACGCCTAAAAGCTCCCAAATCATAGCGCTCAGGAAACACCTGAGGAGTAATATCATTCCATAGCTTGCAAGAACGCGGAACAGTCTTGATGCACGCTCGTTAGACGCCCAAATTGGGATTTTATATAGAAGGAAAGGAATACGTTTCATTGAACATAAATTGATAAAAGTCATCAATCCATGCTAGCCAGATTGTAGGTATATTTTGATGTAATACATATAAATAAAAAAAATTTAAATTTTCTTAATTCAAATAGACTTTTGCAAGTACTTTTGAATCATCACAAACATAAAGCTACCACAGGCTCAGAAGACATTTCTACTGAGAACAACAACAAACTAAACAAACACTTTTGTTGATTCAAACTCACGTCCATCGCATTCAGCCAGGCAAACTTCAAATATGTTAAAACCAAGTCAAAATATATAAAGGTATTATTATATTTTGATCTTATATATAAAATATCTTTTAAAAAGATGAATTTTTATTATAAAGAACCTTGTGACGTTTAATGTATGACGCAAATTGCACTTCCTTCGTAATCATTTATGAAATTCATCCTTTAATAACTCTTATTATGTGTATGATTAATTAGGCATTTAGAATTTTATTTGAGAATAATTATTTATTTATTATTTATTATTTATTATTTTATTTTTATTTATTATATATCTTTGTATTTCATTTTAAGTTTCACGCAGTATATCAAATTAGTGGGACCTCGTGTTAAGATACTTTTCCTACAGAAAAAGCATGGCGTTGATTTTCGTCACTCCACCCGCAATGTCGCGAATTTGGGGTGAAATCGGAGAACTAAGTGCCTTATACAATACAATACTATGCCTTATTTAATAAAAACAAATTTCTAAATACAAAGTACATAACTTTTAAAACCAAAGTATGTTTATTTTTGTTTAATATCACAAGGAAGCAAAAAGGAACCTGTCGAGCAAACGTCAGATAAAACGTTAATCCTTATCACTCATGATTACAGCGTTTAAATCGCCTGTTCTAGGACACGTGTTAGAACAAGAAATTTTAACTTATTTATATTAAAATTAATTACACAGTGTAGTTAGGATTTTTTTATCTGCATTCAATATAGGACATTATAATATTTTAATTTCCTGTATTAATTAGCTTAACGCTATCGCTTATCCCATAAATGACAGGGTAGGCAGGGCGAATACAGTGCTTAGACACTCCACTCCCAACACAAAGTCCAATTTACGAGACATTGTGTGTTGAGTAAGGGGCAAAACTCAACGCTGTGCTTTGTCGTTACCAGAGTAAAGAAATGAAAATAATTCATTCCCTCGAGTGGTAATCGTACCTACCCAAAACCGACGTGTTTACAGTTACACGCTGTGCCGCTGCGCCCGGACGACTTTTTAAGTTTCCTCTGACCGGCAAAGCTTGGATTTCGCCATCAAACACATAAATATTATAAGTGGGTGACACACAGAGAAGAAGTGTCTTAACACTAAATATTCCACTTATCTTGATATGTATACCTAATATCCAGCGGCAGCAATACGTATGGCATCAAGCTATGTAGCCATAGCTTTGATTTCTTCATCTTTCAGCTTATTTTTACTCCAAATGAAAAAAAAAAACAAAGGAAAATCTACACAAAGGCTTAAAAATTTTCCTATACATCACTTACTCCGATATTTAAACCAACCTTACTACCACCATATTACCATACCATACCTACCACATAAAACATAATAAAATGACGATGCAAGCCAAGAATGCGCTTCAACGCAACTACTAACATCAGCTAGGTAGGTACCCACTACCTAACTATAAGAACATGGTTTACCGTGGATATAAATAAAACGGCCTGAGCTCAGTGGAAATTACTTGAAGTGGTCCCATTAGCTACGTAACGCGGGAGTCGCAAATTTGCATAGCCACTACTATCGGCTGCGTGCCAATTGTCATATATTGTAGAGTTATTTTGTTTTTGAAGGAACATTTACCTGTTTCAGGTCATCATGGCGCAGTGGCGCAGCGCCTGTAAGCGCGATGGATGTGGATTCGATTCCCACTCAGAGTAATTAATTATTTTCACGAATTGTTAAGACAAAAATGTTATATTTGGACGAATTCTTCGACGTCTTGAAACAACCAGTGCCCTTTTCAAATGTAACCACCGCCTTAACATTGAACAAGCTATTTTTTTATTTAAACTAGTATTAATAAATCACATACATTCAAAATCCAAAATAAAAGGTGTTTATCGTCATACATAAAGAAATAAATAAATAAATATAGCAAAGCATACATTCAAAATCATCAAATTGATTGATTTGAATTACATGAGGTAAGTATAGTTGATTGGTATCGGCAATATATTTGTACAAATCGCGAATTAGGTACTAAATAACGCAATCAATCAATGCGCAAGCGCAGTGCGTGGGGCTGGAGGGATAATTTGTTTCTGCTTTAAATGGCTTTTATATATACTATAGATAGTCTACTATATCGTGATACTTCTGGCCAGGAGGAAGAAATTAAATTTTCTAAATGAAGTTAATTTGATAAGTCAAGCTAATATTTATTAGGATTAAAAGTATCCTAGATACTTAATATTATATGTATATTATAAAACAAGTGGTACATACATCATTTTACTAAAATATATAAGAAAAAACAACATAAATATTTAGTATAGAAAGGTGGACCTCAGCAATATAGCTAGGCTTCAAAAAAACTGTCAGCCCATATTCAATTAAAAGTTCATTCAATAAAAATTTTAAAGAAGTAATGTGTACGTTCGTTCATTGTACAAATTAACACATATAATATTTGTAAAATAATCTTGTAATATAATATATACATATATAATTAGTCTACAGGTTCAATTTGTACATGCCTTCACGCCACTTCCCCCGCCGTATATTGGAGATGACATGCCAACATCCACGATCCATACATACTTTGCACTCTACTGACAGAAATATTATATATTACTGCATTTTTATTTGCACGCAGCACTAACTCCAATGAGGATAATATTTTTTAATATCATATTCTATCCATAAGAAATTATCAGTAGTAAAATTACCAATAACGATAAACTTAAGAAATATTAAATATTGAAAACATTGAATTTGAATCGACAACCACTGCACTAATAGCGCTTGTAACACAACAAAATGCTAAACTAATGCATGCAAATGCTTAACTTTAAACATATAATTCTCATATAAAAAGTAACCAACAACTGGTTGGGCGTGCGCGCTCAGCATTCAATTACGCACGTTTAACACTTATACACCGTCAAATTAACATATCGTGAATATTATTTAACTTTTTATCATTATCATATTAAAGTATTCGCAATGTTCTGTTAGCCCCGTGCTATGGAAATTGAGAGCAGATCTTCTTGTTATTTAAATTAGTGTTATGTTATGTTGTATACTACTTTCTGTCTGTGATTTTGCTCGCTTTACTTAAAAAAGTATCTTATACGTTAACTAGCGACCCTCCTGCGGCTTTGCCCGCTTTAACTACTGGATTATTCATGTAATATATGTTTGCAAAGCACTTACGATAATGTGAAAATTAATTAAACCCTAATGCAACCCGCATTTTTTTAGTTTCAATAAGGATTTTCCAATTGTTTTACACAGCAAGGATTTTTTAGTAGGTACCGTAATTTTAAATCTGTGCTACTAATCTTTTCAAGTACTTATTAAAATATATTTAAATGACTATTTTTAGATACTTAAATGACTATTTTTAAACGGAAGAAATTATAAACAAAAACCTACCTACTACTAACTACTACAAAAAATGTGAAACCAAATATATCGCGCTTAAATAAAACATTCAACTCCAATTATCCAATACGTGCAAACGCATCTAACTAAATCTTCGTTGCTATAGAGGCAGCCAGGTTTTTTTTTTTCGAGCTTGTGGTTAATGCTGAAGGGGGTATTCTGTCCCTGATGATAAGCAAGCACGACGTGGCTGCCTGTGAGGAAAATTAAATAGAATGCATGGGCCGGGAATCGAACCCGGGCCGCCCGCGTGGCAGGCGAGCATTCTACCACTGAACCACCGATGCGTGTAAGGCAGGCGGGCGCGACGGACGCATGGCGAGTGGCGAGCCGTTTCGCAGCAAGGATTTTTTTGATATTGTAACAACTTCTAAAGTACTTATTAAAATGAAAAACAGTAAAAGACAGCTTTGGTCTACATTAAATGGCCAACGTAACTAATATACTTATTTATATACTGAGAGTAAGGGATAAGTGAAACTTGAGTAACATACAGCTGATGTGTCAACGGCGGGATGTGTCAACAATTAAATGCGTTTTTCTGTAAAACTATTCGCAATTTCGAAATATTGTAAAAAGCAAATTTTATCTTCGTTTAACGTAGAAAATTGATAAAGTATTTTAAAGGATAAGGATTATTACCATTATGGAAAAATATCCCTCACAATAAAAAATATATTGAAATTATTAGTTTTAGACCGAAAAATGATCACTACACGTTATTCTTAAAAAATATGAATGTGCTGTCGCGGATTTTTTTGTAGATCTTATTAAGAGGAACAATACTCCAGTACATTTTTTTCATGTAGTATTTACCATTAGAGCAGCGCATGCGCGAAAGTGTCTCAGCGGGTAGGACTTTATACACATTTATCGTATTTATGTTAATTTACATAAGAGTGTACAAATAATAAACTATATATAAACCTTCTACGAAAAACACTCGACTTAATGGTGAAGACCACATCGAAATCCGTTGGGTGGTTTAGAAGAAGAAGAGTTAGAAACAACAGACAGACACGAAAAGCGACTTTGTTTTATAAGATATAGGATAGAAGACATAAAGTAGCGTTTTAGTAGTTTTCACTAACATAATACTGTAATGATGATAATAGTCATATATGTCATAAGAAACCTAATGACATCTTATTCTGGCTAACGTCTAACGTCTTGCGCACAATGTAAAGTAAAATTTTACATACAGACCATCAAAGAAAAGCTGCGCGTGCGCAGTGTCAAGTGAAATTGGGGTGACAGACTGACATGGTAATGAGGTGCATTTGAATCAAGTGATAGTTTACTCTACTAACGCTCTAACGAATATGCATTACATTACAGAAAGTTCACGTTTTCGTTTATAATTGACGTCAACATACCATGAAATATTTTTATTGTTGGCTGAATTTAAAAGGGTGTATGTTTTTTTATATATAATTGGGTAATTACTTCTTGACTTTTATATTATTTTCTTTTTTAATAAGATATATCGCTACGTACTTACACTACTTTCTATCCCTTTTAGAAAATATTGCCGTGTGCGTAATGGAAGACTTTATTTTACCATTTAAATGTATTATAAATATAATAATTCTTTCAAATTGCATTTTTTTAGCTTCACGCTTTATCCCGCGTATCCCGGTAGAATAAGCAGAAAAATTATTATAAGTATCAAGACAAGCGTAATTTCCTTCTAAATTTGAGACATCGTACGTCGAGTGGCGAACTGAACGAAATCTGTCATAATAAAATGGAATAAAAATTGTCATCAGACGACATTAAATTTTTAGCATTCCGATTTGCATATTAGAGAACTTGTTAACATTTAGAATATAAATATTACAATACAATCACGTTTTTACATATAAAATTGTATTTATTCAGTTAATTCAAACACAGCGTGGTAATTTAAATAATATATTTTTTTCTTCATACGAGTATACATATATACCTACATATATATATATATTTATTTTTAATCACCACGGCCGCTATGTTCACGCTAAACCGGCTTTTGTTTATTGTCAACAGTTAGCACGTGCAAATATACTATGTGGAGATAAATTGTGGCATTCGTATTGACATACTGTACTCAAAATATGCTTAATGTTGTTAAAAAAATGTATAAAGATCTAGGTCATTTGAAACGTGTTTCGCAATTAAAGAACGATTACCAGTTCCAATCTTGGAAATACATTCATCAGCTTCACACTGTACATCAGCAGGGTAGGCAAAGAGAACCCAGTGATAAGACACTACGTTCCTCGCACCACCTCGCAACACGTAACGACATTGCGTGCTAAGCGGTAAAATTCAGCCCCGCCCACCAGAAGGGAGAAATAAAATAGTGTAAATATTGACATTTGCACAAGTTAAAATTGAACTTATAATCATCACCAACATATCGCCGTCACCCTGAGCATCGGCAGCAAAAAAGTTATACAATCTATATCTTCTTATCTTCATGTAGTATTTCCAGACAGATTCGCCTATTCTACAAATAACTCTTCTAAAACCTTGTTTCCGGTAGGAAATTTAAAAAAATTAGGTGGCGGAACTTAACGCCGAACTCTATTTAACAGTCCTGGGAAAATTAAAATATTTTTAAATATCGATTGCATGTAAATTGCGATTTTCTTCATCCGATAATAATTTGTTAGCGTTAAGCGTACAAAGTAACTGAAATAAAAATACTAGAATTTTGTTCGCATCCCTTTATGTTTCATTAAAAACGTATAAAGCTGAAATTTATTACAATAACATTTTTAATACTAAGGTAAAGACATAATTATACGAAACGTATCAATGTACAAATCGTTAGTGAATTAATGTACGTATAAAAATCATTATAATCACAATTAACTAATATTAATGACATTAATTAGGATAATAACTGAATTTTATTATAGAAACAAAATGTAAACTTTATTATTACACATAAATGAAGCTTAAAGTTTAATATAACGTTATCTAAAGGGCGTCTAGAATAACGATACAGTTGTGAGTTCGATTCCCACTCGGAGGACTAAATTATTTTTATCACCTAGCTCTTGTAACAAGACGAATCCCAGCGTCAAGTTCCACCACTCAACACGCAATGCCTCGAAAAATGAGTGTAAAGCGGAGAACCAAGTACCCTCTGCCTAGCCCACTATATGCGGGATAGTGCGTGAATCAAATAGCTTTTTTTATATCAATAAAACAAAACGAACGTTAAACAATGCGTATATTAAATAAGTAAGTAAGCCTGGCGCCGGCCGTCGTCGTTTCACATGCGAATACATTATTTACACTAATTAAATATTTACAACGCTTAATCACTACTGAATGATGCACGAGATGTAATCTCTGTATTTATTCTATAAGAGTTTTTGGTATTGTACCGGAAATCGTGTCCTTATATGGTCTTATGTGTATGTTGACTGTGAATGCGTGGTGGTGGGTTAGATTTATTCTATTCTTCTTCTTCTCCTTCGTGTCAATGCTTGGAGAATTCATATCATATTTTGCCAGTATTTAGCCACGTCGATCTGAGCAGGTGAATGGACATTTCGGGCAGGAGAGTAAGTGTGCCATCATTTGTGGATTGGCGCCACAGTCATAGGATGACTTATCCCTAAGTTCGTACCCCCATCTCACGAGAAGCTCTTTGCATCGGCCAACCAGATTTTCTATTTAGGAGGAATACTTCCTATATTTAAATTACTGTCATTTGCCACTCAACACGCAATGCCTTCAGAATTCGGCAGAAAATGGGGAAAGGAATGTCTTAACACTAGGTTCCCTCTACCTACCCAACAACAGGCAAGGCAGACAAAGGTGTCAATATGTTGTTATTTTCACCAGTTTTTAAAACAAATTTTAAAATAAGCATGTGAGAAAAGAAATAGAAAATTAGAAAATATGTATCTAATAAGTTAAAACAATATTTTTTCCTTATAAATCCTAACGACTAAGTACAGTTTATCGATCGAGTCAATATTAATAACACGGGAAGGACAGCAAATATAAACAAAAGTTATATATTGCAAATTACACTTCACGAGTTGACCCTACTATATAGTAGTTAGGGAAACTTGAAACATTATGCGATTTAAATAATATTCATATAATTATAGTAAATATAATATGTTTATAAATTATTATTTATTATTTTTATTACTTATTCTATGTTATTTTTATGGAAGATTCTTATTCATTTCCAATCGCCTGTTAGTTACTCATATCAGATTTAACACCTGCTATCTAGATTTAATTTTGTTATTATTAAATTTATATAAAAACAGATTGGATTATTAAATTATAATTGGGTTCTTACTGTATTCCGCATATAGTAGAGTAAGCAAAGTAATAAAATACTAAGAAAACAGTGTTCTAACACTCCGTTCCACGCGCTCTCCTCAATTTCCGAAACAAATATTAATAAGATACTTTAAAGTCTATTAAAAGCTTTAGAAGCTTACGAAACACAGAACTAACAAAAAATATTAATTAGTGCACATAGAAAGTGTTGTTTAGACGATAATATAAATTCGTTCTGACATCGCAACGTGAGTGACAAAAGCTCAACGGCCGTGTCACTTCAACTTCCTCTACCAATTGATTGATTTGAATGGAACAGATGATAATAAACTAAATTATTTCCTTATATTACTTTGACATATGTTTCCTATGAATATTTTGTCTTTGAATTTATTTTATTTTTGACTATAGAACAATGTTATAAAACTTTTCCTTTTCACTCGAAGAAATTAAATATTTAATATTTTACATAGCGAGGCGAGGCGCGCCGTAGAGTTTCGCCACTCAACACGCATCTCTATCATAGTGTAAAAAAAACAATTGCAGATTATACACGAGAAAAAAATATCACAGATTGTATGAAATTCTAAGCTAAGAATATCATTCCGAAACTGTGATAAAAACACTATAAAGTTTAATACATAGATATTCAATTAAAAAGCTCCATTTACTTTAAAACTCGGAAACAGTTAAAATAATTCGCTTTAACAGTTGTTGCTATAAAAACATTAGTCCGCGTCGATTAGTGCGAAACCTAAATACAACTAACGGGAATGTTAGTATTTAAAATCGACTCAATAAAAATATAAATTTATGACACGTGCTAACTTTTTATTGTTTTGGAAGTTTTATTTAATATGTCAAGTGAAAACGTTCCGTTCCGTAAGCGTTCCGTTTAAGTATTTACCATACTAGATAGGCAAGTTAAAATTTTTCATAATTTAAAGTATTTAAAATATAATTAGTTGTGTAGAGACGCGGTGATATCTCGACACGTATGAGGCAGTAGTTGAGTGCTTGGTCCAAAACGTTGTAATTAAAGCCGTCACGCCAATTAATTTTTCAAAGTCAAGATGTGTACATCGCGTTTCGTCTCACTCTAGCGTCCATTTTTAGAGATAATTCTGGCCAAAATTCACTTGTTTTAACCAAATGAACTTTCTGTCCATCGAGGATGTACCTACTGGCGTAGTAGCTCAGCGTGCTGACTGTACAACTGTCACGCGATGGTTATGGGTTCATTTTCCACTCAGTGGAATGAATTATTTATATTCCCTCGTACTCGTATCACGACGAATCGCAGCATTAAGTTCTGCTACTCAACACATAATGACTTCAAAATTAAGCAGAAATTTGGTGGATGGAGTATCTTAACACTAGTTTCCCTCTGCCTACCTTGCTATATGCGGGATATAGCATGAAGATAAAAAAACTTTCTGTTCTCATATGGCTTGAGCTTAACGATCCTGAGTTGTGACGCCCAATTAATTTTGACCAACTAACTATCAGATTTATATAGCAAGTGACTCGAGTAGGTTTTCACTGTTCCGCTGTTGCTGTTTAATTAGACTTGGTACCGCAATAGAACAGGTTGCGTAAGCATGGCAAGTTTTATAGATAACTTTGTTTTTTTTAATAAATTTATATATTCTTTTAGAAGGTTATGCATGAGAAACTTAGTGTTAAAACACTCCACCATCAGACCTATTTTTACCTTCAATAGCCTCATAATAATTGTATAATTACCTACATATTTCATTTAACATTTGTGTTAACAACTATAATAAAATTAAAATATAACAAATAATCAATGTTATACAAACGATAAATATAATAACTTTAAGACATGCTTTAACAGCTAGTCGCCTCGCCGTGGGCTCTACTATCGTGAAATATGTAGAGTCTACTTGCTCCTGTGCGTGATACTTCTAATTAATTTAGCTCGAGGCTAGCTTTAGCTCAGGCCTTCCTTTCAACCTTTCAACGGAGGTGGGTACCCAGTGTAACAGCGTGAGATCAGATCGAGATATGCTTACGTGTTTACCACTGTGATTCTAGTTGAACAAGTCTTAAGGGCTATTAATCTTTTTATTTCTCAATTCATTGGTGTACAAACGGAGAAAAATTAGCGAGTTTTAATTTTTTCCGCTTTGCTTTAGTTGCTAGCTATTTAAGCTATGTCGTTATCGCTATATAAGGCATATGTAACTGTGCAACTTAATGTAGCATTAATTTTATAATGAATTATTATTATTTATTGTATTTGTTATTTTACTTTCGATGATAACTAGAAAATTTCACAAGCACCAATCTCTACGTTTCTCTGGCTCTACACTTTTGTCAATCTGGTCTCAACAATTATTTACTTTTACAGGAGCTATAACAGAAGGTCATCTTGCAGAAGCAAGGTCCATCATTGTTAAGGTAATCTCTTACCACCAGTATGTGATCTTATCGTAATTAAATCTCCATTGTCAATATATTTGAGGTCATCGTGTACTCTATATTTAGTTTTATTTTTAACTTCGCACGTGTCACTAGCATTTTGAGTATTTTAAAAGGTTAAAATTAAAAACGATAACTACTCGCCAATTTTTTTTTTATCTGAATTAGTTTTTTTAATGTTTTTTTCAGCTTCACGTCTTATCTCGCTTAAGCTAGGCTACGAGAAACTAGTGTCAAGACACTATTTCGTTACCCTTGCATTTTATTAAATATAAATTAGAATCAGTTCATAAATATGTATACATGTATGACTGTGTGTCGTTATGTATGTGTGTTTAAAGAAACCATGTAAGCATTCCACGATTAACATTGACGTAAAATAAACAAGTTGTTAGTGCTTCCTTCAATAGTTAACTCATTGTTTGCGTAGTATACGCACCCACGTATTTCGTTTGAGTCTTCTTAAAATTATTATATGTGTATAATTATTATAATAGTTTAGCTATTTAAAGTCTCACGCACTTAATTAACACAGTTGTAACAGTGTAGGCAAAGGGAACCTGGTGTTTTTTTTTCGGGGGATTTCAACGGTACACTTTGCCTTGTTACCAGTGAATGGATATTTAATTTAATAGTTAATTCTCCCGAGTGAGAATCGAATCCATATATTGCGTTAGAGTCAGACACTATGCAGTATGAAAGTGTGAGAAGAACAAGAACAGAGTGAAGCTAAAAAAATTTATAGATGTGTTATAATTAAAAAAATATTATACGTAACAAAATAATAATTATGTTTTTGCATATAATTTTATAATGTACGCATTTATGCATAAATCCTTAGTGTACAACACGACTAGACCGCTACCTAACACACTTTCCAACACACTTTCGAAGATTTTAGAAAGAGATCAAATATTAATTTCACCGTAAAATGGCCGAAATTTTTTTATTAAATAATAATACATTGTTCGGACATTAAGCAAGCCAGTGGCCGTGACTGCAAATCGTAATTAACTTTTGAGTTTTAAGTTCATGCGGCGCTGCGCAGGTGCGAGCGGGCACCGACCTCGCTGTATCACTGTCCTCACATGTTTACCACTACTACCACAGTGCTCAAACTCAAAAACATACGATTTTATTTAAAATCTTGGACTATTCAATTACCTATATACATATATATAACAGAAATCTCATGATATTCCACTTCTGTTCTTGGAGCGTTGAGTTTCATAATTTAAGTCACGTAATCAGCGACGAAAGGAGTGCCTTGACACTAGATTCTTTCTCAGTATGAAGAAGATAAAAAAAATGTATTTCATATATATTTCACATAGCTAGAAGAGATACTTGGCTTGTCTCAAAAAACGAGAATATTTACATTAGTAATAAATCTAAATATTTCCTAAATAAAAATTGAACCCACTACCACTGCGTTCAGTTAGATATTGAAAAGTAATATATAAAAATAATTAGAACAGTTTCATAGCTGATCAATCGTGTGTATAAGTTTTTTCCCTTCGCAGAAAGATAGAGCTACTTGTTTAGTGGAATATATTATTCGACCGTAACTAATTAGGACTTTTATTAAAATTAATCACTTTGCACCATATCGATATGTGGCAAAAAGTTTATGATGTATGTAAATTTATAATGCTTTTTACATACTTATTTATTTATTTTTGCTATGGTCTATTTTTATATGAAGTTTGGTTTTAACTGTTTCGCTCTCGTGGTCTATTGAAAGGTTTAGACCTTAGGAGTTGTGTGTGATATATGACACCATCTAAGTATGAGATGTAACCCTTACATATGGGGGTAAACCCACTGAGATGATATCGAAATAATTAACATGATGTAAAGTATTTTTTTAATTGAAAGAATGAGTGCCTGAACTTACTAGAGAACTACAGAACAAATACTACAATTTATTACATTATCAAATTATTATGTATGTTCGAAATTAAGTATGGTACATAGGATACTCCTTTTTCACCTACTCTCAATTTTAGCGAATTTTCTGATAATTATAATACCGATAGGAGTTTCATTGGATGATGACATAGAAAACATAGTGTCAAGACACTCTGCCCTTTCCGCCCAAATTCTAGACGTTGTGTGTTACGGATCTCAACGCCTAATATTTATAAAATTGGGCCAGTAAGATAAGTGACAATATGATTGAGTACATAGGTTCAGTGTTATAAGTAATATAATCTTCGCCCCAGGCTGCTGTCGTATTAACATATATTTTTTAATTACTTAGAAAGTATTCAATAAGAGGCTTCCTATTTGTTAGTACAGTGACAATTTAATTACACGTAATGTCATTTTATGAGGTCGTGAGTGAAAAAATTAAAATATTCGTTATTTCAATCCACCAATGGGAATCGAAACTACAGCCTTCGCGTTTACAGTCACAGTTCTGTGCCACTGCGCCACTATGGCTTCTATTTCTTTGTTATAGCTAATATGGAAATCTAAACAGCTGATGCGTACAACAAGTAAGTATTACCATAATAAATAAACTCGTGAACCATCATGAACCCCTAATTAAAGACAATTAAGTAAAAGCATTTTTAGTTAAAATTGAAATGTATAGCAGAAGATTATGCAAAAAGATTCTTTCTAGTGCAAGTAGGAAATGAAAGTCGGGGCGGGTCAGGCCTATGGGCCGAAAACATGTTAAAAGTGCAGATAGCGTGACGTTTGTACCGCTCACTTAATTACTAATTTATCAAATAGTATCTCAAATGGCTTATAATAGAATAGGCAGAGAAAATATAGTGTTAGGACATTCCGTTCTCCACGATATATTACATGTTTAGTTTATTTAAAGATATGTAAAGCTTTAGTACAAATAACTAGTTGATATAATTTTAAGGTTTTTTTTAGCGTTACGCTGTTACATAGCGAGATAGAAGCAGAGGGAGCCTAAAGTGAACATTACGTGTTGATTGGCAGAACTCAACACCGGAGTGAAGAAAATTGAAATATTAAATGTTACATTTCCTCAAGTGTCAATCGAACACACTACGACAACCCACAGTGCCATAATTGGCCTAAAGTTAACGTTTTTTACTAAAGAAATATTATATTAAATGTCAATACATACAAAAGTTACATTTGAGATTCAAATCTGCTACCCCCACAATACTTTAGACCATAATTCTCTTATTTAATAATAATTCTCTTTTAGGTATGACATTAAACTGTTATAAAATATCCAAAAAGTCTATAAGATGTCCAAAAAAACAACATTTTTTACACAAGTTGTGGATTTCGTCATAGTGTCACCGCGGAAGGTATTACGCAAGAATATGCCAATAAAACAATATTATAATATTTTTTAATCTCTTTGCATCTTTGATATTTTAGAGGCAGACAGAGAACCTGAACTTAATGTCAAAAATTCTGTTCTCCCCACTTTCTGCCTGTTTTAGATATATTTTAAAGATTATAATTATAAAAATATAGATGCCAATGGATGTCGAACCCACTACCATCGCATAATCTAACATTTCAATTGTATCTCTATACATCTCTATACAGTAAATATAATATTAGATTGACGTCAAACGTTTAAAATGATTCACGTGCCTTAGTTTACTAGTTTTTTTATATATAAATAGAAAAAAATCAACGTGATCGGTAATTTTAAGATTAATTGCCTATAATGCAGCTGCATTTTTCTATAACATAAATAACTTAGAAGAATAGTTAATATATAATAATATTCGTTCCATTACTACGATATTAAAATACTTAGAAAAACTTCTTTATACCGAGAATATATAGAAAATCATTGTTATTAAAAAAAAATAATGTTTATATAATAACTTTAATAATATTAAAGAATTGTGTAGCGTTATTTTACGTAAAATGTGTACTTACTAGTAAAATTATTTACCTCGCTCTGTTAGGCATAATGCGGCGCTAAGTTCCGCTAGCCTATAGTTCACTAATTCGGATGAAAAGAGAAAAATGTACATACAAGATAAATCATGGAGCTAAAAAATATTATTGCAATTATATTAATAATAAACTCGATAAGATAAAATAAATCGTTTTAATTACCATTTAGATAATACAAACATTCCATTTGATGCTTTACAGCCATTTATATATAATTTTTAAATAATCCTGACAATTATATATTAATCTTTATGCTTTTATTTACAAATTTCAACCCAAAATTATTTATATATAAATAACTTGAAAAACCATACGCACCTGTTACGCCACTCAACACGCAATACCTCAAGAATCGGCAGAAAGAAGGGAACGGAAGTGTCTGAATGGAAAACGGAGTGTCTTGACACTAAGTTCCCAGGTCCCCGCTGCCTACACGAAAACCAGCGGGATACAGGGTGAATTTACATATATACACTATTGCATAACATGTTCCCAGCGCCTACGACAGTGCGACCTATTCGACGCCATATCAGCACACGCGTAGATCTCCCGTTAAATTACCTGTTTATACGCTATTTTATTATAACACATAAATATCAAATTTGAGGCCATCTGTCTGTTAGGGCGACGGTTGTGAGTTCGATTCCTACTTGGGTTTTTCACAATTGTTTTCATTGCCTCGCTCTGATAACAAAACAAAGCGGGGCGTTGAGTTCTGCCACTCAACACACATTGTCTCGAAAATAGGACGATGCGTTGAGAACGGAGTATCTTAGCACTAAGTTCCCTCTACCTCGCCTCTTACATGCGGTATTCACCGTGCATTCATATGATCGTATAGCTATTGGCCTTTTACATTTTTCGTAGGTTAAAGGTTTCCCTTCTAGTATTACTTGTCTTGCTGTAATTTCGGATTTGTTTGTTGTCATAGCAAATCAAAATATGTTATAAAAAAAAAGTTTCTCTGACTATTTATTGCAATAAGTATACATTCGATTCCCAGTGAGTATACAAATTTCCCATTTAAGCCACGATAGTGTCAATATTAGGTTATCAAATTATACATAACAAGTTATTGTATACAATTACGTATCAATTCACCCATGATTTATTTAAAGCGGTAGTCATGTCGACGATTGCGCTGTCACCATAGAATACAGGACTTGAAGGCTGTAAGTGATAAACAGTTAAACTCTTCAGCTATATAATATTAAACGTAGATTAACATAATTATTTAGTTTAGAATGCATTCTTTTATAATGTAACGTCCACATATAAAACATCTTCAGAAAACAGAAGATGTATTCTAGTACTACCACACAGAAAAAGTAAAAACTAGGAAAAGGAAAAGCTCTATATCCCACAGCTATTTACAATTTTTTAATAACAAATTTATAAGAAAAAAAAGCAAATTATTAATATCCAAGCAAAGTAACAGCAGGTAGCGAGTATAATATACACGTGAAACAACCATAAGTAGATCAAGACACACCTACGCGGGCAGGTGCCGGTACCGGCCCGACCAGTGTTTGTCAACAGCCGGGCTGCCAGCCTGCTGTGCTGGAAAATTACAACCTTAGCCGTATTTATTGACGAATCTTTATATTACTCTTACAGCCAAGTTTGAATGCAATGTATCATTAATTAAAGGAAGTACGCTACTTTATACATTTTCCCAAGGTAGGCAGAGGAAAATATCAAAAATAATTACATTGAGTAGGAAAAGAACCCATAACCGTCGTGTTACCATCAAACAATGTCCCATTGCGCCCGGATGAAATTTATAAAATCTATTCTATAATTTAAGCCTTCAATAAGAAACGTCCTTATCAACTTAACTTACATAGCAGGGTACTTCGTTCTCTTTATAACACTTCCGATCCCCTTTCCGCCGAATTCTGGAGGCCTTGCGTGTGGATGGCAGAACTCAACCCCGTGCTATGTCTCGTTACCAGAGGAGTTACCATTTCCTCTAGTGGGAATCGAACTCACAACCTATGCCGTGAACAGTCGGACGCTTATGCACCACTACTGACCTCAAATTTAATTTAATATATATTTTTTTATTTATATAAATTTTAATATTCTGTTTATTGCTTGTCATTTACAATAGGTCCGCAAAGTGCTAGTTGTTTAAATATTTACCTTTTTTTCTTAGACTCTACACTTACCGACTATAATATCATATTGCGAAAAAAAATCATGCCTTAAGTTAAGTGCAAGCGCCGCGGAAACGATAAAACTGTTTGAGTAACGCTTGACGCATCATTGCATCGAGTAGGACGTTAGAAGAAAAAGTTTCTAATAGTTCAATGTACCAATGTACCAATAAAGGCGACGGGCAAGTTGCTTCAAGCGTACTGTATTTACAAGGTATACAGAGAGAACAGAGTGTAGAATCACTCTGTTCTCTTTGTATTTCTTTTTTTTTTTTTGGCAGCGTATTTCATGTTTTACCAGTTGGGCTTCTTAATATTATCTATGCCAATATTAAAAGCGGAAGACTTTGTATGGTTAAACGCACTAATCTTAGAAACTTTTGGATTAATCGATTAAAGCCTTAGGTTATTAAGATCACATTAATTATTTTGATGTATATCACTGTATCTGCGGTCAGAGTTACCAAGAACACTTAGAATTTGAAATTTGCCATTTCAGTTACTTCCTACTACGCGACTACGCGAGTGAAGCCGTAGGCAAGAGTTAGTTTTGTTTGTTTTGTTTGTTAGTTTTGATGTTATTTTAAAGTAAGAACAGAAACCAGAACCATTATGTGTGTACTGTATAGTCAAACACTTGCTAACTTAGCCACGATGGCGTCAAATGCAAATACTGGCGGGAGTGGCCAAGGCCGAGGACTGCGCACGCGCATGCCACTACACTACTCTGTCAATATATCCATCACTGTATATCATGTTCACAACTTCTGTCAATTAGTACTAATTTAGATAGGCATTTTTATATTTTTGATAAATATACATTTTGTTATTTTATAATATCCTATAAGTATTTAAGTTCCCAGTTAACTTTAAAGTGTTGAAATATATTAGAGTAATTGCATATTATAGAGATATTGCGTGTTAGCGAAACTCAACGCCACTGATACTTATAATCTGTCATTAAAAGTTTATTTTATCGAATAAATTGCTAATTAACTGATGGTGAGGAGGTTAACGTAAGTGATATACAAATATTATCTTTCGAAAAATATATGAAAAAAATGTATATTATTATTACTACGAAGAAAGACGTCTTAATAAATTATTTTATTCGACAGATATAGAAATCGTATGTGTTATAGCACTTTATAGTTTACTAAGTCATTTAACTTTTTAACAATATGCAAATTACTTGAGTAAAGTTTTAGATTTATTTGCGACTTGTATGCGCACTAATGTTTTTATCGTTTACATCCATTTGGCTCAGTCGCCAAGTGTTTGCCATAGGCAAGCTGAGTGTGTAAAGAAAGAAGCTACCTGTTGACTTCTTAAGGATCGTCAAGTCTTGTCAACGCCACTTTATTTCGTACATTCGTCTTATTCTATTTAAATACTTACTACTTAACTTGGCTGTTTTTTCTTTTTAATTTTCGAAATATTTTCATTTAAGTAGGCATATGAGCTTAGTCACGGCCTTAAAAGTATTAGCTGGTATTGATTTACTGTTATGTCCAATGCCACATCGATGCCAATCCCAATTCGAGGTCAAATTTAAGTATGTGATTTTAGTATTAGGTAAATATTATATTTTTTTGTCTTTACTTATATATTCATCTAGTTTTATGTCGCTTCGTTCTAGCTTACACATTTAGTAGTTACTAATATTGTTTAAAACAGTTATTCATTATGGATAATTCTATGGATATTTTTTTAGCTTCACGCTGTATCCTGCACACAGCAGGATAGGCAGAGGGAACCTAGTGTTAAAATAATCTGTTTCCCATTATCTGCCGAATTCTGGAATAATTGCATGCTAAGTGGAAGAAAACAACTCTGAATTTTTGCTTTGATACAAAAAATGAAAATATGAATTATTTTATTTCCTCGAGTGGGAATCGAACCTATAACCTGGCAAGCTCGTGCCCCTTCGTGACGTCCGGCCTCAGTGGATATTTTAGAAGCACCTAATGTAAATTTATTAAGCATACTTTTGATTCTTTTAAACAATTGTTATGTGAAGAAACACGTAGTTTCAAATTATAGATCCTTTATCACGCATCCCACATTTATTACACGCCGTTTATACAATTTCATAAGCTAAACTCTAACGCTAGTTATGTATGGATAGAGCTTTTTCTACTTTTGTTTTTTTTACAGTTCCGTTGCCCATTTTCCGCCGTATTCTGGAGGCAATCGTTGACAATCGGAACTCAACGCGGTTTTTCTCGTTCCTAGAACGAGAAAATGAAAATGTTAAATATTTGATTTCCTCGTGCGGGAATCAAACCCACAACCAGTCGCGTTTACAACCGCTATATATATTTAATATTATTTCCAGTATATTCTAAAAATACTATTATCCATACTTATTTCACAGTATTATGATTGAAAGTCAGAAGCGATCAGATGAAATCTTGCCTCGAAGTTAAAGGCAAAAAGAGAACCCTTCAACACTTTAACAAGTTTTCTTCCTTTATCGCACTACATCTCTAGCATTTTACTAATATTTTGATGGTGACTTAAAAAACATATATCTTTCTTTTTTTTAGAGAAAAAAGGGCATCGAACCCACAATCATCTCGTTGGCAGTGGGTGTTCCACTACATCACGACAGTTTCTTCCATATCTGGCTGGTTCTCTCTTTTATTTCTATACATTATTTTAGTTTCAACACATCATAAAATAAAAGATTGTCAACTAGATACAAACGCTACTAAACACGAAAAGTAAAGTCAAAACTTTAGGCGTATCCAAATATTGATACATCATAACGTATAGAAGCTGTAGTGTTAGTTTCGAGGCCAATAACGAATATTCTGTACAAACATAAGTTTTCATTCACAATTGGTTAACGTATCTTTCATGTAGCGCCCGATATCTCAAACAGTGTACGGCGCACCGCAAACACCTAACGCTTTTGACTTACCGGGGGACATAGATTATCAGCCACCGGCTTACTCCGTGCTAGAACTGATGGAATATGTTTAAAATTAATCTATTTGAGTAGAATTTGGTAGTATATTGTGTTAGATAATTTGTATATTTCTAACTAAACAAAAGTTTTTATAATTCGTTGAAAGAAATATGCTCATTACTGTGGAAAATTAGGAAATAGGAACTCTTTTAGGTGGAGGAGGAACTCTTTATAAATATAACTGTACATTTTGTATATAAAATTTCCCCAAAAATGAAATTTCTTATGATAGATACGGAAAAAATGACTAAAACTACCAAGTTCCACAGCGAAAAAAAAAATATCACGACCAAGCATTACAAGGCAACTCTACACAACATAATCTATAAAGAAGTAAACAAGTAGAGCGTAGACAAAGCATGTTTAATTAGTCTTGTCTTATATGTACACTTGTACAGAGTCCACAGTGCACGCCGCCGCCGCTTCCCGGAACACTCGTCACCACCGTGCTACCTCACTCGCCTATTGCTATTGTTTTTTGTGTCTTTTGTTCCTTTAAAATATTCGGTCGATGTGAGGTTAAATAGTGTGAGTTACATTGTCATAGTTAAAGTTGACCCAATATCCGTAGATTGTGAGGTTAAGTAGTAGGTACCTGTTGACAAGATCACAAATAATTTGCAAAATCTAAAACTCTCATATAATCAGAATATATTTATGTATTCAATATAAAAATATTTCCCCGGACAAGGTTTCAACCAAGTGGCCAGTGTAAGAGCCTCCTTGGCGTTTAAATAAAGATATTCCTCTCAAAGCGTATTACCATTTTAAATAGCTGTGACACTATCATTAAACACAAGAAATCTGACACCTGAGAGGATGGACATGAATCTCCTGCTAAGTCCGAGTCAACAGACATACTCGTACACTCGTATGTAATTCTGAGCTTACAGCAACGTAATGCATTCGAAGTGTCCGCGAGCCGGAAACGGTGATATCCAAATCATTTATTACCTGTACCATTGATCAGTGCGTACATGCAAATAAATTTCCTAGCGCTCCTCGGTGCGTGCGTCCGAAGTATTTACGACTTCCTCGCGGCGACAAAACATCCGTAATTGAGCGATCAAACCGAGCCCATAACTTGCATAAACTATCGGATTTCAACCCTATACCCAACAAAGAGTTTTCGCTCCTTTCCCCCTCTTTTTCTCTAAAGGCATCGAAACTGAGTAAGAACGAGAGGGTCCCGAGCAGGTGTCCTCCGTCCGCTTGACCACCGGTCACTAGGTGTCGAGTGTCACTATCGAGTGTCACACCGATGTGAAATTTATAGGTCTAATCGAACTTGTAAACGTAACGCAGTGAACGCGAGCTATGAGTGTGGACCGTTAGGTATGCCTCATGCCGGGCGGGGGAACTGTTGGGCACCGAGCTGGTCGTCGTGTGAATCGTGCTCATTTGAATTGTATATAGAATAAGTAAGGGTCAGTGCTAAGGGCACCTATTGTTTAATTATTTTTTCAAGGTGTTGGATCAAAATTGACAGAACAAATAACGTATTTGTATTGAAATGAACAATGTATTTGATTGTATGAGACTTGTGAGCCAATTTTTCATATATGTAAATAAAATATGTAAAATTTAACTTTATTTAACCTAATTTTACACCAGTAAGTCTTTCGTTCATCAAAACAATGAGACAAGCAGATATCGCAAAAACAATTCTTATCACATCCTATTGAGAAGTCCTATCGAATAACTATTGTGAGTTATAAACTATACGAACAAATATATGGTCAGTCGCAGTCGGGAACCATTTTGTAAGGAATATCGTGTTTAAACACAATCTAGGTTGTTGAGAAACTACGTCTTCGCCGTAAATCGGGGCTCGCCGCTCTCTGCGTGACGCCGGCCGCCGCTCTCATAGCCCTACTCGTACATATTAATTGATTGCTCGGACTGCCCCTAAGAAATATCGCCATTGATTAGATTATCATCGGAGACCGTATTATAATTTCTCATTTGTGTTTACAAATCATTAACCTTACGGTTAGGCTTACTTCTAATTTAACTGTTATTCGGCTTTCTCTAAGATATATCTTTTAATACTCTTATTGGGATTATTCCATAATATTATTATTTATTTTAATACATATATATATATTGTTAAAACATTTTTTTATAGACAAAGTGCAGCATTGAATACTGCTTCTCAAAAAACAATGCGGAAAGTGGAAAACGGAATGTCTTTATGCTAGTTTCTCCTTTCTTTGTCCATAATACCTGTGTATAAACCTAAAGTTGCTTCATTTTCCTTTATTACATAATATTACAAATTTAATACATGAAGATATTTCTTCACATTTAATATTTATTTATTACCAAAATTACGGCTATTTGTTGAGGTGCGTGTGGTCGGATCGATAGATACGTATATATCTGTATCGAGACGCGATCGCTGTCTCATTATTCGAATATAAGTGACGTATTTACGCAAATCACATTCAAATACGTAGTTTTGTATCGCTTAATAAAGTCCAGCCGGAGCGGGCTGGGCACGGTGCGCGTAACTACCCATATATTAGGATCAACGGTAACAGTAGCTAAATAACTAAGAGTAATCCGTGTCAAATCGGTGGATGTGTTGTAGAGATTTTTTTCAATAAAACCACTCGTTCCATAATGAGAATAGTTGGTAAAGATGAGGCCAAGATACCTTTTTGGAGCATTTAGTTTTTCAATCACGGCCCAACTTTTTGTACTTGCTGGGCGTAGGAGCGAGGCGATAAAAATCGAAACTTATGGCCGCGGTTCGCTTTGATGTACTTTATCCCGATTGCTACAAAATTTTTGGGGACCCTACACTCGGCCAGCGCCAGCGCATCTTATCGCTTCGACGGCTATCGGACTTATTTATACAGTTAACTGTAAAGATATTTTCACACATGACATTAGGTTGTACTTTACACCTTTTAAACGTGTGAGCGTTGCATAACCGATCTTAGATGTTTTCGATAAAGAATAAAAAATGACGGCGTTTATCTCAAACTCGATATACAATGGCTGAAAGGTAGTATCTTGACACTGACAAGTTCTCTCTGCCCACCGTGCTAAAGCAGAACAGAGCGTGAACATAACATTTTTTTTTTCTTGAGCTCTACGCCGTATTCCGTAGGGTAGGCAGAGGGAACCTAGTATTAAAGCCATTCCGCCCCCAAAACGATAGCGAAATTACAACTAAATTCTAAAATTTAAATTTTCAATTTAAATTGATTATCTAAGATCTGAAGTCGTAATCTCATTTAAAAGTATTCTATCTAGTAAAAGATAAGAAAGTTATATATATAACTATTTCGAAGAAATAAAATTTACGAGATATTTTATTTTTTCAATCCCTTAGACGTTAAGTATCTACTTATCTTAAAAAATATAAAATATATGTATATATTAATTTAATTACAATATATTCGAAATGGAATTAAATGGTTTTAGCGTATTTTAAGCGAACTATAAAAAAATATGAATATTTATTTAATGCTATTAAACAAAATCCCGCCAATAGTCTGCCATTTAATTAATTAGGCGGTATACATAATATATTTATGAAATTGGTAAAGTAGTTCTATGTCAAGGATATGATAAGAGATGATGGAGCAGTGTGACTTATTGGTGTCTTACTGCATTGTAATATTATATGAATTTTGCTATTTAAAACTACTAGAGACTACTAGACTACTACTACTACTAGACTATTTAAATATAATAATTTCCCTGAGTGGCCATCGAACCTCCAATCATCACATCGCATCAAACATAAACCAATGATACCAGGATAGCGTTAAATAAAATTATAATCCAGCAATATAAAATAAATATTAAGTTATTTTTCATTATTACGGCATAAATGCCATTTTTGCTATTTCATACTAAGTACGTATAATTATACGTTTCACAGATTATCCACGACAGAGACAAATAGGACGACGTATCGATTGTAATACGAGTAATTTTGGTTACATCACATCGTAGCAAAAAATATTAAGTGCTTATAGATGTTATGAAAAAAACTAATAGCTATCAACATATTATCTACTTTCATTTGTTAAATAAATAAATAAATAAATGGGGTGGTTGTGGGTTAGACTCCCACTCTGGGGAATGAAATATGTAAAATTTCCATTTCCTGGCTCTGGTAACGAGACAAAGCGCGGCGTTGAGTTCCGCTAGTGAACTTGCAATGCCTCAAGAATTCGACAGAAAGTGGAGAAAGTGTCTTAATGAGGAACGGAGTGCCTTAACAGTAGGTTCCCTCTGACTGCCCTGTTATATGCGGGATACATTGTGAAGATGAAATGATATATACCTACAGCTTTACCATGAATATGTTTTTATAAAAATTATATATATATCTCATTCGTAAATCCATTCAACTGGTGGAGCGTTGCGCGGGCGCAACACGCGCCTCCACAAGACACTCGGGTGACTTTTGACTTTGGTTAAGCTTCATAATATAATTGAGCCCGAACAAAATCCGGTCGAATATTAACATACAATAGGCGAGTCAGTTCCGTTGCGCCCGCCAGGTCGTTGAGGGCAAAAAAACACAAGTCGTAGTGCTGTACCGCGTCGCAACGTGATATCTTAACGTCCTCGCTACCGATATACAACCCTATTTGGACTTAATAAAATCTATTTTTCCTGGCTTCTTTTAGTATATATAATGTTGTGGCTTTGAGGTAAGACTGTGGCACCCGTCCATCGCAAGCATCGCCCATCATGAGCCACGAGCTTGACGGTTGACAAGCGTCAGTAAAAACACTGAAGCGTCTATCTCACATACGAGTACATATACCTACCATAATATAGGTATGCGAGATATAAGGAGTTTTGAATTATTGCATCCACTCGCGCTTTTTGCTTTACCTTGTCTCGTATCACCTTCTTCTTATAGGTCTTTTGTTTAGTTGTCACGAGGTATTTTTACGTTTTTAGCAGTTTCTTTTTTACCTTTTAATATAAATAATAATGTCACTTCCAAATTTTAAGCGTTAACATTAAGACATGGATAGAAAATCCCATTTTTTTCTTTTTTCCGTAAGTCTTTTGAAATATTCTCTCTTAGTACTTCCCTACACTGGCTAACCTCCCTAAAAACAAAACTTTTCCCTTCTAAGTAACGTAAGTACTCTCAGTAACGGAAGAGTTTTTTTTAAACACGTATAATATTTACTCGATTTGTAAGATAGTTAAGTGCAACTAGCTGAGTTATGAATGGAATTGTCCTTACCATTTGTATCACGTATCCTGTGCATTACCTAAGACTCGTTGCTCGTGTACAAAATGTATTTTTCATTTTATATAAATAAAGAAACTTGTCAACACAACATTACAAAGGCCCCGCCATTAACAGCCATAAGACTGTTTAAGAGCTTATAAACAACAGTGTTAAACTCTTGAACATAACAATTATGTATTACAGTAATATCTATATTATATAAAACTCCTTCGCTTTTGAGTGATTGACAGATAACGAAACTACTGGACTTAAACTTTTAAATATACCTACGTACGTAGATTAAGGGAGTCTAGGGGAGCATTAAAAAGGGATTTCTGGAAATTCCTGCAGGAATACACTTCTTAAAGTCCACTCAAATAAAGCTGTGAGTGAAGTCTAGTAAAAGTACACTCACAGGTTTAGATAGTAATTTTCTCCAATCTAGAAATCGTATAATTAGGTATTCGGCGACATCGGCCACGTCTCACAATGGTAATATATAGCGACAGACCGACGCGACGTCAGGAACGCATCGTGATACACTTTACACTTTCAGTTCGACTAGTTTATTATATCTTACTTTGTATATAATAAATGATAAATATATAATATCGTTTATTATTATTATTATTATCGTTTGGTAAAAAGTATAATTATTTAAAATTTATTTAATAGTATTTTTAAAATTCTCTATCTAAAGTCGTCACATAATATTCTTAGTTACTATAAAAAACAGTCGTGCCGTAAGTTGTAAGTGGACGTCACGACACTTTCTACACGTACCTACTTACACGTGATGTTTATGTGTATGTATGTACGTCTGTTTGTTTTCACTGACCGTAGGACATTTTCACTAGGGGACCACGTTTCGTTTGCCAATAGATGCTTCAAGCATTGTATTTCTAAAGGCGTTTAAAAGGCGGTAAATTTGATATTTATAGACTGTAGTATATAATGCGTTTTTTTTTATTTAGCGAGAGAATTGTTAAGACACTCTAGGCACTGTCCAGTTTTTCAAATTTCACATAACTCAAAAACAAATATTCACTAAAATATTTAAAAGTTCAAATATTTTAAAATTTTATTTTTGAATATTTCAAATAGCAAGGTAAGAAGAAAGAACCTAATGTCTTGAAAAAACACTCATAGAATTCGAGACATTTCAGTGACGTAACTCAACGCCTCGCTTTACCAGGACACGGAAAACTCTGGAATGCTAAGAATAGTCAAGCTCTACGAAACGGTCAATATTTTCTCAAATACCTAAATTATATATACTCATAATATATCCTGCAATAGCAGTAGCCCGGTAGCTAGATATACCAGTGATTACTTACGCGGCGCGACGTGACCGCAATACTAACGACGTCGCTGGCGTTACGAAAAATCGTATTATTTTGACCATCTATTAATGTCGATATAATATTGGTATGCCTATTATATAATATTTTTAAATATAAATATTTTATTTAGAAATTAGAGACTAGAGCCCAGTCGTGGCGCAGAGGCAGAAAGTGTCACTGTAAACACGACAGATTGTTGGTTCGATTCCTGCTAAAGGAAATGAAATATTTATTAATATCATGTCTTCGTTTTGGTGTCGAGGCAAAAGCGTGGCGTTAAGTTCCGCCATTCAACACGCAATGCTTCGAAAATTTGGTGGAAGGTGGCAGACGAAGTGTCTTAACACTATGTTTCCTTTGTGTACCCTGCTATATACGGAAAAGAGCGTGAAGCTGGAAAAAAATATATGTCGCAAGCGTTGATAAAACCATACTTTAAAATAATTTATACAATTTTCTCAACCAACAAGCTCATGGCGGGAAAAGAAAAAAAATGTTTAGAACTCTTTCCTTTTTTGGAGTGATAAATATCAAACTATTGCCATAGTAGTTCGTTTTATATATAGATCTGAGTCTGTCGTCGTGGCCCAGCGTTATGAGAGTCTTACTGTTAGCGCGACAATTATGAGTCCAATACCAACTTGGGGTTATGTATTTTTTTTCAATTCCTCGCTCTGGTAACAAGACATAGCGCGGTGTTGAGTTCCGCCATTTTACATGCAATGTCGAATTAGGTGGTAAATGGGGAACAAAGTATCTTGACACTAGGATCCCTCTGCCTGTATCAACTAACACGAAGGTTATAAGTAAATTTTTGATTTTAGCTGATATATTATAATAGGTATCTATAGTAAGACACTCTGTTCTCCATTTACGGACCAATTTCAGGACATTAGAAACCCAATGCCGCCTTATTTTTTTTAAGCCCTAGTTAGGATCAAACCCACAATTATAGCTTTTACAGTCAGATGCTGTTCCACTGCACAATGACGGTCTTAACTAATCCAAATTAATATTAATACTTAACTATTTTAGTAGCGTTTTTAAAAACTATCTTTAATAAGTAATTGATTTCATATATGCCCTAACTTTAACAGCATTTCTATGTTTTTTGACCAAACGTCTATTAAGTACTGTCACCGTAGAGTTAACTTACAAGGCAATATCAATAATGCAAGTGTTTTATCTTAATCTTTTAATAAATTTTTAAATGGCGTCTGTCTGACTTCATTTGCTAGAGTTCTTAGTGACATACGAGTAAATATTTTTACAAAGTAAATTCTGTTATAAGACAGAATCATAAATTTTGGCTTAACTACGAGTAATATTAAATTTGTACGCTAGAGGTCATCGTAGAGCAGTGGGTTTGCCTATACAATAAATAAATACAATTTCACATCGCGACTATATTTAATGATAAAATTAGATCAGGAACTTGTATATGTAAATTTCTTCAATAAAATCTTTTTTCTATAAAAAGAAAATCATAATTGAAGACAACATTATTTTTTCATATTTTATCCTGAGTTTGGTACCCAATCGGAATAATTAATATTTTTTTAAGTAGAGCGAACCTAGTGTTAAGACACTCTGTTCCCCACGCACCACTGAATTCGCGTGTTGAGTGACGAAACTCAATGCTGCGCATTGTCTTGTTATCAAAATGAAGATAAAGAATAATTCATTCCCTCAAATGGGACTCACACCCACAACCGTCGTGTTTATAGTAAGACCCTGTCGCTGCAGCATGACGACCTCAAACTAAATACTAAATAATCTTGACGAATAATAAATTTAACAAAATTATCTCCACTTTTCTATAAATCACATTAATTTTTCTTTCTATGTCAATTTCGATTCATAATTAAATAAGGCCCATTAGCAAAAATAAAACAATGTTAATTTCTTTAAGATTTATGTTAATTGCAAATTATGCAAAATATTGATTCCGCATACATTAAATAAATATCTAAAATGATAAAACTAATGTTGTACAAAAATTGTTTAGATCTTATCGTTTCTCGTTCTCCTATAAAAGTGAATCGAGACCAATATATTATGAGTAATATGAATATTCAAATGTTTGAAATATTTTAGTCTAAGACAATTGAAAAATGAACTCAAATATGAGATGGTCGGGGGTACATTTCCACTTAGAGAAATGGTTATTTAATAATTTGATTTAAAATATTTTGGTTATTTCAGAATGATTAGTCTCTATAATTGGACAGAAATACATAATTGTTTCTCGATAAATAAAAATATAAAAATATTATTTTGCTTCCTAAAGCACACATATATTGTTGTTAATTAAAAGAAAAGGACTTTAAATAATACGATTTTAATCATTTTATTTTCTCCTAATTGAATATTTATTTTATTGACTGAGTTCTACTTTGTTATATGTAAATGTTACATTTATTAGTGAAATCGATATGTATGTTAAAATCTATACAAATATTATAATGCTCAAGAGTTTATTTGGTCGAACACACTAATCTCAAGAACAAGTGATTCGAAACAAAAATCAGAGACTTCTAGCACTTAAAATATATCATACACAAGTCTTAGCTATTTTCATTCGGCCAAGGGGATGAAGCCGCATGCAAAAGCTAGTTGCTAACAAGTTTATAAATACACTATATTTGTGTATTGTTAACACTTGTGCTACTATTGACATAAATACAGAAAAAACTGTTGAAATTAAAATAAAATCTTAAGCGCATTCTTATGCCTATTCGTAAATATTATTCTTTATGTAGAGCTAATAGTAAAATCATTGAACCTTTTAATCCCACTCTATTCATAATTTAACCAAAACCGTAACAGAAAATAACTGCTTATATTTTAAAACAGCCCCAAAACTTTGCGAGGATTTCTTTGATATCGATTCAAGTGTTTAGTATTCTGTACACACATGCAATGCTCCCGTACCGCAGTATGCTCTATTTGGAGTTTCCTTATAAAGACGCCGGACGTCTGCTGATGCTATACGTGCATCCCGCGGCTGTGTCATTCGGCCAATTTGGTCATCTTTGTGACTGACTGATGGAAATTTGGATGTGGGCGATGATCGTAGGTTTGATTACCAAAGGAATATTAATATGTGGAAAAAGTGTCACATTTTTTCCAGGCATTGTCATAGAATTAAATAAATAAAATAAATATAGTAAGTAAAATTATTTAAGTATATAAACGTTCAGTAAGCAGACGTTCTCTCATTTAACAATAAAAAAAATTGAGCGTGCTTGGAAAAAAATATTTTTTTCCCATTTTTTTTCCATAGTAGAGTTCCGTGCACCTCGAGGGTCTTATAAATAGAAGGAAAGCATTTCCCTGACACGGTTTCCCCGCAAGGTCGACGGCCGCGCCACGGCCGCTGTCTGATCAAAATACTCACTCACTAGCTATCTTAGTGATATATTGAATACTATTTACCAATCGTTAGGTACTAGAAAGTCATAGAGTCATTTCCTTCACGCATTTTCAGTTAAAAAAAATTTAGCAGGTATAACCTGGTGTTAAGACTTATATTCTGTATTTTCTTTTAATTTTAAAAGACTAATTATGTCGTGCATTTTGCCTAATTATGTCGTGAAACCAAGACATTTCTTAATAAAATAAAATACTCTTTATTGTACATCGAATAACGTTTACGAGTAACATTACAAGTCTTTTTTTTACAGTTATAAATATCTTAGATGCATTTGGTGAGTCGAAATCAAACCCACTTCCACTATGTACAGTCTAAAGTGCGCCTCGATTGTGCCGCTAGCCTAGTGATAATAATGGTAAATAGAATACTATTTGACAATTTTTGCTGAAATATATAAAGTTCTTTCTATTTCAGACATTCGTATATTGTTTTGTTCATTATTATGAGTTTTAAAAATTATATATAACTAATAACAATATTATGCATTTCTTTAGAGCTTTTGAATATTTTGATGATAAATAATATTTGGGTGAAAATAGAGCAACACAATATTAACACTCTTTCACTCTGTCGAAAACCTTAAAGAAAAGATTTCTCTGTATTCCTACAGGAACGGAAAATTAAAAATTATTTTCCGTCTTTGAAACTGTGGGCAACGATTAATAATAAATATTCGCAAACACAGCCGTAAGCCATCTCATATATCGTTCACATTACTTAAAAACACGATATTAGTAAATGACCATCTCATTTGACAATCTGTCCTTGATCAAATTAAATTATTTTTTACATAAAATATGATATTTATCGAGTGGTGAATCTTTAAATGTGAGAATTATCTATTAATTATGTAAACTGTATAGATAAATAACATGTAATGTTAAAACATTAAAGACAATTAAGAGTTCCGATATGGCGCTTTATTTATCGTGATTCTTATGTGACCGGCCTTTAGAGACCTATTATTTAAATTAGTTGTTCAAACATTATGAAATGGACGAAAATATGTTACTCTACTCATATAAGAATGTGTGGAATGAGAAGTTCTTCTGTGATGTAATTTATACGTACAGATAGGGTTAGTTGTGGAAGTGGTACTGACTGTAAAAACGATGGTTACCAGTTCGATTATCATTCAGGGGAATTTTCATTTCGGCTTCAGCTTTGATAGACGAAGAATCACATTGAGTTTCGCCACTCAACACACAATATTTCGAAAATGATACTAAAATATATAAATATATATGAGCAAAATAATAAGGCCGATTGACGGCCGGACGGTTGACGGACGGTTGTGGATCCGATCCCCACTTGAGGGAGTGAAATATTTATTTACGTTTATATTTCCATTTCTTCACTCTGATATCGAGGCAAAGCGCGGCGTAGAGTTCTGCCACTCAACACGCAAAGTCTCCAGAATTCGACAGAAAGTGGAGAACAGAGTTTTCTTCTTAACACTAGGTTCCCTTTGCTTACCCTGCTGTGTGCGGGATACAGCGTGAAGCTGATTTAGAATCATAGCCTTTCCTATATAAACAAACAACAAATCATATTCTATTACACAATCGCCAGGCTAGTTATACAATATAACATATTACCGGCACAGTGGAATTTTTGAAGTACGTATGTACTCGTATACACCTACATACGGGTGACTACGACACCGCATAGCTTTGTGCACATGCATGCAATTACTATGCATTTTGTTCATATAATTGGTTATTATGTAAGCAAACTATCTTTATCCTGTGACGACACTTGTATTATTATTAATTTTTTTCACAATTTTGCGACGTTTAGCTTCTAATCCGAACTTCCCAGCAGAAGTATCTTTCAAGCCGGTGGTAGCTTGTTTGACACGATGTATATAATAACTTTTTATACTTTACTTCCTTATCTTCCCTACCTACTTTTCATTATAAAGATTTTAAAGATATTAATGTATTCTCTTATTAAAGCAAGGTGCAGCACAGGGACCATCGTAGCTCAGCAGCACAGCGTTTCATTGCAAAACTTGATGGTTGTGGGTTCGATATCCCCTCCAGGGAACGAATTATTTTCATTTGCCACTCGCTCGCTCGCTCAGGTAACAATATAAAGCGTGGCGTTAAGTTCCGCCACTACTACTACTACTAAAAATTACTCGAAAATTGGACGGTAGGTGGAAGTCAACCAAACTAAAATACCCTATGATTACTTTTAGTTTTAACTTTTAGTTTTAAAAAGTAAATAAGTAAAGACCAATCTTAATTGAAGTAATTTGAATTCAAGTCTATACTAATGCAAGGATCACAAGTCTATAAATAGTGATTGGGTGAAACGTCTGATAGCTGCGGCCTTGCGACTGACATCTATCACGACTATACTATGTGTTGCTTAAAAAAACCGATATTTCATATAGTATAGATATTGTAGAATAGCTTTTTTAAGGGTTGTCATTGGTTCAATTCCCATTTGGGGAAAAGATTATATTTAAATGTTTTTATTTTTATGTTATCTGCCACTCAATTACCCGTAAGATAAGCGGAAAGTAGGCAAGGTAGTGTCTAAACACTAGTTTTCCTGTTTATTGGAACTGCTATGCGTGAAAAAAGTTTCTATAATAATAATACTTATATTTATAGTATAATAGGTATTTTGCCCTAGGTCTTGTTCCCAAGTTCAACTCTAACTACCAAATCTATCCTTTACTAATAACTAAGGCTTACAATCTAGAACGGAGTACTTGTCACTAAGCTACTTGTGTTAATCCCCTAAACCTCATATATATAATTCAATACAGATCACTTATAGAACAAATATAATTATATATAAATAACTTTTTCCAGTATAAATAGGTACTACTTGTATTAAAATAGTCTCGCAAAGCCTGGCTCACCGCGACACTCCTACGCGGCGTCACTTTAATTCCTCCAACATGTTATCTTTAATTTGGACTGGTTTAAGTTTTTTATTAGAATAGTTTCGCCTCGATACCGGTCCGGCTCCTAGCAAGGTTGTTTATAGATAACAGTAAAAAGCATATTTATTGAACGTCGCGATACTACGCAACCGTTGTCGTATAGCAACGACTCTCGTAGCAACGATTTAACGTTCGAAATATCATAGTTTTGTATTTCATAATGAGTGGAACACGTTTTTGTGGGCCAAAGTGGAATGGAGTAGCTTTGTGACAAGTAGTTGGTAAGTCTTTGCGGGGCGGTGCTTACTGGTTAAGCGGCAAAAGTAATGGCCGCGACCGCCGGTGCGGAACGTGCCGCTTCATTGCCCGTGCCTGATGATATTTTGCGCTAGCAATTCCTTTTTCGTCTACATTTCTAAGTTTTTTCTTGGGAAAACTGCTATGAAATATGGCTAGATACTTTAGTCAAGCGAATCTCAATGGTAACGGTGTTCAACCCCGGTAAAAACGCTATGTCCATATATGGGTAGTTGTAAATATCTAACTTTGTTACATTTATTATGTTGAATTGAAAAAGCAAATGCTTTTTGTATACGTTAAAGAAAAAAATAATTAGTTCAAAGTATTTTTACAATCTTCATCGCTAGCTAATATTTTAACTTTAGGACTTAAAATATATTTAACTAAACTATATTTAATAAAAATACAGAAAATCGACATTTTCTACTAAAAATTAAATTTGCCAAAATGAACACCGAACTCACTATAACATATTACATAAACAGTAATTTACAACTCCTAAATATTATAAATAAATGATTATAATAAAATAAAAAAAAAACTAAATAACGACTCTAAATATTTACTGTGAACATTTTAAAGTGCTATACGCGATACGTCCAAAACGCGGAACACTGTGATATACTGATATAGCTTTTTTACTGCGCTCGTTAGCCCAATGCCAAAATCTCTAACACTATCAATATTAAAATTTATAGTGACAATATAGAACCGGTACCGCTCTATCGTATTTTTGTGCGGAATTGACTTGATTTATGGTAGAGCGCTCGAAATTCGATAATTTCGTGTTTCTATATTATTTTTTAATATCAAAATTATATGTAGAACGTTGAGAACGGAGGGTCTTAACACTAGGATAATCCAGTTTGTAGGAAATACACTAAAATAATTTATAGAAATATTAAAAAAATTGAAAAAAAAATAATCAGAAAATAAAATAAAACACTAATGTCCACGAACTTTGACCTAAATGATCCAAGTCATAATTCACGACAAAGAGATAAGGTGTTCGAATCTAAATGGCGATCTAATTAGGAAAAGACCTTGTGATCATCTCATAAGTGGATTACGTAAAGTTGAAATGTCATATAAAAACACGATCATTGGTTTAGTAGTTTACTTGTTATAGTAATTATTTGAATAAATTTCTTTTTCGTCACAAACGCCATGAATTTGGTGCATGGTGGTCTGGTTATTATAATGAAATTATTTTCATTTTCTTGTTCTGATAGACAAAGAGAGTTCTGCCACTCAACACGCTGACTCAAAAATGTGACATAAAGTGAGAGACGGAGTCGTCCTAAGTTAGTACATCTCCTAAGTAAGACTTTTGTAAAGCAATAATTACCTACATATATTTAGGTATTTGAATAAAGTTGGTTTATTAATGCACAGGGGCACAAAATATGACTGTAAACGTGAAAAGTTGTGGGTTCGATTCCCATATTCAATATTTTCATGTCTTCACCCTGGTGTCGAGGAAAATGCTTCCAGAATTCGGTGGAAAATGGGGAAAGGGGTGTTAAGGAATTGTTATTATCAAGAATTACATTAAAATTCCTTGCATTCTGTTGCATGTGGTAGTTAAAATGCATAAAAAACAATTAAGTACCTTTTATATTAATAAAAATTAGAATTAGCTTTCTTTCTTTTTCATTCGCTTTTCGCTCGTTTTTGCCCTCTCCAGAAATTTAGATAATATTACAAATATCAATCAATAGCATTATATTGCGGTAAAACGAAGAAACATGGCGACTCGCGATCGTAAATACATATTAGAGGCCTCGCATCGATTTGTGGCACATCAAATATTGAATCTACGGCCCGCTAGGGATGCATAACTCGGAATATGTTTTACGATTCGTCTCGCCCGTTTCATAAACTATGAATTTTGCCCAATCGCAGTCAGGTGCGATTGCTTGCTTGCGATTTATTATCGATGTTTGTGGATATTCGTACGATTTCCCCTTACTTTTTGGCGATTATTGAATTATTAAACGATATTGATTTTCGATGTTGCTAGCTTAATTTGTAACAACTATCAAATCACAACAGTACGTCTCAGACTGACTGTTGGCGTAACTCAACGCCGCCCTTTATGATGTTACCACAACAAGGAAATCGAAATCGATCATTCCCCCGAGTAGAAATCAAACCTATCGTCGTCGTCGCATATATAGTAAATCCTTTCCCGTCCACCCTAAAGTGTGAAAGGTATTAGAATATTAAACAAAAATAGAAACTTTTATTTTTCATAAATATAAATACCTAATTAGATTATTTTACGACCGCATCGTGAAATCACTTTTATATGTGCATAAGTTATTTATTTGAATTTAAGTGACATTCTATAAATGAAACTCAAAATAAAAACAGTTAACTAAACAAATTATACATAATTTAGAAATTTTTCGAAATTTTTACTATCATTTTAACTTTTTGAAATTGAATACGTTAATTGATATGCATTTTTTAAATTATCGAAATGTCAATAATTATGTTAATGAAAAAATAAATTCAAAAACGCTATAAATTTAAAGAAATAACGGAATTAAAATGTTTAAAAAGTATAATACAGTTTTTGCATATTATATTAATCGATTTTTTTTCTTCATTATAATTAATAAAATGGTCCTATAAAGGAACAGGCATATAGACAAACATGAAAGTCCTATAAGGGTTCCATTTTTTTCCAACCAGTGAACAAAATGAGACCAAATCATTAATATTGAAATTGATGAAGTCCATTTTGTACGTATTAATAATAAAATTTGTATTTCACAATGTATAGAAGTAATGAAGTTATAAACGATATACAGGTTTTTTAAATTACTAACTTTAACGTGTTAATTGTTAATTTCTAGTTGTATTTCTAATAGTGATATTTGTGTGTCATAAAGGTATCGAGTGGAACGATTGCTAGGCCTGTGATTATACTGTCAATACACTGCCAATATATGGAAATAAAATTTTGTAGATCGAAAATTACTATATTATTAATTTTAAAGCATTTTTTTAGCTTCACGGTGTATCACGCATACGTATAGCAAAGTAGGAAAAGGAAACTTAGCGTAAAGGCACTCCCTTCTCCACTTTCCGTTTTTTTCGAAACATAGAATGGCGAAACTCATAATCGTTCTTTGTCTTGTTACAAGAATGAGGAAATTAATGTATAACAGGATTAATTATTCTGTAAATGCGATCGAACTCAAGAAGTTTTCGTTCTGTCCCGCATATAGCGGAGTAAGCAGTAGATACTCAACGCCGTGCCGTATGGCGTAAATGTGGTATATAAAAATATATATTATACTTATAAGAATTTGACATAGTAAAAGACAGTGTTGCTACACGATGTTAGCAGTATTAGAGATAATAAAGCAATAAATATTTCTAAGTCGTAGTCCAAATTACAGTTAGGTGTGGAATGTATCACCTCAATGGGAACTTAAGGTACTAAGTTCCCATAGAAATTGACTTTCAATTGCACTCTTACTTGTCAGTTTATAATAGTAATCTTTACATTTAATTTATTGAGAGTTTCTCTCTTATTACTGTTTTAATATTAATAGATTTAATGAGAATCCTTGATTAAAATCCGAGAAACGTTAATATACAAAATGTTTGATGTACCCTAGGTATTTTCTTAGCTTCTCACTGTATCTGGCACACAGGAGGATAGGCAGAGGGTACCAAATGTAAAAGCACTCCGTACCCCATGCACTGCCAAATTTTCGAAACATTGCGTGTTAAGTGGTGCAAATGCCTCGACACAAGAGCGAAAAAATGGAAATATAAATTAAAATTAATATTTCATTGCCTCGAGTGAGAACCGAACCCACAATCAGTCGCGTTTACAGACCCTTTTGCCCCTGCGCCACTTAATAGTTTACATTACTTTTAAATGGTTAATTTAAACTTAAAAATAACTCAGAAGCTCCTTTTAAATAAAATAAACTATTTATGGTCACGTAAAAATCATGAAGATCCCCCAGAGGGAAATGCCCTCTCATATATAAAGAGGTTGATGACGGTGGACGAGGTCAAAGAGGTATACACAAGAGGACCACGGTGTTCGGCGCTCCGCTCTCCCTGGCTACCCCGCTAAGAATGTGGCGTGAACCTAAAAAGAACTAAAAATATATATTTTTAAATATCATTATTCCCCTCAATACAGTGTACATAGTAGGCACTAGGTGGTACAGCTGTCGTCAACATTTTCAAATAGGACTAAGAAGTAATTCATTAGACCCGCCCGTAATAAGCCCGTCGTAAATTGTTCTTAACAGCAGATTCCGAATTACCGACCGGTTATAACTTTTTATATTTCACTTTCCACTTTTTCCGTGACTTTCTGTTGAAGAGTTGCAACTATGAATTGATTTAAATAAGAATTTCACATAATTTTTTTTTTGTTCCTATATAAACCCCTCGAACCTGAGTGTAACTCTAACCTCAGGTACGAGGGGATTCTATATAGAAATGTTATCAATCATTATCGTTATCATTAATATATATATATGTGATATTAGGGAAGCAGCAATTACAAGTTATTATCAAAATCTGTGTCGAGAATCTTAAATAAATTTAATTAAATTAATAAATCTTACATAGAATCTGTTATATTATTTATGATAAAATATATAAAAAAATATAACGAAATATCTTGTAAATATAGTCGATCTGTCTTTAGTATGAATTTTTAATAACATTTTATTTTATCTTATTTAACTCGATTAAAAATATTACTTTTCAATAAAAATAATTTATATAAAAGATAAAGAATAAATATTTTAGTTAATTAATGAACTGAGATATCAAACAAATGACTGACTCAAGTAATGTCTGCCACATTTGTAATTCTATAACAACCCTTTCGAGTTACGCCAATAATGAAATCTGGGGTGTGAAATAAAACGAAAAAAGTGTCTTAATTAAATTTTCTTTTGGAGATTTAATAAAGAGCAATGCGCTGGGCCGCTGCTGCTGCTTGCACTCTTATATTTTTATTTATTACCACTGTTAGTTTAGTAGATTACTTGACAGAGTGGATAGACAAATCGTGGTACGACTAGGTATGAAATATGAAATTTTCTTTTTTTAGCTTTACGCTGTATTTTTGATGCTGTATCCTGCACTTAGCAGGGCATGCAAAGGGAGCCTAGTGATAGGACACTCCGCTCCCTAATTTCCGCCGAATTCTGAAGGCACTGCGTGTTGAGTGGCGGAGCTCAACGCCGCGTTTTTCCTCGGCACCAGAGCGAAGAAATAAAACATTAAATCAAAACAGCTGTAATGTAATAAGACACCTTGTTCTCCACTTTCCGCCCAGTTTTTGAGATATTGTGTGAATGGTAGAGCTTCAAGATACCATTTTTCTTGATACCAGCGCCGAAAATAATCCATTATCCAGAAGGGGAACTGAACCTACAACCATTACGCTGTCCATTTACGCCACACCATCGCCTTAGCCTTTCAAATTAATAAAAAGTGGATAACCTAACATATATCACAATTTTCCTTATCTAATATCTCGAAAACATAAATTAATTTGCAGAAGATATTGTAAACTATTGCGAAATTATATTATTAATAGATGAATGTCAGGTGTCATCTGATTGGCAGCTTTTGTAATATATAGTCTTAATTTAATATTGATTATCTAAATTGTATAAAATTCATCAATATAGAGACAAAACAGCGATCAGTTTGCCTTCACCTAGTTCCTGTAACCTATATCTGTCAAAGGTCATACTAATCACCTAATAGTGTTAATCGTGTTTCTAGATTATTATATTTCAGTGAGGATGTCCGTAAAGTCTTAACAGTAGGTTTTCTCTGCTTCTAAGAGCTGGAGTGCTATATGGGGGATATAGCGGGAAACTGTATCGAATACAATAATGATAACATAGTCCATATACATATAGCTAAAGCGATATATACTAATACTAATGCCTTAAAATATAAGCAATATTATCATTACGTGTTGAAGGGCAGAACTCAACACCGTGATTTGTCTTGTTAAAAAAACATACAAAGATGTGAAAATTATTCATTCTTTAGAACTTAGGCTTGGAGAACCTAGCGTCACGCTATGCTTTCCACTTGTCCAATTGTTCGCGCCGCGTCGAGCGCCGAATATTCAATTTTAATTTAAAAGTTAATTTCTTAAAGCAATCCCATTCAAAAATGAAAAGAAGTATAAAAACAAAAAAATAATGTTATAAATTAGTAAAAGTTATAAATAACATTTTAATGGTCCATGTCAAAAGATGGATTTATTTAATTAAATACATATCATTTATTTTTATGTTCTATATTTTAAATGCATATATTGTGTTTGTCTAGGTCATATAAAGTCAGCATTTATTAGTTATTAGCAAAATTTGTAGATTTATATGAGGCCATAGTGGCTCAGCCACACAGCGTCTTACTGTAAATACTACAATTGTGGGTTTGATTCCTACTTGGATGATTGAATTCGTTTTATTTATACCAGGAAACCTCTGCCAACCAATGAATGAATAATATGTGAAACCAAAAAAAATTGTTTCATAGAAAACGTAGAGCCTCCGTTCTCCATTTTATCTTATTTTACGGCAAATTAAATGCCTGAAATCGTACGGCTATATCTCTCGGGGAATGATTACATACATTTTTTTTTCTTCACTCTTCTAAAATAGAACTCGACATTGGGCTTCGCCCCACAGTAGCTCAAAATAATAAAAAAATAGAGTAGCATAAATTAAATTAATATCTAACAGCTCCACCGTTTTCTGATCTGACCCTAACCTAGTCTTATCGAAGGCATGAAACGAACAGTAATAAACAAAATTACTTGAATAAAAGGCAGATTCACCGATTAGTGAGCGCATGCAATATTTACATAAAGTTTATATATTTGACAGTACTTGTGTTAATGGCGATGGTACTGGTTGCTAAGAGATGATTTCTATTATAGATTTTTCTTGTAGGTAATCGGATTATAAAAAAAAATATAAAACTAAAAACAAAGCTGTTCAAGCCTATTTAGGGAACCTAGAGTTAAAGCACTGCGTTGTTCAGTATTAGTCTAATCTTAGAGATTGCAGAAAATTTTCATTCTTGTTATTAGAGACGTGTTTCTTCACCTTAATACATCGGTATTAGTTTCTCTTAGTTTGGCCAATGTTTGATAAGCCACACACAAAAAACCCCGAGGGTTTGAGTTATTTTCAATTCCTCACCCGGACAACGAGACAACGCACAACGTTAGTTACTACCATTCTACATGCAATGTCTCGAAAATTGTGCGATATGGAGGGAACAGAGTGTACAGACACTATGTTTCCTCCGCATAACTTGCTATGCGAACTAAAGTGTGATTCCACTTTTTTATTAAAATTTCAACAATGCTATTACTTATACGACATGCGTCTCACAAAATGTACCTAAAACAATTATCTTTTCTAGATATACAAGAAACAATAAAAGAAACTAAATATTTCATAATTACTACAATAGAGAAATATTTTCTATTATTTTTTCACAAAATATTTATATACTTTAGAACAAAATTCCGGATGTTTCTTGAAGCAATTATCTACTGTTAATGCATCGACCACGTTAATGGCGAATACTTAGTTAATTACACTTTTAGTATTTGTTAAAAACTTTACGTTTTTTATCCGTATAGCAAGATAGGCAGAGGGAACCTAGTGTTAAGTTATTCCGTTCTTCACTTTCTGTAAGGTTTTATAGACTGTGTGTGTTCGGAGAGTGTTTGGAGAGTGAGGAAACTCAACACCGAGATTTAACTATCGGAGATGAAATAAAAACAAATATAGTTATTCGCTCGAGTAAGGATCGAACCAATAACTGTCACGATGTGAAGAATATAGAACAATTCTTTTTCTTTTAAAAATTGTATTTATTACTTTGAGGAAAAAAATGTTTTTTTACGATGATTTCAAAAATAGCAATATTATAGACAACATTATCAGTATACTTTTCCTGTAACTCATATTGACTATTAATTATGAAATTTGAATTGATTAATAACAATAATAAATAACTCCTGAACATTTTCGAGTGAATTTAAAAATAATTAATATGTACATTTTGAAATTATCATTCCCCTGAAGGCAAATCGAACCTACAACGATTTTATTTGACGTCAGACACTGCTCGAGTGCGTCACACTGACGTCATAATTTTAGTTATAAATACATACATATATATATATATGGTTAAATAAAACGTTATATATATATATATATATGTATATTTAACCATTAAGCGTGACAGACCAAAAATCCTGCCGTTACGTAGCATACCTGTGCGCGCAAGTGTATGTACGTACCTCACCGAGTATATCTCATGAATAATTCATCGCGCTCCAAATAATACGCGATTGCTGTGGAAAATGCACTTTCTTTGTCTTGCTATGGTCAAACCGAATCCGGGTAATGACCTCTAGTTTTTTTTTTGTCAAAATATATCTTCCTTATATATTATTAACGTTCTTATACTATGTCTTTCGTCTTTTCGTATGAAAACGCGACGGTTGCGGGTTCGATACGGATATTAGGGAAATTATACTTTAAAGTCAAAAAACCTGTCATTAAATTAAATTACATTAAATTATAATAAAAGTTTTAGATTGAAAATAAAATAACATGGGATTGTTGTCTTTGCACCCGCTTTACGTCTCAGGGCGCAAGTTTTCAAGGGATAGCTGAAAAGCAATCGATGCATGTGATTCGAGCCTTAAGCATTATCAATCAGCATCTAAGCATCTAAGTTAGACATTAGGCCACAATTTTAACATAATAAATAACAAATGTATTAACCTACTGTATTTTTTACAGCAATAAATGTTCTATATATTTTTATTCATTATTTATTAATTTAACACTAGATTCCCTCTGTCTCTCCTTCTATATACGGAGATTCAAAGTAAAGCTAAAAAAATCGTTTAAATAATTTGGTAGCACGTAAGCATGAGTACTAAAGGCTTATCACGCGAGATGACGCTCAGGTGGTAGGTGGTGGTAGATGGTAGTTACAGTACTTAGGCTTGGTTTAGAAACCGACGATGTCGGTTATTAGCGCAGTATCTGCTAATTGCACAATTATCTGAGTGAAGGCTGACCCGCCACGCCACGCGCACAGACAGATAAATACAGTGGAACAATCAATTTTTTCGTTGATAAATTACTAGTAAAACTGTGTTTTTCTTCGTAAAGTTAAGGTTTTTTTATTTTTATTGAGGCGAATGAAACATAGAACAGAAATATCTTATTAATGTTAAGTAATTTTATTGATATCCAAAATTTCTTATAACTCGGGTGTATTCATTTAACTTGACTAAAATTAGGTTGAGGATCTCGAAATATCCTTAAAGAAAGCATTGTCCATATGACACACTTCTTATAAAACCTAGTGCAATTGTATTTATATCTACATACTATATTACTAGTAGTTCTACAGACTCTTGACAATAGCGAAATATGGTATCTCTTCAACAATTTACTCTGTGACAGCAAATTCGCGTGAGGCGGCAAGGACGAGGCGTGCGACTACGAATCTCTACCGTACTACGCCCTCATTATAACAATGTCATTTGAAATAACAAGTAGCAAAAACTGATGCAAAAACCTCGTGAGAACACCCGACTGTTGCGTGCCTTCTAAGCGATCCATCAATGCCTTTAAAATGTCACTTTATTTCATTTTATCTTAATAATTGATAGAAATTACTGACTTAGATACTTATTACATTAAAACAATAAATTTTACTATTCATTAGATGCTAATTCAACTAAATACAAGTTCTTAATTAGTTAAAGTTATATTATGATTAATGGAATGGCGTCAATGTGACTGACATATTTAGGACAAAGAGTCATAATGACGCCACGATGGCTGTGGATTCAAATTTATTTTTAGGGAAAAATAATCGGAATAGATACGTGCGAAGATTGAAAATTATAAAGATTTCTTACATTAGTAACGTTTATCATTTTGTTTTTTTATGATAATTGTTTACAGTTCGTTTCTGCAAGAATCAAATCAAAATTTTATGACACAGTTGGTTGGATTCCTTGTTCATCTTAAAGCGGCGTTAAGTTACACTATGGAGCACGAAATGTCTCTAAAAGGGTCAACGGAGTGATTTCCAATTAAAACATATCAATATAGGAAAAAGTCGAGGGTCCAACACTAGCAAGTAGCGTTTATTCTTACCGGTCATTACCTTACCCAGTTGCCGTACAATAAACAAATAAATGTAAGTATGTTTGTATGCACATAGTACATATATATATCATGAGTATTTCAGTCACGTGCGCTTCTCGCCTCGCCGTCGCCGTCAGAGGGGGGACTTATATTCGTCACCTTACTTACTACTTCTGTCTATTTTAAAAGATCTATACTTGTTTAAACCCTTCGTAGTGCAGTTGAAGGGTATTTGATTTTACGATGGTTGCGGGTTCCATCAGTATTCGAGAGTATGCTAATGTTTAAGACATTTATTCCGTTTCTCCGATGTGATTACACAAAGAATAGAGAAAAAAATGTCACAATACTAAAGTGCTTCCCCCAACTTGGAATCGAACCCACCCATAGCCTTTACAGTCAGACGCTGTGCCGAAGACCTGTATACTGTTATCTATACATACATAATTAATTGTAAATATGTAGTAAAGTTAAATACTGTAACAATTTATTCCAACTAATTTAGTCGTTAAAAATAATTAATTTTCGTGAAAGCTTAGATCTTGTGTTACATCGGTCATAAAAACTGAATACTAAGAATAATCATTTTTTTTGAAAGTAAAAACATTGTTGTCTACTATTAAGTGTTTTAAACAATCTAAACTTTATATCGGATACTTTCAAATATTTTTATTTGTTATTTTCCTTGTTGTAAATGATTTTATTGATATTTTATGATATTCTATATTTATGAATACATTATTATAATTATACATTCATGAATGATGAAGTCTCGCTCTGGTATCAAGAGCGGCGTTGAGTTAAGTTCCGCTACTCAATACGTAAGGAATCGAAACTTGGGAACGGTCTGTCTTAATAAAATGTTCCCTCTGCCTACCCAAGCTAAAAATATATAAGCATATTATGTAAACATCATAGTATAGACGCAACGTCGCTAGCTTTGCCCATCGATTGTGGGTTCGAATACCACCTAAAAGAATATCTATAATTTTTAAATGTAAATAAGACTCTTTTCGAAGAAATAAAAGCTTAAAAATACATAATATCTTCTATATATTATATAGAAGCAATATATCCAAAGGATCGTTTTTTGTGTTGATTTATGTTTATAACTAACAAAAATATATTTGTAAGCTACGCTGGACGGCGATAAGATATTGTAATATATATAAGTATATTCTCAGTAAGTGAATTGTAAATTCTATATGAGAATAAATGAATTCTTAAACCGTATTTATCCCACAAAACAATAATTGGTTAATCAGTAGTGTGTTCGAGGCGCGGAGCACGTCGCCGCGGGATAATGAATACAAATACGCATCCATTTGACTTCCTTCCCGCGAGATCGCCTGAATATTAATATAATTCACACTCTGCGTCGTTTTTGAGATTACCTACCTTACTTTGTAAAAGGTCTTAGTGGTTTTTACTTATTAAAGTTTTACATATATGTAATTCTTAAAAAAAAGTGCATATATTTAATAAAATTATACATATTATTATTTCTGTTTTTTAGCTTTTCACTATATCTTGAATATAGTAGGTTAAAGAGAAGGAAACCTAGTGTTAAGACATTTCGTTCCCCACACACCGTTTAACGAGACATTGAAAATTTAGTGGTGGAAATCAACGCCGAACCTTGTTATCAGAACGAGAAAAAAAACCCAATGGGCATCGAACCCACAACTATCGCGTGTTAGCTGCTGTGACGCTTGCCTCACTTGTTCCTTACAGAAAAATCCTATAATATATAAAACTACGACCAAATCCAAAAGCGGCAGCTCGTTAATTTTTCACACACTCATATATCTTACAAGTAAAAGTTTTGTACCAGTGTTATTGTCATTAGTCCGCATTAGACACGCGGCCCGCCGATACGTGCCCCTTTGTGGAGACGACCTCAGCGAGACAAAAGATCGCTATATTACATACTCTAGGTGTTTTAGAAACTAACTAAGCTACACGAGTAATACTTTATATAACACTTCTGTGCATTGTAATAAAGAATTTTTAGATGAATTAGTTGAATTTTGTATACAATCTTTTTTAATCTATGTAAGGTAAAGTCGAATATTTATCACACTGGTCTGGTACTAACAAAAATTTGGTATACTAGGTAAAAACTGACATTTAAATTCCTTATTGAATTGGTTATCTATAATTTAATTTTATTGAAGCAACTTAAATTAAAGGAGATTCCGATTTTTTCCTGCTTAGCAAGTTAGACAGCAGAAACCTAGTGTCAAGACGCTTCATTTCCGACTTGCCTTTAAATTTTTGTTTTAAGAGGTGGAATTCAACGGCGACATTTAGTCTACCAGAGCACCGAATGGAAAATAATAAAAAAATACTTATTAAACCAAGTGCGAATCGAACTCAGAACCTTCACGTTTAAAGTTAAACACTGTTCCATTGCACCACGACCGTCTTATCTAACTAACAACTCAAATATAGTTGCCAAAATCAAAACAACAATCAGTCCACGTCATTTCGTTTTTCGGTCAGTCTGTCTTTCATGCTGCTATCTCCTAAAATATTACCTAATACAAAAATACTTAATCCTCAACAAACTAAATAGATGTACTTAATCAATGGCCGCTTCGAGTATTAAATCCCCCACGCTCAGTACGTATCGAATCGGAATGACGTCTCATTCGTTCGATTTATTACATTTATGCCGTGACTATTTCTTATTTTTGGACCACAGCCTAGTTCAAGTGCATACTAAAATTAAGTGAAACTACCAGTATGACAGACAATTTATAGGTTTTATAAATGGCATGTGGTGGTAGTGTAGGGCGGTGACGCAACATTTTGCATGCGGTTCGACTCTATCATAAATCAAGGTCCGACAGGCGGACAAAGCCGCGTAACGCGCCGTGTCTATGTGGATTTTAAGAGATTTCGGTTTATAATCATTTTTCACGACCACGAACCGGAATTTTACGCTTACTTTTAGATAAAATCATTTGTTAGTTTGTGTACTAATCGATCTTTTATTTTTGGTTCTTCAATATTTGAGGGCATACTTATTGATTATATTATTTGTTTTTAGCTCTACTTTGTATTCTGCGTATAACGGGGTAAGCAAGGGGAAATGAGTGTTAAGAAACTCCGTTCTCCACTTTCCGACCAATTTTCGAGTGGGAATCGAACCCATAACCGTCGTGCTTACAGTCACACACTGTGCCGTTGCGCCACAATCTGATCCAAAATTAATAAATTTAGTAATAAAAGACAGACAGCAAATTAAATAACGAAATTCAACATCAAATTTAATTTAAATAAACCAAAAATCATGTTATATTGGGTACATAACACAAAAATACAAATTCAGCAATTAAACGATTTAAAATTACTTAAAAAGTAGAAGTACGCTATAGGTGTAATTCCAAAACTTCGAACTTCGAATTCCGTTCAGATTAACTTTCTTTTAGCTTCACGCTGTATCCCGCATTTAGCAGAATAGCAGAACTCTAAAATAGTGAAAAACGAAGTGTCTAAACACTATATTCTCTCTGCCTACAGTTCTATGTGCAATTTATAACACAAAAAACTGTATAACAATTGATAACATTTATTAAAGCTGTTATCAGTCCCCGCCTAGCGTGACGCCTGTAGAATAGATCCTTGACTGAGGCAATTTACGTTTTCGCGTGATCTAGCAGCCAAGGTTTGTAGTAGAGAGTCACCTACTTATATGTTATATGCTTAAATAAAACATAGTATTGTTAAAAAAATCTATATTATATACTTATTTGGATTAGTTTGTTGTCCGTCTGTCTATCGTTTTTGTTTCGAGATCACGGGTACTACGGTCTCTTGAAGCACAGAAAAATGAAACAACCAAAAGATATAATCGTTTATGCATTGTTTTTGATGCATTTTATATGAAATTCACCTTAATCAAAACCTATGGGCTCTCTTCTTGCCGCGCTTACTCTTGTTATCAGAACAAAGAGATTAAAATAATTTATTCCCGTGGAAATTGAATCCATCTACGCAAAGAGGTCTAAAGGTCTAAAGGCTAAAATGCCTCTAAATAATTATTATGTTATTTATTTTAACTATAATAAATCGCTTTTCTAAATATTCAATTGGTCAAAATTTAAACTGCATTTTGTCCTTTTAACTATAACACGTAACCGAAATCGACAAAACGAGTTCTATCATTCATACAATGCCCCTTCTAAATAATATATTTTATTATTACATACAGCGTGTGGCCGAACAAAATTATTATTATTTGCCCTTTTCGAACATCATGTATAAATAGGACAGTATAAGGAAAAAACATGAAAAAGAACCTTTTGTTTTAAATTTTCCATATACAGTACTTACATTTACTCGTTGAGCGATAGTCAACAACTTTTACTTAGCAGCATTTCATTATTTACGAGTATTATAGTTCAGCTGGACAATGGACACAATTATTGTTGAATAATTGTGTCTACATCTGTTATAGCCTAGATCTTGCCCAGGCCTAAAAATCATTCCAATTTGTCCATTAATCCCTAAAGATTAAGAAGTGTTTTTGTAACCACAATTTCCAATTTCTACTAGTACTTTTAGGCTTCCCTATATATTTTTGTCGCAAATATATTTAATAAAGGCATAATAATTTTTTCTTCAATTCAACTTTTTTACTGTTTTATTATACCAATTTTATAAATTTAACAGCAATGGGAATATCACACGTTTTTTTTATATTTTTTTATATATCATAAAACTTTAAGTTATTTCTTTCTTAATTAAATTTCGAGTGACAAAAAATATTGATAATAATAATGAAGTAATTAAAGTATGAATAATTTACAAGCAAAATTTACTCCATTGTTTTTATTTTTTCTTATTATTATTTTTCCTAGCCTAGTGTTAAGACACTTTGCTCCTCACTTCCCGCCGAATTCTGGAGCCATTGCGTGTTGAATGACAGATCTCAACACTGCGCTTTATCTCATTATGCGGAATGCACCGTGGATTATTAGAAAAATAAACATAATTCATCCACCTGGTACATGGGAATTATTTAAATTAGTGAACTTTAAAAAAAAAATAAACCTGTTTCCCACTAGGGCTGCACCCCAATGGTCAGCATCAACATCTCTATAGAAAGAACGATATTCTACACAATCGCTAAGAAATCAAAGTAATTGTACATTGACAGTGTCAATGTCAATCTTGGTGAATAGTGATGTACCGTGAGGAAGTTTTCAAAATTATCTTAAAATTGTATAATATTATTCGAATAAAAATATAATGTCAGTTATAATTTTTGATATTATATTTAGATTTCAAAAATGATTTACAATAGTAACAATTATTTTAATATTGAATTTTAAATTGAATAGAGTTTTTTTTATTTTCACGCTGTATCTCACATACAGCAGGGAAGCAGAGGACACTTACTGTTTTTTTAGACACTCCGCTCTTTCTCCCAAGTAGTTAATTTACTCTTCCGAGTAGGAATCTAGCCAATAAATGTGAACATTAACAGTCAGGCGCTGTGCCTCGACTTCTCTAAGTATCTATAATTATAACTTTAAGAATTACTTAAGAACATTAAATTCTATTTATTTATATATATATATAATAAATATAAATAATATATATAATAAAAATAAGTTATTTCCACACAGAGGCTTACTGTAGCCATTCAAGACAGAAATTGAGACAATAGATTTGTAATTTCATGAAAAAAGATATATTTACAAAATAAATAATATTTATTTATTTTCTCTCAAATGAAATAGTTTCCATAGATATAGAAATAGTACAATTTAACATGTGATACATTACATTACATTACATTACATTACCAAACGCCATTGTCCAGGGCATACCACAAGGCCCTCATTGTGGACCAAGACCCAAATCTGGCAAGCTGCCTGCATATGTAGAGTTCGGCACTTCGAAAATGCCTGTACTCTTACATTGAAGCTGAATTAAACTAATTTATGTGCATGTATTTGTATTACTTCCTTCTTAAAATGATAAATAACAATTTAGTGAGTTCATCCCCCATATATGAGTCCAGAAGTTGCCGGAAAGTGGAGAGTGGAGTACCTTAACTCTAAGTTCCCTGCTACATGAAAAAAAAATAATCCCATATATATAGCAGTGTAGGATACTCCCTTCTCCGTCTCCCGTAAAATAATAAAATATTTTGGGTTAAAAACAGAATTTAACGATATGCTTGATATGAACAGGAAAATTATAATAATTTAAGTAAGTTCATCCCCTCTAGTGGGAATCAAACTTACAATGATCGCTTTTAAAGCAACGCTGCCCACTACGACACGATATCTTATAATAACATTATACTATTGTTTTAGTTTTTTAGTTTCCGTCAAAACCGCAGTCTGTGGACATAATTTATACATTATACATACGTAATATTATCTCATAAGACGAGTTTTGTTAAAAATAACGCAATAAAATCTATATTTTATCTACAAATTTTGGCATAAATCGACTATTTTTCAATGATATCTTGTAAAACTGTTTGATTTTTATTATTTAGTTATCCACTTAGCGATATTTGAGAGTTTTTAGTAGATAATATTATAATATATAGGTAATATGATACGAATATTATACATATAGGAACCTTTAAATAGTTTCTATTTAATAAATTGGTGAATTGGTGAAAAAGTGTATGAAGTGGTATATTTGGGTTATAATTATGTTCAATAGAGATGGAAGATGCAAGATGGATGAAGAAAAGCGTATTGCTGCCGGTTACAGGGTTAATGTTGCTTTAGCTGTATTGATGAGACGGCGAAACATCAGCACAGCAACACGTTTGGCCGTACACAATGCAGTGTTGGTACCGACGTTATTATCGATGGAGATGCGATCTCTTTGTAGGATATGTGGCGTTAGCTTCACTGATCGAATCCGCAATGAAGTGATACACAGAATAGCAGGTACTAGCGAGGATGTCACAGTGAGAATAAAGGAGAACGTGCTCCGCTGGTTTGGGCACGTCGGACGAATGAGTGATGAAAGAATGGAAAAAAAGATTTATGATGGAAAAGTGAGTGGTGAGAGATGTAGGGAGAGACCTCGGTTGACTTGCAAAAACACAGTATCAAAGATACTGGAGGAAGGTCACTTAAAAAGCGTGAGGACTCCCCGGAGGGCATGTATGAAGAAGATGATCAGTGGACGACGCGAAAGTGGTATGCAGACCACAGCAGTCCGCTCTCTCTGACTATCTCGATAGGGATACAGCGTGAAGTTAGATTGAATTAGATTTAATAAATTAAATATTTTACATATACTGTATAAACTAAATAATAATGACAGAGTGAAGTTATTAATTAGTTATTAATAAAGAGAAAAAATAAAACATAATAATATATATTACTAGCGGACGCGCGCAGCTTCGCTAGCTTATTTAGGGGTGAATTCTAATAAACCATGAAACATGTGTTCAATGAAATATTTTTAAGAGTCGAAATTTCAAATTTTATAAAAATCGGTGGCGATTTGAAGATTTTTCCATACAAACTTTCAACCCCTTATTTGCACCCTTAGGGGGAGAATTCTAGAAAACGATGAAACATGTGTTCAATTAAATACTTTTAAGAGTCTAAATTTCAAATTTTATAACAATTGGTGGCGATTTAAAGATTTTTCCATACAAATTTTCAACCCCTTATTTGCACCCTTAGGGGGAGAATTCTAGAAAACGATGAAACACGTGTTCAATTAAATACTTTTAAAAATCTAAATTTCAAATTTTATTAAAATCTGTGCCGATTTAATTTTTTTTCCATACAAACTTTGAACCCCTATTTCACCCCTTTAGGGTTAAAGTTTTTCAAAATCCCTTCTTAGTGGATGTCCAGATTACGAAAGTAAACTTTTGTCCAAATTTAACGTTTCTACCATTAGCGGTTACGGCTATGCGTGCGTCTTACCTCAGTCAGTGAGGACAAGTCCTTTTATATATATAGATTACTAGCGACCCCCTTGCGGCTTCGCCCGCTTTTACTACTGGATTATTCATATAATGTATGTTTGCAAAGCACTTAATATAATGTGAAAATTAATTAAACCCTAATGCAACCCGCATTTTCGTAGTTTCAATAAGGATTTTCCAATTGTTTTACACAGCAAGGATTTTTTAGTAGGTACCGTAATTTTAAATCTGTGCTACTAATCTTTTCAAGTACTTATTAAAATATATTTAAATGACTATTTTTAGATAGTTAAATGACTATTTTTAAACGGAAGAAATTATAAACAAAAGCCTACCTACTAATAACTACTACAAAAAATATATCGCGCTGAAATAATACGTTCAACTCTAATTATCCAATACGTGCAAACGCATCTAAATCTTCGTTGCTATAAAGGCAGGCGGGTTTTTTTTTTGCTTGTGGTTAATGCTGAAGAGGGTATTCTATCCCTGATGAAAAGCAAGCACTACGTGGCTGCCTGTGAGGAAAATTAAATAGAATGCATCGGCCGGGAATCAAACACGGGCCGCCCGCGTGGCAGGCGAGCATTCTACCACTGAACCACCGATGCGTGTATGGCACACGGGCGCGGCAGCATGGCGAGTGGCGAGCCGTTTCGCAGCAAGGATTTTTTGATATTGTAACAACTTCTAAAGTACTTATTAAAATGAAAAACAGAAAAGACAGTTTTGATCTACATTAAATGGCCAACGTAACTAATGTACTTATTTATATGCTGAGAGTAAGGGATAAGTAAAACTTGAGTCGATACTGCTGAAGTGTCAACGACGTGATGTGTCAACAATTAAATGCGTTTTTCTCTTAAACTATTCGCAATTTCGAAATTGTGTAAAAAGCAAATTTTATCTTCGTTTAACGTAGAAATTTAATAAAGTATTTTAAAGGATAAGGATTAATACCATTATGGAAAAATATCCCTCACAATAAAAAATATATTGAAATTATTATTTTTAGACAGAAATATGATCACTACACGTTATCCTTAAAAGATAAAAATATGCTCTCGCGGACTTTTTTGTAGATCTCATTGAGAGGAACAATACTCCAGTACATTTTTTTCATGTAGTACTTACCATTAAAGCAGCGCATGCGCAAAATTGTCTCAGCGGGTAGGACTTTATTCATATTTTTCGTATTTATGATAATTTACATAAGAATGTACAAATAATAAACTATATATAAACCTTCTACGAAAAATACTCGACCTAATGGTAAAAACCGCAATAAAATCCGTTGGGTGGTTTAGAAGAAGAAGAGTTAGAAACAACAGACAGACACGAAAAGCGACTTTGTTTTATAAGATATAGGATAGGATATAAAATAGAGAATACACAATTTAAAACAAAGTGGAACAGCGTGAAAACTTTAAAATATTATTTTTTTCTCTCACAGTTATAATACAAATTAATCGTTTTATCACTTATAATAAATCATTGTTATAAAATTAACCGACAAAACGACAAAAGAATCGAATGAGCTTTCGACATAATAAATACATTACAACATATCGTAAAAGCTTAAGCAAAATAAATATAAAAAAACAATATTAAGTATTCGTTCACAATAATGGTTATGCAAAATTCGTCCTTGCGTCCGCGTCGGCAGTATGCTAGCGCCGTTAATTAATTCTAATATATTCTCGGGTTCACGAAATCGAAGTGACTATTCAAATTATTTTTTACAAAACCATACAAGCGGAAATGAAACTGTACTTAATAAAACGACCGCGTCCACACTTACCTATGCCGCTAATAAGACAATGATTGATTGTAATTTTAATTAATTTGCATGGAGTGTCGTAGTGATATTTTCACTATTACTTTTAGTGTTGAATAGTGTTTTTGTTATAATTCGTTTGAATGACAAAAATCATTTTTTGATTTCTGCGAACAATTTAGAACTAACTCTTTCGTAATTTAATATGGGAACTCTTTTCCATTGCTTCACTTTTTCATGTAGGTACATACTATTTTACATACAATATTCCTTTTTTTTTGCATCACTAAGAAGCGCTGAGTTCTCCATTTTCGTAGTTCCTATGAATGACGCCGATTGTAGGATTGGTTACGAAACAACTACATTTTTTTCAAACCAGATAAGTAAGACAAAAATATTTTAAGCTTCAATCTTCACCCATATGAGAATACAACCTGGAACCATACACAATTAATCTATAGTAACAATAATAGTAATAAAAAGTTTTATTTTATACAAGAGATAAGACAGTCGTAAAATCCCCACCACGCTCTGTCTGCGGCCTTACGATTCGGGCAGGTGTAGTGCAGCTTTTGTTTCACCTCACTGCACCCTTCAATGGAGACCTAATTTATGTAACCTCAAGTCATTAGCTGTTACGCTGTTTAGTGCTAACAGACGGACACACGCAACGCCACTTAAATATTTAGTAATATATACCATATTTTTATTCTTTTTTTTGTTACAAGCCATAAAAGTATAAATGTCGAATGAACTTTTTTGTTGATTGCAGATAATAAGTTTTTTTTGTAATTTAAAATTCCTATAATAGTATATATATAATCGAAGAATTTAGACTAATTATCATCTACTAATAAAAACATATAAGGTTCTGCGAATTATTTTCTTTCATTAATTTCAAGATTTATTTATTAAAATATTTAATTTAGTGCAAAAATATCAATGATAAAGGAAATACGAAAAATACAGCAACTTTACTCTTACATGCCCTACATACAAATATAAACCACTGTATCCAAACTTTAAAAGCTTTCTTGAACAAGCTTAAGTTCTATACAAAAAATACAACATTCCTAATAACATTCACACATTTCAAGCCCAAAATACAATAAAAACCACCTGTTTCACCAAATTCATACAGAAATTCCGTAAATCAATAAATATTTAACGGCCTCGTTTGGTTTTTAACGTCAATCATAATTATAGCCGAGAGTTCCACCCACGGCGGCGCACGCGCATTCAAATGTTAATCTGGCCCGGTTGCACTTAACACATGCAAATCGCTTATTGATATACAAATAATGGTATTATAATTTTATTACGTATTGTACTGACCGCTCTTTTGGTGATGGACATTTAAATTTATAATCTAAGGCTAGTGACACCAGTTATGTCACAATTAAGTGACAAAGTTGCGGATGTTATGGAATGTAAGAGGGAAAATTTGATGTTTATTAAAATCTTTCCTCGAGTGGGGATCGAACCCAGAACCATCGCGTTACAGTCACACACTTGTGCCGCTGCGTCACAGCGGCCTCGTCGCTTTTCTTTGCTCTAGTGTCGAGATAAAGCGCGGTGTTGAGTTCTGTCACTCAACACGTAATATCTCCAGAATTCGTCCGTCTCAACAGTACGTTCCCTCTGCCTACCCTGCTGTGTGCGGGATACAGCGTGAAGCTGATTTAATTATTTTTATTTGTTAATTCACACTAACAAATTGAGCACAATAAAGAAAGAGAGACGTGTTACTAAATTATGTCTATATTTTTTTCGAATAAAATAATTAATCGAATAAACAGCTTCAAAGCTTAACAAAGGAGTAAAATTTATGGAACCCTATACAAATACATTAGTCTAGTGTTTGGTTGGTAGTTAGCAAGTGCCAATGATAATTTTATCGCCGGTGACGAAAACTCAAGGCGACCCGCGCCTAGCATTGAACGAGCCACTGACAACCGACAACCGACTGACATTTACACAACTGCGCCTAAATTCCACGCCTGTTAACACAATTAAGTCTTATTCGTTCCATTTTATATATCAATCTAGCTGATATTGAAATTTTGAAAATAATATTTTTCTTCGTGTTTGTTTACAGAAACGGAACGTCATTGTGTCTCAGTGAATGTTAAAAGAAGTAGAAGTGGACGCTATAAGTTCTATTTAATTTATTTTTGACCAAATACACGACTATCTTAAATAAGTAAAAAAATACTATACCTTCTGTTGATATGTGTTTATCAGTTTGGAATTCTTATTAGGTATTTTGTAAGGTAGGAAGAAAGACATAGTAAATTCACTTTTCTCATAAAATCAATTAATTCTATAAGAACAAATATACTTTTAACATTCTTAAGAGTTATTCCACACAAAAATAAACTTTCCAACTTCGGCGGTTTCTACAAGACGCGAATTCGAGTTCCGTTATGTTTTTTAATTATGTTTTTTATTTATATTTCTACTTATATATTACCAAATAATCCACTACTTAGTGGTCTATCTTTATTCTCTCTCTCTATCTAACTATCTTCTATGTATATATAATTTAATAACACTAACACTAAACATTTACATCGCCACACCCTGAGTATGTCCCTTAAAGAATGGTTCATCAACGCTCAACGGATTTGTGGGACGTAATGTTATTAGTTTAACTAGATTTTGTTGAGGTCGAAGGGTGGCTTTTTTAACCGCTATTGTTTCGAAGTTACAGTGTTTATATGTATAATATTCAAGTTAAATTTAGTTTATTTTAGGCAAAAATCTTCGAGTTATTTAATGATTTGTGCAAAGAATTCAGAATGTATGGATGGTTATTATAGTTAGATACTAAATAATTTTTATGTTTTTTTTATTATGCATAATGAAATCCGATTCTTGCATATAGGTCCATGTAATAATATAGTATATTTAATTTGTTTGTCGTGAAATATTGATAAATGGATCTAATATTCAGAGCTTTTCTTCTTCTTTAATCATAACACTGACAGCAGGTACAGTAGAATATATCGAGAAGATTAACATCATGTTATATATAGTCCTAATACATTACACGAAAAATGGACTACCCTACATAAAAAATATTTTTCAATTCGAACTAGTAATTTTTGAGATTAGAGCGTCCAACCATACAAACTCTTAAATTTTATAATATTAGTATAAAAAGATTATCTAGATTATTGTTATCTGTACATTTTCTGCCAGCAAGTGCTCAAGCGTGGGTCCACTATAGATGATTTGATTATAACCCCGCAGTCCACTGGTCTCGAGGATGTAATATTGTATTATAACGAGTACGTCCTCAGATTTATCCATTTAGCATCTTTATTAGAGAGCATTAAAGATGGTAGTGTTGTTAAGTAGATAGAAAGAAACTAGTGGAATATGCCTTTATTTTCATTTTTGTCATGAACTTAAGCTCCTAAATTAGACTCAATAATAAAAATATTCGGATAATTTCTTTAAACAGCAATAACGTTTATTTCTTAGAATGCATGTCACATATATCTAAATTATTATTAAAATATATGGTAAAAAAAAACAATAAAAACAATAAAATAGCAACACAGTGGCAAAAAAGAAATCTTTTCGTTGTTGTTATTTAGAAAATTTTATAATTTGAAACGATAAAACGATATTTATGATAAAATAATATTTAAACATTAAAATTGTTAAAATATCTGCATCAACGATCATTCTAATGTATATTAACATATTTTTGTAGCTTCACGCTACGTCCCGCTAGTGGAGCTAACTTAGTGTTAAGACATTTCTTTCCCTACTTTCCGAGACATTGCGTAGACATTGCAGAATTAATTCTGTCATTCAACACGCAATTGTATTGTGTTTTTTTTTGTTACTAGAGCAAGGAAATGAAAGTAATTCATTCCCTCGATTGAGAATTGAACCCACAACCGCCGGGTTTACAGTCAGTCGCTGTGCCGCTATGCACAACGGCCATTAACATAAATAATCATAATTATTAGAGCAAAAACATAAACAAGCTATATGAAATTGAATCTTTTTGGATATATGAATATTAATAAAATATACTAATACGAATATATATTAATGAACGCCATTTTAAAACTAATTTATTATTAAAAAGAAATTTAAATTACATAGGTAATACGATATTAATACGAATTTTTAGAAATAACTCTACTAATAATAAAAATATGCTTCATTTATTTTGGAGCTGTAATTTAAAATTTATTCGATAATATTTGTTTCATTAATATTTCTTATAATTTATTTTAGAAGCTTTAACACGACTATTAACTCTCTTTCTCGGTGTTCACAAAAGCAGAATAAAATCATGGCGAAAATGGAATTCGAATCCATACTTCTATAAAATTTGACCACTGCACTGCAATGCAATAACATATATATCGACAAATCATGATAGATCTATAGGCTCGTTCAAATATGAGTTAAATTTCAAAAACATGATTAATTACCTTCTAAACTGAATTTTATTTTGAAAGTGAACTATAAGTAATTAATGTGACGATCGATCAGTTATATTAGAAACATCGTATTTGTCATACGACGACGGACAGACAAGCTGATAACGTAATGTATGGTTGTATGCAGAAGACATAGGATTATTATGTTATTATGATTTAAAGTTAAGTATATACACATTAATTATAAGCCAATTTATTAAATAATGCTATAGGCAGAAAATGGTGTATTTTTGCACTTTCAGCCTACTTATTATAATATGAATTGTACGAGTAGAATATAGACATTATTATTTAAAAGTAAGTTTTATTTGCGGCTTCGCCCGCGTGACCATATGGAAATAACTAAGAGTTGCGTATGACATGAACATCGTAAATAACCGCGGTGACTCTAACAGCAGTAAGTACATATGATTACATAGAAATGATAAACACTTTGAGGTTTTATCTAAAACTCTTTAGTTACTCAGTGGCAGACAGCGTACAAACGAAAGTAAATTGAAATTTGGTATGTAAGGTCCTCGGAAAGTGTAAAAGAGTATTAATATACCATTTCCCGAAATTCCTACAGGAACAGGGACAAAACGGATTTTTTCCATTTTAAAGAACGAAATTGCACAATAAACTAGTAATCTTTAAATAGGTATCTTAACTTAAATTCATAGATAATACAGACTTAAACACAAATATTTATATTGTTATTAGAAATCACACCGTCAGCATACGTCACTGCTGTCAATGACATGCGCTTCAATAATATGAGTTTTATTAAACTTTACCACTACGATTTCGGTTTTGTAAAACTACCCACACAATCGAGCAGGCCTCGCAGCTTAGATATGTACAAATTACATATATCTTAAAAGTATTAAGAGACATTTGTGTATCATTTAAAATGAGACTCTATTTTCCATTTATAGAGTTGCAAATCGATTGTATTCATAAAAATATGTGTTTTCTACACGAATTTCGGCAATATTTTGGTGTGCGGTAACATCTGCCTTTATTTACGTTTTAGCTCGAAACTACAGTACAATAGGCGCGGTGAATCGGACACACTTTACAATGGCGGCTGCCCCAGGCCGGCTTTTTATGTATAAAATATAAATGACCTTTAGCTTTTACTATATCAAAGAATATTGCGATTTACAAAACGCCGAATGTAAGTTGGCAACTATTTTATGGCGGTCGGCAACTGTCCTTTTATGTTTTATACGCGATGGACTGAAATAGCGAATGGGCTGAATTATTCTATTCGTATCAGTAGGAGGTCCAAATTATATATGGAGAGTTTAAATTATAGAAGTTTCTCTTATTCTAATTCGATAAATTTCTTCTTTAAATTAAAACAAATATAATTAGTAAAGGAAGTAGTATATTTAGGTCTTAACTAGCCAGACCTTACTAAAATTTTAGTAAGATTAAAAGGCAGTGACAATGCAAATGGCCAGAATTAGAAAAAGAGCAGTGGTGGCGTCGTCGCAGGGGTACAAGCAAGCTTTTGTAAATACGACAGGTTGTTCGCTCGATTTTCCCAATTGCGGAAATTAAATATTTAATATTTTCATTTTCGCTCTGGCAACGAGGCCATCGCAAAAAATTGTGGAAAGGAAGTGTTTCAATGGGAACGGAGTGTCTTACCCAAGGTTTCCAGGTTCCCTCTGCCCACTCCTTAACTCCTTAACGCCGAAAATTAAGTATAATAATATAACTTGAATACTTATTAGCAAACTAATAGAAACATATGCATCATATAACTAAACATTATCAACCATATTTAGTGGTACTTTCAATACATTTAACTGCCAGCAATGGCAATACCACATTAATCAAACGTAACAGTTCCACCAACATATTGACGTATCACCGCAGATTTGAACCCCCGTCCCAACATAATAGAACAATTAAAATACCCTCTCGAGTCAAATCCGCAAGTCGACATATGGCGGCGCCCTTACAAATTAGTGTTTAAAAGATTGCATCTAACAAACTGTCCAATACATTACGGACAAATGGTGTAATTTATCTAAAGTATTTACGATATTTAATAATTAAATTATTATCTGTCCTTAAGTTATCGCTTGTTTCGTTTTTTTTTAACTCAAAAAAACTTATAGTAGTCGATTTTGGAAGATATTGGCTCCTTTTTTAAATTGTTTAAAAAAAATTTAGTGTCAGAACACTCATTTCTGCACTTTCCGCCCATGTTTCTTATATTGCGTGTTGTGCAATGTGTTTGTCAGAGTAGACCAACTTTTAAGGCATATTTTTTTAAATAAATAATCACCCACAGTGGGAATCGAACCCATGGCCTCCATCACAGCCAGACACTGTGCCAGGATGGTGTAACACAGCGGCGCGCGGCGAATAAACGGACTTGCAACGGTGAAACGATCGTTATCATCATTTAGAAACTTTATGATACTTTTATTGAAATGTAAGATTTTTCTTCGCTTCCAATAAACATAAAGCTTAAAACTCTTTTCGGTTATAATGAAAGTAACAACTCAATGTGATGGTTATGATAGAATGTACCAACTGATACCTACAGATTTTAATGAGAGTTTAAATGTTTTTTAAAGATTTTACAAAAAAGTACAATTAGGTAATCCTTGACTGATTAACTCTATGTCTCTTCGTACACTCTATTCTACGTACCAATGAATGCAAGATATCCGTAAAAAATCTTAGTTTATTTTTATCACAATTTAATCAAAACATATTTTCTCTAATTTCTATTATACCAGCATAAAACAGTAAATAGGTTAAAACCCTCAAGGGGTACTTAATTAAGCTGCCTCGAGTGCCTTGACACTTGACGTGACACGAGAGTGTGACACAAACTTTACTTCGCTTCGCTTAGCCTCGCCTCGCCAATGTAATTCACAAATATTTATCAACAACTCTTATCAGTGTAATAGCTGGAGGCTGGTAAGTGGTAGTCGGTGACTCGAGACGAATCGAGATGAATCGAGATCGTTGCGCGATCGATGATTTACGATTACGAGTGGGCAATCGTTAGTGCCAGCGACAGACGCTAATTGAAGATTATTATCAGCGAGTCGAATGAAGAGCCCGATTAAAAACCATTTAGCTCCTCACTACCGCCACCGTACGCAGAACGTCTTCACAGATTCATTTCACTACCAATAATATATTACTGACGTAAAACGTTTTACGGACGATCAAATTATTATTCAAACTTGTATTGAAATGGGAAAATTATTCGTCTCTCCTCAAATAATTATATTCATATTGTAAACACATCGTTACAATGTGTATCGATAAAGGCGATAAACTATAAAGACATTCATAAATCACGGGGTTAAAAGATTTTTTGGAAGTGTCAAATAAATAATACAACTTCATAACAATCTGTGACAATGACACAAAAAGATTGGCCGATTTGTAGTGGATTGAGGAACCGAATGAATGCACTCTGTTTTTTATGCCTTACCTTAGAGCTGCGACGAGATAGAGCACAAACCTACATTTTGAGATAAGGGCAAACAATCGAGCAACCCTTCCGTACCGCGCCCGCCCCCGACGTCTTGAATTAACATAATTCGATATCGACGGCAGATGCGTCGCGACTTTTACTTTTCGCCTTCAACTTTCACCTCGCCTCGCCTCGCTTTGACTACAATCCACCACACGGCCGGGGCGCACACGTGTCTACGTGCCAGATCGATCTTCCTGCGCGATTGTGCCCGCGATGCGCGACAAAGGCGGCGTGGGCGCATTGTAGGCTTTTGTCCATTGTGTGGAGGGTGGCGCTGTGACACAATTATTTTACCCACTTTTTATGCCCATTGTGTTCAAAATTAGACAGCGCTGAGTTCACGTAATGCGATACGATCATCCTCCTTCGATTTTAGTTCTGTACCCAAGAAAGCATGTTTTAAAGATTTATTATTGAAAACAGGTTAGATTTCTATTTCTAAAAAACGTTAGACGCGGGAAGGGTTGTTTCCATAATTGATCTACGAGGGACCGTTAGATACCGCGGATCAGCTGATAGACATTCCTTTCATCTCGCGTGATGAATGAGATGTATTTGAAAGGGTGGTCACTCCTAGTCACAAAACACGTCTCGCGGCCAGTTTTATAGCGTTTGTGACCGTTTTATCGATGGCCCGGAGACGCAGCATCCGGTTCTGCACATTTATCTCGACAATGTGCCTCTATGAGATCGGCCGTTTGGAAGCAAACTAGTTTGGACAACGTTTCCCTCGCCGTCCACAATAACTAACGCCGATGCATAGTAATCGAATCACTTTATAACGACAATCGCCTTTATTGAACGGATACTTTTTAGATAACGGTATTTCGGTAATGCGACAAGATATATGTGTGTATTCCCATGCATGGGAACATGTGCGGGTCAGTCCTCTCCTTAAGCAAACATTTGTAAAAAATATATCTTTTTTTATGAATACATAAATTGTTAATTTGATTTGATATTTAAAATATCGATATTATTAAAATCTAACTGTCAAAGTCATTCATGGTTTTGCACGGAGTTCTAACCATGACACCAGCGACCCGCTTGCGGATTCGCCCGCTTAAACTACACAATTATTCATTTATTCATCTAAAATACGTGCGTGGTCTAATAACATCATTACTTTTTGTCATCTATTGTTTCTAAAAATAATGACGTTATTGGAACACGATATTGTCTATACGTTAAAAACGAAAGTTTAAGCCAATTTAATAAAACAATTATTTCGTAATAATTTTGTCGAATAGAATAGTTACAGTTTTTATTCTACGAGTATTATATCTTTAACGAATCATCTAATACTCGTAAAATATGATTATATGTGTGTTTTTCCTTTCATTTTTATATTGAAATACTTCTACTTTATAATAAAAAAGTATATATTTCAAAACAACACTTTGTTTGTACCCACACGGTGCAGTTAATCCTGTACAAGAAAGACAAACGCTCGTGTCGATGCACCTTACGCTCTTCCCATATCCGTCAATAGACAAATTATGTTTTATAGAAATTCCTTCCATAATCCATGATATACGACACTTTCTACGATTTAATACGTTACCTTATCATGGTCACACGCAGTCGCATCTCGCGGCGAACTTTTTTTCTAAACCATTCGAATGTAAACTAGGAGCTGCCATAAACTAAATAATTTACATAAACCCACTAACGGATCTCACGAAAACCAGTCTTGAGCATATTAATGTTTGTGATCTATTAGAAAATCGCCAAGACACCGAATGGACCGTCCATCGGTAGACCGCCGCAGTACAGCCGCTATAGCGATGCTTTGTAACATTCCTTTTTTATGATAATTTCTTTTTTCTCATCAAATCGAATCGAAAAAAACATAGTTGACAACGGCGAATACGACGCTCATTTGCATAACATATTGAGGAATAAAAATTTACATCTGCTTTTAAATGTTATCGACGATGGGTTTCAACTTAACACTAATGTTATTAAATCACATCTTAAGTATTATTTAATATTACGAAATAAAAGAGATACCAACTAAGAGATATGTATAATAAAGAAATATGGATAATAAAGACACTTAATATATTTTAGTTAGTAAATTTGTGTAATGCCTATCGCGTTACCATTATACAATGCCATTGAAGGAGTACTCAGTGTTATTTGTATGGGAGATACGTTTCCCAGGATTCCGTTAGTTCACATGACAGGGCAGCATCCCTTTCGCTCGAGTCAAGTGATGAGCTCAGACAATGTGACCCAGCTGCCCGAGCGGCCAGGTGACGAACAAGCATTCACTATATACTTATTTGTACAAGGCAAAATTAATTTTATCCCCTTCTATTTAGGTTTAAAATACTAACTCTAGTGTGACTCAAAAATTTGTTCTAAATATCTTGCGCTCCCAAAAATTGAACTCAATCCGGTGGCTCTAAGATTTACTTTGATGTTAGCGTCTAATAATACTAATTTAGCAGATCATAAAGTGTTCAGTGGTCCATGAGAGCTTCGAAATATTTAATTAATAGTTTATATGTTTAATATGAAGTGGAATTTTCGGAAAGCTTCCAATGAGCAGTTGCGGTGTTGGGCCCGAGACCAAATAACATGAGGACTGTAACCACACTGGTTACAGTTGCAAAAATGCTAATGTATGCAAAGGGGAAGTGGAAGCAAAAAATATAAATAAAGATTATACACCTGAGCGACGCATGCCGGCTTGTTTGCAATAGAAACGGACAGGTATCTTACTGTCACTCGCACGAATTAATTATACAAGCATCGCAAGCGGCCCGAGCACGCGGCCCGAGCACGCGTCAGCACTAAAGGGACCACGAGAGCTGCGATTTTTTTGCATATTTTACACTACCATTTAAATTTTATATGTATATATGCCTTTTTGGACGAGTCACTGAGTAGCTGGTAGCCAATTATCGATCATGACTAGAGACGAAAGATGCGACACGTAAATGTTAAGGGTGACACGGTGGTGGAAGTGGAATTTTTTAATCTGTAAATAGTGCTCATCGAAACGTAAACACAAGTTGCCTGTTTTGCAACTGAATGGCAACTCAGCGGCGATTCAAAAAATAATGCACCTGAATAAAGATAATTATACTTTCATAAAGGAACTGCAACAATGGCTGGCAATCTTGCCACTGCGGGGCGTTCGAGCAGACGTGCTAATTAGACGATTTTCTCACCTTTGGCAAACATTGCGTTTTTGCTGAGTGGCGCTGACTTTTTTGTCAATACGTTTTTTTTAGCCATCCAAGACACAATATCCCCAATTTTGCTTTTTTTATAGATTTATGTATTCTTTAGAATCCGCTGACTAAGACTGGTTTGGACAAAAACTTCTAACGGTCACTACTTAAAATGTTTGTGGTATTTGACAATAGAGGTCTGATGCTACTGCTGCACAAACTGTTATAACAAAAATAATATTTGGTTCTGTAAAGTTGTTTTAATTTTTATGTAATCATAATATTTTTAGATTTTGACCTTATGTCGTAGAATATGAATATAAGTAGACTTAGGTTTTATATACTTATTGACAAATAGGTAAATAGTATATAAACAAATGGTTGCTTTTTTAAAAAAAATTAAAACAAACATTCCAAAAAATTTAGGTTAGCTACCTTCTACGGCTAAATTGATTTTTTTTTTTAAATCTTAAAATATTATTTCACCAAACCACAAATAACTTAATATAAAATTAACATTTTCTTGTTATATTGATATTAAAGTGTAACTAAGAGTAGGTATCGATGAGAATGCATTTTCGCTTCGTCAGTGGTAACAATGGCGGTGACGTCCTCCACCACCTCTGACCTGACGGCGTACACAAGGGAATGTAGGGAACAAAAAATAACAAATATTTAGTTACCTACAGTTATTTATCGGTTTATATTTCGCTTTTACTTATTCCTTAATAATTCTTAAAACATGTTATAACGTGTAATTTTTATTTAAAATATTACTCATCCATTCTATGCGTTACTTTTATATGAAATTTAAATAGAATTAAAGCGAACTAGATAATGATCCCATATGTTTTGTTGATTAAACACAAAATGACATACCAATAGGATGTCAGCTGCATTGAATCAAAGGTGCACTTTTACTTGCATTCTAAGAAGGCTTTAAGTAGCTGCCGTACGTTTTTTACTATTCCTACATGTTTGTCCCTGGTGACGCTCTGACAATGGCCGCGGCGGAGGCGGCTCGGGAAAACAAAAATCAAAAACCGGATTTCCAAAATCCCGTTCGGTCGCATTCGGAACGCAGTGTTTTCGATTTCTATTTCGATTGTTTGTTTTTTCGTTCCATTGTTAAGTGTATCGGGGCGACATGCGTACCATTTTTGCAAAGACTATTGTATTCGTGGATGGAATGACACGTGACGGACGAGACGTCGCAGGCTGCCCCCGGCACTGATGCCACTCTGAGGTCACATCTATTGAACACTAAATACATATTGAATATACAATAATATTTTAATATATATGGAACTTGTCGGAGAAAAAAATAATAAAAAATCTATGTACGAGTATGTAGTTATTTTTTTAAAACACATTTATATATAAAATACATTTAAAATGTTATTTGTCAATATCTCTATAGACACTCAATAGAGGCCAATCGCAGGGGCGCAAGCGTGTGATTGTAAAACGCGACAGCTAGTTGGTTTGATTCAAGTACTAAGCGGAGTGTCTTATCACTATGTTCCCTCTATCTACCCTACTATATGCGAGATACAGAGTGAAGATGAAAAAAAAGCACTATAAAAAATTACATCGCTATTCAAATTTCAACAACATGAGTAAGTAATCAAGAGTAAAGTTAAGACGAACCTTAGAATTTTAAAACGTTTCGTACTAAAAACGTCTTGGAATAGGAGGCTTGTTTAGAAGCGATGATATCGTGATTCCGTTTTTTGCACGGAGATATTCATCCCGAGGCAACGCAACGGGATTCCAGATATCATACAGGGTCCCGTCGCGTCGTCTAAATTAGTTTTTGTGCAGCGCGGAGCGAGACGCGTCGGCGGTCAACCGTCGCTCCGAGCAACACTTGACCGACTCTTTTTAGGGCGTCGTACCCTTTTCACTACCTGGATCTGACTTATTAAATGATATTTTAAATTGCTACACCCTTTACATGTTTATCTTAATAGCGATCTGTATTGTTTAATGTTGATCAAATTAAATTATTTTAATTGTTAATAATGTGTGTTAGTATTTGCCAACTAGAGGTGTTTTTTTATCGAATGTAAGTCAAGAAAGGTATCTATTTTACAAACTAGTTCCATAGCCTAGTATCAGGTAAGGATTCAAATCCGTTATATGAGTAATGGCAACGGCGCACCGACAAGAAGCGCGCGCTCCTGCTCGTCCGGCGCGCCAATTATGCGCAGCGCACGCGCCGCCAAAAAAACGATCATCCCATCACAAACATTTTTTAAAGGCCCTAACTTAAATAATAATGCAGTAACACGCGAGAATATTTGCAAAATGCGATCCGCGAATTTCGTTTTCAAATTCCTCCGGGCTCGCTTTCGATTTAATTTTTTGCCACCACTATTGTCTGTATTGTCTGCTTAATTCAGATTTGTGTTTCTGGTCAACGTCGCGCGCCGGTCATTCGTTGCCTCGCAGCGTTTTGTTTTCCTTTTTAGTCGATTTAATACCTCGTAGGGCAATTCGAAGGTCCTTAATTTGTGGGGAGACGTCAACGCCGTTATCGTCCTCGTCAGCGGCGGCAGCCACGGTCTGGCCTTGGTCTGATCACTGCAAAGGTATGCCAAATCAGCTGTCTCGACCAAACGGACTTTGATAATGAACGCATGCATACGAGTATAATGAAGCGGCCGCAGTTTTTGTGACGGCCGAGATGAGCCCTCTCGGCGATGCGAGGTCGCGTAGCCCCAACCCTATTATTACTAAAACGATCCTAATTTTATAATGATCCTGTCACAGCCCTTCGAATGAAAAACTTACTAAAGGACAATTTTGCGACGAAATGTGGCAGTCGTTTGGAGATACGCTCCGATACTGCGGCAATTACATTCTTTCTTTATTATAGACGCATTTAGTTATTTTCGAGTTGATTGCTAGGTACCTGTTTTGTTATTTTTTACGCTTTAACAGCGGAAGTTTAAATCGTACTTAATAAACTCGCCTCGGGCGGTCGCCGTAGAATGTATGTAGCCTGTATAATTTCCTTAGGAGTATAAAATTTCATTCTTTAATTTAAAGGTATCTAAATACCCCTGAAGTCAGTTTCTGCAGATAACACTCGATATGCAGTTTAAAAATGAATTCTAGTATTTAGCTGTCCTATGTTGGAAATAAAAAACGTATTATTTATGTGCAAGAAATTAATTCAAAAATACCGATTTTAAGCTTTCATTAAGGAAAAATGTATTTTATGAGGTAACGATCAAAAAGTCGTTAAAAAACTTGTATATACAAATATCACGCAGCGCGAGACACTCTTGCGGCCGTGTAGTGGCGAGGATGGGCAGGCGCGGTGGACGAAGGTCGGAGACTCAAATGGCACATTTGTATTGTTCATTACGGAGAGAGGTGAGAGATGTTGGCGCAGTCCCCGCGACGGGGGTCCAGGGCTAGTGCTCGATACAACCGACAATTATAAATCCTTTTAAATTTTTCATAAGACAACGATGAGGCAATAACTTTCTAAGGTTATAATTGAATCGACTCTATTTTTACTTGCTTTTAAGCTTGCTTTACTAAATTATGTCAAACGATATGCTGTTGGATATTTCTGTGAATTTATTACTAACAACGCAACTTAAACTATCTAAACTATCACTGTAATTTAAATTGGAATAACATTAGAAATGTTTGTAATAGTAGATATTTAAGTACTCTACTGACTCTACAGTCATCCATAGCCGACATGAACCAAACAAAGGTCATATACAATTTTCCAAGCTTATTTATCTAGCACTGGGTAAATTTGGTATTATTGATAAAGTACCGCGGCGTTCAGCCCTGTGCTCTCGCTGGGGGTCCAGCAGGCACGTCGCTAAGCGTTGATTTGTGCGCGGCACCCCGCCGGCAGTATTTGTAGTCGCCCACGCCACGCGACGTCGCTCTCGACCGACCAGAAGATCCTGTCAATCTTCACACTCATGCTGTTCAGGTCCATCTGGTACATCAATTAGATATACTGGAAACCCAAAAATATGTATTAATATAGTATTAATAAGATACTCCTAAATTCTAGCAATACGAAATTTATTCAACTATCCACAACAGAGGAATATATTCACTGTTTTAAAAACACAATTTGTTAATAGTTTACTATTAAAAGTTGACCACAGTTTGAATATTTTTAATTTTTTACATCCGCGAATTAACAACAATCCAAAACCTATTCGTAAAATTCAAATTATCACTCCATTAACGTGATTAATATTATAAACATAATTATTGTAAAATTAAAAATGCAGACTACAGTTACATTATAGATATGTAATGAAGAAAATTAAATTAATGCAATAATTCACGTTAATGCGAGTGAGAGTTGCCATTAATTAATGACTGGCGCGAGCATATCTCACGTCGACGGTGAAAAGGCTATCACCTGGCGCAATTTCGATATGAACACCACGTATTTTCCAAATCTAAACGAGCCGAAATTAGAAGGCTAAGACAAGTTAGAAACCGGTCAACATAAAATTGGAAACGAACAGTTTGGTTGCGCAAGAGTAGATCGACCAGTTTAAACCTCGCGTGGGATCTATGGCTCTACAACGGAACGTGTGCCCGCTTCTGTAATACGTACTCGCTAGCTATGCGACATACCTACCTATTACTGGCTTAACAAGCCACCATATTTACTTATTAATTAATTGTTGTCCGTCTACTACCTTTGTTTGGAGAAAGATATAGCTTTCAACGTCAATTCCTGCTTCAATATACGAAACGTTATATTATAAGTTTGGTGTGATAATTACAAGGACGACGAGAATCGATTTGGAATGTATATTTGTCCTTTCATCATTATCTTGCTAGCTTTAGTGTAATAGGTTATGGATAATTATGTTAAAATATAATAAAGTTAAGGCCGTCGTGCCAAAGTTGTAAACGTAGTATCATGGGTTTGATTCCCACTCGAGCGAATGCGTTATTTTCATTTCCTCGCCAGAACAAGGTTACCAGAGCACTTTTAACACTTTAATTTAAATTAATTTATTGTAGATTGTGTTTGTGTGTAGGGTTGTATTCGTATAATTAAATAATTTGTAAAAATATACTGATAACGGAAATAAAAAATGTATTTGCATATCATGGCTAGACGTCTACGAATCCTATCATCACTATTTATCTATTTAAAATAGAAAACATTTACAGTTTCTTTTATAATGATTTTATTTTAATATTAATATTGTTTTAATTATCTATTATATATGATCCGGTACTGTCCACTAAATTCGTACATAAATTAAACGAACTCTACAGTTTCTTTTTATTTGTATTTATAAAACGTAGCACTATTTTACATTTACATAGTTATTTTGCATGAAAGCTATAAAAAAATCTGCTTCTACTGATATTAAAACGGTAGACACTGTGAATTATGTCGCCAATAACGCTATCTAAACATAGAGAAATCTAAAGATTTTTTGATAATTAACACTTAAGCGATGCAATTCGCTAAGTCATTTGGAATAATAATATATGTAGAGTATTAAGTTGGGGCGATATCTACACGTCCATTAAGACGTCGTCCGCGAGTGCCATAACTGTCATCTAACTCAGCATTATTAGCTTTGGATAACATTTTTCGTAACCTTTCATTTCATTGCTGGCACTTGGCTGTGTTCATAAAAATCGTCATTTGAATACCGTTCTCGGCCTCCGCCATGACAACCACCTAGCATTAAGATCGCTCTAATAAAATGATAAGACTTTTTAACGGTATGTTAAAAATATATGTGAAAGTTTTACTCAAAAGTTATTGTTTTTACATGTGGATTCATTTTAAAGAGATTTTACATGTTTTTGTATGACTTTTTAGTATCCGTAGACTTTAGTGTTAGTGTTAAGGGTTATGAATCTAAGAAAAACATCATCTGAGTTGCAAACTCGAAATCTGTTCAGCTTTTTGGGTGATTGATCTCAAGTATCGAAATATTTTTTTCAGTTCATCTACTGTAAAATATTTTTTATAAATAATAATTTGTCAATATCTCTCTTGTTTTAAGTTTCCGAAACAAAACAATACCTTTTTCGTATTCGTCCTAGAAATTGACAAAGAAACGGACTTTACCATCATGTTTAAATTAATATCAGCATGTCCCAATATCAGGATATATGTCGTTAGTAATTCCAAAAAAAATGCCACAATTCTACAAATATATAAAAAAACAGTAAACTTAACTAAGCATATCCTAATAACAGTACAAAGTGGTCCGAATAGCGCTCCAAGACCAAAATTACTTACTTTTCATATTAACCCGTGAAAGGGTGGCCGACTGCGTCTCCACCATATTGATGGTATATATTTATCACAAACTATTTGGGAACACCTGCTGTTACCTCGGATGAGCAGTATCTGTCAAATTAATACTATACCCTGGTAATAGTCCTAATGTTTTATTTGCTCTTGAAGCCCTTTTAAAATATTCTCACTGAATACTCATGTTGACTTTGTTTGATTGAAATTAGGACAGAGACCATCGAAGACGTTTAATGGTCGTTTAATGCTTCCTTTTATTGCTTTGTCTACAAATATCTGGCTGTTGTGATTTTGGGGCTACCTTTTCTTTTCCGTGAAATACCGTTATGTATTTAAGAAAATATTTAGGTTAATTTAATAGTTGATAGTTATTTTTTATTTTATATCAAAATATTTATTTAATATAATATATTAAAACATTATATATTAAATGATATATTTGTTAATGAAATTATCGATGACGTTACAAAAATTTATACTTAAAGTATTATTTAAGACCATTGTGGCACTATGGAGGTTTTACCGTGCTATATACAGCGTGAATTTAAAAAAAACAACTCATTTCATAATTTTATTTAGGCATATACTGCCATATTTAGTAAAATACAAGAAACTACAAAACTTTTATCTTTTAGTAAAGTAATACAATATAAGATCAGTGTGTAACTCTCATTTTCTTCCCCAGGTCTCAACTTCCGATACGTACATACATCTAATTGTAGCTGCGGTCGGTTTGAAGCGATTGGCGGTTAAAAATAGAAGAACGCCGCGACGACGCCCGCGCCTCTGCCGTCTACACCCAAAACATCCAGGAGGGGCTAAATGTACTATATATCTTGTAAAGTACTATATATTGTGAATGTTTTTAGTGGTCGTGATGAAAATATTAATAACTTGTCACCTAAAAATCTAAATAATGTCTAAAACATCAGTAGATTTTTCAATGAGTGTCAGTTCTGTTTTTGCAAATTAAATTTGTTTAGTAGTCTCAAGAGATTGCAGATTTAGTAAAGGAGCTACATATTATTATATAAAATTTCAGACAGTTCGGTTCGAATTTTGTTGAGAAGAATTATTATTATACATTCTTTTCTGTTTTGTATCGTAAACACATCTTAATATAATGTACCAGCATAAGGCAATAATATAATGTATCAGTTCAATGGGAACGGAGTTTCTTAACACTAGGTACTCTCTGCCAACTCTGATATGCGGTAAAAAGCGTTAAGTTTAGCTTGCGTATTGAATGGTGGACCTCAACGCCGCTTCTACCAGAGTGGGAAAATGAAAATAAATTAAATAAAATCAATTTCCTAAGTGGAGAACTGTCCCACTGCGCTACGGCTTCTCTTCACATCTTCGTTCACGTCTTATATTTTAAAGCAAAATTTGTGAATCTCATTTATTTTTTTAGGAAAAGAAAATTATCAGTAACTAGCATATTATTTTACAAGACAAAAGTATACAACTAAATTATGATATTATATTTAACTGGTGTAAATATAAATTGCGTGCGTGTAATCGACTTAAAGTTAAGTTTAATAGTGCTATACGTCATTGGTCCGATGCCTGTGGGTGATGCTTCAATGGCAAATTGCAAGGTAATTTATATAATATAAAACGTTTGAGCAAAATCGCTGACATTTCTAAGTGCTCATCAGCTTTAAACATTTCATTTGGAGATTTTAGCTATACTTGAAAATAGAATTACATACATGACAATAATGATTTTAGATTCAATGGTACTTGTAAAGTGAAAACTTACGAGATGTTACTATTTGAAAATATTTCGAAAATCATCAAAAAATCATCAAAAAAAAGTTTTCTTAACATAAAGTTTTCTTAAAAATGTAAAAATGTTCTTTTTAGCGCAGCACTGTATCCCGCTCCTGCACTGTATGAAGAGACCAGAGTACGCAGAAGAATCTAGTGGAAAGACCGTCTGTTCCGCACGCACCGCCTAATTTTCGAGATATTGCGTATTCAATGGTGAAACTCAACACCGTGCTTTGTATTGTTACCAGACCAGGGAAATTAAAGTGATCCATTTCACCCAGCGAGAGGCAAACCCAAAACCATCGCACTTATAGTCAGAGGCTGCACCATGACGACCTCAATAAATAAAAAAAACTTTGTTAGTACTTTTTTTAATTACATGTCCCCTTGTAGTATGTTAACCAAGAAAGAATCCATTGATAACATTCCTTCTATTCCTTCAATCCATCTATAGAGATACAACAAGGAACTTCTCTACATATTTGGTAGAGCAAGTCAATATAGTTTTTTTTCGTAACTTACTGGATTACTTTACTTATAATGGTTAAAGTCACAACCTTAATTAAATATAATGTTATTTGTACTCTATGTTTCAAAAAATATGCTAAATGTAGACAATTATTTAAAATTAAAATTAAATCACTTACATATTGCAACCGAATAATGTAAAATATCGTGACGCTTTGGTGTCCATTTTAGCACCAAAATTGAAAAATAAATCAACAAAGCTCTTAATTTGTTCTAAATGTCCAGAAAAATTCACCAGAAATTAAATAGCATTAACTAAATACCTAAAAATCAACCTTTGGATTGTATTCCCTACAGTGCTTGTAAGCTAACAATATATCCAAAATTAGCAAATTCGCCAGAAATTTAATATCATTAAAATACCCCATAGTGCCTGCAGAGTAGCCGCGGGTAGCGCCATCTGTGCCTCGGACTCGTTACCGAGAGCCGCGGGCGCATTCACGATTTATTACCTATATTAACTACAGTACTTGCTCACGTGAATATTTCACTATATCATAAATATTAAAAATAGCTTTTTTAAGAATAATTGCCAATTGAGAAGAATTTGCGATTATAACTGGTTATCAAGTGTGTAAGTTAACGCTACACTTTCCTTATCTCGCATATAGCAGGGTAAGCAGAGGAAAATTAGGAAATTAGAAAATTAGTAAGATATTCCGTTTCCCAATTTTCATGACATGCTTGTCAGGTGGTGGAACTTAAGACCACGGATTATGTTGTTACTAAAGCGAGAAAAAGGAAATAATTCATTTCTCCGTGAATCAAACCCACAACCGTCGAGTTTACAGTCAAATGTTTGTCGCTGCCCTTTTAAATTATTAACCTTTAACACATTGATTTAAAAATAATTAAGACAAAATGAGAATTAATCAAAGAAATAAACATATTTTCTTGGATTTTGATTTAAATACACTTACGAGAAGACGAGTAATGTACTTAAACTAAAACAACTATCAGTATTCAATTACATCTAAACATCTAGTATCTAATAATAAGGTTTATTTATTTGTGGGCTTTGTTCGATTGATACTTTCTATGAGTCACACTTACGTTCAAGAATGCTAGAGTCGTTACATCATCACTGTTAGAACGAAGTACTAATGTACGAAGTAATAAATGTTATTATAATAACTTATTTTTTTATAATAGGGTATACAGACATTTCTTTTCACCCAATTTTTGAGACATTAGGTATGTGTGGAGTAGCGGAGCTCAATGACGCGCTTTTTCTTCTTACTAGAGCGAAACAATGAAAATAACTCATTGTCCACAGTGGGAATCGAACCCAAACCCTCGCGTTTACAGTCAGACTCTGAACTGCTGCCACATGACGGCTCCTAACTTAATATGTTTATTAATTTAAATATATGTAAAGCTCAGTTTAAAAGATTGTAGGTGAAACTGTAATTTTTTTATGTAACTAATCAAATTTGTGATCTTTGACAAAAATTGATTTTCTTTAACAAAAAACTATTTAAAAAAAAAATACAATTTCAATTAATTTTGCAATATAAATAATATTTTTTTTTACAATTTATTATTTTATTAACTATATTTATTTTAAAAATAAAACACATGTTACATATTAATATATTTATTTACTATTATATCAATTTACGTTTATATATATTGTATAATAAAATTACCATAAAATAATATTAAAATTAATTGTATTGTAGGATTTTCGTGCAACAATATCCGGTTAAAGGGCATAAGGCGAGTGTACAAAGGTGAACAGGAAACATAAGTCAATACTGCGACACTCGGCGACGGTTGCTTATTTACTGCTTAGGTGTTAGCGCTCCCTTTGTTGATTTATATCGATCGAATATTGCTTTTCTTTTTTTTAGTTAAAATAAAATATATAAAAACAAGGATTTCTCTTCTTTTTCTATTTTTACGCCTGGCTCACATTTATTAAAGTAACAAGAGAGGACGTAGTGTTATCAAAGGACTTTAGCTCCATTAATATGATATTTTTAAATAAACAATAATTAAAATGCAATATTATATTTTAGCTAAGCATTTATTTAGACTACATTTAAAAAGAATGGAAAATTTTAAACATCCAAATATTGTTTCTATTATCAGTAACAAAAAAGGCAGGAAGTAGGTAGTTTAGGTGTCGTCAGGTGATAAAGTCACCGTGGAAAGGACACGCGTCAAAGAAATTAGATGCCATGAAGTGTTATCTTACGATCGACGTCGGAACGCTGCGGTCGTTACGGTATGTGTGCACCTGCCCTTGGTATCATCAGCTCATTTGATATATGTAAAAAAATGTTATTAAATTAGTTAGTCGTTTTTACTCTAAGAATCATGAAGCCCTTGAATTATACACACCATGGCTCTTTGTAGAATTAGACTAACCACTACTAATAAAAATCTAAAAGTTTTATGTTTGAAAAAAATATAGGTGATTGCAGATTCCAGTGTACAAATTAAAAAAATCTTATCACATTAATACAAGGGTTACTGGTTCAATTGTTATTTCTATATATTTATTACATAAATGCCTTATGTTAAAAATAAATATTTTAAAAAATCTAAAAGAAATTTTTAAAAGTAATTTGCGAGCAACGTACCTAGTATGTAAAGCTCTATAATAAATCAAAGTAGTTCGTGTACAGTAATAATGCCTCACATTTCTGCCCAACTGCTGCATTTAGCTTGAATACACCTATCGTAGTAAATTACAAAAAAAAAACATTTATTTCTTTTGCTGTAGGTATAAGTGTATTTATAAAGGTAATTTGCACGTGAAAATCACTAGAAATACTTATTATTTTTATTTATTTGACTGTACATTAGTCTCAATGTGTCTAAAGTTCATTATATTCAATATTTACAACTTCATTAAACTTTTGCTTTTCTATAATACCGAATTCTGGAAAACTGTATTCTATTTACCAGAGCAGAGAAATGAAAATATACATTTAAATAAATATTTCATTTCTTCGACTGGGGATCGAACCCACAAACAGTAGCGTATACAATACTGCAAGTATTTAAAGTGATATCAAATATTTTTTAAAGCCTAAGAATACCACTTACAATATAACACAGCTTAGCCGCTTATAACACATTTAATAAATACACAAGCTCATTTGCAAGTAATTTAGTTACAATATACCTTAATGTTCCAGCAAAGTGACCTCGAAGAAAGTGTGGTTATAAATCAAGGTGTACCCGCGAGTTCAGCCGCGGTGTCGTACTAAACGTTTTATTACAGCCACTACTGTACAATTTAAAATATTTTTGCATTAAATTTTATAGTCTTCTTTTTCTTTCTTCTTTTATTTTCAGTATTATTTTTAATATTTTTTTGTTAGCTTCACGTTTTTCCCGCATATATACAGAGAACTTAGTGTTAAGACACTGCGTTTCGGTATTTCCGCCAAATTTGCGACATATTGCGTGTTGAGTAAGGTAACAATACGTATGAAAATAATTCAAACCCATAATCATCACGAAATTTCCGAATTGTATAAGACAGGCAGATAAAAAAAGTCTGGTGGTACGGCATGGTAGGTGTAAAATTAAGCCATACATTTTCTCTATGTCTATCTAACTCAAGAAACACTTATATTCTAAATATTGCTAATTTCTAGTGAGATTTGAACTCACAGCCATTACTCTCGCACAGATAAGTACTAATTGTTCCTATAAGATGCTTCACATTTTTCTTGTTATATAAAATAGATGAAAAGAAAAAGATGACATGGATGAAAACATTTGATTTTTCTTGCCCGTTCTTAAAGTATATTTTTTGGCTTTACTCTTCATACTTTATCCCATACGTACCAGGGCAGGCAGAATAAACCTAGTGTTAAGATATTCCGTTTCGCAAGTTGAGTAGTGTAACTCAACAACACTTCTTTGCCTTGTTACCAGTGCGAGGAAATGAAAACATTAAATAATTGTATAAAATAAAATTAAAACTAATATACTTACTTACATTACCTCGTGTTTCTCTATACTCTCCTTCCACTCTCGTCTCGTAGAGCAACAAACGCCGAACTGCAGTACAAATCTACCAACTTTCACCAAAACTAGATTAATTTAAGAGATTTCAATAAGTTTCCATATAACACATGTTAATAGTATGCAAAATGCAAGAATGCGCTTTTTATTTTTATTTTTTTTTAAATTTGCAAACTATAGCTGTAATGTACCGTTCATTATTAATGTCGTTAATATATTTAGATATCTTTTAATAGTCTCTAATATATTAAAATTCACATATTTGCATTTGGAAACTGTATAAAAATGCATTTTAGTTTTATAGTTTTTGTTTATATTATGTTGATTTTAAATAAAATAATAAGATAAGAGCTTACTGTTATATGCTTTTAATTTATTACGAATAATATTACTTTTATCGTGTTGACTGAAATCTATGGTTGCGAGGTTAAATGTTACATTTATTGACAGAGAGCGACCTGCCTCTCTTAGAACTAGGTTCTCTCTGCATACCTTGCCATATGCAGGATGAAGGGAGAAGCTAAAATAATTGAATTACTTAATACATAAATATTTTCATTTCGAGCCAAAGCGCGGCGTTGAGTTGCGCCACTTAATATGCAATAGCTCCAGAATTAGATGGTAAGTGGGGAGCGGAGAGTCTTAGCACTAGGCTCCCTCTGCTTACCCTATTGCATGTGAGATACAGCGTAAAGCTAAAAAAAATATTTTTAAGATTATATAGGTAATAAAAAAAATATATAGCACCCATCCATGGTCCTCGACCAAGACCTCACTGTCTTTTGCGATATATTTTGAACTTCACCTAGTCAAGTATCATGCGAGTGACACAAATCACACAAAAACTTTGTCACAAAGTCACAAAAAAAAATATTCGACATTGAGTATTTTGTGTGGGAGTCAATTAACGAGTCGAGGGTCTTTCCGCGTCTGTAATTAAGGAACCTGTCCTCCGATATGCACCTACCGACTTAGATAACGAGTACTCAACAATGCTATCCTTTAAATATGTTTTAATTAACTTAGCTTTAGTTTCGAACCAAAAGTAATTACATGCTTTTTTTCGTGGCGCTCGCTCTAAGAAACAAAAACTGGTTCGCATTGCGTATTATATTTAATTAACTAACAAAATATGTTATGTTTAACGCGTTAAAAATTATAGCACACTATATTTGGGGTTGGTTCAATTTTTTAATATCAAAAAAATTAAATTAATACATTTTTTTTATTATTCTTAAACTCTATCACTTTCTTTCTTTATACAAGACAAGTATACAACATCGCTTATCAAACTTTATACCCTGTCTTTACATGTCTTTTACTTTCAGATTTACCTGAACTATACAATGTACTCGTATTCAGTACCCACATTCATCACTGAATGATATCTCAGTAAGTAATCTTTCCCACGCAATGAAATAATATTGTAAAAACAAAAGTGGACAGCTCACGTCGGACGGGCGCTGGAGCTCGATACATTTCAGCAATACTGTTAATTATTTATTATTTAATTATTATATAATTTAGATATATCAGTGTTATTATAGAAGTGAGTTAAGTAACGGTGTCTGAGCGTCGCACCTTGCCTCGTACTTGCAACGAAACAATCTCGATGGTAAAAACTTAGCGCCGGCTTTCTGAACCACCATGCATGTACCATGCACCTGTCTAATGCACCTGATTTACTTTAATTAATGGCTCGTGTCCAAATGCAATGATTAATAGGGAATAGAATGTTCACATGAAAGAAATACTATTGAATCGTACTAAAAAAGTAATAAATAACGACTTATAATAACTACTAATCTTTGATTTTCGCGATTATTACACATTTGAAATGAAATTTCTTTACTAAAAAAATTATGTATAATAAGTATTATACATTTTTGGAAAACCAGAGATTTCGAACACTTTAGATTAGTTACTATTAGAATAGTTTTGTATTTCAATTTTATTTTGTAGCCTCGCAGCTCATTCTCGGAATATATCTGTTAGGAGAACAGAAGGAGGAGTTCAATAAGGAGTATTGAGAAATTTTCTCATCCTCACTAAGGATGAGGAAATTAAGAAATCGTTCGCGGTAGTTTCATATAATAATTATGGCAGAACACTAATTATCCGCGATTCTGCTTAAATAGTTTCATTTAAAACAATTATGTATTTATGGTGTATCAATGTAAAACAAAAACAAAAATCAATTAACTTTTAATTAAATACATAGGGAAACAACAAAAAAAAATATTTCTATTCCAAGCGATATATATGGACGAACATTCATTATATATTAAAGTCACCGCCTACAATTGTCTCTTGAAATCGATTTGATCCAATTATTACATAGAATCCCGTTACCGCGGCGTAAGGCGCAGACCGCCGTAGAGCCACAACTCGTTTATTCTGCTAACAATATCATTATGTAAATCATCTCAATCGACATCGAGAGTGAATCGAGTGATCGGTTAATTACTTGAATGTATTCGAATAATGATCGGTAATCGATTTTGTTGAACGTTGAATATTAAAGCTTGTGTATATAATTAGGCGACGCCGGTAGCTCTACCACGCCGGACGGATAGATGCGGTGTAATTACGCTAAGATGTTTATTCAACGGGTGACGCATGACTCTACATTTTTAATGATAGGCTTGTTTTGATTGTTACATCTTTATTGTTATATATTAATATGAATTAAGTTTTTTAACTCTACGTAGAGTTTATGTACATTTATACCTTTGATCAAAATAATAAAGCGATGATTGTTCTAATTAGGATATGTGAAAGGTTTTATTATTTTAACTAAAGATGTAACCTATAGCCTCACATGATAACTTAAAAGTATGTAAAACTGTTGTTATTTAAAAAATACACATTTATTTTTTTGATTATTTTTGATATGTGTGATGAGCGCGAATATTTACATTACGTCTGAGTGTTATTTTACCAAATTATATATTCATTTAAAATTATATATACATACGTATTACATACTTTACCTAATTTGGGAATAAATATGCATACCTGACAATAGTATAGTTATATCTGAAATGTCATTGAGACAATAATTACAAAAGTAACTTAATAATTAAACGACATTTTAAAAACAGACTTACAAGCTAATATAATTTAAATGACTCTATCAAAAACTCTTTAAATAGCTTTATGTGACAATAATATGTACAAATTGGAAACGTTCCTACGAAAAACCATTTTTTTTAACAAATATATTTGTCAGGAGATGTAGAGATGTGAAATTTAAGTAACTATTTTGAAATACACCTGCTCTCTTCATATTTAAAGTACTTTAAAGAACGTTACTAACGTTCGTTTTGTATTTAAAGACATTAAGAGTTCGCGATATCGTTTTCTTTATAACATTCTTGTATAGTCTATCGCATTGAGAACAAAACAAGACATTTGCTAGTACGAGTTAATGCGAATTAAATGTTAGCTCTAACCTTCAATAAGTATTTTTATCGTCTACAAGTAAAAAGTCGCGTAGCTTATTTTTTTTTATTGTTTTAAATAACACTTCAAAATTGTATTTACTGGTGTATCCATTACTATAAATAACACAGTATATTACGGTTAAGAAATTTTGTTGGCCTCCGCTATTAATTATTGAAAATATTATGTACTTCTGAGGCCAGTCGTAGCACGTCACAGATCATGGGTTCGATTCCCACTCGAGGAAATTAAATATTTAATATTTTCATTTTTCTCGCTCTGTTTCTGCGCTCAAAGCGCGGTGTTGAGTTCCGCCACTCGACGTACTCAATGCTTCTAGAATTCGGAGTCGTATTCGGAATTCCTACTAGAGTGAAAATCATTTCTACGAGTGGGGATCTATCCGACTGCGAGACGGTAACATTAATTCGAAATTTTAGCTATTTAAAATACTTTAGCTAAATGTTTAACAAATTTCTCTATAAATAATAAATAATATCTCCATATATCTCTATATCTTTATATGTACAAATATTCTATTTATAATATTACTAAAATAGAGTCTCATTCTAGCCCCAGCATTGTCATGACTGCCCAAGTCGCAAGCTAAATCTATTCACAATCATCTACAGATCAGACACTCGAGTAATTTTCTAAGCCACTTAACGTCCAATGCATTGTCTAGACAAATCGCAGGAAGCCTGGCATCGCCTATCAATCATAATACTCTCTGGCCGAACCAGGGCAGGAAATCGTCGAATATAATATTTATAAGGCTTTGGAATATCCTGTTTATAATAGAAAATAGTAAAATAGATGCTATGAGTCATATTAATATGTTTAATCAAAAAGAAAAAATATTTGTCTAATCTATCGATAGCCTTTTCTTTTCATAATCCTAACAAAATAAATACATAAATACTTTTTAAAAGTAGCTTCGACAGAACAACAGCGAATAAACTTCTATCTCCAGGGAACTCTAACGAAGTCTCTCCAGCAGTACGTAGTGACATCTAGCGGACGACAGGGACAAAGAATTTCAGCTTTTTACATACATTTCAATGGAAATATAGAATTGAAGATTGAATTATAGAATTCAATGCAATATTGTATAATATTCTAATTATATCGTTTTATACGATGAGATTCGGGTTTGTTATCCTACTTGAAGGAAAGATTAATTTTAACTGTTCCGCTCTGATAGGCTAGAATCAGAGTTCAGTTCTACGACTTAACACGAAATGTCTCACAAATGGGCAATCCTGCGGGATATAACGTGAAGTAAAAATCTGACTTTGAATATATGTACATATTACGTACTTCGTCGGTACCAAGAATTGCTTAGTCCAAGCAATCCTTGGTACCAACTATAATTATTTTCCTTATAAGGCAGCTTAATTTAAAAACTTAATTCGGTGTTTAGTTAGCTGTAAGAATTCTTCTATTGCGTTGTTGTTGGGCCAAAATTAGTTATGCATATATTTAATGAAATAAGTATAATATACGTTTATTTTTCTTTAACTTCACGCTGTAAACTCTATATAACAGAGAAGGCAGAGAGAGCTTAGTTAAGCCATTCCATTCTCCTCTTTCCACCCGTATGGTGAATATAATTGTGGTATTTACAATTTAAATGAAGATTAAATAAAATAAAAAATCTCTATCTATAGATAATATTATACTCTCTTTTCATATATTTGTATAGACTCAACATAATTATCTATGTATTAAAAATATTATTTTTATAGGCTTTAGGGTATTTAAAATTATTTCCTCTCTCTTTTGTCTGTTCTTATTTTTTTTGCTAATTAAATCTAACATCTTAATATTAAATCTAGGAAATTTCAGTATCATATGTGAAAATTATATACCTATATATATATCATAAAAATTCTAAAATTTTAATTACATATATTTGAAAATTAGCAATTTAAAATTCATATGCTCATTGACCGTGGATAGTTCTAAACGGAAACGGAAACAAATTAGTATCTGGTCGTAAAAATTAAATATATTTTTTATACTTTATCCAAAAATTGTACGATATGACGATGCAAGTGGAATATACCAAATTACATGCTGTGGTTGGGGGTTGAGCTCTATTTTGAGTTATGTTTAGAGTTGTAGAATATTTTTATCTATGCCTTTTATCCCGCATATAGCAGGGTAAACGGGGAGCGTTGCATTAAGACACACCGTTCTCCACTTTCCGCCAGAATTTTACCTTACCGTAGCGGAGAAATGAAAATAATTATTTCTTCTAAGTGGGGATGGAACCCACAATCGTTACTTTTACAATCCAATGCAGTCACTGCACCATGACGGCTTCGACTATTTAACATAAAATATGTTTAAATGGGAAAAAAGTACAACAGATTCTATTATATATACAAAAAGAAAAAAAATGAGCGTAAAAATATATATAAAAATAGTAGGTAAGTAAGTAAAAACGGCCTTCCACCTCGTTTCTTACCTATCGGTCTAACAACCTGAGCCTATAAGCGATAAGGCCACAATTAATACATAAATATTTGCTTATCAACAAGTGTTGGCTATAATTCGAGTACTAACTTGGGCTGTTTAATAATATATGTTTTTAATACGCACAAAAAATGTGAATTAAGTTTTATTACGATAATTACGAAATGTTTTTTTTTAAATATACTTAATAGCCAATATGAGAGACCTTTATTCGAGGTTTGTTACATCATTTTATTTTTAAATATAATTTAACAAAATATATATTTTTAATGAGTATCTCATGTTATTATCTACATTTTAAACACATGTATAAATTTCAAATATGATATTTTTGAGCTCTATCAAAACAACTCTATGGTCATAACGAGATATTTGAAAGCAACTAACACAATTTATACAGATATTGAATACTCTTAAGGAAATAAAAAAAAAAGTTGTTCACATACAAACCGTTTTTAAATTTTACTTTAAAAATCAACAAAAAAGATAAGAAAATATCTTTATATCAATTATATAAACGTTATACATATAAATAATTAACTTAATATCAAATATTTTGTTTTTTTTAAGCTTTACGCTGGATCCCGCATGTATCAGGGTAGGCAGAGAGAACCTAGTGTTAAAATACTCTGTTTCCCTATTCTCCGTTTAATTTTCAAGACAATTCACGTGTTAAGTGACGAAATTCGACGCCGGCGCTGCCTTGTTACCAGTGCGAGGAGATGAAAATATGAAATAATTCATTCCCCATTGCGTTAGGTCGGCCTCGTATGAAAAAATAACAGTACCTACAAGAAATTATTGACAATTTATAAACAGTAGTAACGTACTGTCAGATAGAGACTAACCCTAGTTCTGTGTAAAGTGAGCCTAATACAGACAATGATCTCGCAACCCTAGATGCAGTCTAGTTTTTATTTAAAACAAAAAGCCGTCTCAACTCTACAAGGCTCTTGCTAGATATGGGTTTTGGAACAAGATTTAGACCATGTTGAATAAAATATATAACATAGTTATAATATATGAAAATTAATTCATTTTTATACGATTAATATATAACTTAAAAATTAATATGTAACGGTGTTAATATATTCATGTTGCAGTTGTCGATTCGATTCTCACTCGGGGTAATGTTTTAATTCACCTATTTTTTACTATCTATCCTACACGATATACTAAGTTATTGAAAATTTAAATATATAAACCATTTCAAAATTTATTATAATTGTGTTTAAATATATTAAAATTGAATCTTAGACATAATCTATATATATAAAAGGACTTGTCCTCACTGACTGAGGTAAGACGCACGCACAGCCGTAACCGCTGTGCGTAGAAACGTGGAATTTGGACAGATGTTTACTTTCGTAATCTGGACATCCACTAAGAAGGGATTTTGAAAAATGTTAACCCTAAAGGGGTAAAATAGGGGCTCAAAGTTTGTATGGAAAAAGATTTAAATCGGCACCGATTCTTATAAAATTTGAAATTTAGATTTTTAAAAGTATTTAATTGAATACGTGTTTCATAGTTTTCTAGAATTCTTCCCCTAAGGGTGCAAATAAGGGGTTGAAAGTTTGTATGGAAAAAATCTTAAATCGCCACCGATTTTTATAAAATTTGAAATTTAGACTCTTAAAAATATTTCATTAAACACATGTTTCGTGGTTTTTTAGAATTCACCCCTAAATATGCAAGCGAAGCTGCGCGCGTCCGCTAGTATAGTTATAATTCATTAACTTATTAATATAGTTATAATTCATAATTTATTAATATAGTATTCTTAATTTATTAATATAGTTATAATTCATTCACCTTAGTGCTATATTACAATATTATGTATCGCAGAGTTAATCGGGAGATGATCGCAATAATTCATATGTAACGTGACGTCAGCTTCGAGTGTTGATTCAAAGGCGATAACTGTCACGCTGATGTATGGCCAGGACTCTATCCTGCTTGTGTGCTTAGCTAAATACTGTGAGGTGTTCTGTATTGAGCATCATTATCTTGTGTTGATGTCTCTAGTATCTATATTTTATGTTTAAAACCATAATATAATTTAAGTTTTATTACGGTTATTATGTAACAATTACTAGAAAAAATTACGTGTTTCGTTTATTGTGTTTTATAGTCTCTCTCTTTTATCTGCACTATATATATCAGTAAAGCCAAACATTTTCAACTCTATAACAAATTGTTTTACTTAATAATAAAAAAAACACAATTCGCATCAACTCTACCTCAAATATTAATATAGCATTTAAAAATTAATCAAATGTTGAACTTGTAGCTGAAAGGCATGTCAGCTTCATTTCAAATATACCTAAAGAGTTCCTTGTGAAGAAACTAAAAAGCCAACAATCAGTATAAAGTTAATTTATCTTGTGATATGGGCCCGTATGCGCCGCACCTTGAACCCAGCGGCAAGCCGAGTGGAACACACCGTTTCACTAAAAATTATGAACACTGCCTTGCGCTTGTTTTTATAACAAGTTCTTTATTCTATTTGGATAACTTATATGTTTTCTTACTATAGAAAAGTTTCTTAGTTATTGATGTAAATTAATCGAATAATAAAATAATAAATATCATTAAAATATTAATATTCAATGAATTTGAATAACGATATTGTTGTTGTATTGCAATAAATGATTTCAAAGTAAGCATTAAGGTAAGAATTTGTTCTAAATTTTGTACAAAACGTTTTATTTGATGTATCTCGCTACTTAACTATCTAGATATAAGTGAATGTGGAAAAAATACTTATTCCAAATTATTTTTAACTATTATTTTTAAATTGTAATATATTAACTTTATAATATATAAACTCCGATTCCAAATTTTTAAAGTTTAATTCTTTAGTTGACTATTATTAGTTTGTAATAGTTTACTTTTTAATTACCTATTTATTATGTAACGTAAATGTTAGTTTCTTCAATTTCCCACAGTGTAATCAGTAAATCATAATATTCTTATCTGTCCGGTAAATTAACTTTAGTAATAAAACGGAACGTCACTTGCAACAGATATCTATAAGGTAGAGTCAGTATGTTAATCTTATCGTTTAGAGTTCATTAAGAAGCTGCGATAGAAGGTAGTAATACAAGTTCACAAGTATTGAATTTATTTTCAGATTAATTAATATAAATTGATTTAATGACACCTTTTAAACACATTTAGATGCTAGTTGCCCTATAGGGGTCTAAAATTTGATTGTACCTATTGAACTTGAAAAACAAGAGTTTTTTTTGGGAAAATTAGACTAAAAAATTACAAAGAAAATGGAAAGCAAGTTCCATTTTTAGAATTTATTTAATTTTCAAGAAGTATAGTTATTATTTAGGAAACCTTTTATTTGGACAGTTAAATTTTTATACGTTTTCTAAATAAGTATTTTTCTTTCTTAAGTGTAAATTTATATTTTAAAATGGTAAAGATTAGAAAAAGTAGTTATATATTTTTTTATTTTTGAAAAAATCTATAATATTAAATTTTAATTAGCAAAATCTTCAGAGGTGATTCTCTAGATAAAAGTTAAACATAAATATCGTTTTATACATATTTTTAATCAGACTCTCAAAATTAACAAGAAACTCAATGGACTTCGAATTAAATCTGTATAAAACGGTTGCTATATGAAGATATAGCAACCATAAAGATTAAATTTAAAAATGTAATGCATTTAATACAATTATTTAATAAAATGTTTATATTTAACATTCGTTTTTTTAGCGTATATGTACTTTGTGTTTGTAATTAAAAAATAAAGAGTTTTTTCTTCTAAAAACAGACATTTATATATAAAGTGAAATTATATTAATATAAATGTTATTAAAAGGCAACAGCAAAACAGTTGTTTAATAAAAAAAAATTTTATATATTTAATTTATTTTTACTGATCGTTGAATAGTAGAGTCATCATCCAAATATTAAAGTATTAGTTTTATAAGTATTAAACAAAAACTAAATAACGTGGCCACATATTTACATCGTCAACACCTACGAATTCCTGAGAAAAGGTACGAAGGTTCATCGCAACGGGGCGCCGGCACATAAATTGCCCCTCGCGGACATCGAATCCGCGGCCCCCGATGCACCTGCCGGTGTTACCGCGAATACAAAGCTAAATTCAAACTTTTGGTTGAGACTTTGATAAAAAATCTTTTAACACGAATTGTAATCTTAAATTTCATTATAATAATGTTATATTTATATAAATTGTATAATATTAAGATTGTATGAACATATTTAAAAATTTTATTCGAACATTTTATTTTATATAAAGATATGAGTTTCCCTTCTCAAATAATAAAACGTATTTGCCGGAACAATTATATGTATTTAAAGCGTGGAAGATTCCTATCAAACGTGACGATATTTCATGCCGACGGCTTAGCGTATAAAGCTTACTCTACATACCGTGCACTACTTAGTGCCGTATAGAAATATATTTAAGCTTATAATATGTCTATAATTATTCTTCTTATATTTTCAATGTTTGTATATGATTAAAATTTAATATTATTTTCAAAAGTTCAAGTTATATTTTAAAAAGACTAACACAAACATAAACCTCACAGTATCGACAGCTTCAACAATCAAAGGAACATTAAAACAAGATTGATGAAAAGTTATACGGATGACTTAAAAAACAAACTATTAAACTTCTCTGACCCCAAAGGTTTTTTTGGTGTCATTATTCTTTTTGAACGATTTCGTATTATTATCTGTACCAAAATAAAAGTAAAGCATTACCTATTTATTATTTTACGAACAAATTAACATGGTTAATTGTTTTATTAAGTTATTTGACCCAAAAATTTATATTAAGAATAATTTGTTTTTAAAAAAAAATTAAAAAGATCTTAGGCTTAGTTTTCTATGCTTTTTTTAGCTTTAAGCTATATCCAGCGCACAGCAGGGTAGGCAGAGGGAACCTAGGGAAAAGAGCGTTTTATCACTAGTGTTAAGACACTCCGGTCCCCATTTTGAGCCAAATTTTAATATCCTCGAGTGGGAATCGACCCCACAACCTTACAGTCACACTCTTATACGTCTGCAACAACAAAAAACTGGCCTCGGATTATGTAAAAGATTAAGTTAAATGTTTAAAATAAAGAGACATGTAAAATCGTCCTACGAAATAAATTTTAAAAACTTGAATGCAAAAAAATAATATAGCACGAGCGCACCGCTATCATCGCTCTTATTAATATTCTATCGACATATTACGATGCAGACATGTTAATTACTCACTTATCATCAACTTTGTGGGTTTTATTCGAAAATATCTTTTACATTTTTACTTTTGTCTCGACTTTATAGCCGGACCTTAGTTTTCAGTGTTTTAATAGTTTTAAAACCAGTAGCTAATTTTTATAATGAAAATACCTGTTTCTAGTGAATTATTAGCATTTGTGATGTGTATGGAAAGTGTATGACTGTCCGAGATTATTATTATAGGTTTTTTTTTAACTTTGTAAAACGTTTAAAATACTGTTAAAAACATCTTATATCTTCTCAATTTGATTGCACCAAAGAATGGCGAGAGGAAGAGTTCCATCTTGTATGAGCTGATTGAAGTTCTCTGTCATACTTCTTCAAAAATCAGGAAATACTTAAAGAACAAATAGAGACAATAGATATATACAATAACTCATTAAAAGGACAGGACACCTTATATCACAGATTAGTTCTCGTGAGAGATTCCACTAAACATAAATCTTCTTACAAAACCTACTCTACATTGTAAGACAACATGTAATAGAACAATGGCAAACTATAGACACGTAAGCGGCAAATTAAAAAACGCCGTTTAAAATCGATTCAACCTGCTATAATAACAGTAATAATAATTAAAAAACTTATAAGAAACAAATATTAATTATCGATAGCTATCATTTACAAGATATTTACGCACTTTCAGTTATATCGCCATTTGATTGCTAGAATCATGGAATACAAGGATTTAATCTACATTGATTAAATATTTCTAATTTACATGTTTATATAATAAATGTTTAAAATTACCAACTCCAAAACTGACGCAAATAAACGCAATGAATCACAACTAAAGTAGTATAATAATAATATAATACACTTAATAAAACAAAATTAAAAATAATTTAACTGTTCTTTTAAGTAGTTTTGACGTCAACCGTCTGAATAACGCGCCGCCGGCAACTTAACTCTAATATCAATGGATCTAAATCAATGTAAAAACGAAATAAAAAAAAAACGACAATATAAAAGGGTTAAATATTTAAGCGTAGGAAACCGATATTATAAAAAAATTGAGTAAAATTTAAAAGTGACACGACAATAGCCAAATAGTGTTGTGACCGTAGCGGCCTATTCTGAGGGGTAGCATAGCGCACATCTCTACTTTTTATATTGAACGTATATTTTAGATCTAAACATGATGTTCTAAAACCGCAGTCATTTTTTTTCTATTGAAACTAACATCGATTTAATTTGTGTGAACACGCGTCAAAATGACGTTTTTGTGGGTATTGTTGATTCAAGTTTCAACTATATGCATGTTACTATAATAATTTTAAAATAATTGTTATTTAGCGAATTTTGAGTTAGCCTCATATTCTTACAAGTTATGTTTTAAGATAAAATCGTTAATATATTTATAATATATGCTTTTTTAAATAAAATTAATATATGTTTTAATTTTACCTTATAACAATTATAGCTTGAAGATTTTATATAGGGAAAGAAAATAATACCTATTATTTTCTAATAATATCTTAGATAAGGCCAGTGCTAATGTATACATATATAGTGCAGTATATAACAAACAATAGTCTATAGCTATAATATACATACATATATGAAACTCAATATAATAAACGAGATGAGAAAAACGTTTTGTTTTCAGAATAGTATATTTAAACGCGTTTCACTAGTACAGCCTCGCTTCATTAGACGTACGGAATGTCATAGTCCCCGACTCACGTGAAGTTTTTGTAAGAGCCGAGCACGCTAGCCACTTGCTCCCGGTTTTTATCGCTGATATACGTATTGACAGGTGAAAACTTTTAGTCAATCAATAAATAAATACTTGTCAAACAATGACTGACATTTAAAAGGTGTTGAAGATATATGGTTGTATGAGAAAGATAAAATAAGGAAGTGCCTGAGCAAAAATAAACTAGTAATAAAAGAGTGAGGAAATTATTTAAAAAAAAAATCAATTTCTTTTTATTTAAATTCTTAAAAATGTGTTCTGTGTGTCTTTTGTACAGATATTCTGTCTCTCTAAATTCATGTTTAGATATCCTAAAGATTTTTATAAGCTTATTTAATTATGTAGAGTCAGTAATACTGTAAGAAATCAATTAATCTTAGTAAATATACCCAATGGGAAACAAATGCCGAATAAAAGTTAAAAATACGGTGACCATAAAAAAAATTACGTAATTCAAATGAAAGGTCAATTTTTTACTTCAATAAATCAACAACGATGCTGGACTCCTGCGCTCGCGTAAACAACGTGATCGATTAGTTCTGGACAAATATCGATGTTACACGCTGTTTACGATTACAGCCTACATCGATTGTGCTTACTTTAATAAAAAAAAGCAAATAAAAGTCATAAAAAGGATTTTTAAGTTTTTTTTTACTTATAAGTATCCAAAAATTGTTCATATTGTTTTATTTTATATATTTGAAAAAATAAAACATTTATACATTCATAGTAAGCAAGGACCAGTTGTTAATTCTCAGTAAGCAATTAATAGTTTTGGTATGCCTCTAATAAAATGTAGCAGATTTTTATCTTTCATTAAATTTATATTCAATTAATCGTGTCGCTCAAATTGATTTCCTTTAAAAAATATATTAGAGGCTATTTAAGTATGCATATCGTTTGAAAGACGAAGATTTTAAAAAATAAGCAAAAACATAAAATGTAAGTTGCAATGCTTTGTCAGTGTGTTAGGTATTCGTATTTGCAAAATGAAATTGTGATAAATTCGACATGTGTGAAGACTCGTAATGCGACATGTCACCGTCCCGTCGCCATTCCGCCTCCACCGTGCCGCCAGTATAATGAATGTTTTATATGTTCAAGTCCAAGCCTTCTACAGATACCTCTATATAAGCCTGCACTCGCTGAGCATAAAACATAATATTAGTTACATCAAACGAATACCATTTTGATTCTACCTGCGCTACTTGCACAAAGAGCGCACATTATGGGTAAAAAGTTGTCGTATTGGCCGGGATTCATCAATAATACTACCAAATAAAATATTTACTCTGGTTTATTTAAATACTTAGATAATAATATAAAACATTTTAAGACTAATTATTCATTATTTACCTACGAGAGGCTCGCACTACCACTGCCGTCTGTTCGTTATCACCTAGCATAGTTTATACAGTTATATACATATCAACTCGTCAACTTCGTTGAGAATAACGAAATAATTACATTTACAACATTGGGCTTGGTTCGTATCGGGCTCGCGCACTGCACTAGTCAAACAAACAACCGGACAAACAAACAGTACGGCGCAGTGTCGCGCCCTGACAGACGAGCACTGGACCGGCAGAGTGCCGGCCCGGAGAGATTGGACTCTATATATCTCACTTTCTATAAAGAACATTTTTATATATATCATCATATACGTGGAAATAACATTACTTTATATAAAAAAATACCTATTTATATAAAAATTAAGTACCGAAATTGGCCACAATTACATACAAACGAAAAAACAACAAAACAATTAAAACAGGAATAAAACCATTTTGGCATCGTATCTGCTTCATTTTCAATAAGTTACGTGAGCAGCCTCGCGGCGCAGCGCGACAGTACCGCCGCCCGGCACAGAGCGAGCACTGGCGCCCCACTGGCCGCCCCAGAGGGCGCCCTGACGCCGGGCAGCAGCGGGCGCACCGCCTCGCAGGCTTTATCGAGCACTTAAAACAAAAATTGCACCTATTGACTCTTTCGTATTCCTCACTGGGCGAAGGTCCGACCCGATTCGAGCTTCGCTTTCGTCTCATCACTAATCATAAATTTACAATAGTAGCAACGGTTTTACATTAGTCCGCGCCGCGCCGCCTCCCGCCCGCCTCGTAGGCGACGTCGGGCGTAGGGCGGCGCGCGTCAACATCGTTAATTCATAATATCTATAAATAAATTCGATGGAATCGTCTGTCACGGTAGCACGAGTCGCCGGGCGGGTACTTACCGGCGGCGGCCATGGGCGCGCGGCGGCTCCGCATTGTCACTCACTACGAGGTCACTGCCCGCGCGCCTAACGAGAACTGAAACTGGGCTTCCGTGAACTATGTACAGCTATGTACAGCTGGGGTCCCGCGGGCGGCTAGTGCGGCTCCGCGTAGTAAGGCCGCGGCGGCGCCCACGGGGCGAACTGTTAGTGCGCCGCCAGCGTGTGAGCGCTCTGCAGGCCGTGCTGCGCGTGCTGGGCGTGCTGCGCGTGCGGCGCGTGCGGCGCATGGGGCGCGTGCGGCGCGTGCGGCGGCGACAGCGCGGGCGAGTGGGCGTGCATCGGTGGCGACCCGTGCACGTCGTGCCCGTAGTGCCCATGCCCCATGCCGTCCAGCATCTCCCCGCCCAGCGTGTTCGGTGGAGTCATTCTCTTTTCTTTCTGTCTGCGATTGCAGAACCACACTCGTACTACTTCCTTCTCCAGTTGCAAGCTATCTGCAAGCGACGTTATTTCCTGAGCAGAGGGTTTCGGTTGTTTATGAAAGTGCTGCTCGAGAGCTCCTTTAACAGACACTTCTATAGATGTGCGCTTCTTTCTTTTGCGACCCTGCGCAGCAATTTTATCAATGCTTGTCGGACTACCTGTCGTTGAATCCGCTTCTTCGAGCCATTTTTGTAGCAGCGGTTTCAATTTGCACATATTTTTAAAACTGAGTTGTAAAGCCTCAAATCTGCATATAGTGGTCTGTGAGAAAACATTTCCATAAAGCGTACCAAGCGCAAGGCCTACATCAGCCTGTGTGAAACCAAGTTTTATACGACGTTGTTTGAACTGTTTGGCGAAAGCTTCCAAGTCATCGCTCGTGGGCGTGTCTTCTTCAGGCTGATCCCGCTCCAGCGCGTGGTGGTGGTGAAGCGGATGTGGAGAGGGCTGCATGTCACGGAGCATGTGGTGTTGGTGCATGGGCACCGGGTAGCCACTGTGCAGCGCCACCGGCGAGCCGGCGCCATAGTGCGCAGACACGACGGGTGCGTGCCAGCCATGGCTCTGCAGGTGGCGGTGGTCGTGCTGGGAGGCCGGAGGCTTCACGTCGGGCTGGTGGGCGTGCGCGTGCGCGTGGTGCGTGTGCATCGTCCACGGATCCGCCGGCGGTAGCGACGCCCACGGGTTAAGGCCCACGGGCGCGCCCGGTGACGGCGAGCCGCCCGCGTGCAGCGGGTGCTGGTACTTCATGTCGGCGGGTTCGGCGCTGCGCGGCGATGCGGCATGATACCCGCCGATGCTGCCGAGATCCAGCTCTCCCGGCATATACGTGGTCGCCGCCATGGCGCCGTACCTCAGATCCACGGTGGACGGCGTCTTGCCGGCTCGAAGGCTCTAGAGCCTTCACCTGGCGCACTCTTTCGCGAAACAAGCGCGTCAATCGCGCGGCGCTGCGGTAGCGGCGGGGGCCACCTCACATCACCGGACTCAACAACGAACGACATGCGCGTGCGTGCGCGACGGCAGCACGGTGCGGACTGGGCTCGAGGCGGCGGCAGCGCGCCGCGCGCCGGCGCCGGAGAGGGGCGGCCCCGCCCAGCGCCGCCCGCTAATGACGCCGTAATTGCGCGCCGCCCCCCCACTCCCCGGCGCCCGCCCCGCTCCCCGCCGTGCCCCGCGCTCACAGCGGCCGCCCGGCGCGTCGCGCGCTCTACGCTCTATCATTCACACCTTAATATTTACAAACATAATCGCTACAATTTTTCCGGCACTTACAGAGTATCGCTACCGCCGCTCGGAGAGCTCCGTCGGCCATACTCATAGCGTGCACAGTATACACACTCGCCATCTCAATTAAGTAGTTACTTTCATTTGTTTAGGAACTTTATAACGATGATAGTATTTATAGAGTTCGCGACACAACGTAATGTGAATCTGCTGACGGAGTTGAGACGAACTCTACATGTCTTACGCACAAATGACATCGGATCGTGTTACTCATATTTCCAATTTTGATGAATATTTTTTATTTATTTATTAGCTTCACGCTGTACTCCTCTCTCATATAACAGGGTAGGCAGAGGATACCTAGTGTTAAGGTACCCCGTACCCATTAAGACCGTTCCCCACTTGCCGCCAAATTCAACATAGCGGCATTCAACGCGCAATTGAGTGGCGGAACTCAACGCCGCACTTTGCCTCGTTACCAGAGCGAAGAAACTGAAAATATTAAATATTTCATTTCCTCGAGTGGAATCAAATCTACAACCTGTCGCGCTTACGGCGCACGGCGGCGGCACGCTGGCCTCATTTAATGAATATTTTAGATTTAATTCTATTCTATTAACATATTGAACATTGTACAATTATTACATTCTTATTAGAATACATACACAATAATTAATTGAAACAAACATAGCGATCCGACATCTACCACTTAACTAAATGTTACCATAAAATTATGTATGACCTAACGAGTTATATCTACTATTTTTATTATTAAAACACTCTTCTTTTAAACAATATTTTTTTAATTTACAAAAGGTGAAAGGTTGATTTGAGAGAATTAATTTTATTATTAAATATACTAAAAAAACACTTTTATAATCAATAAAACAGAAAGTGACAAGGATTAAGTGTTGTTAAATTATAAATTGTATTTTATTCGAGGATAAAAATTAACTTTATAGACGTTTTATTTATTAACAATTTACTACTACGATATTAACTAAAACACCACTTACATAGGCAAATTGATATGATTCGTTTCATAATCATAGAATTTAATAATTCATATTTAGCTCAATCTATATTTTTGTCCTAAGCTATATTTTAAATAAGAATATAAGAATAATAAGTTTTATATATGTTTTCCAATAAAATATATTAAAAAAACTTTAACTATCAGTATATCATTATTAAATAGAAAACAACCGAACTCTACCATATTATTACGTAGTACTAGTATTGTAGAGTACGTCACCGAACAAAATGTGACCCACATATTATTTAAATTATTAACAAATCACCATTACGCCTACATATTATATATTCAAATAATTTTGAATAAAAATGAGGATATTCATTCTGCGAGCGTGACTAAGACGATAATGAGGGGTAGAGTTTTAAGCGCTACTGCTAGCGCCATCTGTGAATGAGTAGAGGAACAAATTTGATTATTTTAAGAACTTAAAATTTTTCTTTAACTTAAAATAATATTTAACTTATTTTTTTTAGCCTGAATGTTATATTAATATTTATATTTAAACTAAAAATACTTGACAAATTTTATACACATAGAATATTATGAAATATAAAAAAATAGCTAAGTTACAATTTTGTATATAAAGTTTTTGTATATCAAATTAAATTTTAAATAATAATATTATATGTCTAATTTAAATAACTTATAAATTTCATTTTTTTATTTTTTATTTAATTGTGTAAAGTTGAATTTAATAATTGTATGTTCAACCAACGCCATCTATTGTCGCGTAGCTGAAATGTATATAAAATATTATCTCGCTTGGAGTCGTTTCATCTTTACTGTACCACCGCTAGAGAGGGTTCATTTAAAAATATAATTATAAAGGCAATACTACTTGAAAATTAACAAGGGTTTTTTTATAATTCTTTTAATACCTATTGCTACATGTATATGCTATAGTCAAACGTTGAACTTCCGGTGCCCATAGGGTTGACGAGTCAATCCTTGGGTATCACTAAAGGCCTTCGTCAAAAAATCGAATCTGGGAGTTTTGTCAGGCAAACGTAGAAATTTAATTTCATGCATTTGGGGTTTCATGCAAACTTCTGTTAGATATTGAAATGTCATAGTTTGTTAGATTTGGTCATGAGGATAAAATGTCTACTTTTTATTTTAATTTAGTTACTCTTAAATTTAAAAAAATTCTAACCTTACCAAAGAGCGAAAAGCAAAGTATGTTTTTCAGCTCTATTTTCAATTGGTGAAATTAAGTTTATAAAATAACATTATTTTTAATACTTCTTTATAATGGAATTATTTTTATTCAAGTTAATAAATAATTATACGCTTTAACTGAGAAACAAACTTGAAACGATGTCTGTTTATATAAAAAAATTGTAGATAATGATTAAAAACATTTTTTTCGTTGCTTAATTGCGCTTAACAAACTATATTATAATAATAAACAACCACTAAATTACGAAACATTCATGCAATATAAATTAATTATATTTATATAGCTATAGTTTTGTATTTTATGGTTTACATTGATGTGTCTAAATATTTGGTCACTTTTGCTCATTCTGCTATATATAGATGACATAAAAAAATATTATTTAAATTATTTATTAAACTTAATTAAACTCAACACTCAATGTCTCGAATTTGGGAGGAAAAAGGAGAACGGAGTGTCGTGATAACAAATCATTTCACTATACGAAATAAAACGTGTAGCTGCAGATGATAGAACTGAACTGAGAACCTTAAAAATATCTGGTAAGCATAAATGACTTGAAATTTGATTACAAGGTGGAATTAAGTTGCAATAGGAATTTTATTGACAGTGTCATATAAGAACTTATTAGGAAAACGTCTAAAATTTGAACGTAACGGAAACTTTTATAAATTCTTTCTTAATAAGTATTTTTCTTTCCTAAGTGTGGAATAACACTTTAAAAATGTTAAAAGTGTCATATAAGTGACTACCGACGGCAAATACTCGTTAAGTTTTAGAATAAAAACGCAGAATAAAAATAAATATCTACCACAGACTCTCCAATATTACATTTATTTTCGCCAAAGTTGAAGGCTGTTAGTCTTAGATAGTTTACATTAAACAAATAATGTGTTGATATGTAAATACAAAATATATATATTTGTTTGTAAAAAGAAGTTTAATATATAAATTTTATAGCTGTACACACGCGGGGTAGATAGAGGCCATCTAGTGTTGAGACATTCCGTTCCCCCCTCATCGTCCAATTAAAATCTAATATAACGTATGTATTTTTCTTAACTAATAAGATAATGCGACAATTGATGCCTTGTAACTTTATATGAATTTGGACTTTGAATTTGGAACGCTCTAAGTAATATATATGGCAGGGTAGGCTGAAAGAATCTATTGTTAGAACACCTCGTTGCCCGAGCACTGTATTGAGTATTGGAACTTAACAGCGGTTTCTCTCTCTCTCTCGTTACCAAAACGAGGAAATTATAATAATTATTCATTCCCTCGAGAGCGGATCGATCCCGCAACCACTGTATGTAGGTACACTGTAGAGTCAGACGCTGTGCTGTGCCACAATGAACTCGCAAGTTGGTTTATGTCTATTTATTTTCGACTTTCTATACCAAAAGCCGTCGGCAATTTTCAGTTAGACATGAGTGTTTCATATTTGGCTATCTTGTGATGTCGAAAAATTATGAGAACGCCAGTTACTATAACTGGATATTGTGATTTTTATATGTAATTATGTCCCAATATGTTCAAGTGCTAATTGACTATAAAGTTTACATTGAATTTTTAGAGATAAAATAAAATATAAACTAAATGTGAACAAATAATAACATACCTATGTATATTAATATTACCCGAAACATTTACGATTACATATATATCTATTTACACATTATTCGAGAAAATATTTCAATTAATTATTATAATAATATATATTTTTAACATATATATAAAATATATTCTTATAAGAATTTTGAAGAATATCTAGCAAATCTCTCTGACTACCCCGCTAGAGATAAAGCGTGAAGTTAAGTAAGTAACTATCTAGCAAAAAAATGTCTTAAATAAATAAACTCTTACTAAAAGAATAGGTAATTGATAGCAGAGCTACCACTATCTTTTATTAGGTAAAATTTACAATAGAACAGATATTATATTGTACGCTGCGCCTTCGTGACGCTACGGCACAGCGTCTGACTGTAAATTTGACGATCGTGGGTTCGATTGCCACTCGGGTTAATGAATTATTTTCATTTCCTCGCTCTGGTAACAGGACAAAGGGTACCGTCGAATACCGCCACTTAGTAGACAATGTAACAATGTTGAAAATTGCATGAAAAATGGTAAGGAAGTGAAAGGTGGAAAGTGGAGTGTCTCAACAGAAGGTTTTAACGTTATGCACTTATATTTTTAACACTTTTAAAGTGTTATTATACACTTAGGAACATTTTCTTGATAAGTAATATGCACTTTGCTCTTGATAATAATACATATTCCCAAACCACCAGAAGGCACCAGCCACTATGAGATAAGCAAAAGCCCCGCTCTGTAGATGTTATCTTGAGCATCGCCGTAACGAATCGATCCGACGCGCGCGCAGCAAATTGATATTGTATACCATTTTACGCAATTCGCAACCGATAGGGAAATTTGTGCTTATATAATTATACTTGGTATGATGTACCTCCTTTACTGTATTATTTTAGACATTTTAATGGGGGTGTTTTTCGGATAGCGTGTAATTTTGTAGAATTAGGGAAATATAATGTTTATTATCATATATTTTTTTTTAGTTTCAAGATTTACATTTAAGACATTTAGTTCCCCATTTTTTTCCAATTTACGAAAGATTGCGTATTGAGCGGAATTTAACGCCGCGCTTTCGTTCTTCCAAGTAGAAAGAATTAAACTTCCGTCACGTTCCAAGCCTAATAGAAATTAAAAGAAAATATTAAAAAAATATATATTATTTTCAGAAATTATAAAAAATACAATTCAATAGAATGTCTGATAGAAAAATTAATTTATTTTTAGTTAAAAACGTTACTGGGCATTTGAAGGCCTCTTAAACCTATACTTAGGTAGCAAGTTCCCAGGTACGACACTGCGGAGTTCCTTATCCTGTAGCGCGAAGGGGAACCAAACGATAAATCTTTAAAATGCTAAATAATTTTATACCCAGATTCTTTAAAAGCAGATACTAATAATTAAAGAACTGTTCATAATTGATACAAATATAAGAAACATGGCTCCATCAGTATCATTCTCGAGCATCTCTTATCTCTCCTCGGATCACATTTGTTTAATTTCACTTGCTAATTCACATAACGAATGCATTTAAAAACAGCGCTACGACATATTTTTTCTATATATTTTACCTTTGGAGTGAACAGGAAACAATGAATAATTCAATTAAGTTAAAAAAAACACGAGCAAAATTTCCTAAATTTGACGTAATTTGTTTGCATATAAGATGTAGAGGCGACCTCTGCGGGACCGGGACCTCTCTAAAAACTATCGATTGACTTTCAAATTGCATCGAAATATATGGAAGCGATTAATTCTTGAGAGACAGACGGACAAAAAGCCACGTGCACGATTATACGCGTTGATAACTAGTGAGGAGTTAGTTACAAATAATTTATATTTATTTTGTTTAATTATAATTGTATTTATTGTTATTATAAGGTCATCTGATTGTTATAACAACGGTTTTGGGTTCGTTTTCCATTCAGGGAAACGAATTATATTCATTTTTCCACTCTAGTAACAGAACAAAGCGCGAAGTTGAGTTCTGCCACTCAACACGCAATGTCTCAATAATTTTACGGTGCGTGGAAAACGGAGAATCTTAACACTGGATTCCCTCTGCCTATCCTACTAATATTTTTTTTTTTCTAATAAAAAAATACTTTTGTCCTTAACATGTAATTCATATCAATCTCCATTTGCTAGTAACTATACAAGATTTTTTCAATTCTTTATACTATCCGTCGATTGAAATATTAATAATAAATAGGTATTAACTATTAACATAAATAATAATTATTGTAAATATTGTCTCAATGATTCATTTAACTTTGAGTAATTTTAACTTCATAAATGCGTCTAAACCGAGTTTATTAGTCATGCGTGTGGTCATAAAACGAATGAACAGATGCAAATCAATAGCCGTGACCGCGATATCGAACCCGCGCCGACCGCAGTGCCTCAGATGCCCGAGGCGGTACAACGCTCGAATATAATACACCGAAATATTATTGCTAAACTCCTTCATAAGCAAAATGAAATTGAAATTTTATAATTTTTACAATAGAATCATTTTTGGCCTCCGTGGCTCTGATATCTTTAAAACTAGCGGACGCGCGCAGCTTCGCTTGCGAATTTAGGGGTGAATTCTAATAACCCATGAAACATGTATTCGATGAAATATTTTTAAGAGTCTAAATTTGCACCCGTAGGGGGTGAATTCTAGAAAACCATGAAATACGTATTCAATTAATTACTTTTAAAAATCTAAATTTCAAATTTTATAAGAATCGGTGCCGATTTTAATTTTTTTCCATACAAACTTTGAGCCCCTATTTTACCCCTTTAGACTTAAAATTTTTCAAAATCCCTTCTTAGTGGATGTCCAGATTATGAAAGTAAACATCTGTCCAAATTCCACGTTTCTACGCACAGCGGTTACGGCTGTGCGTGCGTCTTACCTCAGTCAGTGAGGACAAGTCCTTTTATATATATAGATTAATATTAAATTAAGAAGTATTTTTTATCAACTGTTCCAATTAAACAGTTGACAAAAAATACTCCCTAAGTTTAATTTTAAACCTCTTTAAGTCTATATTAAGAATATTATATTTATTTATTTTATATTTCTGCACTCTGGTGCTATACCTAAATTAAAAGCACTGTAAAATTAACTTTATTTGCTTAGTTATTAGTAAGGAATAACTTTTTAAGCACTAATCCATATTTTTTAATTAAATAACAATGTAATGTAGTAAGAATATCCAAATACAAACATCGATATAATTAGATATTCAAATTCCGCTATTAGATAGCGGAATTTGAATATCTAATTAGTAACAATTAATCATTTTACAATTAAACTGGACAAAAACTATTTTTGATCATTGACTATTGTATTCAGCTTTTTTATGTTTATCAGCATCTTATTATGATAATGGCGGCACGCAACTTCGTTTACATGAACTTTAAAATTTGCAGCAATTAGCTGGCAAAGAGAATCTAGTTTTAAAAAGTACGATCACTATTTTCTATGAAAATTCGAGTCACTGCATGTTGAGTTGCAACTCGACCCGACGCTTTGTGTTACGGGGGCAGGAGAATGAAAACAATTTATTAAATATAATCATTCTGATTGGAAATCGAATTCATAACCTCGGCAGTTACAGCCGTCTGTCTGTCCCACCCCATCATAGTGGCTTTAATTTTTTTTCTTTGTCGTTTGTTAATCAATATTGCACATTATTAGTGCTAAGGCGACATTTAATTAATTTTTAAAAATTGACTAAGCTGTTATGGTTCATCAGGATTATTTATTTATTTATTTAGTAATTTCTTATTATAAAGAATGAATTCTTCCAGCATTTCGGCTACTTTGCTAATGGTTTAACTTTTTTCTAGAAAATATTGAAAGAATCAAGGAAAATCTAAATCATCTCGAATAACAATAAATATTTAAAATTATTAGGGTTCCGTACCTCAAAAATGTAAAAACGGAACTATTTCATTTTTTCAATTCAGAATAGAACTCACAATAATCACATTTACAATCAAATGGAGTTCCACTACCATTTATTATATGTTGTATAGCTTCATAGTGAATCTCACACATAGCAGGATAGGCAAAAAGAACCTGGGAACTTCGTGTTAAGAGACTTCACTCCACATTCCGTCTAATTCTGAAGGCAGTGCGTGTTGAGCGGAGGAACTGAACTTTGCCTCGTTACCAAAGCAAAGAAATGAAAATATTTAATTTCCCTGAGTGGAAATCAAACCCACAACCTGCGCCACGACTGGCCTCAATTATTATTTGCTATATTATTTATATTAATTACTACCTATTTCACGTTGCTGAGCGTCACGTGATGTCCATACAGTTAAGTGGTACTTTCAATTTTCAATATCTATAATTCATAAACTTACATATATAATGTTCCTATAGATAAATACTCGTATATTATAGTGCTAGTATGCTAATCGTTTACGCCCGCGGAGTTATAATAGTTTAATTGTTAATAATATATTATTGTATGTAAATAAAGCTAGTAGTACCTATATCTTCAATTAAGTTCAATTCGTGTTTTGTATTACCGTGAATATCAAAGTTTTTTTAATAATGTATTTGAAATAAATTCATTCTCCACTTTCTGCTCAATTTTCTAGATATTGAATGAGTGGCGGAGCTCAACGCCGCGCTTTGTCTTGATTTTTTTCTTTGTCTTTGACCGGAGCGAGGAAATATCTTGATACTAGGTTCCCTCTGCCAACCCTTTTATATGTAGAATATGTACAAAATAAAATTATGTAAGTATTAACATTATTAGAAAATATACTTAAATAGATATAAAATTAATCGAAAATGAATCGAACCGAGTAATGAAATAAATAAATAAATAATTTAATGAACTGTTGTTTGTATATCTTTATTCATTACTTCATTATTTTTTTAGATAGAAGAAGTATGTAATTCTGTAACGGCTGCGTTCATTAGTACCTACTACGACTTATATGTATTTACATTAAATTATAGTATTAAAGTGCACATTATACGTTAAATTCAACTTTAAAATATTATTAATTCAAATATACTATAATAAGCACTTTTGAATCGAATGTATATTAATATTATGCGCAGGTACTTTAACCCCTAGTTAGTACTTACTGTAGTTATTTTTCGCATTAGTAGAAAATATAAATTTTATTTATATTTTATACGACATTTCCTATCATCCTATGTCATACTAATCTTATGAATGTGAAATTTTTTTAGGATGGATGTTTGTTCCACTGGCCTATGGCCTTATACATAAAAATAACATATAGGCTACAGTATATGCAAATATATAATTTGACTATAATAAGTTTAATAAATAAAAAAAAGATAACATTTCATTAACCTTTAAGTATGGACGTCGGGTCTCACAGACCCATCTAGGTCTACGAATTCTACAAATCGGCCACTTCTCGGTGACCTCCGCTACTGAGTCGCTCAGTACCTTTCGTGTTAATGACAAAATGAATGTAGATAGCAGTGGTTGTGTCTCTGGGTTCAAAACACGTGAGTATTTAACGTTCTAAACGGGACCTGGGTCTGTCAGACCCGACGTCCATGTTTTCCATACATAATGATTTCAAAACACGATATATTTTTATAATATTACAAAATATACTTTAATATTTTAATTGTATTATTTGTATTCAAATGTTTTTATTGTTATATATCATATATTATTTTGCATTATTTGTTATATATTTTAGTAATATAAATATTATTTACGTAAAAAAGAAAACTTTTTTTAGTTTTTATGATAAAATGGAAAAAAATGATCGACTAAGCACGTCAGGGACAAATATATTGGTACTTTATAATCAACATCAAACAAAAGAATTGGACGACGACATTTTATAAAGAAGATAGCATTTTATCAAATAAAAAGACGCGTTTCGTATACTAAACTACGCTAAGAATTGAGAATGACTTTGACTCGCGTTTCGCGATCTGATCTATCATTTATTGAACATGAAGCTAAAAAAATAGTTTTGGGTTCTTGAAAAACATGTACACTTTGCCCCCAAAAGATATATAGAAACACAACACATACTTATGTTGACTGCAATCGTCCTGTTAGCCAACAATGTTGAAAGCCATTGTGTATCGATGTTCAATTGTACCTTATATTGAGGTGTTGTCAAAATTTTTATTTTATACCATAAGATGTTATTTCTTTATTTTTTTTTAATTGTTAGACTTTATATTTTGTTAAAAAAATATTTATTTTATTATCTGTCTTTTTTTTATAGTATTATTTTCTTAAGAGTCATCCCATGTGGCCAAAGACTGAAATTGTGACTTTAAGTTACTTAAATCGTTGTGATGCGTAAAGTTTAATAAAAAGCGATTTTATTTATATTGATTTTGTTTGATTTGAGGCTATTTATGTAAACTAAAACATAAAATTGTCTTCTTCCTTTAAAAAACAGACGGAATATGACCAATAAATACACTGGTCTGACAGACCCGACGTCCATATGTGTGTTATAAAAAAATCACGTCCATAGTTAAAGGTTAAAAAAATCGAACCTGCACCCCCCTTTATACAATACCAATTAAATCAAAAAGCTCTTGTGAGACAATTCAAAAAACTATAATTAATTATGTACAGTAATTCGTATAAGTTGCGGTACTCAAAGCAATTACTCGGCTATAAGCGACACTTATTTAGGCATACCATCTTAGTAATTGGGGTGTGGTAGCACGTCTAAATGATTTAAGGCGCTTACCGACAAAAAGTACAGGAGCCTTAGAGATAATGAACTTAATTTTAAAATATCGAAGAATATATATATATATATATATATATATATATATATATATATATATATGTGTGTGTGTGTATATATATATATATATATATATATATATGTGTACTTACTTCAGTTACAAAGTAACTGACTGCAGGATGCAGTTACTTCACTAATATAATCGAAGGAATGTTAAAAATCATTATGACATTGTATTTTACTATTATATATCTCTAAAACGAATAGAAACTGAACGACAGAGTGTCCTAACTCTATGTTTTCTTACCTACACCATAAAAAAATCGGAAGAAAAAACCATTGCATCAAGATTAAGTCGGAAGGCGAGTTATCAGATGTAAGTGTTAATATCCTACATATTGGTCATTAATTTAACGTGAAGATAAATGTGAAGACATTTCGCAATGTCAGTTTGGGATTTTAATAATGAAAGAGAAGCTTTAACGTGTACCTTTAGAATATGTTGTCGTCGTATATAGATATAGGTATAATACTAGTTTCTCCCTACGACTTTTGTGGTTGATGGATGAATTGTAGTAGGTATTCAGTGTCTGCTGGTAATATGTGTTAAATTAAAATTATTAAAGTAATAAAGCTTGTACCGTTTCTGCATAGATAGACTTTTATAAAAATATTTTTTTCATTTCGAACTACAATTACATACTTTATTACGTGGAAACAAACAAATTCTTCAGCTTCATATTATTAGTACTGATATATCTATAATAATAATACTATGTTTATAACCTTCTAGCCAAATATGTAAATAGTTTCTTTTGTAGTCATTTTTTTATGATAGAAATCAAATGTAGTGAAATATACGGTCAATGTTGAAATATTCAGTGAAATAATCAATTTAATAATTTAAATAATTATAAATTATATAAAAATGAAGAAACAAAATAATTTTACAGTGTATGGGGACACTTGCTACTTACCACTAGGTGGGTGAAGTCATGCCATGTCTTTCGATTGTAGATATGGGACGTACCCCACGATTTTATTTTAGTAATCGTAATTTCCATGAAATTATTTTTTAGCTTTTAGTACATTTATCTGCAATATAAAACCGTTTAACTTAAAATTTTTTTTTACTTTTTTATTTTTAAGTTTTTAGTTTTTATTTCTCATGCTATTCAATTCGTTGAGTGCCTCATTATTGCAAGGTTAATGGAGAATGTTACGATCGACCCCCCAGAGGTCCAATAGAGGGGCAAGGCTATGTACAACAAGATGTGCCTGAATCTTGAGGGGAAAACGCTACCGACATATCATTTTTATCCACCCTAATGCCATACAGTTCTCGGCGCGCTTTTACCTTTTACCTTAACTTGGGTGGTGTACCCCTAGCGACGTCTCATTTTTAGCCACCCTATAGCCACACAGTCCTCGACAGTATACCAGATCTTGACTTAGGTGGGAGATTCATATTGTAATTTTGTATAGTATACTGTATTATACTTACCAAGCCCTTTATTTTGGTACCCATATTGATGGGATTGAAAACTACATTATCCGCCATTTTGTAGCAGTGGCCATCTTTGATTTTGATTTTGTGTAGTCCACTGAATTCTACTTGACAAGCCCTTTCATTTGATACCCGTATTGATAGGATTGAAAAAAACTAACTTGTCCGCCATCTTGTAGTGTTGGCCATCTTGGATTTTGATTTTGTATAGTCCACTGAATTCTAATTGACAAGCCCTTTCATTTGATACCCATATTGATGGGATTGAAAAAAACTAAGTTGTCCGCCATCTTGTAGCGGCGGCCATCTTGGATTCACAATAATATTGAATATGGATAATTGTATTGTCACCAGAATCAAAGGCGTATACCAAATTTCAGATCAATCGGTTAACGGGAAGAGGGTTAAATTTCAATTACTAAATTTGACCCAAACAAACAAACAAACGGGGTGAGCTAAATAAAACCGTTTAAAAATTATTTAATTTTACAATATTTTCAAATTCAAGTACAATCGATAAAAGGATCAAAGTCTTTAAATTCTCCCATCTGCCTTAAAATAAAAATATCCAAATTAAAAAAAAAAACTAACTTAATTATGACAAAGTATCTGCTATTAATAAAATCGAAGGCATAGTTTCAATAATAACACACTTCGATATGTAAATCATTTTTAACTGCATTTTCACCTCACTGTAGCTACTGTGCCTTGTTCGAAATTTGTGCAATGTCAATTTTAGTTCTCATTCATCATGCGAAAATATACTTTCTAATTATTGTAAATAAGGTATATAATTGTGTACATTGTGTGCAATATTAAAAATACCGTATACGCGGTAGCTCGGTTAAAAACAGAGTTTATATTATAAGAATATAATTAGTGGGCGGAGTGGAATCCAATAGTAGCTGAGCAGCTCCTGACTACGGTCACCATATTGTCTCTCAATTTATTTAAACTAGTATAACATATTTAAATTATTTTTTATTTTGTTTTGTATATTTTCCATATCCATAGTACGTTGCCTTATTCAATATGGTATTTAAGTTCTTTGCGACTTGGTTCTTCATTAACTGTTCTTTTTAGTGATCAATTCTCTCCACTTTGGTAAGACAATGTCGCACATTTGAACGCAAAGTAGAAAACTGAGTTTCTAAGCACTAGACAACAAATATATACAGACGTATATTTTAACATCAGGCCGTCGCATCGTGGCGCAGCGGCACAAGGATGCCTATAACGCGACGGTTGTAGGTTCGATCTCCACTCGAGGAAGTGAAATATTTACTTACGTTTGTATTTCCATTTCTTCGCTCTGGTCTCGAGCCAAAGCGCGGCCTTGAGTTCTGCCACTCAACACGCAATGCCTTCAGAATTCGGCAGAAAGTGAGAAACGGACTTAACACTAGATTCCCTCTGCCTACCCCGCTGTGTGCGGGATACAGTGTACGGGTGAAGCTGATTTAATTTTAATTTTATTTTAACATATTTCATTTAATTAAGAGTCACCCTAGCCTCAGCTCGGGGCTGCGACGATGAAATAAATTCACTTTCGATCTCAGCCGGAGCCGAATTAAAATCATTAACTTATTGTTATTAGTTCTGGGGATTGCAACTTGTAGCTGAGTAATGGGTCATCGTCTTGTGAATGCCGAACATTGTCTTGTAGTGGGTTTAATAAAGCAATATATATTAAGTAACATTAAAATGTATTTTATATTTAATTAGTTAATTTACAGTATTTTTTATCAAGAAAATTTGTGTATTTTTGACATTTTTCAAATTTTTATACGTTTTCTATATTGAAACATTGATAATTTTAGTACTGCATTCCTACAGGAGTATAATTCTTAGAAAGCTATTTAGTTTTAGTATTTATAAATACTTATCAACGTTAATTTTATTTGATTTATTTATTTTTATCAATGTTTAGATGCACTGAGTTTTATACCTGAATTTAGTGACTCAAAAGTTATGGAATCTATTCCTACCTGGGAAAATGAGTATATATTGAATTCTGCCGCTCAAAAAGTATGGAATTGGGTGGAAAGTGGGAAACGGAGTGGTTTAACACCGAATTCTCTTTGTTATTAATGCGGGATTCAGCAAAAATTACTCATGTCTTATCAGAACGGAGAAATTAAAAATGATTGAAATGTACCTAATAATTCTTCCGGATGGGGTTTGAATCCAGTCGCAATGCTCTATTAATAATATGTAGCTAAGAATGAAAGTAGGAGAGTTCAAAGCGATGAGCAGAGAGCGGCCGGTATGCCAAATTGCCATCACCTGTCATGATTTACGCACATTAACTGCCCCCGCCTACGCTCCAATTTTACCTCTACCTTCAAGATGGTCACCGCTTAAAGTTATTATATAATTTTATATAATTTTAATCTTGTTACGTTGAAGATATTTTAGTTATTAAATTATTACTTTTTTGTTCTCTTTGAAACACATAAGTTGCAAAATTTTAGGTTTTTCTTTTCTTTTTTTAACCTGAAGAATATTCTCTTTTAGGTGTATTTATTAATTGCTTTAAAAACATCAAGTGATTGATGGTTGGCCCCTAAATTGATAATAGTAATACCTATTAATATTATTAAACTTCCTCATTGTGTTAAATTATTCATTTTCAAATCTTACACTGTAAAACCATTATAGGTACTATATGACCCGAAATACTTGCCTCACGTGCCTGTAAAAATGTAATCTTAAATATTTCTATTTGTTAATCCTAAATGAAACTTCATGTCGACTTCATGTTTATACTATGGCCAATAAATCATTTGAAGTAAAAAAATCTAATAAATCTAATCTAACCAAGTCTAATTACGAAAAAATGTAAGGTACGTACAAAGTTGGCCAATTATAAAATGTGTACGGTACAAATAACATCTAGCAACTTCAACATCTCAGCGGAATGCAAGGAATGGACATTGTTTGTATCGTAGATTGAAACTCCTGTGAGCTAAGGTGCATAGCTGTCGAGATTGATGGCGCGAGTTCTAATTCCTACTATTTTTTTTTATATTTTTAATAGCCAGACTGAGAGAACCTAGTGTTAAGACATTGCGTGTTGTTCGGCGTAACTCAACACTGCCCCTAAAGCCCTCGGCTTGGTGTTTATCATGTTTATTAAAAATAGCACTAAGCGTAATAATAATGTTGATAGTATTGCATAATATTTTTTGTATAAAAAAGTCTGAATTATTTTTAATAGCAAGATTCCAAGCATTGCAATTAAATTGTGTTCATAACATGACTGTTTATAAAGGAATTTGTTTAGTTTCAACGTTTTTAAAAGCATTTATTTTTTAATTTTAGAAAATTTCGTTACACAGTCGTATTAACTGCATTCTGCCTTGTTTTGTCGAGTTAATAAGGCTCAATTCCCAATATCACAAATGCTTAATTATATATTGCATTAAAAAAATAATACAATTTTCTACCACCTGCCTAATAAGTATCTTCTATAATTAATTAACGATACTTTGTTTAGATGTGAACTTTAGTTAAATAAAACTTGTCTTCCCATACTAATATAAAACTTGTTTTTCCATTATTACAAAGTAGGTTAGGTAGGGTACGGAGTTTCGGAGTTACGTCAATTGGAAGGACTTATAAAAGTGGTGGGCTGGAATGTCGTCTTGAACCGCGTCGGTTCTAACGAAATACCCTCGCGAATTACTGTCATTCTCGTACTACTGTAGCCACATCGGACACGGTAGCATTACGTTACATATTTGTGGAAAAATTGCTCCAATCTTTAATTATAGCTTACTTAGAATAAATAGAATAAATATATTCTATATTTATCTATATTAATATTATGTAAACGTTTACTCAGGAAACTAACGATACATTTACTGACTGACGCTACCGCTTGTTTCTTTTTCTTTTTTAGTTTTATGCAGTCGGGATTTTTGTTTTTTTAATATATATTTATCTATACTAATATAATAAAGCGGAAGAGTTTGTTTGTTTGTTTGTTTGTTTGTTTGTTTGTTTGTTTGTTTGTTTGTTTGAACGCTAAGATCTCTGGATCTACTGGTCCGATTTTCATTGTTTTTGTTTTGTATGAAAGCTGCATTCTTCAGAAGTGCTATAGGCTATATAACATTACATTACACATATATACTAATATATTTTAAAGTACATTCTAATTTGACATGCAATTTATTCTGCCATGTTAATAACAACCGTCGTTGCTACGCGACCGCTACCGCGACGTTTTGATATTCATCCTTATGAAAATAAATATAATAGTCACTTTTAGCATTTTATCTAGATTGAAATTATAGTTTACTGTATAACATACTAATAAATAATTAAGGAGATGTCACTGATTCCAAATGACCTAGCCACCTAGCGGGCGGCACAGTATGACCGACGCGAACGGGCAGATGACGTTGACGGTTTTATAAATTTTCATACATTTTCGAACTCTATTTGTTGTTTATAATTAATTTAAAATACACTTTGATTCTCTTCTTATTTTATTTGATATTGCCCGCTAAAATTATCCTACTTAATAGAGAGAAATGTTTAGTTATTTCGTAGAGTCGATATCTATGTACGCACGTACGGAAAACTTTAGGTACTTTTTCTAATATTAAGAATACCTATCTTTTAGTTACTTTTAATCCTTTTGTTAGTTCATTTCAATAACTCAGATATTTTTTTCTAATAATGTGTATCTACTTATTATTCTTTTTGATTATTTGAGCTTATATTTTCTTACTAATTCTATTGAGAATTGAAAATAATTTAATGAATATATTTAATAAATATTCTTATAGTTGAAGCAGGCGTAGCCGCGTCCGGGTCCACTAGTTATAATATATTTTTAATATATATTATATTTTTATATGTTTTGACGCCTTCTTGACGGTGAGCCAAAGTATATAGGTAAGTACAGGAAATAGTAGTGGGTTTGATTCCTACTCGGCAAAATATTATTCAATTGTTTTAATTTCTCCAGCGACCTTACGAAGTAATTTTAAACACTTAGTATAAACCAACATTGGATTTATATATATATTTATAATATTTACATCAAATAAAAAACGATAATTATTAATTAAGCAAGTAATACAAGCAATGGATATACTTCCATTATAGACCTTCCAACCCAAAAAAGTTAAACAATTAATTATAAATTATTAATTTCAGAGGTACGGAACTCTAAAGATAAGTGTTTCTATAGTCTGTGCTGCGCTATTTTCCGCTGCTGATCTACTCCCACAAATTCACCTGAAAGGTCTCTTATAGAAAGTTCAATAAAAATTTTAGTCCCTGAACAAATACAAAACCTTACTTCTTATTTACCATTTTACTACTGCATATATAATTTTTTAAAATTTTCTTGTATCTATTGCAATTTGTTTCTAATTACCGCCATCAATATTTATAAGTGCACACTCCCAAAGAGCAGCAGATGATCGGCAACTAGGGATAACACTAATTAAACATAATAACCACTTTACACACAGTAAAACCTAGGTGTTTTATAGAAATAAATTATGTTTAAATATAGGGTAAGAGTCCAATTACACTAATTACGTATTTCATTCGTGTAATGTATGTTTTTTAAATTAATTATTGAGTTGTTTGTTAACTCAGATGAGTTAACATAATATGTTATAAAATCGAATGGGGATCGAACCCATAACCAGTCGGTTTTACATTCACACTTTATGCCCCTGTACCACGACTGGCCTCTGAATATTATTTATTTTGTTTATTTATTTAACCCTGATTTTTTGCACAACCGGAATTTATGAGAACTACGTTTGCGGTTTGTGCGTAGTTACAGTATACCTAAACAGATCTGAAATAACAAAACATTTTCCGTTTAAATACGATAATCAAAATAATTTCCAAAACACTTAAATTACAGTTTATTTCATGCATAAGCAAACTAAAATATTGAATACATTATGAGATTCCCGTTCCCGAAAAGGAATAAAACGGAACCCTTACAGGATCACTTTAAGTCCTTTCCGTCCGACTTTTGTCTGTCCGTTTCCTCATTCAAAATAGTCGTCAAGACTATTTTACTCGAGATTGCGTTGAGATATCAAAAGTATTTCATAGAAAAAAAATCATTACAAGCTTATATTTGTAGTTCCTTTCGCACTAAATAAGTGTAGGTGTGTATGTATAAACTTAAGTTTGTTAACTTTATTCGCTGCATCATCTAAACCTGCCAAAATCCTGAAGTTAGTACAGAACCATCGGTGGGCGAGTCCGACTTAGCATTTAATATTTAGTGTTTGTTTTACTTGAATTAGTCAATAAATTAAAAAGTTTGACATTTTTATGCAGACAAACTAGCGGGCACGGCTAGTTTTTAAATAAATAAGTTAAATAAGCAATTTCGCGGCGTACAGAAAGACACGTGGTCTGTCAAAATCATTTGCATGAGTCCGCACTCCGGCGCCAGAGCGATAGCGACGTGACCGCTGACGAGCGGCGGCGAGATAAACTAAACTACTCAACATCTACAACAACTATAACTATAACTACATAGTATTTATGTAAATACTTAGTTATTTATTTTGTTTCAAGTTGTTTATGTCCAAAATGTTTAATGTGACATTATCAAGTTCAAGTTGGCTTACAGGAGTAAGCTAAAATTGTAATGAAAAATATTCTTATTGCACCACGTTGAGTTCCACTCAACACACAATGCCCAGATTTCGGCAGAAAGTGGGAAACGGGAGTGTTTTAATGAACACTAGATTCCCTGATTCCCCCTGCCTACCCGCTAGCCCGCTAGCTAAAAAAATCTTTAATATTTTGCCTATAAGATGTTACTATAAACAAGCAAATTTTCATCAGTCTCGAAAGCTTAAACTGAGAAAAATATTTTAATGATTTCTGATTATCAATAAAATATATATAGGTATTGGAAATATGTGGGAGAAGCCTTTTGCTAGATGGTGACTAATATCATACCGTGAAATGTACGTGTATATTATGTACAATAATTGTTATGTCGACCTCAATTTTTTTAAACGCGTTTTTGCACACCACTTAAAAGGATGAAGTTTTCAATTCGGTTAGTATATTTTTTCAGATTATATTCATGAATAAATTGTATTGAAAATAAAGGCACATACCTACATAGGTTACTTTAAAGATAGTATTGAAATTACAATAAAAGCGCAACGAAAGAAGATCTATAGATATTGAACTTTCCAATAGACCGTACTATAGATACAAAATCCTATTGAAAATACAAGAATATATATCCATTTCTCCACGTAATATATATTCCTGCTAAAATAAAAGGAAATAACAGTGACCGTCGAGATGCGACGTGACGGACATGCGCGATGCGCAGTGACAGCCAGCAACCTCGGCCGCAGCGACCACCTCCTGTACTACTTTGTACATACAGAGTTTGACATATTAAATTAATATTATAATATATTTTTTAAGTAGCTATATTTTAATAATGTTTTATCTTCAAGCTGTATCCCGTATGGCAGAGGGAACCTAGTGTTAAATCCATCATTCCGTTTCCCAGTTACCGCCCGATTTCTAAAAAATCGATTGGATTCGGTTGGTTCGAGACGGCTTCGGTTGGTTGAAGACGGCTTCGTGGTTCTAGATTGCTTTAACTACGTAATACCTATGTATATGTGAATAATTTTATAACGTAATTAAAGTACCTAAAGGAAAAATATTAAATATCACTTTTGTCTATTATAATTATGACACAAAACACTCTATTTTCAGATTCAATTCCTTAGATTTTGTATGAAGCATATTTTTTTTATGTCTTGTGGTTTTCGAATAAAAGTTGTAAATTATGTAATGCACGACATACGGTGTCATTAGATGACTAATTTCATTAGTATGATTCACATATAGTAAAAACGTTTATTTATTCATATACCTATACATAATGCAATATCAATCACATTTTTTTATCAGCTTCACGCTGTATTCCGCACACAGAAGGGTAGGCAGAGGGAACCTAGTGTTAGGACACTCCGTTCCCTACTTTCTGTCGAATTCTGGAGGCATTGCGTGTTGAAAGGCAGAACTCAACGCCGCAGTTTCTCAACTCAATCACATTGCTTTACCTAAACTCAACAATTTTACATTTTAAATTCAAGACATTTCTTTTTGCTTCTGTTTCAAAGATGAAAAGTATCGCAAATATCAATCACTGTTATCAGAAGCATATCGCGACTTCTTTACGAGGATGGCGTCGTCTTTACGGCGTCGCTGATATGGCTGGCAAGTAAACAGTTAAGACCTCATTTGGGTACCCAGATTGTATCTTATTTTATCAGTTAGTTGACAGTGGCCGGGCTGTTGCCGCGCTGTTGCCAGGCGGGGTCCACGGCGCACGTATCTCCGGGCACGTATAGTTTTCTAACGTAGGCTGTCTGCTTGCGTATGCGCGGCGGTCGCGTCGCCCGCGGAATCACAATCGACACTCTCGGTAATAACTCGTCGAACGCTGCGACACGGAATCCAAAGTAGCTGCCGCCAGAGTCCGGCGTCAGGCGAGCGACCGGCATGCGGCAGTACACGCTCTTCGCCAGAAAACCTTGGGCAACAAGGTCGGATCTAACTTGATAGTACATTAACCATATTAAACCATAATAAACGATATTATTCTCGATTAATTTCTCAGATAAACCGCCGTGGTACTCTCGGCTCTCGGCTCGGCGTTAGGTATTCATGGTATTCATGAAAACAGTTCGCCCGCGCCGCATTATTCAGATGCGATCGACGCGTCAATCACTGCTCACCTCCGAGTAAGTATTCGTCACCTTGGCGTTGCGGGCGCTCGAATGTCGACTCTATCTCGGAAAAATAAATGCAACAGTCAGAAAGCACTCGACCGACTATTTCGGTGTTTATAGATCCATAGTAATGAGGGCGACTGCCAGAGGAGACATCGCCATGTATTTATTTAAATTTATTACAATTGTCCACAGATAAGCTGCTGTTCACACTTCATAATGTCCACTTTTAATACATTTAGAGTTAAACGCGCATACGGCGATGGCATTGTTGTTCTATCGAGTTGTTATCGATACGATAGTAAATATATTGATATCATTAGATCAGTACTCCGCAAACGGTCACGTTTGTATCGACAATGTGGAGTTAAGGCGTGCACTCGCGCCTACGCTAAATAATTCATTAATTTGCCTTCTTTAACAATCGTATATTTTTTTCCAGGCCCTACGGCGACCAGCACATTACAATACAATGCTAATGCCTCGCGCCCAGGTGGCCGGCAAATACCTCCTCTCTATCCCAGCCTATTTTTTACATCACTTTTCGATGCTATAAAATATGTAGGTATTGGCAGTTACTCTCATACCACTTTTTATATGGTCTATCACCATATATAGTCTTATGTGAACATATGTCAATACCATAAATTAGAACAAAAATTTCACATTTACAGTTAACTTTGAGCGTGAATAATTTTTAAATGAATTTAAAAATGTGACTTTTAAATCTCCATACAAAACGTGGAAAATTACATAACGTTAATTTACAATTTTAATAATAAGTAGATAATTGTTGATGATCGTTGTAAAAATTGAAAACTATGATGTTTTAAATAGAACTCTTAAACATTTTCTTATTTACTTTTCTTCCTGCAAAAATCCTTTACTTAAAACAAATGTAATATAATAAGAGATTATACTTCTCATCTGTTGATATAGCTTGGTATGTATACATCATCTCTCTTGTGTTATCTATATGAACCCGCAACCACGGAGCACAATTGGCGTGTCCCGACTGTGCTATTAGGACTTACATACGAGTATATTATGTATATATACTCATATCTGTATTATCTTTATTAATATATATATATATAGAACTATACATGTACATATACAGGTATATGGATACAATAACATAATATCAATTAATTGCATCTGGTAATAAACAAATTGTCAGTAGAATTGCGTGCACCATGCACATGCACATTGCACATTGCTGTTTGGTGGAAGTGGCTCGTCTACAGTGTACGTGTTGACTGGTGACGTTCACTACTCCTGAGTACTTTATGTATCTTGATTATAAGAATAACGTAAAAATTAACCTTTTTGAATACAATGTTATTAATATTTTCCATTTAGTTTGTTTTGTAATACCTTCATATCATTATACATATACATTAGGGCTATTAAATTAATTTTACATAATTATACTTAATGATGATTTCAATTACAATTAATTATCTTTTATGAAGAGACCGTCCGTCGTAGCGCTGGGGCACAATCATGCGAAAAAATAACTGGTGTTGATAATATTTGATTCTCACTTGGGGGAGTGAAATATTTAATATATACATTTCTTCGTTCTGATAACGAGGCAAAGCGCGGCGTTCAGTTTCGCCACTCAACACGCAATGCCTTGAGAATTCGGCAGTCTTTACACTACTCTTAATATCGTTTTGTGTATATAAAAAATATATACACAAAACGTACGTCTGAGCTAAAATTAAACTTATCTATAGTACCTACTCGCGGGTATTTATATATAATTTTACAGTTTTTGCAATTCCTGCTGCAAAGGGGGTAATTAAGGCAACTTGAATTTTTGATGGCTCCAGTCTGAATATGGTATTGCTACTAAACCACTTTTTAAACAGAAATGTATGCATTTTTGTTACCTCTTTAGCTGTATCCCGGACATACCAGGGTAGGCAAGAGGAACCTAGTGCTAAGTGCAGTCTGTTTCCCACTTTTTTCAATTTATTAAACTTGAAAAATATTAAATTTGTTTAAATTAAAAAAGTCATTAGTTACGACCTACGCCTTCCTCATCATTATTATATTACGGCTAACGATTGATTCGTATACCTAATATGTACTCGTACCTCAAATATTAATATTTTTATGCACTGGCGATTCTTTTATTATATTGTTTTTGCCAACAGATTGATTATTTACTAAGGAATGTACTCGTACCTTTCATACAAAATAAAAAAAGTAAAGTCATCCAGTAGTTCCAGAGATCTTAGCGTTTAAACAAACAAACTCCTTCGCTTTATTATTTTTATGAAGGATAAACATCGCTATATGATTGTAATATAATTATTAAATATTAAAATTGTAACATTCATTTTGAAAATTGATAAGTTTCTTGCCGGGTCTTCTCAGCAGAACTGCCTTCCAAGACGGTAGCATCTTGACGATTCATAAGTACTTGGTTTAAAGAATATTTTGAATTAATACTTCCCAAATATACAACGAAAGATTGATAAGCACTATTACTGTTTTATACTATTATGAGGTAACAGGCAGCGTGTGAAGGTCTGGAGGAAGCTACAAAAAACACTCAGTCACGATGTACCGCAGCAGTCGGCGCACGTCCCGTGGACATGTCCCGGTCGGGGTAAAATTACATTTCCGGTGTAGAATACGTGCTGGACGTGTGCAGCTCAGCTATGATTTGCGGGGGTACAAGGGGAACGGGTACGGGAGGTACGGGGTAAGAGGGAGGGTACGTGACAGATAAGGGCTGTCGTCGCCTATAACGTGCGCCTGCGACTAGTAGTATCTTCCGTGGTTCACACGACAGCTATCAAGGATCATTCATGTTTGGTCCTTAGAGTTTTCTGACTTTTATCTTTATGGTCGGATGTTACTTCCTCTTCACACGAGACTTATTTAGTTTTGGAAGTCAGTCATGGCGCAGGGGCACAAGGGTGTGACTGTAACACGATGGTTGTGGATTCGATCCCCATTAGAGGAAACGAAATATTTACTTAAATTTATTTTTCCGTTTCTTCGTTCTGTTATCGAGGCAAAAGCGCGACGTTGAGTTCCACCACTCAACACGCAATACCTCCAGAATTCGGAGGAAAGTGGGTAACTCGGAGGAATGAAATATTTAATATCTTCATTTCCTTGATCTGGCAACAAGGCAAAGCGCGTTATTGGGTCCGCCACTCAACACACAACGCCTTGAAAATTCGGCGGAATGTGGGCAACGGAAATGTCTTAATGCGAACTTAGTCTAAAAACTACGTTCCCAATGTTGCCTCTACCTACCGTGCTATGTGCGAGATACAACATAAAGTTAAAAAATATCTATATCAATATTTTTTGACTGATACGATTTTTTTACATTATTTTGGTATAACAGAACCGATATTATTTTTTTTAGAAATTATTTATTTTTGACTTTTAATATAATAGACGAAATGAAAAAAATAGGAAAGTTTTACTTTACATAAACAGAGTTCATATACCTAAATGGCCGTCAGCACGTCATCAACACTAGTTCTGTTTGAATTTAAATCCACACATTAAAATAGTGAATAAACCTACAATTCGGTAACTTCATGTATGGAATTAGGCCACAGTGCTGTCCCAAGATACATTTTCTAATAATAACAAATCCTCAGAGAAGCATTTCACGTCATTATGCTTAGTAGTGTTTGCCAGGAATTAGTATTTGCATATAATTCTTATTGAAACACGCGGCCTCTTGACCGTCACACTAATTAGACAATTTGAATATTCACATGTACCCACTGCAGGCGACCAGCTTATATTCGACAAGAGCATTTGTGCTGGAAACTACTGACAGGGCAAAACACACCGAAGAGTTAAAGCAGAACGCCGATAATCGTCCGCATTGGGTAAAGTCTTAACAGTGCAAAGTAAGACGTCGGTGGCGAGGCTGATTTACATCGTAATGTATGCTAAACGGCAGCAGCCGCGAGAATTAGACTGGTGAGTGAGGGAGTGTCGTGTCGGCATCACGCGTTACCGACACCAATTAGCGATCATCGAACTGACGACCAGTTAATACGATCACGACAATCATCTATTATGCTCGAGGTACCATTGGGACCTCCTATGAATATTAAGGGATATAGCCTTACCAGTCATTTTTTTATTACAGGCCTGTGGGTGTAAAGACGAGGAGACAGCTAAGAGATGACAAGGGAGCTTCGTGTCGCCGGGATATACGATTCAAGCCACGTTATTAATAAGCTGAGGTCAGCGCGGCTCGTGATCGGCTTCCTCTCCTACGCCGCGCCACGAACAAAATAGTCGAAAAAGGAAAGCGCGGTCGTGACGGGAATGTCGCCGTTATGTATTTCAGGTCGCACTCATTGTATTTTAAACCGCCATTGTTTCGTATTTCGCGCCAGCACACAATGTGCACGGAGGATATCTATCAAAAGGTGCGTATTGAACAGTAAGGAGTTTATCGTAATGTCCATTTGTCTATACTATTTGTGTTTTACACGTTTTTCGGAGAGGCTGATTAGCATGTAAGCTGCAAATGACATACGTGCTGGAGTGGCGGGAGGCATGCGCGGGCGCAGGTAGTCTCACGGTCGTCGATTGATTAACGGTGCGTTTCGCGCTAACCTGGCGCTGACGTGAGAATGGCCGCCGAGGACGAGCTAATATGCGCGCAACATTCGGCCCGCACAGCACACAGTGTCACGAGGACGCGTGACAGAATTGCAACAGCTAATGATTACGAGAGAAGTGGAATGTTTCACACGTTATACTTAATGTCACTGCCATAAATTCATTTGGGAACCATATGATAAAGTAATTATATAGGTACATAAACTTTAAGATATACACAACGACTACTATTACATACTTACGTTGTTTTTTCAGTTTCACGCTGTATCCCGCAAACTGCAAGGTAGGCAGAGGGAACCTAGTGTTAAGACACTCCGTTTCCCCCTTTCCGCCGAATTCTGAGGTGGCATGCTGAGTGGCGGAACTCAACGCCGCGGTTTTGCCTAGATACCAGAACGAAGAATTGGAAATATAAATTTGAATAAATATTTCCTTTCTTCGAGTGTTGACTGAGGATCGAACCAACAACCGTCGCGCTACATTCACTCTCTTGTGGCCCTGCGCCACGACGACGGCCTCGATTTTTTTTCTATGTTTACTTATACATATAATGGCAAAAAACAGTTTAGCAAATTCAATTTGTATTGTACCAGATGGAATTGTAAGTAATGTTCCAGTATAATCTGACCCTTCTATTCTAAATATAATTATGCCAGAAAAGATATTTTCTCTGGTCGCTGTTAGATACGGCCAATGATAGAAAGGACTTACGTCCAGACTACGTTGACCTAACGGTCAGTCAAATTATGTAAGAAACGGTATTCCTCTGTAGTTGTTAAGTGTTAAATTAATATGAGATCAACAGATGAATGGCGCTGTTTGCCGCGAGATAGTAATAGAAGTGGCCGAACGAGACGCTCCCTGAATTACAATCGGCGGTATATGCGCATAATTACTTAAAAGATTTTTATTTAGAGTTGTGCTTTTTTTATTTTGTAGGTTTCTGTTACAGTATAGCAGCTCATGAAATATTGTTCGTCTTTTTTTTCATGAAATTAGTAAAAACAGAGAGCTACATTAATTGAAAATATTTTTACTATTAAGTATCGTTGACATTGCTCACATTTGACATTGACACAAAAATAATGATTACTTGAAACGTGATGCTAAGCAAAAAAGCCAATTGCTAGTTCATTATATTTTTAAACCAATCAATATTTATTTTCTTACTAGTTACAACCTGCGGCTTTACTCCCGAGGACAAATGAAAATAACTAAGAGTTGTATATGGCATATGACACATTCCAAATGCCTGAAGTACCACTAACAGCAGGACTACATCAAAAGTAATAACGTTATATAATATAACCTATACCTATCTCGGTAAATAGTCAACCTAACACAAAAATATTTTTCATTTAAAACCAATAGTTCTTGAGATTGTCGCGCATAGCCGAACGAACTCTTCAGCTTTATATTAGTCTAGATATAATAAAAAGCCACAAAAAAAATCATAAAACTCAATAATACAAGCGAAAAACCTCATAGTCCCTAGAAGCAAGGTTAGAGGCGCCGCGCCGGTAGAGTTCGTTTCCCAGGCGTGTGTTATCGCGGCGGCATCGCGCCCGTACGCAGCGACTGCGGCAGCGGTGTACGAGTATGTACCTAATATTATATGAGGAAAGGATTTTTTTTTTTCAAATATATTATCCTTTGTAAGTAGTTTGAACTTACTTTTTTAATATTCAATTCGCAGTCATGAATTATAGAACTTTCTCATATTGTAAAGTGTGAAAAAGGTTTTATTTTGCAGCCTTACAATTTTTACCGCATACAGACGCTTCTTTACTTTCCGCCGAATTTTCGAGACATTGTATGTTATGGTGGTGGAAATATAGGAAATATAGAAAAAATACAATAAAGCAATAAGGAATTATATGGTATACTAGCGGCCCGCTCGCGGTTTCACCCTACGCGTGAACTATGTTATTATTAATTTCTGTCTCCATGACTACGTCCTAGTGACGTCTATGCAAAATTTGAGACTCCTAGCATTTGTACTAACGGAGTTTCATGCAAACTTTCGACCCCAAAAAAAACCCCTTGAAAATCTAATATTGCAAATTCCCGTCTTAGTGAGCACCTACGTCTTATAAGTAGCTCCTATGCAAAATTTGATATTCCTAGCACATATAGTTTCTGAGATTTCGTGATGAGTGAGTGACCTTTCGATTTTATATATATAGATATGAAAGAATATGGAATAATATAATAGTAAAATTAAGAACATTCAGCACCTTCTTTTCCTCTCACTATCCAAATCCACACCCTACATGCTAAATAAATTTGGCATACTCTTAAAAACGCAACCCTAAATGTTACTTTTAAAAGGATTAATGAGGGGAAACTTAAATATTTATTTAAGTAGTTTTTTTATAAATAACATTTTCTCTAGTGATATAATCTATACTCTATACTAATATAATAAAGCGGAAGAGTTTGTTTGTTTGTTTGTTTGTTTGTTTGTTTGTTTGTTTGTTTGAACGCTAAAATCTCTGGATCTACTGGTCCGATTTACTTTGTTTTTGTTTTGTATGAAAGCTGCATTCTTCAGAAGTGCTATAGGCTATATAACATTACATTACACATATAAACTAATATATTTTAAAGTATTTTCTAATTTGACATGCAACTTATTCTGCCATGTTAATAACAACCGTCGCGTCGCTACGCAACCGTTACCGCGACATTTTGATATTCATCCTTATGAAAATAGATATAATAGTCACTTTTAGCATTTTATCTAGATTGAAGTTATAGTTTACTGTATAACATTCTAATAAATAATTAAGGAGATGTCACTGATTCCAAATGACCTAGCCTACGGGCGGCATACAGTATGACCGACGCGAACGGGCAGATGACGTTGACGGTTGTATAAATTTTCATACATTCTCGAACTATTGTTAATTTTTATGTAATTATTTGCTGTTTATAATTAATTTAAACTACACTTTGGTTCTCTTCTTATTTTATTTGATATTGCCCGCTAAAATTATCCTACTTAATAGAGAGAAATGTTTAGTTATTTCGTAGAGTCGATATCTATGTACGCACGCACGGAAAACTTTATGTACTTTTTATAATATTAAGAATACCTAACCTTTAGTTACTTTTAATCCTTTTGTTGGTTCATGTCAATAACTCAGATATTTTTTTCTAATATTATGTCTCTACTTATTATTCTTTTCGATTATTTAAGCTTATATTTTCTTACTTATTATATTGAAAATTGAAAATAATTTCATGAATATATTTAATAAATATTCTTATAGTTGAAGCAGGCGTAGCCGCGTCCGGGTCCGCTAGTCGTAAAATATAATTCGTAATAATTTAAACTTTTTTTTTCCTATAAACTTACTAACAACAAGTGTATAAGAATTTTGACGTAACATCATTATCATTTTATTCTTGTAAATTAATGAACATAGAATGTCTATCCAGTTCATACTGTTTATTTCAAAATTCTTTTTAAGTAAAGCACCTTGTCTTTGAATAAGTCAAACGATAGAGTCGTTTATTTTTATAGATAGCCATTAAATATATATTTTTTAAACTCCATACCTATTCAAGGTCGTATTTAAATAGAGCAGCTGTATGTTGTTCCTGTACATAGCAGAAAAAAATATATAAATATAAATAGCAGGGAAGTAAAAATTGTGTGGGGATCCAATCCATAATAACTGTGTTAAGTCTGTCTCAGTCCCATAGCGCCAAGACGGTCACGTTTTTGTTTTTTTTATTTAATAACTTTCTTTATAATTAATTAAAAAAATAATATGCCAATATATTTTTTTAAATTCTTATTTAGATTTTGTTTGGTGTATTTAATAGTTATCTCTTAATATTATATTTTCCTGGCACTATCTTCGAAAATGCAATGTAACGAAAAATTCGGATAGTGTCTGGACACTAGGTTCCCTCTATCTATGCGGCTATATGCGGAGTACAGCGTGTGAGATGAGATATATGAAAAAGGCAAATATTTTATATTTACAATATCAGCTAATATATTTAAGGGCAATGTGCAAGTAAGGTAAGATAAAGGTCTTGGCGTTGAATCCACCTGGTGCAGCACTACCGTTATACCAGTGAAGACAGTTGAAACGTAAACAAAAAACATATTGTTTGCCTTAAAAAAGGCAGCAAAAATGCGAATTTCAATTATGTTTTTGGTGATAACCATTTGCAGGAGGTAATTAATGTATTTATTTAGTCCTGATCCAGTTTTTGTGATGTCAATGTAATGATGACAACAGCTTCTAAGTAATTTTACGTAGGTACATATCTATTTCTGTAATGTTGATACCAATCTAGATTTATATGTTTTTGTTCATTTTGATAAATTAAATTATAATATGTAGACAGACTGTTATAATTATAATAATTTATTATGGTTAAAATTCCGCTCCACGCGGTGGATACGATGTGCTGCAATTCAAAACGTAGTGTCTTGAATATGTAGGAGAGAAAAAAATTAAGTTTTGACAATACTAGCATGTCTCTATCTATTCTGATGTGTAGGGGGAAGTCTTCTTCCCCCATTCTGATGTGAATTCTGATATGTCAACCGCTGCACTTCTGCGCTACGACGCGACGGCCTTATAATTATCAGTTTTATTATTTAAAAATAAGAATACTAAGAAACTTTTAATGTGAATAAATATGTAGATACCTACCTAAGTTTAAATAAATGAAATGATATCATTTTCTTAATTTAAATAAAACAACGATGCTTATACAAGCAACGGATACCCGTTATACAATTGCATAAAATTAACAATTTTTGAAAATCCTAAAAAAATATAATTTAGGTTTAAACTCTACATCTATGATACCAATACGAAGTTTTACATAAAAAAACTTTTATAAACCTACAATTAACGTGCTATACGCGTTTATTTATGAAATGTAAGTAGGTATGTACATTGTACAGATTTATTATCACGACTATGTTTTTACCTCAGCTAAGGTTAGTGGCGCCAAAATTCTTGAAGAGTATCACAAAAAGTAACGGCCCAGACCCCCCCCCCCTCCCCTCCCTCGCTCTTCGCTGTAGGTACATCACGACGTGGAATTCGCGGCAGCAGCTGCCTCTAAGCTCGCTGAATGTAAATGGTAATAAATGCTGGCCTCCTATTGCTTGTGACTGATGTACTGGTGTCGTGCTTCTGCTCCAAATGCCCCAACTTGGTCAATTGCCTAAACAGCTAAGTAAGTCTCAACGGAACGTTTAACAAATTTATTATGATAGGTATTATTGAGAATATTAATAATATCATATATTATTTAATATTAATTTATAATGTTTGATAACAAAAACTTAAAAAAACGTCTAAGTCCGAGTCGGACTCGCCCACCGAGCCTCCCGTATCGATTTGAGAATTATTGGAAGTACAATTTACAACAGTTGACAAACTTAAATTTGCGATCATAGATCATATGAGTGCACTCATTTTGTATGAAATGAACTACAATTAAAAATGTCACATTTCGGACGTTTTTCTCTATTTATATTGTAATTTATAAGTAAAAAGTACCGAATAGGCTTTGATTATGCGGCGAATTTCATATAAATGCAACAAAACCCGATGCATAAATGCGTATTTTTGATTGCGTTGTCTTAGAAGCTTAATTTTTTCTATTCTTCAAGGTCCATAGTCATAAATATTTGATATATTTTTTAGCTTGGTACGTCCACGCGATGTCCAGATAAATTATCTTAACAGACGGACAGATGGACAACAAAGTGATCCTATAAGGGTTCCATTTTTACCTTTTGAAGTAGGTACAGAACCCTAAAAATGTAGACTTAAGGACATATGTCATTTGGTTTCAGATAGAGTTGAGGCATTTAAGTTTTTGCGTTGTAACATTGATCGTTACAATTCGTGCATATAGTTTACGGAAAAACCTTACTAAATTACGATTCTCGAGCTCTCGCAAGAAATTTGAGACGTTAGCTTTGAAATGTCTTGAAAGCAAAATGGTAGGATATAACGGCCAGAGTTTATCGATATATCGATTGAACGTTTTAGGACATATAAAATGGTCAGTCATTGTGTGTTTTTGCGCGGGCGCTGGAGGCGGGCGCGGAATAGCAACGAGGCGCGCCTGCGCGTCGGAATGCGCCGCCGCCACCTTGCCGCTCTCCGCGCTGGCGACGCTCGCGTACGCAAAAACAGAATCCAATGCTACCGTAACTTCTTCCAAATTGTACCCTCGGCCTCGCATATCAGCTCGTATGACTCGTCGTTACGGTCGCGAGTCCCGCGGGCGCTTGTAGCAATGCACGCTATTTCTCAGAGATAACTTCTTTATCATCGACTTTAAATGCTGCACAACCTGGCATCCCGGCAAAATGAAACATTCCTTGCTTCGTATATGATACCACTAAATATCGACAAGAAAAGAAAAGATTTAATTACTTTATCTTTATCTTGTCTTCTTTCTTCTCTTGTCTTTATCTTTTGCGACACTCGTTATTAACTAAGGGTATTAAATAATGACACTACACACAACTGCAACCATAATAAACAATTAATTATTATGCTTTTTAAAATAGCTACATCGGAAGATCGATGACATGTTCTCAATGTTCATATTCCAAATCAGGCAGTTTTTATAACTAAAAAGATTTTCTGAATTAAAAATATCAACCAAATGTACTTTAAATGACTTCCCAAGTTTTATTTCATTTAATGCATATACCTACCCACAGTCATAAAAATATATATATCTTAGCTTTTGTTGTTGACATGTGTCACCTCTTACTTTCTTCTAAAATAGCTTATAGCTAGCTTAAGTCAGAACGTATAAAAAGCATAGTATTTAATGTATATACAAATACATACCCCCGAAGGAAACGGAAAGTCGCCGTACAATAAAATCTACAGGGTAGGTACTTCCCGATATGAAAAATTATAGGTATTTCATAGAAAACAAACATTACTAACTTATATTTGAAGTTCATTTCATATAAAATGTGTGCATATGCCTGCAAACTTAAGTTTGTGTACTTGTATAAGTTGTTCTTCCCGTTGACCTTCAATCCTGAAATTGCTATGGATGCCTCGGTGAGCGATAACAACTCGCTCTTAATCGGTTTTTATAATTATTGCAACAAAATATTTTTCAATTATTCTATTAAGAAGTACTAAAGTACAGTAGTGGGGGCACAGTGGGTAGCGGGCGCGGGCGCGGGCGCGGAGGCGAACGCGGGTAGACGCCGTTGCGCGTGACCGTGCCTGGCGTTCACTGCTTCTAAAACATTCATATATGAGCCAATTTTACCTTGTAACTCAAGTAATAAAGTGAATTAGTTTAATATTACTTTTTTCCTGTAGCTTCACGCTGTATCCCGCACATTGCAAGATAGGACAGTGGAAACCTGGGAAACTAGTGTTAAAACACTCCGTTCCCATTAAGACACTTCCGTTCCCCACTTTCCGCTTAACTCTGCAGGCATTATAATGTCGTCGGAAAGTACAACCGTAGACCTGAATATTTGATAATGACTTAGAGCTTGATACTCTTACGCGATCTCAAGATAAATTGTTTTGACAGACGGACTGACGGACAACAAAGTGATCCTATAAGGGTTCCGTTTTTATCTGTTGAGGTACGGAACCTTAAAAACAAAGTTTAAATGGTAATTACAATTAATATTATTATTGTTATATTGTTTTTTTTCCAATTTTTGAGACCTTTCTCTTCCTTTGTTGCGGGACTCAACGCCGCGTATTGCTGTGCCACGCCACGTTTTTAAGAAAATAGTAAAGTACCTAAAAACTTATTCTATTACTTATATTATATGTCAGCGATTGTCAACTAACAAGAACAGTTTGAGAACCACAAGATCGCAGACAAGAAGTGCACGTCCTCATTACACATTCCACACTCGTCTATACAATATTTATGTCACTTGGAGTTTTTTAGCCGACGTCGCCTAGCGCGTACGAGGCTCACACCAGCGGTACACCAGTTCAAATCCTACGCCTCAAGAAATAAGAACTAAACAATTGTATGGGAACGTGCGTAAGTAATGGGTAGTAACGTACTGGCTACGTGACCCAACTAGCGAATGTGGAAGCATTTTCAGTAACAATACGACGCTGACCGTCCGCCGCAGCGCTCGGGAAGAAAAGCGTCGCTTTCGTCGCTGGCTGAGTTGGTGCCATTGTCTGACTATTGTAGAACCTCGCTTACAAATTGAATGCGACGACTTCTATACATTATTATTATCTAATTGTGAGACGTTTATTTGAACATTACATTTGGTACCTGATCGTTGTGTAACTTTACGTTTATTGTTTGGTTTGTTGTTGTATGTTAAGGAAAACAATTTGTTTCTTATTTATTTACTTATTTATATAATTTATTTTAATATTTTAAATTAGACTAGCAACAAGCGAGCGGCTTCGCCCGCGTGTACTACACATTTATTTATTTTCTCATCTGAATCATGACAATATCCATATATTGATAGCTAAAATTTCCACCAAGTTAATAAAACACTTATTTTGTGCCAATATTATTGCATGTAAATTTTTATATTGGCATAACTATTTTATTTATGAGCCGAATGAGTGATGTTAAGGGAAATTACCCAAAATACAATGGTGAAAACTCCATTTAATTCGGTTAAGCCGCTTTTGACTTTAGTGTGATAAAACACACAGACAAGCAGATAAACTGACTAAAATTTAAAAAAATCATTGTTTTGAATTCTATTACATTAATAAATACCTCTAATTCTAGTTTTTCCTTATATCTTGCATGTACAGACGGCGATAAGTTACTTTTATTATAAGTATAGATATAGACAAACATTTACCTACAGGAGCCTATAAAATATACGAGTATACCTCTACTTAAATAGGTCATACGTGTCATAGTGACATAACTTTTAATGATTTCTTTTTAGCTAATAATAAAAACAGCTTCACCCTTTTTCCCGCATATCAGGAATGGCAGAGGGAACCTATTGTTAAGATATCCAGTACCCATTCGTTTTCCGCCTAATTTTGATAAGGTCCGTGTCCCCATGTACCCCAGAAATTTTAATAACAAAAAATGTATGCAATATTTCTGATTACTTAGTTTGTCTCTATAAAAAAATCACCATATGGGAGATTTGTAGCCTGACCAGTATGATATCTGGTGGTCTACATCTTTGCACTTTAGTATATGTAATAACGATAACCAGTTGTGTTTTTGTAACTCATTTATTCTTTTTTTTTATTAATTTATGTAAAAAAAGTCAGACTGAGTGAGATCGCAAAAATGACTGATGATAAATGTATCACAAGTAGGGATCGAACACTAACTACTTAACTAACCTTAATAGTGCTAGGATTATTTAAAAATACATATAAAATATTTTATTTTGGTTAATAAACTATATTCTGAAAAAAAAATGGATGGAATTAACATATTTGTATTTTGTAAGCATATTTGTAAAAATATTTATAGGTAAGCAGGTATTATAAATAGCTCTAAGTAAAACTGAATGAAATGAAGTTTTTAAGACATTTTATATTGAATGGCAGATGTCAACACCTTGTGTTATCTTTTTACCAGAATTAGGAAATGAAAATAATTCATAACTCTCATATGGCAATCGAAGTCACAACAGTCGCGTTTACAGTTAGAGATTGTACCACTACGCCACTACTGCCATATTTTTCAGAGTAAATACAAAGAAGTTAGATATAAACATATGTATTAAAAGATAAATATATATTTTCACCCAAATAGAGTCACGTGCAATTGAATCAATATGCTTAATTTAATAATATTTATGTACAAATAATAATAAGTGAACTATTTTATAAAATGTATAAGAAGTAACAGTTTTTACCATTAGGTAGCTACTCAAATCCTCGAGTTCACTAACATTTAAACCATTTAATTTTTCATAAAATACTACTATCAATTGAATAATTGATAGTGGGTTCAAATTCATCCACAAGATTTTAATACAAAGATTAAATATATTAATAAGGTCTTGATGTTAGCAAACAAAAATATGATTTTAAAATATTTGTCTATACATTTGTACAATCAGGCAACAACTTCAACGAGCTCCAGTAACAAGTACTGAGATACAAATCTTATTTATTGCATCTTCAATTAGAGGCAGTGCTGAGGGCCATCTAGCGTGAGGCCGGGGCACCTCCCAGGTGACTGGCCACCGTAACGTGACGCGCTGTCAACTTCATCAGGCGGGTCACGGCAGGTCCTACTATACTGGACGTCGATACAATGACTACACTACACTTCATGCAGTGCAAGTGCCATTGTTTTTCACGCGCTACGTTTTTTTCGCCTTGTTTCCACCAGCCAATGGGAGTCGTGCGTGTTTGTTATTGGTAGAGAGCGCGGGGAGGCGCGGGCGTATGCGGGTTAAGTGGGAGAAGGCGGCGCTTCGAAGACTTCGCGCCTTTTCGCAATTCGCGGTGATACTTGAACGCTTTCTATTTTGAAAAGTATACTTTTATTTATAATTGAAGGGTGCAAGGTAACTGACAATGACTAACGTCAGTCAAAAATTTAATTTTTGACTGACGTTAGTCATATGAAGCCTATGACGTTAGTCATATGAAGTTTAATGCTGACATACACCCTAAATCTTAAAGCGGACAGAAAGACCCCAGTGTTCATCATTCTTCCTTGTCTTATACAGTCGTAGAAGCACAACGTGTTTGGTAGCCAAACTTTATCTAACCAGCAGGGGAAATACATACATTATTAATACAAAAAGCTTCAAGCTGTATCCCGTACATAGCAAGGTTAATTAAAATTTTAAATATTATTTACTCAAATATACTTTTACAAGAACTTTTGAATTGTCGAATGGACATAAAGCTACCACCGACTCGAAAATTAGTTCTGCTGGAAAGAGCCAGCAAGAAACTCAATAGTTGTAGAATGTAGATATAAGAATATTCTAGTGTTGGATTTGAAGCTTCAAATGTCCTGCTCAGTTTTAACTTCGTCACGTTAAGTAGAAAAACCTGAATGATAATTAAATTATAGATAAATACAATACTACTAACATTTGCAGTAATAATTATCGTTATCGACTATGGGTTACACAAGAAACCCTGATACTGGTGCACTGTTTAAAATTAGAATGCCTCACCGATCGATTTATCATGAGTGTTCATGTACGTATAAAAATAAGAGGATATTTTCTATATTTCTGGAAGTAAAAAAGAAAATTTAGTAATAAGCCACTGCCTTTTCACTAATGCTGACAATACAGTTACAGTTATAGTTTTATAACTATAAAGGTACACTTACCTCATGATAAATGGAAATAAGTATTATTATTTACAAAGCTACCATATATGGGACATAATAGGTACCTGTGCAATTGGAATTAAAAACTATGTAAAATTAAGGCAGGTGTGGTGAATACATGGCTATGAATAAACACAACATATAAAGAATGTACAGTCAATTTTATGGTAGGTAAGTTAGTGGTTTCGTTCCATTGGGGAAATAAATTATTTTATCTCACCGAATTTTGGAGACATTGCGTATTGAGCAGCGGAACTCAACGCCGCACTATGTCTCGACATCAGAGCGAAGAAACGAAAATATAAATTTAAATAAATGTGTCATTTCCTCGAGTGGAGATGGAACCCACAACCAGTCACGTTTACAGTCACATTGCCATAGCCATGATGATAAAAAATATTTCGTTGGTAGGTACTCTGTGAGTGAAGTGTCCTTACCTAACTGATAAAACTTTAGATATATTTGTACCCTTTTTTTCTATATCTATATACGTGAAATAAAAGAAACTTTTTTTACGAAAATTCCGCTGTCGCGCGAGAGTATGACATTTGACCTACAGTATCCAATTTATGGGTTAATAAGTAAAATATGCTTTAACTACAACTATGTACTTATATGCAATATTATAGGTTACTGTATAGTTTATACAGAGAAAACGTGATGACTAGAAATATTTTGCATTATTTAAATAAAAAATACACACACCTATATTATATTGAACTAAAGGACGCGCGCAGCTTCGCTTGCCTATTTAAGGGTGAATTTTAATAACCCATGAAACATGTGTTCAATGAAATATTTTTAAGTCTAAATTTCAAATTTTATAAAAATCGGTGGCGATTTAAAGATTTTTCCATATAAACTTTCAACCCCTTATTTGCCCCTTAGGGAGTGAATTCTAGAAAACCATGAAACATATGTTTAATTATATACGTTTAAGAGACTGAATTTCAAATTTTATGAAAATTGGTGACGATTTAAAAAAAAATATACAAACTTTCAACCCCTTATTTGCACCCTTAGGGGGAGAATTCTATAAAACGATGAAACACGTGTTCAATTAAATACTTTTAAAAATCTAAATTTCAAATTTTATAAAAATCGGTGTCGATTTAAATTTTTTTCCATACAAACTTTGAACCCCTATGTCACCCCTTTAGGATTAACATTTTTCAAAATCCCTTCTTAGTGGATGTCCAGATTATGAATGTAAAATCTGTCCAAATTCCACGTTTCTACGCACAGCGGTTACGGCTGTGCGCGCGTCTTACCTCAGTCAGTGAGGACAAGTCCTTTTATATATATAGATAAGTGGGCTCTCGTAGGCTATGACGCATGGGCACAAGCGTATGACTATAAGCGCGACAGGTTGTGGGTTCAATTCCTACTCGAGAAAATGAAATACTTAAAACTCATTATCATAATAATCAATTCAGCGTGAAACAAAAAAAATATGAATAATCACAAGAAAACAATGATGATAAATTGCTTACTTTAATTAATCAAATTTAATTATTATCCCTGATTTATCATTATTTTGCATAATACAAAAGATTTCTTTCAATAAATTACCATTTATTTACTTAAATTATAGAGATTCATTACAAGTAACAAGGTGATATTTAAATTCAAGTAACAATGTATAAGAGCGACGCGCTCTCGCTTGCACGCTCGGTTCAGGTGGAACGTGACATTTACTTTTTTGTGCGTGCATTATACATACAATTGCAAATGTATCATATTTTTGTAATGTCATATCTATATTTACATAGGGTAGTAGGTACTAATCATAATGATTATCGATCCTTTTTTAGAAAAAATATCTTCATTAAATTTTAATTCATGAATCATTCATTTTCATTCATGCATGATAAACAGTATAGCTTTCCTAAAGGTAATTTAACTACATATGCTAGTATAGGTCTTATAAAGAGTTTATATGAGGCTTGATCCCAACACCAGGATGCTCTTGGCATGTTCTGTGATGTTCGTGTGTGTGTGTGAATAGTAAGAAATCTTATGGGTTGGTAACCAACATGGGGGTCTGTTCTGGTCCTTTTCTCTTTTTTCTGGATTGATTGCATGTTAAGTGTCGGAATTCAACGCCGCGCCTTGCCTCGGCGCCATAGCGAAGAAATGGAAATATAAATTAAAATAAACATTTCAATTACTCAAGTGGGGATAGAACCCGGAATCAGTCGCGCTTACAGTCACACTTTGTGCCCCTGCACCACAACCTACCTCTATAGATATACCTAATATATTTTTTATAATTTTACAAAATGATTAATATTTGCTCTGAAACTTATAGCTACAATATACAGTAACAAACGGTGGGAATATCTATAGAGAGCCTTTATCAGTTATATTAGATCCTTGGAGGCACACGTGAGAGACATAAATGAGATAAGAGCACCGCGAGAGATAGAGTCGTGACGGAGGCGTCGCGTCATCTGCTTGGGTGTTCCGATGCCTTGGGAAATTAGGAGAATAAGTTTATGACTGTTTTTAGGCTATTTTTTTTTCTGGGTTGCGTATCTCAAACGGGACCCTAATAGTATCACTTTGATTTGCATCTGTATGTCTGTCTGTCAATACCCTTTATCTTAAGATTGCGTGGAGCGTTTTGCCTTGTTAACAAAACAAAGAAATGAAAAATATTTCATTGCACCAAGTGGGAATCGAACCCCCAGCCGTACAGTCGTACTATTTTACCCATGCGCCACGACAACCCTATGATAATAATACATTTTTATTAACACGTTAAAACATTTTTCGTTTTAAAACATGTCCTAAAAACAAAAAAACGTCAATTTTGAGTATTGTAAAACTTTTAGTTCTTACAAAGAAATACTACGCGCTTGATACCCGCACTCGCATACCTACGTAGCGTAAATTTAGGAGCTACTTCGAAGTGGATCTTATTGGTGGTCATGGAATCTTAAGCACTCGAGAGAAAGAATCTAAAAACAGTATGGTTTTAGTTACAAATGCATCGCAGAGATGCTTAAGGTTCAATTAATTATGATTTAAAACGTTCACTAATTTAAACAAGTAAACAAGAATGAAAAAGAATCAATAAGTAATACAGCAAGAGTGTTTTAAAAGGGGAATAGAGAATTGAACGAGATTTTGTACGTAAATTATCCAAGCGTTTTCGTTTCCCGGATGTTTGTCTATGCAGGCAGCTCTCAGCATCTGCAAATAAAAATAAAAGCTCCCTCTAGCGCGGACTTTCGCATTTAAATCGCTCTTCGCGAGACAAAACAAACTTAATATCACGAGCACTCACACCGCCCTGTGCCCTCTGCCCTCTACCCTCTGCCCTCTACCTCGGAGTATAAAACTTGAAAGCAAGAACGCTAGTACAGTACTGTGAGTCAAATTTCATGTATCTTTGAGTAACATTAAATGAGTCGAAGGGCACTTGAGGTGGTAATCTTGATGGAAATAATGTAAATACTTCGTATTAACGATCGTTAGTAAGGAAAGTAGGGATTATAGAGGGTTTTTATATAAATTTTATTCATATTTAAGTGATTATATATTAGCAATTATCTTCATGTTTATAACTACTGTGTAAGTATGAAATTAATGGACTTAAGCTAGATAAAGACCTATTTACATTGTGAAAAAAAAGGAAGTGTCTTTTGTGTTATATTTTAACACTAGTTTAAAGGTTCCCTCTACCTACTGTGCTTGTGAGAGATACAGCGTAATGCTAAAATGAATAATGTATAGACACAACCTTTTCACAATTTTATACTATATGTATGATTTTTTGAGACATTGCATTTGTCTTGATTCGAGTAGAAATCGAACCCAAAACGGTCCTGTGATCTGTCAGAGAATTATTACAGTTATTAAACATAAACGAAAATCTAAAAAATAAAAATCACGTTTCATAATAACATAATTAAGATATAAGAGTAGTTTTTACCGAATTGTTAAGAGACCGTCACGCGCCGTGACCAAGTGGCGAGGAGCCACGTTTGACATGCAAAGTGAATCCACTGATCACTGCAATACGCATCTCCTGACACTTGCCGACACTTGCCGACACTACAGACGAACTGGAGGACACTTTGTTATAATTAAATGTAAAAAATTGAGAGCTTTAGGACTGTTGTAAAGTTAAAATATGTTTAATTCATATTTACGTTTATGTGAACAATAGAATAAAAATAGAACAAAGATCAAACAAACAATCTTGAAACGAGTAAAGTAAAGTTTTAGTAATGCTAATATATAGCTTTTATCGTTGGCCACAGGAACGCCTTGTTTTTAATCTATACCAAAGGCTTTGTTTGTTTATTCCAAGGCACTACTGTTTTAAATAAAAAAAGTGTTAATAGGAAATTTATCGAGGAAGGTTATCTAGGGTATTAAATTATGGACTATCAAATCACTTGAACCATTTCGATGTAACGCACTGAAATTTGACAACAGAGATCACAAGCTGCACGTAAAACCTAGTTTTATAGAAGTACAGAAAAAAAATATGCCAATACACTTCATTTCTACAAATAGAACAAATTAAGTATAACAATTAAATCTAAATAATGAACAATTATTTTGATTTAATATATAATTCTCAAAATTATATCTCTTACGGATGTTACTTTTTAAAGTAATAGGTATATACGTTTGATTTATTTGTGTTACTATTGCACACGGAACGTTTGGCAGTTCAATTCCTCTTCAGTCCTCGGGGCAAGAAATAATTAAAATATTTATTTATTCTTTCTTAAAATTTTACCTTTTATATGAAAGAGGTGCTATAATATACCTATACAAAAAATAATAAATACACTGATCACTTCCAAGCAGCTTTTACATTATTTTAATCAACAACAACAACATTAACACGCGTTAATTCAATACTAATATAATAACCCGCCAGTCAATACAAAACAAATAAACAAATAAACATCAATAGCATTTAAATAAAGCGACGTGATGCAGTAGTGTAATAAAAACGGCTTTCGATATCAATTGACGCTGACCCGCGCCCTAACACGGCGCAGTCCTACGTCGCAATCCTTTAATAGGGCGTCAATCAGTGACGCAAAGTCGCGTGCCGACAACAGTACACAAACAAACAGACAAACTGACAGAAACGGGAGCTCGGCCCCGTCGATACCACAACGGGGGGTACCTACTGGCCAAATTAACGAACTTGCATTGTTCTCAGCTCCTTTTCTACCACATTGTGAACCACAATTCTATTGTTATTTTAAATGCCAAATGTTTTGTATGATTTCTCTATTTCTTTTTTTCTTTTTGGTAATCGCTAATGAATCGACGTCAATACAAATCAATATGTTTTGTTTTCGCGTGGGAAAGGTTTGATTTAATTATGTACGTGTGTTTGTAAGTATTTTGGTTCCTTCGTCCGTCAGGTAGGTATATCAGGGTAAGCAGTGTACACTAAGCAGAGAGATTTCAGAGTGTTATGCTTCTCTCCCCTTACATTCATTTTAGGAGACCTTGTGTTTTGAGTGGTAGAATTCAACTTTGTCTTAAATATCTTATCAGTTATGGGAAATAGTTTAAATACCTAATACCCAGTATAGGTTGATACCTCAATGGCAATCAATCCGACTATAAACGCGATGGTTGGATGTACTATTCAAACTCGGGCCAGTGAATTATGTTCGTTTCCTCGCTCTGGTTAAACCAGCAATAGCCACCCTACGCAATGTCTAGAATGTAGCAAACGTAGCATTGCGCACAAAACAAACATTATTATGCACAATATTTAACTTAGTAAACAAATATAACGTATAAACGTTACGTCTGATACCCTCTACTTAGTAGTTTTTAATTTACCACCGGTCGCCGGTCGCCCGCCGCGTCCGGGGCAATAGGGATCACTCCCGACGACAGCCGTCCGCCCGCAAACAAGCGATAGATGTCAATTCTAAATTAAACTATTGCGAATACATTAGCGACCCCCACTGGGCCCCGAGGCCCCAACCCTTGCGTTACACGGTCACATACAAACAAATATTAAATGTTACGAATATTGTATAACGATATAAGATGGATTCCAGCCTATTGTTTTTATATAATTGAATTTGTTAATCTAATTAGAAATTATGGTAATGAGAACATGTGATTAGCATCATAATGTGTAATATAATGGAATACACCTCAAACTGGCGGACGTAATTGAATGCCACCAGCAAGCAGTCCGTAGAGCGAGTCAAAACAAAAAGCACTGTATAGGAGATAACCCTTGATGAAGTCGTCGCGATGTTTGAAATGTGTGTAATTAAAAGGCGACGAGGCGCGTCGCGGAGGGCCCTCGAGCCGCGCCGCCCGCCCTTGCCGCCCCAACCCCCAGTCTGCTCTCTGGTACACGTCACCGACTTGATTATGCAATTTGCTTTCCATTAACATGTCCCATTTTCTTCTGGAGTCGTAATTCAAACAAGCACACGTACAGACAGACACTTGTCAAAAATAATGATGAATTCCTGTTTTGATTTCTTAACTTCAATCAAAACAAACATAACTTTTGGAATATATTTATAAAGTTTTACTTAAGACAAATTAATGTACTATTTCATTTTATTACCATCAAGAGGAGTTGCCGATATCATAATTCCCATAAAAGCCATAACCATCATAAATCTATTTCAAAGTAGCAATCATAAACTAAAATGTGGTTTTCTATATAGCAAGTAAAATACGTGGGATAGAGGAGTCCACGTAGTGCATAAATCCTTGCCTCGCACGAACGTGTTAATAGACACTGAATGGCGAAGAGATCGTATCGGCGAGTTCCGTAGAAGGTCCGACGCACCTGTGCCCCGCCAGGCTCACGGACCTATACCCTGTACCCTGTAGCCTGTATGTGGTGGCGTTTTTGTCGCCTCTCATTGTGTCCCCTAAATCATATTCCTATTATGGCCAAGGAACCCTTTACGCGATTCTCCACGGCGAGTGCTCGCTGCTATTCACACATCGCCGGATTATTCACATTGTCTACACAGTGATTTATGTTTGAGGGACTGTAGCTAGTATCACTATCATTGTTATTGAACGCGACGAATGTTAGGATAAAAAAAATATTATCAGTAATCTTAACGAGTCAATTACCATGTTAAAATAAAGCTTACTATCTAAGAGCAAACAAGTAAAGTCACGAAATGGTAAATAGTTCAAATAATTTAGGTAGCTGACGGGTGTCACTTGTAAGCTATAGCTGATCTTACATCTTAGTCGCATATCCTCGGTGATGGATTGAAAAAACACTTACTATATATGCAGAGCGTATGCGAGGAGGTAACGGTGTGGAGGTTTCGAGAACTCATCAATATTTGATTTCATATTTGTGTTGTAGATGCGCAGACGCAGCCGCGGCCCGGCTTGCGGCTCGTACATACTATTGCTCAGATGAATAGTGTTTGTCAAACCAATCAACGATTGTCGGTATCGGTAAAGTCAATGCTGATATTTGATTTAATATTAGTAGAGTATTGTCCTGTGTTAGGGTTAACATTTATTAGTAGAAAACTTTCGACAAGTTTTGTAAACAAATCTTTTGAATTACATCGATAAGCCCGTTTTAAACTTTTACTAAAAATGTCTATCAAAATTATTTTTTATTTAATTTTTATGTAAAAAGGCTTTAAATTATATATTTTCTTTTCTAGCAAGGTTATTTTTATAAAACATGTATAGTACATTAGCAAACCAAAAATCAAATTAAAAACAATGTGATGTCACGTAACGTGTTTTTTTGTTGATCGAATAAAATTATGTAGATGATATGTTTAATCGAAGTCTGGAAAATTCAATTCAAAGCAAATGTATGAATAAATTCTAAAAGCTAACTGTAGTTTGATTTCTGAGAGAGTGTTGACACTGACCCATCTCGATCGGTACATGTCCGCCCGGTTACCTAATTATACGACTTTCATCTCTCTCACCTTTCTCTCGTCTCACCTTTTATATATTTACATTACTTCTTAAAAATTCTAAAAAAATCTTTCTTTTTGATTTTCTTCATAAAATTTATTAAATTATTTAACAAATTAAAATTTAATTTATACTTTGTATAATATCTTGTCAATGTTAAAATATTCTAATGGAAACATTTCATTACCACTCAGACATTTCAGAAAAAAATATAAAACGATCGATGTTTTCCAAATCCGTTGTTCTTTACAAACTTAATCAGATATTATAAAAATAATCATTTTTTTGAAGCTTCACCTTTTTCCCTGGACATAGAAGGGTAGGGGAAGAGGAAACGATACGTTAAGTCTCGATAATTTTCCTGACACTGTATCAACGCCGCTCTATGTCTACCATTTCCTTTGGAGACCGAACCTTCAACTATCCCATTGATAGCGTCTCAGAATAAGCACGTCACATCAGCCTTAATAATTATAAATCTGTGTTATTAAATAAATGAGCATCATATAGAAATCGGCAACATTTCGGGGAAGTATTGTCCTCAGGGGACCCTAGGATTTGGGGTCGACGCAAAAACGCGGTCCCGTTGTACCTGTTAGATTAATCGCGGGTACAAGGTGTACCATCTGATAGCGGCCGCTGTTTTTATTCCAAATACAATATAAACTGATTTTTTATTTCAACACTGGATTACACGAGATGAGTGTTTGTTTACGCGACGAAACACTGTTCAAATATCTGTTTTTTTTTTGGGTACACTTAAAAAAAATAGAATATTATTTCTTATTTTTCGTATCTTAACAATTTGTTCAATATATCAGGGTTATGTAGATCTTAATGTGATGTCATTTTATTATGATGAACTAGTTATAAAGTAAAATTTTGTCATACTGGATCATGCAATTATATAGATTGGTAAATACTACTTGATTTACTCATTTAAGAGAACTCTCTCAACAAAAATAATTCTATTTACAAAAAAAGAAATTACAAACATTTTGAACTATTCAAAATGCATTGAATATTATATTTCAGAAGAAATTAAGTCTTCGTGTCCGATTTGCAACTGGGAGAAAAAAATCGGAGATAAATAAATTATATTCACACTGTATCCCGCACACAACAGGATAAGCAGGGGGAACCTAGTGTGTAGACACTTCGATCCCTACTTTCCGCCGAATTCTAGAGGCATTGCGTGTTGAATGGCTGAACTCAACGCCGCGCTTTGCCTCGTCACCAGATGGAAGAAATGGATACATAAATTTAAATATTTCGTTAATTCGGAGGTAACTATCACGTTTTCAGAACGTTCTTGTTATCAAAACAAACTATCTTGTTATCAGAACGAGGAAATGAAAACAATTCATTCCTGTGAAGTTAAGTGGGAATCGAACCAACAACAACACAAGGAAAAGTGTTTACAGTCAGACGAGCTCGTGCAGTTCATACAAAAAAATCAATTCAAAGAATTTTTATTGTTCTTATACACGTACAATATTTAATAATTATCAAAGGTCGTTTCGTTTGGTCGCGTCGGTACCGCGGGACAATAGCTTCTGCGGGCTCCTTCAGCTTTACGAACGATTCCCAAAAAAAACACCATCGCAACTCTGACAGGAGCAATTCTTGAACTTCTTTAGATCGAGCGTGATATATGGCGGTCGGGACGATTTGATTTATATACCATTATTGTTCCTTGGAATTTAATAAAGTGACACTAGCGGTTTTTTGTTAATAGGTAGGTTCATAGGAATGCCCCATCGCTCTACTTCAACACGTGTTACTTTAAACCTTTGTTATTTTTTAGAACGCTACCTTACCTTGTTAGCTTTAATTAAAATTAATTAATTATACAATAAATGTCAATTTGGTGCAATTTAGCAGATTTTTTTTATAAATTTATACAGAAAACGCCTTATATTAAAAATATAATGCGCGCTTGACATTTAAGTCTTAAAACACTCGTCGTAATAGGATAATTGCCTCAACTGGCACGCTCGGAACGCCATAATAGAAAGAACAGAACAGAACAGGATATTTGTAATCCACTTTACCCATTTAACCAATATGAATTAATGAACATCCTATTTTTTCTTGTGTAAGACCGTATAAAAATGTATATACGTTAAGAATAACTTAGAGTATATCCGGATATTCATTAAAAAAATATGAATTGAATAGAATGGTTTTCCTTATTTAGGTAAGTAACTATATGTACATATGTCTATATTCCTAATATGGACAAATCTATAAAAACAGGCAGATGCCTCCACAGTCATTATAGAACGTAAAAACAAATACATAATATTTAGTTTACCGGTGCTGATACATTTTCTTATAGAGTTGTCGTGCAATAAAAGAAAATTAACAAATTATTACAGAAGCCAGCTGAAACTATTTAATTACAGTGAGACAGCGTTCGACTGTAAATTCAGAGAAATGTATACATTAAAATTATTTTCATTTGAGTAAAATATGCGCGGCGTTTAGTTCCGCCACCTGCACATCACGTAATGTATTGATTTTGGGCAGCCTTGACGCATAATTTGTCAATACGTTCTCAACTATTGCGAAATCGCGAAGCGTGCTTACGTTAATATAAAAATATTAGTAGGTATATATAAAATATTAGAGGGTATGAGTGAACAATCGACAATCGGAGTATAACAAAGGGTGGCGGCGCTTTGTCCCGGCCGGCCATAAGTTAGGTGCGCGTGCGCAACAAAACGATCACAATGCGCGGGCAATACGGTAGCGGCGGGGATTTGCATATCGCGCATCGCGGCTATCTGCGCGCGCCGGGGCCGGCGTGTAGGGCGGCCACTACTGAAAATTCTAGTTATAAACTTAATAAAATATAAGAATAATGAATAAAAGACATCAATAATAGTAAAGCTTATTATACTGTTCAAGAATATTTAGCGGATAAACATGTATGGAATTAATGACCATTGAATGTAATGCAGAACGGCTGCCAAAAAATGTAATAGATTGTACCATTGATTTTGAAAAGAGCAACTGTTGAGTTTCTTGCCGGCTCTTCTCAGCAGAACTGCCTTTCGAACCGGTGGTAGCATTTTGTTCATATGTTCATTCGACGATTCAAAAGTGCTTATAATAATTGCCTATTTGAATAAAGAATATTTTGAATTTGAATAATAATAGATGAAATATAAGTTAACATAAGTTAACATTTAAGTTATATTACCTTAGGAAGGATTTAGTAGCTTTGTTTAGCTAGTATCACAAAATACTTTGTAAAATTTGGTTAAGGATTCCGCACCTCAAAAGGAAAATAAGTTTGTTATCCGTCGGGGCGTCTGTCAAGATTATTTATAAAGATATCGCGTGGAGATGTAAAGCGTATTTTAACATGTAAAGCTGAAATTTTGCTGTGAGATATAAGCTTGGACATTATAAAGCACGTTTATTAAAGTGGCAACTATTTATTTAAAAAATTGGAATTCGCTAAAAATATGTTGATTCCGAATCAATAAATCTATGACAATTATTGAGAATAATGACAATAATCTGAAAGAAAAAAAAGAATTGAAATGAAATTCTTAGCTTCACGCTATATTCCTAGCAGAGTAGTCAGAAAGAACTGAGTGCCAAACGCTACGGTCTCTGCATGTCACTTGTCTTTCACCTTGTCCACTGTATTCAACCTCTTCGTACATGTCCTCCGGGACGTCCTCATGCTTTTTACGTGACCTTCCTCCAGTATCTTTGATACCGCGTCTTCGAAGGTTCCCAACCTCTTTTACTACTCACTTTTCCTTCAAAAATCTTTTTTGCTATTCTTTCATCACTTACAACACTACATTCATACTGTGAAAAGTATGTATTCCGTGGAGCGTACGCCTCTCTTCGTACTCGTCGTTTATTTATGGAAATGCATATAGAATTGGCAAAAATAAACGACTCACAATCGTTAGGATTTTTATTAATTCTGATTATGGGTAAATTATTTTTAAATTTTGATTGATTTTACTTTTATTGCCTAAATCAATAATAATAAATATTGAAACAAACAAACACACAAACATTTAAATTAATAATAAAAACTATCTCATACGTGGACAGCCCTGAACCATACGCTGTGTAATCTGTACAAAAACTTCTTCACCGAAAAATAATGCTGCTACATTACAAAGGGGCGAATATCGCATATTATTGTATTTTACATTTTCATACTTACCTACTGCGGTCAGTAGTAGTTTTGCACTCGCATAATACACGGCGACGTCTCCTTGGCCGCACTGATCTACGATTTATCGATTCTACTAGGTATACCTAATATATAAGGATATTTTACAACTTTGATTATATTTGTTTCTACTCGTATGTAATTTCAAATGATTATGTAATTTTAAATTAAAATAAATACGCGGCTTTACGTGTTTTCTCACAAAGCCAGATAGGCAGAGGGAACATGGTGTTAGACACTCCGATCCACTTTTTCCGTCAAATTGTCGAGAAAGTGCATGATGTGGCGGATTCATCGCCGCGCGTTGTCTATGAAAATATATCAGCTTCACGTTGTATCCCACACACAACATAGTAGGCAGAGGGAACCTAGTATTAAGACACTCCGTTGTTGAGTGGCGCAACTCAACGCCGCCCTTTGCCTCGATACTAGAGCGAAGTAATGGAAATATAAATTTAAATAAATATTTCATTTCCTCGAGTGGAGATCGAACCCACAAACAGTCGCGTTTCGGTCAAACCGACAGACGCTGTCTGCTTGTGCCTTGTGCCATGACGGCCTGCATAGCTACAAAAATTGTTTTTTTTTTTTTTTAGTGTCTTTTTGGACCGTAAATTTAATTTTTAATTGTTAATTAGCAACATATTCACTCTATGTTTCATATATAAGTGGAAACTTCATTGGCAGGTGGAATATGGATATGTATTATACTAAAAAGTATTGTAAATGCTGTTTGTTTCCCAATTTAAAATAAAAAAAATATAATGGTTTATAAAAGGGCTTAAGTCATGTTAATTGTTTATGTATACATAACATAATAATTGAGGCCACACATGGCACAGGGACACAAGTGTGCGACTGAAAATGAAATATTTAATATTTTCATTTCCTAGTTCCGCCTGAGAGTTCAACGTCGTAACTGATAAATTTTATCATAGATATTACTTAAAAAATTACAATTGTCACACACTTGTTTGCTATCTACCTAATAAATGATTGATTGATTTCTCGAAATATGGCGTTTCGAGCGTGCCAGTTGAGCACAATTCATTTCGCCAATGTCACGTTGTATGGAAAACACACGAAGGAAATTGACCGGTAATAAAAAAGATAAATATACACAATTATAGAATACATGTAAACAAAAGAGATCCTGTGTTAACTTTACCTAATAAATGACATATTATGTACGCATCAATCTCAATACGTTGTCAGGATCTGGCGCAGTCACGTGGTGCCACGTGAGCTATTAACATTCATTAGAATTGAGTGACAGCAGTCAACGAGGGGGGTACAATGCTCAGGCGCAAGGAATTTTCCACTATATCCACATATCACGATTAATTCTACTAAGTCCTTCAGCGACGCCCTATTTCTAGACACTTTAAATATTCAACGACAATATTGGTTGATATTTGTTTTTTTTTCTTTTCTCGTGCTGTCACGTTGACAGTGTTTGTAACTAGTGAATTCATTAAATGTACGTGTATAGGAAAAAAGGTATCTGATGGCCAAATAATGTATTTATTTATAAGTATACCCATTTTCAATTCAAATTGCGTAACCGTGACATTAGGACACGCTTACGGGCGAAAATAACAACTGTTAGAGGAAAAAGTAGATGGTAAAGTAATTATTGATTGTAAGAAACAACGTAATTATACATTTGTATTTATATTAAGTAAATAATAATATTTATAAAGGTTCACGCTGAGACGTCACGTTTGAGCTTTTTTTAAGTTAAGCTGCATAAATATTTAGATAGAACTTTTACATAAAAGTAATATAGCCCTTAAATATGCTTAGTTTTATGCGTTATACATAGCGGAGTGGCCAGAGAGAATGGAGCGCCAAACACTTCGGTCTCGGTCTCGGCCTCGGTTATATAAAGTCAAGTTCAAGGCAAAGGGAGCACCCAGGAGATCGGCTTTCTCTTTCGCCGTATGGACCAAGGAGTTAATTCCTGTACATAATGGCGGAAGTGAAGGCTGGCTAAAGTTGCCAAGTGCAGGCTGCACTGCCTTAAGAGGGCCAAAACTGATGTGTTCCGAGCGGGTAGCTCTCAAGCTTCTCAAAGGTTTAAGCGACATGCTCAAACCTTGCTCTGGCAATTTAACACTTAAAGTACTTTTACCTTTGACCTTAGTGACCAGTGCCCAGATTTGATATGCCTCGCGTTTGCTAAAGGCAGCAAGTTTGCAAGACTTATCAAACCAAGGCTGTGACTTACCACTATAGAGCTAAGAAAGTAAGATTCCATGCCTTGCAGAACCACATCATCAAAAGTAGTGGCACAGGTACTGAGATCATCAAAAGAGAAGCAAATCGTCCCCCAGGAACAATTTGATTTGGAGCCGGGGTATTGGAGATAGGCAGTGTCACTTGGTCGGACAATCTAAATCTCCGTCAGAAATAACAACCAGCCGTGCCGCCTCAAAAATATTGAATTGGAGTGTACACCCCTGAGTCCACGTCAAAAGTGGTAGGGGTTTCTGTGGAGCATACTTCTCATTTGCCTTGTTCAGAGCCTAGCACTATGCCCTCCCCAGAATTCGACGAGCAGCCTGTGTAGGAACTCAGGTAGGAATACTCTGGGGTAGTTTATCTCTCTGTTCCGCTATCTTATTCCAAGAAAGGGTACTGTTCTAAACCGAGATCATACGGAAAAGATATTTATAAGCTTGTTTTGCAAGTTTTTTTTACCTTCACGCTGTATCCCGCAGAAAGCAGGGTAGGCAAAGACCCTATCATAATCGTTATGACACTACCGAACCGCATTTTCCGCCTAATTCGACACACATTGCATGTTGATTAGCGGAACTCAACGCCGTTACCAGAGCTAGGAAATAAAAATATTAGATATTCCAATTCCTCGAGTTTAAATCACGACTTACAGTCGAACGCTTGCGCCCTTGCACTACGACGTGAGTGTGAAGCTTCAACAATTGTTTACTAGGTTTCCACCTACATATATAATCGTTATTATTAACCAACCGGCCGTATTAACTAACAACCAATTACAGGATACCTACATATATACATAAATTATGATAGGTATATAGATATGTTACACAATCAAGCAGGAATGCAACCAACCGCGTTTTTGTGTCATTTTAAATATGGCCGAAACAATTATTCTGCAGTTGACATTTGCGCCATACATATACTCGTATAGCAAGATGGAAGTCTGGATGTTAAGAATCCTTAGATCACTCCAATAATTATTTCCATAATTCAATTTCCAAGAAAAATTCAAGATGTTTGTTTAAATATAATTGTAAAAAACGAATAAAAAGATGCAGTCTTGGTTACAATATGTACTAAGCTCATTAATTAGCACTGCCCTTAAATATTTGTAAATATACACTAATTTACATTCAATGATAGAACCAGTAAACAAAATTAAATAAAGGTTAATTATATTTTACAAGCTGTAGTTATGAAAATTTACATTGTAATGGCAATTAATATGTAGATAATTTCTTTACATTTTGTATACCTATAATAGATAGACCGTACAACATTCACTATTGTATATGTATAATAAATATAAATTATATGTACATTTGTAAATTCTATTATTAAATTATTATAGCATGCAAGTATTTTACCGTTATAAAAGCGTTTATTGTACTTATTACATATTTTTATAGAAAGTTACTTTAATTATAGAGCTAAGTTAGGAGTTATTTAAGTGCGTGAACAATAAATAGTAAATATTTTCAAACGTTTATTACAATTTTTGTATCGTACATCTTTTACATTCTCACGGTATATTTGGCTGATAAAATTATCTATATATATATAAAAGGACTTGTCCTCACTGACTGAGGTAAGACGCACGCACAGCCGTAACCGCTGTGCGTAGAAACGTAAAATTTGGTCAAAAGTTTACTTTCGTAATCTGGACATCCACTAAGAAGGGATTTTGAAAAATTTTAACCCTAAAGGGGAAATGAATGAAATGAAAATAAAATAGGGGTGAAAAGGGCTGAAATAGAGGTTGAAAGTTTGTATGGAAAAAAATTTAAATCGGTACCGATTTTTATAAAATTTGAAATTTAGATTTTTAAAAATATTTAATTGAACACGTATTTCATCGTTTTCTAGAATTCTCCCCCTAAGGGTGCAAATAAGGGGTTGAAAGTGTGTATAATTTTTTTTTTAAATCGGCACCAATTTTTATAAAATTTGAAATTCAGACTCTTAAAAGTATTTAATTGAACACATGTTTCATGGTTTTCTAGATTTTTTCCCCTAAGGGTGCAAATAAGGGATGGAAAGTTTGTATGGAAAATCTTTAAATCGCCACCGATTTATATAAAATTTGAAATTTAGACTCTTAAAAATATTTCATTGAAAACATGTTTCGTGGTTTATTAGAATTCACCCCTAATTAAGCAAGCGAAGCTGCTTCCGCTAGTATTCTAATATAATTTCGGTTTATTTAATAATCCTCCTAACAAGGCTCGATGGTCGCAAAACATGTTTAAGAGTCCATTGTTCGTCAGAGTCAGAAAGTCCACGGTTGATTTATAGTGGCGAAGGCGTTTTTGCTTCATCACAAATAAACGATGACACCACATCGTCAAAACAGTCCTGGAGAGTGATCTCGAAATCCCGAAAACGGTGGACTCTAATGTTTTATTCAATTGATTTTATTAGCGAATAGTTTTTCAACGTCGGCCCAGCACGGCGGGGTCACGGCGCGAGTACCCACAGGCTACATACATACATATGTATGACTCTCTAATAAATTGGATGGAGCCATGTTTTTAGATTTCACTAAACGCGCCCCATATCGTATCGTTATTCGTTACCGCACTTTGGGACAAGTAGTTTTTTTATTGACGTGTCGGTCCTCTTGGCGTCTCGTCTCGTTGTCTCGCTGTCCATTCAATATGCTTTATAGTTTTTTGAACACGCTTTTGTACTATGTAGACGTTGACTGAAATGATAATATTACGGAATATTTTAATATTGACATTTGACTCTTGTTGCGATAATATTAAAAAATAAATATTTGGAAAAAAGATACAAATAAACCATTATTATATCGATTGTAAAAGTTAAACATAAATACTGGTAAACCCAGCGGTAATCCCAGCGCTATCTTATTATGCTGGTACTTCTGTAGAGTCTTGTTCTCATACATATATGGATAGAACGTGGACGTCTGCCACCTCAGCTCCGGGCTCCGTTAGTTACTTGTGTATTCTAATTACTTAGCCTTAGGCATCGATGCCTGCAATTATCTTGTTATGGAGATTAGTCACTTTGCATCTCGTACGCATTGATAATTTTATTAAATACTAGTACAGTACTTAATGCGGTGTGTGAATTCGTTTGAAGTTGAAGACTTAACTATCGTATGTTTGAGTCAATAGAAAAAAAGTTTTTATTAAACTATTTACATTCATTTTATCAAAGTGTAATTGTTTTCGCCGTTTTACATGCTCATAAAAGAAAATAACATAATTTTTTAAAATTATTGTTAATATTGTTTGTTCTAAGAGTTTACTATTATAGGAAACTCATGCTTTTATATTTTTTGTCTATTATGTGTATATATGTGTTATATACCACAAAAATCAATAGTACATTCCCAGCACCATATCTCACATACTCGTTCCCGCTCCGTAGGGCATAATCATTACCAAGTTTTTTATCAATACACTCGTAAATATAGATACTTCCAAAGTAGAACATTAGCGATCCGACCGGAAACAGCAATGCGACGCACGCGACCGACGCTTTTTGACTTTTTTACGACAAAAAAGTGCGGAAGTTATGTTTCAAGGGCATTACGCACACCTCATTAAGCAGCTCCTCTCAGTGGAAGGGCAACTGTATTTATTGCTGCACGCTTTGACAACCCTGGCTGGAGAGACACTGTGCTCTACGAAACACCCCAAAAATAAGAAACTATTGAAAAATCAGCTCTATTTCCTAAGTTTAAGGTAGTTTTTGCAATGTAGAGTGAGCTATGTAAAGATCATATTTGTCTAGGGCTGTCATCGGAAGAATTATCTTTCGGAAAGTAATACAGTCATTAGTTTATGACATCTTCATCTGTATCAGTCACGGCGTCCGCTCTAACGGGCGGGAAGTAGGGGCGAGGGCGGGCGGAGGGCGTGGGGCGGGGGCGGCGGGGTACGCTATGCAAACCATTTACTTCAGCTACAATTAATGGTGTAAATGATGTCGTGTGAAATTTGTTATAGCGTGTTCATTTACTATTCGTTTGAGAAATTTTATAGTTTCTTTATATTATTTATAAGTTTCCGTTGTAAGTCCGTTGGTTGATAGATTATGTAATAGATATTAATTGCAATTTTAATCCAAAACATGGAATAATGATAAACACTAAATGTTAGTGGTATTATCTACATTAAAAACATAATAAATACCATACCATACTCGTACTTTTTATAGTCTGAACTCTCCCAGTCCCAGTCAATCAAACAGTAAGCACTTAAGTTGTAGTTCGTGATCAAGTAACTTTATACTTGTAAAAGTAAATAAGTCGTAGATACGTTCTAAAATACCTTTAGATTCGTTTTATTTTAAAATAATATACATAAAACGTAGAATGAAATGACTTACCACTAGACTACCAGACTGCCTTCCACGCAAAGTGTGATATTGTGAAAAACATTTTTCATTTTTAAGATTCCGTACCTCAAAAAGTAAAAATGGAACCCTTTATAGGATCATGTTCTTGTTCGTCTGTCCGACTGTCAAGACTGTCGAGATCGCTTAGAGGTATCAACTTAAATTAATATCAAATATTCAGGTCTATAGTCCCTTGAAATACAGAAAAAATCTAGCTTCTAAATTAACGCAATCATCTTGTATCAAATTCGCTGCGTAATCAAAGCCTTATACAGTATTTCCTGTGGACCTACAGTTATTGGCACGAAGTAAGAATTTACAAAACAAATAAAGTTTGCCAACTTTTATGAATTCCTGTGTGTCCTGTTGAATTCTGTTGGTATTGCGTGTTGAGTGGCGGAATTCAACGCCGAGCGTTTGCCTCGACAGCAAAGCGAAGAAATGAAAATTGTAAATATTCCTTGGGAATTAAACCCACAACCTGTCGTGTTCATAGTCACAAGCTTCTGCCCCTGCGCTACGGCTGCCATCTAAAATAATTTCTTATATTCCGTCTTTTCCAATATTTAATTATATTATTATTTTTGATAAAAAACAATAAAAAATAATAATGAATATTTTCCTTGCTCTGCTTAGACAAAACACCACTCAAATTATTTGGGTCTTTCACGAGACATATGGAAAAAATCAATAATAAATTTACTTATAGATCATGCATAGGCAGTACATCATATTGAATATCAACTTTCAAAATTTATTTTTACTGCCATCTAGCGGATTAGTTTTAAACTAACTACAAGAACTTTACTGCAAGCAGTTGTCAATTCTTAAACTCAGTCAATTTGTTGTAACAAAAGCTCTCAGTAGTTTTAAAATACACCGGCAGATGTCGTCGCATATAAAAAATCGCTTGAAGCAATAAGTTTTATATCGTTAATGTTAAAATATTTCAATTTAATTAAATAAAATATATGAATTATTATTGTATAATTTATACACATAATGTTTATTGCGCCGTACATTAAAATTAAAATGGCATATACTAGATAAAAAAACAAAATAAAAATCATATACTGACAAGGTTGTTAGGCGGAACCATAGCAACTTATAATAGTCGTTTGTTATTTTGTCATAAACAATCGCGAGGACACTGACCATTGAGGGTCGATATCGAGAGATAGCATCGACCTATAGCTATGACGTATGGAGATTCCATATTCGAACGCGTTACAGTCAGGCGTAGTAATAGCGAGACGTCGCGTGACGCGTGCTGTGTTAAGCTGCTTCGAGCTGTTCCGTGCTGGTAGCAGCTGTGAGTGAGCTGTGCATGTGCTGCGTGCTGGCAGCGGTGTGCGAGGCGCTGTGCTTGCGGGCGCTGGTGTCGCCGGATGAGCGTGTCGGTGCGCGCGGTGCTGGTGGAGGGCCCGCCGCGCCAGAAGGGGCCCTACACGTACGTTAGTACGCCGCGTGCGTTGTACAATAATGCCAAACTCAGGAGAGATCCATCATGGTAAGTAATAAATACCCAACTTATCCATAAATATATTCATTCTTTCAAGTCATCTATACGTCAAAATATTTTATTAAATACACATGTAAATTGGAAAAAGCAAAAAAATGTTCCAAAATAAATTGTTAATTGACGTAAGTATTGGCCGAACGAAATTGTCATAATCATTATTAATTATGCTTTATTCTATAGTATCATTATTATATAGACGTCTGATTTATATAAGATCTTGGGATCTACATCTTTAACTTAAATAAAAGCATATAGTAAAACAATGACGAAATACAGATAATTCCCAGGAACCTAGAATAATAATGAGTCAACAGGATTGCACGTCGCGACTGTCAAGTGTCACGAATGTCACATTTCTATTTACTCGCATGCATACATAATTAATAGATACTAAATGGGTGTAGGTACCTACTGTAGGTGCATTCAATTACACTGATTCATTCCTCAAGTTACAATCTAAAAATATATACATCCTCATCGTATCATTCTGTATCCTACATACATATACCTAAATAAATGTTATAAACAAACCTACGAATATATTCTTATTGATATCCCAATCACCTATTTAGCATTTACGTACCTTCCTTTTTTTTAATAAAAAATCATATTGTCATAGAAATCGTTGAAACATTAAAAGTAAAAGTTTTCATTTTCATTTTCCAAATTCATTTCCTCAATAGCTGATGTCTGCTTACTCGTTACTACGTACTTACATGTAAGCAGGTGTAGGCATAAGTAAACAACCACAAGTTCTGTAACCACAAGTTCATAATTGTCTCATATTACAATAACAATATTATTTTCTATTCCTACAATTACATTTTCTTGTTAACATACAATTGTAGAAGTATACGTTCAGTTAATACTTTTACAATTATCTTTCCATAATATTCCTAAACCAACTCAATACTATTTATAATAATATTTAATTTACATTAAAATTGCAGGCGTTTGTGTGCAATTTAATTGTAAGTAAAAACCAGGAAATGAAAATAGTAAATATTTTATACCTCAAGTGGGAATCGAACTTACAACCTGTCGCGATTAGAGTCACACCCCTGCACCACGATTGGTCTCGGGTGGTGTGAGAAGTCGCGTGCTGAACGCGGTCACTGCGGTCCCACCAGCGTCCTACGATGTCGGTCCGTAGACGATACTATCGCAAGGTTACGTTATATCTGATGATTTATATTCGACTCACGAAACTTAAAACGCAAGAACAGTTACTTTTTAAAATAAAATTTGCTTTTACATAAAAAAAAATACATTTATTTTTATAAAGAGTCACGCTAACTTTGCTTTTCAACGATTTTAAATTATATTCTACCTTCTTTGGCTAGACTAAAGAAATATTCTATGTTATCTTACTTTAAGTTGTTGGTTCTAAAAAAAATAATTATATTAGATCAAAAATTCCAGCCTTCAATTATACTAAATCTTGCCGTAAATATTGTTACAAGCTCCAAATTATCAAGGCGCTTACAAAAAGCCTTACTCTCTTAAACTGACCATAAATTATAATCCAGTGGATTACGATCAGGACTAGAAGACGGCCAGTCTTCAGCTCTCGTTAAATATTACACAAAGAAAGTTATCATGTTATACCTATGTATAATATGTATAAATTACGTATTTTAGGTTCGTAGAATTTGACTATTTAACGTTAGAGCTTCGCGTGAAAGATCGAACGCCGTGATAAAGACTTAGATGAAATGTTGCTATTAGTTTTACAGAAGAGCATTGCCCTTAACCTTGGATCGCAAAAGCAAAGAAAAGACTGCGTGGTCACCGTCGACTTGGTAACCAACGCTACTTGTGTTTTCCGGCTCTACCCTACATTAATTTTTATATTTTATTTTTTAGCATCATTTCATCTTTGTTTTATGAAATATTTAATTTTAAAAAATATAAGCGATAGACGAGAAGCAAGACTTCAATTATTGTAATACGTAATGGAATAGTTTAGGCTCTTATTATTTTTTAACTTACCGCCTTTAACAGGATATCTGGAGGGTACTTGGGACCTTACTATTAAGGCACTCGGTCTCCATTAAGACGCGTTTTGCTTTAATGCACAATGTTTAATGTTTGAACAACATATAAAATGTTATATATTTAATAAGCAATTAGCAAATTGTTGTTATAAGTATATTTAAAGAAACCTCTGAGAAATTATATCCATGCGTATTTTTCTATATATAATAATACTTATCGCTACAACGCAGCACTTTCATATACAGTAGTAGTATAATAACGTTTTTCTTAATTACAATTTGAACAAATACGTAAAAAAGCCTTTCTATATTATTAGAGGTAATAACGCGTTGTAATCTACGATCAGATCGTAAGAAAAGGGAGTAGGTAGAGTCCTGCCGCGTCGGCTGCGTAGTGACGCACGTCCGGTCTCCTTGGGAAATATTAAGGTTTAGTAGCAAAGGTCAACTTCTCGCTAGTTTTACATGCTACTTGGAGGACATTATAATTTATTGTTATATAATTGTATTATATTGAAACAATGTGATGCTTTTACCCTAAAGTATTATATAAGAGTTGACAATTTTAGCGTTATTTTTGTTTATATTTTCCAAATAAAATAATATTTTCTGATGCCGATTGAACGAGGCCAGTCGTAGCGCAGGGGCACAAGAGTGCGACTGTAAACAGGACTGTAAACGGGTGTGGGTTCAATTCCCATTCGAGGAAATGAAATGGTTCATGATAGGTTTCCTATGTCTATTTAGCTTCTTTTAGAGCTAAAAAAATAATTCTTCTACAATGAATGATCGATAAATGACCTCAATCGTCACTGTTTATCGACTAAACAATATAATAATTTCCGAATCATAGATTACTTACTAAGCTATTATCTATCTGCTTATCTGCGTAAGGCTCGCGCTCGCGGCCTCAGCAGCCTCACCTACCTTTTGTTTTGTTTACTAATAGCGATTAGTTCGCGACGCTACGTCGACGAGCGCGCCCGTTGTTGTTATAGATTTATTTTTTAAATATTCCCTACTATTCACATAAAGAATTAAATGTGTTCTCAAACTTTTATGTTATTCTCCAAAAAATATTTATAATTATTAACTTAAAACGATATATTGTGTAAAACATAAATACAGCAGTTAATTACTGGTGTTACCTCTTAAACTAAAGAAAATCAAGCAAAAACGTGCATTAGTCACTAATTTTCTTATATATGTATATCTATGCACCATACATTGCTCAACTAAATCTATAAGTTCGAAGTAAGTTATCAACTCCGGCACCCCAGTGTTTACCGCCTTGCGCCCACGTGGGCGCTTGCGCGACGGTATACGTGCCGCATTAGTGCGCCGCTCGGAACTGAACGCCGTAAGCGACACGCGTGGCCGCGGCGGATACGTCTGTCAGTGCCGCGCGCTGACCACCGGCGACCACCGGCGGCCACAGGCGGCCACCGGCGCCGCCGTGACTCAGCGGCAGTGATGCTCGACGTCCCTTCCGAGGCGAATGCCTTCACCGTTATCAACGCCGAGGCGGCGCGGCGCGGCGGCGGGCCCGTGCTAGCGCGCGTAAACGTCGTGAAGCCGTTGCAGCGCGATGACGGCCGCACGCACCTCCCGAGCGCCGCTAAGGACCAGATGACGGAAAAGATGGTGGCCGCCGTCGCACCCATGACCATTCTCGACCCTAAGTTCACGCGGGCTCTCGATTTCAAGCTGCGCCGGTTAAAGGAAAAAGAAATCTTGGAAGCCAACCTGCGCCGCCCCACTCGCAACCGACGCAGACCCGGGGCGCTCGCCACCTCTAATCCCAACCTCAGCTGGAAGGATAGCACCCCCCCGAAGAGGACGATGAGTCAATCTCAGCCGCGAATAGACACAATACCTGACGATGATGAACAAGGCAAGATTGTTACAAAACCTGACAAATCTCCAAATATAAATAAAAGTCGAAGTAAAGCCTCGGGAGTAAGTGATACGGAAAAGCCACGTTTTATAACTACCGTAAAATCAGGGCAGTTTTTGTTGCCACCGCCGGACGTCGCGTGCCTTCTCGGATTGGACACATTGTACCCGTCTCAAGAGAGGGAGAAAATAGTTTACTCATATTCAAGTAAACCTAAAGCCGTGTCAAACAAATCGAAGCGTTCAATTCCAGATAAAAAGACTGAAATCATCCCCAATGGAGCGCCACCCGGCGCCGCGACCGCGGGTCGGGCACATGCCGGGGAACTGTTCGGAGGTGTCCGAAGCTTAATAGCAGGAGTTGCTGGTGTCAAGCATCTACTCGACCAGCACGACCATGCGTTAGTTTATTACCACGTTTTTTAACCTATCTATTTAAAAGCTAAATCTAGTGCCGAATAGTTTTATTCGTAATGCATTCTATTCAGAGATATCGTGCATAATGCACACGTTATCGTTGGTATCGATTACAGTCGCTACACTATATGGTGTGAATCATGGACAATAATAATATTTAGAATCTTATCATATTATTAGCTCGATGTAAAAAACTTTTTATCATACTTCATTAATATGATAAAAATATTACGACCCCATTTTAAAATACCTGGTCTAGAAATGTTATCCAATTTTATGAATATCACAACGCTAAGTAGAGAGGTCAGGCTATTATTAGGGGTCGCCGGCGGCCCACTTCCGCCCGCCGCCGGCCGACAGGTCACTACCCCTGCAAACCTTACATATCTTATCATTCAAGAAAACTTACAGCTCGTTTTATTAAACTACATACATAATTAATCACAAAATAAATTTAAAAATTTGAAAAGCACTCTAAATAGTATTTCTTAGCAGGGATGTGAAGTTATATAGTACCATTGACCCTGTTGAAACGTATGCGTATGAAACGTATGCAATTTTTTTTAAATCAAGGCAAATAGCGAATCAAGATTTTATAAGTCATACTGATTGAATTGTACATACAGTTACAGGTAAAGCTAACAAAACTTTATTAAATTGTCCATACTTTAATTATGGTTCAACATTTTAACTAAATTCAAATATCTTAATTGTTTTTAAATTAACGTTTTATCCATTTCCTATTTTTTTTTATATATTTTAAAATTAAAATAGTCTAATATTGTCAAACTGTTTACCCGCAGCGGCAGCGTGGCGCCGGCGGGACATGCCAACCTGATGCACGACAAGCGCGTGGTGCGCGGGAGCACCTTCACCGCGCACCCGCAAGCCTCGGTAAGTGGTCCATCTCACATAATAAGCGTATCCAAACTATACGTTTATGAGCAGGGTAGGCAGAGAGAATTTAGTATTAAGACAATCCGCCCCCCACTTTTCGCCGAGTTGAACGCCGTCGAATTGAACGCCGCACCTTACCACGACACCAGAGGGAAGAAATGAAAATATTAAATATTTCATTTCCTCGAGTGGGAATTGAACCCACATTGAAACCTGTCGCGTTTACAGTCACATGCTTGTGCCCCAGTGCCCCATGACTGGCCACTTAATTTTAATCACCTATTTTATTTCGAATAAACTCCTTCACTGGTAAAAATAATAACCCTATTGACACCATCGAGACGTTGGTTTTTTTTTCTACAAATTTGATGAGCTTATCTCAATACAAAAAAAAACCACAATATTCACCAATATCTCGAATATGGCGATGAAAAAAATATATGACAGTATGAAATGTTTTATCCTACAATGGAAATATTATGCATGATAAAATTATTACAGCGGCACGTGAAAAGGTACTTAGGTTCGTATATAAAATATATATTGAAATCTGATACTTGCCTTTATGTTTAGCTCAACCGCATGGTGATCTATATAATTATCTACTGTTCTACAATATTTGTATGTCCTTAAAGTTTTTACTTATTATTTATTTTAAGTGTCTCTACATATTTATATACACTCTCTACATATACTTTAACTACTTTAATTCATATTTTCCTTGATGATCTGCAAAACAGTATATTCTGTATGGACACCAGTCTCACACATGAGCTTTTTAATGTTCGTCACTGGTGTTTTCTAATATATTTATTAAGACCAAACTTTATAGGAAGCTAAAATCTATGTTAATCTAGAATTATTGAAATTTTAAAAACGAATGTACTACTTTTTACCCTATACATTCTTTATATAATTGTATTAACGACTAACGTACATATATAGCAAGTAGCGAGCAGGGCCCAGGCAGGCAGGGCAGGCAAGTATTCGATCGCCGGCCGCCGTAATCCGATATTCATAGTGGCTAACGAGTAACGAGTGCGGTCAACGTCTCTGCCCTGGAACTTGGAACTGGGCCAATTAAATACCACTCCACTTTGTTTCTTCAAACTAAATATTTTTATGTCCCCCATATTTGTAGACTGGTCCGATTTCCCTGGGTGGGCGATGTTTTTAATGATTATAGATGTATAAGTGAACCTAATATGTATGAATTGCGTTTTAATGGAAAATTAAAATGTAAATAAAAATGCTTTTTTAGAAAACGTAATATATAATAATTTAGAACGTAAACGAAACCGTCTCATCACGCTGGCTGGCACGTATGACTTAGTGGTTATGACCACTTGGACGGTTTCCAAGCGCGACGGGTTCAAATCCCGGTAGTTCAAAACTCTATTCTCGATTCTCTATTCTATACCAATTTAACTATTTATATTTTGAAAAGTATATAATAAATGGTATACATACAAGGTTATAGATAAATATTTTTAAATAATTAGAGGAAAAGACAAATATCAATTTTTAATTACTAGAACCACTAACCAGTGATCTAGCGATAAGTTTGTTTAAAAGAACCTTAACCTTGCATTTGATTAACAGTTCACGCGGCGTTTTAATTAGAGCTTTTACTGCAAAATTACGAGTAAGCCGCGCTCTGTAGGTCGAGGAAAGACAAATACTCAAATAGGCAGGTGTCTGTCGTCAGCTGCAATTACTGTGTAAACAATAGCATCGAACCATTCGCCGATGCCACCAGCAATTACCACTGATACCATTATAGGTACTTTGTAAGTTGTCTATTATATATGGCAGTTATATGGAATTGATATCTTGATATTGACTCATAGTACTTGGTGCTCGTAGTGCTGTGGTATATATTAAAACGAGCGCCGATACATTACGAAGATTGCATTTTTATGTGTGTTTATTTTTACTTGAGCCCGTCGTGGCGCAGCGGCACAAGGGTGTGACTGTAACGCGACGGTTGGGGGTTCGATCCCCGCTCGAAGAAATGAAATATTTATTTCAACATTTGTATTTTCATTTCATCGCTCTGGAGTCGAGGCAAAGAGCGCCGTTGCGTTCCGCCACTTAACACGCAATGCCTGAAGAATTCGGCGGAAAGTGGGGAACGGAGTGTCTTAACACTAGGTTATCTCTACCTAGCCTGCTGTGTGCGGGATACAGCGTGAACTTGATTTAATTTTTAATTTTACATTTAACTTTTAACCGAGACTAGCATTTCTAATTCTATAATTGCAACTTTGTGGACTTGTCGCTGTTATAGAGTTGCTAAGTAACTAATTCGATATGTACAGTAAAATAATGACGCACAGTTATTCGACATATGCAAATATCTGTAACCGATACGTCGCGAATATGTATGGTAGCAAGTAGAATGCGGGGCGGTCGTGGGTTCGATGCGGGCCGCGATCGATATTGAACTAGATATTATAATACTGTGCTATATTCACGAATGAAATATCTATTGTGTATAATGTTTTAAATGTAGCTATCTAGTTTTATTTTAAGTTATTTTGAAATTGTGACATTTTAAAGAGTTACAATGAAAATAACTGTTAACATCTTTTTTTTTGACCTGGAAGATAAAAATCTTCTTCTTTCAATGCCCATAATTAACATTACCCGCCGTCGTCAAGCCTAAGCTAAGATTTATATAATAACTTAAAGAAAAAATGATTAATATTAAAGACACATCTCAAATATGTCGCGTTGGTGTCAATTAATTATTTCTACAAATATTAAAGGTTGTTTCTGAGCGAATTTACATTTCATTTTATGCACTTATATATTTATATACAAAACTAAGTATGTATATCATTATCCAGGGTGATGGGTTAGAGAGTGGAGCAGCCCGCGCGGCGCGCACCCGCCGGCGGGCGCTGGCGCGGCGGGCGGCGTTGGCGCGCCTGCGTCCCGGCACGCCGCCGCCCGCGCCCGGCCGCCGGCACCATCCTATACAGACCGAGTACTACTTGGAGGAGGTATAATTGTTTTTTTTTTTTCACCGACTTCGAAAAACGGAGGTAATGAGTTTGGTCTAGTAGTCTAGTCTAAATAACAAAATATCCGTGAAAATCAATTATTTTCAGCAGTTGACTATTTTAATGTAAGTACTCGAACATCATACTGCAAGTACCTATTACAACGAGAAAATGTTTGTAGTGCTAAATGTGTGTCTGTAATGTTAAACGTGTTCAAATAAAAAGTAAAGATTATTTACAAAAATTATTATTGGTTAAAATTGGTTCCATAATCAACTCAAAGATCTACTTGTACATTTTATTTGCAGTTATTCGACAAAGGCGTGGAGCTGGAGGTGGGCGTCCAGACGGACCTGTTCGCGGACCGCCCCGCCACGCCCGTGTACGTGCCCGCCAAGACCGGCGCCGACGCGCACACGCAGATATACCCCGGTGATGTAAGATGTCTTCCTTTTCCTCACAATATACCTAAGGGCAGTTAAGGCAGTAAACTCATAAGAGTTAAGATGGTAATTGCCCTAATAATAGATATAGCAATTACTAATATACCTAGGGCTATTTAAATAAAAACAAAAAATATACAAAACTAAAATGGTAATGGTATCAGGTATGAAAATAAAGGACATAATTAATTTTAACAAAAAAATCGGACAGTATCTACTATAAAATACTTTGTAACTAGAAAATAAAAATTAAATGTTAACTAGATACCTACTACAAACATTACTACATTTTTGAAAGATAATGTAGAAATATACATGTACCTACATTTATACATACAGTAAATAGTAAACAAAATTAGTACAACAGTTGTAATACATTCCAGCTGTTCGACTTTGACCTAGAAGTCCAACCTATCCTGGAAGTACTAGTGGGTAAGACGGCGGAGCAGGCCCTGGCGGAGGTGGCGCAGGAGGAGGAGCTGGCCGCACTGCGACAGCAGCAACGCCGCTACCGTGAGCTCCGCGACGCCGAGCTCGCCGAGAGGCAGCGGCTCGCTAAGCAGGACGAGAGGTTGATGCAGGAGAAGGTAGTGTGCCAATACTTCAGTATTTTTTAACTAGATCTGTCAGTATTACTGGCATAGACGTATAAAAAGATAACAAGACAGACAGCATATTGTTCAATAGAAATGAAAACAATAACCATAATTTCAAAAGCATCAGTCGTGGCGCAGAGGCCCGAGACATAGAGCGTGCGAGTGTAAACGTAACAGTTTGTGGGTTCGATTTCCAGTCTAATCTACCAGAAATAAAAAACCACTAACTATTAGGCATATTATGTACAATTATACATAAAATATCACAAGTATTTATTTGCGTGATCGTGGCTAGGAACGTCGCGTGACGGAGGCGCGGGCGGCGCGCACGGCGGCGCAGGAGGCGCGGACGCGCGTGGCGGGCGCGGCGCTGGTGCAGGGCTACGTGGCGGAGCTGCTGCCCGCCGTGCTGGCCGGCCTGCGCGACTCGGGCCACCTGCTGCGCCGCGTGCGCCGCGGCGTCGACGACGAGGCCGTGCCCTGGCTGGTGCAGGAGGTCGCGCAGGAGATCGAGTCTATTATTACCAGTCGGGACGTTATCGCCGGTACGACACTTGTAAAGCTTATCAAGTATCATTCATTAATTCATTATTGTTGGTAGCGAGCCTGCGCTGCGTTTTTTTAGCGTGAACCTAAAAAAATGAAAACAATTATTACTTGCATGAAAACTGTACAGAGATCGTACGCGATGTGCTGGAGGCGCGAGCGGAGCTATACGCCGCGGCGGGGGAGAACCTCGCGAAGAGGGAGTCGCCGCCGGAGTCCATCACGCCCGCCTCCATACCTACTGAGGAAGAAGAAGGTACGAACACAAAAAAATTAGCAACTTATAGTTATTGTTACATCAAAGATTGACACATTAAACTCTGCATTAATTAATAGTTTTCTAAATCTGTATGTAACGTTACTATAATAAACAGAACGAACCCCCAACCAGTCACAAGTGTATGCCGGTGCGGTGCGCGGCGCCCGCAAGCCTGCAACAAGTGCGACCGCGCGCATTGGTCACGCGCGCGTGTACCCAGTGAATGCACTCATTACAGCGATATGCCATCCCTATTAGCTCTCCGACCTTGCCAAACAATAACAATCTGTCGGCACTCCTCGCTTATACCATAACGTCGCTAAACGCCGCTACAGCAAAAATGAGTCTTGTATGGACGGCGTTAACTGCTAGTGTAGCGGAGTGACGGCCGCAGGTGCAGAGCGATGGGGGCCTGGCACAATGCCGGGTTGCGGTCGCGGACGATTACCATTGATACGCTATGATGACATTATAATATCGTTTTGATATATCCGCCCTCGCCGTACAGTGCTGTGTGGGCACACGTGCGCCCGCTTCGACGTTGTGCAAATTTTAAACTAATTCATTTGGACGTTTATTCGAGAAAACAGCTATTATAACACGTACTTATTGATGGCTATGTGTACTTGAATGCGGTTGTAAAAGGTTCATTGTTGTTTTTTTTTAGTCGCCTCTCCATTGGATTAGCACTTTTAAATCCTTTTTTGTATAGAGAATTATTGTAAGTTCTTAATTGCAATGACAGCGAAAATGTTTAACTACTAAATAGTATATATAAAGCCTATATAATGAAGGTGCATAAAGGATCGATTAGATCTAAAAGAAACAAATGAAACCAAAAACTATTCATGATCTACTGGTTAAAATTTTAAAATTCTCCAAATCCCATCTAACTATTATGAATCTTTTTAATATAACCACTATAGCTATAAAGTGGTATTTAATGTGACCAGACCGTCCCATTTTGAAGGCACCGTCGCGTTTTTTGCTTTTGTGTCCCGGGGTCCCCCAAGGACGTCATCAAAAGTCCCGTTTTTCGAAATGGTACGAATATTTGGTCGGTCGAATCACGGCAGAGTAGAACTAAAGCTCCCAAAAAATCCTAAAGCATAGTACTTACCAATATGAAAATAATTAAATGGTTTTGAAGCCAAATGTTATTTTTAAAAACGATAGATAAAAAATAAATCATATTGCTAATTAACCAAAAAAAACCGATGTCCCATTTTGAGCAGGTAAAAAAAATGGTAACGTTAGTCACACTGCATACACATATATTTAGTTATTTCGACGGCGACGTAGCTGCGTATGCAAAATATAGTAAAATATAAAGCTAAAAAAGTTTTGAAATTACATAAAATGTCATTTAGAACTTAGAATCCAAAATAACTAAATAAGCTTAGTATCACACGTGTGTGTAAAATCTCACAAGTCACAAATCCCTATAAATTTTGTGGTTAATTGAATTCAATGAAATTGTGATCGATGATGGAGAGATGGAGATCGTATCTAAGATAAACGTAAACATTGGCACGAGCTTTCGTTAAATGAATTAAATAATGCCCCTAGCAGATTTTATTGCGCACGTGCGGCTGCGGAGAGTGCAGTCACCGACGCGACGGCGACGTCCTGCTAATACTCTAACTATGATAAGATCTCGCAGACGATAATGCAGATTTATCAATAAATAAACTCTAGTAAACATTGTATAAATTAAATTTTTACCTATTTTCTTTTTAACATATTCCTTTATAGAAACCTTGAATAGCCACTATTTGTGATCGTAGCAGTATGTATCTGCTTATTTAGTACCTGCCTACATTGCAATTAATAAGAACCTACCATGCAAAATATTTTTTATGGATTTGGTCGCAAGCTGATGCCCCTGCGCCATGTATGTTGAACCACTAGCATCTACACATATAGAATTAAATAAATTTATTATTTAAATATACTCCAGTAAATAGTAAACACAGGCGGTGAGACCGATCACAATGGCCGCGCTTATCTCACATCTCGTCGCGCTGCAACAGCGCTAATGCGTTAAGCATATTGCGACACCTGACTGCTCTCGCGACGCCGCGGGATATACCAATAAACGTTACAGACCCTTAATAGCAATTGTATTTAAATATAGTAATAATGCTGCCTCAGCGATGTGTAAATGTTGTATATCTATAATTGATTATAAGCGATGGCTGCAGGTTCAAATATTTAAGTAATATTTTTCGTTTAGTTGATCCAAAAGTACTTATTTCTAGTGCACTTAATATCAAAAATAATATGTCTTCTATTCGCTCAGTAAAAAAAGAAAACCAGAGCTGTCGACTTGCAGACTTGCAGAGTCCTGGGGGGGGGGGGGGTCCTGTTGACCACATTCCAATTGCACGCTGTCCCAAGGGGTTGTTGGGAAGTGTAGAAAAGATGTACTTAAATATAATTGTTAGGAGACTATGTAGAAAAATAAGTTATTACTTTTACTTTGTATTGATTATTAATTCATTGTGTTAATTAATTTTCATATTTCGTATGTAGAGATCGTTGTGGAGGTGGATCTCTCAACCGTTTGATGGTTCATCATCTTCCTCCTCCTCCTCCTCCTCCTCATAATCAAAGCATCGATATATCGGTTCATATATTTTAATATCCAATTAGTTCAAAAGCCAATATGTAATTACAACCAGAGTCGCTGTCGTATGTCACTCTACTGAGTCAATATTGTCGCTGCACTCGCGCACATTAGCGACTCTCTCAAATAATTATTATATACAAGAGTCGCCCTCCGCAACACTATCTGTACACTCATCTCCCGCACGCGGAAACACGCGGATTTAATTGAAATGCACTGCATTTCTAGTGTCGATACTATAGACCTTATTTCTATTAGCGTGAAGGCCAACCCGCGACACCCGCTGTCGTGCGAGTACGGCGCGTGTTTGTGCAGCTGTGGCCTTACATCCATATAATGTAATGTATGAAGCTTAAACGATACAATTTGGACCACTTTATAAAAATACAAGTCACAAAGCACCACTGTTACGGATAGATTTTAAACCCTTCTTGATCTCCCTTTGATTTAATTATAATGAAAATAGTATATACGTGTAATAATTACACACATTAGGTACCTACTGCCTATTTCAAATAATTCGGTAAATATTGCAAAAATATTTAATAAACTATGCAAGGTGTATTTTTTAATGCTTTTGAACTTTTAACACTAATACTCCTACTAGTATTACTAATATTCGCGTTTTCAATATTCACGGGTTAAAGTATGGCTAAAAATTTCTTATCTATATATATAAAAGGACTTGTATTATATATTTAAGATTTGCTTAAAATTCACGAAGAAGATTAACTGAAGTCAACTTGAAAGAAATGTCAGATCCGCACTCGTGAAATGCACCTAATACCTGCGAAGCTTTTACTATATTTGAAATTTAAATAAAATTAAATTTCTTCTATATACTCTTGTGCTTAGATATTTTATAGAGCCTTCTGCTATCTGCACTCTGCTGTCGATGAAGCCTTATAATTACATTCTTATCGTGCTACGTCGAAATTCTTATTTATAGATTGAAATCTTATTATTATAGGCATATTTATAAGTTAATTTAGAAAGCTTTAATATCCAAAAGGATAAGATAGTATAGGATACAGCAGAGGATGCTATGTTCATCCATGATCTTATAATATTTTTAATTCAATCGGATCAGAAAAAAACGCTCTGAAAACTACAGCGAAATTATAAAATATAACAAATTAAAAACCAATTTATTTTTTCCTCTATAATCACATAAAGAACGTTACAATTATTAAATCTTATTAAACTGTTGATCTGCAACCGATGAGGAATGTGCCGACTTAGAGCACTGTAGGCAGTAAGAACATGTACCCCCTCTAGTGGGGATCCAATCCACTACCAACGCGTTGACATTAAAACGCTGTCCTACTGAGCCAGTGCGGCCTCAAATCTGTAATAATCTGTTTAAATTTAAATACTTTCCTATTGTCCGCAAATTACTATATCTATTGTACAAACACCCCGTATACACCATGCACCCTGCGCCATGCACCCGGACTGCGGGGTGGGGAGTTGTGGACACTTGCGGCGATCACGGCGGATTATGTTGAGTGAAGGCGAGTGAGTGAGTGAGTGTTCACTTGCAGAGAGCGTTGTTGCGAACAATTAATTGGAGTACAGCTGTTTATTCAGTTATATTATATGTTGTTAATATATTTTTAATAATTTTGTTTGAATAGATTGACTATTTATTTAAAATTTAATTCTTATTTTTATAGAAAGTGTCATGTATTATTATGTGCCATTAGTTTTAGTAATCGCGTTAAAGCGCGCCTTTAAGTATTGCCACACAAAATGCAATTTGTCTCGACAATTAAAAGTAAAAGTCAAAGAGTAACAAACACAATTTCTTAACACTAGGTCCTCTATGCCTACCAGGGTGAGCATAGGGAACCTACCTACCCACCAGTCGAGAGAGTGAAGGTACCTTAGTAGGTACCTATATTATCCTTACAATAGTAACGAGATTAAAACGCTGTCTCAATTAAATTGTCTTTTGAACTTTTACTCAACCTTTTGTACCAATATCGAACATCCACATCTACCTTACGTGATTTATTATTTTTTCAGAGCCAGAAGTATAAAGAAATATTTTTGGAAACAGAACAAAATTCATCGTATTACGACATACGACATACAGCCGGAGACAGCTGCAGGAAGCAGATTATACTTCGATTCAAAATTATTAAAAAACTATATTTATAACACTTTTTTGGAAATATTGTAAATTTAACATTGTAATGCTTATATTATTTAGAAAGTTGACGCACGGTTACGTACGTAAATAAATATTATAACACCCAGGATCTACTCACCGCCCTGTCTCTATCAAATACTTAAGTAATTTTATATAATTTATTATATAATGTATAGGTACTTACGAGTTACTAGTGGTACCTGTAAATACAAGGAATATACTTTATTTTATCAATTTTAAAAATGTGTCTAGGTCTTTCTGAATTCTATTAAAATGTAGGTACAGATTCATGTTATTATACCTATTAAAGGATAATAAACACACTGAACTTCAACTTCATTATTTTTAGTAATTTATTCATTCATATCATTATTACATTTACATTTTATTTAATATTGTTGTGTTTCTTTATATTTTATATACATTGGAAACTTGTTTTATTCTCCATTAGTTATATGGAGAAAAAGTCACTAAGTCACTAGAGCACCGTCCTGTTATATTCTCTCGTGACTGGTACTTGGAAGATTTAATATAAATCACAATTGAATAACAAAATTGTTTATTTAATGGTTCTTAAAAATTAATTAAATAGGTACGTTTGTTATAGACTTTGAATAAAAAATTAAATAATGAATAATGCTTTTTATTTACCTATAAAAATAATACAGGACGCATTTTAGTCTTGGGGAACTTCAGTGTTATAGATATTGATCTCCCGTGCTTTTCCACACGAGATTTTCATTGGTTCGGCAGATATTTGGAATATGCTGTTTTTGAAATATGCTTTGGCTTAGGCTTTTGCCTTAAAATCAGAGAGAAATGAATATATTCATAATTAGTATCGTATTCTAAATAATTTTATCAACGCTTTTTTAACTTTTGACACCTGTAGGTAGGTACTTGTAAGAATAAGAACCTAATATTTTTTTTCAGCTTCACACTGTATCTCGCATATAGCAGGATGGGCAGAGGGAGCCTAGTGTTGAGACACTCCTCTCCTCACTTTACGAACTCTGATGGCATTGCGTATTAAGTCAACACCGCGGCACTCAACACCGCGTTTTGCCTCTATACTAGGGCGAAGAAATAAAAATATTTAATATTTAATTTCCTCAAATGGGAATCGACCCTCAACCTGTCGCGTTTAGAATCACATGTTTATGCCCCTGCGCGACGACTGGAACGAAGATTTAAATAATAATGAGAAATTTTGATATCATAACGGCGACCGCGTCATGCTGTATACTCGTACAGTAGGTACCTATAAAGAAAAAATAATGATTACGAGTCCTCGCTCTGATAAAACAAAGTGCAGCGTTGATTCCAGATAGAAAGCTATCTGCCTACCCTGCAATATGCGGGATGTAGCCTGGAGCTCAGCCCGCCGACCGCGCTGTGTGGGGAGCCGGGAGGCGTATCCGCGTCGCATCTACAAAGCGCTCGGTAACAAATGTTTAATCACAAACTGATTTGCGGAGGGTGTTCCGCCAATTTTGGTGACAACCCTCCGTGCGCCCTCCGCCCTCTGGCTCGGGACACATATATATAGGTACTGTCCTCACTTGTTGCCATTTGCACTTTTAACCTGCGCCCGCACATCTTCTTTCAATCAATCTGTGCTATTTGAAATTTATGTGCAAATTACTAAAAATTAAAATAACTCTAATATGTGCTACAAATCGTCATTTTTTTGATAAATACAATTTGAAGTACGTGTCAGCATTACGGCATGTCGTCGAGTGGTCGAGTGGTGTCGCGGTGCGGGCTGCGACGCGGCGCGAGCTCGCGGGGCTTCACACTCGGCGAGCTGGCAGACGTCGCACCGGGAGGAGATCACGAAAATGTAAGCGTTCATTTAAAAACAACAGTTTGTTCATTTATGTGCTCTCTACCAGACCTTCATTAGGTATTGTAGTGAGCCGAAAAGGAAAATTCATTTTTTCTTTCCTGTTAAGCCTTATCTGTCGTACAGTACCAACGGTCTTAAATAAGTAAATCGCAACAGATATATGTGGAGATGGACGCGAGCGGTCTGCTGCGGTGCCGGGGCGGGACAGGTCGCGCGGCACGGCGCATGAGCCTGGCGCTCGCGCCGCCGCACGCCTCCGCGCTGCTGTGCCTCGACGCGCCCGAGCCGACGGGGAGCCCCGCGACGCCTCCGGGCCCGCGCCTGTCGCTCCGCGTGACGGCCGACGTGCCGCCGCTGCACGAACTGCACCTCTGGTTCGACGAGCACACACTCGCGCACCTTGACATGCCTTTCCTCACGTTACGCAATATCACCGGTAACCACCTTGCAATGCAATAATTTATTCTTACTGTCATGGGAGTACGAAAGGAACTAGGTGGACTATGTCCGCCCCAAACTAGTCTGGTGTTTAAAAGTAGTTAGTTTTAAAAAAATCCTACACAATAAAAGAAAAACAACAATTAAAGATTAAAAAATTTGAACACTGATTGCACGTAAATGCACGCTGACATTTGAATGTTGCGTTATATGGTTAAAATAGCTCAAGTGAAGCATTTCATTCCGTACATTAGGTACTGTAAATTGTAAATGCTAATATTTTGAACTTTGAGAGATAAGATAGTGGCGTCTTAATGACGACTAGAGGCTGAAGCTCCCTCGAGAATATCTCTTGACGTACGCACCTTGACATTGTTTAGTAAATAACAAATAGAAACTTATTTATACATATTTTTTTATCTGCCAGTTAAAAAAACCTACTCTTGTCACCTCTGTGACGCGGAGTTCGAGCACCCCAACCCGCTGAAGATTCACATGTTCATGTCGTGTGGTCCCTACGAGACGGACGCGTTCTGGCAGCGATGTACGACGCGGCTGAGAGCGGCGGCGACGTCGGCGTCGTCAGTGGTGCCCCCTGCACTGGGGGACCCCGCACAGCTGGAGGCGCTGGCGGCGGCATGGGGGCGCGTGCGCGGCGGCGCGGGGCACGTGTGCGTGTACTGTGGCAAGCTGTACTCGCGCCGTTACGGCCTCAAGATCCACATCCGCACGCATACTGGGTACAAGCCGCTGCGCTGCCGGCACTGTCTGCGCGCCTTCGGGGACCCGAGCAACCTCAACAAGCACGTGCGCCTGCACGCGGGGCAGAGCGCTGCAGGGGGGGCGGGGGGAACCCACGCGTGCCCCGTGTGCCGAAAGCCGCTGGCGCGCCGCCGCGACCTGCAGCGCCATATGCGCGCGCACCACGCCGCCCACCTCAGCGAACACGACCTGTTATGACCCTGCGCGTAGCATCTACCTTTCATATATGTATATAACAAGTGTAGCTTTTATGTATTTATGTAAAAAGATTCATGTATATAACAAACTTTATCGTAAGTAATCTTAAAATATAAATGATATTGTAAATAGAATAAAAGAATATACAGATGGAAGCGCCTTTTACTGACACTGCTGATATAGCTTAAAATATTTCAACCTAATATTAAAATTTTAAAGTTATTATCAATTCACTTCAATTTGTTTGGAAGTTAACACAAATTAGGTACTCTCTTAGCAATTTGAAAATTTATCGAAATAGAAATTGTAATTTTCTACCAAATGTACGTTTTAATCTTTGACAAGGATCACAAAAATTTACGTCTCAAAACATTTCATGTAATCTTTAAAAAAACTTTAAAAATATCTTATACCTAAATGACATTTTTAATCACTCTTTCATTTTCACGCTTAATCTTGCATAGGTGAACTGAGACCCTAGATCAGGACAGTGCCCTCGCCACTCCACCTTCCCGAATTCGAAACATTACATATTAATTAGTCGGCAGTCGGCACCCTTGGTCGGCACTAGACCTGAATCACATGCAGGATAATAATTCATATTGAGGAGTGGTGATAGAACCACAACCCACACTTATAGCATTAAGAACGAATGTTTATATGAATAATATGAATATTATTTTTTGACCTAACAAATATACGATGAAGATATGGGTATTAAAACAACTTTTTAAAGTTTATAGTTTATTAACTTAATGGGCAGCTTGTTTAGCGGCGATTCGCTTGTCGCGCTCCTCGGCTATGGTGAGGCGGATACCCTTACCGCGCGGTAGCGAAATATAGGCCTTCGTGCCCTTACCGATGATGAAAACGTTGTGCAGTCTCGTGGCGAACGTATGACCACTTGAATCACGCACGTGCACAATGTCGAAGGACCCCGGGTGCCGCTCGCGAGACACGATGGTACCCACACGACCCAAATTCCTCCCTCCGGTGATCATGCACAGGTTGCCTGATTCGAACTTGATGAAGTCCATGATGCGAGCAGAGGCGATGTCCAGTTGAACAGAGTCATTGACCTTGATGAGGGGGTCGGGGTAGCGGAGCGTGCGGCCATCATGTGTTACCAGATACGGCACGTTCTTGGGGCCGGTGCCCACGTGGCGCACCTTGCACAGCTTGTACTGAAGACAAGTAAAATACGGAATTTTTAATTTCGAACAGGTGGTTTCCAAGAAGTGCAGGTTTGAATCTTTATACATTTTCTAAAATATTTTTCTAACCCCAGTGATGAATAACATAAACATTTTGGTTTTAAAACCCTTTGCCTTATTGTGACACATCTAAATATTTACATGTTTGTTAAAGCCTATAACATAATTTATCAATAGTCAACTTGCAGAATAATACATTAAAATATTCTGCAATAGAAGGCACTATCAACCTATAATTTCTTTGCTCATATTTAATTACTGTTCAGGTTCTTAACTTTTATGGATTAATCCTTTTTCAACAGTAAACGTGAAATGTTTTAAAATATTTTTTGTTGACTAAAGGATACACTGTGATTTTCTTTTAGATAATATCTCCACAATTTTAGCCACTTCCATGAATGCTAAGTAATTAATACTCTAGTGTGAATTTCAATTATTTACTTTTTTATTACAAATAATTGCACTTTAAAAAAAAACACATGCCCTTGCCAGGAATATAACAAGCAAATGATAAAATAAAGCGCAGTCAAGAATATGTATACTTTATACCTTGCATAATAAGTTTCATTTTGCTTTAATAAAATATTCTCCTAATGAATTGAATGAATTTGTATTTGAATTTAATAAGAACAAATCAGAGTGATGATGACAATGTAAATAAATTCATAATTTTTCATAAATTATTTTACTGAATCAAGAGTATCAAGAATCCAAGTCGCATGCAGTGAGCATCAAGCCTAACAATGCCAAGAATAGAAATTTTAACATACACACAAATTTGTGTGGCAATTTAAACAAAAATGTAAAATGTATAATGAAAATATATAATAAAATGTATTCTACTAAATAGAATGTGGAATCTGGGTATACAGACAAAGCCTATGTTAAGTCTTCTCTAGTTTTAATGAGATTGCATAATATTATAGCTATCTTTACCATGCCATATTCCATAAAACCATATTAAATATTATGGAAATTGAACCCAATTGTTATCAATGTCTGTGTATTGCATATACTGTGCAATACACAGACATTAATAAGAATTATCATAGTATTCAAAATTAACATACAAATCTATTACCTGTAATTTAGTAGGCCATTATTTTAAAAATAAAATACAATGTGTACTGAGGTCATTTTGGCATGCTTGTGGGTTTGATTTCTACTCTGAGAAATCATGATATTCAAATTATTTTCAATTCCTGCTCTGGTAGGTAATTAGGTGTTTATTAAGACTATGTACCTTGTCTCCTAAAGACACTGTCTTACAATACTATACAAGATTCAGAATGAAAAACTTTACTTCACAACAAACAAATAAGCCTACTAAACTGTTTTGGTATTTTGTATAATTTTATTCGAATTCGAAACTAACCTTTGCTTCTTCAGGTGTGATGCGGTGGATGGTGAAACGTCCCTTGACATCATAGATTAATCTGAACAACTCATTTGTCTTCTCAATTGAGATCACATCTGAAAATGCCACAGACGTTTATGTAAATATCATATTTATATATTAATTACTTTTTTTAGTCTCACACTGTATCCTGCACATATTAGAGACATAAGGAACCTGGGAACTTAGTGTTCAGAATGGAATTAAGAATGAAATGGAAGTGCATGTCGAACTTTGCGCCGAAATTCTCTATACATTGTGAGTTGAGCGGTGGAACTTAACACTACACTTAACCTTGTTACCAGTTTGAGGAAATGAAAATATTAAATATCTTGTTCACAAGTGGGAATCATGCCCACAATTTTTGGCCGCATTTATATTTTTCACATATATTATGAAATAATAGGTTACATTACAATAATAATAATAAAGCATTTAATCTGCATTTACAAACAATTTTAACATAATTTAAAATAAATTAGTAAAACTATAATATTAAACTATCTTTCACTTAGATTATACTATTTGTGATTTACTTAAGGTGTGCAAATCTATTTACTGTCAATAGGTTACATTAACTATTAAAAGTTTATATTCATTTCATTTAAATAAATAAAATAGAAAAGTTTCCAATTAAACAACAATTGATTGTATACCAAGTTAAATTGAAAAGTAACAAAACAATAACATTAATAAAGGAAATTAACCTCTCCATTTGAAAACTGACATCATGACAACTGTTTAAGTAAAACAAAAAACATCTTACCCATGAATCCTGCGGGGTATGTAGGGTCGGTGCGTACTTTGCCGTCTACTTTGATTAGTCTCTGTTTCACGATTTTAAGAACCTCGTTACCGGTCAAAGCGTACTTCAGACGGTTACGGAGGAAAATAACAAGCGGCAAGCATTCGCGTAGTTTGTGCGGTCCAGTGGACGGCCGAGGTGCGTACACACCTCCTAGTTTGTCCAACATCCATGCTTTGGGCGCGTTTAAACGCTTCAAATGCTTTTTCGGTCCACGAGCCTGGAAGCACACATAAATAAAAACTAAGCTTTCAACATAAAAACATAACCTCACATCATGTATAATCTAATTAAAATATCATTTAATTTTCACTTTGTTTCACACAAACACGTCACTAAGTATTTTAAAAATTTATATTTTACTAACTTTTTCATAGGTAATGTAAACATTTTTTAAATAATCATCAAATATGCCAGGTAGAAGAAAAATATGATGTTTATATTTAGCCTGGTCTATTAGAAATTAATATATATATATTTTTAGTAAATATTATGAAGTATTAACAATGATTTCAGTGGATTTAAATATATTTCTAACACCTACTCACCATGTTGAACACAAAGTTTAACAAGAAAGACTGTAAACGTCAAATAAACGTCAAGTCGACGATATATATTTTTTTAAATTAGACGACTACAGCTGAACATATTACTGCCAAGAAAAATACCGTGTAGTGAATAGAAATCGTGGGATGTATAGACACAAAACCAGAAAAGTTTTTATATTATAATATTCAATGATTTTGGTTAATTTGGTTAGTAACAAAAAAAAATTAATTTAATATTTACGTGAATATTCTATTGAAATATACTTTTTTTGTTATCATCCAGTCTAAGCACAAATTAATTTTATTTTAATGCACAAAGTAATTCTGTCTTAAAGTAATTCAAAGTAAATACTAAAACTTTAAACTCAAAAATGACTATCCTATTCATATAAATTTTCATAAGTTTTAAAGTTACTAAATAGTACTGTTTTGTTCTGTTCCTTTTATTATAGCGTTCCAAGCGTGCCAGTTGAGCAAAAAATCACTTCGCCAATGTAACTAAATAGTAATCAATTATTAATCATTGTGGTGTAATAGTAACAGCTAATTTTATATATCATAAAAAGATCAAATGTACTCTTTAATTATCAAATGAACTGGTTGTCTGTAAACACGATTTACGAACGATAATTTTACGTGATAACGTCATAAGAAAACATTGATAAAAAATTGCATACTTTTACGAATTAAATTGAATTATCATAACTGAATTGTCATATAAAAAAAATTGTATAATACAAAAAAGGCGTTAAATGAAATATTTTCGATTAATTTAAATGCCCTTGTTTTGTATAATTATATTCAAATTTTTTTCTTACTTAAATTATACACAGTAATCACAAGTAACAATCTGTGTGTGTTTCGTTCGTGTAGCTGGCGTTCATCGATTTGTAATAAGCCGATAATAATTTTTAATAATTTTGAATTAATTTAATAAATTTTGTAATATTTTTTTTGTGATAAATTTGCATATTGAAATAAATTTATATATTATATTTATGTACTTAAAATGTATTTGATTTTTATTTATTCTTAACTAACAAAAATATAAACACGAAGAATAATATTTTTACCCTACCATCTCTTTCGTGTGTTCATACAACGTGACATTGTCGAAGTGAGTGCTCAACTAGAACCTAGAGTACATACTAGCACGATAAATTAAGAAATGATCTGAATTGTTTTAATAGTAATATTATTTATGTCTCAGAATGCCATAATCAAAGAACCTTACCAACATTATTTATAATGTTTATGGTTATTTTATACTTACACCGATTAAAATATCTTACCATACTAATTATTAATGAATACTTGACAAGTAAGTTGACATACATTTTTATTCTATGCGCAATGTTTATTTGTGGATACTGTATTGTGAGGTTATAATATACACACGCATAACCTAACTCTAAAGTATAATTTTGGGTTTCAAATGTAATGATTATAATTTCATCTATAAATAAATGGTAAAGTTTATTATACAGGACTCACAATTTATTAAAATGTTACATGGAGTCATCAGACGATAGTTTTATTTGGACAGACGCATCAAGCAATTCCGAAATGTAAGTTAATTATTCCCTATATAACAATACAATAAATAAAACAATTTGTCATTAAACTTCAATACTCAATTTGTGAAATTTTTATATTACATAATAATTAAAATAACATACAAAATTGTTTGTAGGGCATTGGATGATATATCTGAATCAGATAACCCCAACAAAAAGAAAACTAAAGAGAGAAAACTAGGAGAAAGTATTGAAGATGCTCTTAATAAAGAGAAAAAATGTCGTAAAATAAAATCTGAACCAGAAAGTGACATTGATGTACCAAAAAAGAAAAAAAAGAGACAAAATGAATCAAGTATATCAAAAGATACATCAGATGAAATTGATAATTATTTAAATATCAGAGTGAAGCAGGAACAGGAGTCATTTGTAGAGTCATCTGAAACAGTATCTAAGAAAAAGAAAAAACATAAAAAAGATAATGATTTAATTTCTAATGGTTTAGAAGAACAGCATTATTTAAATGACAAAGAGACAGCAGATTATGGTAATAGCATAGTAGAAAATCATGATAATGATGCAAATGATCAAATAGATAACTACTTTAATTTCAGAGTAAAGCAAGAGCAGGCCTCTTTTGTAGAACCTACTCATATAAAAATTAAAAAAAAGAAAAAGGCTAAGAAATCATCAGATACTTTGGAAAATGATGATTTGCACTCATCAGAATCAGTCAATGAGAAAAATGATAGTGAATTAGATTTTGAAAACTCTGTTGGAAAATATGAGGTTGATATTAAAGAAGAAAAAGTAGAATATAAAAAAAAGAAGAAGAAAAGCAAGAAAAAACAGGAAGATTATGATGCTTCTGAAGAAAACAACAATCTTCATAATGACATTCCTGAACATGAAACGTCTGGAAATAATTTTGATAATAGTGAATATAATAAAAGTAGTATTATACTAAATACCAGTGCAGATGCAGATAATAATATGTCTATAGATGAAGATATTATTGATAAAGCGGACCACATTCAAAGTAAAACCAAAACAAAAAATAAAATTGTAAAAAAAAGGGAATCCAAGACCTCACAAAGTTCTGATAGTGACAGAGAACAAACTAAACAAAATAAATCAATTTTAGAAAGGTTGAGATTTGAAGATGAGGATACAGTTGATAATACACTTGTTCAAGATACACAATTGGCAGACAATTGGCCAAAACAAATTAGAAATTTTGTTACATTGAGGAAAAATGTGAACCAGGTGTCAGTAGATGGCCAAAATGGTAATTTTGTGTCAGAGGATGATGACATATGGATTATAAAATGCCCACATGAATTTGATGTCAAGGATTTCATTAATGTAAACCTTACATTAGATAACAAATGTAAAATAAAATTAAATGGTCAGACTTATGATGGAGCGTTGGATGACAGCATACAAAGAGTGCCAATATTAACTATGGAACATAATAGAAACAAACTCCTTGTGAAAAATGTGCCTGTAAAGGGAATTACGAAATTTCGTAAGAGAATACCCAAAGCTCACATACCTGACCAGGGCATATTGCCCTCTAATCTAAATAACTTCATTCCCCTTCCTGAAACTAAATGTCGCCATCCATTGTTTGGAGCTGATTACAAGAAAGCTATAAAGATCCCATCTGCTATAGCAGAGAGACTTAATGGACATAATGCATCAATACAAAAATCTTCATTAACGGACATTTGTAAGCCGAAAAAGAAGAAACATAAAAAGGAAAAAAGTAAAATTGAAAATGATTACAGCTATGAAACAGAGGTGGTCGTTGAGGAGAAGCTGATTACTTCCTCTAAGAAAAAGCGAAAAAGAAAGCACAGCGAGGAAGTGGATGGTGCTCAACACAGTTCCAAGAGGATCAAGCAAGACCCAGAGTCAGTAGATGTGTGGGAGTCGGAGCAAGCAATTGAAAATAGTCTGTTTGGTTTGGAATAATACATTTATACATGATAAAACTATATTTTATAATCCCAATATTTTATTACACTTCCTTAATATATGCAACTCATAAATATACAATAATTAGTTTGATTCTCATTCTTGGAGAGAATTGATTATTTTATTCTTATTTCTTTGCTAACAATTGCTTGTAAGACAAATATAATGTGAGTATGAAGATATGATGTGAGAATTATATAAGTATAATAACAAATTAAAAAACAGATCAAGTGTTTGTAGCGCTGAGCTAAATAATTTAAAAAAAAAAAAATTGTAGAAAAAGTATAACAATAATGAGGCTAAAGTGTGTGCCCCTGCGCCTATTAACTGTTGTAAATGCAACTGTTTGTGGGTTCCATTCCTGCCTACTCTGCCTACCCTGCTGGGGTGTCTGTACACACCCCAGAATTATCTTGTACCTTATTTTAACAACATAAAAATTGCTCTGAAAATTACAAAAAAGTTACATGAAATAGAAAAAAAATAGAAGAGTAACACGTACATATTTGTTCAAAGCTAAAGTCCAGGTCACTTAATCTTAAATCAAACTAGACTATCAATAGACATGTAGTGCCTATAAATATATAAATAGTGTATTTTTAGTTTCGTTAAATAGTTGTAATCTTAACATTGGTCTCGTTTTGGTCCAACTTTATCTTCACATCAAAAGTTTCTAAGTCTTGTTTTTATTATATTTGTAGTCCGAGATCGTCGCGGATGTAAGTGCTAATAATGCCAGCAAAGTTCTCGTCCATTGTGAAGCCGAGCTGTAGAGCGCGACTGTTGTCAAACTTGTTCGGAAAGGTTGAGACTATTTTCTCTATGAAGTCATCGCGCTTAAACCGGACCAGTGATGCGACCTGGTCCCCCGCCACCTCGCGGAGCGCATTCAGCATCTCGCTGACAGACACGCTTATACCAGGCAAGTTGACAACCCTCGCGGCCACTTCGCCCGGCCGCAACGCTGCAGCGTGTACCAGGTTGCTCACCACGCAGGCGGGGCTCGCCACCCACAGCCGCAGCTCGGCGTCCACTGGGCACACGGCCGGCAGCCCGCCCAGCGGTTCGCGGATGATCCCGCTGGCGAACGAGGTGACCGCCTTGTTGGGGGCGCCCGCGCGCACCGTCACCGTGGGCAGCCGCACCACGCGCGCGTCCACAAACCCGCGCCGCGCGTACTCGCACAGCAGCACTTCGCACATCACCTTCGCCGCGCCGTACGAGTTCTGCGGCGTGACGACTGTCCCGTCGTCCACCACGGCGGGCAGCGTGCCGCCGAACACACCCACCGTGCTCGCGAAGACGAAGCGCAGCGTGGGGTTGTGGCGCCGCGCTTCCTCCGCCAGGGCGCGCGTGGCGTCAAAATTGACGCGTATGCCGAGCTCAAAGTCGGCCTCGGCGTGTCCGCTGACGACAGCTGCCAGATGGAACAGCACGTGGGCGTCAGCGGGAAGCACGCGCGCTGCCGCCCCCGGCGCCGACAGGTCCGCCGCCAGCGTGGTCACCCGTGGGTCGGAGGAGGGCAGCGGCGGCGCGAGCGCGTCCACCAGCAGCAGGTTGTGCACGGGCAGCGGGCAGGCGTCGTGGAGCAGCGCTTGCGTCAGGCGCACACCGAGGAAGCCTGCTGCACCTGTTATTACCACATTCATGTTGCTCGTGAAATTATACAATGAATCGCAACAACGTACGAGACTTACGATATAATGATGATGTAGTAATTAGGTAATATTTATATAATTTAACTTCGCAGATTTACTATAAATATTTATAAACGATAATATACGAGATAAGAACTTCGGGTTAAAGTTGGCCTTAATATTATTATAACAATAGCGGCTTGCCCGCGACTTCGCTTGCTTGAACACTAAGATAATTCATTGAATAAACTAAATTGTAAATTACATTCGTATACTTATTTGCTGAGCAAATATAATGACTGATAAGAGCCGAGCTTTAGGCAACATTGTCGTAACTTGCTATAAGGATTTTTGATTATTTAGATTTTTTTTAAAATACAACCTATAGATATTTATAGTTCGTACACTAAGCGTAATAAATAATTAGGTTTATGCATACAAGTAGGTAGGTACGTATGTGCGTACGGCATCAGGGCATTAGCTCTCTGGCCGCAGTCTCTCACGGCACACATTAATTGCGTACTGCGTCTGGACATTCTTGAGAAGAAGACCAAGTGTCAGACACGATCAAGCGTCTTCTCAATGTTGAGAAATGTCACGACTGTACTCTCATTTATTGCTTCCATCTGGGCTTCGCTGACGTTTGTTATGGTTGACACACGTGTTAGTGAGAGTATCTTATTTTAGTATATTATTTTAAAGTGAAAATAGTTGCAAGTTGTTAAAAGATCTATATCAACAAGGTGTTGGGTTGTAGTGAGTGTTTGTGACGTTTTATTTGTTAGATTAGTGTTATTTAAGGTAGGTTAGATTATTTAGTTTTAATATGGATCCTGATCGTCCACCTGATCCCCCTGATCCCCCTAATCTTGGTGGTGATATACATATTCCATACAATCCATACAATCATATTCCAGGAAAAGGCAAGGTGGAGACACAACTTCTAACAATGATTTAATTAAAAAAACTATTTTTGATCCCTCAACCGCTACACCTTCTATCCAAAACCTATATGTCCATCCATCCCATTCTGATATCCCAAAAGCATATATTGATTCTGACAAAGGCCCTTTCTTAGTGTATGTGTCAAGGGAAACCCCTGATCCTGCAGCTGGAACAACAATTAGAGCTATTAAATTTGGTCAGTTTCTACACAAAAATAAGATAACTGATATTACCAAGGACGGAGTTAAAAATGTTGGGCGTAACAAAATTAGCGTCCAATTCTCAAATGCTACTGCAGCGAATTGTTTTCTATCATACCCCATTCTTAGTCTATGTAAGTATGTGGCAATTATCCCAACTTTTAACATTTCAAGAATGGGTATTATAAGAGAGGTTCCAGTTGACTTCTCTTTAGATGAATTGGTTGAATCTTTGGAATTTCCCTCTGGATGTGGTCAGGTTCTGAAAGCGAGACGTTTGAACAGAAAGTGTGTTAGTGAGGGTGTGACTACATGGGTCCCGACTCAGTCGGTTGTAGTTACATTCCGTGGACAAGTGTTGCCGGAAAGGGTCTTCTCATATCATTCTTCCCTTCCTGTTGAACCATATAAATATCCTACCATCCAGTGCTTAAATTGCTGTAGATTCGGCCATGTTAAATTACAGTGTATATCTCAGCCTAGGTGCTACAGGTGTGGCCAAGCTCACTGTGGTGATACATGTAACATACCTAAGGAAATGTCTGTATGTTTGTTTTGTGATAGCAAGCATTTTGCTAATGACAAAGATTGTCCTGAGTTTGCAAGACAACAATCCATTAAAATTACAATGTCACAGGAATGCATTTCCTATATGGAGGCATCCTCTCGTTTCCCTCCTGTCAAATGATCCTATGCGGATATCGCAAAACAATTATTTTCCCCTCCTACTTACTCATACTCCCAACCACAAAAAGTCCTAGCCCCAGTCACTCCTTACAAACCATACCGCAAGACTGTTTTCCAAACTCCTCGTCCCCGCGCTCCTTTAGCAAAGGGATATGACAGACAGGCTCACCAATCCATAATTGCAAATTGTTACTCATCCCTTCCTAATGGCTGCGCTCTGAATGAAGGTGTTAATCAAGGTGTTGGCAGCTCAACAGAATCTAGTAAGGATCTGTTGATTGCTTTAACTAAAACCCTCATAAGCATAATCTCAACAGCCAATGAACTTCCTATACCGTCCAACGTTGCCTCAAACCTACTCAGTATCCTTAATACTCTCAACAATGGCGCCGTTGTCCATTCTGCAGTGGAATAGTAATAGTATTCGTGCTAAAAAGCATGAATTACTTCATATTATTTCTCTGCACAAATCTGCCATTGTTGCCCTCTCGGAAACATGGTTGGTCCCTGGTTCCCGTTTTAGGGTGCCGGGGTTCTCCTGTTTAAGGGAGGACAGAAATGATGGGTATGGAGGCAGTGCTATCCTTATCCAGCACTCCTCACCCTACTCCCTAATTCCTCTCCCCCCTCATAGCCAACAGATTAATGCTGTTGCTGTGAGGGCTTTCAATATCTCCTTCCTATCAGTTCGCTTCCTAGTCCTGTGCTAGTCCTGGGAGATTTTAACACTCATCACACTTTGTGGGGGTGTTATTACTGTGACGGAGTTTCTTCTTCGTTGGTAGACATGATTGATGATGTATCTCTATGCATTCTCAATGATGGCTCACCGACTCGTAGGGTTCTTCCTAACCAGAATCCAAGGACTGCTATTGACCTTTCCCTATCGTCCCCCTCTCTTGCCTCCCAGCTATCATGGTCTGTTCTTCCTTCCACCCATGGTAGTGACCCCTTCTCTATTCTAATTTCCTTGTACAATAGACTTCCTCTTGCTCCCATCTCTAATGCTCCGCTTAAATATAACCTTAAAAGAGCTAACTGGAACGAGTATGCTAACTCTGTGGATTGCATGCTTGACAATCTTCCTGAGTCTAGTAATTTTGAGAATATCATTCTTTGCTATGATCGGTTTATCTCTGCCATTGTATCTGCAGCTGACTCTCATATTCCAAAAAAACACTTCATTCAGAATTGGATGCATTTCAATCCCTGGTGGGATCAGGAATGCTCTGATTCTGTCCTTCGGCGAATATCTGCTGAGGAGTCGTACACAGCCTGTATGACTATGGAGAATTACATTGAGTATGCACGTAACGATGCGAAGTTTAGAAGAATGATTGGGAAAAAGAAAAAACTTGGATGGGTCAATTTTTGTGAATCCCTTGATCCCCGTTCTCCTCCTTCCCTTGTGTGGAGAAATGTTAAGAGATTTCGTCGTTCTCTTAACAATGCTCCCAGTCCCAATTCCAATAATCCCTCTTTGTGGCTTAATGATTTTGCTAACAAACTGGCTCCTCCTTTTGTTCCATCCCATGATTTAATTATATCCTCTCTGATTGAATCTTCGGATGAAATGGATGCTTGTTTTTCATTTGAGAAACTCAATAATGTCTTAACGGATTTGAGAGACACTAGCCCAGGCGAGGATTGTGTTTCTTACTCTTTTATTGCTAGACTAAATGAGAAATCTAAGCTACATTTTTTAAATTTGATTAACAACATCTTTCAATCAGGTAACATTCCCGAATCCTGGAAATCCCAAATTGTTATTCCCATCCTAAAACCTGGAAAATGTCTTTCTGACCCTAATTCATACAGACCCATTGCCCTAGCATCTGCTTTATCAAAAATTATGGAATGGCTTTTAAAAAATCGTTTGGAGTGGACAGTGGAAAGCAGAAATATCTTAGCACCCTCTCAATTTGGCTTCAGAAAGGGGTTAAGTACTACAGATAGTCTCAGTGTTTTTACTACAGACATTCGACGAGCATATGCCAAAGGAGAGTATTTGGTTGGTGTGTTTCTAGATGTTGCGTCTGCATATGACAATGTTCTTCTTCCGGTACTCAGGCAAAAATTGCATCAGCTGAGTATTCCGCCAAGGATGACTCATTTCATATGTAATCTGCTGACCGGTAGATCAATATCTGTAAAGCATCCACTTCTTACTAGACCTCCCAGACTTGTCTGGCAAGGTTTGCCTCAAGGTTCAGCTCTCAGTCCTCTGCTGTATAATGTATACACCCATGACCTTGAATTGTCTGTCAATAGTTTTTGTAACATTCTTCAGTATGCTGATGACATCGTTCTTTACTACAGCTCAAAATCTGTGGAGGACATAACTTATCGTTTAAATACTGCTTTGCACTATCTAAACCAGTGGCTCTCCAATCATGGTTTGGCACTATCAGTAGCAAAGTGCCGGGCGGTAGTGTTTACCAAAAAGAGAGTAACTCCTGATTTTCAAATAGTTTGCGGTAATAATACTATTCAATTAGCAGAAAATGTTAAATTCTTAGGCATGGTTCTTGATAAAAGACTGAACGGAATTGCCCATGCTGAACATATCAGTAAAAAATGTGAAAGCGGCATCAATGCTTTGAGAGCGGTGTCTGGTGTGTGGTGGGGTGCACACCCATATACTCTTAAACTACTGTACAATGCCATAATCCGTAGTCACATTGACTATGGATTATTTGTTTTAGACCCCTTTAACAAAGTTGCTACTGAGAAACTCAATAAAATTCAATACAAATGCCTAAGAATTATTATAGGTGCAATGAAGTCTTCCCCCACCAACGCACTGCAGGTGGAATGTGTAGATCCGCCTTTTCCTATCCGTCGACAATTCCTATCTGATCGCTTTGTTGGTAAGATGTTACAGCTTTCTTCCCATCCCCTATGGTCTAAGCTATCTGATTTAGCGGACCTCATCACTCGAGGCAGGCCTCTCCCTTACTTGCTCAATAGTTTCCTTAAATTTACCTCTATTCCTCATCCCTTGTCATCTTTTCCATCTAATCCTTTATTCCGCACGCCTTATAAGGCTCTAGTACACCATCCTACTGTCATCACTAATCTTGGCCTAATCAAGGGAGATGTTGACACCAACACAAAATTTCAAGCCATAGTAAATGAAAATTTTTCAAACCATGTCCTCATCTTTACAGATGCATCAAAGCTTTCTAAGGAAAGCTGTGTTGGTGCAGCATGCTGGATACCAAAATTCAAAATTATATTACAATTTAAATGTCCTCCTGAATCATCTGTGTTTACTGGTGAGGCTGTTGCTTTGTTAGAAGCAATCCGGTTCACACTCTCCCATGACTTTAAACAGACTGTCATATGTACCGACTCATTAAGCTGTATATTGGCGATAAAGGGAAATCCATTTCGTAGTAAATTAAGGTCTTCAATTATTTTAAGGATTCGTGAAGAACTGTACTCATGTTATCTAAAGGGATTGGATGTTACTTTGGCATGGATTCCAGGGCATTCTGGAATCAGTGGGAACGAATCTGCAGACTCTTGCGCACAATTAGCCATCCAGTGTGGAAATTTAGATAACTTTTTTATTTCGGCCCAGGATCTGTTGTCACTTGCATTAACTCATTTGGATGTGTCTTGGTCTGAGTTCTGGGAATTATCAAAATCTCAGAAAGGTAAATATTATGCTACTATCCAACCCAATATCCCAACACGACCTTGGTTCTTTTCTCAAAAATCTGCTGAACGGAGGATTATATCAACTATTTGTCGATTGCGCCTTGGGCATGCATGTACACCTGTGCACCTAGCTAAGATCAGAGTCAGGGACCACTCACTGTGTGAGTGTGGCCTGGATGAAGGTTCCCCTTCCCACATCCTTTTCACATGTCCCAAGTTAATTCGTCCCTTGTATGATGTCCTTCCTCATATAGTTCCCCGCCCCCTTAATGTTCAATGTTTGTTAATGTTTGTATTTTCTCCTTTGTGTAAGTTTTTATGTAAATATATTAAATATAATAATATTAAAGTATAAGCTAACAATTTTGTAAAATATTACTCAGTACTAACCCTTTACTATGTATATATTGTAATATTTGTATATATATAATATTTATTCTTTTTACTTATAGGTGAAGGCAGTATATTAGCTGGATCTCTTTTAACGTGCATTCTCCTATTGCGTTATATTATATGTTTTACCGTACATTCTCCTTTGTGTGTTTTCCATTCAACGTGACACTGGCGAAGTGATTAGTGCTGAATTGGCACGCTCGGAACGCCATAAATAAAGAGCAACAACAACAACAACAATGCTTCCATCTGGTGGAGCAAACGGGCCAATGACGCTTCATTTAAAGAGGTGATGACAAAAACACTCTGTGTACTGACAAAACGCATGCTTTGAGTTTATTCAAAGTTCAAATGACGATAACTTTTTAATGAACCAATTTTGATAAAACAAACTATATGATGATATGGATGTTAGGAACCTACAATTGTGATTTTCGAGTGACTCGAAACATTTATAGGTAATTATACTTTGGTTGCTTTAGGCCTTATTACCCGACAGTTCTTATTACCCGCACCAACCTTATAAATTGAAACCCAATCATTGCATCAGGGGTACACGCGTTTTAATGTGACAGCAACAGGTAGTGGGTTCGATTCTCACTTGAGAACGCTTCTAGAATTTAGCGCAAAGTGGGGAACAGAATGTCTTAACACTAGGTTATCTCTGCGTACCCTACCCTGAAATAAAAATCTAAAAAAATATTTCATTTCGTCAAGTGAGGATTGAACCCGCAACTAGTCGCGTTTACTGTCACACTTTGTGCCACGACTGGCCTAGCTGTAGAACGTAATTCAGTCATCAGTGTATTAAATAAATAATTCAAGTATCAGTAGTTTAAGCGGGCGAAGTTGCGACCGTGTCGCTAGTTATATAATAAATGTATTATTTTAAGAGCTACTTTATTAAGTAGCTATAGGTATCCCTCTCCAAAGACCAAAATAATACATTGTACAGACAATGTATACATAACTATGTAAAATAAACTTATATGATTAAAAAAAAAACGCTGGCAAGATATCCTTGTTATTTGAAATATGATTATTTTTATCTTAATAATATAATAATTGTAGGTAGGTACAGTATTGATAATTTTTATATAAAATATTATAGCAATCTGTTGTTTACGTCTGTCAAATGAAATATGACAAAAATAAATGTGAAGTAGAGGTCACCTTGAGCTTGGGAAGCGAACTGTCAAACTGTTATTGTTGGGGGTCAAGGAGGGAATTGTGATATATTTGAAAGTGAAGGATGCAATCGAACGTTTGTAACGTTTAATCATTTATTAATTATAATTAAACGACAGAGAACAGAGAGACATATCACTTGAGGTGGTGATGTGCGCTAGCGCAGGGAGTGTTGTGGATGCACAGTAATCTTTTCTACTATTAATAGTAAGTAAATATTTTTAAACTTGTTTTTAATTTGTGAATATGAAGAGAGCGTAACAAAACTGGTTCATACTATTGAAATTATATCTTTTCTGTACTTTAATGCTGATGGTTAGCATAAGTAAATATCACTTATGCTATGTATCAATCTATATCTATGTAAAAAATGAATTAAATCAGTTAGGCCATTTCTTAGACAAAAAGACAACGTGCAAACATATAAAAATAATTATTTTGGGTTTCACTATATTGATAAATGCCCCCAATCACAATTTTTCTTATATATACAATACAATTATTATTTAATTAGATTTTGGCAAAATGTGAAACTATAAAATGAATCTTCTTATTAAATATATTCAAATCAAATCAAATATCAAATCAAATATATTTATTCAAATCAACTTAAATGTTACAAATTGCCTCTTAAGTGAAGAGGAGTGCGTTGGTAGCCGTACTAGTATAGACTGTGTCACAGCCACCAGCGTCTTTGCCCCTTTACAATTTTTATGACGTTTTAGACATCTGAAGCATTAATTATCAGTTAAATATTATAAATATAAAGTGCATAAAATAAAGTGGAAAACAAGAAACACTATATAATCTTTCAAAATCGTCGAAACAAAAAAAGGAGAAAAAAACTAACTAGACTTATAAAATTATTAATCAATGAACAAAGCGTAATTATCACGTCTAGCGTAACATCGAGTATGTGTGAGTATGTGTATGTGTGAGTATCTGTATGTGTGAGTAGGTGTATGTGTGTGCCTGTGTATGCGTGCATGCGCGGGTATGAGCTTTTAGATATGTAAGTGTGTATTTATTTAGTTGAGAAGAAAATTCTCAGTTTCAATGTAGGACAGTTTGTTAATCCAAGTTCTAATTATTTTTTTACATTTAATAAAAGGTAGTGGATATATATATTTATGTTTGTTAATTTTATTATAAATGTGGCCGCTGATATTGTAAAAGTGCGTGCGAGCAGACCTCGTTCTGGAATACAAAGTTCTGGAATACAAAAACTGTATTTGTATATATGTAAAGTAAGTAAAAGATGTTAGAGAATGTTCGCATAATGGAAATGATATTAAAGGCTCCATTGTAAATTACCATGACAAATAACTTTGCAACTATGAATGTATACTTACAAACCAAGTACTCTAAGTAATAGACCACTATGATATTTTGTTGCTTAACTAAAAAAATATATGACAGTACAAACATCCAGGTATTTTTTTGTGTATTTATTAGAATAATTTAAGAACTAAGTATTATCTATATATATAAAAGGACTTGTCCTCACTGACTGAGGTAAGACGCACGCACAGCTGTAACCGCTGATGGTAGAAACTTGAAATACGGACAGATGTTTACTTTCGTAATCTGGACATCCACTAAGAAGGGATTTTGAAAAATTTTAACCCTAAAGGGGTAAATTAGGCGTTGAAAGTTTGTATGGATTTTTTTTTAAATCAGCACCAATTTTTATAAAATTTGAAATTTAGATTTTTAAAAGTATTTAATTGAACACATGTGTCACGGTTTTTAAGAATTTACCCCCTAAGGGTGCCAATAAGAGGTGAAAGTTTGTATGGAAAAATCTTTAAATCGCCACCGATTTTTATAAAATTTGAAATTTAGACTTTTAAAAATATTTCATTGAACACATGTTTCGTGCTTGCTGCACAGTGTTTGATTGTAAATCCCCATAAGGGGACAATACCCACTGGACGCAATGTTTTATTTATTTTCTCCTTTTGGTAATAAGCACAGAGTTGCATACTGCTAATCAGTATGCACATTTAAAAAAATTTGGTATTACAAACTGAGCGTCGTAACACTATCTATCTACAATATAGTCAACAAGTTGTGGACACTCTGAAGTAATGTTTTCTGAGCTTTTGCACATTGTTAACTTGGGAAGATTCAAAAGTTAGATATCAAATAAAAAAACCTGGCGCTGCTATCTACAGTTAACTTTGGGATCACTACTACTCATCAGTCATACTCTACCCTGTTATTTAAGGAAGACAGCATGAAGCTAAAAAAAAGAAAAATAAAATAACATTTAATCAATAAATTGACAGACTCAAATAGAAAACTAGAGAAAATTAAAGAAAAACAGAACAAAGTGCTGTTTTTTGAAAATCTGGATACACAATGTGGATGGATCCACATAACAAAAATGAAGTTCTGGAGTGTTATGCTTTCGTTTTTCTATAGACTTCTATAGAGGAAATGAATTATTATTTCTTAATATTTTCATTTCCTCGCAAACTTCACTAAGGCAAAAAACCTGGCGTTGAGTTCCGACACTCAACACGCATTCCCTCTTAAAATTCGGCGGCAAGTGAGTGTCTTAACACAAGGTTCCCTCTGCCTACCTGCTGCATGCGGGAAGCGTGAAGCTTATTTTTTATTTTTTTATGAATATTGATAACTGCTTACATTAGTAATTATAATATCACTATTGCCACAACCGTGTCCAGTCTACCCTATATATAATGTAAGAGTATGTGGTCTGTCTCGTGTTGCGCTTTTAGATGGGTCATATTATAAGTTTAGTAGTCACAATAAAAGGCGTAAAAAGTACGTGCTTTAGTGGTACACGCTCGAACGATACCTTTGTGTGGGGACCGGTCTCTAGTAGAAGCTTACACAAAGGCAGCCGCAGTCACGCTGGCGTGACACCGCGCTATATAGAGGAGGCGCGCGCGCGCCCGCTCACTCCGTTACACTCCGCACACACCGCACAGCATGCACAAGCTACTCGCGCGCGACTGCAGCGACTACCGCAAGGTGCACAACCGAGGCGTTTTCGACAAGGTGGCGCTACCTACCTCATGTTCACTTTGTTTACACTCTTTTTTGCGTTCGTTTAGTGCGTAGTTACACTGTGTCAGAGATGTAGAGCATCCCTAACTATAGTAGTAAGTCTATTATACTCACAAGGTAGACCTTTATGTGGTGTGTCTCAGAGGCAGATGGCGGTGGAGAGGCGCGATGCGCAGGCGCAAGACGCGCAGGAAGCGCCGCAGGCGAACGACGCGGAGCCCGCGACCGACGTGCTCGTGGTCACTCTTAATCATGGAGAACACCAGGACGCTACGCTTTACAAGTAACTAGTTTATGAGAAAACATTGTAATCCCTAAATTATTTATTATTGGAAATCTCGTTGCAATTACCGAACTTTTACAGATTTGAAAAGGGCTGTCGGCTGCAGTTCAGTCCGGGTCCGAGTCTTCTCGGGCGTAAGGTGTTCCTCTACACAAACTATGTAATATCCGAGACATGTAAGTATTTACACATATAATATATTATATAAGTCAACTTAATGTGAGTGGTGGATGAACACTGACTGAGTATTATGTGCGCAGCGGAGGAGAAGGGAGAGCCAGTGGAGTTCGCGCGCAGCCTGTACTACGGGCTGGAGTGGCGCCGCGATGAGCCCGCGGGCAAGCACGACGAACCGCTCGGCTGCGGCCTGCTCGTGTCGGACGAGGACGCGCACTGCGAGCTGCGCCTCTTGCGCGCCGGCGTCTACCACTACTACTGGGTGTACGACAGTCCCGAGGCGCGTGTCGGCCCACAAGGCTCCGGCTGGTTTCACGTGGCGCCCTCTCTGCGCGCTGGTGGCCACCCTGTGCCGCTGCATGCAGTCATGTGCCAGACCGTGCTGGCCAAGTGCCTCGGCCCGCTGCCGCGCTGGCCGCGCACACTGCGCGTGGCGCACGAAGCCGGCTACAACATGTTGCACTTCACGCCCGTGCAGCAGCTGGGCGGCTCTGGTTCCAGCTACAGCATCGCCGACCAGCTACGAGTCGACCCACGCTACGCCGACCCCGCCACCGGCCGTGATCCTACGCTCGCTGACGTCGAGGCCGTCGTCGCCACCATGCGCAGCGACTGGGGCATGCTATCCATTTGCGACGTTGTGCTCAACCATACCGCCAATGAGACCCCTTGGCTGGCCGAGCATCCCGAGGCCACCTACAACTGCCTGGACTGCCCGCATTTGCGGCCCGCCGCGGTGCTGGACGCGCTCCTGGCGCGCCTTAGTGAAGACGTGGCGCATGGAGTGCTTGAGCCCGCTGTGCCGCGCCGTCTCGTGCTAGCCGAACACGTGGACGCTCTGCGTCACGAGTTGTTGGCGCGCCGACTGCCCGCCGCGCGCCTTCACGAACTCTACCAGTGCGACGTGGACGCGCTCGTGCAGCGCTTCTGCCGCACGGCGCGCTCGCGCGTGCCGCCCCCGACCCCTACGCCTCCTGGGGAACTCGCCCCCGCGCTCGCCCTGCTACCCGACCCGCAGCGCCGCCGCCTCGCCGCCACTGTGGACATGGAGCTGGCGCTGCGCCTCTACAACGTTCACCGCGCCGACTGCTACGACGAGGAAGCGCGCGTGCGGCGTTGCGGGGAGGCACTGCGCGTGGCGCTGGAGCAGCTCAACGCGGCCGCTGCGGACACCATGGGCGAGCACCTGCGCGCTGCGGTCGACAACTGCGCCGCCGCTGTGCGCTACGAGCGCCTGCAGGAGGACGGACCACGCTTGGAGGAGGTCTCTGCGCGCCACCCGATTGTGCCGCGCTACTTCACGCTGCCCGAGCCCATACCGGCCGCGGCCGAGGCAGAGGCGCTGGTGTACGGCGCCGCGGGCCGCCTCGTGATGGCGCACAACGGCTGGGTGATGAACGCCGACCCGCTGCAGGACTTCGCGGCGCGCGCGCTTGATGGCCGCGTGTACCTGCGCCGCGAGCTGCTGGCCTGGGGCGACAGCGTCAAGTTGCGCTACGGCGATGCGCCCGCCGACAGTGCCTTCCTATGGGCTCGCATGCGCGAGTACGTGGAGCGCACGGCCGAGGTGTTCGACGGCCTGCGCCTCGACAATTGCCACTCCACGCCGCTTCACGTGGCCGAGTACCTGCTGGATTGCGCTCGCGCCGTCCGACCCGACCTATACGTGGTGGCCGAGCTATTTACCAATTCCGACCACGTCGACAACATCTTCGTCAACCGTCTCGGCATCACGGCGCTCATCCGTGAGGCGCAGAGCGCGTGGGACGCGCGCGAGCAGGGCCGCCTGCTACACCGCTTTGGGGGACGCCCTGCCGGCGCCTTCCTGCTGCCAGCCCGCCGGCCCGCCAGGCCCGACGTCGCACCCGCGCTGCTGCTCGACCTCACGCACGACAACCCCTCACCCATCGCGCGCCGCTCCGTGTTCGACCTGCTGCCTACCGCTGCGCTCGTGAGTATGGCGTGTGGCGGCGCCGGCAGCACGCGCGGCTACGACGAGCTGGTGCCGCACCACGTGCACGTCGTGGACGAGGACCGCCTCTACGCAGAGTGGGGAGACGCTGAGCCCGCTGTGGACGAAGGCGCCGGCCTGGTGGCGGCGCGCCGCGCGTTGGCCGAACTGCACCGCGAGCTGGCTGAGCAGGGCTACGACGAAGTGTACGTGGATCAGATGGACGACGACGTGGTGGCTGTCACGCGCCACCACCCGCGCTCTCGCCGCTCCGTGATACTGCTGGCCGTCACCGCCTTCCGCGCGCCCGAGCCTGCATGCACCGGCCGCGCAGTGCCGCCGCTGCGCTTCGAGGGCCGCCTGGAGGAGGTCGCGCTAGAGGCCGCTCTGCACCACCGCGAGGGCCCGCCATGTCGCGCGCCCACCGCCCTCCCGCGTCATCCCGATATCATCACCGGCCTGCGCGAGTACACAGCCAGTGTAAGGCGCGCGCTGCCCCCCGAGCGCTCCGCCTTCGTGGCCACCGTGCGCCGCGACGGCGCCGCTACCGTGGTAGAGTTGCGCGCGCTCCCGCCTGGCGCCGTGCTGGCGCTGCGCGTGGCACCTCACACTGAGCAGGCGGCCGCGCTATGTGAGCTGCACGCGGCGTTGGACAACGCGCGCGCCGGCCGCGACGCCTACGCGCTGGAGCCAGCGCTGGCTGCACTGGACCTAGCCGACTTCAACACGCTACTCTACTGCTGCGAGACGGAGGAACGCGAACGCTGCGGTGGCGGTGTATACGAGGTGCCGGGGCGCGGTGCACTGCCGTACGCAGGGTTGGCGGGCGCGGCGGCACTGCTGGCCGAGGCGGAGCCGGACGCGCTGGGGCACGCGCTGTGCGACAATCTGCGCGCGGGTGATTGGTTGGCGCAGTATACGACGGCGCGGCTGGCAGGCGTGGGCCGGCTGGCAGGCGTGCGCGCGCGCTATGAGGCGGCGCTGCGGCCGGCGGCGCGCGTGGCGCGCTTCCTGGCGCCGGCGTACACGGGGGCCGTGCTGCGCGCGCTGCAAGCGGCGGTGGAGCGCGCGGCTCTGTCGCGGCTGGCGACGGGGCGGGGCGCGATGCGGCGCGCGCTGGCGCTCACCAGTGTGCAGCTGACAGCGCGCGTGCAGTCGGCGCCGCTGCCGCTACCCTTGGCGGGCGGCGCGGGCGTTGCTGGAGCGTGCTCAGCGCCGGCATCGCTGTCGGCGGGACTGCCGCACTTCACGGTGGGCTACATGCGATGTTGGGGACGCGACACCTTCATCTCCCTGCGCGGCCTGTACCTGCTGACGGGCCGATTTGAGGTATTACCATATACTGCACGATTATTACATTTTATGTAGTTTATTCCTATAAAGAACACCTTTACACAATATCTAGGCTAGAGCTATGAAGGTTCTTTGAATTATTCTATTTTTCTATCACCGACGCATATATTTTCAGCACAGTTTCTATGCAGAAATTTCTATTTTGTAATATCAGATTAAATTGTTAGTTTGCTCCATATACATAAGACCCATCGATATATTATTGTGAAATCTATATCTATACTTATAATAAAATCGTAATGAGTCAGTGTCTGTACTTGGAAAATATTAAAAAAAAAATGTTATTGGGAACCTTGATTAACGTAATAGAACCTAAAACAATGATTTTTCAAATTTTTGTTTGTCTGTGCGCTTGATAGATGCGGTTTTCACTATTGGATTCTGGTACGCTTTCGGAAACATCTAGGGTATTTTTTATTACAATCGGTTCATAAATAAAAAAGTAATGTCAATTTAAAGTATTTAGTTCGACAAATTTTCTAATTGCCGTAACAGTTATTTAATACAACTGTTTTACTGAACTGGCTGAATCTTTAGTTTTCAATATGTTAATATTTCTATTTCAAGCGGGCGTAGCACCGCACGGGCCCGCTAGTACATTAATATAATTACATTTCGATAAATAAATAAATCATCATCGTTTAATTTGAACATTATTTAATATATGTTTAATTTATTTTGTTATGTTCCTTATTTATAACAATGTCAAAGTATTTGTGAGCTTTTGATATGTATATAGCAAATTGTCGCAGGATGCACGGAACCACATCTTGGCGTTCGCGGCGTGTCTTCGGCACGGTCTCATCCCCAATCTGCTGGACGGTGGTCGCGGCGCTCGCTACAACTGCCGCGACGCCGTCTGGTGGTGGCTGCTGGCGCTGCAGCAGTACTGCACCACCGCACCCGCCGGGCACACCATACTGCACGAGCCCGTGCACCGCCTCTACCCGCGCGACGACGACCCGCCCGCCGACCCACCCACGCCGCAGCCGCTGCATGACGTCGTGCAAGAGGCGCTTGATGTGCACTTCCAAGGCCTCGTGTTCCGCGAGCGCAACGCTGGCCGCAACATCGACGCGCACATGTCTGACCGCGGCTTCAACGTGCAGATCGGCGTCGACCCCGAGACAGGATTCCCCTTCGGCGGTAACGACGCCAACTGCGGTACCTGGATGGACAAGATGGGCTCGTCTGAGACGGCCGGCACTCGCGGGCGCCCCGCCACGCCGCGTGACGGCAGCGCCGTGGAGCTTGTGGCTCTGGCCTACAGTGCGGCGGCCTGGCTAGCGGCGCTGCACCGCGCCGGTCGCTACCCCTACCCCGGCGTGGCAAGACGCCACCGCGATGGCGCGCTCACGGCCTGGACTTTCGCGCAGTGGGCCGAGCGCGTGCGCCGCGCCTTCGAGCGCCACTTCTGGGTGCCACCCGCGCCCGCTGCCACCGACAGCCGCCCCGACCTCGTGCACCGCCGCGCCATCTACAAGGACTCGCACGGCGCCGCGCACGCCTGGCCCGACTACCAACTGCGCTGCAACTACGTGCTGGCCATGGCCGTAGCGCCCGATTTGTTTGACCCGCGCCACGCCTGGCTCGCACTTGACACCGCCGAGCGCCTGCTACTGGGCCCGCTCGGCATGAAGACGCTCGACCCCGCCGACTGGGCCTATCGTGGCGATTACGACAATTCCAACAACAGTGACGACCCTGCCGTCGCGCACGGATTCAACTACCACCAGGGCCCCGAGTGGGTGTGGCCAGTCGGCTTCTACCTCCGCGCGCGCCTCGCCTTCGCGCACGAGAACGGCAAATACGCCAAGACCGTCGCAACTGCCTACTCCGTGCTCGAGCCGCACCTGCGCGAGATACAGGCCTCGCCCTGGGCCGGCTTGCCCGAGCTCACAAACGCCGGCGGCGCTTATTGCGCCGACTCCTGCCGCACGCAAGCCTGGAGCGCCGCCACCGTGCTCGAAGCCTTACACGACCTAGAGGCTGCGCGCCGCACGCGCCCTTTGCCTGCCGACTGACGCCTCCTGCGCGGTCGCCCGCGCCGCCTGCGCCACGCTGCTCCAGCACCCACGCGCGCCCCTCTCTACTCAGAGCCCTACGAGTGCGTGCCGCCCGCCCCCGCCGCCTCGCGCCGCACCGCCCTGCGCCGCCTGTTGGCGCGTCGCCCGCGCGCCCCCCGCCCCGTGCGCCCCACCGCCGCCCGCCTGCTACCGGCCGCGGGCACTGGCGCCCTCGCCACTGTAGTATACAGTGACCGCTACTTCCGTTACGGCCGGCCGCTGCGCTCTGCCCCCGTCGCGCCACACCACCATCACGCGCCCCTGCGCCCCTCGTGCTCACCTCCGGCACCCTCTCAGCGCGCCGGCGTGTTGCTGGTAGCGGCCGCGCCCGCACCGCTCTCCTCGCCGCGGTACGCCGTGCTGCGACGCACGCGCCGCGACCTGCCGCGCGTGTTCGAGGCGGGGGAGGCGGCGCTGGGCGCGTACCCGGCGCGCCGCCTGCCACCCGACTACAGGCAGGCGGCGTCCGTGGCGTTGCGCCCGGAGTTGTGGCAGCGCGAGTGGGCGCCGCGCGAGGCGGGCGGCCGCAACAGTGAGCAGGCTGAGTACAACGAGGCGCCTGCACCGGAGTTCGCGCGCCCCGACGCGGTCTCGGAAGCAGACGTCGATGCGGAGGCGGAGTCATCTCAGTCTGCGAGCGCGGCCTCAGAACTGCAAGAAATGATGGCATCGACTGGCGCGATCGTGAGGGACTTACTCGTGCCGACGGTAAACGAGACCCGCGCGGCGCCCGACAAAGTGGCAACGGAGTTGGCGGCGGCGGCGCGCAAGGTGCTCAACACGGAGCGCTACAATAAGGGCGCGCGGGCGGTGCGTGTGAGAGGAGGACGGAGGGGGGGCTCGCGCGCTCAACGCGCGGCCGTGCGCGCGCTGCTGGCGCTGAGCGGTGCGTTCTACGCAGTGGCGCTACTCGCGTTCTACTTCCTGAGCCTCGCGTGACGTCACTCCTCATGTGCCATATTACCGTGTACTAGAAAAATGTAGTTCAAAGTAATTTTTTTAGATATATTTCTTTATAGATGTATTTCCATTAAAAATGTTACATTTTAACACAGTGCTCTTGTAGTTGTAGTACTATCGTTCGTTATACACTTTGCGCATATTAAACAAGGACATATTGTTATTGTCATAATAATCTCGTGTCCTACCGCTCAAAGCGCAGCTATATTTATCATTAATGTGATGTCACACACCTTCCAATAAGTACAACAATGAAATTAAATACATGTTTAAATTTGTATAAATTTTAAAGCCGTTAATTATAAATTAGATTATTTATATAAGTTTTGAAATATATTGTTAATTATTAACTTTTTTTACTATATTTTATTATTTTATTTACAAATAAATGTTTTCCTCATTGTAGATAGTTTAATTTTTTATTACACTACCAAGAAAGACGTGTTTTTTTTCTAGCTATTCTACATATTCTTTATAAAGTTTTTTAAGCTTTGATGAGTTATAATTATATACTAGTCCTTTATATTTATTGTAAATTCTAAATATTAAAGTATAGATAGATTATATTTATAATATAACAGTATGATAACAACATAGACATCTCATGCTTGGTAGTTATAATACTTAAAAAAACAACGACTTTTGTTCCAAAAATACCACTAGCAAGTTCTATATTATGCTACTAGATGGCAGTAAATTGAAATAAGGTAGAAAAAAATGTTTTCAATAATAAATTAAATTTAAATTAATGAATGTAATAAAACTGAAAATTAAATAACAAAAGACTTAAAATATTTTTACGTTGACGTTTTTCTTTTCTAAAGACAAACAGAATTACAATATTTCTTTTAAATTTAAAATATACTCTAGAAAATGTTATCCTTTATGAATATCTAATAATAACTATATAGGTTTAGAGGTTTAGGTATCGGTTTTGGGGAAAGCTGATCTACTCATCTGGCCCGAGGATGACCGGCTTCTGCTGCTAGGGTATAAGAAGAACACCTGGACTCCCGTAGCCCTGCAGCGTGAGGTTTTAGTGGGTAGTGTGGATGGGAGCATTTCATAGGCTTTTTATTTGCATAGGCGTGCGTTTGACCGCATCAAGTCTGGTTGAGCGTTGATGCGATCTACGGTGGTGCACGCTTGCCTAGAAGATAGAAGAAGAAGATGTATGTTCACGATCCTTAGTTTTTGACCACTATGGCAAAGTTGTAATATAATAAAATAGAAAATAAGTTTGTTTCTACTTTCTTAAATTATTTTATAAAAATATCATTTATGGTGATATAAAATTGTAGTAGAACATGAATCTACGACTTTTAAAATTTTAATTCTTTAAAAGAAACTGATTGTGGGTTCGATCCCCACTCGAAGGAGTATTTATTTATTTTTTCGCTTTGGTGTCGAGGTAAAGCGCGGCGGAAGTTCTGCCACTTCAGAATCAGATTTTTTTATTGATTAGGTACAAACCCTAGGGTGTTAAAAATACAACTGTTACCATAACATTTTAACTTTTAATATAAAGTTAAATTTTACCCTCTTATATTTTAGCGTACATGTAGCAACGGAGACTTAAAAAAATATAGGTAAGTATTATGAAAATATAAATAAGAATGCGTTACAATTATGAAGACAATAAATTAAAAATAAAAACTTAAAAATGAAGCATGAAAAACAAACTACTACTACTATTCAGCACGTATGTATGCAGTATGACTAATCATTCCGAAATTTATTTCCCATTTATTAAATTCTTTACGTTAAAAGTAAAATTGTTTGAAATTTGCTTCAAAGATAACTAACTGTATTTGTGTAACTATTTTTGTTAGATTTGCCGAAGTAAACGGGCCCTATATTTTCTAATTTCTATTATATTTAAGCCGTAAACACTTTTTGTGTCATTTGATACATTATTTGTTTGTGAAAAGTTATCATGCGGAGAGGAGTAGGTGCGCTCGGAGGTGGCGGCGAGCGCGGGGCCAGACTCCGCGGCACCAGCACCGTCCCCCGACGCCGCGCGCCCTCAGCACTCAGCACTCAGTTTCAGTACGCGCCGCACCGCCGCACCGTTGTGTCGTTTTGTCGCGAGCCCCTGCTCGACTATACGCGATTGACACGCGTCGCGGATTTGTATTTGTTTATGAGCACGAGAAATATACTTGTCTATAATAAAGTGGTAGCCTTTGAGCTTATTTTCTGCTAGTGTATTGTAAGTGATATTTATTTAAAATTCGATTACCGTAAAGTGGTAGTTCAAAGTGAGAATGAGAGTCAGGAGCAAGAGGTGGTGCGCGTGCGCCGATGCGACCGCGAGGTGAAGCATGGCGGCGGCGCTGGTGCTGGTTGTGGTCTCGGTGACGGCGCTAGCGGCGGCGGCGTGCCCGCCCGCGCCCGCCCACGCGCCCGCCTGCGCCTGCGCCGAGGGCGGCACGCGCCTGTCCTGCCGCGGCGCCGACCTGCTCGAGCTGCCGCCGCTACACGAACGACTCCTGGTGCTGTAAGTCTACATGCAAAAATATTCAGATTTCAAAAATTTCATCTTAAGCGATTATTTATTTTAAAAAATGGACGTTAATTGTTATCTATTTCATACCTATATTTCTTACTCTATTTATACTTTACTTATTTCTTTCTTTACTTTACTTTATTTCTGAAGCGTCTGTTATATTTAAAATACTACATAAACTAAAACTATCTTCTTTTTTTATTAATTACTTACGTCCATTTTATAAAAAGTTTGATCTCGTTGATGTCTTTTCTTCTAAATTTCTTTTTTTAATTGGAACCTTTTGATATTTTTTTCAATAACATTATATAATATGTATCCAATTGCACATACACATATTCAATGACTTTTTAATGTTAATATTATTCTTGATAATTCATAAATGTTTAGATTCACGGTGTATCCTGCATATAGCAGGGCAGGCAGAGGGACCTTGTGTTAAGACACTCTGTTCACACTCTCATATTTTTTAATGAATTTGAAATACAAACAAATTATTATTGAAAAAATATTTTGAAGGCAAATATAAGTATGACTTTTTTTGATCTATTTATTATATTTTATAAGTTTAATATAATGAATTATTTTTGCATTATTCGTAAAAACAAACTTTTAATGTACTTACTGAAAATATGATATCACTATAATTAAGGAGTACTACCTACACTGGGACATTTTATATAATTAAATTATATTGATACTGTGAAGTGAAGCTTTTAAATTGCGCTACAAATATAATAAGCAAAAGTTGTCTACTTCAATTTCACTATATTAAGGGAACAAACAAAAGTAACACAAATTCTAACTAACGTCTCAGCAAAAACAAATTATTATATTACGTTGGCATCTTGTAATTGCACAAAATGAAAAATGGTGGCAATTTTTTTCGTTGATTAAGGGCACTCTTGAGTTGCGCGACCTTGTTGAACCCTCCGCATTCTCGACATCTGTTCGTCACGACTATTGGCAATAGCAAATGCTAATTAAATGGTAAGATAAATTCTCCTTATTTTTATTAAACAAAAATTTTGTAAGCGGTATGTAAATTAAAGAAATTCCTCACAATCATCGCGATTATAGACAAATGTTGCATGGCCTCAGTATTTAATTATTTTTATTTGTCAACGAGAACTGCTTACTATACTAAAAAGTAAGCTCAGGCAATAGTAGGTAGGTAGGTAGGTAGGGTTTACAAAATCATAGTAGTCTAGACTTTACATTAGATGTGCCACTCTCCAATAGTTAATTAGCTATTAACTAACACAACAAAAAAAGGTTCTTTGAATTCCATCCAGTAGTACCAGAAGAAGTGTGTACGTACAGACTTACAAAACTTTCTTCCAAATCAAACAGCAAATTTTAAAAAATGGTGAGCGTGCTTTAGATAGATTAGATCAGAAATCTGAGCTATTATTTTTTAGTTATTATTTTAATGTATCATCTCCCCACACAGCAGGGTAGGCAGAGGGAACGAAGTGTTAAGACACTCCTTCCTCCTTTTTCCGTCGAATTCTGGTGGCATTGCGTGTTGAGTGGAGGAAATCAACGCCACTTTTTGCCTTGACACCAGAGCGAAGAAATGATAATATTAAATATTATATTACCTCGAGTGGGAATCGAACCCACAACCGTTCACGCTTACAGTCTCACTCTGTCCCCCTGCGCTACGACAAGCCTATCATTCTATCTGTGATATTGATGATAAAATTCAATTTAATTTTAATAAGGAAATGAATTACCGTATGTTTATTAAACATTCAGTTTACCAAATTAATTAAATACAGCAAAGGTGATTAAATAAACATTTCATTCATAAGAAACATGTAGCTAATTGCCCCAGTAGCGTTATGTCGGTAATATGTCAGGAGGAAACTCCTCCCCTCTTTGCCACGAAGTGATTGTGTCTAATTCCCCTACAGCGTGAAAATTATTATATAATTAGCGCAGTACTCCCGCGGGCTTCGCGAAACATTTGATAAGAAAACTAGGTCGAAAAATCTTCATGATTTAAGGGCCATAAACTTATATAAAGCTCGAAGCCCCTTTCCCTCTCTGATTTATTACTAGAATATATTTATTAGGAAAATAAAATTGATGGTCATTAGTTCTAATCAGTACAAATATAGAGATGTTTGTTTAGCGGAAACATGTTATCAAGCGCGTGCAGCGACCTAGGCTGTCTATTTATAGAGCTGAGGGTTATCAGTTGCAGGCTGCAGGTCGTTCCCTCCTCCCGCTCCCTCTCCGTCCCCCGCGGGCGCCCGGCTTACTCCTCCCAGGGCATCGCGAGGACGTGCCGGCCTCCCCGCGGCCCACTCACCACTCAGCGTTGGCAATGTTGTGTCAATAAGCAGCTTACGTATGGCAGATAGTCGACGCTCGTGGCGCGCTGTCTCTATAATAAACCGAGTCGGTCCAAATAGAAACATTCTCCTGTCTCTATAAAGCGGATTCCGCGGGCGCGCCGCTCTCCCGGAATGCTCTCTCATTAATACTCGCCGCTCTTTCGAGTGTGTTTATGGCACGCGTCTTAATTTATTGTTTCTAAAAAGGGATCCCGAATGATATATGCGCGTTGGTTGTGTCCTAACAGACGTGAGCCGACAATGTGGTAGATATCTATACGAGTAAATAATAACATATTAACACTGATTCAAAATGTTGACAACCGTGTTCTATAAAAATAATGTTTTATTATTATTTGTAGGTTTGTATTATTTATTTGTTCTCCGTATGATGAATTAGATCTGCACCTCCAACTGCATCACGAATTTATTTTATATACTCGCGACTCACTCGCAGCTTCACCCGCTTGAACTACATAATTATTAATTAACTAGTCTGCACTTCTTTCGATTTATAATAATAATATCATTTTAAAAACAATATATCTACCAATATTAAAAAGTAAAGTTTCAACTAATTCAATAAAACAGTTATTTATCGCAATTTTGTCGAACACATTCTTTAAAATGGTATATGGTTATATATATGGTATATATATATGGTTTTATTCATGAACCGATTAAAATAAAACAAACACTAAATATTAGAGAAGCTTTGCGTGTTTCCGAGTTTGCAAAAGATTTACGTGATTAAACAGAAAAAAAAAATTGTTTTTGATTCTATTACGTTATTTATGTCGCCAATAACATTTTTTCTTTACTTTCCATGCACAGACACCGATTCTCTCTATCATTTTCTAAAATTAAGAAATACTTATGTTTATTTTAAAATATATTTTCTACGATTATTCATTTCATAAAAGAAAATGGTGAAACGAAGTTAATATCTATAATGTGAGTTAAGGAGAGCGCGGGTCGGGCGTCGCGGGCGCGGGCGCGGTCGCTAGCGCCGTAAGGAAGGATAAGCTCCTTGGATCGCCGCGCGGAATACATTATTTGTACATTTTACTCGTGACCTACATTACACGTAGCAATTGGATGCGATTCGAGAATATCTATTCAGACCTCGTCGAGAGGACGCTCCGCCGCGTCGTCGTTCTGGACAAATATGTAACTGTTCAATTTGTTTGGTAAATATCATCCCACGACCGACACAAGCCATACTAACGGCTGATTGTGGGACCGCACGGGAGTAGAGTGTTGTTGACTATCAACAAAGCCCCAGTCGAACATTGACTTATAAATAGTACCTACTAAGTAGTTACACAATTTTTTTTCATAACATAAAAATCGAACGATTCCTATTAGAGTGCAAGCAAATTTGAATTTGTAGACACTTAGAAAATCAACCATTAAAATTGACTATGTGAATGTTTATTAAATATATGTTTTTTGTAGACAACAGACGTGCCCATCACGAATTGCGTTAAAAGTAATTTAGGTTGATGAAATAGCAACTTTACGCTTTCTCTGCTTAGCAGATTAAGCAGAAGGGTCTTATAGTCGATACATTTTGTCTTGAGACCAAATAATTTTAACTCTATTAATCTTGGCCTATGAAGTAACCTGTTCCAATTTGTTTGCCATTTATCTCATGGCTTCCTGAATAGGGTATAGTATCATAAACACTCGATTCTCTACTTCCCCTCCCAAGTTTAAAGACATTAAGTTTTGAGTGGCTAAAATCAATGCCGCAATTTGTCGCATCTTTGTCACAGTTATCGCTTTTATTCTCTGAAGCCGTCACACTGAACTAAGACGGCATCTGTTGACTTCTACTGTTGTTAAAATATATTTGATTCGTGTGCGTATACCTGCGCTGTCACCGGCGCGGGTCGAGGCCGCGCGCTACGCACCGCTCCCGTACGAGAGGGCCGCAGCCCGCAGCACGCACTCGAGGCCACACCACATCTCGTATTGGCACTGTGTCACTTTTTAATTTAATTTAGATCTATTTTTTCTCAAGGAGATTCAATACTGACCTTGATCAGCTTAGTTGTAACATAACAAATCTTTATTTACGCCGTACAATATAAAGATCTCGTTTACCAAATGTGCAATTGGATACATTCAACACGCAATGCCTCCAGAAATCTATGGAAAGTAAGGAGCGGAAGTATGTTAATGAGAACGAAGTGTTTTAACACTAGGTTTCTAAGTTCCCTCTTCCTACACTGCTATGAGCAGGATACAATGTGAAGATAAAAAATAAATATTTGCCCTATGTGAAGATTCGAATCTTGAAGCCCTTTTATATATGCGCATTGTACGCATGGAAATGGACGTGAAAATTTAAATTTAATTTACTTTACGAAATATTTTTGTTTGGATTTCCGCCCATATTGATTATTAGGTTTATACCTAGATCATTTTGCAAGTACGTATATCATTCAAATTGTATAAAGAAATCAAATTACATTTTATAGTTTGGCATATGTAAGTACATAATCATTACAAGGTGTACAGTGTACGTTACGAGCGCGCGCTCCACCGACCGACCGAGGGTGAGATTGTCGCGAAACGAATTAATTACCCGCGGGCGAAGCGGAGACGCGTGCGACGACCTCGCCGGCGGATCTCGCCACCCTACTTATAAAATAAAAACGTATTCGTATATATTTATATGTAAAATTTCACCCACTTTAGAATGAAATGACATCTAGCACTTATTACTTACGTAGTAACCTACGTTTTAAGAAAAAGAATTTGAGGAACATTTACAAGTGACAATATCAAAATATCTAGGTCATCTTTTAGCTTGTGATTTATTTTAAGATTTATTATCGTTTTAATGTGAAAAGTTATTATATTCTCATACTTAGTAGGTTCTAACTTATAATATGTATATACATATATAGTAGGGTATGTCCAGGATAGTATGTCGCTAGGAATATATATAGGTATATATAAGTCATAACGGTTTCAGGACGCATATTATCAAAATGTTTAATTTAATGACAATGATATTGTTATGTGAGATGGGAGTAAGCTCTCATATGAAAATTGAAACAAACAATTTAAATTTGTAAAAAAAATATATTTTATGATAACAGGAGGAGTGGAGGAGTGTACAATCTACTTATGGAATGAATTAGCACAAAAAGCAAAATCTAGAAATGTTTTAAAGTAGTTAGGGTATCAGCGAGGGCGACTGTCGGCCGTTAGCTGTTAGCGTTAGGGATAGGAGGCGAAGTGGCGTTGACGGGCGATGATGGATGGCGGCAATAACGCACCGCTCGTTATCATACACCGACCCGACCCGCCCCCGCGCACCCCCGAGCACCCTGCCCACCCCCTCACACCAACCGCCTGGCCAGCAGCCGATCTAGCAATTATACGTTTAGTATACAGTCATTATAACTCTATAATTCATGATAATTAATACGGCAATTAGGTATAGATATAATTAGAACGCAGGAAATGCGACCAAATTACTTTATTGGATAATAAATTCTGTGCTCGAAACATTTTTGTGTTTTTATTTTCTCAATATAGAAAAGAATTTAATTTGCAATGGAAAAATAAATAAATCGCAATCATTCTAAAGTCGCAAAGAAATAATAAAGGACAAAAAAGTATTAATTAACTACTTTGCATAGGATATCATCATACAATACGCTTCACGCTGTATCCCACAACGTGAAAAGAATGGCAGGTTACCACTTTTCGTCGGATTCTAGAGGCATTGCGTGTTGCGTGGCGGAACTCATCATAGCGCTTTGCCACGTTTCCAGAGCGATTAAATTTTTAATTTCCTCGAGTAGGAATCGATCCCACGACCTGTCACGTTTACACCCCTGCGCCACCACTGTCCCCGAATAACTATTATAGCCGAATAATTTGTAACTAAGAATGTAATTTTCATACGCGACTTCATTGCTGTCGAACCAACACCGCGCGCGTACATAACGGGTACAATCAAAAAATACAATTATAATTTTCTTACCTTTGTATATGTATAGATATTTATATTAATTGCGATCCCACCATTAGTGATCAGTGGATGGCAATAGTTTATGAGAAGGTTAAGTGAAAAGTTCATTGACCAATTACATTTCGTAAATGACCTTTGAATGTCACTAAAGCGTTTAAAACTTACCTCCTAGTTTATAAAAAATGTTACATGAGCTCAGAAATATTAAGCAAATGAAGAGAAAAAAAGAATATATTTAATTAAAGTAATGATTTAACTAAATTAATTTTCTAAAATTCAAAGATGGTAATTATAATCACGTTAACTTCCGTTGTAAGACAGTTAGAACTTAGACAACATAATAGACTCGTTCCAAGTGGAGTTGGGTCGCTAGTGAGAGGTGAGAGTGACTCACTTGACGTCGCTCCTCTTTCTTGGTACTCTCACCGCAGCAAAAAGTGACAGACGCGTCACTTCAAGATTTTGCGGTAGCGTGCGAGTATCCGTCTATCGCTTTTACTATTAATCATTGATGTCAATGAGAACACTCGTAAAAGCTCTCATGCCAGAGTTATAATAATATATTAATATATATCCACATTCTCATAAATGTGGAATGGACACGAAAAATAGTCAATGTAATACTGGCACTGATGACATCTTACAAATTTTTTTTTTTAGCTTCCCGCTGTATTCTGCACATAGCAGGGTAGGCAGAAAACCTGGATACCTAGTGTTAAGACTTAAGTTCCATTAAGACACTTCCTTTCTTTACTTTTTGCCAAATCTTGAGGCCTTGTGTGTTGAGTGGCAGGACCCAACGCCGCACTTTGCGTCATTACCAGAGCGAAGAAACGAAAATATTAAATATATAATTTCCTCGAGTGTACATACTACATACTTTGTTGCAGGGACGTTTCCAACAACAACATCAGCTCGCTGCCGGCCGACGCGCTGCAGCCCGCCGCCGGACTGCGCGACCTGTGAGTGCTTACTTTTTTTCTTTTGTTTTACTGTTTATGATTCATTTACTTAATTCTTGAGAACCAAGTGTTAAAAAAATGACACATTTTTGTTTATTTATTTTACAGAACATAATATTCATGTCTCATAATGAGTAGGTACAATTACTGATATTATAACTTAAATATAATTTTGATAATTTATAAGGAAGCTTGAAATACTTTCACTGAAACCCTACTCTTAAGTATTTGTGTCCCTGTCGATAGAAAGCAATTATGAAAGTGTTAAAAAGTTTTTTAATAACATAACTCTGACTGCGCACTGAACTTCTGCTTAGAATGTAGGATGTTAAATCATTCAAATAATTTGTCATTAAAGAAATTGCTGACAGCATTCAGCCATTTCTTAATGATCCATTTGTTGACGCCATTGTAAGACTGATCGCAACGGTTGTGAATTCGTTCCCAATACGGGGAATGAACTATTTTCATTTCCTCGTTCTAGTACGAAGGACAGATAGACAGGTAGACAAAGCGTGCCGTTGAGTTCCGCCATTCTACACACAATGACCCGACAATACGGCGAAGAGTGAGAAACGGAGTGTATTATCAATAGCATAGTTCTGCCTGCCCTGCTATATGGTGTTGCGTGAATGTATTTTTTAATAACATGTAAACGACTCAACTATGTTCTGTTATAGATAACAATTTTTACCATTTTATATGATAAAACTTGTCGCTTTTATAAAATAATATGTGCCCTATGTGAACGATTCTTTTTCACAGAGGGAAATTAAGTTTTGTGCTTGCTGAAATGGGTTAATTGTTTGAAAATGCGCTTAAAGTGGTGCCAGGAGTCCCCTTTCTATCTCTACATACTATTGCACACATCTTTCGAAATAAATACAAAAATGTTTGCTTGCCTTTATTTTTCAGTCCTCACACGCTTTGTATAATGTGAGGTAGTTCACATTATAGAGGAGAGGAGACCACTTTTTATGCCAGCAGTAGGTAATCGTACATGGTTTGCACAGGAACCTATCAGCGAATCGTCTGGAGGTAGTGTCCGCGGGCGCGCTCAGCGGCGTGGCGCTCGGCCGGCTGTGGCTGGACCGGTGCGCGCTCACCGCGCTACCTCCCCTACACCTGCCGCGACTACACTACCTGTAAGTAATCTTCCATAACCATATCCAGTATCAAATCCACGCCAGAGTACATTGGCACATCGAGAATGACAGTGATGTTCCTATTCACCCCCCGTCATATCTTACGTACTTTGATGGATGTATTATAAATTATTCATGCAGGCGATGTGCGGACAGTTTTTTTAGCGATGTAAATCCTCGATATTGCTTCGTCACCGCCGCCGCCCGACGTGTGCCTTTAATATCATTCAAATTAGCTTCGCTCTATTGAACGGGCTGCTCACATTTTCTCATTGAAAACGGGATAATAATTCAAAATGGCATAATAATGCCCCGTCAATACGAATCTCTCTGTCTATTATTGAAAATAAATTTGTTTCATAAATTAACAAAAGGAAGCAGACGAGTTAAATCTGTGATATAAAAAATAATCGGAGCAACATTACTTACACAGCTCCGTTGTTATGACACGAAGGAATATTACAGCCAATAATTTAAACTATTTTTAAAATGTATTCATTTATTTTTATTTTACAAACGTAAGGTTTATACTAGAGAGTCTGTCACGCATACATCTCGTCGTAATTTTCTTGTACGTATATTCCAGTTTATGTACCTAGTATACTGCGACTGGGTCAGTTCTGAGGAATATATTTCAATAAATTTGGAAACGTGTACACGCTTCGTCATCGTCGTCATACAGAAAATGAAACGCAAGCACGATTATACTCGTACATACATATATCCCAACTTGTAAGCAACTCCAATTTGTTTTTATTATCTCTGGCGATTTATCTATTGATGAGTATGAAGTTCTTACGTTAGTTAAGCGTTATGAGATATAAAAAGGGGGACGTCTCAGACGATACTCACGAGTGCACGCTCGATTTAGTGTTGTAGTTCACAACCCGTCTCGAGTCTCGGTCTCGGGAGGAAAAAAATGCTTCGACCCAAGTGACTCCCGTCATGGAGGTCGTTAGCACTCCCTACTGTAGGTACGGCTGGATCTATCGCTCGGCGTGGTCGTGGGGTCCGATAAATCAAATTGTACAATTAATTAAGTCGGTGTAGCGGGGAGACTTGTGCAGTACGCAAAGAGGAGAAAAACAGTAAACAATGTATTAAATCTCCGGGGCGACGTAGTTGTCAGCTATTAGTATCAAATGGCTGTACCCCCACAGACCCCCTGGACGCTGTACCGGCTACCCACCATTGACACGAACCGCACTTTGGAGTATTGAGATATGAGGCAGTGTAAAAATAAAATTTATATTTTCACTACTACTTAAAAAAATAAGACAAATTTTCAAGAAATGAAACTAATATGAAAATGAGCAAGGCAGTCGTGGCGCAGTGACACAAGCGTGTGACTGTAAACTCCACGGTTGTGGATTCGATTCCCACTCGGGAAATAAATAATTATATTTTATTATAATTATTTTTTTCGCTCTGGTAACAAAGTAAAGTGCGGCATGCTGCGGCATGCAATTTATGCTGCATTCTAGAATAATAGAGTTCAGTAGTAGTTCATAGTAGTAGTTGTATACCTTCTCGTGTAGCATAGTTTCAGTTGTTGCTTTCTCTTACGTAACTTCGAACACGTGTGTACTTTAGGGTCCAATACCGACACAAAGCAGTAATGATGTCACAAAGGCTACCCCCGCGCTTTCCTATTACCAATGCTATCGATTACTTTGACTTTGTTTGGTGATGTTATTACACACAAACAATTTTTTTCTATTTTATGTAGTTTTTATTTAACTGTCGACATCAACAGAATATGTTTCTACTAATATTCAAACCATCATTGCTGTACCTAAACTCTTCACAGAAATTTAATAATTTTTAAAATTTGCTTAAAATTAAAGATGAAATTTTAATATCTACATAAAATACGCAATAGGTACCTGAAAAATTTTGTGGAAAGTGGGGAATGTGTCTTTACATTAGGTTCTCTCTGCCTACTCTCTCTGTATTATATATTATACATGTACTCTACTCGCAATGTAATAATGAGTTTTAATCATTTCCACGTTGATTAGATAACGAAATGAGCAGGACATTGTCCTTGAACACGTTATCTGACGTTCGCACATCGAGTATTATTTGGCAACAAAATACTAATACTGCTGTAAAAGTAATGAAAACTAAGAAAGTTAGAAAAATAGGTTTACTATTTCTCTAAACTATCGAATTTCCAATAAGATGTTGCCATCCATCCATCCAAAACTTGAATAACAGTAGTAAAATAGAACTTACCTACTTAAGCTTAACCAGATCCCAAATTGACATTATGTTTATAATTTATTCCGTTACAGATTACTTTAATTTAATTTTATTTATGTAACTTAGGTATAATATGCCAATTATTAACGAGCTCCCATACTTACATACGTCATGAAATGAAAATACTACGGATTTAGACTGTCATCGTTCATTGCGGCAATTTATTGTAACAATATAATACCTGTAATAAATCATCTAGATTTAAAAGGGCAGCTACCGCCGCTGTTTGTGTTCCCTGTGCCGTATACGTAAGCCATACTAAGCTGCCTACCACGTACATGTAGGCTGTAGGCGGGTATCTAGATCACACCTTGCTAAATGTTAAAGCTATGAATGAATTCTTTTCATTATTCAATTGAAGGTGTTACATAATGGAAAAAGTAATAAATCTGTATTTAGGATTCTTTTTCAGCTTCACGCTGTATCCCGCATACAGCAGTGTAGGGAAGTGTTCTTTCCCTTACCCACTTACCGCCGAATTTTGGAAGCATTGCGTGTTGAGTGGCGGAATTCAACGCCGCGCTTTGCCGTGTTACCAGAACCGAAAAAACTGGTCAAATACGAGTATTCAGAATGTTAAATAATATAATTAATCAGAAATGTGTCTGATGGATATATTTTTAATACTACTAATTAAAGTATACGATTTCCTTAATATTTTTTATGATATAACATGAGTCACTCCAGCAGTCAGCGAGGTCGGCGAGGTCGGCGGAAAGTTCCGCTTTGAGTACTATTCGATATTAAATGATGATATTTACGATGCGATTACATTTAGAAGAGCGGGCAGAGGGTCACGGATGCAAAGCGAGGCCGCGTGTTCGCACTAGGCTATCGCCTATAAATAGAGCTTTTTAACAGATTCACACTGTATCCCACACGAAGCAGAGGATGTTAAAACACTCCATACCGCGTTTTCCGCTGAATTCAGGAAGGATCGCGTGTTGAGTGGCGGAACTCAACGCCGCGCTTTGCCTTGATACCGGAGCGAAGAAATTATAATATAAATTTAAATAAATATTTCATTTCCTCGAGTGGGGATTGAACCCACACTCCCGCGTTTACAGTCACACTTTGTGCACCTGCACTACGACTGGCGTCAGAGCGTAAAAAAGCTTAATACATGATATGATCACCCGCGAGTGCTCGACCGAGCCTCGCGGAGCTTTCGCACGCCACTTGCGAATATTTCGCAACGACGACGACGCGGATGCAATTCTGATGATAGAAGTGAGGTCGCCGGATACGCACTCCGCGCACGTCGCCCCACTCAAGGCCGGTGCCGAATTAATTCAAAGTGCACAAATAAAGTATACAAGTGTGAGGACTCGATATATAAAGCATTTGCCTAGCTCTGATTATAGCGCTTAGACGCGTTGTTAGAAACCGCTCTCAAGTCTGAGATGTATCTTGAGATGTCGTTTTCATTTATAATTTGCATATCTATGAATTGTCATTTCTTGCCTCATCTGCAAGACTACGACGACTCAGTCGCTATCTCTTAATACTGAGTAAATTTATAAGAAAAGAAAAATAGAAAAGGAAGATTGCATGATAAATGTACGGTCATTTGTAACACCGGTTTTATTTTATGTACCTAGATATCTAGGTGTCTTGGTGACACAGGAAACTAAAACGGAAATACATAACATTAAAGCGCAAAAACTTTTACTCTAACATAAAATTACACTTGCTGATATAATTTGTTCTTTTTTCTAAGATTTTGTAGAATTAAATATGGTGTGGTATATTACTATTCTTAAGTATTAAAAAATATAATATTTAAAAAAAATAATTTTATATTGAACGGTTGCAAAAATAAAGCTTCATGTTTTTATTATTTTGTTTTAAAAAATAGCAAGAATATAATATCTATGTTCTCAATATTTAACAAAGTGTTGATATCACTAGATCTGCAGAAGACAATGAGTTGGAGGAGTTGCCGGCGACGACGCTGGCGGAGGCGCGTGCGTTGCGCGTGCTGCGTCTGCCGCGCAACCGCATGCGCGCGCCGCCCGCCGCCCTCGTGCACCTCACCAGGCTGCAGGCCCTGTACGTATTATATAGTAGATTATTAGCATTTACCTGTGGCTTTGCCTCCTCACAACGAACTAGTAAATGGGACCACCGCAGATATAGGCTATAAGTAGTTTAACAAAATATTTAAATTTAATTTAATAAATTCTTCAGCTTTATAGTATAGATTTGTCACTCACCGGAGTATCCTTATACATTTATATATATCTAAACACGCCGTGACATTTACTTTGATACACTTATTTAATTTATACAAAACATTACAATATAAAACATTTATATAACATATAAATTTCGGCACACGCAAAAGTATGAACTCATACGTATTAAGCAACCTTAATAAACATTTAGAATATCCTTCTGTAAATCTGTGTTAGCTCATACAGCGAGAATGTAACATATTAATACGATTATTTCATCAGATTGTAAGTAGGCTAATGTAAGATCGAAGACCTTTTCAAATGATATAAAGCCCGTGCGCACAGGACGACGACAGCGATAGCGATCGGGCGTCGCGCGTCGGGCGCCCACGCGAGCGCGGGCGGCGCCGGCGTCGCTCGTGGCTAGACCGCCGCACCGCGCTCGTAAATAATCCACTTTACGCACGTTAATATTTCCGCACCTGTACCGTACTACATTATATGAACTGAAATGACTCACTTTAGGACTTATTTGAATGTTGTCGACGATTTATGCTGTCAACAACTGATATGAAAATTTTATTTATAGTTTTATTAACGACTGGCCCCGGCTATGTCTGTCTGGGTGTTATAGGAAAATTACGAAATTAACAATACAGTAAAGAGTACAATGTAATAGACTTGTTATTAAAGTATTTGAAACAATTATACGAGTATATTGTATATAAATTATTTTTTAAGATTTTTTATATTATTTGTGCCTCTAAGAATAAAGTATGTCCTTCTAAATTTATGTTGTATATTATACACCTTGAATTTTAAAGTAGGTTTTTCCGAATATAAAAAAAACGGATTAAAGTCCATCGCGTGGTTTAAAATTGAGCATAAAAATTTGTTTTAATTATTTTGTTTTAGACTAATGAGAAATAAACATAAATATGCAAATATATTTGTGACTTTGGTCTTGTTTATGAATTTATTAGGTGAATAAATCATACTAATATTAAAAACGTTAATGTAAATTTGTTTGTTACACTTTTACATATAGAGACATTTCTAAGAGTTATTAGAATATGTTTTTTATATAAAAAAAATATTATCCTTGGACTATTAAATAAAAATAAGCTTAAGCGAGCGAAGTCGCGTTTGAGTCTCCAGTAAGCTATAAAAATATAATTGCAGCAAGCGCCAAATTCACAGAAATTCTCGAATCAACAACTCAGGTACACGGGTATTTGTTGGTATTTAACCGCAATTGGGTCGCGTAACCCAATTTATATTTAGTAACTTTTTTTAGGGTTCGACTATGACGTCGCACATTACAGTTAGCAGGTAGTGTTTGTTCTCTATTGATTGGCGTTTTAGAACTGTGTTTCTAGTTCTGTTAATCTACTTCTTGGTTATTTAACATGATACCAAAAATAAAGTTGTTTTAATATTTCTTAATCTAAGAACTTGACGTTACATAAGAAATATTAAAATTATAAGACTTTTGGAAAGCACTGAAAAATAGCTTATCAATTTTTAATATTCTGCAGCAACCTGGCCAGCAATGAGATCACCGAGCTGACGTCCACCTCCCTGCCGGCGCTGCCCTCTCTACATACTCTGTAAGTTCTTTATTCACTCTTTTTCATAGACCGATAATAGATACCAAAAATTACATGCTCATGATTCGAATGTTAAAGTCTGTCTAATCCTATCGACAGGATAGGAAAAGGTATGTATAGTTATATTGAGTACAATAATGAGGTAAAAAGATGTAAAATACAAATTGTGCTAAAATTGCGAGAAAATTCTATCCCTTAGTAAATTATCATTACATTTCTGTCTTTGAGCTTTTATTTAAAAATCGCCGCTCATGGAACTTTCAGTAATCCTTTCTCCAAATTATGCTAATTTTATAATCTTAATAACCTTTTTAATTTTTCTTTATAAATGTTTATTTTTAATAGTGGAAGGGGTTCAATTCAATAATTTAATCAAAATTTTGTATTAAAAGTTTCTTTTCTTTAAAAATGAAATGAGTAAAACGTATCGTTATCCTTTTTAGCAAAAAAACCAGATTTAAGTATCTGCACTTTTTTCTATTACCTATACATTTTAATAGCACAACCTGTTCTAAATCGTTACAAATATTAAAACGACTTTAAATATTTTTTTGCGTATTCCTACCTGGTTATGCAGATAAGCTCTCACTCGTTACGGAAGGCCCGCGCAAGTGCATTTTGTAATTATGAGAAATATAAAAATGTTTAATTAAATAACTTCAGTAGTGTTATCATATTTTTTTATGTTATTTTTAACCGTACATCGCTCAATAAACACATTTTACTGCAGCTGAGTCCGTAAAAAGCTTTTCAAGTTAGTTATATAACAATCTGTTTTTTTTTTTAAATAAGCTATTAACATAGAGGCCGTTGTGGCGCAGGGGCACAAGCTTATAACTGTAACTCGACGGTTGTGGATTCAATTTCCACTTTTATTATTTCGCTTTGCTCTGATAAAAGGCCAAAGAGCGGCGTTGAGTACCGCCATTCAACATGCATGCCTCAAAAATTCGGCGGAAAATGGGGAAGGGAGAATTTTAAAAACCCTGTCTACCCTGCTATATGCGGAATACTACGTGAAGCTGAAGTGCAGCGAAGCTTTATACAAATTAACTTTAATGTTTTTTTAAAGTACCTAATTCTAATGCCACGTCATTGCAACCAAACAGCATTACGTTTTTATCCGTAGTAGCCGTTTGTAAAACATATTTGCAATTTTGATTGTAATAGTTGAACATGATAATATATTTTTATGATAATTTGCTTAAATAATTGAAATATCCGCAAATAGGCTTCCAATCCATAAAATTGTTTTCGAATTACATTTCGGGAAGTTCTTTAAATGGGTAATAATTATACTTTACAATCTGTATAACGCAATATATGTCATTAAACGCATCCGTTTCGCAACAATACTCATTTACGGTCGCAATCAAATAATAATAAATTGAATTAATAAAAAGAAAACATATCACTTAATATAATTGACGTAATGATAATGATAGTAATTACGCATACATTATATCGCGGGCTCAGTGAAGCTCTGGAGAGAGTGGCCTGGGCGCTGGCCGGGTCGGAGGTGGGGGAGGGGGGGAGTAGTCCTCAGGCGAGTCGTGCCGCGGCGAGGCTGTGGCGAAGGTGATCTGGTGACGAGAGCCATGTGTTACTTGTGTCCTACATACACTACACACGCACATACATATGAGTACAACAGCTTAGCAAATACAGAGATACAACGGGCCTAATTACAGCCATTGCTTAAAACACATTATATTTCATTGCTTGCGCAGGAAATGTAGATAAAAATAATGAGATAGCTACAATAAAGACAACATGGATATGAATATTATTTATTTATTTCTAATAAATAATTTGCATAAACTTCTCATAAGAAAATTACTCGTACAATTCACTGCTAATTATTACAAACGAATTAAGTTAAGTTATAAATACAATTATAAAAAGTACCTCATAACATAACATTGTATATAACTATTATTTTTAAATATTTTGTCGAGTGGAAATCGAACCGACAACCTGTCGTGTTTACAGTCGCACGTTTACAGGCACATTTTTATTAAAAAAAAAACATAGAAACACTAAACCCGCAATCCACAGGCTAGCGAGAACAAAACAAGCCAGCCCCAAGCATACCACAAAGCTAACTTTCAAATGTCAGTATCTTAAGACGATAATTAAAATAATACATATTTCGTAGAAAATGTCGCGCATCTATCTACTTTGAGTAGAACTGAGAAGTCTCAACGGCCAACCCTTATCAGTCACTGCCACTCGTGTCAGACTTCATTAGGTGGTTAGTTTGCCTAGATGACTAGCGACTAATGGCCTATACGGCTATTTACCCTGTAAATGGACCAGTGTATCTTAATATGATAACACCCTTCTTATTACACACACTCTAATACTATGTCAATTAAATTAAATCACTTTACTGTAATTAAGGCCAGTCGTGGCGCAGGGGCACAAGGTGTGGCTGGAGGAAAGGAAATACTTAATATTTTAATTTCTCCGCTCTTGTAACGAGGCGAACCGCTGCGCTAAGTTCCGCCACTACGCACGCAATACCTCTGAAATTCGGAGGAAAGTAGAAACGGAATTGTCTTAATGGGAACGGAGTGTCTTAACGCTAGGTTCCCAGATTGCCTCTGCCTATCCTGTTATGTGCGGAATACAGCATGTAAAAAAGCTAAAAAAAAACTTTAATACAATATAAATGTCTCTGGTAATTATGTCACTACATTTAAAAACGTGTAAAACTTCTTAATCCGTGTCAACGTTTTATTATTTAGATCGTTTACGCAGAACGAAGGACAGCTAAAATTAATTTTGATAAAGTGATGCATTTCATTCATTACGGCACCGCTCACTTCGCGTCGACACTATAAATAGTGTCTAAACTCTAATGTACGTATATATCGGTGGTGGATGTAGTAAAAATAACAGATGACAAACGAGGCGACACAGCGCGAGCGTTTGTAAAGTGTGCCATCCACCGACGGCAGACAGCGACGGCTACTAAAAAATGAGTCTCGATCGTGTTGTACCCAGTCGGGATTGCCGCGTGTTTCGGGAAAGAAAGAAATATAATACAGCATGTTTCGTTAACATGATGATTTTAATTATGAGTTAGAGGAATATTGTAATATTCGAAATTTCACTTTACATATAGCCTATATAGTACCTTTAGATAAATAAGTAAGGAAAGCGGTTTTCCCATTCATAATTTACTTTAAGTTTTTTTTAAAAAGAAAATAAAATGGACAAAATTATCATTAATATTCAAACGATGCTTAGTTCCTAGAACAAAGAACTGGGGAAGCCGGCTGGGGAGAATGAGCTATTTTTTTCGTCGCTTTCGTAACTAGACAAAGCGTGGCGTTAAGTTCCGCCACTCAACACGCAATATCTCAAAAAAAGGCGAGAAAAATGAAAAAGGGAGTGACTATACTAGGTTCCCTCCTGTATATAGCCTGAAGCTAGAAAAACCTTCACTTGTATTCAATTACTTTTGTAGTACACCTACATTCATTAAATACGTCGTACGTAAGTCCAACGATTATTATTATGTATTACATGAAAGTTCACAGAAAAGGGTTGTAATCTTATAATATGTGTACGTCAGTGTCAGTGAGCAGCGAGTACTCGTACGTACGTACTTCCCAACACACCAGCAGTAATGATATTAGGTTAATACAATCAGCTCTCAAGACATTACAAGTATTCAGATCCGTAACGGGCTTCTTGTAGAATAAATAATACAAGACACGATTAAATATGTATATTTTTTTATAACTTCACGCGATATCCCGCACATGGCAGGGTACGCAGAGGGGACCTAGCGTTAGGGCACTCCGTTCCCCGCTTTTGCCGAATGTTTCGAGTGAGTAAGAGATGAGTGTTGAGTGACGGACCTCATCGCGCCGTTATGTCTTGTTATCAGAGCAAAAAAATAAAAACATTCAATATTTCATTCCCCCGAGAGGAGTCGAACCCACAGCCGTCGCAGTTACAGTTACACGCTTGTGCCACTGCGTTACGACGCGACGGCTTCTTATGCGTATATGTATACGAGTATGTCGTACGCTATATTAATTAAATATGACGTGCTAAATGTAAGTATGACTTATGTATCAACGCAAGAGCTTAATAAGATTAAATATTATTATTAATAAGTAGAAATGAAATTATTAAAAAATAATAATTCATTCCCTCGTGTGCAGATGGAACCCACAACCGTCGCGTTACAGTCACACCCTTGTGCCCCTTTGGTGTTGAGTGAACATAGTTATTTGGAACGTAAATATTTTAATATCTCTACCAAATTTAACTTTCTTAGTTTTATATTTACAGAAGTTAAGTAAAATAGAGGAACTGATATATTATGAAAGCTTAAACATTTCAATAAATAATTATGAAAACATAATGTGACATAGAAATCTACCAAAATACTCGTATATTCAATATCGTGAATGTCAACCCACCAAGGAACATTCTACATTTAAATTGAAAAAAATAAATAGATATCAAAGAAGTTCACTTACAAAAATATAGAAACGTAAATAATCTAAGAAACGAAAATTTTAAGAGCTTTAATGTTAGTGACAAGCTGCCACCCGCGACCCGCGACCCGCGCCGGCGCTAACGTTACATAAACAACGTTCAACAACACCTTACGTCTGTCTCCGGTTACTGCTGAGAACCTTTTAAACTTTGAAGCTTTTAAGCTTTTAAACACAGACTGCCCCCAGCAACGCGGCCATAGTGGTTTAAAGTTGACTGCGTTGAAATCAAATAAAATTTTCTGTCAAAAATATATATTATAGTAACCCGTTACAAAAATCTACTTATTTGTTTACGTACATATATTCTGGTATTATGAAGTCTGGTGCCCATTGTAAGGTTTACTTTGTGTTATAATATATGGAACTTGGTAGGTAAAAAAGAATTTTAAAATGTTGAAAAAAAAACTGCTAAGCTTCATATGACAATTATATGTATTTAAACAATTTAATTGGCTAAATACTTCATAATAACTAAATTGATTAAATACTTATTAATTAAATTAAAGTACATAGATTAAAAATGTATCGTGTCGGAGTACATTAAGAGATACATTAGATTAAAATTATAACAAATAATAAGAATCGTATAAAATAACGAGTAAATGGCAAGGCAAATTGATTGCGGTAGAGATTACATTAGGACTGTGGCTGTGTTACTACGACTACGTACACTTTATTATCAGTGAAGACCTTCAGGATGAGATACTATTACCATAAAAGTACGATTGTAATATCGAATTAAATTAATTTTATAACTTGATGTATCTTTTTATTTAATAAAACATTTTAATCATAATACATAAAATCGAAAGGTCACTCACTCATCACGAAATCTCAGAAACTACAAGTTATAGTAATCTGAAATTTTGCATAGAAGTTACTTATAGGACGTAGGTGCTCGTTAAGACGGGAATTTGCAATATTCGACTTCTAAGGGGTTGTTTTTGGGGTCGAAAGTTTGTATGAAACTTCGTTACTACAAATGCTAGGAGTCTCAAATTTTACATAGACGTCACTAGGACGTAGTCATGGAGACAGAAATTAATAATAACATAGTTCACGCGGGTGAAACCGCGAGCGGGCCGCTAGTGTAGAATAATTTTGGGCAATGAATGTCGGAGAGCAAAAATGAACACTACGCTTTACTTTTATTAGATCTAAGAAAGATCAATTAAATAAAAATATTTAATTAATTAAACATTTCACAACTGCGCCATTGGGTCTTCACAAATTTTTCCAAATGCTGATTTAATTCGAATAAAAATATGTAGCAGAACTACAAGTTTATTCTTTTTTTTTTTTTTTTTTTTTTTTTTTTCGGACTTGACTTTAATGCTGTTAGCCTTACTGGCCTTTACAGCGACACCGGGTGGGTAGGGAAGAGGGTACTCTGTCCCTGAAAATATGCAGGCACTGTGTGGCTGCCTGTGGGGAGTGCCGACGACGCAAGGGCGCCCCCTGCGGGGCTCGAACCTCGGCTTGCGGTCGTCGAGCGGGCTGGGAGTTTCCCTATTCTAAGCAAAGCCGGCCGCGACACAGAAGCCGCGACCGGGGGATAAAATTAGACTAATCTAAGGGAGCTAACGGTCCCTAACCGCTGGACCCGACGGCGCCGAGGCGCCGCCGGGCCGTGAGATAAGCTAGACTACGTCGTCGATTCCGGCGACGACGGTGTGTGTGTCGTGCGTGTGTAGTGTGTTTCCTACCTACGTACGGGCCGTTTGCTACGGTAATGGCGTCATCGGGGTCTAAGAGGACGCTACGCGGGCGTCTACGAATCGCGTGAGGCGTGTAATTACACGCCGCGGCGACGAGGGGGTTCGCGTGCGAGCCTGCGCGCTCAAAGTAGCGCTTCGCTAAGCGTTTGCAGTGCTCGTGAATCGATTCCAGTTCAAAATCTCTATGTAGGTCGACATTACGCACGTACCAGGGGGAACCTGATGCGATGCGCAGGAATTTATTTTGCACTTTTTGCAAGGGAGCAAGCTTGGTGTGCGCGAACGCAACGCAAGCGTAAGTGAGGACAGGTCTAATACAAGCTTTGTATAGTGTCAGCTTATTTCTAAGTGACATTTTACTATTCTTGTTTATGAGATAATATAATCTATTGAGAATGTACTTTGCTTTATTGCAGACTTTTGTAATGTGGGGTTTGAAAGTTAATCTAGAGTCTAGAGTGACACCTAGATATTTGACCTGTTTTTTCCAGGGAATGGGTTTGTCTAAGAGATGGATGGTAGAGACTCTAATATTTTTATTGAGAGGGAAGAGTATTGCTTTACTCTTCTCGGGATTGACTTCGATTCTCCATTGGCGGAACCACTCACCGAGTGCGCGGGCCGCTTTCTGGAGTCGATCTTTTAATAGGATAGTACAACGCGAGGTTGTGAAGAGGGCTGTATCGTCGGCGTACATAGCCAGGTGAACACCCGGAGTGAGCGGGATATCACTGGAGTACAACGAGTACAGGATAGGACTTAGCGTAGAGCCTTGTGGCACGCCTGCGCGGAGGAGGCGGGGGGAAGAGAGAGTGCCTTCGACTTTATAGCGAAAGTATCTATTCGAGAGAAAGTCCCGCAGGATGTGTACGAGACAGTCTGGCAAGCCGTAAACGGCGCGCAGCTTGTAAATCAAGCCGTTATGCCAGACTTTATCGAAAGCTTTCGCTATATCGAGAAAAATAGCAGCTGTATTGCTGTGAGAAGGATCCCTAAGGTTGTATCGAGCTATATGCTCTACAACACGGTGGACTTGATGTATGGCGGAATGTTTCTTTCTGAAACCGAATTGCTCATTGCAGAGCAGAGAGTCGGCCTCTACCACCTCTGAGAGTCTAACGAGAATGATTCTCTCGTAAATTTTACCTAAACAGCTGAGAAGGCTGATAGGTCGATAACTGGACGGGATATTCCGCGGCTTATTAGGCTTGGGAATGCCTATGACTATGGCCTCCTTCCATTCGTCGGGGAATGAGCACGACTTAAGAAGGGAATTGAAAATAATGACCAATAGAGATATGAACTGAGCCGGTAGGGACTTGAACATTCTATTAGACAATTTATCGGGCCCCGGGGCCTTCCTATCTTTGAGGTTTTTGATGATGACTTTGACCTCGTCTTCAGAGGTCGGGCGGAGCGGTTCCCCTTGCGGGGGCGTCAGCGCCCATTCTGCGACCGCGGAATCCACACGCGCAATGTGGCTCGGATCGCAGGGCTGACTACTCGGGGTACATTGAGCCTCTAAACTGTCAGCGAGACATTCCGCTTTTTCGGTGTCATCGGCGGCAATTGAACAATCTGACCTAACTAGAGGAGGCATAGTCGAGAGACAATCGACTCTAAAAGCTCGCGACAGCGCCCAGAATGCCTGGTGCGATGGAGCGAGCCCCTCGAGCTTCTTATCCCACGACTCACCGCGCAGAAGTTCGAATTCGAATCGAACTCTCCTCTTTAATCTGTAAAATTCCCTACGATTTTTGTCAGTCGGGTAGGTATCGTGTCGTCGCATAGCTACGTTCCTGCGTCTAATCAATCGCCTGAGCTTTTCTGAGATATCAAACCTACCGTCGGGTAAGTTTGTTACCTCTTTCGAACAACTCTGGATTGTATTTAAAATATAATCGGTAAATTTATTCGCCGCGTCTATCGCTAGCGCCGCGGAGTCGGCGATGCCAGGTATTAATTCCTTAAGAGGGGATTCATTCGAGCGGAGGAGCTTTGCGAATCTCCTCCAGTCGACCACAGTTTTGGTGGGAGGGCCAGAGGGGCGCTCGTCACCTAACTTGAGAATGACAGGACGATGGTCCGAATCTAGGTCGAGAATGGTATCTATTGAACGTTGCGACAGTGCAACGTTCGAAAGTATGGCAATATCGAGTACATCGCCTGTGCCGAGGACACTAAAGCGAGTGGGAGAAGGCGGGCCTATAACACAAGCGTTATATTTCTCTGTGAAGGCTAGAAGCCTCTTGCCGCTGACATTAGTCACCGACGAATTCCAAAGTCTATGTTTGCAATTGAAATCCCCGATCAGAAGGACCGAGTCTCCCATACTAAGTAGCGCCAAAATGTCGCTTTCTAATAATTGCCTAGACGGCGAACGATAAACTGAAGCTATAATTAAAGGCTGATGGCCTGTGAGGAATACCTGACACACCGACGCCTCGGCTGCTTCGAGAGACGGAGGGTCGAGTGGTATACAGTGTAAATTCTTCTTGTAATAAATCATAGTGCCTCCACCGTGGGTGGCTCTATCATTTCTTACAATCCTGTAGTTCGCAATGCCAGGACTACGAACAGCAGGTTTAAGAAAAGTCTCCTGTATACATAAGATATCTATTTGATGGGCGTGCGCGAAGGCGCTCACAGCCTCTTTTTGGCGTTTGACACCGTTTGCGTTAAAGGTCGCTATTGACAGGGCTCTAGGTTTAATACGCGCGAGTTGCGAGTCAGCGGGCCGTGGGGTAAATCTATTTATGACCGCCATTGGAAAAATTTAAACCGCGACGAAGCCTTGAATGGCTTCGATGAGATCTATATGATCTATAATAACTTGAGCGCGATCGTCGGAACCGTTCGTGTTCCTAAGTTTCGCCGCGAGGACTTTGATTTCTTTGAAATCAAAACATCTAGCGAATCTTAACACAAGTGCTAAGTCGCTAGCGTTAGAAGAGGGGGCGGGCGCGGCGCGGGAATGCGCGGGTGCGGGCGCGGGCGCGGCGCGGGAAGGCGCCGGGCGCAAGGGCGCGATCGCGGTCGCGCCGGAAGGCGCGAGCGCGGGGCGGGGAGCCGCTACCTGAGGGGTAGGCGGCTGTACCGGTGCCGCGGCGAGGGCGACGACCGGTGTAGGTGCGGGTTTAAACCACGCATTCTCTTTAGGGAGAGGGGCGGGCTCGTATTGAGTAGGAACCGGCTCCTTTTTATTGGAGGTGCGCTTTTTGCCTCCGCGCCTAGTGCGTCTGCGCGGCGCGCGGGAACATCCGCGATAGTTCGCGGGATGGCCCTGCGTCTCGCATAGCACGCAGCTTGGGGGCACAGCGGGATCGGGGACTTTGCGGGGACAATCCGCAGTCGCGTGATCGTCTAGGCACTTAACGCACCTAGGCCGCGCGAAACAATTGCGGGCAGAGTGCCCGTATAATTGGCAGCGATGACACTGCCCAATGAGACCCCTCGTATGTGGGGGTTCGACTCTGATGCCGGTGAGAGAACACACCGACCTCAGATTGAATATTTCCTTTCCCTCCTTAGTGAGGTCAAGGATGACTAACACGATATCGAATTTCGCTTTGGTACGCGAATTATAGAGACGGTGCGCCTGGCGCACGGGGTAGCCTTTGCTACGAAGGTCATCTAACACGAGATCGACTTCGATCTCTTTGGGAATACCCTTGAGAACGACGCGCAATTGGCGCTCGTCCTCCAGGGCGTAAGAGTGGTACCCTATCTGGTACTCACGAAGGAAAGAGGTAAATTGTCGGTGTTCCGACGAAGACCTAACTTGGATTTTGATTCCAACCTGCGTTAAGCGCGCGGTGGAATATTGGACATTGTGGCTATTGAGCCACTGCGACACCTTGCCCCATTTGTGCTTATCTTGCACATAAATGGGCGGCGGGGGTTTAACGCGGGGCGCGCGGGGGGGTACATCCTCTTCCCGCTCAACCGCAGAGGCGGGGGCAGGGGAGGGGAAAACCGTTAAGTCGTTCGCGCGGGAACGCCGGCCGTCGGGTTTGTTCGCCTTTTTGGGCGGGGGGGGGGCCTTAGGGGCCCTGGCCTTACGCTTGGCCGAGCGCGATCCGACGGTCTCGAAACCGTCATCGTCCGAATCGGAGGACAGGCAAGTGCCCTCCTCCATCTCTACCTCAGTCTGGATCGGCGTAGGGGCACGAGAATGCTCCCTCGGCGGGGCGACTCCGAGGTCGCAAGGCCCACCGGAGAACAACGGCTCAACTTCGGCACTCGGGCCGGCAGCTGAAGGCTGCATATCGGCATCCGGGCCGACCTCTGGCGCGCTAGGCGAGCTAGGCGCATCGTGTCGCGTTTGCGCGAACTTCATCACGGCGTTGAATGCCTCCCCGTGGAAGGTCTCTAAGTACCTCAGCAGCTCGGAGCTACTGAGGCCGGCCATGCTTTGTCTCTCCCCTCACCTTGCGGCGAGGGACGGGGTGTGTGCTTTAAAACTAACACTATATATAACAAGCAAAATCTACCGTCGGTGAACAGTAGGTGAGTACCTATCTAATAACAACTGTGTATTCACTTACTGAACAAACAATCCGGACGCTGGAAACGAGCGATGCGGGACTCGGCAACCACAGGGCAACGCAGCGCAGCAGGACGCCACGCAGCTCAGCAGTCGCAGGAATCCGCAGCACAACACTAATATAAATACAGTATCACTTCGACAAGGGATCGAAATAAATATAATAGCCCAATTGTGCGACCTCACCGAAGCAAGGCCGAATCGGATCTGCAAGTTTATTCTTTATTAATTCAAATTAATATTTTATTCAACAGTGGCGTAGCTAGGGGGGTGCGAGCGGTGCGGTCGCACCGGGCATCAAAAGGAAAAGGGGCATCAAAGTCGTCGATTACTTTGTTTTTCTTTGTTTTTTTTAGACTTTAGACCATTTTAAAGGGCATCAAGTCCCCTAAGCCGCACCGGGCATCAAAGTCGACGATCACGTTTTTTTTTTTTAGAACTCATGAACGTCGACGGTCACGTTTTTTTTATAACTCATCAACGTCGACGATCACTTTGTTTTTTTAGACCTTAGACCATTTTAAAAGGCATCAAATCTCCTAAGCCGCACCGGGCAGCAAATACCCTAGCTACGCCACTGTTATTCAATATTCAAGACAGGATGATGTTATCGTGTAGAGACAACAGAAAGTGCATTGATAAAATTCATTCCCTTTGTGAATGGGCCGAGCGGCGGGTCCGCCTGTCGGGTCGACGCCCGTCCGCGCGCCCTTCCACGTATCTCCCGACGCACGACGTATAGAGTTACTGGAACAGATCTAACTAAACCTTCTTACTGAATCAATTAATAGAATATTAAAAAATCTTATAAAATAATCTATATATATAAAAGGACTTGTCCTCACTGACTGAGGTAAGACGCACGCACAGCCGTAACCGCTGTGCGTAGAAACGTGAAATTTGGACAGAAGTTTACTTTCGTAATCTGGACATCCACTAAGAAGAGATTTTAAAAAATTTTAACCCTAAAGGGGTGAAATAAGGGTTCAAAGTTTGTATGGAAGAAAAATTAAACCTGCACCGATTTTTATGAAATTTTAAATTTAGATTTTTAAAAGTATTTAATTGAATACGTGTTTCATACTTTTCTAGAATTCTACCTCTAGGGGTGCAAATAAGGGGTTGAAAGTTAGTAAGGAAAAATCTTTAAATCGCCACCGACTTTTATAAAAATCGAAACTTAGACTCTTAAAAATATTTTATTGAACACATGTTTCGTGGTTTATTTTAATTCATCCCCTAAGGGTGTAAATAAGGGATTGAAAATTTATATGGAAAAATCTTTAAATCGCCACTGATTTTTATAAAATTTGTAATTGAGACTTTTAAAAATATTTCATTGAACACGTGTTTCAAGGTTTATTAGAATTCACCCCTAAGCAATACGGAGGCGAAGCTGCGCGCGTCCGCTAGTAGAACATAATTATAGATTTTTTTTATTTTTTTCTTGGGAACCATTCTCTAATATTATGGAATATAATTTAATTTCATTCGTTAATATTATGGAATATTAAAATTTGGATATAAAGAACATTAAAAATTAGGCAAAAAAACATAATAAGTTTAGAAAAAAATACAGGCTCACACGGTGAACGATACTGAAAAATTCAACTCCCACCGCTGTGCGTACGTTTTATGTTACTTTTAAATCATTTATTTTTAATATTTATTTATTCTGCTAATTTTGTAAAATTAATTGATTATGATAACCAATCTATTTCCTATCAGCTGGTGTTAAAGGCCACCTTCAGCACTACGTATTTGGCAGCAACCCTTCTCAAAGCGTCGATGAGGCGGTGCGCTCTGATTTATGACGCTTTCGTCCTCTGCCTCCACACTGTCCTCCCATCCTCCCTCACACCCGCGTCCTGCGCGACCCCCCCTCATCCCCGCACAATAATAAACGAGATTCGAGACAAGTTTTTCAGAAATTTCTTTTTACATACTTTTATAGACTTCTCTCGCTAAAGTGTCGTTAGTCGAATCCGGAATAAAGATCTTACCACAATAAAGTATGCAAAACGTCTGACCAGCTGGTTTCACTTAGTAACTGTAAAAATATTACATTCGTAACGAATATCTATATATTCGTATATATATTTTTTGTATAGTTACATGTGGTATGTGGTATAGGAGTAAATAAAGAGGCTAAGGCACTGTATACAGCGATTCCTTCGTCTCCGGTCCTCCGTCCGGACCCGCGTTATTGCGAACGCATTACCATAAAACAAGCGCGAAATGTCAGTTGTTGCCTTTTCTTACTTCTTACGACTGCGCTCATTTTGAGCATTCCGATCCTACGTACGGACGACGCAAACGATAAACAGAAGTTACTTCTCGCCGCTCGTAACAACCAATTCACGACAGTCCCCCTAGGATTGTATAAGGGATGCTGATAAAACGTTAAATTTGAATTTTATTAATGGCAATAAAAATAAAGAGAAAATTTTAAACATTTTATAGTAAATTGAAAAAAATCTTTAAAAGCGTAAAGAAAGTTCTGAAAACTAAGCACAAACAATTAAAGTGATTTAAGAGACAGAGAGATCTAGGGGCAACGTGCTAGTAGATACTTCTACAGACACCGTTACTTTGAAAACGATTTATTGGTTTCTTTTGCAGATAACTAATTTCTTATATGTTTACAGCTTACAATAATTTATTTAAATAGCAAATCTCCACAATCGTCCTATTTTTTTCTCATTTTAAAATTAGAAAACCAAAAGAAAAGATTTTTTTTTTCGAAAAAAAAGGTTTTTGTTTGTCTCATTACCACCAACTCCGGATCTCATGATGGAATCCCATACACCATTAGAGACACCCTCGAATTTTATAGACATATTATGTGTATCATATATTTTTATAATAGATAATCATATATTTCCTTCTTTTCCATCTGATCCGAAAATAAAAAATATATAAAAAAATACCCATTTTGGCACCGACTTCAAAAATACAGTATTTTAAATTGTTAACAGGATCCTGAAGAGAAACCGCATAACCCACATCGAGGAGCACGCCTTCGTGAACACACCGGCGCTACGCATCCTGTGAGTATTCTTCATTCATGTACTATACCTATGTTACAATATAATTTCTTAATATATGTTTTACGCTTTACGTTGTATCCCGCATATAGGAGGGTACGTAGAAGGAACCTGGGAGCCTAGTGGTAAGACACTCACTTTCCATGAATATACTTTCTCATTTTTCGCCGAATTTGAGTGGCGGTACTCAACGCCGTACTTTGCCACTTACCATAGCGAGTAATGAAAGTTTCGAGTTTGCGAGTATTAAATATATTTCATTTCCTCGAGTGAGCGTGCGAACATCTGGTTCTTTTTAATCATCATGTAAACAAATATTAAAAACGTAATTCAATATTTTTGTTTTACTTTTCTACTGTAAATACCCTATCTTTATATATGCTTATATAATATTAAAGACAGGGTAGTAGGCACGTAGAGATATTAGACAATTTCCAGAACATTAACACCGATAAACCATTTTCTATTAGTTGCTATTTTTATAACTAGCTTTATCTCATTTATTATTCTACACTATAAATCTATAGATATAAAACTCGTTCTGTAACTTCATACCGCAGTATTCCGCCGTCTCCTCCTTAGTCTACTTTGTAAATAATAAATTGCCATGACAATAAATCGATAGAGACATACAGAGCACACATTTCTTATTGATACTTCTTGCTTGCTAAGGAAAGGAAAGATTACTTAAATTATAATAACAAATACGAGTACACAGAATAAAGAGAAAAGATAGAAACTATTGGCATATAAATGATAAGGCGAAAACTAAATTAATTACATCCAGTAACCTAATATTCTAATCCGAAGCAAATACAGCGGATGTCAATCACGGCGGGTATTATATGACGTTGGGGCCATTGCCCGCCCACGCTACTTCAATAAGCGCTAACTGATACAGACTGTAAATATTGATATGTATCGTTTCCTAACTACCTGCCCCGATTATTATATACGTTGTACTATCTTGTACTGCCCCAGATTATAATAAAACGTCAAAACTATTCGCTTATCGACGTAGTATTCTTAACACTTAAGTTAATCTATGATTAAAATACATTTATATAAATTCAATTTTATTTAATATATTCGTATTGTATTTTAATTATCATAATTACACTCATGAACTACTGAAAATTATAATATTGTACGTGAAGTGTAACAGAACTATGACAACATGGCGAGCTACTATATAATAGTTTAGTAAATGTTCGGCTTTACATTTGTTGAAATTACTCATTACTGTGAAAAATATCTTAACACAAAAAGTACTTACTTTCGTTTATTTTCTCCCTTGATATTTTAATATCGGACAGTACGACATCAATTCCTATTTTAGGCAGAACTTCCTACTAAAAATAAAGTAACACTGGAACAAATCTATCAAATGGACGAAAAATAAGTTTATACTATGCGTAAAGGCACACACAGAACGCGCGCGGCTGGGCACGCGGCGTGGGCGGAGCTCGGCACGTCGTCGGCCCTACGTCATATTTAGATAGTAATATTATTAACAGTAATACTATAATCCTGCACATTAAATTGGCAAGGTATGTAGGTATGCATCTTATTATATTATAATTGTTAGCTTTGTAAACTTCTAAGGTCATTTCCTTCTTTATTGTTTGTAGAGCGAAGCCCTTGCTTACATGAAACAATGATATCTAATTTAGGAATTGTAACAATGAGCATATAAACCAAAGTAGTGTTTTTTATTGTCCCACCAATTGTCTTACTTTGCTGACCTCGTAAATGTCCATATTAATTTTACGAGAATTTTATAAGTCATAAAAGATAACACCCGGTTATAATGGGCGACAATACTGGCAGGTACGAATGTATGTGGCGTGGACATAAACATAAACCACTTTAGTATCTAACTGTTGCTTTACGATAATTTGTACTAAACTAACATAAGAATTTTACTATGACTGTTAATCAATCCTGGTAATAGAATAATTGCAATTAATTATACTCTATAACCCATTGAAATTCGTTTAATATAATATAATAATTTCTTTAGCTCCACGTTTTATCCCTAAAACTTAAGAGCAGAGCTTTACCAAACGCTACGATCCGTTTTATGCTAAATTTTACAGAAGTAATACTTTATTGACATTTTAAGATATTAAAATCAACTAATTTGATTCAAAATAAGAAGTTACGTGCTTCATTTTTTGAATATCAAATAATTTAACACGGAGCCGGTTCACTAAAGCTGCTGTCTGAGACCTGAGAACAATCGGCGCAAGAAACTCAGCGGGATTTTTTCCTTATGTTTAATTACCACAAACTCAAACTTTTTCGCAATTTATTTTAATCATTTTAAAACAAGATATTTCTGAGTTCGTGGTCAGTTATACGTGTTGGTGAGCAATGAGCGTGGTACACTTGTGACGTAAGTGCACTCCGGCAGCACTCTTCAGCACCGGTCGCTTCTCTGGTACTCGGTGCTGGAAGCCGCGGTCGCGACCGGCGGCGTGTCTGCGAGTCGCTGTGATCATTGCTCTCGACGGCGATCGATGGCACATAGGGCTACCACGATATTCTATTTTAAAATATTTCTATTAAATAAATTAAAATTTAAAAAATTCTTTACGACATGTAAAGAAATATGACAATTTTATTGTCATATAGTTTCATCGTCTACACTATTGTCATGCTAGGATTAACTTACAAGGAGATAATTAATATGTTCTTTATAGCACTGCGTTGACTGTTCAAAGAAACAACTGTCAACTATTTGTTTTAGCCAGCTGCAATGCCAGTGCGTTGTTTTTGTTTTAGCTTTTCTTCTCTTTCATTAATTGCATTCTTTATATTAAAAAAAAATTAATTCAACTGGTATGCAACGTGAAATTATTAAAGGATGTTTAATTTTTTTGAGTCCTTATTTGAGTTCACAATGAGGGGAATGAATTGTCTAATTTCATTACCTCGCTCTAGTAACAAAACAAACAGCGGTCTTGATTTTCACAATTCAACACGAACTGTTTCTAAAATTGGGCGGTGCGAGAGGAACGCCATGTCTTAAGTCTCTAGTCATTTCTTATTAGTATTTATTTATTTTTTTACTATATAAAACAACATACGTTGCATTAAAAATATATGCGTTTTCATATTCTGGATCAAAATAGGTGTTAACCCTGATTTAAAGTTCGTGTCAGCGTTAAAACAACGCGCATCGGCCGTCGCCATAACAAACGCAGTCGACGTCTGATGCTCACATGTCTAATAGTAAATCAATGTACCGAACTAATGCCTATCTCCTCAACGCTTTTACATATTAACAAAATCGCTAGAAATAACATGAAATTACTTTTCATCGATGATATTTTTGTATATTTTACGATTATTTTCTATTATATAATATTATTGAGTAATATGACAAGAGACCACCGGGATTTGAACCTGCTCTTCTTAGAAACTAATTTGAAAAAATACTTTTTAATAAACATATTTGGACATGATTTAAAGCTAAGTACTGATAAATTTGAAATTTGACTCTACATTTAACAAGACATCACAGACACTTGCCAACAGAGAGAGCCGAGAAAATGTCACTTTTAAATGTTTTATGCTTTTGCGTAAATATTTTTTTTATGAAAGGAAATTCTTAACTCAATTTTAATTATGTACAGCCTTTTTGTAAGACAATATCTGACTTATATAGCTGTTACTTGTTAGAAAGTTAAATTAAACAATTATCTTGTTGAGGTCGTCATGGCGCAGGGGCACAAGCCTATGACTGAAATGCAAGGGTTGTGGGTAAGATTCCCACTCGGAGGAATGAATTATTATTTATTAGTATTTTATTTTTTTCGCTCTGGTAACAAGGCAAAAAAGAAGGTAAAGTTCCGCCACTCAACTCGCAATGTCTCAAAAAAATTGACGAAAAGTGGGGAACGGAGTCACTTAACACTAGGTTCCTTACCTTACCTTACTATGCACGGGATTCAGCGTGAAGCTGATAAAAAATCTATCTAAATGGATTTCTAAGCTTCAAAAGGTGCTTTTGTTATAAAAAGTTTCATAAATAAATATATTTCAGTGAATAATTCAAAACGAAAATGAGAATTGTTCAGTTGGGAATTTATAGACAAAATGAAAATCAATAAGAGCCATACTAGTATTTACATTACACATTTTTTGTCTCTGTCATAGAATCATGTTTCAGACGAATAACAATTTTATTCACTATATCTTATATCTTATTTTCTTGGCGACGTCAGTCCGTGGTCTCTGTTTTAATTCGCGTTATATTTTATGCTATTTTGCTACGGGGCTACAATTGCGTTTGATAAATTGGTTGTTAGTAATTATAAGCATATTCATAGTTCATATTCCAGCCTAAGCCATTTTAATCATATGATTTTTTAGTTGCTTGAGGCCACTCGTGGCGCAGGGGCGCGTGGCAAAGTAAACAGAGCTTGGACTGTCAAAGGATAAGACAAAGGAAGGGAGATATTCCTTTAAAGGCCTCGCCTTCGCCTTGTATTAAATGGAGGTGTTCCTCCATAAACTGAAACAAATAGGGAAACGAGAATATTTTAAATAGTCTTCCAAGTAGGGGTCAAACCTATATTCGGACGCTATCCCTTTGTTAATCATCATTACAAAATTATTAGTTAAAAAAGCATGTAGTAGCTTCTAGGAATGTAGGTGACCAACGTAAACGGAAATTCGTAATAATAAAAAGATAGTAGCTGCGGAAAACGGCCATTTAAGCGTGACCTGAAAGAGAATCCCTTCGTACTTCGTAGTCACCGCGCCGCTCGCGCTCTGGGACGATTGCGATAACACTGAGATATTTCATGCTTATATATTTTTCGTGAGCATAATACATAAATAAAACACGTAACGAGAACAGAAGAAAGGCAACTTTAACGAAAACTTAGAATTTATTAGTTTCGTAAACACAATGATACGTTTTCGTAAATAGCGAAATACGTGAGATTTAAAATTCTGAATAAACATATGTTAATTTTTCTAGGACAATGACTTGTTTTAGAAAACTTCAAAGAATCAAAGAAAATATGAATGATAAATGAATATACATAAATACAAAATGTTTACATTTACGCAACTAACCAATAAGATAAGAACAGTATTGTAGGAATACTGATTTACGCATTTCTTTATCTAAATGTAGTTTAGTAAATGTATTTAGCACCTCATTTTTGAAATAACATTTAAAAACTTAATATGCAAGTATGGAGTTAACCTCCATAACGCATATTCAACACTAATCGCTTAATCGGCCGGCCCCGGGTCCGGCTAATGTCCTCCACCCTCCTCGCTCTCCCGCTCTCCCTCCCTACAGGCACTTCCTCGCGGCCCTCACGCCTAGTGTTACCGAGTTGCGGTTCTACTACAAACGAATACCATACATATCTAAACTACCATATATAAGCATTGCTATAACTTAAGGAGGCAGTCGTGGCGCAGCGGCACAAGGGTGTGACTGTAACGCTATGGTTGTGGGTTCGATTCCCACTCGAGGAAGTGAAATATTTATTTACGTTTATATTTTCATTTCTTCGCTCTGGTGTCGAGGCAAAGCGCGGCATTGAATTCTGCCACTCAACACGCAATGTCTCCAGAATTCGGCAGAAAGTGGGAAAAGGAGTGTCTTAACACTAAGTTCCCTCTGCCTACCCTGCTGTGTGCGGGATACAGCGTGAAGCTGATATTTATTTTTATTGTACTATAACTTAACGAATGATTAGTTATAATATTTCAAGTTAATCTAAATTTAAAGAGCATATATTTCTGCAATATAACAAAGACTCGCCCGTTACAAATAACCTCCGGGCGAACGGAACAGACATCCGACTTATTTATGCGTTAGATGAATTTATTCGATCTCGAGCTTATGCCTGTGTATAAACAAACATTAGGTATTGAGAAGGCTATTGGCCGCGGATTCGCCCGTCGTTATTTATCAGAATACAGGATTTATTTGGCAACACAAACAATACGCCGCGGGTGTGATGAATGCGAGTGTTTGAGCGCGGAATTAAACTCGCTCCAGCTCTACAGTAGCGGCGTAAATATTGTATGAACTGATTGATTTCTTCACAAGTGAGGATATCTAAAGAATTTTTTTTTTTTTATTATATATTATTATTATTTTTTTAGTTTCAGTTTTTCTGATACCAGTCGTAGCGCAGAGGCATAAGCGTGTGACTGTAAATGTCACAGGTTATGGGTTCGATTCCATTCGAAGAAACGAAATATTTAATATTTTTATTTTCTTGCTCTAGCATAGAACAAAAGCGCGGCGTTATATTCCGTGAGCTATAATTCTGCAACTTTAATAATAACTACATATTAAAGAAACTTAAATTATTATTAAGTTAAATGATTTTGTTGTACAGGCGGCTTGAAGACAATCTTCTGAGTGAGCTACCTCCTGCTATTCATCTGTTGCCTGCTCTCGAAGATTTGTAAGTTTTTATTTTTTAATAACAACTTGGATTATATTATAATATAATTCTCCTTTCCTCCGCCTACCCTGCTACGTGCGAGATACAGCAAATCTAGAACCACGAGATTAGAAATTATACATTAGTATTTTCAAGTTTAAAGGTTTTTTGTATAAGATAGTTGTTACTGTTACGAAAATACATATTAATTATCTAATATCTAGTTTTAGTTAATATTTGTCTATATATCAGGTCGGTGGCCAACAACCGCGTAGAGCGTGTGTCCGGGGGGCTGCAGGCGTGCTCGCGCCTGGCGCGCCTCGAGCTGCGCGCCAACCCCCTATCACAGCTGCACGCGCACGCACTGACTCATCTGCCCAGGCTTACTACCCTGTGAGACCATACAGCATTACATTATAACTATATCACTTTCATAACTTATTGATTTATATTAATCTTAAAAATCTTCTTAAAATAAAATATATATTCGTCTGTACCTTCATTCTAACGATGGTTGTGAGTTACTCTATTACTTTTTTGCTAGTCTTCAGTTGGTAAATCTCGCATTAGGTTCAACCTAGCATTAGCTCTATGGACTAGAGGACTAGGCTCTATCTAGCATAAAAACACTTAAAAATTAAAAATATCATACCTATTAAGAAGAAATAAGAAATTTAAATTTTGTGGTAGGCTTCTTTCTATATAAGAAATAAATAAGCCTAATGTTATATTAAGGATGAATCATAGCAATTTAGATTCAGTTCCTAAGTTTATTTTCAAGAAACCCTTTTCGTGGGTAGATATAAAATAGGTGTCCCTTTGCGTCAACTGCTAAGACTGCCCGAGCCGCCGCATTCTCTCTTAGCAACAAATCTTGTCTCTTAGCACCATTAGATTATAGGTATTCATGGAAGTATCGGCCATAACTAACTACCAATAATTAACCAAATTACTAGAAATATGAGAATATAAACGAATGTGTATATTGTAAGATTTATTATGTTTTAGGATGGATACTTTGTTTGTCCATATAAATAGTACCTACTGTTTATCTAATGATTAAATATAAATTAAATAAGCGCGGCGTTGAGTTCTGCCACTCAACACACAATGCCTCCAGAAATCGGCAGATAGTGGAGGACGGTCTTAACACTAGGTTCCCTCTGCCTACCCTTCTGTGTGCGGGATACAGCGTGAAGCTGATTTTCTTGATTTTAAATAAATAAAATTAAGTTCAATTATATGATGATACTTTGATATCTATAGTTACGCTACAGTTACACAATTTACTTAAGACCTTTAAGCAAGAAATTCAACCATCTCAAATATTAATTAAACTTATTTTTTTAATACCTATTCCATAAAACCTTATATTTTATGTATTTGTATTTTTACAAACAAAAGCTTGCCATTCTATATTAATATCGAAATAGCCTTGATCAAAATTGAATACTCTGATATGGATGATATAAAAGATAACCTCAATTGTTGTAAGATCTGTCCTAGTTTCGGTACATGTTCTTAATGCAAGTTCGCTATCGTGTTTACCAGCCAAGTGTCTACCTAAAAGACAGTTTGAAAACTCATAAGAAACTCAGGGAACCACCACTGCGGCAGCTTGCCAAATCATTGTATCCAAAACATTATTCTATTACTTAAATGTTCTTAATAAAGAGTAACCTTAAGAAATATATGTATATGTATTTCTTCATTAAACTAAAATTGGCATACTATTGGTATTGGTACCATAATTCGAAGATATGAGCTTACGGCATGCTTATGCTACGCCAGTGTTAGTAACATTCTTAGATAGCGTTGCGTGCGTCGCGGTCGTCCAGTGCATTTTGGTCCGTAATGCATTAGCGATGACGCGACGCGGTGAGCCGGTGACTCAGCAGGTGCAGTTTGGCTGACCGAAGTCCCACCAGTGTACAGACAAGTCGGTGTGCGTGTGGAGAGAGGGGGACAGTTGAGGGCAGGAGAGGAAAGGGGGGAGGAGGTTGTTCGCAAAGTGCAGAACACGGCGGATGCGCGGCTCTCCAATTATAGATAATGTCAGCATCGACTGACCCGACCTCTTAAACGTGCCGCGGACTGGTCCTCATCCGCGACGCAGAGTTCACGTCGGACAATTAAGCAATAAATAAGTACTTTATTAGGTCATGGCTATGGCGAGATTTGCCGCCATCGATAATTATTATTGAGTAAAAATGATTAAAACATGGTCACAAAATATGATGCCCAAAACGAATGAGGCACAAGGTCTCGTCACCGCGAGTCACTTTGTCCTGCAGAAACAATGTTGATTTATTGCTTACGAGTCATCGAAGTAAATGCGATGGGTTTTTTTTTCGAATTTATAATTTAGGTAATTTGTGTGTACAGGATACTGTCGGAGGCGCGCGGGCTGGGCCGGCTGCCGGCGCTCAACGGTTCGGCGCGCCTGCGCACGCTGCGGGCTGACCGCGCGCGCCTCTCCCGCCTGCCGCGCGACCTGTGCGACCACGCGCCTCAGCTGAGGGCATTGTTAGTACTACACTCTGGTCTCTGGTCGCGCACTAACATTACTTTATAATACTTATTTCGACACACTTTACATTGGCGGAGCATGTCGTAGAATGACAAGGCTGCGTATTTCGACGCCGGAATGGATAATGAACTATTCTTAGTGGTTCATTACGTGACTTAGCATTTAAGTGGCATTTAAGATTCACCTGTAATGTTTCAATTGTTAAGTTAAGTGGTACTATATGTATTAGCTCAACATGGTATTTCACTCTCTTTTTTATGTTTCGTCTTCGTTAACCTCCATTTTAAATCGTATTTTTTTCTTTCTTCCTTTCCTTATTCTCAGTACACATAATATTTTCAATTATAAGACCTAAGGCACAACATTATAAGATTTGATTTACGCTGTACTCAGCTACTGCATTCATCGGTTGAAATAGAAAGCACCGGGTGCAGTGGTCTAATTCAAAAGTTATTTATAACTTTAACACACCTTCTATACTAGCAGGTATATTTTTATAATAACAACCAATATTGAGACATTTTAGTGACATAGGTAGAAACCAGCGAAATGTCTAACTAAGACATTGAATTGTGTCACCTTCTAAGCGAGGTTAGAGGTACAAACAAACCTCTCCCCGGCGCGAGAGCAATCGATCATGTTTCATCAACCTCGACGGTATCATTGAAGCTTACATGATTATTACAATTCGCCATTAGCGTAGGCCGCGCTGCTACTCCGGACCGAACCACTCTTGGCAACGCATCCAGGCAACTGAAGCACCTAACGTCTATTAAATTAATTCTTAATTAGATTTTCATAAATGTAAAGCTATGATTTACATGTTGTTTATTTACAATTTATTTATTGATGATTGTTTGTTTACATCTTAATATTTTATGTATGTATGTGTAGCCAAGTTCTTATTAAAATAGATGACCTCTTGTCCAGGGACTTGCGGTCCAACCAGCTGGAGCGAGTGCCGCATCTCCACAACTGCACTGAACTTCGCGTACTGTGAGTATTGAACTTCCGCTATCTACGTCTCATGCTTCTCATTTATGTATGACTTTTATAAATAAACATCTAGGGAGAAAATAATAATAATTTGTAAATTTATCTAATAGAGAATATTTAAAAAAAGAGGCTATTTGGATATATTGGAGCAGGGGCATAGGCGTGTGACTGTAAACGCGTCAGGTTATGGGGTCGATTCCCACTCGAGAAAAATTTAATATTTAATATTTTCATTTTGAGTAAAGTTTCGAGTCTGGTGTCGAGGTAAAGCGCGGAGTTCAGTTACTCCACTCAACACTCAATGCCTCCATAAACAACACTCAGTGCCTTCAGACTTCGGCGGAAAGGAGAAGTGGGAAGTGAAGTGTCTTAGCACTAGGCTTCCTTTCTTGCTCCATGTGAGGTATAACGTGAAGCTGAAAAAAAATATTGAAACGCAATCAATTGTAGAGCGCGGCTAGTTCAATTACCGCGGGCGTTTTGTACGTACACAGTACACCTTGTATAGTGTACACAGCACGCAACTCCGAGGCGATAACAAATTACATTATGCTCGCAGTCGTTACAAAGTTATTCGTAACGGCACGCAAACTTCGCGGGGAAATTTTATCTTATAACGCTTTTTTTTAATCTAGTAAGTGGATCTTTTACTTACAAAAAGTTTACTGCTTTATGTTGGTCAATATTTCTTTTTCTATTAAATAAATAAAAAGGTATATATTTCTTTTGTATTTTTAGAAGAATTCGTACCCGCACTTATTAGAAACCGTTCAGGTCTCTGACCAAACATGAAGATTACTTTACTTACTAAAAAAATAGAAACTTTTATATATTTTTTATATTGCTTGTTATAACTTATTTAAGTTCAAGCGTCCCTACGGGGAGTTTTACAACTTTAGGTCCCAGTTTCACTGCGTTCGATTTTTTATAAGTTTTCTAAAAGTATATTTCTATGTGAAAGTATATTTTAAAAATGTTAAAAATATTACTAATCTTCACTGTATTAAGATATAGATTAATAGTCCTAGTTGCGTAACAATGCATTTTCTATCTGTCAGGGATTTCTGACGAGGCAAGCGCGGCGTTAAGTTCCATGTAATAGATAATTAAGGATTAGAGAATATTAATTACTATTGTTTATTATAATAATATTTAATATTACAATAGAATTGAACAATGACTCTTCTAATTAATATAAATGAACTAGTCTTATCTAATTATAACTTCCCGTATTATCAATAGCGGGCAAAACGAAGGTCGAGGAAAAGGAAAATATTTTCATAAATAAGTAAATAAGTTTGTCAAGGTTTCACTCGGTTGCATCACATATTTTTTTATTATAATAAAAAAAAGAGTTTAGTTGTGATGATTTTACAAAGGATGTAATAAATCCGGTGTTAAATTACGAATGGATTTATTTGATACTAGTTCAAATTTCCCTTTGTAATATCTGTATAGCGTATAGATATTTTGAACGGCTCAATTCTTATAAGAAATCAAAATTAAAATCTAGAACTAGAGTGCAAGGTAATCGATACTTATATTTCGTTATTAAAAATCAATGCATGCAACGCTAATGTTCAGGACAATTAATGTAGTCTCTGTAAGTAACTATATTAGATATTAGTATGCAGCCGTCGGATGCAAGCCTGCAAGCTGGCGCCTCTGATACTCGTTTAATACCAGTAAGAACAATCGCTCTGAATGCTTAAAATAGTTCAATAACAAAATAATAGATAATATTAATTGTTGTTCTTTTTTTCGAACTTGAGGTTAATACTGTTAGCCCTACTGGCTTTTACAGCTACACCGGGTGTTTAGGGAAGAGGGTACTCTGTCTCTGAAAAATTGAATGGATGCCATTCCCTGCGGGACTCGAACATGGCTGTCGAACGGACTGAAAAAATATTCGGACAGGAGCCCAAGACATTGCGAGTTGAGTGGTGAAACTTAATACCCCGTTTTGCCTTATCATAACGGGAGAAAAAGAGCTATTTATAAAATAAATATTATCATGACCTCAAATTGGGGGTTCGAATCATCGAACCAACAACTCGACAGGAAAAGTTAAGAAAATCTATAATAGCGAATACCTTGCAGGGATTTGTCGGACAACCTGGTGGAGACTCTGGGCGAGGGAGCGCTCCGCGGGCTCCGTCGCCTGCACGACCTGCTGGCCGCGCGCAACCGCCTGCGCGTCGTCACCGCCGACACCTTCCTGCACTCGCCCAGACTTCAGCTACTGTAAGTACATGCTACTTAAAATACTTACATAATCTTAGAAGTTAATGAACTCGTACGTACTTTGATTACTAATATATGAATAGGTAAGCCACATTTTGTAAGGAATTTAATTATACAAAGATAAAGTTTTTGTATATTCCAATTGAATTGTATTGAATTTTAATAACATTAGTTTACTCATATCTTATTAATTTTTTTATTAAATAAAATAACATCACATGTTGTCGTACATATGTATGTCCCTTTAATGTTTATGTAGAAATGAATAAAACCGAGTGCGGCGGTCGCTTTACCTGTAAAAAGCTATCAATCATCCGCAAGTTCATTGATTGAATATTTAGTAGTACCTACCTACATATCGGCGGCGCGGTGTCTTGTTCTTACCACAAATGGTCACTCCACTCTTCCGCACCTTTTTGCTATTCACGTGTCCCTCATTAACTATGTATAGTTTTTACATTTATGTACATATAATTTATTATATTTAATCGCGTGTAGATAGAGCTATGTGAGAGAATGTAAAGTGTATATTCTCATTTCTCCTTGCTGTCAATTTTCTTATAAATCTAGTAAGTTCTATAAACATTTATAAAACCAGATAAGTAATATTTCTACTTTATTGTTTTATACAGCTGAAAATCTCTAGAAGCTTAAAGCTGCTAAGCTTTCTACTGTCGACGGAAAATGTCGACACATCATAAAATCTGTTTTCATTTCAGCAACACAAATTCTAACAATCCGCTAACGACGCGACATCACTAACTAAATGTGAAGTAGCTATTCAGTTTGCGGTATAAGTAGTAACATTTGAGGCCGCCGACCGCCGACCGCACGCAGCTAACGTCGTTAGGCGCTAAAACAATTAACGACGCTCACGAGTCGTTGGCTTTCAACGAATATTAAACGGTCGTTACTTGATGGTGATCGCGACATGCGTTACTCTGTGGTGACGCGTGATGTAGCGTCGGGCGTTTCCAATTAACTGAGAAATATACGACGAGAGTCGCGTGTCTAATAACATATTGGAAAAAATTGAACGCTGCAACATTGCATCGATTTACAGATCAATATATTTTTTTAGCTTTACGCTGTTTCCCGCTCATAGCAGGGTAGACAAAAGTAACCTGGGAACCTAGTTTAAAGAGACTCCGTTCCCATTAAGACATTTCTGTTACCCACTTTCCGCCGAAAGAAAATTTGGAGGCATTGCGTGTTGAGTAGCGGAAATCAACGCTACGCTCTGCCTCGTTACCAGAGCGAAGAGATGAAAATATTTAATCATTCATTTCCTCGTGTAGGAATCGAACACACAACCTGTCGTGTTTACTGTCGCACCTTACTGCCACTGGGCCATGACAGGCCTCGTAATAAATCTTAATATATAAAAGGCATATTATGATGATGTAACATGATATATCTACATACTATGTACATATAACGAATGTATGTCAATACGTATGCATATTTACATACACTATATCTGATATAAAGCGATGCAATCTTAATATACAAAAGGCAACATCGCGCATCGCGTCCCACAAGGCGCTATCACCTACTTACATCTGTATATTCATTTGAATACGTCTGCTTTCAGAGACCTCGAGGACAACCAAATAGAGCACATCGACATGGAGGCGTTCGTCCCCATTTCTAAATTAGAAGACTTGTAAGTTCATTTTCACTTATACTGTGTCATGATACTTTGTGTTTTGTAACGTGTATATATATGCGCGACAATTCTCTAACATGTTTTTGTCTTTTGTATTTACTGGCTTTTGCCATTTATAAAGTTTTTACCATACAACTACGAAAAAAGTCAGTAAAAATAACCTTAAAAGTAAATGTGTGTAAACAAAAAACAATCTCAAAATAATAGATATAAAGATATACGATTTGTATTTAATTGTGTATAAAGTGTGTACTGTGTTATAGAAACGTGGGTAACAACAAGTTCCCGGTGTTGCCGGCGAGCGGGCTACAGCGCCTGCTGCACCTGAAGGCGCACAACAACCCCGCACTGCGCCGCTTCCACCCGCCGGACCTCTTCCCGAGAATACAGGTCAGTTGAGATATTTCTACAAATTCTGGGATTTCAGATGTTTTTTCGTTATTTTATTTAATGTTTTTGTAATTTCACGCTGTATCCCGTACATGCCGGGTAGGCAGAGGAAACTGGCAACCTAGTGTTAAGCCATTGAGTTCTCATGAAGACACTTCCTTTCCCCAGTTTCTGAGGCATTACGTGTTGAGTAATAGAATTCAACGCTGCTCTTCACCTTGTTATAAGAGCTAGGAAATGAAAAATATTGAATACTTCGTTCCCCCGAGTGGTAATCAAACCCACAACCGTCGCGACCGTCTGCAGTGAAATGCTTTTGCCAATGCGCCACGACGCCCTTTATTTAATCTTAAGGTGTAAAATACTGTTGAATTATGGGTTCATAATTCTTATGATCGTTTTTTTTTCATTATATAAAAATTATTTCATTTAACAAATAATAACTGTAAATTGTAGAATTTCAAGGCCTAATTTTTTGTATTTATTTATATATACTTAAAATCTCTATTCACTTATAACTATTTATAATTACTATCTCCTTCTACACATGCCTATAAGTAGTACTATACCCGACAGACGCTAGTGCTATCGTACGCGTACCACTGCTGCGAGTTCATGCCGCTGATGGAGGGCGGCAGCGCAGAGGTGGACGAGACCGACGCCGAGCACGAGCAGTTCAGCGACCTCGTATTGCTGCCACCAGCGCACGTCGACCTCGCCGCCTGGGCCAACGCTACCGACATCTGGCCGCACTACCGTGCGTCTTATATCATCTAAAAAATTCCTCGGAAACTAAAAGCCATATCAACATAATATCTCCATCTTTTTTTATTAAATTAAACTTATTCCAACTTTAGGAACAAGCCAAATGTCATCAACATTGATACAGTAAATTTTTAGGATATGGACATCTTAGTCTAGTCTAATCTTGAGTGCATCAGAAAATAAGCTTTATTGATATTTATACAGAAAAATAAAAAGAAATGCATAGTAAGAGGAAAGCAAATAACCAGACATAGAAATTATAAGCAAATCTATAGGAATATTAAAAATTATTAAATATACTTGTAGTACATGGTTTTGAGAGAAATTCATTTATTTGGAGGTAAATTACATTGTAAATTCAAAAATTGATAATCAGTATAACAACCAATTTTAACATTAATATTTAAAACTTTTTATTGCGCACATATGCTATTTAGATATTTTTTTCGCCCTACTGAATTAAAAATGCCCTAATGTGCTTAATCGTGTCATTGTCTAGTGAATGCTACTGGCGAGGGCGGGTCGCGGCTAGCGGCGGTTGAGTGGGGCGGAGTGGGAGCCGCAGAACTAAAATTTTCTGGAGCTCGCCGCGTACGGTGCTTGCCTTTACCTGGTATATTTTTTCCCATTATATATTAAGGCTTAGATTTAATAATCTGCAATACTATATTTTTAAATATCTGTACATTATCAGGACCGTTTTTGCCGTGTGTGGATCTCTTCGACTGGTGGACGCTGCGGTGCGGCGTCTGGGCGGTGTTCCTACTGGCGCTGCTCGGCAACGGCACGGTCGTCTTCGTGCTGGTATTCAGTCGTAGCCGCATCGATGTGCCGCGATTTCTAGTCACCAACCTGGCAGCGGCTGATTTCTTTATGGGAATTTATTTAGGTAATTTACTAAATACTAGTAAAACAATATACCATGTACCTATACATGCTGCAGTAATCAAAAATAAGTTTGTCATTATAGGTTTTTTGGCGGTAGTCGACGCAGGAACATTAGGTGAATTTCGAGCGCATGCGATCTCGTGGCAAATGTCCGGAGGGTGTCGGCTGGCGGGGTTCCTGGGTGTGCTATCGTCGGAGCTGTCAGTGTACACGCTGGCCGTCATCACGCTGGAGCGCAACTACGCCATCACGCACGCCATGCACCTCAACAAGCGGCTGTCGCTGCGCCACGCGGCCGCCGTCATGGCGGCTGGCTGGGCCTTCTCGCTGGCGGCGGCCGCGCTGCCGCTGCTGGGCGTGTCCGACTACCGCAAGTTCGCGGTGTGCCTGCCCTTCGAGACTGGCTCGCCCGCCGCGCTAGGGTACGTCGTCACGCTGCTTATTATCAACGGACTGGCCTTCCTGGTGCTGCTCGGCTGCTACCTGAAGATGTACTGCGCCATCCGCGGCTCTCAGGCGTGGAACTCCAACGACTCTCGTATCGCTAAGCGAATGGCGCTTCTAGTTTTCACAGATTTTCTGTGCTGGTCGCCGATAGCTTTCTTCGCCCTCACGGCGGCTTTTGGCGCCCAGCTCGTGTCCCTCGAGGAGGCAAAAGTGTTTACGGTTTTTGTGCTGCCATTAAATTCATGCTGCAATCCTTTCCTATACGCCATACTCACCAAACAATTTAAAAAAGACTGCGCTCTCGTATGCAAGGCTATCGAAGAATCCCGCGTGACTCGCGGCATTGGGCGATGTAGACACTCTTCCAACTTCAGCAACCGCCAGACACCGGCCAACACCAACAGCCTCGCGGAGCGCTCGTCCCGCGGCCAGCACGGCGCCACGTGCGCGTGCCGTCGCCTGCTGCCCACCGGCGCCGCCGCCCCAGTGGCTGGCGTATCCGCCGCCGGCGGGGCGGGCGGCGAGCGCCTGCTGCGCTGGCTACGCGCGTGCGGACGCCGCTCCACCGCGCCGGTGCCGCCTGCCCCGCGCCAACCACCCGCACCTCCGGTGCGCACCGGCTCCGTGTCGTCGTCGGTGGAGTTCTCGTCATCGCGCTCGGACTCGTGGCGCACCTACGGACGCGCGCCGCCGCCGCCGCGCCGCGCCGCCTCATGGCTGGTGGCGCGTAAGACCTCGCAGGACTCCAACCTGTCCTCGTCGCGCAACGACTCGTCGGGCTCCAACGCGACGCAGTCTACGGGCACGTGGCGCACGTCGCGCTCGGGTGGCAGCGCGGCGGCGGCGGGCGCGGCAAGCGCGGGGGCGGTAGCAGCCGGAGTGGGCACGCGCCCACGCCTCACTCGACAGCCGGCGGTGGTGGCGGACGAGCCACCCGCGTCTCCGGCGCCGGGCGCGCTACCGCCTCCGCGGCTGCTGCACACGATCCCGTCAGCGGCGGAGACGGAGGCGCCGGCGGAGGAGGCGGACGCTCGCTGAGGTCGCTCGGAGTCATCACTCATCGCCGGTCAGAGGCCGGAATCAGTGTCTTATCGTACCGTCCATTAGCAGCCGGCCTGCTACTCTCGCGTGCCGAGAGGTCCGCAGCCCTACAATGTTACCTCCATACTCTGCAGTTCACAAACAATCCACCGATACTACTATACAAATGTAACTTCGTTCGTGTACGGTGTCCGGTTGTCCCCAGGTCTTCTCATCGCCGAATATGTTCAGTCTCTTTTATACAGTATTAAAGAAATCATGACAATTTTAGTGTTAGAAAATAGTGTAACGGAGATACGATATTTATTTATAAAAATAACGTTTTATATAATAAGGCATAAAGTTCTAAATTGATGTAATCATAGCTAGATCATTCATATAATTATATGTGCGTGTTTATTTACAAAGTACATAGATGATAGCGTTAATAGTTGAAAGTGTACATATGTATGTATTGTTGAAGCTACGGCCGCGCGCGTTGTTGACTCGTGTCGCGCCGGCTCTAGCCTTACGTCCGAAAGGACCGAAGCAGTATTCGACTACAGTATCTACTAATAATTTATTATAAATAATGTTATGTTGAATGTAAGTTAGATTTTATATGACATAGAGTTTTTAATGGCTTTGCAGAGGTGTTACCGTCATGTCGTACATATTTTAATGAACTTATGCCTAAATATTACAAGTGAACAGTATGTACCTCGTTTTGCGATTTCTTGAAATGCTTAAAGAACCAATTTTACTAAAGACAATAAAAATCGAATATTTTTGACTGAATATAACCGTTTTATGAATATAGAGTCAACAACACATTGTAGATAATGTTGATAATTGTATACTCATTTACGGCTCCTTTAGTTTCTTAATTAAGACCTAACACACGATACGCATATACCAGAAATATAAAAAAACTTTATTTACATCTTAAAAGGAAATGTTATATGATATGTTTAATAGATTTTAGTTTCCATCAGATAATAAATCATAAATAAATGTAGTAAACAAATTCGACAGATGAATTCCTTACAAATCCAATATCATATACTCAATACTCCTGTCGAGAATTTGACTAACGTGATACTATCTAATAATATTTATATGTATGTTTTTGACTTGGAATTAAAGCATGTAATATTATGAAGCATTGAAATGATTATGTCGACATTTTATTTTTTTTTCTTATTTAATATGTTGTTTTATTGTATGTTAATATTTGTGCCATAACACTGTTACTCCATAACGCTGTAGACCTCACACTTTTTTACAAAGAAAAGCATTTGTTTTCAAAATATAACAAGATGTACGTATGTAATTAATAGCTAGCTATATTTTATTAAATTATAAGTCAAATCGATAGAGGGAGGCGTTATATGTTGTATGGAAAGTGGAGAGAAACGAAACTGTAAAAAAATTATAGTTGTATATTTACATATTATTTCGAAGATACAATTACAATAAATATTCAGATAGTGACAGTATATTTTTAAAATTAAATGTTATATATACCTAAATACATTATATACCTAGTCGTAAGTTAAATTACGAACATTCTCCGGCCTATGTTCGTTGTCTGTTGGCACATGTCTGTTTACTGAAGATGTTAGAATGGTTAAAAGTGTTATTTATTTATTTATTATTCTTAAAATAAAGAGAAGCGATATAAAAGTGAGTTTTATTGCGAGTCACAGTATGAGCGCCGCGAGGTGGCTAGAGTTCAGAGCGTGTTGAGTAAACAATCTAAAACTGATTCTGCGCGGGCACGATACTGGTTACATATTATAACAGATTACGTCAGTGCAATTGTTTATTAATACGCATAGTAACTACAGGGTGTTCAAATTTATATAATCATACAGTCTTTTTTAAACGACATACAGCTCAAAATTGAAGTAAAAGGATGACGCGAGGTCAGCCCCACAGAACTCTTTCTGATCTTATGACTCTGATAGCAAATATTTATTTGTAGCGGACACATTTGTTAACGTTTTATTTGTAAACGTTTGGAATTGTAAATTGACAAAAATATTGTTTGTTAGATACTATTTTATTCAAAAGAATAGAATAGAATTCTCAAACATCTTCTTCATTTGATTTCAAAATCTATTCGATTACCGACCAGGGGGTCTGCAGGTCTGATGAAACGAATAATTGTTGATATGTAAATTATAATTTATTTCATATATTTCAGCCTTCGGGGATCAAAAATATTGCACTACGTTGTTCCATACCTGACTTTGCAGTTTGCATCCTCGTAATTTCTACTCTCGTCTGATAAGTCGTTTAGTTTAATAATGATTTATCATCGAAAACAGTGTTGTTTTTACGATCCTTATTTTTTTAAACATTTAATTTTCCATTTTTGTACAGTGGTGTGCCATTAGAGAGGCCTATGTGCAGCAGTGGAAGACGACAGGCTGATACTGATGTACAATGGTAGCGCCTACTGTATCTTCCACTTTTAATAGATCAAACACAAAAATAAAACATTACCAAATGTGTGACGCTGTCATCAGTACAAGAGGTGTACGTCGGTTGAGAAAAATCAAGCAAGAGATGTGACCACTGCACTATAAATGAACACTCACACAAATGCAAAACTCTGCTTAAACCTCGCAGACTGTACATCTACTTTTATATTTTAGAAATACGATAAAGTACTTAAGAACATTTAATGCAACTCAGATTAAACTAGTTGACTTAATATTTCATACTTAATCTTCTATCAATCGAAAGTCGCTTTAACCCTAGAGTGTCAGTAAGAGAACATATGATTAGGAATACATTATTCTTAAAAAAGCTTCATAACTAGCAAGTAACTACATAGATTCACGCATACCAATACATTTGTGGAATATATTATGTACAAAAACAGTAAAATAAACATATATAAACATTGAAACCATATTAAATGTAATACACACGCAACGGGTCAGAAATTTCTGCCATTTTCTTTGTCGCAATTTTCTGACTTCTGGGACAGCTTTCCGATAAGGAACATCGCAAGTAGAGTGCCATCTGACCTCTGCGACATCAAGAGGGCCCGCCGTCTGGTCGCGGCTCGCTGGAGGCGCGTGAGGTGGGCGCGGTTGCGCGAGTGGCGGATCCCTCAGCGGGGTCGCGGTGCGCACGTCTCCGCCGGAACTCCGCGAACTCCCGGCCAAGATGGTCGTCGGGCGAGCACGCTTTGCTCACCACGCTGCCCGTGCTGGCCGCCTGCACCTCTTCGCTCTCCTCCTTGTCCTCGTCTACTTCCTGGAAAAATTTTGTACCCTCTATTTATCGGCCATCTCATAAAGCAAAAAACGAAACTTATTCTGTCTATTTAAAAAATTTAATACCTATTAAAAGAATTCGATAGTAGGTATACGCCGTGCATCGTCGATTTAACTGAGTATAAAAAATCTAATTATGGATCATTACGCATCAATGCCGCCGCCGTGCTGTAATCTCGTTAGATTCACGATTTTGTGAATTATAGTATGTTTCCTATAGCTATTTCCTACAGGTTGGACGAGGCCTACCTTGATCTCCGCGAAGGTGACGGGCATGGTGCGATGTCGCTGGCGGGGCTCGCCGCGTCTTCGCCGCCCGCGTGCCAGCGCCTTCAGCGCTGCCGGGTACACTGTGTCCATACTGCAACACAAAACTGATTTTTTAAAGTATTTTTAACTTCTTAAAACAGATCGTTTACTTTATATAATACCATAAACACTTACCCCGAAAGTTCTTCGGTGTCCAATAAACTCGGCGAATGCAAATATCAAGTGACTTTTGCGACGCGTTGTTTATAAACTGTCACTTGAAAAGCAAATTAAATTCTAAGGCTGCTAATTAATTTATAATTCTATCTTTTTCAAAATTATTTACGGCGAACGAAGACATGTCAAAAGATTTATTATACACTTTAACAAGGAAGAATAAATCATTTTGATTAGAAATATTAGCGCATAGAGACCGATGCGGCTTCGAAGTCGACTAACAGTGTACTCGTTATTTTTTCCCTAGAAATCTGTATGTTTTGGTGTGTGACCGAGTTCCGGTGGCGAAGTGCCAACCACACCGACCGCCCCACCCCGCGCCTCCTCCCGCAGCCTGCATCCACTGCCGTCCCCTCACCACTCCATACACCTCCCCGACGAAATAATTTATACAATAAGTAAAAATAATAAATATTATAATAAGTTAAATACTTTATACTGGTGTAGTTTGGCCCCCCGATCGCTATGGATCACATTGATTACTAAAATTTACGCTGGTTTTCTGTAAAGCTGGCTTACGGACTTGCATCATAAAATAAAATTGATGAAAAATTGCATACCTTTATGCTTTTTTTTCACTGTATTTGAACACTTAGAACGAAATTATCCCTACTTTAATTATCCGACTTCATATCATCCTTACATTAGTTCTCAATCACTAAATATTGTTTTCTTCCCAAAAAATGAGTGACTACTCACTACGCCGTTACGGCTTGACTGAGGGACGCGGGTGTTAAAAGGAACGCATTACTGAAAAAAACCTAGATAGATAGCACTTGTAGTTTCGCTGTAATATCAAAGGAGTATCTTACCCCGAGAGATCATGTCGTATACATCTTCCCTGCGTATTCTTACCTTTCATGTAAGACTAGCCGACATGGGCTGCTTCGCCTGCTTGAAATATTCGAATATTTTAACAAATCCATACAAACTTTCAACCCCTATTTCATCCCTTTAAGGTTAAAATTTTTCAAAATCCCTACTTATTGGGTGTACATTACAAAAATAAACATCTCTCCAAATTTTACGTTTCTACCATCAACACCTACGGCTCTGCGTGCATCTTACCTCAGTCAGTGGGAACATCTCCTTTTATATAGGTATATAGATTAGAGAAATCTTTTTTTAACGTCACGCTGTGTTCCACAGTGTATGCAGAGGCAATCTGGGAACTTAATTTTATCATTAAGATTTAATACACTTCCGGTCCCCACTTTTCACCGAATGCTATAAACGTAACTCAACACCGCGCTTTACCTCGTTACCAGAGCAAAGAAATGAAAATATTAAATATATTCATTCCCCCGAGTAGGAGTCAAATCGAATTTGTCACCAGTCGGGTCTTCACGACACGGCCGATTTGCTTTGAATAGGGAACTTCCCAGCTCGATCGACGCCGCCGTAACCCCAGGATCCAATTCCGCAGGGAACGCCCTTGCTGTCGACGACATCTCGACAATTCCTCAGAGTACTCTATACCCTCTTCCCAACCCACCCGGTGTCACTGTAATAGCCAAGACGGCTTGATACCCGTCTTGTTGCCGTTAATGCAACTTTTACTCTGCCATTAACTTAAAAAAAACTTAAAATTTGTAAAAAAACTTTTAATAATGTATTATGCAATGTAATAAAATATTACAATTTAATTTATCTACATAGAACTTCTATTTTTAATTTTAAACGTTTAATTCAGTTTTATAAAAATATTGCTATCTCTACATTTTCAAAATAATCTTTGCCCAACTGGTACGCCTAAAAGCCATAAAAAAGAAACAGAACAAGGATGAGTTGACACTTGACAATTTGACATTGACACATCCTGACAGTGACACTGATTGAAGAAAAACAAACGAGATTAGATTCAGTATCAAAATAATAAACTTCTTTTGCTTACAGTGTATCTATAATTGTTCAAAATGAGTTATATGTTAGGGCATTTACACAATGGATGGCAAGTGGATCAAGCCATACTCTCTGAAGAGGACCGAGTAGTAGTAGGTTTCACATTGAGCTTCAAGTCCATGTCAATTTTAAGTTCAATTAATAATTTACTAATATATTCCAACAGGTGATTAGATTCGGGCACGATTGGGACCCAACATGTATGAAAATGGATGAAGTTTTATACAGTATTGCTGAAAAAGTTAAAAACTTTGCTGTTATTTATCTCGTAGACATTACTGAAGTCCCAGATTTTAACAAAATGTATGTTAAGTAAAATTTTTCCGTATCCATATTAATTTGCTTTAGCATTAAGTATTAAAGCAAGATTTACTATTTTATAGAAAATCCAAATTACTTGTAATCTATTATTAACAGTAATATTATTTACATGTCCTTTAATTGTTAAAATACCATAATATAACAGTAGTATTTGTATAAAATTTTGCTATGGTAATGTTATCACAAGAAGTTTTGAATTTTTTTTTAATGTTCTTGTATGTGTATTTATTTTAGGTATGAATTGTATGATCCCTGCACAGTAATGTTCTTTTTTCGCAACAAACACATAATGATAGATCTGGGCACAGGAAACAACAACAAGATTAACTGGCCGTTGGAGGACAAACAAGAGATGATTGACATCATAGAAACGGTGTACCGCGGTGCACGCAAAGGACGTGGTCTTGTTGTGTCTCCCAAAGACTATTCTACAAAATATAGATATTAAATGTTCAAAATTTAACATTTATTCAATGGACTTCCATCTTGATGGCTCTAAGTAGAGCAAACAAGTTGACATTGTATTTATACTGACTTTAACCCTAGATAAAGGAAAGTTTTCTACTGCTATATTTGTATGTCTATCTCCACCTCAAAGACTCAAAGACAACACACCTGTAGCTCCTCTGGTGTTACACAGATGTTGTCGGTGGCGGTGATCACTTACCATCAAGTGGCACATTTGTTGTGTCTTGGAACGAGAACAAACATGATAATTGAAACCTCTATTGATTAATGCGTGAAAATAATTTCAGAAATCATGTTATAATGAAAATAACATATATTGATATTGTAAACCCTGTGACCTATATATACATATGGCTTATTTGCAATACTGTGTTATCATTTGTCTTGAGTTGGATGGACAAAAGGCACATATTTTTCTTAAATTATGACTGCATCAGGAGCACGTTTAACATCCTATATACTCTAACTACTTTAATTCAGGTCGCAAAGTGAGTATAATTAGTTTCTCTTTGACAAATGCAAACATTGTTTATTTCAGGAATCGTCGTTTCGTTGTCGTAAATTTTACGATAGTTTAGCATTCTAAGGTTAAATATATGTTAAATAGATCATCTGTCCTACCTGTAATGTTAAAAATTGTTGTGTTGTGTAAATAAAGTAAGACTATGTAATTATAAGGAAATATTTTTGTTTACTTTAACAAAATCCTGGTTACATCTTTGATTTTCGCGATTATTACACATTTTAAATTAAATTCTTTAATCTGGATTCATAGCGTATGTTATTATTACGTATTGTTAGTATTATACTGTTTTGGAAACCCCTCTTCGAATACGGGTTTAATATCCGTAAATATAAAATAAGGGTTATTAAATGAGAATTTAACAGCAAAATCTTAATTTTAAAATCACTAGATCTATACCAAGTGGTTATGCATACTCATAATTTTACCCGATTTTTGGTCAACTGAATAATGATCAGTATCCCGCACATGGTAGGGCATAGGATGGCAGATGGAACCTATTGTTAAGATACTCCGTTCACATTAATACACTTCCGTTCCCCACTTCCGACGAATTGTTAGGACATTGCGTGTTGAGTGGCGGAACTCAACGCCGCACGTTGGCTTACCAGAGCGAGTAAATTAAACTATTAAATATTTAATTCCTCCGAATGAAAATCGAAGCTACAATTGTCGCGTTTCAGTCGCATGCTTGTGGCCATCCTCATTAACATAATAATTATTTATAATAATAATAATAATACTTTATTGCACATGAAAAGAAAATATATAAGGTAAGTGACGGTAACTTCGTGATAGTACGTGGTTTCGTGAGTTTTGCTTCTGGCAAAAATAATAAGCAATTTAAGTATTATTTACGGAAACTATATATTGGTATATAATCTTTATACTTTCAACTGTCTAAAAACTAAGTAACAATATTTTAATGATAAAATTGAACGTATAGCGACATTTTAAACGCAGAGTTGTCTACAGACTGCATTGTAACGTGTCTGCGATGCTTGCGACCGTAAGACTAGCGTAAGAATTTCTTAAGGTTGTAGAAAGACAAAGGTAAGTTATTCGAATAAAACATTGAATATATGCTTTTTTGTATTCTATAAAAAAACATTTTATTGAAAAAAAAATTAGATGGAAGCATAAAATTCTTTTAAAATTGCAATAAATCGATTCACGAAATAGCAGACATTTTATTTATCAAGTGTCCGCTATTTCGTGTTACTACCGAATTAGGGAAATCTTAGATACTTTTTAATAAATTTATATTTATGTTATAAATAAGATAATTTAAATTTAAAGCTTAAAATCAGTTACTGTATTTATTAAAGTTTCTCGTGATCGAAATTCGGTATATGTTTTGTCCACTTAAATTTCTATATTACTATTTTAAAGGTAACCTGAATTGGTAATTTTAAGCTAAATTCGTATAGGTACTGCCAATGTAATTTTATTTTTTAATCAACCTTTATAATTTATTTTTGTGTATTTTATCGAATATACGTGGTAGTTAATGATTACTTTACATAATGTAAAAAATACTGAATAAACAGAACTGCGGAAGTTACTAAAATCAGTAACACGAAATAAGATCCCCTACATTTCATTATTTTCTCTAACTTCGTGACAAATAAATCTACGTAAAATCAGCACATTGACTTCTTTGTCTTTGTTAATAGTGTTTATCTTAGTCTTGTTATAAGTCTAGTGGTTTTTCAAGAATTTTTCAAGAATATAATATATACCTACTAAACACAAAACGCCGTACAAACTGGTTGCGAAAATATATAGTTCTATAAACTGGCATACCTAGCTTCAAAAAATTTAACTTGAATTTTGAGTTTTTTTATATATTTTTTATAAAAAAAATATATAAAAGTTCAAAAATGTAGTTTTTTTAAAACTGAGCTTATATAATTTGTAAATTATAAAAGTTGGGGCTATTCGTGGCGCAGGAGTACAAAGTGTGACTGTAAAACCGACTGGTTGTGGGTTCGATCCCCACTCCAGGAGATGAAAATAGGAATAGTATAGAAAATAGAAAATATTTATTTAAATTTATATTTCAGGCAAAGCGCGGCGTTGAGTTGTGCCACTTAACATGCTGTGACTCCGGAATTCCGCAGAAAGTGGGGAACGGAGTGTTTTAAAAACACTAGGTTCCTACCTATCTACCTACCTACCTATCTACCTACCTACCTACCTAGGCCTATCCTGCTGTGTGCGGGATACAGCGTGAAGATGATTTAATTTGATTTGATTTTTTTTATAAAAGTTTTAATGTCGTTAAGCTGATCTACCTATTTTTTTTTATTTACAAATTATTTAGAATCAAAACCAATAAAGGTGTTAATTTTTTTTATTATAAAACCTCACTCGCGAGGTAAAAACTTGTGACCCGAAATAGGGGACACAAACTCACGAAGTTAGAAACAGAGCTAAATTTTATCACGAAGTAGGGTTCAAATTAGAGGTCCACAAATAAATTAATATAAAAATTAAGGTTAAGTTAAACCGCATAATTCACACATTAAATTACTGCCAAAAGACCCACTTTGATCACACTAAAATTAGCAAATTCATATAACCTTTAATAATGTATTTATAATAGTTTAAAGTTATGAGAGCCTTAAACTGCCGAACTCCCGTACATTTACCTTACATATAATATTTACACAGAAAAAAAAAGAAAGAAAAGAAAAAGAAGGATACATAGGTACTTAAATTAACATGTGCAATGGCGGCCTTATCACTGCAAGTGATCTCTTACAGGCAACCATTAAAAGTGCAGGACTTATGCAAGAAATTATAGTAGTAAGTAGTAGCGCAAAAAGTATTACTTAACAAAGTAAAAAAATATATATAATTAAATAAATAATATATATATATTTATTTAATACAAATACATACAAATATAAAAACATATACACACAAACTACATACATACATACATACCTACACATACATACATACATACATACATATTAAAATAATACGGAAATGTATACATACGTACATATTATGATACTTTATTTTAAATATTGTTCTAAGTAGTAATTTTTAAGCCTACGCTTAAAAATATTTACTGACGGAGATCGTCTAACTTCACCTGGCAGAGCATTCCAGAGTTTTACTGTTTGGACAGTAAAAGAGTCTCCATAGCATTTAGTGTGACATGAGGGGATTTCTAGGAGGTTGTTGTTGCGGGAACGAAGGTGTTGGGAGTGGAGGGCGTTCGACCCCAAGAACTTAAACCGTTCTTTGAGGTACGAAGGAGTGACAGGGTGGTAAAGGATTGTGAAAAGGAGAGTGAGAGAGTGTAATTGTCGTCGGTCTTTTACAGTGAGCCATTTAAGCTGAGTACGGTATTGTGTTACGTGATCAAACTTTCGCAATCCAAAGATAAATCGGATTATAAGATTCTGCATCCGTTCAAGCTTATTTAGTAGTTGTTGAGATAAATCTAAGTAACACGAGTCGGCATAATCAAGTATAGGGAGAAGAAGAGTTTGAGCCAATGAGATTTTAGTCTTTAATGGTAGTAGGTTCTTCCATCTTCTCAAACTTCTTATAGCACAGAAGATCTTACGGCTGAGCTCGGCAATTTGAGGCGACCAAGAAAATGTGCTGTCCATTCTGACTCCTAAGTTCTTGACACTATCACTAACCTCTAAGCAGACATTGTCAAAAAGGTTTTGAGGGAGATTTGGTTTTATTTTAAATAACTGCTTAGGATGCCCAAACATACATACATTAGATTTACTTGGGTTAATAGATAGTCCGAACGATTTACTCCAAGAACTAATTAATTGTAAATTGGAATTAATTTCATCTATCGCTCTGGGTGTGTCATTAGCAGGTACCGTCTTATAAATTTGTAAATCGTCGGCGTAGAGATGATAAGATGTTGATATATGTGGAGTGAGATTGTTAATAAAAATGGAGAACAGTAAAGTTAATTAATAATAAAATAATTGTGAGTATAAATTACTGCAATATTACAATTTAAATGCACTAGCATGCTTGTTTTTAATTATGTTCACTGTTGAAACTAAGAATATCAATATTTTCAAAGTTCAAACGGAGCCCACCTTTGTTTTTTTAAAAATGTTAATTTGATGTCCATTTTATTACTCTTATTGAAGACAATATATTAAACACAACATTTTTTTTTCACAAAGTAAAATATATACTTACTTTAATTTTCATTAATTTTGTTTATTGCTTATTTTCATATTTTATATTAAATCAGCTTCACGCTGTACCCCGCATACAACAGGGTAGACAAAGGGAACCTATTGTTAAGACACTCCATTCCCCACTTTCCGCTGATTTTTTCGAGGCGTCCGATGTATGTGGCGGGACTCAACGCCGGGCTTTTGCCTCCGTGCCAGGGCAAAGAAATGAAAATATTAAGAAATAATAATTCATTCTCTCCAGTGGGGATTGAACCCGCAACCGTCGTGTTACAGTCACCCCCTTGTGCGCCCTGCCGCTGTTTTCAGTTGAGTGTTAGTGCTAAATGATGAACATGAAGTTTTGTCTTGATATAAATGTGTACTGACAAAATTAATAACAAAAATAGTATAAAATAATAGAACAGTTATACATTTCTTTAAAGATTTTTTAAAATATATGTTTTTACAGAACAAGACTCAAAATTTGCACTATTTTTGTCACTTCTTCAATAGATTAACGCCACTCCATTCTGATGACAGAAGTTAAATATTTTTTTGCCGCATAGTTGCATAGTTTTGGATGCAAGCTGCATGTCACTGCCAGAATAGCGAATAACAAAATACTTCCTTTCTTCTTTTGCTTTTGAACAATTTTCTGATTTTTTTAGAAAAAGTAGTGATTGTTGTTGTTAGTCTCTGTATCTTGTAAATATTGTGTCCAAAAAAATCTATCCTTTGTGTGGAATATACAAAATATTATTTGAACTTATCATTTATGATGCCAAATAACTCATAATGACTTTGAAAATAATTGGAAATGCACCTCAAAGAGATAACTAGACAAATAGCAAGGTGAAAATAAAACTTCACATATGGTTTCCAGTTGTTCATATTATACAACATATTCAGATCTTGTTGAACAAGGATACAAAACGTTTTAAAGGTTCAGTTTAGACATGAAATACAAAAGTGTGGGCGCGGGCGATGTGGGACGTTGACTAGCGCATCGCCTGGCCCATGTCCTAGTTGCGGTCGTCGCGCTCACGCACGGGCGTGGTGGGGGCGGGAGCGGGGCGCCACTCGTGCGGCGCCGGCGCCCAGATGGAGGCCAGCGACTGGAAGGGGTCGTAGGTGCGTTGAGCGGGCGGCGAGGGCGGCGCAAACCCGGGCGGCGGGCGCATTGGGCCGGCGCCCCACGCGCCCCACCCGCCGCCGCCCCACACGGATCCCAGCCCCCCGTAGCCCCCGTTGACCGCCCCCACGCTACTCACGCCCAATGTGTGTGCTTCGTCTGGAACTGGAAATTATCATTGTATATCATGTGGGTAATTAGATATCATTGTATATCCTTAGTGATAGATAAATTATGAAACACACAACTGTAAATAACTACAACTATTAAATATTATTATAAAAGGAGAGGAATCAAATTGGGTTCATGTAATTGTAATTTTCAATCAAAGATACATTTAAAAATTATACAAATATGTACATAATGAGTTATTCATAAAAAAGTACCTAAATAGTCTCTAGAGGGTGTGAAGGCAGGCCTCTCGGCAGCAACAGGCACGCGCCACGCGAACTCCGCGTCTGCGCGCGCGCCCCCCTCCGACGTGCCGTTGAAGTAGAACAGCGAGTTATCGCTCGCGCGCTCCGGCTCGCGGCGCCGCACGTCCGACCCGATAGGCGCCAGAGCCGCGCCGGCCACGCCCGCGCCCGCTCCGCCCACGCCACGTGCCGCCACCACTGAGCTCCAGGAGCGCGCGCCCGCGTCGGCGCCGGGGGGCGGTGCAGGCGAGCGCGGCGGGGGCGTAGGTTGAGCGCGCTCGCCTCGGCGCTTGGGCGGGCGCTCCTTACGCGCGTGGTGCCTGGCGGGCGTGGTGCGGCGCTCGCCGGGGTCCGAGTGGCGCACGCGGTCGCCGCGGCGCGGGGGTTCGGTGGGGTCGCGGCGCGCGCGCGACTGGCGAGCGGCGTCGGCGGGCGGCGTGCGCACGAGCGGGCGCACGACCGGCGGTGCGGGCGGCGCGGCGTCGGCGGGCGAGTCGTCCCTGGGATCGGGCTCGACGTCGCCGCCGTAGGGCTCATCCGCGTCTTCGCGATCCTCGACCGGCGTGGATGCGTCGGAACCGGTGCCGGTGAAAGCTCCGTCTTCGTCCGCCGGTGCAGGCACGTCTTCCTCTTCTTCGTCCTCGTCCTCCTCCTCTTCGGGTTCAACCTCTACTTTCTTATCATCAAATTGATGTTCGTCGGGTGCCTCATGGGAATGTATCCGGGGCTGTGCGGACGCGTCGTCCAGGTCGGGGTCGGGGTCAGCATCCTCGCTGGAGCGAGAGGAATCCTCAGCGCGGCGAAGCACCTCGGCCCGCCAGCGCTCAAAAGCCCTGCGTTCGGCACGTGGGTCTAAGGGCGGCAGAGGGCGACGTGCAGGGCGGCGGCGTCGTTGGGCGGGTCGTGGAGGCGCGGGCGGGGCGGCAATGGACTGTGTGTACGGCGGCGCAGGGGTGGGGGCGAGGCCGCGCAAGTCGAGGGGCGGGTGGGAGTGTGCGGGAGGAGGTGCGCGAGCGGCGCGTGCACGGCGCAGCAGACGCTCGGCGTCAAGAGCGGCGGCGGCGAGCACGAGCGCGAAGGCGGCGAAAGCAAGCACGGTGCCGGCGGAGCGCAACAACCCCTCCCAGGGCGGCCGGGGAGCGATGGCCGCACACCGAGCGAGTATTTTCGCAGGTACCGTCGCCATTAGAACATACTCAACTGGACCTATACAGTACAATAATAAAAAAAATGTTTTTTACTACAAGCGATTTTTTTTTGAAGAATTTACTGCAAGTAGCAGTCATATTTTGATTAAACATAGCCATTACCAGTTACCTAGGTCAGTGTGCAGGTGCAGCGCGGCGGTGACGCGCGCTAGCGAGTAGTCGGGCGCGAAGGAGACGTGAAGCGGCGCCGACGAGTTGGTCGGTAACGACAACGGCGCGCACGGCGACACGCGCCACCCGCGCGCCACGCACTCGTCAGCCGCCCCCGACACAGTTCCCCGCGCGCCGCCCACACGCCACCCGCCCAGCTGCACGCCCACGCGGCCCGCGTTGCGCGCCAGCAGCCGCCGCGACACCGTGCCTGCCTCAGCCGGCCCCGCCCCCGCCACGCCCGTCTGTGCCGCCCATGAACATTCCTTCACCTTAAACATCCCATTTTTGCCATTAGAGATGTATCAGATCGATTAGAATACTCATAAATTCTCCATATTGTGAATTAATACGAGAACTTCAATACATTCATATAAAATAGTGTGTTAGCATCTAGATCCACGAATATGAGTATGGAAAAACTTTACTAAAATTGTAATACAATTGTTACTTAGATCGTGTTAGTATCTTTTAGTACGTTCAGACTAGACTTTTGAAAAATTATTAGTTTTAGTGATTAAGTTTAATTAATAATGGTTTGATTTTAGTACTCTTAACAAATGCAATTTTAATGAATTTTAATGTTTAACATTGAAAAATCCTTTCCGAATACGTATCTGACAAACGTGGATATACTACTTATATCTATTTGCAAAGTACACTTTAAATGCCTTACCTCAAACAAGAAGGGCGACGTGGCGCCGGGTCGTTTCCCGCCAATATCGAAGCTCGGATACTCGCCTCGGCCGTAGAGCTGCACGCCCTCCAGTATGGTGAGGTTGTTCCTGCAAGCAGCACGGAGGCGGAGACATTACATAAGGGGCGCGCGGCGGATTATGGGTGGGGGTGTGGTGCAGCGCTCACCTGAGGTAGAGGTGGGCGGCATATGCGGCGGCGTCGGCGGGCGTGAAGGCCAGCGAGAGCGTGACAGCGGCGCGCGGCGCCAGCAGCAGCGGCGGCAGGGTGTATGGCGGCGCGCGGGACTCGTTCCACACGCGCGCGTCTCCGCTCCATCCTGTCAGCGAGAACATGTCGCGCAACCAGACACATTTTTCGTTAGCGCAGAAATCCGGGTCTCCACCGGCACTGTAGAGGGCATTATATTATATATATATTAGCATGTAAATATTGTTATCATATAGGAAATTTGATAATTTCATTAAATTTTCGAGCATTGCGTACATTGACTAATTAAGTTTGCCCTTAAAATAGGCTATTTGACATGGTGAAAAATAAAGCTTTAATTGTTGCTATCCGTATTACGAGCGCGAAATTCTATTCATATATGAACTTCTTATACAGAATAACTGGTCATCTGGTCTAGTTTCCAACATAACGTACTTTATATTTATAGGGCAATAAAGTTTGAAAATGACAAAATTTTGCCTCTAGCCATAATTGGATATCCTCCAAGGTACAGGTATACCACTTTGTTACCTGGGTGGCAAGTCAAGCTTGGCATCATCGGGCGCGATAAGCGCGTGTAGCAGCAGCGGCACGTGTGCGGGGTTGTGCACCGTAAGGCGGAAGGGCGCGGCGCGGCGCACGCCCGCCAGCGGCGCCGCACCCGCGCCCGCCTCCGCCAACCGCGGCCAGTGCAAGCGCGCCGCCCCGCCCACCGCCACTTGCAGCACCTCCGTCGTGTGCAGGTGCAGCGTAAACTGTTCCGCTGCGCCCGCGCCCGCCGCCGCGAACCGCGCCAGCCGCGCCTGAAGCAGCGCCGCGTCCTCGCGCAGCGCCGCCGCGTCACCGCGTGTGCCGCGCGTCTCCCACGCCGCACCCTCTGCGACACGGAGAGCACTACGTCAACTACTATGCGGTAACGTCATATGTGTGGTGGCGGCGGCCCTCACCTGCGGAGTGGAGACGCAGGCCGGTGTAGCAGCGCGGCTCACAGCGGCGCTCGGGGCGGAAGGAGATGCGCGCGACGGGCTGCAGGCCCGCCGCCACCTCGCCGCGCCCCTCCCAGCTGCGCATGTTCATACGACTCTTTACACACTAAAAACGCTACTCCATTCACTATTTATACATTTCATAACTTAAATATACAAAATATTAATATTTATGACAAAATTATATAAAAATGTTTCAAAATATATATAAGAATGATTGTACACTATTTAGAATTTTTGGCAGAATGGCAAAACACGAAACCCTTTATGATTTGTCCTTCCGTCTATCTATTTATTATTATTTCATTTCTTCGTGTTCGTTTGGCACCAAGATAAAAGCCCAGCGTTGCAAAGTGGAGATTGGAGTCTCTTGACACTAGGTTCCTTCCTACCCTGCTGTATGCGGGATACACCGTAAAGCTGATTATTATTATCATTACTATTCCGTATATCTGCCTATCCGTATATTATATAGCCACTTTATTCCATATTATCTAAGCAAAAGTGTGTGTAAGACAGAGTGCGCACAGGGCGTGCGTAGGGTACTCACTCGAAGTCAAGTGCGGGGTCGTGCGCGGCCGGCGGCGCTAGCTGCAGCGCCGTCACGTGCATGCGCGCAGTCATGCTGCTCTCCACCTCCACGTCCGCGCTGCTGCCCGCGTACTGCGCACACACACATGTACTACATTACTCTATTAATATTTGAATGCATCACGCCCGCAACCGTTCGACAACGCTCAACATTGAGCTTCAGACGCATATTATATTAAATGATTTGAGCCTGAGGTCGTCGTGGCGGCACAACCCACTCAAGGGAATGAATTATTATTTATTAATATTTTCATTTCTTCGCTCTGGCACCAAGGCAAAAGCCCGGCGCGGCGTTGAGTTCGAATGGAGGGTTTTAACACTGTGTTCCCTCAGCCTATCCTGGTGTGTGCTGGATACAGCATGCATTGGCATTAGCCAACAAAGCTATTGTTCAATGGACCGAAATGCACCTACTAATAAATTATATACGAATACAATTATTACAGTACAAATAAATTTAAACAGAAAAATATAATATAATAAATAATGCATTAGGTAAATGTCTCACGGGCGCTGCGGGTGGTAGGTGCAGGTCGTGCGCGCGCAGGTGGCCGGCGCGCACGCGCAGTGATAGTGCGGCGGCGCTGGCGGCGTGAGCGGTGTGCGCGTGCGCGGCGCCCCGCAGCGAGGCCTCGCGCGCGGGCGCCACCACGGTGAGGGTGGCGCGCGCGGCGGCTCCCGGAGGCACGCAACGCGCGGCGGGTGGCGCCAGCGCCAGAGAGGCGGCGGCGCCGGGCAATGCAGCGGCGAGCGCGGCGGCAGCGCGCAAGCACAGCGGCACGGGCGCGGGGTTGCGCAGGCGCACACCCACACGCCGCGTCCACGACGTGCCCACCGCGCCCAGGTCCAGCGACTCCGACGTCGCATTCACCCAATCCCACTCCTACGAAAGCATTCCACACACACTTTATTTTATGTATATACGACTATTTGAAGTCATTTTAGGAATTGCAATGAAACAGTTGATGAATGTGACCCTGAAAAACCTTTACTTCCCTTTGTCTCTTCAGGCGAGAGCAACATGCTATACAACAGTGGTACTCACAAATATAAGTTTCCCGCTGTAGAGGCGCACGGGTAACGTGTAGCGCGTGAGATTGGTGTGCACGGTGAGAGCGGCGCTGAGCGCAAAGGCGGCGGGTGGAACAGCACGCAGCCGCAGCCGCACTAGCGTCGCCGACTCCCGAGGGGCCAGTGTCAGCGGCGTGTGCTCTATTACCTGCAATCACGACAAACTCTCATAATAGTTTTACTTAACTCTCATAACAAGTATAACATAAAAAAATGTTGCAAGCTTAAAAACATACATTAAAACAATACACACAAAGGTGAAACCTTATCCACAATAGTAAAATCTGAAAGCAACATAAAATGTACGTATACATTGAAAAATTTGTTAATGAAACGATGTCAAATAGAGTGTATAGCGTACGTGGAAGTGGTCGGCGGCCTCGGGCGGCAGGTGCAGAGCGGTGACACGCAGCGCGTGGCGAAACTCATTGCGCGCCACCACCGAGCGCTCCGATAGCGCGTCCTCCGCCGCTGTCACCACGCTGCCAACACACAAGGTCAAGTTACATCAAATGCCACTAGTGTCAGTCTGCTGGAGGCTACCACCGGCGATGAAAACAGTTCTAATGAGAAGAGTTAGCAATAAGCTCACACTTCCTACATACGCGGCATTAACGTATCTAGATAAGTTCTGGAGTGGGCACGGCATACTCGGTTTTCCGCCTTCCTACGCCCAAGGAGAGAGGTGTAAATAACGTATCTACCTTCACCGGAAAATCAAAAATTTAAATCTCTTGGCTACCAAATAGAATTTAAAGTAATTGAAATTCTTTTGGAATCATAAGTTGATTGATAATCTAATACACTTTTTGAGCGGGAGTTCCACTTCTATCGCTCTTTGCCGTTTATTAATGACACGTACAACAAAAGAGCGCTTTAGGTCTGGTATGAATATCATATCACAATTTTACAAGTATGAACAGTTACGGCGCTTACTCGAGGTGTTCCGGCGTAAATGCGAGCGCGCCGGGCAGCAGGTGCACGCTGAAGGGCACGGTGGCGCGCCCCAGGCGCACACAGCCGCCGCACCACAGCTCTTGCGCCTCCCCTTCATTGCCCACACTGACCTCACCCCCGCCTGACCGCTGACCCTGCGCCCACAGCTCCGAGTCTGCAACGCACGTGATAAAGGCTACTTTAATCCATATGAGAATAACTCTAATAAATTACAATTGGTATCAATTTAATAATAAGTACCTAATTCGAAAACGTAAAACTTTAATTGTACTCAATTATTCTCCAAGTCAACAGGATACTTGACTAAGTATCGAGATACTCACAGTTGAGCGTGAGTGTTGCAACGTGCGTGAAAGGCTGGTGCGGCGCCAGCGATGTGGTCTCCAGCGCAAGCACGGCGCCGCTGGCCGCCGCGCCGTTGTGGCGGTGCGCGTCACGGGACGGCGCGGGCGCGGCGCAGGGCAGCGGGGGCGGCGCCGCCCGCCAGCATCCGGCGCCGCGCACGCCGCCCTGCAGCTCGGCGGCGACGGCGGCGCTGTTGGCGGCGTGCAGGGGCAGCGCCGGCGCCGTATCCCGCGTGCCGCGCGCGCCCAGCCGCACGTGCAGTGGTCGCGCGTGCTCACCCGCCGCCACCGCGCGCGCCTCCACGGCCAGCACCAGCCCTCCACCCGGGACGTCAGCGCGCACGCGCACGTACGCTACGAGAGGCTGGTGCAACGCAGCGGGCGCCAGATGCAGCAGCACGAGAGTGCGTGAGGATCGCGGAGGCACGGCCCACAAATCGCGGTGGGCGCGCGCACCGCCGCCTGGCAGGCGCAGCCGAAGCCAGGCGCCGGTGGAATACACCTCGCGCACCTGCACGGTGGCGTCGGTGGGGTTGTGCAGACGCAGCTCGGGCTCAACGGAGGCGTTGGCGGGCACTCGCACGCCCAACAGCGGCCACACGCCGTAGGGGCTAGCGACGCCGACGGCGGACACGCGGTATTTATGCACGCCCAGCGAGGTGTGTATGTAGAGGTGCGCGTGCACGGGCCCCTCGCGCCGCCCGAGGTACACCACGCTGAACGTCGTGTTGCCCTGCGGCGGCAGCGTCTGCACACGTAACGCACTATCATTAGCGAGACTACCCAATAAGTAACAACAAACATATTTTATTACATTTTCAAGTTTAACATTTAAATTAACTCCAAGTTTCGTCGAATAATTATAAGTAAATAAGTAGAGTAGCACATTAGTTCAAAGCTTTATTGTACACAGGTATTACAAGAAGGGGTAAATGAAGCTCGGCGGGTACGAGCTTGCGTCGGCGGGCCGGCAGGCGAGGCGCGGCGCAGCAGGGTGTGGACATTGAGCGGGCAGCGACGCAGGAAAAGTTCGAGCTTGACTCCCTCCGTACCAAGTCAAAATGCGAACTTTTCCCGCGCCCGCGCCGCTCCCTCTGACCTCCGTCTTCTGCATGTAGATATCTTCATACAACATACAACTTATCTATTATAGAAACTTATATAATATTAATTAAATATTTATAGACTTAAAATAATTACATTTTCATTACACGACATTATTATGGTAAGAACAATTAAAAAACAGCATATCTCATACTAAGCTTGGCGTTATTTTATAAAAGCTTATTTTTGGTCTCCAAGGTTTTCACCGCATAATCTAAAAATCATTATTTTGAATTTGATTTGAATTTATTATGATTTTATTGGATGGTAGGTAATTGTCATTCATCTATTTATAAACACTTATAGCCGCGGACGTGACAATACTTAACAGTTTAATATCTGTTTATTATACAATGATTAAATATTTATAGCATGCAATACTGATACGGCTGTATAAAGTAGTACGACGAATAGATAAGATCAATTACTTTGTACTTCACGATCTACATATTTACACTTACATATTTACGTATGTCAACCAAGACATACGATACCGCGGATATTATAAAATGGTGATAATTAAAATTCCAAGCATTGTGTAATACAATGAATGTAGTTTCCACATACCTACCTACTGGAAGAAAAAAATATTTGCTGACATATTACATATATCGTCGGAGTCGGTGGCGCAGGGACACAAGCGTGTGACTGTTAACACGACAGGTTGTGGGTTCGATTCCCACTTGAAGAATAGAAGTATTTAATATTTTCATTTTTTTATTTTTGTGTCGAGGCAAAGCGCAGCCTTGAGTTCCGCCACCCAACAAGCAACGCCTACCGGATTCGGCGGAAAGAGAACGGAATGCCTTAACACTAGCCTAGTGAGGGAGCTTTCCCTTTGCCTACCCTGCTACATGCGGGAGATACAATGTGAAGCTGAAAAAATATACTTACATATTATATCGTCGGCTAAGAGTGTAAACTTGCTAACATCCTATTAAACAGATTATCAGAAGGCAAAAACTGGTCTTACTCCCTGATGAAATGAAGTTATTCGGACATTTTCTAACAATTGTTATTTAGTTATATCTTTAAAAATATACAATCAATATCATTTTATAATTACTTCAATAAAGATATATAAAAATTGCCAACATTTTTTGCATATAATTATCTAATATGCAAACAAGGCCAACTTAGCAGTTAGCAGTAGGAAGTTCAGCTTCCGACCTTGCCAGGACGTAAAAGCTTTTTTCATTTAATAAAGCCTAGGCTTAAAAAAAATAGCAATATTATATAACTAATGATAATAATCGTTAAACCAATAAAAATACTAAGCTCTAAAATAAAGATTAAATCTAATGTCTCTAAGAAACGTATCGTATATATAAGTACTTTTTTGACAACTATTGACAAAACAAAAAAATCGTCTCATTACTTTACATAATATGTATATCTTTATCATATTTGACGTTTTATGAACCGTGTATTTAATATATTTTGCATAATAAATTCCTGAGACAATATTATATGTATTGCAACGCGAATTAACAAATATTAATATTTTGTATTAAATAAAAAAATATTAATAACTATCCTAATATTACTATGATAGATAACTAAAGTTAATACGTATACAGCAACAGATAGTTGTGTAAATTTACGATAAAGATTTTTTGTTCTGATTGTTTTACTAAGACTTACAGATAAACAATTTTCGAGATCACACAAGAGGCTTGAGATAAAGCTAACTATCGAAAATACAAAAACAAAATGAACACAAATGGATTACACTTAATAGAAAAATACATTATAAAATGCAGTTATAAGAAACTTTCTTTGAACTTTTTTTAGCTTCACGTTGCCTGAGCTAGAAAATGAAAATAAGTAAATATTTCATTTCCTCGAGTGGGAATCGAACCCACAAGGCCACAGCCTGTGGCACTTACAGTCGGACTCTTATGCCGTTGTGCCCGCCCCGATAACGATCGCCTCAAAGTTAATAATAATTCAAATATAATATGTATGTAATAAATGATATTATAACTGTTTCTTAAATTTATATGAAAACTATATGTACATTATAACAACTCTATCTTTAGCAATAACTATGATAATTACAAAGAATTAATAAAAAAATACATATAACAAACAATCTTTAAACTCATCGTTAATCATTGTGTGTGTACATGGAAGATACTATGAGAATAACAATTATTAAGGATATTTATCAACGTGTTACATAGTTATGAACGGTGTTACGGGTGGAACAATTATTTTACGTAAAAACGAGCGTCCGTCTGATAGGCGGCCGATCGAACCAAAAGTGATGAATAAGGAGATCGGGTGGACGGCGATGGGAAAGGAATTTTTCCCATTCGCGTTATTTCCCTCTAACATTGAGGACTAATATATAAGTTAGATTTATTTTTTTGTATTTTATTTAAAATTAAATAAAATAAGTGTATATAAAAAAACGTGTTTCGTTAACCCTCCAACTGCAGCCCTCGTAACTAACGTAATAAAATCCATAACAATGATTTTTAAATTGTTTATCTGATAATTGGTTTTTAAAATGATGATACTATTTGATTACGAAAGTAATTAAGATGAGAAAATAAGTAATTATGTAGTTCAAGCGAGCAAAGCCGCATACGGGTCGCTAGTACGTTATAAGAATAACATTTATAAATTCCTCCATTCAACTTTCAAAGTACAAAAACGTAACAAACTCGTTTATTATATCACATTGATCAAAAAAAATATATCGAGAAGATAATAAATAGTAAAACAAACAAGTCCCTGCCGCGAAGTCACAACGGTTACTTAACCGGTCGTACTTCTCTCAGCATTGAACATCCTTTCTTTTGACCATCCTGACCTAGTTCCCGGGAACCAAGAATAAAAAAATCAAAAGCCGGCTCTTGTTTTGCAAGTTTGCAACGACGACGTAGCGGTATCCACGAACTGAAAAGGTACCTACTATGGGGCACGGAACCAGTTTACGTACTAACAATTTTTATTTCATCGATGTAATGAAAGTAAACGTGACCAACTTTATAACTCAAACAATCTGTCGGCTATATAATATATAAAATAATTATTGTAAATATATATTGATTATCGCCTACTTTGATTTGAAAAAAAAAAACAAGAATGGTGTGAGATAAGGTTTTTTATATTCAGTTCACTTGTAGCTATTTAAGGTTACAGTAGCAACACATTTATATTAAATGTGTAAGGGTATATTATTGGGGGCATGTTTAGTCTAGTAGGTCCGTCGTTATAAATATCACGTAACTCTCTACGACGAATGACGTTAAGTGAGATAAGTGCATCATCCTCAGTAACATAAATACCGTTTAAAGTAATACGTCATGTATAACGTGACCAGACTTGCCCTTTAGAACGGGACTGTCCCGTTTTTCGATTCGATTTCGATTGTACGTCCTGATGTCCCGAAACATCCCACCGGGACGTACAAATATCCTGTTTTCTCGGAATGGCATATAAAATTGGTCAATCGAAACAAGTTTTTCCGCGATGATCGTAGTACGATAGTATGTTTCAAAAAAAACGGAAGTATAAAATTATTTACTGAAGTGTCAATTATACCTAAAAAAACGAAATCACTATCAGACATCGAGCTATCCTAAAAAAAACGAAAGTGCCTCTAAAAAAAAACGAAAGCCACCCTACAATATTCCTATTTGAGCCGACTGAAGAATGGTCACGTTAGTCATGTAACACACGTGGTCACCGCGCAACGTAAACACCACGGCGCGGCGCTCCAATGATGCACGGTAGCGTCAGAGCCGACGACCACATCCCGTGATAACGATAATAACGACTCCTACTACTTGCAGCTTGCCGTTTGTTACTGCCTCCACCGCTATACCACAACATATACTTATTATGTTTATAGATTTATATTCATTGAGACAGTTTAGTCCAATATTAATTATAGTCAATTTTACATGTCAAAACTATAATATAATATATAATATAAATCTTACATAACAATACATAAAAGATTTATTTATCACATTAAAGATATATGAATAATTTGAAGAAATGACATACTACGCATTTTCTTATTCATATATTTAAAAAAACTAATTCTCTCATTTAAAACAACGCTCCCTTCGTATATAAGTTAATACAAAATATATTAGGTACTTTGAACATGAGATAATTCTTTACAATAATTTCGCGAAAACGGAAATACTATAAGTATAAGATGTACTGTATTTGTATGATAATTGTAACAATGCTAACTAGAAATACGCTCGTAAAAAACGAGTTGGCAACTCAATAAGGAAACCAGTTCTTATATATATCAGAATTACATGAAATAAACATTATTATAAGGAGAAACTTCATCCCATACGGAATTTACATATGTAGGCATAATATGAAAATTTTTCGAGATCTAATATTGCATTTACTTTAAAAAGAATGTATCAATTTAATCTACTTATATAGGAAAAGTATTTATTTAAAGAAAGAAAACAATGTAGATAACATCACAGAATCATTTTCATGAAGTATGTAATTTTTAGAGGTAAAAATCAGAAATCTAATAGTTTCTAGAAACACTGAAGAAACATTTTTGTTATTATACCAGCTATTTCTAAAATATTACTTATAAGTTACAATTTATTGTCGGTTTCAAAAACCATGCCCCTGGATGGTCTAACAACCAGTAACCAACATTACGTACCAACTTTATGTTGATGCCCCTAGCTTGACTACAAAACAAACTGCTGCAGATTACAGCAGTCACACACAGAATTAATATATGAACCATAGAAAAGCAAATACGACAGTATCCACTTTTTTAAAATATAAACAGTTACATCCAATAATATTTTTGGTGTATTTCGTTACTTTTTTCATTTTACTAAATATTGCACTAAAATATCTTGATTATGGTCCAATAATATTTGATCAAAAGTTACATTAATTATCACAGAGACATGTATATTATATTAATATATGTACATATATTTAATATAATTATATTTCATCTTCTGAATGAAAATTGCTTTATTTGCTTTAATATGATTCATATTATGTTCATCAACAGCGCACTTACCTAATACAATTTGATATGACATCTGAAAACAAACATTGTTTTCTCTGTTTTAACACCTTTAATTATTCTGAGGGAAAAAAACAATGTGAAATTTCTTTTTCAAATTTCAATAGAGTTATTTTGTGCTAAGGAAACAAAAATATTTTTAGATTAGATGTAAAAATTAAATCTCACTATGATTAATATTTCATATTTTAATAAAAATATTTTTCTTTCTTTAATATGACAGAAAGATTAGAGGTTATAAACTCATACCTTGGATTCAAAGAAGGATGCATGGAAGTCAGGTGTGGTTCCAGCGACTGATGCAAGGTGTAGTGTTGTATTGGCAGTGTTAGTTACGGTGACAGTGCGGGAGTGGGGGGTCGCCAGGGCAGAGCGACCAAATTTGAGTGTCCGTGGCTCGAGAGAGAGACCTTCCACATTCTCACTGTCACCTTCAATGCCATCAATCCCATCTATACTTGGTTCTTTTCCCCATTCCTTTCAAAAGATATTTGTTAACAAATGTAAATAACGAATTTTGAAACAGAAAATATATGCTAACTAAATAAAATGATTAAGAAATAAAAAAAAGTAAATGAACTGTTGACTTAAGTTATTATTGAACACAGTTTTGTTTAACTCTAAGTAGCTACTCACTGTTTTATAATTTTTTTTATTAAAAATATATTAATTAATTTTATTAATTATATAATTATTTTTTTCATAATATAATTTACGAAAATGTTTAATATAATATAATTATGTAATGTACTATAAAATTTCATAATTATTACTTGTTAATTACCTGAAATGTAATCCCTTCTACAAGAGATTCATGAATTGTTACACCTGTGGTTAAAAAAACATTACATCATGAATACATCAAAATTATATAGAAATGCAATTGTGGACTTGATTCGAGTCAGGGAAATGCAATATTTTATTTTTCCTCACTCTGGGACAAACTCGAGGGAAATCACGGCGTTCCGATAAGCTATTGAACATGCAATGCCTCAAGAAATTGGTAGAAAGTGGGGAGTTATCTTAATGAGAGCAGACTGTGTCAACACTGTTTCCGGGTTCCTCTGCCTACTCTGTTATGTACAGGGTAAGACAAATATAAAAATATTTACAATATGGAATAAATTATAAATATATGAGTAACACAAAATACATGGCTACATATATCCATATTTTGTATTTCATTATTTTATATAATTGTATTTGTAGAATCCCTAACACTCGTTTGCCTTGTCCTTTTACCATAAAAAAAAAAAAAAAAAAGAATTAGCTTCCTAATCAAAAATCACAATTATAATGATATATTATATACATGACATAACAAGATTACAATATGTGATTCAATCGTTAATATTGCGCGATGCATCTGTCGAGGCGGCGGGTGCGAGCGCGCAGTGCTGCGCTGCACGCCTGCAGCGGGCATGCACTACCCACACGGTCATTATTATTTTACTACCAACTAATGCTTGTATTTCACCTACACCACGACAAAAATATATTCTATACAAATATTTAACAAAAAAAATAAAACGAGCTCGTCCGCGATCAAAAATAACATCCCGCCGCTCACCACGGCTCACTTGAGCTACATGCCAAATATTTGTATTTTGTATGACTGTAATTTGATAATTTGCGGTTATATTTTAATTTGCATATAAGTATCTACTTTTTCATATGGATTTACATATATAATTTTTTCACATAGAAATCGATTTTACCATGGCTCTCTCCTTGGGCTGTCAACTTAGTATTTAACGAAATATCCAACAAAGTTAATATAAATATGTAACACCACAAAGCTTTCTGATACATTTTTAGCAAGTATTATATACTCGAGATGTTTTTTCACATTTCTCAATTTAACAATGTATTTTTCGTAAAATAAACCACTGTCTCACTTTCCATTCAAAGATGTGCGTTCATAAGACGTAAGTCGAAAACTCAATTCAATACTCGCGCACAGACAACTAATATGATTTCTACGCATGATCACCTTCACTCTTGTTAGCATTTATGAAGATTGTTGCCTACAGTTTTTATTTAAACATTGATTCACTTAACACAAATCTTGTCACAGATGTAATTTAGTATTTTAATAAAAATATTTATTATTTATATTTTTATTTACGTTAAACAAATTAACGTTCAATATTACCGTATGTTAATTGCTTTGAAATATTTACATAATATAAAATTGGTACGGCACCGTGTTTTAAGTCGAAATTGCTTTTCCTCTGTTTATAAGTTGTCACTGTCAAATGTCAATGTCAAACCTCAGTAAAAACACTGATAGCGAATATCAATAAACATTTGGAACTTTTTTTAGTAAATTCAATCTTAGCACTTCTTTGGACTAGGTGTTGAAAAATCCTTCAAGATTTCACTTTTACGACAACTATTAAGACAGATCATGGAAGACAACGGTCTGTTTTGTTTACTACGTCCTAATATACTCTTGCATTATTGATTTGTTTGTTTGTTTTGAAAATGTTCCTAGTTAAAAGTAAACTATGAGTAGATAATTTTTTATATTCTTATTCATAGTATCTACTGAAGGAGAAGAAAACAACATTAATGTAAGAAATGGACAGGGGGTAGGTGACCCTGAAAATGAAGAGGATTCAGATGAGGAGGAACAGCAATTTGATATTTCACTAGCTGCTTCACATTCTGTTTGTATTCTAACATATTTAAAAAAGTTCTAATAAAATACATATATCAAAAATGCATGTGTAAACTACTAATACTAAATATACTATTATTAGATTGCATAAGCATAAAATGTTTTAAAATTTGTGTGTATGATTTATTTTTGATAATAATAATTATGAACAAGTTATAAGGACCAACAATTGAGATACATGGATTTTATTTTCTGTTTAAAAAAAAATCTATTTAAACATGATTTAATTTCTGTCATAGTATATGGGAAACAGTTTAACAGCAGTCAGTGGTAGATCAATCTTAGAACCAGGCTGGGAGGGTGAAGTGCCAGTGATAGCCCACCACGGCACAGTGTTCCCTGGAGAGACAGTGCCAATGTTGCTCACAAATCCTCATGATGCTGAAATAATAACAAGAGCAATACAACAAGATAAATTATTTGGTCTCTTATGTCCTGAGTAAGTTGAGCTAATGTAGTTATCACCTAAATTTTGTTGAATGTTACGATTTGTCTCAACACCAGAGCAAAGGAATGGAAGTATAAATTTTATATTATTAAATTTCCTTTCCTCAAGTGGCAATTGAACTCTCAACCAGTAGTGTTTACAGTCATACTTCCCCACAACTCGCCTCATTTTTTATATAATAAAAAAATTGGTAAATAATAGACATTGTATTGTATAATTCTTGTAGATGTGTGAGTGTTGATGTTCCAGCGAGACAGGTACACTGGTGTCGGGATATGGCGTGCTTTGCGAGGTGTTCGAGGTGGGGGGAGAGGATGGAGCGCTGTCGTTCAAGGCACGCGCCACGCATCGCGTGCGCTGCCCGCGCCTGCGCCGCGCGCCCGCACACCAATATGCGCGCATGCGCCCTGCCGCCGTACGCGTGTTGCCTGAGCTGCGCCGCGGTGACCCGCTGCGCCTTACGCGCCTGGCCGGACTGGCCGCGCGCCGCCCCCGCCCCGCTGCGCGCCGCCTCGACGCCGCGCTCACGCCCTGGCCGCCTTTCGTGTACGACATGCTGGACTACCGGCGCCTGCGTGCGCACATCCAGGACTACTTCCGCACCATGGCACTGGAGAACGTGCCCGAGGAGCCCGTATCGCTGTCCTTCTGGACTGCCTCCAACCTAGCGCTGTCAGCGCGCGACCGCCTAGCGCTCTTCGTGGTGGATGATGCGCTGCTACGCCTGCATATGGAGGTGCGCCTCATCACGAGGGTGAGTGTCTCCCTTTGTCAATCAAGTTGCTATGGGCCATACATTATCATTTACCTTAAATTGACATTTAACAAGTGAATGTGTGGGACCAGTATTGGCATAGAGGCACAAACATGTGACCGTAAAAGCATGTAAAAGGTTGTGGATTGTCTCGCTAAATTTATATGATTGTGTATAATCTGGCTAACTAAATATATATATATATATATATATATATATATATATATAGCGGTTGAGATGTGATACCACTATTTAATATGATCTTATTTATTTTACACTAAATGAGTAAAATTAAAAATCCAAATTTTGTGGAGAAATTGTCCAAATTTATTTAACTCACAGATACGTGAAGAGAAAATAATCACAGAAGGAAATAAAGAAATTTAAATAAATACCAATAGAAAATACAAGCTAAACTAGCACGTAATAGCAAGAAGTTAAGGTTGAGAATTGAATGCAAGCTAAGAGAGCAATGGATACACAAGTGAATGTCGCAAGCGATTCTAGCCGACTCTTTAAACGTGGCGATGCTGGCTAGCAGCCTACGGCACGCATAACAAAAAACTCGGAACAGGTTTGAGTTGTTCCAATGCGCTGCGTGCGGATGATTCCAGTAAATGTAATAATATCAATTTTGAATAAGAAATGTTCCCTACATATATATCATGTTGCAGAAGAGCGTGCTGTGCTGCTCGTCGTGCGCAATCGAGATCGCGCGGCGGGAGCACATCTTCGCCATGTCCAGCGAGGGGGTGCACTCTAACTACACCAACTTAGGTATTATTTTACATCACTTATGTATGAGTTCATAAACTTTGTCCTCTTGAAATTAAACCAATATAATTAATAAATTTACCAAATAAGTATAATAAATTGTAGGTCAGTTTATATATAAGTGTTATTCTATAAATTGATGAAGATGAAGATGATTGATATAAAATATATGTGGTGAATTTCCAATTTAATTGAATTCACCCAAAACTATATACAAACATATATGTATATTAATACTAACTAGGGGAAAACATCCCATTATTGGCACTGTAAGCGACATTTGTAAATCTGATTATATACATGAGACCCAATATTGGTTGCCATTTTAAAAAGAATAATCATAGACAAATCTTTATTTTTTTGTAGTTAAAGTTGATGGTTGTGAATTGTTATTGATGGATTGTCAAGAATGGGTAGGATCCTACAACACATTCATTTAAAACTTGTACTGACTATTGCTGATACTCTTCTCTCATTTGACTTTGATCTCATCTACCACCTGTTTTATATTGTGTATCATATTGCCCTAATCTGCCTACTCTGCTATATATGGGATACAGCATAAAGCTAATTATTATTATTTTATTATTAATTGTATAAGTACACGTTCATTAGAAAAGTTTAATTTATATAATGAATGAAATTGTTGATATGAATAAAAAACGTAAGATTTATATTAACAATTGGTATATGCGCAGGCGGGTACATGCACGACATCGTGACGGTGTCGCGCGCCGTAAACACGGAGCTGAGCGGCGCGCCGTCGGCCGAGTTCTCGTGGTTTCCCGGCTACGCGTGGAGCGTGGCGCTGTGCGCCGCCTGCATGGCGCACGTGGGTTGGCGTTTCGACGCGCAGCGCCGCGCCCTGCGCCCGCAGCGCTTCTACGGCCTCTGTCGCAACTACGTCACGCCACGTTGCGACGGCGACCGCACGCCACCCTCGCGCACCCCACCGCCCCCTCCGCCCGACGCGCCCGTCCCCGCCCCTGCCGCCGCCCTCGCCGCCGCGCTCTCCGCGCTCGGTCCGTCGCCCCGCGACGACGACGACGACGACGACCACTCCGCGTAGGAGTACGGGTACGAGTCTCGCTGAGTTCAAATGTTTATATATATACTAAAATTATTTTCCTATCCTAAGAAACCGTGTCCTTTGATGATTTTATTCTTATATTAGACTTTAAGTTAAATTATATGTATCCGTTGCATTGTAATCTCAAATTGAAATTGAATATAACACTACTCCTAATACCATAACCACAGCACAGCAACATGGAGACCAACAATCAAATTAAATGGTTTTTCTTCGGCATACATAATACATATAATTAAATTATAACCAATCACTGTCTGTAAATAGGAAATATATCTGTCATTCTGAGTATCTATCAAGGTAATAGAAACCAAAACGTTTTTTTTAATTTTGTTTGTTTGTGCACACTCATCTCAAAAAGGGCTTGACCGATAGAAATGCAGTTTTTAATATTGTATTTTTTCAAACTCCACTTTTAGTGTTTGTTATATTTCAATGGATAAATAAAAAAGTAATATAAAATATTTTGTTAGTCTCAGTTACGAAATGCTTTATTAAATTGGCTGAAAGTTTGATATTCAATGTAAAGTTATTGTCTTTAAAATTATAATGTTATTAGAACACAAAAGTTATTCAGATTAGTAAATAAATTATTATATTATTCAAGTGGGCGAAGCCGCTCGCAAGTCGGTATTATTTTATATAGTGCTTTATTAGGACGGCATTATCGATTTTAGGTATTCGCTCGAAAGGTGATGCATAATGCGACACATTGTACATAAGAAGTAGATCTATGTATATTATAATGGTGTTAATTTTGTAGATTGTAGTGTTAGTATATATTATATTTTGTACAAAAAAAAACTTACCATAAAATTTTAAAAATGTTTTAAAACTAAATATATAATTTTAAACAGAAACTCTTTTATTTATCACACGTTATTTACAAATAGGGACCAGTCGTGACGCAAGGGATAAGCGTGCTAATGTATATGAAATGGTTGTGACTTCAATTCCCGCTCGAGGAAATAAAGTCTTCAATATTTTAATTTTCTCGCTCTGGTAACGAGGCTAAGCGCGGCTTTGAGTTCCACAACTCAAAACGCAATGCCTACAGAATACGCCGGAAAATAGGGAATGGATGTATATTTTTTTTAGTTTTCTTCATTACACAAATTAAAAACGATTCAAGTATCATATAAACATTTATTTAATAAATATATTTATTTTATATAAACATTGAGGCCAGTCGTGGCGCAGGGGCACAAAGTGTGACTGTAAAATTGACTAGTGGGTTCGATCCCCGCTCAAGGTAATGAAATATTTATTTAAATTTATATTTTCATTTCTTCGCTCTGGTGTCGTGGCTAAGTGCGGCGTTGAGTTCCGGCACGCAACACGCAATGCCTCCAGAGTTCGGCGGAAAATGGGGAACGGAGTGTCTTAACACTAGGTTCCCGCTACCTACACTATTGTGTGTGGTATACAGCTTGAAGCTGATTAATAATAGACAATAAATAATTATTTTTTTTGTTATTTTAATACTAAATTAAGAATTTTATTTAAACAACTGAAATTACAATAGTCATTTTTATCTGCTCAATTTTTGGCAAGGTGTGTAAGTGTGGAATGCAATTGTTTAAATTCAGATGGGGTATACCAGTATTATTGCCCACTGATAGTAATTTATTTAAACAAAAGATTGCCTATTTAACTTTGCATTAATTAAGTGTGATTAAAGTTGACTAGATGGTAATGAGATTAATTTACAGTAAAAATTAAATTAACAGACTGGTAACACTCACAAAATAAAACTGTTGGGAGAATTTTTCAAGATGGATGTTTGTGTTACTGAAACCTTAGATGTATATATATTTGGCTAAATTAAGATATCTTTTTACTTTTTACAATATATCTGTGTTAGATTCACAATTTTAACAAACATTTTAGCTATGGGCAACAACAGATAATAATATAACAAATAATCAAATAATAATAAAATGTTTTAAAGGTTTTATTTTTTTATATTTTATCCTTTCTTTCTTTATTTTTTCAAAAAAAAATTGAAGTTCTATAGAAGTATATATATTATATACTTTAGTTCAATTAACTATAGTATAAGAAAAAGTATAAATATTGAGGAGCTCGCATATACAGGGTGGAATTGTCAGCACCACTTTAAATGAAACCACAGTTTTAACTACTCTATAAAAGTCTAATATAATGTGGAAAAAAAATAATTCCCAAAAATTAAAAAGTTATTTTTTCAAACAAAATAAATAATAAAATTATCGTTTAAAAAAAAACACCATTTGTAAAGTATAACATAGGCACGCACACACTTACCTGTCAAATCGGAAATGTCGCATACGTATGTGTGCGTCACACGAAATACAGGTATGGATAAAAATCGTGAAATGAAAAAAAAATCCTATGTCCAAACTGTTGAGGTACCTTGATTAATTTCTTAGGTGTGGGTTTGAAATATATTACCCTATATGCAGTTTCAATAAAAGAAGCGCTGCCTCTTCCACCCTGTATATTGTTTTTTTATGACATTTGAAATCTTCAAGTGGGCAATAGCTGCATGGTTTACTCTACTTTTTTCTGTTATTATTCTATTAGTGTGAACTTCTGTCATCACCGGCATCTTAATAACAAAATGGGAAAATTTTCAGTCACCAAATAGTCATCCTCAAATATTACAGCAATATTCAGTTCAAACTCTGAAAAATAAAAACCATTAAGTATGTCAATTTATTTATTAATATTATAATTGGTTCCTACTTACTACATAAGTAGTCGTCTACCCCTTAATCTAAAGCTACAACTTATTTATTAGAATTTCAGAAACAGAATAATAACGTTTATCTATAAGCGAGCATTGGGGGAGGCCTATGTCCAGCAGTGGACCTTAAAAGGCTGATGGATGATCTATAAGCAATTTGGTAAATTGTTCTTTTTTTTTTCATATTTTATAAGTAGCAATGTTTTTAAGGATTTAGGTTTTTTGTTTAGTTATATATATAACATTTAATAAATTGTTTTATGAATTTTATAAGTGGCAATTCTTTTAAGGAGTTTGGTATAGTATATACATGGGGCCATGTTTTATACAGAATTCAGTCAGCAGTCAGATAGAATCGAGAAAATAAATTTGCGTGCTATACAAGTTTCCAGAAATTGATTTTTTTTTAATAAATAACTAATAACTTTTTGCTAGTACGTCTCATTTCTAGCTCACAGCAGTTACTCAAGAAAATTATGCCAAATCGTTAAACTGATACTACAACATCAATGTTCCAATTGAATTATTACATATACTAGTATTAGTTAAGTACCTATCTTAAAGTAGGGTGTGGCGGTGGTGGGGCAGGTGAACAGGCGCGGTAGCACCATGTGCAGCGGCAGGTCGCGGGAACGCACCACGTCGCCCACACCGACCTGGATGTTCTGGATTTCTGTTGCTAAAATATACACACAAACTATGTATTAAAATGGCAGTCGAGTCTTTGTAGGAGATAATTATGATTCAACGAATCAAATGGTGCCCTGTGATCATTGTCTAACAATTAAGAAACAATAATTAATAATACCATCTTTAGAATATTCTTCGGTACTTCCGCAGGTCTCCACACGCACAAGTTGCAGCTCTATTGACTTAATAGGCACTGAACACTCATCTACTCGTATCTGTATAAAAAAATATACAACAATGTTAGACGATTCTGTAAAAAGTTGTGTGTGATCGCTTATAAAAACATTGGGTAAATAATCAATTATCTTTTGTTTTCGTACCCTTATGGTTATTTTTGTTTTTATTTATATGGACCACTTTTGTGATACTCCAATTCTTTTTCATTATCAATGTACCTTAACGGATAAAGAGAAAAAAATATCGAAATCGAATTCCTCAAGTTACGCTTAAATAAAAAAACGCGTCAAGTAGAGAAGCTCCTCTAGTTTTTTCATCTCCGTAATCTGGTTTATTTATTTGCGCTAAGTTGCGCAAAGGAAGGTTAATATTCAGTTAGTTTTCAGTAGTAACAAAGATTTTGGTAATGTTTAAAATGTACTAAAATGTCATAAACCACAATGTATGAGAACAGCTATTATTTTCCTTACTACTGTATGTAGTCACTACAGATACCTTATACCTTTTGTAAATTATTAGCTTTATTTGTTTACAACTGGGCTTAGAATTAGGTATATCTATATGTTTTCTTAGGTTACTTTTTAGTTTTTACTATATGAATAAATTAATATTATTTTATATATACAAATTTCCTTAATATTTTATTTTTGAGGTTTTTTTATATCACTATTATACATTACAATTATAAATAAGTTTGTAAAGTCCTATACATTATTTGTCCTACTCAGTTTGTCTGCAGGATCAAAAAAGTCTTGTTTCTTCTTACTTGTTATCAACAATTCAGACACAATATTCTGTAATGTCTAAATAGCTAACCACAAGTTTTTTTTTTTTGGTTTGCTTGAATTTTTTTCCAAATTCAAAAAAGTTGTGGTTAGCTGTTAGATACAATCTATCTACCACTGACCTTCCCAGTAAGAGGTCTATCAAGTGCACACACAGTGGAGTCTATCTCCGCATATAACTGAAAATGTGGCATGTTCCCTCCTGCTACTCCACCACCTGTGCCACGCAGTGTCGCTGGAGTAATCTCACACCGCACTGGCTTTACTACTGGACGCTCTTGCTGTATAAATTAACATTTTAAAATAGTTTGTATTGACATTATTATATTTTTTTTATATATGCCATATCTAATTTATATATAGTGAGGTAGGCAGTAGATACCTAATGTTAAGACACTCTGCATAACTCCGCGTAATTTTGTGAGAAGGCCTTTTGTACTGATTTATATATGTTTCTTTCAATGTTGTGATATTATATATTTAAGATATTTTGATATTATATATAGTATTTTACTTTACTTTACTTCATATTTTACTTTACTATACTCTCCATTCTGTCCAATTTTCAAGACATTACCTGTTGAATGACAAGTTTTATCTACATCTACTTATGCAGGATGTAGAATGGAGCTAAAAAAATTAATGAATTCTTCATACTAACATGTTTATACTGCATAAAAAACTGGCAACTGGTATTTAATGGTTTATTGAGGAATGATCTCTTCATACTACATTTGAGTGTATACATCACATTCACAAACACTCCATGGTATGTTTCCAGAAGGCCCGGACTTGCAGAACTCTGCCGGCCAACTAGTGGCATTTCAAAAGGAATCTCTGTCACTCCAACTGGTATTTTACCAGCCGGAGCAAGCTCTATTGATGAATTTACCAATGTTATTGGCTGCAATAAATAAGACTTATTAAGTTAACATTTCAAATATACTAAAAATTGTATAATAATTTTAAGATAAATGATACCTTAATACCATTAGAAAATGCATCAAATATTCCTGCATTTTTTGAGCTTAACTGAAGATTTACAGATCCTTCCATAGTAAGGGTGAGTCCCTCATGCCTTAAGTCTGTGGAAGTGTCAACAGCCACAACACCAGCTATTATTTCCTATAAAGCACATTAAAACAAATTATTATTTGATAGCTATTTTAATCTATATCCATCTTATTATAAATAAAGAAAACTTACACTCTCATGATAAATTTTACTGGCTCTTTTAAGGTTAATAGATAGACTAGCCGACATCTCTATAAAAAGTAAATATTCTAAAATAATTTATAATATAATTTATTTAAAAACAAATAAATCCATAGACTCCACGATATACTGTGATCTATACTATAGCTAATGATAATATTTATTTATGAGTTTCCCCTATTTATTAATTAAATATAACTTCTTATCCTTATTAAGCTTATTTTTGTTATATATTTCCTAAATTGAATGTAATTTTCCAAATTACAGTACGTAATGTTTATTATATGAATGTGACATTTAATAAAAGGTAGCTGTCACTGTCAGACTAAGTTGAATTATCGTCACAGAATAAGTGATTAATAATACAAAACAATTTATATTATTATTCATTTATTTAAATATCTCTGACATATTAAAACTTATAAGCATTGAAAGCCAGTAGTGGCGCCGGAGCACAAAGTGTGACTGTAAAATCGACTAGTTGTGGGTCCGATGAGTTCTGCCACTCAATACGAAATGCTCTCAAAACTCGGCGGAAAGTGGGGAACGGAATATCTTAACACTAGGTTCCCTCTGCTTATCCTGCTATGTGTGGGATACAGCATGAACCTAAAAAAATAAACGTTAAAATCTTTGATCTTTACAGTCTTATTATATCATGACCATGACTTTGTAAATTATCTGTAAATTGCACAATGCTTATAATTTTTTTTTTCGGCAAGCCTATTCGATCGTGTGTTATGCTAAACATCTGAGAAAATTTGTAAAATGTCAGTTGTATAGTAATGTCCGCTTGTGGCGGGTGTATGTGAATGAACCTGATTTACATTTTTACGATTTTTATTTATTTTATAAGTCTATAAATATTTTAATCGTACAAAACTGTTTTATTGAGAGTTTTTTATTTCTCCAAGTGGTGTGCTAGTGGCGTAAACCCAATTATATCGACTTAAATAGGCGATGCTGACCATAAGTTCACCCCGAATGGATCGATATCGGTGACTTGGAGCTTATTTTTTATTTTGTTCATTGTCGGGGGTGGTTTAAGATGGAGAAATCGGCACGACCACGGACGGCTCTGAACGAGTGTGTCAAGGTGGTGGTGCGATGTCGGCCGCTCTCGGACCGGGAGAGGAACGAGGGCCACGATGAGGTGAGACTTGGTTGCTTTGTTGATGTTGAGACTTGGGTGCCGCCACCCGTCGTGGCTGCGCAGACGTGGTGCGTCAATTATCTTGGAGATTTCATTAGGTTTTAAAACGTTGATTATATTGTTTTGATAGTAAATTAGGTATTTTATGCATTGAAGATCATCATATGAACATATTTATTTTACACGCAAACGGACATTCTACAATTCGAAAAATTAAACACTTATTTTTAAGATTTGTTATTCAAATTGGTATTTTGCAATAAAATAATATAATATAATTTGGGGTGTTTCATGAAATTACTAGGACGTGATTCATGTGAGTGGGAAGTGTCTAATAAAGCAATACGTACTACGAGTAGGCTTGTAAAATGCGTTAAGCATTTATGCATTTATGAAGTGCTCACTTAAAAGATTTACGACTTAATATCTTTTAAATAATCTTAATTAAAAATAATAAAATATCTTATTTATACATCTAAATCATATCGATGCAATGGGTTTTATGGTCTTTTGTGTGTTGTGAGTAACTAGGAACAACAAATGAGTTTGTTATTGATTTAGTGAATCATGTTTACAAAATGAACTAGTTCTTTCAGGCAAATTGCAATGGTTGTACAGTAGGTATCTACATGTTATATTTTTAATTACGAACCATTTGTTATTTCGTATTTACCTAAATATGTAAACAAAGCCAGTCCTGTGCGATTTTTTAACGCTTAGCAAATTTAAAAATGATACAATTACGTAATTCTGCCTACATGGCATTGAAATTTAGTATACGTGTATATTACGGTCAGTTTCAATTCCTTATAGTTATACGAGTACATATCAACTTTATAAGAATTAAAATCCTAGAATACGCAACAATTTAAATTGTTATATCGTGCAAACTTTAAGAAATAACTTAACTTAACCCTATAATATATTAAAAATAGAGGCCAATCGTGGCGCAGGGGCACAAAGTGTGACTGTAAACGCGACAGGTTGTAGGTGCGATTCCCACTCGAGGAAATTAAATATTTTAAATTCTTCGCTCCGGTTTCGAGGAAAAGCGCGGGATTGAGTTCCTCCACTCAACACGCAATGCTTCCAAAATTCGGCGGAAAATAAGTAGTGGAATGTCTTAACACTAGGTTCCCTCTATCTTCCCTGCTGTGTCCGGGATACAGCGCAACGCTAAAAAAATATATTGAAAATCGAAAATAAACATTAAAATCATTATCAACATTCCATAAAGAAGGTATATAACCTAGTAAAAATAAAAAACATCAAATCAGCTTCACGCTGTATCCCGCACACACCAGAGTAGGCAGAAGGAACCTAGTGTTAAGACACTCCGTTGCCCACTTTCCGCCGAATGCTTCCAGCATTGCGCGTTGAGTGGCGGAACTCAATACCGTTCTTTGATCCGACACTAGAGCGAAGAAATGAAAATATAAATGTAAATAAATATTTAATTTCCTCGAGTGGTGATCGAACCCACAACCCCCGCGTTATAGACTTTACAGCCAGCCACCCTTGTGCCGCTGCACCACGACGGCCTAGTAAAAATGTGTTGGGATAATCGCGTCAGTTTTTAATTTTAAAGTAAATATCTAGTACAGTAAGTTCAACTAATCGTGGCCGCCCTGAAGTTTACTGTAAATGGCTTCGCAGATTTGATCATTTCCTTCCCCGGTGAACAATGAGCAAATGTACAGAACACCTAACTTAAGGGCGGCCACGACCCGCTGATCGTACTGTACTACTACTGCTTAATAATTATCAATTGATTAATAGTAGGTAGATATTTATTTTAAAGCGTAGCTTATCTACAGGTACTATTATTTATTAATAAATAATAATACGGCCTGTATCCCTAAGCCATGGTTAGTTTCAATTTGAGAATATTATTCAGAGACAATATCGCGTTGCCTCCTCTTAAAATAACCGATCTTCAAGTGTTGACCCGTCGCGGCTCGTAGCTCGTAAGTAGGTGAACGGTATTGTCCATACACAACGCCCCATATTTGGCACACCGCATACAGCACAGATCATCTGGAAGGCGAGTGATTGTTACACATGCGAATAGCGATACGTCTCATTTCACACCACCTTATGTTCAGGGTTTTAGTTGTAGAGCTTTTTTTAGTGTCGCCTTAGTGTTTTGACCATCTGTCGCCAATTAAGAAGTACTAAAACTTCTAAGAATGCAATTGAATCAGTGTTAAATAATAACATATCGCCGGTTTAGAGTGTAAAACTGATAAATCCGTTTGTCCTCAAATAATATTTTTCAATTAAATTCTAAATTAGTAATAATTTTATTAATTGTGAGAGTTTTAATTCCAAATTATGACCAGCGATAACGAATCACTATGAATATAGTGCCTAGCAGAACAGCTCATTTGACAAAGTTCAATAAGACAAGTATTCATTCCAAAATTTCTGACGATCTCTAATTGGTTTGCTTTGCCTGAAAATTGAGGTGAACGATCCTCCAATTAGTCCAACGTGCACTCATTGTAAGTGGTGAATCGTGATACGCACGCAGGATCGATCGTCTTATCACTGCGATTTTCAAGGGTTATTTGAGAACTACAGAGAGAGTTATGTACCTACAGGTACGGTTAAATTGAGTTAATTATTAAATGTATACGTTAGTTTCGAAATAATCAATGAATAGTATTGCAACTAAGTGCATTGTAGACTATCGGCTTCCAGGACCCAGTGACTCGCTTAAATTAACAACGAAATTAGATTAGATTAAACATAACCATAACTCCCCGGTTTTAAACTTATTACCATCCCGTTCACTAAGCCACAACTACGATATGATGATATCAGATATAGTTATCAAGATAATTTGTTTGAAAATGTATGGATTATATTTACACAGACACAAGCTAAACAAACTAAAAAAAAATACAAAGTGACGAGTCCAGTACAATAGAGTGACTAATGTTAATTTATTTTCGTCGTACGATTTTATCACTACTTACTTGAATGTGTAAAGGGGAGGAGAAATAAAGATACAGATTTATATCTGAGATGATATCATGCGGGTATTGACTTTTAGGAAAGATGACACTGACACTGGCGATGTGTGGGATAAATAGCATTGTACCCGTGCAGTGTGGATGTTATTATATTTTACTAGCGGCCCGCCTGCGGCTTCGCCTGCGTGAACTACGTTATTATTAATTTCTGTCTCCATGAGTACCTACGTCCTATAAGTGACGTCCAAGTTAAGTTTGCGACTCCTAGCATTTGTAGTAACGAAGTTTCATACAAACTTTCAACCCCAAAAACAACCCCTTAGAAATCGAATATTGCAAATTCCCGTCTTAGCTAGCACCTACGTTAACACCTATGCAATATTTGAGATTCCTAGCACATGTAGTTTCTGAGATTTCGTGATGACGTTACTAAACGATTTAGGAAATCTATACTAATATAATAAAGCGGAAGAGTTTGTTTGTTTGTTTGTTTGAACGCTAAGATCTCTGGATCTACTGGTCCGATTTTCATTGTTTTTGTTTTGTATGAAAGCTGCATTCTTCAGAAGTGCTATAGGCTATATAACATTACATTACACATATATACTAATATATTTTAAAGTACATTCTAATTTGACATGCAATTTATTCTGCCATGTTAATAACAACCGTCGTTGCTACGTGACCGCTACCGCGACGTTTTGATATTCATCCTTATGAAAATAAATATAATAGTCACTTTTAGCATTTTATCTAGATTGAGATGTCACTGATTCCAAATGACCTAGCCACCTAGCGGGCGGCACAGTATGACCGACGCGAACGGGCAGATGACGTTGACGGTTTTATAAATTTTCATACATTTTCGAACTTTATTTGTTGTTTATAATTAATTTAAAATACACTTTGATTCTCTTCTTATTTTATTTGATATTGCCCGCTAAAGTTATCCTACTTAATAGAGAGAAATGTTTAATTATTTCGTAGAGTATCTATGCACGCACGTACGGAAAACTTTAGGTACTTTTTCTAATATTAAGAATACCTATCCTTTAGTTACTTTTAATCCTTTTGTTAGTTCATTTCAATAACTCAGATAATTTTTTCTAATAATGTGTATCTACTTATTATTCTTTTTGATTATTTGAGCTTATATTTTCTTACTAATTCTATTGAGAATTGAAAATAATTTCATGAATATATTTAATAAATATTCTAATAGTTGAAGCAGGCGTAGCCGCGTCCGGTTCCACTAGTATAATATATAGGATATAATATTTATAGCATTGTCTTCGAGTATAACAATTTCTAAGCTTTAGCATAATTATTAGAACTAGGTATTCGAGAAAGAAAAGAAAACATGTACATGTGTCTCGGAACGCGTGCATGGCAGCAGAAATAATCGTCGTCCTCAATTATTTATTTTGGTGTGATGTAATGCGGGTTGCGGGTTTCTTACTTTTGTTTATTTCGAGATGCGTGATGACGCACCGCATTGTTTATGTGTAATTAACGTTTTATATAGCGAGATCGAATTCGTTTACGCTGCGATTTTTAAACTTGAGGCTTTCTTGTAGATTGACGCGTGCGGTCAATATACTACTAAGAAGTATGCTCAACTTGGATTATTATTTATCTTTAGAAGGGAGTATCATACGTGGATGAGAGTCCTGGACCTGCACGTTTTAAAATTTTCCATAGATAATCAGAATGGGTATTTCCAAATTAAATCAAATTGTGTATTTATATTAAGTCTACTTTAGTAAATTTTATTTAAGCTAGTCTAAAGAGATAATCGTAGTTTTTTTTCTACGACCGATTACGAGAAGCACTGACTTCTGCCAAATTTAAGTACAGAGTACCTACCTGTAAGAAAGTAATAAGTATGTTATATCAATTCAGAATAATTGAACTAAATTGTACTGGTATATTATTTTGTTATATTTTATGTTTGTCTGTGTGTTTTGTTAATTTCGATCCCATTTAGGTAAAAAAAGCGCGACCAGAGCAAAAATGGTACGAGCGTCTGTCCACGAAGCCCACCCCGGACAGTAAGAAGATTAACTCTCCAGTGCAGGTGTGCAGCAGATATTACGCGCACTAACACGAGGGTCGCGGGTTCAATTCTTTAAGAATTCATTAATTTAGTTACATTAATTTAGTTGGTAGGTTATGCAGTAGTAGTTTCTACTACTAACTGGTGGTGGTGATGGCTTGCACAATATTTATAATTAATTATATTTCAAATTTTGTCCTAAGTAATTTTTATTAAATAAATCCATAGGTTTTGTATTGGTAGGTTTGTCAAAAATATTCCACAGATTAAATTTATAAATATATTTCTTGTTAACGAGATGCGTTTACTATTAGTTGTTAATTATTCTATGCTGTATCAAACGCTGCGTTCAAATTACTAATTTTATACTGTTAGATTAACTTTAAATAGGACTAATTAATAGACATTTGCACAGGTATTAATATTAGTAAAAGAATTGATGTCTCAAAGTGCGGATTTAAAATAATTTTATATAGATATTAATTATAATATTTTGTAACAAAGAATTAAATAAACATCTAATTAAATTGCTTCAATTGCTTGTTCACGGTCCGAGCAGAAATATAAATCGTGCGACAAATCGATTATTACGATACACATTTCACGCCCCGCCGGCACTCGCCACTCGGCACAGCAGGCAGCTGGTGCAAGTGCCACTTCGACACCTTGTTTTTATTATGCATATTCTAAGATGCGCTCGGCTGTTAAATTATTGAAATGAACGTAATATGAAACGGAAATTATCTTTTAAAGTACATATTTATAGTGATAAGACGGTGTTGGTTTTCTTAATGAATTTATAGCAACCACCAGAGGCGACAAATATTGTTTATCTGAAACAAGACGATTTGCGAATGTGTTCCCATTTACTGTGAAATAAACTTTAATTGACGTCTCTGAGTGGGGTTGTTGATGGAAACAACATACAAAAGTAAAGCTATTGCTTAAGCAAATCTATAAGATCTATATTTTTTTATAGATATTTTGGAGGTTGATAGATATATGTTACTAATCTAGTGTAAATACACCGACGAATACTAATGTTATTAAATAAACAAATAAAAGGGATTACAGATGTATGAAGATTACATTTGCTGGTATCAAATGTAACTAATTTTAGGTTTATGTTTAGATCAAAGGTCACTAATACGGTCAATAACACGTATAATCAATGGGACTTATAATAAATGGCTTGGCCTTCAATTTCAGCATAAATTTTGCAATGCATATTATTTAAAAAATGTTTTTATTGGATTGCAACAACATTGAAACAATATTATGTGTTTATATTATTTTATTATTATACAAAAACTATTAATCACTTTTACAATTGAAACAAATTGATAAGATATTTATTTATATATAAAAGTATAATTCTCATGAAATAACAATCATAATATTAATATTTATAATTATTAGTATCTCTTAGCATCACCATTGGTAGACCTATATTAAAGACATTATTAAACACTTAATATCAGAACTAAAACAATGAAAGAAATGTACAAATATACTTTTTGTTGCTTTAAAAACAAAGCCCACTAGGTCACTGCTGATTAATATGTTATTTATTAATGGTATTGCCATTACCTCGAGCCCAAGGGCAGTCATAGAAGTATGAATCGATCGAACTACAATGACGCGAACACTACAGGTGGTAAAGGTGTGGGCGGAGCGCGGCGCCGTGCAGGTGTACAACCCCAAGGGCCAGGACAAGCTCTTCACGTACGACGCCGCCTACGACTGTACAGCGGACACGCAGACCATCTACGATGAGATGGTAAGAAAAATTTTACATTATTTCTTTTATAATAGATACATAAAAAGCACCAGCTTTCAAATAAAAAAAATATTATCAAAATTCTCTTCATCTCTGTGGTAACAAACATTAAAATACAGTCGAATTGATAACCTCCTCCTTTCGGACAGAAGTCGGTCAAAAACAACGGATTTTAAATAGTAAATAGGTATATATAATAATAGTAAGTAGGTATTAATATTTTCACTTATTATTCTTTAATAGTCTTTACTTTGAAGTAATTAAAATATTATATTGTACAATTTAGTTTTTGTTTACGTTTGTCTGTATAATCAGTTATAAGTATATCAGTTTTGAAGTCGGTTTCTAAATTTTTTTATATATAATTACCAAATATTAAATAGTATTAAAAACTAAATAGGCCTATTTCTCTGGAATGTGAATACTTTCAGAAGCTGTCTATTAAACCCTTACCTTATCTATGCATATTATGTTTGTATGACGATTGACGACACACTTGCCCGCATGTGTATCTACAGTTAAAATGTTACAATAGCACATAGACAACGAACTCTAAAACAAATATTAACTATACGCGATAACATATAGAATAAGTAATTATCGTAAATCGTTACAACAATAAAACATTTAAAGATTGAACGTTCCTATATAAAATTACATATAACTTCTAAGCATATCCTTTTATTTTCGAATACCTTCCAGTATATTTAATAGATAGATTTACTATACATTTATATTTTTATTACGATATATAAAACAATAAAGTTTTACCAAAACGAGTAATCAACCTCGAAGATCATAACATAAATAAATGTTATTTTCTGAGTATATATTTCACGTATTCTATTTGATTTATTTATATTAATAAAAATATTAAGCTAAAGTAATAAAAATATTATTTCGTATATGAAGTAACAATATTTAATACAACTTTCCCTTTATTGTATATTGTTATAGAAAACAGTGGCCATTTTTGATTAACATTATGTTACGGATCCTGATGTATTTTCTGTTATTTTTCCTGATGTCGAGTAACTATTATTAGCTGTAGCCCAATGGTCCTTTTTATTATTGGTAATAAAATATAATTACAGTAGTATAAAGAGAACTTCATCCCACTTGTAAATCAAGAATCTATCCCCATAACTTTATAAAAATTTGAAACCAAGGAACACTTCTATTTATACACTTTTGTACTACGACGACAGAGCTGGTTAAACTACACAACTTATATGTCATGGTTTCACTCCTTAAGATTCTTTTCTAAATAAAAGAAAATTCTTTAGAAAATTATACTTACAATTTTCATTCAATGGATAGAAGCAAAAGCTTTTAGTTCAAATGACATAGTGAAGTACAATTTGATATAAAATGTGGATCGGATAAAAATAGTTGTACCTAAATGACGTAACGCGGCCATTGTTGTCACTCCTCACATTTTTTTAAACATCTACTGCTTTTTACATTAATATTTGTCTTTATAATTACATTTTTTATACTATTAAAGCTATTTACTAATAGTGTACTTAAGTATTATTGTTATATTATAATTTGATGTCTACTTATAATTAGTGCACGACGATATACTTGCAGTGAGTAGTTAATGTTGATTATGAAATGGTAATTTTTTTCAACTGTAATATCATTTCTCGACTATGAGACAACAATTATTTATATGATTTTTTTTAAATTATTTAATGAAAATTCATAATATTCAGAGATTTTTTGCGACGTTAAAGTTCTTGTAAAACATTAAAAAAACTCTTTTCAAAAATATTTTCAATACTTACATTAAACGTTCTACTAATATTCGGTTTCTAATCGATATTCTTAAATCCAATATTAATTCAAGCTATCAGACGTTCAAAATTATGTATGCCATTTTAAAATGGCTCATCTGCACTAAAATAAGACAAATATGAGTGTGCAATCTAAATATTACAGATGAGGAACGAACTGCCTCTACAGTGGTCCAAATGACGCAGCTCGCGCCTCCTACGCGCCATTAACTTAAAACAGTGTCCGCGTTACTGTTCAATAGCAGACCTTGACAGCGTGAAGGTCCCATTTTTTTATACCTCAGATTTCTGACTAATGAGGGTGGGCGAAGGCTTTTACATCACACACCTTCATAAAGCAATGAGAAATGATTGACCTTGAAATGGTTTGAGAGTAGGTATAATTAGTTGACATTGAACTGTTCTTAAATGATCAAATTAGGAAATAACTTTCATAAAGCGCACGTAAATGGACGTGGATAAAACGTTATTTAATTTTCGCATAATTTGGCCAAAACAAATTGTTCCAAAGATGATTAATAAAAAAAATACAAAAAGTTAATTTGCATATCATTTTATAGTTATGATTTTATAGCCTGATTGCATTTTTAATACGGAATAACAATGCTAGGACACTGGTCATTTGGAGCTCTTGGTTGACATAAAACAACTAAGTAAGGTATTAACAATTATGATTAGCTTGCAACAACGATAAATATATTCAAGTTTATTTTTTAATGATAAAATGTAAGGTTTATATTATACTAAATATTAGGTTTATATTATGTAAGGTTTATATTATACTTACTATAAATTAAAAGTAATTTCAATAACATATTAGTATCTATTACCAAAGTAAGCAAAAATTCCATAAATTAAATTACTATTGTATAAATATGTACCTACCTCTAAATTGCGATAAATTTACTTAGTACCGTTGATAATCTTAATAATTTATAACAATTTGAAGATGATCGTACTAAATATATCCGCATTTGTAACCTGCGTCAGTCTTGCTCCTGCCATTCATTGCAACCAGCAACTATATTTACGACTGTAATTCGCAATGAATCACTTCAAGCATTATATGGTTCTGCTGAAATAATGTTTAAGGAAAATAATATTTAGTTTCATAAAATTGCCTTTTGTTCGCCAACTTATAGTTACATTGTAGTGGCAACTGGCAATAGTAGACGTCGAGTGGAGCACGCGCGCATCTGATACCAGTCAAGGCCCAGCGCAAGCATACAGTAGAGCACCTACCTACACACATGCATCTACTCACTTACGTCAGTTTACACAATCACCCGAATTCGTACTGTTCCAACAATCAGCGACCACGCTTCAGTACTTCTGATCTACATTTTATTTTAAATCATATTAACACCGAAGGTTAAAAATTGGCAATGAATTTGGAGGTCTATTTTATTCTACTGTTAATTCGGTTGCCTGATTTAAAATATGATTAGAATAATATCTTCATATCTTTATACAATCATAATGATAAATACACTTGCTAGAATTTTCTGTAATGATAAGAAAAGTACCTACTGGAAATATAGCTGTTACCTATTACATCCTATCCTATCCTATCCTATATCTTATAAAACAAAGTCGCTTTTCGTGTCTGTCTGAACTTTCTAACTCTTCTTCTTCTAAACCACCCAACGGATTTTTATGCGGTTCTCACCATTAGGTCGAGTATTTCTCAGGGAAGGTTTATATATAGTTTATTATTTGTACATTCTTATGTAAATTAACATAAATACGATAAATGTGTATAAAGTCCTACCCGTTGAGACACTTTCGCGCATGCGCTGCTTTAATGGTAAGTACTACATGAAAAAAATGTACTGGAGTATTGTTCCACTTAATAAGATCTACAAAAAAGTCCGCGACAGCATATTTTTATCTTTTAACGATAACGTGTAGTGATCGTATTTATGTAATAGTAATTTCAATATATTTTTTATTGTGAGGGATATTTTTCCTTAATGGCATTAATCCTTATCCTTTAAAATACTTTATTAATTTTCTACGTTAAACGAACATAAAATTTGCTTTTTACACTATTTCGAAATTGCGAATAGTTTTAGAGAAAAACGCATTTAATTGTTGACACATCACGCCGTTGACTCATCAGCTGGGCCGACTCAAGTTTTACTTATCCCTTACTCTCAGCATATAAATAAGTATATTAGTAACGTTGGCCATTTAATGTAGATCAAAACTGTCTTTTCCTGTTTTTTCATTTTAATAAGTACTTTAGAAGTTGTTACAATATCAAAACATTCTTGCTGCGAAACGCGCCTCGCAACGTTTTGCTTATACAAGCGCGTCATGAGCAGTCATCGGTGGTTCAGTGGTAGAATGCCCGCCTGCCACGCGGGCGGCCCGGATTCGATTCCCGGCCGATGCATTCTATTTAATTTTCCTCACAGGCAGCCACGTAGTGCTTGCTTTTCATCAGGGACAGAATACCCTCTTAAGCATTAACCACAAGCTCGAAAAAAAAAAACCCGCCTGCCTCTATAGCAACGAAGATTTAGATGCGTTTGCACGTATTGGATAATTGGAGTTGAATGTATTATTTCAGCGTGATATATTTGGTTTCATATTTTTTGTAGTAGTTATTAGTAGGTAGGTTTTTGTTTATAATTTCTTCCGTTTAAAAATAGTCATTTAACTATCTAAAAATAGTCATTTAAATATATTTTAATAAGTACTCGAAAAGATTAGTAGCACAGATTTAAAATTACGGTACCTACTAAAAAATCCTTGCCAAGTATAACAATTGGAAAATCCTTATTGAAACTACGAAAATGCGGGTTGCATTAGGGTTTAATTAATTTTTACATTATCTTAAGTGCTTTGCAAACATTATATGAATAATCCAGTAGTAAAAGCGGGCGAAGCCGCAAGGGGGTCGCTAGTAGGTAATAAAAAGTTTTGAAACATTAAAAATAGTTTGAGTGAAAATGGAATCCAAAATTATTTCGGTCGCATCAACGCTTCCTTCCGTTACGACAGTCGATGGTGGTCAAGGTTTTATATTATGATAATAATTAACGTCTATTAAAATATTGATATGATAAGATACGTATACAAGGTGTCAACTATCATCCATAAAACGTTTATAATAATAACTGCTATAAAATTCTCGTTGTGTCTCGAGTTGCATCTGCCTGATGTTTTCGACTACCGTGTAATGAGTGCCGAGATCAGCTACTATTTGTATACACCGTGTTTACAAGTGCGCGCTCTTGAATGTATTAAAGGCGCTGGTACTATAAACATCTACGTACTACCAAAAAAGAACTCCTAGCGACCACTTGCACAGTCGTTTTTATGAAACTGGTCCCGTTTTTTAATGATACTGCTGCGCATACTTTTTGCTTTATTTATATCGATGATCTCTTGGGCAAAGCAACTTTAATTATTTCATATTGTCTATCTTTTAGCGATAATTAGCGATGGTTATGGGTTTGATTCCCATTGAGGCATTCATTATTTTTATTTCCTAACTCTGGTAACAATGCACAGCGTTGAGTCCCGCCCTTCATTCAACACGCAATACCTCAAAAATTGGGCATGGGCTTTCAGTGTTTTAACATATATTTATTCATAAGTGATATACTATTGAATGGTGCGTAGCAGTACCTAACGCCGCGCTTTATCCGACTAAACCGAGAAAACGAAAATACCTTAGAGGATTTGAATGTTTCAAAATAATTATTGAGTTAATGTAGGCACGATCCACAGCGTAGAGATAGCGTCTAGCAACTCGTTCTACTTTATTTTAAAACCATTTGATTGCTTATGTAAGAACCCTTCCTGCTGCTCTGTCAGTACAATGATAGGGCAATGGGTTTTTATAGCACAGCATTACGTACGTACCTATAATGTTTGTAATTTATGTTAAGCTATAAAATTTAACCTTAAAAGTAGAAACTTTGAATGATATGATCGATTGTTGATGTAATTCGTTATACGACATACCGATATATGTAGAATTGGTATAAACCATACTTGATGATTATGAATTGTCATTCTTAAATACTATAGATATATTTATTAATTTATAAATGAATATACATATTTTGGTGTTAATCTAAATAATTCATAAATACAATTTATTGTATCTATTTCATTAAATTTAAACGCTAAAAATTATTGAATTGTTTTAGGTTCGGCCGCTGGTCGCGTCCGTTCTGGACGGGTTCAACGGATGCGTGTTCGCATACGGGCAGACGGGCACGGGGAAGACGCACACTATGGAGGGCACGCTGGATCACGAGGGCGTCATCCCGCGCGCCTTCAGGCACATCTGGACACACATAGAGAACAACGCCTCGCCGGATATTACCCACTTGGTCTCGTGCTCCTATGTCGAGCTGTACCTCGAAGATGTCAGGGATCTGTTATCAAAAGACTGCAAGAAACTCACCATTAGGGGACAGGTTAGTTATCATTCATAATAATTTACTTAAAAACAATTTAAATTTACTAAAAGTGACATTTTTAAATACTACATGATACAATTTAGATATTCTTCTCATTGTAAAGTATTAAATTTTCTTAGTATACAATGTATATAATAGCCGTATGATAAAAAGACATCGGAAGTCTCGCACTAAGGTTCTAATTACAAGTTATCTCCTCGCTAAGTGGGTCGGCAAACTCAGAAACAAACACTATATGTAGATGTTCGTGATAACCACTTCCTAGTCCTTGTGCATAGCAAATACCTATGTAGCGTACAGTGACGCAACCCGCCCTCCGCGCGGCGCTCTGCGTGAAACCTTACAGCTACGAGTTATTGTGTAACTGCGAGTTGCCGCGCCTTGCCTCGTATTACGTCCGAGTGTGAAAATCTGTAAATTCAGGACTTGGTGTAAACTGAATTATCAAGCACCTTAACTACTATAGGCTTTTAACGAAATCATTTTTATGAATTTTAGTTTTTGTATTAAATTTTTCAATCAAGATGACCTTGCAAATAAAAAGCGTAGTTATGATTTCTCTCAGGATTGGGATTCTGCCAACTGAATAATAGTTTTGCAGTTCAAAAATGTAGCGTGATTCTATTTACGTAATCTTCGATATGATCACGTCCGCGCTTGTGCTAGAACTAAAACACTTCTTATTCTTTCCTAGTTTTTTTTATTGTGTCATATATATTTTTTTGCAAAACCCATATAACCCTATGGCATAGAACCCATGAAACAGACATATATAATTATATGTATGCTATATGCAGGAAGTAAAATGATGGAAATGATAACAGGTTTACGTTGTTAGTCTGCTTGCGCGTTCAGTTCAGTCATTGTATCCAGTCATAATGTATTGATAAGGAATCGATAGTGCGATATCAACGATAACGTTAGCAAATATGCTCAATGCTCGCGAATTTCTGAATCTATTCCTTTTGTACTCTGCTATTTAGAATGCCCGCGCTCCGGCGGCCTGGCCCGCATCCAATACTGTTACACGATTGTTATTCAAATTTTGATACGAATTTTTGTATTAATTTACAAACAATACAGTTGATTAATTCATTCACAAATGATTCGCACAAAAAATGAGACAATACTACTATATGCATAAATGTCTGGCGCATTATAATAACATTGTAAGCTTAACGGTTTCAGTTTTCCTTCTAAGTGTGCTCGAGTGGCATTGTGCTTTATTTTTATACTCTGCGCGTTGCGGTAAACCCACATTAAATAGTCAATAAATTACATAAAAACAATTTTTACTAACGTTTAATGATAAACATTTCAGCCAAATATACCTCATATGTACTTATCATATTTATTAAAGGCAAAAAATTCAGTTATTTATGAACATGATTAATCAAAAGTAATTGAGAAATAACTTTTTTTTTTTTTTGGAATTACAAAGTAAGAATCTTGAGTATATTTTACGTGACTGTCTCGTAATAGTCTACTACTTTTATAATATTGCATTTGTAGTTGGTAGATACGATATTGACCTTTAACAACCTTTCACAACTGAAGTTGTTATTTTCCACTAAGAAGGAAACTAATCGTGCTAATTATCGCTCTGAAAAACGTAAACTGCAAAATAAGATATGGTTCTAAACAATGCTAACAATAGGAACAGAGCAGCATTGTCTGAGATTTTATCAAATGATTGTAATTTTATTATTGAAAATTTATGTTGCTAAATAATTATCCGGCTTAATTATGACTGGTCAATCGTGAATCTATTTTTTGCTACTACGTTCGAATTTACTTGAATTTTATATAAAAAAATTGGAGATTTAGTAATAAATGAAATTACAAAATGCTATCGAATCAATAACTCGATTTTACCCTTTATGATTATTATGAGATATACGAGTATAGCAGCTAGTAGCAATTACAGGGTGTCCATATTCCACGCTACGTCTGGTACTAGATAGATTTATTTGAGCGAACACACCGGCACGTGTTCACATCGCAATTATCTCGCACGACGCGTGTGGTGCTAACGAAAGCGTAATTTAGCTAAAACTAATTACACTTTAATATTTACTTTTCCTTTTGTTTTTGTTGCCTTATACATGAACTACTGATTACCTACATACGAGTATGTACAACCGTGTCGCTTGTACATATGTAGGTCAGGCGCTTTTTATGTTCTATAGTGGGATACGGGCTTATATAGCGAAGTATGTGCCAGTCTTGGCACAGTGACGTGTGACTAAACGCGATAGGTCGTAGGTTCGATTCCCACTCAAGTAATGAAATGTTAATATTTTCGTTTCTTCGCTCTAGTGTTTGGCGAAAATGGGGAACGGAGTGTCTTAACACTAAGTTCCCTCTGCCTATCCTGCTGTGTGCTATTAAGCGTGAATAAAAAAAACCTTGTATGAAGAGTGTAAACAAATAATATAATATAAAGAAATCTACAGTTGTCGTCGTCTGCACGTCCTCTTGTTTGTTAAAGCAACAATAAGTGCATCAAATGGACTGCTATTAAAATGAACAATACAGCTTGTATTGTTTATTTACAAGATGTTCTTTATGTACAAGAAAGTGGTTTTTAGTCGAGAATTTAAATATTAGCAATTTATAACATCATTGTCAACCGAAGACACTGGTGACACAAGTTTGCTTTAACTAAATGAAAATAGTTGGCAAATTTTAGTTTACTTAGTTGTTTGGAATATTTTTGAAGCCCATTAAGTATAATTTGGGCTAATGTAGTGTTGTGAAAACGAATGTGCGTCTGATAACACAACGCGCCCGCAGTATGCCGTCACTCGCATCTCTTGGTTGGTTGTGCAAACCTTAATAAACGTTACCTCAATTTCACGGTTGCGAACTTATGCAATACCTCTAAAATTACAATTCTCGATTTTATGAAGCCTAGCTATGTGCATTCACGGCGTTAAGATCAAGGTAACAATAAAAACTGCGAAGTGGTCGATGACTAACTCCTCTTAAAGAATTGTAAATATTCAACAAGTTGTTCGTTACAATCATTAGTAAATCTAGACATGGCAATGCGTGTAGCACATATAGAGTCACGTCGATTTGCCCAAAAAAGGTATTATTTCCTTCGTCCTTGTGCTTGTTTGGCGAGCTAATTAGTTTATCTATTTTTTACCTAGAATCTCCAATCGTTGCTTAAACTTAAATATTTAAAACTTTAGTTCTATAGCTATTTAATGATTTAATAATATTAGACTTTACGTTATTTATTATTAGATAGGTAGGTACCTGTGTCGCATCTAATTAGCTTTCATTACCTCACTAGTTGCGACTTTAATGAAACCAGTTTATTAACAATCAGGTACTTATTCTATTGCTTATAAATAAAGATAAACTATGTTATTTATTTCCTTAGTTAAGATGAGGTTCTTACAAAGCTATTAAATTAGAAAATATTAATCCATATTTAAAATTTAACAGATATGATATATATCTACTCGTATTTTTACTAAAAATATAAAATAAACATATTATTTTATTTTAAGTTGCAACTACTTATTGAATTGTTGAAGTAACCGTCTTCTGACTAGAGATAACGTTCAATGAACGTTGAACTATCTAAAGTTAATGATTTATCAATAGTGATAAAAAAATGTATATGCATTTTTTGTCTATAAAATTGTCAAATTTCATTTGTCAACCGGCTCTCTTTGGATATATAGTTAACTACCCTATACTCTTGTTATAAAGAAAAAAGGACACAAGGCTTATGGTACAAGGCTCATAACAAAAAAAAATGCCTACTGGAAGATGCATAGTTATAAAATAAATAAAAATAACAAATGTCCTCTCCAACCAGGAGTTAAATGGCTTCTACATCCCTGAGATGACATCAGTAGTATGCAAGTCGGCAGCAGAAATGGTGCGCGTGATGCGCGCCGGCAACCGTAACCGCGCGTCCGGCCGCACCGACATGAACGAACACTCCTCCCGCAGCCACGCCGTGTTCCTCGTCACCGTGGAGACTGCACATCGGACTACGAATAGGATTCGGTAAGTCAACTGGCAATCCTCTTAGTTAACCAAGTCAAGTCGAAACCTCCCGAGGGCCTGAAGCCGCTTTTGAGGATGACGACCTTGAGGATGACGTCCTTTCAATAAGCCACGTATTACTTCTAATTTAGCATAAAAAGTTTATGCTAAATTTGTATTATTGCGTTGTGACTGTAAGTTATCAATCAATCGTTATCAATCGATATCACTTTTGCGGAATTGCGTGAAATTAAAAAGATACAATCTTATAAGATACAATATAATCTCTTCTTATCAAATATTATTATTTATTAGTTTTATACATATATTGTATAGGATATATGATAAGTAGGTATATGACCAATTACATATCCATATTCTTATTTATTACTTTAGTTAACTAAGTACAGTTGTATTTAGACAAAAATCAAATCAAATCAGCTTCACGCTGTATCCCGCACACAACAGGGTAGGCAGAGGGAACCTAGTGTTAAAACACTCCGGCCCCCACTTTCTGCCGACGTATTTAGACGAAGTTGTGAAAATAACATTACCATGCTATATGTGTGTTTCCTCATTAATAAATACACATTAGTATACAATATTAAAGTTTACTCGTCGATTAGCAATTAGCATACGTGAGATGAGACATGCGTTGGAGATTAAACGGCTTATTAAAATTATATATGTATGTAATTACTGGACGCGGGCTAATTGACGACGCGACGCGCTCGCTAGACGGTTACTCACTCGAGCGACGATCGCGCGACTCTTTGTTACTATTGTCACTTTTTTACACTTTGTCACGAACTTTACCTTTTATTTTGTACAATGTTTAAAATAACAATGCTACGTTTTGAGTGTTAAGACACTCCGTCCCCCAACACTCCGCCCAATTTTCGACACATTTCGTGTTGACTGTTGAGCGACAGAATACAACGCCAATGATTGAAATGTACTTTTTACCAAAATTTACTTTTTTTTTGTAGAATGACAACTTCGATATAGTTCAATAAACCCAATAACATAATAACGTAGATTTATATAAGGAAAAAACATTTAGTTGTCCTCTGTCAAGTAAATGACACTGGAAGAAAAACGTGAAATTGCATGTTTTTCTCAATAAATAGGATAGGTACTTATCGAATCTTTCGCGGTACAATCAAGGTTTTTATAGAAAGAAACTATTATCAGAACGATTAGTCATAGACGATGCTATCTACTCACAATTGTAATTTGATATGTAATTGTGCTACTGCTCTTAAAAGGAGCGAGAAATTCATTAGGTTTGATAAATAAATTCGATTAAAACTTCGTATTTATCATGCAAGTTGGAATTTATATAGAAATAGATGCTTTTGTTGAACATTTTCTATTATTTTCGAATATAAAAACTACAAAGCAGGTTAAAAATGTTAAAAAAACTTGTTTTTATACTTATTACCTGGCTGTGCATTTTCTCTTCAAAAATATTGCTTATTCATTCTACTTGAAAAGACTATAATGATGTATCTTGATACAGATCAGACTTGACTGGTCTGGACAAAATAAAAACATTTTTATGTATAATCCTCACTGACTGAGGTAAGACGCACGTACAGCCGTAACCGGTGATGGTAGAAACGTTAAATTTTAGACAGGATTATATTTATATTAAATTTGGAAAAAAAATTAAATCGGCACCGATTTTCATAAAATTTGAAATTTAGATTTTTAAAAGTATTTAATTGAACACATGTTTCATCGATTTCTAGAATTCTCCCTCTAAGGGTGCAAATAAGGGGTTGAAAGTTTGTATGAAAAAATATTTAAAACGCCACCGATTATTATAAAATTTGAAATTTAGACTCTTAAAAATATTTAATTGAACGTGTGTTTCATGGCTTTCTAGAATTCACCACCTAAGGGTGCAAATAAGGGATTGAAAGTTTGTATGGAAAAATCTTTAAATCGCCACCGATTTTTATAAAATTTGAAATTTAGACTTAAAAATATTTCATTGAACACATGTTTCATGGGTTATTAGATTATATATAGATATTAGAGTTCACCCTTAAATAGGCAAGCGAAGCTGCGCGCGTCCGCTAGTATAATATATAATTGCAGTCAGATACTTCCTAAATGCGCCACGATATCATCTCTTCTTAGACTTTCAACATCGATATGAATGAGAGCAGAGCAATTGAGTCATCTAAGTGGCAAGAGTCAGTGTCCCCACACTCTGTTGTAATTCAAATTAGCCTCACTTTCAAAGGGGAGTAGGGACAAGGGCCTTTGAATAATATATCGTCAATAGAACGTCCTGTTGTTGTACCAACAGCTTATACATATTTGAAAGGAGTTAGTTGCTTCATCTCTATTTTCTAATGTTAAGTTATTGACATGCGTGATTTAAATTAACATCCATTTAAATTTATATTTAAACTACAAAATTAAATTTAGATAGTTAAGAGTAATGCCATTTACATACTTAATTAAATAATTACTAACTTTCGAGACAGTTGGGGTTTTAATGATTAGGGGCTTGTTTTGTCTCTGAGTAGATATATCTCGTAGTTTTCTCCTATTTTTTTGTTGACTCTCCTTTCCATTCTTGACCATTACTTTTAGATGGGAAGATAAATTTCAACGCCAGAACGTTTTTTTTACAACATAACAATGTAGGGAGAGGGAACCTGGGAAGCCTAATATTAAGACACTCCCATTCTCCACTTTCCATAGGATTCTGGAGGCATTGCGTGTTGAATGGCGGAACTCAACGTCGCATCTTGCCTCGTTACCAGAGCGAGGATATGAAAAAATTAAATATTTCATTTATTCGTGTGGATAGTGAACCCACAACTTGTCCCGTTTAGAGTCGCACCATTCCCACCATAAATTAGTAAAACAGGCAACGTCCATATTGCCGCATGTGAACAAGCTCAAGTTATCTCTATGACTTATCCGTATGATATATGCAATTTATGATTTAGGTCAATGTTCATGACATACCTCGTAATGATGTTCATTGTCAAGTCTATTAGTATTAGTCAAAGTGACGTGCTGGTCATTTGGACTCGCGTGTAACGGCGATATGAGCATAATTTATCTCTGCTTTATATATACACAGTAGGTCAGTGTCCAATTGTGGACGCGATCGTTGTCAGTTCCTCCCCCACTCAGGGAATGATTATATTACAGTTGTTTTCTATGTAATGTTCTGGTACGTAAAAAGGTGGGAAATATGGTTAAGACTATTATTTAGGTGTTCACAATTTTAAGCTGATGCATTAAATAAAATGTGGTCCCTGTCACAAATTAATTTAAAGTAAGTTTAATCAAATTTAAATATTCACCAGTCTTTTGTACGTATACACAAGCTTTCTAGAATGTATAATCTAAGGATTTGTGGGGTGGCCTAGGCTGCCAAACAAAGGCGGCGCCCAGGAAAGTGAGATGTATTGAGCGAGTCTGCGCTGCAGCGTACTGGAGGCGGCACCTCCAGATCGACACTCGATTTTACTCTCGTGTAGTGTTTACTTTGCTACTTTCAATGTCTGAAAGCGAACATTAAAATGAATACATTCTTTTAACAAGCTAAATTATAAGATATAACAAAAAGTCATAATGAATCATTATAAGACTGTGTGTTTTCACTTTCTTTATTATTTTAGTAGTTAATTAATAAAAGTGAATCCTATCTCGTGAGCATACTAATTAGCATCGTGGTAATATAACGGGTGCCGGTGGAGTCACCGTCTGCGGCACTAGTTAAGCCGAGGCTGTCGTGGACGTACGTCAGCACGCCCGTCGCCCGCTGTCGCCTGCGGGACGAGCCATCTCGCCGCCTCCTTGTCTCCACCGGCGCCAATACCGCGGCGACCTTCGCTCTCACCATACGTGCTTTATTTTCCACTTATAATGGCGGATTTGTTTTGTTTCGGATAGTGGATAATATTGTTTGTGGTGTGCTAGGATGGATTGGTCCTGCTGGTGGCCCGCAAACGACTATTACGGGATGAGGTACGAGTAAAGTGATTGTTACAGGAAATCGATGTAAATAGGCATTTTGCTAATTATGAAAAGAAATATAGAAATTTTCATGCCAATATGATTCGGACGTATATATAACGAGGTTAAAAATTACAAAACAAATTTTAGGACAACCTCGAAATTATTGGGAAACGACTAGGTACTATTAAAAATTAAACCACCAAATTTACCGATCGACATTTACTTTAACAAGTTTTATTAATCCTTATTACTTGTTTGACCTACTTATAAATATTCAGAGAGCACTTGTTTAATGATGTGATTTGCCCTTGCCCTTGCCCTCTGTTAACCCCCTTTATTGCTGATGTCGCCACGGCGTCTCTAGCCCACGCTGTTGACGTTATGCATGTGACTGTACCTGTAAATCTTTTAAGCTCATTTATCTATCCTTAATTTCCTTATAAACTTCTATGACGCAATAATATTATAGAGCCGTACCCTACTAGTTCAGTGCCTGCCAATTTGCATTGAAATTTAAATTTGATTTGATTTAAGTTTCACCAATACCTTCACCAAAATTATAATAAAAAATAATAGAAAATGATTCAAAGGGATTCACTCGTTACTCCTTATATAAGCAGCGTTAAGCGACCTACGGTTTCACAAAGGCTGAACTAAATACTTTTTCCTCGATACTCGATACAGCGAAGCCTGTTACGTTGGTCACCAGTGATGTAGTGATAGAATTAATTGGATAATCTTTATTCAAATAAAAATAGTACGGTGACACTACGAAACTAAAAGTACACGGTGAACCTAATACAGCTATTTTTCTAATTATTTATAATTTATCGTTTAACAGAGCAGAAAATATGAACCTACTAATTTTTTGGTATAAGAACAAAACCTTCCAAATTTTTTGCAAGTTATTATACAGGTTATCAGAGCTAGGTTAGTCGTTAATCTTGCAGCATGACCTTAAGTTGACGACATCGCTTAAGTCATGTAAGGATAAGTAAAGATTAACTTTTAGCTCAGGTTTAACGGGGCTCAGTTCAAGGCCAGCCTGTTATGTAATTATTTATATTTTTTTTGGAACCAGTTTCAAAAAAGTACCAATTCGAAATAACACTATGAGATCTTTAAAATCGGGCGAAAAGCGATGAAAAAATTAATTTGGTTTACGAAGATGGCTTCTTTTTTAATGGCCTTAAGCTATAAGTATTGCAAGTATTATATAGAATTTTATGACATTTAATTATTTGACAAATAGCAATATAGATAAATAAGTAAATAAATAAATAGTACACATTCGAAACCGACGTAATAGGGTTAACGCAAATCTGTTACCTTGTATACACACAAAGACGATTACGCCAGTTAATCTCTTTAATATAGCGAGTATTGAACGCAATAATATTACTTGCATATAGGTCAGTGTGCTAACAGAGAACTACATTGTGTGCAGAGCTTTTTATTTGAATAACTAACTTTTACCTGCGACCCCGCCCGCGCTGTCACATTGAAATAATTTAGACTTGTGTATGACATGCTCTATGCCTGCCTCTCTCTTTAAAGGCTGTAGTTTTGTTAATCGTTTAATAAGGGTTACCGAAGTTGCACAACTTTTAAGATATTTCCTTAGGTCAGTTAGTGCGGGCCGCTTTGTTCGAGGGCGGCGTGCATGTGTGCGTGGTGTCTGCTGTGGACCGCCAATGCCATGATCACTGGAAAGTTTTCGGCGTTTTTCAGACGTGCAATCAGGAAGGCCGCTCGTGCGTGAAGGCTGCAGTTTTTCATGAAACCTCTTACAACTTTATTACCTATTTATACTTTGGGGAAAATGTTTCTACAGTTTTTTTATTAATTCTAATTTTGATTATTATTTAAGATAACGTCAAAAAAATATTGTGTATATCGACGAAAATGGCAATATTATTTTTAAAAAAATCAGCTTCACGTTGTATCCCGCACACAGCAGAATAAGCAGAGGGAAACTAGTGTTAAGACACTCCGTTCCCTACTTTTCGTCTAATTCGGTAGGCATTGCGTGTTGAGTGGCGGGACTCAACGCCGCGTTTTGCCTCGAAACTGAAGCGAAGAAATGGAAATATAAATTTGAATTAATATTTCATCTCCTCGAGTGGGGCTCAAACCCACAACCAATCGATTTTACAGTCACACTTTGTGCCTCTGCGCTACGACTGGCGTGAATATTACTTATATTTACTATATTTGAATTGTTTACCAATTATTAATTACGTTACCACGGATGCATCATGAGTCATCATCATGAAGCGGTGCGGTGCAGGCAACTGGTCGCGATCATTGCCAATCTCAATCTCCTAACCGACTCACAGCGGCGGCGTGCACAACAAAATATACAAAATACAGATGAAGAAAGTTTTTACATTCCTGCTTTGCCAAAACCACCTCCAAATACTTTTACTTGCTTTTTAAGTGATAAAGACATTTAAAATGCTTCGGTAACCGTGCGAAACAGAACTTATTATTTTCCGCCTTAATATTTTCTGTAATAGTAATATTTAAAGTGTAATCTGAAAATGACGCCTTAATCCTGCGATAAACATTTGTATCTTTTATCATATTATTACTTCTGTAAATTTCTATTAACGTATTTATATTATAAGTAAGTAGGTACTTAAACAACGCGTCCATGTGTTCGTATCTTAAGGTCACCAGATAAAGCCAATTAATAAATCGATAGAAAGGTGCGATTAGATTCTCTAAATGGTATATTTTTATTTATATGAATGATGTAATGATGTATATTAATGTATTTTTAAAATTGTATTTCCATGCAAATAAATACTACGGCGATTTCGTGGCAAAGAACGGTGGGCACGTGATAGGTGTATATTCGATTCAGGTTCTCGACGTTCATATATAAAATATTTCCCTTTCTTTGACTTTTTCGTTTCTTTTTCCGTACCGCCTTAGAATGTAAATGAATGAATTATAATCAAAAGATGAAGAGGGTCATTTTGGTAACGCGTAGAACTTCATCAGCAGTACAGTGACCGTCACCTTCTGCCGGCAGTTGTCACGCGGCGTAGGCGGCGGGAGTGTAGCGCCCACTGGGCTTTACTATGACATGACTGACTGACCCCGCCGAGGGCATTTAGTACCTATAGCGTCTATTGATTTTGGATGTCACAATCCTTATCTGTAAATTTTTTTACAAGGCCAATGGTCGTTTTCATATTTAATGTAATTAATATATTAAATTTATAAAAGTTTCTATATTTAATAACAGACAGACATCAGGTTAAGCAATTATAATATCAAACTGCACAACATTATTACATATTCTCATATAGGTAATTAAGGAAGTAATATCTCGTTATAATAAAATAGTAATTATCGTGTTAACAGTATATAGCGAAATATAAAAGTTATGTTTAAATCATGTCCTATAAAGTATTAAATAAATCACGATTTAGATTATGCATCGTTTCCGAGCACTTAGCTGTTGACTTTCGACGAGTAACGTAAATAAAATCGTAACTTCGCAAACACTACTGAAAGACCATTGAGGCGGAAAGTAAACGTATTGAGCAAATAAGTATAACAAATATGGCTAAAATCAATAAATAAATGTATGAAGAATAAATAATGCGAGGATATTAACGCTTGTAACAATAGTCGTACATACGAGTAAGTCGTATGTGTTACGTTCATACTTTAAATATTTAAATTGTATGTGTGATTTTTAGCACTTTTTGTAACGTGGTTTGTAATAATTGTCAATATTTTGATTGTGCATGTAAATGTTAGGTTTGTAGGTTTATGTAGGTACTTTTTATGGTTCATGGAGGTTTATGTAGGTACTTTTTTTGGTTTATGTAGGTGTCGTTTTTTGTGACTTGTGCCGAGAGAAACTAGTGTTGGACACTATTATCTGAGACGAATACTTGTATCTAACCAATATAAATTTAAATGCTAAATTTTCAATCGATATGCGATCAAACAATCTCGAGTGTAATAATAAACTTTCGAAGAACCCTTCAACCGCTACAAAGACACATAATTTTGTCCTATATTAAAAATAAATAAATATACGTAAAAAAAATAACTTTCATGAAAATTTATGGATAGAAACAAGCGCATTTGGCGAAATATATCGAATGTTCTAGGGTCGCAAAGAAACTTATGTTCCCATAGTTTGTTAAATGTCGAGAAGCAAACTCGATCAATACGCAAAGGCGACGTGCTCTGTCGCACTAAACTATGCACGCGGCTAACTTAACTTACGATCGTCATAATCATTGTCCTTTTTAATTATAAACAACGTGTCTGCCTTTATTGTATGAAATGATAACGTCAGTCGAATATAATATGTACGTCATATCCTTTGACCAAATACTTTGGTTTGGTTTAATTGTTTATTTAATTTCTTTAGGGCCTTACGTTTACTACGTATAAATGATTTTACAAACTGCAATTAAGATAGTAAATCTACTCAAGTAAAAAGCTGTTTTCTGAGATTAAATATGAAAGGTAATTTTCAATTGTCTTCCCAATTATAATATATAAATCAATTTCATTGATCAATTTCATACATTTATAAATTTATATTATAATTGGTTTTAAATAAGTAAAATAATATTGATGTCTTTTTCGCATGACAGGCGGCAGTGTAGTGCTTGGTAGTAGATTTGGGGAAATCTCACAAAATTAAATTGCATTCCGGATGTTTAAAGAAGTAGCGGCTTGCACTAATTAGAGTTAATTTTTTGCAATCGTACAATGTTAACAAATATATTGCGTTCCGCTCTGAATGGTGCGTACTGCGTACACACTGAGCAGTGCCACCACCACTGGACCTCTGCCCACCTAACGTCTGACTAAAACTCTTACAATTTTTTGTCACTATTAAATTTAAAAAAAAATTATAAATATTTTTTATTTTTCCTTTATTCTTCACAATTTTCGAAAGTTATTCAGAATTTCGAAGTGTTATCCTTACTTTGATTGTTGAACATCTTTTGCCAGCTGAACTATGTTGACACTTATTGAACAGAAATTACTTTCCTGGAGACTGTAGTCTGAAGATCCTATCCTCTTTATTGATTGTAACACAATCTTTTATAAATAGATTGTTATTATAGTAAAAAAATATATTTAATTTATCTCTATTTACATAGTAAATAGTAAAAGAAGCACGTACAATAACATTGTAAGTATCGTTGGACGTAACACGTTCCTAGCTCCGGAAACGCTAATAGAACCGCGCTCTCAGGCCTCAGCCTCAATGCGAGCTTCCGGTGGACGAATGTGTGCTAGGATATCTGATTGAGATGCATCTCATCGCTATCATCATTTCATCGTAATACTATGTAAACACTGACGATTGCCCAATTTTTTGTAATGTAGGTACGGAATTTTGTCAGCCGGTGTAACTTTAGAGCTTAACTTGTTCTTTGTTAGCCCTATCTCTAGTTGTCTTTAATTTTGTCTATTATTCTATTATTTTTCCCTGGTCCTTTCGTTATGGAATAAAGATTGTTATGTATCTATCTACATGTATGTAAAAGTAAATTCAATTCGCTTTGTTAATATTTCCAGCGTAGGCAAGCTGAACCTGGTGGACCTGGCGGGCAGCGAGCGGCAGCGCAAGACGGGCGCGGGCGGCGAGCGGCTGCGCGAAGCCGCGCGTATCAACCAGGCGCTGTCCTCGCTTGGGAATGTCATCTCCGCGCTCGCCGAGAACAGCCCCCATGTACCTTACAGGTGACTGCGAGCCATGCATAGGATTTGTCTTTATTATAACGATATATGATGGGAAATAACTTTTGCGTTTCGCTAATATTTTGTTAATTAAAGAATTCATTATAAAGTAAATAAAACAAACTAAAAATACCGACAAACTATCACTAAGTGTACTAACTTAAACAAAAAGCTTTTGTTAGGTGTATTTAGACGTTGTTTAATAACATTATTTTGCGTCTATTACTCCTAGATCATTCTGTATACTATATATTTATTTCGTATCTATGATGTAAATGACCGTAGCTTAACTCCATATATTTACAGAGATTCAAAGCTGACGCGCATACTGCAGGACTCCCTGGGTGGCAACAGTAAGACCATCATGATCGCGAACATCGGCCCCGCCTCCTACAACTACGACGAGACCATCACCACGCTGCGGTACGCGCATAGAGCTAAAGGTAACAAGTATACGGTTTCTTTGAGATATGTTACGTGTTAGCAGAATATGATTGCTTTTTATTAAAATTGACAAGACTCTCGATCTTATACAGAGTTTCGATCCGAAAATATATTTTTTCTAATCTGAATTAATTTAGTGTTCTAATAACATTTTCATTTTATAAACAATATCCATCCATACATTGAAAACTAAAGTTTCATCCAATTCAATAATAAAATTATTTTTGTAGCAATTATATCCAACCAAATACTCATGAACCGATCTAAATAAAACAAACACTAAATATTAAGGATTAGTTTGCCTAAGTAAAATAGTGTTTTCACTATTTTACTGCACTTATGTCGGTTAAGCCGATTCGGAGATTAGCTTAAACAAACAAATAGACACACAGATATTATTTTTAAAAACCATTTTGAGTTCTATTACATTGATAATGGTCACAACAATATATTTTCTCATTAATCTTCCATGTACGTACAACGATCAATTACAATTTTATTATATGTATAGATATTGATCAATACATAATATAATAATTAATACCCTACTTATGTTACGTATTGCAGCAATAAAGAACAAGCCGGTACGCAATGAGGACCCGAAAGACGCCAAGTTGCGCGAGTATCAAGCCGAGATCGAACGCCTCCGCTCGCTCATCGAACAGCGACGCAAGCGACCGCCCAAACCCGCGCGGCCGCGACTCGCCACCACGCCGTCGCCCGACGATGCCCCCGGTAATGTACCCGAGTTTGGCCAAATGTGGTCGAGCGTGGCCAAGTATCACCGAATGTGATCGAGTGTGATCGACTAGATCCCGTGTAATATCGAGTATCGTGTAAACGATGTTATAAGCTCTTTACAGTGCACTAAATATATTCAGGGCCTTGTAAATCTGTATTATTATTTTTAGTTTTTTATATCAAGAAAATCATGGAAATTAAAAAATACCAAAACTTAAGAATAGTTTGCCAAATATATTATTTCATATTACCTTGCTTTTATGAGTAAATTATTCTAATATATTCCCAACTTATTTACAGCGGAAGAAACAGATAGTATTGAAAGTGAACACATTTTAGCGGAGTCGACGATAGAGCAAGAGAAAACGAAGACCGAAGAGCTCGAACAGCAGATCAAGGCGCTGGAAGAGCGACTTGTGCAAGGTGGTGGTGGCAAGGACCTCCTTAACAACCTCAACGAGAGCCAGCTCATTCTGCAGCAGCGCAATATGGAGATCGCCGAGAGAAAGAAGCGCGAGGTTGAAATGCAGCAAAAGATCGACCTCGAGGAGGAAACCACTGCCATCGTCACGCACACCTTCGCCACTCTGCAGCAAGAGGTCGACCACAAGACCCAGCGCCTCAAACGCTGCCTCGCCAAGTACGCCGGCCTACGCGAGGAGGCGGTTGAGCAGCGCGAGGCGCACGACGCCGAGCGCCGCGACCACGAGGCGCTGCAGGCCGCGCTCATAGCCGAGCTGCGCCGCCGCCTGCTCCTCGCCGACAGCTTCGTGCCCGAGGCCGGACGCGCCACCGTGCTGCGCCTGCGCTACAGCGAGGACAGCGACGCCTGGGAGCTGCCACCGCACACCGCCCAGCCCCTGCCACCCGCCGCGCGCCCCGGCACCCGCCCGCCGCCGCCCCTGCTGCGCCTCGCGCCGCTCCCGCTGCCGCCCACCGCGCGCCGCTACACGCCGCCACCCGCGCCACCAGCGCCCGCGCCCGCACCGCCGCCACCCACGCACGCGCCGCCACCGCCGCGTGCCAAGGCGGCGCCCGCGGACCCGCGGCGGGTCAGCGCGCGTACGCGAGCCCCCTCCGCGCACCCTCGCCTCGGCACCGCCGGCGTGCGGTAGACCCCCGACCCCGCCCGCTACATAGCCCAATTATAGTTCACTAAGTTATTACGTCCACCACTACCGACGACCTTGCCTCTTGATTAAACCTATGATCATACAGTCATATGAGAAGTAATGTGTGTAATTGAAGTTGAGGAGTGGCGCGGGTGTTGAAACTTTATGATATTTTTTTATACGATAATGATATTACGAGTGCGAGAACACTAGGTCACTGCGACACCGCGACACTGCTGGTCAGTCACTGAGACGGTCCGATAGGGACACGACGCTTCGCTCACTATTATATGAATGTCCAAACATATAGACATTTAAACATAGATAGACATTTAATTATATTCGAGTGTTGCCAGTTCATATAAAATATGATTTCATCAATAAAATTTACTTTCGCCTTTATTTGTTATTATCATATTTGGTAGGCACCTATTGAAGGCTGGCAACACTGTCCAAGTATCGTGTAAATATTCAGTATAATTGTAAAGTTAAGGTTCTCGCTCGTCACAAATTCCAGTCGAAGGCGACATGATCTCATACGTGAGCTATACATAAATATACATTTGTATATATATAATTGCCAGTGTCCGCGGACTTGTTTTATAAATAACAAATATTATTTAATGTATTATTGTTTTCTATCCGAATTTTTGGTTTGTTTAGTCAATTTAGGTTGTCATTTGTTTTGTATACGTATATTTTACCGTTGTTGTTTTTAGTGAAATTTTATTTTGTCTTCATACGGTCGGACATCCATTCGGTCCGTTTGAAGCAGTGATATTAGATAGCTTGATATAGTATTAACGCTAGGGTCGTGGATTCCGAGATGGTAATGCCTCTTGGCTACCAATTAAAGAAAATAAAACAAATGCTCAATACATGCCATCTCTGAAATCACAACTAAAATCTGATAATATAAAGCTGTTGGCCAATATGTGTAAAATAGAATCAAAATTATGATTCATAGGTTCAAATGTGTTACCAAAGATGGAACCTGTCCATTCCAGTAAGTAGCGAGCTAACATTAGTCTCATGTTCCTCTACTTTTAAAAAATTCATTGGATTTTATTAAGTTTTAATTCCAGACACGGTTTCTAGTCAGTGATTCTTATATACTATAATAAAATATAAATGTAAATAATATATTATTGTAGCTATTTAAAAAAATAATAAAAATAGACATAGAGTAAGTAGGGTTTATGGTCGCACAATACTTTTGAGTATCAATATTGCTCTGTGGTTAAAATTTAGTAAATTTATTTTAAAATCAAAGCAGGGATGTTATGGACCTAACAGCAGCAAATAACAAATTCTTTAAAAAAATAATCAAAAATATAATATAGCGAAATTATACGAAAATAACGCATAATTTGAAATAATTATTTATATAACCCAAACTGAAACCGATATTTCTTTTTTTTAAATTCGTATCTGTATTATATCCGTAACATCACTGAATTAAAATATTTCTGTGTAAGATGTATTATTATGTTATTAAAATTATAATTACTATTATTGTTTAATGAAGGATTTTTAATTAAAAATCGCTCGGCTTTATACATTATGTGTGAAGAAAGAATCATGTGATATGTTATTTGGAAATCGCTAGTCAGCTGTGCCGCGAACACGCTTATACTCACTAATAAACATTTTTAATTTTTGCTATTGTTTTTATTTTAACCTGATTTTTATTAGAGATCAAATTTGTATATAAAAATAAGATTTAGAAATATATAATTTTAGTAAAATTGAATATGAATTTAATAATAAATAATTCTACTCTTTTTAAAACAAGACTCACTAAAAGTTATCCAGTTCATTGATAAATATATTTAATTTAAATATTTTTTTATCTTTGCCTTCGTCACGATGTTGCAAAAAAATGCAAGTAAATATTTGACGTGACAAGAAAAGGTACATTTTTCATATTGAACCTAAGTTTATATGATTTTCTTGAGGCAAAATAAATTAAGTCATTTAGTCATATTATCATCATGGGGATATCTAGAGATGTAAAAAGGGGGAGGCCTGGATTTTAGCTCTGAACAAATATGTTCGTGTATACAGTGTTTCTTTAATTTTTCTGGTCAATTTTTTTGTTAGCAAAATTTCTGGGGTGGACACGAGACTATTCTGGAGTGGACACGGCCTACCAGGCCCCCCAATTCCTTGCTGACTCAGTTTAAGATCAAAGTGAATGGAATTTTCTTAAATTTATATGTATATTAAATTTATATGTATGTAATTATATACTTAATTAACTATATAAAAAAACTGTTTATTTAAATATTTGTTATGAGTGCTAATAAATTGATTTTACGGGTATGTACATAAAATAATATATAAAATGCTATAAAGATAAAAATACATTTGACATTTAACATCCGTAAATTTTTAAATAACGACTTAACCTTACCTCGCTAGTTTTGTTGATATCATATTCGGCTCAAACTTAATCGATATTAACAATAACATATTAACTAACGTTAGTTTTAAATTACATATCATATTTTTTTCTATTCTTTTTTTCAATTATTCTCATAAGCTTTATCATTAAAATTTACACAAAATTTATTGGAAATTAAATATACAAATATCTTAATTTATTATTTTATATTTTGTGACATAAAATATATTTAAAAAATTGATATTTCAATTGTATATTTTTAATTTATTACTAATATTTAGTTTTATGATTATGAAAAAAGATTTATTATCACATACTACTTGTAAAAAAACTTGTAATAAATATATTATTATGATATTACGAATCGATGACACATCCTTAGTCGCGTCATCGTTATCGTTAGTTTTTAGCGCCGAGTACGAGTAGCCACGCATCACTAGTTCGTAACGGCCATTCCATTTTAAAAGTTTTAAAGCTTTGTTTCGGTTACAAAATGTGAATAAATCTGTAAATATAATTTAAAAGACTAAAAATGTCGGAAAAGCTAAAGGATTATCAAGTGTTGGACGTACTTTGCGGTGGCACGTTTTATAAAGTAAGGCACAAGGTCACAAATAGTATATTTGCGTGGAAAGCGTACAATTGCTCGGCGTTCTCCGATGAACAAATACAAAACGTCGATAATGAAGTTAAAATATTAAGTAAGGAGCTAACTGGCAACTTCCTGCATTATTACGATACGATATTACACGGACCAACTAAAACACTTTACTTTGTTCTCGAATACAGTTGTTGGCAGAGCGTACAGGAATTGATCGTACAATGCAAGGACACCGACAAGCATTTCACTGAGCGCTTCATATGGTACCTATTGCTGGAGCTGGCGCGATCTTTCAAGTGTGTAGAAAACTTCAGTTTTGTCACTTTAAAAAAATGTGTAACACCGGAGTCAATTTTCGTTGGACCAAGTGGCGAACTACGCATCAAATGTTTCGAGCTGTCCCTCGAGCCCTCTCTGTCATCGGACCTGATGCAACAGGTTGGAGAGATAATTCGCCTGTTGTGCTACTTGCCTGGAGCTTGTGACGATAAAATAAAGGAGTTCCGCTACAGCGACGACTTGCGCGATGTGATCAGCTTTTTAACTGATGAAAAAAGCTCCAATTTGCGTCCAGACGTGGTGCTTTACCATCCTACTATTCTTGCTAACACCGATAGTATGACAATTCCTAAGAGTATGAATGATATACTTGTCCCAGCAGAGATATCTTCTATATTTTCCGAAGTAAATAAATGTGACTCTGAAAAGGCAGTGGAACAATGTCAAATTATAGAACCTTTACCTAGAACAAGTTTGAAGTATGTAGATAGTCCAGTTTACTGTAATATTACTCCTAAATGGGCATATGAGGAACAAATAGAAGAATGTGAGTCTCCAGTGACAGCTGTGTCTCCAACAATAGCTGCCCTAGCCCTGGAGCTGCCTGGCTATGTGCCAAGGAGTAGACAACCTTACAGTGCAGACTTAGAAATATACAATGGTGCACAGAAACTATCCGAGGATACCCTCAGTCAGCAATGGATGTCCCGCCTCATTGCTCTGAGACAAAGGGAGGAGTCATTGAACAAAAGAGAAAGAAACATAATTGCTAAAGAAATTCTAAATAGTCCATCGACTAAATTTGCTACTCTTGATGATTCCAGAGACCAATCTATTGAAAGCAATGGTATAACTCTGCCGCCAGTGATCAATCAAATGAATGAAAATAGTAATGGTTGGATATCTCGCAGGCGTCAGAGGAGATCTTGCTCACTAAGACCTAAAGTTAGGAGGAAGAGTTATGCATATGAAGATTTAGATAGCTCTTTGTCTGCTGATAATGGGGACAGCAGCATAATAGTTACAGCTGCTAAAATAACAACAGAAAACATGCCTCGCAGGAACATATTCCCTGAAGTATCCTCTAAAAAAGTCCACTTTACATCAAGCAATCCATTTGTAGAGAGTGACGAGAGTGTGACACTTACATTTTATGAAGTAGAAAGTGTAGACAAAGAGAAGTACCAACTACCAAGAAATGAAGCAAGTCTTAAAGATATTAAAAAGTTTAAGTACTTAGATTTGGAAAAAACATGTCTAGAGAAAAGGAACTCTATGCAGTGGTGTCACTCCTCACCCTCGAAGCAGGCGAAAATGTCCAGCAAGGTTTTGTCAGACATAACTAATAGTGATCTTAGAAAGACACCTTCAAAAAGCAGTCTAATGTCCAAGAGCTCTAATTTTTCTAGAAGTTCTATCAGGAGTTCAAAATATATCTACACTAGCAGTAGTAGTAGTAGTGACACAGGGAAAGGAAATAGTGAAAACCATGAGCAAAGTTGTTCAAATGGAAAATTATCTTATATTCCAACTCCCACAGCTCCTCCTGAACTTAAAAAGTCTAAGAGAAGATCCTTACTGCCTTTCAAAACTCCATTTAAATTTAAAACTTCAACAAAAGTGTAATCTATATAAGTATATATTGAAAATGAGAGTATTTTCAAATATTTTACAAAAGATTTTTTTTTGCAGCTTCATGGTTTTTCTCACAAGGCAGTTACCCACACTGTCCAATTTTCGAAATATTGTGTGATGTTTAGTGGGGCGCCACAACGGTGGCACTTAGCATATTTTATTTTACTTTATTAGCATAATTATTTGTAATTTTTTGGTTGTGGTATTTTTTTGTCTTCAGTCTTCTATCAATTTTATCATTACTATTGTTTTTATTTGTTTGTATATAAGGAAAAATACGGACACAAACCCACCTAAAGTAGATTAGTGATGGTCAGATATAACTATATACATATTTGTATAGTATTATAACCTGACATTGAAATATGTTTTAATTGTATTATAGTTTTATTTAAAATGGCAATTTCTTATTTGTGATTTGCTAAAGAGGAGATAAGTATGAATTATATTATATGTACTAAAAATTGTTTATATATTATATATTGCAACTAGGATGTGTGCATTATCTTAAAATATTGTTTAATTTCGGAGATTGGTAGAACAACCAATTTATAAAAAATATTTTTCTCAAGTTTAATTACCTTCATACTAAGTTTAATAATAAATTTTAAATAAAAATGTTTTTTATAAATTGGCTGATAATGGTTGTTTCTAACAATTTCTATATATTTTTTAAAAATTGTAAATCAACTTCTTAGTCTTTTAGTCTTCCAACTTTTATGTAGATTAAATACATCATTAAATAAATAAATATATAATTAATTTTAAGTTTAGTTTTATGTAGATTATTAAAAATATAAGTATTCAAGATATAATTGTATACAATTTGCCATATTTTTCTAAATGTCTTATAATTAAATGATAAAAAGGGGTTAATAAAAGAGATTAAATACTTAAAAAAGCTTGGCAGTTTTATTTGTTAATATCCATACTTTCTTTAGTATTATTTTTTCTTATTAAGTGCTTTGTCTGCTCCTTCTACAAATTTCTTGGGCAAACCAAACTTTTCTATCAACAGTTTTGCCATGAAGTATGTCTGAAAAGAGAAAATACATATTAAATGTTTTGTATCGTATAAAATCGTATCCTAGAAATTTTTAATGATCATATTATTCGTCATTCATTCATTCTTCTCCATCTCTTTTTTTTAATTAAGTCAATTACTACTTAACTCACAGCAAAATGATAATTTTATTCTACTTAAACTTAATAAAATACTTAAGGTACGTTGTAATTTTATAAAATCCATATCTACAAAAACTTAGAAAATTGCCAATTACTTAATTTTAAACATTCATTTTGAACATAAAATTTGTCGCTTATTCTAAAATAATAAAAACATGCTAGTAATTTCCGTTTCATTTTGTGAGCTGTAAATAAATACAAAATGTATCGGATTTTTTTTATCTTAAAAGTGACACTTAAATGACGTCATGTTCCTACACACCTGGTCACCCTGCAGCGAGAGCTGGTCGGCGCGCGCGCCCGCACTGCGCGTGACGCCGCACGCCGCACCCGCACGTTGTTGGCACGCGCGTGCTAGCGGCACGAGGGCGAAACCGTAGCTTTCCAGGTTCGACACTAGAGTTACCTGGGGAGTTAGTCATTTATGTGTTATAGGCTGAAATTGAAATCATGCACGTGCATAGTGATGAATATATTTTGATTTCGCAGGTACATACAGGTTTAAGCTAAGTTTTGTATTTCCAGTAGGCGAAACTGTTAATACTACATTTTCTCTAACCTGCAATATTTAGGCCTGAGGCGCGGCGCATTTTTTTTATGAATATATTTTTTTAGCGCTGACTAATAATAATTTTCACGCTGAATTTTCAAGGAATTGCGTGTTGAGTTACTAAGCCGAGGAAATGACAATATTTCTTTGGTCGTTCAGTTATCTCAGCTATTCTGTTAAGATTAAAAAAGTATTTTATCAAATAATATATATATTTTTGAGTGTAATAATATAACTAACCTTCTTATTCCCGCTCCTTGTAACAAGTTGGAACTTGACTGGGTCGAGGCGCGTCTTGAGCAGACGCGTCTCCCCCGCGAACCGTAGCTCCGTGGCGGGCGTCATGCGTGACGTCACGCGTGACCATACCTCTTCCCAACGCATAGTCTCCTGGTACATATCATTTATTCTGGTTACAATTTTTTTAGCTTTTCACTGTATACCGCATAGCGGTAGGCAGAGGGACCCTATAGTATTAATTTTATAAACAAAGAAATACGGTTTCTAAAATTTATATGCAACTTTTAAATTTTTATTTAATTTGGTCCTGGTTTACTCATGTTTAAAAATATAAAAAAATCTATATAACAAAAACCAAATAATAACTCCATCAATTGTGACTAATAAAATAACCTTTTTTTTATTTGTTTACCTTTTACCTCATGGCTCCGAATAAGGTATAGTACTACGACACTCCTTTCCCCGTGCACCACTGAATTTTTGTGATACTGCATGCATTAACAAATCAACGGCCAAGTTAGGTTGTCTAAACTTCTGCGCATTGTTCACTCGCGATAAAAATAATCAAAAGTACTCTCTCCGTTCCGCACTTTCTGCCAAAACCTGGAGGCAATGCGAGCTGAGTGGCAGAACTCAACGCCGCGCTTTGCCTCGACACCAGAGTAAAGAAATGGAAATATAAACGTAAATAAACATTTCACTTCCTTGAGTGGGGATCGAACCTACAATCGCAACCTTATTTTCCTGCGTCACGACGGCTAGTTTAACTAGGGTATAGTTTTTATAAAAACAAGGCAGTTTTATTTGAGATCCCGTTGTGGTAAAATCTCCGTGCTAGAAGCTGTACATCGTTACGTCATTACATCCACATAAGCAGGCGCGTCTATATAGGGTAGTGTAGTATATTTGTATGTATAATATATGTATATGTTTTAAAATAGAGAAGTACCTGTGGCTGAGCTCCAGTTGCCTTAGCCAATATATCGTTGAGTCGCACGCCGCCCGCCACGTTGAGTTCTCGTTGCTGCACGTGATGACGGAGGGTTTCACGTATTTCACTACTTGAGAGCGCCGTGCCCTTTCTGTAAGTGAGCGAATAAAATAGTTATAGTAAGAAGTAAAATTTGATTAATAAATATCTTCTTTTTTTTAAGAATATTATTAAATAAAATTGCTATAAATATTTAATTTATAAAATTGGCTAAAACTTTACTTTTCAATATAAGTATTAAATATATATAAACAAAAAACCAAATAGATTAACAAAACATCCGCAAACAATTCCACAACGTTAGTCATAACACAGTACAAAACCTCTGCATGTGATGGTTGGTGGTTCGTAGACATTTGGTAGCTCTAGGCTTCTAATCATTAGCACATTACGTAGAGATATTTTCTGGGGAAGCCTGGGCTAAATGTTTGAACCAACAAGTTCATACAAATGTCGAGTTTTATAAATTTTTCGGTGCAAATTTTGTTGTAAGTAAAATTTCTAGGGTGGGCACGGAACACTCGGCTCGCCCCCATCCTACTACAATGATTCTAAAGGGGTTGGGACATGGGTGGTGTGTAAGAAGTAGTAAAGCGGATAGTGTATTTTATTTTTTTCATGTATATATACAAAAATATGAATACTAAACAAACTCACTTAAGAGGCGCGAACAGTTCCAAAACATTGGCAGTAACACAATACAGCTCCCGTATCTGCGGCGGCTCGTAGTCGTCGCCTATATCGGGGGCGGCGGGCGTAGCGGCGAGGGGCGCAGGGGTGTGCGCGCGAACGGCGGGGTGCGCGGGGGCCACGCTCGTCAGCGCGGACACGCCCTTGTCGATGTCCCGTACTTGGATTAGGCCTTCCTTGACCAGATATATACATGTACCACTTTAATTTCATGTCATACACAAAATATCTTACTAATTATGATTTGGCTGAATGGCTAATACTAAAAAACCGCAAAATATTATCAAAATGAGACCCAAAATGTTATTCTAAAATTGCCTTTTGAATAAATTTTGCGTATATATTTAAAAACTACATCATACATAAATATACACATGACATTACCCTCTCCATAGCTTCTAAAAATTTGCTCATTTTCTTGAAATTAGACTTTTTTACATCTAAAGTCCTGTCTGGGGGACAATACTGCATTAAGTGATTCCTGTAATTTATGAGATAACATGTTATGATATATAATTCCACTGTGTGTTTATAATACCTTAATAACCATACTCCTGCAGCAGTTTGGATGAAATTTCGTATTTTCAATATTTCTGAATAGTTCGAATATATAATTTAATCTAATAGGAAGTGCTCCAGTTAATATGCACTGTAATGGAGTACAGTACCGTAAAGTAATAGTAGTGCGGGACATTTACACTATAAAGTATCAGATATAAATAAAATAATACTATCAAATTTCTTGAGACCATTGTGGTGCCACAGCAGAGTCTATGACTATAAAGCGACAGATATATATTTGACATCTATTTAGAGGAATGAATTATTTTCACAACAAAACATAAGACAAACCGCAGCGTCAAGTTCAGTAAAATAAAAATAAATAAATATTTATCTTACTTATATAACAGATTTGTTTTAAGTGGCAGTTCCACATTCTTGCCCTCGATTTTCAGGAAGGAGAGTAAGCACCATCTCAATAGACCATCCATATCTTGTGGAACGTCATCAATGTCGGAATTTTCTGGAAATGCATTATTCATGTTCAATAAAATATATAAACAATGAAAAAAAAGAGTTATTAAGTTAAGTATTAACTAAATTTTTAAACATTATTTTTATTGTCTATATTTTATACTAATATTATATAGCTGAGGTATTTGTTTGATGGTAAGCACACTCACGAACAACTAGTTCAAATTGAATAATTCATTTTGCATTGGATAGTCTATATCTTGGGTTTACATCAAGTTTCATGTAACCCACTGTACCTGCAGTCAGATATACTTGGAGTATGTGGAATGAGTCATGTCTCACTTATAGTAAATCCAGACCGTAGGTAAAAGCTTATTTACGTGCATAAAACAAGGCAAGCATATAATTAGTGTCAAGACACTCCCCTTTTCGCTTTTTGCCAGAATTTGAGACATTGCATGTTGAATGGGAGGAGTCAATATCAACTCAATGCAGGAGAACTCAGGAGAAACTCACGAGCTATGTCTCGAAAGGGCATAGAAATGGAGTATCTTAACACTAGGTTCACAGTGTGAAGAATTTTTTTTTTATTTGAATGTTACCTGAGGCTATAGTATTATTTAATTCATCGACTTGTTCTTCAGCTTTTTCTTTCTCTATTTCTTGAGCCTCGGTTTCTGCTATAATTTTGGGCTCATTTACTACAGGTTTTGGTTCTTGTTTCACAAGGCTTGGCCATTCTTCCTTCACAGGTTGTATATTTAACTGAAAGTACATATAACAGACATAAATAACTTATGTTGATATATTATTTTAAACATTATCTTAGTCAAATTATGTTTAAAAAAATGTATAATAATAAATTTTCAGATAAACCAATAAAATATTTTTACTTTTTTTTCAAATAGTAGAAATATTTTATTGCATGAATTAACATTTGTAATAAGTCTTCATAAAAACATTGACATATGTAACTTTTGTTTCAAAAAGTGCAATTACATCATAGTTGCTAAACCACTAAATGATTGATACATATTTTCATATCAGATATTTCAATGCAACTATTATAAGCTTCAATAAAATGACTGTGTATTCATTAACTAAATTCATAGCTTTTTCATAAGATTAATGATATAAATTATATATTTAATACCTGGTTAAGTTCATTTGATATAATTTGAATGTTGTCAAGGGATTGTGGTCCCAGTTTAGGTCGCTCAATCTTATTGAACTTAATGTCCTTGCACAATAAATCACCAAATACATGTAATGTCTCCAGACAAACTCCCCTGAAATAAAAATAATTAGAAACAATTTCATTATTTATTTTCATCATTTAAAAAGTACAATATAATTTAAGCTATTTAGGTATAATAGATCTAAAAGTTATTTATTTTTATCAAATATTATTTATTATATAAGTATCTTTTAATAAGTATCTTTTAATCATCAAATAAATGTAAAGCTGCCAACTAACTTGGAAAGCAGTTCTGAAAAGAACAGTTGGCAATAAAGTCAACAGTTGCTCTTCAACCTCTTTCATAGAAAGGTTATGAAACAATGTTATTATTTAAAATGATAGCATTCATTGAATTCAAATGATCTTAATTCCACAAATTTTTATCATCTTGGACAAAGTAATAAGGTTAACATTATCACAGTATATACTTTTATTAAATTAGCGAATCAATTTTACATTTTTAAATATAAATTATTATAAAAAACATACAGTACAGTTACTCTTAATTTCTTAAGTGGCAAATTTAAAACATATTGCAAAATACTAATGACTTACATAGAAGTACTAAGTAGATCAGCGGAGGACATAGATGCTAGACCAACTACTCCAGCTGCAGAATTATCGGTTGTGCATGCTGCTATTATAGATCCTTTGCGGAATTGTGGAATTGTTTCTGTTACTACACCTGGAGCATAGAGTGGGGCTCCACCTTGCATCTAAAAATAAAAAAGATTGTTATTTTGAAATACAATTTATTATTTTCTTGTTTTGTTACATGTACATTTATAATTATAATTACCTTGCTCAACACAGGTGAATGTATACTAATAGTGGGAACTAAATCAGGCACTTTCCATAATGCACACACCGTCGGTGCTAGTCTATCACCAAGGTCGATCATCACAGGCACTCCATCTACCACGTACACGCCAATTATCTCTTCTGAATGTAAAATTAACTTCATACAACTGCTGTTTGATTTAACGGGAATCAATTCTTTTATTTTTTCTTCCGTAGCCGCTGAAAATTCATTTTGAATTCGCTGGCCGAGATGTTTCCTAAAAATAACCGTCCGTTAAAGAACCGTCCTGAGTTCGTAAGGCAATAATCCATCAAGATTACAATGTTGCAGGAATGCATTTTGTATATGGAGGCATCCTCTCGTTTCACTCCTGTCCAACGATCATATGCTGATATTATAAAAGAAGTATTTAGGCCTCCTTTTTCATGTAAGGATGAGAAAGTCCAATAAGTATTATGAATGTGTAAACTTACTTTTCTGAATTTTTCAGTGTATTGTTAGACTTTAGTTTGTATGGTTTGGCAAACATCTTAAAAAGGTAATGGTGTAATAGCAATATCAATTATCAACTATTAAGTATATGAATTTTGGACAATTTCCATGCTTTACATTTACAGTTTACGCGGTGTTTTTGACATCTGAGTAAACTAATTACATACAAATGACATGATCTGTCAAAATTGTTCTTTTTTTTCACTTATGTCAACTTGACAATAAATTGTTATAGACAGAAAAGACCGGACTTAACTGACGTTTGTTTTGGTTCATCTAGGTGTTAGTGAGAGTATTTATAATCGCCATAAACTAAGAACTGAACTGAGAGTATCTTATTTTATTGTTTTATTATAAAATGGATAAAGTTGTAAGTGTTAAAAGTTCTTTATTAACAAGGTGTTTGATTGTAGTGAGTATTTGTGTTGTTTTCTATATTAGATTAGTCTTATTATAAGAAAAGATAAATTATTTACGTTTAATATCCTGATTCTCATCTCACAGAATTATTTTTGACCCTTAACCGACACTCGGACTCTCGGAAACCCATAGATAAAGAAGAACAAGAAAAGATCAACACTATGCCGCCATTCTGCCGCAGTAAAGGTAGAATAGTCTGTTTTATTTTTATAATATTCATATTATATTACACATATGTATTCCTAATTTTGTAGACACATACTTACGCAGGTAATATCAGTCTCAGGCGCTAAGCTTTATATATATATATATATATATATATATATATATATATATATATCCAATGAAGCTTCTCTTTATTTTTGAATTTCTGTAATTCGGTTATTTTTTCATGTTACATCTCTAGGCAGCATTGAAGCGATCCTGTTCATTTAAATGAAAATATGTAAATCTTGCAAACTCAAACTGGAGTGATTCACTCAACCTATAGTATTATATAAAAATCTCCATGTAGGTATAGCCATAAAATATCACCATATGAAAATATCTTTAAAATTGATATTTTGTATAAGATACAAGTAATTTTTTTATAACGACGCATAGCGCTATAAAGCTCTAAGTCTTTTTAATTGAGTCTAAAAACAAATTTGCCTTCACATATCTACAGGCATTTTAGTAGTTCTAAAGCTCATACTGAATTAGCTTTCATATTGGGGTCTTTAATAGCTTTACAATAACAAGGCATCGTGTCACGCAGCACGCTACATGCAGAGCGCCAGGCGGTGCAAGGCGGGCGGGCTCACCTGTAGGTATATGACGTTTTCAGGGCTACACTTTCATGAATTCAAATAATAATTATGATTTTTTCATTAATTAGTATGCAGATAAATTAAAATTATAGTCGTTATTAAATTTCTATACAATATGTATAATATAAAATTGTCGTAAAGTAGTGGGAAGGCGTCTGGCGTCGCATTGATTGTGGGTACGATCACATATATTGAAATATGTAAATATATTGAAATATATTTACTCCCTCGAATGGTGATCTGAATTATTATGATTTGCCTCTCTATAGACAAAGTGCGCCTTTGAGCTCCTCCACTCAATGCGCGATGTCCCGAAAATTGAGAAACAGAATATCTTAACACTAGTTTCTCTCCTTTTTTATAATATTTTGTGATATTTATGTAATAATAGACGTCATTGTGTAGTGAGATGAGTGTAACTGTACATGATGGTTGGGTGTTTTTTTCTCACCCGAGAGAATGATTATATTTAACATAATTAAATTTTACGTAGAACAATTAGTTTGCTGATTTTCAAGCATTGAAGAGCATATAAGACATGCAAGACATAACATAATATATACAAAAGTCGGTTCAACATCATCATTACCTATTTATAAATTCTGTAAAAATAAAAGAGTTCTTAATAAACTAGAAGCGCCTAAACCCTAAGGAACAAAAAAAATCCCTTAAATATTCTTTTGCATGATTTTATACCGTCACCATAAAGTTATCTATTGTCATACGAACGTACAATTTTAATTTTAAGTTAATCTTACAAAATGGATTTGAAAACAACAACAAATATAATTTAAATGTTATTACCGTTTTTAATTTAAGTTGATATATGAAATTATTAAACGTACCTACCATAATAAAAAAAACTTCAAAGCAAGAGCGGAAAATTGGGGATAATGTAGACAGTTTCTGGAAGTTAATGCCTCGTTACATACTTATATTAAATTTTTAATACCATATTTACCATACCATACCATTTTAAATAGCTAAAAAAATAAGTTTAGGTAACGATCTATGAGTATTTTTAAAAGAAAATTATATATATACGAAGCTATTATAAAAGATAAAAGGATATTACTAATCTGTACAAATGTGGTCACCTACTCAAGTTATTAAATATAATACTATAAGCTATTTAAATAATTATAATACTTAGAGAACACTATTGCTGTAAATGACCATTCCATATTTACATCGCGAGAAATATGAATACTTGTATAGTGTGGGTTTATGGCATTAGCTTTAGTAATGGGTTCTATTAAGAATACTGCGTTGTTAATTGACCTTGGTAAGATAAGTCGCAAAATAATGACAGGTGAGGTAAATCCTCCCACGCGGTGACTCCCACACCCAACACCTAAGACGCACTCCCGGAAATGCAATGCTTTACGAATATTAAAATAGGGAAAAAAGCTGCGTACATTCGATTCCGAAAGAAATACTTTTATACTTCTCTCACTTTCTCATTTGTCTAAATGTTTTCAAAATACAACATTTTTTTATTGAACTATTCTACTCGTATATTTTAGTTTTATTATAAAAAATGAAATATTCAACATTATATTTATACTTTTATTCATCCCAATTGGAGCAAACCCACTACTAAGTGGACTTTTAATCTCTCTAGTTCAGATAAAGACGAAAGACGAAGACTGTTAAAGAATAAAATACATAAAAGACTCTTGAAATGTGAGTAGATCGCTCGTTACGTCCTAGTGCCCCGTTAAGACGAAAAGGGAATTGACTGCAGAGTTCTGAAAAGAGTCGCGAGTGCAAGAAGACAGCAAGAAGGTCAAGAGGGCGAGCTAACTGCCATGCAAGTAGTTTTCTGTTTGCTTTTTCCACGTTTTGCATAAAAAACTAAGAAACCACTCTCATTATGCCAAGACGTTCTTGGGCCAGTTTACGTATGGCAGGAACGTTTCATTTATGTCTTTTCATGATGTGAGTTATTTTCCCTTTGCTATAGTCATAGCTCGAGGCGTCATGTTTTTAGCATTTATCCCTTAGTTCTTATATTGTAAGTCTTTGCACATACACATATTGAAAAAATATGTCAATCTTTTTGATATGATTGAATTTTATTAAACGTGTATGACTGATAAGTACAAATCTCGAGGGAATATTAATATTTAAAATATATGTTTTTGTTCTATTTCTATTACATTAAAAGTGACTCGCAGCTAAACTTAAAATATTTTAAAGTGAACAGCAGAAAACAGAATACTACAAAATGGACTGTAGAACTTAACCGCTTTATAGTCAGACACTGGGACACATCTATATATATAAAGGGACTGGTCATCACTGACTGAGGTAAGACGCACGCACAGCCGTAGCCGCTGATGGTAGAAACGTGGAATTTGGACAAATGTTTACTTTTGTAATCTGGATATCCACTAAGAAGGGATTTTGAAAAATTTTAACCCTAAAGGGGCGAAATAGGGGTTGAAAGTTTGTATGGAAAAAATTTTAAATCGCCACCGATTTCTATAAAATTTGAAATTTAGATTTTTAAAAGTATTTAATTGAACACGTGTTTCATCGTTTTCTACAATTCTCCCCCTAAGGGTGCAAATACGGGGTTGAAAGTTTGTATAGAATTTTATTTAAATCGGCACCAATTTTTATAAAATTTGAAATTCAGACTCTTAAAAGTATTTAATCGAACATATGTTTCATGGTTTTCTACAATTCATCCCCTAAGGGTACTAATAAGGGGTTGAAAGTTTGTATGGAAAAATCTTTAAATCGCCACCGAAATTTATAAAATTTTAAGTTTAGACTCTTAAAAATATTTCATTGAACACATGTTTCATGGGTTATTAGAATCCTACCCTAAATACGCAAGCGAAGCTTCGCGCGTCCGCTAGTTGGTATATAAAATATGTAAATATTAAGAAATTAAAAAAAACCGGCAACATTTGAACATTTACAATTGTTACAATACCTTATACCCAGCAGTCGACGTCGACACATGAGCTTATAGTATGTAGAGGAAGAATCAACTATTGATGCAGATGCGGGACTGCAATGCGGGAGTCTGAGAGCTGCAATGTCTAGATTTAGTGAACAAATATCGCTTATATTTTGTAAGGGTAAAGTTTGGATTGCCTTGAGATCTTGCATCATTGAGGAGTCACCGATGAAGATTGATACGATGCAATGGCAGTGAAATGTCAGGGTGGATGAAAGTCATTGAGAGATACATCTCACGAGTTAATCTACTGTCAGGAATATGTCATTTAAGTTTTTTTTTTCTATAAGTTCCTTTAGGTCTGACTGTATACGCGATGATTGTGGGTTCGATTTCCAATCGAGAGAATTATGGCATTTTGGATTCAAGTTCCCCACTTTCCATTTTTTCGGACATACGCACCTGTATCTAGTAAAGCTTGAATATTTAGAAAAAGGTTGATTTTAACATTAGAACGATGTAATTTTTACATGTAGTGTTAAAATAGAATATTAAGATGGCAGTGTAGATAAATAAACTAGTTTCTTACGACTATTCTTGGTTGCTGTAAAAAGAGCAAAATAATGGTTTCCGGTTTAATATCGTAAAAGCGTTGAGCTTGAGTGTTGATGGGATTACAAAACAAATACATAATATCGCTATGTACGAGTATATAGAGTTGTGCTTAGAACTAAAGTATGATAAACTTTATTACTTTTTATTTATAAAGTACTAGCGACCCGCTCGCGGTTTCACCCGCGTGAACTATGTTATTATTAATTTCTGTCTCGACGACTACGTCCTAGTGACATGTATGCAAAATTTGAGACTCCTAGCATTTGTAGTAACGAAGTTTCATACAAACTTTCGACCCCAAAAACAACCCCTTAGAAATCGAATATTGCAAATTCCCGTCTTAGCGAGCATCTACGTCCTATAAATAACTCCTATGCAAAATTTGAGAATCCTAGCACTTGTAGTTTCTGAGATTTCGTGATGAGTGAGTGACCTTTCGATTTTATATATATAGGGGAATTGTGCTCAAGATGGCATACTATGATAAGATGACACACTACCAATATTGATGAAACTATTAGCGCTAAGTGCGATCTTGTGACGTTTTAGAGAGTGTCTGTAGATGCAGCTAGTGCTTAAATTCAGTATGGATGAAAGTGAATGCAGATTTGCAAGTAATTATTGTTTTCGTTATTTTCAATTGCAACAAATTTTTCTTTCGCTTTTGCTTGATGCTGAAAAGACATGTAAGATAAATATTTTCTATGTGAACTAATTATAAATGTAAAATAGGATTATTATATGACACAACTAACGCTAAAAGCGCACCCTAACTTATAACCTTTTGTCACAACAGTTAAAATTAAATTCATATATCTATTGGGTAAGATGACATACAAAACGTGAGTATAAGATGGCATACTATCTTTTACCCTTATAAATAGAATCGATGTATTTTTTTTGCTTCATCTACAAAATACCTGGCAATTACAAACGAATATATATTGGTCACAAGAAGACATGGATAAGGCTGCTAGAGCAAGGGCATTCAATAGCCGCAAGTGACGAAGCTTATTTCCCTTTTGGAAAAGGAAGTGACTGATAACGGAATCCAACCTCATAGAATTTGCAACATGTATGAATCTGGCCTTAATACTGTTTAAAAGCCCCCCAACAAAGAAGAAACTATTTATTTGTGAACTATGCGCTAAATAATGATGGCGTTTTTATGCCACATACTAAGTATGTCATTTTACCCTGTAGATATGTCGTCTTACACTGGTCGACCTAAGTGCAATTTTTGTTTGTTTTAATGATGTTTAAAAGATTATTGTTCTGAAACTAAAATAATTTCGTTGATTATGATATATATAATAGTATACGCAATATGCTGTTCTCAGATCATTTTATTTATTTGAAATATTTGTCTTGAAACAAAAAGTATGTCATCTTAAGCACAATTCCCCTAAGATAATTATTATGTACTTTTTGCTTCATGTTGTATCGCGCATATAGTAGGGTAGGCAGAGGGAGCCTAGTGTTGAAACACTGTGTTCCTCACGTACAGTCTTATTTTGGATATTCGATTCGATTGCGTATTGAGTGACTGAACTCAACGCTGCGCTTTGTCTTGTTACCAGAGCGAGGAGATGAAAATATTGAATAATTTGACGGTTGTTATCACCATTCCCTATGTGGGAATGAAACCCACAACCAGCCGTGCCCACCCTAGAATAGTCTGGTGCCCACCTCAAAAATTTTATTTACCAAAAATTTTGCCCGTAAAATAGAAAAAAAAAACTGTTTAAAACTTAAGTTCAGCACACCACCAGAAAATATCTCTCGATACGTTAATGACTATAATAATTATTAATTATTGTTCATACATCAATGTGTAATACGCTAGCCGGCTAGACGGCGGTAGACGGCGAGGGTGTGTCGCGTCCGGCCTCCCCCAGGCGACCGCACCTGTTGACTATTACTGCTACAGTTCTACATCATGTATGGGGGTTGTAGAGTGTTCCGGTAGATTATTACTAAAAAAGTGGTCTTTTATAACATTGTTCGTACGTAGTAAATAAAAATACAGAAAATTAGTTAAAATTTAAAGTGTCTAAGCTATTGTAACCTTGTATTGCAAACTAACTTGGTTTATTTGAATTTTATATTATTTTGGAACAAGATTTAGCTTCTCTTCTCTTTCTCTCTCTTTTCTTTTCTTGATATAAAGTTAATGTTATTAGCTCAAGCTTTATAAGCTCAATGATAATATATGTATTTTTTTTATTAGTAAATTTGTAAAAAATGAAAAAAGTCTATCCTTCATAGGTAAAATATATTGTCACCACATACAGTTTGGCGACCTCTGACGTTCCGAGTGCTATCACATAGTAGGAGTACTTACGTTATGAAAGCTATTACGATTATTACATACATTTCGTGAATATGTGCTCTTTATCGCGGTTCGTAGCCGGATTTTTATATGAAATTAGAAAAGATTAATGGGGCAACTTTTTATTTGGGAGAAAAGTAGTCGCACAGCTGGGACTCGAATATTGAGTAAGGTTCTTAGGAAGAACACACAGAGAACCCAGTTATAAGAGACTTCGTTCTCGACTTATCGTGACGTTTTCTATAAGCATAAGCGTATTTTTACATTTTGGTTAAATATTTTATGTTTAAATATTGTTTTGAGTGCGAAATGAAAACAACCCTTAAAATGAATTATAATAACTCCAAAAATAAATAGAAAGAACTTTTCGAATTAAGTACAACTTCCAACTTTAGCTCTGACGCGCGCAACACTATAAAGCGTTTCAAAAGTTTTCTCCCAATAGAGTATTGTTATGTTCCTTTAAGTTCTGTTCTAGATACTTACATAATTTTCCACTTTGCAGTTATTTTCTTTTATAAAAGCGAGATTCAAAGTTTTCTTCAATGACATGTTTATAAAAAATACAAATTAATTCTTAATACTTTACTTACCTTTCTGCCTTCGTTTCTAAATTTAATCCTTCCGTTTTTCTTTTGTTTGCTTGTAAGAAATCGCTGAGCATTTGATTAATTTTATGTGTGATTTGAACGTATAGCTTAATGGTTTTATACATATAAAGTCTTAATATATTTTGGGAACACACTTTGGAAAAAAAATTTAAAAAAATGTCTGATTAACTTGAACCTGTGCTTTATATATGATAAAATATTTTTTTATACAAAAAAAATATACAGTAAGTTACGAAATAAAACCATTAAGAGTTAACAAGAACAAGAGTCAGAGTGGTGAAAGTTAATTAACAATTATAACACAACGCGGTCACATATTTAGTTGATTATGATGTGAACACACGTGTGACGTCACACCAACACCTGGTGGGTAGACTCTTACTTAGGGAAATTATGACATATTATGACACCAAGTTAGTAAAGTATTAAAAGGTATGGTACATAAATATATGTAAGAGTTTGTGGTATTGGTGGTGAAGTGGGACAGCGTCTGGCCGTAAACACAGTTGTGTTGTGAATTAGATCCTCGGGGGACTCGGGGAATGATTATATTTACCATGAATGCTTTCATTGCCGCCTTTGCAGAACAAAGCGTGGCGTTGAGTTCCGCCAGTTAACGACTCAATAAGGAATAGAGGTTTTAACACCAGATTCGGTGACATCACCAATTGCCTCTTGTCCCAAACCTTGTGACGGCCATCAATCCAGAGCTAACGAGATCCCATGCCTCTCATGAATGTCCCTATATGTGCGGATTTTGCCTCGGCACCAAAGCACAGAGTGGGAATCGAATCTACAACCTGTCACGCTTATAGTCACATACTTGTGCCCCTGCGCTACTGGCATCATAGGTAGATAGTAGATACCTCAAGTTAATAAAATTTAAAAGACTCCTTTTAACTTCCGCTCCCACACGTGTGACACTCGAACATTATAATAAAATATCTATTTAAGAATTTTAACTCTTAAATGTTAATCTATAAAGATGGATATGAATGAGCGTGGATGACTAAAGACCTGCCTCACGACGTCTGGCCGTCTGCTCGGCGCGGACCTCACACGGCTATTGTTCAATGGAGTATTAGATTACGTCTTTCGCATACAATCTGCTAATTTTGAAAAAGCAATCTTTATGTTTGTTTAATGTACATAATATTAAATCAAATTGGAAAACGAACGGACGGACGAATGAGTGATGAAAGAATAGCAAGTGAGCTGTAAGAGAGGTAGGGGGAGACCTCGGTTGACCTTTGAAAACACATTATCAAAGATATTGGAGGAAGGTCAAGGAAAAAGCATGAGTATCCCCCGGAGGGAGCATGTATGAAGACGTTGATGACAGCGGACGAGGCGAAAGAGGTATATAGAGACCGTAGCGTTTGGCATAATATTAGTATATATTTTAAGAGCTATTAATCTTATTGTAAGAGTTTATCTTTACATATATCAAAAGGGGACATCGCAATAATTGTACTTGAACTTGTGACCCTCGTATTATCTTCGAAACATGTATAAATAACTGGTACTACTGATACTGATGCTCCTCCAATGTATGTATGCATATATAAGAATGTTTCATTCCTAAGAATATGATATTCCTGACTTCATTGCACCTATAATTAGAGCAAATAAAGTATTTAAATGAATTAGCATTTCAAATCTATATACGGTTTAAGCCTCGTCGAGTGAAATCGTAAAAACCGTCTCACTTCGAACAGATAGCGACTTTATCATATATATAACTGTTAGAAGTAAGTAAGTTCATAAACGTTAAAAGTGAATCTTTGTTTTTTTTTATGATATTATTATAATTTTCAGAGTTAATTCACACGACAGTCGAGCGTCCCGTGTGAGAGCGAATTATAATAAAATATTTTTGGGCATGTGTGTTTAACTTTCCTTAATAATGTTACGTAAAATATTATGATGAACACGTTAATTGTCTGCTTAACAACTTGAATCTCTTTTTAAAATGACTTTATATTACATTTTTTTTTATTAAGGAGACATCTTATTATTTTTTTTAAATAATTTTAAAGTAACAAATTAGAGAAATATTATTTAAGCAATAAATAATTGTATAAAAAAATAATTTAATAGTATATGGGAAGTCAAATTTAATATTAGTGCATAATGACAGAAATACAAATTATACCAACTATAGTAAACTTAAAACAAGTAACTTAATTAACTTAACATATATATTTTATATTAATTATTAACTATTATTATTTAATAACAAACAAAAAAATATATAAAGTACAAAACTTCATTGCAGTTTTGTCGCAGCATGGCGGGCATTACAACGTTGCTCTAGCAACGCTCAACTTAGCGCCAGACGCAGAGTGTCGACCGACGATCCCATAACAATCATATTCATATAGCACGCGGCGGCCGCGCGGTACAGACGTTGGATGTGGTAAGCGCGAGAAATAACCAGACGTTAATAAACTGCATTCGTGATAGCAACGCATTGTAAACACGGACGATTTTTAGTTTCAAATTAATAAGTGAGTGAGAGTTCTGTGACGTTGTAAGCCGTGTGAAACTACAGCTATGTGGGGAAATAACTAATTTTAATGTTTTTCGGTAAGTATCTACCTTATTTAAAAACCGTGAAAAAATCTTTTCTTCTATCACCCTGTATTGTTTGTTTTAAATATATTTAGTCGTTATATCATTCCTTACAAAAAACCTGGCGATATATTCCTTCATTTTTAATTTTCTTTTCATTATCTGTTGTCAAACGGAACCCAATACCGTACTTTAATCATATACTCGTATAAATACTTTATACATAAATATTAGACAAATAAGAATTGAATTCGTTACCATCATTTACAATCAGACAGACATATTCAAACTATGCCACGACGGCTTTGAATCAATAATGTTTTGATGCGATCTTCTGACGCTTATCACAATATACGCTGCGTTTCTACCCTTTATATTTTCTATGTTTTTACAACACCGATAACACCAATATCATTAAATATTTGCGAAAATTCCGCTGTTTACCATATAATATAAATATTTTAATCTAAATTAAACGACATATTGCCTATATTACCGAATTTTAGTTTTTTAGCACGTTTAATTGTTTTGTTTTAAATATTTTCTCTAAAAAGTTTTTTAAATTAACTTTAAATTAAATTAATTTATAATTTTTTTTTATAAAGTATGGTAGTTCTTATCAATTGCGTTATGTAAAATATGAAATTGTGTGTACAAAATTTATTACAAGTTGAATTGTTACAAATGTTATGTAGATAATACCTACTGAAATTTGTCCTCTTTAAAACTGTTTTAACCAATATCTGTGATCTGTATTAAAGTTGTAGTGTTTAAATATTCTATATTTTTTTTTATAATTGTATTGGGATTATTGTTGCGAATTAGGGAGCAAACCTGTGAAAGTGAGATTCTCTTCTCCATGGTTGTGGGTTCGATTCTCGTTTGGGGTAATGAAATATTTAATATAAGTATATATTTATGTCTTCGTTCTGATATCGAGGCAAATCACAGCGTTGAGTTTCGCCAGTCACCACGCAATGTCTCTAGGATCCTAACACTAGGTTCCTAAGATATCTTAGTTTTTAGCTCTCTGTATGCTATGTGCGTGATACAGGTAAAAATAAGATAAATTTGAATCCAGAAACATGTTTCGGCACATGGTCACGGAATCCAGCACCTTTTCTCTAACCTGATAGATGATTTTTTACTATTTTTAAATTTTTTATTACCTTAGATTTTTTTAATACAACTTCACTCTGTTCCCGTACGAAGGCGGGAAGGCGGAGGGAACCTAGTATTAAGACACTCCGTTGCCCATTTTCCGCCGATTTCTTTTGGAAGTGCTTAACCGGCGTTCTACTTATAGTATTTTTTTGTAAAGTAAGCAGCGTACGTGAATAATTACGTTTAGAAATTAGAATAATATCTTTATTTTCTTTTATATTACCTAATAGCTCTTTGAATTAAGAAAGTCAGATATGAATTATATAAACACCTCGTAACCCTTTTTCCAAGTTAAATACACTATGTTTTTTTCCACTCTAGTTTTTTTTTATATAATAAACAATATCTTAAAAGTACAAGAATTTAATAAACAGGTAATTTTACTAATTTTTATTGTTCTTTTTCTTGGAATATGACAGTCGATTGTAGTACTATGCATTGTTGCTTAATTACCTGTACTCTGTGCTCAGGTATAGAAATAAAATATAAAGCTTCATTATAATCTAAAATGAGTATTATTTATGAGTTATAGTTATGAGTGTAAAAGTGAAATAAACATTTTGTCACGGGGAAATACTATATTGACTTTTTTAATGCATCAGATATGTTTTACCAAGAAACAACTAAGTCAAATACGGCTCTTTAAGTTCTCAAAAATACCCTCGTCTTTGATCTAGTATCATTCTAGTATCAAGGCAAATTATTTAAGGCTTTATTGTGTATTAGGAGAATGACAATAGTAACAGATCTCCCCATTTTCATTTTTTTTGGTTCATAACGTTTACGTCCTATATTGATATAATAATGCATTGTAAATATTGAAGTATTTCTGTGATAATTCCTTCGTTCTAATATAAAATATAACAAGGAAAAATATATACCGACGTAACTAGCATCTCTTTGGGCTTCGCTAGAATGTTCAGAAACTATGAGAATGACAAATAACACTTTTGTGCATCTATATCTTTCCTCTCCAAACTTCCATGTCAAAAAACCAAAATGCTGCAAGAGATGAGATAAACAAGATGCGTAAAGACGCGAAGGTAAAAAAACATACTTACTTTTAATTAAAGGCCAAACTCTTTACAATCAATTTCATACCGTCGTTACAATTTAAAAGGAAATTATAAACCAATTATTTTAAGTAGGAGTAGGTCAAGTGTATAAAATTAATGATAATTGCATAATTTATAAGATACCTACTTTTAACGCTGTCGATGTCGTATCGATTTAATGCACGTTTAATTCATTTTATTTCATTTTGCAGTTCCTTGCCCTAATATGGTTAATTATTTTGAAATGTATTTCGGAATCGCAGCTTTTTACTTTATTTCAGAAGATTTTAAACAAATAAGATATTTAAAGACTTCTATTTTTATATACTTATATATTTTTTTGTGTATGTACATTTCATAAATACATTTATGTCAGGGAGCCAGTCTCGGTACTGGTCTCCATAGTAGAATATAGGATCTAACTCGGACATTAGATATTTTCCTGCGTCACGTTAATTGAAATATTTGTAAGTTTATTTAATTACAGAATAATTTCCCGAGTTTTAGGGACATTGCGTGTTATTGACATCGTTACTCTTTTAAATTATATTAAAACAATGATAAATTCATGAAGAAAACATTAAAACAGTAGATTTTGGTGTATCTAATAATTAAGTACTTTAGAGATAAAAGTACATATCCTGGAAAGGAAGTTAATTATAGAATCGGAAATATAGTAATTTTCTCACGTTACTTTATAAATAAATTGCTAACGAACGACACACGGTTACCGTGATGGTTGTGGGTTCAACTCCCACTCAGGGTAAAATACATTATTTCATTTTAACGCTTTGGTAAGGCAAAACACGCAATGTTTCGGTTTCGGCAGGAAAACGGAGATTTAAGTGTCTCGATACTTGATTCTCTCTGCCTGCGGAAAAAGACGTAAAGCTGAAGAAAAAGAAACTAAAGGAGGTTTATATATCCCAGTTGCCTAGTGTATAGATGTATAGCGTTTTTGCGGCGACCGAATGCCATGCCCTTATGTGGCGAGCGCGAGGCTGGTTGAGGCAAAAACTTTGTAAAATAACCTGTTGGTGTATGAAGTTGAACCCGGAACCTTTAGTTATTCGTTACGTATCGTTATCACAGGCTATGTACACGTGGTGTGTATTGATTTTGACAAGGTGAGACTGTAACGCGACGGTTGTGGGTTCGATCCCCACTCGAGGAAAGTTCTTTTCATTTCTTCGGTCTAGTGTCGAGGCAAAGCGCGGCGTTGAGTTCCGCCACTCAACACGCAGTGCCTCCAGAATTCGGCGGAAACCGCGTGAACCGCGGAACGGAGTGTCTTAATACTAGGTTCCCTCTGCCTACCCTGCTGCGGGATACAGCGTGAAGCTGATTTAAATGATATAAAAAAGTATTAATTACTCGTACGTTTCAATATTTTAACGCCAGTCATTATAATGATACGTCGCTACCAATTTTTCTTATAATTAACGTGTTAAATGATTCGCGCGAAAATTACTCGTGATTTATTTGAGACATACATACATACATGTGCCGTTAAATAGTGCGGGTTTTAAGTAAAAGTAGTTTTTTTCAACATGTTTTTATTAAGATTGACTTAAAACTATGTAATAAACTGAATTTGATGGGCTTGTAGTAATTGTATCATTATAAATCTTGGCAATTATATGTAACTTGGGCGGCGAAACAATAATATGGTACCATCGAGCTGGTCTGAAGATGGAACAGATGGTCTGAACTTAGAACAAAAATAATCTACATAATTTAATTAGCAAGATTGACGTTTGTATTTATTTTATTAGTTAGATATTAAAAAATATAGAAATTGATTGTCAATAGAAACTTATTTAGGTAATTTATGTATATTTATAATTAATCACTTGTAATTTTCATTAAACAGATAAATAGATAAGAAATGATAATTCATCTATTAATGTATTTTTGTGAAATGTGAACACCGCGCTTTATTTACTTTGTTACCAGATCGAAGAAATTAAATGGAGATAAAAAATATTTCATCCGCGTGGGAATCGAACTCATAACCCTCGCCTTTACGGCCGTACTCTTACGCCTCTGCGCCAAGACGGTCTTATTTTATGAAAAAAACATTTCTTTTTATTCCACATCCTGTCATACAGACATATAAACAATATTAAGTGAAAGTGAGTAAGACTCGCCGTGGTCCAGTGTCTAACATTTGAATTTTAATATTAGCGAATATTAACAAAGCTATTAAAGTTTTCACTCGAAAATAAATTAGTATAATTATATTGACAAAACAAATATTTTTGTGTTCTCGCAAAGAGAGTGGTCGTGATGGCGCCAGTCTGCGACACTAATTTTATTTATTAAATAACTATAATATGTTATAATGTTATTTAACATTTTTAATAATATATTGATTGAGGTCAGTCGTGGGCCACGACTCGTGGCTCAGTGACACAAGCGTGTTACTGTAAACGCGACAGGTTGTGAGTTCGATTCCCACTCGAGGAAATGAAATATTTCATATTTACGTCTTCGCTCTGGTGTCGAGGCAAACAGCGCGGCGTTGAGTTCCGCCACCCAACACGCGGAGCGGAGTGTGTTAACACTAGGCTCCCTCTGCCTACCTGCTACACATGGGATACAGCTTGAAGCTGAAAAAAAATCCTAATTAAGACCAGGCAACGGCGTGCAATTTGTGACACTTGGGTGCCACCATTCAATACGTAATGCTTTCCACCATAAAGTCAAGAACGGAGTGATTTAACATTATGTTTTCTCTACCTATCTCACGTAATAGGCAAAAAGATAAAAAAAATGTACCTAGGTTATACAAATTAGTCTGCATTCAGTATTCAGACGTACGCTGTAGATTACGATGACGGCGCCCCATTCTCATTCACAGAGAGGACTTTGACCCTTGCTCCTTTACTGTTTCACGATTGTATTGTTTTGTTCTTTACTACTTGAAGTACAGTTTATTTTTTTATTTACTTATCATATAATTCAAAAGCTTGGTGCCTACGCTTTTTATGTTGATAGGTACCGTACCACACAAAATTCTTAGGGTACCGTAGGGTCAATAAATAATTTGACTTTATTATCTTAGAGCATTCTTATGAACGAAAGAGATACGCAGAGACCATAGAGTATTCTCTAGCTACCTCGCTAAGTACATAAAAATAGGTTAGGCTAATAATGAAAAAATAGGATTTTTAGCGATGAGTAATTAAGTACTAAACCAATTTCAGGATGATTGACAACAGACAATAAGGTAAAATTAAAGGCAGGTACAGAACCTTTTGTTCATCTATGTCACAGTACCCCACTATTAAGCAATTTTTTAAAGCTCTTTAAGGAAATTGACGTAAGTATCTAATATATTTTATACCCTCGGGAGAGTAATTCCATTAGACTGTCCCTCATGAATATGCTGTTCGTTTGAATTTTTTACAGTCATGTAAAAGTAATTTAAAAAGACATGAAGTTTTCTACGTAATGGTTACCTAACATACAAAATAACGAATATATAATATTTATATTTCTCTTTTCTCTATGGTTTTTCATTCGTGTTTCATTTGGATTATATTTAAATTGTCTGTATTTTCTTGGTCAATCAAGTAAAGTATAGCAATCTTACGAATAAACGAGCATTTGATTAATAAACAAAAAAAGCTTTCCAGATTTGTACAGAACCTGTAGACTGTGGATCCAACTAGCTCGTGCAATACGTAATGGTGATCGGATATGATGATTGTAGCGCCGTCATTCATGTTCAATGTTACAGCGACCTTGTAACGTGGGAAAATGATGTTATGATTTGTGTGTTACTTATGTAATGGAGTATTATATATTTATGTTTTGTTAGCTTTTATCTTATACAGCTTATATAATTAAATTGTTTGGTTTAATGAATTAGTAGTATTTATTTGGATGTAGTTAGGTTTAAATTCATATTCCTTACTGTAATTGATAAAAAATTAACTAAAGCTGTTACTAAACTAAGTTGTGGTTTTGATTTCAATTTGGGGGGAATTAATTAATTTCATTTCCTCAATCGCAATGTCTCAAGAAATGGGCGAGAAGTGGGGAAGGGAGTGTCTTCAAACTAGGTTCCCTCAGCGTACTCTGCTATCAGCATACTTCAAATACTATAAATCTAAATTATACCATTACATAAAGGCACAATAAACAAACCACACTTTTTTAATATAAGGTAACATTTTCATAAACAGATTTCTTCTATTAATAGACAAGATTGCACGTTCAGGGTACCTATAAAAGCTTATATCGGATCTTTAGTTCGTGTAATCAATTAATGCAGCGCGCGTCTGCCGGCGGATATCATTATTACCGGCGGTTCCGCGCCACCTGTCTCCCATTGACACTTCGAATTGTCCACAAAAAATACATAACCCATACCTACACTTCTGTTACGAACGTTACGTAACTTTGTACTTACGAGTATATTGATAACCAGTTTTGGTTTCAGTAAAATTATATGTTTTTTGTGATTCAAAGTTTATATGTTTATACGTACTACTAGTTACATAGCTAGTTACATGCGTGGACTTTAAGAAATAAAATGGAAAATTCTGTTCTTGAGAAATCCTCTTTTAATGCTTCCCTAACCCACAATTTCAACGTTCTATGTTTCAGTAGTCTGTTCATTGTCTATCAGTCATTCTATAACGAAATAGTTTTCAATATATTTCTTATAAAAATCGCATATCAGTTTGTCAGTAGATATTCAATTATTAAGGGACCTTGAATTTAATCGTTTGCAAATGAAATTGGTAAATTTAAAAATTTGTTGTGTCATATGCATTTATTAGAACAATTAGGTTTACTTGTTTTTAAAATAATCATTTTTTATATACAAAGGTTCATTACTAACATACTTAACGATATATGTTTAGATAATATTTTTTAAGTAAATAAAAAGGGACACACCGGGGTTTACAATAACTAAAAGTGAAAGTGGAAAGCTAAGTGTTCTAAGATTGGTTTCATGATACAACTGATTTATTGCGGTTGCGCGGAGTCGGTTCGCCACCGTAGCCGCGTGGTCTTTTCCTGGCGTTTCTGAGAACAGCTTTGAAAAACTTGTGTGAGCATTGTCCCACATATCATTTAGGTCACTACACTTCCGTCCGTCACTCATGTCATTTAACTCGGAAAATCATCGCTGGAAAATATTATCGAATTGTTGTGACTAAGAAAAATATAGATAGATGGGCTTTTTTTGAATATTGTCGGGATCTCATTCGGGCATTTAATTTATTTCTATAATCTATGCATCAAGGTTATAAACATTAAATAAGCATTATGTAAATAGTAAGTTTTACTTGTGACTTCGCCCTCGTGGTAACCGATTGATAATTTTACCAAATTTAACTTTGATTCTAAGAGGTGGGGGTTCAAATCTTGCTATGATATATTTTTATACTGAATTTTCAATATAATAATGTTTCTAGGCGTGCGAAGAACCCTTGGAATATTGTAATATGAAGCTTTTCAAGACACATTTCAATAGTTTTATTCTAATTAACTCTACGGTACCGACTATTTCTACTTATTTTAACTAAAACATAAACTCGAGTGCCCTTGAATACAGTCCTTCGATCCGGTTTACACGTATGTAGCATTCCTTGTATAATAATCCTTAAATGTACCAGCATGAAGTAACAAGCCTACTTGTGCCTCTAGACCCCATGTTAATCTTTTTGTTTTATTCCTTGAAAATTTGTATGTTATTCTACTACTAGTTATTCTATTTTAATTTGAACGAAGCTAAAATAAGTTGAGCGTTTAAAGCAAAGCCTTTAAGCACGTGTATAGTATATTTGTATGAATACCATAATTATGAACACATTTATTAACGAAAGAATAAATTTAGAAGTTTTAAGTTATTCCCTCTATGAAATGAAATTTTAAGCTCATTAACTTTGTATACGTTGAAATGACGCTGTTCTCTATAATTTTGTTGGAAAATATTGTGGAGTACTGTATTGCTTTTCGTTTTTATTCTTTTGTAGCTTCGCGTTGGATCCCGCATATAGCTAGGTAGCTAAAGGAAGGAAGGAGGGAACCTAGTGTTTAGCACCGCCAATTTTTGAAACATTGCGTATTGAGTAGCGGAACTTAACGTCACGCTTAGAATTAAAAATCAATCTCAAAAATTAAGCCATACGCTTTATGCACATCATGCAAGCTGAGAGAAACTTTTTGTTATATACAACTTTCCACACTTCCTCTAACTTTACAGTAAAATAAAGATTTTCAATATAACTTGCTGTCGTATGTCGAGTCTTCGCACAAATTTCGGCCAAGGAGTTCCAGTGGCGGTTTACATCTTTAAAAAGCAACCTTCTTTAAGCGTAAAGCGAAATAAATACACTTCGAAGTTTTATTTACATTTTATCAATTTTTGTTTCTTTGTTGGATATTTCAAGAGAGTTTACGTTATAGGTGAAGCATGTCTTTATACCACACGCGTACTTATTATAAATAGCTGTAAACAAAGAAAAAAAAGTATTTTTATCTACTTGAACCTAGGTTATCGGTAAGGGCCCGGCGCTTGACTCAAACAGGTCTTCAATAAAAACTTTGAAAGATAAGCTCACTTAACTGTAAGTTATGGTTTTGTTTTAAATTCCTTATCGTTTAGTGATTTGTCTCAACAATACTCATAATTTTGTAGAGAGGTATTTGGTTGTCTATTGTTTTGTTTGTAGTTTAAGAGGCTTTTGTTTTCCGGCTATTGTAGCTTATACTTATTGAAAATATTGTAGTCAAGAAATATCAGTGTTAATGTTTTTTTTAAAAGCAGATTTGTTTTTGTAGGCAGAGGGAACCTAATGATAAGACCCTCCGTTCCCCTTTCTACTGCTTGATGTTTTTGACTAGTTTTATCTGATTCTTTACAGTTTAAGCTAAGGGCAGTGTTAAAATTAAAATAGTGTTTCATTTAGTATATAAGAAACGAAATGAACTTCCGTCGGACGCGCACGAAAGTGTCTTTAATAGTTTAGATCATTATACTGAAGTGAGGATGCAACTTGTCACACCGTACCATATAAATAGACAAGTGGATAGAAAGCTCTTTAAAATATTTGAGTTAAGTATAATAAAAATAATTAAAACAAGTTTTTGACTTGTTACTATCGTGGAGTAGTTAGTATATAGGTACCTGCCTTAACTGTGTAGGTTGTACATTCGATTCCATTTAGAGCAATTATTTATAACTCAACTACTATTTGCGATACCTATACAGTATGAAATTTAAAAAAATATATTTACTGTGTGATTTTTATAAAATTAAAGTGGTTTTTTTTTCAGTTTTTATTTTTTTTAAATACAAGTAACATACAATAGTTTGAAGTAAATTTTATGTATATTATATAGCTCATGAGGTCTGTAGGACGTTTAGACGCAACCGCAACATCCGCGTAATGTATATTGTTTGTTCCCATTCGAGTTGACACCGCGGTGTGTATCTCCTTGGCAATATCCCTGTTAGAGCCAAAATCACACTTTACCTATGTTGATATTTGCCCGATTCAGATTTGAACCTAGAACTAACGGGTACAATTAGTTACGTCCTAACTAAGTCAACAATGTACGGAAGTTATTAATTAAATGATACCAGTAAAAATTACGGCGTCGTAGCGCTGATTATAAGTACGGCATTTGTGGATTCGATTTCCACTCGGAAAAAGCGCAGCATAGAGATCCGCCACTTAACACGCAATGCATAGAAAATGGGGTGGAAGTGGGTGTGTGAAACAGTGTCTTAACATTATATTCCCTTCTTGCCGTATAGGGGATACAGCGTAAAATCAAAAACACGTTAAACAATGTTTTTATATAAGTATATACAATCCATATTTTTATTAAAATATTACACCACACTGATGTACTGCAAAAACGGCTAGAAACCTTTTACTTTCATTTAATTATGTCGCTAGAAATAGAATACCGTAAAAAGCTAAGCAACAAGAACTGAATTGATTAATAATAAAATATTAAATAATACTTATATGAATAATTAATATGATATAAGTACTATATTATTAATCAATTATAACGTAGCCGCAAAATGTTCATTTATTACCATTTCCTGGTAACAAGACAAAGTGCGGCGATGAGTTGCGCCACTTGCAACGAGAGTGGGATATGGAGTGTGTTAATACTAGTGACTGGTTTTTATCTTCCTGGCCTGCTGTAGATAAGGCGTAAAGCTAAAAATAATAATGTGAAAGTTTGTGTTAATATTTATGTCAATCAATTTAATTATTTCTGGAATTCATGCAGAACAGTGGAAAACTAAAAATAATTCAATTCAGATATTTTCTTTAAAAAAAAAATAGCCTAAAATTTTGTAACCTGATAAAAATTATGAAGTACCTACCTTCTTCATCACGTAAGCTTCACGACGTCGTCACTTAAAGCCTACGCATGCTCGACGCCCACTCCCCTATTGTCTCCCTGTACAAAGAAAAATCACATAGAACCAAATAGCTCTTCTCAGCAACATTATAAAGAATATTTTCATTTAAATAATAAAGACAAAGCTTGGACCTATTTGGTGTGCGATCAATGGCGTATCCAAATAGTTTATTGTCTAATTTCGAAATACAATGTATTCTTACGTGTAATGTAAGTGATAGCGGCCATTCGGTATTCGCATGAAACGCGACCTGTTGAGCAACCTATCAACACGCTCGTATCAATGACACACGCTGAAATTTAGAAATTTTTAATGGACACCGAGTAATTGGATACAATGCACACATTTCGATATTATTTTCCCACACATTATTGCTTAAACGTGACAAAACAGTGTTATTTTTTTTTTGTTAAATACTAGTGTTATGCTCGCGGTTTCGCTTGCGTGGTGTTCTCGCTTATTTCATGAGATACATCGTTGGGGAAACGATTTTTTAATATTATGTATACAATGTCATACTTTACGTGAATGAAAAAATAAATTATTTCTTTTATATGTAAAGTTTATAATATTCTTCATAGCTTCACACTTGAGAATTATTGGGCCTCAACGATGTCCTGTAAACTATAAGATATTTTCAAAGAAATAATTAATGTTGATCTCTATACTTCTGAATGGGTCTTTGATAATATCCCGAAGCAAGGTGAATCAGGACCACAGTACGTGGCAGTTACGTGGTAAAAACAAAGTGCATTTACAGATTACCATTTATTTATTTATGTCATTGCGATTTAACATTGCCTTAATCAGTGGATATTTGTTACAATTAGATTAAAAGATTTAGATCATTTGCATAGAGGCCGTCGTTGGCTAGCGTTGTAGCGGCAGTGTCTGTCTGCATATCCCTTCCTCTCTCTGATAACAAGACAATGTGCAGCGTTGAGTTTCGCTATTCAACACGTAATTTCTCGGAAATTGGTCAACGGAATGTCTTAACCATAAATGTCCTCTGCCTACCACCCTGCTATATGTGGATATTAAAGCTAAAGCTGCCTGGATTGTTGTAGATTGAATTTCACGCAATAAATTTTAATCGATATTTGTTAATTTACCTAAATAATAATATAAAGTCTGTCTGTATTAGGAATGTCGTTTTTCAAATTTTTTAGTAGGACAGTACCATTTATAATACTTTCTTTACAATTAAAAGTGAAAGATAACATGAATAAGTATAATATCTATAATGAATGATATTTCAACCGGTCTATAATACTTAAAACTTATAAATATTAATTGAGAAAATTGTATGTATCTATTACTCATTATTTTTATTATTTAAAAATTAAAAAATATCTTACAATTAACCTCAGAAAGCAGTGCAGCGCCGCGGGAGCAATGCCCCTACAAATGCAGTCAGTAAACACCTCGTAATGAGTGCGCGTACTGTACTGTACCACCATCTATTTACACGTAGCATCTATCTATCAGCTGTCTGCAGGTATAAAAACTATAAGTGGATTTCATTATTTTAATCAACTTTCTTGTAGCTTGCCTGGTCTTGTCTGTTGGACCAGTGGATTAGTGGAGGACTGGTTGTATCAGTGATCATGGGTTTGATTCCTTCCGATTTATAATATTTTTTTGTGCATTTTACTGTTATATATAACTAAAAAAGATGTAGATATTTACGATACTTATTTATGTTATCTTTAAAATTTTAATTAATAAATAGATTTGTCATCGAGTCATTAGAGTTGAGGTCGTAGTGGCGTATTGGTATAGGGTTAGACTGTAAATATAATGGTTGTGTGTTCGAAACTCGGAAAAATACTTTATACACATGTATTTGGGGGTCATGCGGCAAGGTGATTTCTTAGAAAAAATAATGACATAATACATTCATAATATTTATTTAAATACTTCAACATTTTTATTAATTTCTAGTCTATTTTTTAATAACTTAAATTATTATTATAAAAATTAAAACTCATCACTGTCTGTACGTGGAAGATATATGGCAAAATCTATTATTGGGGGTATTTATTATTGGAAGAGAACCGAAAACAATTTGTGTTTGTCTGGGCGCTAATCTCAGAAATGACTTAACTGATTTCGATGCAATTTTCACTATTCCATCGGTTCATAAATAAAAAAGTCATATCAATATAAAGAATTGTATCCTACAATATTGCTACAACAAGAGTTTATAATTTAATTGGCTGAAACTTTAGCTATCAATGTATGGATATTGTATTTAGAATAAAAAAATTAGATCACGAAAATAATTCCGATGAAAAAATAAATAATTGTGTATAAGTGGGTGAAGCTGCAAGCGGGTCGCTAGTAAATAATAAATTGAAAACTTTATTTACTCATATTTTTTTTTTATTCATAGTCGTGTTCCATATTAAGGATTACTTACCTATTAACTTAAGGATTACTTACTTAATTAATAATATAAGTATCTATACAAAGAATTATTAATTATTTTTAATATAATATGGGTGGGTAAGGAAGGATACTAGTTGGACGGGTTGGGCATGCGCGTGCGCAACGACCGGTTAGCCACAGGGTCGCGCACCGTGAAATCAATGACAATGCTTTATTTTATTGATATCGATATTGTTTAATATTCATAAATATGCCATATATAAATTGATAGCAATTTTACATATTATTATAACACGGACATTGGACAGATATTCTAAATTTCAACTTTTAGTAGGTTTCAACTTTTAGTAGGTAAATTATATCTCGATCTTAGTTTTTGGCGATATTTGTAGGTTTTTACAAATATTCAACAATTTCACTGTAAATAAATCACATTGTATTCTTATCGTATGCTTACAATGACATGACAACCCTATTTCATAAAATTTGGCAAAGATTTCATATCTAACTGTAAAAGACCGTTATATTTCAGCATTTTGAGTATTATAGCGCGATATGCAAACTTAATGGATTTTATATATTACATGCAATGGAACTCCTACACATAATCGTATAAATATTGAATATATGACGTACATTTAATATTTAAATAATATATTTAAGTTTAAATTTTTTTTATATATAATATTTTAGCTTCATGCTGTATCCCGCACATAGCAGGGTAAGCCCAGAGAACCTGGTGCTAAGACACTCCGTTCCCATTTATATATTCCGTAAACACTTTCTGCTGAATTCTAGAGGCATAGCGTGTTGAGTGGCGGAACTCAACGCCGCGCTTTGCCTCGGTATCAGAGCGAGGAAACGAATAAACTAAATATTTCATTTCCTCGAGTGGGAATCGAACCCACAGCCTGCCGTGTTTACAGTCGCACATTTGTCACGCGCCGCTGCGCCGCGACTCACAATTGAGTAGGAAAATTAAATATGTATGTCAATTAACATATTATTGATATAAACTGACTCTTTAATTTCCTTTTGTTCATTATGTTTTATAAGTCCTACTTATTGTAAGAAAAGACATACCAAATGTTTATTTTTTTAATTAACCGTTTAATAGTTAACGCTATACCAGCATTATAAGAAGCTTATAATAAATGGTACTCATGTGTCTCTAATTTCTACTTTAATTTATAACCTTAGGGTTAAATCGATAACGTCATTAAAAAGTTTTCAATCAATATTCAACTTTAAAAAACCTGCTAACTTTCTAGCAAATATTCAATACAAAATTTTATTTCCAACCGATACTTTCTTAACTTTGAATGAAATATCAAACAATATTTATTTTTCCAATAAGTGAGTCGCAATGCGGAGACGGACGTGGAACAAATATTGATATTTTCGTCTTCACTTCCTGCACCCGTGCGGCGTAGCGAGAGCGCGGTGACCAGGGGAGGATTGACAGGTTTACTAAAATAGAACGATGAAATACAGTAGTAAGGTATATACCACATTATATTATAATTACTTATAGATTATTTTTATTGAGAAGGACAAAATAAAATTGGCAAGGTATCGCTTAACTGGTCGTTGATATATATTTTTAATTGGTATCAATAAACATAGGTATGTTTTACCAATTGAACAGGGAAAGAATTTACTTAACGATTCTAATAAACATTAATATACCTTATCCTATAAATTAAACGGAAAGAAATCTGTGAAGGTTTTACATTGAGTGATGAAATTGGTCCAACTAACCCCTCTTAAGATTCGGCACGTGCACTTTAAAGGTGTAGTATATTTCTTTATATTTATAAGAGTCCTTTAGTACCCTCAGGAAACCCGCATCCCACTTATATTATGTACTTACAAGTCTAAATGTTAATTACCTATTGTTCAGTCACGATCGCTTCCATGACACGCTGACTGAGTTATACGATTTAACTGACTTACATTCTTGTATAGTACTTTATCGATACTTATTTTACTCATAATGTACGAAAACCGTTAAAAAATGTTAAACTAAAAGAGTTTTAAATATTTGAACTCCAAGAATTTCAAATAAGTAAATAATTATTTAAAAAAAGCGACATTTTTATTCGATTATGCATCTGCATAAATATAAAATAATTTATATAGACTTCTGAAAACGCAATTGAATTTGCGTGAGAGAAGCGAAAAAAAAGGGTTAAGACCAACACGAGTAAAACAAACAATATAACACAATAATTGCGTCTTACGTTACATGCGTACGTACTTGTGCAACTACAGGGTTATTGAATTCACCCCTCGCACTGAGCTTTAGGCGCGAGTGGAGTGCTTTGAATGTTTCACATTGTGCAGTCAAGCCGGCGGAGAGAGAGCGATGGGGACTCGCCTTGCCATACCTAGCCTCGCCCTACGTATACTGCAAGACTATTGTTTTTATGTCTTTGATGTTTAAAAAATTATATTATTAAAAAGTTTAAGCCTTGTTTGGAAGCAATTGTGGCGCAGTAGTTGTCAACGTATAAAGGACTGTAGTGAATTCGATTCTTTCTCGAGGAAATGATTGTATTAAATATACCTACCTATTGTGTTTATTCACAACAATGTTAAAACAATGTGCGAAGCTGGATTCGCTGAACACGCAAGGCTAAAATGTTACTATAAAGTATATATAATGTTGCAAGGTGATGGAATTTTATTACTAAAATATTTAATTGAATATACGAGGTTTAGTCCCAAAACCTTTTATAGGAGTAACTGTTATAGCATAAATATTATTCGTAGTGATCTTAATCTATGTTTAATCCATAATACACCTCCCTTATCAAGTTAAATTAATCTCTAATGTATTTATTTGTACAGATTGTATTGTACGTATGTCCATTAATGGTTTCTTTACTCTATAAATAATTGGTATGTAGTTAAGTAAGTAGTTAAACTAGAGCAACAAGTGCTTTCAATGAATGGATAAATGCACCTATAAAAAATACAAAAATTATATTTCTTTGGTCGTTTCTTTGCTTTATCACACATTATCAGCATTTCTGTACACCACAATTAAGAGTAAATTACATCCGTCGCTTATTCAGTATAACAATATTCTTCATACAGTATATATACTAACAGATGTGTAGTAAATTGTAATGTTGTGTATGTTATAATTTAATGAAAAAATATACTAAATTTAAATTTATCATGTAATTTAGTAAATATTTTATTTTTGTTAAAGTTTAATGATATTTTTAGAAGAAAATCGAAAATCGTTTTCATTTTGTCTAGTTCGTAATATGTTTCGTATGTAAAATGATGACGAAATGTAAAAAAATATGTTTAGCACAAGTGTTCTCAATGTTTTTCACTTGAAGGTTGACGCACGAGACATCAGGCTCAATATTTATGGAGAAATAAATTGCTTTTTGTTACATTGATATTTATTTTAACATGTGTCAAGAGCGAACTTAGCACTTGTGTAAACAGAAAATATTTGTCCTTTATTAATGATTACTTCTCAAGGTATGGAAAATCTTGAAATGACCTTTAAAACTAACGTCAATCGAGGACTGTTTCGTTCAAGAGAAGAAAATAAAATAAATATATATACTAAGAATAAAGAGAAGTTATTACTAAGTTCGCTATTTACAATAAACGTTATTCTTGAAAATAATTTAGTGATATAATGCGCGTATAATTCTTAAATTTATTCACATCATTTTATATTTTAAATCCCGCATGACGGGATTTTTATCTTATAAATTTATTATTATAAAGAACCTAGTGTCAAGACACTCCGTTCTCCACTCCAATCTGAGAAGTTAATATGATATAATATAGCCTTGATAAATAAACTATCCGACACAAAAATATTTTGCCATTTTTCGTTGATTACCGCGTCCAAACCATTAGTAAAAAACTATAGATAACAAAACACAAAAATTTTACGTTTAGTTCAATTTTTATAATTTAAAAGACTACTTAAATAATAATATAAAACAAAGCACAGTATTACTACAATTAACTTCTAGGTACAGCTCTGGATTTCCTGCAATTGATTCACAAGTAATTAGAATAACTGGTTTAAAGTTTTGCGGATATCGTCAATTCGATTCAATTACGCCGCATTATGCTATATACGAGTATACCTGGTTCTTATCTAACTGAAAGGAATAATTTACGTTTCTACTGTCGAAGTTCAGAAAAGAATAATTGATTGAATGATGTTTGCTGTTATTTTCGTTTTTTTTTCTAATTTTTCTCTCCATATTATAGTTAGAAGTAAGTTAGTGTTAAGTTATTGATAGATAAAGATAAAATTAGCAATATTGACGACTTACTATGTGATTATAATGAGTTAATTATCTAGAAAAGTGTTTACTGTCCAAAATGTTAATGAATTTTGTCTTAAAAATGAGCGAAAAAAAATGCAATCTATTATCATTTAAAAATCTCGTCACTTAGTAGGTATAGTACTCGTATAGCAGAAGAGAAGAACTCTAAGTATGGTCCATTAAAACTTATTCTTAGTAGCTTTGATGCTTTAATGTTTTGACGCAAAACAAACTTTCTTGAAACGTTTACTTGACTTGTTAATTTAAAAGAAATTAAGGACCGTACATTGCCTTGAAGGATGTGTTCTTGCCACTTTCTTTAGATATTTCAAGACAAGGCAAGGCGTGGGCTTCCGCCACTCAACACGCAATGTTGTGTTACTACTACCTCTTCCTACCGTGCTGTATGCGGTATACAAAAAAGTACAAATATGAACCTATAATCTACAACTCGATCGTTACATCTAACCAGCCCACAAACAACATACGGTCATATTCAATTACACAACACGCTTGAAAAGCTAGAGTGCTTGAAAAGCTTCATAAACAAACTTCCTTTTGAGGTTAATTTTAAGTGCCTCATGGATAAACGGGAAGTTTGGCGCGTAAAAGTCGTAGTTATCAATCATCTCGCTAGATGGAAGCAGATCAAAGATCAAAAGCTTTTTATTTGCGGTCGGCTGGATATTCGTCTCGTGGAGCGACGAGCTTCGTGAAATTAGCTCTTGGGAGGTCTGCGGTCGTGATATGTTAAAATTTTCCTTCAGGAAGCTTATTTTTCTCTATATTAATTGGCACTTTGTCTATTTTTTGGTCATTAATGGATAGTAACTTTTTTTTTATGTGTCTAAAGAGCAAACTTTAACGTATCTTTTTCCATCTGTCTGACTTTAAGAAATGATTCGAGAGAACGTTCTAATATATTTTCGTTCAGAAATTATAATTTAGTGCATTAAGTTATTTACATAAAATGTAAAAAATTAATGGCAGCGAAGTATTTGGTTGGTATCTATATATGTAAATAAATTGACTTAGCATTCGATTTTCAAATGTGCTTAATCGGATAGGGACATTTTCGAAAATTTATTAAACGGTGATGGTGCAATTTTATCTCCTTATTTATTGCTTTTGCACGAGGTCTCCTCTTAAGCGCATTGCAGATGCGGACAGACGGTAAGGGAAGTCTGGTGGTTTGGGCGGAACACAAATATACATAGACATACATGTGTACATAGGTCTAGTCTAGACAATATCAATATTAAACTAATAAGACAGGAAAGCCAGAAGCTTTTCTATTTTGACGCTAATGCTCAACGTGAGCGAACTTTTTATTAATTATAGAGTGTGAAGTACATTAAAGTGAATGTTAAAGGACATTATTTTTTCTGAAAAAGGTCAGCGTTGAGACCCGCCACTCAACACACAATATTTCGAAAATTGGGCAGAAAGTGGGGAACGGAATGTCTTAACACTATGTTCCCTCTAACTGCTGCTCCTCTAACCCTGCTGTGTCCGTGATACAGCCAAAAACTGTTTTTTTTTTAAATTTTATTAAAAAAACCTTTTGATTGTACCAAAATAATCAATCACCATTTAAAAAAATTAAAAATGTCATAGTTAAAGAAAATACTTAATTATTAATGACTAGCTTCCAAATACCGTCGACAGACAAATTAGAAGCAATTAAGAATAGGAGGTGAATAATGAAATTATCTATCTAAATATTACAAACGCACGTCTAGACGCTATAATAAGATTAAGAATCTTCGCTGGAAGAGGTCTATGAATTCCGTTAGGTAGTAAGTACAGTAAAGGTAGGTACACTAAATTCTATTTTTATTAACTTAAGGACTTATTGCTCTTTTTTAAATACAAGATATATTACATAAATTTATCAGTATGTACATTGAAGTATATTCTGTAATATATTTTATAACCATCTTCCGAACTATAGAACTGAGGTGTAGAGTGGCGGAACTCAACGCCGGCCTTCGCCTCTACACCAGAGTGAAGAAATGAAAATATTAAATATTTTATTTCTTTGAGTGGGAACGAGCCCACAACCTGTCACGTTTTTAGTCACACTTTTGTGCTCGTGCAGCACTACGAGCCACTACGTGGCCTCGTGAAGTAGTACAAAATGGGGAACGGAGTGTCCTAACACTAGCTTCCCTCTGCCTACCATGTTGCTGACTTTTTTAAAATAACCAATTTGCAATAATGTTAACATCTTATTTCTCGTTCAAAACCATTTATTATATCAGCATCTCGAATAGCCGCAATGCGTCAAATAGCTCAGCACCACTAATTCAGGACCAGTGTAGTAAAGTTTAATTAATTGCCTGCATTCTGCAGAGTGCATACTGTACACTGGAACTGCATACACGCGAGAACAGGCAACGGCTTTATAAATAACATGTCAAAGGAACATCCATTATGCATTTAGCAAATTTAATTATCTACCAGTATAAATAAAACTAATTAAATTGATCAAATTATTTTGTCATGAATATTTATTTATTATGTCATAATTAGTTTATGGTTGTCACTTTACGGTTGCCATTGTTTACGTTGGTTATTGAACGGTAAAAATCTGTAATCTATAGTAATATTATAAAACTCAACAGATAGTTTGATTGAACGCCTTAACCTCGGGAACGAATTGGATTGTATATAATAAATTATCGAATCTGTAATTTTCTTAATACGCTCAAAAATAAAGAAACACTTGAGTTTGTTAGAAGTAAAATCTTTGAGCAGGTGATGAACCATGGAACTTGCGGAATGCAAACAAAAATATTATTCATTTATAGACACGTCGCGTCGTCTCGTTCATAAGATTCTGTCGTTCCGTGTCTCCTTTAATAGAAACGTATTTCAGGATAACATTTCATAGAAATCCAATTCCTAATGGCGTTATAATGAGCGTCGGAGGTGAAACGAGCTAAAATAGTAGTCTAAAGATAGTGTTGAAGCCGCGACTGCGGGGGCCGGGACGGAGGACAACCGATGATGGTTTACGATCGCTTGCTACCCATTACCTATATATACTCCTACATGGAGATAAGTGGAGTGATAAATTATGAAATAGTGGCGATATTTTTATTACAAATACGAGCATATGTGTAAACCTGCAAAGTAATTCATTTAGCTTTTATAAAGTTGAAAACGCCTTTAGATTGCTTGGGCAAGTTGGAATCGAAAAAAGAGATATGGTATAGAATATGACTATGCTACGCATTATAGCGTTTCCTGTATCTTATTTACTCTACATGATGAATATGTTTTGTATATTATGTAATGAGAATTTTTTTCTTCGTTTATTGTCAAAGTAACCAATATCAAACTTATTCAAAAAAAGTTAAGAACTTCATGATGATAAAGTATCCTTACAATTTGTTATATTCTTAGATGTTTTTTATTTCTTTATTTAACGTTTCTGGTCTAATAGTGTTGTTGGGTTTCGCAATTTTTGCAACTTTCGGACGATAGTACCTGTAGTGTCATGAACGATATCAAAATAGTAAATTAAAATATTTTATCACTATAAATACTATTACTTGAGCATATTTTTCTTGTAAGTTGCATTTTTTACTTTCAGTGTTGTCTAGTTATATAACATTGTAGATATTTAATTGACTAAATAACGAACGAACAGTGAACGAAGAGTGAAGTTATTTGTAGTCGCATCCCTAGTTTTATTGGCTACGAGAGGTCTCAATTACAGTAACTGCTAGTGATGTGAGTTAGTGCTGACAGATTTGTTTGTGTTGCACCACTGAGCCGTGGTGCAGTAGCATAAAATAGAGAGTATTTTAGTGACCGATGTTTAATGTTTGCGGCTGATTGTGGTTTGCTTATTTTATAAATTGTCAGAAAATAAAATTTTAACACTTTTTATGCTGTGATTTACTTTTTTTTAGCTGCACGTTTTACACACATGTATGGACATAAGGGAACCTCAAGACATTCGGTTCCCCATGCAATATTTGGATTTTTATATTTGATTGCATAACTAACGCCATACTCTAATTAAAAAAGATACTTCAATATAATTTTAACAATTTATAAGTAATATGTAATTAATATAAATAAACATTCAATGAACAGTATTCTATGGACTGAATGGACGGTAAAATACTCTGAATAAGCAACTCATAAGCCTAACGTGAAAGCTCTTAAGTTCGTTAATTAAGACGTTATGAAAATTTTAAATTAGTTCTCACTTGGAATGCGTTCTTAGTTATATTATAAGGTACGTATATGATGACTAGATTTACTTGTCTTTATTAAAGTTCAAATGAAAAAAAAACAGCTTCGCCTTAAGCTTCGCTTCATCCTAAGTTAAGACACTCCATTCCCCACTTCAGTAATTATTGATAAGTTGCGTGTAGAGTAGTGATATTCAACGCCGCGCTTTCATTCGACCAGAGCAAAGAAATGAAAATAAATCATTCCCTCGAGCGGGAATCAACATCCTGACCATCACGAATAAAGTCAAGTAAATTCATTAATACTTCAGTTACAATCTTATCAATCATGATAAATAAGCTCGAACTAACAGTACTCTGTTTCTATTCACCCTGCCGTCCGGTAGATGAATGAGTCATGAGAACAACAAGTTCTCAACTTACTAAAGTTACTGTAGTAAAGTGTCTAGTTCGTCGCAGAGTGAGGCGCCCGGTTACTTAGACGAACTTGAGCGTGGGAACGCTTAGGGAGCTAAGTGGATTATGCTGTGATTTCTTAAATAAATAAAAAGAACACTTTTTTTCTGTATTATTATCTTTTACTTATACTTTTGCGTTTTTGAGTTCAGTATTGTTTCTTGCTATTTTTTATTGTTGTAATCCAGCCGATATACGCCGATATAGATGCCCATATTCTGCAAAAAAAAATCGCATATAATAAAGCTAATAATTAATGTAATTAATCATCATTATTTTTTGTTAACAGTAGTGTTGCGTAAAGTTGCAGTGATCTAGATTAAACTTAAAATTCAGCTATATAGGCATTAGGTATTATCAAATATAAATATGTGCAAAGAACATGAAATACGTTTTAATGAAATGATAGGTAATATAGGTATTCATATTACGCATAAAAAACAGCTACTCTTTAACTAGCTAGTTTTCTTAGAATTATAGTTCTATTCTGTACTTATCGTCTTAAACTATTTACATAGAGGATAGCACTAGGTATAATACCACAAAAGCTGTCGTGGCGCAGGGGCACAAGCTCGCGACCGTAACCGCGAGGGCTGTGGGTTCGATTTCTAGTCGAGGAAATGTCATTTCTTCGCTCTAGTGACGAGTCAAATGTATGGCGCCACGTAATCTACAGATTTCATCGGTAAATGGAGAACGGAGGTGTCTATATGCGCATCGAGTTTCTTGATACTAGGTTACCAGGTTCCCTCTGCCTACTCTGCTGTGCGGGACATGCGTGAAGCTAAAATAAATAAAATAATACTACATATTGAATTGGGATCTTAAAAATTTAATGAAAACAATTTGTACTTAGTGAAATCAGTGCAGATTTGTGTCATCATATGAACTGTTTATCAAGTTATCGTATATGTCGCAGCCATTGATCATTAGCTACCGTAAACACGGCAAATGTGGTGACAGCACAATGCCGCATTTATTTGCTGTTATATAAAAACTTAACTAATTGCCTTTTAATCTTTTGATTTCTCTCATCTAACATGTATTTCTTTAAAAACTATTATATTTACTGTTTACCTTTCTGTCTGGATGCTTTTGCTCTGATCATTTTGTTTCTATGTACCTACTCATATTATTTACTTGTCTTAGAATGCAAATGGTTTATATTTTTATAAATTCCTGTCCTCATTGTAAAGAAAACCAAGAGCTAAGACACTCCGTTCCCCACTTTACGCCTAATTTTCGATAAATCAGAGCGAAAATATAAAAATAATTTAAATATAATAATTCTCTCGAGTAAGGTTCAAACCTGCAACCATTGCACTCCAATCTGATACTGACTTAATGCGCCACGACGGCTTTTTATTTTATATCATCCCGCGGAACGCTCTCAAATATAACCATGTCTAAAATACTTTATTTTAATTTCATTTCCTACACTAGAGGATGCTATAATTTACGATATCCCATAATATATCGTCGCGTCGTAAATATCAATTTATTTAAGGCACTTTCACATGATTCTAAGTGTTATTGATTGTTATGACACTTTATGTTGGCCCCACTGGATTAAATGTTCGATCTTTTGCTGTACTGGAATTAATAAGGATAGTTATTTAGAAAAAACATAAATACAATATATACTAATAATTATTTATTTTTATTTAAAGAAAGGGGTAGCCAGAATCCAAAATATGTCCAAAAAAAACTATATGTAAAAAGTTTATACCATTTTAAATCTGTGGCAACTTCCATCTTGATTGGCTCTTGTAAAAAAATTGTATCTCTAGAAAAAAAAACTAAATTGGAATTAGATAAACATTTAATATTTTAATTAATATATAATTTTATACTTACAGTGGAATTTATTGTATATCATATACATGTTTTATGTATTCTATTTGATTCATTTCTTAATGGTAATTTATTGGTCTAATTGTTTGATCCAACGGTTGGCAGTACGTACTAAAATGTCAGATTGGGGTGACTTGCGCGCTGCAGTGTCTCCCCTCCCGCTCGCGCGCGTATATAGTGGTAAGGGGTGAGAGGGAGGGTTGACCGCGAATTGATTCATACGCTGCGGATGCTGGGTCGATGTTCAACAGTAAGTTGAAGTAATTTCTCATGATTTTTAGCTTTTGACATGTCTGCATTATTTTTTATATATCTTTTAATAGCTTCACTCCGTTTCCACTTTCGCTCCATCCCCATATTTTTAGCCAAATTTTCGAGGGCATGAGAATAATTCTTTCACCCGAGTGGAAAACTCACAACACAGCACCACGACGATGTCATTATTATTTTAGTATTGGATAACTAAATAGGTTGAGGTTTCGTGGCGCAGTGGCACAAGGGTGTGACTGTAACGCGACGGTTGTGTGTTCGATCACCACTCGAGGAAGTGAAATATTTATTTATATTTTATTTCCATTTCTTCGCTCTGGTGTCGAGGCAAAGCGCAGCGTTGAGTTCTGCCACTCAACACGCAATGCCTTCAGAGTCCGGCAGAAAGTGGGGAATGGAGTGTCTTAACTGGGTTTGCTCTGCCTACCTTGCTGTGTGCGGGATACAGCATGAAGCTGCGTTGCTAAGCATTTTGCCTACATTTATATAAGAAAAAAGACATACAGAAACTAAAATATACAATAATCCCAACAACATAAATCAAATCCTCCTCAATAAATAAATTTGTTTGATACAAAATACAAAATTCTAACAGAAATACAGTTTCCCTGAACTTGACCTTCGCTGGTGTGTTATTGCATGGCGCCATCCACTTTCCCGGTGCGCTACTCTCTTAGCCATCTCGTGCCGTAGTACGCGACGCGACGTCGAACTAGCACTTTGCCTTTCTAGCTTTAGAATTACTTATTTCGTTAGTTAAACTATTTTTGTTTAAAGTTATCGTGTATTTATACAGTAGAAGTGCAAATTTTAGTGTTTATTAGTACAAGAATTTATGTTTTTGTTAGTAAATATGTCGAGAAGTCTATTATATTAATATTTTGGGTAGGTGTTATGAAATGATAAGATATTTTTGTAATTTTAATATGATTTATATGTTAATTTATTAATATTATTATTTGTGATTTTTTTATAAGAGTTGCCCTCAACTAATAGGGTGAGGTTAGAAAAGGCTATCAGCCCGGCGTTGTCATGGTAACGAATAGAATGAACGTAAGGGTTGTAATTTAAGTTATAGGTGCCTAACCATAACAAAAAATAAAAATATGAGTAAATCAATTATAAATATTTATAAGTTTAGTTTAAAAAATACTATTTTGTATAAAAATAATTGCGATGTCTAATAGATAATCTTGAAAATAAAAAAAATATTTATTCAAAACAATCCATGATTTATTCACATTTTCTAGATTTCTAACATCAAGTATCTTTGTAATGAGTGCGAAATTACTATAGAGTTTTAACTGTACAAGTTATGAGCACATATAGACGTAGTTGACTATAGGTTTTGATTTAGTTTGTTTCATGTGGACATATAGTTAAGTGGTTCCATTGCCCGAGGATAAATGATGCATAAGGTAAGAAAATACCTTCACTAATTAGATTTTTTATTATTTTTATTTCGATATGTAACCGTGTAGAAATGCGACATTTCTACTAAGACATTGAATATTTCTTTATTTTACAACATCTCCCATATATGACACCCTTGTGACGCAGTGGCACAGTCTGACTTCTGACTGTAAATGCGACAGTTGTGGGTTTGATTCCCTCTCGTTCTTATTGTTATAACAGGGTAGGTAGAGAGAACCTGATATATCAATTTAATTAAAGGGACTTTCACAATTCTATCATTCGTATGTTCCCGACGCACCGCACAGCTTGCTAGACATTGCGTGTTGAGTGACGCACGAGTGCATGGGAACGCCTTTAAAGGAGCGATGGAATGAAAAAATCAAATAATTCATTCCCTAAGTGGGAATAGAAACCACAACCATCGCGCTTACTTACAGTCCCCGCCTTCCCGCAGCGACAGCCTCCACATATTTCGAAAATGAAAATTTTTGAGTGCTTCTTCATAAAAATACTAATATTACAACGTCGTTACTACTCATTCCACGCCAATTACGTTTTGTTTAAAACAATTCAATTATGTTCGGTATACGTCGCTTTACGTAAGGATTTCACTTCAAATATTTGTCGGTTTTCAAGACACCAGGAATTCGTCTTTTTTTATGTTATAATAGTGATTGTGGAAAAGGCCGAGGGAGTTTCATTGTAGGAGGTTAACACGATTAATAGCATGCACATTACTTAAAAAATTTGGCAAAAAAAAGGTTAATAGTATCACTAAGCCTAAACCGCAAAATGAAAAGTAGAGAGATGCACGAAAAAAATACAGTACTTCATAAATACATATGTACATCAACTACACGCCTACTGAAGCTGGCCGATTGGGGAATGAATTACTTCGCTCTTGCAACACGAAAATCGTGGCCCTCAAAACACATCTTGGTAATCGCCTAATAGGCGAGGTATGGGAAACAAGGTGTCTTAACACTAGATGCCCTCTGTCTACCCCGTTAGAGGTAATGCCAGTACAAGGTAAACATATAAAAACCTAAAAAATAGCCTATTATACCTAACCTATTATACTATTCATTACTTCAATAAAATCCATCTCATATAAACATTCGCATTTACGTCAAACTAGAGTAAAGTTACATAGACGGCGATAATATTTGCTGTGAGATAAGCGTTCCAGTTGAGACTCTGTTAACGGAAAACTTATTTTCTCCGCCAGCTGATAACGCCTTATCACCATGTATTACGTCTTTACTACATTGATAGCCATTATTTTGTTGAATTTTTCTTATTACCAGAGCGGGAAATTATAAAAAAATATATTATAATAATTAATATCTTTTAAGCGTAGGTACACAAAGTCGATCTCAGTGTCCTTTTTGGGGATGTCGTATGTCTTAAGGTTGCCTTATGTCACACTAGACAAGAGAAATTGGAAAAATTTTATATTATTATAAATATATCTTCGAATCGAACCCACTCACATCCCATATCAATCACTTTTGTGGTTTATCTTTCTAAATAAACTACAAGAGTGTTTAATTTATTTAAATACTAGCGGACGCGCGCAGCTTCGCTTGCTTATTGCTTAGGGGTGAATTCTAATAAACTTTGAAACACGTGTTCAATAATATATTTTTAAGAGTCTCAATTTCAAATTTTATAAAAATCAGTGGCGATTTAAAGATTTTTCTATATAAACTTTCAACCCCTTATTTACACCCCTGGGGGATGAATTAAAATAAACCACGAAACTTATGTTTAATGAAATATTTTTAAGAGTCTAAATTTCAAATTTTATAAAAATCGGTGGCGATTTAAAGATTTTTCCATACAAACTTTCAACCCCTTATTTGCACCCTTAGGGGGTGAATTCTAGAAAACCATGAAACACATGTTCAATTAAATATTTTTAAGAGTCTAAATTAAAAATTTTATAATAATCGGTGGCGTTTTAAAGATTTTTCCATACAAACTTTCAACCCCTTATTTGCACCCTTAGGGGGTGAATTCTAGAAAACCATGAAACATGTGTTCAATTAAATATTTTTAAGAGTTTGAATTTCAAATTTTATAAAAATTGGTGCCGATTTAAAAAAAAATCTATACAAACTTTCAACCCCTTATTTGCACCCTTAGGGGGAGAATTCTAGAAAACGATGAAACACGTGTTCAATTAAATACTTTTAAAAATCTAAATTTCAAATTTTATAAAAATCGGTGCCGATTTAATTTTTTTTCCATACAAACTTTGAACCCCTATTTCACCCCTTTAGGGTAAAAATTTTTCAAAATCCCTTCTTAGTGGATGTCCAAATTACGAAAGTAAATATCTGTCCAAATTTCACGTTCCTACGCAGAGCGGTTACGGCTGTGCGTGCGTCTTACCTCAGTCAGTGAGGACAAGTCCTTTTATATATATAGATAACAATGTTATATGTTTATGTCTACATTTTTTCTTAGAATAATCAATGTAAACTTCTACGAGTGGACGCTGTTACGTTTCTCTTTAATAACGTGAGTGACCAAGGTCGTTGTATGTTGACTGTTCGATCACGAACTGAAAGCCGAAGCTGTGTACAATACATACGTAATTGCAATAACCGATTGATAGATTTATTGAAGTATTTACTAAAATATTTTTAGTTATGACTTCTGTTGCTAAAGTAATATATCATTTTTGATATAGCCGTTTAATAAACAAAATGTTAGGTTTTAGTTTATATAATATTTATAAATAATGGCTTGTTTTTGTGACCTATGGGTTCGATTCTGTTCGTAGTGTAGTACGAGTACGGATTATTCTTATTTTCCTGCTTTTAAGACACTGATTAAGACACTTTAAATTTCGCTTGGCTTAACATGCCTACGTTAAATATGTTACCTAATACTTTATATATTTCTTTATACGTAACTAGCGGACGCGCGCAGCTTCGCCCGCTTATTTGTACCCTTAGGAGTTGAATTAAAATAAACCACGAAACATATGTTCAATGAAATATTTTTAAGAGTATAAATTTCAAATTTTATAAAAATCGGTGGCGATTTAAAGATTTTTCCATACAAACTTTCAACCCCTTATTTGCACCCTTAGGGGGAAAATTCTCGAAAACGATGAAACACGTGTTCAATTAAATACTTTTAAAAATCTAAATTTCAAATTATATAAATATCGGTGCCGATTAAAATTTTTTTCCATACAAACTTTGAACCCGTATTTCACCCCTTTAAGGTGAAAATTTTTGAAAATCCCTTCTTAGTGGATGTCCAGATTACGAAAGTAAACATCTGTCCAAATTTCATCTTTCTACGGACAGCGGTTACGACTGTGCGTGCGTCTTACCTCAGTCAGTGAGGACAAGTCCTTTTATATATATAGATAAACTTGAATAAAAATGTAATTATTGTTATATTTGATAACACATTTTATTACGTCAAAAGTTATTCATTAAACAAAATGTAAGTGCCTTATTTCCTAGTACGATTATATATTTGTATAAAATTACAATTATGCTTATTTATTTTCACGCATTTTGATCACTGAAGGAATTCAAAGTTAATATTACCATTTTTTTTAATAGATTTTTTTATTTTTTTCGTTTTCATGCAAATGAGAATGAGTTGTATTTGACGTAAGGCACATTCTAAGAGTCCGATTTAATTTTGTACGTTGGGGTAGATTGAAACGATCAAAACGAGGGATTATTACCTTATGTATAATTTTCCTCGAAAAATGAACTATCCAATAAAATATAAATTTTCAATTCGTACGAGTACTTCCTGAGATGTTGTTCGACCAAACAAACTTCTCAGCGTAGTAGTATAGAATTATAGATAACAAATTTCACTTAAAATGTGTAAAAATGGCGAAAACTAAAGATCTTATTTTACATAAGACATTGTTTAATAATATTCAAAATGCATATTATGATATGTTTTAACGAATATAATTACAACGAAGTGCGCAAGAGCCATCATTGGTATGTGAAAGCAGCACGACTCTAAACTGCGTACACTGCGGCGCACGCGCACTCATTAATACCTTATATGGAAATTGTTAATTACCTTTCCTGGTTCTTTCTTTTTCTAAATTTTTATATGGTAAGTTTAAACATTTAATTAAAACTTCACTTTTTTAATTATTATTTATTTTATTTATCTGGTATTAAACATCGAAGGATTAATCTTTATCTAAAATTACTATCCTACTAATTATAACATTAGTGGTGTGTAGAGTAGTGTGAAAAAAGTTTTCTGAGGATGGATGTTTGTTCTATTTTGACGCATAAACTATTGGGCTGATTAGGATGAAACTTTAAATATCACGAAATTGGTCATAAAATTAGCAACGAATTGTCCTGCTACTAGATATTCTTTGCCTAGTATAGGAAAATATGTGAACCTGACGAAATATGAATTGGTGACAGTTTATTCGTATCCTTGACCCTCGAAGTAGTATGCTGAACGCTACAAAGCGGCTATCAAAACTAATAATCCTATTTCGCCCACAATGACCATGCCACTAATCATTGCGTAGACATTTATTGGTATTTAAACGACATTGAACATAGATTATTGAAGGGACTGGACATCTGAGTATAGTAATTGTTATTAATAAATAGAGTTATGACTTCGATGTTAGATCAAAATATAAGAACAAGATAATGTGTGTGTATGTTTTTAGTTTTACTCACTTTGTGGAATAAGAAAAATTATAGTAGATTTTGCATTTTATTTTTCCCACTTTTTATCCATAATATGGAACGACTTAAAATACAATTCTTTAAGTTATGAAATAAGACTAAATATACAGACAGAAATATATACATTGTATATAAACTAACCAGCTCTATAATTATGTAGACTAAGCTGTGAATCCAAGTACACCTTTTATACGCAATTTAAAAACTAAAATGGGAAGTAACTATGCAATACGTAGGCACAGGAGCGTCGTTCAGCTCGATGGAACTTTACACTAAATGAACTGGAACTTCCATCATTGTGAATTAGTAAACACTTTTGATTTCGACCCTTTTTCTGTTCTTACTCTAATATAACGGTGAAGTGATATAATAGTCGGAATTGTAATTAAAATTAATATATTTAAAAGATGCTAATTATGTATGTCGTACGCTCTACTTATTTAAGTTTTCTTATTTAAGTGTTTTTATATTAATAAAAATGTATTGAGTAACTGTAATGAAAGTTACAAGTTGACTACTACCACTAGATATTTAATATAATGCTACAGGTTGATTGTTACGAAAAAGTTTAACATGAACAATTCCGACTGGTGGCAATTATTAAAAAAACATATTTGACTTTGCTAATGTTTAAAAAAAATACCATACCTGTGTACTTATTACAAAAAGCATTTCAATAAATGTCTACGAAACAAATGTTATCGCCGACATACAGTGGCTGTATATTTAACTTTGCCATAGAGCTGAAAACCTGGGTAGGAAAATGTTCTCTTATCAAATGAACCAAAACGCAACGTTTCTCTATCTTTCTTTTATCTATCTAATAAATAATAAGATATGATCAGATAAAAAAACTATACACACGTAACTCTGGAACAATGCTGTACAGAGTCGTGGAATGTCATTCGCTAAAGTCACGGCGTGCGGAGGAAAGTGTTGACCTTGTGTTTAATTGATAAAGATCGTGATAATGGCCGCGTTTAATAATTGAAACGTCAGAATGCGCTTTACTACTGCTTTATGCTATAATCGTGACAAATCATTCATATTAATACTATGGTATAGAATATGAAATTGCTATAAACAAATAATGTTCTTTGATTTTGCCTGTTATTCGTTTTTGATTTTCAACTTGTTTTACGTTTTTTTTGTTTCGAACTCAATTACCCGTGAAGATTGTAACTTTGTGTTAATAGAATTTAAGCTTGAATTCTTCTGATAAATAGTATATATTATTAACTATTGATATTTTAGAAAATGTGATTTGAAAATTTGAAATTTTACCTTTAACCAATGAACTTTTAAGCTTATACTTTTATTTATAACAAGCTCATCTCAGGCTTTACCTAAGAGTTGTGTATGATACATTCTAAGCGCCCGAGGCTACTCTGATCGCAGAAAGTACCGGGTAACGATTAACGTAATGTCGTATAGCCCATAGCCTTCCTCGAGAATTGGACAATTTAAAAAAATCCCCTTACTTAGGGAGTACTCGTACTTCCTGAAATTGGCGTCCAACCAGTTCAGCTTAATAATATTAACTATAATAAAGACTTACTCCAAATTCATAAAACAGGCGAATGTAGAAAAAATCACGATAATGGTGCTGGTAACATTGCGGATTATCCGTTTAATGTACTGTCCTCACAAACGTTAAATGTAATTAATGCTGTCGACCCACTGACACTATTTCTTTTTGTTACAGTATACATGTCTATTATCTAACTGATTTAGCTTTATATTTTCCCGAAATTATTTCGTTATCATAATTATTCTTGAAATAAATATATCTACTTATATTTATAAAAAATACAGAACATTTAGGTACATTTAGTTATATATGTTATTATCAGGTACTTGCCCAAGTCTTTTATTTGGACATTTAACTAATAGATCGCCAAACTTTATAAGATAAATTATCCGAGAAACAATAATAATATAATATCAATAATTTTCCTTCAAATCCGATACAAATCACGATATTAAATATAGTAGGTACCGATATATTATTGCGGCGTTGAGTTCCGTCACTTAACACGCAATACCTCCAGAATTCTGCGGAAAATGGGGAACGTGAGTATCTTAATGGTAATGAAGCGTCTTAATACTAGGTTCCCAGGTACGTGTTCCTGTGCAGGATATAGCGTGAAGCAAAAAAAAAATCGACGGAAGTTTCAAATGATGTCTCAATTACTAGCATCTCCTTCAACAATATTTGTACCGTTCTTCTTGTAAATCTGAACAATTACTATTTGCGTAAACACCTCCCCGTCCGCTTGTCATCTTTCTGAGTACTGTCTACATACTTATGTAAACTTGCATAACTCACTTGCTCCACTAGCTCAGTTTGTTTGTTAAATATTGAACAAATGACTAAGACAACGTTTTAGTAGTTACAATAATATTTACTTTTATTAATACAATATTAAACTTTTTATAACAAAGTGTAAAACTGTAATAGTTTAGAAAATCATTTTTAAAATTAGAAAATATATAAAGTAATATCATAATGCTAAAGAATTTCTTTGGTTAAGAGGAACTACTGCTCGAAATTGAACAAATATTTTTGTTTGTCCATCTATGTATTTAAGTTAGTTATATTGCATCCCGTTACAATTCGATGTAACTCGTTCGATGTAACTCACTGTACCTGCATTCAAAATTACTTCGGCCACTTAGATCGTATCATGTGTCACACACACACAACTTTTAGTTGTTCCCATTTGACCACGCGGGCGAAGCCCCACGTAAAACTAGTATTGTATCAAATTTGGCATTGAGACTTAAGGACATAGTCTAAAGGGCTTAAAAAATTGAGTTGATGACAGTGGATTCAAAAAACCTTAACCATAATAAGAAGTTATTACTCTTAACTCTGTCCTTAGCCTTTGTCAGAAAAAATAAATAAACCAGCCATTATAGCAAATAATAAATAAAGTCTTGACCTGGGATATATCTAACACTCAGTCTAGGATAATTTATATTAATGTTTGTTTACAATGCTAATGTCGATAACAAAAAATGTCTACACGAAGCCTACTTACAGCTATGAATAAAACATACAAGTACCGACACTTGCAGTTTTATCGACTTTATCGGTCCTTTTAAAGATGAATTGGTTTATATATCGATCGTCAATAAACTAGAAGTTAATTGGATTAACTGTTTCTGGAGACAGTATATTTATTACTATATTTTGATCTGGTTTTCTGTCATAAGTTTTAATTATAGCAGGACTTCGATCAATTTTAGAGACATGAGTGTTTTAAAAGCTGTTTTTTTTTTCGGATAAACCAACTATATGGATATAGCCTTATTATTTATTATTATAGTGTATAATTGATCGAAGATGAAATTGCTTAAAATTATACTGATATACCTACTGGAGTTATGAAATACCTACATACGAACAAAATAACTTTTATACTTGTCCAGTATTTACAAACAACTTACACTAAGAAAATAACTTTCTCTTGACAATTTGACAAGGAATATTGTAAAATTCCCAATTATGCGTAAGATGACTTACCAACGATTACATAAATGCTTAGACCATGAAATTAAAGTTTAAATTCAAATTTCTATTTCCTCTTCAACGGTCTTTCTCTAAATATTTAACGAGATTGATTTCGCGATCATTTTACGCTTGTTTTGTCTTTAATCTTATTTGGACTAACTTACTACGGAACAATTTAAGTTCAGATTTATTTTTTTACGCGTTTTTCAACTTTTTAAAAAATATATTTAATGTAAACTTAAAGTTTCTTATAACTTGTGTCACAATTATCATAACAAATTTATTCAAGCTTTACGTTGCGTCTCACATAGGGCAGAGTATATAAAAGAAACGTAGGGTTAATCCACTTTCCGCACAATTATCGAGACATTGCGTGTTCATCGACGGAACATAACCCCGTATATGTAACGTATATTTCCGATTAATTATTCGTTTTATATAGCATTATTTTACAAATAACATTATATATTAGCTAAGAATATGTCACAAATATAATGTAATGTAAGAACAAGTTGTTTTAAGTAAACATTTGCGACATGTGCACGTACTTACATATTAACTTTATAATTCGTTAGTAGCAAATAGCAATCAACATCGATACTTAATGGTTGGAACCCGGTGCAATTACCGACACCGCGTCACTTTGCTTTAAACGTTGGTTACAATATAATTGCTTGTGGAATACTAATTTTATTTACACGCAAAAGTTGTACGATTTTTTGCTATTTTTCTCTATGGTTGGTGGTTTATATATAATAGAAGTATGGCAATTTTTAATAGATACTTTTGTTACATTTTACATTCATACATTCATATACCTATTTACTGAATAGGTATAACAACGGCAATTTATACATATTTTTATCTACAAGTATAATTCAATCATTAAACATAAAACGATATCATTATTGTACGTATTTAATGAGTGAAATGTGGATATTGCGAGGCTATCTCCGCCTTTATTCCAAGTAGCTTGAACCGATCAGACCACAGGTTGATGTCGCAGCTTGATTATATGATTCGAACAGCTTTCTCCTTGCTTTTCCTGTATCATCGCCATATATAGGCTTTAGCAGACAGCTCATTTTTAGCCGCATTATCTAACTCTTATTCTCGTTACGAGATACAATAAGAACCATAATAATAGCTAATTTGCTTGACGCTATCAAAAATTTGGATACTGAAAATGATTTTTCTTGGCCATGTTTATATTTAAGAATGATTACAATCCTTTCGGGAAACCAATATATACCTATACATAAATATTTACATAAAATCATATTCCAAAAAATGTGTTTTTACGTTTCCTTATACAGAGCCTTCTGTACCTCGTTTTCCGCCGAATTCTTGAGGAAAATATGGCAAAATATAAGATATTTCATTTCTCCGAGTAGGAATCGATCTCTTAACCGCCGCGTTTTCAGTCGCACGCTTGTGCCCTTGCGCCACAATGGCCTGAAATGCTATATTTATTTATTCAAATTAAGAAATAAATAAGAAACAACACGTAGGATATTTTATCAAGGTACTAAAGTCAACACATACACTATTTATACAAAAAGCTCTTATGTGAATGCAAATATTAAGCTTTTAAGAGCTTTATTTAAATGTTTATTATTCAAATATTGCTGTACAGAAATACCTTAGTTATATCCTATTGAATAATTCACTTACCGGCCACTGCGCTTGCATGCATACATCATGGTGAGCTTCATGGGGTCATACTCAATGTCATATTGTAAGCAGTTTTCACTCTCGTCGTGTTTATGATGGGTCACCTCTTAATGGGTTTATTTATGTTATATATACACTTTTACTTTTACCTACGCTTTGGCTTTAGACCTTTTTATGAGCTTCACTCTTTATTAGGCTGATGAGGTAGAGACTCATGTACCGTCCAATTTTCGACACATTGCGTGTTGAGTGGAAGGATTTAACGCCGCTCTTTATCCCGTTACCAAAGCGAGGAAGGACAATTAAGTAACATATTCGTCAGAGTGGGGGAACCAACAAATGAGCCGCGACGGCCTCTTTCTAAATATTTTAGAATAATTAGGAATATTTATTTATTGACGCCGTCATGACGTAGTGCCACAAGCGTGCGCCTGTAAACGCGACGGTTGTGGGTTCAATGCCCATTTTGGGGAATTTTGAATATTTTCATTTCTTCGCTGTAAAGATGAGGCGCAGCTCGTCGTTGACCTCTGACGCAATGAGGTCGGCGAAAAGACGAAAAGTCGGTGAAAAGGGACGGAAGCCTGTTAATGGAAACGGCGTGTCTTAACGCTAGGTTCCCAGGTACTCTTTGCCTATATATATATTTATTAGGATCAATACAATTTTATTTACAAAGAATATGAATACAATTTTAGACAGGTGTTAAATTGTTTGTAGAGTTAGCTAATAAAATATGCGTAAAGCTGCTCAAACAATGCCAAGAATAAAATGTACTTACAATATTTTGCTATTATAATTTTTTTTACGCTTATGCTTATTTCTTTTGTTTTTGTTGCAGTTTTATGTTGCTTGGAGAATGCTTCATATATTTTGACTATTGGTAAGTAAGTTTAACACTTTACTTGATCTATGAATACGTAGATACATTATATTTTCATCTGTCACAGATATTAATATATTTTAAGATTCGAACCCACACCCATCGTATACACTTAGGGACGTCCTAACAGAATCGTGACGTTATTATTTAAATATTGTAATACTTTTAATGAGATTAGGTTTATTATTCATAGTAGATACGTTTATGATCTCACCACCTGAGGCCTACTGGCATCGTTTTTGTTACACGTGATGTGCTCACAAAGTGGTAGCGCACAATGCGTAAGTTAAAACTAAATACTTATCAAAAGACCGTCGCTAATTTGAATGTACACTGGGAAATACGGCACGATAGTTGTAGCTGAATCTGACTTAAAAGTTATAATATTAATTAATATCTTTTAAGCACCTACTCGTATACTTAAAGAAAACTGATGAACAGATAGTCCCTAATCTTTATAACATGGAGAAAGCAATTTTTTAATCAATAAATAAACGAGAAGGCAGAGGGCCGAATTTAGTGGTGGAACTCAACGCCGCGTTTCGCCTTGACACCAGAGCGAAGAAATGAAAATATTAAATACTGCATTGCTTTAAGTGGGAATCGAACCGACAACCTGTCGCGTTTACATACGCGTGTGCCCCTCAGCCACGACTGGCCTCGTACAAACAAACATATATTTAAAAAAAACATATAATACGGAAAAAGTAGTTTTTGTCTTAATATATTTTTTTAAGAATTAACCAAGTATACAACGATTTTTTTAACTAACCTTGACATAGATTAATGTATTTCAGTAATTTAGAAACAAAAAATAATAAACAATTAAGTACAGGTTGTACAGCATTTATATTAAGGAAGTAATTTTATAAATAACGAAATTCACTTCTGAATAAGAAATAAATATAATATAGTCAAAATGGATTTAATTCTTGCACAGATAAAAAAATATAGGTATTAGACAGAAATACGATAAATGACCGTAAATATAAATATATAAATATATTATTGTTAAAAGTAAGAATTGCTATGCTTTTGTGCACGTTTATCTTTTCAATAAGCTATTGTAACAATTTAATTTAAGTATGTACATATAACACATTATTGTGTAACAACAACATATTATTGTAAACAACCTATTATATTTATTTAAAAAAAAAACAATAAAAACCAGGCTGAGCTGAGGCAGAGCTATAGGCCTCGATTCGATTCCTACTCGGAACAAAAATTATTTTTATTTCCCTGCTCTGGTAAACAAAGTGCAGCGTTGACATCCTCTACTCAACACGCAGTGTTTCAAATTGAGACAATTTTTTTCGTATAAAAAAAAAATAGAAAAAAGTTTTTTTCTGTCTACCCTGCTGTATGTGGGATGAAGCTTTTGGTTTGTTAATACAAATACTACTAAATACGTTAATCCATACTAGAATATTTGATTAAATTTTTTGCATATTACCTTTTTTAAAAATTTACATTCTCTTGAGAATAATAAAACCTTAATTACAACTTATTATAAGCAATTAGTAGGTATACGTTCGTATATTTCATTTTATTAAATAATCTGCACTACAACTTGACTAAAACGAGTGTTAATTGAATAGATTACAATTAATTGAGTAAAACAACTTGATTTATATTGAATACTCGACGACAGATCTAGGTGACGGCTAATTCGATACCAAAGCCTAATTAAGAGTGACCTAGCGTTGCAGATTGCAGACACTGCACTGTCAGACGACGGACGTTTGCTTACTAAAATAGTCTAATTAAATACTTTCTTTTTATCAACATTTAATATTTAATGTAGTCAAGATTTAATATGTATTTAATAAATATTGTGCGTTGTATGGGGAACGGAGTGTATTGGACACTAGGTTCCCCTGCCTATCCAGCTATGTGTGCAAATTTTGAACTTTACCTTTGAATGGAATACAAATGAAAGATATTGATTTTATTTGATACATATTGATTTTATAATTTGTATAAAAAAGTAAATTAATATATTTTAATATAATAAAATCAAAATAGTGTGAAGTCAAGCATTTATAATTGCGTCACATAGTTATACTTCACATTCCATGTTTTTTATGACTTTTCAGAACTCATACTCAAATTTTATATTTGTTTTTTTTTTTTATAAATATCCCAATCTACTGACAAATTGGATTTATAATACATTGTTTTTAAAACATTCACAAGAATTGAGACAACTAAACAATAACAGTAATAAATATTTTGGCAAGCATTTCATAAATAAATTCAATACCTAAAAGGATTCTTTTTATATAACTAACTACATAATACGCACAAAGATACTTTGGACGTGGGATCTTAACCCGAGGGTATAAGGTTCGAGTCCGCAGTGTTTTTGCACAATCGCTTTCTAGACGTGCACTGAATAATGAGTTATCGGATAATCTGGTCGCTGCAATAGTCTCGATGCCATTTTTGGATCGCATACTTGTTATATAGGGTTGGTAAGTATTATTCCTGTTACGTTTTAAGTAGCTATTAATATTTATACGCATTATGTCAGAACAAGTCGTAGTTTTACACATTTTTACACATTTCAGGTATATTTCGGACATTTTACATATAAGGATTTCGTGGTTCAATATTGTAATTTCACATAAAATTAGTATGGTTAATATGAATGATTTTAATATAAACATATAAGAAATTCAATTATTTTGTTGGCTGTGTTTGTTAATTAGGTAGGTGTCGGGGTTAATGTCCGTATCTACAACTTGTATTTTGTCCTATGATTTAATTGATTAATCAATCGGTTTTTTTATAATCCATTTCAAAGAAATCGTGCGTCAGTATTAGAGTTTATGTTAAATTCTAAGCGTCCTCTTATATCAAACAAATAATTTTTTTTTTTTTTAATTTACGAAGTAAATTCGCCATTTCTTCCTATAAACCAGCGCATATAACCTGTGATTACGAATAATTCTAAGAGGTAACCCTACCCATACAGGTCTTGAAGATCGTTGTACTTTATATGAGCTCATTAGAATTACACTCATTTGAGTTTTGATAAGCGCCTATTTCACGTATGACTGCTATACACACTATAATATTATACCGTTAGTTTTAAATTATTATAATACATTATGACGCCGATAAGGCGCAATTGTGACATTGATTTATTTTCAGCTTAATTCTGTATCCAGCATATAGCAGGATTGCCAGAAGGAACCTAGTGTCAAGACACTCCGTTCCCCGCTTTTTGTCTAATTTTCCACAAATTATGCGCTAAGTGGCGGTTCTTATCCGTGTGCAGTCAAATGCAGTACCGATGCGCCACGAGGGTCTCTTAAATTAAATTAAATTTACTCTATCTGCTTACTCTTACCTATCGCAATAACTTACTAATACTACTAGAAGTGCAAGAAAGTCTCTTATGTTAATGGCATCATTAGCGCCGTGAATCAACCATTGTCTTTTATAACTAAATAATTAGTCATCGTTCAAGTTAAACAATTAAATCGCAAACTTTATCAGACTACTTTAAACAATGGAATACGCGGTTAGTGATCCAAATATGTTTTTATTGCAAATGGTATGGTATAAATAAATAATAAAGTAAATTAGATTTGAACAGTCTTCTCGGGAATAACCACAATTAAAAAAATTAACCAGAATTAGAAAAGAAAGACGATTTAGTCATCGTAATAAATATCTAATGGGAAATAAAAAAATCAAATAAGTTTCTCGCTGTATCCCGCAAATAACAGGGTAGGTACAGGGAATCTAAAAATAGTGTTAAGACAGGCCCTTCCGAACATTCTGCCGAATTTTAGAGGCATTGCGTATTGGTATAGTATCACAACTGAACACCTGGCTTCGCCTTGATGCCAGAGCGAAGAAATGAAAATATTAATAAATAATAATTCATTTCCCCGAGTGTGGATCGAACCCATAACCGTCACGTTACAACCACACCCTTGTGCCCCTACGCCATGACAGCCTGTCTCTCGACTTTAATGATAAATGTCCTCTTAATAATATATCATTTAAATATAATGATTATTGAGGGAGAGTTCAGTGATTGTATCCATTACTTACAATTTCAATTATATTTTCTTACATTAATTTTTTTTAAACATATGTCCATCACATATCTCTCTACTAATTATGTCAATATTTCATCTTCTAACTCCGTAGTACTTATTATAGTGATCATTAGTGATTCAAAGTATCTAAACAGACACCTGTCACAAATCATTGTTATCAACAAAATTGAGACGAATCCAAAGTGACCCATAATGTCTAATGGTCGGCAGATGTAGTGACGCAACGTTCCGCTTTCCGCCACCTAATTTAATTGCGGCTCACTTTCACACTGCGCACGCGCACGCGCTCGCCGTTGATTGCCTTTATACCTTGTTTATATGCAAATTATATTTAACTACGGTGTTCTTACTTCCGAATAGGAAGGATTGAGGTATTTTAATATGGATGTTTTATTAAATTTAAATACTCTACGCTAGGTAAGAAAAGGATCTAATTTAATACTTTTATAATAATTTTAAATCTATGCTAATATTGTAAATCTCAAGACTAGTCCGAGATAGATAGTCCATCTACAGAGGAAGGTTACCTCGGCCTCTTAAAATGTGACGTGTGCTGCTCACAATTAACAATTCTTAGTTTTTTCCAAATAACCACGCAGAGGTGAAACCGCAGATAGGCCCTAGTTAACTGTATTTTTGTACATTACATATGTGAAAAATATAATGATTTTAAACTAACACTTCTTTCTCCTGTAATAAATCTCCGCATATAAACTCCTTTTTCGTTAGGTATTATATTTAAAAATCAAAGTGCTATCTATATACATACGAGTACATTCGTATATAAGGCGAATATAATAACTAATTACTTAGCAACTTCACCGTATAAGATTTACTGTTAATTATCGTAGATACCCTCTACAACGCTAACAAATTAAATAAAAATCATCACTCTATTAAATAACCGAGTAATAAATCTAAATTGCTTGACCAACTAGTGAAGATAATCGCTAATACATAATACACTGTCGATTATAACAGACGTGTAATGTGTGATAGTCGATACACAACACTCATGTCAGTGATATAACTAACTACGTTGTTAAAACTCTTAGTTACTAGCGATTAAAGCTTAACCATTGAATGTCTTATAAATTTAATATTAAATATTTAGAGGCTATGGTGGAACAATGGCACAGCTTCTGACGAGGCGATGGTGGTGTTTGATTCTAACTCCGGAGAATTCTGATTTCTTTTTTCATTTCCTTGCTCACTAGAACCTCCTTTGCCTCCTTTGCCTTTGCCTTGTTACTGAACAAGGCAAAGCGCGGCTGATTTCCGCCCGGAAAATAAAAATTATTGTATTTTCATGTTTGATTTGAAATTATTTTAAAGTTATTTTAATTAATCATAATAACAGTTAGTTTTCATGATATGAATAACTATTTTCTTACCCTTCCTTTGTTTTAATCACCTTGCAATAATTTCAGTGAATTGCGTTCGTTTCCTTATTTTTAAATAATAAAAATGTACATATATAATTAAATATAAATTTTAATTTAAGCTTCATTTTTGTCACCTTGTATATTTCTATGTTACTTTTATTCTTTACTTTTTCTTATAAAGCTTGAAATTTTGTTTACTTAGATATTCTGATCTTAGGAATTGCTGGTACAAATTGAAAAAATATTTTTGTATTGATTATTCCACTTATCGACGGCCTTTCGATACTGTTCCGAAGTAACCCTGGCAGCAAAGCAAAAGCAAAAGCTAGTAAGATTAATTCTAATTAATCTTTTTTTACATGGTATTAGATTAAGATTAATACATATTTAATATCTCCATCACTTTAAGTCACCTTTGCACTTTAGTATAATACAGTAACATTTCGTAACGGTGCGTAACCCGTACCGCGGCTACTCATTCCTAGCGCTACATAGAGAAAAGCGCAATTTAATTGGAAAATATAGCGTGATGTAAACCGCTCTATGAAATGCTAGAGCAGTGCGAGAACTGGAAACGAAAGCGTTGACGAAGCTACTTGTTATCTTAGATGTACGAGTAATTAGGTGTTTAGTGTGTTTTTTATTCATTTACTTACGTCTGACCGACAACGCGTCGTTTAAGAGTTCGATTGTTACTCGGGGGAACAAATGTACTTTTATTACCTGGCTATGATAAAAAAACAATCCCGATCAACATACAATAACTCGATAACTGGGTAAAAAATAGGCAACGGAGTGTTATAACAGTAAAAATCTTAACTATATTTTCTTTTTCTCGGTTCGAGCTAAGGATAACACAACGATATCACATAAAGTAACCATTATTTACTAAATTATTGGATAATTGAGGACTCTATACTATGTAGAGATATTTATTAAGTGTTAAATATATTTTTTAGGTCAATGCGATATATATCTACGTATATTCCCTAATAATTATATCATTAATAACTTAGATATGCCAATTATAAAGTAAGTATTATATGAAAATTTATACACTACTTCCATTTCAATACAAAAGAATCTATCGTAATTGCGAAGGCACATATTCGAAAGCAATTAGAAGCCCTCATTAGTGCAGAAACAATAGGTATTCTGGTATTTTATATAATCCAAAGAAATCATTTATATTATATTAATTATATGTAAATAAATATTTTTAAATTAATTACTGCGATGGCCTTGCGAGTACCCGCCAAGAACAATAAGCGGAACAATATATACTATCAATTATTAAATGATAAGGTTGATGATTAAGGCGATAATAAAGGTTAAGCAATACTGTTATATTTCACGATTCTTTCTTTACGTATATACAGGGTGGAATTGTCAGCGCCACTTTAAATGAAACCACAGTTTTAACTACTCTATTAAAGCCTAATATAATTCGGAAAAAAAATAATTCTCAAAAATGAAAAAGTTATTTTTTCAAACAAAATAAATAATAAAATTATCGTTTTAAAATAAAACGCCATTTGTAAAGTATAACATAGGCACGCACACACTTACCTGTCAAAGCGGCAACGTCGCATACGTATGTGTGCGTCACACGAAATACAGGTATGGATAAAAATCGTGAAATGAAAAAAAAATCCTACGTCCAAACCGTTGAGGTACCTTGATTATTTTTTTTAATTCTGGGTTTGAAATATTTTACCCTATATGCAGTTTCAGTAAAAGAAGCGCTGCCTCTTCCACCCTGTATATGTTCATTTTTATTTTGAATACATTGGGGTTCACTCCGCCACAACTTTATTCGAGACATTGTGTGTTGAGTGGCAGAACTATAGGGAACGACATGCCTGCAAAAGCCCTATGTCATACTAGCGGACGCGCGCAGCTTCGCTTGCCTATTTAAGGGTGAATTCTAATAACCCATGAAACATGGGTTCAATGAAATATTTTTAAGTCTAAATTTCAAATTTTATAATTTATTGTACTTATATTGTTCAATAGATATATTATCTTTTTAATTTCATACCCCACGAAGGTCATATATAAAATAAAATGAACCAATGTTTCAATATATCACTTAAAAGATAATATATGTAACACGGTCGTCCTGCAGTCTGGACGGTCCGACGACGGGACGATCGCAGCAATTAGCATATCGAGTACTTCTAATGAGAAACAATGAGAGCTTTATTGCGTATTGTCGAGTTGGTCGAGCGTTGAGTTGCATTCAATGAAGGGCCTTTGTACGTTGACCCAATATTATTACTTCTTACATACATATAAATTGAACTCTTTTATTTGTCTTTTCCTTTATTGTTTTCACGATTTACATGTCATATTTAAAAGCTATAAAATAAAAGTTAAAAACTTAATGTAGCTTCAAAAGATCATAAACTTACCGCACGAGTGACTATCGTACCAATATCGTAACCCATGGATGTGTTATGGGGTCATATACTTAATTATATTTTTTAAATAGCACTGATAAGTCGATTTGTCAACTTTTGTAATTAAGTTACGTTAATTAAATGTTGATCTTTGACTTTAAGTCGTTCTATTATTATAAAATATATTTAGTGTGTTTCTTATATAAGTAAGAACAAATCAACAATGTATAATAAAATAATAAATCCCTTATATTTTCATTCTACACACAAATAATAATTGGTTATTTATTCTATAAATAAGCAAAGCTATTCTCATCTCCGACGGTGGCGGTGCAAGCAAATTAACGGACATTGTTATCTTTGCATCGCATAAGTGGAGAGCACATTTATTAATGCAGGTTTCTATTCGGACGAGAGCCACTTATGTGCAGACATCGAGCGAAAAAAGAAAACCGCCTTTTCTGAGTTTCCAAATGATTATATTCATTTTAAATATCATGATTTATATGTAAAACTAGCTTCTGCTTACGGGTAACTAAGTGTGAGGTAAATACGAGTAAAACTGTACGTTGTATAGTAGTTCTATGAAATATACTTAATGTCGAGCTAATTTTAGTTAATTGGTAGGTTTATAGAATAGCAATGACCTAATAAATAGTGTTAACAACAACTGAAACTGTGTGGAGATACTAAATAAAATCTAATATTACACTATTTGCCTAATCAAAATAAATTCAAATGAAATTGATAAAATAACAATATAAGTCCATCTGTCTATCAGGCGAGGGGACGTTATGACCGCGTATAAAAAGTCCCACCGATAAATAACATGTCGTTCGTTAACATGTTGAAAAACAACCGCCCACATGCTACCACCAGATGATGTAATAAACTTAATAATGTATGATCACAAGTGTTTTATAAGTATGAAAAAGACAATTTATTATAACACTAGCTTTGAACTGTGGTTTTGTCTGCGTCACATTTTGAGTGCCCAAAGTAACTGGTACAGCAAGTTAATAGCGTATAGCCAGCCTTGGTAATATATAATAATGGACTATCTAATATATATTTTTTTCTTAATTCGTACCTACTAATTCCTGAGATAACCGCATTCAATTAAACAAACTCTTCGGCTCGTCGGCGCAGCAAAATAGAAAAATTTATGTATGTACAGTATGTATGTACAGTGTAATTTATGTACAGATGTTCAAATTTTATTATTTATCAACAACATATTTGTAACCCAACATTTTTCGTAATAAAAGGCTTACTCGTGCTTAAATTCAATCTAGTAGGCAAACAAACTACCCACACGTTACTTCAAAGGGTCTGTAAGTGGGCTACGTTTTAGTATGCAGCGCTTAGGCCCATCTCGTTCTGCTTTCCGAGTGACCAAATAAACTAAATAAATGCGACAACTCGTGCTTCGCATTTATAGACATATTGACGTGATCCTATAGAGGCCGTGACGCAACGATACAGTGCTTTGAACTGTATCTTTGAACTTTTTGAATATTGCCAGGAAAGCGATGATTGAAGTATAAAGAAGTAGTGAAGTTAAAAAAAAAACTGTTGACATCTTTGTGCAAGTGGCTAGGATATCCGTTTAGTAATTGATATGCTAGGAGGTATTGTCGATAATCTAATTTAAAATATGTCTGTTTTCGGAAATTATAGATTTGAAATTAAATAAAATATTTTAAGTAGCATCTGCATCGTATAAATTACAGTTAAACGTAAATGGACGTCCCAGAGCACAGTGCGTACTTTATTTTCATCAGGGTTATTGATTATAAAAAAATCATGCTCATTCATTCCATATTGATTGCATAGTAAAGACCTATTGAAATGTAAGCGATCAATGTGAGAGACTATATATATGGTAATGGATATTCCTAGCGTAGGCTAGGTACTGAAAGTTCTTTGATACTGTCATGGCGCAGTGCAATAGTTTAGATGTGTAGGTTCGATTCCCACTCCGGGAAAGGATTATATTAACATTATTTTCATTCCCTACGCTCGAGCAGACTGTGCGCGGTGATGAGTTCCAACACGCTAGTGTTCTGAACACTAGCAGAACTGACTGTTCTGAAAATTCTTATTCTCATAAGTTTTTAAATTATTCAAATTTCTCGATGAAACAGAATTTTAGAATTAGGGAATATGTTTATGCAAGTACAACATTTTAAAATTATTTTCCACGAAACATTAAATTTTAGTCAAGTCGGATGAGAGAATCTTTGTATATTATTTTAAACTACCACACTCAGTGACATCAATTAACATTTAAATGACATTAAATAATGGACGATGATTTAAATACATAATACCTTTTAATTCACTTTATACCAAAACAAAGCTTTAATAGAGCCATTATTAAATTCGATTAGAGACTATTAAGTTAACAAATTGACTTAACTGGTTAGTCAACGTTAGGCATTCATCTAAGACGGCGGCTTGATTCAATTGAGGAGGGCAGTAACTGTTTGATGGAGCATTTCCCGCGACGACGTGTGTAGTTGTATACTCTGTATTGTGCAGTCGCCGCATATTGCACTTTTTAAGTATTGATTTGCTTTACGCTATATCCCGTAAATATGAGGGTAGGCACCAGATAGAGGGAGATCATAATGTTTGGACACTTTGCGCCAACTTTGCGCAACAATATTCAAAACAATGTGTGTCTTTATACTGGAGTGAGGAAATGAAAATTATTTATTTCCCCGAGTGGGCATCGAGCCCGCAAACGTCGCTCTTACATTATTAAGCAGTGGCTTTTTGTTTATGCAGCCTAGCCACCTATGCTTTTTTATGTTCCAGTAATTCTAAATTGAGTTTTTGTGTAGGCTTGCTCCATGTCCATACAAATAACAGTTGCCGAGTCCTGGCCGCCCTATTCGCTGTAAAAGATTTGCAGATTTGATTTTAGAATATTGCTTACTTTTGATTATTTTTTCTTTCGAGTGTACAATGTTCAACAGTTCAGAAAGCCTAACTTCAAGGCGGCCACGAGATATAGTCCGTACTGTATTTAACTTAATGTTTATTCTTATCCAGCGACCGCTACATCACTATCGCGGAAGTACCGAAACTTGCCATTCACTCATCGCTCTCTACGCACTAATTATTCACCATTTTACAATTTCATACCTCACCTAGTATTTTATTTGTTGAACTAATTGTTTCATTAAAACAAGTGATCGCTTAAATTTGATCGTTCATTCCGTTTTAAAGTTACGTAGATGCAATTCTCATCTTTTTTGTGGCTAAAGTATCTACTGCAGTGATTTTACTGTTTTACCGTGTATCTCGCACACCTCTCTCACACACAGAAGTATATGTAGACACAGAGAACCTTTTATTAAGACACTACCACACGCACCGCCTAATTTTCGTGACGTTGCGTGATGAATGGCGGAATTCAACGCTGCATTTTGTCTTATTACCGTGTTTTAAAGTTATCAAGTATAAAAACATTTGGATATTTCGACTAGCCATACTTTTTTTAATCCTTATTCTATTGGAATGAAATGAATACAATATTTACTTAAAAAATGACAAGATAAATAATGTAGCGAGGAACTTTGAAACAAATTGATTATAATGAGTTTTAACAAAAACTTTCTAATTTATGGTATAAATCTACAAACTTGTTGGGTCCAAATTCTCTTTACCTACAGATTACCTACAGATTTTTTAATAATTTTCGTTAATACTTAACAATAAAATACGTATAGAATAAAACACCTACTATGTTTAATTTACTTGTTTAAAATTTTTTTTTTACCTTTTATATATTTTTTTAGCTATGAATGTAATGACATGAGCTTTTAACGACGCTTATCAGAGGAGCCGCGTAAACTACATGTATGTGCGAGTGAGCTTTAATTTTACTTACAGGTATCTGCCTACGGCGTAATGGGTCGTTGAATATCGTAAATAGAGATGCCTATCAATACTCAATACATTCAGTACGGGAAACTATGAAAAGGTTTAAATAATAGCACACTGAATTTTCTATTTTAGATAATTCAGACACTAGGTTCTCTCTGCTTTCTCTGCGGAATAAAGCGTGGAACTAAATAATAAATATATCAATTATAATTTACACAGTTTTATTTTATACAATTTGTGTAATTTTTTAATTGTATGTAATGCCCAAGAGCCGAACGCAGTTAGGCTTTCGTTACGTTATATGTGGACATATTTCTTCCAAGTTTGATAAAAGTTAATTTAGTCACTTAAAATATTAGTGTGAGTTGTTTCGTAAAATTTTATAACTATTGTGTAACATCAGGTCAATACAAAGACGACGATTATATTTAATGATTACGTAAACTTTAAATGATTGTGCTAAATACAGGTGAAACATATTGTTTTATAACAATAGCATGCATGATACATGAACGTATCGGTCAATTGCCTCACATGAAATTAATTAACATTTTCTATATAAACTCAGTTAGAAGATATAAATAAACACAGTATTATTTCCATCATGTCAGTTCATCAATCGCGTGCATTCGCCGCGTTGCGCCATTGATGCACCCGTCAATGAAGCGATCACTTCCGGTGCACGCGTTCCGGTGGGCCGAAGCAGAAGTGGGCGGCGTGTTAACAAAGTGTAAACACAAAGGACATGGGGGTTCTTAGAATAGATGTAGAAGAACATGGTGGACGACAGATTTGTCTATTGAAAAGTATGTATTTATAGGTAGTGGTCGTGTAGGTTGTCCCTATCGGGAAAATATTTTTATAAGATTTTTTTTATAATTTTCGCCAAGCTGTCGTGGGACAGTGGGACAGGGTCTGACTATAAACGACATGGTTGTGGGTTACATTCCCACTCGGGGATTGCCATTTATTTTCATTTCTCGCTCTGGTAGACCTTAGTCTACGCGGCGTTAAGTTCCGCCACTCAACACGCAATATCCCGAAAGTTAAGTGGAAAGTGAGGAACGGAACATTTTACACTAAATGCCCTCTACCTGCTATGCGGGCAAAAGCGTGAAACAGCCGGGCAGCCTGGTTTATAAATTTCAAAACAACAATGGCGAAAAAAATATTTTTTTATTTATATTTTTATCCTAATTCTTAAAAAATTACGTAAAAGTTCACCGAACTTGTGCGAAGTTGAGCTTTATGTTATTTTGGCGTAATTCCCGGTCCTGGTGCGGGCGTGGCACAACTCTTAAATAGAAAAAACTTGAATGCTTCATTTTGCGAGTCGACCATAGAATGGTGAGGCAAGTTCGACAAACTTGGACAAGAGGCCAAAACAAACATAATAAAAGTTAATTCCCCTTCCTACAGTCCGCAGCGCGTAGCCTCGCTGCTCCAGCGAGTGCAGTAAGCCCTGCTTGCACTGTTTATGCTCCATTTTTACGAGAAACCAGAATGTTTACTTCATCTATTTAAAGACCACGAGTACCTCACAAATACCGGCTCTATTTAGATTTCGCGCCCTTTGTTTTGATTTCGTAGTTTTAAGTAAAAAATTGTGATGCTTTCGTTTTTTATAGCTTTTGTTTTTACCTAACCCAATTATTAATATTATATTTTTATATTTAACTTCTCGCGTGTTACGACACTCTGCTCCCCACGGACCGTCCAACTTTCGAGACATTGCTTGGTGATTTGTTGGGCTCAACGCATAACCATCACGCTTACAATCAGACAGGGTATCGCTATATGTTTACTGCCTCTAATTTAGTCATTTTTTATATGAAGTACTATATATAAAATAGTATAATGACTTCGCCTCTCACTTTTATTTTATTTGTTGAATCTATTTTGATAATGTTTTCATATGGATAGGATTATAATGACATTAAGAGGTGCCTGACTGAACATTGTTGGTGTTAAAGCTTCCTCCTAATCTGTTAGACAAAGCTCACTGAAGATTAGTAAAAATAAAAAAGAAAACCTATCCGCCAGGCTGTATGTTATTTTTAAGAGATTTCAAAAGCGCGGCTTTTCTTAATTACCTTTTTGCTTTATGAAATAAAAAAGCTCGTTCTTTTCTGCATAGCAAAGTAAACAGGAAACTTAGTGTTAAGACACTTCGTTCCCCACCTTCCAACCAATCAAGTCATTGCGTGTTAAACACTGTAGCTCAACGCCGCGTTCTGTTTTAAAAATCCGAAGATTTACAAATAATTCGCTTCTCCGTGTGACATCGAACCCATACAACACCCACAGCGTCACCGGCCTCTTCAATATCAAAATAAAACAAAATATTTAAATGGAAACGAGACTGGTCACAGTATAATAGATTAGTCCATGACAGCTATGACTCAACTATATTTTCATGGTAGTATTACCATAACGAAGTACACAACGGTAACCCGATCGCGATGAAAGCGTGCGGCTTCAGGCCGAGAGCGAGGAGCGGTACCACACCGCAACACTGATACGGCAGACGGCCATACGATACTGTTTTCTATTCTAATTTGCAATGTTTAAAGTTTTGTGGTTATTATTAAATATATTAATTATAGTAGCGCAATGAAAATAATTAATTTCCCTGAGTGATAATCAAACCCACATCACACATCCACATCCACATCATTGAATAACATAGAGAATATTATTTGTTTCTTATTTCGTTTCACAGAAAGTGTAGTATTAAAAAGTAGATATCTTTTTCGGCTTCGCCCGCGTTTTCCATTCACAAATACAATACATAAGAACAATAACGTAAAATTTAAAATAAATGCTACCTAATAATGTCAATCAATGCATATTACTTATTCAGAAGGAGACCTGGTGCAGTACGACTGGGCTGAGATCTGACTGGATGGCGATATAAACGCGATGGTTTTGGTACAATTATCACACGGGGAATAAACGATTTCCACAACGAAACGAACGGAGCTATATGTAAAAACGTATTATACCTACGCAATTTTAAACTTGATGTTTCTTATCATAACACACAAGAAGCTTAAATTATTTGTTCGATATTTCGTCATGGCGACCGTAAGTAACGTCTTCGTCGTCGCGTGCTCCGCGACATCGACTATTTTTGATTGCTGTCGGTAGAACGAATAATGATTTATCAAATTGCATCTACATTTTATGATTTTTTTCGTTTATGTCAAATATTTTCAAAGGAAACACCTTCAAATGGCATACATCATTTTAGCAAAACCATTCTTCGTTTACTAATTATTTTACGTGGACTTTAAGATTTGTACTGGAAAATTCTTGTTTTTTCTAGTTTCTAGTCTAGAAGTTTAGATAATTTCTCTCTTAGTGCTGCTCTACAATTCCTAGTATCCCTTTAGTATCAAACAATTGTAATTAAGTGAAATCTGAATAAAACTAATCATTATTTAAGTAATGTGTTTTAATGGGAAGGGAAGTGCCTTAGTGGGAACGGAGTGCCTAAAATATTATATACATATTTATTTTTCATTTGTCCTTCTATGCGAAATATCGTGCAACTGTTTTTTTATCCATTACACCATTACAATTAAGACCAAAAAACAATTATGGCTCTGACACAGGATCGCTTAATCATCTAGGCGTAAGTTCAGCCCTCAAATTATATACAATATGTCCTTCTATATTCCAATAGGGACATTCATACATTAATGCAAGTATATTGCTATATAGTAGCTTAGAAGTTATAAGCTCTAGCTACTGTATAATAATCGCAAGACTTCCTCATTCTCCATAAGATAAGCTCAGTCGTACAATGCAGTGGTACAGTGCGTTGCCCCGGACGGGCCGGGCGGGCGGAGCGCGGGCCGCGCCTGGCGACTAGCCTTAATTGAATAATCGCATTCACTACCGCACTGCACTTTTGCAGGCCTCTTTAGATACGACACTATGATATTCGCCAATAGTGACTCAACTTGTTTTGATTGTTAAAACAGTCGGAATGGACTATATTACCTATATTAGATATTGTCGTTTCTTCAAATATTGGAACGGTACGGTGGTAGATCCCCACATAGTCATTTTAGTACCGATTTCTAAAATAATATCCTTCTAATAAGACAAAAGTCGATAAACGAAATGAGTCATCAGTCGATTCTTTCTACTTACCTCGTATGTTAAAAATATTTATAAATAATAAAAATATTTGGGCACATCGATAGAATGAGTGACAAAAGAATGGCAAAAAAGATTTATTAAGCAAGAGTGAGTGATAAGAGAGGTAGGTGGAGGTCTCTTAAAATCTTCGAGAACACAATATTGATAGTACTGGAGGAAGATCTGGTAAAAAGAATGAGGACCCCCCCTGTATGAATACGTTGATGACAGTGGACGAGGCGATAGAGATGCAGAGATCGAAACCTTTGGCGCTCTGTTCACTCTTGTTCTTTCTAGGGATATATAAAGATAAATGAAATACATATATGTAATTGTATATAGATAGTACCTCAACATCTGACATCATTTGATATAACGTATAGACGTCATTGAGAAGTGTGAGAAACAAAATAAAACCATTGGAGCAATTAATTTGTGCTCCAGACACATGCTTATTTTTTCACTGACATGTCCTTTGTCATCAAATATTAATATATTTTTTAATTACAGTTATTTATTAATTAAGATTTAACTAATGTCGAATTAATTATATAGTATTCGGCAATTACATCATTGTACTTTAATTAATTGATTGATTAAATTCACATTTTCTTAAACAGCTTTACGCTTTTCCCACATAGCAGAGGTAAAGGAAATGTATTATGACACTCCGTCCTCTTTCTACCTACAGAAAAAACCACGAAAGTCACATTTAAGACTTATAAGTACTACTGTGTCATAATATTTAGTAATGTAAAAAAAATAGCATTAGTACAATAAAAAAAATAATTTAGGTAAAAGATTGTGCGCTTTAAGGATAAGCTTACACAAGGAAAAACGACCCTCGGATATAATACCTATACATTTCTGTAATATTATGAGTTTGAGGGGTCTTTTATGAGTTTTCCCGTTATGGATCATAAGCGATATGAAATATAGGAAAAATTGGTTTTTAGTATTGAAACTTTTTATATTACCTACATTGAAATAAATTCTTGATCTTATATTAAAATAGTTACGTTCTATTTAAAATAAATATACTTACTTACTTTTTTTTTCTCTATTACCAACGCTATCTTGTCATAAGAGTAAGAAAAATACTTAAAAAATGGAATGGTCGTGGTTTCAAATACCACACGGGAATATCTATACAAAAAACTTATCCGTTAATGAGAGACTAACAAGATACTAGACAGATATGAATCTTCTTAGAAAGTTAAAATTTGGCATGAGGATATGCCAAATTTTTTTATAGGAGAGCACTAAGCTCTCTTAGTTCCTACGGAAATTTCCTACAAAAACAGAATAATTCCGGATTTTTATTGTTCACACAAATTAAATTGCAGGCGACGATAAGTACGTTGGATAGACAAAATCAGCATTCAATATTTCCAAAATAGGCGAAATATAGAAAATGAAGTGACCTGACACCCTGACACGTTTGGTAAATATTAACAAATAATAAATAATATAATAACAAAAACCAATAACCTTGTTTTTTACATACAAATGTTAAAAGAACAGTGTTTTTATAGAGACCAATACCATATACAATAACGAACTCGTCGAGTTTCGTAATAGCCCTTTAAACAGTAGCGTGAGGACAGATTGCAATTTGCGTAAATGGAAGTTCTGAGACGTACTCGTATGCTCAACTTGACCCAATCGTGAATGTGTGGGCGACCGGTACTGGTGCCCAAAAACTAGAAAATACAATCGATTTTGCCCTTTATCATTAAGCTGATAAGAATTAGAGTACTTTACTTTGTGAATTGATTTCTTGTTTCACCTTCCTATGTTGGTGTACCTCTGATTGACGTTGAAGAGCTGCTAACATCGCTTCAGCTGAGCCCTTCACATAGCGACGGATATAGTCACACGTGTGGGCGTTATGTTGACATTAACTTATTATATGTTGCTAAAGGATTTTCGTGTAGATTATCGTTCTTAGAATTGTTTATTTGGTTGTATTAGTAGACGCTGAAATATTTGGTTATAATGGAATTGTCATAGTGGTGGTTTGATAGAAACTCAACGAAACACCAGGCTTTTCTACTAACAAGAGACCAGATTTGCCAGAGGCACAAACGTGCGTCTGTAAACGCGACAGGATGTGGGTTCGTTTTCCACTCGATGAAATGAAATATTTAATATTTTCAGTTTCCTCACCCTGGTAATGAGGCAAAGCGTAGCATTGAGTACCGCCACTCAAAACGCTATGCCTCCAGAATTCGGTGAAAAGCGCCTTGATGGGAATAGAGTGTCTTAACACTAAGTTTTCAGGTTCCGTCTGCCTGCTGCGCGTGAAGCTTAAAAAAACTAGAAAAAGAAACATGATTCTCGAACCTGGTTGGCAAACATTAATAGTTTGAGTTAACCTTGTAGATATGGCTATCTATGAAATTGGGAGAAACTTTATACCCTCTGCCCTTACCCACATGGTACAGGAGATGCGTGAAAGTAAAAAAAATGTTTTAACAATTTTATAATCAGTAGCTATCACGAAGCTCTTCAACATAATACTCTTATTCTGAAGATTCTAACACGTAAGACGATAATGATGAAATTAACACTAATAGAAGCCATACAAACAAATATTACCGATTTTTCTAGCTCTTATAACTAACTTGTACTCCCCACTACCAAGGCAAAAAACTCGGAGACTAAACAAAGATTTACTGTAAATCTGTCGCGTCACGCTACAGTTACAATTTTTCGGTATCGATTTTCCTCAAAATTGCGTGTTTTCAAGTCATTCTATGTATCTTAATATAATTATTGCTTTTCATTTGTTTTATTGTAATTTTTTTGAAACATCTGCATACTGTCGTAAATAGGTACAGTATATAAATTACATAAAATGTGGTCCATTTGTAACATGCTTGACTGTTCGTGAGATTAACTCTGGATATTTATTAAACATTTCTTTTCCCTGATGGACGAAGCGTGGATTTGATTTTGTCACCCTAATGTGCTATTTCAAATCGGCGAAATAAAGAAAACTTACTTATTTATATTGTACGCCACGAAACAATCAAATAGATACTTGCAGGTTAACATAACTTGAAGGTTATTCATTTTAGTGTCAACTACACTAAGCTACAGTGCAGCTTTAGTTGTAATTAGTTTAATTAGTCCAAACATCTAAAAAAACATTATACGATGAATCTTCCTGACTGCATTCTGACTTGTATAGTCTAACGACAATGTTGTATATATGCATTTTGATAGCAACATGATGAGCGCTACAGATGAGCCGGTCACGCGCTGCGGCGTGCTCCGAACAATAGGGCTCACGAAACTGTGGAAATCTACATAAATATTTGAATGTAAAAGAGGCAATGTCGATGTTAGGCTTGTGCAACATATTTTTCTTTTTTTCAATAGGGAGCAGCGTGATTTTCCAAACGGCAAAAGAAGCACGGCGAGTTTTTTCTTTCTGACTTATCATTTTTTTTTTCTCGTACGTATGTTATTTGTTGTGTATTTAATAAAAATAAATTTTAACCAAACTCGTCATAACAACTTACAACATAATCTTCGAAGGCTATTTTAATAAAAATATTTAAACGCCCGTTATACTTATCTAAGACTCGTAAATTCTGCAACGATCTCTATAAAACAGATCCAATCTAGCCACGCTCTCGGACGTATATGGGCTGAGTATGGCCTGTGAAGTCGCCGCCACCCTGAGTGAGCCGCCGCGGGTTCAAGGCTTCATAACCGGACCGTACTCTGGGCCAAAGCGATTGTATTCCAAACTTTTCCCATGACAAATACTTGCAATATACCGATTTCACGCATTTAAAAAGCAGATTAAACATTGTTATAAATTATACAAGCAAATATAGATAAACTATTAGAGATCTCCGTGAAAAATTGTATTATTCATTAACATGCACATATCGCCCTCAAAACGAAAGTGACCTAACCTAACTCAAATATTATCAATCTTTGCAAAATCGTTATAGACTTTAAGTATAGGTACTACTAAGCTTTTAATTTTTAATGTTAAGAAAATTTGTAAATTCCACTAATTATGACTTATTTCATTCCAATACTATACTATAATTACTAGTGATAAACACCATTTCTGCATTCATTGTGCATTTTAAATTGTTGAATGCTAGATACTATTTATATACATATTTGCTATTTATATGCAAAATTTATATACATATTTCATTTGATCTATCCTGCCTTCAACTTTCAAGACTATCGGATGAATGAAATCCAAGTCTGTAGATTGCAATTGTGAATTTGTAATTATATTTATATTTGCAACGCAATTTAAAATAATAAAATGATACATCGGAACATATAATGTACAAAAGGTCCTTTTGTCTACAATTGACTTTTAAAACGCCGCTAGCCGCTACTCGATTTAGCTGTACGACGTAAATGACCAGGCAAACTTATGAAGCCTTGTATTTTAATTACATATTTAACAAATAACCTTCAGCCCGTCATTAGTTTTAACGTCCCTTGTGATTTAAATCGGTATTTAAAATCCGTTGTCATAATGCTCTGCCAGTACTTTTGTGTAAGTCAAGGCTGTGACATCTCCAAAGTTAATAACCAATTATTATCAATGTTAATTTTCAACCATAAGTTCCATTTGCTGGCGCCTAACGCTTTCTAGACATGATAAACTAAATAGGTTAATTTGTCTTAATAGGTAAAATAATTATTTTAGTTCAGTTGCTTTTGTTGATTATTTTTGAGATTAGATATAATTATTAAAATGAAAATATTAAATATTTAATTTCCTCGAATTGGGATCAAACCCACAACCTGTCGCGTTTGTAGTCATATATTATGCTTGTGTTCTTGCGTCACGACTAGCCTCAGTGACTATTATTTTTTTTATATTTTATTGTTAAAATTATATTTTTGTCATCAGATAATTGAGCCACCATGGCTTACTACCGCTGCGGGCCAACAGCGATCGGAAGCCGTGCTTCCTGGTCGGTGACCATGGAGTCCAAGCTCGACCGCATCAACTACGACAGGATCTTCAACGCCTTCGAAAGGACCAACGCCTTTGAATACGTGAGAAACACTTTCGAAGGAAAACAGGAGGAACGGCACGTTGGACATGACGATATAGTGGTTAATAGGAAGATGTCCAGTAGTTTTGAAAGGGCAGATTGTGCCCTCGCCGCGCAAACGCCGTGTGATGATGACGAAGACTTCTATAGAGAAAAGATTTTGTACTCGCAGGCGAGGCAACTGTTTCCTTTACAAGAAGATCTTGCTGATTGGATCAATAAGACTATAGGTGAGTTATATATTAATAGTTAATATTTTTTTAGTTCTACATGAATACAGACCACAATATCAACCCAAGTTAGACACTACTTGTGAATTGCGACGGTAAATGCTAAATTAATAAATTAATTAACATACATTTAATTTTTGATAAATTAATATTATATTTAGTCCATTAGCATAAAATAATTAAAAAAAATCATTCATCGCTAGTGATGTCTAAGCAGAAATCTATCTAATTAAAATTTTGGGGTAACGAAACAAGTGACGTGTAAGTGTTTACCATTAATTATAAGTATCATCTTCTTTTATTTAAATTTTATTTTTTCAATATGAACCAATAAACTTGTGGATACTAGAGTTATATAAAAAAACAAACAGTACCCATATTAATATAGACTTCCTCAGAACTGAAGGCAAAAAAATGCAAAAAAAAATTTTTCAATTCGAACCAGTTATTTCTAAGATTAACGCGTTCAAGTAAACAAACTCTTCAGTTTTATAATAATAGTATAGATAGATATTTGCCTATATAAATTATTATTCGAGCATTTTCTCTCTCAAGTCTGATATACTCATAGCTCTTGAAATGCTGTTTTCATTCAGAGACGTAATTTATAAATGTAAACAGCATTTCAAGATCGATCTCAGAGTTGAGAGCGGCTTATAAAAACAGGCCTAGGTTAAGTTCTAAAGGTATTGCTATTACATAATGCTCGTTAATGGGCTTAGATGCAGTCACGATGCAATCATTGACGTATCCGTTAGTACTACGATGTGAATAATTATGTTGCCTTCACTAAGGTTTCATCAATTTATAGTTTACAGCCTTCTCTAGGGCATCGCAAAACAAACTACTTAGGAATGTTAAAAATTATTTCGAAATAATGCAAATTGCTAATTGCGTATTTATCTAATTTGACTAAAAATCTAAATTCAAAACATTCACTTGTTCATTAAAGCAAGTGAATGTTTGGTAGATTAGGTCTTGTATCTAAATATATATTTTTTTATTTAAAATCTAATTTACACCATTATTTTTGTTACGACCTTTCTAATGTGCAGCTATTTCTCAAATTACTCCAACAAAAAACGTTACCTTAATATTTATAATATTTTAAATACTTTTAAAACATTACGTTACGTTTAAAATAAACCTTATTATTCCAGCAACTATAAGCTAATCCAATGTATCGAATAGTGAAAGATTAATAAGGAAATCTAATATACTGATTATTTGTAAGTAAGTCTAACGCAAGGCGGGCATTAGTTAGCGGCGTCCTTTGAGAGGTCGTCAACATCGATAATTATACTGTCGTACGATACATCGTACAAGACGTAGTATTGTAGAGTGATTGACTCAGCATATTTCATAATTGTGGTGTTTATAGAAACGTAATAATAAATGAAGCCGTAATGGCGCTGTGGAGGAATGTCTGAATATAAATACGATGGTTGTGTGTTCTTGCCCTACTCTGGGAATGATTCAATTTCAGTTATTTACCTATTAAGGGTGCGGAAGCGTGGTTTTAGTTTTGCTATTCAACAAGCCATGTCTCGGAATTGAAAATAAATTATCTCAAACTATCATACGTGTACCATCATCGCCAGTCTACAGACACCGTAACAATTGATTTTACGAGTTTCTCTGTCCTGAATAGCGCGGATATGAACTGACTGCCCTCGATCGTGCCTCCTGTGCTAAAGTGCCTTAATGTAGCGTTTCCACGTGTTGGTTTTTGCATATTAAGCTATTAAATAATAACAACTAGATTTACTAGTGACTTTGAAAGTATCGTTTTATTTAGTTGCTCAATATATTTTAATTTATATATTTTTTTTATTTAAAATGTAATTTATAATAAGTATTTTTAAATAATGTTTCATTAAATCTATATATAGAGTTCTAAAATATTAATCTAGTCGGCCATTAAATTGTTCGATCCGACGAAATATCATGATAAAATTGTAAGTGAAAATTATGCTTTCAAATGTTATTTTAAGGAAGCTATATTGTTCGGTCAAAGGTTAAGTTCTCTGCTCTGAAGGCAGCCTCAAAATCGGCGAAAAGTAGAGAACAGAGTGACTTTACAATTCCCTCTCTAACCACATACTAAAATATAAAAAATACGTAAAAAACACACACACAGTATATAACTAAAAATATTTTAGTATCACAAATAGCTTGCACAAGTGTTACAATGATTTCTATTTATAAATCGATTGTTAATAATAACAGCACGTGGCGATTATGTCAGTGTGTCCATATAGAGTGCGTTTACTCATCAACAAGTGCTCAGGCAAGTAGTGGAGTGCCCGTGGGTGGGCTAATGAATGGACTACTGCGCGTTATAAATCGTTACCAATTAATTTTGCATATTATCAGACATACATACGTTAAAACGTTTCATTTGTATTATTTCCAAAGTTATGTTATCTATTTTATTATGTCGAGATTTTAATGGTACTTTCTAATGACTAGAAAAATGTAAATCCAGTAATTACAATTTCACATAGCAGAGGCAGGCAGAGGGAACCTATTGTTAAGACACTGTCCCGCAGTTACGTTTCTAACACTGCACCTTGATTGACAGAACTTGCTTGTCGCGCTTAATAGGAATCCATAATTTGCAAGACAAATTTTATTAACTTGATTTTGATTAATCAAGTGAAAATACTTTTACTTGGTACTTAGTAAACCAAACGAAAGTATTTTTAATATAAACGAAAATACGAATTCCATTCAGGAATTTGTGCCCATAAACATCTTGTGCAGCATACATGCCATACTGCATGTACATGCAAGCAGTGTACCATGCAAGTACGCCTCAACTTAACAATTGAATCTTTATTTAGGTCACATAATAGTAAATGAATGAAAGGAACCATATTGGCATTGTTTTTTAAAATAACTTTGACTTATGACCAAAAATTCAATGTAAACGCGATGGTTGTAGTTTCGATTCTCACACAGGTGATTTAGTTGAACCCGGTATTGAGTGCCGCTACTCGAAAGGCAAAATATATCAAATAAATATCCAAGTTTGTTAAAAATAATAATTTTAAAATACAATTCAATACTAAATACTACATACCTAAATATCAAATGACATTTACCTAATTTGTTTATTTATACACATCCGGTAACCGTACTCTATACGCACGATGCCCGAAACGTGCTCACGTCCGGTGCAATTAAACGCTCCACCGGCGTCTGTCGATCGACGAACATTTCGTTACGGTTGTTACGTTACCTATGACTTAGTATTGCTCTTTACTGTTTGATTGATCTAGAAAATAAAAGCTTTCTTCATGTATTTTAGCTTTTGTTTTTAGTTTATTACTATTAAAAACGCTAAAAATAATAATATTACTTAGTTTTCTTTTCGTGTCAAAAGGAAATTTAAATACAGAAAACAATTTTATATACAACCGTCATTTTCCTTTTAAAATTCTAACTGGACTATTCATAATAGAAATACATCACCGTTTAAAGTTACAAGGTAATTCTCATTTCTGATGACACAGTGGTCTCGAATTTTAATTGTTAAACACATAAACATACCAGTTAAGCCCCAATTGGTCGTGTCGTGGAAGATGAATTGTCTTAGACATACCACTAACTGGCTGTAACAATCTATCTTTGTTATATTACATGGCAGCAACGACTGAAACAAAATAAATTGTTAGTTTGTGTTCGTAATAACTTCTATTGCTTGTATATTTCTGACATAGGCATGTTGACTTAGTTCTCTTTTTTGGAATCCTTAATATCTTAATAAGGCTCTCATTTCACATTTATGTCTTTATCTACCATCTAATCATTTTACTTCTCCGCTATTAATATATCTCCTAAAAGTTTTTTATTATTTATGCTAATAACATCAGATAACAACACCAGCCAGCGACAACATATATCAAGATAGTGCACATTCCCCGTAAATGAGTTACGTTGATTGTCTATTGTACGTTGTAAGTGAGTACACGCACTGGGGACTGCAGGCACGAACTTAAAGCGACATAAGTCACGCCCACTGTCTCGACCCGCGATTACAGTGTCGTCGTGATGTCGGAGACACGTGCGTGCGGTTAGGTCAATGATACATGAGAGAAATTTATATTTTTTATTAGCCGATTTCAAAGAAGCGAGGCTATAAGTTTGTTCGAGACATATGTTTGATATATACATTATTTACCTTAAATATTGTTGGAATTCCATGATAAATGAGAATGATAACCAATGCTACCTTCCAAGTACGTGTCTTAATTTTCGTTAGAGGCTGCCACGAAGGTTCCCTCTTTTACTTTTAATATACCAAAAATTTAAAGGATTATTTGTAAATTTCATAATATTTGTAGAAAAAAGTGGAGAACGATGTTTAGTAACACTATAATCTCTGTACCTACCGTGCTAACCGTGCCGTGTATGGACCAAGCCTAACTAATATATCTATTAATTTACTGCATGAAAATCCGCCGCCCACTTCCGCTATTAAAGTAAACAACATCAACACGTATTAATCAAACACACAAGGACATTTGATAATAGATGGTATTATAATAATTATATTATTTAATGCACATTTGTCATCTAATAGTATCGGAATGAATGTGGGATAAATTACACTTTCATTGTAGGAGTTGCTTAAAATATTTATTTTCCTTTAAAGACTGGGAATATTTTTTCACTATACAACTATCTTTGAACAACAGCCAAAAAAACTATCATTAAACAATCTTCTTCATAACAGTGACCTTATTATTATTAAAAGTACGCAAAAAATACTTAAATTAATGTTTTTTCCGACGATAGAGGTCGGCTTATACTTAGTATGTCATAAATTAATGAATATATTTTTCAACGGAGCGTGAAGCTGCTTTTTGTACGTTTGCAATCAATCACAAACCGAAGTTTGTGACAAAATAACTTATGTCCATATAATAGGGGCATTGAGTGCTACTTGACAGAACTCAATTCCGGAAATGTCTTGTCTAGTAATAGAATCCAAAATTATTACCCCTAATAATACTGACGCCAGTTGTGGTTAAGGGGCACAAGCGTGCGACTAAAAACGCGACAGGCTGCGGGTTTGATTCCCACTCGAGGAAGTGATATATTTAATATTGTCATTTCTTCGCAGTGCGGTGTTGAGTTCACCCACTTATCACACAATGCCTTAAAGTTCTTTGGAAAATGGGGAGCGAAGTGTTTTAACAGGCTAGATTCCCTCTGCCTACAATGCTACATGCAAGATAAAAAAGTAGTAAGTGTACTAGTACATAGGCGTCACTGTTTTTATCCAATAACCTCTAACGCATCATAAGACCACTTAAGAATCTTGCCCAGCAAAGCGTGAAATATTTACACGTAAACCTTTGAAAACACTGTTTTGTATGAAATCTTATATATATTATTGTTTAAAATATAGAGAACATTAGTAAGCCATACGCACAAATCGTTTTCTTGCCTCCAAAGATCATTTAGGTAGTTAAGCCAATAGTCACGACGTGTCATTATACGGCGAGGCCCAATTACCCTCGTGCTATATCCTCGGAACAATCATATATGAACAAGCAAATTGCAACCTTAGTAACGAGACATAGAAACAAAAATCGCGATATACAAATTTAATAAGATAATAGATTACGGTTTAGCGCATTGTTTGATATTTTCACGCATCGCGACGACTGTCGGCGAGATGTTGGTGTTGAAGATGTTATAGTTTTGATATATTTTTTTAGCTTTATGCTATATTCTGCATATAGCAGGGTAGGAAGAGAGTACAGTCGTCAAGTCTCTCCGTTTTTTAACTTTGATTTCGTTAAATTTTTGTAACATTCAGTGTTGTGCGGCGGAATTTAACACTGCGCTTTTGTCCTTACACTAGAGTGAGAACATTCCCAATCTCAAGTAGGTACTTTGCTTATTACTTCCCTCTTATAATTCGATGAAATAGCAATTCAGCATGATCGTAATAGATCGAGTGCAGCATCGACATTGTCACGTCTGACACGTGCTCTCTAACACTCTAAGCTAAGGGCCTAACGGTGTCTATAGATCATAAAGAACTATTTTTCTGAAATTTGTGTAAAATTTAAATATATTTTAAATTTTTGTTATTTAATCTCTTTCAATTTAATTAGGTCAATTAATATATATATGTTTTAGGTCTACAACAATTATTATGATATAACACGTTATATATTCAAGTGGCGTCTCGCGTTGAATTGACGAGTTGGTAAATATACTGTGTCAGTGGCGAAGGCTAAAACTTATACAAAGATAGATATGGCGGTGTCAAAAATAGATATTAGAATAAGGTCCATCTGGACTGAAACGGGAATGAATGAAACAAATATAAGTGAATTAAAAAAAGACTCATTAATTATATTTTCTTTATTAAGATTTACAAAAGGTCATCCTATAGAAATAGTATTATATGGACACTTCGCTATTGCCCAATATTTACCTACCTAAGAAAACAACTTAAACTATAAACTATTTTGTATTAGGAAATAGTAATAAGGATGACTTCATTTAATTTAGGCTAGACATTTAGGACATCTTTAACAGGCAAATTAGGGGCAAGATGTGTTCTTGCCCCTAATTATAGGAGGAGTATCCTCCGTTTTGATCCTATTTGAAACTATGTAGGTATGCTACTTTAGTATTACACAATGTGTCGGAAACCTGAAACTGTCTACTTCAGTTCCACTTGGCGATGTTACAGTAATAGTTTATTGCCTCGTGCGAGGGCGAAATAATAAAAGTACCTACCTGTGTTATGTTATTAATTAACTCAAATAATCGACGTCGTCGTGGCGCAGCGGCACAAGCGTGTGACGGTAGCGCGACGGTTGTAGGTTCGATAGAGGGAATTAATTATATATAATCAGCCTATCGCCGTCCACTGCTGAACGTAGGCCTCCCCCATCAAGCGCCAACCTTCGGGAATTAATTATAATTTATTAATATTTTCATTTCTTCACTGTGACAACAAATCAAAAGTCCGACGTTGAGTTGAGCGGAGTTAGGCTTCGTTGTGAAGATGTTGACTTCTAAATTTACAAAAACTAAAAAAAACTGAACTTAGAACTTAAAAAGTTAGAAAAAACTGATGCACGTAGGTAAAGAAGTGTAGGGTAAAGCACTAAGAAATTATTACTCGAAATTCCTTCGAGAATACAGAGAGACAGGAGGACCCTTTTATTTCTTAAAGCCCATATAAATTTAATTTTTATACAAGTAAATGTACTTTATTTTTAAATATATAAATTTTTCATTATAATCGTGCAAACGCTTACTCATAACTACGAAAGTGTTATGGTAACTTATGCTGTTTTGAGTACATCCTGAATTCTATTCGCAAACTACCGCTAGAAACTGCGGAAGGATCCGTGACTCATTGTGTAATATACATATTATAATACCGCATTGATACACCACTTATAAGTATCGGTATTGTGTCCGAGACATGAATGCACAATCATGTGGGTTAAGGAAGAAGAGATGCTTGATAAAAATAAAAGAACGTTACTCTATCCAATATATAGATATTTACATGTAATATAACGCGGCGTTGAGTTTCGCCACTCAACACGCAATGTCTTGGAAATTGGGCGGCAAGTGGGCGACTGTCTGAAACTCTAAATATATACCATTACACTGGGTTTACCCTACTCAGCTACTTGCGGGCTACAACGAACAACCAAAGTAATTCTTTACAATTATGTTATTAAAATAATAACTTTAAAAAATAAGTACAAGTACTTACACTTTAAATTAACTAAGCAGAATTCTCGAGCAGAATCAATATAATTTTTTGAATAGTCGATATACCATTATTAAATATAGGTAGTATTTCTACACTAAAACATTCCATTATCCACGTTCTATCGTAGCAGACGTTTAACGACTGTAATTCACTCGACGACAAAGTCAAACCGTTGCAATTTCATACAAATTACAGAGCAAAGTATAAATCCGCTTCGTCTTGTCGTTTGCGTCGCGTCGCGCTTATATAATAACAAAATTTGACGCTAAAGTTCCGTTGGTCGGTTCCGTCGATACAATTTGCAATATTATTTGCAGCTGGGAAGAAAAATTGATTATAGGTTATTCTTTCAGTTGACAATAGCGTGTCATTGTTTTATAAATTGTTTAAATTTGTATATTTAAAAAATATAAATAAACAGTTAGGTATGTCTTTAATGAGAGCGTAATATGGAATAAGTAACATTAACATTAATTCCAATATTACTTACTCCAAACGCTGCCTTTGTCTTCCAGAGCGGAGAAATAAGTATAATTTAAATAATCATGAAATGATTTTATTTATAGGGTAATTCATAAGTGGGGGTTGAACAAACATCTACCCATTGCGCTTACACTAAAAATGTGTCCCACTGCGCCACAGCGGTCTGAAACTAAAACTTAAAGCTTAAAGTAAAACAACCTAAAACCAGTTGTGCCATAATAATGATATAACCGCACTTCTCGTATAATCACCAAAAAGTCAATTTATTTCAAGATCAATGTTACAGTTAACATTATAAATATCGGTAAAATTACATATTTTACCAAGAACTTTAAAGGCAATTAATGAGCGAATGTTTATCTTAAATCAATGTGTATTTTGCAATTCTGAGAAAGAACGGCTCCGTCACATCCATTCACTTGATTGCAACCTTGCTGTCTTCTGAATGTTTATTCATGCAGAGGCTTCACGTACTTTTTACTGAAAAAAAAAATACATTTCGCCGCAACCGGCTATTATTAAAAGTTGCGTTTTACTAGACGCAGACAGCCGTGTGGAACCGACGTGAAATATTTAGTTGTTGCGCTTAGTTTTAACTATATTCGTACATTATTACTTTTTTTTCCTTAACACCCGTATTGTATCCGTACGAATTTGTAATGATAATAATAATGAAATTTGTTAATTTACTTCTTTACTTAATTCGTTATGTTAACATAACCATAAACGATAAGATACCATAGCTCAGATCTACAAAATAAATAATTATTTCATACAATACTTACACCGCATCAGAATTTGGTCACAATTATCAATCCAAAGTTAACAACAATCATAACATAATATAATTATAACCAAATTAAATACTTTTTCTAATAAAATAATAAATCTAAAAGAATAAATTTAAAATAATACGTTATAATGAATGCATTTACATGAAAAAACTGCACTTTTTACTTAACACTTTAAGTATGCAAGGCTATAGCGAGGCTGGCATGATAATAATTAATAACCGTGTCGATATTCTCTTTGCTATATCGATATCGCAGTGTATCTTATTAAAAGTGATCATTTGTCAATCCCTCTCCATGGTTTATTCATTTGAGTGGACATCTCAAAGTCGGTCAGTTACTTAATGAAGTAATGAAATAAATAACACTTAACAACTGGCACTAAATTCCTTAATCTTATCTTTATGCATTTTTAAATTAAAATACTTAATAGAAATTACTATAACGTACTAGTGATACTTACTTTAAAATAGGCTGATGCCTATTTTCGAGCTTACTTCGATGTTTTATAGCTTGTTAAGGTAACTCGGTAAAACGTATTTTTTTCGCGAATTTTAACTCAGAGTTGCAAACCAGTTTTGTATTGTATTTGCATTGCAAGAAATGGCTTATAATGATTAGATTGACCCTTTATTTTATTTTTCAAATTTAAAAATGTAACATTTATAAAATATTGATAAATAACTAATAGCTATATAATGGACAAAATTGCAATTAATATTCCTTTTTTATTTAATTTTTTTCAAGATTATTATACAAATTAATGTTTGAAAGAAATGCGAGCAATTTTGCTATACGAGAATAATCTGATAAAATTAATTTTATGATCACTATAAATAAGCAATAAACACCGTCGCACGAGCACTTAATTCAATGTTATTTCACTTATGTAATAAATATGCTGTACCTTGAGACAAGCTTTAAAACTTTACCTATAAAGCTCATGCACACTGGAGTGGTTTGACGACTATTGATTTTAATTATAACTATTTATCAGAATTAGTTGCGTATTTGTAGTATTATACATTATTGGATGAAATTTATACATTATTGGAGAAAAGGATTTTTTTGTATGAAATTATTTGTTAATAAGTGTAATTTTCAGGTATGAAATAAAAAGTTTGAATGTTATTATTAAGACAGAAGTTTTCCATCTTTTTGTTATCTAAACTATTATATCTATTATAATAATATCGAATATTATAAGCCACTCTACTTAATTTTTAATTGGCTGCTCTAAGCTGTAAAATGAAAAGCTCATGCCTTGTTACCAGAGTGAAATGAAAATGTTAATAAATAATAATTAATTCTCCAGAATGGGATCTAACCCACAACTTTCGCGTTTACACATGCGTGTAGCACTGCGCCATGACGGCCTCAATATAAAATATTTCTAAAAAATAACAAGTGTGTAAGGGTCTTAAGCAATATAAGCAGTGCACTTTAATGCGAAGCTTTGGCCTTGAGCGCGCCGCCCGCTGATAGTTTCGATTATACGCGCCTTGGTATATGCTAATGCGGTATTGAGCGAGATTCTCATAGGTGATGGTTACTTTTTTTAGTTTTCTTATTTTATATGCAGTTTTGCGGCTTAGCTATTAAAATTACTTTTATATACTATATATATTGTCGGTGTTCAGTTTTATTTTTTATTTTATATTAATTTGTAACTCCATAAAACTACTTATATTATATTAAGTGAATGTATTTTTACATTTTTTCACGTTGTAGGCACACGGCAGAATAGGCAGAGGGAATCTAGGAACTTTGTGTTAAAACAGAGCAAAAAAGCTTAAATTCGTTGAATAACACTTTTTTTTTCTTCTAACATTTTCAAATAATATTTTTTTATGAAAATAAACAAAATGTGCACTTTAAGAATTGGTTAATTTTAGAAAGATATTAATATTTATTACTAATTGTTTGACTTGTAAAGTGATCCTTCTCACAATGAGCTGCGTTGTATGAAAAAACTACTATCAATCTTTCATATAATATTTACGAAGCCCATTTGTCTAAATTACATGCAATATAATAAAAGCATAGGTTACTATATAAGATATGCAAGAATAAATCGCTAGCCATCGATCAGATAAGAGTTCATTTTATTTTCGCGATAGTATGTGGCTAATGGAGACTAGCGCTGGACGTCGAAGGTATTTCTTCTTTTTGCATTGATAATCGATCTTTGCAATGAATTATGTTATTGCTTTTTGCCATTACACTTAAGCTATTGACATTCTTTACACACTGCCTTTAAATATAATATATTGAAAGTTAAAAGTATTATAATTTATATCGACATTAAGAAGGTAAGAAGGACAAAGATAAAAACGAGGATATTAGAAGGATAAATTAGAACTTTTATCTAGCTAATCAAAGAGTTCTCTCTGTTAACTCATTTATCGAATTCACCGATATTTTCATAAGGTTTTTTAGATTGGCTCATATATATATTAAAATTTCAAATATTTCAGGTTGAAATATTTCTTTTAATTTCTTACACTGCCGCATCGTGTTAAACACGATGTACCTCAAAAGAACATAAATAGTAAAACTATTAAAACTAAAATTAAACATGTCGCTGTATGGAATGTTGGTTAAGACAGATAGGAATCATGATCAGGAGGGGTGGCATGTTATAATAATACGATGTGCATATTGCTTACAGCACTTTAAATGGACCTGACATCGAACAGAGCTGAAGTGGAGTTTTGTATTTTATTTTCAAATTTAACTTTAGATAGAATCATCAACAAGTTTAAGTTATTCCAAATAAAGTACAATAAGTAATAGTTTTAAATGGCAGTCATGTATTTGATCTATTATTATTATTATACATGTATATTCTACTCAGATATATCTAAACAGAAAATAAAATCTCGATGGATAACAAAAACAAAATATTGTTCAAGCTAATCTCAGAAATTACTTAACCGATTTAATTGCAGTTTTCACTTATATATTTTGGCAAGCTTCCCTAAAATTTTTATTTCAATTGGCTTTTAATAAAAAAATACCGTTACCGTACCGTCGACAAAATTGCTATAAGTAACTATTATCTAGTAATTTGTAGAATGGCCTGGAATTTTACTTTTCAATATAGGTATAGATATTGTTATTAAAATGATAATATTATAAAAAAGCAAATAATTGAAATTGGTAAGTTAATAATTAGTAGATAAAGCGGGCCAAGCCGTGAATGGTTCGCTAGTACTAAATAAAACCGAAAGCTTAAATTAAATGCTTAATATAGAGTCAACTGGCTGAACTGTCTAGATTCTAGATAAGCTTGAGATCACGGCTGCAGCATCCAGTCTATGTATTTAGCCTGAAGACATACATGCATGTCCTGCAAGTATAAGTTATTTATTATTCATGAGCGAGCAGCGCCGCGAGGCGAGCCTCTATATATAATCGCCGGTATATTTAAATTTATATTGCCAATGCAAAAGTGAAGGCAGTATTTTGCATGTTAAAAACTATTTAAAACGTTCTGCACTACATACTAGATCTACATATCAAGATAGTTTGCGAAGAATAATCTTAAAGAGGTATAAAAAGTATATGACACAGTATTTTTTCTTAAACATCGTCGCATTCTTTGGTTAGATAAAACACAATAGCTAATCACTTTTAAGATTCAAGAGAGAACCTATTACCAAGGCTCTCCATTTACATTAAGAATAGAAATCAAATTATTCTTATTTTAACTGTATTTTCTAGGCTTTCCCATTTTCCATTATTATTTTTTTAAAGCTTACAATTCACAAATGAAACAAAAAAATCCAAAACGAATTAATTATATCGTTAATTAGGTGTGCTCATATTATTGTTCGTAGACGTCTATAGCTGTACTGTAGGAGGCGACGCGTGACGCCACGTAGCGAGTAGCGATGATAAACACTTCATACGGTTATCTAACGGCAGCACCACGCTAGCACTGTATTTGCACTGGGTCAAAACAACAAAAACAAATCTACTTTGCCAATAAGTAGTGTTACCTTCAATCATTATAAAATTTAAACTTAAAGTAATGATGTTGTTAATTAGATGCTTAATTATGATTAATTAATTGAATAAATCACTTTATACAACTTCAGGTCTGTGGTATTTGCAGACATACATATATACCTTTTCTCGAAAATTGGACGGTCCGTACAGAACAGAGTGTTTTATTACTCGATTCTCTCTCCTTGCCCTGCTAAATGTGAAATACAGTCTGAAGCTCAAAAAATAGAGTAGTCGTAGTTCGAATAAACATTACTACGCCGCCATCTCTATGGTCAATTCTATTCAGAAAAACAAACAGAAACAAATTCAACAGTTAGAAAAATGGAAATGGAGGAAAGGAAAAATCTTTAAATCGCCACCGATTTTTATAAAAATCGAAACTTAGACTCTTAAAAATATATCATTGAGCACATGTTTCGTTGTTTATTTTATCCGGGGTGCAAATAAGCAGGCGAAGCTGCGCGCGTCCGCTAGTATACAATAAATATTAAGGCAAATCGTAGTAAATTGACAAATAAAACTAACGATTTAGCTCTAACCCAATTCTGTTACTATAAATTAAATAATAATAACTCGAACGACAGGTAGTGGAGCAACTAGCACACATTTACTATAAACGGGCGATCATAAACATGCGTCGTTATGGGGTCTGCATTTGCAATACAATAGATCCGAGTTGCGAGTTGTTCTGACAAATGTAGACTAACGTATAAATTATTATCTTGTTATCTAGAGCTCTTTATTTTAAACTATTTTTTTTATACTTATTTTTTTTATTTATAAAAGTTTAAAAATAATTGTAAGGATAATAACAAATAGACGCCACTAGTACGTTTTTTTAGATTCACAATGTATCCCGCTCATGGGATAGGGTAGGCAGAGGTAACCTAGTGTTCCTCGACCTCGTGTTACCCTAATTTACTCAAATAGAATTTACTATCGTATTCGATTTCATTACTTTACAACAGTTATGTGATAGAAATACTGCACTTTATTGTAAGTTGAATAGATTAGCAAAAAAGAACGCATACTGGGTAATAAAAAAACAAAAACATATTATATTTATTTACTGACAGGAAATCGTAAAAAACGCACAATCATTGCGGAAATTAAACAAAACTGCACAAAAACATAATGAATAAGATTTTTTGCTATCTTCACGCATCCCATGGATTTAGCGTTGTCCGTTAAGTAAACCTGGCTCTTATTTACTTTTATGATTAGCTTGTACTCGTACTTTTATACAGGGTAGAAAGAGAAAAACTAGTGTTGAGACACTTTGTTCCACTTTTCTCAAATTTTCGAGACATTGCGTGGCCAGTAGCAGAACACAACCCCACATTTCGTCTACCAGAGATGTTTAAAGCTATATATGTAATCTTTATCTGTCTGCAGGTATAACGTATTTGTCCGGTGAAAACTTCCTGGACGAGTTGGACAATGGCGCGGAGCTCTGCCAACTGGCTGCGGTCATCCACGAGCGCGCGCGGGAGGCGCTCGACCAAGGACTCATCGTTGGGGTGAGTAACTTTAGTCAACATGTTTTTTAGCTTCATGCTGTATCCTACATAGGCAAAAGGAACAGTTCCCCATTGTTTAAGACAACGTGTGTTAAGTGGTGTTAACTCAATGCCACGCTTTGTATTCCCCGAGCAGGGATCGAACCCACAAATGTCGCATTTATAGTCAGTTAATATAGTGAGGAAATATGATTAGTTCAAATCCTTATTTTGAGCAAGTAAAGGCAAGTATAGGTGTAGGGTACGAAATTTCTTTCTGGCGAAAGGAAAAAAAGAGATAACTCTCTCTCTAATAAAATTCTTTCTATCTAAAATGATATAGTATGAAGGTATCCAAATAAATAAGTTATAATTTCTTTTACATTTAATTATTTAATAATAAGAAGATGCCTACTTAAAAAAATACCTGCTTTATAAAGAATATTTTATACACGAAAATTTTATCAAAAAACTTGTAACTAAACTAAATGATTTAAACTAACCTCATTTATATATAATTTCATATTTTATACACTCTACAGCCGGTGCCGGCGATCCGCGGTCGTTGCTGGCAGCGAGCGGCTCGTCGCAGCTTCTTCTCAAGAGACAACGCTGAGAACTTCATCACCTTCTGTCGTGAGCTCGGCGTGCATGAGAACTTGCTGTTTGAGAGCGATGACCTGGGTAAGGATAAATTTTACCTGTGGCCCTCTCCGCGAACACATTAAAATTATTAACATGTAATAATCAGCTTCATCCTGTAAATGGAAGGGAAATTAGTGTTAAAACACTCCGTTTTCCACTTTCCGCCGAATTCAGGAGCTTAGCTTAGCTTACAATAGCTTTTCTCGATGAGTAGACAATCAAACATAAATATTATTTTCCAATTCGAACTAGTAGTTCCAGAAATTAGCGCGTTCAACCAATTAATAAACTTATTAGCTTTAGGTTGAACCTTGCAACACCCCCACACACCCAAACATTGAATTCATGGAATGCTAAGTATTATACATTAGTTTTTTTCTCTCAGGAGTATGAAAATGAAATAAAAAATACTATTCAATTCTAGTACTCCACAACCAACCGCGCCAAGTAATACTTTGCCTACTGGAGGTGGCGCGTCTTGCAACAAAGTTCAACGTGGAGCCACCAGGACTTGTCCAGCTCGAAAAGGAGATCGCCATGGAAGAGCGCGACTCTGGCCTCGACTCCGCCATGTCGGGCGCCGCGTGGCAGTTCCGGGATAATTCACCCTCGCCCACCAGGGAGAAGTACGTTTTAAATTCAATACTAAATTTAATATTTTGCAATTAAGACACATTGCTTAGAGTCTGTCCCTCGTTTTCCGCCCTAATTAAATAGAAGATACTTTAATTTTTCTCGAGAGTAGGATAGGGATTGAACCCACAATCAGTTTATAGACGCCCCAATGTAATAATGAAAATTAAATCATACATATGTTTTTCAGATCTACAACAGAGCCTATGCCATCTTCGCCAGAACCTACCGATGGTGAGTAACAGTTTAAAAACCTAGTTTAATATTAAATAATATATATAATAACTAGTGGGCCCGGACGCGGCTACGCCCGCGAAAATATAAGCCTAAATAATTAAAATAAGTTAAAAAATAATAATAAGTGGAGATTTATTATTAGAAAAAATATCTGAGTAACCGAAATGAACAAACAAAAGAAGTAAAAGTAACTAAAGGAAATTCTTAATATTAGAAAAAGTACCTAAAGTTTGCCGTGCGCGCGTATTAAACATTTTTCTTTATTAAATAATTATTAATTTTTGCGAACAATATTAAGTAAAATCCCAAATGATTATAATTACGATATTTTAAGTGTATAACATCGGTATAGATAACCGAACTGAGATAAATTAATTATAAGCAGCAAATAATTACATAAAAATTAACAGTAATTCGAAAATATATAAAAATTTACTAAACCATCAAAGTCATCTGCCCGTTCGCGTCGGTCATACTCATACTATACCACTCGTATGCTAGGTCATTTGGAATCAGTGAAATCTCCTTAATTATTTATTAGAATGTTATACAGTAAACTATAATTTCCATCAAGATGAAATGCTAAAAGTGACTATTATATTTATTTTCATAAGGATGAATATCAAATTATAGAAATCATCTAATTTTTGTTAATGTATACAAATCTATATCGGCGCGCGCCATGTACGCGTGAAGCAAACTCACTTTGGGTGACGTTTTCTTAAAACAACAAACTTTGCAAGCCGTTGCTTAGCAACGCATAGCGACGATTGTTATTAACATGGCGGAATAAATTGCTTGTCAAATTAATTATTTTAATATATTGGTATATATCAAAAATATTACAAATATGTGAAAAAAAAAGTATCCTATGTTCATCCCGGGACCCTCAAGTATCTCTATATGAGTATTTTATCACAATTAAATTAGCGGTTTGGCCCTGATTGCGTAAAGGACAGACAGACAGACAGAGTTACTTTCGAATTTATAATATAGGTAAGGATTGTAAAATAAAAAAAAATCACACATTGAAATTACCTTATCTATGCCTTATCTATAATTTAAACTAAATAGATAATATATTATATGTAACTTGCACTTTCCTCCAAATTCTGGAGGCATTGCGTGTTGAGTGGCGGAACCTAACGCCGCGTTTTGCCTCTACACTAGAGCGAAGAAATGAAAATATAAGTTTAAATAAATATTTAATTTCCTCTAGTAGGGATCGGATCCAGTCGCGTTCACGGTCATACTTTTTGCCCATGTGCATATACGACTGACCTCTCATATGTATATACAAAAAATATTACAATTTATATACTAGAAACATTTTTACAAATCGGCTATCTAAAGGTCACTAATAATAAGTAATTTGACAAATCTCCAGGTCCTCAATCATTACCAGATAATGTAGACGCGGAAAGCACCAAGTCAGGCGCCACCGACAGCAGCAGCGACACCGACGTACCACTCAGACCTACAAACGAGCTGGATAAACGAGTATGTTCCTGAAGTGCCATTTTTATATTCAAGCTACATATTACTATTTGTATATAAAACAGGCATACTATTTGTATATGGCAGGCAGAAGGACCTGCTGAGTGATAAAATAATCCCATTCCAATGTACCGCCAATTTTATGAATTGTTGTGTGTTGAGCAGCGGACCTCAACCTTAAACATCAAAATGGAACTCAATCTCAAACTCAGAGCCAGGAAGTGAAAATAGTAGGGAAAATAGACGGTTTGCCACTGTGGCATGGCTGATGATTACCTGTTTTTTTCTTGTCATTTTAAATATACATACACTGTCTACAACGCCTACTTGCTGTTTATTGGTTATACATTATACATAATAAATAAGTTAATTTATTATTGTGTTAAAACAATTTGAGTATACGTTATCACAAATTCTTCTGTTTCAGGTGCAATTGGTAACTCGTCTTATGGAGCGCGGCTGCAACTGCGGTTCAGGGAAATGTTCGAAGCTGTTGAAGGTGAAGAAGGTCGGCGAGGGACGATACAACATCGCCGGCAGAAACGTCTTCATCAGGGTAATAATATATATTTTTTATCAATTAAAAAAGGTAGCTTAATATATTTACTATAGTAAAATAAAGTATTGAATTTATTTTTAATTGCTTTTTACTTATCAGTTGCTGAAGGGCCGCCACATGATGGTCCGCGTGGGTGGCGGTTGGGACACGCTCGAGCACTTCCTCTCTCGCCATGAACCCTGCCAGGTGCGCCTCGTCACGCAGGGCCGCCGTGACGTGCTGCCCTTGCCGACACCACCCCCTGCGCCCCCGGCCCACTCCCCCTCGCACTCTCCCACGCCCTCCCCCGCCAGCAGCAAGAACTCTCTATTAAAGGAACCTTCCCTCCCACGTACCTCCCCTTCTCCCGCCAGTAGCAAGAACTCCTTAATAAAGGAACCTTCCCTCCCACGTACCTCCCCATCACCAGCTAGTAGCAAGAATTCGCTGACTAAGGAACCCTCCCTGTCGCACACCTCCCCCTCCCCTGCCAGCAGTAAGAACTCACTGACCAAGGAGTCCTCCTTCGGCAACGTCTCCCCTGCCGACAGCAAAGCTCCCTCGATCAACGGAAAGACATCCCCCGTAGACTCTAAACTTAACAACAAAAAGAACGGAAAATCGTCACCACTTGATATAAGACGCACCTCCACTCCGAAGCCCGCTCCTGTTAGAAACCGTTCCGCCCTAACCCTTCCCTTGAAAGATGAAAAGAAATCCCCAGCACGCGCCAGGAAACAGTCCGCACCTGCCAGTTATAGTACGCCAAACACTCCCACTGGAAGATCGAACCGCACACCCACGGAGCTACGTAAGTCTCTCACTTCGAACGCCTTAGTCACCACGCCTAAGAAGTCCAGAAGTATGAGCATCGCGAACAAAGACACCAAGTGCTTCGGAGCAGAGAGATCGGCCCAACCCAAAAAGGGCAGGTCGGCCAGTATTGCTAGTACTCCCACTGAGCTCAGTGCGGCCCGCAAGGTGCGTAGCCAGAGCCTCGCGTCGACGCCCGTCAACGAGCCGCGCCGCCCATTGCTCGCACACGGCAAGACGCGCAGCATGAGCCTGGCGGGCGCGGGGCCCGTCGCCGGCCTCACGCAGGCGGCCATTGAAGAAAGCATCCGCCTATCGCTGGAGGCCACCATCGTCGACCATACTTCTCCGAAAAAGCCCTTCTTGCACATCAAAGCCAAATACCGGAGTCCCCCGCCGCGGGAGGTGCCGCCCAGATAAGAGCGGCGCACCCTCACGCCTCATTCCATTAGCTTTTAAACTTTGACACTAATAAGTAGAACTGAATGTGCGCACCGCGGCTCGAGTTCAAATACTTATTATTAAGTTTTCTCTAAGCGTTATTTAGATCTCCTAAGCAATCTCGTATTTATCTTCACGCAGACGCCCGCCGCGTCCGAGGCGACTCCGGGGTGGTTCCGGGGGACTAGTCATAATGAATTTCGTATAATTATTTAATTATTTCTAAAGTAATCTTAAGTATAATTGTGTAATTTAATTATCACTTTCCAATTGCAATAATTGATTGATTTATGTTTTAATTACGAGGTTATTTTTAGTGTGTAAATTATTTTAATGTGTATTTTTACGTTGGTACATCATGAATGCGTGTGTCTCGCGTCAGAGGCGCTCGCTCCTCTGGCGTAGAGTCGTGTTTGTTCTTTCTATTGTGATATTTCTGTTTTCGCGTCATCTATTGTATCGCTTTATGTATTCGCTATGTACTCGTCTGTAGCCAGCTTAAGTATAGTTAGCAAGTAGTTTCGGCGCCTCGCGCGACCTCACGCGGTACAAACTACAGATACTGAATGTCCACACATCGTCTATTTTCGTACAAGAAAAGGATATAAAATATTTTTGCACTTAGATAAAGCACTAGCTAGACACAAATGTTGTAATTAAACAGTCGATCTTTAACATTGAACACGCGAAGGTAAAGCACCTCCACTGAAATAGGTAAAATACAAACGTTGCAGTTGAAACCACCTTGTTCACTATTCTATAGTAATTAGTATATGGAATAATTGATGGTATAATATTGTCTTCCTTCCCGTGGACTGCACGTGACAGCGGGCATGATGTGATGTACAAACTGCCGATCTACCATTGCAATATTGTGCCAACAGTTTTAAACATTGTATATGGTTAAAATAAACTTTTTGATATTCATTACATCTGGTTGTTTTAATCATCTGTAAACGCTTTATCATTCTCATCTCAATATCACCCCATTCAGTCGTTTACTTCATTTTGCTACGAAATAATTGAATCATGTTTTAAGAGCATTTAGAAATATTCGTTTTGAAGGCAAATAACGTGATTTGCTAAAAAAAATAGGTATTATTCAATTGACCTTCTAGATTTTACTTACGTTTTACACAGGTTCAGTCTCTAAACGAAGGTTAAAACAGTGACTAAAGGCCTAGTAAGGGCCTAGTGACTGAGTGACCCATAAGTAAGTAAGCTAAAGTTAAATAAATAATAATTTTATAAAATTTTCTTCAAATCCTTAGGCTCAATATTTTTGTGGGCTCGAGTCTAGACAGAAAATATTGCACAGTAAAGTCACAGTTGTTGTATATTTTACTTAAAATCATAATTTTTAGTCAGTTCTGTCAGTAACCTCCGAAAGCTCAAGGTCCATAGTTTCTAGTGTATATATAACGAGCCAAAAAGATCCATGACACCTTACAAGAGACTTTTTTTATCTAAATAAGGCCATTAAAAACCTTTTATTAGTAATTTAGTAGTAATAATTAGAGAATTAAAAAAAACAAGTTACGATAAAACATGTTGTCTATATTGTACATACCTATATTTAACGGTAATCAAATAATTATTGAAATTAATAGAGCTTATGTTTGCACGCAAATTAAAGAGTCCACTAGAAAAGGCACAAGCGAAGCAAATGACACAGTATAAAAATCATATTAGTAAGTAAATAAGTAGGATACGAATAATTCGCATTTTCAAAAGGCTAGAGCTTTTCAGAACATCCTCTATCCAGGAAACCTAGAAACACATTAAAATCATTATAAATATGGACTGGAATATACTTATATCTTGAAGCATTGAATACAAAAAAATTATCACTGACTGACTCTGACGTATAGATTGTGGGTTCGATTTCCATTCAAGGAAATATATTTAAGATATTTTTATTTTCCTGGTCAGCAAACACCTGGCGTTTAGTTCAGCCAAGATAAGTTAACACTCACTAGCCCTAAAGTGGCGGAAAGTGAAGAACCATATATTTTAACACTCCATTTTACCCTGCCATATGCGATAGAAGCATAAAATATTAATAAATTATAAGTATTCCAGCTTGCTAAGCCACACTATCGGTTCCACAGTGTCGCAAGACAAGTGCTCGGGCGGCGGTGGCGGTGCCGGTGGCAGTGCCGGTGCGCGCATCCGTCACGCCGCATAAACGACGCTACACGTACTACAACAAGATGTTTAAACCTATCGCTTATATCTTGCCTCAACCGCTTAGAGTCTCTTTGATATAGTTACGAAGAGTGGAAAATTTGTTATTTGTACTTCATGTGTGGAATAATCACGAGTTAGACTAACTTAATTTTAATGTAGTTTTCAGTTTTGTTGGACCGAATTTAGTGTACCTATAGAGTGCTATTTGGGACGATTGCTTATTAACGCTAAAATTAAACGATATAAGGGAAAAGTAGAAAAATAAAAAACTACTTTGGTTTCCGTTATTTAAATTGAAATATCAATGTTTTGTAGTATATAGTTATTTTTCACAGCTCAATGATTTTTGCAACATCATGTTGTTGAAAAACAAGTATGTAAGTACTCATATGTAGCTTATTCTAAATAACCAATAGTTGTGTATGCTCAATATTATATCAAAATACCGCTTGAGATTGTTTAATAGAATTTCATGAGGCCGTCATGGCGCAACGGCGCAAGCATGTGACTGTAACGAGACGGTTGTGGGTTCGATCCCCACTCGAGGAAATGAAATATTTATTTACGTTTATATTTCTATTTCTTCGTTCTGGTGTCGAGGCAAAGCGCGACGTTGAGTTCTGCCACTCAACACGCAATGCCTCCAGAATTCGGCAGAAAGTGGGGAACGCTTTAACACTAAGTTCTCTCTGCCTACCCTGCTGTGAGCGGGATACAGTGTGAAGTAGATTTTTTTTTAAAAGAATTTCATATAAATTATTTCTGCATTGAATTGTAATATATTTCAGCGAAGAAATGTCTCACAACCTGTCTGTTGCGTTTACAGTCACACTTTGTGCTCCTGCGCCACGTCTGGCCCCGATATTCGTATTGTGCATATAACTTTTTGTCTGGGTCGATTTAGGTCGTTGTGATTGTTAAGCTGTCGCGGCCCAGAGACGGACACTGCATTACTCGTGATTAAGCCCCCCGTGATTATAACAAACATTGACTTCCGGTATTGTGTTCTATCGCATCGCTTGGCAATATTTGCACTTCCGTCCATTTTGCGATAATAAATTATTTTTTATAAAATTGGATTTTATTTTTTGAACCTCAGGAATGGAGACGAACACTGTATTTCTTTATTTATAAGGTATGAAGGGAAATTGATGCCGTAGTGGAGCAAGGGCTCAGCCCATGACTAACACGACGATTGTGGATTCGATTCCCATTCATTATTTTATTTTTATTTCCTCGCTCTAACCACTATATGCAGTGTCACGAAAATAAGGGAACAGTATATCTTAAGACTAGTATAAATAACAATAGCATGGTGCTATTTTTTTTTCAGATGTTCCAAATCATTAGTTTTATAATAAATAAAAATCAGCTTCCCGCTGTATCCCGCACATAACGGGGTAGGCAGAGGAAACCTAGTGGTAAGGCACTCCGTACCCCACTTTCTGACGATTTCTCCCCAGAATGCCTCCGCATTTCGTGCCGCGTGGCAGATCTCAACGACACGCTTTTCCTTGACACCAGAGCGAAGAAATGGAAATATAAATTTAAATAAATATTTTATCTCCTCGAGTGGGGATCGAACCCACAACGAGTCGGTATTTCAGTCACACTCTACCCCTGCGCCACGACTGGCCTTTAATTTTATTTGCATTGGAAAATCCCTATCAATACCCTCCTTTACTTTTTCTTGTAAAAATATTCACGTACGATATTAAAAAAAATATACATATAGTCATATTTTTTCTGCTAGTTTAATATAGTATAGGTACAGATAATTATAATATGAATAAATAAAACAACATTTAAAATTTCCGATTTATTTAAATATCTAAAAAAATAATACAAATCATTCGTAATACTACCGTACAAAATATAATAATAACTCATCAAGGAATGAATGAATAAATGCATATAATTAATTTTACACATACAATTGGATTTCCCAATAAGATATTATGATATAGGACAGAGAGCTTTCTTTATTATATAACTATGACATTCTTGATCATTTCTATTTATTTTTAGGTTTGGTATATGTGGGATATACCAGGGTAGGTGGAGGAACCCATTATTAAGACACACATTGCGTGTCGGGTGGTCGCGTCGCGCTTTGTTCTGTAACCAGAGCCGGGGAAAGGAAAATATTTTTCCCTGAGTGAGAAACGAAATCCGTGCGGTTTACAATTTGACGCCACTGCGCCCTGAAGGCCAATTTCTATTCCTTAGAAATTATAAAAAAAATCATGAACAATAAATGAACGCATCCAATTCATACTTAATTTACACAGTATTTATTCAAAACTTTTATTAAAATATTAATAAAATACAATTTATCTCACAAATAACTCTGAAATTAGGCATTTATAAAGTGACTCAAGCTTCTAACCTTCCTAGAAAATTCTTATAAAAATCATTCGAGATACGAAAGTGCTACAGAAACAAATGAATTAATACACAAAGTGAAATAAATATTTATAAGTGTCGCTAATGCCATTTTGGTTCAAAATCTATTCTTTTGTAATACTTGAATATACGATTTTTTATTATTAGTTAATTTATATATATAAAAACATGTTAACTTCCTCTATAAAATATTTATTTAAGGACATATATTCCCAAAAGAATGCAAAGCATGTGGAATTAATATTTTTATACAATTTTGATAATTTAGTAAAAGATTTTGAAAAATCCACACCGCGAATGGAACCACAAGCATAATTCTATTTTATATATCATCATTATTATATCAACATAGCACAGTTATTTCAAAACATACAAAGTTATTTCATAAATCTAATAAAATATTGCAAATAAAAGAATGTCAATTTAAAGCATTTTCATAGTCAATCAAAATTTGATACAAAGAGTATTCTTAGAAACTAAATATACATACTTAAAAGTAAACATTGTAAACCTATTCTAGGGATATAAATAAATTTTGGTACAAAACGTTATTAGCTTATATATGGCTAAGTGTGAAACTAAAATCATCTAAAATAGGTGTTTTAGTTAATATTTAAGAAATATATTCAAATTATATTCTTTAAAAATCTATTAACATTTGATCATAGTGAGACTTAATCCTGCACCCTCTAAACACTCTGACAACTGATCCATTTAAGCATTTCATGTCAGAGCGCTTGCATGATTTTGAAAAAGATGCAGATTGCAGTTCTGCTGCATTCAAGTTTTAAATGTTTCCCAACTACATTTTCCTAACCTTAGTATGGGAATAACATTTTAAAAATAATATTTTGTTTAGAAGATGATAAAATTTTCTGATTAACTACAATATAGATTGTTATCTACATTTTAATAAATATTCTAGTGGCTGATTACAAGCAGTTACAAGTATTATCTAAGTGTGTTTGAACCTGTAAAAATCTTCGCAAATCAATCATAGCATGGCAGATAGGATATACAAAGTGTACATAGCAAGTTCAGACTTATAGGGGTAATGGCAATAATCTCAATTAATATATTTCTACCAATAATAATCCGAGGATATTTTGTTTCAAGTATAAAAAAAAATACCAAATTTATTACAATTTGGCACACAAAAAACACTGTTGAATAAAAAAAATTGTAATAAAAAATTGCAAATATTTCGAATTTTTCATTGTTCGAAATATCCCCGTTACAGAATATACATAATATAAAAATAATTAAAAAAAAAGCAAAAGTCTACTTCTTCTTACTCTTACCTAACGTAAGCGTATGGTGAGCCTGAGCACTTTGTTGTTTACGACGGTTGAACTCAACAGTATCATCCTCTATCTTCTTTCTCAATTCTTCCAGACGTTTCTTTTCATCTGTATGATCACGTTTAAGCTTATCAAACTTAGCGTGTAGTTCTTTCTCAGCTTCCTTTAGTTCTGCTTCTTTTTCTTTGACTCTTTGAACAAACATCTGTCTCATTTCATCATCTTTCTGCTGTAGTTCCAGAAGGTGGGCAGTTCTTTTTTGTTCGAAGGTTTGTTGGAATGATACGGGTTTATTGTCTGCGTCAACGTCGGAGAAGCCCATCTGTGCAAGTCGTTTCCTTCTGTATAATTCGTAATGTTTTGCGTGTGTCTTCTCGCGCATGTCCTCCATGTTAGTGCGTATTAGCATCTCGCGGAGTTTCACGAAATCGCAGTGGGACTCGTTTTCAACTGTAAATACAAAGCTAAATGTTATTTTAGAGTGCAATTTAATGGGGCAGAGGTAATCTAGTGTAAAGACATTTCGTTTCCCACGACCCTCCCGCATAGAGACAGTGCGTGTAGAGCAAGCTTGTTTGAGTGTTGTCGTGTTGGCAGAGGTCAACGCTGCGCTTTATTGTCTTACCACAGGCAAGGAAATGGTAACAATTTATTATTCCAATCACAAATCAGTTCTAGTAAGCATCAATATCAAATTAGCTCTGTTAAGGAAAATCGCGGCGTATCACTACTTAAAATACAATATCTGAAATTCGGGCGCAAACCGACGACCGACGACCGACAGATTAGGATATGCTATACGAAATACAAAAACTAAAGCTGGGAAAAAGTCCAAAAATCACAAAAATCTACTAACCCTGCACTGTGCCCCACGGATACTGTCTAGCTCGGACAGTCTTATTGCCAATTTTGACAAAATCCGTACTGCCGACCACCGCGAACGGAATGTGCGTGTTCATGCCCGAGTTCACTTCGGAGACGGACTCGTCGTCGACGGGGAACTGGTAGATCTCCACACCGTTGGCAGATAGCTCTTGCATTATTTTAGACTGGAATAGAAAAAAATATAGATTATTATTACCACAAAGTCTTGAGGCCATTGTGATGTAGCGGTACAGCATTTGATTGCGACTAAACGGTTGGTTGTGAGTTCCATTTAAATTTCTCAGTCTGGTACCAAAACACGCATCGCTATCGGATGTCTAGAAGACACTATAAAATGACCTATCCATCTATACAAATCAAAAAGGCTATGTAAACGCTCATACAATTTACCTTGAATTTTTGCAACTCAGTCTTAGAAATAGTATCAGCTTTAGCGATGATAGGGATGATGTTCACTTTAGTGTCCAATTTCTTCATGCATACCAGATCGATGGACTTCAGGCCATGTCCTGAAATTATAAAAAAATATATCAAAATATAGGTAAGCATTATGGAATGTATTTTTCTTTTTTGTCTTATTTCATTAATCGTTTGTTTTCTAACCAGACATCTTGTAATTTTTTTTTTCTTATTTAGGATTTATTCCCACAACCATAGCATTGAGTGAATTATTCATTTGTAAAAGGTTTTTGGTTTCAACAATCAGACAAAAAATAAAATTATAGTAAGCAAATATGTAATTTGAGTAATATATTTCATAATAATAATAAATTTTATTTGAGACTATTATATCTACAAAGAATTTTTAGAAATTGAGATTATTTTTAATTAAATGAAGATTAAATAATAATTATTATTTAAATTTATATAACTAATTTTTCAAGTGAAATATAGATGTAAACTTAATATTAAATATTGCAAATGTTATGTAATATAGTGTATGTAATGGTGTATCTTTTAGTTGTGTAAAATATTGATTGGTTTGTAATTGACATCTCCAATAAAAGATAATTATGATTATTTTAAATATTTTTTCCTAATTGAAATGTAAACCAATAAGTAACACGTGCAGGTAGACATATTCAAAGTGTAGTTTAATTACATTAAAGTATTCAATATTGATCGCATTATAGTCTTGTAAGAACAACGCATGTTTAAGCCATACAAATGATTATGCAAAAGTTTTCGTGCAGAAAATGCAAACGTGTCAAACGCTCTCAAAGGCACGTCAAACGACAGCAGCCTCGCGTAAACCGAGCCAGCAATGAGAATGAGATTACCTAAGTTTTTACAATGTGTTTCACAAATGGTGAAACGATTTTAGAGAGAGTGATATAAGTAAGCAATAAATCATTTTTATTCATGTTTTTATTAAAGTAAAACTAAAATGAATTATGATTGAGATTTAATTTTTTTTCATCAAAGGCCTGACTCTAACTGTACTTTTGATCCATTTCAAGGATACGAACGTAAAAGATAGTCATTTAGTTTTATAGTAAATTAAAACTATTTAGAAATACAATGAAACAATAGATTTAAATTAAAATAAGTGTATTAGATAAATCAAAGTCACAGGATGAATAAAATTAATAAATTTGCTACGGATGTTTAACATCCCGCGTCATATAACACAATCAGTTAGTACCTGTATAGACACATTATTGGTTGCAATTTGCGTACGTACGTACGTACGTAAAATATTGCATCTACTATAGATAGCAACGATACCGAAAATATTATTAGAATAAGTTTTAAATCGTAGGAATGAGTTATATGGACTATAAAAGTATGGAATAATTTTCAACATTCTTAAGTAAATCATAAATTTTTCACGTATATTTGCTATGTAGGTATATTAATATTTAATATAGTAAAGTGGACGAGTTTGTTTGGTTGATAATATTTTTTTTCAAGGAAGGCTATAATATAAATACCTATATAACGATATATAACATCGCGTTAAAGGAATTTGACTATGCAAGCAGAGCCGAAGACAGAAACTACATTGCTATAAAATGTTTTAAGAAGTATCCGTCAGTCCGTGTATAGATGATATAACGTCAGACGTTGGCTGTGGGCAGATGACGTTGCGAGTGTATCATTATTATTTAAACACTCTTATAAATAAGTAAATAACATAAACAATAAATCATTAGAAAGTAATAATTAAATTCCCGGCACTATCTCTTCATTATCGTTACTTAAATAGTAACCACTGGCAGTGTGTATAAGGAGCGCTCCACATTGCGAAGTAAAAGTATGGTACACCGTTATTGAACAATCGTAAAGTTGGCTACACGCGTTGAAACGTCATTATTTATGAGTATACGGATTTAGCTTCATAGCTAAAGTGCACTTCTACTGCTATAGCCATAATTACAATATCAAGATGCCTAATATTTTTTTTTCTAGCTTCTTGCTTTGTCCAGAATATAGCAAGGTAGGCAAATAGAACGTATCGTATATTTAATTCATTCATTACAGACAAAGATCTGTTTTTTTATAAGTGCCAATGTATGTTTTTAGAAATACTTTTTTAAATTAACATAAAATACAACTAGATTTACTTTTATTTTTACTTATACCACCAAAACAAAACTCCCTACTAAAGTACCTACTAGTTACATACTTTTTTTAGCTTCACGCAATCCCGGGAATGCCTTTGAAATGATAATGTTATTATAATTATCACAAAAGTAATTCAGATGAGAAAATAAATAATTGTGTAGTCTAAGCGGGCAAAGTGCCGCGTGCTGGTCTCTAGTATTTGTGTAAAACTTCTGCTTTAGTTTGGAGAATTTGTATAAAACTTGTTTTATACAAATACTCCATATTCACCAAGTCATCATAATATAATCAGAAATATAAGAGGACCATCTTTTTTATTTTTTCCCCAACACGTAAAAAATAATCGTTTTTATAACAAATAACTAAAACAAAAGAAATCAAGTCTAAAATCCACTTATGCATATATAATTCCTAGAAGCATATACATACACACATACATTTGTGTCGCGCGCTTTCTGAATATTTGAACGCATTACCGGCACCGAATTACTATTGATTGAATGTCAAGGACACTTATAAAACATACGTTTAGTAGAACAAAGGCCTAGTAAAATAGAAAGTTGATTTGAAGATCGGTTTTTATATATATGGTAAATAGAGCAATGTGGTGAGTCTTATGACAAGGTTCCCACTGCATACTCTGCTGTTTGCGGGATACAATGTGAAGCTGATTTATTTATTTAGAGCAATGTCTTGAGGCTTCTTTGGTTAGATATATTGACCAATAATAATAATTCCATAAATTTGACGGGAAGTAGAGTATCTTAACACTAGACTTCCTATGCCTACTCTGCTGCATGTGGGTAGCAGAGGAATAGAAGCTGATTTATTTAAATATTATCATATGAGAAAGATTTTATCAAATTGAAATACATAAAGAAAAAAATCATAGACTTTATTTATATTGATTGACATCACAATTTTCTTCCTTTCCAGACATACTGTAAGTGGACCAAGGCCTAATGTCAAAATAAAACATTTGTCACTTCCGAATTTACATTGTGAACTCACGGGAATTCACAACAAGAACTCTACATCAATAAGAAAATGTTTGGTTTTCTTTACATTCAATGTTTACTCTACATTCAAACATAGTTACCAACTAATACACAATAATAATACAAAAAGTCCACTTACCAGTAGGACAAATGAAGTACAAACAGACGTGCAGACGACTATCATGATACGTAGGCAAGGCTCGTTTTATCTTGAGTTCCTCCTGTAGATAAGCTTCAAACTGAGCATCTATATAGTCAACAACTGCCTTGAAACTATCTTCCTTGTTGACTTGATCACCATAACCCACTGTGTCGCAGATTGTTAGCTAAAACAAATTTGAGTAATTGTAGCTTAAAAAAATACTGTTGGAACTTATACTATGGGAAATAAATATCTGTAAAGATACCTATTACAGACTTAAAAATAAACTGACCAGAAATTCAGAACAAAATCAAAGGTGGCACTAGTATATTGATTTTGAATTTCTTTATGTAGAAAAAGGAGCTTGGACACTTAGAGGTGAACATTAATGTTCATTTAAAGTCCACACTTGGACACCCACATCAAATCATTTCTTTAAGCTCCTTTTCATGTTACATAATAGAACAGTAAAAATATATTTTGAGAACTGTTTGTAAAATGTAATACTATATGTGTGTACTTGATTAATTATAACAGGAGTATGCCAGATGCACTTATACAAAACTAGTAACAATTACAAAAAATATTTTAAGAATTACTTACCTTCAATCTAACACTGCTCTCTTGAAGTTCATATGTATGTGCTTTCAATTTAACAGTAGGTAAGTTGTGAGGGCTAGGTGTTGATTCAAAGTTTGTGTTAAACAGAGAATCCATGAGTGTTGATTTACCCAAGCCAGTCTCCCCTATTGGAAGGATATAAAATTATCATCTCATTTACTATAGTGTTACAATAATAATAAGTTAACAATATTTTCTTATCGGTAATAAACAACTAGTAAACACACACTAAATAATAAGAGGAAATTTTATAATTATTTTTTCAAAGTCAAAGTCAAAGTCAAAATATCTTTATTCCATAAAAATGCTTAACATTTACTTGGACATGTCATAAAGTAGAAAAAAAATGCAAAATAAAATAACCAAAAAAAAAATGTGCAATTTTGACTTGAAAAAAGCCCGTTCAAATGGTTGAGCTCATGAGAAGATACAGGCAAAGAAACTCATGGCCACTCTTTTAAATGCCAACATTTGTTACAAATTACAATTTACAATTTCAACTTAGAAATAGAGCAACTCATTTCCAAATATCTTTATCGTGAACATAATCTTTAACAGAGTAATATGTTTTTTGGCAGAGCCTGTGCTTTACCACTTTTTTAAATTTGTTCAGTGATAAATTAACCATGTCGTTTGGAAGTTTGTTATAAAAGTGTATACTTTGACCTACGAATGAGTGAGACACTTTATGGAGCCTAGAGAAGGGCACAGCAAGCTTATTTTTTTTTTTTTCATTAATGTTTATTTAATAGCTATTTTAGACGTATGCTTAGCAAAATAGCAATAACTATCCAAATGTAAATATTTATCACAATAAAGCCACATTCTATCGCAATAGGTCGAGAGTAGGCAGATGATTAATAATGATTCATTATGCTTACCAATACACAGTATGTTGAATACGAATCCATTTTGCACACTTTTATTCACGAGCTGATCAGGCAGGCTGTCGAAACCGACATGCCCTGACAACTTAAGCGTACGCATTGCGTGCTCGATCTAAATTAAACATTAGTAAAGTAGTAGTACAATCTGATATTAATAGGAACAATGTTTTTCAACAATCACTACAGGATATGATTGTTGTTACAAACAAAAATTGTTTGTTTTGTAAATTGTTTTGAACGGAATTTCTACTGTGGCTTCTACTTAAGATGAATATTTGAATGATTAAATATAAACAGCAATCTTATGGAGAACGCCCTGATGGTACGTTTACGATAAATACTACATTACATTAGCATGCAATATATTATATACAATTTTTTACTTTTACGAAAAACACATTTACTAATTATATTTTAAGGAATTACAATATATATTTCTGATTAAAATTTAATTATTACCTTAGTCGGCTCAACGTCAATGGCCGCCATGTTTCCTTGACAATCTGTGACTAAAACTAACTTAGTGTCACTAAGTGGGAATGAGTGGGAGTCTTTCATATTCATACTTCAAGCATCAGTATAGGAAACATGACAATAAAAACAACAGATAATATATATATTTTTTTATTATTTCGCTTATATTTACGGTACGTTAGATACCATATTGTACCATACATTTGTTAAATATCAAACATAACACCATATTAATTCCTATTTGATTTTATTTTAAATATTAGTATCTAAATGATATATTGTTGCAATATTTAAAATTTATCCTATAAGCTAGGACCGACATTTTTATTGTAATATTATTTTTGCAAATAGATTAAGTTACCTTAGAGTATTTTTTATATATTTATGTACACATAAATACAAGTGACATAATGTCGTGAAGATAGATAAAAAATAGCACGGTACATTAACATTTGTAAGTATAGGATATACGATCATTATTATTATTATTTCAAGTATTTTCTTTATTTAATCATACCCACAATGTGTTTATATATAGCGCAATGTTAAAATTGTTAAATTTATTATTGATTAAAGGGGAGGTAACATTGTATTGTTTTTTTAATTAGGGTAACACCGCCGAATACCAAAATGGCAGAAAGCGACATTGGTGCGTTATCATGTGAGCCGATGAAATGATGTTTTCTTGAATTTTTTCGTCGCGAGTGAATTTTAAAATTGTGTATCAGTGAATTGTGACATAGTGAACCATGGCGGATTTAAAATCACCGCCTTTTAGTGACATTAAAAGACCTGAGGAAGTCGTCAGGATGACGACTAACGATAGTCTAAAATTCGCAGTTCTTATCGGGCTGATAGAAGTCGGACAGGTAACCAACCGGGAGGTGGTGAACACTGTTCTACACCTGGTAAGTACATACGTAGGCTTTCCGTATTTATAAAAATATAACGAATGACATAGCGCCTTAAATCTAATTGGATTCGACTTAGAAAGGTTATTGCATCTCAAAGATTTCTAGTGTTATGAGTCAATATTGTGACGCTTGTAGTACCTAAACTACTAAGCTTGATGATATTTTAATTTCTACAAAATACTCAAATTATTGTGGTTAAAAAGTTGCATCTATTTTCATTGTTTTTATCGATCGCGTTCGGTCGTGAATCGTAGGATCGCACCGACCTCGCGATCACCAGCGGCCGGCGAGCGCTGTTTGTTTTGATGACTCTATTATAATTTGACGGCGTTGTTCAAGTGTAAATAAAATAAACATTGCCTTTACATCAATCATCATTATATTACTGGAAATATTGGGCACCACCATACGTTGCACAATAGATTAATGCTTACTCTAAGGAATGTATACTATGTCAGAAACGTAATTAAAGTTCAGCTATATTTTTTTACATACGTCAAAATTACATAGTTTTGATTTAGGTACAAAAATATGTAGATTTCTGCACTATCACAACGGAAAATAATAGATTAAGCGATCGACTAGAAAACTGACATCGAAAATTAATTCAGTTACACTAGCACTTAACTATTGTGTTGTAAGTGAAGGCCGTTATAGATAACGGTGTCTTTAATTTGATTAAACAATTTTTGCTACGTATTTATTAGCTTTTACATGCGGAGTCGCCGGCTTGATCTCATAGAAATAATCAGTTGTCTATGATATGGCATATTGAGAGTGTGGGAGGTAACTCTGACCGCAAATACAGTGGGGATTACATCGAAACGATTAACGTGATGTAATATAGTCTAGTCTAGTAGTATATAAATGGACTATGTACACAGTTATTTTTCGGTTCCAACTAATAGTTAATGAGGAGTCTTCAACCAAACAAAATCTTCTATATAGAAGTATAATAGATAGCCTAACAGAAAATTTAAAACTATTAAATCATTGTTGTGTGCAAGTCCAATAAGATATTGTTAGGTAATAGGTGTACGCTATTGTTGTCGCATCTTGTAGAATTCTCCGACGTCGTTTTTATTATTGTTTGTATTTTTTCTTCGGAGAAAGAGAAATCAAATGGTTTCAACCTCTTTCTGTGAAGCGCTGTAATTCTTTACTAGCATTTTAAATGCAAAATAATCTTATATTTTTCTGAATTTTGCACGTCTATAGGTTTATATTCTTTAAATTTATTTCAAAACAGTAAAGGCTACATGTATATTTTACTTTGTGAGATACTTTTTAATTTTTACTAAAACCGAATTCACAATCGTGGCGCTTACATTCAGATGTTGTATCGTTGCGCTTAGACAGCCTCATGATACTACCAAAGCTTAAAACTATTATGATAAAGGAATAAGGAGAAAAAGAGGGCAATGTGAATTACTTGTTTAATGTTAATTATTGGGATGTATGGTATACGAAGAAATCGTAAAGATAGAGATGTTTACTAGTTCACGAAATATTATGACTCTTTTTACCTTTTTGCAAGTTTCATAATGATTGATTGACCAAGAAAAGCTCTACACGTTTTATAACAACTTTACTAATATACAATTATTATTTCTTGAAAAAAAGGTCTTTGCGGTCTAATTTCATTATCATTATATACATAAATACGTACATAAATAGCTTCACGCTTTATCCCTAGCGGGGTAGTCAGAGAGAACGGAGCGCCAAACCCTACGGTCTCTACATACCTCTTTCACCTCGTCCACTGTCATCAACCTCTTCATATATGCCGGGAGATCCTCATGCTTTTTACGTGGCCTTCCTCCTTCCTTTACATATGTTTTTAATTGAATTGGAAACAATGTTTTGCCAAATATAGTAATAAAATAGAAAATGAAAATAATCTATTCTCTCGAGGGGCGTTTACAGCACCCACATTAAGTCGTTCCAATACTCAACAACAGCCTCAAAACAACTCAATATTTTAGATATCATAAAAAATCCATCTATCTGCAGGATTTGTACCTGTTCCTAGAGTCAATCGATCTCTTTAATTAAAAATGTTGCCTAATTTTATACGAAGGCGTATTCAATTTTACTTAGCTCAAGTAGTTGCCTACAATCATTGAAGTCGATAGCTGTTGCCTCGAGTATGTTAAATTGTTTAGGAAGTAAGGTGTGCTCGGTAAACTCTTGTGTTTTGTTAATTAGAGAACTGGGACCTTGGAAGTTTTGTACGAGTAATTTTTCTTTCAGGTACTAAATAGATATTTAATATACTATTGATTTAATGCTGGTTAAAAAGCTATTTGTCATCTGTGAGTTACTCTTATACTCCTTTTGTTCTTCATTATATCTGATTATTTTCTAGTTTTAATTTCTTCCAGTAAATAAATTGATTTACGATAAATTAAAAACCTACATTTATTTCAGTTGCTTATCGGGAAAAATATTATATTTCATTATTGTTGACAGTATCACACAAAAGAATACTAAGTAAAAAGAATTTTGGGTGCTGTCGTTTTATTTTCGTTCAATTTCAGTTCATAATACCTACATATTACTAAAAAATAAGATATATTTAATACTAGATAACGTACTAGGCAGATTGCAACATCGTATATTGGCAACTAAAGGTTTATTTTACAGTGATGCAATATTTGAAGAAAACGTGGGCGTCTTGCCGCATGGAGAAACAAGGAGAGACATGAAGTGCCTTAATAAACCTAATAGATCATATTTGATGCATACACATTTTGATATATATCCGCTACATTGCATTGCATTCAATAAAATTGTTATTTAATAGCAATTTTGTCGAACAACATTCTTATAAAAATGATATAAACTTTTGTATTTATAAACCGATCGAAATAAAACATATACTAAATGTTAAGCACTAAATAGAAGCTTGCCAAAATATAATAGTTATATAACTGTAATTAAATCAGGTAAGTCGATTCTAAGATTAGAGTGAAAACAGAAAAAAAAAACCAAAGTAATTGTTTTTCGTTTTTTTACACTATGCTTCCGTTAAACATTACTAACTGCTACAGTAATGATCCGTTACGATTTTAGTGTTGTTCCTGTCGTGCTTCAAAGAATGTAATACCTTCTTTCAATGACATCATTTTAGTATATTCCTGCAATTGTGTCTAAAAATAAAAACAATGCTCTCTTAATAAGACCTTGCTGACAATACTGCGCCACGATAATCATCATTTACGTCACTCCGTGCACCGCGCCGTGGACGACACATGAATATAAAAACATGAAATTCACATACCTAAGTATACTACCATATTTATGTTGAGGGCCGAAACTAATGGCACTTTAGATATGAAAATAAATAAATATTCATGTAAATATATCTGTAAATATGGTAGTTAGTGGGTATAATATCTGTCGATGATATTGAAATTGCATTTTTGTTTGACATGCTATGTTTACAATCACTAAAAGTAAAAAAATATAAATTGAAATTCAACGGACCATAATAAATCCATAATACCGTCACTTTGACTATGAAACTATTAACGATTCTTATTTATTTATTTAGAATGCCAAACGCTACGGTCTTTGCATTCCTTTTTTCGTCTTGTTTTTTTTTTATTGTGAATAGGCAAACATTAGTCCACTATCTCATCTGGTGGTAAAAGACGATACGAACGATGGTGGAGCATGTTTACCTATGTAATGCCTATTCACTCTTGCCTTGAAAAGGGCTAAGTTATAGTTATCGGGGAACAGCTCAGCGGGCAAGGACTAAGAAAGTGGAGGCGAAGCGCTGCGTATGAAAAGGAAGTATATGAACGACATATGGATGAAATCGCAGATAGAAAGGAGAAGAGGGTACTAGGTCATGCAGCGCTGCTGCATACTCTCCCAAATGTATCCTGTAGAATACCGAGAGGCAAGCTAATGTTCGACAATGTTCAAGGCTTTGCCTCAACAATCGCTGTGTCGCTAATGAGCTTCTTGGTGCGATTTTGCACTATTATCGACCTCTTCATACATGCTCTTCGGGGGATCCTTATGTTTTGTACATCATCTTCTTGTAGTATCATCGGTGTTGTGTTTTCGAGGTCAATCGAAGTCTTTCCCTGCCTTTCTCACCACTCACTCTACCTCCATATTTTTTTCATATTCTTCATTCTCACCGTGACATCCACGCTAATACCTGCCATTCTATGTGAGATTCAGTCAGTTAAATTGCGAAGAGATCGTATTAATATTCTACAAGAATATATGTAAAAAGCATGTAAAAAAGAAATATTTTCATTTTTATTAATATTAATATATTCATTCTTTTTAACTAATACCAATGCCATATTTTTATTAACACTGAGCAAATTAATACATAAATGAAAACTGTGACTCATCGCTGTCTGTACATGAAAGATGAATGAGAAAATCTATTATTAGGGACATTTATTACTGTAAAAATAGTACCCAAAACAGTGATTTTAATATGTTCGTCTGTCTGTCTAAACGTTTGTTCACACTTATCACACATATATATATGATATTTGGATATCTCCGCACAGAGAATCCTATTGAGATATCCAAGGTGCAAGTGTCAGGACATTCAAGCTATTTTCTTGGTCAGAAATAAAAATAAAATTGTCCTAAATTATAGTGGTGTTGTAAATAAAATAATAATAAATAAATAAATAAATTATCAGAAAAAAGTAGTTAAATGCAGTTTACACTATTATATTATGACAAACTTCCCTTAACATTTAGTGTTTGTTCTATTTCAATCGGTTCATACATAAAAAAGTTATGTCAATATAAAGAATTACATGAGACAATATTGCTACAAAATAATTGTTTTGTTGAATTGGTTGATGCTTTAGCTATCAATGTATGGATATTGTCTTTGAAATGATTATGTTATTAAATCACGAAAGTAATTCAGATGAAAAAATAAATAATGTAGTAAATCAGCAATGGCCGATGTCGCGAGCGGGTTGCTAGTTGATAATAAATTTATTGTAGTTTTTTTACTACTTATAAATACTTTAAAAAGAAAAAATATATATATTTTACTGCGCTCATATTTTTATTCATTTATATATATTGGTATATTATAAGTAACCACTTCTTGCGGCTTCGCGCGTCTGTAGTGCTATTCAGTTCAAAATTACTTGCTACATGCAAGCCTCGGCGGCTTCTTTACTTTTTAATCGCAGCGCAAAAGGAAATCTTTGAGTTTTCTCAAAAATTAATTACAGATGATGGCGTAGAGAAGTCTGGTCATATTGGTGATATAAAATACAAACGGACACAACAAAGAAACACTAATTTGAACCTACATATCAAATTAGTGTTTCTTACGTTAAATTTTATTGGACAAATTGGTTTGAACAACGCCATTCAGTGCTATTACTATCATTAGCCTAAAAATAATCTATTAGGCTTAAAGTTATTAACTTCAGGTTCAGGAAATTTTATATGATATTATGTAAATTAATAATGCACCTACTGCCAATTAAAGACTTATATCCATACCTATATTATAAATTCGAAAGTAACTCTGTCTGTCTGTCTGTCTGTCTGTCTGTCTGTCTGTCTGTCTGTCTGTCTTTTCCGCAATCAGGGCCAAACCGCTAATTTAATTGTGATAAAATACTCATATAGAGATACTTGAGGGTCCCGGGATGAACATAGGATACTTTTTTTTTCTCATATTTGTAATATTTTCGTTATATACCAATATATTAAAATAATTAATTTGACAAGGAATTTATTCCGCCATGTTAATAACAATCGTCGCTACGCGTTGCTAAGCAACAGCTTGCAAAGTTTGCTGTTTTAAGAAAACGTCACCCACAGTGAGTTTGCTTAATGCATACATGGTGCGCGCCGATATAGATTTATACAAATCATTAACAAAAATTAGATGATTTCTATGATTTGATATATTATGAAAATAAATATAATAGTCACTTTTAGCATTTCATCTAGATGGAAATTATGGTTTACTGTATAACATTCTAATAAATAATTAAGATGTGACTGATTCCAAATGACCTAGCCTTCGGGCGGCATAATATGAGTATGACCGACGCGAACGGGCGGATGACTTTGATGATTTTGTAAATTTTTATAGATTTTCGATTTTTCGATTTCGATTTACTATTATTTTTTATGTAATTATTTGCTGCTTATAATTAATTTATCTCAGTTCGGTTATCTATACCGATGTTATACACTTGAAATATCGTAATTTTAATCATTTGAGATTTTATTTAATATTGTTCGCAAAAATTAATAATTATTTAATATAGAAAAATGTTTAGTACGCGCGCACAGCAAACTTTAGGTTTTTTTTTCTAATATGAAGAATTTCCTTTAGTTACTTTTACTTCTTTGGTTTGTTCATTTCGGTTACTCAGATATTTTTTTTAATAATAAATTTCCACTTATTATTATTTTTTAACTTATTTTAATGATTTAGGCTTATATTTTCGCGGGCGTAGCCGCGTCCGGGCCCACTAGTAAAGATATATATTCTTATTAAGGGCGTTATGACTCAGTGGGAGAACGTCTAAATGTAATCACTAAAGTTGTAGTTTCGACTCTCACTCGGGGAATGGTTATTTTCAAATTATTTTTATTTCTTTACTCTGGTAGACTAAAGACGACATTCAGGTGCGTCACACAATACGTAATGTCTCGAAAATTTGGGGGAGAGTAGGAAAAAAACTTGATTAGGTAATCGATTGATTTTTTTATATTCCCTGCTAATTAAAGTATGAAGCAAAGTCTACCACTTTACGATCAGTGGGTTAGGTGAAACCCTAACGCAGTATAACAGCTAACACTCCTACAACCCCAAGAAAATTTTATGCACCGTTGCCTTTTCCAAAGGGCAAAGGGTTGCCGTAACTGACGTAGAATTATCATTGGGGTGCCTTCATCATAGGAAAATATATGTAAGTGTTTTTTTTATGTAAAAATATTATTCCAAAGAGATTATAGAATTATACGAGATACAGCGTTAAGCTGAAAAAATATTTCTTTAGCATTATCTTGCACATAGTAAGGCCGCCAAATTTTGGAGGCATTCCGTGTTGAGTGGCGAAACTCAACGCCGCGCTTGCCTTACCAGAGCGAAGAAATTAAAACATTAAACATTTATTTTCTCTACGAGTCTCTTCTCTTCCTGGAGTGGAAATCGAACCCACAACCTGTCGCGTTTAGTCGTACGCTTGTGCCCGTGCGCCACGTTTAACCTTTATAGTATTGCAAACCCCAAGAAACTAGAAAACGGTAGTTCATTAATAATAAACGGGAGAAAACAGTAGGTTAAGCAAAAAAGGAATGTTACATACTGACTAAACATAATTAAAACAATCACATACTTTTATTAGTTATCAATTTTTACACATATTGTTTTTGTTATATAATAATAATATTGATCACAAAATATAAAATAAAACGAAATAAAACGAAAATTATTTTCCACTTTCATCCTCATCTTCTGTTTATCCAGACTCATTTTCCTTTTTAAAATCATACATAGTTTTGTTGAATTTTTTCAGGGGCCTTTTTGTGGCTTCAGATGAGTAGCAGTCGATTATTAGTATGTAATGCACCTTTAATAGTTGAACTCGATAATCTGTTGCGTAATTTAGTTTTCATAGAGAATAATTTATAGCTGAAAGCTGAAAATAATCTTTCCACTGTGGCGCCTGCATAACAGTGTGGTAGGCATAACAGTTGTTTAACCAATTCACACAATATGGAAAATGTTTGAAGCCCATCTCCATTTATCAATTCGGGTACACGTTTCCAAAAATCGATAATATCGGGAATTTTGTTTTAGTCATAAGATAAATCGACATTTCTTAACATTCGCCACTCTCTATCCAATTCTGATATATTATTTGGACAAATCTTTGCTATAATAATACAAATCTGCAATGGAAGGGAAGTGTTTCTGTTGATTCAAAAAGTCAAGGTTCAATATTTTAATTTCCTCTGCGTCTAAAATATTTCGTACTTCATCCTCTTCCTTTTTAGTGAGACTCAAATATTCAATTTGTACAAATCATTCCTAAATAATTCTGTATGCAGTCAGTATTTTATCGTATAGTAAATATAATTTTGGAGTTTCAAACTGCTCGGTAAATATAGGAAACACAAATTTCAAAAACTCGAGTACAATTCCGTGGTTGGTTCGAGAGCCTTGGAAAGAATTGATTGTGCAGAAAGTAATCTATCTACATAAATTGCAGCTTAAAAATATAATTTTATCGATGACAGTTGTACCAAAAGCCTGTTTCCTACCTGAATAAGCGACAACTAATAAGCGACAATTTGTATGATTTAACATTTGTGAAAGCTTGAAATGTTTTGAAATCTGCAATACGTTTTGGAGAATTTTGTATATGGTTAAATACTTCTCTACAAAAGTCTTCTACGCCCCTTGATAATTTCTCACAAGCGTATGATGCGCAAAGCTTAAGCAAAAAGAAGCTTCATTTTTAAGCAAAGTAACGAATGAATTTCTATCTCCAAACATAACATTGGCACCGGCATAGACAACGCCTATCATGATCGACTTGTAAAGAATATTGCGTTCAATAAAATATTCTACTATTTTGCTATATAATATTGTTGCTGTACCATCTACGTTAGGTATTAAAATTAGAAATTTATCTTATCATTGAAATCTAATTTTACTATTCTTTCGACAAGCGCTAAATGTTTTATTGCTTACTCATCACTGCTTTCATCAACAAGAAATGCAAAAGTTAAGTTTTTAGGTTACCTTTTACCTGTAGCCACTTCATGCAGGAGATAATAATAAATATGTAAAATAAAAGAACATGTTGAACATAATATCGTAAAACAACATAATTATTATTTTTTTATTTATTTATTTATTACTATCATTATACATAGAAATATATTTCAACATTATTAAAGGTACTACAAAAAACCACGATGAATTGTCTCGAGTACCAATAGCTCGTCTATTATAGGTTTAAATAATATTTCTTTAATAGTTGATTTAAGCTCCCCTCAGTAATTTTACTTCGTATTTTAGTGTCCAAGTTATTTATTAAGTAAGGTAAGGTATTTATTAAGTAACCATGTATGCCCTGGTGCGCTGTCCGTATTTATTATTAGCTGATAATGAAACTAATCTCTTTAGTGTCATATTGCGTGTTGCAATTTTATGAAAAAAAAATATTTTGAAACTGTGAGTCGAAATAATTTTCTTTTAATATTGTAAAATTAATTTTATTATAAATGGGAATAACCTGGCAGTATTTAAAGAGAAGGTTTTCATCAGTAGACGCTTGCAATTAAATTTTTAAAGGGACGATGTTTTTTAATATTCTAACCTGTAGCCGGTATATGTAACTCAAGTAAGTTTTGTCGGTTCTGCCGTAACTTTTTTTTTTTTTATGGAAAAAGGACAAGGCAAACGAGCGTTCGGGTCACCTGATGATGATCACCGCCGCCCACGACCCCGTGCAGCACCGGAGGAGCTACAGGTGCGTTGCCGGCCTTTGAGGGGTAGATAGACGCGCTTCTTGAAGGTACCTATATCGTACCGACCTGGAAACACTGCCGCGGGTAGGCCATTCCACAGTTCGGTGGCGCGTGGAAGGAAATTTCTACGAAACCGCACAGTAGTGGAGTGCCACGTATCCAGGTGGTGTGGATGGTATTTAAGTTTGTGACGTACTGTGCGGTTGGAAAATTCGGCGGCAGGTAACAGGTCGAACAGTTCCTCAGAACACTCACCATGAAAAATACGATAGAGAACGCACAGCGAGGAGACGTCTCTACGCAGACCCAAAGTGTCAAGCCTTTCACAGCACATTGGGGTCCTTAATGATTCGAACGGCTCTACGTTGTATGCGATCAAATGGGTCAAGCTGATACTGGGGTGCACCAGCCCAGAGATGAGAACAGTACTCCATATGAGGCCGAACCTGGGCCCCATATAGGGCCAATCGGTGTTTTAGCGTGAAGTACCATCTCGCTCTATTGATGACCCCCAGTTTCTTCGAGGCCAACTTGGCCTTGCTTTCCAGATGATCGCGATACTGGAAGTCACTCGAAACATTAAGGCCCAATATACTGATACTGGGCGCGGCTGAAAGGGGAGTGTTCTGAAAGACTGGCGATACGATAAATGGGGTTTTTTTAGTGGTTAACGTGCAAACCTGTGTCTTCAGGGGGTTAAATTGGACCAGGTTCTTCTCACCCCATGAAAAGACATTCTCGAGGGATGCCTCAACAGAAGACACAAGTTTATTTCGGCACTGTTCAGCGTTTTCCCGAGTAAGACTTGCGCGGCCGGAGTAAACAGCGTCCACCGTACGTGTCATCTGCATAGCAATGAATGCTAGAATCTTCCAGCATGTCATTGATATGCAGAAGAAACAGCGTGGGGGACAGCACGCAGCCTTGGGGAACGCCAGCGTTCACGGGCATATGTTTGGAGCAAAAATCGTCGACAGCGACCTTGATGCTGCGCCCAGTGAGAAAGCTGGCGATCCAGCTGCATATGTTCTCGGGAAGCCCATAGGATGGAAGTTTAGCAAGGACCGCCCCATGCCACACTCGATCAAAGGCCTTCGCCATGTCCAAACTAACTGCCAGGCCCTCTCCCCTACTTTCAATAGCCGCAGCCCAACGGTGGGTAAGGTAAACCAGAAGATCACCGGTTGAGCGACCATGGCGGAAGCCATATTGACGGTCATTAATCAATCGGTTATCCTCTAGATAAACCAAGAGCTGGCTATTGATGATGCTCTCCATGACTTTTGAGAGTAGGGAGGTGATGGCAATAGGTCTGTAGTTAGATGGATCGGAACCATCGCCCTTCTTCGGGATCGGGTGGATAAGAGCGCTCTTCCATGAATCTGGGACTACGCCGACTGAGTAAGAGTGCCGAAACAAACGCGTTAGCACCGGTGTCAGCTCAGGAGCACAAGAACGAAGCACTAAGGGGGAGATGCCATCTGGCCCGCTCGACTTATGGATGTCCAAAGAGGATAGACCTCGCCTTACAGCTTTTTGGCTGAACTTAACCTCAGGCATTGTGCTCTGGCACCGCGGGATGGTCGGTGGCGTTGATCCTTGGTCTTCCAAAGTCGAGTTCGAGGCAAAGAGAGCGCCCAGGAGATCGGCTTTCTCTTTCGCCGTATGGACCAAGATGTTATTCCCCTTGCGTAAAGGCGGAAGCGAAGGCTGGCTGAAGTTGCCGAGTGCCGCCTTTGAGAGCGCCCAAAACTGGTGAGTTCCGGACGGGTAGCTCTCAAGCTTCTCGCCGATTTTGGCGATATGCTCGGACCTTGTTTTGGCAATTTGCCGCTTAAAGGACCTAGAGGCCCGGTTATACTCTCTTTTTGAGGCTTTCACCTTCGGATCCTTAGTTGCCAGTGTCTCGGCCCAGATTTGATATGCCTCGCGTTTGCTAAGGGCAGCAAGTTTGCAAGACGTATCAAACCAAGGCTGTGACTTGCCACCGATGGGCACTACAGTGCTAGGAATATAAAGTTCCATGCCCTTCAGAACCACGTCGGCAACATCAGCGGCACAGGTACTAGGATCATCAGAAGAGAAGTAAACCGGCCCCCAGGGATAAGATGAGTAAAATGTACGCATCCCATCCCAATCTGCTGACTTGTAGTGCCAGACGCGACGAGTTGCGGGTGTTCTGCGACTGCCGCGCTTAATGGGCACGACACTCCGTACCAGGCAGTGGTCAGAAGACCCCAAAAGAGCATCGACCACAACCTGGTACTGTTCTGGGTGCGAAGTCAGCAGAAGGTCCAATAAGGAGGCATTGTGGTTGTCCACGTTCGGGAGTCGCGTAGGCGACTCAACCAATTGAGACAATCCGTTCGCCATAGCAAGGTCAAAAACGGCCCTCCCAGCGTGGTCGGTGGTGTGTGATCCAAGCCAACTGGCATTGTGCGCGTTAAAATCGCCAAGTATCACGACCTCAGCAGAGGGGATCTGTGAGAGCATATCGTCGATGGCCGATTGCATGTGCTCCATGAGCCGATCCGTTTCCGCATTGCCACTGGGACCTGTAAAGGCATGCGTAGACTCGGGTTCGATCGTCCGAGTCAACACGGAGCCAGATAGTCGACAGGTCCCGACCTTCAAGATTAGCAAGACGACGGAAACTCAGGTCCTCCCTAACGAACACAGCGACCCCGGCATGAGGCATAAAGTTGTGTTCTATTTTATAGCCGGAGTATTGGAGGTAGGCTGTGTCGCTCGGTCGGACAATTTGAGTCTCCGTCAGAAATAACAAGGCCGGCCGTGCCGTCTCAAGATGGTGGTGGACGGCATTCAGATTGGAGTGAAGACCCCTGATATTGGAAAAGTCCACGTTTAGTGTGGTAGGGGTTGCCGTGGGGCGTACGTCTCGTTTGCCTTGTTTGTAATTTGGTCTTGTGCGCGGTACTGTGCCCTCCCCAGAATTCGAAGGGCAGCCTGAGCTTGAGGACTCAGGGAGGGATTCCTCCTGGGATAGATTCTCTTTATGTGCCGCTTTCATATTCCAGGAGAGGAAGGGGGTGGGGGTTGGGCACCGGAGCCCGACATTACCTAATGCGAAACGCAGTGGCATAAAGCCACTACTTAACGCAGGTTTTAAATGCCGGGGGTGGTATTGATCCGGTCGAGTCTGCCCAAACGTGTTGCCATTGCTGGCGACGTGACTCTACCACACGTACTTTAGTCGCCTCTTACGACACCATATAGTACCAGGGTGATCCTATTCTAGGCCGGGATCACACGGCCAAAACTGTGCCGTAACTACTAAGTCCATATGACAAAATTAAATCAGCTAATGCGTTATAAAGCATCATCTTAGTCTTATACGTTAATCTACTCTTGACAATAAAAATATTTGCCAAAAATGATCTTAGTTTATCACATACATAATTAATATGCTTATGCCAGTTGTTAATCCTAAATATTTATGGGATAGTGCTACTTCAATGGAAGGACAGCCACAGTGGCTACTGGGGTGGTGCAAGCAACAGTGAGTGTGAGCTATAAGACTACAATTAATATCGCTACCTGCTTTGAGGTTTGGTGAATGAATATGTATCAATTTAGTTTTTTGCAGATTTAATACTAGATGACTATCATGACACCATTTGTTTAACATATCGAAATCTTCCTGTAATAACGTTATTTCTTCATTCGCGTATTTAGCAGCTACAAGCATACAAGTATCGTCAGCATATTGATAAGTTATACAATTGTTAAAAATTTTACTCATATTATTTATATAAGTTATAAAGTGTAAAGGCCCAATTCCGCCCAATTCAGAGCCTTGAGTCGTGCTCTCCGAGACTTTTATGCTAGTGCTAAAACTGTCGCCTATTTTTAAGCAATAATTCCTATCTCTAAGGTAATTTTCACACCATTTAATCAATGGACCACGTATTCCGGTGTTTTCTAATGTTTGTGCAAGTGTTTTGTGATTTAATGTGTCAAAAGCACGGGAAAAGTCAATAAACAGCGCCAAAACATGTAGTTTCTGATCAAACCACATATTTACTTGGTCCGACTAATACGACAATAACATTGTCGTATTTTTACCTGGTCGATAACCGTACTGGGTATTGTTCAGTATATCATTTTTTCCGTAAAAAGAATGAATTTGATTACTTATAAATTTTTCAGTAATTTTATTTCACACAGAAGTTACCGTGATCGGTCTTTAATTGCTGACAACATCTTGTTTTCCTTTTTTATAGACAGGTCTCACACAACCAGCAGTAATTCATCCGGGTAAGTGCCCATTTCAACGCTAGTATTAATAAGTTTGGCCAAAGGCTTACAGATTTTTTTTCATTTCCATGTTTCATTTACATGTGGAAACTAGCAATATTTTTATTTTTCTATTACAGTATTCATTTATTTATTAAAATATTGATTAAATTTATATTATGGTTTCATAGAAGACATAATATTTATTAGCGTTAGCAAAAAATAGAACAAAAAACTGAATCGCTTTAAAGACCAATCGTTTCCTCGTCATCAACTTTCTTAATGGTCTTGAACACACACTTGACTTGACGGCCTTGCGATGATGCATCGATATGGTACGGCCTCATACAAATTATGACAAATCATGTAAATAAAATATGCATTAGGTACAAAATCGAATATATACACGATGTCTCTTACTAGGCGAGAAGTGAAAAAAATAGGGCACCTTTTCAAGGTTGCCACAACCTTCCATGCAAATGAGGTTATAAAAATATTTTAAAAAATACGGTAAAATGAAATAGATAAAACAGTATATTTTTGTTTTTATAGTGTATTTTTATGCTAATAGCGTATGATTATGTATTATAATAGAATCAACCATATTTCAAATATAATCTATTGTTGGTAAATAACACTAGATACTACTATCATACCTAAATATTATTTTTATTCAAGTTAACATATAAGTTTATATAAGTTAATATTAATAAATTTACTCCTTTATTCTTTTCCCTTAAATTGAGAAAACTAATGAAAACTTTAGTTATAGTGTAAATAAAATTATATATGAGTATAAAAATTGATCTGAATTATTCTCAAATATATATAAGTATAATTTATAATTAGGCCGTTATAACACGGCAGTTGTTCCACTGCATAAGCAAAGTTTCCTAAATTGAACAGTGCGTGTGCGTGAGGAATGTGGGATACAATGTGGAGCTAAAAAAGTAACGTAACTTACATTGGCCTAATTTTTAAACACTACTATATAAATATGTCAAATACCTTTTAAAACAACTACTATAACTACATTACTACCGTAATACTTCATGTATGTATATCTTCTATTGTAATTCATTACCTAATATAATTTCTCTAACTTGACCACGACCTTGTGCTGCATAGATAACCGGTTTTAGCCGGTTCAACGAGCTTCAATCGATCGCTGCGGCTACAATATCGCGTCTATGTTGCTTTTCCGTATTGGATTTTTTGTAGCTTCATGCAATTGCGGTTTATTGTTTTCCTCAAAACTCAAATTAAACTTGGATAAAACTTGATTAACTTACTTGCTTCAGTAAATTGGAATGGTTTCGATTCTTTTCATCTCTTTCTCTTTCAACTCCACATATCTAGTCCTGTCCTTGGATAGATGAAGTATATCTACGGCGCTTTTCATTTTCGCTCATATTTTTATACTGCGTTTTTAGTGCAGTTTAAGGCTAATTTTAAACGCTGGTTCAACTTTTTCAGCATGGGCTATGTACGGTATTTAAATTAATATTAAATATACCATTTTCAGTACTGGGCAACTTTGTCTAGAATATATTTTTCGTTCGTCTAACTATTTAATTACAAAAGTACCTAACAATCTTATATTTTACTTTACATATTGATCGTTATCGTCTTTCAAATTAATTATTTCGTGGCTATACTTCGTTGTAAAGATTTATTTATCAGTGAGAAATGTATTACTATATTTATGATTATATAGCATATTTATGTTGTTGATCCTGCTTACTGACTTCTATTAAAAGAACCAGTGAGAATTTGATTCCACATCTCTAAGACATTACGGAATATAGCGAGACCTGTTCAGAACTGGATAACAATCCTTCTAAGGAATCCACTGCTCTTTTACTGTGTTACATTTATTTTGCTCACACTGCAAGTTGATATGTAATGAAACTAGAGCCGTAAGTATATGTAATATTCGTATATTGAAGATTTTTATCATGTTTTGTAACGTGTTTCACACTGATAAGTGTTTTTATCGTTTTCCTTTTTTTTATTACACCTGTTCATAGCAATAGCAAAAATAAAAATAATATTCATATACTATTTTTATTTATATATTATAGTATATTATTTTTATATAATTATATATACAAAAATAAAAATAATATATTAGTCCGGTTAAATAGTTTTATTTAAAAAGTTATAAATAATATTTTTTATTATGTTGCCTTGGCGGACGAGGAAATAAATAAAAAGTTGATTTGTTTTAGTCGTTGGTAATCAAGGAGTAATCGACAATCGCAAGTCGTAAATCATGACCTCACACTATTACAACTTGCCTAATACTCAATGGATGTGTAGGTATTCAAATTAAAAAAAAAGAATATTGCAAACATTAAAAAAGTATTCTGTTCCCTTGTGTATTTAATGTTGTGAGTTAGCGAGGTTAACGTGTATAAGTTCCTTAAAATAACATTATTTTATAATCTTAATAAAATAATATCAATGTCTTCTTATGTTACAGCGCGTTCAAAAAAAGTTCTCTTATGGTTAAGACATTTTTATTACTTTCACATCTTTGCAACATTTTGTTCTTATCAAGTTAGAATAGATATAGATTTTTTCCTATTCAGAGAATACCGCTTGTGGAGAGCCAAAATCCGAAATGCAATGATTGTTAACCTCTACTTAATCCTCATTTTCCTATCCATGTCATAAAACGCTATAATTTCGAGTAAGTGTTATACGGATAGGTTATTGAGAATATAACAAAAAATACGTATATAATAAAAATAATTTGGTAATATACTATATTCAACTTAAAATATATTAAATACATTTGCGTGAGAATTAAGAAAATCTTTTCATATTATCATTATCATATAATTTGTAATTAATTAAAGTCTTATTTGAAAATAGGGAAAAAAATATTTTACATACTTGTGTACAAACAAACGAAGAAGGTATACACAACAGTGAATAATTTATGAGCACAAAGCATACATATGTATCCACTAGCGGCATCGTCCACTAATCTAGTATGATTTCTGTTTTAAATATTTGCATTAAAGGATTTGGCTCGGTGCTGTTCAATTTTTCCTTAGTTTTATCTCTTTTTTTGTGATTATCATATTGTTCTTGCATTATTATCTCCAAATATTCTACAGTGTAAATATAATATTCTATACTTCAGTTTTTTATTTGTAGCTTTAATAATTTGTATAAGTATCTCTGTTCTATTGAATAAGTGTGGGATGGTGGAAATCGATGTCGTGCTTTTTTAGACAGATCGGGAAAACATGTATTGAAAAATAATAATAGACCTTAGATAAGATGACAAACCATAAATTAGGAATCATGACCGATGAGGTGCATCTAAATAATGAATACTTCTATATTGCTGCAATTTAAGATGATTTTTTGGTTGAATGCGCTAATTTCAGTAGTTACTTGTTCGAATTGAAGAAATAATTACCTTTTGCTTGAGAGTTTCCGAGAGTTGTACCTATTTCACCTCTAGAGCTAGTACAGCTATAAAATGGTCACAAAAACTGCAAATATAATGTAATTTAAATAATGTAAATTTAATTCCATAAGTTACCACGCTAAATAAATAGTTACTGTTTCATCTACAGCGATATTGCAGTTGCGTAACTGCATGGACAGCATTTATGCCAACACCAGCTGCGCCCTCATATATTTCTAGTTGGTTCTTATGAAACTTTCTGAATCTAATGAAAAATGAAAAAGTGTGTTAGCTTTTTATACAGCGAGAAATAAAATTTGTAAGTAAACCATTCGATACGTACTAAAGAGATAGAGATAGATATAGATCTAGAGACTGGATACTTATTATCCAGTCTCTAGATCTATATCTAAATTATTAACGATTTCTATTGAAAGCACTTATATTATAATATTAATTAAAAATAAAAAAGGGTCATACTTATATTTTAGTGTAAGACAATAAAATAATACAATATTTTTCCAATATTCAATTTCTTCACAATACAGCGACTCAAAGGATGCATTAAGCTATCCAATTTTTTTATTAATATATTTAAAAGTTACTTTTCCAAACTGTTCATCTACAGTTCTACAGTTACCGTGAAATATGTTTTAAAACTTTTTATCGGTTTGATTTACTGAAGCTCCTTCGAACAAAAGTAGAATTCGCCGGGAAACTTAAAGAAATATTGACGTTGACCGAAAAAACCAACCGTTGGATATATTGAATCTTGAGTTTGCCGACAAGTGCGGAATACTTAATACTGACTTAGATTCTTGACGCTTAAGGGCGATTGGCGAGTCCACCTATAAGTATATATACTTAATCGATACGTTTAGAATTTAACTCTGCGAACGCAATCTTGCTGACAGTACTCTTTTATTATTATAAAATGATAAATGGTCGCAAAGTTATTCTTTGGAAGATTAATGCTTAGAGGATTTCCCATATATGTAGGAAGTAATATTAAGTTACGTTATATAAATATGCATATATTTTTAAGCTTCATGGTATATTCTGCACATAGCAGAGTAAGCAGATGGAACCTAGTGCTAAGACACTCCGTTCCCTTATACATTTTTCCCTCCCTCCCTCATTGTACTTACCTACGCTGAATTCTGGAGGCATTCCGTGTTGGCGGAACTCAACGCCGCTATTGGTCTCGTGACCAGAATGAAGAAATAAAAACATTAAATATTTCCATTCCGGAATCGAACTTTCATCCTGTCGCATGCTTGTGCCCCTGCGCCACGACTGGCCTCAATACATTTAAATGACATTGTCATGTAGTTAGATGCGATGGTTCTAGATTGAAAATTAGGGATAATATGTGTATTAATAGTTTTAATTATTTATGTTTTCCTACTCTGGCTCCCAACCGATCCACAGTGAAATATCAATAAAGGCAAAAAGTGAAGTACTTACTCCGTTCCTCGATGTAGACATATTAAGAATATATCTAACTAAACGTCCTCCTAACCTATAATTTCGTTTTAAGAATTTTAGCTTACGTTGCTTCCCTCCCTTAGTCATTGTTATGATAAATGATCCATTTTCAATGCTTTAATTTCCTTTTTTCCTTTCCTTGTCATTGTTTAATCAATTGGGATTACATCAATCGTGTCTGAAATTAGTTATTTTACCATATTATAATAAAATCAGCTGTGGTCAGGTGTTTTATTTATTAGTCTTGAAAATAAACGTATTCATTTGTGAATGAATATTTATATTTGCAAACTGTATTTCATATTTTAATAATTTCATATTATACTTGTACACTTGTATGTATGCACACATATGCTGCCAGCGTATCGCTATGCTCTAATTTTTTTCTGTTTAATTTTCAGCACTGTCCTATATTAATCTGCAGTCTTATTATTTCACATTTTATTTTTAATTTTTTATCATACTAACCCTCGCACTTGGTTACCTAATGAAATAATATTGCAGTGAGACATTTGTATAATAATATTATAATTTGCATATTATTATAGATATGCTATTTACTGAACTGGCGAGTACATCCTCTAGCTATTATTGTTTGTTGAATTAAATGGTTAAACTGGATTGCTGAAAAGGAAATTGAGGTTCCCGTGCAAGTCTGCAATTGTTGCCTTCTATGTAATTTGTGCACTAACATTATTTTATACTAGGTTACGTGAAAAAGTTGCTGGTGTTGAAAATGTATTATATATTTTTATATTAATATTATAAAGTAAAAAAATATGTTTTTCAAAATGATCTTTACATAAAAATTAATAAAAAAATAATCCTTTTTTTATTTTATGCACATTTTTAATGCTATACTCGTACTTTATTTTTTAATTTTCTAAATGCTTTTATTGTAATACCTTAAATGTCCGTTTATATATAGCTTTAAGTAAAGTACCTACAAGGTTTTAAATATTGTCATTAAGGTTTTTCCCATTTTTTTATAATGTAAAAATGAAAGAATACTTAAATAGAAGAAGCCGTCGTGGAGCCCGAATGTAACACGAATGTAACCGAAAAGAGAGTGTGAATGTAACAGGAAGGTTGTTAGTCCCCATTCGGGGGAATGAATTATTATTTATAAATATTTTCACTTGCCAAACCAAGGCAAACACGCAATACCTCGAAAAATACGGACGAACAGAGTGTTAAGACACTACAAGGTTCCCTATGTCTACCCTGCTATAGGTATGCGGGATACAGCGTGAAGCTGATTTTTTTAGAATCGTTTCGTTTTCGCTTTAATTTGACAAGTTAAATAAAAGCGGTCACATAGTTATATTCTTGATGTATATTAGTATAACGCTCTCAGTTTGGACTATACTAATTTAATAGGCATATTTTACATATAAACCTTACTCTTGACCCATTGTATAATATCATTGAAAACCACAATAACATCCGTTGCCTAGTTCGAAAGTTCATACTAAGTAAAGATCTACTTCACTGAAACGTGCTGTAATAGTATTTTTAAAATTTACTTTGTTTAGAACAGCCACATTGTTATTTTTTACTTTACAAATATATTAAATATATATATGCAACTAGAAATACAAGAGGTCATTGGTTGTAAAAGTTATTTAGACAGTTAATGCAAATGATTGCCGATAAATCATTGTATAATAAGTCTGGCTGAACATCTCGTATTTTTTTTCATTATTTGACGCCAGTAAATAAATATTATTTTAATACAGAATATTTTGCGATATGGGTAGGCCATTAAACTATCAGTAAATATTAAAGTATTTAATCTGCCCGATTGGGTTAAAATGACGAAAAACGGAGCACACAGTGATGTATCTTTAGGTTCTCTTTGCCTACTTTTAAAAAATAATTAAGCTACATAACTCTATAAAATACTAATTTAACCGGGAAATTGAAAATTTAAGTTGAAGATTTAAACTATCGTGCCCTATATTGGCCGAAATTCGCACCCCAAAAGTGTTTATAATGAAAATTGGGCGTGGAGCCAAATATCGAGCTGAAGTCATTGCACTGCGCTTACTTTATTAATTGTAGTTGCCGAATGAGGTCCGACCTATATTGTATTGTATTTGCACAAGACTAGGGTTAAAGATATGTTTAATATTAATACTCCGTAAATTAAAATAATACGTAAAAAATATGAATTATTTTTATATATGTCGGAGTCGGGTGGATTTCCCTCGTACATAGTTTTGAGTACCCGGTCTACTGTGGGCTTCAGTGGATAATGTTGGTATGAGTAAACACAATTTGTGATATTACGAATCAATTAGAACACCGTAATCAATTCACAAGAAAGCAGCTATCGCTATCCCAGTAGCACAGTACGGAACGCGGGACAGTTTCAGTGTCGTCTGCACCGACCGACCGCCAAACACAATTTGAGTCGATGTCCGTCGGCTACGCCTCGACTCTCCCCTTCCATAACACAATGCATAACACTAACTCTGTAAAGCGCCAACAGATGGCGCTGGCGTTCCGGAACTACCTCAGTACTACTATTTCCGACATATATTTTTTAGCTTCACATTGTATCTTTTACACAGCAGGAAAGGCAGAGGAAACCTAGTGTACACCAGAGCGGAGAAATCAAAGTATTAAATAGTTTATTTCCCCGAGTGGTAATCGCACCCACAACCTATCGCATTTACAGTCATATGCTTGTGCCCGTGCGGCGCGACTGGGCTTTTTTATTTTTTCTCATATCTTTTATACTAGTAATAAAAATCTCATTATTTACTTAAAATAATATTTAGCCGCCATAATACTAGTATTAATATTAAAAGATACGTTCAAACTTTAAAAAGTGCACCATTACGAAAGTATTCGAAAGCATTTAAACACAAAATTTTCTTATAGATAGCTCGATGTCAATGCGGCTGCGGATTACTGTGTAAATCAAAGGTGTCACGCTCTGAAAAGTTTTCGCATTGAAATTTTTGACGGTTAACCTTGTATTCTAGCTATATCATAACCCAGTTGCTGGCGAAGTGCATTGACGGTGCATTCATTTATAAACTGATAGCGGAGTGGTGTCGCGACTCGGGAGTGTATTTGTGGAGTGTATATAAGATTTAATTGTACAAATTCATGATAATATTATAAAATATTAATTCATTTTATAAAAAAATGTTTATAAGATTATTTTATTCACGCTAATGGGGTTTGGGGATGCAATTCTCTTTGCCTAAAAAAGGCGAAAATACATAAAGCAAAAATATTAGATAGTTAATAATGGTTAGACATTAAATAGTATTTTTATTACAATTTGTGCTAATAAATAATTATAATTTATGCGAAATAGTTTGTAAATTGAGTAAATACAAGATTTTTAAACGTAGGTACAAACCTGTTACTAAGAAAATCGTCTTGTCCATGACTACAATAGGCTCCATTTAGTGCTTGAATATTTCAGCAACAATAAGAAGTATTTTAAAGTCTTCACTTCTACAAGGCTTTTAGTCAACAGCAGGGTTATTGAGGCTTTACCAAAGCTCGGCCTCGGGTCGATACAACGACGCCGCTATAGCTCATTACGTGCTGCGACGGCATTAATTATTCTCATTAGCGCTACTTGCCGCCTTCTCTAAAGAGATCAGATTATGTAATGTTTTATGTACTACACTTGGGTGAGATTTTTTTTGGTTTTCTTTTGTAATGAATGTGATGATGTGATAATTGTATAAATAATCAAACATCCGACATGACACACTGACGCCATGACTTCTACCTAGCGGAAAAGTCATCCAAGTTTAATCAGCGACATGAGGGGTGGACCCTTCGTTTATTTAGTAATTCTATCTAACTTGTCGTTGTGTAACTTTTTGAGCGCGTTGTTCACTTGACAGGTGATAAAGGATCTGGATGATTAAAATAACTATCATCAAGGATTTATGTTTTTCTGCTACTTGTTTATATTAAATTAGATAATAACCTCTACCTATTATAAAATTATGGAAATATACTAGACGGTGATACTAGATTACGGTGATTTACTTGTAATATTCTAGACATAGCTATTATGAATTACAAAAAAACGTGTAAAAATGTCAAATTTAGGAAATGTATTTTATACACTTTACTAAGATGTTTTCTTAAATTTAAAACAGATTTTATCTGACTGGTTTTCATTAACGAAGCTTATTTCTCTTTCTTCCCGAATCTAACAAGAATATAAGAGGAAATAAATTGCAGGTAATGGACTAGCTTCGCAATCTATCAATTTGTAACTAATATAACAAAGCGTAAGCCGTAATCAGTTGTGTTAACGATAGATGAGACTTTCAGAGGGACTTTACCGGAGATATTCACTATTAGATATTTTACGTATTATCCTGATTGTGGTTACCATAATAGACTATTTAACGACGTATTTTAGGTACCAAGTCAGTTATTTGTGAAATTATATGTAAATATTGTCATGATATGAATATATAGAACACGTTGAATATTAAATAATATTGCCGCAATCCTTGCCGATTATTTGCAACGTTGTAGCACAAATGTTATTAAATGTTTTCGACTGTATACTATGGTTAACTCCTATTATTGTGGCAATGCGTTTAACGCTCTTTAGAAGCTGCTGAACCTATTATGAATATAATAATCAGTAATAATTAATGTAGTCATTATTCTCTTCTCGTTCCGGCTATCAGTACGACGATTTACCACATCTATGTCCTTAATATTTATGTTAAGGACTGTGTCCCGCATGTAGCAGGGTAGGCAGAAGGAATCAGGAAACCTAGTGTTAATTGTTAAGACACTTCTGTTCTCCACTCGTGGAGGCACGTTGTGGCGCAGGAGCACAAGCGTGACTGTAAACACAACAGAAAATTAAACATTGTCGCGACTTAACAGCAATGCCTCCAGAATTCGGCGGTAAGTGGGGAATAGAATTGTATTAATAGTAAAATTTTATCACAGTTTACTAATAATACAATTTTACTATTTTTATGTAAAAGGTTGAATACTATTTTTATGTCATATACCTAAGGTATTTGTTTATCCCAATAATTAACAAAACCTACCTGTAATTTACCATCTTGACGCACCACGTTCTGAAATAAATTTCTGTTGAAGTTTCAGTTATGCAATAAATGTTTAAACTAAACTGTTATCATTATAATATTTGAAATGAAATAACCTTCGAAGCATTGATTATAGTAATAATTATCAGGTATAATAAGTATTATTTTACTAAATAATTGTATAATATTTTTATTTCATTTCTGATCTAATAAGGACTGAAAGGCTTAAAACATTATATATTTATGAATATTAAAAGTTAAAGGGAGAGTTTTTCAAATATATGTCATTAGTGTCCCCAAACATTTTAAATGAAAAATAAAACTAAAACCGAGAACAAACGTCGTCACTTACAACAATAGTAGAGGTAACGATGTTGTTTATATAACCGAGGCAGTTAAATGTAATTAACGGATTAGACGCTTGACAAACGAGCCAGAATGTCACTGCACTGTGCTAATTGTTTATATATTTTAATCTTAAAAGGATCAATGATTTGTAGGAAAGGCGAGGTAAATGCTTGAAACAGGTATATGAAATTTATTCATTTAAATTTAAATTCAACGTAAATTTGTATAAGTTCTGAAATTATATTAAGAGTCGGTTGTAGGTACATTTGTTTACATAATATTTAGTTTTTTTTGTGCGCCACGGCTGGCGTTTTGCGGTTTGACTTTACCTGTGTCTTTAAAATAGACGAAGTTGATAAATAGAGATCTGCAGTATATTACAGAAGATGATAAAAATATATTTACAATTTTTTTTAATAATTTTATTTACAATGAATTATGCAAAACAATATGAAAATTAATTCATATTTCATACTGAAGTTTTTATTCCGATTTGATTCAAAGTGACCTTGCCGTAATCACCATTTTCATAATGTACATAAATTTAAATAAATCATACAAAGTACCTACCTATTATAAAATTTTTCATTGAACTTTAATATATAGCGGTTACCAACGTAAAAAAATAGGCTCGGGATAAAGTTTAATCAAACGATGACAATGTTATTATATTTAGGTAGGTAGCAGATTATTTTTAAAATAACGGCATTTCATGCCGAAATTTTTATTTTCTTTTGCTCTCCTTTGATAGTAGACGTGCACTCGTATACCTGTGTATATTGATCTTAGAACATTACGGTTCTCTTTACAGGCGTGAATAGTAATAGATGTACACTATGCATAATTGTGAATTTAATTAGGATAATCCTGTGTATTCCTGACACCCCACCAATTATTGGTACAGCTACTTATTGTAAAAAACACAGAAATTCACAACCATTGACTCCCCTACTCCATAAAAATAAGGATTTGTCTATGTTTATTATTTTTGAATGAAATGAAAATATAGTTTCAGTAGTTAACTATAGTTTAACTATTTTTAAAAAAAATTATTGAGTAATAAAATATGCGTTTTTGGGCAAAATAAAAAACGTATTAGTAACGTAACGTAAACGTAAATTTAAAAAAGCCAAAAGAAAATATCCGTACCTGTACCCTTTACTTTTATTTTTTTAAAAGGCGTATAATTTCCATAGACAATATTTCTTTGACAGATATCGCCTAGAAGTGCCAATCATTGGATGTTTTCCTCTATATAATCTACATATTATGTACATCCCCTAAAAAAACCTAAAGGAAGAGCATTTAATGATCTATTTACGATTTGAACAGGAATATCCCAGATATATCTCTGAATATAAATGTATTCCAATCCACAACTATCTTGAAATTCCTCGTTTCAATTGCGTCGAGGCCTTGTAGATATACTCGTAGGTACCATGGTAGTCACAGTTGATTGAGGCGGTGAAGGGCGCGGCCGTGACAGCGTCGCTAGGGATGATTGGTTTGTTTCACGCCACACTGGTTCCAGACTCGCCCTGCGGTCAGCTTAAGCTGACCCGAAACTTAATTGAACTTCTAGAATTTTGGATTAAGGCGACTATACGTCGGTTTTGCGAAATCATTTACCTTGGATTATTATTTTGTTTTTTAATATGCGATAAAAGAAATATATAAATGATTGAAAAAAATATGTGATATTAAATTATTTTTGTATGTTTCTTCAAACATAGATAAGGTTTTCATCAATTTGTAACTTTTAAATATCACTTTCAGTCATGGCGCAGAGGTAAGTTACAAACGTGTGACTATATAAACACGACAGGTTGTGGGTTCGATTCCCACTCGGGGAAATTAAATATTTTATATTTTCATTTCTTCGCTCTTGTGTCGAGGCAAAGTGCGGCGTTGAGTTCTGCCACTCAATATGCTATACCTCCATGATTTGTCTTGACACTAAGCTTCCTTTGCCTAACCTTTGCCTGTTACACTGCTACAGATATACAGTGTGAAGCTGTTAAATATCAAAATAAATAATAAATTACATTAATGAAATCGTTCTTTTATAATAAATTTCAACTTTACCCCGTCCTCTGGTGGGAAATGAATCTAGTTTCCTAGAACTTTTAATTAATCTCGTTTACTTTGGTTGGAAGGTGTTTAATGTAAAAGTACTTTAATTCTAGGGCAACTTAAACAAGTAAATTTCGCAAGGTTAGTGTAGTTTTGCTTAGTCAGAGGTCAGTAATTAAATTACCTAGCGAAAGGGTAAGCAAATGATCTTTATTAGATAGATTATGTATATTAAACAAGTCGGACTGTGGAGCTCGTGAAAGTATGCTTCAGTCTTTCCCAAACTCTCGATCAGCAGACGTCGAGAAATTATACTAATATAGATAGTACTTACTTATTCTCAAATAGATTGATTCTAATAAAATAAGTTTGGTGGAAAGACACCATTTCGATGCATATGTTTTACCTATGTGGAGCAAAACAAGATACTTGTGGATGCTAATACTACTAGAGGAATAGTTCTTATAAGATACGGAATAGATATAATCATTGTGAAAGTTTTGAAAAAACTCAAAACAAGTACGAGTATAGTATAGTTACGTCTTCACGATATTTTGTAAATTATACGACTTTTTTTTTACCTGTAGCGATAACTTAAATATTTCTATCTATCAAAATAGCATGGGGAAATTAGCAAAAAACATCATCATGATTTGTAGCTAATTTGGTCAAGCGTAAAAAAGCTGCTATCCTGAAACCCTAATGTTCGAAACTCCAATTGAGTCTCGAATTTGTTGCTACACGATATATTCTTACGACTGGTGGTTACAATCAGGAACTATATAGCAAAATAAAACTAAATTGGTAAGCAAAATTAGATCCATTATATATACACTTATTAAAACTAAATGTAACTAATGTATCTAATAAGTAAATTTTATCATCAATACAATCGGTTATTTTCAAAGTAAATAAAGTATGATATCGGAAATATGTAGTCAGCTCGTTGCTGTTAGCTCATTGCACGTAAATTAAATAAGCGGCGAGTGATGCGAGTGCATACTTCGCGATCGATCGCCGCCCACTTTTACAGACGCAGCCTGCTTAGTTCTGTATATCGTAAGATGATATTGAAATATTATACTTGAAAAATTTTCCACTAATTGGATTGGAGCAATTAGAAAATTTTTTGCCTTCAAATTTTTGACTCACTAAAATAAGAGGAAAAAGAAGAACAGAATGTACTATTAAATTTAAAAACGATACAATGCTACAGGTTATCATTTCGTAAGTACTAATATAATTCAGTAGGTACTCCGTTTCGGGAGGCATAAGGTATCGATTATTGTATAATAGGGCTATGTAGCTAGAATTTATTGAGGCCAAAGTGCCCCACCTGTCGCCCTCGATGCGCACCGGCTACTAATGATTCTGTAAATTTTGCCCTTTGTAAATTAATTAATTAAGATTTCGTATAGAAATATTTGGTCAGCCATGTCGATTATACCTAAACTAATAAACTACGTTAATCAAAAGTCGTGGTATTATACGATTTTGTTATTAATGACTATACCCTATTCAGGGACCGGCGAGATAAAAGGTAAACAGATCAATAACTGGTTATTTTGCAGGTCACTATTGATGAAGTTAATATTACTGTACAGTATGAAATAACGTAAATATTTGAACGTGGGATATCATATTGTATCTAAGATACCAATCCCCAAATCCAGGTAGCAAACAAACAATAAGTATTGACTTAACCAACGTTTAGTTTCGTATTCCCTTAAGACGGGGTTGTTATCGATTATGTGTAACAGGTCAGTCAGAAGTGGCTATCGAGGACGGAGCTAGCACGCCGCACCTGTCGCCCTCGACTCAGCGACCCCCGGGAACGTAAACAAGGGACAAACATGTTTTGTTTATATACTAATGCTAAACTAATATTGTGGTGTTATCATAAAAATTGGAATTTGGTGATTTAGAATGATGTTAAGTAAATACTAAGTATTTGAATGTTATCACATTAAAATATATTTAAAAAATAACAAAACTTCAATGGAAATCATTTTTTCATGTTATTTACTAGAAGTTTTCTACTCACTCATCATCTCTGGACTCATCGTCCACGTATAATAAGTTACACGAGAAGTCAGAGAGAATTAAACGTTAAGATACTCTGTTCTCAACAATACACCAAATTTCAAGAACTCGTTTCGCTTTCGCTTGTTAAATACTCAATGTCGAATCATGTTTTACCAGGACGGTCATTTAAAAAAAAATAACAGATGTATTGAACCCACAACTATCGGGTTTATAGTGTGCAAAGACTTGTTCTCTCTTTGACGTTGAAAATATGTGATATTACAGACAAACTTGCATTACGCGTAATATTATTATAATAAAATCCCCAGTTAGATAAAAGAATCTTAACATCAAATATATTCTTTTCCAAAATCAGTCGAATCCTGGAAATTTTATGCTCTTCATTAAAGCTTTGCTAACAAAATGTTGTCTAAATTTTAACGATATTTTCTAAAGGCGGACGTTGCTACGCCTATAAACGTAGCGTATATATTTCTAAGTATCTATGTCACATAGATGTTTGGTACGGTCGTTATTTTTACTTTTATTTTGTTTTGGTTTTTATATTTTATAATACATATTTTGAATACGTTTTATTTATAAAAGTATAAAAATTACATACTTATATTCTATATACAAACGGTAGGTATGTTCTTGAACGTAGCTTACGTCCAAATGTGTATAAAGAATATTCAATATATTAATTTTAAGTCTAAAATATTGTATTCTAAAAGTTCTAGAAATATTTTCGCATCAGCCAACGGAAATATCCAGGAAGAAACGTCACAGCTGAAGTTTCACAATGATAAAATCTGCGGCGGAAAGTTTCATATTTCTTACAGACGTGAGAACAGAACCAATCGCTGCGGGCAATTCGTGGCTGTCGACGCCTTCGTATGAAATTATGTATATACATTTTCTTTAAAAGAAAATGTGAAATGTAATACCTCGATGATTATTTGATTTGAGACTCATATTCTGAAATATATATTGTCAAAGACTTATTCGTAGCTTTTGTATTATGGTTTCAGAGATACTTTTATGTAATATTGCAAAAGATTGACAAGTTAAGGATTAGAATAGATATAAATGAATATTTATTACTCGTAGTTTAGTTGTGATAATCAAAGGAATCTCACTTGGTGAATAAATACTTAATTAGATTAATATTGTATTAAACAAAAATTAAGGAAAGCTTTCTTTACAATTTTAATAAACTACAAATATGTGTTGTCTATATTTTAACACGATCAAAATGCAGCGAATAATATATGCACATGCTAGCAATTAGTAACGTAGTCTAACTGTTATGTACCAGAGTATAAACCACGTATAAAATAATTAATTCCTTGCACCAAAAGTTCTTCCGTGGTCATTCATTCACAGAGTCTGTTCTATGTGAATATTTTATGTAAACGTCGCATGAATAATATTCAAACTATGTTAATCTCACATAAGGGTTTTATTAGACTTGTTGTTTGTTTGAAACAAAACACATTTTTCTTAATAAAATGAATTTGAATGTTTGAAGTTATGTACAGACGCCAAGGCAGGGAAGTTTAACGTGATTATAAATGATAGTTGTGGGTTCGAGTCGGATTGTAAGTGCCGACTCGACTAGGTATGTTTTGATCGACCTTGTTAGTTCATTTTCTAGGTAGGGGCTAGAATAAATGTGAAGTTCAATGAGGACGAAACAGGAAATAATAATTATGAAATTAGTTTGTTTCTATCACGTTAGTCCCAGACATAATGCAGGAAATACATGAAAATAGCTAATCAGATAGCTTTGTAATTACGCCATTATAACTATATATGGATGTATGTGTATCAATTTTATTACCTACTAGTGGGCCCGTGCGGCTACGCCCGCTTGAATTATATAAATGTTTATTAAAGTGAAAAGTGGTTATTTAAGTAAAAGTTTAAGAAAAACCGACCTAACCTAAGTACTATAAATTGACATAACTTTTTTATTTATGGATCGATTGTAATAAAATAAACCCTAGATGTTTTCGGGAGCTTGCCGGAATCCAATAGTGAAAACCGCATCTAAATCGGTTAAGCCGGTTCTGACATAAAATCTACGCAAACAAAGTTGCTGGTGACAGCTCGATATAAAATTGATATTAGAATATATTGTTAAGAATTGAAAGTTAAGTCGATTCACTAATTCTATATTTTTCAGAAACAGAATAGTTTATATTATTCTTTATTCAGATAGAAGTCTAATATATAGAATATTTTGATAATATATTTTTTCAATTATTATAATCATAAATTTATGCATCAGAGAATATGATTAGTAATTGCCAGCTCCCGTCTCGAACGGTGCTTCAATTAACTGAGCGTCGCGTCCAAGCATCGTGTCCACTACATGTCGGTGACACCGGAAGTGCAGAGCTGATGGCGTGTTTTGTATTATCACTTATTAATTATATTATCATGGTTATAATATTTACGTTTATTGCTCAGTGTTGACAAATAATGTTATAATAAATAAATAAGACTAAAACTATTATTTTAGTAACATTAACTAAATGGTAATAAAAATATCATTACTTAGAGCGATCCAACAGCGTTTGACTGCTCCGTGTTTAAATTCCTTCGATAGTTTATTGTCAAATATACATATGTAAATACTAATACTGAATTTTATAGATAATATATACATTGTACATTATACAATTTACCTTATTTAAAAGCCAGCCGTGGCGCAGGGGCACAAAGTGTGAGTGTCAAATTGACTGGTTGTGGGTACGATCCCCATTCGAGGAAATGAAATATTTATTTAAATTTATATTATCATTTTTTCGGTCCGGTATCAAGACAAAGCGCGCGACATAGAGTTCCGCCAATCAACACGCCTACATGTTTTGGGCTGAAAATGGAGAACGGAGTATCTTAACACTAGGTTCCCTCTGCCCACCCTGCTGTGTGCAGCGTGAAGCTGATTTAATTTAATTTAGTTTTAATCTTTTACAATTTACTAAAATCAGTATAAAACACCCACGTGAATTGTTTAACAAACAATTACCTATTATGAAAAGGATAAATATTTACCCTCGATTTTTTTATGACATTTACAACAATTTATTCGTATCAAACAAATTACACGAATTACTGATATTTTCTAGCATACAAAATATTTTCTGTGTAAAGTTCACATTTTGACATTTACCTCACAGCCTGCGAAGCGTTAATGGCATATTTAGTAGAGCGCTTACGCGATATACATCATTAACAGTATATTACTCGTATAGAGATATTTATGTGTAAGTATTTTTATAAGTGCTAGAAGCTGTATGTTAAATTCTGTAAGACTGCTTTAATTAAATCTTTTTATATATAATACAAAAACCTTTCATTGCTGATAGACAACGCACTGATGAAAGTACTAGGCTATAGGTAGGTTAGGCAATGTGGGTGAGAATATCAAATTAGATAGAATTTCTCGTAATTCCTACAAATATACGTCCTTCCTACGTCTTAAAAGTCCGTTAAATTGAAGAACTTGGTTATCTCTGTCTTCTTAATTTTAAAATTAATGTTTATTTAGATCTTCTTCCTTATAACAAATTGTGCCTAAGGGAATAATTTTAGCAAAATACAAATACAAAATAGTCAAGGATTATAATTCGATTTTCGATGTTTACTCCAAAATGTTACAATTAAACGAAGTAACACCGTCGCCGCGAGGCAGTCACGGCGCAGAGGTTCAAGCGTATGACTGAAAATGCGACGATTGTAGCTTCTGTCTCTCGCTCTCGTAACAAGGCAGACTAATGGCCTGTGAAATGTAAAGTTTATCATAAAGATATCTATGTATAAATGGTTAAAGCATTCCCGAAATACATATCCGCGTTCAGTAGCAATTTGCCATAAAATATCCGGTGTAAAGGACTAAAGACATTGTTTTTGTTTTCCTCCGCGGCAGCCGGGAATCGCTTTTCTTGCCTTTTAAAATGATTGCCTTGTCCTATTTCTGATTCGGGCCGTGTCGCGGCCGTATTAACATTTCACTGTGCGTCGTACCGCCGGCGCGCCGCCGATGCTCGTCCTCTCGTAACTTACGGTTTCAAAACTTTGGATGCTATGCACATTATATTCCTTATTCACTATCAACGTAAAGCAAATACTAAAACAAAGGATATTACAGTTAATAAATTTTAATTTTCATTTGTGCACCTACTTTTGTGACTTGCTATTATTGTTAAGCAAATCGCTTTTATTAAACTTTAGACAGTACCTAATCAAAATGAAAATACTCCACAGAATAAATTACTTTCCTGCCTCAACGGCCTGTCTATGGATCATAAGTCATAATCGTTTCATATTTATGAGCGCATGTTTTACGTCGTCATTATCGAGCGTCTATCTGACGGCTCTATTACACGGTGACCGCTCGCTTCATCTGTCACGGCGCGCGGTCTCGCTGTCACGGTGGTAGTTCCCAGCTACCGTGATTCCTTTCAGTCATTTTTCGTGCTTTTGTAACTTATACATAGTGGCCGCCTAAGATCTATGATATTATTATTATATTATATGACAATAATTTTACCGTCATAGGCAGAGTTACTATTTAATATGTATTTATAATTTTCTTCCAGCTTCGTCTTATTACTGCTTAACACATGGTAACAACTTAACACATAATACAGGTTTGAGTGATGCTGTTTAAATTTTTTTTTTTACTTAATTGAAAAAACTTATACGCAAAAATTTTACGAAAAGCCATAAGTACTAGTTTCTTAGTTTTTATAAACAGGTATTTAATATGTACACAATATATTAATAACAATATAGTAAAGAAAAAAACATCATATAAAGCAAAGAGGTAAGTAAAATACAATATTTACCTTCATCATACTAAACATGCTCGGTTGTTACAGTTACAGTTGAGAATTCCACAATACGTAACAAAACCTCATTGCTGTCGTGTATCAATGATATAGGTGACATTTTTCCCTGTTATTTACTCCGCCTGACGTAAAAACGTAGGTTAAGCCAGCACATTGTGGCGTCGATCCTCAATAAAGGTGAAACAGGCTGTAAGGGCGTGGTCTTTACTGTTTGTAGGACGAAAACAATAGTTTGGTTCCATCGTGATAGTTTTATTTATAAGATTCAGATAAGCTATGCCATATTTATATCGTAGTTTTAAATATTTAATATCTAAACAAACTTAATATATCAACAATGAGATAATATAAGTTCAGTACAAACAAAAAGTATACTAATTTAAAAGTATAAAAGTACAATATTGAGCTTGAACTACATACCGATTGTATGTAATAATATTGTTTTAACAAAAAAAAAAACAACTTCTTAAATTTAAACCCGATCTTATAATCAGAACCTAACTAAAATTTCATTAAACTACCATTGAAGTATATATACACACCCTTTCCCATAAAAAAAGAATCATCGAAGTCGGTTGGCGGGATATTGAGTTATTCGTCCATTTGTCCACTTAACATACTTTATGCGAATTTAAGACCAAAAGACCAAAGTAAAATGGGACCACAAGGGAAGCATTAGCTTTTAAATAAAAAAGAATAATCAGAATCGGCTCATCTAGTCAACAGTTCTGAGGTGACAAACAAGAAAAAAATACAGTCGAATTGGAGGTTATCACCTCCTCCTGTTAGGAATACGGTTAAAAAATGACTGTCTGAATGTTTTATCTTGCTTTCTAGTTATTAAAATATATTAGCGTTGTTATATAAAAAGTTATAAAAACCATTTTCGTATCTACCTTATTTAAATAATCTCTTAATAATCCCGAAACAACATCGAGATTCGAAAACATAAATTAAACATCGCTTTTCCGAATTCCCGGCGTAAAAACAGCACCTCGGGCTATAACATTTGGGCCGTCGTTAATAGTTTATCGGGTCTTCTTCCCTACAAAGGTATTTTGGGATCGTCCGCGCTCTTTTGTGATTGAAAACGGTCCCTAGTTTACAGCCAATTTGTTGGTGACGAGTCAAAAAACGGAGCGGCTCACAGTTTTTTTATAGTAAAAAGCAATCCGCTATCGGCCGCCCAAAAGGAAGAAATTAAAAAATATACAAGCTAGTAGCTTTTTCATTTTATGTATCGCAATATTTTTTTTTCGACTGCAAGTTTTTGTTACTCTTTAGTAAAAACATTGTAACATTGAAAATGTGTAGTTTGTATATAAAGCCCTCAATTATTTTGAGAGATACACTCAATTAAATTACATTGTGTTATTAAAATAAACATTATAAATATTTGTTTTGTTCAACAACAGTACTTTGGTATGATTTTTTAATTATAGCGTTCCGAGAGTGCCAGTTAAGCACCCTATTACTATCCTATTTACAATACGGCAATAATAAAAAAAAAGATAAAAAGATAAAACTTGGATTCTGCATCTTTCAGTTTACTTAACAGGATAATACTCCCCAGGACACAAAATATCATAAATTTTATGACAGTACATACTGTACCTTATTACAGGCTCGACGAAATTTATCGGTATTTTCATAGGGCGAGCATTCTCATTATTAGAGATAGGCTATCTAGCATCTCTTTTGTACGCCACGACCGCAGGTCTATCTTGATTTAGATAAGTTAAACAATCGTGTGACATACGACCCTTGGATAAAGCGGAGTTACGTCCAATTAATGAAGTTACTTATCAGAAAACAACAATGAGTACTTTTCAATAATGAAGAAGTTTTTGAATTGAAACTCAAGGTTTTCAAATTGGGTAAGATACAATTTGGAAAGAAAGCTTTTAGTTTTAAAAGTCTACCAGTCCAAAAATTAAAACTAGTTTTAGCTTCGCGGTATCTCGCAGTTAGTACGGTGGACAGAGAGAACCTGGGAACCTAGCTGTTTGCCCCGTGCCCGTAGCCTTATTTTTATCAAATAAAAAATTAAAATACCAAAATACATTATTCCTGTAAATATCAAAATTCTTGTAATGAGAATAACAATTTTTACTTCAATGATTCAAGTACATTTTTTAACATGTTGTCTGGTTAGCCGTATAAAACTTTTAGGGAATGAATTCCAGTAGTCTTTAAAATTACTTCTGGATAAAATCACCACTAATTTTTTTCGCTACAGCCCTTGAAACTTCTTGCTAAAATTTAACTTTTTTAAAATCTATTATTTTTTTAGACCTTACCGCCAAAATTTATAGTTTTTGACCATTATATGATCCACCGAATTCTGGAGGCGGCGTTGAGTTGAGCCACTCAATATGTAAAGTCTCCAGAATTCAGAGGTAAATGGGGAACGGAGTGTCTTAACACTAGGTTTCCTCTACCTACCCTGCTGCGTGCGGGGTACAGTGTGAAGCTGAATATTATTATTATTATCAAAAATATATAATGACAGTGAGTACAGAGTGTTAAATTTTGAGTTCACTTTTGAAGTAAGTTCCTATCTATCCATTATGGTAAGGCATTGTTCATCGAAACGTAACGAAGTTACTGAGCAAGATCGGTCGGAGCAGTTTGTACTCGTAACATTGTTACAGATCCGATGCAGCTCAACTTTGAACTGTGCACTCTGTGTTGCCATCTCCCCAATCGAGCCAATCGCTTATCTCGAAACCAATCTATAGGTTATTAGATTATTAACAGTTCAAAGTTGTGAATTAAATAGGAATGCCTTGAATAAATTGAATACATTTAAAGTTTTTTTTTGTACATTTGTAAATAAAAAAAAAATACGTTACTATAAGTAAGAAGTAAAAAATGTAACATATAGGGTAAAACCGGGATAGATGCCGCAGTGGGATAGATGCCCCATTTTCAAAATACCTAACTTCCCGAACTCGCGACAAAAAAATAATTGTACAAGCAGGAGCCACAGTCTTCCCGCACCAAAGTTATTCACGGACATTCGTGCAATGAGGACGCGTTTAGCACATTTTAGTAAATATCTCCGCGGCGAAAGTCGTGAACGCGTCAAAGATTTAAAGGTTAATATTTTGCGTTGTATAACTTTATAATTTGTAATCAATTACGCTATATTTTTTATTACGTCGATGTACTGGTTCATTAAGACTGTATCTACGTGCTTATAGATTCTATTTTGTTTATAATTTACTAAAAAAATTCCTTGGCATCTATCCCTATCAAAAAGGATAGTTGCCCTGATTTTTCGAGGTATAGGTGCCCTTAGGGGCATCTATCCCTTTATACTCAGTATATGGAGTTAGGTATATATTTTTAAAATATTTTTTAAAGTATTTATTAAATTAGCATTTTTTAAACACAAGAAAGATATAGCTAAGAGAAAGCAAAAACAATTGAAAACTAAGTAAGACTGTTTCATTACAATGTTTAGAATGTTTTGAAAACTATAAAAATACGAAGTCGCAATCCGACTGGATTCAATGTGTAATGTGTCAGAACTGGCTACATGAAACCTGTACACTTTTCAGAAATTATTGCGCAAGATGTGGAAAAATAAAAACGCTATCTGGCTAAATTTTAATTAAATTGGAATAACGAATAATTATTATTTGAGATAATTAGAGAATTAGAATAGATGATTAGAATAGATAACTAAAAATTATATTTTGTTCTTTTTAATATAAAAATGTATAATTGTGCAATGTGGATGTTAGTATTTATGATATTATAATATTTTAATTTATAATATTAGTGTTTTACAAGAAAAAATATTAAGAATTGTAATTTTGTTGTAAAATTTAACTTAAAAAATATGATAATGGATGTTGAAAGAATTAATATTTTAGTTACACAAATGTTTTAAAATTTTAATAAGATTTTAAAAAACACTATATAACTTTTCATTATTATGATTATGTTTGTTGGAAACAAAATTGCTGTTTTAAAATTAGAATTATTTAACAATTGGTTTGGTTTTTTCATTTAATCGGTATAAAGTGCACCTACCTTACTCTGCAGGCATCTATCCTCCCCAGCATTTTCATAGTGGGGCAACTATCCATATAGGTGGGCATCTGTCCTCAAAATTAGTGTTTCACGAAAAGCTATTTTTTGCAAAATCTATATTTGATTTGTTAAAAAAAAATATAAGTAATTCATCACAAAGGATTGAGCTAGCTAAATAAATAAAAATGATTCCTATAAAAAATATATTTTATCTAATTAGGTGGACATTTCAAAAAGTAGGGCATCTAACCCTAATATGAATAACGATAATAAAATAAACGGTAGCTAACCGTTTATTTTATTATCTTTTATTTATATAAAGTAATGCAGTTGCTGATTGCAATTGCGATGGTTGTAGAGAATGATTTATTTTCATTTCCCTGTTCTGGCAACACAAATGTCGATATTCCTCAACAACGTTATTCTAGCTAATTGATTATAAGAAAATAGTCTAATGATTATAACTGTTTCAATATATTATATAGATATTTTTTATAGGCAAAATCAAAAATTATTGACACGTTTGAAAAAAACATTTTTTTATAGTATCTAGACACCTAGACATAAATAAGTGAACACAACGGATGCAATTTTCTATCCGGAACTGGCAGCCGGTCTTTCTCACGGGCCCGTTAATCAAGTTAACCTCACTCGTTAGACTGTTGAGTGGTAAGCGCTCGTAATTTCCTATGCGCACCGTCCATCTGCACTAATAGTATTTTGATTATATCTCATTTTTCTATTTTCATAACACATTGAATGATTTCAAGATCTGTACAAGACAATAAATATTGTTTAGTTTATTTTAATGTAATACTACGTTTTTGCTTAAAATAAATTGTTTTAAAATAGTAACTCGAGGACTTATTGTCGACAGTGAAGTGTTCTTCAAATACCCTTTCCTTTTTCGCTCTCGTGGAATTGCTCTTGAGACGATCTTTTATATATACGGAAAATGTTTAAGTTAAAATGTAGGACGCGGCGCAAATTAAATATGTATTAAGTTATTAACTAAGTTTATTGATAATAATTAACACACGATGTAGCAATAGTCATAATAAATTATAATAAAAGAAAAAATATTTTTTACAATTAGCTCTTATTTAAACGTTCTAAAAAGATCAAAATAATATATTTTTTTATTTTAACTATTAACTTATAACCTCATTATACACATTTTATATGATCATAAAGCTTGTGTTGTTGGCTTGTTGTTGCATATAATATACACACATAGCATATATCTATAAAGTCGGCCTGAAATATTTTTCTGTCTTGAGGTTATACCTTAGAAAGTAAATCGCCATCACCATTTAAAGCCATTATAACACACAACAAAGCTGATTTATTTATTTATTTGATTTTATGATATCGATAAGTAGTAAGTATTTATCATTAGTCGATTGTTATTTCGATCGATCGATTGATTTATTTTTATAAACAAAAAAATCTAAAGTTAATATTTTATGTATCGTGATTTAGAGGATTTGATCAGTTCATGTCCGAAACTCCTCTGTGCAGTGCTACTCGAAGTTAATTTCCCCAGCGGGCCGCGGGGCAACCAGTATCAGTCAGATAATCTTTATCAGGCACATGTTAGAGACTCGAACTATTTATTTTGCTTCGGAACTTATAAATTACTAGCCCAATGACTATATTTCAACGTATGTACTATTTAATGTGTATATTTTTCTACAATATTATACTTTAGATTTTTTTATATAAGGTTTCGTATGTAGTCTATTCATCGCCTTGACTGTGACTGTTGGAACGTGGAAAGAAAGATAAATGTACAAAGAATTTCTGCAAATAGAATATTCTAGCTTCTTATATTTTATTGTCAAAACGTGGCGACCGATGTAAAGTGTCAGGTGTTCACTCTACACCGCGATGTGTCTGCACGTAGCAGGAAGCAAAAATTTTTCGTATAAAAATGTCAATAGAAAAAAGAAATTCACTGGATAGAAATTACGTGTACGTTACCACATGAGGTGCGTGACTGAAATTAGATTGGCTACATGTTATTTTGTGAGTGAAGTAAAAAGGGCCGACGCAAACATTTACAACGTTAATTTGGGTTTTTGGAAAGGTTTTTGTAATCACCAGTTGGGTCCCAAGGATTTCTTGATTCCTATCTTAAGGCGAGTTGCTTATTTTGTTACTACTTTTTGATTCTTTGTAAGTCCCTTCGGCGTGACTATTTGACCCTCGGTGAAAGTTGCGGATTGCGGTTAGGGTTACTCAATTTGTGTTGTATTATTTTTATGTTACGAATTAATAATTTGTTTTAATTTTAACTTCGGCTTAGAGATTTATGTCATGACGATTTTCACTTACTACCAACACCTTGCTCGCTTTTTCATTATTGAAATAATTTGACTTGAAATGATCGTGTTAGATACACGGTAATTTCACGACGATGTTTAATATATTTAAATATAGTACGAGTATATAGTAATATATTAATTTGTATGATGTTGATGTTCCATACTTATTTTATATAGTTATTACATTTTTAAAAAAATATGCACAGTGAATTTAATAACCGGAACAGAAATGATGCGTCGTTTTGTGTTCATTAAGCGGACACGGTTAATTAGATTTTTAATTTAGTAAAATAATATTACGAATGAAGCGGTTTCAGCGTACACCGACATTTTGAATGAAACGTGCAAAAAAATATTTATTTTTAAGATAAGTTATTAGCGTAAATAAAATATGCACTGGAAGATGTTGCAAGTATCTATTACTCTATTGTAGTGAGAAGGATTTCATATCTCCTTAATTAATCCATTGGTTGTTGTTATGTTAATTAAGTTTTACAATATATTTTTCTAAATATATTTGTCATCAATTTTATATGATTTTTTAATATAACCTTTTTTTCAGGTAAGTCAACATTTTGGAACATCGGATGCGGTCAAGTATTTTATTTTCTTATTTATCCTAACGAAAAATTTTCTGGTGTGGTTTATACATGGTCTTCATAAACAGTCAGTAGGTAGTGTACGTACCTACTTTAACTTATGCTACAGACGCGTGATAAACTTAAAAAGTTCAATAATGACTAAAAGTAAATGTTGTGAACTTAAATTTCCATTTCTGAAAGTGTTTCTAGATTTTTTTTTTATTCCTATTTACTGCACACAGACAGTCAAACAGAACCTAGTGTTAAGATATTCCGTTCCCAATTTATCATACTTATTTCACAAAAAGCGCATTAAAAAGATAAACAGATTTTCTCATTATTTTTTCCTTTCTAATCAGTCTTAATAGTCCTAGATATACATTATATTTATATAGAGTTTTGCAAACCCTAATTTGTATAAAAAATGCTTAACAATATCTGCCTACCGGACGTCCAAGCTTGCTTTCATTATTCTACGGGCTACGAGCTTAATTTAATAAAGCCGGCGAACCGGGCCGAGCGATTCAGTTTTATACCGGTACTCCGTCCTAAATAATTCAAACGATAAACGCTCGTTACAACCATTAAATGAAGCAATTGACGTTTTCGTTTTAGTGGCCGATTGTAAAAGGCTTACTTCAATTGTATTTGCTATTTATTATTAATAATAAAATGTTAAAACAATAGTCCCATTACATTTGATTGAAGGCCTAATAATTATGCAGTAAGGATGCAACATTCATTCGAGGTAGTCTTGGGGTCCGTCATGTAGCGGATAAGCTCCAAGAGCGTCGCTTGAGATGGTTTGGCCACGTTACGCGCCGGCCTAAGAACTATGTCGGACGCAAGTGCCTTGCTATACCAGTTTCTGGGGCGCGACCCTCCGGACGCCCAAGGAAGCGTTGGTTGGATGTCGTGATGTCGACATTAAAGCCAATGGTCTAACCACCGAGGACGCAAAAGATCGTGCAAAGTGGAGTAGGTTGAGTAGGAAGGCAGACCCTGGCAATAGCCGGGATTAATGCCAGGAAGAAGAAGAAGAAGAAGATGCGACTGCTGTGCGTACCTACATGAAAAAATACGAAATATTTATATTTAAAATACACTTACAATACTTACACGATGATCATTGTAATATAAGTACCTATTACAGCGCAAAACCTGCCATGAAACTTTATGCACTTGGATTACGCTAACTGCAAATAGATTAATTTAGAAATTTGTTCAGTATTTGTAATTTAGTAGAGGCCGTCGTTGCGCTGAGATACAGCGTCTGATTGTAAAATGGGACATTTATGGGTTCGATTCCCATTCGGGGGAATGAGTTATATTCACGTTCTCATAACAAAACAAAAGGCGCCGTTGCGTTCCGCCACTCAACACGCACCGTTTCGAAAAGCAGCAGCAAGGTCTTAACGAAATTTCTTGACATTAGGATCCCTCTGTCTTATGTATGGAATACAATGTGAACCTAATAAGATACAAAAGACACTCTTAATGGTAAAAAAGAAACTGGAATCAATAAATCGTTAAAATTTTGTCCTCTATGTAAACGTCGAATTTGTGATACTATAAAATCACAAGCACAATTAAAAACGATGTTTTATAGCGAAAAGAGCAATATTATCGAGCAAGTAGAAAAGCTAATATTTGCCAATTGATCCCGAGGGTGTGTACAGGCCATTATGCTGAGAGGATCAGTGTGCTCTGTGCCAGTGAAAAAAAATTGGAATTCGAGTGGTGTAAACAGGCTCCATCAATATTGGTAGGATCATATTTTACGTTGAAGACCCCGACAAGAGGGTTATCAGTGCTCCGAAATATTTGACGCTTTACTAACGGCTATATATTATGTAAGGGTAAATTCGTGTGTTTGTGTATATTTGTGTGGATGAATATGGTGGTTGTGAATTCATATTTCTTATGAGATTTTAGCGCACGGCAGCTTTGCAAAAAATAAACTTTATAACTTTTTCTTTAATATTACGCTGTATCCTACCTAACCTAATGTTAAAAAGTTCCGTTCCCCATTTTCAGTCTTATTTTCGAAACATTGGGCATTGAGTGGCGTAACTCAATAACGCGCTTTGTCTTGTTACCAGGAGTGGAGATCGAACAAACGACCGTTACGTTTAAAGCTAGTCACTGTACCGCTGCGACTTATATCAACGTTAGAAAAGGTTAAATAAACAACATTTAATAATGTAATAGAAAAATTGAAAACATAACATTTTGGCAAATTTACACCCAATGTTAATAATGTATCCTATCTCCAGTTAACGTCAATCTTGTATTGTTCGACATGTCTATCCAATCACTAACCTGCATGCCATCTTCCATCTCTGTCTATTTCAATCTATGGTTGCAATTTATGGATTAGGATTGATTATTAACATTGGGCAACAGAGGTACACACGATCTTAACTTCTGTACAACAGTAGTTCTTAGATTATATCAAATTATACATAAGAAATAAATTAGTTTGAGTCAAGACACGCGACAGAGTGTCTAGCTAAGTCTAAAAGCTGGGCGCAATGTATATTTTTAACAAACCATTTCACTTTTAAGCCTCCATAACTCATAAACCCTGAAGTTGTTGAACCTTACTTCACTCGGGATAAAATTTGACTTGGCCATTTTTATACAACCAGAATAGACTAACTTGTAAATATAATAAAGCCTGTATGTAAAACAATGACAAGTGAAATTTGAAACTTGAAATTTATCCCGAATGAACTCAACACTCATATAGATCTCCCGTTCTTTTATCGGTAAAGTCGTTCGATCGTATTATCTAACATGATATTTATGTATAATATTATTTACTAGGCATTTTTATTTACTTGACTTTTAATTTAGATTTTTTATCGTAGCACAATTGAGAAGTTTTATTTTAATAAAAAAACCACAGATTTATAGCATTTCCATTTTTTTTAATGAAACTTTCTTGTTTCAGAAAAAATCGTAAGATAATTCATAGTTTAGTCATTAATTAACACGGCTCTATTCAGAGATGGTGATTGGTGTTAATGGCGTACATTATTCGTCTCCTGCCACTCGGTCATATTTTGTCAAATTAAATATAAGTACAGGCAATGCGTGAAGATAAATGACAAATAAAGAAGAAATCACATAAATGCACAATTGAGTTTAAAGTTAACTGCAAGCTCGAATATGATTTGTAGCACGTCAGTGTAAGCACTGAATGAATTAACACTATCATCATACATAATGTATTGGTGCGATCGGATTGAATTCGCAATGAGGTAGGCAGTTCGTGTTTCAATATCCATGCGCCCTGGCTTAAGACTATATCTTGGGGATTTGAGAGCGCTCCTCATCTTAGCTTTACTCGTATTACATAGACATGGCTTGCTACATTTACTTGAATGGTTACACTATTTACGTAGTATCCTGGAATAGAGGTGTGTAGTATGTACTTTATTTTCGGATTGTAGATTTAAAACTAGATCAGAAGTTTATTAATTTTTTAATAAACAACCTAATTATAAAATAAGGTTGTTTATTATTCCCACAATCATATATCTTTATTTTCTTACTTAAAATGTAGAAAAATAAATCTCCAGCATGTTTTTTTCTCTTCCGAGATATTGCAACGGTTATTCAATCATGCACATGTCGAATGCGCAAATACGGTGTCACAGGGTATTGCGATTATGCAGGAATGTCAGTAGCATTTAAATATCTTTGCTGTGAATTATCTGTATCGATTTCCGGATGGAATACACTTTGAAATATATACATATATATATATACTTTTTATTGTACGACAAATGTTGTTATTTGGTAAAGATGAATTGTAACTTTATTGTTCCTACTATATTAAATTGTTTTAAAACATTTTTTACAGTCTTAATCGAGATGGACGTGAGTTTAAGCGGTTTCAATATCTGTGAAACTTTCCGTGCGGCACTAGTGCTACGTAAATATATATGAAGATGTTTTAAATACTGCCCCCAAAGAATTAAAATGAAGCCATAAAATATGTAAAGAAACTATTAATAAAATTGTTATATCCTTTCTGTATTATAAGTTTAAAATAATGTCCAATATTTATCTAAAATATGTATATTAGTGTATCGACACTAATATATGTATTTCATTAGAATATTTTTAGCTGATATAGCGACGTTAATTTTTTGTATCAATTTTTTTATTTTGTATGCATCTAACAGTTACTTCATAAATTATGTAATATGCCGTAAATTAAGACAAAATAATATTTTAGGCGTACTCATATTTGTTGTAAAGTCTTCGTTTTAAGACGGGATAAAAGATAGTCCCAAAAAGATTCATCAATTACTTTTTGCCAGCTTTTAGTGACATCGCTTAATTCTTGCCATTATCCTGATGTGGGTCAACTACCATTACAAGGGTCGAACTAGAATAGAGGGGAACGACGCGACAGTTGAAAAACATCAAAGGAAAAAAATATATTATATTATAGAAGTTTGAGCTTGTCCTTATTGATGTGCAATGAATAATAATCTGAATTATTATAATAAAATCACTGATGAAAGAAAGTAACGATACATAATTTAATTAGGTGATTAAAATTTTATTAGTAGTCTGTAGCAGAAAGATTTGTTCTCTCTTGCTGCTATTTTTAAAGACACTGTACGCAAGTTGTAGAACCAAACCACACACTTTGTTTCACGTGATAAAATACCCGTAGAAGTAGGAATTGAATCAGCAACCATTTATCTTTCCATCTTATAAAAACTTTGACCTTTATAAAAAGCTCAACTTAAGATAACAAACTATGGTTAAGCTTTAACTTTACTTTAACACAACTTCTGTTTTATGCTCCTAAAAAAACTTCTGCCTGCCTGCCACCTCCGCAAAATAAGCTTACACCATTGTTTGCACGACGTCAGGTTGTTGGTGTCTTCTGTAGAGATTATAGAAGATTAATGGACTGCCTATATAATCTTAATAATAGTATGCCTAACTATTTACTCGACCTATTTGATTCGTGCCGTGTTGATGTTATATCTACACTCAAACTAGGTTTGAATAATATAATGAAAAATATCAGTTATTGTACAATCATATTGTAAACCCCCGCGCGGCTTCGCCCGCTTGTGATTAACGAATAATTATTTCATATTATTATTAGTGTTTAGGGAGAATTTATTAATTACTATAGTATGATTATCTATACCTTATGCACTTAATAAATCGTCATTATAATCTTTTGGAATTTTATTTAAATTTCAAAAGAGCTTCACACTGTACCCCGCACACAGCAGGTAACATGCTCCGTTCCCCACTTTCCTCTGAATTCTGGAAGATTTGCGTGGCGGAACCCACTCTTTATTTAAATTTTTTTGCAAAAAATGTCGTATTAGAAAAATATTTAGTTATTTTATACCTATCTAGGTGGGTGGTAGGTACACGCGCACGACAAATACGTTTTTTCCTGCGTAAGCCCCGATCCGGCAAAAAATTTAAGCAAGAAGTAACCTATGTGTTGTGCCACAATCTCCTCTATCTTTCAGTGTTAGTACCATAAACATCGGTTCAGCTTTTCCGGGGATTATCCCGGACAAACAGAAAGACAGACAGATAAAACGAAAGTTAAAATTGTGTTTGTTTTGGTACCGTGTAAAAAACTAAATACACTTGGCAAAACACGATTATTTTGAAATCACAGACAAACACTTCAGTTTTATTTATATATAAGGTACATTAAACCCTATTATAATAGTGGTAGCGTAGGCGAGTAAGCGGGCATTGAATATTAACTATATCGTTTAATATTATTTAGTTTCAAAATTTTCTTCTAAAATTAATTTATACATACATATTCGCAAAAAGGATTCATGGCTTCTTTAGTTCTTTTATTCCAGAGTCATTAACACTACATATAGGAAACCATGGTACTTTATTAGTATATATATCTATGTACCAAAAATGCAAAAATCCATACCTATATTATAAATTCGAAAGTAACTCTGTCTGTCTGTCTGTCTGTCTTTTACGCAATCAGGCCCAAACCGCTAATTCTATTGTGATAAAATACACATATAGAGATACTTGAAGGTCTCGGGATGAACATAGGATACTTCTTTTTCTCATATGTGTAATATTTTCGATATATATCAATATATTAAAATACTTATTAATTTGACATGCAATTTATTCCGCCATGTTTATAACAACCGCCGTTGCTAAGCAACGATTTGCAAAGTTAGTTGTTTTAAGAAAACGTCACCCAAAATGAGTTTGCTTAATGCATACATGACGCGCGCCGATATAGATTTGTATACATTAACAAAAATTAGATGATTTCTATAATTTGATATTGATCCTTATGAAAATAAATATAATAGTCACTTTTAGCATTTCATCTAGACTGAAATTATAGTTTACTGTATAACTTTATAATAAATAATTAAGATGTCACTGATTCAAAATGACCTAGCCTACGAGTGGTATAGTATGACCGACGCGAACGGGCAGATGACTTTGATGGTTTTGTAAGTTTTGATATATTTTCGAATTACTGTTAATTTTTATGTAATTATTTGCTGCTTATAATTAATTTATCTCAGTTCGGTTATCTATACCGATGTTATACACTTAAAATATCGTAATTTGAATCATTTGAGATTTTATTTAATATTGTTCGCAAAAATTAATAATTATTTAATATAGAAAAATGTTTAGTACGCGCGCACGGCACTTTTTCTAATATGAAGAATTTCCTTTAGTTACTTTTACTTCTTTTGTTTGTTCATTTCGGTTACTCAGATATTTTTTCTAATAATAAATCTCCACTTATTATTATTTTTTAACTTATTTTAATTATTTAGGCTTACATTTTCGCGGGCGTAGCCGCGTCCGGGCCCACTAGTAAATAAATAAAGAAGCGCAGATAATAATAATCTTTTGTTATATAAAGGAAGTGGCAGCAATATAGAAGCAGTCTCGTAACCGACACAGTACAAATTAGACCTGCTATGGAGCTGATGCTGTGGTAGCTGGTAAGCCAATGAATTATAGTCCACTAGATCTTTAGAAGTAAATACCGTTATGCAGCTATTTTAGCAAAATGGAAATTAAATAGGTATTTAGAAAACTTACAAAAAATACAGTAAACTTATCCATAGTTAGGTACTTAAAGTTTTCAATAAATATTTTAAACTTTGTGTTAACAAAAAATTTTACGGAGGCTAAAATTGATGAGATTTTTATGAATTGACGGCTACGAGGAGGAGCGGAACTGTCCTCTATATTTTCCAACTCAAATAAGCATCTTGAGATTAACGAAATTTGTTATTGTTAGATTACTTGTTAATTATTTCTATATTTTTATGTTATTTATGTACTAGATCTACAAAACACATATAGGGTTTATATTCTTTAACTTCCTCAAAATATAGATTTTTAGAATAACATATATTTTGTGTTATTTCTAAACTTAAGTTTAAGGGTATTTTTTAATTTTGAATTATAAAAAGAAATATTGAAATATATAAATAGTATTATATGATACAGACCATAATTTGCATAAGTACGACGACGAGCGGGTAAAATGATTTTTTAATATATGGACCAAGAACATATTTCAAACAAGCTTTTTTAACCATAATTAAAGTCAATGCGAGTCAAGCTTCATTTCACAAAATAAAACAAAGACTTTAAAAATTACTTAGAATAAAATATGAGATCAAAAGTACTTCTATTTTAAAGAGCAGATAAATAAAGTTGGAAATATTTTCACAAAGTTTTAAAATAAACAGTTTTGAGATTGTGGTTTTTTGTAGCGAAGTACGAATTTACTGTCAATGCGGACTGCATCTCGGGGGTCTTCACGTTTTATCTTTAAAAGTTATGTCAACCGCCATCCGATTATAGCATTCACATTCTTAGGGCTTCGCAATTGAGTTTTACAAAAATTTTAAAATCCTCTAGGAGCAACAAGAGTTTTCGTAACTTCTACCATACTATTATAGATAGTGAAAATTGCCGGAGAAATTTATTGTTAACAATTTATCAATCAAATTAAACATTCCTGAGGGTTCTTCTAGTTCTAGTTAATAATGTTTTTTAAATAATATATTTGACATATCAACATAATTGGATTTATACAATTCTATTGAATTATTTCTGGCTTAAGAATAATTACTTGAATTTGTATATTATAGCTATAGGTATTTATATTTTGACTACAAGATAAGTAATTAAACGTAACTGGATAAAGTCAGAATCAGTTCACGCCCTCTCGATTTCGCTCCATACTAACAGCGGGAGCTAATTTTGATCTTCCTCCCATTTGCCTTCCCGTACTGCGCCTCTGTTTGCCTCCCTGATTCCTAGGAGATTGCATTTTATAGTTAAGAAGCACATGCACATATGTACGTATGTACACGTCTCGTCTATATTCATGTTTATATTTTGGTGTTTCAAATACTAATGATTTTATAGTGTACTAGCGGACCCGGACGCGGCTACGCCTGCTTGAAATATAAGAATATAATTTCTATAGAAATATAATTTCAATCTAGATGAAATTCTAAAAGTGACTATTATATTTATTTTCATAAGGATGAATATCAAAATGACGCGGCAACGAACGCGGTCGCGTAGCGACAACGGTTGTTATTAACATGGCAGAATAAATTGCATGTCAAATTAGAAAGTATTTTAATTTATTAGTATATATGTGTAATGTAATGTTATATAGCCTATAGCACTTCTGAAGAATGTAGCTTTCATACAAAACAAAAACAAAGTAAATCGATCCAGTAGATCCAGAGATCTTAGCGTTCAAACAAACAAACAAACTCTTCCGCTTTATTATATTATATTATTATAGTGTATACTTTTTTAACTATATTTTTACAAGTTTAGGTATAATAACATACAATACAACATACACAGACGTTTTACTTTTTTGTAGAAATAGGTAAACTTAATCGTTTCATATAAAAGAACCTATTTTACGGTGCGTCTATTTAGTTACTTAATTTTTTATACATTGGAAAAATTATTTTGGTTCTTTTTCTTCCTATAACAAGGCAAAGTTATGTCAATTCATCTTAAGTAAGACGATATATATTGCTGATACAATTACTCTACTAAGTCATATTACTATAAAACAGAATTTATTGGACTTTGTGTAAAAGCAAATCATCTTCATATATTTTATGATTCTTGTATACGAGATGTTGGCTTGAAAAACATTTTATTTATGACGTAGCTTTTAGAAGCTGTCTCGTAGCGCTGTCAAAACGCTACGATGGGTTTATCTCGGGAGTCTACTTACATACGAGTACATACATAGATAATGTATCCGTATGTACGTATTAATATTTGTACCCGTAACATTACTGATTCGGCTCTTGTTTATGTTGATGATTGTAATTTATATAAAAAAACAAAGTTCAGAATTTGTTGAAGTGAAGCGAATGAAGTCGAAAATAAGTTAAAGTAAGCTCTCAAAGGATTTATTGCAGTAATCGTTTAGATCTAATCTGAAAATCTAAGAAAATATTACATTGAAATTACATCTCCCGTAAGAGTGTGTAGCGATGCTGCCACTGAACTACGTCGGGCTTATCTCTCGAGAGTCTGCATCTACGAGCGTAGCACCGTCGTAGCACCACATCTATAGCAGCAATATTTACATCATATATCTTATTTATACTTGCTTATACATGTTTTAATTCCAAAAAGATTGCAGTCAGCTAAACTATTTAATCTATTGAAATTAATTAACTAAGAAAGCTTTTCTAAGGTGATGATATGTAGATTATTTAGAATCTTATGCTTAAGTTTCATATTCCTTATATTAAAATGAAAGTACAAAATCTTTGAGTTTTTTTTAACTTCATGCTGTATTTCGTACAGAGCAGGGTAAAAGCAGAAGGGAACCTAGTGTTAAGACGCTTCGTTCCCCACTTTCTGCCGAATTCTGGAAGCATTGCGTGTTGAATGCCAGAGCAAGATATTATATTAATGTCGATAAAAAATTATACTTTTCAAAAATTGTGTGTGCTTGTAAAAGATGTAAAGGATAATATAAAGTATGACATACGATTATTGATAATGATTATCTTCTATATACTTGTACATACAAAAAAAAACAGTGTTGAAATCCAGGTTCCCCACTTTGTCAAACTTCACTAGTGAAGTAATATATTACAAAGATTTCAACCCGCAATCATTTCACTGGTGCTCATCTCAACTGCCCCAATACGGCGTCTTATACTTTTGTAGTTTATTTTATTTGCAATATGTACAATGCTGCTAAGGTTGATAATAGATTTTATCGAATGTTTGTATCGAAGTGACGACAAACTTTGCTAATAGTTTCATCGAGGGCGGCCGTTGGAACTTTAACACAAGAATAGCTTTATTTGTGGTTCAAGTTATTGCATTACCGCGAATGGCTTTTTTATTGCAAATTATTTGTTTTCTTGTTATTGACAATGTAATATATTAAAAAATAATTTAAAAAAGCGATTTTAAGAGCCTTTTATAAGAACTAAATTAAATAAATAACTAACGGTATTTACTTTACTCATAGGTAGGCTGATATCCTTATAAATTATAAGAAGATTATAAAATATATAATTTGTAATTTCGCAAGCATTTGAGACGCACTAATATGTGATATATATTCACTGATCTTATAAAAAAATAGTAGTTATATAACTTACACACCTATGAAGTATAGAAGTGTGTTAATTTAACCATAAATTTTAGCTTTCTCTCGCGTTCTCTTGTGATATAAATACTACTTAGTTTGTTGGCTTACCATTAACAAAGGCTTGTGCAAACTTTCCCGGCGCCATGAAATATATTTTTTGGTCGCGCTTAAAATACTTCCATACAAATGTTTTAAAAGTGAAATGGGCAGTTTTTCGCGCATTGGATTTGCATCAGGCAGTAAAAAGCGCGCTATATTGACTTTAATTGCCAACGTTTGTAATTTAAGCTCGGGCTAAAAAAAGTTCGCGTTTGTGAGGCGTATTTTTATATATTACTCTATTTTCAGTACACCGCGGAATGTTGATTATTTTTTTGTGTTTATTTCTGTCTGGCCTGAACTTTGCGATAAGTTCTTATATACTTAACATAACTTCTCTTTCATTTTAAATCGGTTGATGTTGATCGGATCGGATGTTGTAATAAGATAACCTGCGTGTGTACATAGCTTAACGTTTTTTTTTATTTTACGCTATATCTTGCACTACTTTCTGCTGAATTCTAGAAGCATTGCGAACTTCTATGCTGGACTGTACCTCGTTAGTAGAGAGAGGAAATGAAAATATTAAATACTTAATTTCCTCGAGTGTGAATCGAACCCAGAACCAACCTGTCGCGCTTACAGTACACGCTTGTGTCCCTGCGCCACGACTGGCAAAAAAATAAACAAAAAAAAAATATAAATGAATAAAGCCATGAAATAAATTTTAATCGAATAAAAGTTTTTACGTAAAATATTTTTTTACGATAATAGCTACAATTTCTAATAAAAAAATTACTAGACGTTTACTACCGACGAAATCTAACCTGGTAAAGTGATAAGCGATAAAGATCCAGAGCGGATTAAATATAAAATAAAAGCAATAAAGTTCTCGCCTCGAGTGTAGCTCGGCTCTAAAACCGTCAGCTGTATATTTACATTACGGCCGTAACTTCATCAATATTTCATCGAGAGCCAATAACCTGAGCTAATATTCGCTGGTTTTTCTCACCGCGCCTTTGCCGCCCTTGCCGCCCACGCCCGCCCGAGCCGCCCTGCCTGCCGTATAAACGGCAAGAATTAGAATGCTAATTTTATTTTTAGTTATTGACTGTTACTGTAGCCGTAAAGGCCATAGAAATATATTGAATAATATTGTTAAATACAACGGACTATTATGGCTACTATACGAGGTGTGTTCAAAAAGTAAGGTGACTTTTCAAATTTGGCGGGCAACGTACTTTCGATTATCGATTTTTTTATTTTGTTATGTTGGTACACTCTTCCCGAACATCTGTACCAAGTTTCAAGTGTATAGCATTTTTTGTTTGGTTGGGAGAGGCGTAAAGGTTATAAGTGTTTTGCGTGCTCGGCGATTTCTTGCTATCGAAAAATATGGATCAAAGGATTTGCATCAAATTTTGTGTAAAAAATTAAATAAAGTGCTCCGAAACACTTAAAATGTTAACAGTGGCATACGGTGAAACTGTTCTGAGTAAAAAAAATGTTTACAAGTGGTACAAACTCTTCCAAGATGGCCGGGAAGATGCCAATGACGAGCCTCGCTCTGGACGCCCAAGCACGTCAACAACTGATGAAAACGTTCAAGCAGTGAAGAAAATTGTTCTGGAAAATCGTCGAATCACTATCAGAGAAGTTGCTGAGGATGTTGGTATATCGCTTGGCTCGTGCCATGAAATTTTTTCTAACGTTTTGGGCATGAGACGTGTGTCAGCGAAGTTTGTTCCGAAATTGCTAAAATGCCCCTGCTCACTCATCTTTGCTGGTGAGAGATTTTTTGGCCAAAAACAACACCACAATCATGCCTCAGCCACCATATTCACCGGATTTGGCCCCATGTGACTTTTTCTTGTTCCCAAAACTAAAGAGACCTATGAAAGGACGGAGATTTGCAACGATTGAAGAGATAAAGACTGCATCGCTGGAAGAGCTCAAGGCTATACCGAAAAGTGCTTATGAGAAGTGCTTTGACGATTGGAAAAACCGTTGGCATAAGTGTATTGTATCTGAGGGGGATTACTTTGAAGGGGACAACATAAATATTGATAAATAAATAAATATTTTTTCTTAAAAATACAAAGTCACCTTACTTTTTGAACACACCTCGTACAAGTAAGCTAAGATGAAGACCGTCGCGGTGTAGGGGCACAAGCCTCACGCTTGTACTGTAAACGCGATGGCCGTGGGTTCGAATTACATTCGGGGAAATGAAATATTTAATATTTTAATTTCCTCTATTTAATAATTGAATTCCGCTAGTCAACAGGCAGTCTCAAAAATTGGGTGGAAAGTTGAGAAATATATACTTTAGTAGAAAATGAATCTAAACATTTAATGATTAATTTTGTTGTTAGGTTCATCAATCTACAATTAGGTAGGTATGTACCTACTGACGACACGTTTTTAAACTTTGTGCTAAGTGAGCTCACTTTGTGAAGATATGTATATCCGTTGCCGGTACAAAGTGTACGGCGCGTTGCTATCCGTGTCATCTGAATAGTTAAAAATCGGGCTTTGAAATTGCCTGCGGAGCAAATTGCCTGCTTTCAACTGTCATCACACTTCTGTGCTCTACTGGCATGTCAACAGAAGTTCAATCAACTGAAACTAGATTTTGTATGGAACACTCATGTGTACTCAATTTAATTGTTTAAACGATCTTGGTACTTATAATTCTGAAGTATCGAGATATAGACTCTTTTAATACATTATTTCTGCCTAATTTCCTAAGCTATAATATCCTGTAAGTTTTATAATAATAATAATGTATGAGCATTAGATGATTTGCAATTCTCTAGTTGTTTAAATTTAAATATTTTAACTATTTATACTTGAATATAAATAAAAAGTATAAAAGAGTGTTAGTTAGTTTTGTACGTTTTAAATTTAAATTTTTTGACTTAGCTCTTACATAAGAGTTCGTCATTAGTGCTTAATGGTCGTCTCGTCTTTCATATATACATTTAAATAATTGTGTCTGTCACTATAGCAATATTATAAAATACTTTCATAAAATATCTTTATTGCTTAAAATATTTTTCATGATAAAACCCTCTTTATAAACAGAACAATTTACGTAGAGCTTCAATTTTTGTAAGTAAAATTGAACATAAAAATATATTATTTTATCACAGTAACTGTTACAATAAATGAGCCGGAATGGAGTCTGCTTCCCCAACAATTATATAAAGTTAAAATGGAATCAAGCACTTTAATCTGGAAGTTTCAGCTGTATTATTCTTTGAAGGTTATCTCTTAGGATACTATGTCTTATGTTGTCGGCACAAGGGCGTATGTCGCTTGGTGCGGGGGTCACTTAACGAGCGGTCGCGCAACCTGAGCGATCGCTCTCAGGGCCTCCGTAGACGCCCGTCCAAGTCCTCAACGGACGCCATTCCACTAGATGAGATTTTATTACGCGATTCTATTTACTTTCTTTCATTCCACGGATAAAATTTATGATACGCTTAAATCATCCTTTGATGTGCGCCGCTCCGACGAAAACCATTTATTTTTTATCCTTTTTTTTTCATTTTTTTTTACTCCTTTATCATTTATTGAAATTTGATTACTTTTATTTTGTCAAATCGGTGATTGAATGAATTGAAATGGGCAACAGGAAATAAGAGTTCTGAATTTTTATTTGCGAGACTGTATTAATACTGTGGATCAATTGATATTGTATCAACTTGCATGTTTATTCAATAATGTGTGTTAAAGAGATAAAAGGTACTATACGACGACGGACCGTTCATCCGACGACCGCCTCTTTTATATTTCATTCATTCTAACAACCTTTTTATAAGAAAAATGCGTTATGTTATGGTTTCACGAACACGCTGTATAAGTAGTGCCTTATACTCGTATTACTGGCAAAAGAAAATGTTTTACACATTATACTAAAAGTTTATGAAAGATTTAGCTTCACGACTATCTTTTCTTTTATTTTATTTTCTTTGGTTACAAGTGTATGAGCGATTTGCTTTAACTTTGAAAAATTTATGTTAATATTATGTTTTTATAATAATATTTTTCTGAATATATAAAATATTTAATACTAGTGAGGATGTCATGATTATAATGATTAAGAACATCTTCAGGTGCTTTGGACTTGTAGAGAGAATGAGTGATGAAAGAATGGCAAAAAAGATTAATTAAAGAAGACTTCGATAACGCAGTAGCTATCCTTGAAAGAAAGTCACGTAAAAACATGAGGATCCATCGAAGGGCATGAATAAAGAAATAATACAACGGCACGATTACTTTAAATCTACAAAAAATCATTAGATATAGAATATATAAATAATTTAATGAAATTGAAACGTTTAGCACGTTTAAGGTCCCAAATAACACAACATGCAGGAGTGTTATGCATATTTAGAAAACACAAAAAACGTCTTAAGCTATTTTTATAATAAACATATTTTGTTTCAACTTCATCTTATTTTTAAGTTATGTATAGAAAAAAAAATACAGACTTCCAGAATCAATTAAAATTATGTGTGTTATTAACTGAAATCTAATGAGATCGTGTTCTCTGTTTGATAATAACTTGAAATAACTAAGAAATAAGGCACTTAGTTACTTACTTACTTTTACAAAAAAATATTGTAGGTATATCTATTCTCGTCGTGCCATGGTCGGTGGTATATAAGCGATGGTTGTGGGATAAAGTGCATCGTTGTCTTGCTTCACATTAATTTATCTTTATTAAAGAAAACAGAGAACGAATTGAATAGTGATTTAATTATATCAAATTTACTAATTTTCGACTATACCTACATATCCTTTGTTTATTTTGTTAAAGTTCTCAACTCCTACCTAACTACTATCTTTCATAGCTACTATAACTGTTATGTACCATACCGTAGTGTACTTTGGACAAGTTGGTAAACAGTTTAGTTAGTTACAGTTATATGCATGCAGCTGAACGTCAGTGCACTATGCAGTGTGCAGTGTGCAGTGTGGGATGTGTACACTGCGACCGTATAACCTATGAATTGAATATGTGACGGATCGATAGTTACGTGCCGACACCGACCTTATGAGTATTAGACTCATGAATGATGCACACTCGTCGCTACCAACTTCCACTGTGGCTTGTGTCTTATAAATTATGGTTTGAATACTTCTTTTTAATATTGGGTTTGTATTAAATTAAAGACAGAATAGAGGCACAAATAGCTACTAGATATTCCTAATCATAGGCAGTATTGTGATTATTTATGATATAAATAATTCTTACTGATATAGGATATTTTATTGCAATATCAAATTTCTACTTAGTATTGCCAAAGAATATGAAACTACGAAGAGACAGACGTGCTTATGTTTTCAAAAGGCTGTTTTCCGAGGCCATTTTATGATACTCTTTCCTTGTATAACATTTGTATTATAAATAATTTCATGACATATAAGCTAGTTCTCCCAGCGGAACTGAGCGGAGCCCATTTTCTTTTGAATTATGTGATTGTTCATTGTTAACTGTCAACAACGCTACTTCCTTTAAGGCGTCTTATCATTTCGCCAATTTTCATTACAGTACACACATTTGTGGAAACATTGTTATTAAAACATACATTGTGGGAACAAAGTCAGTGTTGTGTTACAATTTATGTACGCATTTAAGTAAAAGGGGCTATGGTAGCACAGTAGGACAGCGTCTGACTGTTGTCTGATCATGATGACTTTGGGTTCGTTCCTCACTCTGCTAATTCTGCATATCCTGCTATATGCGGATATTGTATGATGGTCTTTTGTTGCTTTATACGTTTAATTGGAACATATTTATTTAACGCTAATGAATAAACCAAATTTTAAATTACATGAGCGCCACATTTTTATTTAAGTCAATTCCGCTCTTTTCAAAGTTACTGTTAAAAATATTTAAACCTTTTTCAAAATTCAGCTCGTACCGGTGAACCCTGCAGCTACCAATTCCAACCACGAATTACCTATATACTTTTAAAAAAAAAAGTGAGAATTGGTTTGTTAATTTATTAACTCATTGCGCTGTTAGTGGATGTCTAATAACGCCCAATGTTAATAACCAATCCTAATCCAAAAATTGCTACCATAGATTTAAATAGACAGAGATGAAGGTAGGCATGCAGGTTAGTGATTGGATAGATATGTCGGACAGTACGAGATAGACGTTAACTGGAGATAGGAGATACATTATTAATATTGGGCGTAAGTTAAGTTGCCCAATCAAAAGTGATTCCATCCAAAGATCGATGTACAATGATAGGTGAAGTCAAGCTAACATTTAAGTTCTTCACCATCGAAAGCAGATACATTTTTGTGTAAGGTTTGTGTAACGAGGGGAAATAATATGGTTCGAGTTATTGTCGTTAAAATAGCACAACAAAATGTAAAAAAGATAAAACAACATAAATTGATCACTTTTTATGCATTTGCATTAGTTCCGCATTATTTCTGGTTCACGCTTGAGCGTCTTTTGATAAATTAACTTTTTTTTACTAACCGTAGACCATGTTTTCATACATAATAGTTATTTATATTCAATGCGTATCATATTAGTCTTCTGCATTCTTGTTAAATATTTGTTTACATCAAAATTTGAACGTAAACAGAAACGGCCATTTAAGTATCTCCTAAATCTTCCACTTTGAATGCCGCAGCCAGTTTTCCTTTATTGGTGTTTGTGATGTAATCTCGCAGAATACGGTTTCAAAGGATTCTACTTTGTGCTCTTAAATTGAATTGTTTGATAGAAACGGCTATGATTTAGAATTTAAGTATCGTATGATCTATATTTTTCATAAGCTTTTTTATTGGTAAAACTTTTAACCACTATTTTATAAATTGGTATTTATAAACTAGTGGTTAGAAGAATAAAAAATTTTTATATGTAGTTCTAAGGAGGTTGTGTGTAATGATATATAGATATGACACGAAGCTAAAATATATCTTACTTCATTAAAGTCTAGTTTATCTCAAACTAAAATGAGTATGTCAAAGTTGTTCTTAATAAACCCATAAGCCTAGCCCCTTAATGAAAATTGAATCGTCATCAATCCATCTCTGTACGCAATTGTTTGTCGACCGGCCAATATCGCCCTCTAATGAAAACATGCTTAGCATTGTCTACTAAAGTACGAATGATCTGATTCCCTTAAATGTAGGTTATAGGAAACGAATTAACACTCAAAAGATACAGAAATAATTTTCCGCTTATTTGCGGTAACAGCTTAGGCACAGGGAACCTAGTATTAAATAATTCCGTTCTTCACTTTCCGCCCATTTTGAGATATTGCGTGTTGAGTGGTGAAACTAAACACGGCGCTTTGTCTTAGCATTTGTTTTGTGAAAAAAAAACTTTTAAACTTACGACTATAATATCTGTCTAAAGTATAAATTAATAAAAAGGTACTTTTTTGTCTACGGAGGCACATATTTTTAATTAATAATATTAAATAACTTTAAATAAAAGCAATGCAATTAAATACAAAACATTTATAATCTGAAGATTTATTTAATAATTAGTTGTTTCTTTTGCATTACAAAAATTGAAATAGAATATAAGCCGGCGTTATCTGATCAGGCACAAAGAAAATATCTATCACATTCATTTAATATGCTGAAACAATGTGACTAATTTTCAAAGAAGGAAGCTCTTAATTATATTTCAAGGGAATATTTCAACATTTTGGACAATCATCACGCTAATTTATTTGATAGAGCCATTAATTACGATGGATCGCAACTTAATGAAAATATATTAGTCGTATGTTTTAGCTTATCTTATCAGATGCGACGATCGATGGTGCGCTTGCGATAGCATTGTTTTGTTGTTTCGTGTTTCTTGATAAATAAAGATTTTTAACAGTGTCGTTAGTCTTAACAAGGATATTTTGAGAAAACCTCACTTTTATGATTACCTTAGCATGCACCAGCACCAGCAGCACAAAGATGCTGCTTATTATAAATATTTACAATACTGTAATTCAATATCAAAATATATTTCATTTAATTAGATAAAATGCACAGAAACTGGAGTGAATATTGTTAAACTATAATAATAATTTTTAAACTTTTGAAAAGCTCAACTAATAAGATTAAAGTAAGAGAAGATCACGATACATTGATTGTTGTAGACGTTGTATTATGTAAGCGCAGCGCGTGGGCGAAGAAGGGGCCTAATATGAAGACGATGACGTCAGTTGATATATATTGCTTTAAGTTAGATGTATAGCTCAAAGATATATAGTAAAATAGTTTATTTCATATATTTTATTATGTAGTGGTAACCTAGAGAGAGTGAAGATACTCAATTTGGATAAAAACACTCTTGGCTTAATAAAAAATGCAAAACAAACTTACCTTAAAACCATATATGTACGTACTCTAAATAATAAACTTAGTATGTCTAAAATATTTCCTAATCGGCTTATAATTGAGTTAGTTAAACACATTGCGCTTACCCGATTTCTCCTATAATGTAATTGTAGAATCTAATTACGTTAACTCAAACAAATAAAAATAGGGGACACGTATATTCTGTTTTTCTTATTGCTGTCTATTTCTATATGTAAATACGTTCTATTCTCACAATGAATGGTACTGATGTATTACGGAGCATTTCAGAGTGATAAATTGTCTGAGAGACGCAGGTCGTTAGTGGACGTGGCTGTCGAGCTCTCACTTAGTAGCGACTAGCGAATGGCGAGCACTTGTGTTAGAAAACTACAGACTATTTTACATACCTTTTTCGCAAATTATGGTGTAAATGTCTATTCTTATTCTATGTAGGCTTATATGTATACATTTATTTTGTACTAATGGAGATCTTCTACATATACATAGATATAAATCTATGTATCTATGACTCATTTCTCCGTTTATTTATTTTAGTAGAATGATTGTAATTCTTTGTTTACTACGGACATACAGTCCGCATTTCTTTACACGTGGTGCTACGACGTGGATGACATTCTAAAAAACTCTATTTTCCAATTTGTATCCATTTTAGAGACATATGATCATTGGCGTCACAAAAAGCCACGTTTAAAATGAAAATAATAAACGCAACTTCTATTTCTGCAAGTTACTGTATTTGACATTTATAACTATATCTAGACACGAAATGTTGGAATATTTTGTTTTGAAAACACGCAGGTATTAATAACAGGGGCTCAATATAACAATTGCTCGTAAATAGAATGAATGTTTTAAATCTGAAACATCGCTAACTGCTCTGCAGAGCATTAGTAGATTAGGCATTAAATATTCATATTTAACATTGATTTCTTAATCCTTATTACAGGCCGTTGTAGGGTAGCGGAACAGCATCTGACTGTAAAGGCAAAGGTTGATTCCTAGGTCTGGTAACAAGACAAATCGCAGCGTTAAGTTCTGGAATTCAAAACATAAAACCTCTCAAAATCGGGCAAAAATGCCTGCCTTCTTTTTTTAAGCTACCCTAGAGACAAAAAGAAACATAACTTTCAAAAAATGCTAAAGTACATTTTGAGATTGATATAGATGCAAAAAGTTTTGAATTTCAGTTTTCGATTATTTGTCTTAATAAAAAAGCTATTGTAATTCAATTTTAATTTAAATTTGAATTGTTCCATGTTTTGGTGTGCTATGAATTTTACTTTCATCCACACTAGAAATCATAACTACAAAAAATGCCCTACTAAGCTCCTACATTATGTAAGATGCAAAGATACAATTAAAAAAAAAGAAAATATGTATAGTGACTGAATTCAATGAACACTTTACTAATGAACTAGCTATTACCTGTCCCACAAGGGATCGGCCCACACACTTACCGTTGCGACTCAATTATTTACACTAGGTGATATAACATAGAAAGAAACTGACTTTAATCGAATTAGAAAATTATAATTATTATTATTAATAAGATAAAAAACATTTAAATACAGTCTTTTTTCTTTATATCTATTTAGAATCATTTTCTACTTTCTACGGAACAGTGGGACGGTGTTCGACTGTAAATGTCTCGTTTGTGGGTTCGATCTCCACCTGACGCAATGCAATGTCTCAATGTCGAAAAGCCGAGAACTGACTGTCTTGACACTGTGTTGTCTATGCCGAGTCTGCTATATGCGGGATACAGTGAAATTGACAAAAAAATTGTATATGTTTAAATATTTAATATTTATATATATATGCCAATTATTTTCTAATTAATAAATCATATTTGCTTTTGTTTACAGGTAAGTCTTAATGCAACATTTTCGTGTCTGCTTATAAAAAACCAGGTATAAAAAATTAATACAAATTAAATTACAATTTATGATTTTTCATAAATAATTATTTTATAAACTTATGAAAACGTTCAATTTCATTAGATAGCTCAGTATTTTTTTATTATTAAAATAAAAACTTATAAGCGGTATGTTCAAAAAAATTTGTCAGTGGCGCCATCTAGTAGTATCGTCTTACACTATGACACTTGGTACTACGTTGTGGCATTTTATAGACTCTACCATACGTGAAGTTCATTAAATATTAAGCAGATGGCGCTCTACGTAGTATTCAAGTACCGTTGAAAGCTTTTAAGGCTTCGAATTTCAGATATATTTCATAGACGTCGCTTCTCTAATATTTTGAAATACGGGTCACCGTTATATTTTTTATTGATCTGTTTTATGTAATAAGAATAAAAATAATAAATATAAAACCCAATTACATCAAATATACGAATTGGTAATAAAAAAATGAATAAATCAACTTCACGCTGTTTCCCGCACACAGTAGAGTAGACAGAGCAACCCTACTGTTAAGACACACCATTCTCCACTTTCCGCCGATTTTTTTAGACATTGCGTGAAGAGTGGCGAAACTCAACATAGCCCTTTGCCTCGACACCAAACCTAAAAAAAACAGAAATATAAATACAATTCTTTATTTCTTGCGAATAATCAAAACAAATAATAGGGATGTTAAAATATAACATACTTTCATTTACACTTATAAAAAATTACAAAAAAATACTTTCTACTATTAAATATACACGAAAATAGGCCAAGTGTCACGCTCTTGTCCCCTATATCGATGATTCGTTTTATAAAAAAATATTTATTTTATTACTTTATTTACAATCATATATTCGACTTTTTAATAAATTTTTTTATCTATCAGTTTGTCTGCGAGACATCTGATTTGATTATCTGTACTTTATTTTGTGCGTGCCACGATTTCTTTTAAAGACCTGCCTGCACACATTTACTTAATTGAACCGTAATCATGTGGCTAATAATTTAAATAACACACACCCATCGCGTGTAGATTATGTTTCGATTGCTACTTACAGGGATGAACTATTTTCATTTCATCCCTGATAGTGGCAATATCTAGAAAATTAGTCGGAAAACGGGGAACGCAGTTTCTCAACACTAAGTTCTCTTTGTCTACCGCTCTGCTATATGCGGAACGTAGAGTGAAGCTGAAAAACATATTTATTTGTTATTAGCAACTTAATTGGACTTTAGTTAAACCCAACGCACTCAGAAATGAATGAAAAATAGCACTTGTCCGTGTCTCGTATGAAAGGACTCGAGTGGTCCACTCCTTTGTCTCCGCTCTCGTCGCTTGACGTATGCATGTGATGTCGTCGTATTTTTGTCTTTGTTTTCCTGCGGGCAAGCTTTTTTTGTTTTTTTTGCTTTTGTCACTTGCTATGTTGTTGTATATTAACGGTATATTTTGCATTTTAGCTGTGCAAGCGCTAAGGCACTCCGTTCGATGCCCAGTTTTCAGTCACCGCGAGTTTTGTTATATTAGGGTGGAGAAACGAGGTAATTAATTTGTACCAATCAATTCTCCAGTTTTTTTATAATAATATCCTAAATTGTATTTAGTTTGGAAAAAAATAAAATGGATTACAAGATTAATAGGTATTAGATTAATTAGAATACGCTACGATAGTCTCTAGTATATATTTCAAAAGAAAACTCGTGATAAGTCCTAATAATATTATAATTTTAAGGGTTAAATTTTATAAATAATTGAATTACAAACATTCATTGGGACGTAAGTGCGCAGCAGTTTTGAAGAGGTTCTCTTTTTCATTTACATTATGCAATTTTGCACTTCATCGTGACTTTATAAACCAATCTTATTTGATAACTATATTTTTTATTTATTTGGAAAAGAATACATAGATACATAATTAAAATTAAAGTAATTAATTTATATTGATAATTAAAATATGTATGTTTTGTAAACTCGTTTATTGAAACTTTCGTTAGATGATTCAGTAAACATACGAGTATGTTACTTATGAACTAATATCAAAACTTTAATATGTTGTTTCTGTTCTTAGAAAATCGTTATATTATGTTCAAGCTCTTTTCAACGTTTAAGAAAATGAAAAAAGTTTTCAAATTTTATATAACTTTATTAATTTATGTAATGAACATTTACAGTTTTGTAGTTAAGAACATTATTATTTAGTAAGTATTGGAGTATTTTAAGTTAGATATTCTTAGATTTCTTATTAGATGCGACATAGTTAATTGCTTATCAAGGATATTTATTATATCTACTTAAATATGAGAACACACTAAAAATTATTTTAATACCGAACTATAAATAATATTCAAAAATATTTACGTATTGTAATAAATAATGTTATTGCCAGAAACTTATTTGAGTCCCGTAGTCCGTAGATATCTATCCCTCGCAGTGTGAGCCGGCGGTACGTAGGATATGGCGGGTTACTCCCATTAAAATTAGTTTCGCGACAAAAATTCAATTCCGATTCTGAGCTCCCTGGAGATGCGACCTTTTTTCTCATGCAAAATCTCGTTTTTTGTAAACATATTCACTCTGTAAACCTATTCGATTTGTACGCTAGCATTTTATTGCTGTTTTGGGCGAAGGTTAATAGCAATGTGTCTCATATTATTGTAACATTTTAACTTACAAAAGGGAATTTATTTTGGTGAATTGGTACAAACGTTTTAAAAGAATAGTCGTGATGTGTCTGGGTTTGAATTTTATTCGTGGGTATGTGTTTTCCCCTATAATATATAAATAATGGTATCTTCAAACGTCTGTAAATGGCCAGTTCACCAGATGATACAATCCGTTCTCTATTATATATTTTTACCTACCTCGCATAAAGTGGGAGTGCCTGAAGTGTGCACTCAGCGCACTCAGCGTTTAGATAAAAATCTGTCAGTTGACAATAGCACAAAGAAAAAAGTAAAACCTATCGTTACATTTATAATTCACGTTAAAACATTGACAGACCAAGAAAGTATATTTTCTTTTTCCAACATGAATAATGAATTGTTGTCATTCACGGTATTTCGAAACACCAATGTACTCAACATCCCTAGAAATATTCATCTCAGTCTGTTATTAAAAATGTACGATATTTTTTCGTTCAAATAACTCGAATACTCGCTTACATAGCAGGGCATTACTTACAAATGCAAAACATAGCGGCCTATGTAGCGCTGCGCTGTTTTTACTTTTGTACTTTAGCATTTTAATATCCATGTTAGTAATGTATGTCAGTTAGAAATCACTCGTTTATACATAAAGCTTTGAGTTTTTGTTTTCAACAGTAAACCTTTTTTCTTATTATTGTTAGGTAGAGACAAAGAACTATATGTCATTTTGTTTTTCACTTTCCATCCATATTTCTAGGGCGAAACTTATTTAGAAGCAATAATTTGTCTTCACAAATCACGGAAACGCAGTAGGTACTTGACTACTACTACCTCTGAATGTGATTCAAACCTATAATAACCTGCGCGTTTAGTTATTTACGTCACTATAAATTTTAATGAGGTCCAATTGTCAGAGCCAGGATAGTTGCACTTAATAGTGTTTACAGTAATTAAACTGAAACTACCATATATACCAGTAAAATAAAGTAAAATATTCTGTGGTGAAAGTGACAGTGTTGGCTTTGGTAAATTGTGTATTTGAAAATGAATTTTAAATGATACCTGTATTAAAAAAAGTACCTAAAAATAGTCTGTTTTTCAATTATGTACCTAGCTATCAATATAATTCTGAACGGTATTACAGAAAGTGAAAATTCAACTAAAATGTATATAGAAATATTTGAAAGATTTAGTTAAATTTAAACAGGTACTGTAATATGATTCAATGTTAAGCTTACACTTTTTTATTTTTTTTATACATATTAGAACTTAAACATTCCTCGATGGGAATCGAACCTTTGACCATTTAAAACTGTACCACTGTCCCTTATATTTATACATAAGCGTCTAATTATTATTGTATACTCGTATAAGGCCTTCTTACGTCGACGCAGTTCTGTGAATCGTGTAATTCAATAAGTGTAAATGGATGCTCCATTATGATATAATGGAGGGCAATATATTTTTTCTTTATTAAATATATATGAAATAATATACTTTCTCGTAATTTTTTACTGTTTAAGGAAATTATAACCATAAATTATGATTTTAAACCGCGGCGTTGAGTCCTGCTACTCAACACGCAATGCCTCCAGAATTCGACAGAAGTGTGCGAGATACAGCGTGAAGCTGATTTAATTTAATTTTAAATTATGATATTTTCTATATTTTAAAAATACAAAGCAAATATACAATACTATTCATTGATTCAAATGACTATTTTAATCTGTTATTTCCTTTAATTCTGTATAGGAACATGGCTAGTTTGATTAGTATTAAACGGTGTATCATAACGCTACGTTATTTTACTATCAGAGTAAGAAACATATTTTTATTAAAGGACTCTAGAAACCCTTTACAATGGCATCCATTTCCTCTTCTTCTCAACAGATTCCTCCCAGTGCAATATTATACCCCATGGCTAGATTTCAACGGCATCAATTAGAACCGTAGTATTTCCTCCATTGTGAAGAACTAGTCTTAATTGAACAGCCCCCGTAGCGATTCCTTCTCGTCATATTCTTTCAAGAAGCTTTTTAATTATTTCTACAAGCATGCCTCGTGCCCGCTCGCCCCGGCTAGTACTTAGAAGTTTGTTTAATTTTATGATTGTAATTGAAAATTCTCTGAATTACAGGTCAGTTTGCTTATAAAGAACATAACTTTTATTTTTAACTCAACAACGAATGCTTTGAATGACCTTAGATTATATTAAATTAATATTTTCATGTTTATATAGTGTTTTTATATTATAAGTTCTACTGACAGTATTTTGTTCTTGTCACCATTATACTTCAAAACAGAGATATAACGTATTATCAAAGTCAAAATCTTGTGTTTCACAATTCGGTGGCGGCATTGCCAAAGTTTTTGATATTACTTAAGTAGTAGCGACATGATTGCGTTATTCTGATGTATTAGCTGTAAAGTTTCATCTAAATTCATTTGTTTTTGCGTGAAAGTGGACCAACTTTTCACATTTATAATATATACCATATATTACATGCAAGTGAGAATTTTTTAAAACTGTAGAACTGAACGGAAAAAAAGAAACGGAGGGTTTTTTTCTATAGCAAAAAGTTGTTTAACTTACACTCGATTGCAGAGTCGGAGAGTAAGTAACACGCCAGGGATGAAAGGGGCAAGGGATGCGACGGGACGGGATTTTTCTCACGGCTACCAGGGGTGCATGATGGCGTAGGATCTTTGACTGCATAAAAGAATTTCTACTTTCATGTTTTTTTCATTATTTTTTGTGCAGATAAATCTCATGACGCATTCTTTAATAATAATTATCGCATTGATATATTCAATCAATCAATCAATCAATCAAAAACACTTTATTGCACAAAGAAAATACATAAATTCAATATATTATTATATCAGTAAAGGAGATGCCGATTTATTATTTTGACACAAAATAAATTTGTATAATACATTGACATTGTAGTGGTGTGAATAGACAAAAATTGAGAGAGAGAGTAGAGAAAAAATATTGTTTAATATATAATATATTTCTGAATATATGGTTATCAATTATTAAAAATAAATTTAAATACAAATAAATCTTTCTTAATGAACGCAATATTTCAATTTCGAAAACCACTTTTTGTAGTTACCTTCTAACCACCTACTTGGTCAACCGTCACAGGCGTCAACAAAAATTAAATGTAAAAAGTTCCCACATGTATCAGGATAACAACAATCGTAAGGATCTTTCAAGGAATTTTGAAAAACATAATTCATTCCTTTTTTTGACCAGAAAAAAAAATACCTTCGAACTATATTTATTAATTATTCCCAGGAATACCAGGATAATAGCAGATACGAAGAGGTGTGAACATAAACAATACTATGGGATTCTAAATGAAAAAATGAAACGTCATTTCTTTATATCGCGTGCGAGAATGTGAACAAAGGCCATATGGAGGTGACACCAGTTGAGGGATGAAAAGGGTTGCGAGGATTTCTCACGGCCACCAGGAATATATGAGTTGATAGAATGTCTTCATAATTTCTTACCTGCTCGCGTTATAGCATCTCAAGTCGCATTAGTTGCGGGCGTGAGTGGGGTACACCCCTTCGATTCTATCGATGTTCCCTTGAAATACGCCTCGTCGACCGTACACTGTACGTTACGGTCGACGAGTCGTGGATTGCATTAAGGACTTTTTACTTTGATTTTTTTCGACGGTGAACAATGGGCTAAAGTTCAGGATGCCTCACTAGGGCGACCACGACTCGTCGACCGTACTATATAAGTGTTGCTATCCAGGTTCCCATCGACACCAGGATAACATAAGATAAAAGAAGGTTATGCCACATTCTATCAAAACATCTGTCTATTCTGGGAATACACATAAAAAACATTCAAAGATTTTGAAGGAAATACACGTTGAGGGTTAAGAAAGGGTTGTATTTTTCTCTCACGTACACCAGAGACGTATAAAGATCTAGGAGGTAGCCTTTTGTAGGATTTAAGAGGTTTATGAATGTACGTTTTGAATATTGTATCGATATTGTATCATAAACTGGGATTATATGAATATGTTTATTGTATTTTTTACAAAATAAAATTTATAAAACTTATCCACTTTTTTCTATAAAAAAGTCTTATACTGAGTCTATATAATTATATTACGTATCAATTTGAAAAAAATAAAATACTAAACTATAAGTTTTATTACTTCCAAATGAGAGATATCAATCCCGATATCACAAGCAAACAGCTCTCTACGGGCATAGCTACGTCCTCTAAAACTATGTGTATTTCATAGTTAGTCTTTTAAAAAAATCCAAAATAAAATATCCGATTAAGTTACAATATTCTTTCTTTTAAAAAGTGTTGTAAATAATGATTTTAATATAGTAAATGTCTCTTTGACCTAAAATATAGTTTTGTAATGTATAATAGAAGTTGCAGTGTGGTTTTTATTTATTTTTTTGCTAGTTATTAATTTTATGTTATTTTTATGTTTTGCACGTTCTGTGGTGGAAATTAAAATTGCATTTTCCATTGCTGAAGACAAGGAATGAGAATAATTCAAAAATTATAATTTCAGTTAATAAAGTTCACCCACAACCATTACGACAGATGCTGTTGCGCAATGGCTCAATGTTTTACCGTAACAATAAACAATATTTTGTTTTATGTTTACAATCTAACATTAAAATATATCCACAAATAATAATTTACGATATTCCGTTCAAAGGACACATTTTGCTTCTATATTAAGTCTCTTGCTGGTAGGTACTTGCATTTGAGAGATATAGGTATAGTATCATATAGCCAGCCACGATCCTAGGTCTACACCTCACAGTATGCAAATTTGATGCGTCCGACGCTGTGCTCGCTATCCTGCGATGCCTTTTATAATTCATTCAGCTGGTAACACGTACGATCGCATAACTTAAACTTGGTAACACGGAATTAGATTACCTAAGTTTGTTTGTTTGTTGAAGGAATGCTTTTGTGTGGCATGGCTATCTGCCTAGGTTTTTTTAATATGTTTTTTTTTATTATTATATGTATTGACGTGGTCGCTGTGCATCTGATCACTCGGGAAATTGATTAGTTTTGTTAATTTTTTTAATGATTAAATGTTAAATTAAATTGATTAAATGTTTAATTTGCTTTCTCCGGTTGACTAAGCGTGGCGAATAGTTTTGCTTTGCAACGACTGAAAGGGTAAGGGCTTGCTATCTGCATTATAAAATATGAAAATATATTTGATATACATATTATGTACATATTTTAATATTTCATTTGTGCTCTACTAAAGCACAAATTATGCTTATTGATTCGGAGACTCGGCTCCTTAATTCACGTTTATTACATACTAGTGGGCCCGGACGCGGCTACGCCCGCGAAAATATAAGCCTAAATAATTAAAATAAGTTAAAAAATAATAAGTGGAGATTTATAAAAAATATCTGAGTAACTGAAATGAACAAACAAAAGAAGTAAAAGTAACTAAAGGAAATTCTTAATATTAGAAAAAGTACCTAAAGTTTGCCGTGCGCGCGTTCTAAACATTTTTCTATATTAAATAATTATTAATTTTTGCGAACAATATTAAATAAAATCCCAAATGATAACATCGGTATAGATAACCGAACTGAGATAAATTAATTATAAGCAGCAAATAATTACATAAAAAATAATAGTAATTTGAAAATATATAAAAATTTACAAAATCATCAGTCATCTGCCCGTTCGCGTCAGTCATACTATACCACTCGTAGGCTAGGTCATTTGTAATCAGTGACATCTCCTTATTTATTTATTAGAATGTTCTACAGTAAACCATAATTTCCATCAAGATGAAATGCTAAAAGTGACTATTATATTTATTTTCATAAGCATGAATATCAAATTATAGAAATCATCTAATTTTTGTTAATGTATACAAATCTATATCGGCACGCGCCATGTATGCATTAAGCAAACTCACTTTGGGTGACGTTTTCTTAAAACAACAAACTTTGCAAGCCGTTGCTTAGCAACGCGTAGCGACGATTGTTATTAACATGGCGGAATAAATTGCTTGTCAAATTAATTATTTTAATATATTGGTATATATCGAAAATATTACAAATATGAGAAAAAAAAAGTATCTTATGTTCATCCCGAGACCCTCAAGTATCTCTATATGAGTATTTTATCACAATTAAATTAGCGGTTTGGGCCTGATTGCGTAAAAGACAGACAGACAGAGTTACTTTCGAATTTATAATATAGGTATGGATAGTATGCGTAGTATGTAAAGTGGGTGTAACTAAGAAATCAATTAAATTTTAATTATAAATAATAATGGCGGAACTAAGTTGAATTTATATTCGAATCTATAAAATGCCTGTGTATAGTTGATAACGTAGATAGGATGCGATTGTGTCAATATTTTCACCCTAATTTAATTAAAAATTCATGTTGTCCTATATAATGTGTACATTTTATAAATATATTAGTGATGTGCGTGTGTTTTAATTTAATTACACAGGGACCGTGCTTTTCATGCAAATATAAAATCCTGTCCATTTAAGTTCAACAGCAACATGTGCTTAATTTGCGGAACAAAAGAGAATTTCTGCATCGTATTAAACCCTTTGTTTATATAAGTGGCGGATCTGAATCAAACTTAACGGTTAAATTGAAATTGAATAACGTTCTGTAGTTGAGTTGATAATTTAAATATCAACGGCGAGTCGGTGGCGAGTGATTTACCTGTGTTAATAATTGTTTTCATGCTTTTTGTGCGTGGTGAAGTATACTTACAAAAGATTATAGTAGACTAGAGGCAAGTCGTGACGCAGGGGCACAAAGTGTGACTGTATACGCGCGGCGTTGAGTACCGCCACTCAACTCGCAATGCGGAAATAGGGAAATAGTGTCTTAACACTAGATTACTACTGCCTACCCTGTTGTGTGCGGGATACAGCGTGAAGCTACTGATCAGTTTGTAGTATGTAGTGTGTGGCGTAGCATGGCCTCAAATAATAATGTTTCCAAAGTAGTACACTCAATTTTGGACAATAATAGTCCTCTATTATTATATAATTTAAACATTTAATAAAATGCCGCACAATATTTAAAAGTGAACGTTCATTACGTTTATTTATTAGTGCTATAACGTATTTTAAATTTGTCGTTTGTTGAATTTCAATAAAAAATGTGGTTCCAATTAATGCTTGGATGGTATTATTTCGTTATTTTATTTTAAATTTCTTCTTAATTAAATTATTTAATGACTGAGTATAAATCGTATTAAAGCAATAAGTACCTAATTATATTTGAATTCTTTACGAAACTACTTTACTTTGTAAGATAGCTTTTGAGTATTTCTAAAGAGAAAATGAATATTTACCGTCTTGTCTCTTAAAAATTTATGAATAAGAACGTTCGCTTCAAAAGGCAACGAAGTATAAGTTGTCAACATTTAATACTTGATGTAATTATATTCCCATTTTGTTCTCGTAAAGGCCTCGAGTAAAGAACTGATTATTATTTACAAAGAATATTTAAATAATATTTGTCAATCTATTATATGAAACGGAGAGTGAAAATGTGACGACGATCTAATTGGATTAAGGGCCTTTCAGTGGAGCGTCCTTCAGCTTCTCCCTTACCGAAGCTACGGGTACGTACTGCCTGTTGAAACAAACGTCGGTAATACGTTTTGATTGATAGAAAATAATTAATATATCATGGTATATTACTATATTAAATATATACAGGAAATCATGATTGTCAGTTTGATCCTAAATTTATTGGGTGTATTTCGTTAGTTTATTTATGCCACATGTGTGATATATGTACTCGATAGATGCTTCAAGGGTTCGTTTTGATGAATGTTAGGTTTCTCTTTCATTTAGAGGTATAAATCTAACATTAACACATAGAAGTGTAACGATTATACGTGTACAAATTTCATAGGTTTATTATAAACAAACGACGATGTGTACTAAAGCATCATCTGCTAAACGAAAACACAAAGTTTAATTAAAATCTGAATTTAAAAAAAAAAACAATCCTTCGCCCACCTCTACACAGAGACAATTTATAATTGGCCATACATCGTGCACGTTTACGCTTCGCAGTGTATACTCGTAGCTATGTTATTGGACAATTGATTTATGTTGTTTTTGTAAACGCAAGTGTCTGCTATTATGTTTATTGAATATGTTTACAGTGTGTTTCTATGTACACATTTATGTTCAATATACTGAAAATAGGTCTTTTTATTGAGTGATTCGTATGTTATTTTAGTTATCACTGTACCCCGTAGGGTAGGCAGAGGGAACGCAATAATTATTTTCTGCCCAATTTTTTAAGACATTGCGTGTGCCCTTACGCCACACGTCCCGTGAAGGAATGTTAAAATATAGATAATAAATAAGAGACACGTTAATAAGTTATTACTTTCTTTATCCCATAATCCCTTGCAATGAAGGCAGAGAACACAGTGAAGAGTCACTCCGTCCATAAAGACGTTGCACTTTATTGAACAAGACTATGGACTACGTAAAAATTATAATATTTCCTTGGGTACGACAAACTACACTAGATATTTTCCAACAGTGCTATTTTTTCCATATTTTTTTAATAAAAGCAACCTTCGTGTAAACTAGTTCATAAAAATTCTTTGCAAGCGTCCCTGTAGATGTTTTAGTATGTATTAGATACTTTCAATATTTTTACTTTGGATAAAGTTGGCTAACAATAAATAGCGATACGTTTAGAACGTTTACAGCGTGTTACAGGCTACAGTTGCCGCGCTCAGGTTACAGTTGCCAATCGTACACCATACGCGTTCAGAATTTTAATAACGTAACGATTTAACATTGTCGACTATGTAATATCTAAAAATATTTTATTTTATATCTTATAGACTATATAGCTGTTTATTTAAACATATTCACTTTTATTATCTTTTGCTGTGACTACAAAATATATTATTATAATAAAAATAATAATAATTTCAAAATCGTTTATGGGTAACCGTTTTATGATGCTACTATCATCAGTAGGATGGTGCCTGACTATAAATGCAACGATTGTAATAATTATTTCCATATCCTCGCCCTCATAGCTAGACAGCGCGTTGAGTTCCACCGTTCACCACACAATGTGAGTAGGGTGAAAGGTGGAGAACGAAGATAGAAGCTAAGAAACTAAAACTGAGTTTAACGTTAGGTTCTGCCATCAAAACATGTTTTTAAAATTGGTATAGGTAGGTATATACAAAATTGCATTTTTATTTTATATCTAAATTTTAAATAATCAAAATTTAAGAAAGCTAAACACACTTTAAACGTTGAATTCCACTTCCTGATTCCTGTACAAGTTTATCCATCTTCTTGTAATGTATTTAAAATATCACAGGTATAGGTACGGTACACGACTGGCACGTGCGTGGAGTGTCAATACAATTCGAATGCGGAACCCTGTAATGGGTTTTCGATGCCTTTTCCTACATTGTTCTGAAATAGCCTAGTTTTTGTTGTTTACGCTCAAAGAACCTGTTTTTATTTGGTTGGGCAGGAACGTAAAAGATCTATTTTTAGATTCTGGTTATATTGTGTAGAGGTTTATTGGTGTTGAATGTATGTGCGAGTTCCAAAGTTCACTGTTTTATAGGTAAATTTAAGATAATAAAATACTGAATCGCATTGCCCGACAAGAAATTATTAAAATAATGCTTTATCAAAATTAGAAGAGGATCCTTTTAAATTCAGTTTTCAGATTGAATGTTACTTAAATTCAAAATAGACAAATTGGCCATTTGGTAAAAACGAAAACTTTAAATACAGATCTAGTAAATGTCAGAATATAAAACGACGCCATAATTTCCCCATGATAAACCTCCGGCTAGATCGTCTTAAAACATACAGGGGGAGATTCAATACGATGGAGAGCCGTATAATAGCGGGCGGCGTCACATGGTGATGTCGTGAAGATGAGACGGCTGGCAAACAATGAACTTGGCTGTATGCTGTATGTTGAACTATAGTTTTATATTGTATGTTGAGACAAGATGTAAATGGAAATTATGTAAATTTTTTAGCTTTTACCTTTCAGCATATTTTGATATCACCAAAAGCATGTGCTTGCTCTGTCTATTTCGTACAGAATACATAAAACGACTAAGGTTAAAAAATAATTCCACAGCTCTTTGCTGTAACTTTTCTTTATGTTTACTCTTACCCTTTGGACGTCTTTAGTTGGTAACATTTAAAAAAAATAATTCATAGAAAATAGGTCATACATTAATTTTCGTCTCGGTGACTGTTATGAATAGAAAGGATGAAATACGTAAGTAAACTAACTATATTACCTTTTAAATAAGCACCATATTCAGAAAACAACGTTTCTGTAGAATTTCTTGCACATTTTCAATGTAAAGCAGACGTGGTGGGAATGTTGCAGACTACAGTATGTAATTAATGTTTCTTACTGTATTATATTACATACGTATGTCTAAGTAGATACGTGTTTTATATTTATTTTGGTATATATTTTTATGTTATTTTTTTTATTTAGTTGCATTTATAATGGTTGGAGCGCATGGCTCGATAACTTTGAATCATGTTTTTTATTTATACAATCTTCGAAACGTAAATTGTTAGTTGTTGTTTTTGTTTATTTATACATTTTCCTCATTTCATCATTTGTGCCTCATAAAATAAATAGTTTTAATGCGGTAAGGGAGAGACCTCAGTAGACCTTCAAGAGCACAGTATCGATGATACAGGATAAATCGTTAAGACAATATAAAAATATTATATATAATATTTCTTTCAGGACAATATCAGTAAAATAATATTTGAAAAAAATGGAAAAATACAACCTTTAGAATCAAACAAACAATCACAATATATCTCCATTTAGATATTTGTAACATACTTAAAATTTCTTTAATTAGAAACAAGGGAAACAAATTTGTTGGAAAGTGTTCGTAATGCGATGGTTAGACGTAATGAGTTCGCAGCTCCCCCACCCTGACGAAAGTTGGTCGAAATTTTTAATGAGCTGCACAAACAAGGGTAGACTCACATAAATAATAACTCCTAACCGTGTGCCGGTAATTGAAAAGTATGCAACATTCATTATTTATCAGGACAATATCATCTATTCGTATAGTAGTAGTAAATCTACGGACCGTTGGTTCATCTGGGTTTAAGAAAGTAAAATTAAATTCTAGAGTTATTTAAAGATGTGATGGTATCGTTGTACAGCGGGCCCCAATTCTGCTGTAACCAAGCAAAGCCTTCTGTTCTGTCACTAAACTCGCAATGTCACCAAAATACGGCGATGCGTAAGAAAATGAGTGTCATAACACTAATATCCTTTTTCATACCCTGCTACTAGTGATTCGAAATGTAACTTCCCTATTGTTCAACTTTTCAAAGAGCATTTCTCTTTCAATGACTAAACTATATAAAATTTGTCTAATATAACTTAATTAATTTATAATAATGTATAAGGCATGATCGTACAGAGACCGTCGTGGCGCAGGACGACTTGACTGTAATGCGACAGTTGTAGGTTCGATCCCTACTCGAGGGAATGAATTATTGCTCGTAAATTATTAAAGCCCGGCGTCGAGTTCTATCACTCAACACGCAAGGCCTGAAAAAAAATATACATAACGAAAAAAGCACGAACGGATTAAGCAGGTTTAAACACTAAGCCAATATTTGTGCCTTATTTTATATGAATAAGTTGATTGTATAATTCAACCTAACATTAAATATTGTATGTAGCATTAATCCATCGTAGCAAGTAAAGCTACGAAGCTACGAAGAAACTGTTACTCGTAAACAAGCTTTTTACCGATCTTATTATGAGCGTTTGTTTTCAATGTAACTAATCTTTTTATTCAAGTTATACGAGGTATCTAAAAGCTTCGCAAATTAATAAAATTTCGCAATTTAATCAAATATTTTGAAGATTTATTTTTAATACCTTGCAGGAAAATGGATTAAGGTAATTTTACGTAACTCGTGTAGCACAAAGAATCATAATCTTGTACCGTATTAAAATATGTTTTGAATTTTATATTATCTATGTTCTCTTATCCGTTTATAATTTAGATATTATTCAGTTGAGGTCACAGTGAGTATCCGGGTAGTAGTTCAAACCTTTGTTTTGAACAATGTGGGTGTTAAATGTAGACATGGAAAAGGATCATTACGTGATAGAGCTTCTCTAACTAACTTTTCTAATATAAAAGTAAATTATGATATAATTTATTAAACTTTCTATTATTGGATCTTGTTCGAACTTGAAGGCAACTTGTTATTACCGCTTAGAAATATAATTTATTATACCACAGGTAATTTTTATTAAGCCTAAGCTTTGATATAAAAGTTAGAAAGAATTATTTATAGAAGACGTAACAGTTCTTATTCTAATAAGTTCCGGGTTCGATGTATTTTCACGATGCTTAACTGTAGCAATAAGATATAAAAATAAAAATACATTAAAAAGTAAGTCTACATTTTAAATTATAATAGTATATACATATAACAACTTATATTAAAAATATATATACATAAAATAGAAACATTTTATATTAAAGCAAGGTTTTATCTCTTTTATCCAATTTTGTATAACTGTGAAGAAATCCCGTTTTAAGCGTTTAATTCAATCTACGAAACAGTTCTTCGAAAGAAATTTTCAGTACCAAACGTAAGTTTTTATGGACATGTAAAGTTAAAATGCCCTGGTAAGGTTAATTATATGGACAGAATTGCATGTAATTGAATGCTCTTAGAGTGTAACGGTTCAATCATTGCTGACTGATGAAGAATAGGAGATTGTAGCGGCCACGTCCGGACGTAACCATGGCGATATCAGACAACTAACTGGTCGATGACTCTCGTCTCATTAACTTTCCCAATAAAATAATTGAGAGATTCAGTTGCGGGGAGTGTGAGGGACGCGGCGGCGCGGCGGCCGGGGGGTGCCCGGGACGCCTCCAGTGATCGGCCGCCCGCCCTGGCGCCTGCACGCCATCGACGCGGCGACGACTCGCGTGTGTCAGGACGAAACCTCAGCGTTTCAGTTATCCTGTGTACGTCAATATAAGTTGCCAAGGTGTGCTTAATAATGTGATAGCCGGTGTATTTCATGACTCTAACTTAATCATACAAAATGTTTTAGTCTTTAGTTATCTAAACTAAACTCATAGCCTATTTGTCATCCTGTCAGACTAAGACATCGATGCTTTGCTGACTAGGCTCGACCTTCGTTTGGCAAAACTTGTTTTTTAGTTATAGGCGTCTCGGATTTAGTAATGGATATTTACCTATTGCGTATCAGCAAACAGCGCCTACGCCTCCCATTAATATAATAAAGGATACTTCAGTACACGTGATCACAAGATCAAATGAGAAATTTCCAAACTAATTTTCGAGGAGTGTAGGAGCTCAACGTGGAATATAAACACGATAACTAATATTCTTATATTCTAACGTCTTCATAGATAATTTAGAAGGTCGTTTACCGAGCAGGGGTGGGTTCAAAGTCACATTTTATATAATGCAGAAGAAACGCCACGCGGAATGATGCCCCGCATTTTCCTGACGTCGTAATCAACTGCGCCTTTTTATTTTTTATTTCGTTTCTCCACAATCGAGCTAATTGTGTTTGCGCGTGGATTTGTTTGTTTGCGGTCTAATGAAACTCCCGGACTTAGTTTTCTATATTAAAGTTTTGTTTTGTAATGAATAATAATCGAAGGATCACTTTAAATGGTCCGCGTTTAAATTGAATGGCTATAGATGTTAAATAGTTGTACTTGTATTGCAAAATGTTAATCAATTATTTATGAGGATACTTTGTATTTAGGGATCAAACTATTTGACTCTATTATATTTATCTAGGGGAATCTTCCTACTTTTCCAGTAGGCAGCGGTAATCTTATGACAACCCCTATTTTTCAGAATATACGTTTTAAAACAGTTTTTACTATCAATTGAAAAGTTTATAAGTAAATTGCACCTCTAATTATTTATTTACTTTACTAATCTTGTAATAAACAAAAACGCTTGTAAGCACTTTAATAAAAAAATATATTTATTCATATTATAATTTACATGGTATAGTATTGTAGGTATACGCACTATTTGATATTAATGTATTTTTTTTGTGTTAATCCTAGATTAAGTAAGATTGGACTAATATAATTAGTCCAATAATATTAAAATCAGTATATCAATTCTGATATTTCATGTTAAATCGATGGTGCCTGTCTGCCTTGCATTTTTCCTTCAGCTTGCTTAGAAAAATCTTACAAATATTTAATATATCACATCTATACTAATATTATAAAGGTAAAGAGTTTGGGTTCAACTTGCTAGTAAATGTTGTGCTGAATAGTCCTTTTATTGAGGAAGGCTTTATAATAGGCTACATCAATAATGTATGTAATCTAATATACCTACTTACGATCTTAGTTATCTTAGAGGCTGTCATTCACGATTCTTAGTTATTTTCATTTGATCAAGGGGGCAAATCCGCAGAAAAAATCTTGTTAAAATATTTTGAAAAACAATATCTTACTATATTTTAATGTGGCCTACTAGACGTAGGCATCGTAAAGTTATGAAAAATGGTATTGGCAGTTTTTCAATGCTTTAAAATATTTAAAAATGTACATATATGTATGTGTGACTAACTAACATTTATTGGAACCGAACAACGTTGCCAAATTCTATTGCGCATGCAGGTTAAACAAACGTTTTGAAAAACAACTTGTTTTTGTGGAGCGTTCACGTAATCGATCTATATCCCTCTCGCATCTACATATGTACATACATACAATATATGGACCGTTTATTTTGAAAGTGGTGTAAATCCATTTTTGAGAAAAATGAGCTATCACGTAATTCATGCTTAATTTAATGTATTTTTTTATATATAACTAATCCATGTTTAATTTCTCAAAAAAAACCCATGTTTTGAACAACTTAAAATCGGTCGGTAAATGAAATTGCATAATCATCGACATACTAACCTTTAATTTTCTCGAAACAAAAGAAAATGGACTTACACCACTCTCAAAATAAACGGTCCATATATGTAAATTGATATAGGATGTATGTACTTTGTAAACACTATGTGAAAACACGTCATGTCTTTGCTTAATAATAAGGCAGTCAACGTTCAATAATTATAATTAGTCTTTATTGTATACCCAAAAGAAGAAACAGTTCGACAGATTTTTTTTTTTATGAAAACAAGAAAATAGAAGAATACAATGAAAAAAAAAAATGTTTAAAAGGCGGCTTTATTGCTTAAATAGCAATCTCTGCCAGGCAACTTTAAGGAAAGTGATATGGATATGGCTAATAAATTTATTCGCACGTATGTAACTTGGAAAGAAAACGCAAAATATATTTTTAATTAAAGAACTTGAGTTTGTCAAAACAGGATAATAAAAATTCAAATAATTTAATGTAGCTCTTTATGTCTTCGTAATGCCCATTTCATTTTTCTGTTGCTCCTACCCTGCTCCATTCGGGATATAGTGCTGAAGCTGAAAAAGAAGGCAATTTAATAGAATATTATGAATCTTTCATTACTACAATTACATAATTTTATACTTCATGATATGGTATAAACATAAAGAAACAACAGTTTAAATAACAGTTTAAACATAATACCAATTTGTAAATGTAATATGTTCATGTTTTACGATATTGAAACATAGTCACGGTAAAGGGCAGCCTGGCTTTTATTTTGGTGATAGTAGCGGATTATTAATTCTAAACTACGGGCAAGGTTTATAGAACATTATGTTTACAATTGTCAATAGAGAAGGACAGACATTTACATGATCGTCAAGCTCAGCATCGGCTTCCTTTTTTATTAATTATTAAATAACGAGCTTCATTTTAATCTAACCTAAACAAGCAAGCAAGTCAATCAGCACTTTAGGTGCTATAAAAAAGAAAAGATACCGTTGTGGCACAATTAAGATAAATCTGGTTACCTGCCATCTTTTGTATGTACAAATACTAAACTTTATATTTGGAAATATCAAAAGGAATGCAGAAGATGCATGAAGAAAAAAGAAACAAAGAAAATGATCACTAAACGTACATACCTATTACGTAGTATATAGTAGTGCAGTCACAACGCCCGGTAGAGCCAGCACGTCTTAGAATAAACTCCACGACATGTGTTTTCTTGCCGAACTAGAGCAGATGGAGTGGGATTAAGCTAGAAACCTTTTGTTCGCGAAGGCTTTGTGCCACGCTGCACTAGTCTTGTATTAATGAAGTTGCCCGTTTTATTGTTGTTCTTTTAATATATTTAAAAATATTTCTTGAAACTAAATATATTGCTATGTTTCTTAGAGTAATATGTGATTGACAATGGCAATCTAATTAACTTTGTATTTTTTTAGAAAGTTTATGCAGTTTTTTATTGACAATAATGGCTTTATAAAAAAATTTGCGGTTTATACATTTATATAATATATTAATAACGCTCTATTACATACAAAAGTTTAGCACAAATGCCTATACTTCAGCCTTCAAGTGAAGACAGATCGTAAACTATAGTTTATTTGGTAACCGTAAATTAAATACTTATAAAATGTTTGTTTTACCAACTTGACAAACAATTAAATACTAAATAACAATGAAATACAAACTTAACAAATAGTTCAAATGGAAACTGATGAAGTCACTTAGGGAAATTGTCACTGAATATTTTTTATGCGGCTCCAACAATATTCTGATTAATTGCCAGTGACGTATGAGCTCTTTGAAGCGACGAGAGAGCTTATAAAATTTAACCTCCAGTCAACCCTTCATTGCTTCTATTTAGATGTAAATAAAGTTGATCCGTCAGAGGGACGGATATTTAATATAAAAAAAAAATAAAGTTGATCAATTAAGTAATTAGTAAATTCACACTTATTTAGAATATTTAACATTGGACTCAAAAATTTATGAAAATAAATATTTATGAAAAACAATTCTACGGTTAATTATAAAGACATTTTGTGCGTAAAATTGTTCACTGCGCTGTAAACACATTCAAATGACATATGTACGGTTCCTGTCACGGTTAATTAAATGGCCATTACGACACTGCCACCACACCCCGCACGTGTCAAAACAAGTACAAAGCGAATATTGCGAAACATTAATGAGCTAGAACTCGGCCTATCGTTACAGTTACCGTTTTTCGTCATTACCGAGCCGTGCGCTTTAGCTCTACGCCGACGCTACGGCAGGTGATTGACGGCTCGGCCTCGGCTAGCAACTCGAGCCGTCTGTCCACTTGTTATGACGTTGATACACTTTTAATTGAAAACATTTTTTTTCACATGCCCCTATTTTCCGCTTTCAAACAAGTTTTAATGAATTATTCTCATTTATATCCTATTGAGATACGAATTAAAGTGTATGACATAGTTTAATAATTAATTTTTCAAACACGCCGCAATCGCTACAAAGTAAAAGTTTATTATAAAAAACATATAACAAACCATACACGTTTGTTGTGGCCTACTTTTTATGAAGGAAAGTTTTTCATACCGTGAGGACGCGGTGATCAATGTGAAGAGTTGTTTAAACTTGTGTTTTGTGAAATATATATCTATGTGCTGAATAGATTGAGATAGTGTAGTGGCGTCTAATCTAAGATATTACAAGTTTCAATTGAACGTACGGGGATGTTTTTGTTTATTAAATATTAATTTTGCTGATTTAATTATAAAAGACAATGCTTAGTTTCACTACCTTGCAATACAGTTAATCAAAATAAGAGGGGCCCAATAGATACATTGATTGGTCCTAAACAGTACTTGGGTAATTAATAATAATAATGCGTTACTAATGAAATGATACCCAGCTACCCACAAACAACTCGATCAATGAAACCTGAAAGCTGAGGATAAGGCGAGGACGTTGGAACCCATCTATCAATATAATATCACTAGATCCTTTTGTCTAAAATCTATTATTCTCATACGAGAAAGGGGTTCTCGGTGTTCGTATTGTGCGGCGGCGCCTTCGCTCCGATACATCTGTTTTAAACATGAATATCGATGGGAAGCTATAGGATATCTCTCGTAATGATTCTAACAGCTTTTTGAATCAATGCTTTGCAAAATTTCTTTATATTAAAATGTAACATATAATAAAAGAAACAGTGTATTGAAAACATTATCGGTAGTTTATAGGAAGTCGTTATTGAAGCTTTGTATAACCAACTTATTGTAATATAATATAATTTTATTTTGTAGGAACTAGATTTAAAGTAAATTTTATTAATACTCCACATTATAAAGTTCGTAAGTACTATAAAATATAGATTCAATTAGGCGCACTCAGCGTGTACCAAATTACTCGCAGCGATGTTTTCGACTTTATAAAGTACGACAGATTGACGTACCTACGCTAGCACACCAAAATGGCAAAATGGCAGTAATAAATCTATTAATAATTCCATCCTACATATGTTTTTTAATATTAAAATACGTTAATTTTAATGCTCTATCAAGATTAAAGTAAATAACGTGTAACAAAGAAACTTAATCCACAAAACATTTTATCACGAATTGTTTGTTCGCACCGTAAAATATTTCCTAATATCACATATAAATGATCCTCGCATCTCATATTGATGTATCTATAAATAAATCATATTGGACGCGAACGAGCTCTTCGTCAATACGAAATTACCCCATCCTTTCCATACTTCCCCTTACCCATTATTGTAATGATTTCATTTTATGTTGTTTTCACCTCGTCACTCTCCTTATCTATCAAGCTGATTGATTGATTGAATCTGCTACCGACTTACTAGCGCGCTATCTTTTTTGAAAAGATTTTGTTATGAGATATTTTATGCAGAATATAAATATTCAATGCTCTTACTGAAGTAATTTTATAATTCTATAACTTCTTCACAATGTAAAATTTTTTTTAAATATTGAATGTTTAAGATGATCCTATTCCTTAATAGTGCGCCTCTTATTCTTTATTATATGTTTGTGCTTCACAAATGAAACGGATAAAAAACAACTAAATTAATTCAAATCAAAGAATCAAGAAAGTGGGGCACGGAGTGTCTTAACACTAGGTTCCCTCTGTCTACCCTGCTGTTTTCGGGATACTGCGAAGTGAAGCTGATTTAAACGAATAAAAATATTGTGTATATTTGCTATAAACGTGGCTCACGTTTATATTGTCTTTTGTTTATTTTATCTCTGTAATAGGTACTTGTACGTTGTGTACGTTTGTTCTACGTTAAATTACATATAAACCAAGAGCTAGTTACGTTACTATTTCTCAGAGCTAACCCTAAAGTAGTAATCGTGGCTTAGTCTAACTAATGGGTATCGCATTAACCAAGGGAGGCAATGCGCCGTGAACTCTGATCTCAACTCCAATTATCTTCGAGATTTAATACACACATCTACACTTATCCTTATTATATACTCCTCGTATTATTATTTTGACTGTTATTTTGACCTAGTTTAGATATTATATTAAGTTTGTTTAAATTAGCTATTATAGAATGGAAGTAAATTATTATTAATTATTCTTATCTTATAATATTTTTTTAGTTACATGCAATGATTAACATCCTCGTGGTGTAGTTAAGTTGCTTCACTACGTTTTACGTTTACATATCTTTAGTTTATATTAGGACCCTAGATGTTCTGTCGTTCCCGTTTTAACAAACAATCTACCTCCAAGTATTGCACCTAAATGAGAGAAAAATAAAGAACGAAGGGACTTTTCACCAGATTCTTTCTTCGTACCAAAAAAATAAAAAGATATTAGGAATATACAAGGATAAATATTTATTTATTTATAAGTTAATGTACGCTCAGATACAAAGACAAGCACGACTTTGAATTCCGTCTCAACATTAGGTTTCGTCTGCGTACCCTGCTGTATGAGGGAAACAGCGTTAAATTATAAGAACAATTTTGTGATGAATCACGTTTATAATACACTAAAATAAAACAACAATTGTGGTTGTCAAGTGACTCGACGATATAACACATCCGAGAAACACGTTTCTGACACAGTTAACGGAGACGTGAATGTCGCGAGTGCTCGCAATATTAATCAATTTCCTACAAGCACGAAGTGTCGAAGTCGGCGCTAATCAAGACGCCTAACGTACCGCTATTTGCTAAGAATTTCAGAAGTGCGACATTCTTATAGTTTTTTCTTACCATTTTACATAGGTATTATATCATTCATAAATATTTTATATATTTTGTAGTCATATATAATATAGCTGCATAGCAGGGTAGGTACGTGTTCAGTGGCTAAAATCAGTACTCAGTCAGCTTTACAGTCAGATGTGCAACTGCGCGACGGCGGCCTCTCAATATATTAGTTTAATAGATATTTTCATGAGTTTCTAGTAAACGCGTTTCCTCAAAAACGGATAGCATAAATGAAATTTTCAATCTAATGTAGTTCAAGCGGAAGTTTAGGTAGTTGCTAATTAAATATGGAAGTGTAGCTCGGCAGCGGTAAACTTAATAAATCCGAAGACGCACAAGATTTGAATAGTCAATTTGAATGTCCAACAGATCCGCAAGTTGGGGGCAAGTTTTTCTGAGTATCGTCGCCATGGCGCCGGCCCTCTGGCCCTAATTGAGAAAGTTTAGTGGAGCGAGAAAATTTCTTTAAAGGCCGCCCTAACTGATGTCCTTCGGGTGTTCGTCCCTTCGAGATTACGAAACGATGGGCTTTCTCTCGCTTGATGTGGATTCCATTTTTTTTGCGGAAATGAGACTAAAATATAAATTAGATTAGATATTCATCGCCGTAAATATTAACCTTGAAATTAGTTGTACTTATTAACTGATTTTGAAGACGTTAAATTAAATTCATTTCAAAATAAATAAGGAAAAGGTTATAGTTTAAAATTGATAATTAAATAATATTTTCAATTTAACCTAAGACTTGTAAAGTAACCGTTTTAAAATATTAAGAATTTCATTGTAATTTAGCGCTGTATTTGCAAATTTAATGTGTTAGAATCTTTTTGTCTGTTTTAGTTTTACTTTAACCTGAACTATGTAGGAAAATACGAGTAAAATATACACGAATAAGAGTATGACCACATAGCATTTAATCGGGTAACTATAGCTCAAAGTAATAATGAAATGGAACCATTAAAAATGACGCCAGAGAGGATTAATTGAGGGACGACCGGAAGTTCGGAATGGATTGCCATGATCAATACCCGCGGGCCGCAATGCCAATGCTCTGCGTTTGTTTTTGCTCGCCACCAGCTACCCACCACCTACTACTTCGGCTACCTAGTACCCTGTACTACGTTACCCCTGTTTTATCCCTGAGTTTCCGGCTCGCCAACGAACGACCGAAATAAACTAGCTATTTGATGCTTATTTTGCCAAATCCGTTGGATGGAAATCCATTAAGCGATTAATAATTTAGATCATTGTAGGCTCGAGTTATAAACAAAAGGCTTAAAACTGGAAACAGAGAATTGCTTTTTCTTAAAGTATGATAGAGGATTATGAATAATGAATGGGATTGATTATTTTGGATACAAACAAAAAGAAACAAACTTTGATATTAAATAATTACTGCTTAGTTCACAAGTATTTTAAGTAATTTAATATTTTTCCTTAAGCTGATATGTATTTCATTATATTATGTAATTCAGAAACTACAACAATATTCGAAATATAAAAAAACAAAAATTAAAGTCGTTTTTGCACAATAATAGAAATTTACAAGATGTATTTTTTTTAAATATTCATTTTTTAACTTGCCTCGGATTCATAGCGAGGACTGGCATTTGCAGGCTAACCCAAGCTTCGCTTTGAAGCCTTTGTGGCCGATTTTAGTGTTCCTGCCTTTAATTACGTGTGCGCAAAGTATGTTGGAGAACGATTACAGAAATTGCTTTTTGAGTGACATTTTGTTGCAGTAAAAAGTAAGAATTGTCAGTTTTTGATATATCTATCCATTTTATCACTTACTTTTAACCTTTATTTGCTACTGGGTAATCCTTATCTTACAAATAATATTCAAAGGAATTCGTCTTCACCTATAATTTTCTAATATTTTGCACAGGTTTAAAACTAATGAGACTTTATTTTTTAATGATCAACACTTTACAGTGTGCCTGTTACAGGCATTCATTATTATAGAAGTTAATGAGACTTCAACATCTGGATGTTCTCAAAGCTTTCAAGGTTTAAACTTAATCTAGGTACTATGGACAACATCGTCACATTCTCTATAGAATTGACTGAGCTTTTCTTATAACTTATATTAAATATTAGATCCAATATTCTGAACATGCGATTTAATAATATAAAAAGAAGTCAGAATATTCTGTAGTATTAAGCAATAAGTTAGTCTTCTTATTATATTAAGTAAGTCTGTATGTCTATTCCCATGCTACTTTAATGTTCATTATCTGTAACCGAATTCGGCACTATCTTCAAACCACTCTTAATAATCTGTCTACATACTCGTTGTTTGTTATGTGTATGCTACAGTCGTTCAGGTTACGCCCACTCTTGTACGCGCTTTCATTTGTCTCCTATAAGTACATTAATATTCCGCGACAGACACACCGCATGTATTAATTTATACGAATTGGAGACAACATCGATACAGAGTGGTTTGTTATTTATTTCAACATTGTATTATTGTGTTACGTATTTTCTTCTTTAGTTTTGTACATCGTGCTATGAATATTGAGTGCATTAATTGTGAGTTGTTTATATGTTCTGGTTTTCGTGTAAATATTTATTAAAGTTATCAAAAAAAATCTCATTATTGTGTTTGCTAAAAACGCGATTACAAAAAAAAAAAAAAAGTTTATTTACGCGAACATTTCTGTATTTCTTTTCTTACTAGTTCCAACACAATAAGTTTTGTAGGTAAGTATATTACTAAATATTTCCTATATATATTTATTTGTTGGAAATTTCTTTAGTCTGAGATTGGAAAACTTTGTCAAGGTAAAGCTTCGCTTTCTAAGTAGACGCGATGCACTTTAAAAATTGGCAGACGAGTAATAAAACTGTTAATGACATAACTTTTCCAAAACTTATGAATGAGTTTTATCATAATATGCTTATGCAATACCTGAAAGATGAGCAGTTTATTTATGTTTATTTAATACAGAACCCGCAAACTTAAGTTTGTCAACTATTATAAATTGTATTTCCCGTTGACTAACAATTCTCAAATTGGTATAGAATCCTCGGTGGTGAGACTTGACTGATTTTTATTAATTTTTAAATATCTTTACATCTTGTGCACCACTGATAAGCTTAACCTTGTCAAAGATCAAAGATGGCGTTTTAAAGAGTTGACGTTTGTTGTTGTTATGGATATGATCGAGTCCACATAAACAGATATTCAGATATTATCGATGCGCAAAGCTTTGTATATACCTCTACCCTAAGTATAAGTTACCAAAAGGGTACCCATGATTAATTCCGCTGGAAGGTCAAATACATACACACAATAGTAACGACCGTAAGATTGAAGTCCTTTTCGGTTATTTCACATTTTCTTCGGCCTTTATTTAGTGGCTCTTTTTATTTATCTGACCTTTTTTGTTATCTTACTTCTCTATTTGTATGATATTATAATTAACTTGATGTGTCTCTTGTGTGACTATCAAATGTCTATATCACCGTAAGTTTTGTAATGACAGCTTATAAACGATTGCTTGGTTAATGTAAATATAAATTAATTTAATGTAAGATAAACGAAACTTGGACATTTCTGTTTAGATACAAGCAGTACTGAATAGAATCCATTTCCAATAGGGATAGGGATTTTCGATCCACAGAAGCGTTTTAGAGGAACTTATCAGCAATTCAGGTTTCATGAAAGGCATCGGAATGAGTTATTTGGGGCGGCTGTCGATAATTTGATTTGTCGTACAATGGCGAGCTTAGCGGCGAGGCCCGGGGTGAATGCGGCGTGATTGCGTGGATCGGAACAATGTGGCCAATCAGACGCCAATGAGTTTGTTACTCTTCCTGTGCTTACTTCTAAGGTTACTTACTTCGCCCTTCAGCTTTTTGTAGGAAATTTATGTGATTATCTCTTGATGGGGAGATTGGTTAGCAGTAGCTTCAAGTGATACATTGTGTGTCTTCGTTGACTTCTCGTGATATATTTCAGTCTCTTTTTTCTGCTCATACTGAATGATTGTGTTTAGAGATATAAGCTTGCAGGTTTCAAACAAACTAGCATTACATTCGATTTGCAATAAAAAATCGAGTTAGCTATTTGATAATATTTTGCTCATGTTCATTGTTGATTTATTGTTATATTTTGCCTTATCAAGCGAAAGAATTTTGAAGCTATTACCGATTTTTTATATAAACATAGTATATTGTATATATGAAAATTATGCCAATGCGATTTACGAATGTAAAACTTCAATAAAATAGTATTGCTAGTGTAGTGTTTTGTTTGTTTCCTCGCCGCTGATTACTTTGTTTAAACGCACAGTGATAGCACATCCTTACATCCAGGGGTTATAAGCTGTGTGTGAAGATAATTCCTAATTGATACGTCATAGAGGAGTCAGGTATTTGAGTATATTTTTTGTCTCTTTACTTTTTAGTCTAGATAATAAAATGTCCAAATTTAAATGTTGATTGTCTAACTTATATTTTTTTTTCATGAATGTTTCATGCACTCACTGCAATATCAACATACAATGTATCTTAAATTGGGCGGTGCGTGGTGAATAGAGTTTCTTAACACTAAGATTCCTCGGCTTTATGCGGAATATAGCATAAAGCTAAAGCAAAAACAATACTTGGCTTTGTCACTAGATCTAGAACCTTTAGAGCCATTGTAATTTTTTTTATTTGTAAAGTCATCATTAATAGAGTAACAAAAGTTGTCCCATAGGTATGTGTAGCTATGTTTAAGGGTACAATAATCAGCTTTATAGTGAATAAATTATTCGATGCAAAATAATAAACATTTCTGTTCAGTCTGAACAGCCAATTACCTCGTTCAAAATCTCTACTAATAATATCGTACAAAATCTATTTACGTATTTCGACATCGAATGCATAAAGTACCCACTATTGTATGATTTCACCAATTAGTACACGCTGAGTACTCGATTGAATAACAGTGTGCGTCCAGCGTATAAAGCTCCCGACTATTATAGCTTTCATTAAATGAATGTAAAGAAAAACAATTGTTATTGGTTCATTGGTAAACTCTTTACAACTTGTTTGTATAGCTCGCGGTGATTTATTGTTTAGCGTATCGTGTACATATACCATATAAGTGTAAAATAGTTATACTCATATGTATTAAATATTGATGAAGAAGGACCTTTTCAGCGGGATAGCCAGAAAATAACAGTGCACTCAACACTAAGATGTCTGCATATCTCTTTTGTTTCGTCCAATGTCATCAATCCCCACATACCAGCCTGTCGGAAGGTCTTCAAGCTTTTTAAGTGACCCTCCTCTGGTATCATCGATTCTCTGTTTTAGAATGTCAATCTAGGTATCCCTTTTACCCCCTCTCAATCTCACTCTTGCTTCATAAATCTGCTGGGCACGTCCAGAGAATGAGTCATCAAAGTATGACGAAAATAAAAAATCAATATTAAGAAGTACTTTTTTTCCTTTATTACTGTTAATTTATAATATGTACCTAAGTATTTCTGTACTGACCCACACTATTCTATCAATCATTAGTTTGGAATGTTAATAGACGTTTTCCTATCTGTGCTTACACGATTATTACAATAATTTTCACTTGAGGTAAATATCCATTACGTAAATAAGTTAAATAAAAATATAAAATGTCAATTTTTTTTTCATGTTTCTATATAAGTTATTAAAATAAAAGAAGTTATTCAATATGTGTGCCAAATGAGTTCACGGGAAGTCTGGTTTAAATGAAGGAATATAATTTGTAGTGCAAGATGGAAATCTACTTAGTGCTAGGGATGGCGGTGCTCATCTATTCTTTTGTGGCACTCCTACTCAATAGCGAATGCTGGAAACAAGCAGATGACAAGTGCCGATGCGAGGAATGCATGAGCCTGTGTCAGAGTACCCAGACTATCGCACCGTCTGTCGTGTCGGTCTCGTCCCGCATCGACGTCTTTGAACGACCTTAATTCGTCTTAACTACTCGTCTTTCATCTTTAAACGTTTAAACTAAGTGCCAAATTTATCCACGGACTAGTAATGGACTCTAAACTGCTTTTACACTTTACGGATTCTATAATAGACATTAACTTTAAGGTATTTAACTGACAAGGTTGTGTTTATTGACGTTTTGCAAATAAAAAAAGGTTTAATTCAATAAAACCTTTATTGCTCAAATAACGATAAAGTTTATATTAAAACTACACTAACCAAAATGTTTTAAGTGGTGAATTATACTTACCTCATATAAGTTAGTATAGCATGCGTCTGGCCGAGCAACCATAGTTACAGTAAAGTGTATGAAGTGAACGATGAGTGTGATGAGGTTTTAGCGGGCGATGGACCCGCTCGCTCGGTTGATGGAGGGCGCACCACTGCCCGGCGTGCTGGGCGCGACCAGGGACGCGCGGCCCCGCGGGGCCCTGGTGCACGCCAGCCTGGCCGCCGCACCGCAACTCGGCGACAAGAAGGGCAGACACCTGACAGGCACCTTCTGTCTCACTGGTGATACGATGGAGGGCATTATACAGTGTCTGGTGTTTCTCAAGGCGTTTTCGGTAAGTCAATGGTCACTCAGTTGACTCTACAGTTTGAGAGTTTAAGAGAGTGTCTTGTAGTTATTAATTTTGAGGCTATTTATCTTTTATTTTATTCTTCTTTAATTTTTATTAATAGAACAACCATTGGAAAATTGATTCATCTTAGTTTTTCTGTATAAAAACTGATATTTTATCTATATGTAATTTTAGGCCAGTTTTTGAGCAAAAAAGACTAGTAGATAAAATATTTCTTTATAGGTACTATTTGTCCAGTATCAATTTTATAGAATGTCAGGTTACTTGTACGCCTAATGTAAAACCTTTTTCTATATATTTATCTTCTTTGAATTGCCATCAAAAGAACTCGAAGATAGTTCGGTCAATCTTTTCATAGTACTTTCTTATTAAGCTTGAACTAGTCTCGCGGGATTTACAACAAATGTAATATTTCCAAAGGAACGAATTGATTGAAAAGCAAATTTCTCCCATTATATTGTGACTATCGAGACTAGATTACTTCAGCTTTACTTCTTTCGGAATATATCGTAGAAATATCTATTGCGATGAGTATCTTACAATACTCAATAGATTTGGATAAATTGTTTCTTTTTATCTTCGTGCATTTTATCGTATTTTGCGGTTGAGTTAAAGAAAATCTATGTCATATGCTCTCCAATTTTCGAATTTTCCGCATATATAAAGACATTGAGTTTTTGGGTCACGCTTTGTATACACATAATGGCGAATTCTTTATTGAGTTTTTATGTCAATATTAATATAAAGCCATCGTAGCATAGTAGGCATTATTATAAAGTAGATTCAGTTATTTTAAATTAGATTTGCATAAGGAGAAGGTAAAATAAGAAAATCCGCTAACTATGCAGAACACAGAGAACGAAGTGATTCACCTCCAAATATTTTTTGTTCATTTTTATACATACATTCATTATAGCAGCTTCAAAACTTAAAACATTCAAAGTTCCCATTTTCGACATAATTTTTCGGAAAATTGCGTGTTGGAGTGTCATGATTGTTGAGTAGAACTTAACGCCGCATTTCATCTACTAGAGCGGGGAAATGAAAATTATTTGAGTATCATCATTCCCTCCAGTGGGAGTCGAACCCACAAATATCACGTTTACGTGTACGCCAGTCGCTGTCCGTTCATTCAAATTAGAACAAATAATGATTACGTGTGTACCTATTAAAATAAGATAATAAATTAAGTTATCTAATGCCATATTTATCATGGTAATGGTAGACGTATGTATTCTTAAGGATTCATTGGTAATGTCACGAAAGGAATCTGATATTTTCTGTCTTATCAAATTATTATCTTGGGTGGATATACGCCGTAGTGACAATGTAACGACGAATGTAACACATACTTATGTTGAAGCGTATTGCAAAATTGATTAGGATTTTTTCCCCTCCTAGTTCGAATTTTCTTAATTGAATTTTAGCTTATTAGTTTTTAAGCGACATAAAATTATCAGTTTTCTTTTATTTCTGTCTATGGATATCAAAATGCATATATGGATGTTATTAAACCAAATACAAGCGCTGTGACGGGTACACACGTAAGAGAATTCGTAATACATGACTCATTTTAATGTTTGAAGTATTAAACCCTTTACAAATAATTTATATTAAAACAATGCTTTTAAGTGAATTAAATATACTATCATAAATATCTTCTTTTTACTTCTCGGAAACTGAGTAAAGGTTATTTTATTGACCTTAATCGCTTATACTCATCACAAAGCCAAAGAGTTCGCATTCGTGAGGTAAACATTCAATAGAATGTAATTATGTTCAATTTGAGCGTAGCTCCGCGGCCTCAGCGGCATTCACTCTTCCCTGATCTCATTTAATTTGCTTTGAGTCGACACGAACGCGGTGTATCGATTTAAAGATTCTCCGCCGCCATTTAAAACGAACACAAGAAATACACTTGCAGCGTAACGCTTTTTCCCGCATTATTATCTATCACTATTTTTTATAGAATGGTAAGCCAGAAACTAGTGCCAAGACACTATGTTCCTCACTTTCGGCTCATTTGTCAAGACATTGCGCGTTGAGTGGCACAACATAGTGCCGCGCTTGATGCAAATAAATGGAAACAGTTCAAATATAATCATTCCCCGAGTGGACGTCATACCCACAATTATAAATATATGCATAGACGTAATCCCACTTCGCAAAGAAGCGAATATTCTTGCAAAATACTAACATACTAAATATAAAAAAAGTAGGAAATATAAATAAAAATAAAAAATCTAATTAAGTTAGGTCTTTGTAAGTTGTCGAGTTTGCTATATTCGTTCTTCTTTACTTATAATAGCCTTTTGATCCGATTGCCGTAATTAGTTTAGCGCTCTAAATAGGAATGGCGTATTAGTTAAAGTTTTTCTACTTTTATAATATAAAAATAGTCCTATAATTGTGTAGGTACTAGAAAATATTTTATTTAATTTCATAAATATTTAAAAAATATATTTAACCATAAAATACTAAGACCTCAGATTATAATTTTAAATAATAAAATTAATATTTTAGAGGATACAGAATGCTGTATGGCATTAAATATATTTTTTTCCACCAGCCTTTCTGGTACTTTCGTACCAGAGTTTTATTTAAAATGAATAAAATTTTGCCACTAACCTTTTAAAGATTTGACGTAAAAAATTTTACAGGTCTCGTAAACAAGGGATGTGCAAATCACGGTATTTCATAATTTTTAACTTCCTCCCAAATCTGAAAGTTGTACATAATTAAAAGCCTCTTAAAGCTCAAGAAAATTTCCCGTTAATAAAACTCTGTTAATTAATGAAACAGTAAAATCAGGCTCCCTTTGTTTCCGGTGCCCATATTGGCTTAATTTAATATTATAAATGCGCAAACGAGATTGTTTATTTCCTTGTTGCTGCTTACATTTCGACGTTCCCATCTACTTATCTCAACTTACTGTAATGAACGTGTGTACGCGTCTAGAATTACACGAAAAGACAGATATGTTTATTATTCTTTTACATCTAGGTAGATATAGAGCTTAATAGTGAGTATGGTTAAAAATCGTGTATTATTTCTAGAAATTATACATGGTAACTGGATATTATATACAATCACTTGGATATTCCTAGTATACCTTATGTAAGTAAATTGTACCTACTCCAACAATCTGAGCTTATTATCTGAATTTAGACCACCGTGTTGTTATTCGCTGAGCGGACAAAGTAAGATTAAGCATATTCGGCCTGCATTGTAGTTGGCTACTTTTATAATACAACGAGTAATACCGAGCTTTGCGCTTCATCTCCAACACAATACAAAGTTATGGACTTGTTACAATTGAGATTACACGCTGCTTATGTTATTACGAGTATATTGTGTTCCACAAATATTTGCTTTACTTGCGAGAAGGTGACTAGAAAAGTGTAAGGTTTCGTATTTTGTATATTTTTTTAAATTATTGCAACAATTGTACTGAAACATGACATAAACATGCCTTTATAAGTTTATTCATTAGCTGTGTTCTTTTTGTCTCAGGCTAAGAGACAGTGATGTAATTCAACATGTCACACGTTAAGAATAATTACATTTTCTCACGTGAGCAAGTTGAGACATATTTGTTCTCTTTCAAAGCTTGCTTCAAAATAACTTACTACTCCTATTACGTGAAACTCTGAGTAAAGCTTCTGAAATGCTTGACAAGAAAAGCTCAAGTCTATATAATTAAATGTAATTATAGCCGTGACCTTTCAGAGGCGATGCTTGCGGGATTAAAGGTAGCTGTGTACTCGTAAATAAATTATTATTCATCTTTCATAATTTTCAGTTCTCACGAAATTTCCGCGTTTACCGTGTAGCTGGAGAGTACCTAATAAATCTTTTATAGGTAATGTAATGTGGTACATTTGTAATTGCTTCTTATATTTAATCTCAAACATATGTAATGGTAGAGAGAATGTTGTATGTGGAGACTTAACGGTATTGAAACACGGATTAGCTAAATAAAACTCTTTTTCCATAATGTTATTCCTATCTCGCAACACATGATATAGATATGGATATATCATATTTGTTTATGTTGTATTTTCTTTTTTTTTGTCAAAACTGAAAAATACAAAGCAAGTTAAACATCGTTACTTCACAGACAAACGTACACGAGAAGTTCGGCCATTATTACGAGTAGGAGTGTGCTCTGTCTACACCTGCCTACAACGTTGACATTGGCCCTATTGAAATTCACTGTGGTTGGATTTTAATGGACTTCAGCAAATCGGTGTTTCGGAGTCTCCTGCTTAGATTATGAATAAAACATGCGATCAGAATTAGGGTGTCGAGGAGAAGTAGGGAGGCATATGACGACACGTTTAGTAACTTTCTAATAAAATAAAATGTCTGATGTTAAAAAAGCTTAAATTAGGCACATACGATATAAGGAATTGACATATGAGTACGCAAGAAAAAAAAATTAAAATTACAGGATATGATTACATAAAATGCCTGGAACGGATGGAAAGTTCAGAATATTGACTTGTTATCAGTTTTTTCTCTGCCAAGTGAACTTTTCCTAATAATATGACAATATTAAATTAGCTTCACATTGTAACTGTCACTGATAATATAAAAAATATTTATGTGAATGTTTCACAAAGAAAATGTTAAAGAGAAAGTTGAAATTTGTCTAGCTAGTTCTCTTAAAAATATCTTTAAAGCAAAGCATTTTCAACGCGCCTACATATTATTTTTTATGTGAGCGCCCGAAGGCATATTTTAATAAAAGTATCTAGTTTTTTTGGAAACTTTATATAATGTCTATCTATCTTAGAAAGTTGATTAAAATATACAATAAATGAGATAAGACCAAAAAGGTATTTGAAATATCACATAATATAAAATCTTATGCATATACTCATGACTTAATGTTTTCTTGACATAATATTATGTATACTTGACTGGGTCTGGGTGATTCTTTATTATGTGTGTGACTGCACGTGACTGGTTGTGGGTTCGATTTCCACTCAAGGAAATGTAATATTTATTTAAATGTATATTTCCATTTTTTGCTGTGGTATCGAGGCAAAAGCGCGGCGTTGAGTGCCGCCACTCAACACAAAATGCCTCCAGAATACGGCGGAAAGTGGGGAAGAGAGTGCAGTACCTTAACACTAGATTCTATTTGTCTTCCTGCTGTGTGCGGGATACAGAGTGAAGCTGATTTTTTAAAAAATTAAAACAGAGTTTCCCTTATTAAGATCCTCAACCTTAAGTATCGTCAACTATTACGTAAACCTAAATTATTAAATCGTTATTAAATTAGAACTTTTAGGTAAACACGTATCTGATAACGTAATACGACATTAGACTCCATCAGCTTACATCAGCTAGTGAAATGTTCTAGCGTTAAGAGATTATGTGAAAAAAGGAAAAACCATTATAATTATACTCAATGAAATACGTAAAGATAATAGTAATTTATATATTTTTGACATAAAATTTACATTATAAGATTTTTGTTTCATTTCATTTTATTTAGAAAAGCAAAAAAATCTGATATAAATATTTTATACCACGACTCGTATAGTTTTAAAAAGAGCAATCAAGTCATTTAGTGTAAAAGCTGCAAAACTATAAGATTTTATATATTTCTAGCAAAGCTGCTGACTTACAACAATATTTACTACTTCGTGGAGAACACAAAATTACTGTGCAAATGTGCACAGAAATAAAATGTATTTGCTATACTTTGCTTTCAGGCGAAAAGCTTTTCAAATATACTATGCCAGGTGTATAAAGTTTAATTGTTGTTTTTTGCTTGATAGATTTTGTTGTTTTTTCTAAATAGAAAAAAAAAATTAGACAATATTATTAAAAATATCTATACTTTATTAACTTAATAATATAAAGCTAGAGAGTTTATTTAGCTAAAAGTTAAAGATTGCGTTTGTTTGCGCTCATAGTTATTTTAGCAAAGAATACTACAGGATATACTCGTATTACATCATAACTTGATATTTTCTGGATATAACTCACTACACCGGCGATCAGGGCACGTTGAATTTTCATTTGTCCACGGGCGCGCAGTAGTAAATAGGTAGTATTATACATATACACCTTTATTAAATAAACTTATATGACTTCCTTAAAAGGGCTTATAAGTTTTACTATACCATAAAACACATCAAAATGCTGTTAAATTTTAAACGAGCATTATTACGAACCCATATAATATTCAGTGAATGTTCGGGAGCGGTGTTTTATTGAAAGTAAATCAGACTCCCTCGTCTTGGCATTAGGAGGTCCCGGAGGCTCTCAGGCCCCGCGGGTTGCCGCCAGGGCTGGCAAAAACACCAATCCATTATTGTAATACGTCTGCTCTATAAGAACTATTATCTTACTCTCGATGTAAGCTGACATGGACTTATCACGAATATATTTACTCGTTGGGTATTATAAGTTTTCTTCAAATCATGTTTTGTGCTCGTGAAATGTTAAAGGATTACGTTTTTTTTTTGTTGGAGTTTATTTTGTGATTTTAGCTTTTATATATATTTGTTTGAATATTTAATAATGAAAGTAGTAAATCCTTTCTCTAATTCGTTACGAGGGTTTAAATTTATTCAGTTGTCCTGAGGATATTTTAAAAGTTGTTTGATTAATACATAGCTAATGTACGTAAAGTTTAACAACCTCCCTAATAGGCCTGAAGCGCTACGCCTTAAATCTATGTATGCTAAGGAGTTTGATTAACCAATACTTTAATTATGACTGTAATAAACTGAAGTTGACTCCATTATTAAAGATATATTACTTTATTGTGCTTAGGAATGAATTTTATTATGTTACTTTATTTGCAGTTATAATAAACTAAGATGATTAAAGAATATTTTGTTGCATATTAAATTATTGTAAATTTAATTTTATTGCCTTTTTATGTCATGTATTTCTTTTTAATAAAAAGCTAGTAGCTAGTTGTACGTCGAGTGGCGGAACAGAAGCCGCGTTTCGTCTGGCTAGAGCGAAAGAACCGAAATTAATCCGTTTTAAAGTACTTTTAAAGCAATATTCGAAACCCTATGTTAATATCTAATAAACTTAACAAATTCAGTATTCTGACGTTGAAACATCCATTAACAGCTTGCTCATCGTAGCAGAGATAAACCAATCTATCTTTTAGGCCTCAGGGCAAGGTAACAAGCGCCCATCGCCTCTGAAACAGAGTCTTGTAGCTGGAGCAAGTTTGATTAGTTTGCCGAATATTACAATTTATTATTACAAAGTAATAAAAGTGCTGGTCTTTCTTGATGGATAATTTTTAACAACATCAGGAGGTTACTTGGTAGGTATGTACTTAAAAATATACTTAAATTTGGTTGATACTTTTCTATTATTGAATACTATACTTTGGGGTAAAGTCATGGCTTATACAATTTTTAGTACACAGTTTTAAAGTAAGTACCTACATAGAATCCGAAAATGATTTGTTATTTCCGAATCATCTACTTCGGTCTTAGGATTTTTTTGTTTTTATTTTCACGCTGTATTCCGCATATAGCACGGTAAGCAGATAGAACCTAGTGGTTCCGTTTCGCTTCTGCCGAATTCTCGAGGTTGTTACCAGAGCGAGAAAATAAAAATATTAAATAATTCATTCTCACTCGGGAAATCGAACCCACAACCGTCCCGTTTATAGTCACACGCTTGTGCCACAGGCCCACGACTGACCTCTGGCCTTTCTTATATTGTTACATTAGTCTTGTAATACACTACAATAAATATCTACATGGTTGCCAGAATTGTTACAAATAAAGAGATAACGAAGAAACAGATTATTACAAATAATGGTAATTTGGCAAATGAAAGAACAATTTTATAATAATTAATAGGTACATACATATACATATACTCCGAAGTAATAGCAACTTGGTTGCGAGTATTAAATAAAACCTATTACGTTTACGTCGTAATTTTAGTTTTATGATTCATATAAAATTTTCCAAAATAAGGCCTTTCCTAGTTTTATTGATTTTATGAAATTATGATTAATAATATTTTACTTGTCATTGTGTTTATACTCGTATATTAAGGCCACTGATCATCGCCTATAATCATTCTATTTGGCGTTGACTTTAATTGTAAAACGAACAACGCTTGGTAATAATTAGAAGCAGAATATCAAATAGCGCTTGTTACGTTATTTTAAATAATTGCAAAGGAAATGGAAATACAAAAAGTTATTTCAATTAGTATCGTCTTTCTCGATGTCCAGCAAATCGTTTCGAATAACTTTATTTTGTTATCTTATTTTAAGTTACATTTTATTGATTTTTTATTAAATCGATTAAAGTAATAACTAAGCAATTGATATGGTGAATTCAAGCTTGCTATGGAATATGGGACTTTTATAATACGGCTTGTTTTTCTTCAATACTATTTAATGGAAAATTGTATTTAAATTTGCACAACATAAAACAATCACGAATAAATTGGGTAAACTCGAAGCAATCCCATCCCCAATTAAACACGGTGTTAATGGTTTCAATTATAATGCTTTCAATCCGAATCGTAAGTTTTGAACAATTTCTACATCGCGGTTCATGAAAGTTAATTTACTAAAACGAGGACTTGGTGCTCGATTTTAATTCCTCCATTTGCGGCTAGCGGCTGCGATCCGTTGTGAGCTTGTCAAATTTTGTGATTGCAAAATAATTTAGGCATCTCCAAACGAAATTACGCCGCGAAGTAGGGTGAAATAAATGTTTGCAGCTACCGCCGGGGCTGGGGGTGACGGCTCTATTGCAGATCGTTTCTACTTGTTGGAGTGCCTGCCTAATAAACATTAAATTAATTATTTTACTATTCGTTAAGTTAATGTTGGTCATCTGTATGTGTCCCTCATTTCTTTTACATGTAGCGTTGTTTAATGTATTGTATAAAAATGAAGAACGGAAAGATATGTTATCTATACATATAGGAATAGACTGGTCAGCGTTAAAGTAATAAATGTGTTATTACTGAAAGTTAAGCTTTCGCTTTAAGGATTAATATTCAGACTGACACACACAGTTAGTCCGCAGTTAAACGTCCAAAGCTCAGAATGAAATACTTAACTTTAGGAGCACTTTGCATATTCACTGAATAATTCACTGCGCATTTTATATGCACATGTGCTTAGACAGTTACGAATAAAGATCAACATATCTAATATTATATAGGGCATATATAGCTCCTGGGAGAATATTTTCTTACTTAATGTTTTTTGTAGGATTAGTTTTGGTATAATTAAATATTTATTACGGTTAGTAAGGTTATAATTATATATAATAGACATTGTACACGTTATTAAAAAAACGAAATTCCAACGCTATATTGAATCACATAAATATATATTTTAAGGTAATTTTTAACAATAGCTTTTGAAATGTAAAAAAAGATATAATCGTTATATGTTCGCAATTTGTGTACGGGGATCTACCTACGAATGTATGTACCTACTGTGTTATTTGCGGTCGCAATTGAAAAGCTCCACCGCGTCCGACTCGCGAGTGTTTATTAAGAGCCGAGAGCTCTCTGATACTTCAAGTGTTAATGTATGTGATACTGTTTGTTTCGGTTAATTTCTAACTTGAATGTTGATCAAATAGCAACACCATATAGAGGGATGAAATCCATATACACCAGGCTTTATTCAAATTTAAAAACAATTATTACTCGTAGTGATATTTTGATTTACAATTACATAACTTAATGGATATTACAATGTAAATACAACTGAAGTATGTAGTTTATAAAATTGAACTAAAAAGAAATTATATTAGTTTAGCGTGTCATATAAAAATAATAATAATTTCGTAATAAAATTCTGTCATAAGAGCTTTTATGCATAACCTAACATTCGAGATGTAAAAATGAAATGTCGTTACGCATTTGTAAGTTATTACACGTATCGTAATCTCCATGCCTAATTCGGTTTTTGCTTCTTGCCTCCCGGCTCCCCTCTCTACGTCATGCGTGTTATTGAAGACGCCGAGGACGCAGGATGGCTTTGCCAAAATGAATTTACACCTTGTTTGCGCATTTGCATGGTAATAGATGTATTTTCGGTATGGAATATTTTATATTTCAAAAGAACAAAGTTGGTACGTGATTGCAGCAACTCTTGTGTTTTTGAATTAGGTAGAATCAAAAGAAATATATACAACAGATGTTTATATTATTATTTTTTTGTTATTTATGAGTGAGGACTTTTTAACTATCAAAATTCACAATTGTTTTAATTATATTAAAAACATTGCTGTGTAAATATTCCCGGGTTTCAATTAATTATTTCAATCCTTAACTTTTCTCCCATTGAGAGAACCTGTTTACGGATTGGCGAAACTTAACGTTAGATTTTTTCAGTTTCAAGCTATATCCTGCATATAGCAGGGGCTCAATATCTAAAAATACATTACTTACATAGTTAAATTCATTTTATTGCTATAATGGTATGTGACACACGTCTGATTTCAGATATGTGTGATTTGATTGCTCCGTGACCTTTGTGTCCCGTCGCGCTACTATAAGAATCTATTATTATATTATTTATAGACAGTAAACTCATGATATTTTTAGCTTCATAGAAATTATTACATTGACATGAAATAGTTTGACATTTATTGAAAAAATGTATATATTTATACTCGAAATTTTTGAGAAAAAAAAAGGAATTTTATTTAAAATATGTAAATTTGTGTTTTGTTAGTCTTTAAATAAGTATAGATTCTCAGTTGAATAATTGTATTCAAAGCTAAAACCAATTCTAAATCGACAATTTTCACTTTAAGGCGTAATTGTCTAATATAAAAAAAAAAAAACATAAACATTACATTTATTGTTTCAGTTGAAAGTCAGTGTGCTACAAACGAAATGAAATATTTGTCGTAAACAGAGAACTGGACTTAACGAAAAAATAATCCTTCGTTAAACAAAGGGTTGTACAGTGGGCTTTTGAGTTAACTCTCTAAGTTCTCTGTTAAAGAGGTCAATTTGAGAGGCAACCCTGGCATCATATTAGTATTAGCAATATTTTCATACTCCACAAAATTGATTTTCGTCTAAAATGGACGCATATTAAGGGGGTGACTCATGCATCAAACGCAAAAATTGGGTCAACGAATAATCATTACCGTAACGGTGCCTTGTCGCCAGGGGGCATAAAAATAACGGTGTTACGGCAAACCAAATTTAAGCATAAATATTCAAATTTCATTTTTATGCATATATTTTTCATTTTTATATATTTTTAAAGAAACTAAGTACGATTATTATTATGTCCTTCTTAAATATACTTGGAAATATATCGTTTTATATAACGTATTTAGTTTTAGCAGGGTAGGCAGTGGAAACCTAATGTTATGACACTTCGTTCTTTTCTACCGAATTCTGAAGGAATGGCGTGTTGAGTGGCGAAACTTAAAGCCGCGCTTTGCGAAGAAATGAGAATATTCAATATTTTATCCTCGAATGGGGATCGAATCCACAACCTGTCGCGTTTACAGTCAAACGGTTATAACCTTGCGCGAGTAGCAAGAATGAAGATCATTATTATTAAATTTTATTTTTATTATTAATTCACTTTAATAAAAGTTACATACAAAACAAGCAGGGGTCTTGTCACATAAATAGCAGCTGAAACGCCAGCTTAGTGTCCACAGTGGTCGTACGTTCTGCGTAGTGTTACACTGGATTTGTGAATGCAGTGCAAATTGAATCTTGGCGACGGGCATTCGACATCTTACATCTGTCCAATTAGAATTGTGTGTTCTTTAGAGATATATAGCTTAGTAAGTTGCCTAATATCCATCCAGCAGCAGCCAGGTAGGTATAGATACTGGATCGTAGATAGGTCCTGACCTGCCTTCTATAGCATTTTGAAAGTGGTTTTGGTGTGGTTTTTTTTGAAACTTTTGTCATGTATCTTTTATAAATTAATTTTTAACAAAAACACAAACCGACTTCTAACAACGAACTAAAAAGTGAAAAATAATTATATAAAGATTTTATAATTTTGAAGTCGGTGCCAAGTAAAACAAACAGGCTTAGTAATTAGATATTGTAGTAAAGGTGTTGTAGCATTAGTTTGACACCGACTTCAAAATTATAAAATCTTTATATAATTATTTTTCACTTTTTAGTTCGTTGTTAGAAGTCGGTTTTTGTTTTTGTTAAAAATTAATTTATTTTACGTATTTTAGTGATGGGTAGATCTTAAAATGATGCTTCTTGAACGAGTGGTGATGGTGGTGGTAGTGGTTGTCAACGAGTGGTTGTGATTGTTCTATGTAAAACTTCATTTAATTAGCTATTATTTTTGTGCAAAGTTACATTTTGGTATATTGACAAGAACAAACATAAAAAGTATTCGGGTGAATTCGGAATCTCCCTTTTTTGAAGTTGGTTGAAAATGAGAACATCCTCTTTTTTGAGATTGGTTGAAAAGAAATGCAACGATCAGGAATCTCACTTCTGACATCAATTTAAAAAGTTTTTGCTTGTAACTATTATAGTATAATTAATTTTTGACCAAAAAAAACAAACTTTCTCAATTTTCTCCGGATTCCATAATCGAAACCTAACCAAACTTTCACCAAATTATCCTTGAAGTGTATCCTTTCAAATAAAAAAAGAATCATCAAAATCGGTTGGCGCGACATTGAGTTATTCGGCTATTAGTCGCGCACATACATAATGCAAATTTAAGACTTATGTGATTTTCTCATGTATACCATTGTCAGACATGGACCAAAAAAAAATGGGACCATTCGGGAAGCTATACCTTTCAAATAAAAAAAAAAATATCAAAATCGGTCCACCCAGTTAAAAGTTATGAGGTAACAAACATAAAAAAAAAAAAATACAGTCGAATTGATAACCTCCTTTTCTTACAGAAGTCGGTTAAAAAGACACGAACCATTCACATAATTGAGGCATTCCTTCTACACAATGAATTATGTGTGACATTGAATCCCGCACATTAGTTCCAGGCACAATCAATATCTGACCGTTGGGTCTGGTCCGGGGTCGATCCGTCACGCGCCGCGTAATTGGCCACCGACCGGTACACGAGACGGATGGCAGCCATCGCTTCAGTCTCTGGCTAGTAGCTACGATGGGATATATATATTAGCGGAAACGTCGATTTAACATGAGCACCCGTACTTTGAAAGAGTTATGTGTGACCTACTTTATTTTGACTTTTTTATTCGTGGATTCGTTGCTCAATATATTTTTTTGGGTTGTTTATTTTGGTATTAAAGTTTTTAAAGGAGTTTAAATTCAATCAATATTTACCTCAATACTTAATAAGATAAAAACAAACAATATATATAATTGTGTTTTTACTATGCGGAAAATTATATTTTGTTTGAAGATTTGGTACCAAATTTATCATTATAATTTTATTATAGTTAACATATAGAATTATTTACATGTTTATATTTTAGCGCAATATGTTTAGTAAATAATTAAAGCACAAACTATCTGTTAATCTGTTATTATAGTAAAAATTAGATGACTAAAATCATATAATGTTACCTTTCGTAGGTACACGTGTACATGTATGTGTTTTGTAGTGTAATTTCATTCAAGGTCTACCTAAGCAAACCTTACGAAAATCACTGAAGTCAGTTTAAAGCAAGTTGGCAGCTCACGTCGTCGTGTTATTGGAGTAAGTCAAAAGTAAAGATCCAGGTTACACGGCCGAGTGCTGATGAACAGTTTACATTACTCTCGGGTCTTGTTATCACATCTTAATTACCTCAGGCTCTTGCCAGTACGGCTTTGTCTCTGCAATCAATTTGCTGTATTTTCCCAGTTTCATAGAATTTCCTTCTTTAAACTAGTATAATTGGCTCTCGAGGGAACAGTGATTTAAATGGCTTCGTACGAGTGTTGTAGATCCACTTAGATGGCTTGTAGAGAAATTGTATGAAACCTATGAATTTTAAAAATGTAGCAAAAAATGTCAATTACTTTTTTTTCAGGTTAGATATAAATGTACAAACTTTCTCTTACGTTCGTTTTTTGAAGGGCGTCTCTTAAACATGTGAAGACGGATGAAATGAATGAGATTGGGGAAAGTTGCGAATCCTCCAGGGGCGCGTCGTCGACGGGTGATTGACGACTCGTGTTTTACACATTTTGCTTAATGTTAGTTATAGTTACTTCATTTATATTTGCTATAATTGTTAAAATTTATGTATATTTACTTATTTTTGCTGCAGAACATTGTTTGGAATTTTGGCAGCAAAGCAATTATTTGTTTTCATATTTCAATAGAAAAATCTGTTGACACGTCCGCAGTGGTATTTGCAATGCTTGTATGTAGTAGTATAAATGAATCGTCAAATACTACAATTCAAGTTAAAAAAGATAGTATAAACGTGTACAAATTAATATCAATTTAATGTTTCTCTACAATTTGTAATATAAACTTATGTTTATTTGTGAGAAAAAGTTATATTTTAATGTAATATTTAATGTATTATTTCTGAAAAAAAGTAATATTTTAATGTAAATGTAATCTAATAATGAACCAAAAGTTGTGAAAGTAACCATAATAATGTAAGAAAATGATTTATTATTGCGTCAACTCTAACGTAATAAATAGAAGGCGGCACATAGCAGAGGAGCTCAAATGTCACACGTTTGGCCGCTCCGTGCATTAGCCGTCCATCCATCACGCAGCAACTTGTGTCGACGCCACTGTCCTGATTCCCTTGCACGTAATAATGAATTGATCTATTAAAAAAATAATTAATAGCTATTTAAACGTTATTAAGTTATTTAAACGCTTTAAAAAGGAGAAAATAAAATCTGTCTTTTAAATTTTAACTATCAACTCATAACCTCATTATACACAATTTATATGATCATTGTCGCGTTAATAAATTTTTAATTAAATTGAAACTTTGAAATTTTAAACTTAGCAGATTTTAAATAATAAAATTAGTTCTAGTTTATTTACACAAGTAAATCGCTCGACAAGCTTTTATGCTCATAAATTGTGGAGGTTATATCTTATTATAACCATATCTTATTATAACATATTATCTTAATCTTTATCTTTACCTACTGAATAATGATAGAGTCACTTTGACCATCCACAAATGTCATGTTTAAATATGTGCAAAAGGTTCAACCTCATGACGAGAATGGGAATTATTTCAACAAAACAGTCCTTATTGTTTAAACAGCTTTGCTTTGATCCTGCTAAAGTCAATGTCGTTTTGGTCCGAAGTCAGGTGTGGTCACCCGTACCGCGCGAGCCTACAGTAAGTAGTGTCCGTTATATTTTTGCACGCAAATGTCTCTTTAGATCCCTTTATGACACATGACGAGGGTTAAAATGAGGACCGACGATGTTTTAAGTAAATTATGCGCTCGAATATCCTTTAAGCTTCTGCTGACCTGAAGCTGGATCACGCGAGCAATAAAGCCTTATTAAACGGATTTGTATTGCGGCAAATGTGAAAATGTTGTTTCGATTCAGAGATTCAGCTTTCATTTATCTCTTATGGTTTTCTGTCAATGTTAGATATCGACAATAAGAAATAAATTATGGAAGATCATGAAATTTGAAGATGCCTTTAACGACTTTCTGATTTATATGCAAACACAAAGTGATCTATTCTGTTTTGCTTTAGCTGGACACCTTTTATCTTATTACCTCCCTCCAGTTATAGAATCCTTTGAGTAAATATTCAAAATGTTTTACTTTCAAATGTTGAAATTAGCCTGAAGGGCACCCGTTTTGACTTCAAACAACCTAGGATATGATTTCATTAAGTTCATTGAAAACTTTAGATTCAAAGCTTAAGTAAGGTTTATTGTAGTAAAGTAAATTTAGGGCAACATAAAAGTTTTGTTATCGCTTCTTATAATTTTACTATCAGAAATTTAATGTAAGAGGCATTAAGATATTCAATCATCTTGATATTGTGAAAGGTTGTTTATTTTTATTTATAGAATCCAGGATGATATTTTTATAAATATTGTACACTAAGTTACGCTATGTACACTTAGTTACAATACGGTGTTTGTTTGTAAACACTCGGGGGAATTAATTATTTTCATTTCCTCACTCTGGTAACAGGATAAAGCGTGGCGTTGAGTTCCGCCACTTAACATGCAATGTCTCCAAAATTGGTAAAAATTGGTCCGAAAATTTCGAACTGAGTGTCTTGAGACAAGGTTCCCTCTGCCTACTCAGCATATAGATCAAAGATACAAAGTGAAGCTAAGAAAATAATACTCATTATGTTTTCTGTACTTATTTCTACTATTGCAATTGCAAGAGCGACAATAGAATTCCTTAACCATTTCACTAAAACATATCTATATTTAGCATGTGTAACGTGCACAAGCTCGTTACAGAGATATGATCGTCAAATCAGCAATCCGCTCGCACACAGAGGTAATCTTGTAGGCTCAATTAGTCAATATATACCGAGTTGGTGATCCATCTCGATCCACTCTCATTACGACTATATGGTACCCTAACTATACTGGCAGTAGATAGTTCAAATTGTATTAGCTCCAGTGTCCTTTTCATTATAGTAATATTGATAGGACCAATTGTAGTAACGAGATTTAAGATCTAAGAAATTTTTGCTGTTCTCTTAAAATGTAGTGATAGATCGCTCGAATGTTGTAAGGCGCTACCCGATGTTTAGGTGTTTAAGTTATGATAAAAAGGAAAATATCACCTCTATACTAGAAACCATAATATTTAATAAACATTTTTTTCATATCCCTGCTCTGATCAGAATAAGCGCAGCGTTAAATTGTGCCACTCAGTATCTTGAATTCCGGCGGAAAGAGAATTAAGTTCACTTAAAGCGTCATAAGGTAGTAAAAATAGTAGTAGTAGATAGTAGCAGTAGTAGATTAAAACATAAACATAAAACTTTATTCAAAATGAAAACGTTTTGTAAACTTGTAACGCTTAGGTATTTCATAAATTAAAAGGACTTTACTTGAGACTGGTATAAGCGGATAAATGAAGATCCTCTTTTCGTCTCTCAAAGTCCCGGGGGACTTTTACTTATTATTCGACTAATTAAAAACAAAATAATATTAAAATAATTTGTTTCTCGAATGAAAAGATTTAATAGAATTTTCATTAAATATTTATAACTATCATACTGTAATGAGTACCTATCTATTCCATATTGGTTGAATGGTCTGCCTTTTTTTGGTATAATTTTAAAATGTTTTATCCAATTGAAAATATGAAATTATTATTATTTTTTGATTACTTGTTCTGCTAAAAACACTTTTGCTAATAAATATTCTAATAACCGTTACTGTAACTTTACATTAAACATATGTATGTTATACCTACACCTTTTTAACCGACTTCTGTAAGAAAAGGAGGTTATCAATTCGACTGTATTTTTTTTTTTATGTTTGTTACCTCATAACTTTTGACTGGGTGAACCGATTTTGAATTTTTTTTTGTTTGAAAGGTGAAGCTTCCCGAATGGTCCCATTTTTTTTGGTCCATGTCTGACGATGGTATCTATGAGAAAATCACATAAGTCTTAAATTTGCATTAGGTATGTGTGCGACAAATAGACGAATAACTCAATGTCGCGCTAACCGATTTTGATAATTCTTTTTTTATTTGAAAGGGTACATTTCAAGCATAATTTGGTGAAAGTTTGGTTAGGTTCCGATTATGCAATCCGGTGAAAATTGAGAAAGTTTGTTTTTTTTTGGTATAAAATTGGTTATATTGTAATAGTTACAAGCAACAACTTTTTAAATTGATGTCAGAAGTGAGATTCCTGATCGTTGCATTTCTTTACAACCAACCTCAAAAAAGAGGATGTTCTCATTTTCAACCAACTTCAAAAAAGGGAGATTCCCAATTCGCCCGAATACTTTTTATGTATGTTCTTGTCAATATACCAAAATGTAACTTTGCACAAAAATAATACCTAATTAAATGAAGTTTTATATAGGACAACCACAACCACTCGTTGACAACCACTACCACCACCATCACCACTCGTTTAAGAAGCATCATTTTAAGATACCCATCACTTAAAATCGTGAAATAAATTAATTTTCACCAAAAAATTACCGACTTCTAACAACGAACTAAAAAGTGAAAAATAATTATACAAAGATTTTATAATTTTGAAGTCGGTGTCAAGCTAATGCTACAACACCCTTACTACAATATCTAATTACTAAGCCTGTTTGTTTTACTTGGCACCAACTTCAAAATTATAAAATCTTTGTATAATTATTTTTCAGTTTTTAGTTCGTTGTTAGCAGTCGGTTTTTTTTTGTTGAAAATTAATTTAAGTATCATCTTTTGGGGACTAGTATGATTTATTTCAATGTATTTTTATTTTTCCTATCGGTTACAGTTCTGAAACAAGGGGCCATTATTTAGATTACACGGGTAGTTTGCAGGTTCAGCGATAACGCGCGAAATGTTGCGTGCACACCACGTACGGTTAACCCTGTCCCGCTATAGCCTTACATTTTCTAACTCTAACTGGGATTAATGAATCGTGCTGTATCGACTATTTTATGTATGGACTTGACTTGTACGAGTACGGTACATTTGAATTTAACAACTGTTTTTTACAAAAATATAACCAACATTTTGCTGAGTATATAATCTAACAAGAACTAGTAAAATAAATATTTTACTTTGTACTTCAAAGTTTAAACTATACTTATCATCGTTATCTTTTATCTTGTCATAATGTAAGTTACTCTGTTAATGATATCTCGCTAAGTATAAAATATGTATTTCTGAATTAATTCTATGCTTAAGTTAATGTATGTAAATTTTAATATATTATGATTTGTATCCTGAGTAGTTAGTTTTGTTACCTCAAGGCAAGTTAACAAGAGAAAGTGGCACGTTACAAGTTTACTTTGTTTGCGGGTTGGTGTTTCCGTGAAAATTAATATTGTTTTGCTTAAATTATGCGAAAGTACGCTAGTAGAAGGTGAGCGGGAACTTTACTCGCGCGTAAGATGCTTTGAGTGTCAAATTCATGCGCGAAACTTTGTTGCACAGAAATTCACATGTAAGATAATAATAAAATGAGCAGATTGTTTTCATTATAAACATAAATTATATTGATGTATTAGTAGGGTTGAGTAATGATTTTAAGTTCTAAGTATCTAAGTAAGTATATAACGATAAATTTAAAAGTACATGACTCATTCATATAATATTTATTGATACGAATGACAAGGTCCCATCAGAATTACCTACGAGTTTTTGAACTCACTTTTACTCATAAAGTTGTGATAAACTTTTTCTTTGATAAGTTAAAAAGTTGTATTATGGATTCGTTGCTCAAGTTACACTGTAAGTTGAGCTGGTTCTATCAGTGAATTACAAATTATTTAGTTTTCTTTATTTTAAATATCATAAAAAGAACTTATCTACTTAATTATAATAGATTAATTTTCTTATTGAACTGTTGAGTACGTATGCAGTTGGATAAATTTACATCGCACAAGACCTATTACCTATAATATAATATAATAATATTACGTTATATCTAGATATTGTTTGAATATTTCCATTCAACATGCAATGTTACAAATGTGATCCTCATTTAATTTTAAATTGCGTCTCTTCAAATATCGCTAGTTGTGTGAATATAATAAATAAATAGTAACAAGCGAATTTGTTAAAACATAACGTTCGTCTAAATTTACTTTTGCTATTGCTTTAACCTAAAAAAGACCACTCGCGTAACAACACATTTTGTAACTAATAATTTTATATCGCCCATTCCCTACTTAAAATCTTGTCTGACAGTTTCTATTACAGCTTAAGTACATATTAGAAATAAGAATAAATATAAAGAGAAATAAGATCACAAAAATAATGAGAGCACGACTAACAACAAGGAAAGAAAAAGGAGCTAGAATGTTACCTTGTACAAAAATATAAAACAAAGCATAATTTCCCCTCGCAAGATAAATGTGCTTCATTAGCGTAGCGGGCGTCTCGTGTAAATCAAACCCTTGGAATATTATTATATTTGGTGGCGCTGTAATTCGCTAACATAATTTGCTCATTGTTTGACCAAAGCCAGAATCAATTTAGGAGGGTCGCAATGGAAATAAATGTCCAGTTGTTTGTATTGTACTTTAACCGATTATAACAAATAACTCCTAATTTCTTTTGTGCGATGGTTCTCTTCGGTAATAATTCAATATATTATATATATATTCGTTAATAAATAACTAAGATATCTAAAATCTTAATAAAAAGGTCTATTACTTGTTTGTTATAAGAAAAAGGAAAATATCGTATAGTTTATTAGGATAATATGGTAACTCTATACTAACTTTTTATTTCCGATAAGCTATGTATACGATTGCAGATATCGATTTTAAATGTTCGATTAAATACACGAGTACGAGAGGTTTGACGACTCCCAGATGCACATCTACCCCGTAACCCGTTTTCCTGCCAATTCCAATCACATGTTCTCGTTTGTTTGCGAAAAAGAAAATATATTTTCACTTGCTATTTACATTTTGTAATTTATAGAATGTTTTATTTATTAATTTTGTCATATTAAATGAAATATTGCCTTTTTTAATGAAATGACTGCCATCTAGTGTGTTGTGTGCGGTTGTCTCTTTTTTTCGTTGCGTGCTTTTATTATAATGAAAAAAATTCTCGCTCCCGAAATTAAGGCTTTCTACCGAACATCATTTGTTGTCAGTAATTGCTTCATTAAGTTGGTTTTTTTGGATGTCTTATTAAATATGATGATGCTCTTTTCATTATAGTAATGACGTTCTGGCCTAATTGCTATTTACATTTTCTTATACTTTTTACCATCATTCAACAATTCCCTAATTTAATAATACTTTTATACTTACTGGAATACATTTTCACTAGTTTCAGGGATATTGTGTCTTGCAAAGACTCTACTCTTTTTTTTTTTTTTCGCTGGGAAATGCATTTACGCAGACCGCCGCAATACGGAAAGCGTGCCTTACGGATGAGCGGTACTCTACTCTAATACAACTCAAAAAACCTAAAATTTTATAAATTCGATTAAATATATGAAATGTAGATTATAACACTCCACGTCTTAACTGTTATAATTAGTTGCTAATGTCACATTTAATTATAATTTGTTAAAAAATATATTAGAGGAGTGATATTATATTTTCATTAAATTTAATATTTTTTAACAAAATGATTATAAGTGAAAACCACTTTAATTCTAAATCTATTGTTCTTTGAAACGTAACATCCCTCACGTTAAATATTAGCTGGTTCCATTCGATACGCTCTAGTCCCTAGGCGTCGTCAGCTTGATTCTCACTGGCGAAAGATAAAAGCGATTTAATTATACATAGAATATGTGTTGGACTGCTAGTTGGAAACAGCTTTGTACATTGTACTGAATGTCTTCTTTAAAAAGATAAAATCAGCTTTACGCTGTATCCCGCACCCAGCAGGGCGCCCATAAAATATGTATTATATGTATGTACAATTATATATAGTATAAAGTATATAATATACAATTTATATTTAAAAACTTTTATGTTTTTGAAGTAGAAAATTGATATGCACATCAACATCAAAGTTTCAGTTCTATTCAAACTGCGAGACAACTATATCTCAATTCTAGAGTTACCTATGCTCTTTCTCCCATCGGACAGATGTTCGTCTTAAACAAACTTAGCTCATTCAAACTTTGTATGTTATACTTAAAGACAATATTATCATTAAATTGCAAATTATGTTCTAAGAAAGTACCTAATATTGAATACCTCATTCAATTTGACAATAGTGCGACAGTGTAGATGTGTGTTGTAGTTTAGTGTAAAATGGAATAAGTTTGGAATCTCTTTATTAAGGCACGTCTTTATAAATCGATCTCAGACTTGAGAGCATTTTTATGAATACGACTCTTAGACTGGAAATAAAAAGGCACATGGTAAGTATTATATCGTACATAGGTATATTTGATTAAATCTTACCATAATTCCACTTATAAATGTATAAAATGTAATATAAATATCCGATATATTTACGTTAACGTTTAAGTTCAATATTTATTCCTACATTTATAAAGCTTAAAAGCTCATGAAAACTTAAAACACAGTGTTTGCTCGCTTTATATAAATGGTTTTAAAATGTTGCTAGAAGATTTTCATAGGTAGGTACTATCTATAATCCTCGGAAGTACATTATTGATCGCTTGTTAAGCTTTCGATTATTTAACATTAGCCTCCATGAAAGATGAGCTTGAACTTTAAGCTCCATAATAAGTTTATATTGAAATAGAATTTTATTTTTTTCCTCATTTCGGCCCTATTTCCACATTTTTATAGCTGGGATATATTATGTATTTAATTGGATAAATCCCTAACAACCCTTCCTGTGATCTGGTTTTCTAATTTGCTTATTAGATATTTGGGTAAAAAGTGACATAATATATGTTTATATTTAATATTATAATAATTGTTGTATGCAGTAAGGTGAATCCTTAGAATGTTGATTGAAAATTATTAGTGTAAAGTTTGTTTAATATATTTATCACACCCTGCACGCATGCTTTATCTCAATAAAAACTAAGTTATTTTTATATACTTATTAGTACATATTAATTCAACACCCTTTTTTAACCAAGCGTGTGATATTCTTCAATTTAATACCTTTCACATATCAAATACGCCATAATAAAGTATTTTCCTCGACGAGATTTCCAAGAAAATATTTTTTAAATCAGCACAATTCGTCTTTTCACAGTGACATAACGCGATGCTCATTACGCGTGCTTCGCTGGCCAGCGTCGCAAAATATCGCTTCAGCGCCTCCCTGATAGGTTTTTATTTAGGTATTTTATAAGAATTTCAGAAGAATTGATAGATATTCTATGTTAAATAGGTGGATAAATGATAGAAAGAAATGTCAACAATATTATTGCGGAATTTATATATTTTCAAAGGAAAGAATAGGTCAAAATGATTTCAATGGAAGTTGCACACAAATCAGGTATTTTCAGACAGGTATTTTCGAATTATAAAATTTATACAGATGTATTGCACATCAGCTAATTTATAATAAAAATAATTGGGAACAAATAAATTATTTATTTGTTCCCAATAGCGTACAGTACACGAAACCTATATAATATATCAGGTACCACGTGTAACGCTAGCTCCTTTACAACACGATTACCTCGAGTGAACCGAGCGCGCTGTTCTTATTAAAGTTCCGTCGTCAGCATCGGAAAATTGCTACAAGTATTCGAGTTTTTCCAATTTTCTTCAAATTATAGCGCCCGTAGAGACCAGCGAAAGCTGAGACTTTAGTTTCGTTAGTATCGAGTTCAACGCTGCTCAATAAGCTTTTTATTTACTAAGCCGAATTGAAAAATCCATTTGTGTACTTCTTTTGTGCTGTATTGTTCCGATATATGACTATTAAAATTATATTATTAACAGATTTTATTTGTTTTATTAAAAATATTATAATGAAATATAACAAATAAGATCATTAATTATGTAAATTTTCATAATATGGTTTCTGTGACTTATAGTATAGATAGGTACTAACTATATATAAAATCGTGGCTTTGTTTTAATTCTTTCAAAACTTTTTATGCTTTACCTAATACTAAATTATATATAATTTAATAATATACCTACCTAATGATAATAAAATCCGTTATCCCCTTACTTTATCTTAATTCTTAGTTATTAATTTAAGAAAACATTAATATAATAAAATAAATTTGGTGATTTAACTAAATATGACTCTACAGTACATAAAATTGTATCTATACTTATTTACAATGTATTTACAGAAATAATTGACCTTATCTCAAAGCTATACAATATATTCAGTAGTAACAAGGTAATTTAATTGCAAATTGTAGATTTAAAGCTAATAATGGCATTCGATAATGTACTCTAAAGTCAAACGAACTCGATACACTGCGAGCCGTTTTACGGCGGCGGCTGTAATCCTGTAACGGTAATATCCCGGAAAGACCAATTCCGATAAGACCACGCTACTGTCTTTTTGTTTTACTTTACACGTTGCTGATATCGAATGAGGTTTATGTTTATTTTATATTAATTTTGTTTTACTTGAGGACAGGCAGGAAATTATTTTCAACGGTTTTCACAAAAGAAGAGATTATCAATTCAAATGTGTTATTGCTTTTCTTCAGCCAAACCAAAAATAGCGGTAATGGAAAACTTCTTAATACGAGTACCCCAAATAATAGCTAAATAAAATTATTTTTTACTTATTTGAATTTTAACTTGTGAGGCAGGCTTTAATAACTGCGTCACAGTTTTATACCAAAATGTTTTGGTTTTACACTAATTTAAATACAATCATTCCCTGAGTGGGGATCGAATTCGTAATTATCATATTCACATTCAGCAGATGCTGTCCCACTGCGCCACGGCAGTACTAAAGAAGAAAAACACATATGTTCTATTTGACTAAGTCCACGTATGTGTGCCGGCTTTATTGAAGCGACTAGGCCTCGTATCGATGCTATGCAAATGTAGTAGTCATCGAACATGTGCTCCATTATTGTGATGGAATTTTCTCTTTACGTCCCCTTTGCCTTTGTAACGTACAATATAATAGAACATCGGCTTTTCTACCGTCATATAAATAGATTTCTACGTTTTATTATATTCTTATATGATGATATCAAACGATCGGTTACTGTAGACTCTGGATGTTTAACGTCATGGTTTCTATTGCAGCAAGATTACTTGTATGTAACAATGAATGAACTAACATTATTTCATTTAAAAAATAAGTAGGTACTGGTTGTCTGTAAAGTCGACTTAGGTACGATAATTTTATGTAATAAGAAAACGTTGCTGATTTTTTTAAGAATTGACTTGAATTATTATTGCTGATTCAATACTCCCTCGAGAGAATAGGGATTATTTTCATTTTCTTGCTCTAGTAGCAAGACAAAGCGCGACGTTGAGTTTCGACACTAAACGCACAATGTTTCGATAATTGGACGTTGTATGGATAGCATATTGTCTTAACACTGGGTTTCCTCTGCTTTAAGGGTAGGCTACGTGCGGAATACAGTGTGTAGCTGAAAAAAAAAAATATTGTGATATGAAAGTCACAAATCAGTACCTATGTAGCTGCTTGTGTTAATTAATTTATTGCTTATAGTTATTTGCTTACCTGTCAGTAAATCCAAGCATTGTTTTAACAATTTTATATGTATTATAGTGTATTGTTTACAATACACCACTTTTTTGAAACATATAAAACAGTAAAGCACGAATTGGTGTCTATTAAATTAATTCTGTCTGAGATTCGTCGAAACAAACAAGATTCAGCCATAGCCTGTTCAATTTAATTTAACTTATATACAAGAAAAAAATATTTTATCAGTTTTTCTAGCTCAATGTCTTCAGGATTTTTTGTGGAAATTGGAAAAGTTTTATCATCGAGTGGGAACCGAGGCGGCGCTTATCGCGATCTGCCGTCGCCTGATAATCGTCTAATGGCTATTGATGTTTCGATTGCTGCAATATGATTTTGTTAGGAAAAGAAATAAAATATCATGTACATTATAAATTTTTAAAAGTTACGATCTGGTAGTACCTACCTACATACTAAAAAGTAATCTCCTAAGATATGTTTTTTATTGCGAGAATATAATATTTTAAACTTGGTTTTTGTTTTATTCGCTGGTTGCCCGATGCCGAAAAATATTAGATAGTAAAGGAAAATCTAATATAAATGAATTTGCTTTACATGAAACAAAATATAATTCATTTGGGGCTCCTTCTATTGACATTATCTTAACTTTTGCTGCCACTCGGCCACGGTCGGTGCAATTGTAAAGTTAAATAACTATTCCAAACTACTTGTTTGTGCAAGTGAGTCATACATATTATCCTAACTTTCATCATTTTATACCTAGTTTCATATTCATTGTTACATTATTTTTGTCTGAATTTGTTTTGCACTATTTACGATTTACTTAAACATATAAAAATTATACATCCTACAATCCGTAAGAAATACTTTTTACTAGAAATATATGAAATCAGTTTTTAGTTTTTTATCGACGATACATGCGAATGAATATTTAAAATGCATCTACAAATAAAACGTTTGCATAACGATATCGAAACTGATGGATACTGTCAGCTGCAATGCGGTGTCTGGCGGGCGGACTGAGATAGCACAGCTCCTGCATTGTACCTATTATTTCAGTACAATAGTTATTGAACCATAATATACTTCTTTTTAGAAACTTGTATGGTTAAAAGGAAAGTGTTTGTTATAAAATTTACTCCGCCTGCTAAAGTACCTATTCTTATTAAGCGAATAACTAATTCGATTATATGAGAATACGTACTTTTTTCTATTATTACAGCGGCAATAGTCTAAATAGTTACAAAGAAATTGACATTCAAATAACGTGAGATATATTTACCCCGAGGCAAAAGGAAAATCACCTAATCATTATGTATCTACTGCTTTTACCCTAAAGGAAAATATTTGAAATATGAAAGGGCATTATTATTTTCTCCATTTTAATAGATTAGCCTTGTATAATATAATATTATTTGAATTTCCTACCCTATGTAAATTGTAGTCACGTGCGGCGTGTGTTCGCTCTCTAGATGTATGTGTATGTATATGTTGGAGAATCACGACATTGAATTGTCGAATTTTCCGGTTGCCCGCGCGGGGACCAAGTTAGATGAGTTTTTCGTCGCGCGTCGACTGGGTATAATTGGAAATTCGGTGTCGCCCGCTTTGCTCGCGTGCTTCCGGTGCGTCGTTTTATTACAACTCAGGTCGTTTTACTATGAAATATGCATGTAATCTCTTTTAGTGGTCGGCGTTACGTTCCTTTTTCTTTCTTTGTTATACATACCTATATTTCTTAGTTGCAGGAAGAAGTTTTTTCATTCTTTATATTCGTTCATATAAAGGCAACGTGTGTATACGAAACAATAATAAGAAAAAGGGTATGGGCGGAATGTCAGTAGAATTATATCAAATTTAAATTTTAAAATATCTACAAAAGTTATCGAGTACCAACAACTACACTCTCCAGCAATAACATAAATTTGTGATGCAAGGTAAGAAAAATTTCCGAGCTTATATTAAAAATAGATTTCTCGAAATTTCTTGTTATGTTTTCCTTATTCATTTATCAGCGAGAATATTATTGTTAAAAACGTATTCACGGTGTTTTCAGTTTCAATGATTAATATCAATTTTTTAACACTTAAATTATTCTATTCAAAATGCAAAAAAGAGTATATAATTACGTGCAATATATATAATATAAGTAAGCTGCATTTTTAGACTAATATTTCGTTCACCTTCAGACTAATATAATTTGTGTCTGTATAGTGTTGCAGATCTGCTCGGTCTCGGGAGAGCGATGTCCAAACAGTAATAAAAGCTGTGAGCCCTCCAAACGCGAGGGGAATGAAAGAATTCCACCGACGCGCCGTAAACTCGCGCCTTATTAATTTGGAGATCGTAAAATAAAGGCGTTCCGCTTATTAATCTGCCTAATCAAAGGGGAGGTCTGCGGCAGTTACTGCCAATATAAGACTGCGTTGAAGCGTTAAAGTGTTAAATTTTTCAGTTTATAATTACTTATATTTTTTCTTATCTTTACCCGCCTCTGCCCTTTTACGGTATAAACATAGAAAGGGGTATTAAGACGCTCTGTGCTTTTTTTAAAGCATATTTTGGAGGTTGCATCAAGGATGGCAAAATACATTGTGTGTTATGTTAATAGTAAAATTTTGGCAATAGATATTTTTATTTCTGTGTTATTCTATACGAAGAAAAGAGAAATATTCTTAAAAAACATATAAACAACCGAAGTTTTATACCTATTTCTTTTTTAAGGATAGAACAATGTAAATGACTGATGAATTAAACGTAACCCGTACTGTTTTAACAGTAGTTTGTCTAGCCATACACAGTGAAAGTGAGGCGTAGGTGATATGACAGGAAATTGAGTTAAAATTTAGTGCAGAGTGAGCTATATATTATACAGAACTATATTATATTTTAGAAAATACTTTATTTAGTTTAGAAACTTCTAAAAATATTTTGAGATCGTCGTGACTGTTGTGTATTCGACTCTCAAACAGAGGAATAAATTATTTTCATTTCTTCGCTCTGCTAACAAGGTAAGCGCGGCGTTAAATTGCAATATTTGATATACAATGTCTCAAAAACTGCGTGGAAAATGGTGAACGGAGTACACAGCAGGTTCCCTCTGCCTACTCTGCTAAATGCATGAATGAAATGTTTAACTCTATTTATATGGAAAATTGATTATCCCTTGATATAGAAGAAAAGAAGTGAATATTTTAACAAATTTGTTTTATTGGTCCAAACATTATAATATATCTAAATGGAAAAATATATTATTCAGTCATTCTTACATTCAAGTCAGTATTCAAGATCTGATTTAAATTTGAAGTGTTGGATGTAAAACGGATCCAAAATGAAAAAGTAGGTTGCCCGGCGCAGTGCATGTGCGGTCTGCACTGCGGCACTGTTACGTGATGATCCCCGGAACTAGGGAGTACGGAGTAGGTTGCTATAACGGAGTATACCACAACGATAATAATAATGCTATACCTATGCTATATCACAATCAAGTAGGTACTAGGCCTTGTACAAACGATGGCCTAGGTACTAAAATTAGGTGCAATGAAATTAAGATTTATATAATAGCTTTTAGTTCTCCGGAATCTACTAATCTACCTGCTCTCCGTACGCTTAAACTGAGTAAATATTCTTTTAGTATTAATATTAAACTTCATGATTTTTGAAGGCACGAAAGTTGCATGTTATATGTTTAAATATAGTCAATAGCAATGTCTATTCAAAGTATCAATTAGCCGCCAGTACTAATATTAACATATTAAAATCATGATACTATTGCCATAAATGTTTTCCTAACACATTCCTCTACAAAATAACACTTACATAAATTTCTTGAAATTCATTTGTCAATTCGGCAATTAAATATGACAATAGCAATAGGTACTGTCGAAGTCTTATTTCTTACTAGTGGACCCGGACGCGGCTACGCCTGCTTGAACTATAAGAATATTTATTAAATATTATATAATATATTTATTTTTATAAGGATGAATATTTTTATTTAGGTGACGTTTTCTTAAAACAACAAAGAAACTTTGCAACCCGGTGCTTAGCAACGGCGATTGTTATTAACATGGCAGAATAAATTCCATGTCAAATTAGAAAGTATTTTAATTTATTAGTACATATGTGTAATGTAATGTTATATAGCCTATAGCACTTCTGAAGAATGCAGCTTTCATACAAAACAAAAACATAGTAAATCGGACCAGTAGATCCAGAGATCTTAGCGTTCAAACAAACAAACAAACTCTTCCGCTTTATTATATTAGTATAGATAAGATAAGATAAGATAAGTAAAGGCAATTAGTGTCTAAAAAAAACCCCGTGGCGGCGCGTGCCGCCCATATTTCGAGACATCATAGTGTGTTGGGTGGCGAGCCATAACGCCGCGCTTTAATAATAATAATAAAAATACTTTATATTTTTAATTATTTAGTACTTTACTAAAAAGAATTCTTTCTAATATAGCACTTATTTATAGGCCATATTAAATTAACAAAATAAAACTACGAAACGAACCTTTTTCAAACATACATCATTAATAATGTTTTTTTTTATTGTTTCCAGGTAAGTCTCAAACGTCCCGAAGATTCTTATTTTCCGAGAGATTCTTATTTTTGCAATAAAAGTACCAGGACTGCATAAATGGTAAGCAGTTTGCGCTATAATTTTGCAAGCAACCCTCACAGTAGGGGTGCGGTAAGGGTGCGTTGGGAAGCAAATGCCCTTGTGAATGAATTGCAGCTTCGTACTCTCGCCCCCTTAGTATTGAGTTAAACTATTCGCAATGATTTTGTTTCCGTTTTTTTTGATACTGTGAAAGTTTTTTACAACTTTTTTATTTACTTATAACATGTAACAGAGTTATACAAATAACAATTTGTATTATAATAACCGCATTAGTGTAACACTGTCGCAGATATTACCGCCCACCTCACTAGCGCAGTTTAGTAAATACAAGAACAAAACAAATTTGAAATGACGTGTAAAAAAAGTGACAAACTAATAATAGATAAAATATAAATATGTTTGTGTGTGCGAAAAATTAAATTATATACCTTGTTTAAAGAAAACACTTTTATCGTGCACTGAGTACAAAAATACCAAGTGCTACTAGTGCTATAGTAATATGCTCGGAGTTATAAATTATATGAGCTCAAGTGGCTTAAGTAACCTTTGACGATTTCCACTATACAGATCCCGGTTCTCTCATCATATCAGCTCGGTGATACCATATTATTGTATTGTTATCTAAGCTACGTATAACTACTAAAATTTAAGATGATACAACTGTAACAAAAGGGTCAGATTCAGTTTCTTATATTTTGTTACTTACGAGTACAAATCGGCCAAATGAAAGCATGTTGCAATATAACCGTGGGCGTGGATAGATATATTTTTCAGCGTCAATTATATTTTATGTTATACTTATAATAATAAAAATAGTTCTTTGGAGTTGGCACGGCCCACACGGTCTATTTTTACGCCCACGACTTAAACTAAAAAAAATATAAAACGCATGTAATGGAATAATTGTGTACAAAAAAAACTAATACATAAATTAATATTTTTGTAATCTAAAAGTTTTGTTCTAAAGTAAAAGTCGGTTTTAAAGGTGAAATTGAATCAAATGATGTGATATGTACATATATAAAATTACAACGTATACTTTATTAAGCCCATGTAATATAATAATATTTGTGTAAGAAAATATTTTTGAGATTAACGCAACTTTTAATTAAATAACTTGCTATCCAGAATTTTGCCCTGCTTTTGAGCTGCGACACAAACCAGGACCTTTATGTATTACAGCGTTTATTATAAAAAATATACCATACAAATAATAATTACGCTTTAATTTGCTTACAAAATATTTATTCAGAATATGAAAGTAATTGTATTTGCTAAAGTATTTCCCGTTGTCTCCGCGCACGAGTGCTTACATATTTGAGCCTCTCATTCCCTAAGAGAATACGGGAGCAGCTGGACGACGTTGCTCACTTAACCTAATTATTAGGCTTAGGTACGTTATTATGGTATATTTTTTATCTAAAAATATTCTGCTAAGGTAAAATATTACGTTTTATAGTTTGTAATATTAATGTAATTTCTATAGGCCGTAGTGGAATAGTGAAATGTAAGCGCGATCCCAGTTTTGGAATTGAATTGCTTTCATTTGCTCTCTCTGATATGTTATATAATCACGGCGTTACATTCCGCCACTCAACATGGAATGTCTTCAAATCGCCTAAAAAGCGGAGAACAAAGTGTCTTGACACTAGATTTTCCGTATGCCTTTCTTTGCGCTACTAGGTTTTCTATGTGATAAAGCGTGAAAATGAAAAAAAAATGTAATAAACGTATATATACTTGGTCAGAAATTGAACACACAATGTGAATTAGCTTTACAAAAGCGTCCAAAAATCTCTTTTGTTTCAATCGGACACAATGTCCGCAGCCCGCTTCCTTTGTTATGACAATATTACTCTCGACTCCGTAATTAAAACGACCAGTTGAATTTAAACTCCTTTTAGTGGTTAAATAAATGAAGTGTAAAATACCTGGTCCTCCTCACCACTCCTTCTCACTCAGTTTACGTAATAATGCAGGCGCATAAGACTGGGAGCGTTTCAGAACATTTCATGATTTTCAATGTGGGCCTATATTGAAAATTAATAGCTGAGCCAATGGAAGATAATGCGCCAATAAAATTATGAATAACGTCATCTCCATTTCCATTGAATGCGAGAGGAACTGTGGGCTCTGTAGGTTTTACATTATAAATGTTATTACAGTATTATTGTAATTTTCGTCCCCTTAACGTTTTTTTGTAATTTTACCTTAAATCTTTCTGCGTTTATATTGGATTCTAAAGCAATTATTTACGTAGGTACTACGTTACGTTACTGTATTAACTAACGTTACATACTTAAACATTTTTTTTTATCTTTATACATTCGTCGTAAATAAATTAGTCACTACTTTCTGAGAACTATGACGTTTAGTCGTGTGTAGCTTTAAATATTATAAATTTAATATATTATTACTCTTACGTTTTAGTTATTATGTACAGTATTATAGTTTAATTTTATTAACTTCAATATAGGCTTGATAGCGGCAGTGACATTAGCTCCATTAATCATTCAGTTCTGATCCTTTTAAGTCGCCTGCAACAATACTTGCATCGCTATCGTTCTTCTTTATTAAACTTACGTTTATATTTGCTTCATTTATTTAGTTTTTTATTCTTTGAGAAGTTTATTATAGTAGTAGCAGAAGTTGTCTTGTTATAATAAAGTTTAGTAGCATCTTTGAATCGTTTCTTTATTTTTTATTATTAACGAATAAAATCTGCATAACTTATGTCAAAGTTAGTATTGTTATTGGAAAATACTTTTTATCATTCTCGTAGACAGTAACTATACAAAAATATATGTAAAGTAGATCCACTTACGAAGAAGTAATAATGTAGGCAGTCTTTCCAGTAAGCTAATATAATATCGTTGTAAAAGTACAGTTTCAATTTTGAAATAATACCTCTTGCAATATTTTATAAGTGAAAAACATTACGCTGTGAGCAATAATCATGAACAATTTTTGTTTTTGTTGTTTACTTTCACGCATGACAACGTTATAATGTTTTTGAATAGAAAAAAGTATGCTTTATTTTATAAAATGTTCCAGAATATACCATTAAATTATTGAATTACGAGAACAGTGCCCTCAGACGAAAAAGAATATTCTATTCTGCGTTTTCTGGCCTAAGTAAAGACATTGCGTGTTAAGTGGCGGAGCTCAACGCTGCACTTTGTCTACCAGTCTAAAAGTAACTATACTGGTGGGGTGGATATTTTGTAACTTTTTTACTAAGCTTACACTAGACTTGTATGTGTTTTAAATTTAATTTGAATTTTAATGATTATATGGCGTGATAATGTTTTTTTTTTTTACAAAAAAAAGTCATTGTTTTTGGTTCTATTATGTTGTTAAATGCCACCAATAACATTTTGAATGAACCGTTTGTGTAAAGTGAGTTAATCAGAAACATGCGGACATAGTCGCTAGTACAATCTAGTAAATGTATGTATATAATTACAATGATAAAGCCGCGCCACGCTTCCAGCTCTGATTGTTAATTTACGTGACAAAAGCTCTGGCAGGTTAGCAGTTTCCTCATCTCTCGGTAATGCTCTATGAGTAAGGTTTAGAGGTTTGACATCTTAATTATTATGCAAGTTAATTTGAATGTTATACTCCATAGTGTTTGTAACAGAAAATGTTCATAGAGATATCTTAGTTGGGTCATTTTGGTCATCAAGCCACGTTTGTAAGTTGTAGGTAGACTGTGTACGCACATCATGTTTTTGTCATAAATGTCACGACCTCAGCCTACTCTGCTATGTATTTACAAGATACAGTGTGAAGCTACATTTTTTTTACTGTATGAAAATGTAGCATACCTCCATCGAAGCTCTTCTATAAGCTGAAAATCTTTACTTAATTTAACAATATATGCAATATAACAATGTTACTTGGCTAGGTATACATAGATTTTAACTATTCATACGTTTTGATATTGTTAGAATATTTGTGAATTATTAGAAGCCGAAGCCGAACCATTGTTTACACTATTGAATTTACAGTTAATATTTGTGAATATGGTATTAATATATGTAATGTAGATAGTAAAATTATAATTAATTTATTGAGTAATTAGTTTTGATAATTTTATTTCCGGTATTTTTACATTTATCGAATTTTTATAATTTGGTACAAGGAGTATCTGATGACCAATAATAATACGTACATGCATTAAACTTAACATGTACGAGTACGTATTATTCTCATTTAATGTTGGTATAACAATATACAGCGTTGAGTTCCACCACTCGACACTCAATGGCTCGAATTTGGGAGGAAAGTGGAAAATAGAGTGTCTAAACGAAAAAATGAAATATTTATTAAAATTTATATTCTCATTTCTGCGCTCTGGTGTGGCAAAGGCAAATCATTGAGTTCCGCCACTCAACACACAATGCCCTTACAATTCAGCGAAAAGTGGGTAACGGAGTGTCTTAACAGGTTCCCTCTGCCTACCCTGCCGTGTGCGGAGTACAGCGTAAAGCTGTATACATAGATAAATTGTATTACACAAAATTACAAATTATTTGAACTAATATAATTTACACATGTTAATCAGAGCACGTCGGCTCCATGTCTGATTCTAATGTCTTAAAGTCAATTTGCGTATTACTGCGAACTTCTTAGTTGTAGATAATTGACTGTATATCATTAATTAAATTTACTAAGAGTGTAACTTCTGTTGGTTTTAAGTATATTATGTGCCTTTTAACAGTAAGCTAATATAAGATTGTAAATATGAAGCAGCTTTATTTACGTTTTTCCCCTTATAGCAGAGTAGACAGGGGAAAGACTCCGCCTTGATCGTTAAGATGAATGCACTGACTTATTAGTAGGATATAGATTTTTAGATTCCTAAGTCTTCATGATTGATGATTTTTTTCTAATTGTTCTTTATTAACAGTATTGCTTGTCTGCTCACAAATGTATAAATTCACATTCAGTGCTCGTTGAATGAACAACGACAATTGACGTTTTACATATAAAATGAAATATATGTCTACCGTAAACCGTTTAAAGATGAAAAACAAACACCGTGAGTTCCAAAAACGTCGTTGGACGTTTGTTTTGGCTGACACACGTGTTAGTGAGAGTATCTTGTTTTAGTATTCTATTTTAAAGTGAAAAAAGTTGCAAGTTGTTAAAAGATATCTATAGAAAAGGTGTTTGGTTGTAGTGAGTGTTTGTGTTGTTTTGTATTTAGATTAGTCGTAGTATAAGGTAGGTTAGTTTATGTAAATTTAATATGGATCCTGATCGCCCACCTGATCCCCCTGATCCGGGCGGTGATATACAGACAGCTTCCAGAAAAAGGCAAGGTGGAGAGGCATCTCCAGATAATGAAACTTTTATTAAAAAAACAATCTTTGACCCTTCAACTGCTACACCCTCTATCCAAAACCTTTATGTACACCCTTCACTATCTGATGTCCCAAAAACATATATTGATTCCGACAAAGGCCCTTTCTTAGTGTATGTGTCGAGAGAAATCCCTGATCCTGCAGCTGGAACTTCAATTAGAGCAATTAAATTTGGTCAGTTTCTTCACAAAAATAAGATAACTGATATTACCAAGGATGGAATTAAAAATGTTGGGCGTAACAAAATTAGCATCCAATTCTCAAATGCTACTGCAGCGAATTCTTTTCTATTAAACCCTATTCTTAGTCTATGTAAGTATGTGGCAATTATCCCAACTTTCAACATTTCAAGAATGGGTATTGTAAGAGAGGTTCCAGTTGACTTCTCTTTAGATGAGCTAGTTGAATCTCTAGAATTTCCCGCTGGATGTGGTCAGGTTTTGAAAGCGAGACGTTTGAATAGAAAGTGTGTTAGTGAGGGTGTGACTACATGGGTTCCGACTCAGTCGGTTGTAGTCACATTCCGTGGACAAGTGCTGCCAGAAAGGGTCTATTCCTATCATTCCTCCCTTCCCGTTGAACCCTATAAATTTCCTACCATCCAGTGCTTAAATTGCTGCCGATTTGGACATATAAAATTACAATGTAGATCTCAGCCTAGGTGTTACAGGTGTGGCAAGTCTCACTGTGGTGATTCTTGTGACATACTTAAAGAAAATTCTAAGTGCTTATTTTGTGATAGCAAGCATTTTGCCACTGACAAGGATTGTCCTGAGTTTGCAAGACAACAATCCATCAAAATTACGATGTCGCAGGAATGTATTTCTTATATGGAGGCATCCTCTCGTTTTCCTCCTGTCCAACGATCCTATTCCGATATTGCAAAAGCAGTATTTTTCCCTCCTATTCACTCATACTCCCAATCACAAAAAGTCTCAGCCCCAGTCACTCCTTACAAATCATACCGCAAGACTGTTTTCCAAGCTCCTCGTCCCCGCGCTCCTCTAGCAAAGGGATATGACAGACAGGCTCACCAATCCATAACTGAAAATTGTCCTTCATCTCTTCCTAATGGCTGTGCCTTGAATGAAAGTATTAATCAAGGTGTTGGCAGTTCAACAGAGTCTAGTAAGGATCTGTTGATTGCTTTAACTAAAACACTTATAAGCATAATCTCAACAGCCAATGAGCTTCCTATACCGTCCAACGTTGCCTTAAATTTACTCAATATCCTTAATACACTCAACAATGGCTCCACTGACCATTTTGCAATGGAATAGTAAAAGTATTCGTGCTAAAAAGCATGAATTACTTCATATTATTTCACTGCATAAACCTGCCATTATTGCCCTCTCAGAAACATGGTTGGTCCCTGGTTCCCGGTTCAGGGTGCCGGGGTTCTCCTGTTTAAGGGAGGACAGAAATGATGGGTATGGAGGTAGTGCAATCCTTATCCAGCACTCCTCACCCTACTCCCTTATTCCTCTCCCCCCTCATAGTCAACAGATTAATGCTGTTGCTGTGAGGGCTTCCAATATCTCCTTTCTATCAGTTTATATTCCACATCCTTCTTCCTCTCTTTTCCTTGAGCTTAAGTCTGTCATCTCTTCGCTTCCTAGCCCTGTGCTTGTCCTGGGAGATTTTAACACTCATCACACTTTGTGGGGGTGTTATTACTGTGATGGATTTTCTCCTTCGTTGGTAGACATGATTGATGATGTATCTCTATGCATTCTCAATGATGGCTCACCGACTCGTAGGGTTTATCCAAACCAGAATCCAAGGACAGCTGTTGACCTTTCCCTATCGTCTCCTTCTCTTGCTTCCCAGCTATCATGGTCTGTTCTTCCTTCCACCCATGGTAGTGACCACTTCCCTATTTTACTTTCTTTGTATAATAGACTTCCTTCTGCTCCCATTCCTAATACTCCACCTAAATATAATCTTAAAAAAGCTAACTGGATTGAGTATGCTAACTCTGTGGATTGCATGCTTGACAATCTTCCTGAGTCTGGTAATTTTGAGAATATCATTCTTTGCTATGATCGGTTTGTCTCTGCCATTTTATCTGCAGCTGACTCTCATATCCCTAAAAAACACTCCATTCAGAATTGGATGCATTTCAATCCCTGGTGGGATCAGGAATGCTCTGATTCTGTCAATCGGCGAACATCTGCCGAGGAGTCATACACAGCCTGTATGACTATGGAGAATTACACTGAGTATACACGCAATGACGCGAAGTTTCGAAGAATGGTTGGGAAAAAGAAAAAACTTGGATGGGTTAATTTTTGTGAATCCCTTGATCCACGTTCCCCTCCTTCCCTTGTATGGACAAATGTTAAGAGATTTCGCCGTTCTCTTAACAATGCTCCTAGTCTTAATTCCAACAATCCCTCTTTATGGCTTAATAATTTTGCAAACAAACTGGCACCTCCTTTTGTTCCATCCCATGATTTATTTATATCCCCTCTGATTGAAACTTTGGACGACATGGATGCTTGTTTTTCATTCGAAGAACTCAATAACGTCTTAACGGATTTAAGAGACACTAGCCCAGGCGAGGATTGTGTCTCTTACTCTTTTATTGCTAGACTAAATGAGAAGTCTAAGCTACATTTTTTAAATTTGATTAACAACATCTTTCAATCAGGTATCATTCCGGAATCCTGGAAATCCCAAATTGTTATTCCCATCCTAAAACCTGGAAAATGTCCCTCTGACCCTAATTCATACAGACCCATTGCCCTAGCATCTGCTTTATCAAAAATTATGGAACGGCTTTTAAAAAATCGTTTGGAGTGGACAGTGGAAAGCAGAAATATCTTAGCACCCTCTCAATTTGGCTTCAGAAAGGGGTTAAGTACTACAGATAGTCTCAGTGTTTTTACTACAGACATTCGACGAGCATATGCCAAAGGAGAGTATTTGGTTGGTGTTTTTCTAGATGTTGCGTCTGCATATGACAATGTTCTTCTTCCGGTACTCAGGCAAAAATTGCATCAGCTGAGTATTCCGCCGAGGATGACTCATTTCATATGTAATCTGCTGACTGGTAGATCAATATCTGTAAAGCATCCACTTCTTACTATACCTCCCAGACTTGTCTGGCAAGGTTTGCCTCAAGGTTCAGCTCTCAGTCCTCTGCTGTATAATGTATACACTCATGACCTTGAATTGTCTGTCAATAGTTTTTGTAACATTCTCCAGTATGCTGATGACATCGTCCTTTACTACAGCTCAAAATCTGTGGAGGATATAACTTATCGTTTAAATACTGCTTTGCACTATCTAAACCAGTGGCTCTCCAATCATGGCTTGGCACTATCAGTAGCAAAGTGCCGGGCGGTAGTGTTTACCAAAAAGAGAGTAACTCCTGATTTCCAAATAGTTTGCGGTAATAGTACTATTCAATTAGCAGAAAATGTTAAATTCTTAGGCATGGTTCTTGATAAAAGACTGAACGGAATTGCCCATGCCGAACATATCAGTAAAAAATGTGAAAGCGGCATCAATGCTTTGAGAGCGGTGTCTGGTGTGTGGTGGGGTGCACACCCATATACTCTTAAACTACTGTACAATGCCATAATCCGTAGTCACATTGACTATGGATTATTTGTTTTAGACCCCTTTAACAAAGTTGCTACTGAGAAACTCAATAAAATTCAATACAAATGCCTAAGAATTATTATAGGTGCAATGAAGTCTTCCCCCACCAACGCACTGCAGGTGGAATGTGTAGATCCGCCTTTTCCTATCCGTCGACAATTCCTATCTGATCGGTTTGTTGGTAAAATGTTACAGCTTTCTTCCCATCCCCTATGGCCTAAGCTATCTGATTTAGCGGACCTCATCCCTCGAGGCAGGCCTCTCCCTTACTTGCTCAATAGTTTCCTTAAATTTACCTCTCTTCCTCATCCCTTGTCATCTTTTCCATCTAATCCTTTATTCCGCACGCCTTATAAGGCCCTAGTACACCATCCTACTGTCATCACTAATCTTGGCCTAACCAAGGGAGCTGTTGACACCAACACTAAATTTCAAGCCATAGTAAATGAAAATTTTTCAAACCATATCCTCATCTTTACAGATGCATCAAAGCTTTCTAAGGAAAGCTGTGTTGGTGCAGCATGCTGGATACCAAAATTCAAAATTATATTACAATTTAAATGTCCTCCCGAATCATCTGTGTTTACTGGAGAGGCTGTTGCTTTGTTAGAAGCAATCCGGTTCACATTCTCCCACAACTTCAAACAGACTGTCATACTTACAGACTCATTAAGTTGCATATTGGCTATCAAGAGAAATCCATTTCATAGTAAATTAAGGTCTTCAATTATTTTAAGGATTCGTGAAGAACTGTACTCATGTTATCTAAAGGGCTTGGATGTTACTTTGGCATGGATTCCAGGGCATTCTGGAATCAGTGGGAATGAATCTGCAGACTCTTGCGCAAAATTGGCCATCCAGTGTGGTAATTTAGATAACTTTTTTATTTCGGCCCAGGATTTGTTGTCTCTTGCATTAACTCACTTGGATGTGTCCTGGTCTGAATTCTATGAATTAACAAAAACTCAGAAAGGTAAGTATTATGCTACTATCCAACCCAATATCCCAAGGCGACCATGGTTTTTTTCTCAAAAATTTGCTGAACGGAGGATTATATCAACTATTTGTCGTTTGCGCCTTGGGCATGCATGTACACCTGTTCACCTAGCTAAGATCAGGGTCAGGGACCACTCACTGTGTGAGTGTGGCCTGGACGAAGGTTCCCCTTCCCATATCCTTTTCACATGTCCAAAGTTAATTCGTCCCTTGTATGATGTCCTTCCTCATATAGTTCCCCGTCCCCTTAATGTTCAGTGTCTGTTAATGTTTGTATATACTCCTTTGTGTAAATTCTTATGTAAATATATTAGATCTAATAATATTATAGTATAAGCTAACAATTTTGTAAAATATAATCTATTACTAACCCTTTATTATGTATATATTGTGTATAATTTTTGTTTATCTTATAGGTGAAGGCAGTATCTTAGCTGGATCTCTTTTTAACGTGCATCTACTATTGCGTAATATTGTCTCTTTACCGTACACTCTCCTTTGTGTGTTTTCCATTCAACGTGACATTGGCGAAGTGATTAGTGCTGAACTGGCACGCTCGGATCGCCATAATTAAAGAACAACAACAACAACAAACACCGTGACGCCATCGTCACCGATTCCATGACGGACTGACTATCGTATGGAGCTCGTAATGAGATGTCACTTCCACTCGTACAAAAATTGGCACTCGATTGAACATTATATTTAAAGAAGTGTTCAATGCATTGATTCATTTAATTAAATATATGTATGTACAAATATAATAATTTTGCCCCTCATGTATACCAAGTAAAATTCGAAATTTATCATATTTTTGATTTGCACAATAAAATGTTTTGATAAAATAATCACGGCGTTGCTATACCACGGCACTCATGTCATACAGACTGGTTAACATTAGTGTCAATTCGAGCGGGGATTTTATAAAATTGCACGGCCCACACACTGTAAATCAATTTGTTAGGCTCCGGGGCCCAAATTTGATTCTTGCCCCGGGACGTATCCTCTTACGGAAATATCATAAGCACGCGTCGCTGAACCGGCGCGGCGCGACGACGACAATCCAATCAAACTTGGTGAGATATTTTTCCAAAAATTTGCTCTTTCCGCCGAAGTGTGCGATATAAGGTTATTTAGGTTAAATGGGTGAGCGAGCTGTGATACGTTCTTAAACTTATAAAAGTTTGATTTTATAGCTTTTTGATTGATTTATTTAGTTATGAATATGTTGATTTTTTATGTGTCATAAAGTGAAATATATTCGCCTTGGATTTTACAAGTGTCGCAACTACAACACGAGTATTTCAGAGTGAGTAGATAATTTCCCACGTCGTCCTGAGTCCTGATTTCCGTAGCTGCGTTAAACTAAATATGTGTTCCAAGCGCCCAGTTTACTTAGGATAGGACTGGCAAATGAAGGCAAAGTCCGCCAGAACAAAAACAATGATTCGATTAACATGAGAAACGAGTACGGCCAGATGATAAACATGCTTGGATTAAACTAACTTTTAATAATTATCTCAATACCTGGCTTTTGTTTTTGTAAATTAATTAGGTACTTTATGAGAATATTACGTTGTCAGAAAAGTATTTAACTTTAATTTTATATCCAATTATTACTTTTTAGGGAAAAAACTATACCCTTATAGGATCACTTTGCTGACCATCTGATTGTCTGTCAAATTTATCATTGTCATTTATCTCGAGAACAATCTCGCGTGGAGGTATCAAGCCAAATTTTTCATCAAATCTTCAGGTCTGCGGTCCTTTGGAGCAGAGAAAAAAACAAGGTACTAACAAATTCGTAATCCATACCTTTACGATATATTTCGTAGACCTATAATTATAAAATTTAGCTAAAAATTAGAAACGTACCTATAATCGTAGGTTGTTAAATGCATACAAAACGAGTGCATACGCCCGTTAGTTAAAGTTTATCAACTTTTATAATTTTTACTTTTCCTTGACCTACATTCCTGAAATTGGTGAGGAACCCTTGGTGGACGAGTTTGACTCGAACTTGACAGGTTATTTTAGGGGTTCATCACAATTTTCGCAGAATTAACACAGAATCATATATGATTCTGTGTTAATTATATAATATAGCCGTATATTGTAATATAGCCACTTTTCATGGCGTTAATAACTAATCAATTGTATATTAAAGATAGATATCTGAATCGAGAAGAGATTGCCTTCTAATAACACTGTAATTATCCCATTCAATACCCACACAACGATCGCTATTTGCTCTTCAGTTTTCCCTGTAGATTTATCATATTAAGTAGTGATCGCGTCTGAATTATTATTAACTATTCCCTGTGTTTGCCCGTGTAACGCATAATAATCTTTGTGTTGAGCCTATTTATTTTTTTTACTATTTTATAATAGATTGTGTTTTTTTTTGTAATTCTCGCAAAAACACTAAAAATCGGTTGAATATAAATATTTATTAAAGTTAAGCTCACTAAATAATATTTTTTATTTTTTTAAATACAAATACTTTTCTTAGCTTAATATAAACTAGTGAAACAATTTATCACAGTAGAAATGTTAGTTTTTCCACACTTATCTAGTAAATCTTATTGCTTGAACAATTTACGATAGAACTGCTCCCGAACTGCTTAAAGGATAATTCTTGGAAGTACGTGAGTGAAAATTCGCAAGTACGTCGGCCGGGTCGCCGGCTGCTCCTCAACATTGTTCGTTGAGTTATTTCATGTCATAAACTTGTACGTTACCTTGATGTATTGAGATTGGATGTTTAGCTTTAATATAGCTAAAGTATCGTTTATTTTGGCCATAACATTAATTTTCCATTGGCATTATATTGTTTTACTCAATAACTAAATCTATATAGGTATATATTATGGTTATTGTTATAGGTGTACTGCTGCGAATACGGCATCTCGGCATGTAGTTTCATTCCGGAGTGTAGGGGAACTAATAGAAGATTTCTCTAAATTCCTACAGGAATGAAAAATAATGGATTTTACTTATAACAGTTTAGGCAAACGAAGTTGCGTGCGACCATTAGTAAGTAGTACGTACAGATATAAAACATAAGGGACGAAGTTGTTACATCATGTAACAGGTACAAAAGTAGTTACGGTCTTTGTTTTCTACAATAAGGAAAGTTTTTATAATCTACAATAAATTATAGCGTTCTATTTGTTCTTCAAATACTGTATAACTTTATGTATGAATAGGTAAGTTCTGTAACTTTAAGAAAATAATAAAAATACTTGATACCATATGCGGTTATGGTGATTAGATAATATAGTCATGACGGTATTAGGACAATTTATAAAATAAAAAATTTCTGGAGTGGCAATCGAACCTATAACCATGTAGATACGAATAGCCAGGTAAGTAGAAATAGTGATATAATATTTATTTTTTATATATCGGTATCTTAATTCGCAAACCAGCTAACTCTATTTGCTTGAATTTTACAAGAGTCGAGAACGTTATGTAATTTTTTTTTCAGATTACTTTTTAGAAAAAACGGATGGTTGTCCTTAATACACAGCTAAATATATTATTTACTAACGTAATTTTACATCTATCTAGCAAGTGGTCTGTGAAGAATAACACAACATTTTCGACGTCGCGTCGTTTTGAAGTTCACGCAAATGGAGTTAGCTGGTTTACAAATTAAGGTAGCGATATATAATATTGTTGCGTTTCCCAGGATGTAGTTTATTAACTATGCCGCACGTGAAGCCCCTCATATTATTCAATATTAGACGATCATATATTAAAACGTTCGCACGAAGTTACAGCGCATAGTTCGAAGACTGATAAATTTTCAATAGTAAATGTTATATTATTAGGATTAAGCTTTTCAAAGTAAATAAGGATTAATTTATGTAATACTCGTGTAGTCGAAATATTATGAGAGATACTTGGATAGAATTTTCTGCTTGCTTTTCCCACTTTCCACTCGTTCAAAGATCTTTGTCTTAAAATTTAAAAGCCTTTTTAGGCTATAATGGGTATTTTTTCCAAGTAGGTACTTTTGTCATTACCCGCCATTAAATAAAGACAGTCCGAAACATATATAAGAATAATAAACTTGATTAAAAAACATGTAACTCTATAACGTTAAATGTCAATATTGTTACATTGATAACAACGTTTTATTAATCTTCCTGTTATGGCAGCCATCCTTAGCGAGCCCTTTATTACTTTCCAAGACGAGCAATAATAAATTAATATGAGACCTATACATTGTATCTTACGTCCGGGGCTCCGAAGCGTTCGACGATATATATCTAATGCTCCAAAGGTACAATTTCCTAGCGTATTATCGGTGTAAGCCTCTTGAATCATTCCGTTATCGTACCGGGCCAGTCCGTTTGAAGCGGTGGATATGGGTACTGGATCGTGAAATCACCTGCGGCCTGTTGTGATTATAATTTGACAATGATGATTAGTTTCTAGACATCTAATATTGTTTTGTTATACCTGTTGATAACCGTTGCTGAGGTAAATAGCGGGTTTAATCAATGAGGTAAGTTTGGTAAGTGAGTAGTAGTTAAATGTTTCAAACGTATATCTACACCTTATTTTCATATCTGTTAAGAATGCCAGAGTAATTTGTGAGTTAAAAGATTTCATCAGTTAAAAAACACGATTATTTCTTAAAAATTATGTATAACTTTTTTTGTTAAAATATTTTAAAAGATAAGAAAAGATACATTAGAAATAAGAATTAAGCATAAGTATATTGGTGTACATATGTTTATATATTTTATATTTTGTTAGTTACGACGTCGAGTTCTTCGGCTAAACATGGTAAATCAATTTGAAAGAGGAAAAATATGATTTACTGTATGACCTCTCCCGATTTTCTCTATATTCTTTTTAAATACGGAATATTTTATGACTAAACAAATAATAAATCCGAAAAACAACTAAGAAAGACCAAAAATATGTAGAGCGTAAACTACAAAAATAGTATAAATAAAAATTATAAGCCAGACTATTAAATATATAATAACTAGTCAGGTACATTTACATTGTAACTGCACAAATGTTTACCGAAACCTAGCTGCTATCAATTTACCAGCTAAAAGGGCACATCGCCGGAGATAGGGGCAGTGAATTATTAAGAATTAGATTAGCCGACAGCGCGCCGCCGCGTCGTCGATCCCGCGCAAAGGATTCTCACAAATTACTAAATCAATCAAATTTTAAATGGATTGCTTCTTTTTACTGAACTGGATTTGTTCGTAGTATCGGTGCTAAGTTTTATATACCCTTTTTTTACTTGAAACCCAAATGAAGATACTTTTAATCAAGTACTCGTAGTTATACCTTTTATTTAACCATACTTGAAAATCAATTGTAATTTGAAAATGATGATCATTTTCTTAGATCATCCACTTAGAATCCGCCATTCAACATGCCTTGTCTCGAAAATTGGGCTGAAAGTGTGGAACGAAGTGTTTTAACACTAGATTCCCTCTGTTCTCCCTCTTCCCGCCCACGCCCACTCAAGTCTCCACAGCCTCATTTAACCTGTTTTTATATGCACAATTTCGCCGTATCAGATAAATAGTACTACAGTACCTACTAGTCTTTTAAGAATATATTTTATAATAGAAAAAAGAATCATAAAATATGAAAATGACATTAGAGCTTATTATGTTACATGAAAGTTGTATAAAATACATTCATTACAATTTCCTTTGTGTCACTGCAGTTTTATGTAATGTGAAATGATTTAATCTTATATCCTTTATATGTATTGCTTAGAAGGAATTACGAATTTATTAATGTTAGGTTATAAGAAGGATGAGAAAGATTTACTTTTGGTTTGGGCAATAATTATATACATAGTCTATTAGAGTAAATCTGTAAGCCAAACGCTTTATAAATTCAAAAGTAATTAAATTGAAGTCAATTATATCTCAGTTCTATATTTAACTTTATATAATATATCTATCTCAATATCACTTCTGTATACTGTCAAATCAAAAAGAGCACGGATCTGATCAAATAAGATTGCTCAGTGAGGTGTGAGAGTTACATCGCGCCTACCTTCTTGTGTCGTCGGCGTCGTACGTGCCAGTTGCTTTGACAGGCGACTGCGTCCTGAGACCTGCTACGCTTGAACGAATGCTCATACAGCAAAGTTATGATGGGAAGTAGAAACTTTATATTTTCATCTATAATAATATTTGTATTCTTTTAAAAGGAATTAATTGTGCAGTGTGTAAGTGTAAGTCGTAGTTCATATGTGCATGTCTGACTCAGTGTCGTGGAATGCTATTTGAGAATAATATAACGTTTGTTATTTAATATCAAAAATTTTATTTAATGTCTATAAAGTAACATCTATCAATCTCATGTTTATAGTTTAATCATGCTCATTTATTTTTTTATGTAAAATTTATTACTTAAAAGACAAGGCCAATTACAAAGTTAATGAAATGAAAAAAATATTGTAAAGTATGTTTAAATGTAAATTTTACTTTAATTATTTAGAATTATTTTTGCACGTTATTTTAATAAAACACATTTTTAATTAACATCCCAAACAAAAGATTACATTTACAATCAACTGATTAAAGTACAATGCTCTAAAAACCAATGCGGAATCCGTCCATTTTAATAAACTATCATACGATTGTTCGCAAAAGCTCAGATGATAGCGGCGTGGTACTTTAAGTATCAAGATAACCCGGAACGGGGTTAAAGTCGTGATTAACGGGCAGCCAGCTAGGTGGCGTGGAGCTGGTACGGCCGGCGCCGCGTACCTCATTTGTCACTCTGCGGCCTCAAACCCTGACGCCCGATATAAATCATCCCCCGACACTATTTATGAAGATAACTCGCATTTTCCCTCAGGACGCTCATTTCCAAGACGAACGGTGGATGATTCTCCTTTATTTTTTATCGTACGCCGCACTCTAATTCAGAGAAGCGATATTACGTGAAGGATATCGCGCTGGTTATAATGAAATCCCGCTTCGGCAACGTCGGCCTGTAATATTTGATTCAGCAACTATTAGATAAGAGCCAGAGACAAATTTGTTCCGCTAAATCATTGCTCTATGAGACGTACAGAATGAAAGCCGGTGAAGCGAGTTTTCAGACTTGCTCGCTTATTTCGAATTAATGTTAGATTATAAGATTTTGATTGGACGTCGTTTAACAAAGTATCGGTTACATGAAAACAGTTATTTGCTAATAATGAATTAGAGGGTTGTGCAGGACGGCGAAAATTGTAATTGTAGTTTTATTTTGGTAATATTTAACAATTAAGTAAAGCCGTTTACTAAACCACAAGTTAAAGAAATACAGGTTAGGTACAATGTTTTCTGTTGTCTTATTTGGAGAAAATTGATTGGTTGTTTTCTGATTTGACTATGAAAACAAATTGTTCATGATTAAATGTATAAATTATGTAGTCAATCTGTTGGTAAATGCAACATAATAAAAGAATTAAAGGTGGTAAGCGGTCGAAGTCTCTTTAAAGCGAAATATAAACCTACCGTTTACTTGACTTTTTAATAGTTAGGACGGCATTCTGTGTATGTTAATACTTTACAAATTCTTATATAAAAGTCCAATATGAGAAAAAAACAGGTAAAGGTTACAAAACGCATATTAATTGATTATTGTTTACATAAACAGAAACTTGAATATCAGAATGTTATCACTCCAAGCTACATCAATGAAGCGACTTATGCTACATATAATTTCTCCGTAGACGTTAGAACCACAACGTTCTCGATAAAATGGCCATTTTTACAACCCGTTCATGGCTCATAACGTCCGCCACTCTTTATTTAATGTCCCTCCCATCCACGGATTTACGGGCTTAAGCAGTTTCATTGTGATTTCGGTTTTATTCCACAGTTTATTCTCTCTGCAAATTGACGTTGTTTGATTGCTTCCGAAGGTATTTATTTTGTTTTTGTATTAGAACGTTATTTCGTAATTTTTGTTGGTTTTACGTGTGTTTGTATGAGGAAAAAGGTTGAAATGAACTAAATTAAGAGAAAATTTAAATAGATTATTTTTTATCTAAATGTATGTATATATTGACGTAATATAGGTGTTTTTATATTTTGTTATCGTTTTCCGTTTCTAGAGATCTCAAAGTTACTTTTTTTTCAATATTTTGTTATCGTGATTATTCAAGCTTGTTTTAACTAACGATGCCGATGTCATTGAAAAATATTCTAAGCCCATTTATTCTATCTAAGCTTACATAAACTTATTATTATTCAAACTTGAATTTAGTTTCTCATCGCATTTAGTAACTTGGAAGAAGATAGAATTTTAGACATTGAATAAGGATCAGACTAATTTATCGTTTTGATACCTAATATAATTCAAAGTAACGTTATTACTATTGTTCGTTCGTTTTGAAAGTTATTCTGATAATATTAGAAATGAAATTGGTGTCAGATAATATTTAAAATTACCTAATAACTTATTGAAATTATCTTAACATTTTTGATATTTGCGATTAGTACCCATTTTAAATAAAAAAATGTAACCAGATTAATCGCGTATATTTATTATTATACATTTCGAAACTTGTGCTGATCACTTACCACAAGATGACCCGTGCGCTTGATCGCCTTTGAGCTAAGTCCGATTCGAGTCATCTCCTCGAAGTCCTCTATGTCATTACCGGGGCACAAGCGAACCTATAGCAATGCGATATGCTGAAGTAAGGCAGTTTTCTAAAAGTTCAAAAAATTATAGTCATATTGTTATCCCTTTCCGTATATAGGGGAACTATTGGACAATAAAATTGACCACGGTTTCATTATTAGCTAACTTAAGGTCTTTCAGTACGCTAAAATGCATTAGAAATAATACATATAGTTAGTTATAAGGAATACAGAATTGAGATAACTATTATTGTAAAATTTGTTTAATAATACGTTTTTTTACATATAAATAAATTTATTATACAATATAAATAAATTATTATAATAAATCATTATAATGTCTAAAACTGTATCAAACACGTTAATCTCACATCTTTCATGTCACACGGCACTACATTCCTTTGTCCCGTAATGGAAAATTTTAGACGTTGGTTTCACTTTACTGTCATGTCGCATATTATTAATAAACTTGCCTCTAATACACCTCAGAGTAATATTCTGCCTCAACATAGCTTTTATAATATTTTAGATTAATATCATTTGTGAAAATAAAAAGAGTATTGATTGTTTTTTGTACCCACTGACACAAACAAGGAAAGCAGTTAAGATAATAATTAGTAGAAATTGTAATTTATATTAAACTTAAAATAATATAATAATGGTCAATATTTTACGAGATCCATTCTTTTCGCGAAATTATATTACCATTTTTCTTACACTTTATATTTAAGCTGTCTCCTTTAAAACAAAATGAATTATTCAAAACTCCCTTTATTTCAGATTGTTGAGTATAATAAAATTGTCCGAAAATATTAATGTAACTGTGGAAAAGGACGCTTCGATAAGACCAGAGGCGTAATTCCCTGAGAAACAATAAGTCTTTGCAACTTGGTCGTAACAGACTGAACAGTGAACAAGCAAAGTTCGATACGTGCTAAACGAACACTACACGAGCAGGAAATGGAGGGATGAGAGCTTCCCTTTAATGATAATAATCTTGAAAGTTTTTTAATTACGCCAACGCGTGTATGAATTATGTAGGTTGTATTTTGTTATAGTCAATAGTTAGGCTTCAGTGTTAGTAGCCATTTGTAGTATAGATAAGGAAAGGTTGCTATGATTGGATTACATAAATTGGAGGTGTAAACTGCTGGTTTTTTAATCCTTTCTTCATGAGTAGTTTTGGCGATATAATGATAAGTTTGTAATAGGTTTTCTTCATGATATAATATATTTTTTCGATTTAAACTGTAAGTTCTCTCTCTTTTTTTCCCTACAGGTTTTCAATAAGCGGTGAATTTCATACAAAATGGGTTTAAAACGTAACATAAACGCTCGTATATTCTGATTGCGTTAATTTAGATTTTTTTTTGTATTTTTGAGGTAAGGAACCCTTAAAAATTATGTTATGTATGATCACTAACAATAACATCACTTATTATAGAACGTGTGCTAACCAACTAAATCATTACACGTTAATTTTATTTAATAGAGTGTGTGTTCTGATGCAACGAATGACGAACGTGATTCCTTATTAATATTAAGTACTTAGAATTAATTAATAATTAATATTAAGCAGTCCAATATACCTATCTAATAGGTTTGCATATTATTAATACTTTACTATATGTATTTATATGCGGTGACACTTGAGTAACCGGATCTCGTTGTTAAAGGGGATCATCGTGGCGTAAACAAGATACTGTAAAAGGGTTGAGTGTACTATGAAACTGTATCCGTGATCTGAAGAAGGTAATTTATATACTTTCTGTATCGATAGCTTCTCAAATATAACTATTTAGGAAAGCAAGTATAACTACAATTTACTGATAGGTAATAATGGCTTTCATTGGTATAGTTATATTGTAAATGTTTTTAATATCTACAATTTATTTGCTGTTTTCTAAATAACTGTACCTATTCAATCTTATAACTGAAATATTTTCTATTTTTTCTATTTGCCTAAAAGGACAATTTATTAGGAATTGTTATGTCGATAGGTTTAACTCTTGAGTTAAGGATGCGAAAGATGTTTTAACGAAACTATTAAATTTTATTATTACTGTTTTTTCTTTATATTTAAAATAAGGTTTAATTGTTATAGTCATACTGATGTTATGTTTTAGTTAAAAATGTTTTAGTCTCACATACATTCATACATTAGTAAAACCACACGCGGTGTTAGTGATCAACAGCGTCTTCAGACGGAAGCTCTCCAGCGTCTCCGCGACTTGAGCAAACACGCTGAGAGTGCCTCTCCTGGTACTAGCGGCAAACATCATTACCTCCCTTGCATGCTATAGTATGCTGGGCTTTGGGAAGCTTTTTACGTTTAGTTATAGGGGTGTTTTAATGTTACTTGGTTTCATATTTTAATTTAGTCATAGGCATATGCAACTGAAACAAAATATAATTATGGAAAATAATAATAGCGATTATTTTATTATTATATATATTGTTAACTACTAAAAATGCCTAGAAATTTATTGAAGAGGGTCTGAAAGTAAATAATATGGATGTTCGATCACTACAATGTAAAAAAAATATAATATATAATTTGCTTAATGGTACAGTGGTTTTTCGTTTTGATAATAATCAATTCTAAGAATAACTTTAAAAATACATTATTTTATTAATAAATGCTTTTATAAAATATATCAAAACATATAGATCTAATTCGTTAAAAGCGTTAGTCAGTTCGAAAATTTTAACTCAATCATGTCGTTAGCAATTGTATTTTACTTAAAATAAAAACAATATTTTACAGTGTTTTTGAAATGTTTGTTCTTTCGGTGAAAGCTTTATAATGTGGGAGCTTTGTGCAATGCTTTGGAATTTAATATATGAAATGTAATCCGCTTTAGTACTTAATATGTAATGTTATCATCGCAATATATTTGTTGTATAATGTATGAGCAGAGGGATAAAAGTTAATTTTCAATTACAAAATACATATCACAGGTTCAAATTTGCTATGTAAGCTAAATATTTTATTTTGTTCTATCATAAGTATAGTGTAATTTACTTTCTTAGTGCATTAGGCACATCCCAATGGATTATATTAGTTATAACATTTCATTATTTCATTTAAGTGAGTTGTAATACTTATGGGAAATAAATAATCTTTATTTTATTGTGCCCACACGCTTGTTCACCTACGCCATGATGGCCTCAATATCTAAATAAGTAAGAAAAATATATGGTATGTACAGGTATGACTAGGTCCCAGTTTTGATCGATATTTGACCCGTAATGCCCTCGTCGCAAACAAACACGATAAGTGCTTCGCTCACATTCGAGACAACCACTTACGTGATATACTGAAAAGAATACGGATTACGCGAAGTTTAACAATCGTCTGTTTGTTTAGTTGTATTTTAAATAGCTTTTTTATTGCAAATACTTTGATTTTTACATCAAGGTAGGAAAATCAGAGAAGAGGTCCTGTTGTTGTTTTTCTTTATTTATGGCGTCCCGAGCGTAAGAGAAGAGGTCCTGTTATGTTTTTTTATTCTGTGTAAAGTAGAGCTTATGTTGTTAGATGTTATCGGATGTGAAGATTTGCCTATGTGTTTTTGACGTGAATTCCAAGAAAACGTTATTATAAATTATAATTTAAATATTAAATTTGACTTTGCGTTGGTAGTGACATATTTTAATTTTTCACGTCATATTAAGTCTTTGACAAGTGAGTGACGTATTCTTTTTCCCCTCTCTAGAGTTAACTTATTTTATAATCCTATTGGTATAGTTATGTACATTGTTCGTTAGAAAGAAATTAAAATAAATATAAAGTGTAACATGCGCGTACAATATTATTGTTTAATATTTACTCAAAATTTATGTTAAGAGAGCGAAGAGAACTAATGTATTAAATTGTGTATTATACCTGTGTTGGTTTTTTGGGTGTAGTTCTTTTTTTATGTTATACTAGCGGACGCGCGCAGCTTCGCTTACGTATTTAGGGATGAATTCTAAAAAACCACGAAACATCATTATAAAAATCGGTGGCAATTTAAAGATTTTTCCATACAAACTTTCAACCCTCTTTTTTGCACCCTTAGGGGGTGAATTCTAGAAAACGATGAAATACGTGTTCAATTAAATACTTTTAAAAATATTAATTTCAAATTTTATAAACATCGGTGCCGATTTAATTTTTTTTCCATACAAACTTTCAACCCCTATCTCACCCCTTTAGGGTTAAAATTTTTCAAAATCCCTTCTTAGTGGATGTCCAGATTACAAAAGAAAACATCTGTCCAAATTCCACGTTTCTACCATTAGCGGTTACGGCTGTGCGTGCGTCTTACCTCAGTCAGTGAGGACAAGTCCTTTTATATATATAGATTATGATTAGGTACTTATGATAAATATACACCTAGTTGTTTTCTTGCCTTGGTTGGGATTAGATATGAAACGAAGTGGTTAAGTTTTAAGCTTTGTTCTTTATATTTTATTTACAAAATGCCCAGCAATTGTCTGTCGTCATATAAAATAGACCTATAGTATAAAGTAAGTATACTAAATCAAACATATTTACATGAAAAAAACAATTGTCAATTTTCCTCCGACTTCATCATCTTCAACGTTAAACTTAAATATATAAATAGGTACATCTTATACGTATAATATTGACGTTTTAAAGTAATATTTATACATCATATAAATATTACTATAAAACGTCAATATTACTGAATTTTATTACTGAATTGAAACTAGCGACCGTTGTAAAAAGAACACAACAGCACGATTACTGTTTCACATTATTATCACAGGAATGCCAAAAAAAACCCGGAAGTGCCCACTTTTCCCATTTCCGCCAAAAAATATTCGTTAGAAGCGTACGACGTATGTATGTAACGTCGAAAACCTTTCAATCATCTGTCACATGTCATATATTATTCCGGGAACACGGCGGCCTCGGGAGGTTATTATTCCTCTATAGAAAGAAAGATTTGTCGATACAGTGAATGTCACATGAATAAAACGTACGTGTCGCCGTCGCTACTAAATAGATTTGCGGGGATTAGACACCCGGTATTGCTCTTTCGTGGATTTAGAATCTGTAATCGGTGAAATAATGCTTTCTTTTTTTATGTTGTTATTTGGTTGATTAATTTTTATGTGTTTAGTAAATTAAAAAGCCAAGCTAAAAACTAAGTTTTGCAGGGTTAATATAAAAAATTAAATGCTTTATGATGAAAAAAAATATTGAGTAATATTTTGGGATAGGGTAGGCAGAGGCGACCTAATGTTAAGACACTCATTTTCCACGCACCGGCATTTTTCGTAACATTGCTTTCTCTTCCTTCCAGAACAAGTAAATGAAAATAATTAATTTCCTCAAATAATAATCGAACCTACAACCGGTCAGACAGTGCCGCTGCTGAACGTTGCGTCGGCCTAATTTTTTAGTGCTCGCATTTTTGTAAAATAATTTAAAGACACTTTGATGGAAACTTATCAGATTTGCTTTTGAATACTAGGTCGTCTTTAGCTAATGGATCTTTTTTATTCGTGGAATGAAATATTTTCATGTGTAGGATTTTTGAAAGTGACTGTAGGTCAAATATTGAAATCCAACGCTACACAGTCTCTCGGGCGAGTCATATGCTTTTACACACAGAGCTTATCTTTCAATATGTTAATGGACAGTGCTTTTAAAAATAATTAATCATAAGGATTATATTGTACACGGTATGGTTTTTTTATATTATTTGTTAATCTGTTGCCAGTGTACGAAATAAGGCATAACGAAATTTGAATATACGCTATTCTTTAGTTTCATCATCATCATCATCATCATCATTATCATTAGCCTGTCCTCATCCACTGCTGGACCTCTCCAATGGCACTCCACTGAGCTCGATCTTCAGCTCTTCGCACATCGCCACTTTGCGAATATCGTCGTTGATTTTATGAATTTTATGAATGTTATTTGACCTGGAAAAAGAACATTTAATATAAACGATTATACTCTCTATATAGACTAGCTTCACGCTGTATTCCTCATATAGCAGAGAAGGCAGAGAGAACCTAATGTTAAGACACACCGTTCCCCACTTTCCGCCGAATTTTTCGAGGCATTGTGTGTTGCGTGGCGGAACCAACGCCGAGTTTTTGCCTCGGTGCCAGAGCGAAGAAATGAAAATATTGATAAATAATAATTTATTTCCTCGAATGGGGATCTAACCCACAACCGTCGGATTACAGTCACACCCCTGTGCCTCTGCGCCACGACGGCCTCTATGTTATATATATATATATATATACATACCTTTAAGTAATACGTCAGTAACAAGCTGAATAATTGTTTAATCAGCGTACAGCGTTAATTAAAAATTTATTTCGCCAACTAAAACGTAGAGTTCCGCGGAACTGAGTAAGCCAGATAATCCTGTTAGTGGCAATGCGGTCGTTTTACAGCGGCACTGGAAGGCTTACCTTCGTTAAGTCTAATTAGCTCTGTTTCGGCTTGTGTATATTTTGAGTCGCCTTAATCTTACTCAAAATGCAACTCACAAGGGATATGTGTACTCTATTTGTTTACGAACAAATAATGATTTTATGTTAACATATAGGATATGCACCTACTTACCTATTTATATTATACTTACCTATTGATTGATTGACCGTCGTGGCGCAGGAGGACAAGCGTGCAACTAAACGTGACGGTTGTGGCTTCGATTCCCACTCGGATGAATATGATTTGTACGTAATGTTAAATTTTAATAATGTAGGTACTTATTAATTTGTTATAGATTATTTCAACTTTCTCAAGGGCAAATGTGGCTTAACTTTGTAGATTTACTTATTTATAAATCCTTAAGGCTACATACTACATTTGGGCTAACGCCGTAGTGATAGTCCGCATGTATTTACAAAATGGTTGTCGATCCACTCTACGTGTAAATATCTGCTGATACAGTAATTAAAAATGAGAGGAAAGTGCAAAGTAAAATTACTTTACTTGTTCAGTAAACTGTCCGTTAATAAAATTTAACTATATACCTACACACCTACCTATATATATAAGAAATAGATATGCTTTTTCTACCAATCGTACAGGCGACAGGTGTGCTAGCTATGAGAGTGCAATGCTACCTTTGTGCATCGTAAGCTTGTTAACCTATCGATAAACCAAACTGTTGCCAATAATCCCCTATTCTAGGGGAATGGGAGTCAGGTGTTGGCGATACACTTGTATCATTTCAAGTAATGTGTACGAGGATTATATGTTTGTGGACTGTACTGTGATGTGGATAGATAAGTATGTTACTTATCTATTTGAGCTTTAGGATATCAAATTAACTTTATAGCTTTGGATAGCTTTTAGACTGACTCAGTGGCCTTATATTTTACTTTAATAGTACCTACATATCAATTGTTATACAATATTTTTTTATTATTTGTTCTTGAATGGTTCGTTTTATTAAATTTACAACTTATTTTAATACAATGATACCTGTAAGTAAACATGAACGTAATGCTGAAGTCCATCTGCAAACTACAAGATTTGTTTCTATTTAAAACTGCAGTCATTTGGCTAGACATCATTATTACATTAAATTGGTTTGACTAGTCTTCTAGCAGTAACAGTAAACTTCTGGTAGAGCCTAAAATTTGTATTTTAGAGAACGAATAAAAATTGTGTACATATCAGTATTGCGCTTCTATACCCATATCTACACATCCAAATCGCCACATCTACATCCAATAAAACTTATAGAAATTGTAAAATAAATCTTGTGTTTCTTTAATATCTTTGATAAAATTTAACACTTTGTGCATCCGAAATAGAGACAATAAGTTACGATGCTAACATCAAAGAGGGAAATAATAAAAGTGAAAAATTTAAAAGATCGAAGTGCACGATGCCCGTATCTCCACGGCGAGGCGTCGCGACGGCGCGGCGTCCTGTGATGTCACACCCGATACATCCTTTATTGATATATCTGGTTTAATAATATAAATTATATTTATTCTAGCTTCACGCTGTATTCTGTTACAAGGTAAGCAGTCAGTGGAACTAAGTCTAAGTCTTGGCCCACATCACTCGCGGTTTCGTAGGAACTTCCTATGGCCTACCTGTAGCAGTGTGTAGCAGTGACGAAAGAATGGCAAAAAAGATCTATGATGGAAAAGTAAGCTGTAAGAGATGTAGTGTAGAGCCGTAGCGTTTAGCGCTCTGTTACTAGCGTTTAGCTCTCTAGGGATAAAGCGTGAAGCTGTGTTGTGTTGTGTATTGTGTAGAAGACGTCTAATGTGAAAAAATCCTCTGATTTCTTGATTTTTGATGGACAAATTATTATTTTTAACTGTATTATATTATTGTATTGTGTTCATTTCTAAGAGTATTATGTTTTTTTTTCACCAAAACATGATACCTATCTAATAAAAATATATAGATCGTTATAATATACCTATACGTGTATATAAGTCAATTAAGTCTTAGAATATACAATTTCAACAAGAGAGGGACCAATTATTTAATAAACATCTGAAATAATATTATCATACTCTAAGAGTATAGACTGTTTACAATTATAATTTATAAGTACTATTAGAAGTTCCAGAGCCGCCTCCCGCCACCTGCCACATTATATACGGGACTTAGCGCTTGTACAGCTTTAGTAATTTTGAAGCTCATTTCGAGGTAGCCCGAATTTATGTTACTTAGAATTGTTACTTAAATTAATTGTGTTAATAGTTTGAAATATATGATATTTGTCTTTTTAATGGCGAATGTTCAGATAGGTCATTGAGTATAGCTACTTACATTTTATTATTATTTATGCATAATGATAAAACTTTCCTCTTTTTTTCTGCAGATAACAGGGTAGGTACCCCTACCTACCCTGTTATCTGCGGAAAAAAAGCCCCCCCGGGCCTATACTGAAACACTCTCTTCCTCATTTTCCGCCAATTATTTGACATATTACATGTCCTGTGACGGAATTCAACGCCGTGCCATACTAGTGCGGCGGTGAATAACAAACCTGTAACTCACGCGTTGTTTTGTACGCCACAAGTATCTTGGGTACATTACGAGTACATACTCGTGGACTTGAACCCGCGATACATTCTGAAAACAGTTTATAGTAAACAATCTACGAGGCCGCGGAGGATTGTTTGCCACATGGTGGCAGTTTTAGAAACAGAATTTAACTAAGCATTATTACAGATTATTTTCACTTTTTTTTAATTTATTTTCCCGAGACAAAGTTATTAAAAACTTCGAGGCTTATCACAGATTACACAAATTTTATTTATTTTTAAATTTTGATTTCCTTTTTACGGACCCAAGGAGAAAACTTTTAATATTCGTATTAAAATTTGTACAACAATAAAAATTGTTCCGTGATTTTCTCACCAAAATATTTAAATTACTTAGGAGTTGACCGATTCATTAACATTTGCCCGGTTTTGTAGGAAAATCTTGTAAATTTTGAAATCTTCTGATTTATCTATGTTCTAATAACACCATAATTTCAATCAATTTGCAAATAGTAAGCTTGACATACTTTTTTTCGTCAAAGCTACCTCAAAACTTATAATTCGGCCAGTTATTTCAATTTAAGAAATAAAAATGCCTCTCGCTTTTATAGTTTTTAGTATACAAGAGTAGATAGACGGATCCTTGTACTTAAGACACTTCGTTAGAATATAATGGTGTTGACTTCTGCCACTCAACACACAATGCCTCCAGAATTCGGCAGAAAGTGGGGAACGGAGTGTCTCAATAGCGTGAAGCTGATTTTTTTTAATGTTTGCTAAATTTATATCTTTTACTATATTATGTTTTATAATTATATACATATTTCATCAGTCGTTTTATCAATAAAAAAGCCTCATTTATGGCTTTGGTAATCCAGTCCACAACAAGATTGAATAATGCACGACTAAAGGATAAGAGCTTTCCACGCACCGTGTTGCGGTAAGAAGCCAAATTAAATTAACATAATGGGTACTAGCGACACCCGCGAGTACATATTTCACAAGCTGTCACCAATGCTTGCACCCCTCGCTGTGCTCACTGTTTTTATGATAAAAAATCTTTAGAAAAGAAGTATAAGCAAATATTTAATGAAAATAATTATTAATTATGATCAAAGAAATTTATCTAGTAATGAATTCTATTTTTGATTTATCTTGCCATTTTTTTTTAAATTAAAGTGTGTACATATTTGGCGAACTGGGCGACCTAACGCCATACTATCAGTTCCCATTAAAACACTTCAGTTCCCCACTTTCTATCAAATTCTGGATATACTTCGTGTTGAGAGATGGAGCACAACGCGGTTTGCCATTACCAGAGCAACGTAACAAAAAAAAAATGAAAATATTAAATACTTTATTTCCTCGAGTCAGCATCGAACCTACAACCTGTCGCATTTACGGTCGCTCGCTTGTGCCCCTGCGCCTTGACTGGCCTCAAGATATAATGTAATGTGCAATAACACATTTTGAATACATTGTAATTTAATTATAGATAAGGTTATGTAATCTTTTAATTGCAGTTGCAATGTAATAAAAATGTATCACCGAGTCTTTATCAAGTTAGAGTGGCATCGCTGCGGCAACCGGCCAAGTAATAACGGTAATCCAGATTGAAACGATTTATACACTGGAAACTTTCCAAATACTGCATTTTACTAAAACTTTTGTTTTTTTACAATAATTAATTTGCTGTTGCACGAAAAAAAAAATACAAAATATATCTAATGTACATTAATTAAATTCATAAATAGTGTAGTATAAATCATTAATAGTGAATGGGTCATGTACTGTAATTACTATCCTATAAAAAAAAACTTTTATAGAGTAAGCTATATAATAATTATCTTAAATAAAATGTTATAATATTACAAGTAGGTATGTAATTAAAAATAAAGAGGCCGTCGCGGCGCAGCAGCACGGCGTCTGACTGTAAACACGATGAAAGTGAGTTCCACTCGGAGTAATTAATTATTTCCATTTTCTCACTCTAGAAATAATACAAATGCACTCAATACCTACCCTCTACAAATTGGTGAATGGAATGTCTTAACACTAGGTTCTCTCAGCCTACTCTACTTAACAATTTCGCTTTATGACCCCAACCTATCGAATACTTTTTAAGATTTCATTTTTATATTTTGAGGTAAATACAAAAAGTAGAAGTCAACGCTTCAGAACAAACAAGTTAATATTTTGTTCCAGTAAATAGAAATGCTGTTGGAAAATTGTCTTTCATTTCGAACTGCTCGGGGCAAATATAAAGGAAACCGATGCAATTTTCTCGTATACGATTGCGGCTCGTCTAATATTCGCGTGTTTATGACGCCGGAATTGCTCGCAGATGGTGCATCGAAGAAATACTTCTCATTTCTAGAAAAGAGCAAAAGTTTCTAACTTTTTGGTTTATTTATATGGAGTTATAAAACTTTGCAGCTTATATTTAATGTTATATGGGATGTGATATGTTTTGTAAAGTATATTTTAAGCCGCTCTACCTTTATCGTTATTCGTTTTGTATCTTATGACGAGTAAGAAAAAAATTAAAAGTTGAAAACCTAATATATAATTTAAATTATTTAATAATAACAACTTAAGTACTACGGGTATTTTTAAACACATTATTGTTTAAATTAACGATGAACAACACAACCACAAAATGTACCCGCAAAACCAGTATATTATCGTTCTAATAAAGTAATAATTCATTATAAGCATGAACAATACAATTCGTTTTCTCTGTGAATTATTTATTTATAGTTTATTTATTATATTGAAATTAATAGCTTCCTAACTAGTATTAGCTAACCATTCCTACCGACGGTATGTGACCGGGACTTCCAATATTCCACTAGTCAATTCAGTTCACAGACCACATCTTTAGCATGCTTTGCTACATTGCATAAATTCTTATTATATCTTATAATTTTTTATGATAAATGGAATATAATTATTAAGTGATTTAATCAGATATGAGAAGGATAAGTTTGTTAATAGTATATCATTTTAAATTTGCTACTGCAGAAATTGAAAATAAATGTTAATGAGAAAAAATATTATGATGAGATATTAAGATCATTTGAATTTCATACAGGATACCTACATTACGTTTTGGTATTCAACAATAAAATTGTAAACTTTTATATTGAATAGAGCAACTGATGATTTTCTTTCTGGCTCTTCTTAGCAGAAATGTCTTTCGAGCCGGTGACAGCTTAATTTTCATATGAATGAAATGCAAAAATGCATGCAAATCTCTATTTGAATAACAAATATTTTGAATTTGAATAAAATAAGGTAGGTATCTGTAGGTCCACATCACAATTTCCTTCACTAACTAAATGCTATTTTTATATTATAAAATTGACTAAAGGCAATCAGTAAGTGGAAAAAAGTTATATCGACTTTATACGGTAAAGTAAACAACGTAACGTCACGTTCAGTAATGGAGTTTCTGAGCTACAAAGCTTGGCTTTCTTTGTACGTGTAGCAGTTGCTCTAGCTAGCTTTTTAGTTTGATCACGTTGATAGATTGTTATAATGTTATTAAATGTCATGGAATTAATAGTACAAATGTAGGTTATTACTGTGAATAGCGTACCAATATAAGCACCAAATACTTGTACACAAATACGAGTAGGTATAATATGGATGTATTCTTGGGAGAGATCGAATCTACGATCTTCCGGCTTGATTAGCAGGATCATTAACTAGTACAACATACAGCTAATACAATGAGAAACCTTAATGCACAATAGTCTATTCACTTTGTCCTGACAATACATACGAGTAAATGCATTTACACATTACGCTGTGTGTATAGACGATATAAGACTAGCTCTAACATAGCGTGGTTAAATGGAAATATCTAAAAGTTGAATGTGTCGGAAGTAACTCTGACCGCAAATATTGAAACGGTTAACGTGATGTAATATAACCTTCCTTGATAAATATAATTTTTAAAAATCTAATTTCCTAAGATAAGCGCGTTCAAACAAACAGATTATTTAGTTTTACAATATTAGTATACTCGTATACAGGTATTACCTTTGTAGGTATATAAGATGCAACTAAAACACGTTGAGCAATCGATTATTGTTCAAAGTGTTTAGAACGACAATTACCAAAGTATCAAGCTATGTCACTTGGAAGTTGTTCTGAGTCCTACATGAGTTTGGAAAACGGCCAATCTCTACTTAGTCGTCTGTTGTAGTTTCCTCGCGATGTACGTATGTCACTGTCAAAGTCGGCTGTCGAATGCCGCTCAATTTGAATATTTGAATATTAGTAAATAAATAAATTTTTATGTAAATATATTAAGAATAACAAAATTAAACTAACATCTGTGTAAAATAATAGATATTACTAACCCTCTTTATTTATATATTGTATATATTTTTTTGTATTGTTATAGGTGAAGGCAGTATTTTAACTGGATCTCTCTTAAACATGCATTTTTCTGTTGTATAATATTATTCCTTTTTTTTACCGTACAGCCTCTTGCGTGAGTTCTCCATTCAACGTGACACTGGCGAAGTGATTTTGTGTTCAACTGGCACGCTCGGAACGCCATAATAAAAAGAACAGAACAGAACAGCTTATAATCTAGCTTTTGTAAGTTGAGACGCTGGGAATGATTTTATTGTTTCATTAAACAATTAAGTTTACTAATGCTAATGTTACTAATGACGTGTTCTATAAAGTAATATAAGAAGGGTTTGTATGATTAAGTTCTTTAGTATTGTTTACAATCTATTTGTCTAATGGGAAGATAAATTCTGTATAAAATATCCTAAAGCTATTACCTCGTATATACGTAAATTGTAACAAAGTTACTCTTTCTTTTTATCCAACATAGGCTTAACGCCACACTATGCAGTGTACCAAATCCTAAATTCAATTTACTAGCCTTTCTAGTCAAACTTGGCTTACATCGGGGTGGCTAAGCAACACCAATCTCCACCCGGATTGAAAAACATCCGCGCTCGCCTTTTAAATCGACACAATACCCCTTAAATACACGAGTAGGTACTATATCTGATCCGTAAAGTATTTTTATAGAAGCATTCTCACTCTTTGTTTGTTTTTCAAGTGTTAATCAATTTTCAGTATGTGATAAGGAAGGAAATGTTAAAAATATATTGGTTTCAGAGATTACGTTGTTTGCTTCGAAAGATTCTATCTTCTATCTTAATTTGATTTTCTTCATTCTTAATTTAATTTTGTTTCTGATCGACTTACATGTCATATAACTTTAATCGTGTGATATAAATATAATGCTTAATGTCTCAAAGGAGGAGACAGATTGTAATAAAATAGCATATGAAATGTTAAGTAAAGCAATGACATGAAAAGCACAATTAATATATTTTACAAATCGAAATCGAATCCTTTTCTTTCTGAAAAAAATTGTGTTGTAAAACTCAACGGATCAAACGCACATCGTGCAGAATACGAGTGAATGAACGATTGTGGTAGATCCAGTTCAACGTTTTGTTATAGCAATGTTCGCTTGCATGCTTTCATTCCAGTTTTTTAGAAACGAACAAATATTTCTAATATTTTGGATTCTCGGATTTTTTTACAAATATTTTGCGTATGTGGCTGAATTAATGCTGAAAGTTATTCATGTTTACTGGTAAAAAGGGTCTAACCGGATAAGCGTGTGAAAAGTGGACAGGCTTCTAATAAATTTATTTTTATTATGATTGTAGCTATACAATCATAATAAATATAAATTAAATTAATGTGTCACTATTAAAAAAAATAGTGTGTCATTATTTTGAAAAAAAGCTATTTTTTCCAAAATAGTGACACACTCAGTTTCTCAGTAGTGTCTCTAACCCTTACAATAAGTTGACGAAGTAGTGAAACATTTGATTAAATAATAACAACCATCATCGTGCCGGCGTATAACAAATTTCTGTAGAGAGACACCTGTCATTATATACGTGTATGTATACGATCTCATAATATTACCTGTAGAGTAAACAGCAAAAAAGGGTATAAGACGGCTAACAGTGTTTTTAAAACATTTAATCGATCTATAAATAATATAATACGTACAAGATAAATAACAGTTAAAAACAAGGGAGAACCGCTCATTATTCAGAATCTACTTAATATCCTTCGACATCCATCAGACAGTAATTGAAGGGTACAGACCCAGGGTCCAAGAACACCCGCAACTTGGACTAGAGGGGCCTTTGTTTTGTTACGATTTCCAAGTTTAATGTGTGGCTGAAACGAGTTCAGCTTTACGACGGATGGGTGTGCGTAATTGAGAAGCGTAAAAATTGCTCCGAGTGAAAGCTAAAAGCGTTTTGGTGTTAGCTTTTAAAATATTTGTATACAAGCGGACAAATGTCGTAAACTTGAATTACGGCTGCAAAATATTTGCGTGTAATTGTTTATTTTGGTTTATCTTATTACGAGGGGAGGATAGTGGTCACGTTCTTAGGTCTAAGATGAAGTTACTTAACTTTATATGAACAAATCCCCCTTGTGTAATACAAAAGTAAGCAAAAGTTTTGCAAATTAATATAATAATGTATGATCTTTATTTATACTCAGTGAGATAATATTTATGTTCAAAGTAAGCCTTTCTTCATTACTTAAAAAATGTGTGACATTAGTATCAACGACAGTTTAGAAGTCTTAGTGATAGACCGAAAATTAAGAACTAATAATATTGCTATACAACTTTCCGTTATATAAAAATATGACCTGTAAATATGCACCAAAAAACTATAATAAATTTGTTCTATTATTTTGATAAAATGCGATTGTGTAAGATTTTCCTTTACATTAATTTTAATATTTCCTTTTATAAGGACGATTCATTTCCTTAGAAGCAGACATTTGAACTAACACAAAATCAAAACGTTGTTACTACAAGGAAGGAAGTAAGTATAAGCGGATATCTCAGTATTGTGCATTATTCTAATGTGGTTTGCCGAATTGCCACCGGAGCTCTCGCTTCATTGAAGCGCTCCAGATTATGCCAGTTATGCTGACGCTATATAAATATTTTCCTATATTGATTCCCGATGAGTTAGTTTCCTGATTAGTTTAATAGATTGAAATTATTTAAGTTTTCTTAGATTATATTGACAATCTTTAGTAAATTACTCTATAAAATCTGGTGTGTATTGAGATTAATATTTACTAGCTTTTACCTTTGAAATTGAAATAACTAGGAGTTATATATAACGCATGCCATATTACAAGTGCCAGAGGAAATTGTGACCGCAGGTACAGAGGGTTAAATCAAAACGATTAATGGAATTCAATATAGCTTACAACAATCCTCGGTGAATGTACCTACTCATGAATGTATGTCCAACATGAAAAGATTTTATCAATTTCAACCAGTAAGTACTTTCAAGCGTTCAACTAAAAAAGATCTTCAGTTTTATAATATTAATATATGTAGATAAATAATAAATAGCATTTTTGCATTCTACAAATTCTACGGTGGATGCAGAGAAAATAATGGTATTTCATTAAATATTCGCCTAATAGAAAACTATTTTGAAATTATGTATAATGTATATAGTGTTATTGTTAGAAAATATTGACAAAGGCAAGCATTTCATTAGCTGTGAGACGACATCGTAATGCCGAATAATGGTGACCCTTATCAACGCCGAGCGACCTGAATGGCCCTAGGTCACACTAAGTGTCTGATAATATTCAAAGCTCCACCTCAAAATTAGGATAACATTTTATTACAGGTAACAGGATTAATCGCGTATATTAAAAATTTTGCCAGACAAGTCGTTTCGAACACTTAACACTCAAATCTTTAGTTTCCAAAAATGTACTAAATATACGCGTATAATAATCGCGAATTTCATATACCTTATCATTTTGGGATATTGAATTGGGAATTTTGCTACACGAAATTATGAATCTTAATTTTATCATTATAACATCTGACTATACCTATACCCGATGGATGTGGGTTCGATTCTCACTTGGGGGAATGAACTGTTTTCATTTATTCCCTCGATTCTATCTTAACAAAGCGCGGTGTTCAACCACACAACATTAATAATAGTAATAATAGGTACTCATATACTAACAGAATATACTTTTATTAAATTAGTGAATCAATTTTACATTTTTAAATATAAATTATTATAAAAAAGATACTTTTAAAAATATAAAAAACCACTCTTCCGAGGGCGGGACAAGGGTCCAAGCCATCGGTGGCTAGGGCTCCAGAGAGAGGAACCGCCGCACAATACGTGCCGTCTCAAGTAATACTGCCTTCTGTATCCGGTTCTTGATCCAACAGCTAAGCGATAGCCTCTTAAGGTGTTGGTCGAGGCTTTTCGCTATTAAACGGTTAACCGAAACCACTATCGGCACAATGATAGTCGCATTGACATCCACATGGCGGTAATCTCATGGGCTAGGTCCAAATATTTAGATTGTTTTTCTTTTACATACTCATATACTTATTATTATATTGTTTGTATAGCAATATATTTTCTTTGTAGAATATTAATTGATTAATTTGTCTATTTTGGAGTTAACAACGTCTGTCTTATAAAAACTACATAATCATGATGATTTACGCGGACTTTAAACGTCTCGAAAAGATTGGTGCGAAGATTTATTATACCTGCGAAATTGTATAGTAAGAAATGCTTTCAAACATAAGTCATGTGGCTTTAGAAATACAATAGATTGAAAAGACGCTATTTCCTAGCGGTGGACGCCGGAACATGTAGTGGCGTTATTGATGACCGGAAGTAGGCTCCGCCGGATGTGGCGCCATCTCCACGGCTTACCTGTTCTTGTGATTTCTGAAATTGTGCCTTATAGAAACTAATGTTTATGAAAATTGTATTAATTTGCCACAACTGTATATTTATTTGTTTCGTTTGTATATTTTTTATCTTTAGCTAAAATGTAGTTACAGAAATCTAGTCTTCTGTGCACTCATTCTCTGTTTTCTTCAAAATGTAAAATCCCAAATATTAAAATATAATATGTCTATTCAAATCGCCTCGGGATCGCTCAGTTCTTGTATTTTAAATATTTAAAATATAATTATAAATATTTAGCAAACCTGGCAGAGAATGTCGTATATTAAATTGTTAATAGAAGATAGTTTCAGAATATACAAAATTGGCAAAATGATAAAAAAAAGTTTTTCTGTTAAAAGAGAATAAATTCTCTTCTACCAGAAAAATGGAATGAATCCTTACATCTCCATTGAAATTGCGATGCAAATTGATGAAAATATGGAAAAGACTAAACAAAGGATGCTATACAGATATGCACTTGAAAGTGCATTCCATTATTCCCGGATAAAATATTTGCTATTGTGAACAGACGCCATCGGCTCATAAGTCACAATGCTCTTTGTCTGCTTATTTCGTTCGACTATTGAAGGCGTCTCTCGGATGCATTATTGAGTGTCTCAAAGATTTTAGAAACCCATTGCTTGAAGATCTTTTATTATTTCCTAGTTATATAATATTATGACAACGTTATTTAATGGTAGAACCATTAATAGACAAATTCGTGTTGTACTAAAACAAGAAAATATTTCAAATATTTCTGCAGTGAATATAGTTATTTATTCTATATTATTACTATATTATATTTTATCGGAATCGAAATAATTGAAAACACTGAAATTAATAGTGTATTTTATAATTAGTACTATTTAGGTCTGCAATGCCTTTCAATACATATAAAAAAAGGGAAACATTGGTTTTAGAACTTTGTTTGTTTACGTTAACATAACGAGAAATGAATGAGGCTTAAAATGTAATCGAAGACCAGAGTATCAGTTACTTTGTATGCACAATGTAGTGCATAGTGTCGTTATATTTCGGGATGGCGTTAGGTCGTCTGTTATTTCGCCGCCGGCGTCGCCACATCAATATTACATGTGTCACCCACAAACGGCCCGTTGTGCCAGCAATATTGCTATCAATTTAGTTTTAAATGTGTGCTATCGCTTCTGTCGAACACTAACAGATATAAATTTTTATAGCTTCACGCTGTATCCCGCAAATAGCAGGAGAGGCACCGATAACAGTTGTGAAATCAACACTTGACGGACAAAGCTCAGCGTTATGGTCCGCCATCTAACAGATAAAGTTTTGAAAATGAGCAAACAACGAAGAAAGGATCATCATAAATAATAAAAGGTTCTCTGCATACTTCGCTGTGCAAGAAATGCTTAAGATTAAAAAAAAAACGGAAAATGGAATGAAAAATATTCTATTAATAGCACTAGGCTGTAACAAATTAAACACTTTCAGTACTAGACAAGTTGTAAGAAATTGCTCGAGAATTATTCGCATCTTCTTGACAAATAGAGCTGTTTTATAACTGACAGTAAAATGTATAAAAATATATAAAGCTAGATGCGGTGTAATTTGTCTTTCTGACGCGGATTGGCGGACTTGCGGACTGGCTCGCTTAAATGTTGCTGAAGGAGTCGTGAAGTGGCCACTGCGCTTCGGACTTGCCAGCGGATTTAAAATTTAGTACTCTAATGAATGAATGCACTTTGTGCTAATTATACCGTGATTAAAATACTTTTTGATTTGAATTTCTTGGATTTTGTAATTTTCGTATAATAATTACGAGACGCAAAAGCTGGTGTAAATTTTAAAGAGCTGTTTAAATGATTTGTTTTAAAATGATTTTAGCTTATTCAATTAACCATTTTCGACTTTTGAATCTTAATCTATAGACGAGCTATACTTTTAATTAGAATAAAATAAACATTTAAAACCGATTATTTTCAAATAGAAATATACTAAATTAATTTAGCAGTCCATCAATTTATCCAAGTAACCCCTTTTGCTATCTTGAAATTTAATTTGCAACAAACAATTGTTTCAGTTTTGTATTTCCTCTTCCTATAAAGCTTCACTGAGTTAATATTAAAACTGATGATACCTACCCTACAGCTCTGCCCTCGCGGCGTCAATGCTATTGTACTGTTCACTTAAAATAATCTAATTTTATGGCTTAAATATACAAAATTGTAATTAAGTCTGCCTTTAAATAATCTGAAGATTATTTTGTAATTATTATAATTATTATAATTAAAGTAATGATCATTTTGAAAAAATATAAAAACATTTATTGTTTTGCAGCGAACGCTAAGGCCTAAATAAGTGTTACTAAAATAGAGAAAAGTTTATTTTGGGATGTTAACATTTTAAAGTGTATTAAATGAAAAAAAAAAATACCATCAAACACGATAAAACCTATATCGTTATATCGTTAACTAAGCACAAATATTAAACAAAATATTTACAAGATGTCTTCTTGTTAAATTGCAGGAACTACTCTAGTTTAAATAACACAACATCAATGCTTCTTTGAAATCCCATTAAAGCTACCTGTTTAGTTTTTATCTCTCTCTTTTGACTCCGCCCCCATTCAACGCGGCTCGAGTTTTGAATCGACTGCTTGTTTTTTTTAAAAGCTTTTATTTTTACCTTTTGAACGTCCTCGTTCCTTATGACGTCCTGGTGCTTGTTGAAAAATGTCAACCTGCGTCTTTTGTTTTTGGTCAATGTTCCGTTTAAGAAGAATTCATTTTTTTTATATAAAAAAATCAATATACTGTAATTGAATTATATATGAAGAAACATTGATTGATGCATCGTTTATTTCGAGTAATAAATAATTTCTAGTAGGTACAGAAAAGTATTTACTTTTCTGTACAGCAGCAGCAGCAGATTAGCTAATTAATAGTTTACCATGTAATATGTAATGTTCCCAAAAATTCTCAAAATGTGTAGGGTAAAGTGACTTATTAAGAAGGCAAATAAATACAAAAAAAAATAGCTAGTAAGTCCTTTTTATCTTTATAATCTTAAGTATTTTTTTTATTCTCATCCATGGGAACGCAAGGGCGTGGCTTAGTTGCAATGTGTGACGCCAAACTTTACTTAATTGAGCTGTAACTAACCGTTGTTCGTTTCCCACGGTTCTTCTTTTTCTTGAAGCCACGTAAGTAAGTGCGTTTGAGTTTGCGAGTAAAAAATGTAACTTAAGCTTTTTTAGTTATTGAGCTCATGGAAACTTTTTTAAATAATTTATTTTGGATTTTTGTGTGCTTACATTACTTTGTTAAAGTTATTTTCAGTATGTCGTCCATTTGTTGATAGAGAGCACTAACATTCGGTTTTCAGTACAATAATATCTTTGTATAAGTATTATGGTTGTAGTGGGTTTGATTCTGAGTCAAGGGAATTATTTATACGTTTGATAGTTTACTCACTTTGTTAAAAGTTATGGCTTGACTCTCTTCACCTATTACAATATTGTACATATTGATATTTTATTTGTTTATTTTAAAAGCACTAAAATAATGGTCCGGTATGGTGAGAACCGAGTGTCTTAACACTAAATTTCCTTCGCCTGCCCTGTATCCTGAATGATAATATATATTTTTTTTATTTTTTATTGTTATTTTTATCATAAAATTATTATTTTTGGCATTTCTTTAATAATATTTCGGTTTTTAATTAAATCTCAAATTCAATAAGTAACTTAACTTTTTATAACATACTAGATATGTGAATTTTCAATACACTTTAGTACATGGTAATCTTTACTAAAGACCAAATTAATGATAGAGCACGTCTCTGAGAGATCGCATCAGAGATGACAGCCTCCTCATTATCTCCAAACAAGTTATCTTAACTGAAACGGTGTATAATTATTTTAATTGACAGCTAACCCTCCCGCTTAGTTGGCGAAAGTCGCGAACTCAGCACTACGAGTATAACGTGAACGTCTAAATTCTGAACCGGTTGTGGAATTGTCAGAAAGTGGAAAGCTGATGCTGAAAAAATGTGATCGGTGGATTTTTGGTCGTAATTTAATTGATTTTCTAATCGTTCGTTTGCTTTAGTAATTATATCAAAATTAAAATAATAAACAATTACAACAACAATTAAAGATATATTTCATTATGTATGATTGTAAAATTTTATTCTATGTTTTTTTTTAATATAATGTAGATATTTCGCTTTATGAATTTTAAATAAAAAATGTCATCAGTAAAAATTTTCAATATACTAGTTGTATGCTATATACATATAATTATATTTGTATATCTCTTCTTTAAAGTTTGTCAATCATCAGTTATGCCCCGTCCATATTTAACGTTACAAGGCTATATATATCGGCGCTACATACTACAGGGGCTACACTCGAGTCGTAACTATTTAACGATATCAACTTTTATACACGTAAAACGTTTCCCCAGGGAGCGCACCGAGCGAGAGATAGTGGCGGTAAATTGGCGTAAATTGCAACAAAGTGGTTGGGACGTGCCGCCTCTCGGACTAATTCTCCGGGCGCGTTTTAACGCCGCTATGGGAACACCGGCCTCTGACAATTGACTCTTTGTATTCGTTTGTGATGGCCGGTGACGGTTTTCCTTTATTCCTAACACTGGCTTCTTGACATATATATTTTTTTTACCTTCGTGGCTTTGCCTTCGTGGTGGGATGGAAATGACTAAGTTTATTGAAACATAACGTAGTAGTTCCTGAGGTTATCGCATTCAACCAAACGAGCTCTTTAGTTTTGGTATTTATAAAGTAAAGATTTCAACCTAGTGTTAAGATACCTCCGTTCACCACTTTCCACGAATTCTTAAAGCATTGAAACTTGAAGTGTTAAGAGGTGGAACTCTTTTACGGAAATATTTTACTTCTCCGACTGGAAGTCTAATCTACAACCTCGAGTTTACAGTCGAAGGTGTTTGACAATTGTTCTGACACAATTTTTTTAACGATTTCAATATGATTTAAGTATCATAAGCTTTGTTAGTCTCTTTATATTATTATAATAACTATATATAAATATATATATTGGATCTATATTTAAAAATAATTTCGTTGTTTTGTTCTTTTTAACATCTTATTTTAAAAGTATAATTAAATATTAGATAAGGTTAAAATTTTCCGTTTTAGTAAAGCTAAGAAATGTTTATCCACTATTCAGGCACCTAATTTATGAATGTTGATAAGTGTATCTAACTCTTGTTCCATGCTAGTAAGCAGCGTAAGAAAGCTCCCCAATTTAACCAAGTGGGTACCTCTGTTTTACCGTTAATAATAAAGGGTTCATAATATCTGTCAAGCCGGCGCCCGCACCCTTGCCTCTAAATCCCGGCCACTTTACGCGTCTTGTCTCTCTTATGATTAGAGTCTCTATCCTTGCTGCTTCTGATTTATCTTTGAGTATTTGCTATTTATGTGTATGTGTATTTGTCATTAATTGCTTATTTTTATATATTTTTAACTTCACGCTGTGCCATACATGTGACAGATGGGCAGAAGGAACCTAGAGTTAAGACATATACATTATTGACATATATGTTGTTTGTTGAGTGGCGAAACTCACCGGAACGGTGTGAAGAAAATTAATATAACTCATTCATTTAAATGAAAATCAAACCCATAAAAAATCATTATAAATCTATATATATAAAATCGAAAGGTCACTTACTCATCACGGAATCTCAGAAACTACAAGTGCTAGGAATGTCAAATTTTGCATAGGAGTTACTTATAGGACGTAGGTGCTCGCTAAGACGGGAATTTGCAATATTCGACTTCTAAGGGGTTGTTTTTGGGGTCGAAAGCTTGTATGAAACCTTGTTACTACAAATGCTAGGAGTCTCAAATTTTGCATAACATCACTAGGACGTTGTCATGGAGACAGAAATTAATAATAACATAGTTCACGCGGGTGAAACCGCGAGCGGGCCGCTAGTTTACTATATAACAAAGAATATTGATTGATATAATTTTATTTATAGACTACCATCTCTATAAATGAGCACTATTAACACACCCACAAATGAAAAACGACAGTGTGACAATAAAAAAAAACAATTAAACTATTTTCCCGCTCAATTTTGACGCAATTTAATCACGGAACCGGAAAGCGCTTTGAAATGATTACAGTATTTTTAAATTTCGCATTTACAAATTCCATCCGGTTAGAAAGGAGTGGAAAATCGTTTAATTACGGATCCCCGGAGAAACGCCGGATATCCTTCGGAAGTCCTTTTTTTCTCGTAAACAAGAGTTTTCTGGCTAAATCAAGCGTCAACCAAAGGTTTTTTTCAAACAGTTTTAAGGGATGGATGAATTTGTAGGTACATACATACTTAATTGTAATTATAAAGAATGATTTTGCATAATGTCGATTTATGGTAATAATTTGTTTTATTGAAAATGTTATTGTTTCATGTTATTTGGATGCCTTCGTTGTAAAATTGTCTCTGGTATAGAGTCGTGGATTCGATTCTGGTTTGACAAAAATAATCGTTTATTTTCAAAACAAACTATAGAGCTGGCTATAAAGCCAGCTTTATATAAAACAGGTGAAAGGTAACCTTTTTATAAATAGTTTACATTCACATACTACAATAAAATAGTTTAATTCTTATTGATTGTTTGTTTATATTGCAATCATATTTTTTTGTAAAATAATATGAAAGTAATATGAGTATTAAACCTCTCGCTGACAAAAAATGTAAAGGTCTAAAGTCAAGTGGCGGTGGTAGCGTCCGTTATCTTTTAAAGCATCTGTGTCGTGAATAAAAAGTTAGGGTGCTTCAAGAAACTAAGAGAAAGAAGGCCACAAGTCTTGAGAAAGTTATTATAATATATAACGACATACGTTGTTCCTTAATCTTTGCCGGCTCGCGACTTAGCATTACTCAGTAAATAAATGTATATATATAATATATACCAATGATAGAACAAGTTATGCATAACTAGCTCTTATCTCTTAACTAAAAGTTGCGTATGACACTATACACATTTTATCCATTTTAACATATTCTAAGTGCCTGTAATTATAGCCGCAAGTTCAGTGGCATATACCTATCGAGACGATTAATGATATGCAATATAGCCAAAATTATTTTTTGTATGCAAATCAGCTTAGATGTAATATATTTAATAGAAAAATCTAAATAAATATTTAAAATGACTCACTTTGCTTGCTGGTTTCAGTTTAATGGATTATAATTTATAATCTATGTATTTACAGTTATACAAAAACAAATAAAAATGTAATATTGTATGTATGCATTAACATTAATTACACTTTTAAATGCGACAGTATTATTGCGGGTAGTTTCAAATAAACCCTTATAGCGGCTATTACACGTAATGAGACCCAATTAGTATAATCTCTCAGCGAATATAGTGCTTTTGTTTTTCATTTTGAACGTTTAATGTGTGGCGTCAGATTGAATTTTAATTGAATTATAGCAATATAGGTGACTTCTGAAAGATAAACGATAATGTCACTGAATTTGTTATTATTTTTTGATCTTTGGTTCCCGCGTTAAGTAGATATGAAATAAAATTAGTATAATCATAATATTTAGCTTAAGCTACATAAAGAATGTGTCCACTTCATGTGTCGAAAATTGGGCGAAAAGTCGGTAACGAAGTTGTTCTTTCTGCCTACTCTGATAAAAAAATATACAATTTTTTTGTGAGACATTGCCGCTCTTTGACGGTGTAATTAAAAAGTTATATCTATAAGGTACATAGTATTTTCTCAATTTATAGATAATTTTAAGCTGATAAAATGCCACCTTCAAAAAAATAGATCAAATATTGTCTGCCCATATCTACTTGGGAGTTGGGACGCACCAATAATTTCCTTATTCAAACAAACCTTTGAAGTTCGTTGTTACGAAATGGAAATTTCAAAGACCAAGGAAACATAAACGAATGTGGAAGGGTTCGGGGGGAGCTTTTAGAGCGACTCGCAAACACGATTCGTGAATAACACTAAATAGATTCAACACGAGAGCACTCGCTGTAACGCACATCTATAGTGAAGAAACATTTTTGCGTATTCGTTGAACTAATATTTTCTTTTTTATTCTCATTTACTATTATTTTGTAGCCTTTTTGTTTCTAAGTAGTTTTATTATACAAACGTATTGGTACAATGGTTTTTTCTATTGTTTAAATGTAATTAATATTAATCGTGCATCCCAGATACAATATCATCATATATTTCATATTTGTACACATTTTTTCTGCGATATCTAATACATTATACGTAGATATTTTTAATATATCTTATTTCTTTTTAATAAGTAGCCAAGAAGGTTTTATGATTCGCCACTAGTTTCTATGCTTTTTATTTAAAGCCTATTATTATCTATCTAATATGAAAATATAAAATAAGACATATAGAGAGAAATCGCAACACAATAATTTAAGCAGTCAGCGCCATTGTAACTTCATATACTCGTATAACCATGGGCAGTACTTAACCTACTTAGTACTTAGTATTAAATATAGGTATATATTTAATTCTGTTATTTTTATTATATTTCGTGTGGATCAATATATAGTGGCGCTGCGCTTTTATACCAAAGTTCCGCCTCTACTAGGACTCTATTATTTTCTCAATAATAATTTCCGGCCTCGGCACTGTGCACGTCCGAGCGAATTTCCCTCGGCGCTCGTGTGGCCGAAATAAATGAGACTCAAATTAATAGGTCGCGTCTTTGCACTTTAGATTAATTTGTTCCAACCGACCCGGTTTCAACTTGAGAACTACTTTGCCTAAATGACACTGCGTGTTGAGTGCCGAAACTCAACGCCGCACTTTTATATTCTACTAGCGGACGCGCGCAGCTTCGCCTGCGGGTAATAGGGTAATAATACCCTTAGGGGTAAATTCTAATAAACTATGAAACACGTGTTCAATGAAATATTTTTGAGAGTCTCAATTTAAAATATTATAAAAATCAGTGGCGAATTAGAGACTTTTCTATACGAACTTTCAACCCCTTATTTACACCCCTAGGGGATGAATTAAAATAAACCACGAAACATGTATTCAATGAAATATTTTTAAGAGTCTAAGTTTCAAATTTTATAAAAATCGGTGGCGATTTAAAAATTTTTCCATACAAACTTTCAACCCTTTATTGGCACCCTTAGGGGGTAAATTCAAAAAAACCGTGAAACACGTGCTCAATTAAATATTTATAAGAGTCCGAATTTACAATTTTATAAAAATCGGTGGCGATTTTTAGATTTTTCCATACAAACTTTCAACCCCTTATTTGCACTCTTAGGGGATGAATTCTAGAAAACCATGAAACATACGTTCAATTAAATATTTTTAAGAGTCTAAATTTAAAATTTTATAAAAATCGATGGCAATTTAAGAATTTTTCCATACAAACTTTCAACCCCTTATTTGCACCCTTAGGGGGAGAATTCTAGAAAACCATGAAACATGTGTTCAATTAAATACTTTTAAGAGTCTGAATTTCAAATTTTATAAGAATCGGTGCCGATTTAATTTTTTTTTCATACAAACGTTCAACCCCTATTTAACCCCTTTAGAATTAAAATTTTTCAAAATCCCTTCTTAGTGGATGTCCAGATTACGAAAGTAAATATCTGTCCAAATTCCACGTTTCTATCATCAGCAGTTACGGCTGTGCGTGCGTCTTACCTCAGTCAGTGAGGACAAGTCCTTTTATATATTATTCTATTAAATATTTCATTCTGAAATCGAATCCTTATTCCCCTGCGCCATGACTGGCCTCTATGAAAAATAGTCTTTTAAAATTTATTGACAATAATTTAACTACACTTGAGTGTGGGAATAAATTTGTATAAAATGAATACGCTCAACGTCAGCAGTAAAAGTTAGTTGATTTTGTTTGATCCTCATTCGCGCATAAGTTCTTAACTATTATAAACTTAAGCATTCTTTAATGAGTTGTTTGTTAGTTGATTCTCGCGGAGTGCTTTGTTTAAGTTTCAACTTAATAACTTTACGGTTAAGTGATATAATTATGAAAATGCAGCTGTTTGTGTGAAAGATAATAATTGATTTCTTTATTGTTATGTAGAGAAAGACGGCGTTGAGTTACGCCACTGTTGAGTGGTGGTAGTCAAAGAGAAACCTTATGATAGAAAAATGTAGTTTTATATTTTAACCCACGTATATAGAAAATAAACGTCTGACCGTAAACACGATGGTCGTGGGTTCTATTTCTACGCGGGGAATGAATTATTTTGTTCCTATCTTGGATAAACAAAGCGCTGCGTTGAGTTGCGGGAAAAACTTGAGACTACGAAAAAAAACATTAACCAACTACCATGGTATGCTATCAACAACATCGCAACTATTGGTAGTGTTAAATATTTCAAGTTTACAATTTTATCGGAAAAAATGCAAAATAGATTTAAAATCAAACGAAATCTCAAAACGTAATATTTGAGACGATACAAATTCACATAGCACACGTACCGTTTACATTCACAGCGAGTGTCACGATTTTCTGTAAATCGCGAAATGTGGCAATACCTTGCATTAGTCGCGCTCTTCCCCTTTGCCCCTGTATATTTGATACACCGTGATTTAGTTTGCAATATGAAATTTAATGTAATCAGAAACTGTCGATTGACAATAATGAGTTTTTGTTTTGCTCTTTAAGTAAATTTTAATTGTTGTTTGTTAATAATAATGTGTTTTAATTTATATTGCTTTTAGTAATTTGATTTATTTTAAAGGTTAAAGGCATGCGATATTACTATTGGCAAGGCAAGTAAATAATAGTATTTGGCGTGGGTTGCCCGTTTGCATTGCATAATAAATATAACATGTATCTAATAAATTTGACAGTAATTTATTTGTCAATTTAGATTTATTGCAGTGTTTGTACCCCCACTGCAGTTTAATTGGCAATATGCCTATATACATATATCTCAATTTTCATTTTATTTTGTCAACATTAAATAAATAAAAATTAATATAAGCGAAAGCTATATTATTAATTTAATTTTGTTCAAATATAATACAAATTAATAATATATAATATCAATCGTTGTAGTTTAACGAGGTGCACACGCTGTGACATCCTCTTGCGGTGTTAACGTACAATAATTACTCCTGCTATTGAACAGATATGTTGCCGACATTCGAATGTGGCCATAAACTCATCTATCTCTATGAAATTTATTATATAATTCCTTTATATGTATATTGGAAAGCCACCTTATTAATATTAAAAAAACACAGTATAATAAATATTAAATATAATAAAAGTATGCCGTCTTGGTGTAGTGCAATAGCGACGGTGTACGACCGGTACAAGCGGTGGATGGCAAGTTCTTACTCCTATTTTTCGTTGTTCGCCCCAAGACAAATATTGACAGGACGAGGAAATTGGCAATAGCACGGCGTTGAGTTCCACCATTCAACACGTATCGTTTCAAACTCGGGCGGCAAGTGGAAATCTTGATGTAGAATTCTATTTGCCTAAATCTGCCAGGCACATTGCCTGCTTGCTACGTAAAGAATAAAATTAATAAGCTAAAATACATTACCAAACTCAATCTTAACAATCCTTATCCAGTTTGGTTCCTTATATGAGTAACAAAATAAATCGATGAATCCATCCCACCAGTACCAGGCAAGCATAAATTAGAGGATAGTGGACCTTCTGCATAAAAAGGGCGTGTCCCTATTAACCCCTCTGATGTCAAACACGTCAGTAGTTGCTGAGTTTTTATACGAGCTTACCCTACATAGTGATAATTTGACTTGTTATACTAAAACTTATGTTTTTTACGAGTTAGGCAGTATTGCGAAAGTTTATGAGGTTTGTGTATTTTATTATGATGTACAGTTGCTTTAGTGGCTAATGTTTGGTTAGTTTGTTTGAAGGTGGTTGTGGGTTTGAGTTTGAAATAAAAAAAATAGGTCGATGTATACAGAAAAATATTTTATGTATACAGAAAAATATTTTATTAATCATTAAATTTATTGAAACCAGTCATGGCGCAGGAGCACATGGGTGTGACTGTAAGCGCGACAGGTTGTGAGTTCGAGGTCCACTCGAGGAAATTAACTATTTATTTTTTTATTTCCCTCACTCTAGTAACTGAATACTCACTCAACAAACAATGCCTCTATAAATCGGCGGAAAGTGAAAATGACCACATACTACATAAATAATTATACTACATAAACATTTACACATAAAAATATAATCAGAAAAGCTTCCGTAATGAAGATTTTCATTACCAAATATGGTATCCGAAGTGAATTTTTAAATACAATGACGGCATTACAGCGTCAAAACGTTAACGAGTCTAACCCGTGCCCGTGGCGCGCTTTTATGTACCACAATAAGGCGAGTGCCACTTAACGCTCAAGGGTCCGCCTTTACCCCGACCTTTATAATGAGCGAGGATAGATCGCAATAAGTACTCCAATTTTTCTGTTTTGTCAGTTTTTTTATTTATTATTTATTTTTAGATATTAAAGTTTGGGTATACTTTGATTAATTTGTTATGTGGTTGGACGTTTGTTGTTTCTTAAATTAAAGTTTTAGATTTTTGGTTGGTACTGTCGTGTCGCTTTATAATATTATTTTGCATTTAAATGTGTCTTAACACTAGGTTTCCTCTGACTTCTATCCTATTGAATAAACGTAAAATTAAAAAAAAACATGATAAAAACTTAACTCCTAACTTAATTAAATTAATCTATACTTAAACATGTCCAATTATTAATTACTCAACCTAAATAAAACGGTGAGTAGGTCGTCGCTGTCCCCGAGCCACTGACGCTAAATGAATTTCAATGAGCTTCTGAGTAACCTGACAAGTGTCTTAACAATATTTAATATAATTTCTAATTAAGCTACCTCATTTGTTTAGGTGTACGTGAAAATATTTACTTTCGACAGCATTTTATTGTTGCTCAGTGTTTTATATATTACTAAAATGAGTAACTTGTTGCATTTTTTTCTCATTATTTTTTATTTTTTTTAATTTGACGCAGTAATGGTAAACTTCTCTGTCTTTTTGTTCTCATACTTGATGTTGAGATTGGTATGTCATGAACATATTTTAGTAACATGTTCCTTCTTCTCTCAATAAGTGAAATAACACTAAGTGCCTGCGCTCGTTTGCTTTTTCCATAAAAATAAAAGAGTGGTGGAACTCAGCGTTGTGCTTTCTCTTGTTATCAGAATGAGAATAATATGTAAAGTAATAATTAATACCCACGAGACGGAGTCGACCCACCACCGTCGCGTATAGTCATACGCTGAAATACGCCACGACGTTTTTGTAAGAAATATTTTAACACTTTAAAATATTTCTTACAAGAAATGTAGACTAGACCAGGTGTTGAGAACTTAGAAGTCTCTCGTAATGAGCGCGGTAGCCGTAGTTACCTTCCAACGCTACTAATTTTGCTTTTAACCTCAATTTTATATTTATAACACTTAGTAACATTACATAAAATATATTTATATATTTATTTTATGTAATGTTACTAAGTTACTCAGACATAAAGTTTTTACACATATTTACTGTGGACTATACGAAGAGAACAGCCTCTAGTGTATATGTGACTCCATTCTCTCCTTTTTGATCTAAATAAGACATTTTCTCATAGAATCCTTTGTAGGTTACACTATATACACTAACACATTTGATGAGTGTTTGCGTTTATAACATCAATCATTGACCAACATCTTTAGAATAATCGTTTTTCCTAAAAGCTTGCCAATTTAACAAAACTGTGCCTGTGATAGATTAAGACTATTTATAAACCATCTGATAAATATTATACGCTTCGTAAGTCATTGTTGTTAATAGCGAAATAAATCCTTATTAATTGACAGTGTTTTGGCTTAATTCAAATATTTTTAACTGGAGTTGTGGATTAAAATTATATTTCGAAAAAAAAAGCATGTTTTTCATGCTAGTCGTCGCCCACAACTTTTTAAGTGTGGTTTTAAGAAGTATAATGGAAAATCCTGTTTATCTCGTTCTTATAGAAATTTCGAAAAATCGTCTTAGAGCTTCTCTACATACTCTTACCTGACTACATGCCTACTTCAACTTTCTTTGTCCAATAGTTTCGTTTGGGCGGTATCTGTCACTCAGTAAAAGAAAAGTTGTTTATATATTATATATTTTTTTCAATTAAAGCATTATCAGATTTCAGTACCTACCCCAAGTAGTGCTCCGAATTGAAAAAAAGAGAGCATATTGATGATTTTTGAAAAAATATTTGCTTTGACACTTCTTTGATCTTATCGATTATAGAAACATTTCACCACAAAAAAAAACAAAATTTTCTAACTCGTGTATTTTCCGTGATTCCCATTCAAATACAGCAAAGGATCAAACAAAATATGTAAATTAAACATGTTGACTCCCTTTTTGTACAGATCACAAGTACAGAGCACAAAGAGGCAGGTTACTATGAATCGCGCACCCCTCGGCCTGTGCCCCAACCGCAGGGCGCAGCATCCATTGCGAAATACCCTCTCTGTTTTATGTCGACCTGGTATTTTTATTGCATATTCATTCTCGTTTTAGTTTTCGCTAAACTGTTTTTTTTCTTTCTACGAAGTTCTCTCAGTTGCCATTGGCGGATTGAAGGACGGAACTTTCGATATTACTACATATATAAATAGGTATAGGATTATGCAGTGATGATAAGAAAGAAAGATAGGATGATAAAGTTATGTTAAATAAATGTTAGTTATTTTTTCTTCTCTTTTTCTGATTAATTATTTAGTTGGGTATAAAGACTACTCAATGTGCAGTGCCCCGTGAATTCGGCGGGAAGTGAAGTTCTGTCTGATACTAGGTTCCTAGGTTCCCTCTGTCTACCTGTAAGTGTAAGCTTAAAAAATACGCAAGTAACAACATACCTTGTAATAAATTAATTACATTACTCCTCGTAATTCAACATTTTCAATAATTTTAAGCTTTGTGGGCTAACATACCTTCGCACTTTATCTAAACAAGCTACTTAACCCTTTTTTCCACATAGCAGGCAGGGAACCTATTGTTAAAATACTCGGTTCCCAACGTACAGCTCAATTTTCGAGATATTGCGTTGAGTGCGGAATAATAAAAATAATTTTACATTTGCCAAAATAATTTGTCTAAACAACTAAAACAAGATAATTTAAAATACGTTTTAAACTTACATGCATTGCACTAGGTAAAGCAGACTAAACTAGTATAAATAATAAACAACGTATTGTCTCTTTCACTTACAAAAGTAAAACGACAGTATAGGTCCTGAACTAAATCTATGAAACCTCCTTTGACTCGCTGTTCGCCTAATGGCTGTGTGAATATGTAAAACTCCCGCGGGAACTCGATCCCGACACAAAGTGATTTAAAATGGGAGGACGTCTCGTCCCGTCTCGCACCACCTCCTGTGTTGTTCTGTTGTCTTGGTACTAGATATCCCCTATTAACCCTTTGGCTTAAAGTTTGTTTGTTCGTTGTTGATTGTTTTTTTTTTCAATTTTTAATAAGTTGGACTCTTTCGGTAGAAGAGCCTTTATGTATATAATTATAGTATATATTATTATACTTTAGGGCCTTAGATAATTTTTCCTGTTTTTCTCTTCATGTAAATTAAGATATCTATAATACCTACCTAATCTTTATACCTGCCTGTCTATCTAGATATAGATAGTCTTCATTTATTTAGAAAAACAAATCGATAAAAAATGAGGCATGATTTAATATTTATTCTACGGGCGGATCTTTCATGAGCTTTTTTCATATAAGTGATTTCATTCAATGTTCTTTCTCTTATCTCTTTTATTATATAAATTATTATGTTTTTTCCTAATACTTTATTTAATAGTTTTTTAAAAACATATGAACTTAATCAAAACCAAAATACTATTTAAACAAGGAAACTTTTAAACTAAAAAAATCTTCAATATCAGCTTATCTTATTAAGAAAGAAAAGGTAGGGTAGGGTACCTTTAAAGGTGGTGGTACCATAATTTGCTTGGCTAGTATAGAATAATAAAAGAACAAAGACATTTCTAATCGCAGTACCAGGCTCTCATGACTGAGCAGGAATTAAAAAGGTTAAGAGACGTATTATTTAACCGAAGGATATAAAAAGGGTCGGGCACAATAGACACCCTCGACTCGCCCTTGTTTAATAATGTATACTGAAAATGGCACTCTGATTTATTCACACAATGACTACATAAATAAACATGTATTTATTAAGATTTAAATGAAATACACTCAAGATTCCTTTTGTTAGACATGTTTTTATAAGAGATATCGTTAAGAGAGGTTCTTAGAAGGTTTTAAATGACGATACTTTATATTTTTAGTGTAAGGCTGTAGAGACAAAATATCAATTATAAAATATAGTTTGCCTAGTTTGCTAAAACTTATAAAATTAAACTATTTTTTATTTTAAAAAAAAGAGTGGCAATGCTGTTTATTTGTTTTTTACAAAGGTTCGATTACAACAAAAATAAAAACCGTACAACTACAGTAAAAAAACAATGCGTTATTTGCACAAACTAACCGAAAAAAACCAAAAAACAAAAATTTATAGCAAAAAGTCCAGAAACGATATGTCAGGTTAAAAAGATTTTCCGTTTGAAAAATTGTGGCGTGTGAAAATCGTGGTACGATTTGTAGCGCGGCGCGGCGCGTGTCTGGCCCCGATTTTACGACCACTTTATCTCACCATCCGGAACTAATGTGCGTGTGACAACGCCTCTTTTAGTCAAATGCCCCAAGTATATAACTATTCTGTTTAAAAATAAGTAAAAGTAAGCTGTATACTTACTTAATACGGAATGCGCAGAGGTTACCTTTGATTGTCTACCATATTCATAGATTTGGTATTAATCTAATATCAATGTTCCTACTTAATGACATTATTAACTATAGGTATATGTATATGAAAAATATGTTTAAAAAAAGTATATGCAATGTATTTTTTGCACTTACATTTCAAAAATATTCGTTCAGCAACATCTATTCTAGAAATAAAAATGAAACATATATTATTATGAGGAATATTCCCACTGGCACGATGCTTTTAGGGTAGCACAAGCGTATCCATTTCATATTCATATTTTTTATCTAGGACAGTGCATCTTTTGAAGCCGTTGTGGCGCAGTGGCTTAAGCATGTGACTGTAAACGCGGCTGTTGTGGGTTCGATTTCTACTTGGGGAAATGACTTATTAATTAATTATATTTCCTCGCTTTGGTAATAAGACAAAGCGCAGCGTTAAGTTTTGCCACTCAACGCGCAATGTCTCGAAAATTCATCAAAAAATGGGGAACTTAGCTTGACACTAGGTACCCTTTGCCTACCCTGCTATTAGCGGGATATAGCGTGAAACAAAAAAAAAACATTGCTTCTTAGGTTATTACTCTCGTTGCATAGAAAATGAGGTAGTAGGTACCATAAACTGGTACGTGAGGTATTTTAATGCGATACCCGCTCCCAGCGGGGCGACTCTTCCCGTAATTACAGCGAATGCTAATGCGAACATCCACCGTCGCTATGCTATCCTAGTATTTTCATTTGATGGAAAAATGGTGCTTGCCGCCTGGTAATTCTTAGATGACTTTTGTTTAGAATTAGTTGAGTTCAGAAACTGATTTTAATATTTTTTTAATATCATAAGTGTTTTTTGCTAGCTATATAGAATCTTATCTTTTATTATATTGTACTATATTTATTAGTCCCTCGTGGCGTAGGAGGAGCACAAGCGTGCGACTTAAAATGTAATTAATGATTGTGGGGTCGATTACAATTCGGGGAATAAAATGATATATTATTTCCTCGTTTTGGCAACGAGGCAAAGAGCGGCGTAGAGTTACGCCAATCAACACGCAATGCGTCCAAAAATTTGGCAGAAAGTGGGGAACGGAGGTTTATTAAAGTGAGACGGAGTGTCTTATCATTTCCAGACTCCCTCTGTCTATATTACCATGTGCAAGCGTGAAGCTACAAAAGGTTAAAATATATATTAATAGAAGCGTCACGCTGTATCCCTCACACAGCAGGGTAGGCAGAGGGAAGGTGATATTATATTATTTTGTCTTCAATGGCAATTTTTAAAATATTTCTTTGAAAAAACGAAAACGGAAGCTAATAGTGACATCCGGTCAGGCGAGAAGTAATAGAATTAGAAGCGCATCCTCCACCAGTTATAATCCAGTTTGCATAAGTGACACTGGCCATTCATTAGATTACGTGAACGGTTCAGATCTCATATAATTTTATGCAATGATATTTTTAAGAATTACATAAAAATAGCTTCACACTTTTTCCTGCATATAGCCGTCTAGGTGGGTAGGGAACCTAGTGTTAAGACACTCCGTTCCCTACTTTCCGCCAAACTTCCAAGTCCCGCAATCCATAACCCACAATCCATAACTATCGCATTGACGGTCAGAGATGCTGACTCACTGCGCCACTATGGACTCAATTGAACAATAAATGTATTTTTTTAATACACAAAGCTAATTTATCCTTTAATTTTTTTCCAAATATAAGTGACTCTTATTTTTAGGATAACAATAAAACCTGAAAATATAATGATTTATTACATTAAGTTAAATATGTATGTTCAATTAAAGATGGTATCATATAAGAAGCTAAATTTATAAGCAAAACTATAGCTTTTAATAAAATGCGATGCTCATTTGCCTTTAATTAATATCTTGGGGCCTGCGGTTTAATAATATAGTTTAATTATTTTTTTTCAAAATCAGGCATACTACAAACCGGATAGTTATATTGGTAAAATATGTATTACAGTAGGTACTTACTTACATTTATGTTATATCATTTCTATTACGATGAAAATCTACATTAAAGAGAAAAAGGAATGAAATGATTTCATACTTTGTCACTGTCAATATGTGTATGTTTGTTTCGCAAATATAAATTAAAAAGAATTTAAAATTTCAATATTTTATAAATCGCAAAAATGTTATGAAAAAATCCCTAAACTGCCATCTGCTTAACAGCGTATTTCAAGTACCTGCTAGTCCAGTTCTTTAACTCCGCCCCATTTGAACTGCAACCAATGAGCCTCTTCGATAATTTAACCCCAGATTGTAATATAAGAATATCTCCTTGCATATTATGCACTCCTAGTACAGACGTTCGAGAAATTTTGTTTTCGTGTTGTTCTTTCTTTTCATTAAAGGTTGAGGCGAATTAATTAAGGGCAAGTAAGCACAAGGCTTTATTTATGTGATGGTTGTTTTAGTATAAAATGAACATTTGTAAGCAAAGCAAAGTAAAGATGGCATTGTGGCGAAGTTACAGAATTCCGAATATGGAATGGATCATTATAAATGTGAGTTTGAACTCCATTCCAGATTAGTTACATTTTGGGCTGATAGCGGAGAACGGAGAGTCTTGACTGTAGGTTCTCTATACCAATCTTAATTTATGCGAAATAAAGCGTAAAGATAGATGTAAAAGCTATAGAAGTTCTGATTTATATCTAAAGGCATAAGAGCGGCTGATGATCCAACCAAGGGGTTGAATTACTTATTTTTTATCAATGTTACAAAAGTACCGTGAAACATAAAAACATTTTTTTTTATAAAATTAATTATTTATCTTTAGATTTCTAAAGATTCTAGATTCTATTTCTATTAAAAAATAAACAACAATAAAATTTAATGTATTTTTTATTTAAACTACAAAGCTCTAACTAAACGAACGTTACTTATTCACATAGTCGGGTACTCTCGTATTTTTATATCCGCCTAGTAAGCGTATCCCATGAGGGTAAACCCCCATTGTTCTCTTACAAAATGTTATTTATTATTAGCCTTTACTAACAACAATGGGAGTTGTAAGACACAGGTGAAATTGTAAACTTGTGTAGTTTTTCTTGACTTACTACTACTTTTACTGCCTTTATGTTCTTTTTTGATATTGTAAAATAAATTGTAGTATTTATTTATTAATGTTTCAAAATGGACAGTAAATAAATAGAAAAATTAAAAATATTCTATGAATATTGTGCGTTTAGTTCAACATATTTTATTGAATGTTACTTAATGCTTAAAACTTATATATTTGGGTTATATACATTCTTCTTAAAAGGGAGATATTTATAAAATTTGGTTAATGATACACTTATTATTTTAGATTTAGCTATTAGCCACTCGTTGAAAGCTTGGTCAAGTTTTTATAAGCTATCGGTGGCCTTCTTGAAAATACACGTAGATTTCGGGCTAACACGAGTAGGACAAGGCTTGTTAGTTATTTTTCATGTTCCCGCTGCTGACTCCATTGTTGACGAACACAAAGGGCTCGGCCACCAGGCGCGCATAGCCTATACAGAGATTGACCGATCGCACAAATTGAACGTCCATCGAACACGACGGGGCAGGTCCCCATTGTGAGCCGGCTTTCAAGATACACCCAATATTTCACTCGGTCAGAAAATATTCCAATAAGGCAGGCAGATGGGACCCGCGGCTCAACGCAAATGAAGCATGGGATTTTTCTTCTACATATGTAGAAGCTTTTCTTTTCTGTTTTTATGGTATATGGTGAAAAACAATAGGTTAAGCTATTTAGAACGTAGGCTTTTATGACCATGTTTACGGAAATTTGTTGTTGAAGAAAGAAAATTTTCTAACGCTTAATTTGTTTTCTATATTAATCTCAACGATAAGCTTTACTACATTTTCTATTTTCCAATAAACTTAAAATTAATAACGAATTTAATATTAAAAATAAGCTATTTGTTCTAAAGATAGCGTTAAAGAACCGTCGGTACCGGATACGCAGTTAAGATTCTTTAGATTTCTCTGGAATTTACTTCCAGGAAATGAAAATATATAATAGGCATTTTATATACATATATACATAGCCATATTTATTTGCTACCAACTGTTTCAAGACTTAAATGTGTTTATTTTTATACAAATAAAGCCAATAAACATAGCTCTTTACGAAGGATATGAAACTATTAAGACATTACATCACTTGAAAATTATTTAAAGAAAAAAGTATGTGAAATATTTATTTTCTGAATTAAGAAAAATACCTTGTGATTGAAATGAAACACTTCTAATAGCTAGGTAATATTCTTATGAATAGAAGGGATATGTTTAACCTAGTACCATTATGGTTTAAAACAATAAAAAATCTTGTAAAGTAAGATTTTTCCGTTTCTACATAAGCGGTTTTTATCACACGACTGCCAGTGACGTCTCTTTAGGAGATCAGTGCATTGTAGTTATGCTTTAACTTCATGTAACTCCCCACATATTTTAAAAGATAATATCAGTTATTGACTATTCACTGAAATTTTTGTTAAGTTTGTAAATTTTAAAGGGAATAAATATGTATCTTACTCTGCTCTATACTTTTGGCCCACATCAATAAAATGTTTTGTTTGAATAATGACTAAAATTGAATATACATACCTGTTCTACATATCAAAATGAGTAATTTTATAAATATTACTTTGAATTATCAAAATTATTAATTTTGTAAATATTACTTTGTTTACATATTTTGCTTCCCGATGTCTTCTTTGAGACTTTATAACGATTGAACATCCATATTTTCCTATCATCTATTATAATATTGTGATTGTGAAGAACTTAAAAAACTTTAAATTATAAGCATATTTTATTTTTGTTTCTTTCTTTGTTACAGTTGGTCGGTGGCGAGTTTGATATGGAACTGAATTTCGTCATACAGGATGCACAGAATATACAACACATGTTGGAACTGCTGGACCACTGCCCGCCCAGCTTGCAGGTATTCATATTTTATATCCGTAAATATAGTGTTACTAATAGTACAAGTGATTAATCATTCCTTTTTACAGGCTTTTATTTACTTGCCGTTTTAGTAGGTAAGCTTGTTAGTGTATGTGATATCTTGCAAGCTCGGGGCTATAGCCCAGTCTCCGTTTGGATGACGACTTTAGAATTTATGACAATAAATTACATTTGTTCAATATTATTATTAATCCAAAATGGCCGCCACAACAAAATAGCAGATTACATATTATGTGAAATATGGGTATCAAATGGAAGGTCTTGATTTGTAAAATACAATACTGAAATGAATGAACAAAAAAACGAAAAAGTAAGAAACAAAATATTTATTAAAAATCTTTTAAAAACAAGTTTATTTAATAAAAAGGTTTTTTAAAATAATATTTTATGTGTTAAAGGGTAGATAATATACGTCTTAAAATATATCATCAGTATTGGTAAGTTTGGTTTAGTTATAAATTAGAAGTTTTAAATTTATTTTAAAAAAATGTTGTAGTTAGAAAATATCTTATTATAGTTATACTCGTATGCGATAGTGACAGGCTCGATGCCCATTTGAGAAACCATATTTTTTTATTTTCCTGCACTTAGGGTGGCGTTGGGTTCCACCATTAAACAAGCGCTGTTTTTTTTATGTAGACGAAGAGTAAAAATAGATACTTTGCTGCACAGTTTTAGCACTCAGCTCTTATTCTTTATGTAATGAAAATGTTTAATATAAATAAAATAGTTCTAACTATATTATTTCACAGTTATTTTGTTTTGCATAAAGTACGCTAACGACTTCAATATGACACACATTCACTCGACCGTACTTCCGCTGGAACCCTCGCACAAAGCTCCCCTAGCAAAGAAACCTAGCTGCAACCCCATTGTGCGAACGAGCTCCTCTATTTTTATGACTACCTGGTACTTTTACACCATAAGGGTAGATATTCTATTGTTTAAGGCTTTGTTGGTTGATGCGCGTGCACCGCGTTATGGTTTAATTTTTTATGAAATAAGTAGGTATATTGAATTTTTTTTTACGTCTCATTATTGTTTTTTTCTATGAACGTTTTTGTTAAAGTTTGATTTTTATTATTATTATTATTTTTTGTTTGATTTTGTGGTCCTGAGTTTTAAAATTATTTAATTTTTTTTTTACATATATATATTTAAAATATCAATTTACTTAAACAAGAAAAGGTCTGAATTTTATCTTCACTAACTAAAGTATTTATTCAATAATGAAGGACAAAATAATAATTAAAATCATGGCGCAGCGGTACAGCGTCTGACTGTAATCGTAATCATCCAATCGAACCCATGATTCCCACACGGGCTAATGATGTGTTATCGCCATTTCCTCTTTTTGATAAGAGACAAAACGCGGTGTTGATTTCAACCTCTTAACTAACATATATCATGTTTTTGAGAAGAGAGTGGAGAACGGAGTATATTAATACTACTCTGCAGTATGTGGGATAAATAAATCGTCAAGGTAAAAATATATAAATATAAAAAATATAAAATTTAGGTAACTTATACATAATAAAACCTTACTGTTAACGGACAACTGATATACATATATTGTATACGAGTATACCAGTTGTCCTTTAAAAGTCACGATGCGTTCTACGTACTATGATCAAACGCATTCAACTAACCCCGCCCTATTATCCTGTCGTCTTTGATCCCAGTAAGTGCGACGAGGACAGAGATATAAATGCACTTTTTTTGTTTTCACTCGTGGTTTATTTTTGTGTGCATTCAAAAGGTTCAACCGCCTCGGGCCCTATGACGCCCTAGTACCTAAGTGGAGCAAGTTAACCCTTTGGATGTTTTGCAATTTTTTTTATTGTTAAACTTAAAAATTGATTTGGCAGATTGCATGCGGTTTTTTTTTGCCTTAAAACAAAAAAAAACTAAAATGTATATAAATAATAATTAATAAATATAATATGTATTTATATAAAACATATTATTTGAGTTATTTATGTTTATTTTTTAATAAAAAAAAAGTGTCACGTACGCCCATTTAAACTGATCATAACAACGATATGCATCGGAGGTCGATAAGTGACGTCATCGAATCGATGTAAGTTAAATGAACCAGCTCATTACTTATGGAGGCCTGGTACTGAAGGGACTCTTGTTAAAGGGTTTAAAGTTTCGCTTTTATTTAAAAGGAAGCTTTTTGGAGCTTTTTTTGTTATGTTCATTTATACTCGTGAGTAAATGAACCAGCTTCAACCCGTCCCCAACGCACCGCAAATTTTTCGAGACATGGTGTTTTGATTGGCGGATCTCAACTCCGCGCTTTGTCTATATGCCAATGATTATAAACATAATTTATTTTTAGTACGGACGATTTTATAGGCACTCAGAGTTCGCCAGAATTATATCGTTTGAGCTTTCTCTACCTTTTTTTCTACAGGCGCCTTTGTGTGTTTGTTTCCTAATTGAGCTTTAATTTTTATGTTTAATGAATATTTTATTTATTTTTTATTTAATTCACAAATAGTAATTTGTGAAAAGTTCCTATTTAAACGGTTATACAGAACGATACGTAGCTTAAACGTAATATTGATTAAAGTGTCGGCGCATCGACTCGACTGTGACACTTTCGTTTAAAACGTGATGGGATAGTCTCCGTACAATAAATAAACACTGGGCTCCCAGATGTATATATGTATATTGTTGTTGTCCTTTATATGTTTTTGTGATTAAACCTCTTTTTCTAGCGCTTAGCCCTCTAAGCTATGTATTCTTATCAAGCTCCGTCAAAATTTATATTTATATTATAATTATTTATAATACGTTTTTTTTATATTTTTCTTTCTTAAGTGTGAAATAAATACTTTTAAGTAACAAAGTAGGGAATAGAATTATCTTTATGGGAACGGAGTGCCTTCAGACTAGCGAGAAGCTAGAGGAAATGGTTAAAATACTTACTTATACAGGGTGGAATTGTCACCACTTTAAATGAAACCACAGTTTTAACTAATCTATAAAAGCCTAATATAATTCGGAAAAAAAATAATTCCCAAAAATGAAAAAGTTTTTTTTCAAACAAAATAAATAATAAAATTATCGTTTTAAAATAAAACGCCATTTGTAAAGTATTACATAGGCACGCACAAACTTACCTGTCAAATCGGAAACGTCGCACACGGATGTGTGTGTCACACGAAATACAGGTATGGATAAAAATCGTGAAATGAAAAAAAAATCCTACGTCCAAACTGTTGAGGTTCCTTGATTAATTTCTTAGGTGTGGGTTTGAAATATATTACCCTATATGCAGTTTCAATAAAAGAAGCGCTGCCTCTTCCACCCTGTATATATAATTTTTGTTTTTGATATGGGTGATTATTAGATAGAGACAGCAAAGTAAATATTTATGTAGAATTATTTTTTATTAGTATTTTTTTTAATTTAGTTTAGTATGTACTGTACACATGGTGGTAACGTCGCTTTAACCACGTAATATATTTGTTTCATTTAATTACTTAAAACAATTTGTGTCATTGTTGTATAATTATTGTACTGATTATTATAGTTTTTTTATACATTTAATTAAAACCATTAATATTTTGTTTATGTTACTTCATTTTATAGACAAAAGATGGTATCGAAATAAAGAGCTTCAGCGCCCTCAAGCTTATAATAAATTGTGTTTTTTTTTAAATATATTTTTCGTAATAATATCCCGGTCGCGTGCGTGAGTCCTGTGAAATATTAGCAATGTAAGGGTTTCCTTTTAATATGGGAAGTGGGTGATAGACGACGCTGACGTGAGGGGAATCCGTCGAGTCACCTTATCGCGCTGGCGAATAGCAAAGAAACAGAAAGCACAAAATTTGATTATGTTTTTTTTAAACTTTTAAAATGGGTGTATATTAAAAAAATAATAATATAATAAATAATGTGTGTTTATATGCCATGTTAAATAATTTTCAATTAAATGTAGCTTACATTTCAAGTATTTTTACTTACTAATTAATTTTATACTTAGTAATTAATTAAATTAATATATGCATATTATCATTTTTATAAAAAGTAAAGATCCTTTGAAGTTGATAGTAGAAATTAAATCCAATGTATTAAAAAAAGCTTCTTCTAATTAAAAAAAGTAACAAAGTATTATTTTATGATTATTGTTAATACAATAAAGTTAAAAAGGCAACAAGGTCGAATCGCCGAGTCATTCGTTAAAGGGCGAGCTTAATAGCCTTGAAGGGCCCGTCACCTCGAGATCACCTCTATTGGTTGCGTCGTTACCGTCCTATCTTAGATATTACCGTGATGGATTACCATCGCGGACAATTAAAATATTTCCTAAAGTAATTTGAAAATATTGTAATTGATTAAATTTTATTAAAGTTATCACAAAATTGTTTTACTTAGAAAGGTTTGTTCAGTCTCGTTAAGTGTTCTCATAAATAATTGGTATAAATCGATTTATTTCATAATCAATGGCGCAGTGGGACATATTTTCATTTCCCTGCTTTGAAAGCTAAGTACAGCGTTGAGTTTCGCCACTTAACACCTTATATCTGGAAAATTGAGTAGAAAATTGAATGGGAAAATATACTGAGCAGGTTCCCTTCGACTGCTATTCGGTAAAAAGCATAAAGCTGCATTGAATCACATTTAATCACTAATATAAAGGACTGTATTTAAATATTTTTACTGTCTAACTACATTTAAAGTGACAACCCGAATGTTTTTACATTCTTTCATTCGAATTCTATACGTAACCAAAATTCGTAGCATCAAAGAAGATCCTGCCCACAAGCATTTCCCCTCGATTGCCAAGCTTCGGCGGAGGTATTCCAAATCAAATTCCATCCGTACAATTACACGAGCCCGGATGTTCCAGTGCTCTTTAGTAATGTTAGATGTAAGGGGCGAGTGTGTTTTCATTCATTACACCGAAAAAAGAAATGAGAATTGCCTTTTAAAAATGTAGAGGTTTGGTAGAGCTTCTATTGTATGTACTTGCTGATTAATATTAAACGTTCTGTTTAGATTAGATTTCTGTTTGTATATAATGTATTGTATATTTATAATTTAAGTCATTTTTTCCTTCCTTTTTCCAATATCCGTTAACATAAGTTATTTCGCAATGTATTGCGGGAGCGGATGTCTTTAGTCGTTGTCATTAGTTTTTTACTGGACCGGAAAAGCGCTTATATAATAATTTATAAATACAAATGTTGCCCTTGTCTGCAATTCGAATATATAATTATAGTGTTCAGGCATGAACATACTATTTATACCAAGATAACCTTGAGAATCTACTATTTATATACTATTTAAACTATCTCTAGTTTTCCTAAGAAGATTTTCTGCTTCATATTTTGTAAATGCGTAATAAGATGTCACAAAGTCTCCGACTTAATGAGCGCGAATGCTCTCCTTTATGAAAATCCAGAATATAAAGTTTACGGCGTGAAGTAAAAAGTTCGCCGCAGAGGTTCATTACGCATAACAGTACATTATATGTTAGCGAGACGCCCCACATTGTTCACCTGAATTTGTTTTCAAGATTATTTTGCAAGGAATTTTCTGTGAAAAGTTTTTAGTGACCATAAAGACAAATTTGGGTTTTATACTGACAGAAACTGCGGTGTTTTAGAAAAGTTACGAAGGATATTAGTTCTACTCGGCTGTAAGCTCCATGAGTTAAAATAAAAATGTATTTTTTTTAGCTTTTTTGCATTTTCTCTTTTTTAATATATAGAATATGATCTTTTCTACAGTTATTCTATATAAATATTCGGTTTTTATATATATGTATGTTTGCTGGCTAACGATAATGTCGATAAAGTATAATTACGACAGGCGATTTTCGATTGCCGAAGTTGGCAACCCTGTTCTTAACCTAATTCACACCCACATCGCACTTGTCTCCAGGTCCGTCCAATTTTGATTCTGATATTATGTGCTTAGGAAGTTACGCCGGCGAAGTGCCGGTCACTTGCACCGACCCTGGAAGTTATATCGTCCACTCGAACAAACCAAATGGGCAAAGTAATCAAGACGGCTCAGACGTTGCAAGCATTTATTGCCTTCTACACGACCGCGGGATTAATGAGAAAACTTCACGTCGCCACTTACGAGTATACGGCCTCTGCGGTCTGGTCGCGTGCCAATTTGAGATGTAGTAGAGCTCGGCGGTTCATTGGTAATCTTTTAGTGTAGACCATTCTTGTAATACCTAGTTTAAATTGAAATGGTTCAACTGATATGTTGTTCCAGTCTTCAGGTTCATCTCATTGTAGGCTACTGACCTTTTGAAGATATTGTGTAACGGCATTTTGTCTAAATTTATATTTATATGCATACGTGAACGCTTACATATGCCCCTGAGTGATAATAGGAGCTACTATGCTTGCGTTCAGTAGGGCTCGTCCAAAATTTCTTACGATGACGTTTTGTTACACATGAATATTATTAGCTCTATAGTACTGTTTACAAAAAAATATCGTCAAGATTTTTTTCTTATTACAAATAAAAGGTTATATATATATAATAAGAAAAATAAAATTGTCCTGAATTTCCTTAAAAAAAAATCTCCAAAATGCTGCGGACTGGAGTAAGCCCCACAAATGTTTAGAACTTTAAAACTCCATTACAGTACGCAATCAGCTCTGAAATGAGACAACGCCGCGTCTGAACGATTGAAATAAAAATTCTCATTCGACATTCCGAGGCGGTCCGCGGGACAACTGTTCTAATTGAATTACCACGAATTTAACGATGTTCGGATGTTTGTCTAAAGTCGACCATACTTGTTTGGGAAAATTTATAAATTACACGATAGTCAATCTACTGTACGATTGTAATTATTATTAATTCATTGTCATTTTCGATACATATGCTTGCTTGCAGCTACACGCTATATCCCGTATAAAGAAGGGAAGGCATAGGGAAAGCGAGGATAGGGAAGAAAGTAGTGTAAAGTCCACTCCACTCCGTTGCCCATTTTCTGATGAATTTTACAAGGCATTGCGTGTTGAGTGGAGGAACTTATCACCGGGCCTTGGTGCCAGGGCGCAGAAATGAAAATATTAAGAAATAATAATTCATTCCCTTGAGTGGAACGAACCCACAACCCACAATTAATGTACTCTATATTGTATTCTATATTATATATTTTATATTTGGTTATTGTAAATGGATACGACAACGCGACTAGTCTCAGTTAATCGTGCCGCTTGCAGCGAACGCGGGTAAGTGAATAGCGCAAATTCTCGGCGAGCTCACGTAATCTCGCCGAGATTGTTCCGCTGAAGACTCCAGAATGTAATGTAATTATCGGGCTCGTTAGCGAGCTTGCTTTGTTCTACTGCACAGTATTTTGGGACTCCTGGATAATTTTTACCTACTGACCATTGAGAATGTGCGTCTTATATTTTGAAATATTTTAATTATATTTTTGGATAAATTCTGTCTTTGAAGCCATATAGACGTAATGCTTTAACTTTATCTCAGATGGTAGTTTAAGATTCTCATTAATTCTTATTGGACATTTTTATATATCTGCAATACTTATTAATTTTTAGTTATTTTGGTATTTTTTACGTACCCTTCGTACCTTACATAGATCTATTGTTAGATCTATTTTATAACTATTAACTTCTTCATCTATAATAATGTCTCCTCATCAACTTGGCATGTTTCTTTATCTGCGAGTACGAAGAGAAAACGTTATTTTAAATTTATAGGGTATTTCAGTTATAATTGAGTGCGAACTGTAGAATTTAGGGAAATCCAATTTGTAACTGCCTGAGACTAATCTGTGAGACTGTCAGTCCAATTCATTCCGAACGCCGGCTTTCATTGGGTGTCGTCTAATAACTCAGGTAGGTAAGGTATTTTGGGCGTTTTTGTTTTTAGTAATAAGCGGTGCATGGAGATGCGATCGAGTTCTTCAGATATTAATAACCTTTTAATATTGTGAAACTTTTAATATTGTAACTACTAAGACTTACACATTACATTTTTATATTTCATTTTTCTATTTGGATACTAGATTATTTGACAGTAAGGCTTTCCTATCATACTATACTTATAATAGTATAATTATTGTAATTTTGTTATAAAATAATCCAAATGGGATTTTTTTTTAAAATTAATAATTAATTATATTAAAAGCACGACCTTCATGTGTATTACATAGTCCGATATTGTCGTTTTCATATCTATTTGCAGCTGTCACTATGCGTGCTGTATCTTATTGAATCAACATTAATTAAAACTAATTAGGTTGGATGCACACTGTTGAGTGAAATTTACATTACGACGAGCATCCGCACTAAGAGAAAAGAATTTCATTAAAATTATTTCGCCAGCCTCAACTATACAGTTGTACGGCGAGCTCTATTAAACGGAAAGCTTTGAAATTGAACATTTTTGCCTTGGAGCTGTACCCCGCGCGGATGAACGAACGCGTCGAGTGGATTATGTTTTAATACGCCGGCATTGTTTCAGCGTATCTGCAGTGTAACTTTTGCACCTAGATTTGTGTCAGTTGTTCTTTATGACTGCAAATCTTGTCTTTTTTAGTTCAAAACAAACATGGATTGTGCTTTCGGCAATGAAAGTCGTATTGTGTCTTTGTGCGAATGTTTTCTATATTAAAATATACGATTTTTACCACGCTTTGTCATATATTCTACTCTTGGTAACACCTGAGCGAGAAAATAAAAATAAGTCCCCCAAGTGGAAATCGAACCCACAACCACTTACAGTATACAGTCAAAGTTAACAACTTCAAATCTTTCAAACTCTTTGATCGAGCAACCGATATTCAAATATACTAATTAAATATTTAAGTTAGTCTTGATTTAATTTTATAACGCTTTATTTCAAAACCACAAAACGGGCAAGCTTTTCAGTTTTTGAATTACAAAATATACTATATTCCTTTTTCAGGCGGAGATTTGGTCGGTGTTCATTGCCATTTTGCGGAAGAGCGTGCGAAATCTGCAAGCTTGCACCGATGTTGGTCTCATACATCACGTGCTGCAAAGGTTACCCCGCGCGGAGACAGTGGTTGCAGGTTAGTCATTATATTATTTATTTATGATTATATATTATACTAGTGGACCTGGACGCGGCTACGCCTGCTTGAACTATAAGAATATTTATTAAATATTACATAATATATTTATTTTTATAAGGATGAATATCAAAATAAAAGTTCATTTTGGGTGACGTTTTCTTAAAAAAACAAAGAAACTTTGCAAACCGGTGCTTAGCAACGACGGTTGTTATTAACATGGCAGAATAAATTGCATGTCAAATTAGAAAGTATTTTAATATATTAGTATATACGTGTAATGTAATATCATATAGCCTATAGCACTTCTGAAGAATGCAGCTTTCATACAAAACAAAAACATAGTAAATCGGACCAGTAGATCCAAAGATCTTAGCGTTCAAACAAACAAACAAACTCTTCCGCTTTATTATATTAGTATAGATATATAAAAGGATTTATTTTTTATGGAGGACTGTACTCCTCTCATGCACCTAAACCCACCATTGAAAACGCGAATGACAAACGTGCCAAGCTGACCCGTCACTTCACGGACGACTACCGGACATAGAGATTGCCGAAATTGGGATGGCTTTTAAGCAGCTCAAAAACAACAAGGCACCTGGGGAAGACGGTACTACCACGGAACTCTTAAGAGCTGGTGGGCGTATTGTCTTGGAGGAGCTCCGAAAGATATTTAATACCGTCTTAAACAAGGGCACAACGCCGGAAGCATGGTCTAGAAGTGTGGTCATATTGTTCTTCAAAAAAGGAGATAAAACGCGCCTCAAGAACTACAGACCGATAGCACTTTTAAGCCATGTCTATAAGCTTTTCTCAAGAGTCATATCAAACGGTAGTCGTATCATACGGTACTGTACTAATTTTCGAAACCCGGCCTATTCAGGAGATTGGAAATCGTCAAATCTTCGGGCAAACCGGACCACATCCACACACTAAGACAGGTTATACAAAAGACCGAGGAATATAATCGCCCTCTGTGTCTCGCATTTGTGGACTACGAAAAAGCCTTCGACTCCATCGAAACCTGGGCTGTTCTCGATTCTCTGCAGCGATGTCAAGTCGATTGGCGGTATATCGAGGTGCTGAAATGTATATATACATCCGCTTCGATGACTGTCCAAATTCAGGATGTCCAGACAAGACCAATCCCTCTGAAGCGCGGAGTAAGACAGGGAGATGTAATATCTCCGAAACTGTTTACTAACGCTTTAGAGGATGTCTTCAAAACACTGGACTGGAGTGGGCAGGGTATTAATATCAACGGAGAATACATTTCACACCTTCGATTTGCTGATGACATAGTTGTAATGGCCGAATCGCTGCATGAGTTAATGGAGATGCTGCAAAGTCTGAATGTTTCTTCCAGACGGGTGGGTCTGGGAATGAACTTGGATAAGACTAAGGTCATGTTCAATTCATTTGCAGATCCGAGGCCAGTTATCGTCGATAATGTTAGCATCAAAGTTGTCCAGGAATACATCTACCTTTTTTTTTTTTTTTTTTTTTTTTAACGTGAGGAAATCCTTTTACGGATACCGGCCCGAGTGGGGACTCGAGCGGGTTATGTGGGACTCGCGGACTTGGCAGATGTAGGCCGTCCGTATACTCACTAAAACCTCACGGTGCTCCTTCTCGACCGCCACTGGCCGCGAGACGCGGGGACTAGAATCGTCCACGAATCGCGGCGGCGGGAGCCTGCAAGGCACGTCGTGGAGTCAAGGGTGTGTGGGCACCCTCGACGGCCTGCTCGGAGTAGCGCGCGGGAGCGACCTGCGCGCGCCTACTCGGGCCAGGTTGGTAGGCAGCCAGCTTCCCCAAGCTGACCGCCCTCTGGCACATTAGGGCGGAAGGCGGCGATCGTATGCCGCCCTCCGGCGACCCGGTCTCTTACGGCGGATGGCGACTTCGGCAATAGCCTCCCTCGCCCGTTCCGCCGACTCCTTCTCGAGCACCACTGCCTCGCAGAAGGATGAGACCGCGTCCCACGACGTCTCGCTACCGGCCATGGCCTTGACCACGGCCGGCAGGGAAAGGTCGTCCCCTATGACGTCGCGCAAAGCGCGACGTTGAGACGCCCAGGCTGAGCACACCTCCAACGTGTGCTGGGCCGTCTCATCGAGGCAGTCGCCACAGTGGTGGCAGCGAGCGTCGGGCTCCCTCCCAGCGATCCGACACAGGTAACCCCCGAAGCAGCCATGCCCCGTGAGCACCTGTGTGGTGCGGAAGGTTAGGACGCCGTGACGCCGCGCTAACCACTGGCGGAACACTGGACGAACCGCCTCGATCGTCCTCAGGCCGGCAGATGGATCTATCATCTACAGTCGTGCCGCTTATATTTATTAAACGGTGGAAAAAGTTATTTATCGGGAGTGAATTTGTTTACTATATCCAATTTATAGTGCGTAGCCTGTAATATTCATTATATATAGAAGAAATGTGAATATATTAAACTATCATATCGAAGATTCTATTTTTAACGTTCGTTCGTTAACGAGTTCAAGGTCAAGTGAAAGGTGTTTACTACAAACGCGTACGCGTAGTTATAAAGCAAATAAACGTGCTATTCGTTGCATTATGGAATGTAAATTGTGTTCTGATTTTTTAAAGATTGAGGACTCAATCAAATGCACGGCCTGTTTGGGATTTTTTCATTACTCCTGTGCGAGTTTAAAAGACATTGATTTTAAAAAAATGCTGCCTATGAACAAGGCCAAATGGAAATGTCCTGCCTGTAAGCCTACTAAGAAAGGCAGCACTAATATTAGTCCTGGATTGTCCGCTGCAGGTTCAAGCTGTATCGCCTTGGAGTCCACTCAACCTCAATTACAGTTACTGCAAGATAGTGGTTTGAAATCAATTATCACTTATTTTGATGACCGTTTCAATAACCTTCATGCCATTGTGGAATCATTTAAATGTTCCGTCACTGAGGAACTTCGAAATCTCTCTGAGGCTGTTAATACCTGGTCTTCAAAAATTGCTCATATTGAGTCCTCTGTCAATTGTCTAACGGAGCAGATGAACGATTTTGACCTACAACTGTCTAAATTAAATAACTATTGTACCGAAGTCGATGATTTGAAGCTAAAGATTAAAGAATTGTCGGAAAACTCCATTAGAAGTGACCAATGGGTTCGTCGTTCTAACATTCAAATTAACGGAGTGCCGTATAAGAAAGGCGAAAACTTAATCCAGATTGTTAAAACATTAGCATCTAAAAGCGGCTTTCCTATTAATGTTGATACGGATGTGGACTTTGTAACAAGAGTAGCAGTAAAGAATGATACTACTGACGGTAAACCCCGTCCAATTATTTTGAAAATGCAGTCGCGTTATAAAAAAGACGACTTTCTCTCATCAATACGCAAGCTGAAGGGACTACTTGCGTCTGACGTGGGCTTCACCGGCATAAATAATCCCATATATGTCAATGACCACCTATCTACATATAATAAGGCTTTACTGAATAATGCTAGGCGCAGAAGTAAGGAGAAAGGGTACATGTATTGCTGGGTCCGAAATTGTACTGTTATGGTCCGTAAAACACATAATTCTCCGGTTATCCATATCTCTTCTAATGACTGTTTAAAAAAAATCTCGTAAGAACTATAGTGATATTGATATACGATTATTGTGTTTGTGTTATTTTGTTAATTAGTTTTTATTTTATTTACAATTGTTGCTTTATGGAAGTGTTAAGGTGTCTCTATTTGGGCTATTATAATTATTTTCATCTTTATTCTTGCGTTTCGTTGGTTTACTGCAATTATACTCAGTCAATTAATGTGATATGTCCTTTATTATTTTTATTGCTATATTCAAATTTAAACATAATTATTATACCTTTGTTTTTATATAATTATTTTTCACATTATTATGGCTCTTAATATATTCTATCAAAATGTCAGGGGACTTCGTACTAAAACTGAACAATTTTATCATAGCTTGCTAAACAATAATTATGACGTAGTCTGTTTAACGGAGTCGTGGCTGTTAGACGGAATTTGTGATAAGGAACTCTTTGACCCCCGTTATATTGTATACCGAAATGATCGGGACTACACACGCTTAGGAGTAAAGAGAGGAGGTGGTACTCTCATTGCTATCCGGCAAGGAGCCGCATTTATTGATATTCAACACCCCAGCGCGCCCCCTCAATTACCTGATGCTGATATAACGAGCCTTAGTTTGATTCTTGGGCAAGGCTCATATCGTAAAAAGTTCCACCTATTTTGCTGTTATTTCCCCCAAAATCCGAAACAACGCGACTCTGAAGCGATTTTCTTTGAACACATGTCGGACCTTTATTTTAATAACCGCAGCGATAACTTTATTATATTAGGTGACTTCAATATTAGCGAAGCAAGGTGGTTGTTACAGTCTGATGAGCACCTCGCTATTCAGAATCCCTCTGACAATAACCTAATCTTACAATTGTTCGCATTCATGTCAATCACCGGATGGAGACAATACAATTCCATTTTTAATAAGTATAATAGGCTATTGGATCTCATTTTATCCAATTCCGCTTGTGTTGTTGCGAGGACTGACCCATTATCACTACCTGAAGATGGCCATCATCCAACTCTTTTAATAAGTGTGGAGGAAGGTGTCCCTCACAAATTATTGAGAGAGCCTCCACGCATTGTACATCGTTTCCATGATGCCGACTATGAGGCCATTAACTCTGAATTAAATAAAATTAATTGGGTCCAACAACTCTCTTCTCACAATGTCTCGGACGCAGTTGATAGATTTTACCTTTTAATAAATAATGTTGTTGACAAATTAGTTCCAACTAAAACTGTATACAGCAATAACAAATTTCCAGCTTGGTACTCTAGACGTTTAATAAAACTAGTAAATAAAAAACTTAAATTGCATAGGAAATGGAAGATTTACGGCAGAAGTAGTGACTATAAAATATTTTCTGATCTACGGCATGAGACAAAACATATGGAGTTGGAATGCTATGTTCGGTTTATTGATAAAGCTGAAAGCAATATTCGTTACAGTTCAAAACAATTTTGGTCCTTTGTCAAGTCAAAACGAGTGAATGATTGTATTCCTGACAGCATGGTTTTTAACGATCAAATCTCCTCTGATGGCCAGGCTATTGCCAACACTTTCAACTCTTACTTCCAATCTGTGTTTGAAGTTAATACAAGAATTGTAGTTGGGGAAACTAATTGTGCTTCGGAGAATAATCTTTCTATAAATAATGTCAGTATTACTCGTGAGATCATAAAAAAGTATCTTTTGAAACTTGACCTTTCTAAAGGTTCTGGGCCTGATAAATTACATCCTATATTTTTAAAATGTTGCAGTTCTGAAATCTCTGTTCCATTACACATATTGTTTTCAAAATCTTTACAATCGGGGTCTTTGCCTCATATTTGGAAAAGGTCTATTATTGTCCCAGTCTATAAAAGTGGTGATAAGCAAAATGTTAAAAATTATCGTGGAATATCAAAACTTTCTGTTATTCCCAAATTATTAGAAAAAATTATTTACGATAATCTATTTCCTCTTATACGTCCTCAACTAATCCCGCAACAACATGGTTTTATAAACAAACGCTCCACAGAAACTAACCTCTGTGAGTTTCTAGTTGAAGTCCTCTACGCTATGAATAGTGGGTATCAAGTCGATGTTATCTATACTGACTTTTCGAAAGCATTCGACAAAATTTCACATTCTTTGTTAATTGACAAAATTAAACAAGCTGGTATACATGGTGATCTTCTAAGATGGCTTGAGTCTTATCTCCGAGATAGAACTCAAGCTGTTGCTATGAGGGGCTTTACTTCTAGTTTTGTGCCTATTACTTCTGGTGTACCACAGGGTTCCCATCTTGGACCTCTTCTTTTTAACATTTTTATCAATGATATTATACAATCTTTTGAACATTCTAAGATACTTCTTTATGCCGATGATGCAAAAATTTTCAAAATTATAAGAGATCAAGAGGATTGCACTAAACTGCAGGAGGATCTAGTCAATTTTGATAAATACTGCGCGTCTAATCAATTATCTCTAAATCTTGACAAATGTTGTGTAATTAGTTTTTGTAGAAAGAAATCTCCCATTCTATTTGATTATCTGATTCGCAACAGGAAAATAAAAAGAGTCTCCATTGTTAAGGACCTTGGTGTATTATTGGACGCCGGTCTTTTATTCGACAAACATATTGCGAATATTATAGGAAAAGCATATAAAATGCTCGGTTTTATATTTAGACAGGGGAGTGATTTTAAGAACATACATACATTTAAGCTTTTGTATAATTCATATGTTAGACCTTACTTAGAGTATGCCTCGCCAGTCTGGAACCCACAGTATGATAAATATGTATTTGCAATTGAAAGTGTCCAAAATAAATTTATACGGCGATTACTTTACAAATTTAAATTAGATAACTCTCATAACCTAAATATACTATCATTAAAAAAACGAAGAGGATATAGAGATCAAATTTTTTTGTATAAATTGTTACACAATCTTATAGATTCCAATTATCTGCTAAGTAATATTCACATAAAATGTCCAACTTTTAGTGCCAGATCTAGGGACACCTTTTACATTTCTGCTCGAAAAACCAATTATGCCCAAAATTGTTTTATACTAAGATCTTGTAGGGCATACAATAATTGCTTTAGTGATATTGACATTTTTCATAGTAGTTTGATGCAGTTTTCATGTAAGATCATTGACAAAATTCAAAATTCTGTAAATCCTAACCTAATGTAAACCTTAACCTTTCATTCGTAAAAATCTTTGTTTTTTTTTTTTTTCTCTTTAGACAGTAAATTTAATTTTTAATTGTTAATTAGCAACATATTCACTCCATGTTTTATGTATAAGTGGAAACTTTATTGGCAGTTGGAATATGGATATGTATTATACTAAAAAGTACTGTAAAATGCTGTTTGTTTCCCAACTTAAAATAAATAAAAAAATAAATAAAAAATAAAAATACCGGCCCGAGTGGGGACTCGAGCGGGTTATGTGGGACTCGCGGACTTGGCAGATGTAGGCCGTCCGTATACTCACTAAAACCTCACGGTGCTCCTTCTCGACCGCCACTGGCCGCGAGACGCGGGGACTAGAATCGTCCACGAATCGCGGCGGCGGGAGCCTGCAAGGCACGTCGTGGAGTCAAGGGTGTGTGGGCACCCTCGACGGCCTGCTCGGAGTAGCGCGCGGGAGCGACCTGCGCGCGCCTACTCGGGCCAGGTTGGTAGGCAGCCAGCTTCCCCAAGCTGACCGCCCTCTGGCACATTAGGGCGGAAGGCGGCGATCGTATGCCGCCCTCCGGCGACCCGGTCTCTTACGGCGGATGGCGACTTCGGCAATAGCCTCCCTCGCCCGTTCCGCCGACTCCTTCTCGAGCACCACTGCCTCGCAGAAGGATGAGACCGCGTCCCACGACGTCTCGCTACCGGCCATGGCCTTGACCACGGCCGGCAGGGAAAGGTCGTCCCCTATGACGTCGCGCAAAGCGCGACGTTGAGACGCCCAGGCTGAGCACACCTCCAACGTGTGCTGGGCCGTCTCATCGAGGCAGTCGCCACAGTGGTGGCAGCGAGCGTCGGGCTCCCTCCCAGCGATCCGACACAGGTAACCCCCGAAGCAGCCATGCCCCGTGAGCACCTGTGTGGTGCGGAAGGTTAGGACGCCGTGACGCCGCGCTAACCACTGGCGGAACACTGGACGAACCGCCTCGATCGTCCTCAGGCCGGCAGATGGATTTGCCAGCCGAGTTTCCCACATCTCAATTGTGGCTACCCGCACCTCCTCTGCGCGTGCTTGGCCTGCCGGTTCCCCGGACGCCAGGCCCCGACGCCGGCAATAGACCGACGCCAGAGAAAGGGCATCCAGGTCCCACGGCATGACTCCGGCCAGCACGCACGCCACTTCACCGGAGATGGTCCGGTACCCCCGTATCGCGCCAGTGCCGCCGCTGTCTTCAACAGTTTCGGGGCCAAGGAATACATCTACCTAGGCCAAACTATACAACTTGGTAGGAACAACTTCGACAAAGAGGCTGACAGAAGAATACGTTTAGGCTGGGCAGCGTACGGAAAACTTCATCAAATCTTCGACTCGCCACTACCTCAATGCCTGAAATCTCGGGCATTCGACCAGTGCATTCTTCCGGTCATGACGTACGGGGCGGAGACATCGACTCTAACGAAAGGCCTCGTCCACAAATTTCAAGTCGCTCAGCGCGCCATGGAGCGGGCTACGCTCGGTGTATCTCTTAAGGATAGAATCCGAAACGAGGAAATCCGGAGGAGAACCAGGGTTACCGACATAGCCCAAATAATTGGTAAGCTGAAGTGACAATGGGCGGGGCATATCTGTCGTAGAGCCGACGGCCGCTGGGGCAGGCGTGTCGTAGAGTGGAGACCCCGTACAAAACGACCGGCGGGACGAACCCCTGCCAGATGGGCTGACGATATGAAGAGATTGGCGGGAAGCGGATGGGTCCGAAAAGCTGAAGTTCGAGTGTGGTGGCGAGAATTGGGGAAGGCCTATGTCCAACAGTGGACAAAAGATGGCTGTTGATGATGATGATGATGATATAAAAGGAGATTGTCCTACGCAAAAGACCGTGCAAAGTGAAGTAGATTGAGTAGGAAGGCAGACCCTGGTAATAGCCGGGATTAATGCCAGGAAGATGATGATGATAAAAGGAGATTGTCCCACTGACTCAGGTAAGACGCACGCACAGCCGTAACCGCTGATGGTAAAAGAAACGTGAAATTTGGACAGATGTTTATTTTCATAATGTGGACATCCACTGAGAAGGGATTGTGAAAATTTGAACTCTTTAAGTGATGAAATAAGGGAAATGAAGTTCGTATGGAAAAATCTTTAAATCGTCAGGAATTTTTATAAAATTTTTAATTCAGAATTAAAAATTAAAAATATTTCCTTGAAGAATATTTTACTTTGATCGTGGCTTTTTAGAATTCACCTCCTAAACTGAAAATAATTTCATAAACATATTTAATAAATATTAGTATAGTTCAAGCGGGCGAAGCTTCCCAGGTCGGTTAGTATATATGTGTATAAAAAATACTTGTTACTTTTCATAGACTGAATGTTTAGTATTTGGTTTAAAGTTGATAACAATTACTATTCTGAGTTTTTAGCAATATTTCAGTCTAGAATGCCTAAAAGTACTTAAGGTAAACATTTATTTTGTAAATTAATATTTTAACGTCAATATTTCTATACCATTTTTATTATTAAGCGAATTATTTGCTTGGTTAAAAACACTAATCCTAAGAACTACTAATTCCAATTGAATAGAACATTTTGTGTTAGATAGTCTATTAATAAAGGAAAGCATGTATTATATGCATAAAGCGATTTTAATAACCTGCTCGGGTTCTTACAATGTGTCCTGTATTATATATAACTCTATGTAGCTTGACCAAGCGGTCGAAGCCGCAGCCAGGTTATTATATTATAAAAACCATGTTTATATAAAATTCTCTCATATGAAAGATTTGGTGTACAATACAACTACATCTTAGCAGTTATGACAGCCCACTATGAATGCTTGATATTGACACGCCCTTTCATTTGTGAGGTAGAAGAACCCTTATTTGATAGCTCCCTATTCAACTACTACACGATTTTTTGGCCTGCTTAATATATCTCTACTCCGCGAGGTGTGTTTAGTAAACTCCTGCTACTATATTATACCCTGGTACTACTGGGAATTGTAAGAAACTAAGAAATAACGTGTAGAGCTATAGAGCTCCTTAAGAAAGGGTCAAGGTTCGTCGCAGGTCTTTTGAAGAAATTATACGTTCGTCAAGAATTTGATTATGTGCTTAGAGATGTGGCTTAATATTTCTTTGTTATATTTTAAAGACAATAGTACTTAGAACTATTATGCACTACTTTATATTATTTATTAAATAAAAAGAAACTCAAATAATAAAAATAATATATATATATATATATATATAATATTATGTTTATTTTTAAAGTTAATGGACCCTTGAACGATTTTCATATTATGAGCCGTAAGTCGAGGGTCCTTGTTGCTCGAGTGTCGCAGGTACAGGTAATTTCAGTTGATTCGGATGCCCAAGTAGACTTGTGTATGCAGTAATATCATACATTTATTCATTCCCTGACTGACTTCAATAGGGAATGAGATAATATCTTATAGAGGATATTTAAAATAATGTTTCTATATTGAAGTATCAGTGTTTTCTCTTTAATTAAATATATTCTCTTAACAAAGATGATAAAATAAAAGTTCGTTAAACAAAAAGAGCGTATTGCTTGTTGTATAGAAAATTATACCCCATGAAATAGAAATTATCTAATTAGCACATCAGTAACATTTTGTGTCCTGCACATAGTAGGCAGAAAAAACCTAGTTAAGACACTCCGTTCTCCGTATCTTTAATGGGTAAAACGCCACGACGGTGGCCTTAAATTATAAAAGACAATATTATGTATAAAAATTCAGATATGTGGTATTTCGCTATATAATTTATAAAAGGCTCGCCATATCATCGTGCTTTGTGCTCAATAGCTAGCTATGCCTCTAGTGAGTTCCGTTCGTTTATCGATAGTTGTACTTGTGAAATATTTTGTAAAAAATATATTTTTTAAAATAGGCACCGTTTAATATTGTTTGAACTTTTATTATTGTGATGGTTAATTACTTTATCGTAATTAAATGGGCAATTTTGTTTGTGAGTAACTTAAGATATTTAGAAAATCAAAAAAGACTCGAACGATAGAAAATTCCATTTTATTTACATTTTTAAGTGTTATTCCACACTTAATACTTTTTTATACGTTTTTTTGTAAGTAAATTCCATGTTTCCCTATTTCCGTAGGAATTTCGAGAATTCTTTTCTTCGTGCCACTACTTCCCACTCTTCTTCTGCCCTTTATTGCTTAATCTATCTAACATGAAAAATATCAGAAGTTTCGTCTGAGCGGTGTCTGTCCGTCACTCAGTTCACTCGAAAACCGTAGATCTAAAGTATAATTAATATTGTATAATTTATATTGTTATATTTATAGAAGTAGATTACATAACATAATCCACCGCCTTTATTCCACTGTACGATTATGCACAATGAACATACATACTACTGATCTGCATACGTAAAATATACCGATTACCGAAATTCTAACCTCATCGCCCCGAGCGAGGACATTGTGTTTATTCAAATTAGCCAGTTATGAAAGCCTAACGTTATATATTGGTTTACAAAACGAAATTAATTTTATAAAAGGTTTTGCGCGAGGTATCAAATTTATTTCTAATTTGAGCAAATTTTCATTCCAAAATGCTTTTATTTTTTTCTAAAATTATTAAATATTAATAAATGATTTACTGATATAATATGTCGATTGCTTAAGTCGTATTTTTAACTGACTGTAAATGTTTCTAAAAAATAATTTAATTAAGGTGGCCATGGAACGGAGTGTTTTGACACTAAGTTGTTCCTTCAGTGCCTTGTTGATTTAAATCGCAATATAAATCGTAAGTGTTTTTTTATCAAAATTTATTCATAACTATCAAGATTTTATATGCCTTCACAGGATAGTTAAACTTCAAAGCCTACTTGCATAGAGTGGTTTTTAATAATTTCAAATGGATTTATGGCTAACTGAGATACCACCAAGAATTATTATTATTTTTTACCTTCATCTTTCATCCCGCATATAACATCGTTAACCTTGTGTTACGACACTCCCGTTTCTCACTTTCCTCCTTATTTTCGACACATTGCGCGTAGAGTGGAACGCACACAATCGTTGCGCACACAATCGTCGAGTTTACAGCAAACGGTTATACCGCTGTGCCACGACAGCCTTTATCAAAGGTCCAATAAACATTATAAAAAAAATGTAGGAAGAAGTCTAGGACTATTATATTTAAATAAGAAAATACTACTAGTAACTCTTAGATATCTCATTGATAAACGTTTTAATATTTTTGTATCATTTTCTCTCAATACCGTTAAAATGAAGCAGGTAGAGATTTGTGTTAAGTCTAAGGGACTTTTTATAAATGCACCTTAGGACACGCCTATTTCTTTAAAGTATTTACAAATTACTCCTAGTATGTGATACTACCCTGGTCATTGAGATTAATGTTTGTAACTCTTTCGTTTACTTTGTAATTAATCATTAAATAAAAAAAACACACACTACACACACACATCCATTGATATTATTGATACATAAATTTTTTTTTACATATTCAACATTGTTGATATGTAATATATATAAATAGTTAATTTAAAAATGCTTCTTAGTTAGCAGAGAATAGACGAAAAAAAGCAGTTAGGCGCTGTATCCCGCATGTAGCAGAGTGGGAAGGGACTCTCGTGCTAACTAATACACTACTGGGTAAACCCACGCACCGCCCAGTTTTCTTTGCGGAGGAAGCGGCCGAAATGAATGCAGTGTTTTGCTTAAAATAGTGGAAAATTAAAAATTATTTATTATTTATTACAAAAAACTGGAGGCGCCGGGTATCGATCCCGGTACCTCTCGCATGCTAAGCGAGCGCTCTACCATCTGAGCTACGCCCCCTGTTGACAATATTTATCAATTTTTTGTTACATATTGTGTCTTTTATATAAATTTTAAGTGGTAGATGCATGTTCCTGGATTGAAAAAGTTCTCAAATAAGTTGTAAAGTGACTATGGGACAGCGTATCCCATGAATACCAGGATAACATCGTTACTAAGGAGTGCGTTTTATATTTACAATATCTACCTAAAAAAGATTTTTTTTTCTTAGCCTGTGACTTACATACAAGAAGAGAGTTTTAAAACATTATTCTGTATGACTGTAATATTTATATATATTCTTTCAGCATACAGGTTTTGTTAATTATTTTAATAATACAACAATTAATACTTTAAAAATATATGCGCATTTACATAGTACATTTATTTATATGCTTCGTGTCTAATTGGTCGTAATACTTTTATATATCACATACTGATGTTATAGATTCTAATAATCTGGACATACACAATGGAGCAACAAGTAGTTAATTAAATTAATAGTGTAAATAAATGATTTTTTTTTATATAATCCTTGAAGTTCATAGGATCTGTTACACAATGATTACTAGGATATTAGAAGACTCGAGGAGGTCATTTTACTATACTTTCCTAGCGAATTTGCTACGCTTGAAATATATAGGAATGAGCTTTCAAAAGCTCGCGCGGTTTTTTATTTGAGGTCTGGTAAGAGCCGATTTCAATGCAAATATTTAGAATGATGTATTATTGTCTCCAAAATTGCTTTGCCTTTAACATAGTAAGTATTCTTTCTATTATAATTTAAAATTATTATTGTTGTTGTTGGGAATCATCCAGAGAATCGTGTCCCATGAGTACCAGGATATTAAACGAGTTAAGGAGTGCAAGAAAAATATTATAAGGGTTTTAAATGCTCCGCCCTACCTGCACTGCGAGTATAAATTTATTGGCCGGATACTATTTTTAACAAGTTTCTATTGTAAGTATAAGAAGTAGTTTTATAAGATTTTTTTTTAAATAACCTCTTTTTAAATGGTAAATTTACTAATAGACTAGAGCATTTTTCCATTATCGTACGTTTAAGTCCCATGATTATTACGGTATCATTAGAGTCGAGGAATGTAATCTACTGTTGTTAGCATTCTTACTATGAAAGGGTGGATAGATCCCTCCTTTTATCTTGACAAAACTTTAAACTACACTCTAATATTATTATCAAAAGTTTCTTCTAGTATCACCTTGTTGGCTTTATGTGGCTTATTATTATTATTTTCAAATCTTATTTAATCAATGAACTAATATACTCCTTAACTCAAATAATATCCTGGTGATCACGGAGTATATTTTAGAATGTATTTTTATTGCAATAGTGGTTTCAAAGAGCGTTAAAAAGTTTTAGAATTGTTCCAAGAACTATTAAGCATTGTAACGTTATTGTATTCACTTCGCTAAGTTTGTATTCATTACAATCTTTTATTGTAATGTAAAATTATGAATGTAAAGTAACTTTAAGGTGACTCTAGTGTTTTTGCTTGGTATTATGAAATAGCTGTTTGTATATATGCTGGAAGCCGTTCATGGTGTTCAAATACCATGAGAACTAAGACATTATTGAAATTGAGGAGTTCTTTCTACTATAAATACAAAGGTAAAATCTTCAGTGTTCCGCCAATTTCCTGGGAATTACTTATATTTACTACACAAAGCAACTAACACATACAAGAAATTAACATTTTTTTCTAATTCTATATAGCGTTACGCTATTTATATTATTTTTTAACTTTAAGTTGTTATTTATCACATGGCCGAAAGTCATCCAAGGGATCGTATCCCATGAATACTAGGACATCATTAAGTTGAGGAGTTCATCAAAAATTTACACCATCAATCACAAGGAGAAAGCTCGCTACTGCTCCGCCCCTTATTACCTGAAGTTTGCTTTGTAAATTATACAACCTCATTTTACATTAGTTCCCATAACGACCGGGTTGTTATATTCATAAAGGAGGTGTTTAACTTTTTTTAATATATTTTTACATATTTTTTGTGAAACTACTTGCTTTCTGTTATAATTTATCTGAAAAATAACTAAAACTACCAATATTGTCATTTATTTTTGGGTAGAAACCAAAGTCGTCTTTTTTTATATTGAGACCACAAAAGGAACAAACTTTAATTATAATACAACTTTTAAAAAAAAAAAATTATTATTAATTTCCCATTACGCAATAATGACTTTTAAAGGTTCAGTCAACTCCATTATTAATATTCTATAATGATAAGGATATATATAATATTTATTAATAATTGAGTTAACTAAACTAATGTAAAGTCCGATCTCGTTATTGGGATCACGTATCCCATGAATACTAGGATATCAAAATAGTTGAAGAGTTGATTGAAGGCCGACACTGTAAATCAGAAGAGCTATCGCTCCACCTTTTTTCCTCACTTACCTAGCTAGTCCTTTTATTATTATATATTATAATTATTACTAGTTTTAATGTAATAGTTGCTTAGCTTATTCTAATTATACTTGTTTGGCACAACAATGACGAACCTGGTGTTTTAGAAATATTGCAGGAAGTTCAATCGAAGTTTTGCATATATTTTACTTTATGTTTCACTTTTAAAGAGTGCACTTTTTCCTTGTTTTATTAAATGAGTTATATTCTCATATAACTTGTGCAAAAAGTAAAAAATACAGTGATACTTGTTTTTAATGACATATGCGCCTCACGCAATCTTCTAGACACCATTAAGATGTTCTAATCGCACAAATGTGAATTCGCGATGTTTACAAAGAGAGAGCAATATTTATAAAACGGATGCGTATTTTATGCAGACTATCGTATTTAGCTTAAATTTAATTTAGTTTATAAAGGAAAAAATAACCATACTTAACATGTATTCCTTTAGTAAAAAATATTTTTTATTAATTATATAAATTAAACTGTAATTTACCTAAATTGGTTCTTGACTAAAAAGAAATATTGGAGGCGCCGGGTATCGATCCCGGTACCTCTCGCATGCTAAGCGAGCGCTCTACCATCTGAGCTACGCCCCCTGTTATGTAAAAAAACTTAAAACTGATACATGTTTAAATACATGTACATACATATTAAAATGTCACGCAACATTTTACAATTCACTTTACTATACGTATAGGTATAGTTTACGATATAATGAGGTCGTCTTGGTGTAAAGATTGTAAAGGCGTAGTGAGTTCGATTCCCACTTATGAGATTAGATTATTATTATTTTCTTCGTTCTGGCAATATTTAAGAAACACGACGTTGAGTTCGGCTGTTTAATGTTTTGAAAAAATTGGCAAAAAGTATGGAACGGAGTGTCTGTTAAGACACTTGGTTCTCTCTGCTAAAACTAAAGAATAATATGATATACTTACATTCATACATTGGATAAATAACAATAATTACGTTTCATTTAAAGATAATTATGACTTCTTACAATGTTCATTTTTTCTAATTGTTTAGTATACTTTAATAATATAAAATGTACTTAAAAAATCATATAGTATAATCTTCTCCTAAAGTTTTATTTTTTGTATTTTTTATATAAAGATTAGGTTCTTTTTGTCCTAGATTGTTTACAGATATGTCTATAATCATAAATAATATAATACTTTAAATCGATATATAAAATATTGTGGTTACCTTTACATTCACCATTGACCATTAGTCATTGACAGAAAGAGAGATTCTCTGGCAAGTTTTCTTATAAGAAAATATTTTTATTAGTAGAAATGCATATGCTATGAACTTAACATTATTCATATAGGTATATTAAACAATTTTTTTATTGATACGATATTTAATACTGATATATTTTTTATCGAATTCTTTATACATATATGACATGTCCAAGTGAATGTTAAGCATTTTTATGGAATAAAGATATTTTGACTTTGACTTTGACTATACACATTATATTCGATGAAAGTGAAAGTCACTGTGTACGGAGTTTCAATATCTGATTGTTGTCCTCGCCGACGGCATTTCACCATTGAATGAGTCATAAGCCCGTGTTTGTTCAGTGTCTGACTGAACTTGACATACAAACAAGTCCAAACATTTAGTAGAAACAACACAAGGGGGCGTAGCTCAGATGGTAGAGCGCTCGCTTAGCATGCGAGAGGTACCGGGATCGATACCCGGCGCCTCCAATTAGAATTTTTGTGACAAATTGCATTTTAGCTTGTTTTCGTTTTAGCTTGTTATTTTTAGTAGTTAATATAAATATATAATATGTGTTTTAAAATATTAATCCGCCCTCTTTTATTCCAAGTATTCGATTTACTCGTTCAATGAAATGTGGAAGACAATTGGAAAGACTGATGGGTATTAATTTCACTTAAGACTTTTTCTAAACATTGTAGTATGTTATTAGAACAGTTAAAATACTGATAAACTCTGTTAGACATTATCGTTTTTTATACAGAGCCCGTCAGTTCATAAAAGGTTTTAATTTTCATATTTAGTGCTTCGCTCGCGGCTCTACAGCTCGGCTCAGCAGCTCAGCTCGGCTTTACAGGGACTTCTCAAATAAAGCTAATCTGTTATCTTCCTTAAGCGATGACATGTTTTTTTATGAAATAATACATGATTACATATGTTTCATATCCTCAATTTTAAAAACATATAATATACCGTTTAAAACAGTCTTCTATTGGAACAAATAATATTAAAATATGTTGAGTAGTTCGTAAGATTTAAGCTTAAAACAGTAAGAAGCGAATTTGTTTTATATAATGTAAGAATTTATTCCATTTCCATCCTATTAGCATTTTTAGTGCTGATAAAACATATCCGCTTGCTTCATGATTATATGCATATATTTCGTCTGGTTATATATATATATCTATAAAAGAGAAAGGCTGTACGTGCCTCTATGAGTATAGTACACGTGCTCTAGTTTTACGCAATATATTTACAACTACGTAACCACAATTACCTACCGATTTTGCTGTTGCATTCAAAATATTAAAAACTTACTATAACAGGGGGCGTAGCTCAGATGGTAGAGCGCTCGCTTAGCATGCGAGAGGTACCGGGATCGATACCCGGCGCCTCCAAATATTTTTTGTAGATATTTTATAATTTTAGTTAAAAAATATTTTAGGTTTTAGGTTCATAATTTAATTTCCTATTTGTTATATATTCATCACCAACTCAATATTTTAAACGATATTCGTTCCGGCATAATACTTACGCCAACAAAGCTAAAATAATTTAAAACATTCTAAATTTATCCATACTGCATTCATACAAAACAGCCGTTTCTTATAAAAGTTATGTTTTTATATTCTCCAAAGTTATGCTATCCTAGTAGTCCCGGGTAAAATATCCAACCCTTTTCCAATATCACCACTATTTGAATAAACAAGATTGAAGGGGGGGGGGGGGTCTTATTTTGACAGATGTTGCCTTTTTTACTCCACGTATGTACATATGTACAGTACTATACGGTCAACAAGTCGTGGTCATCATTTTCTTCCCGAATAAACAACAATGAAATGCAAAATTCAGAAAGACTAACGTCAGGGCGGTCACGACTCGCCGATCGTCTTGCACTTCCCCGGTGTTGGATGTTAGGTTTCCCAGAGGCTCCCTTGTGGCTCATGTGTTCCTGGTGTACCTGGGAATGTAAATGACATTTTTAATTTACCTACCTATTTAATCCTCAAAATTTATTTTGCCTAGGATTTTGTTGTAATTTTGTAAGTTCTGATTGAAAATCATTATTTATTATAATTAAAATTTACATTTTATAATTGTTATATATTAATAATAAAATATCTAGAACTATTATTTTAGACATTATTTAGAAAATTACAATTATATTAAAATTAAATACAATTTAAATTTTATTATTTACAAATTATTATGGTCGATAAATCCACAAAGGATGTCTTTCGATCGATAATCTACTTCCATGCAAATTTTATTAAAAATAAATATAAAATCTTTACAAATTCTTGTTTTTAGCGAGGTATTTAAATAGTGTTAAAACACTCAGTTTCCTTCGGAAACGGATTGAATTGAAGTTTCAAGTAATCTTACAGTAAGTATTTTTATGCAATAAATTGTGTCACGAAGGGTCTTCTACATTTTTATATGTCGCTAGTCACCGTGAGAAAGAAGTGCAACCCTTTATCTCCAAATGTTCTCATTTTTTAACTCAAAAATATTATTTATGCTATTTAAAAAAAATACAGAGTTGTAGTTCTACAAAAACATCTCTGTACTATTATTGTGATCCTGGTAACATTGGGAACGCGCATAGCAACACCCTTACGTAGTGTACTTAAAGGGGACATAGATACAGTCGATCCCACTAGTTCGCGCAACTAACACGATTTGAGATACAATACAGTACGATCTACGAGTCCTGGCAAACCTGAAGTTAGATGTAGATGGCTACGCAGATTTGATTTTGGTAATTTTCTTAATTTTCTTACTTTATTATTATATTCTCACCGAATGAACAATGTACAAAAGTTGAGAAAGCCTAACTTCACATTGGCCACGACTCTTCGACCCTTACTGTACCTACCATATGACGGATGATGTCCGAAAAGCTCCCTTGTGGCCCATGTGTTCCCTGTGTGACTGTCAATGTAAATTAGCTTTTTAGTATACGTGTTTTTTTTTCTCGAAACTTGAATATTTTGTAAGTTTTGTTGGTTTTTTGTAATGTTTACTCAGAGTTTTTTAGTAGTTTATATTGTGTTTTTTTTATCACCTCACCCGTTCGCGGTTATCTCCGCTTTAATAACATAATTATTATTGGTTTTCTTCATCTGAACGACTTTCATATTCTAATAACATTATCTATTATTTTAAAGATAATACCTATACATTGAATACCTACTAAAGTTTAAGCCAATCCATTAAAACTTTAATGTCGACTGTACCTGCATGGCATACTCCAAGGGAACATCAAAACATTGGAAGGGGGTATTCCACACGTGCCAACAACTACTGCGACATTAGATGCAATAACAGGAGCAGGTAAAAACCGTAGAGATACGTCCCACCGACTCATGTGTTCCTGGTAGCCGTGAGAAATAAATTTAACCCTTTTCATCCCTCTACTGCTGGTTGGGTATTCATTTAAGCTTAAGATTTTTGGTTGAAAAAAAACAGGCGCGTTTTTTTGTAAGGACGTCCACTTTTGTATAACTCTTAGTTGTTGTTGTTGTCTTGGTGTTCTTGGGAATATGAAACGAGATCAATGATTAAAATAAAAATATATTCATTGGTGGTAGGTACTGAAACGATTGTTACTGCGTTTTTGAAATTGCATTATATTTGCCTAATCACGGGCTTATATTATCCATATGATTATATATTGATAATATATTTTTATATCATTGATTATATTTATGGTGATAAGAATTCAGCACGTAACGGTTTCGGAAATTGGGCGTAAGAACCAAAGCGTCGCAACCCTAGATGCCCTCTGCCTACTGTGTTCTATGCTAGATACACCGTGAAGAAGTGATTTCAACTTATACCCCTGACATTATATTACGAGAATCACTGAGCAATGATGACATTTAATATTGCTTACGATTTGTGATTGTAGAGTTAGGGATCGTAATTAAACACCTGAATGGTGACGGAACTCAACGCCGGTCTTTAGCATTGGTGCCAGAGCGAAGAAATAAAAATTTTAAGGAATAATTATTCATTCCCTCGAGTAGGAATCGAACTCACAGCCGTCGCGTCACAGCTCTGGTGGCATAATAATGATATAAAAATATACTATAATATACCACTACAGATGCTCTACCATTTATGTAAAATTAAATTTGATTCGAAGAATGTAAGGCATTCGTAGTAAAAAAAGGTTTTTTACGATTGTAGGTAAACTTTGTACCTTAAACTTAACTTTAAAAAAACTAATCCCACAAAGATACTATGCAATTATGCTATCCTAGTAGCCGTGAGAAAAAAATCCAGGCCGTTGCATCCTTTGCTGTCTTTACGCTGTCATTCCCAGCGTTGTTCTGTGCACTTGAATGGAAGTTAAATCGCTTTTTTGCTTCCTTGCTACCAGTTTCTTGTTGTATACATTTTTTTATTTTAACTCTGTGTCCCACATATAGCAGGGTAAGCAGAGGGACCTAGTGTTAAGACACTCCATTCCACATTGTCAACCGAATTCTCGAGGCATTGCGTATTGAATACGCATATACGCTATGTGGAACTCAACGCCGCGTTTTGCCTGATTATCAGAGCGAGGAAATAAAAAGTAGGAATCGTATAAATATAATTAAAGTTGATTGATTTTTCCAAGTGAATACATTTAAATAATATTAAATAAATATTTGTATAGCTCAAGCCGGCGAAGCCGAACGGGTGCGCTAGTTTTAAATGTCATCAGTGTAAAACTGCACTTTCTCTTGTTTGATATATAGCATGACCTTAAAACACTGAAATGTTTATAAGAATTATTTCTAACTACATAACAGGGGGCGTAGCTCAGATGGTAGAGCGCTCGCTTAGCATGCGAGAGGTACCGGGATCGATACCCGGCGCCTCCAATACTTTTTTATTACGTTATTGTTTTTTTTACAAGGGAGAGCTATTTAATACGGTTAATATTTCAAATGACTGCACACACGACCGCCTAATAATCAGAAACTTTAAGGAATTACGATTACTCTTTTAAATTATTTTTTTATTTTGTTTTATTTTAAATAGCACTGAATTACGTTATTTTCACGTTAAAACAGAAAGCTATAAATAAAACATACTAAAACGAAGACTGCATTAGAGAGCAACCCTTTCAAACCCTTAGACAGGTTGTCAAGTTAAGTAAGAAGGATGGATTTTTGTTTTGTCTCATTTACCTGTGCGTGTGTTATTTTCACACGACATAATATGTAGACATACATACCTACGAGTATGCTTTGTTAATAGTTCATATTTTTTTGGTTTTACACATTTATATTACACTAGAGATTCAAACGTGGCTTCGCTCGCTTAAACTTGTTTTTATATTTTAGCTATAGGATAATATATATTATTTGTCCATTTGCTGCAGAAATCTAGTAAAACTAGTACCTATAACTTAAATAATCGTAGGTACTTCTCAAAAACATGTTGTATATTATTTTGCTCTATTTTTGATCAAGGCGTCAATGAAGAGGAAATATAGATAAATTTAAATAAAAAAGTATAATATCGTTCAATTTACTTTTAAATATATGCTTTGTTAAACGGCGTCGTAGCGAAGTGGGGCGGTGTCTAACTGTTAACGCTATGGTTGTTGGGTTCGATCGCCACTCATTGGTGGAAATATATAAATGATTTTATTTATATATTTTCGTGTATTTACAGTCAGCAAGTAAATAATATGACAAGCAAAGAGAAATTCAGTAGCCTATTTGCCTTTCTATATTACCAATATGACATGACTGTATTGAATGTTATTTATTTGTTCAGCTATTCGAAATAACGCACGAAATTGTAACGTTAGTATTTACTATTCGTCGAAACTAAACCTATGTCAATCAATATACTATGTAAATCGTAATGGCAGGACTAATAACGACGCTGTTATTTATATTAAGATATATATATATATATATATATATATATATATATATACCGTCATGGCGCTGGGGCACGAGCGTGCGATTGTAAACGCGACGGTTGTGGGTTCAGTACTCACTTTTCATTTCCTCGCTCTGGTAACGAGTCATAGCGCGGCGGTGAGTTCCGCCATTCAACGAGCGATGTCTCGTAAGTATTTTTATTGACCCCAATGTAAATATATTAATAATTACAGTTGTATATAACTGTCGCAATAATAGTCGCTAGCTCATCGCTTTGTCAATAATAGTTATGACTTAATTTAAACCTATTGTTTGACACTCAGCTCAGTTTGTTGAATATAGGTAACCATGTGTGACGGTAATGAATGAATGTAGAGAATATAAACATTTTTTTATATATTTATATGATATATTAAAAAATTCTATTACATTTTGGAGACGAGAATTTACGCCAGCTATGTCACTGGGCGCAGCATCACGGTAGCTGTCAATGGTTTCTGCCCCGAATACATGCCAGTGAACGCTGGCGTCCTGGACGCTTTATACGGTGTTTGTGAGTTGCTTGACACTGGCTTTGGGTAGAGACGTCTCCTCGTTGTGCGTTCTCTATCACTGTATGTATCATGGGGAGTATTATTATTTAAATTTTCAAACCGCACACTACATCACAAACTCAAATACCATCCCCACCACCACCAGGATACGTGGCACTCCATTACTGTTCGATTTCATAGGAACTTCCTTTCATACGTTACGCAACTGTAGACTATCCTACCTGCGGTAGTATATTCATGTCGATACGACATGGATACCTTTAAAAAAAACGTATTTATTTCCACTTTAAAGGCCTGTAGCTCCTGTGATGTTACAAGAAGTCGTGGCGGCGGTGATCACATACAATCAGATGACCTGTAGGCACGCCCGTTTCCCTTGACTTTTTCATTTATAAAAACAAATGAAAGTCCTGTTTAATAAAGTGTAATGCTTTTTATTCCTTGCGGCTTTACTCGCATGGTCAAATTTTAATAACTAGAGTTGTGTATGACGTATTTTAAATTCGGGAGGTAACTTTGACCGCAGGTACAGTGGGGAGATACATTGACGGAATTATTTAATTCGCGATTTCAATAAAACAAAATAACTACTTTATAGTAACTCAAGAAAAAAATAAAGACACATTACCATTTTTATAAACGTGTAAATACGTCATTGTTGTACTAAATCAAAAAGAATACATAGGTATATAATATTAGAATAAAATTTTATTTACTGTAAAAATGTTTGTTTATATACAACCTTTTCCTTATGGAATTACTATCAACGACAGTTTTTACGAGGAGAGTCATTACAATTTGTATAACAATTTTATAACTAAACGAGTCTCGCAGGCGTGATCGCAACTATTTTATTTGGAAAGGTCTGAAAATTGGCTTCAATAAAAGCAAGGGCAAATGCGATGGAAATAAGTAAAATAAAAGTAGTGTGTGTGTGTAGTAGTAGTGGAAGTAAGTTAAATAAATAAATAAATGAAACTAATATCTAGGACAATTATTATAGTCAACATTTGGTTACCAAACATGATTACTATCTATTAATTAACTTAGTTAAGCTAAATCCGAAAAACCACTAACCAACATTCGCGCATTCAATATCATTACGTGTTATTGAAACTTTGAACATCAAATATTACAAAATATATTACTATAGATTACTTCTCTTCTTTTGATTTTTACTTAGTTTATGTATTTTTTTGAGAAAATAAATAAGATGTTCTTCAGCTTTCGCAAATTTACAAACGTTCAAAGTTACAAAGAAACAGGGTGCACGCATTTTTTTCGCATATATTTTGTGCGTGTTGCGTGGCGATACCCAACGCTGTGCTTCGTTTACTATAACGGGGAAATTAAAATAAATTAAATATAACAATAGAGGCTAGTCGTGCAAAGGCACAGGGGATATTGATATTTTCATTTCCTCGCTTCAGTAATGAGGCAAAGCCCGACATTAAATTCCGCCATTTAACACGCGATGCCACTAGAATTCAGCAGAAAGTAGGCTACGTTAGATTAGGTTAGGTTCATTCTGTTCTCCCTGCTATGTGCGGAACAGCGTACAACGTGAAAATAAAAATAAATATATAATAATTCTTTCGAGTGGCAATCGCAGCCATAATCTTTATAATTCCAGTCAGACGCTGTACTACTGCACCACGACAGCCTAAATTCCCAATTTTGTATAATTTTCCTTGTCTACATTATCGCTTCCTTTTCCGCTGTCGTATACTTATTAATAAACACGTGTTGACTGGTAAAGATACCTTCATAATTTACTTTATTGACTTTTTAAATATAGATATATATTTAATGTATTTTTGTTGAGCCGTTGTCGAACCCACGAACATCATGTTTAATTACACGTTCGCCTACTGAGCTGAGGCGGCATAAATAAATATCCTTTAAAACATACTCATATAAAGAAATAATTAAAATATACAGCATACGTAACACGTCCGCGAAATCAGTTTTTGTGTAAGCTGTTTTAAATCAGCATTTAACTTTGTAAGCGCTCTTGAATCCCTATCCCGGACTGTTTCGCGATTTACCGGGCTTAGCTGCGGTCGCGGGATTAGCAGGAGTTACAATGTGTATCACATTAGGTGACATTCAATATGGCGATTTTTGTTTTTACTTTTTAAATTGTTTTTTGGTTTATTTATGATTTTATTTTTATATATTTTATATTCCTACTACACTTGCACAATAAACAGAGGGAAATACAAATTGTTTTCCATTCTGTCTTTCACCATCCATTACCTCCACGTACTTTAATAAAACACTCATGGATAGGAACTATAATTATAAAGAATCTGAATGTAAACGCGGTAAATAAGTTTGTCCTATATTCTGGCAAGACAATGCGCGGCGTTGAGTTCCACCATGCAACACAAAATGTCTCGAACCTGAAGAAAGTGGGGAATGAAGTGTTTTGAAATTAGGTTCTCTCTGCCCATCTGCTTGTCAAATGCTGTATAAATTGCGAAGCTAAGAAAATAAAAATAGGTATCAAATTATTATTATTCGATATCAGCGAATATTAAAACATGTCTTCGTTACGTTAATTTTATCGCTGATATAATATTATTCTCTCACGTCAATTTTTGGTAAATTTATGAACCAGAGATGGAACGAAAAACATCGTCGCTGGGGAGGAGCGATGTTGATATAGCTAATGAACTCATAAAAAGAAATTTACTTGAAATATTTCACGAGGCCATTTATAATTTGTCTTGTGCAGTTCATTTAATTTAAATGTATACAGAACGAATATTTTTCTTATTTTGCTATAAGGTCGTCGTTGTAAACATAGTTACTTAGGGTACTTGTTTGCTTTCACTTGCTAATTCTGATCAAGATGTACATATAAATAGGTACTCAATAATACATACCTCTATTGACTCTTTGGTTTGGTAGCTCTTTACTTCTCTCTACTTTCTCAGTTTAGCTCACTACTTTAGCTCACTGCAAAGTCAGAGGACGTGGGTTTAAAAGTTAAAACACACCTAGTAAAATATTTGTGTGATGAACATACGTATCTCTTTCATGTCTTTATCTTATTTTTGATCGTATAGTCATGTGAAGATTATCCAAATATTTATTTACTTAATTACAAACTGATTATAATAATTGGTTCCTTTATTAATAGCTGATTCCTATATTAATTTCATTCTATTCATTTTTAAATATTTGTTCCTTATTAATAAATGTTTTTTTTTTGTTCTTTTATCATCTCTGCTAAATAAGTGTTCAGAAAGAAAGCGACAAGTTAAATATTTTTAGTAGCACGAGCGAGTTGCATTATATGCAAAGCGCTGTGCCACCTACGTGCATCCAGAATGACAAGTGTCACACAATTGTTGAATATTCTCGTAGCTTATGAACGCCTGGTACTGCGAGAATTGATGCGTGGGCTTTACTTGTTACGCTCGAATTAAGTTTTGTTTTGTTTTCTTAGCAACTAAATGAATGAAATTTTAAACGTCACTTGAAAGAAACGTCTGCTCTTTATGATTATTTGATGTAAAAAGAATAAGATTTTATTATTTTCTTGACGTATATTGAAGAATCACATACAATTGTTTTAAATATATATATATATATATCTTAAAATATAGCTCAATTTTTTGATTATCAAGTTTTCAAAAACATTCTCTCAGCAAATATAACAATGCCTCTGAACATCTAAGAGAAATTTGTTTGACGAAACTGATAATTAATGACCATTATTTTTGACGTATATTTCCTACCTGGTATAAAAATATATTATAATTAATTAATGCCATATTTCAAAGTAAGACAAGTGCTAATATGATAATGTTTCAACAAATATTAAGAAAAGCCAAACTTTTGCCGTGAACGCTAAATATTCAGATAGGAGCGAGCATGTGCGTTACCCCCCATTTGCTGCGACCGAGCATCAGCTCTCATTTGGTATTCCGATTAAAGTTACACTGGGATTTAATTCGAGACGAACTTTTTATAGGCATAGCATGGCATGAATTAAGTTTAAGACCATCGTTCGGGCCACTTTCAGAGTGAGCGCGATGAATGGGGGTTTCTCGGGTCTCTCTTTCTCTCTCTCTTTCTGTGTCGATTCTCACTTCGGTAATTCGTTATTTTCTCCGCAATTGCAAGAGTAAGATTATTGAACAGGATAGGCAAAAGGTACTGTTAAGACAATCCTCGCACCATTTTTCGCCGTATTCTGGAGGCATTGTGTGTTGAGTGGCAGAACTCAAAACCGTGCTCGACACCAGAGGCAAGAAATGAAAATATAAATTTAAATATTTACTAGAGTGGGGGTCGAATCCACAACCAGTCGCGTTTACGGTCACACACTTGCACCCTTATGTGATTCAGTGTATTGAATTAGGATGGAAATAGAGTTATGCTGTGTGTTCTTCTTTTTCTTGTTTCTTCTTTATTATAAATTTACAATTGTTATAATATTTCTTTATAAGTATTCATTGTGAATTGTAAAGGTTCCACGCTCTGCGATTATACCTCCCAGATATTGGTAGACGTTAACATTGGTTAATATTTTAAGTTTATCTTTTATGTGAGAAAAATATCATCATCATACATCATGTATTTGTATATTTTACTAAAAACTGTATTTGACTATAAATAAAACAAAACATCTAAAAAAACTTCATCATAAAAGTTTCAAATGAGTTTCTGTATAATAAATGAATAGATCGATCGCATATTCTATATTAGAGGGTTTGTTTGTTACTGAATAATGTATGGTTCGTGAATATTCATCAGTGTACAGTATCACAGTTGGTATAACATGTATATTATTGTCTTTATATTCGATACATCGACCAAAATAGCTTTGTTATTGCCATTGGGTAATGTATTGTAGCTTGTATGTATGTACCTACTCTGAACGTTGTAGATATTATATATGTGATTATGGAAATGCATTTGCTTAATTTTATTAGACTAGTTGCAATCACTTGAACTGAATAGACATAATAGACTGAGATACTGAACATGTTAAAGCTAATTTTTTTTAAACTATAAACAGCAGTAAATCTTATTGTGGGGATTCTAGTTATTTAAAATTTCAATATATTGTCTATATGTAATTAGACGCAATACAGCTTTAAATATAAGAAAAAAAGGCTTTACTCTATATCTACCATATCTACTATATGTAGACAAAGTAAGTAAAGTAAAGTAAGTCTTGTTACTAGGGCATGAAAATGAGTATAGTTAATTCATTCGAGTCAGAATCTTTCTAATAATTCAAACATTCTTTATAAAATTTACAAAAATGTCATATTTTAAATATAAACTGTACCTATTTGTATGTATTGTTGTAGATCTTCTGATAGAAATGCTGGGCGTCTTGGCCAGCTACAGCGTTACAGTTAAAGAATTGAAGCAATTGTTCAACGCTATGAAAGCAGTCAACGGCAAATGGGTAAGCTATTCTATTTTATCTAATATAAGAAATTGATAAGGGATTTTTGCAGATTTATATCATTATATTTTATTTCATAAATAAATTATCTTATCGTATTTTTAATTAAATATCTCAATGTTCATTTTGTGTCCGTTTTTATGTAGAAAACGACGCTGAAACCAAAGAAATAAGAGTATCTAAATTTTTCTTTCACTACATGTTTAAACTTGATGTTTCTTTAATTTAAAATTACTTTAGAACGAAAAATCTTCTTGAAATTCCAAGCTAAATTTTCAAGCAAATGGCGGAATAAATAAAAACACGAGGCAACCGAGCGTAAATACAGTAGCCGCGCTGTTCCTGTCGGCTAATTACAGTATAACGATGCAAATTCGAGGAGCTCTCGCGGTTTTACGCAGAAAAGGATCGCTTTTTATTTTTCCCACATATAACAGATTAAGCAGAGGTGACTTAGCGTAAAGACACTTCGTTCTCCACTTTCCGCCTTATATTCGGCTTATTGAGTGTTGAGTGCGGAGATGAACGCCGCGCTTGAACCCACAACTACCGCGTTTACAGTTTCACAATGTCCCTCTGCGCCACGACGATACTAATTGAAAGTGTAACAAGACCCTCCGTACTTGGACGCGTTTTATAATATCTATTCGCGTTCATGATGCCTTGGTACGTGCGAGAGACAATGCGGGGGAGGCTGCGGAATTTATCTCTCGACTTGGCTCGGTTGCAGTTATCTTGTTTATAGGCGGGATTACGTATTTCCTACAGAAATGGGGCTCCGTACTGTGCTTTCATGCATAATGTTATTCTATTTTCTGCTTATTTAGAGATAATAGGTTTTATTTTCATTTATTTTTGTTTCTTAACTATTTTGTAAACAGTTTTGGTTTCTTTTTTGTTGAAAGAAAGTTATGATATATAGAGGCCATCTATCATAATAAATCGACAGCAAATATAGTCATATATTGAGCACACGCCTATTAATTGGAGAGGCCAGGTTGGATAGCTATCGCTTTAATTAATTACAACTTAGCGCCACTCATATTTTCCCCACGTACTTAGAATTACATCTAACGTAAATATAATTTATGAGAGAGCTCACAATCGCCACTAATATGAAGTCATTACTGCAATTGCTCGTTTACTTCTGAAATATTTAATACATTTACTAAATAAATTGTCTATGTTGTTAGCAATTTGTGTGAAGAAATAGTTAAGATCGTCGTCATGGTTCAGTGGGACAGCATCTAACTGTAAACGTGACGGTTGTGGGTTCATTTCGCGCTAGGTGATATTATTCTTGTTTCTTTACTCTGGTAAGGAGACAAAGCATCACGTTGATTTTCGCCATTCAGTGGCGAAGTGGGGACAGAGTATCTTTATACTAAGTCCGCCCTATCAGTTATTTGCAGGAAACAGTGTAAAGTTAAAAAATTTTTAGTAGTACTCGTGTACAAGAAGCATGAGAGGATGGGAGGTCGTACGAATATACTATTTATTCGACTCTAAAATGAAAACTAAAAATTAAACCTTTAAAATTATATAACAATATATTATCTTCATTTAGATACACGTTTCAGTTTATTTGTATAGAAATTAATATTTATAATAAAACGTAATCGTTTTATATTAAATTGTTAATTATATTCGCAGCCCCGGCATTCTGCTAAGCTGTTGAACGTGCTCCGTCAAATGCCGCACAGGAATGGTCCTGATGTGTTCTTCAGTTTTCCCGGAAGAAAAGGATCGGTGAGTATGAGAAATTTAAATTTGTCTTTGAAATTATTAAAAATGCTTGTAGGTATATTGTATTTTAATAATGTGAAAAAAAAAAAAATAAATAAGCTTTATGTTGTATCCCGCATATAGTAGGGTAGGCAGAGGTAATCTAGTGTTAAGACACTCCGTTCTCCACTTTCCGCCGAATTTCCTCGAGTGGGGATCGAACCCACAACCAGTCGGTTTTACAGTCACACTTTGTGCCCCTGTGCCACGACTGGCCTCGTATGTGTATTTTTATTTTAAAAATCACGTGCCATAAACAGGTGACTTTGTCGGACTTCTTACCATGGTTGAGATCACTTACTTAATTCTTCCATGTGCAATGCGAGAAATGACGATGAAATCGAATTAATACATTCTATATTATATTCTTCAGCAAAGTTATTAAAATATTATCAAAGAAAATATGTATCTAGTATGTAAAAAGGTTTGCTCAAAATAACATTTTATGATAATATTAAATCTATGTTACTTCATAAAGAGCATAAAAGTCTGTACGTCTGTGAATACTTAACTAGTGACCTAAAACAACAATAACTTGTTCTGGAATTCGTCAAAAGTGCCTTTTCATTCGGCAACCCACGCTCTTGCGAGGTTAAAAATATTTTCACCGCCAAAATAGAGCAAAATGAAGTTTTGAAATCTGAAATTCGTTGTTGAGAATCGTGAAAAATCGTAGAAAAAACTACTTGAAAGCTGTGTTTTTTTCAATTGCAATGTGAATTTGTTAAGATTTGACTATTGAATTAAATAGCTGAAAATATGGTGAAAAGGAAAACATTAATATTTTATATTTATTCCTACGTCTGTGTCTGACCATATTTATTGATTAAACTATGTATAATTCATGGAAAACGTGGAAATACAAAAAATATTCCAACTAATTGGGAACCTCAATTCACCTCAAAAATCTCAATCATTAATGTTTATTCATATTAATTGGCAGAGTAGTAAGTAAGGTAACTTACATTAAAAAAAACGACGACCTCCTTTGAAGTAAGTTAAAAGACTTATGTACCGACATATTAAAGGATAAAATATATAGACTACTGTGCCTGTATTTAATTCTAGAGATAAAGATCCTAAGACTAACCAAGCAAAATCTAGTTTATAATAAGTCACGTAACCTCCGTACGAGGTATATGAGCGACATCAAGATCGCCCCATGGGAAATTAATTAATTTCGTGTAGCATTCGAATGATCGCGGTTGCTAATTGCCTTTAATCCCATAATGCGTGCATGTCTGTTGCTATCATAGCTCAGGGGGATAATTAGTATGTAATTATATTTACTTTAGCTTTTATAAGTCTTTTGGGTTTTAGTATCATTTTGTATATTGTGTATACTAAAATGTACATAATTGAGGTGGTTGTGGTCGTTTCTAACTGAAATAGATGTTGTGATCCAGATCTCAGTTAATGGGGTAAGTTATTTTAATAAATAAAGTGAAGTGAAGAATTTTTTGATTGGAAAACTTCAATGGATGAATGTGTTCAATAATATATCTCATTATCCCACTTATTCTACAAAAATAAATATGACCCAGATTTTATATAAAAAAAACAAAGCTTAATAATGTCAGCAAACAAACATAACGATATCGGCTAATTGGAGAGTCGAATAATGAGCCTACGGTGCTAGAGAGTAGAGCGTGCTCTCGACAGTGCGGCGTGCGGTAGTTCCAGCGAAATAGTATTGTGGCTTCCTACAACTCTTGCGATTCTATTATCTCTATTGCTTGCTATTCATTGTCTGTTGTAATATCGATAGTTATATTGCAAAATTTTAAATAAAAAATCTTATCCGGATTAATCGTGTAAACATATTTATTATTATATACTTTTTTAAGCTCGATATTTTGGAATCGGATAGACCACCCAACTCCCTCGCCACCCCGTGACTACCGACTATTACAAGGACGTTCGAAACATCCTATTTCCAAAAATATAAAACACTAAAAACATTACACCGATTAGTACATTAAATATAGTAGGTTTAGAAGTTTTATTTATAGTAGTTATGTACCCCTACATATTATGTAATAAATAATAATGATTGATGAAATAAGGCATCATGTTGTTTGTAAAATCTCAGACGTTAAGCTACCAAAAAATCAAGATTACTTGGATGGCTTCCAAAAAACACGGGTTCAAATCCCGTTACATTTGATTTTTTATACGTTTTCTAAAAACATTCTAGATCATTATCATATCTCTCGTTCTCAAAAATATAACTTTACAATTGTTTATTACATGTAAATTGCTGTAGACTTCATTTAGTCATATAATTCATTTAAGAATTCATAGTATCTATAGAAAAAAGTTTGCGAACATCAAGTACCTACACTACAATTTTAATTAGAACTTTACATAAGCAAAAAGATTAATTAAACATTCCGTTAAAACAAAATTCTAATTTAACTAAACAATAAAATATTGAATTCAATATATGAATAGAAATGTGATTCCCACTCTCATATAACACATGCATTTGCTTCTGTATACGATCTACGTTATATAAGAACTTGGCTTTATAGGTATACAGTCAATATCGAGAAGTCTGTTATTGTCTCGTAGCCATTGTGTTTCCGATGCTGATATTGCTGTTGTGTAGATTTTAAAGTTTTTATTATTGCTTTATGAGGTTTTGTTTGGTTGAGAAGTGTTTGTGCATGTCAGTGGTTGTTAGTTAATTGCATCGGTTTGTATTGCATACATGTGATATGTGAGACCTTAAAGCATTTTTTTTCGATACTTTTGTATTTCTTTCTTTGTTTTGAAAACTATACATTGAAAAATATGATTGAAAATAATATGTTATTATTTTATTGTTTAGGTGTTTATAACAAATAAAAACCTTTTTCTCAAATTTAAAAACAAAAAAGAATTGGAGGCGCCGGGTATCGATCCCGGTACCTCTCGCATGCTAAGCGAGCGCTCTACCATCTGAGCTACGCCCCCTGTTATGTTCATTAATATAATTCTTATTAACGTTTCAATGTTTTAAGGTCAAATATTGCAAAGCGGAGAAAGTACGTTTTTTATATTTTATATATGTACGTAAGTTATTTTATCAATCCAGTGAGACCATCGTTAAAGAGTGGGGCAGCGTTTGATTGAGAACTTGATAGTCGTGGATTCAATATCCATCGGAGGCAATAAAGTACAGCGTTGAGTTTCACCACTCAACATGCCATGTCTCGAGCATGTCGTTATGCTGCTTTTTTGTTTAATTTATGTTCTAGTGTAAATAAAACTTTCCGTAGACTGTCTTCTTAAAATCTTTTCAACGTGAAGTAATCTAACTTTTTTATTTCCTACTTTCGGCAAGTGAAAAGTTTTAAGCATCGCGTAAATATAATTTTAGTTAACTGTCAGTATATAAAATGTCCGCGACGATGAAGATATTTTTAAATAGGCGATCATTCCTCGTTTTCGTTTTTGTTTTGTATTATATTATATAAAATATTGCTGTTATGGCGCAATTGGAAGGTCGAATGAACGTATTGATTGCTTCAAATCTGTTTTTTATTATTTATTTATATCTAATTCTGCAGTCAAATATTTCAGTCAAATAGTTTTAATATTTTCTAAATTAGCGAAAGAGTCTAATATACAATATAATTATTTATTTAGTATTTAAAAGAAAATAAAATAAAACAAAATAAATTGGAGGCGCCGGGTATCGATCCCGGTACCTCTCGCATGCTAAGCGAGCGCTCTACCATCTGAGCTACGCCCCCTGTTATATATCAAATAAAAAAAATACATTACACAGTACGAAAGCGATTGCACATTGATTACTCAATAAGTGACATTGAAAGGTAAGTTTAAGTAATAAGCAATTACCAGTTACCATTTGATAAATAAGAATTATATTACATCTTTTTCTACCGTTCGTTGGTTGCAGGTTCAATACCGAGTAAAGTATTTTTTTTTCATAATTGATATATAATATTTGTTCATTCACTTATGGTCGGTTTCAATAACTTATCTAGTTGTTAGGTTCAACACACATATAAATCTATTGACTGTCTGTATATTATGTACTAGCGGACGCGCGCAGCTTCGCTTGCGTAATTAGGGGTTAATTCTAATAAACCACGAAACATGTGTTCAATGAAATATTTTTAAGAGTCTAAATTTCAAATTTTACAAAAATCGGTGGCGATTTAAACATTTTTCCATACAAACTTTCAACCCCTTATTTGCACCCTTAGGGGGTGAATTCTAGAAAACCATGAAACACATGTTCATTTAAATATTTTTAAGAGTCTAAATTAAAAATGTTATAATAATCGGTGGCGTTTTAAAGATTTTTCCATACAAACTTTCAACCCCTTGTTTGCACCCTTAGGGGAAGAATTCTAGAAAACCATGATGCCGATTTAATTTTTTTTTCCATACAAACTTTGAACCCCTATTTCACCCCTTTAGGGTAAAAATTTTTCAAAATCCCTTCTTAGTGGATGTCCAGATTACGAAAGTAAACATCTGTCCAAATTTAACATTTCTACGCACAGCGGTTACGGCTGTGCGTGCGTCTTACCTCAGTCAGTGAGGACAAGTCCTTTTATATATAGTTTTTTTATATATAGTTATTGATACCGGCCGTTAGTGTATATGTTTTATGCCAAAAAAAGAGGTTGTCTACATTGACTCCTTGGTTGTGCATATAATATTAGATTACGTAAGGATTTCTGTGAAAGGAATTGTTGGTGTTGTTTATTACAGTTCTTTATATTTTTATTTTGTTTTGAAATAAAATTATAATCGATAAGAATTAACGATATGACAGCATAGTTAAAGTTTGTTCTGTTGACAAGTTTAACCTTTTAACAAATAAAATTAAAACTGGATCATCAATTAAAAATATTTTGCTTGCTATGATTGATTGCTGCAAGGTCTACGACCTTTGACAATAAAATAAGAAAGGAGAAATAGGTCACATAGTGTTTACAAGTCCAAATAAATAAAAAAGCACATTCATTATTTTTCTCCCATAGTTAATTGTACACTCTATTCCCTCTATCTGCCCAATTTTTAAGAATTGTGTGTTGAGTGGCGCTCAACGCCGCGCTTTGTCTTGTGTCTTAGCTGAGGAAATAAAAATAATTCACTCCTCCTAGTCACATTTACAGTCAGACGGTGGACCACTCCTCTGGGACGGTCTCATAATACAAATTTAATAAAACTAAAATAAAATAAAACATAGTAGAAAAGATACTGATATTGTTACACAAATATTGTTAAAGTTTTCCACTTTTATAAATAAATAGTTGTAAGCCACGGGCTTCTCGGTTTCTTGTTTATTTTGTGATAGCAAGCGCATCGGTCGCGTAGTATATTGAATTTAGCGGTTTCGTTAAATCATCTTCACTCAGCGATGTGGACACTTGCGATATAGATTTGTTTTACCTTTACATAATGCTGTAATTAAGAGGTCATAATTTGGTTAATTCGGCGTGTTGAAGGAAGTAAAAAATTAAAATTATTATTATGCATTAATACTTTTGTCTCTAAAAATAATTTATTAACACATTTATGTAAAATAATTAAATCAATATCTACTCCATTAAATTATGTCTTAAACATATATGATCCGTAGTCAGAATTAGGTAATAAATCAACAATAACGCATAATATATAATATTAAGAAAAAGCCGTCATTACGCAGTGGCACAACGGGCTGACTATAAATGTGAGGATTGTTGGTTTGATTCCCACTCGGAGGAATTACTCATTGTTTTTTCTGCGCTCTGATAGAGGAAGCGCAGTGTAAATTTTCTTCCCCCAATACGCAATTTCTCGAGAATCGGGCAGAAAGTGAAAAAAAAATTGAAGCAGTTTTTTCTTATTAATATGTCTCTTTATATAAGAATAAATAAAATTTTACCATTTTTTTAGATATAGTAGGTACTTGTGAAAGTAATATTCTACACCATTTTATAAATATAAACATGATAAATTTAAGTTACAAAGTCGTTGAGCTTAAACTTAAAGTCTAAGCAACTATTTAACAAAAGAGCTATTACCAAAGAATTAGCAGCAAGTTCCTTCGAAACGAGCGCCATCGAAATTAAATTCGATTTGAACCAAACAAAAGTTAGCCAATCGGCATTGTATCAAAATTTCAATCTTCCTTCCTGTGATCTTCTATTGAAGAAACTTTGGACATAAGCTTATAGTGCTATCGCTTCGATATTTTTGTTGTTGTTGTGTTATTTTTATATTTAGACTAACGGCCCTCTGTTGACTAACAGTCAAATGTGTTGATGTCAATAAATAATTTAATTTACTCGTTCAGAAACAGCCGTTAAGGTTAAATTATTGATTTGTTTTTAAATTATTGAATTCTTTACCTGGATCTGGGGTTGAGACAAGGCGCGCTGTTGAGTTCTGTCCGAGAAACCAAAAATGTATCGTTTAAAAAATAAATATGTTGAAGCCTGAAATCAAATATTATAACACACAAGTTTTGTTTTAACAAAGGAATTCAAAACCAAAAACCAAAACGTATCCAATATCAAATTTTCCAATAAACTTATAATGCCTGGGAAAGAGAAAACCAAAGAGTACGGAGTAAGTTTCTAACGAGGCGAGCTCAAATTGTTGCGGAATTTAATAAGTTTGTCGAAGGGAAGCCACCTGCTGTCTCCAAGACGATAAATAAGACCAAATGAAGAATAACGATGGATATTAGCTGTAGCTTCATAAAAAAACCATGTCCTGTATACGATGATTTTGTTGCTATCTTTACCTTATATTCTTTTCGTTTTGGTGGACAGAGGGTCTATTGTTTTATATTAGCTCCGCACTTATAATATAAGTAAAAGAATAGTAAAAGAATATAAATTGAATATAATGTGTTTGTAATCGTTGACAGTTTATCTTTATTAACTTTGATAATCGTAGGACTTATATCACATTTGCACTTTTATTTAAAACATAGGTCCTTCTTCAGTGGACAAAAGCATTTCTGAGTAAACAATAAGAGGTGAACAGAGTAACTTCATATGAGTTTTGTTAGCCTTGTATAATTAAAAGATGAATGGGATGATTAAAAACATTTTGATATGCCCATCTTACCTTAATATGTAACTATAACTTACCTGTAAAATTTATGTACAAGATTTTTCTCCACAACTGAGCCGTGAACTAATTAAAACTCGGCCGAGCGAATATAGGGGGTAATTTATAGTACAACAGGGACCGACCGCGCCTAAATGCTGCTAATTAAAACATTTCGATAATGGATGCCGCGCCGCCTTTCAAATTCTACCTCCACTGTACCGAAATCTACCACTGAATATTTCATTTATTCTCTACTGTGGTTTGGGATAACATTTATATTAAAAAGGTTGTTGCGTAATTTTTTTACCATTAGGTTTTTATTAGAAAGCTTTGAAATTAATTTTGTATTTTATAATGTGATGAATATGAAAACATAAAGGGAAATTGTTAGTTAATTACATTTGTTACTAACGCTGCCGTAGCGTAGGTGGAATATGTTGAATAAACTGTGTCGTGAATAATCATGCGTAAAATTTTAATTTTCCCCACATTGTTGACATAAAGTAAATCCACATAATACAAATTGCCCATTTTCAGCTTTACGCTGTATCCCACATATAGTATCGTGGGCAAAGGCAAAAGTGTTAGGACACTCCGCTTTCTACATACCTCCTAATATGAGGGTCTTTTCGAGCTTTATCTTATTAGTAGAGCGGGGAAATGATAATAATTCATCACACCTAGTGAGAATCGAACCAACATCCATCTCGTTTACAGTCGAATCCACAACCGTCGCACTTAGTACAGGCAGAAGTTTATATTTTTAGTGTAGTAGTATAAGTTTAGTGTAGGAATTCATTCTATTTAGTGGTAAATGAAAATAGAGATTGCAGAGATATTTAGAGGACCCTTCTTTATATTACTTACAAAGGGGACGTTAACTAATATAATTATTATATTTTGAATATAGGTAAGAGGTAATAAGGAACAAAAATTTAAACTAGTTTTCAAATGCCTACATGAAAAAGTTACGTACCTACGTATTATTGCGGATAATATCTCCGTAGATAAAATAAACAGCGTATTTTATTGACTATAACCCAAGTTCAAATTGTCTCTAGCAATAAAGGTTCGCCGTTTTTACTCAGCGCCGACCTATAAACGGATGATTTCGAATGAATTTTAAAAACAGCGGTAAAATGAATACTGCGCACTTTCGCGTTATTTCATTACGTTTCGAATATAAAATTGAGATGTTAATGTAAATACGAGGTATTTATTAAGAGGCTAAATATTTTATGTAAGTTTCGATGATCTTTTTTAGGTAGGAATCTTGTTCTCATTCTGAAATAATGGGAAACAATAACACACCAGCTTCACGTATTTTCTCGCATGGCAGTGTAGGCAGAAGGGACCTGGTTTATTATATGTGAGGTATTTAACAATTCTTATCTACAGTTTACAGGTGTTCTTTTATATACATGAACTTTGTTTTCCGAGAAAGCTTTGAAGTATTTGTTATTGTTTTTTTTCCCATCAGAAAATTGAATCTCTATCTACAGGGTGGAATTGTTAGCACCACTTTAAATGAAACCACAGTTTTAACTACTCTATAAAAGCCTAATATAATTCGGAAAAAAAAAATCCCAAAAATAAAAAAGTTATTTTTTCAAACAAAATAAATAATAAAATTATCGTTTTAAAATAAAACGCCATTTGTAAAGTATAACATAGGCACGCACACACTTACCTGTCAAATCGGAAACATCGCACACGTATGTGTTCGTCACACGAAATACAGGTATGGATAAAAATCGTGAAATGAAAAAAAAATCCTACGTCCAAACTGTTGAAGTACCTTGATTAATTTCTTAGGTGTGGGTTTGAAATATATTACCCTATATGCAGTTTCAATAAAAGAAGCGCTGCCTCTTCCACCTGTATATTGAATTGACGTAGGTACACAAGATTACTCCTACCTATTCCACCCATAGTATATATTTTATGTAATCTCTAAGTAAGTAGAAAAGGTGTGTCCGATCGATAGTAGAGCAGGCGAACAGACATTTTGGACGTATTGTTTAAGCGGACTCCCCTCTTTATTGGCAATTCTTATTCAAATGCGGACGGCTGGATGTAATCCTTGACACACTGAGCTTTCTTGGCGTCCATTTTTATTTGTAAATCCATATAAATAAACGCTGAGGGCGCTTTTTTATATGCATTGCAAATGCTTGGGTTGGTGTTTGTATTATGAATGTCGCATTGTAAATCTTTTGTAATAATATTAATAAGTATAAATGTATATGTAAGTATGTATTAATTTTTAATTATTGATAATAACATTTTAGGCCGTGATGGCGCAGTGGCAGAGTGTCTTACTAAGAACGCGACGATTGTGGATTCAATTCGTTCGACGAATAAATTATTTCGCTTTGGTAACAAGGCAAACTGTGGCGTTGAGTTTCGCTTCTCAATAGACAATGACTAAAAATTTGGACGGAAAATGGGAAATGGAATAGAATGGAACTTAACATTTTGTTCATTTTTTCTATACTGCTATATACGGGACATAGCGTGAAGCTACTACTGCTGTAGTTAAATTTCTATGGTGAACTCGGAGTACTCAAGCCGTTATAATAATAACACCTTGTATTATATGAATATACCTAGATCTTCTTTTCACATATTGCGCTCGTGACATCAAAAAATCTTATAAGCTACGAATATCGTTTTAATCTTGTCCGTTTTTTCCTTATTTATCGTGCCCCAGCCACCATTCCTCTCTGTCTAGTTTATCCGTAGATCTGACGGCCAACTGACGCATCTTATCCCGCACCGTAATACTTAGTTACGTGGATGAAATATGTGCGCTAATACAAACGCCGAGACTGTTTACCGGCTTGTCCGGGGTTTTTGAGTTTCGTGATTGGGGTCAGTTAGGGTTTAGGTTTTTTTAGTTAATTTTTTGTATAGCGATTTCGAGTGTACAAGATTAGTATTTTTATTTGAATTTTTTATTTGACTGTATAGTCTTATTATTTGATCGAACAAAAACTTAAAATAAATCAAAACCTAAAAAGAAATCTTAAATTTCTAGTGTCTGACTTTAATTTTGTAAAATGTTAGCTCTAAGAGTCTAGTCTAAAAGCGAACGAAAATGTGAAAAGTTAAATTGAATCGGATCCCGTCGAGAGTTCGGACTGCATGGACTCAAACGTCGCATTTATTTCCCAATGGTATCTTCTATCATAACAAACGTCAATTACTATGTACTTTAGATGGATTTTTAAATTAAATCAGTTCCAATTGCGTTATTACTTGTTGAGTTATTGAGGCTCCTCGCGACTACTGTTACAGTAAACACCCCTGACTTATATCAGGACAGCGTTTTCCTTATGGTAATCTAGTTTAATCAAAAAGAGAAAGCTTTACTAATAGTGTCTTCAGACTAATGACAGCACGGACTGATGTTTATTGAATCGTGGCTTGTTGGCTGTAATGGGCTTTGTTATTTCTTATTTCTGTAAAGTTTTTAATGTTATAAGGTTGCTTGGCTTTAACATTCATTTTATTTACATTTTATTGTAGAAGAGTGTGTTTAACTAACATACTTTGTTATATTAACCTGAGAAAAAAATATTATTTAGAATTCATCTCAATTGACATTGAACTCAAAGACGCCTTTAACATACCTACTTAGAATTTGTTTATATCACTATGACGAAAATGTACTTACGACTTTTTTAATTTCATTGAACTTAATATATATAATGCAGGGAAGGAAGGATTTATCAGGTTCATAAGAGGGGAGGGGAATGGGAAAAACGATATTTCCTATTTCACATCTTTACCTTTTAGTCCATATAAAACAATAGCTACATTTGTATATAAATAAAAGTTTAAAGTAAATACTTACAATTTTAAGTGTCTTTAATGCGTTGCTGAGAGATCTTCCGCTTAAGAAAATATCTCTTGAGAAAATAAACAAACCACAGCAACTTTGAAATGAATGAACAAAAACCTTTCCCGAAATGTTTCCTGGCGAAGAAGCTCTGTTGTTTACCATCAAGTAGAGTGCCTCAATTTATGTACATAGAAGTGGGATTGAAAGAATGGTGTTCAATATTAATATGTTATCTCAAAATAAAAATAATCTATAAATTGAGACTATTAGAAACCGCTTCCATGTAAAAGAAAAATTAGTAGCTTGTGTACAATTAGTACTGCTTTTTTTAGCTTACTTTATAGTAAAAGTAGTACTAGGGTTAAGAGAGAAGAACGGAGCTCTGTCCACTCTTCAGTTCAGTTCGGTTCATTAACCTCTTTATACATAGAAGTCCCAGAGATCCTCTTTTTTTAACTTCACGTTGTATCCCACACAAAGTAGAGTAGGCAATGGGAACTTGGGAACCTAGTGTTGAGACATTCTGTTCTTATAAAGAAACTCGTTCCCCGCTTTCTACCGAATTATATATAGAGAAATTGTGTGTTAAGTAGCGGAAGTCAACGCCACGTTATGCCTCGGAGGACCAGAGTAAACAAATAAAAATATTGCCTAATTCATTATATCGAGTGGGAATCGAACCCACAACCCGCATTACATCACATTTACAGTAGCACGCTTGTGCTACTGCGCCTCTCTTCCTGACCTCTACCTTTGTTACTTTATTTGTCACCTTTGTTATTATGAACTTATTAGCTGTATATAACATACCTGGAGGATTAAAATAATATAAAAACGCAGAGGACGTCTCGGGCATTTGTTTGGATTGTGTGTCAAGTCATTTATTTTGTCGTTGCCTTTTTTAAAATTTTATAACTTTTAATAGTTTTTAACCTCAGAGCCATGACAATTATTTGCAATCTCAAGATTTGTTGTTCCGTTCGGCGAAGCCTCGGAGATTTATCCTGCTATATACAGGATAAAGCGTGAAGAAAATAAAATATAACTGCAACACGTGCGTTCTATCTAAAGCAATATTTTACTTTTTACGTTACAAGAATCGTAACACTAAGAGGATGCGTCTAGCGATCTGTCTTATAGAAGGTCCCGCGGGAAGATTAAGCGCCACTCGATAGTTTATCCCGGGCTATAGAAATAAATACTGCTCCGGGATAGCTGATATTTTATCTCAATTCCCTATTTTAAACATACTTGTATTGCCGAACATTTGTTTTTAGTAGATACTCCACAGTTTCGATACGATGATTATTTTTTTTTGTTTGAAGGTTCTCTGGATTTTATATAACATTAAAATTGCTGTTAGAACAAGGCTGTTATATTAAAATATACGGCCCTTAATTGCTTTTATATTTCTGTTTAGTTACAGTTGAGTCTAAAATGTATAATATTAAAAATATTCCTTTTTAAAAAATGTTTTACTTTACTTACATCATGTTGAAAAGTATTTATTGTAGCATCAATTTTAACTGAATTATGGTAAAAAATATAGGACAAGCCTGATTTCATTTTAAATAGAACTGTTTTCACCAAAACAAATGTAATTATACCTAATAAATCGATATGCGAAAATACGTTTTTGATAAATTGATATTTCGGTCGCTTTACTGCTTCTCATTCCCAGAATATTTGTTACTTTTTGTAGAAATAATTATTTTTAGTATTACTATTATTACACGTATCATACAGCCTGCAGGTTATGTGGTGTAAAGTGACGAGTTTCGTTATTCAATAAAATGTTGCCAGTTAATATTGCGGTTAAATTTATTTGACACATGGGCCTAACATATTTCCCCGTCCGTAAGGCCGATAAACACCGCATAAATATCCCTTTAACATAAATTTTCGTCAAAATAAAAATGGGTTAACGCACGCTCAATATGCGAAGCGTGAGGTCTCGGCAATATTTCATAAAAAGAGTTATGCCTATTGGAAACTGGGTGGGGAATAGTGTCTTGTATCTGGTATCTCAGAAGGTTACCTGTGGTACGCCAGGTGCTACTTGGCTTAATAGTTATTTTTTAGTTGTAGAATTGAGATTCTCCATAACTTATATATTCATTACGGCCAATCATGGCGCAGGGGCTTAAACGTCTTACTGTAACCACACACAAAGGTTGTGGGTTAGGTTCCTATTCGAGAAAATGAAATATTTAATATTTTCATTTCCTTGCCCTGTAACGAACAAAGCGCGGCATTGAGTTCCACCACTCGACACGCAATGCCTCAGAATTTGGCGAAAAGTGGGGGACGGAAATGTTTTAATTTAAACAGTGTGTGAGTGTCTTTGTAGACACTAGGTTGCCAGGTCCCTTTTGCCTATTCTGTTAAATACGGAATACAGCGTGAAGGTAAAAAAATATGTAAACGGCGGACTAGCTTTTACTTTCGGTGCTGCTTTCGGACATATTTTGTTATATTTATTTGGATACGATAGATCTTTAACGATATCCTTCATAATTTGTAACAAAAATATGAAAAAGTTGTGTAATATCAGATAATATCTGCCTCTATATGGCAAAAAAGGGACGCATGCAGATTTTATTGATAAGATATAAGGAAAAGAATTATTTACAAGGATACCCGGCTTAGGGCCTGCGTCGGGTGAAATTTTTACAACGCTCCAAAGAATTTAGACGGTGTTATTCGTTCACTACGAATAATATATATTTGGGATTGCTTGTATTAGAGAAGTGAACAGCGGATATCCAATTTTGTACGAGTACATTACAAAAAAACAGCTTCAGGATTTTTCCCGCATTGCAGTATAGGCAGACGCATCTTATTGTTAAAACCATTTCCTCCTTCTTCTACCAAGAGAGTTTTGAATACATGTGGAGAGGCGAAACTCAACGCTGCTGCAGCGCTATGTTTATCATAGCAGGGAAATTAAAATAATTTTAATATAGACATTCCCCTAAGTGGGACCCACTACCATTGCGTTTACAGTCAGATGCTATCCCACTGAGCCATAGCTGAGACACATATAACATAACATGTATAAGATTGTTATTATATTAAGAACTTTGTATTAACTCCATAATTTGTTTCTTTAGGCGGTCGTCCTGCCACCACTCGCAAGATGGCCCTACGAGAACGGTTTCACGTTCACAACGTGGTTTCGCTTGGACCCAATAAATTCTGTCAACATCGAAAGAGAGAAGCCCTATTTATATTGGTAACGTATCTAACTACACAAAATTTACTTTTAATTTAATATAAGAACACAGCTTTTTCTCTTAGGAATATGAAATATGATTTATTTTTGACTTGTGTGCACTAATGTTTTATTTATAAGATACTCAGTACCGGATCGCAAATGCACTCAATGAATACATAATAAGGCTATCTCTCTTAGAAGTGGATGACTTTCGACACTTAACTAAGCTAGCCGTTAACTTGAGAGCTTTCAAGCTAAAAGTTGCGCTAATATCAAATAATACATTGATGACTATCGATTTATAAGTTGACTATTATTTTCAGTGACATTTATTATAATGTAGGATCAAAACATAAAACATATTTGTTGATGTTTGTTTACCTTCATTTAATGTAATGTTCAATTAAAAAGACAACATCAACTTTTTTCGTCATCATCTTAAAATTTACTTCATTTATTGAATTAAGTAACTAAATGTGTATAAAATATATGCTTATACATGCAGAATATGTATAATAATATTAAATTTATTTAGTAAAATTATTACTGTTTATACATCTATGTTTTGCTAACATAATTAATTTTATAAAAATATACTCCCACAGATTTTGAATGACTCCAAAAATAATAGAATTTAAATAATAAGAAGTGGCAATATGAGTGATAATAATTTCGTTATTTGTTCTTTAATTGTCTTTACTTCGAAGCGTTTAAAACATTATTTTCTACTTTATAGTTATTGATTAAGTTTGTGCACATACGTTCAGTTTTCACATCTGTTTTTTTCAATTAGCTTTATTTAACTTTATCTATATATATAAAAGGACTTGTCCTCACTGACTGAGGTAAGACGCGCGCACAGCCGTAACCGCTAATGGTAGAAACGTGAAATTTGGACAGATGTTTACTTTCGGAATCTGGACAGCCACTAAGAAGGGATTTTTAAAAATTTTAACCCTAAATGGGTGAAATAGGGGTTGATAGTTTGTATGGAAAAAAATTTAAATCGGCACCAATTTTTATAAAATTTGAAATTCAGGCTCTTAAAAGTATTTAATTAAACACATGTTCTATGGTTTTCTAGAATTCTTCATCTAAGGGTGCAAATAAGGGGTTGAAAGTTTGTATGGAAAAATCTTTAAAACGCCACCGATTATTATAAAATTTGAAATTTAGACTCTTAAAAATATTTAATTGAACATGTGTGTCATGGTTTTCTAGAATTCATCCCCTAATACATAAGCAAGCGGAAGCTGCGCGCGTCCGCTAGTTAATATTATAAGACCCTCCTTTTTATTTTTAATGAATAATCTTTGAAACAAGCGAATCCTGTTAAAAAGTTTTGGAAAATTTAACTCCTTCCTGTAAATGAAGAGTCAAAGTTTTAAACTAGTGAACTCAATACTTGTGAAGCGCTCAAGTGCGCTGTTACGTAATTAATACGTAGTAAAGTAAGAAATTGTTTTGTTTTTTGGTATATTTTCATTATAGTATAATTTTATTAAAAAATATAAAATCAAATTGGAAAAGGTTGCTTTCACGTCTTAAAAATAATAAGAATTATGGTGAAATACGTGGTATGATATGGTTTTTTTTTCGAGAAATGAAAACACATTATGTTCACTTAAATGATTTCCTTTTTTGAAACAGGCAGAGAGTGAAGTGTCAGTCTTTTTTCCATAAGGTTTTTGTAATGTTTATCGAAATTAATATTGAATTTCAGACGAATTAATCGTATAATAAAAAAGTAAAAAAAAATTTTTAAGTTAAACGGTTTTATATTGCAGATAAATGTACTAAAAAATAAAAAATAATTTCATGGAAATTATGATTACTAAAATAAAATCGTGGGGACACTTTCTACTTACCACTAGGTGGGTGAAGTCTCATGCCATGTCTTTCGATTGTAGATATTGGACGTGCCCCACGATTTTATTTTAGTAATCATAATTTCCATGAAATTATTTTTTATTTTTTAGTACATTTATCTGCAATATAAAACCGTTTAACTTAAAATTTTTTTTTTACTTTTTTATTTTTAAGTTTTTAGTTTTTATTTCTCCTACTATTCCATTCGTTGAGTGCCTCATTATTGCAAGGTTAATGGAGAATGTTACGATCGACCCCCCAGAGGTCCAATAGAGGAGCAAGGCTATGTACAACAAGATGTGCCTGAATCTTGAGGGGAAAACGCTAACGACATATCATTTTTATCCACCTAGTGCCATACAGTTCTCGGCGCGCTTTTACCTTTTACCTTGGGTGGTACCCCTAGCGACGTATCATTTTTAGGCACCCTATAGCCACACAGTCCTCGACAGGATACCAGATCTTGACTTAGGTGGGAGATTCATATTGTAATTGTGTATAGTATACTGTATTATACTTACCAAGCCCTTTATTTTGATACCCATATTGATGGGATTGAAAACTACATTATCCACCATTTTGTAGCAGTGGCCATCTTTGATTTTGATTTTGTATAGTGCCCTGAATTCTACTTGACAAGCCCTTTCATTTGATACCCATATTGATGGGATCGAAAAAACTAACTTGTCCGCAATCTTGTAGCGGCGGCCATCTTGGATTTTGATTTTGTATAGTCCACTGAATTCTGCTTGACAAGCCCTTTCATTTGATACCCGTATTGATAGGATTGAAAAAAACTAACTTGTCCGCCATCTTGTAGTGGCGGCCATCTTGGATTTTGATTTTGTATAGTCCACTGAATTCTACTTGACAAGCCCTTTCATTTGATATCCATATTGATAGGATTGAAAAAAACTAAGTTGTCCGCCATCTTGTAGCGGCGGCCATCTTGGATTCACAATAATATTGAATATGGATAATTGTATTGTCACCAGAATCAAAGGCGTATACCAAATTTCAGATCAATCGGTTAACGGGAAGAGGGTTAAATTTCAATTACTAAATTTGACCCAAACAAACAAATAAATAAACAAACGGGGTGAGCTAAATAAAACCGTTTAAAAACAGTATGTAACATAGATCAATAAAGACACTCATTATGTCTACCTGTCTATGCTCATAAAAATATATGTATATATGTATATAAATTCCTAACTATGAAAAATCCCACTTTCGATACATAATGCTTCGAAAACTGAGCGGAAAGTAGGGAACGGTGTGTGGTAATCATCACGAGAAACCGTGAAACGCTTTTTTTTCAGCCTTTGCCCAGGTTCCCCGCACACAGACACAAATTCCAAAACATAATCTTCTGCTAATCAAATCTTAAACCTAGCATTGAATGGCTGTCACAGAACATTCCTAATGCAGTCGTGTTCAGGCATTAATTAGCTAAACGCATTCTGTCCGAACTCCCGAACTCCGGCCAATTCACTTTGCGACTGGGATTAGGTCGGTCTCTGCTAGATTGTAACTGTGTGTTGCATAGGTTTACTTTTTTAATAGTTTTTAGTTACCTTTGAATGATAAATTTAAATAGATTACTTACATTTAGGTTGGTTGTTTTCTTTTTTACTTTACGTAATATGTCGCCTATCCCGCATATTTTAGGGTAGACAGTAGTCTCAGTGTTATCCCGCTAGTGTTGCTCTCCTGTAGTGATTTCCAACCTCAAAAATATAATAGAATACCGTGTGGTATATTATAATTATCTATTTTCGTAATTCTTCTAATTTATTATACGAGTATAAATGTAAAGCAATTGATGCAGTGGCATAGCGTGTGACTTTAATCGCGACGGTTATTGATTCAATCTCCACTGGAGGAAATACATTATTTTCACTTCTTCTTCTGCCTAACATGCTATGCGGGAAAAATGACGCAGTTGCTATTATTTTTAAATACATATATTTGTAAAATTACCAGCAGTTTAAAGTAAAATAATATTTCAAATAAATTATCCGCGTTTAAGATAACCTAACTATAACTATATACTAATAACTTTGTAACTCTATACTAGTAAATAAAAAACGAATCTAGAAAAGTTATTTCAGAAAGTGGAGAAAATGTTGTCTTTGCGTTTTTTCGGTATGCAATAACGTTGCTACGTGTTTCCAATGTGAAGCAGCCTTCTAAGAACTCGTGTTGCAGACGCGAGGTTTTTCATCAACTAATAGTTAAAAACAAGTACAACTTGTTTCAGCAACTTTGTAAATTGCGCATAATATAAAAACTAGTCTCTAGTTTTTATCTCGTACTGTTAAAAAGAATTAAACTGTTGAATGCTTTTTTTTGTTTTATTATAATATAGAGCCTGACTGCTGAAGGCAATGGTTTTGGGTTCGATCTCGCCTTAGGGGATAGATCATATATTTTTTTTCCCGCCACTCAACATTGGCTCGAAAATTAGTCTGAAAGTGAAAGTTGGAATGTCTTGACATGCGTGAAGTTGTATTAGTTTCTTATGTTTAAAGTGTTTAAACTATATTAAATGAATTTAACTTATGGTACAGCTATTGTGGTCCTTATTCAACGTTTGTACCTACGAACTAAGTTGATGACTTAGGTATAAGTTCAATCCCGCTAAAATTAATGTGTCAGTTGGCAACGGAGTATCTTAACACAAGGTTCCCTCTACTTACTCTGCTATATTATGAGATACAATATGAAGCTAAAAATATTTTAATACAACGACTCGGTAATTTTACTTTAAAAGATTGTGTTTGCATAATGTTGTAATAAACTCATTTCAGTTTAATAACCAAATATTTGGTAGCGTAGTTTATTTCAATGATTAACATAAATTTGTTGTAAATTTGATTGGTTCCGCCAATTGAGTTATATAAAATGGAACTTATATATATGTGAAAACGGAATGTTTTTTATGTCCTAGCTCTGGAAAAAACACAAAAGCGGTGTTGAGTTGCGCCGCTTAAAATGCATATAACAACATGAAATTAATCGGAAAGTATTGTATAATCTGAATGAACTGGGCAATGTCGTACGTAAATTCTATCACTATTTTTTTCTAAAATAAACTGTAAGAGGCAAATGGAGTCATTAACCAATAAAAATATAAATATCTAAAGCATTTTTTATGTTATAATATGTACTCGTGTATTTAATATTGGTGTAATTTCAGCTTCAAGACGAGTAAAGGCGTCGGATACACGGCTCACTTCGTCGGCAACTGCCTCGTACTGACCTCCATGAAAGTTCGGGGCAAAGGTTTTCAACATTGCGTCAAATATGAATTTCAACCTAGAAGGTAAGTTCCTTTCCAGTAAGATTTTTTTTAAATCCTCTCATTGCTTCCTTATTCTCCCTCATGAAAGTAAATATCAAATTTCAGGTTCCTACACTGTCAACATATACAGATGATGTTGTATAATGCATGTGATATTACATATCACATACATTATAAAATATCAAATAATGACATATAATAATAAAATAATTATGGCATATAATTAGGTCTTTAAAAAATTGTATACCACTTAAGATGTTTCAGTTTTTTAAAGTTAATTATTAAAGAAAAAGCATTTAAAAACGCGCGACTTTTTTAATTTAACTAAAATATTTTCTTAAGAGTGTTGGAATGTTTTATCAAATATTTTAGTCTAGTAAAGCTTTGCAATACAATTTTATAAAAAATTAAAAATGAAGTTGAAAAAAAACCTATATGTATCAAAGGTATAACCAGAATAAAGCTGACCTATTGAACTTCAAAACAAAAAAAATAGTTCGGGTAAAATTACTTCTATTCTGAGAACAAATTGCAAAAGTCAATCAGAAAGAGTGTTTTATTTTTTTTCTTTTTGTTCCTATATTGCTTTTTAAAAAATATAACTGTAAATATTAATAATTCATATTTTTACTTCCAAGACACTAATTACATTTTTAACCAAATTAAAAACCGAAGTTATTAGTTTGATATGTTTATGTGATATTATTAGAATTAGTTAATATTTAATAATAAATAAATTTCGTAATTGGTGTCACCACAAATTTCTCGGAAACTAAAGGTCATAATCGAGATGATCCTTTTTCATTTAAATCAAGGTTATTCCAATTAGGTCCAGTAATTGCTTAAATAGTTTTGATATATATCCATTAATTTCAAGAGGTGACTAAGTCGGTTTAATTTTTTTTATTGTGATTAAACATGTATTTGTGAATTTACTGTGATATATGTGTCTATTATTATAGTAATAAAAGGTTAATAATTAAATATTGATTATCAGATGGTACGCGATAGCAGTAGTATACATATACAACAGATGGACGAAGAGCGAGATCAAGTGCTTGGTGAACGGTCAATTGGCGTCGAGCACGGAAATGGCCTGGTTCGTCTCCACGAATGATGTAAGTTACTTATAACTTGAGGGTACTTCAGTTAAGGGATTTTAAGATGATGATGATTTTGAGACTTAAGATTGTTTTTTGTAAGTTGCTTAAAAGGCCCTCGATTGATTTTAGGTGCGACAGGTGGTGGTTTCAAAAATGGGAGGAAATAATTTATATGACAAAATATACATTGTCATAGTAAACATAGTGACAATCATACGATAGGAACGAGAAATAAAGATAAGATTGTTACTCCAAGTTTTCGCCTCCAAAAAGTTAATAAATCTTTTATGGGTCTGAGCATACGTGTATATAATAAAATTCCACAGTATATTCTAGATTTGCCACTTCCGAAATTTAAAATATCAGTAAAAAAAATTCTGACAAGTAAAGTTTATTACACTGTTCAAGAATACTTAGAGGACAAACATGTATGGAATTAATGTCTATTGAATGTAATGCAGGATAGCTGCCAACTAATGTAATAAATTGTACCATTGATTTTGAAAAGAGCAACTGTTGAGTTTCTTGCCGGCTCTTCTCAGCAGACCTTCCGAACCGGTGGTAGCTTTTTGTTCATATGTTCATTCGATGATTCAAAAGTGCTTATTATAAGTTTATTTGAATAAAGAAAAAAAAATCTTTCAATATCGTGAAGGTGTTGTGGTAGATATGGGTCATAATGATGATGCCTGTAGGTTCTATTCCCGGTCGTTAAAACAAGATATACAGAAAAAGGAGGGACGTATCACTAAGTTCTTTAAAATACGTTGTATAGTATGTATAAAAATAAATTAAGGAACAAATACAAATGAAATATCCAACAAAACTTATAAAACTATTCTAGTTATTCAAATATGACTGCCGTTAAGCTCTATTTAAACGAAGCTTACAAACGCAAAAAAAAACTAAGAAACGCCTTCCAAGGAATAAGTTATCCTTAAACTTTCTTGAAGTACCAGGCGATTATAACCGAGAAGGAGCTCCATCTGCTCAATCAATTATTTAGTTAGCAAGGGGCGGCCCTACAGCTACCACTCAGCGTGAACGTTAAACGTTTTTTTTTTTTTTTGCTTTGCTTTTATTTTAACCTGTTTAGTGATGTTTGAAAAGGATAGGGATATTTGATTTTTGATATTGCGTATTGTTGGTTTAGTTACTCAAACGTATTATTTATCTACTCTTCCAGTTGTAGTTTCTATATAAGTAGAAAAAAGTAGCAATGTCACGTTCCAATTATAGTATTGAATTCATTTAACTTATTCATTGAAAAATAGTTTATATATTTCTTTAAGCTAAGCTTAATTGAACTACATTTTATATGTTCATTTTGTGCATACAATATATAAAGTAAATGTATTTATTCATTCACAAATTACAAAGTAAAGTGTAAAGTTTTCCGCACATGGCAGGGCTGATTGAAGCTAGTGTTAAGAAACTCCGTTCCCCAGTCTTCCGTTCTCCATTTGCCGATGCTCGAGGTTGCGAGGAGGCGTGTTGAGTGGCGCTTTGGCTAGTGCGATTTAACACTATATATTTTTGTCTCACTGGAACAGAGAAATACAATACTACGTGATATTTATTTTTTTATTAATTAATTTCTCTGCTTTTTATTCATATCTCTGCTTTTTTTGGTGAAAATTATTTATTTAAATATTTTTATTTCTTATAATTTATTTAAATATTTAAATAATTTCAAGCAATCCACGATTACAGTTTATGGATTAGATATGATCTAAATTATACGTTAGTAAAGTTAAATACATAACATAAGTAAAGTATGATATGTAATATACATTCTTTTTATTGTATTTATTATATTTGAATTTATGTAATAAATCTTCATACATTGTTTGAGTTAATTTGACTTTGTTTAAAGTTATGTTTTAGCTGATCGTTTTTTTAAAGTTCGTTCTTTCACCCCGAGTAAATTTCAATACACTATTGACGTAGGGGATGCAACCGTGCGTATGAATATTCAAAGCTTTCAGCGTGGTCACGTCCGCATACGGTTTATTAAATTTTTTATACGATCCTATATAAAATTCTCAAATAGCCGAAATTTACTGAAATAGCAATGAAAGTGATAGTTTAGTTTAAATTGTTTCAATATAGTGCAACCGTAGCTCTGACTACCAAGCTAGGGATAGAGCGTGAAATTAAGTAAGTAATGTAGTTTATATTTTTGTACATATCTATCTACGGATACATATATTTACATGGTTGAATGCAGTTATCGCTTCGCGCATCTCAGGGACTACTAGTTCCAATTGAAAATCTTCTATTGTATTCTATAATTTATCGAGGAAGGCTATTGGATAAATTAAATTACGTTTTATTTAACTGAATAGTGGCAGAGTAATATACTCTCGACTCCACTACACTCTCCGTGTGTCTTAGAAACATCTCATATGTAATATATAGAAAATGTTTTTGTCACTAGGTTCCCTCCTCCTACCCTGTTATGCGAGCAAAAATGTGATGCAGTGTAAAATATAAATATAGCCAGAATCAATCAGACGGTACTATTTCGATCTTAATATTCTGTTAATGACGTTTCTCCAATACAAGTGACTACGGGTCCTGCCATTGTTTTAAAGCTCATTAGTACTATCGCTCTGTATCTTACAAAATCTAAGATTATATTGAAGAACCCGAGAATCCATTTACCATAATAAATTATCTCCCCTCGCATACTGAATCATTCCCCTGGAGACAGAATCTTGGCATGCCTCGGCCGTAAATAGGAATTTACATAGAATTACACCAAGAATTGTCAGTCAGGACGTGTACCATGGTATAATATAGCGCCTTAGTAATTAAATTATAGTCAAAGAAAAACATTTTACATTTTGTGTAATTCTCTACATAAATCTCTAAAGTATTTATTAAAATTTTCTAAAATTTACGGAAATAGCTGAAAATACATGTAAATAACAAATTCAAAGTTAAGATACTTCGGTCCACACCTTCCGCCGAATTTTGGAGATATTGCTTGTTGAGTGGCGCAGCTCAACGCCGCGCTTAATTATTTAATCTGCTCGAGTGGGAATCGAACCCACAACCTGTCGCGTCGACAGTCACACGCCTGTGCCCCAGCGCCACGACTGGCCTCACTGAGAGTACAGAGTAAAAAAAAAAAACAAGCAGACGGTCGCACCCAAAGCGTAAATAGCATAATGTAAACAAATAGACAGCGAGCTAATTTGTACTGTTTAATATTTCGCCGTTGTTGGTACAAAGAGGAGCTCTCTGCAGTAACTCGGTTGGCACTTGCCACTTTGAGGCGCTTATTGCGTTCCCTGCATTATTCACTTCCTTAAACATCTTGATGACTTCGTCAGATGCCTTAAACATTGTTTGTGTCCTTATCAATTTGCTTTTGTAGTTTATAAATAACTTAGAAAATAGCCGTTTAGCATCTTATAAAGTGTTTTTCCTCAGTAAGAAGTCCACATTGTTTATCCAAGGGGCACGGATTCGAATCCCGCTACATACAAAAGTTTAATATTTTTTCTCCAATATTTTCATAAATAGGTATTATATTATTTATTCGCCATATAATTTTCAACCGCAACTTGCCTCGTTAAAAAAACAAAAAAATCAAAATATTAAATACTTCATTCCTCCGAGTGAAAATGGAATTCACAATACTCGTGTTTACAGTGAGTCGCACACTTGTGCTCCTGCGCCACGGCGGGCTCATTTATTATATTTTATCGACAAAACACAACAAATATTGTTAAGACTCACTTTGTTTAACTAATAAAATATTGAACTATTTGAAAAGAACCTGAATGTAAAGAAAGTCCTTCAGTACCGTGAATTTTATTTATTGTGCACATTTCTCTGTCTTTAGTGTATTCTCCCATCACAACATTACACGCTAATCTCTCATTAAAGAGGAGCTCGTTTACTTTATACTTTGTCTCGGAACACTACTTAGGGGGACTTACATTTTATGACAAGGAAAAACAACTTTTACTCAACTCCAACTTTGTTCGGACGGAATTTTTTAAATAAAATATGAGTTTTATAATGTAGCGGACAGTTGTTGTCTTTTATGTTACAGCTGTGAAACTTTCGAGCTTTCAAGCTTTTTTCAATTTACAGTTCCTTATAAATTATCTGCTACTAACGGTTGGCTTCCGCCACTGGTCATGCAATGCGTTTGCTTATACTTAACGTGAAAAAAAGGATTACTTTTTTACAAAATTTGGTCTGCTTCTCAATCTACTGTTAGTTACGGTGTATTTTATACTTACAATATAAGCTTTTGTCTCATTGAATGAAATTTTGACGTAAAACCATTACGACACTTGTCCAGATATACCGGATCATTGTTATTATTAAATGTTGCCATAAATTTATTGTATGTGTTTTGTCGTAGCCCTTCGACAAATGCTACATCGGTGCGACAGCGGAGCTCGACGAAGAGAGAGTATTCTGCGGTCAGATGGCGGCCATCTACCTGTTCGGTGAAGCGCTCACGACGCACCAAATATGCGCTATGCACAGACTTGGGCCTGGATATAAGGTAACCTTGGTTATTATTCGTTAAACTACATAATATTGATAAAAAATAATAAGTGACAATTGACATTTTGTTTTATATTTGAAGTAAAAGTAAAAGTGTTAAGAATTTCTTAATAATAATATTTAACTTTTAATTGAAAGATTGTGAGCTATTAATTTTAATGATTTAAATCTTAATAAAAACTTGAATGTGTTTCTGAATTTGTTTCCTGCTAACAATGGACAGAGTCAGTTCCGTTTCGACAACGAATGCAACATCAGTTTGCCGGAGAACCACAAACGGGTGAGCGAGACCGCTCCCAAGCTTGACGCTCCCCTTGAGCCCCATGAACCCCATGAACCTCCTGAACCCAATAACCTTCCCATTGATACCGAATCTGAACCTGTACCTATTGAACCCGCTTCGCAAGAAGAAGTACCAAGCAATCAAGAAGTAGTAGTAAAGGAGGACTCCACGCCGCGCGGCCGTCGCATGGCGGACGAGGCGCGCGAGGTGGCCGCGGCGCATGCCTCCCTGCTCGTAGATATCGAAGCATGCAAGCGTGTAAGCATGCCGCGCCGCCCGCTCCTTTCTATGTGTATTTAATATTTGTGGCTTATTTTGTGTTTTTTTTTTTGTTTTAGTGGGTTTGGTAAAGTAGGTTTTTTTTGTTGAAAATGTTGGAAAATTAAAAAAAAAAAAAAAAAAAAAAATGGGTCTAAATTTAGTTTAACTGAATTTTAAGAAACATATAGAAATTTTTACGTAGCAGGATGTGAATGGCTAGAGAAATTTAGTATATGTAGATTCAAATATTGCTAAGTCATTTTTTTTATATCAAATCTCAGTAGACTAGCTGATATTTGTGATTTATTATCAGTGAATTGCGAATTTCTTAAGTTATATATTAAAATGATATCAAAAAAAAAAAACCTATACTTTACCAACCAACACCACCCAGCACTCGTCACGCGTTTTGTTTATAACACCATATAGCATTTGTGTTTGTGTGGTGCCAGGGTCAGTTTCGGTTCGACGGCGAAGCTCGCATCCCGCTACCTACCTCGGAAACACGAGTGGACAAATATGGCGATCTTTTACATGATCCTACGCAAAATATTCATGATGTAAGATAGATAATGATATTTCTAATAGATAACATGGGTCTGGGAAGGAAACGTTTTAAATTAACAGGTTGAACGCGGAATCATAATATATCTCCACTAATATTATAAGTTCCTGGTACTTTAATTGAATGCTATAAGCATGAGTAGCGTTAAAACATGTTTTTGTTATCTATCGTACTTACAGGATGCATGCAATTTACTTACTTAACAAGAATAATTTAAAAAAAAATAACAATTTAATTATGTAAGTTATAAGAAGGTTATAAAAAAAGGTTATCTTGTGACATTATCAGCAATTATCAGCTTCACGCTGTATGCTGTATAAAGAAAGCAGAGCCTAGTGTTAGAACACTCCGTTCCCCATGCACTGCCCAATTTCTCAAATATTGTATGGGGCAACTCAACAATGCGCTTTGTCTTCTTACTTTCCAGGGTTCCTACAGGTACATTTAATGTCATAAGTCAATCAGGGTATTGTATAAAAGTTGTCACTTCACACTCACACTTTTTTTATTCGTACTCGTAACTATTACTATGTTGGATTGACTCTCTTCATCATAAATGTGACGAAATTACCTTCAACAATACAGGGTCAAATTATCTTATGATAATTTATTCTTCGTATCTTATGATAATTGGTTGGTCAGAGTGAACTTCTGATGAACCTCAGACTAGCGAATTGGTATCATTTATACACCGAATACTTATCTTATCGAGATTATAAGGATTTTGTGTAAGAAAGTGCTTTTGTAATTAAGTCTTAAGATAAATAAGTCACCATTCTGAGGCGCATTAAAAACAACAATGGCCAGCGAAAGGAACAAAGACGCCTTTGAAGTTAATCCGACTGTAGCGCGACAATTGTACGAAAATTGTTTTGTTATTTTACATCGGCTTGGATTCACGGACAGCCCGATTTTTTTATATAATTAATTTTGAAGCATCAGCTAGAACTTGGCAAAAACTAAAATAATTTATATACCCATGCCTAAAAGTAGCGTCTAGCATTTTGTAAGAAAGTCTCAAAAATGAGAAACTTTGATCTATTTCATACATAATACATAAGAGAACAGGTTTTCAGAGCATGAGTTGAAAGTCTGAACATTCCAAACATGTCCCACGTATCGTGATCTTGACTGAGATGAACAATGCTGAACACTTTTAAACTAATTTGTTTCACCAAGAACCAGTTTTAGACTGCCATTTGTTAGTCGCACTTGGTCTCGAAACAACGCTTTTACAAAAGTTATCTACTGTCTTACTTTCACCCTACAAGTTTGTGTACAAAGAAGAGGATTCCGGAGATTTGGAAGGCTTAATAAATAATTCTGGTGATAACAAATACAATTCATTAAGAAATGTTTGGGTAGCGTAAAATTAATTTGAAGTCGTGAACAATTTTAATATGTCTCTTCGAATGAGTTTTGAAAATTTTGGGTTATATTATACTCGACAAAACACAAAAGATTTCCCATTCCCCAAGTTTTACTTCACATATGAACGATTTCTAAAGCAGCAATTCAATGTCAAAGTACTCGTGTCTACAGTTAATAAAATGCTTATTATAATAAAAAATGTGATATTAAACATAATAATACATCCTGTACTCATTTCAGATATATTAAGAATCACTGTTACATTAGGTACTATTTCACAATTATTATTTTTTGTTTTTATTCGTCTAATTTCTTAACCTTTATCAAATTTCCTTAATAGTCACCGACTTGTAGAATTTAATATATAAGTTTATCACTCTTACGACTGCTATGCGTAATTAGTACATGCAAGTAGTACAGGATGCAACTTTATGTATGTGAAAGTCATTTCAGCCGCAAAGTCTCGTTTCATCTCAACCGACGACGCGTAATTACTGATCCACGGAAACCAACTTCCTTGACGACGTTCCTTTCGCGATGTCATCTTTGTAAGAGGTTACATATGAAGAACGAAGTCCTCAATATTTTATTGTTAATTGCTATCTTAGTCCTTATTGTCATATACATAGAGGCCATAATGTAAATCACATTATTTCGATGAAATTCATAGCGTACAGTACGTTGTCAGGGTTTAAATGGGGCAGAAAAGGTTTTATTATAAAGTGTAGGAGACGCATAGAGAGGTTTGAAGTGCTTGTTGGTAATATTCTGAAATTTGAGAGCAGAGATTTGCTCATATATTGTCATATATTAACGGGAGGAATTGTGTATCATTTTGAAGTGATAGTAGCTAAAAGAAATCATTACTTAAAGTAACCTTTTTACTATAATAAATTGTTATGCATGGAATAATTCTGTCCTTGTTTTGTCTCTTTGAAATGAGTTGTAGTCGTAGAATGGGAAAATTTACGAATATATTAAGATTATTTTTCTATATAAAATTCCTAATTATGCTCCACATGATCCCATTTATAGGTTATTTATAAACGGAGTGTTTAATACAGGCTTTTTTAAACTAACCTGGCCTTTTGAAGCCAACGAAATTTTCCGTGAGCTTAATATTTATTTACAAAGAAAGAAAATATTCATACTCGCCCCAATATACAATTTGAGGAAAAAATCTCAAAAGTCTCCTTTTGTTTCTCGAAATAGACATTTCCGTATACATTAGAGACGTAAAAGAAAGCTTTCTTTTTCCTTTGGTGACGTATTAGACCCCTCGAGGGAAGATCCTTGATTGAAGGCTGTACGACGACTGAAATATTCAGGGCCCGCAGTGTACTCAACAACGGCGACCGTCTTAATATTTAAAATGTCCCAGTGTTACAATTTTTCTAATTTACTACGGCGGAGTTTACTTTGTCTAAACATTTTTATTAGATTTTAATTTCTCTATAATATAATAAAAGTGGTTTAGTTTAACTTATTTTACTAGTATTTTGTAAGTAAACAAAGAAAATCAACTATAATATCCAATTTTACTGTGTCACCACAACGTTATATGTATTTTGTTTATCATAAACATCCAGCGAATTAAAATACTTATTTAGCATATATTTAAAAAGGAATTCATCACAATGAACTAATTTAAAGTTAAGAAGATGATTCGTACGGTAATTTATTCTCGAAGTTTGTTTCCAATCTGCCGTCAACTGTTTTTCGATTGGACGGAATTATCATTATAACTTTCCTAATTGAATTTTAAAAATTAATTACTACGAAAATGAATTTCGGGGTTTTCGGAACTCATCTCTCGTCGAGCATGTGATCCTTGTAACCTCGACAGCCTCATGAATATTACCTCGACTTATTTAAATTTAATTTAATTTGGGCTAAATTAAAATATTAATACGTACCCACCTACTGATGCATTATTCTGACTTCTGTATTACTTTGTCCGCTTACTCGAGGGTTGATAAAACATAGGGTCGTGCTCCTTCTTCATTAATAATACATTAATAATGATTATTTTGTTTCTTTATATATCTTTTTTCAATTCCACGCTCTGTTTCATCACCAGAGTAAAGAATTGAAAATATTAAATATTTCATTCCCCTGAGTAGGGATCCCCACAACCGTTGAGTTTACAACACACGCTTGTGACCCTGCGCTACGACGGGTACATCCCTCGGACTCCTTTGTTAATACCAGAAAATAATTTCGTTCGAGACGTTAATTATACCTTGCAGACCCTATCATAAAGTAACCTTCGACTGCGACATATCTCTATACATAACCGTTACATGTTCGAATCTTATTGAGGGGATATTTGTAAGGACTTGTTTAGTTGGTAAACTATGGAATGGGTTTTCTTTATTTGAACGGGAAATGGAGAATAGAGTTACTTGATAATATATATTATAATCTCTTTACTTTTAACCTAAATTGCTATAGCAATTTTATTTATAGTTGGTAAATTAAAATTATACTGTTACTTTTTATGTTAATTGACATAAATTATTTGAAAAGTAAATTGTAAAATCCAGTATATTTTAAGTTAATGCGGCAAAAGCTCGCTAAAAAGTTTCTGAGATCCAGTAAAACTATGTAAACTGTAGACTGTAGATGTAGAGTCACACGCTCACACGTACATGTGTCTGCCGCGTCGCTAGGAAATGCCAACATTATGCACCAGAACGAATCTTATGTGCTGCGGATATGAATGCGGGGATTTGAACACATTATTGGTTCAATTTGTTTTAGAAGCGGGGACTTAGTCGTGATTTGACAAAAAAATAGTTTTTAGTTTGTATATTTGGATGTGTTTTTTTCGAAATATAGCGTGTACCAGAGCGAGGAAATGAACACAATTCATTCCGCCAAATGGAATCGAACCCGTGGACTGTCGTAATACTAGGTTCTCTTTACAGACCATTTTATACGCAGGATACGGCGTGAAAATTTAAAATATAAAAAAAATATATACCTTGTCGTGCTTAGAATTATTGTTATAGTCGTGCTTAGAGCGAATCCTTAGATAAGTTTTCACATTGGATTTTGTAAAATTACAAACAACATTTCCAAATTTTAAACTTACGATTCGGTAATAGCGGGAGTAATGAATTCCTGCGAGCTTTATAGAGGTAAACGTGTGTTTTAGAACTTTGATATAATTATTTTAGAGTACTTTAGGTAGTGAATATTATTTATAACGTTTACAATATTGGCGCCGTGGGGCAGTGTCTATAAATACGAACGATTGTCGTTTCGTTCACATGTAAATTAAATATTTTAATTTCCCCGCATTGGTGACACGAATTGTACAGCGCTGAATTCTGCAAAATTTAATGAAAGTTTTGTCTATACACACGTCTCGTTTGAAGTAATATCATAAATATATATAAACTAGTTGATATCATACAGCTTTTTTTTTAATAAAAATCATTTATATCTTGCCTTTGTGCTTAGTTTCGCTAACTTTTTAGTACTTCAGTATGTTTTATCATTCAACTTTGAATCGCCGGTATAACTTTTAACTCAGTATGAAACTCTTCAACCGTGCAACCACAATATACTCCAACTTATAAAGTTTCGAGTATGTTTCCAACTTTTATATGTAGGTGTTCCTGTAATCTCGATGCGAAACTATCTCTTTAGATGATAAGGTGTGATGTACATTGTTAGTGTGGGGTATAGCCTTTTCTTTTATTAGGTCGAACTATAACTATCTAACATTGTAAATATGTAATCAAATCTAGCAAATTTGTAATAATTGTATTATCATGAAACTTTTCAGTTGTACGTTGCTAAGGTGAGAATACAATAATATGGTGTCGTCTGTTGTACCTTATACATGTAAAGAGGTAAAAAAGACTCACCGCTTCACGTTCACCGCTTTCCACTCTTTCACAATATTAGGGATATTATGCATTGAATATTAGGATGTAAAATCTCCCCGGCCGACACTTATTCCATATGGAAATCGAAGCCACAACCTCCGCATTTACAGTCAAATAATTGCTAAGCTGCGTTAAGATGATGTCAATGATGCTAGTATATATTTTCTTGTCTGAATAAACTACTCTTCAGTATTCAGAAACCATATTTTATTATAAACTTTATATAAATAAATAGAAAAGCAAGTCATTTCAACGTATTCTCAGTATTTCATATTATATTATTTCAGTACAAAAGTCTGTTGAATACCGAGAATATTTCAGCAATTTCATTCTTCCAGTTTCCTATTTCATGTCCTAATAACTTGCAGTTACATAATAGTAATTCCTGGAATATAGAAGAAAATTGTCATTTTATACTTTTATAACTTTTCTTAACTATTTTTTTTTCCTTTTAATTTTCGTAGTTTGTCTGTCAATCGCTCAGCAACGGAAGAGTTTTATTTAAATAGATAGAAGCTGTTCACGGTGATTTAAAAACCATTTTATTTCAAAATATTTTTATTAGATCAAATTTGTTATAACTTATTGAAACTAAGAATTTAATAACGCGTTCCCATTTAATTAGTTAAAATACACGCACTCTTGAACTGTACCAGCAAAACATAATTTATTAATTTCTCTGTTCTTTCTCCAGCTGTTTAATAATTATACGAACAGTCTAGTACAAACATAAACATTAAACATTATATTCAAGTTTGTACATTTATATTTAATCAAAGCTCTGCATAGTGATTAATTTATTTTAGACTGCAATTACGTTAATGCAAACTATTCTCGTTCATTATTGACCGCAATATGGCGTTTGACTTTCCGATATTTCATTATTATTTTACATTTAAAAGGTTATCATTTTAATATAAATCAATTTAGAATATTAATTATTACGTTTAATTGCATTGCATCAGTGTTTGATTCACAACTAATTTACAAGAGTAAATTAAATATTGTTTTGAAATTAAAAGAAATTGTCAATTTAATCATAATCAGCAATCAAAATTAAATATACTAATAATATATTTAGTTTATATATCAAATTTAAAGACGATGTTTTATCTTTGTAAACATCACAGTATATCTTATATACTTAACTTTCTTCTTTCCAGCTTCTCATTGATATCCTTAGGAATGCAATGCCTCCAGAATTCGGCGGAAAGTGAGGAACGGAGTGTCTTAACACTATGTTTCCTCTGCAATGTATGGGACCCCCCTCCATAAAATTGCAAAATAGACCGTTCCCGTTATAATTATATCAACGATACGCTTCCCTATGGGTTCGATTCCTACTCAGACAAATGAATTATACACTTCCTCGCTCTGATAACCAGACAAAGCATTTAAACACTCGCGAAAAAAATATATTTTGACAACGAGCCTCATATTCCTTATCTTAACATAATAACATTCTAGGTAATGTATTTATATTTATAATGTTAGCATGAAATGTACTTTATCCATTGTATTTTGTTTCCATAACTGTTATGTTCTTTAAACATGTATTTCTTTGTTATTTTTGCATGCAATGGTAATTGGTTTTGGATTTTGAGTGTTTGTTGTCGCTTGTGTGTTTGTGTTTAGCTTGTTTGATTATAAAATAATTCTAATAACATCAATAACGTATTTCTGATAAATTAATCAAATTAATTTATACTAACTTTATAATATGTATTAATAATATTTGTACTTATTGCAGATTTGTAGTAAAATTAGTTGTATTGTGGCTATTAAGCAAGAAAGCTTTCGAGCTTTTTGCGCTTGAACGCTAAGCTAAGTGTTATTAATTGTAATTAAATATTTTATATGATTAAAGTTCATCGATAGATCTCATAAAATACTATATTCGAGTGAAATTAATTTGATAATAATTATCATTAAAGATATTTCATTATTTTTTATTTTATTTATACTTATTTATCCTGCAGGTTCTCTACGATGGTAAATTATCATCGGCCATAGTGTTTATGTACAACCCAGTGGCGACGGACGGTCAACTATGTTTGCAGTCGGCGCCCAAAGGCAACGTCTCTTACTTTGTGCACACGCCGCACGCTCTCATGTTGCAGGTGAGCTCCTCCACACGCATGCTAGCCTGGTAGCTCCCGTTTAAATTGTAGTGTAAATAGTATAACTAGTGTTGTGTGTATGTAATAGAGATGTAATGATGACACAATTTTTTTATTTGAGGAATAATGTGAATAAGGTTAAATTTAAAAAGAAGATCTTTAATTTTTTTAATAAAAATAATACTAAAGTGCATGGTATATCGATCTCTTTCTGTCCCATTATTATTTATTTAACGTAATTGTAATGCGACTGGTACGTCTCTTTCTCTCATGAGATTATATCAGTCAACTCCTGCGCACTCATGCTGTCTTAGTATGCAGTTAATATTTTGTTACAGATATTTAGATTTATTAAAATTATATTTTAAAAAATATTTCTTTCTTCATAATTTTATCTATCTGTCTCGCTCTGATGTAATTACGGAATAGTAACAAACAACCATTGGTAAATGGGGACCTGACCGAAAATTACCTGACCGACCTTACATTCATTCTTATTTATTTATATATTTTTTTATCCTTAATGACACAGAATGCTAAAAGGAAAACACTTAAAACAGATACCACTAATTATTATTTAAAAAAAAATACATTAAATTACATTTTATACAAAACATTCATCTACATTATGTTCGTTCATATCTCTTTGGATATCAGAATTCAAAAGAAAAAAAAACAACATATATAATCAAGCAAAAATTGGTAATTTTGCTTGATTTTATATAAAATATAGTGGGGGTCACTTTTGAACTGACGTGACGCTTCATTCATTGTCGTTACGTATCACAATCTTCTACCCCCTTATGCAGTCCTGGTATACCAGTAATACTTTTTAGATATAACCCCATCTACTTTGTTTCACCTATTTATTATTCGTTTGATACTTGGTCAGATAGGGACAAAAAATCTTGTTAATTGATTGCTATAGTGTAAAGTATGGAAGTAAAACTCTTACATGTATATGATGTCTTAATACTTCGGTAATATTTCATTACGTCTCCCTTTTTCATCTCTTTCACATGTACGTTTCCTAAGTGCGATAGAGAATGAGGAGGGTTTAGTTTTGCGTTATTCTCCGTCCACTTTTATTGTGACATCCTATTTTTTGTCTCTTTCTTTCACATTAGAAAAAGACAAAACATGGATCTATCCGTCTCTAAAGAAATAATAACATCTGTGATGAAATAAGTACTCTTTTTGTTGTATATTTTTCTCTCGTTCTAAAGTATGGTGTTTGTACAGGACAAAAGATATATTGCCTTTGGCTTAAACGATTTTGTGTCCTTTGGCACAAGGTGCTATTAGTCAGCTCTGTTGCACTCATGATATCCTAGTAATCTAGCTGTAATTAGTAAGTAGTGATGTAGTTAGTTAATTTTATTACAGTATGTTAAATGACTGTTCGTACGTATGTGTGTGTGTACTTAGAGTAATTGTAATACTTGTAAAGGAGATTTTAAAAAGAACTCCCTACAATTTATTGTTTCCCAGTACTTTACATAAATTACAATTGAGAAATAAACTTTATTGTTAAAATTAAAATGACTCTCACGACTTACTTTACTTAACACAGATATTTAAAGAATTTAAGAAACATTCTATCAGATCGATAAAATCACCAATCAAATTTGTATTAGCTTTGTATGTGTTTAAGTTCAAGATCATTGTTGCCAGATGAAGTCCTTTCACCATAAGCGGATCAAAAAATAATAATAACAAGGATCCGCCACTTGCTGGTTTCTGATAAGATTCCTGTTTGATTTATTAATCTATCAGTTCATTTTAAATTTAGTTTATACGCTATGAAATACAAACTAAGTAATTGCATACATTTATACAGCTCCTTTTAACCACATCTGCATACTTATGTACTATTTAAAAAACTAACATTCTGTTAAAACTGTACATTCTGTAAATAAGTATACAGAAGAAGAACAATATATTAAAATAACGAGTTTTCGGGTCTCCTTACCCATGTTACCTATAATGATGCAATATACTCGTAAAATAAATTCCCACTATTTCAAAAGATAATACGAACGACATTCTATTCACATCCAATTCGTTTTCGTACACATAAAATTGAGATAATCTTGGGATTTGACTAAGGAAGTGTACGAAACGCCTGTTCATGCGCACTTTGTCACGTCGAAGGAATCAACCCTCCTTTAAAATATTTACTCGAGTTACGAAACGCTTTGATCTGTGATTACTTCCTCGCGAACCTCGCTTATACTTGCCTTCTCAAATGATGTGTGAAACTTTATTAGACTATCATAAAATATTTATCTGATATAATGATATTTTGTAGGTTTATTGTTGTCTTCTTTGATTTATCTCAATTTGCATTATATTATTTATATTGTCCTTATAACGAGTTGTACTGTGTACGCGTTGATTGTCGATTTGATTTTAATTCGAAGGAATAATTTATGTTATTAATATTTGTTTTTTTTTAGTCTAATATGACAAAAATCATTTTACCTGTCACGCAATGTCTTTGATGGGGGTGAATGACATACATTATTACAGCGCTGGCAATAAAAAGTACGGCGTTGAGTTTCGCCGAACTTAAGGGCGGAAACGAGAACGGTGTACCTACCTACCTTGTGGCACTAGATTTGATTGCTTTCTCTGCTGTATTTGAAAAAGCGTGAAGCTGATTTAGCTTACCCTGCATTAGCATATGATCATCGTAAATTCTTATAAGATAAAAGTTTTAATTTTTTGATTATTTGAAGTGAATAGTAATATCAATATTACATTATTTTACTAAATTCTTTTATAAATATTTATTAAATTATTTTACTTTATTGTATAGTTATCATTTCACATGATCATACATATAATATTTTGATGCTTCGGTAAAAATTTTGTGTTGTCCTTGTGAAAAGTAAGGTACTTTCAAGATCTAATAATAGTCACGAATTAACTTTATTTTTATTTATTTTTTACAGGAGGTCAAAGCGGTGATAACACATTCGATTCACAGCGCGCTAAATTCTATAGGTGGTGTGCAAGTCCTATTCCCTCTATTCGCACAGCTCGATCTGCCGCACGACGCGCCGGCTACTGACCCAAAACGAGATCCTATGTTGTGGTATGTTTTAAACATATTAGATAATACATAAATATAGTAAAAGTATTAGTATGCCTTTGATATATGTGGAAACTTAGGTATATTCGGATGGTATAATTTTTGTTTGTGGGTTTTTGGTATTGAATTGCAATGAGTATGGATCTCATAAGAACGATGAAAAATTTAAATGATGCCTTCCTGCCTGATGATCGTATCTATAATAAATGAACAAATAAAGAATGGAGAGATGAGAGAACGTAGGGATTATTTTGTAATACCTACTTATTATCAACATTGAAATATAAAATTAAAAGCTTCGCTTGTATTGTGTTCGTTTTATCAGTCGCTATTATGTAATGCAAATAGAAATCCTATCAGTATGCACACTGCGTACCTAGTTTGTAAAGTTCCACCGCCATACAAAATGATACAGTGACACTCAAAACGAACCCACACTCGCAAGACCAAGTTCACGGAATTAGTTCCATAAAGTAAACTAACAAGCGCTAAAACTACCAAACTAAATCATACAACCGAGTTTAGACGCTAGTTCTAGTCCATTCATTAATATTCCAAGTAGCCAGGGACGCGTAACCCAGCTAAATGCGTTTTCTATGTCGCTGCCTAATCGCTCTTCAAGTTAGCCGACCGTCTCGAGTTGGTCGGATAATAACTAACTCCTCACAACTACTAATTGCCTAGTGTCGACCTCGGTTAGCCGAGTGGATTTATAGGAGAATTTAAAGAGGTTTTAAAGCAGTATCGCCCCATCGGGGAATTACCTTATTTCATTTATGTAAGTAAAGTTTTACAAATATTGATAAAGTGCTATTTTATTGCATGTTATTTTAATGTGCTTAAAAAAGTTAAAATGTCATTAATAATATTAAAGGATTTATTGCTATAATAAAATTACATTGAGGTATATAATATTACTATTTTCATGCTGATAAGATTGAAAATAAAATGAATCGATCGATCGAATCAATTCGATTTCGTTCACTATATCGTTATTCAAGTTTAAGAACCTTTTAAAACCTAACTAACTAAAAACAGGGTTAGAGAGAATTTTGTGTTGAGAATTCAAAACATAGTGTGTTGAGTGACAACGCCGCGCTTACAACACATGATATCATATTAAATGAGTTATAATAAATATACGCAGAGGACAGAGGTATTATTTTAATTTATTGCAATTAGAGAATTAGGGTAGGGAATCTATTCATTATTTTTATTTGTTACTGTGTGGAAATAACATTAATAATAATTTATTCTATTTACTGTGCAAATGTACTTTACATCACTTAACATAGTAGCGGTAAACAAACATCCGAATCAAGTTCTCAAACTTTAATTAATCTGTGTCATGTCAGATTGGAGATACTGTTTGTATATCTACGAGTATATAGTTATAATGCCAATAATATACTTGTAGAAAATTATACGCTGAATATTATGTTTAATTTTATGTGATTACACAAATATGTATAGGCTGTAGTAGGTACCTATATAGAAGAGAATATTAAGGTAATTTTCATTTCCTGTTCGAGTAGGTTCCGCCGTTGAATTAATAAGCTGTATAAAGTAGGAACTAAGTGAAGATAGTAACAATACGAATTGATACACAGTACGTAAAATAAGTTGTTAAATAATAAAAAATGGTAATTTATCCAAAACTCAATCAAGATTCCACAGATTATAAAATATAATAAACATAATACTTAATGTTATAACCACATAACATGTATCTCTAAACACAGCAAAATCAAGGATAAACAATCAATTTCATAAATACCGACATTTTCTATCCGATACAAAGTCACATGGGGCGGCCGAGATTAAATTTATGTGGAGCGACGTCTCATATCGTTTACGTTTACATACTAAATATAATGGCGGTGGGTTTCAGGGCGATTAGATGCTCAACTATCTAAGATGGAACCGTTCGGTCATTATTGTATAGACTCAAGGGATATACTCGTATACTATGTGTATAGATAGATATGGAAGTGTTAAATGTGGGAAGTGATTTAGTAAATTCGATGCTTAAGTAATTTTGTGGATTTGTGAGGATAAATCTACGTAATATATTTTTTTATGGTTTTTAAATAAAATGTATAATTAAGTCGGTACATATAAATTTTAGGAATCGAGTGATGCTTTCTTTACTCTTTGTTAATTTAAAAACATTTCATATATGGTAATACAGGTAGTCGTGGCGTAGCGTGTGCGTGAAATCGTGACGATTGTGGGTTCGATTCCTACCTAGAGAAATGAATTGCATATTTCGTATTTTTATTTCTTCGCTTTGGTGACATGAAAAACCAATCCACTCAACTCGCAATATCTTAAAAATTAGGCGAAGAATAGGGAACGGAGTATCCTAAGTATACCTGTTTTTCCTTATGTGACATTTGTCACGCAACTCTTAGTTATTTCCATTTAATGAAGGGGTTGAAGCCACAGGCAAAATTAAGTATAATATACCTCTGAAGTTCTGATTGTACCAATTAGTTAAGCTTAACTAACTTCAATAGTATCTTAACTATAATTGACACAAGTTAGTGCTTGAATAACTAGATTTATATTATAAGTTAAATATAACTTTAAGTTAAACATATATTACGTTAATTTCATTGGTTTGAAGTTTGTCAGATCATTACGGATATTACAAAAACGTATCCGTTCAGCAGCTTCTGAGATTAACCAGGATAAACAGAAAAACAGACGGACAGATAAAATTTTTAAAAATGTTTGTTTATATTTTACTATATGGACTTGGAAAAACCATAGTTATATTGAAATTATAGACAGACACTTCAATTTTTACTCTGGTAGATAAAACGCAGCATATCGTGTTTTGTTGTCGATGTCGATGTTTCGAAAACTAGGCGGAGTGTCTTAACACTAGGTTCCCCCTATCTTCCCTTTCATATCCGGGAAAAGCGTGCTGCTGAAGCTGCTAGAATGGAAATGTTTCCACTGTAAATATAATAGACTAATGACAGATCGACAATAATTTCATCTGAAGGTAACTAGTACGGCATTAAAGGGAGGATAAGCAAGTTATTGCTCGAGAGCCCTTGTCGTAATGCTTAACGACGCGGTTAATGTCTACGTACTTGTGGAGTTGACGATAATGTGCTGAGACGTGGTTTAAACTGAATTTACTATGAACTGCTAGTAAATAAATGTTTTATTGATTACTCTCTGAAAGCATAATACTAATAAATAGCAATTACTTTTAAATACAAAAGGTGTATTGTATAAAATATATTGGATTTTCGTGTAGTTTAGTACTATATGGGTTACATTCTTCTAATGTAAAATTTAGACAGTTTCAAGAAATATAGTTGAAAGAAATAAAGCTCATTTATTTATGTTATATACGTATATTTTAATAATGTTCTAGCGAAATTGTGCTATCAACTTTATTAAAGACGATAAATAAATAAATAATAATGATGGTAAAAATATCATAATTTTTCTTGGCTAATAAGCTCTTCTCTACTTTGCTAGTGCAAAATTATTTAATAGAATAAATATTTAAAATCTTTATAAATATTTTATTCTTCTTCTATCTTTTTTTATTGTTTTTTCCAGCTCCAAGCTTCTCGGTTTCGTCTGTTCCCTGGTGGAATCTTGTAGTACAGTACAACAACATATGCTGCAATGCCGCGGATTTCTGGTTATATCTCACATGCTGCAACGGTGTGGAAGGGATCATCTTACACCGGACACTCTAGCTTCTTTCCTACACCTGACAAAACACCTGGTGACCTGTTGTTCACCTAATTCTGATTTGCTCCTTAAACAGGTATGATTAATGAAGAAATTTACATAAGACATGTTTATAATGTTTTTTTTACATTACAAATAAAAAAAATCGGATATTTTATTTATTTTTACATATTTTTTTTAATATAACTCGTCGTATACAACTGTACAGTGTACATTATATCCAAGCTATGCGTGAACGCGGCAGGGCTTGCTCGGAATTAGAAGTGTAAATTCACATTAAGTACCTAGAAATATTAATTTGCGATCAAAACTCTGCCTTCCCGTAATTTCGCGTAACGGGCGACCGCAGTATTGCGTCGTAAATAACAAGTACCTAATGGCGCCCCGAGAATTTGTTCCAGATTATGCGATTAATTATCATTTTATCACAGATATATTCACGAAAAATCTTGTTAGTGTATTATTAATCACGTTTTACATTTAGTTTTCATTGAAAATGCTGTTTTTTGTGTTTTTTTTAATATCCACGTGGATATTCGTCAGAGATCTACACTTAATTATGCCTAATGACTTTCGCAAATGGAAGTTATTATTAAAATATACACACCCAGACGAGAAAATTTGTTAAGTTTGTGACTAAGACAACAACAAAGCTAACTCTTGGTATCTTACTCATCCAAATTGATGACATATACACTAAATACAATGTAAAATACTGTATAATACAATAAAGATATTTATTATATTGAATTTTAAATTGTATTTAGAAATTAGTTTTTCAATCTAATAATTTTTATAAGTAAATATATTATTAGTATTGTAAACAAATCTTTATATAAAATTTATTCAATCCTATTGATTATTATTTAGTTGTAAAAAGTTTGTAATAGGATATTATATTCAGTAATTTAAGTAACTTTATTGTTGTCAGTCCTTATAAAATACACTTATTATTTGTGGTTGTTTGTTTATATTTTGATGGTTGTTAGCGCACGCTCCTCTTGCTTGTCACCCCCCATCCTCACTTTTATTTTTAAAACTTCAAAACCCACAAAAAGTCTGAATCCACAAAAATTTGCACGATATCAAAAATTTCACTGAAGTGATGTCGATTTTTTTACTATATTCATATATGTATTTTTAAATTTGCATACTTTTTGCTTTTATTACAGCTTTTTAATTCTGATAAAACACAATATTTAGACTAATGTCTATGGTTATTATAACATGTGTTGGGAACTTATAGAACTTATAGAAGGGAATATGACAAACCTTATATAGATGGGCCTTAAATTAAGTTTTACGACACCTGCTATATATTATGCTTAAAAATTGTACTATCGTCAAGTATCACTTTGTAAATTGGACTTACAATTGACAGAATTAAATATGAGTTTTTAAATATTCAAAAATCTTCGCAATATACATGTATACATGTATGTTTAACATTGAAAAATTATATACGTAGAATAGTTGTGCCATTATAATTTAAATCTGTAATGCAAGAGAGCCTACGCTACCAATCATCGGACAGCCTATAGTCTATGCTAATCAGTCGTTCTGCCAATCTTTCCTGACATGGCAGCTTCTGGACCACATCCTGTTCAACCCGGCGCTCTGGATTCACACTCCGGCCGCAGTTCAAGCCCGGCTTTACTGCTACTTGGCCACGGACTTCCTCGCCGATGCCCATATTTACGGAAGTGTGAGACGAGTCAGTACAGTGCTTCAGACGGTTCATACATTGAAATATTACTATTGGGTCGTCAATCCTAGGACGAAGAGTGGGATAACACCTAAAGGATTGGGTATGCTATTATTGATTGATTATAAAGTAGATAACACATAAATATTTTATTATGACTTAAAAATAATTTTTATTAAGAGATTTTTACTTTATATAAAATTGTAGCTTTCTTACTGCTCTGTTTGGATAACCATTTGTATTTCAGCTTTGAATAAAGATACAACTGAATAATATAACTTTGAATAATGGAATAATATAACGAATATTAATAAAACTTTTAATATTTCATACTTCTACCTTTAATAATTTTACCCTTATTTTATTTATTTTCACAAAAATATTAAAAAATATATGCACATAGATTTTTAGCATATTTTTTTTAATTTTTAAATTTAAATGTTTCAGACGGACCTCGCCCTGCTCATAAAGACATATTGACGATACGAGCTTACATACTATTGTTCTTGAAGCAACTCATCATGATCGGCAACGGTGTAAAGGAGGATGAATTACAGTCCATATTAAATTATCTTACTACAATGCATGAAGTAAGCATAATTTATAGTTATTTTGTAGAAATGATTGATGTTTCAGTTAATTGGTTGATGACTTCTTATTGGAAAATTACTTCTGCATATTTTTTTTATTACAAGCTTTATTTGACTAATATATCGTTAAGAGTTAAGGGGAAAAATAACACAACGCAGAGGAAACTCAGTTCCAAGCACAAATTTCGGGAAATTGCATGTTTTGCGTGCGGAAATAAAATTAATTCATTTTCCTGTGTGAGTTCCGAAACATATCATAGCATCCAGCAACCATGCCATTGCGACTCGATTTTTTAACAATGATAATCATTTTTATTAACACAAATAATTTTAATTTAACGAAAATGGGGAACCGAGTATCTTAACACTAGTGTCCTTCTACCTACTCTACTATATATGGGAAACAGCGTGAACTATATAATACAGTACAATAATAATTATATTGCTTTTTATTTTGTTTATAGGATGAAAATCTTCATGACGTACTTCAAATGTTGATCTCGCTAATGTCGGAACACCCCAGCTCCATGGTGCCAGCCTTTGATGCGAAGGTATTATTGTTTTTAGCTTCGCGCTTTAATTTGCTGCGGAGTAATACAGAATTTCTGCATATAACAGAGTATAGCATGACAAGCAGCTTTAGAGTAAAGACTCTTGCTGTAAAGAAGAAGGCAACCACGAAAAGGAACCAGTCAAACTTTCGCATGTACAGTCTTGTGCATAATATTCATAATGCGGAGTTCGGGGTCACTGTGTGTTATATACAAGCTGGCGCAGTAAATGACACTTAGCGGTGCACTCTATTGTTACTTTAGTGTTCTCTCTGATGACCCATAAAGTTCTTGTTGGGGTAGACAGAGAGAACCCAGTGTTAAAAAAATATGTTTTCGGTTTTCGGGCAAAACTCAAGACACTGTGGAGTAAAAATTAATCAAACACGCTACGACGACATTTACAGTCGGATATATTCCTCTTGTTTTTTTTATAAACAAATAATAATATTTTGTATAATGGCTTTTTTATATAATGGTTTATATCTTATTAGAATTAAACCGCCTTATTAGAAATTTTAAAGATTATTAATAATTATTAATACACTATAATTGTGATTTGTAAATATTTCAGGGTGGTGTAAGGACAATTTTTAAACTACTTTCATCTGAAAGTCAACTGATCAGACTTCAGGCGCTGAAACTTCTTGGCTTCTTTCTCAGCAGAAGCACTCATAAGTACGATGTTTTATCTTATTATATGATCACGGATTATTAATTAATTCAAATAAACGAACATTTACTGCCAAAAACCAACTTACATGCAATTAATTCAGTGAAAAGACATTTTGTCGTTTAGTAGAATGATAAAAAGGACAAAATAATCTAATATCTATTCCCTCCTAGAAGAAAATACGACGTGATGTCGCCACACAACCTCTACACGTTGCTAGCTACGCGCCTCGCGGCGTGCGGGGAGGCGCTCGCCCTGCCCGTGTACAATGCATTATATGAACTGCTGACGGAACACGTCGGTCAGCAAATATTGTACACGAGCCATCCGGAGCCACAGCCACATTTTAGATTGGAGAATCCTAGTAAGTATATTTTTCGTTTTTAATTACTTTCTAATGTTAAGAATGTTGTTTTCATTCTTGTTACTAGCACAATATATTGTATTGATTGATAAATTAGGATTTAGGTGTGATCTTATTGAATGAACTTATTAAAATTTTATATTCATTAGATCTGAGTGATTATCATTTCTGCCGATTCACATTTAAACTGATCTTAAAGTTTCTTTTAGTTTCAGTCAGGCTTAAGAAACTATTATAAACATTTATTGGCTAACAAATTTGTTTTATTTACAGTGATACTGAAAGTCGTAGCCACATTAATCCGTCAATCAAAACAAACTGAGCAATTACTCGAAGTTAAAAAACTATTTCTATCCGACATGACATTATTATGTAGTAACAACAGGGAAAACAGACGGACTGTGTTACAAATGTCAGTGTGGCAGGAATGGCTTATAGCAATGGCGTATATACATCCTAAAAATGCGGAAGAACAAAAAATATCGGATATGGTGTATTCATTGTTCAGGATGTTGCTACACCACGCAATTAAACATGAGTATGGTGGGTGGCGTGTGTGGGTCGATACTTTGGCAATTGTGCATTCTAAGGTCAGTAAGAAATTTTGTGTTAAACTGATAAAAGTCTATTAACATTCAGGTCAAACCCAAATTATTATAATGTTTGGTAAATTTTAAAAAAAATCATATATAATATATATTCAGTAAAATTAGGAGATGCCTAAACGATTTATTTTCTTTCGTACTAAAATATTTAGTTATATGTATTTTATTTTATTACACTTCAATTGTAATATGTCTTTTTAGACAACAATTGTCAAACTGACGATGTATCAAAGCAGATATCATTTTTACACTGCATTTCATTAATATCTAAATTAGAGTTGTTGTTGATTATTGCAATTGGCTCTATACGTGTACATTTATTTTGTGTAGCACCATTAATAAAAATTTTGATAACAAATATTTCATTTTAGGTATCATATGAAGAATTCAAACTTCAGTTCGCGCAAATGTACGAACATTACGAGCAGCGACGTGCCGACAATATAACAGACCCTGCTGAGAGACAACAAAGGCCAATTTCCACCATATCCGGGTGGGACAGACACGCAGACGGACCTAAATCCAAAATGTTACAAGATACTGACGAAAGTGTTGACAGTACTCCGGTCTCAATAAAAAAACAAAATGTTCTAAATCATGCAGCGCAAACAGAAATTGGCAAAGGGCTTTCTCTGAGAGAAGTCGAATCGTGTAGGTGTAAAAAAAATAATGAATTAGCAGAAGAAAGGACTACAGTAGTGTATAGTGAAGTGTGTAAAGTGCATAGTCCAATTAAAAATAATACCGAAGTGCCCATCGAAGGTTGTGATAGCAATAACGAAGTTGAACACGTGATTGACGAAGAGCATCTTGAAGATAAAACTCTTAATGAAAATATTGAATTAGTGCAATCAATTATTGAGAATAAATTATTAGAAAGCTCAGAATCTGGTATAGGAACTATGGAATTAGATTCTGACAAAACTGACAAACCACTGACAAGACAAGGCAGCCTCGATTACATTCCAGTACGTGATATAGGTGATAATTTAAATGATAACACTGATAAGAGCGAAGGATTGCCTTCTAGTTTGTCTGTTAGTGAAACAGCGAGCCCAGAACGAGTGGCTGATGGATTACATATAACAAATGAGAGAGAATCTGAAATGTCTGATCCGTCCGAGTTATATCTAACGCCGAGTGAAGCAACTAGCCCCAAGAAAATGCAAGATAAGGCTGATTCAATTCCAGATGACGTATCAACTGATGATCCAAAATATATTGCTATAAATATTGTCAATGATGTCTTAACTGTTGCTTTAGAAACGGTCAGATTAAAGACAGATGATGATACTGATTCAGGAGCAATTTCCGGTGGATTGCATTCAGAAGGAAATACACCCAATGGTCGCGAAGACTTAGAACCTGATATAGAGGACATACTAGATCAAAAACAGGCAGCGGAAACGATTGCTCACGATTTAGTAATGGATATAATTAATACTGTTGTGTCTAAGAGTGAAGAAATTAAAAATCTTAACATGGATAGCCCTCAAAGGGTTCTACCGTCAGATCACCCCCATGAAGGAAACGTGCTACCTCTCGATGGGGAATTTTTAGTGCCATCTAAAGAAGAAAAAAGTGAATCGACCTCCACAGAAGTCACAGTTGTAGAAGAAAACGCCAAAAACGAAAGCCAAAGAATAGAATTACAAAAAGATACCGAAACACACGAAATACCTCCCATATCGACGATTAGCGAGAATATTTCTCTTGCGAATAAGGAGCAAAATGAGAGATGTGAAGAAGAGAGGGAAAGAGATAAAAGACGTGTTAGTTTGCCTGGTGATAGTGAGATGAAGCAGGATAGCAATAGAGGTGAAGGTGTCTCTTCACAAGGTACTAATACGTCGACGTCGCCAAAACGGCCTCGTAGCGCCTCTACTAGCACACAGGTTGATTCTAACCATTTTGGTGAGTATAAAAGTACCTAACGTTTATTTTATATATAAAATATATAAAGTAAATTAATGCTAGTATTCCGCTCGCAGCTGAATCCGCGTGGTGCTTATAGATTGATTTTGGTTATCCTTATTTCGTCATTCTTTGTTCTGAGTAAAGGAACAATATATTTTGACCGGCGTCACATTACTACCTTTGATTGTTCAATAACGAATTAAATTTAATAATATAATAGATAGGTATACTTTCAGTTGTCTATCATTGAAAACAACATCAATATAACAGATATTACGGCTTGCATTGAAGTATCTACAAGTCAATCAGTGGGAAGCGGCTTAGTTTTGTACTATATTAAAATTTATGTATTTTTATGCGTTAAATGAGTTAAAACCGATACAATTGACTATTTGTATTTAATTTGTAAGTTGTTGTACATCACTAATTTCGTAAAAAATAATTGCGTATGTTATAATACCTGCATCTATTTTAAAATATTAAAAATATATTTTTTTAACTAAATGAACAATGTTTTCAGAAACTAAACGTCCATCAAAATGCAACAGGCCAATGTTTTCGCCCGGCCCCACACGCCCGCCCTTCCGTATACCGGAGTTCCGCTGGTCCTACATACACCAGCGACTGCTATCTGATGTGCTGTTCTCGTTGGAGACTGATATACAAGTATTGAAACATTAAACATATGCTAATTTAATTATATTATTTAATTAATATTAGTTAAACGCTACTGACACTACGGGCTAAAGGCGGAGAATAAAGTAACCTGTTCTGCTTAATGACACACGTTAAAAAATATATGTATATACAAATATGATTTTGAGGTACATTTCTTATAATAATAACAACATATTCCATGATTGAGAGTTCGTTAGCGTCTCGAAGAAAAAATATATTTTTTGCTTAGGGTACATCGAGAGAACTCCGCGTTTAACTCGAGTTCGACACACTACTTGATAAGTGACGGAACTAACCTCGCCATAACGAAAAAATAAAAAAATGTTAATTCCCTCTCATTGGGATCAAACCCACGACCATTGCGTGTATAGTCAGGCGCTGAACCACTGCACCACGAAGGCCCCAATATTGTTTAATACATAGAAAAGTGTTTTGGTTTTGACTTACGTATAAACTTCATACGAGTTCACTTCATACTTATGTATTTCTATTAAAACCACATGTACTTTTGATGACTAATAATAATTCTTCAACGCACTAATCTTTCAGGTATGGCGCAGTCACTCAACAAAATCAGTGATAGATTTCGTGAACAGCAGTGAAAATGCTATCTTCGTGGTGAACACTGTGCATCTTATTAGTCAGCTCGCTGATAACCTTATCATCGCTTGTGGTGGACTGCTGCCTTTACTTGCCAGTGCCACTTCACCTAATGTTAGTATATTTTATACAAAAAATGTTTCATAAAAGTAAATTAAGAGGCCAGCCATGCTAAACGCGACTGGTTGAGTGTTCGCTTCCTACTCGAATAAATGAAATATTTGCATTTTCTCTGGTCTCGTGGACAAAGCGCTGCGTTAAGTTCAGCCACTCAACACGCAATGCCTCCGGAATTCGGCGGAAAATACCCTGCTGTGTGCAGGATACAGCGTGACACTAAACACTATTTTTTTTAGAAATATTAATATTCGAATTTCTATGTAAATTTCAATTTAAAATATGTATTAAGCTAGACCATCATGGCGCAGCGCTTAAACAGTTAACTGAGGCTTTCTCAGTCTTATACTTTTTAAAAATGTTAAAAGCACCATAACTTTGTTTTCTCTATTTTCTTTACAAATGATGGTGTATTAAAATGAAATGTATCTTTCCCAGAACGAATTAGACGTTATAGAACCAACACAAGGCATGCCAGTTGAAGTCGCAGTTACTTTCCTGCAACGCCTCGTGTCGATGGCCGATGTTTTAATATTCGCAAGTGCATTAAACTTTGCCGAATTAGAGGCAGAAAAGAATATGTCCAGCGGTGGAATACTACGACAGTGTTTGAGACTGGTAGGGAATTCTAATATTGTTATTTTAATAGCTAAAGTTATTTGAGAACTAGTTTTGTTTTCATAGTCGAATTAAATTTCTACATCCTTATTTATTTATAGTTTATAGTTTTGATTTAGATAAATTATTTTAAAATCCTTTGTAGTACTAAGAAGGATATTGTGTGATTTTAATACGTAATTATTATAAATATAATTATTGTTTGTTATATATGTCCATAATAAATGGAATTTAGATAATTTTGTCTCGCTTTTACTACATAGATAGATAAGAAAACCATATATTGAATAATTTCTTGAAGACAAATTTATAATCATCTAATGATTTACGAATATTATTAAATTAGTATTTAGTTATAGATATTAAATTATATTTTTATCTAGATACTAAAACTCTCGCCGACTTTTCCCTAATATTTATTATATACCTAAAAAAAATATGAAATATAACTCGGCATTTATATCATGTACTATTTTGTAATGTGTATTTAATGAAACTCAAATCATTGATTTTAATAATTTTTGTCTGTCTGCGAATTGCGCGCGTTAATCTTAGAATGACTTAGCTGATTTAAATATTCTTTTAAAAGTTATTGGAACACAAAATAATTGGATAGTACAAGCCGGCGCAGTCGAGAGCGGGAGCGGGGGTTTAATTATAATAATTAAATATCACACGATACCAAGGCAACATGCGTCGGTGGGAGTTAGTATTGTAGTTCTATAGCGGTAGTATAGCGGTAGTCGTCAATTCGGTGTTCAGGTGTGCACGTGCGCGGTGCGGAACTGCCTCGAATGTAAGGAGCGCCAGCGTTGTACTGCGCGCAACAGGGAATCCCCGTCGCCTAAGGTGAGTCTAATAGTGATGTAACGATTATTCGTATTGGTATCTGCAAAGCTTGCGCGATTGATTTTTAATAAAGTCAAGATGTTATTTCACCTAGATTTTGATCTGTATTCAAAATAAGAATTTACCATGCTTTTTTTTTAAATGTCACATAATTTACCACTGGTCTACTAAAGTTAATCTCTCCGTCAAACTCACTGAACCTGGGAACCTAGTATTAAAACACTCCGTTCACATTAAGAAAATTCAAAATATTTAATTTTCTCGCGGGCGAATAGAATCCAGAGTCTGTTGTAATATTTATATTCTTAATATTTGGCCTGTTATATTTTTTTATTTTATATAATTGTAATTCTTTTGCCTTCACAATGAACAGAGTGTAGTAGCAAGCTTGGCAGACGCGTCGAGCCCTGTCAAGGATCCAGAGAGGCTACTTCAAGATATGGATGTGAATAGATTACGAGCGGTCATCTATAGGGATGTTGTAAGTAATGTTAAATTATTAAAACTATGAAAATATTTTTTGTACGGTTGCATTGTTTAATTTTTTTAAAATTCAATTTATAATTCAGTATTTTTCTCAATGTCTATAAATATTGAATTGCTATAATGTGATCTATGTGAGATGTGTGTGTCTAAGTCAACATAAAATTACAGTTTAACCATACAGGTATTAATAAAAACATAATATTATACAATAATCCAACAGGAGGAAACAAAACAAGCCCAATTCCTATCCCTGGCTATAGTCTACTTTATCTCCGTGTTAATGGTGTCCAAGTACCGTGATATCCTGGAGCCGCCATCGCACGCCCAGCCTGACTGCGCGCGGCGGGTTCACCACTCTCATGATCACCACGGTACGGTATTGTAGATATTAATTGTAGTAATATTTTGGATTAGAATTTCGGTCATATGTTACTTGAATATTGTATCGTTTGTTATGTTCAGTTTTGTTATATAGGGTTTTGTGTACTTTGGCCCAGTCAAAATACGATTAGTCGTTTTCAGGATATTGGACAACAAATTAACAAATTATGTATAAGAATTTGTATCTCAGAAATTATAGGTTTTAATTTCTATAAAAAATTTATTCTTTCGAATATTTTGTGAAATATATCAAAAGATAAACGAAATATTAAATAAATTACCAAACTTATTTAATTAAGTTTATAATTTTGTATGACATGTTCTTAGATTTAGATTAGTAAAGAATCGAAAATAGGACTTGGAGTTAGAATTTTAGTATTATAATTTTTTTAACTAGAATGTTTTCGGTAGTAGGTAGGTACATTTATTGTAACGCATTTATAATCGCCCTAATTTCATAATATATTTATTATTAGCAATTTTCATTTATATTATAGTTTTTAATTTTATCTTCTTATATTCGTTTGCAAAATTGAATCGATTTAAATTATCGAGTTTAAAAATATTATATTTTTGATTTTCGAATCATCTGTAAATAAATCAACTACAACAAATTTCGTAGCAATAATACTGCTTGACTTTATTTTGAAATTAAAAAGAATGTTTTTTTTTTTAATATTACAATCATCGATCATCAAAAAAATTACATAGTAGACTCATTTTTTGCTTCTTCAATACGCTTAGACGCACTATTTGTTTTTAAAACTTTTGATCATTATTGTAAATTTATCTAATTTTAACATACTTTTAGAATGTGTTAAACATTTTGAGCACGGTCAAAAGTGGAAAAAAAAACTTAAGAAACCATCTTTATGACAACTATAATTTTACAATACATTTTGTCAAAAATAATTTGGCTAATAAGTTATACTGCTGGGTCTACTTTTGATCGTAAATGAATCGGAAACATAATGACGTATCTAATATAATAATTTATATTTGAAGTGGTGTTTTTCCCCTTTTTTCACGCCGCTTGAAATACGCGTCACCATTTGGGACACTGGTAAAATCTACGTTACTGTCACTGCCACACTGCGATGACGTCGACTAAACACTAACACCTTACATGAAACGTATCAATCTGTTATTTTGTTGGTATACCCACGTGAATTGTTTATTTTACACGCATTTTTTGCATTCCAAACACTTGTTATATCTTTCCTTTATTTTTTGTCTGCCTTTTCTTGGACTTTGTTCGAGAATTTTTTCATCAAATCCTTATTATGATCCTTGTTGTCAATTTCTAATGTCTTACTCAATCAATTATTCCATATATGTTTTCAACTTCTTTTTCGGGGATTTCTTTTTTAACCTACTGCATCTTCCAACTTCCCTTCCAATTTCTTCCTGACTTTTATTTCGAAAATTTCTTGTCTCCCTATATCATCTTCTGACTCTTGCTACATTCCCATTCTTCCTTCGACTTTTCTTTCTTCTTACACTACTTAATCTTCCATCCTTCCTTATCCTCCCGAGTCTTCCATTACTCCGGGAACAGGGTCGAGGCCGCTGTTCCCGCAGTGGTCGCACCATGTGTACCCGCAGTTCCTGCCGGGTGGGCACCCCGCCCGCCACTCGCACTGCAAGCTCGATTGCCCGCAACACGTTAACGCGCACGCGCACGCACGCATCGCTAATTACCACCGCGCGCACGCAGGTAAACGCGGCCTGGGGCGTTCGCATTGCAACAGTTAAAAAAAAATATAAAATTTGGTTCTCTCTATGAAAATTCTATTTGTAACTTGATGTAAAGAAAAATATCAACGTTTTTGATTATATTTACAAAAGAGTAACAATTCTTCTTATGTGGCTTCAGCGCTTAAAAGCTTTGGAAGCTTATGTTACTCTTACGTAACTTTTGACTTAATTAAATATTATACTGTAATGTGAACGTCTAAAATTATCAATGTGGTCGATGTTTGCGCACGCTGTTTTGTCCATTACAAAAATATTAATGTATATTTTAATATATTTCAATAATTATTATAGGCTTATATTTTATTAATAACTAAATAAATTTTACCTTATTTATCTATTTATCATTATTTCCATTAAGTTAAAAAATATACGAGTATATAGGATATTTATTTCTCGTTCACATCTTATATCGATCTTATATAAAATGACAAAACAGTGTATAATAGCACCGCTTAGGCATCGCTGACGATTTTAAGTTGTTTTTATTATGATTTGCTCCACCATTAATAGGTACATACATAGTGTGTGATATCATCTAGAAATTAAAGTGCATGTTTCAGGTAATGAAGATTTCTAAATTTTGTTGATGATTTTGACTGTACTTTTAGTTAATTGTAAATAGATCATGTGTTATTTTATAAATCACGCAGAGATTTTAGAAAGATTTGAATTGTATCGAAATATTTTAACCCTTCGTTTGGAACTTTAGCACTGTTTGTATACTACTAACTCAGTATTATTAAGCTTATTTCAATTGGTAGTTAATTAGCTTTCTTATTGTCATTCCTCGCTTTAACCCTTAATGTAAACTAAAGATCAAATAACTTGGAACAAAATAACCGCTTTGATAAAGCTTTATTAGTTTAGTTCTAATCTTAATTATCTCTAATATTAAATATCTTTCCATAGAACATAATGGTGACGACGTCGAGTACGCTATGATTGTAGTCGACGAGAACAATTCTACTATGAATGAATTAGACTCACCATCCATGAAGGTAAGACTAGAATGTTCATTATATCTATATTGATTTTCATTCAAAACTAGGCATGGTAATAATCTTAACGAATCGAGTAAATTATCTATAATTATTTAGATTAAAATTTAAATTTGATCATATTATTTCTTGTCTCGTGTAGATGTTTTGGTACATTTTTTTGGTAAATATAACTTTAGTTTTCATAGTAGCAGTTTGTTTGTATTTAAATTAAAATAAAAAATTAAGCATTGTTTCAACAGAAAAATTTGCATGCATTTCTCATTCGAAGAAAGTAGTTTAGAGATCACGACGAATTTTTGATCAGTTAGTGTAGGACCCCGTTTGCATGATCCCCTACATACCTGAACATAATATCGTTAGCGATTTTCATTTGCTAATACATTGACATTATTGGTTTTCGTTGGATTTTAATGTGTCGTGTGTGTTTATCAAACGCTTTTTACATTCGTTCTTATTTTGCGGTCGCGTTTAATCAATAAAGGATGAGACGGACGAGGGCAAAGATGTCGCCAAAATAGAAACAACTACAGACGAAGTTAAACCGAATTCTGGTGAGAAAGCCAAGATCGTGGAATTGGCGGTAACCCCGCATTCAGAGAAAGAAGAACCGCTGTTCAAATCCAGTCTTCGTGTGAAAACACAAACCAAGATAAAGGTCAGTTGTGGGTTGCTGGGATCGATCTGTCACTATTAGATAGGAATTTCGCGTTTTTTTCTCTCGATTCTTTCGTCTCTGTCTAGATTGCGAGGACTCTTTCTTAAGTGTTAACTTTTAGACAATAGTAACTAATTTGATGTTACGTTTCTCTAGAACTATTAGCTTCATAGTGACTAAACAGAATTATTAGTGAATTTCCTTATTTTTTGTGATATCTCCTACTTAATATAGGTGTTGGGTGCTAGATTGGTGACAGAATTATTTTATATGATTTTTATTTTTCAAGCCGAGATCGAAAACGTTATCAGGGATAACGGTGTCGGTTGTGAACCTGGTTTGTACACGTTACATTAAACACGAGTTCTTAGTGCGACACCATTTGGAAGCCTTTTAATACGATTATTAAAATATTGCTTATTTTGTAAAATACTTATAAAATTATAATTTAATTACATATAATTTTATTAACAAAATTTTGTTACTCAACTTTCCTTTAAAAATATTTATGTATTATTGCGGGGTATTATGGGCTTCCTAACATTGCTCACGTTAAATTCACCGAGTTCTAAAAACACAAGCTTGTCATATCAATTTTACACAAAAATATATGTATATATAAAAAATAAATAATCTAAGCCAACGCTCACAATATAAGTCTATTTGTATAAAAATATATATTTCACAACTGCTGATAAGAATAGTCACAAGCACAACACATTTACAATGCAATTAATTTAAGAAATGTATGAAGTATAATATGCATATTATTATTTTTTCGCTCTCGTAACACTGTGTTTTAATTGACGTTGAGTTCCGCCACTCAACCGGTAAGGAGGAACTGGCAAGGTGGAAAAGTCTTAGGTTCTGTGTAGTTAAAATTATAAAGAAAGGTTTTAGAAGCGTATAGAAGAACAATAAGATAATATAATATAGATCTCTCATATTACTATTTTCTGAATATACATTAAGAAAAATGGTCTAATATGTTTCATATTTATATTAACAATAACTATAATGGTTTAAGCTTAAAAGTTGGTTATACAAATTTCTTTGCACCAAAAATAAATGGAATGTTAAAAAAATATATTTAATTTAGTTACTTAAATACTTTAACTGAGATTTTTAATCAATATCTAGGAATATTTAAAAAAGCTTATTGTTTTTCTTTTTTGTACAATTGCAGTTTATCTGATAATTTGTATTCGATGGACTATAACAGTAATTTAGAAATCTATATTGGACTTGTACTAATAACAATTGTGATATTAACTTTCCTACAATTTATACTATAGATATACCATATAAACAATATTTTAATTTCTAGATTTTACAACATATCGTAATTGAATCTGTACTTACGTTAGTTTATTTTTAAGTTTATAGGATATTGTACATATTATGTTGTTTTTGCATGTTTACGCTTCGCTTGCTTCTTCACTTATACCTGGTTTGCATGATGTTTATTCACCTCTGCTACTTTTTACCTCTTTATATTTACTATTTCCTTGTAAATTTTGATAAAAATAACTTACGATAAAAATCACGTAATAGGTGGATTTCATAATGTACCTACAATTTTTTTTATCCAATACGGTTTAATTGTTTAAATACATGAATCTTTCCTAACAATTAAAAAAATGTAAAGCAAATTAATTGTTAATCAATCATATATTTAACAGAGCGTGGATTCTATAGAAGATGCTGGTTCTTTTCATCTTAATTCAACTGAAACAACTAACAATGATCCCGAGACGTCCAGCGAGATTGCTCTAGATGATAATAAACATCCGGTAAGCAACATAATAAGCAAAAATAATATTTTATGAAAGTTCATTGAATAAGCGATTATCTTGTCATTAGCATTAGCATAATAATAGCATATATTGTATGATAAAAGCCATTGTCGAACATGGATGAATGCGATTTCATTATAGAAATATTATTAAAATTTTCGCAATAAGTAATATTTCCGTAACATGCATAAAACAGTTCCTCTTTAAGAAAAAACGAACTGTTTCATGCAAATGTTGCATTTTACAGAGAAATAGATGAAATCTAGTCATATATTTCTATTATTCAACAGAGTTTTATATGTATTTTTTAGGTAAGCAATGATGAATCATGGACTGATGTTAATCTGAACGAAGACGGCGAAAGAGGTCCCGCCACCATCACTGGAAGAACTAGAGATCACGAAGGAAATATTCATGAAGGTCTGTATTTGTTTTGCACTTATGACGTCACTTGTTTCTAACAAAATGTACAAAACATAAAAGGAAAAATTTCAGCCTGTCTGCAATTTTTTTTAATAGTTCACATTTGATTATATATGAACATCAGGTATTCAGATTAAAATAATGTATAATTATGTTGCCGGTGACTAATAGCTCTATAACAAAAAAAATCTTATCAAAATCTGTGAAGTAGTTTTTGTGTGTGAAAATAACATATTATTGACCTATTTACTTAACTTATTTATTACGTGTTGTTGTTGTTAATTCCTTTACAGATATCGACAAAACTATCCACATGAGGGGATCTGAGCACCATCACATCTCGCAAAGACACCAGAACAGAAGCATGCAAACTGCTCAACGACATTTACACCCTGTAAGTATATAATATACTAGGGATATAAAGTATTTTTCTGTCATATGTGTAAAATATTCCAGGGTTTCGTACATTTTTCTAGGTAAAAATTTAGTCTATGTTACTCGATCATAATGCAGCATTCTAATAGAGAAATATTTTTTGAAATCTATTCGCCATACAAATCTTTATAATATTAATATAGTAAAAATATGTACAGCTTGTGAAATGTTATACTTGATAAATAAAAAATAGTTATTTTTACCATTTAACACGCAACGTCTTTTTCTTATTCAGACTGAAGGTTAAAAACATAGAGACAAAAGATTGTCTATGTCTACTACTCTGCTACGTATGAGGCGGAATACACCATGAAAGCTGAAAAAAACAACAAAAAAAAAACCATAAACATATCATTAAATCTCTTTTTTTAATTTCCAGGATAATGAGACGTTAGCAGGTCTAACAATGAATACAATGTCTGCGGACGGCGTGTCCCGCGAAGCATCTCTTACTCATAAATTAGAAACAGCGTTAGGACCAGTTTGTCCGCTCCTAAGAGAAATTATGTTGGACTTCGCCCCCTTCCTGTCCAAAACCCTTGTGGGAAGTCACGGGCAGGAGCTACTGATGGAGGGTAAAGGTTCGATTTTGTATGCATGCTATGCAGTAGTACTTGTGTACTTATACTTTTTTTACTTTATGTAACTTTTATATTTTTGTTTGTATATTTAATTATTATTTTTTTCTTAAAGTTTAATTGGCCTTTATTTCTGTTCTAAAACTGATGGAGTTGTATTTCTTTCCTCGTTTGCTTATCTAAATAAGAAAACTTGGGGACATTCTTTCTAAATCTCTTTTAGTATTTGTAAATTATACTAAACTGTGCTTCGTAATATAAAAGCTTACTTGGTGATTTCGTACCTATATAATCTGTATATGAATTATATACAGATTATATAGGTATGAAATCACCTTTTCAAATTAAAAGTTAAATCTTATTTTCTTAATCTTTAATAAATACACTAAGCTTAATCTTCTTTAGGTCTTCAAACCTTCAAATCCAGTACATCAGTAGTAGAACTGGTAATGCTGCTCTGTTCCCAAGAATGGCAGAATTCTCTACAAAAACACGCTGGACTTGCCTTTATTGAGCTTATTAATGAAGGTCGACTCTTATCACACGCTATGAGAGATCATATAGTGCGTGTGGCCAATGAGGCTGAATTTATATTGAATAGGATGAGAGCTGATGATGTATTGAAACATGCTGATTTTGAGGTAAGTTAAGTGTTGTAAGTCTTATAGTATAGTAGTAGTCTTATAGTAGTCTTTAGGTAAGGCTAGGATTATATAATTTTTTTATACAATTAGATCACGGAATTAGTATGATACACAGTCACATAGACATGAAGTAATGATAACATTTATAATATACTTCTTGTGTAAATTTGTAAATGATTATATAGTTTTATAAATGTCTCGTATGTGTTCAAATTATGTTGTTCAAAATAAAATTATTAAAAATAATTTTATAATACTTGCTAAGTTAAAGATACCTCCAAATAAATACTTTACAGTTACAAATTAATATTTCATCATTTGTATGTGCAAAATTTCACCTTATTTAGTCTACCATATGTGTGCCTTTTGTATATACAACATATATAATATATAAATAGTGCAATCATCTCTGTTCACCAGTGTCTCTGCGCAAGTTCAACTCAGGAGCGTCTGGAAGAAGAACGCACGTGCGAGCGTCTGATAGCGGCCGCGCGGCGCCGCGACCACGCCTCCGCCGCGCGCCTTCTCGACAAGCTGCACCACGCCGCCGCCGCCAGAGCTGGGTGAGAATGTGCATGAGTGTGCTTAGGACGGTTACCTTGTGCTACTATGTGCTGTTTTCAGGAGATCTCGGTTGACCTTAAAGAACACAGTATTGATGATACTTCAGGAAGGTCGTGGAAAAAATATGAGGTAGTTTTGCAAAAGTCTTGGCGCAATGGCACAGCGTGAGTATACACGAGATTGTTGTGGGCCAATCCACATTAAGGAAATGAATATTCGAATCAACATAACTCTCGTGATGTTGATTCGAATAGTTGGTTGAAGAGCATTTAATACGTATAACACTGGATTCCCTCTCTATGCGAGATAAAGTGTAACACTACTTTTTTGCTCATTTTCGTCTAAGATAAGATTTTAAAAGTTGTCTAATTTCAGTGTCAGTGCTGGCGCAGTGATAGACGGCGGGTTCTGGAAGCTGGACTCGTGGGAGGACGATGCGCGCCGGCGCCGCCGCCTCGTGCCAGACGCGCGCCGCCGCCACGCGCGCCACGCCGCGCACCACGCCGCCGCGCACCACTACCCGCCCGCCGACGCCATCCTGCAGGTACCCTACGAGCTACTGTGCACTACGTCTCTATATTCCCTTTGTCTACACAGCTATATGCATAATAAAAGGGAACCTAAAACACATAATATGTAGCTTTATCTTTATGTAGGTATGCTTAATAGAAACGAAAAACTTTCTGTATTGGATCTTATTATACCCTTTACTATATCGCACCACATAAACGTTATATTATATTAGCATTGAGAGACAGTCGCGGTCAAGGATGGTTATAGATTGAAGTCCCTCTTGGAGGAATGATTTATTTCATTTCTTCACCCTAGTAGCAAAAAAAACCGCGGTAGTGGAGTTCCAGCACGCAACGCATAATATCTCAAAAATATGGCAGTGCGTGTGGAACGAAGTGTTTTAACATTAGGTTTCCTCTGCCGTCCCTAGTAGCTCAGCATCATACTATTTCATTATATCTATATTCTTTTAAACGTATGTTTTGTAATGTATATTACTTATATGACGACATTCACTTGCTTTCTCGACCCACCAGGCTACAGAGGAACTGCACGCGCGTATAGCACAGGCGGCGGGCGGCGCTCAGCTCCCGGCGCCGGCGGCCGCCGACTTGTTAGATGATGCCGAATTATTACTTGATGAACGTGATAATGAGCAGGACATGACTGGTTAGTGGGCTTTTGTGTATTACTTTGTGTATAATTACATAATTTATTATTATGTCTCGAAATCGAAAGAAAATCGATAAACGGAATGTCTTGGTTTTCTCTGCCTACTCAGTTCAGCATAAAACTGAAATTGCATTTTATGTACTCTATGTTGTAGAGACCGTCGTGGCGCAAGGGTGCTGTAACGCGACGGTTGTGAGTTCGATTTCCCCTCAAGGGAATGAATTATTTATTAATATTTTCATTTCTTCACTCTGACGCCAGTGAAATGTCTCGGGAAATTCAGTGGAAAATTGAGAACAGAGTGTGAACAATATGTTCCCTTTGCCTACCCTGTATGCGGGATACAGCGGGAAACTGATAAAAAAATGTAGTCCATGTACTTACTAAAATTGTAAACATATGGGATTAGGAGATAGAGAATGTTTATCTTGTAGAACAGTAAAGACGTGTCTACAACATAAACAAGTTATGATATTTTTGTTAAATAGATCACTGATGAAGCGTATGTATGAACAAATATGAAAAAGATATCATTTAATATTAAACACAACAGAATATAAGAGATAAAATAATAACAACACACATTACAATACTCTTATTAATGTATTTTTGCTTAAAGATAAAAACGCCTGCTAAAATTTATATAGCAAAATATTCTAAATCTGTTTTTAAAATTCGATTACGATAAGGACTTCCATACAAAGTACATTATATATTCTTCTCTATTCTTTCTCTTCAAATATTTCTCATTTACCGCCATTTCTCAGCATTCATCATAATTAAGTATTAAAAAACAATAACAAGTTATATATATCAAATTCCTTCATTCATTTCCAGGTCCAGTCAACATAAGCACGAAGGCGAAGCTAGTAGCCCCCGGCCTCGTCGCTCCTGGTACCGTCTCGCTAACGTCCACGGAGTTATACTTCGAAGTGGATGAAGAGGATCCGGAATATAAAAAGATAGATCCTGAGGTGAGTTGTTTTATGTTACTTTTCTTATTTTTTCCTTTTGATTTCAATCAACATACTCACAAAATTTTAAGTATTGTGGGCGAATGCAATCATAGTTTGTAAATAAAATAGCTTTTTTGCGTACTATTACATTTAAGGTTTTGATGTAATTACGTATTTCTTGCATCAAATGAGCGATATGATATTTTCCCAGTGTTTCCAACATTTTACGGCAATTTTAAACAATTTTACATAAAGGTGATTATCTAACCAATGTATTTCATTCTAATGCATCCACGACCTTTACCATAACAGTCACCGCCATAGGTGAATAGGTCAACAAAAAATACTAGGAAATATTTGAAACACACATTGACTCACCTTACTTATCTCGTAATTAATTAAGTAATGATAAGCGTTATCTTTATAAAGACATCTGTTAAATTACTTATGCTAATAGTTTCATTAAGTCTCTTAAAATGTTAATATTATATCGGATAAGTGTAAATAACCTAAGATGTGGCTATCCCTTGCCTTTATTAGTGTTTTATCGAAATAATCTTAATTATAAATTGTGCAAACAAGTATTTCATTAATATTGTGGTTTTTTGGATTAAAGGTCACGTGTATTATGAAAATAATAATTCCTTTTATATTGGAAATGTTAATAAAAAGATAGGTGTTTGATATATTTATGTATTTCCCAGGTTTCGAAGTATAGAACACTCGCCTTCCATTTATAATGTATTTGCGTACCATATTTGCGTTCTTATGTGAAGAAGCTAAAGCTTTACTTTATGTTATTACTTATTAGGCTGACTGAAGGTAAATTATATGGGTATTTCTTTCCCTTTAATTTAATTTTTTATTTATTTATGGGTTATTGTACGCCACGGACTGATCGTCCGTGCCTTTTTTGTTTCTGTGCTTCATTCAGGTAGGTATGTCAACGGGAACTACAATTTATAAAACTTGACAAACTTAAAATCGCCGGCGGTATATAATCTATATATACAAGTGTCGCAGAAATCAACGATAAGCAGAAACCGGGTGATACACCAAGTCGTGACAGTTATGAGAAAAATAAAAAAAACCTTTGTCATATGTTTTTCATATTATATTGATTTAAAAAAATATCGGAAAAACTGCCGTCCTGTGATGATCTAGTAAAAACTTAAAACAAATATAATAAAATGTAAAACCACGATAAAAGTGATATCAAATAAGGTGAGACGTTAGATCTTTGTTCAGTTATTTATTAAGGACTCGTATTTATTCAAAGAGTAGTAAAATGAAAATTATGCGGTTTCCAGCGCGGTCCAAATGATGTAATACTTTCTTCACTTGTCAATTTAATTTAAACTTTATTGCCCTAAAATAAAGTTGAATTTAGTATTGTTTTATAGTGATTTAGTGGTGTTTGTAATTGAATCGAAATGAGATATCGATATCGTACGCGCGTGTTATATAGCTGGGTAACCGAATATGAGGCAGTTTGAGCATATGAACAATGCAGCCCCGCGGCGACGGCCCACGAGGCGCCAGGCTAGGGAGGTGCATGTGTCGATGTTTTCATAGCTAGCCTTATGGTTATCGATTTTGGAAAATATTGCATCTTTGCGTTAACTAATGTCTCCGACATTATACGTTGTAATTATTAATTGTAGAAAATCTTCACTTCACAAAAACAATATATGTAAAATTTTTTCTTAATCAAAATCGTAAGAAAGAAGTATAATTGCTGGTTTTTTAACTCCAATCAATAAAACTTTCTAAATGATCGTTCAAAGATTAACTAACGCAGTTTACTAAAGCAAAATATATTAGTAAAATATATTAATAGATATGTATGTTTTAGTTCTAATTGTTAAGTCTTTACAATACTATAAATTAATTAAACCGTCTAAGTTTTTATCGATATAAAGTTGTGTCGCGTCTAGTTCACAGCGGTGTGTGGCGCGAGCGGTCATACAGTGACAGCGGGACAATGGCGCCCCGTCGCGGGGGGTGCTCTGTGTCTGTAGGGCATGCATCACGCACGTTCCTAGAAACCTAACCTGACGTTACTTTACTTTACCTAACGATATAAGTCTTAATAGCTTAAAAACATCATATTTCTTAGTTTTTTTGAGTTTTGCAAGTATATGATAAGGGTCTAGAGGCCGTCGTGGCGCATACGTCTAACTGTAAACGCGACGATTGTGGATTCGATTGCCACTCAGTTTTTAATATTTTCATTTCCCCGTTCTGGTAACGCAAGAGGTAATATCAACGCATGATAGCTACTAGGTTCCCGCTGCCTATACTGTGATATGTGGGATACAGCGTAAAGCAAAACAAAAAATTGTTCTAAAATTATCTTCTTTTAAAGATATTGTTACTACTCTTATCTCTACAAAAAATAAACATATCTGTAGGTATTTAATTTAAGTATACATATATTTAGGATAGAGGATTTTATTTGAAGTAGTTATCGTACCCACATTTGAGCAACAACTGCGTCAATATAATACTAATAATATGTTGATTTATTTGCATTCGTGTAGCATGCGCTGTTTCTGTATGCAATTGCAATTGACGAAGCGCAGGTGTTATGTATGAAAAGAAAATTCCACAAGTATTGTGTATAATTGTTGTGATTTTAAAATAAAGTATACTGTCGTGTTAACAAAAACAGAAGTAGGATTTATTTCTTTAATTTTTTTATCTGTTTGCCATTAGCATTACTTATATAGTAACTCAGCGTTTTTTTTACAATTAATCATCTTAGTAAAACGCAAATATCTTTATTATATAATCGTATAAAACTATCTTATTTCATACTAACATTTATTGTTTAATATTTTAAGTATTAATGAGCATGACCATAGGTAATATAAGCTATAGATATCTGAGTTTACGTCTGTTAGTGGTCTGCGAATAGTGGAGTGCCATTATTTTAGTAACATAACGACGTATTAGCTTAAGGCAATATTTGCTTTGCCGTCTCAAATGTAATGGATTCATCGTTCCGCTATGTGAATTATGGAGAGAATTCAACTTACGAGATGAAGAGGTTTTGATATAGCTAATATATTTATGTCATGTAAAAAGTGAACATGACATTATATTATTTTCTCATATAATTATATTATGTATTTTATTTTCAAACTGTGCATATATCTTAACATTGAAAGAAACCCAGGAGTCAATAAGAAAATTCATGTTTATATAAGAAGTAAAAAGGCTGCTGGTGCTCATCTCTTAGACCACAACGTTATGATATGAACCGTTTCCGAGATATTATTTACTGCGACTAATTCAAACGACTTCAGAGATTGTAAATTGAATTCGTAATGGGGCATTTTATTTGTTTATGCTAATACCTGGTTTTAATTAAGCGTGTCGTTTATGGGTGGCGAGAGCGGGACAAAAAATACGGAATTCAGGCTATGCGATATAAAAACTAAGTGATTTATTTCACCGTGCGTCATTATTGGAACACAGATAAATTAATAATAGTTTCTTGTTAGTTTTATGACCATTTCGATTTGTGATGTTTTTTTTAAATTTTTAATCTACATTTTAAAGTCGTTCGTTTACATTAATGTTCGTTGTTTGAATTGTTTGATAACAAATCAACTATATTGATTTCTGTGTCGGATTTAATAGCGTGTATATTTGTAGTAATAACCTATTTTTGTTTTATTTATTTGTTATGAGTTAATGTTCTAATTATTTGACAAGGTAGGTATCAGTTTAATGCTTGATATTGATAAAAAATCACTAACAACCAACTTAACCAAATTATAAAAGTAAAAATTTCAAATCTTTTTCACAATTTCCAACTTTAGTGTTACGAAGTAAAAAATCTATGAAAAATTCTTTATGTTTTCAAAATATAAAATTTAAAACTCATTAACTGCTAATATATTCTACTAAAAATTAAATTATAAAACAATTAAATTTTATTAATTTTTTGTATGTATTTGATCATCTTTTTTGTTCATCCAAGGCGTACCTTTAATAGATCGGTGTATCCTTCCATTTCCCACGTCATCGATGACGCCGCCCATCATAAATAAACACATTACGTCACTCTGACAGCTCCCGGAATACTTGACACGTGTCATCATAATGAAAGATTTATCGAAACACAAAAACAAACAAATTTAAACTGTAACATTTAAATATTAAGATGTTTTTTCTTTCATACATTCACATTGTGAAGGAAGTTTCGTTGTGTTTTTATATTCACCGTGCACGGCATACGGTGCCTACCTGTCGTTTCTGCATTATATTTAATGTTTGATTTTAAAACACGATAAAGGCTGTGTCTCTAACCGACTGTGGAACGTGGATATGACATTTAATGCGAAGCTATTTTATTAATTCTCTTAAATATCGTATTAAACTTTAATTTTATCTAGTATTTTAATTATCGTATGAAAAAGTTGATTTTTTATTTGACCATTTACAATTTACATGGAAATGTAATTATTGTATAAGTACGTATAACGTAATTTCTTGATTTTATTATTTAACATAAATACCTTGGTTATCGTAAAGATAATTTATCTTTCATATTACCTTTTTTTGCCATTTCATTGGTTCCATATATATAAAATTGAGGTAATAACACAAAGCGCGCCGTTAAGTTTCGCCCTGCACATGCTCTGTATCACACATGCTCGAAATTTGTTCTATCTTAATACTGGACTCGAACCTTGCTATATGCGTGATAGGACTTGAAAAAAAAAAACAAATATATATAGAATAGTCCACTATAATACTAGCATATCTCGTTAACGGATCCGTCTGTCCATCAGTGGCTATTCCTATTCACGGGCAGTGTGGCTTGCACGCAGGTATTTAGGCGCCAGATGTACGATAAGAAGCCTCCCGTGGAGCTGTTATCTCTCAGTTTATCTACACGTACATATCTATCGATAACGCTTGTTCCCATCACTATACTCCTGTTGGGATAACTTGATTGCTAGTATTTTAGATATTCCATTGTTTATTGTTATCGATTCGGTAGTTTAATTGTGATTCTATTTGATGCTTGTGATAAGGGTTTTAGATGATGTTAGGTAAATATAATTTGAACGGAAACACGGAAGTTTTGCTTTTTCTAACTAAATACGAGGAGGAATAAAAAATTGACCTAACTTTTCATTTTCTCCGCTCCTCCACATACGATCGGACAGTGGAGAACGGAGTGTCATAACTCTGTAGTCTTTACTTTCTAACCTAACCTAACCCGCCATGCGCCAAAAAGCGCGAAGCTGATTTAATATAGGTACACAATTTTTTCATAAAATGATAAAAATACATTTCGATTACCATTAATATTGTATTTAAAATTGTAAACCAACAAATCATAATTTACATAAGTCGTATTTCAAAAAGCTTCGTTTTTAACCAACAATTTAGTCGATGTTTAAAATAAACACGGAATAAATCATCGAAATACGGTTCAAATGAGTCGCCGGGTGCGCTTATTATTCAAGCCTAATTACCAGCGCTACATACCGCGGTGGGAGATCTCCTGCAAGCATGTCAGGAATCCATACCCACAGAGCCCCGGGGCGCCGGTAACGCAAGACCGTTTACATTGTTTGTGCCCATTGTACCTCTAATTTGATTTTGTTTTTGTCAATATTTTATTATATCTACATAGAATAGTCACCTACGAGTCATAAATAATAATATATTTCTATACTAATAGTGTAAAAATAACAGAGATTAACAAGAGAAACCGCGGCGTTGAGCATCGCCGCTAATTCAAAAAAATGTTTCGGAAAGTGATCAGTGCGCGGCGGACGGAGTGTCTTAACACTATGTTCCGTCTGTCTACCCTGCGTACTGTATAGACCGTGAAGCTAAAATATTTGTTTTATATTTATTGGACATCATTTTAAATATATAAATATTTATATTAAATTTAAAGAGCAATGTAAACTAATACGTTCCGCCCACTTTGAACCGCTAACGGGCGGGCGGAACCGCAGAATGTTAGCTTAATTTTGTACAACAAAAAACATCCAAAGAAATGCTGAATTGTCGTCCACGTGTATCTGATTACCGAGGAAGTGGGTATTGCTCCCCCGACGGTAATATGTCGTTAGTTTTTATTTTTAACTAATTAGATAATCAAAATTTTCTTTTCTAAACTTGTATTTGAGTTTTGTGTGAATATATAAAATAAATTTTATTATTTTAATATTGATTATAATTAAATAAACTAATATGGTAAAAAGGAATCAAGTGTCTGTAGTTCAAATTAAATAAAAAACTAACTTTATTTATTTATTTTTAAAATAAAAAATTAAGTAGATACTATTAAGAATTTTATTGTCTTAAACCTTTGATAAAATTTTATAAAGGTAGTTTCTGTGCGAAATCACTTTTAGAATATCATCAATAGATAAGTCCGACAATAAAAAAAGACCGATAATAAAATATATTTATTGGAAAAAATGAAAACTGTCGTGTTTTTCAATCATAAAAGTTTTAATAGCTTTTGTTTCGTCTTCACAAGCTAGCTCGCGTGCAAATTGTACCGTTTGACACGCTACCCCAGTTACGAAGTGCTATCAAAACGATTTATAGACTTACTTACATATTAAAACTTCGTATGATTTATTTATTTTATCCCGCACACAGCAGAGTCGATACAGGGAACCTAATGTTAGGACACTCCGTTCCTTACTTTCTGCTGAATTCCAGAAGCATTGCGTGTTGAGTGGCGGAACTCAAAGCCGCGCTTTGCCTCGAGGCCAGCGCGAAGAAATTAACATATAAATTTAAATAAATATTTCATTTCCTCGAGTAGAGACCGAACCCACAACCAGTCGCGTTTACGGTCACACACTTATGTCCCTGCGCTGCGCCTCGACTGACCTTACTTAAAATTTATGTACACGAATTAAAATACTGTATACTGTACTAATACTATACAATTTTATTACTCGAGTTGTAATGAAATATTTGCTTTAATTGCCACTTTAACAACAATTAGAATTACAATTATAGCGAATACGTGAGATATTCAATTTAAATTGTTAATTATTACTATATTTATAAACAATAGGCGTCGGTGTCCAATCACGTACCATTATAAAAAAAATCACAATGGACAATAAAAAACAGGCGTGCAATATCAAAATAAAGTCATCTTCGTACGTGACGCGAAGGCGAAAGGAATCGGAATTAATGAATGGTTCCTGGAAATAATATCGGTAATATGGGAATGTTTTGAATTGGTTTGCATACCTCCATACCTGCGCGTTGTCAGTACTTCTAAGAATATAGCTGTATGTTGTTTGGAGAGATTTAAAATGTACTACATGATTGTATGTATTATACGTAGGTACAAATGTGCTAGAAAATATTTAAATAGCTTTTATAATATTTAAATTACAAGCTCTTTGTTATTTACTTATTCGCTGTAAAGATAGGCCTTAAGCAGCAATAGGCCTTAGATAACATAGACAATAAACTCTGAGAGTATTTTTCTGAAGTTTTTGGCAATTTAGAAACGTTAAAATTTTTCTCATTGCGATTAGCTTAGATTACCTTCTCAAAAGCATTGCAGCACCGATGTGAATATTTTTTTGTTGAAATGATACGAAAATAGTAAACTTGTATCATATTATTCCCATAGAAAATGGTCCAGATTACCTGCCAGCATCCGTTATAAGAGAACAATCAAAATATCTAAAATTACCTGACGATCATAGTGCAAGTACGATTTGAAGGCCAATTTGCAAAACGCGTGCCCGCCTTAGGGAGCTCGCGGGTGGGCTGTCGACTCGCTAAAGACTTCCTGTCGGTGCCTGACAGGCCGGTGTGATTGAATCTACTATTTAAATTAAAATATTAAAAGTACTTTATATATTGTACATGACTGATGACTTTGTTGGTAACTTCGATCGAAGTTTATAACATGTTTAAATAATATTGTATTATGGATAAAAAAGTTAGTATCTCCATATCTTCATCGCGTCTTGTGAATTTTCAAAACAAAATAATGGCAAAATAGTTGTTATAAAAATAATCAAGATTTATTGCTTGATATACCTAAAGCTCTAATTGTTAATTGGGAACTCTATATTTTATGGAATTGCTTATCTTAGATAACCCGTTAAATAAAGCATACTAACCAGTTCAGCTATAGTCGTTTCAACACATCGCGCTTGTGAAGTTCTTGAAGATTTTAATTATTATAAGAACCTCTGATGTATAAAGAAATATTCAATTTCGATATTAAAGAATGGGGAATTAATTAACCTGTAAAAAAACTAAGAAATGCTTACCTGTTTTTTCATAAATATAAACCTCCTAGGAAAATTCGAACTCAGTTAACAAATTTTACCTCTGCTACAAAGCTATCTATGAGTAATCATTCAGAGGAGACTTACTCACTTTCTGCCCAATTTTCTATACATTGCGTGTTGAAGTGGATAATTATCCCCCTAATTGGCGTTGAAACCACAACAAAGGTACAGTAAGACGCTGTTCTACTGCACCACGATACCCTCATACATTGCACATTATTATACAATATAGATATTTTGAATATTAATTAAAAATATTGCAGTAGCGGCTTCTGTATTGCTTTTAGTTACAAAATCAATCACTGCCTTAATTATTCGTAGCCATCTTTAACGTTCAAAGCGGGCGCGCAGCTAGAAAACATTTGTCTATACGATACGAGTACTTCGAAAGGTTATCCTGCATTCTTCGAAACTCATTACTCAATATTAGAAACGACTACCGTTACTGACTTGGAAAGGTATAGATGTGCGCTATTAAATAAATCCAACTTAACGAACGACTCTTCCTAGTTTATGGGACCCTAATAATCTTATTGTACGCACAATATGCAGAAATCTATGATTAATGCGCGATGCATTCTCGATTTGCAACAGCGCGCAAAGTTGTTTATACTTATTAGTTAAATATATTTGTCATATAATTTGTATTGCAAGCTCTGCTAGAGCTTGCAATACAAAGCTCGGGTAAAGAAATTACCTCATTACCGGTAGGAAAGAGATTACTGTACACTATTAAAGAATACACGTAAAAAAGAGATCAAACACAATAATCTTTGCGTACGAAAGATATGTCACTTCTATTCATATGGCTGCGTAACTACGACAAGTAATTTATATGTAAAACGCTGTGCGAGCTCCGGCGGGCGCACGTCACTCATAATACAAATGTACAAGATTGATATCCATCAGAAATCGGTAGTGCATCATCTCACATACCGATATTAGTTTTAATGTGCTTAATATATCTACATACATTTTTATTCTTTGGTCAGCGGCAGAGGGAATCTAATATTAAGACTGCTCTCTAATTTTTAGTTCATTTTCATTTTTTCGATATATTTAGCCTGAATCATATACGATTACAATGTAATATTTGTACCTGACTGTACTCGGTAATTGTGTTACGCTTAAAAGTCTTATGTAACTGCAAAAATGTATTTATACTATTATTACTTCATCGGTCTTGAAGAAGTGCAAACTACATAATGTATGAAGGCTATATTTTATTGCTAAATGACTACTTTTTTTATTCCTTCGCTTTAAATATTGCTTAAAATTTTCACCATCTACCCTGCCAGGTGCAAAAACGTAAAAACACATGCTTACATTTTATATTACCATTCTGCTAAATTGTGGCAGGGCAGGAGGACATTACTTCTGCAACCTTGTGGAAATAATTTAAATGATACATAATTAATTAACTAATTATCACCTTTATAGACAAAACCACTTATATTGTACATTATTTCGTTTCACCGGCAGGTGTCCTCAACCTGTCACTCCCTTTGAAATGTCACCAAGTTAATTGCAAACATATGTCGATAGACATACATACATTTATATATATAAAACTCTGTCATTACTGAGATTACTCGAAAATACGCAGCATAGAAAGATTAAATTTGTCATATAGGAAGTATAGAGGAGCACTAATTTATAGCTTTACGTTGTATCCCGCTCACAGCAGGGTAGGCAGAGGGAAGGGTAAAATAAAAGAAAAAAGATAAAAATAAAAGAAATGAAAGGAAGTTGCGGGCGGCAGCTAGTATTCATACAAAGCTATACTATAATGTTGGTTTTCGACCTTATTTGATTGTGAGGGTCGTGTTACCTAATGAATTGATATGAAGAAGTTTTAAGTATTTTATAACTCATTAATATCTGAGAGGAACTTTTTTTATTACTTTTTATATTAACGATTTGATAACGTAGATTTTTTAAGCGTTTTAATTGCGAATTATATATTGTTTTGCTTATAAAATTTATATATTCTACAACACCGCTTATTGCGCTCATAAAAATACAAAAAAGTAATTTGTGGCACATATTTTATGTTTTTTAATGTATTTTAGCATTTTAATTATAAAAGTAAATCGTCATTTTACCTTTAAAGGCATACCTTAAGCAAAAAATATATAACCTTAGACACACTATTCTGAAAAGAATAATACACTTTACCAACTATTATCTAATAGATACCGCATTCAAACCTAATGACCATGAACTATATAAAACATTATAAATCAACCGAATTGAAGCTAATTTCCATATAAAGAACTGTAACGTATTTCGCTAAGTGACACAAACAAAAAAAGTAACCCTAAAACGCCCACACTTGAAATACAATGTCTCATTAGGCGACACGAATTAACATAAACTAGGGCCGTAAATAAATGGGCGAATAAAATAGCGGCGACAACAGCTGGTGCTCGGTCCTGATCGGCTGATAAGAGAACAAGGGCTCCGATGTCGCTAAACCATCAATAAGTTTTATGATGTCATTTATATTTCGATTGATCCAATTTGCTTGGATTTTTCACTTTAAAAATAATATTTTAGTGTTTTTATTTAATTTATATGGTCGGCTTTAACTTTATTTTTTTATCTTGGGATATGGGATCGAAATGACTACGAAAGGTGAAGAAACAAAAATGCTTTATTTATAATTCGTTGGAACGCTCAAATTGTTTTAATGCATGTGCTAGAAGCTGCTGGGAGTCATTTTACCGATCTATTTAGAAAATGGCATCGTTGAGTTTTGTCTATCATTTTAATGATTTTTAATGGGGGAAAGGAGATGTAGGAAAAAATATCTCTTATTCGCTTTTTTCTATGTACCCGTCGTTGCGTGATGCCTGATGATAAAAAAACAACAATGCGTGCATTTGTAAAACAAGCCCGGAGCAGCGTTACAGTGTTTACCTCGAGTTGGCCCTCTGTGATATTAATTTAAATGTACTTTTAAAAACTTTCTATGGAATGTCAGAATCGCCGCGGGGAATTCGGAACGAGGCATGTTTTTTATTTGAACAAGTCCAAGAAAAAACATCCGATGGCCGGTATGATGGATGCGGGAGGCGAGGGGGCGGTCCGGCCATTAAAAAACAATAAGCCAAAGGCGGCGTGTCGGACACAATTTGTGTGTTTGTCTCGTCTTTATACTTGTTTGGCCAACGTATCAATCTTGAACTACAAATTTTACGCATATGATGGTACCTTGGATAGATTATTCTTACTTCTGACGAATGTTAGGATAATGGGCTTATAATTTAATAATACAATACTTTGCTACTCTATAACTCTTTATGGTCTTTTGATTCTCGAAATATTATTATGCATAATTATGACAATTTCGTTTAAGAATTTCAACGCAACAAAATATTGACACGTGTTTCAAGCTATAAGCTCATCAAGGCCCAAGAAATTTATTATTTTTATAATCTAAACTATGATTATATTATTTTAGAAGTTGGTTATAATAACTTAAATATTTTCCTTTTCAGGTAAGTAAATAATGTACATGATATTTCAAGAAAGTCTTCTTTAGCTCTTCACCCGGTAAGTATCTATATATAAATACTTGTTGATATTCATATATTTCGCAATCAATTCTAAATATAGCGATAAACGTTAAGCACAAAGGCGATGTCTCGCCTCGTAAAGGACATTATCGTGTCAGGGCGACTGTTTAGTATTTTTAAGAGATTTTACTGCAAGCCATTTAAATAAAAAATTGTCGATTAAGTACATTTTACAATAAAATAATTTATAATTTATTTAAAAAATATATTTAACTTGGCATGAAACTTACTTGGCAGGTGTAGTACTTTGATTTCTTTTTTTAACTTTATTAAAAATAGAAGGTCCAAAATGGAGTAGTAGTAAACTCTGGTTAGTATATATTTTATTATTAATGAAAATAAATAATTATTTTCATTAACAGAGTCGATTAAAATGTAATTTAGCTGTTAACAGTAGGCCCGTTTACTCTTCCATTTTAAATAAGTTATGTGAATATACAAATATTTTTGATTTCATATTTTGATTTGATTTATAACATTGCCAAAGAAATCAAATAATACAAATATTAAATTCTAGTGCTTAGATTTAATTTAGAGCGTTATATTAAATCTAAATTAATTATTAAATTCTAACATTATGTTTAAGAAACTTTGTTTTAGACTAAAAAAAGTACTTGCTACTACAGTATAAATACACAATATTAACTGTTCCACGTTATTCGTTTAACAAACTCGCTAATTGTAGGCTGTCTCCTCGGATCAGGCAGGCTGCGGTCATTGATCATGATTGTAATAACCGTGATCGTGGCTGTACTCCGCTAGAGGTTTTGTTTATGTTCGTGACTCTCTTTTGGAAAGCTTTGATTGAAATTTTAAAATATATGAAAATTAGATAAATATAATATAATACTTATATGAAAAGAGATACTAAGAGATAAAAAAGAAGGAAAACATTTCAAAAGAAACACAAATAGGGAAGATCGATAATCACATAATAATCATAAAATTTTTAAAAAAAAATCTTATTAATCATTAAAAACGAACTACAATTAAGATCTATATATCATAATTTTCGACGCTTATAACAGTGTCTCAAACAAAACTTGGGTGAATCAGTGAACGACGAGATATTCTATAGATCTCTTGTGCCCGCGGCAATGTGGGCCTCTTTAACTGAGCAGTCACCGCTACCGCCTTCCACTTGTGTGGTCCTCCGATCAATTCTGTATGGCCGCTACTATGGAAACTTTTTATTAGTGTTGTTAATAATAACCTCATGCAGATTTTTTGTGAAACAAAATTGTTACTGCAAATATGATACCACGGTAGCTCTGTTGGGATAAGATTGAACAAGATGGTTTCATTTACCCACACTTACCCACATATTTAGAAGTTTAGTTCGATTAAGGTACGGCGTTAGCTTTCCCATTCAGTGTCTGTTATCTATAGATTGAAAAGAAAAACTACAAAGATTATACTGACTTATTAGTAATTTCTGTTTACCCACTCCATCATAAGCTAAAAAATTAAGAATGCTGTTAACTTAGTTGTTTTTAAGTTATATCTCTTTTATTATATCACTTGAAAGAGAAGAACAAGGGAAAGAAAAAGAAGAAAGAGAGAGAGAATTTGGCTTATTTTACACACTGAAAGGGGCTTAATGAGAATAAGGTTATCATTTAGTGCCAAATTTTAACAGTGAGTTTTAATCATGTTTATTATTACCAATTTGTGACTATGAGTGGTCATTACGAGGAATGCACGTTTATGTAAAAAAATCAATTTTCACTTATAATTTTTTCCGCGAATCTGATGTTATAACTCACAGCTCGTCTTTACCAATAAACAATAAACGATTTTCTCAGACTTTCTCGACGATTTGGTTACCGAACGATAACTTTTGTGTTAACTACCCTTAAGAACTAATATAGCTTGCTGCGAGGTCTAAAGTAATTTTGCAAACGTGTACGGTGGTGCTTTCTACCCCGAGATTATGTTTGCGGGAAGGAGGTTCCCACGTACTGCTTAATAAAGATGCTTTTACAACGATTTCACAGCACAAGAGCTCTGGTCCGGCGTGTAACTAGTTAACGAAGTGCGTATTACCAGTACGTCGAAGTCTTTTTAGTTCCAGTCTAATTGTAGGGTTTCGACGCCTCGGTTAAACGTCTTGGTCGTTTATAGGGTTGTAATATTTTTATATAAATATTACAGTAATATTTTATATAATTTTATTATTATATTTTGGTGTATTTTATAGAAATAAATTTGAACGTAAAAAAGTTGGTAATAATTTAATAGTATTACTCGAGTAGATCCCATATTTCCTTAAAAATATCCTTCTATATAATTAAAAAGTAAAGGGGCATATTAATTACTATGAAAGCATAGAGTACCCCTATTAATTGTATACAACCTCTTATAACTATTAAGGCTGATCCCTAACAAGAGTTGTGGCACATTAGGGCGTGGATAATCTGTCGTCGTTGTGTGTGGCGGCCCTAATTCATCGAGCTGGGCTGACGGGTTGAATTGAAAAATGAATACTCTGAATGATGTGTGTGTGGTGGGTTATTCACTTTGCTGCCCCAATTATGTTTATAATCTATAAAAGACTTGATTAAATAAGGTTTTCAACTTTTTAGTGGTAATATATTTGAAATTGAACGAAAGTTAGCAATACAGAGATTATGAAAAATAGAGTGATCGCTCGGCTTTATATTCGAAATACGCGACACATTAATGGAAAGAAAAATTATAATAAATTCATAAATTAGTAGTAACTTACATATACTAAGTCAGTAAAAAAATTCTTATATGTATTTTTGTTACATTTCTTCTACACTCTTTGCCTCCTGCTTGCATAATATGTCAGCACAATGTGTGGCGGCTGTAAGTCATATATGGGCGTTACAGCTAAGTTGTTGATGGGTTAAATTGAAAAATAAACGATCATAGAAAATGTTTTTGCGGTGGGTTGTACCTACTATCTGTCCTGATTATTTTATGAAATATCGCAAAATGTTAAATGATTTACCACATAGCAGGATTAGCAGAGGAAACCAACCTAGTGTAAAAAACTACGGTTCCCGGTACCTTCCCAATTTTTGACACTCAATAAAGATATTTACCTTTGCTAGGAAATGAAAATAATTTAAATTTTATTATTTCCCTGTATGAAGATCGACCCTACGGCTGTCGAGTTTACAGTAATACGTGTAGGTACTTGATTTTTAATTTTATTTATTTATTGTAACCAGTAGTTAATATTTGCCTATAACTGTCGATATTTTTTCCTTTCTTAAAAAAAATGTTATTAGCCGTCTCTAACTTTTTGCAAGCGTATAAGGTAAAATATAGACCGTATCTTATATGACCTTTAGTCAAGAGGTCGAACGGACCGGCTGCGGCGCTGACGGGTTAAATTGAAAAATAAACACTCTGAGTGATGGGCACGCGGCTGGTTGTTGACTCTGCCGCCATTTTGCAAACTTTGCACAGTACATTAACTTGTAGCCTACCTGCTTTATTTAAGTTTTATTCAAGATTTTATTATAAAGAGTATTTTACATAGTAAGTAAAGAGATATTAATATTAGTCACTTCCTTTCTCCGCTTGCCAATCAAAGAAGTTATTAATGTTTGGCAACAGATTCCAACTACACTATAGTGTATACAAAACTAGAACGAAAAATCATTTTTTTTTAAATATATAGGTACATAGGCAATTGTAGGCAAATCATAATTCAATTTTATTTATTGTGATGTCCACTATGAAGGATGAAACCGTCATGGCGCACCTTGACGATTGTGAGCTCAATTTCTACTAGAGGAAATGACGTATTTTCATTTCTTCGTTCTGGTAGTTCAAGAAAGAGCGCGGCATTGAAATTTGAATTGAATGTCTCAACAATGAGAGAACAAATGAGCAAAAAGTGGACAACGATTGTCTCAACACTAAGTCCCCTTTGCCTACTCTGCTTTCTGCAGGATATAACGTAGCGAAGCTATAAAAGTATTTTATATATCTAAGCTAGGTACGTAAAGATTTCATTTATATACACAATTCGACGCTGGAAAGACGCTTAAAAGAAGGCTCTTTAGAGATATGACAAAATCGCTTTCCGTGGTCGATATGTATATATATCTATCTATATTATATGTAAGTATCTTAGGATTATTAACATTAGCAAGCCTTAGACATAAACAGAAATACAGGACTCTATGAAATATTTTAAGTAACCGTATTCTCATTGACAGTGGTGATCGATACTTTTAAAAGCTGCCTGGGAATACTATACATTCATCTGAACTAATTTCTTGGCAACGCATCAAAGGGTCCGCTTGATGAGTGTAGTTGCTCGAAGTAACGTTTACACGACTCATCACAATGTTCTATTGTCGTTCTTATTTAGATATCACTTATCAACAGTCGATTGTTTATTTTATTTTTCAGTAGCCAGAGAAGACGGAGTGGCAGCGGCTCTTTGCATGTCTCTTTCACCACATCGACTGCCATTAATCAAGTGACTTTTAAAAACTATTCCCAAAAAAAATAGTAATTTGTCTTTTTTGATCGTGCTATAAAGATTAAGGAACACTAAATTCTCATCACCGTTTGAATCTCGTGTACGCACAACTGCGGGCCACACGCATTAATTATTGGTTGGCGGCGATAGGCGCGGTGTGCAAACAAAGCCCGCGTAATCGTAAATCAGCGCAAATATGATGCGCCCGCGGCAGACCGATACCGGACCGACGCCGACGCGACGTGTAGTGTAGCGCGAGCGGCTTGAAGTACACCGCTCGTTCGGATAGCGAATGTTTTGATAGTTTTTTTTTTTTATTTTATTTTTAGCACCTATTTTATTTTTGTGTTACGTTTTTATTATTTTTCTTAATGGGATTGATAGAGCCTTTTTTATATTAATTGTTTTTACTTATCTATGCACTATGTAACGTTTTCAAATCACATCTCAGGTGTAATATCTTTCTCTATATTTTACATGCTGTTATATTTTTCCAGTTTTTTTATTACAAAATTACGAACTGTATGGTGTGATTTAAGAATATATTTTTTCATTCTAGACTTTTTCCATATATAAATACTTAAATAGTGCAGGGTTATAACCCTGCACTATTTCATTGTGTCACAATGACGTAGATTATCAATTAAGATATTCTAATACATTAATAAAGTAATATAGTACGTATTTGCTTAAGATATTAAGGAAACGCATTCGTTGATATTAAGTGAAACACATTTCTTACGAGTCCCGATAAAGAGCCCACGACTGTATAAATTTCACAATTCTTAATGCAGCGAGCCGCGGGAGATAAGTAAATAGAATGTAATTGAATATTTCCTTCACATTTATCAATGTTCCCGCGAAGATAATAATGCTTTTAAGCGCAAATTCCTTACGACAAAACGATGTAAGCTTTTTTTCAACTTAAGTTTCTATACTAAAGGCACGTACCTACCTATTATCTGTTGTTATTATTTTATAAATCATTCAAATTAAGTCCTACTTTGATACATATTAACAAACTGCCTGTAAATATAGAGATACACTTTGAGTTGTAATTTTTGTTTGATTTTGTTATAACGACGCCCTTGTGGTGCCGCTCCCATATAAATAAAGACAATGAATGAAACACTCCGTTCTCCTCTTTTCGCCTTAATTCTAGACATTGCACTCATCGGATAGTTTTTTTAGCTTAAAACTTTATCCATAGTGGAGTAGGCAGAGAGGATGCGGGCCCAACGTTACGTGCACATTTGCATAAAGTGACAAGTTTCGTCGATATTTATGTATTCGATATTGTTTATTTCGGCTATTAGCGGTCGGCACTTTTAAAGCCCCGAAACACGATGAACATCCGCTAAAGTGGTCGTATCGCGTGATATGCGAGTCTTACACGCTTGTTTTATATTATTGTTCTTATTCATGCATATTGTTTGTTTGTTTGTAGGGAGGGAGAATATAGTGATCTAACTCGATTGTCTTTTATGTTTTTTCTCTACGTTTCGTACGTCAATTTGGTTAATTTTGATTCTGCCTACCCTCCTATATACACTACTAGCGGCCTCCCCGCGGCTTCGCCTGCGTGAATTACGATATTATTAATTTCTGTCTCCATGAGTACCTACGTCCTATAATTGACGTCCATGTAAAATTTGAGACTCCTAGCATTTTTAGTAACGAAGTTTCATACAAACTTTCAACCCCAAAAAGAACCCCTTAGAAGTCGAATATTGCAAATTCCCGTCTTAGCGAGCCCCTACGTCCTATAAATAACTCCTATGCTAAATTTCAGATTCCTAGCACATGTAGTTTTTGAGATTTCGTGATGCTCTTAAAAAGTGCTCTGTGAAAAGTAATTCATGTAATCCTGACACAACCGTTAATGCATCGACTTTGTATACGCAGCGTACAAATGCCGGCCGATAAGACGGCTAATGAGCCTTCGATATGTCAACCGCAATCTACATCCTACGCAAAGAAAGTAAATTTGACCAAACAATTGGATATGTCAATTTTATGGATTTTTTATTTATTTGAAATGTTTCTTAACACTATGCTCCCTGGGTCTAAGGTAGGTTATGCAGGAAAAAGTATGCTACAAAAAAACAAATTTATAACGTATAAATTCCTCTGTAGGCATATTGAAACTAAATCATATTTTACGATTAATCTTGACAAAATTGACGCGAAGCACTTAAACAATGGTTAACTGCAATTCCAAAGTAGAGTAACTGCCTGACGGCTGTGTAAATATAATATGTATAATAAATTGAAAATAATTTCCACAAGCTATATTCTAACTTGATCATTAGGTTTTATGATGATACCAGCATGTTTTATTAGTTAGCTGACAGTACTGACATACAGTTGTGTCAGTTAAATTTATCGTTTATATGGAATATAAATTTATAATATTTACTACTAATATTTAAGCCCCAGGAGTTTGTTTGCTGAAACCCGCTAATATTAGGAACTACTGGTTGCAATTAGTCAGTATAGGCCAGCGTTGCCAGATGTCTCAATTTTGGTGGGACGTTCCACATCCGTTTTGCCCAAAATTTAAATATACGGGGAAGACATGATAAATAATTCCATTTTTCGTAAATTATTCTACGCACTTTAAAATTATTTTTTAATTACTTTAGGTTTATAATAAGTTACTTATAATTTCAGAGATAAAAGTCCAGTTTTTCTCCATGACAAATGCTGGTATAGGCTATATTATAACGCTGTAATCATTTCACTGTAATCCACAATACCTGCGTACGAAGACAAAGGTACCTCGGCCACATAGATTGTGTTATGTGTCATAACTCTGAGCTAGTTTTATTAAACAACTCGAGCAAGGCCGCAGGTAAGAAACTAATATATAATATGATTTACAAAATAACTAGACACTTAATAAAGTTGATAGTGCCTTATGTAGAAGTTAATAAATAGAGGCATCATTTTAATTGTTATTCACTGAAGTGTTAGCTTCGTATAAATTAAGTTTTTTTAACTTATTGTTCAACCTTTTTATATAATTTTCCTTTACACGTTAGATAAGTGAGGTAATTAAAATATATTCATGTATAGTATTATTCATTTTATTTATGGCGAAACAAAGTCGTGAACAATGGCGACTTAATTAAAATGTTAAATGTATGTATCTTTTATTTTATTATGAAGAAGTGAATTGGAATAAGTATTACATTAAAAATATAAGAAACAAGGTAAATTGTGATATTACCGTAATTTATTAGCGCATTTAACTTACAGTTTGGAATATAACTGTGCACGTTTCCTTAGAGTTAAGTAATTATTTGTAATTAGTTCGTTTCTTTAGTTTTTAAATTAAAAAATATATTTAAAAAATTACATCAATTAACCTGTCAGTTGTATAGTAGTAGGTACCATATATTACCTAGGGGGTACTACAATATACTTACATAGATATATACCTACCCCCGTGGATTTTGAAAAAAACTAAGATTGTTTCAAAAGTTGCTGTTCCTTTTTACATTTAAATCAGAAAGGATGGTCCTTACTGAATTAAATGAGGATATTATTTTAACAAAATAGATAATGGTACGTACACATAATAACTTCCCTTTTTTAGTTAGTTAAGAAAATAAGAAACAAGTTAAATTGTGATGTTAATGATATTACCAGTTTTTTTTTATCTTAACACTGGTATTCCACATACCTATACCTAGTAGGCAGAGCGAACCTAGCGTTAAGGCAATCCAAAATTGGGAAATGAGTGCCTGAACTCAACGCCGCACTTCGTCTTGGTCCTAAAGCGAGTAAATGAAAATAATTCATTCCCTCGTGTAGAATTCGAATCCACAACTGTCACGTTTACACGAACACACTGTGCCGATGCGCCATGACGGCGTCAATTTATTAGCGCATTTAACTTAAACTTGAAAATGTAAGTATACACGTTTCGCTTTATTCACAATTAAATAATAAAATGATAATGCTCGCTTAAACACCTTGCAAATTTGCAAACAATGGCCCCTTTTATACAAGACTTAAGTAGAGAAAGGTACATATATTCAATATTAATACGAAAGTAATAAAATTAATGAAATCCAAACACATAAATATCGTCGTTATCGTCCGTTAGTCATGTTTGTTTATTCATTGCGTTCGTTATAATAGATTTAAAGTTGTGTGTTTTTTAATATGCGTTTTAAGTTTCCGCTTTGAATATGCACGGCAGGTTTTATGGGTCAATGTATAATGCAGTCGTTGAAATACACCTTTTGTGTAGTACACCTAGTTGTTGGTATGTTAAAGACTTATGAAGCCAGAGTGAGTAAGCAAGAAAGGCAAACTATTCTTTCAGGAACACAATTTCGATAATACTAGAGAACGATAATCACGTAAAAACCATGAAGAAAGTTAAACAAATGAACTATTTTTTTTTCTTGCAAGAACATTTTTGTTATCGTTTGGGAAAACATAAAAAAGTTAAAATGAGATGCCGATATAAAAGGGGAATGATTGACCACTTCCTCGTATTTAGACCGTTGGTTGTGTTATGATTATTATTTTATTCTGATCTTCCTTATTGATCGTAATAAAATCATTTATATTTCGTTTTAATTTGAACGTTTTTGTTTTGTAAAGTCCTACCTAACAGATCTGACTCTTGACTTTTCTTTTATAATATTTTTTTTAGCTTAACGTTGCGTCGCGCATTTAAAAGGGTAGGCAGATGGAACCTAGCGTATAGCGTGTTGAGTGAAGAATGTCGGGGATACAGATAGAGTGAAACTTAACGCCGCGCTTTGTTTTGTTACCAGAGCGAGAAAATTAATTAATTTCCCAGAATGGAAATCGTAATTCAATTTCCATTCAGGGAAATTAATTATTTTATCGACACAAATGAAAAAATATAAATTTAAAAATCGCATCATCGCATCGCATGCACTTTAGTTTTTCTATAAACAGTATTTTATCTTTATGGAGAATATTCCTCATTTGATATGAATAAAGAATTAAATAATTTTATAATTTTATTGCTGCCATATTCCATAAAGTAAACCTGCTTGATTGTAATAAAAGAGATTTATGAATATACTTAAATAGTTAGTTTAAGTTAAAGTAATTAAAATGTTTGATGCGATACTTAAAGTGTGTCATAGATAAAACTATAAGTTTGTAAAATCGTAAATATTTTGTTATCTGAAACCTACATGCTTTGCTACTAATTTAGTCATTATTTGAAAAATAACCAATTTAAAGAATAAAACAATAATCGAGATTTGCTCGTAATAAAAAAGCAGTTCCATGATTTTGCTCGCATACGATTTGCGACTTAATGTTAAAAAAAAATTCAGCTCTCACGTTCTATCCAAATTATAATACTTTAAATGAGTGGGGGCACTACATGCCGCGTTTGGTTTAATAGTGCGAGGAAGTTGAAATAAATGTTTCCCTGAAATACGTAACGAACCCACAACTGTGGCGTTTACAGTTAGACACTGTGCCACGATTGTCTACCATTTTTAATTTTATTGCCTATATATATGTATCTGTGAGTAGGTATTATATATTGTGTATTGAATTCAGTGTTATATGGATAAAGTACACATAATATATTTTTGGTACAAAAAATACCACCCATTTAAGTTCTCCTTTATAAATAAAGTTAACAAAATATGTTTTTTCACTAATGAAGAAATATCATCAGTCATTCTTAATTGTTTACGTGCGGACAGATGTTTGTTATTCGATTATAAGTCAATTTATAATTTTTTTATGTAACAGGGAAAGAATCCTATTAATATAGCTTATACATCAAAATAAAACATAGCCTATGTTTTGTAAAATTTATATAAAGATTTTGTATAATATTTAAGCTTAAGCTTATTATTATAATAAGCTTAAGCGGGCGAAGATGCGCTTGGGCAGGTGATATAAAATAAAGACAATATTATATAGTTTATTAATATAAATTTCTTTGTTTTTCAAGTTTCTTTGCTTTGTTTCCTTATCAAACACCTAGAATTTCCAATTCCCTTATATATAAACAGGAAGAGTTCGCTGGATTCGGTGGATTTTTTCTGTAAACCTCGCAAAATGTATTAGATATAATGTGGTATGTTAGAAGGTAGTGATAAATATATTATTTTCTTATATTTTTCAAGTGTCCCTTTATCCTATTAGATATAAAAGGTACCTACAGATAAATATTTTTTTATACCTATGCATAATTGAGCATTTTTTTTGTTTCTTCGATACATTGTGAAGCTATCATGCTGTTTCGCTCATATAAGGCAACTGGAACGCGCTTTGCTTTGTTACTCTACCGAGGAAATAACAAAAAATTAATTCCGCATAGGGGGAATCGAACCAACAACAGTCGCGCTTATAGTCAAAGTGTGTGCCGCTGCGCCACGACAGCCTAAAAATTAAATTATTTTGTGGAAAATATTTTAAAAAGACATACCTATTAGTTTATTTATACCTGTGTACCTTCGTTACTTGCAAGTATCCGTGTGCTATTAATAGCGGTAAATGTAATTAATTATAATATGTAAAGGTCTTCTGTCAGACGAACGGATTGCCTCCTACTGGGTTATACAAATATACCTACATATATGATATATATAGATGATACAAACAATCTCTTAATGTTTAATTATACAAGCTACTTAAAAACTACTCGTTGTTCAATATGTAGAATGACTTAACTGACATGTAAGAATACTTTTCAGAAAAGTGCAAAAGATGTTTTTTTTATTGCAATACTGTAATTTTTTTATTTTAATCGAATAAAAAAAATCGATAAAAGACAATTTAGATATACAGCTCATAACGATGAAACTATTAGAAACACTTAATTTCTTAATAAAAATATATGAAGTATTGCATTATTATAGTTGACATGAAAACGCATTTTTTTAAATAAGTTAAATATGTTAGTTAAATAAGTCAATTAGCAATTACTTGCACTTAATAATACAGAGACACTTAATAATAGAGAGACTTTTTCGTGCGTGCACCCGGCGTTCATTGATTTTTAAGACGGTTTTATGTCAAAATGTACATATAATTACTTATTTATATTTAAAAAATGTAAACGTTAGACGAATTCGTCGTAAGAAACCCGCACGTCGGCGTTGGCGACGCACGCACCGCAGGCGCCTGTAATTGCCGCCCAGTGTTTGTTTTGTTTGCCCTTAATTTTTCACCCTTTACCCCACTACCTCGCGCCTCCTGATACCTCTCCCGCTCTTATATTGCTACTTATTTATTTATTTATCATTCAACTCGGAATCTTTTCAACTGCATATCCTTCATTACGCGTTATATAAAACATTTTATTAATTTTGAACTAAAGTCCAGTTTTGATTGGACTCAAATTATTAAATAGTCCGATTTATGGCCTCAGCGGCCGGGTCACGGGCTGTCAATGCACAGATTAATAGTCGCTATTCGGTTTATATATAATATTATTGATTGTAATTATCATGGCGCCCTCAGTTAAATACGGGGCAATCACGCGACGCGAGCGGGATTTATAGCAGCGCTTTATAACTCTGATGCGGTCGTATTTTTGCATTCATGATATATTGATTTCGATCTGTACGTAGTTTTGTTGCTATTTTTAATGATCACTTATTGTTTTATATGTAGGTAGGTGGTTACCTATAGGCTATATGGGGACAAAGATAGCATCATCGAAAGGTTTAATTATATTAAAATATTATAAAGTGTAAGTTTAGTCGTACACTAGAGTACCTACTTTTTAAAAGATTCACAAATCCTATAATCTTTAATTTTTATATGAAATTTCTGAAACTGGGCGAAATCCCTCTGGTAAACATTCACGTCAATAAACTCATCCTTAATACATTCTCTCATTCCATACAGTCACTCATTAATGTGACTGTATGAGTATATACTAACAATCTTCCTAATCCTTAATCACACTATAACAAACACACAGAAACATTAAACAAAATGTATTTCCATTTATTGCATTAATGTTCCCAAATATGCAAAGTTGTTAATAAATTTTTGTATAGGTATAAGCTAAATTAAACACGGGTTAGTCCTTTAATTAAGATTTTTGTTTACATTTCTTATCGTCTCCCTGCAAATATTCTTGTCGTTAATGAGATATTTCTCATAATAATTATCTATATTCGCTGATATATTTTTTTAGTATTTTAACACATAGCAGAGAGCAAATTTGGGAACCTAGTGTTAGGAAATTCCGTTCCCATTAAGACATTTCCGCTCCCCACTTGCCGCCACCTTCTGTTCGTTGAGTTCCGGCACTCAACACATAAAGCCTCGAAAAATTCGGGGGAAAGTGGGGAACGAATTGTCTTAACACTAAGTTCTCTCTGCCTATCTATGTGCGGGATACAACGTGAAGCTGATTTATTTATTTAATCAGATTTAACTCAACTAAGCTATACTTTATACATCTATCTATATATAACATATACAGGCACCTTTTATATATTGTCCTTTCTAAACACGTCTCTATATCACGCGAACAATACGCAGTAAATCAGCAGAGTGTCTGTTAGTGGGTAAAAAAGATGGAAAAAGGGTTGATGCGGTCCCACTACGATGCCGCCAGTGAATTTTTGAGTCTTACTTCTTTTTGTATGAAGCTTTTTAGTGAAAACTATCAACATATATGAATATTAGGATATTTTTATAAAGAAATGTTAGGACGCATCGATTAACAACCTCTTTATTGGTTTGGTTTCTATAACGCCAGGGACAAAGATACATACATGAACTGACAAACACATTATCCTCCTTTGCAACGCGCAGTCAAATGAAAAAGAGAACTTGCTGATATATTTTTACATAAAGTATAAATATCTATTGTACAAGACATTGATAAAACTGTGAGTATGTGTATTGTGGCTTATTTTTAAAACATATCCCGGCGTTGAGTTCCGCGGGATTCGGCGAAAAGTGGGGAACACAAGGTTCCCTCTGCATACACTGCTGTGTGCGGGATACAGCGTGAAGCTGTTTTTTTTATAATATCTCTAAATGTGAAATTATGTATAGATGTGAGGAGGGACATAGTTAAATGTCAGCTTCTTTAGTTTATAAAAAAAATTTTAGAAATATGTCTATTTCATCTCATAAAGTGAGCAGAATAAATCTATTATATCTATTATATCTATTATATATCTTCACTTTTTGCCAATTTTAAAACGTTTCGTGCTGAATGCATAACTTTCGCCATGTGTATTGAATTTTTACCATATTTATTTCCATTATTAACAGTAACAGTGTCAAATAAGCGTATAAAAAGTGATTATGCCTACTACATTATGTAAACATCTCTTATAAACTACCTGTAAGTATCAGTTGTATTACAATTTTATGGTTATTTTGTCATGTGTATTTTATATCACACGCCGATTGCTTTGTAGATTTGATTTCTTCATATGATCTCAAGTGAGATGAGATGAGGATCGAATCTGTTTGTTTTTACGTGGGTAGAGATGTATTAAACATGAAGGACACATGTTAGTATGATTGGACCAGCGGCGTGCACGACACGCGGTCTGGCTTTTTGCCTAGCGATTCTTGCGTGTAGAGCTTTCCATAGGATTGTGCTACATAACCCTTGCTATAATATGTATTGATATATAGCTTTGATTTTTTTTTTATTTTTTGCGTTTACGTCGTAAAATGCGGAGGGGAATGATGTGTGATGTGAAACCTATCCTATATTAGACTTACATTAATTAAATGAAGTTTTTCGTTTTGTTTTCTATTTTTTTAAGTTGTTCTACAATTCATCTAATTTCAGTATGACATATAAATTTTTTGAACTTTTGTTTAAGCGAAATAAAATATATTTGAAGTTGTTGTGGTAGAAGAAATATTTTGAAAAAGATTTTTTTTAAACAATTTTGATAATAAATACGGAAGATGGAATGTTTTATACTACGTTCTCTAGTAGGTATATAGTATAGATTAAAATAATGTATAGTATAGATAAAACTTTAGGTATATGGTTTTTTTTAAATAAAATATATTTTAGTTAGTGAGGTCGTGCCTTTATCGATAAGGAATTCACTTTAATATCATCTATGGTACTAAGAATTTCTCAGGATAGTTTTTGTCTAATATCGTAGCGTGAATCTTAGCTCAAATTGCATTCGCAGTATAAAACATTTAACCTTGTGTCTTCATTTTAATTTTATTTTGAATTTGGAAGTTTTTGAATGTCGTAGTCCGACATTACAATATTTTTAGGTTATCTATAATATTTTTTTTTATGTTCCTTATGTTTCTAATTTCTTATCACTCCTTTTTGAGGAGAAAGAAGTAATTCACTATTTTTTTGCTCATCTTATTGATATTGCTGTATATTTACAAATGTACAGCTGTTAAACACTTTATGAACGTTTTGTTATACAGTTATTTTTTTTGTTACATGATATCTTGTCGTATCATCTAAACAGACATCCATCTTGCCATCTAAATCAGAGACAAGTAAAAGTACTGTGTATGGCGTTGTTTTTTGTTGTTAAGTGCAAAGCCTCACGCTGTTCGCGTTGTCGCCGGACACAGACGGACGTACAAAAACTGCATAAATATGAAACGCAAGGACAGTCAATGTTATATTAATTATGAAAAAATGTCGTGGTAAATGTATATTTGTATGCACTTAGTAGAGTTATTTTAGAATGATTTTGTTGTATCAATTGTTTTGTTCTATTTAGTTTATATTATATACTAGCGGCCCGCTCGCGGTTTCACCCGCGTGAACTATGTTATTATTAATATCTGTCTCCATGGCTACGTCCTAGTGACGTCTATGCAAAATTTGAGACTCCTAGCATTTCTAGTAACGAAGTTTCATACAAACTTTCGACCCCAAAAACAACCCCTTAGAAGTCGAATATTGCAAATTCCCGTCTTAGCGAGCACCTACGTCCTATAAGCAACTCCTATGCAAAATTTGAGATTCCTAGCACATGTAGTCTCTGAGATTTCGTGATGAGTGAGTGACCTTTCGATTTCATATATAGACTAGCGGCCCGCTCGCGGTTTCACCCGCGTGAACCATGTTATTATTAATTTCTGTCTCCATGACTACGTCCTAGTGACGTCCATGCAAAATTTGAGACTCCTAGCATTTCTAGTAACGAAGATTCATACAAACTTTCAACCTCAAAAATAACCCCTTATAAGTCGAATTTTGCAAATTCCCGTCTTAGCGAGCACCTACGTCCTATAAATAACTCCTATGCAAAATTTGAGATTCCTAGTACTTGTAGTTTCTGAGATTTCGTGATGAGTGAGTGACCTTTCGATTTTATATATATAGATAATCGAAAACACGAGTCCTCGATAATTGATATTGTTTCTCCCCACACTCGTTTTCATATTCCTCTATTCTGATAAAACAAAATGTAGGGTGGAGTTCCACCACTAAACACTAACTACGTACTAGCTCGAATTGGGACTGAAAATGAAAAATGGAATGCCCTGATATTGTTAGGTTATCTTTGCTCACATTGCCATTCCTATGCGAGATACAGCGTGAAACTCAATTATTATTGTTAAAAATGTTTTAACACAGTCAAATGGGTGTGGCTCCAAATTCATCACCGCAGTAGGTTTTTAATTAACTACTACTAGTAAGGTAGGTTTCTACTACTACAAATAGGTAGCTACTACTAGTAGTAGATCTACATATCATATAAGTAAAGTAACTGAACATAGCTTCACGCTTTATCCCTAGCGGGGTAGTCAGAGGGAACGGAGCGCCAAACGCTATGGTCTCTACATACCTTTTTCGCCTCGGTCTAAATATTATTCTTTTCTTAGTGTGCGATTAAAATTTTAAAAAATGATATAATATGTGCAGCGTTTTGAAATAATAACTATCCCGACAATATAAATAAATAGTGAAGCGATGTCGGTGCGTCTGAGGTACTCTACTCATCGATCAAACTGTGAGAGGTTACATTATGATAAATATTAATATCGTTAATCTCTAACATTAATACTTCTTCGCTGCTTACTGTTTTAACTTTTTTTGATAGGTGAATGTGAGAACATAGATTTTTTATATACCTAAATAAGTAATAATTTTCTAAGGTTTATCTTCTGCTATTGAAGCAGATATATATGAAAAACTTGTGATACTAAAAGAATCGGTAACGGGGAAAAACGAGATTTTACGTTTCATAGTTCATGCAGATGATCTACTGCTGCTTTAACCTATATTTGTAGTATTAATTTCTTGATTGAATAAACTTTTATGACTTTATTTGAAAGCTCTAATTATTTTACTATTTTATTCCTAGAACATTTTTGTTTTATTTTAAATAACAAAAACAATTATATATGAAAAACTTGTATATATTATATACAAGCTTTTGCTCGCTCTTTTGCCTCGAAACCAGAGCGAAGAAATGGAAATAAAAACTTAAATAAATATTTAATTTCCTCGAGTGGGGATGGAACCCAAAACTAGTCTCGTTCACAGTCACAGTTTGTGCCCCTGCGGCACGACTGGCCTAAAATGAAACTAAAACTTTTAAAATATTTTTTTGGCTACGAAATATTATTTTTATGATAATTTACATATATTTTAATCAACTAAGCACAAAACTCCTAAACATTTCAGCAATGTGTGATAAACTATCATCGTTTCATTCCGTTTAGATCTCTGGACCTAGTTCCAACGTTTAAATTACCCCAAAAATAAATAACTAAAACGTAGGTATATAAAAACACCACAGTTGCTTCATTTAACGATTAATCGGAGAATCTTGAATTCGACACGACGAAATTACAGGCCACATAACTTTCGACCAAAAATGTTTAAAAATATTTAGTTTTTTTTTTCGAGGTAAGTTTATCTCGTCGCCTCATCTGGAGTTTCCCGGGAGGATGGAATTAAAACATTGCGTTTTTAGTCGAGATGGTATCTCTTGGTCCTTCGGAGATGCCTTCCAGATTTATTTTATAGTACCAGTTCGGTTTTGTATTACTGTGCCTTTTTGTTAATGATCAATAAAATATAATGTTGTTTTTTTTTGGGAAAAGTCTTATTTTTGTTTTAAAATATGTTTGTTTGTGTATATGAATATATACATTACATAATATAAGTTATATAAGCTGGCAGTTGCATTAATTAAAAAACAAGTAAAACTTTAATAAAATGATTTAAGTAGAAATATATATGCCTACTAGGTTAGTGTTTATTGATAATTAATTGTTATTCTGAGTGTACTTATATTTTTTTATTATGTTTTTTTTTTGTAATATTTATTAAATTATTAGTTTGATCAACGAGAAAGACCATTTAATTTCTTTTTTTAAACAGTAGACATGATCTGCGTCTATCATGTAGTCAAAGTATTCTAATTCACACCTCATCTTATCAATGATCTAATATAAAAAAAGGAAATGTTGATAATTTGACACTCAACTAAGATTATGTTACATTTATATCGTAGATTAAAAACCGGTTGGATAGTTTAGTTTATTTCGATTTGATTAACTAACGAGAAAACGGTATCGCTGTCATACTAAGTTAATAGAACACTGTGTTTTTTAACTATCAGATAAGTAATAAATAGATGCTGATAGATAAATATTAGCGTTGAATTTTGCCACCAACACGCGATAAAACCTCTTGTGAAAAGTGTAGAACGAAGTGTGGAACTTTAATTGTTAAGTAAGTAAGTAAGTGTAGAACTCAATTGACAGCCTCTTTATCTTTTAAGTAAACAATTTACATCGTATTTACCTTTACTCAAATAAAATTAAATACAAACAAAATTCCACAGTAATTAATTAAAAAAAAAAAACAAGCGCGCCAAAACACAACACGTACCTACACTACACCGCGATCTTCATTAATCAGTGTTACTTAATTTTTTTGTTTCTCTCAATCATTTCCATAGTTTCTTGTGTTGCTCATCGATTTATGTATTGTAATAATAAATCATGCGCGTGATCATTATTGATAATAATTTATAGTAGATAGAGTTAGATGTAGGCAGGCGTGCGCGGGCGCAGCCGTATTGCCGATAAATCAATTTTGTAGCGTGACGTCCTCGCAGGAAACCCGTTCGATTCCAACGGACAAGTAATTTCTTGGTTCCGCGGTTTCGTGTAACGTCTAATTGTAGGAACGTGTATGCTATTTTATTGCTAGAATGGTTCTATTTATGTTTGCATTTACGTTTTTATTAACTTTTTGTACGGTATACTGACTTATTATGGGCAGTTTTCGTCAAAGTAACAATATTACAAAAAAAATATCATGACAGTTGCACGAAGCGTGCGACTAGACGCGAAGGTTGCTTATTCGTTTCCCACGTTTATTTATACGTCATTTTATAGTTACGTTTTCATTCATCTAAAAGATATTATCTAATGCATTTAATAAGGAGAAACGTTGGTCTTACGTATCATTGAATAAATAATCAATAAATAAAATACTTAGACGATGCCTTTAAAGCTGCCGACTATTTAACGAGGTGTATTTGTTGTAGGCATATCAAATAGCCTTTTTTAAATAGCCTTTCAAGTTTAGCACATGATTCGTCACATTGTAGAGAATTAAATTAAGTTATTATCTCATACGTACCTATTTACTGCCATAGTGACGCAGTGGAACAGCGTCTCACGTTAACGCGATGCTTGTGGGTGCAATCGCTTGTAAACAAAGCACGACCTTAAGTTCTGTCTCTCAACGAACTACTTTTAAAAACTTGGACACTAAACGGCAAACCGAGGCTCCTCCACCAAAATAAACCTAAATCTTGAATTCCTATTATATCGTAATCCTGCACAATACCTACTTGCAACTGCATATACAATCCATTTTTCAAGTCCAAAATAATAAACAAGGCCCCTTTTATACTATCGAGTAGATTTAAAAGCACATATTTATATAGAAACGTATAAAAGATGAGCGGGTTCGAATCCCGCTGTATTAACATTTTTATAGGTTTCTAAAAAAATATTTCTTCTCAGTGTGAGTGAATACCACTTTAAAAACGTTGAAAATATCCAAGATATAGATTTAATTAGTTCTAAAACAATCATGCTATAGAAACACAAAACAGAGCAGGGGTCGCTTGTAATGAAATCAGAATTACATTAGATGGGCTAATGAAGCAGGGGGTAGTAACGAGATTACACTCTTAAACTGATTACAAAGACATCCCGGCTTCTGTCGATGATTTGTGACTCATTCCCATAAAAGTCATAGATACTAGTTCTTTGACGTGTCCTCGTCTGCTTAAAAATATAATTGTTTATATTAATAATATTAGTTTTTTTTTGTTACTACAGCAAAGAAATGAAAATAATTATTTTCCACGAGTAGAAATTGAAGCCTTAACCGTCATGCTTGACCGAGCCTCACTCGGTACTATGACTGAGATATGAAGTCCTATTATTTTATAGTTTAGCGCCTCTCACATAAAGTAGAGAAAAATTGTGATATTATTGTGTGTAATGCGTGGCGCAATCTAAGTTTAAAAATTTCCTCAAATCAGATGTGAACCCATAGACCCTCCCAAATGGCCTTAAAGTTACATATTTGTACATGTGTACTCGTAATGTGCATTATTCTTATAGGATGCATCAAATTCGATTAAGTTCAGAATTACTTCCGGCTCATAGCACTCCCTATACGACATTAGTTTTCATTTTCGGCCCTTCACTTCGGTGATCTAGTTAGTGCGGCGGGGGCTTTGTGATCAAATTACTAAACTTATGGAATGTTTGCATTGTGTATACTGTCTGTCTGTACGTACTTTATTTTATACTTTTCTTGTTCTAGTTTTTGAGTGCCTTGTATATAATATTTAGTTATTATATACTTTCTGAGCACTTTATAATTTATGTCTAAAAAAGAAAATTTTAATTTTACACCTCATTTTTCTGGGCATCCAAAAATATTATTACTTTGGAGCTAAAGTAAACAGTTTGGTGTATGTAAGTAATAATATACCTATAGCGTATGAACGTATTTTAAACTGTCTGTTGTATTAAATTGTATTGTTTATACGTATAAGCTTATCTATACTATATACCTACTCGTACGAGTACCTATAGCAAATCCATATAGAACTGTCTTTAAAAATGTTAAAGATAAGATAAGTAACAATCAAAATACAATCTAGAAAGTATTGAGATGATCATTACTATCCCGTATATTCTAATTTTCAGCATCAGTAGTTACACTCAGGGTAGCGTTAAAGCGAGTTAAATGGACAAAGTTAGGCGCGTGGCGACTTTCGCTACGCCCGCTCTGGTTTAATGTGAAAAATTATAGTATTATGCATATATTTTGATTAACAACTTACTTTCTCTGTATTTATATGCAGTTTTTAATAATCATCTAACTTATTAAGGCCGTTGTTTAACAAACCTGATAATGAAAAAGAAAGTTATCAAAAGAAAAGTACATAGGTAAGTCTACAATAATTACAACTCTAAAACTATTTTCTGATACTATTTTTATTTTCAGTGTTGTAATATTTAAAAATGTACCTAAAACCACAACTTATTTGTAAAATGTTACAACAAAATGGCACACAAATAAATTTAAATCTTGAAATAAACACATAGCTGACTTCGATATAATCTTGAAGTAAATCAATCTAGATTGGGATCAGTCACTTTGTAAACATTAGAAGGTATAAAAAGCTACTAGTGTTTACTTGTGGCTTTTCCCGCATGTTCGAATAGAAAATAAGAATTGTGTATGGAAGTCATGACAGTATGACAGTATTGTAGATTATACCTATGGTCACATAATTTTTGTTTTAAATAATGTCTAAAATGCATGTTATAATAATGAAAAGACAGACGATAGGTTGTGGGTTTGATTGCCACTCGAGGAAATGAACTACTTATTTAATATTTTCATACTCTCACACTAGTAATGAGGCAAAGCGTGACGTTGAGTTGCGCCACTCAACACGCAATGCCTCGAGATTTTTGCGGAAAGTGGGGAACTGAAGTGCCTTAATGGGTACGGAGTCTCTAACACTAGTTTCCCAGGAGTGTCTTAACACTAGGTACCCTGTTGTATGCGAATACAGCGTGAATCTAAAAATAAAAAAAAGAAGTTCCTGAGATAAAACAAACTCTTCAGTTTTATAATGTTAGTATATGCATATATACCTACATTTCCACAAGGCGCATTGGTTGCGTGAAATGAGATGCAACTCGCGTTCCAATAAATTACTCCACAACTGCTACTACATAGTAAATAGAGTAACAACTATTGCTAATCACGAATAATTTAAATCACTACACGTTATTTAAACATTTTATGGCCTTCAGTGTAAGTGTATGTATGTATGTAAGTATAGCGTGTGAACGTATTTTAGACTGTTTCCGTATGCATTAAATATTTATGGGAGTCTATTGTTCTTGGTAAGTAGCTTTTTAATCGTTTTTCGCGAAAGAGTACGTGGAAATTTCTTTTATATTTGAATTTTGCGAAGTTATCATTTTATCCAGTAGCAAATATTAATTGATCAATGCGTTACACAGATAACACAAAATTTTTGGTGGACAAATGTTTTGAGGCCGTCGTGGTGACGCGCGACGGTGTGAGTTCGTTTACCCGAGGGAGTGTAATATTTAATATTTTCACTTCATCACTCTAACGAGGCAAAATGAGGAGGTGAGTTCCGCCGCTCAACGAGCATTGAATTAAGCGGAAAGTGAGAAACTGAAGTGTCTTAATGGGAAATGGAGTGTCTTAACACTAGGTTCTCAGATTTCTTCTGTACGTTTGCGTGAATCAAAAAATGAGTGTTAAACGAAACCAAACCAAAAAAAGAGTGTTAAAAGAAAATGAGAGAATTGTACAGAGAAAAATCTTCACACACCTCTCGAGACATAGGAATCAGATTATACCTCCCACTCTTTAATATATTATTTTAGCTTCACATGTTATTCCGTAAACACTCCGCCCTACACTTTCCGCTCAAATGCTGAACTAAGTGACGGAACTCAACGCCGCACCTTGCCAGATGCTGGAAACTAAAAATATATTTTTTATATATTTTTAATCATAAGATTTAAAAAACGAAGCCTTATTTAAACTTAAAACTTCCTTTTTTGTATAAATGTTATCATACGACGGATTACAAAGGAAGTATTAAGAATGTATTTTTAAATTTTTAATTATTTTATCGTGTGTATATATTATCTACATCGGGTTCATTAAGATAATTTAAGTATTTTAAATGTATTTTGTTATCTTTTCGCCATATTATATTTTATTATAAAACGTATAATGGCGTTTTTATGTTAATTTGTAAAAATTAAGGCCATTGTGGCATAGTGGAACAGGGTGTGATTACAAATGCCATGTTTATGGCCTTAAATCCCGCTCTAAGGGTAAGTCACTGAGGAAAGCCGAGACATCAGCGTTATGACATTAGGTTGTTTCTGCCTATCGTGCAACATGCAGGATAAAGCGTCAAATTAAAAAATAGATAGCTTCAGTCAATTTTGTTACAATTTGTTTACTAGATACATATTTTGATTCATTGCACGTCTAACGCAAGAACCCATTGGACGAGCGTTAAAAACATTGATTTTAGTTAAATTTCAATAAACAAAATAATAAATATCATTGTATAATCCGGCACCAGACTGAAAACAGATATACCTACTGTAGTTAACTGATAACATATAGGAGAACATGTATCCTTACATTATTATATACGTAAATAAATACATCGATTTATTATAAATCTTGACACAAAACGGATATTGATGCTCATCATTAATACCTCTATCAGTTTTAAGTGATAGTTATCACCTAAGCCTAGTCATACCGATCACCTGCCGCTTATCAGTAAGAGATTACTCTAGTAGTGCTGGTGGTGGGAATCCCACCACCAGCACCGCCCCAATACCCAAGTATCTAATCATCTATTTCCATAATCATGATTGTTTTATTGATCTTAATTGCTTAGTATTTATTGACGCAATTTTTATTCTTTACACGTACAATTGTTGACGCTATCTAATAATTATCTTAATAGATTTATTATGCACTATTTTGGGGCATATAGGAAGTATTTTATTATTTGTGATGATTGTGAATTTGGTTTCGTTTTATATAATTATAATTATAGATATTATCTATATATATATATATAAAAGGACTTGTCCTCACTGACTGAGGTAAGACGCACGCACAGCCGTAACCGCTGATGATAGAAATGTGAAATTTGGACAGATGTTTACTTTCGTAATCTGGACATCCACTAAGAAGGGATTTTGAAAAATTTTAACCCTAAAGGGGAGAAATAGGGGTTGAAAGTTTGTATGGAAAAAAATTTAAATCGGCACCGATTTTTATAAAATTTGAAATTTTGACTCTTAAAAATATTTAATTGAACATGTGTTTCATGGTTTTTTAGAATTCACCCCCTAAATACGCAAGCGAAGCTGCGCGCGTCCGCTAGTTACATATATAGACAAAATGGAGTGTTCTGGTCTGTCACTTTTGCAATGTGGCGAAGTTGGGCAGTGCGTGGGGGGCAGTCTTCTTCCATGTCTTCCATGTCTTCTTACCATGTCACCATGCGCCATGTCTTGCGAGGAAATGAAAATGATACATTTCTGCGTGTCGGAATCTAACCCATAACCGGTGCGCTTTTGGTAAGAACCTTTCCCACTACGTCGCAACCGTCTCAAATGCTACATTATTTCTTTCATTTCATTTCTAATTTGTAGTCAAATGGTGACGATAACTTCTGTCATTTCCTACGCATTACATATTTTTAAAACAAGCGGGAATAGTAAATCAGAGTGATAAATCACTAAGCTGCCGCAGCCTCAAATGATAAGCTCATCTCAGAAATGAACACTGTTACCAGTTAACTTCGAATATATCAAAGCACCAAAAACCACTAATCCTGGGGATTTATTCCGATGCAATGATTTAGTGACAGCAGATGTCATCGCTCTAGCGATTGAGATGTGGGACGCTGCATTAGTGCTTAAAATGTATAGAGATGGTAATTCACCTTTATTTTGAAAGAGAAATAAATATTTTAAAAGATTTAATATATATTATTATTTTATGTAATGTTTACGTTGAGTAAAAATACTTCTTAAAATAAAAATAAATATAATAAGTAAATTTGGGTTGGTCTCTTCATAAATCCTTCTAGTTAACACTTAGCCGCAGTATAATAGACAATGGATAAATTTACAAAGGTCTAAATTTTCAAATTTGCTTATTTTTACTGAAATAAGAGCAAAGAAACAAAAAATGTCTCATAATCTACAACAAAATTTAATAGACCACTAAATAGACGTTAGTAATGTTCACGTGATAGAAACATCGCCGCTTATTCCACTAAGCGTCGCTAATCCCGAAGATTTGTTCTGAAGATTTACCGAGAGCAGATGTCATCATACACGTCCGCCGCGTTATTTGTGACAGCTGGCTGGTATTGCGTCTTGATAGTTGAGTGTTGTGAATTTTATATGTAGGTACTATATAATGTATTAAATTATTTTATCTATTACAAGTATTACATATTTTATAAGTCTTAAGTATTTTTTTCATCCTGAGAATGACATAACGTACTTGTTGAAAGGGAGAACCAATTGCAGTAGGTACTTTATCTGACTAAACCAAGGAAACATATCGTAATATTTTTATTTGCTACCTTAGTTATTTTTTGTTAAATTAAGGCCCACGATTATGTGATTCGTACGTTATATTTCAATGTTTGGAAATTCGATTTTTTATATATTTTTTTTCTTTACGCTCTCACATTCATATAAGTAAATAGGGGCTAGGTAAGCATGCTGTGTGGAAAAACTTGCAAGACGTGGTCGTGCTTTATGTAGACTGATAAATTATGCGTTGTATTCTAGAAATTTAAATCTACAATTAACAACGTATGTATGTGCTAATTAGTTATAAATACATCACTACGTAACTAACTAATGTCAGTTCCAATTACTTACTTCAACACTTTTAAGTTATTTATTTCTCTAGCTTGACCATTTAACCGTATAGTTAAATATCAATTATTCCATAAACAAATGGAGATTGACTCTAATTACCAGTAGACCAAGTCTCGTCGGTTGGAAAGGGACGTAATGTAATTACTCAGGCACGCACTGTATCGCTGTATGGGCGTGGCCGCGTGTCGTTACGTGTCGATGGATAGCCGAGCGATTGTTTTGTCGATAGCAAAGTGCTTTTAAATTAACTAGCTAAGTTGGGGAAACATGCTTTTGGTATTTGTCACAGGTTGATACAATTGGAAACGTCGCCATTACTAATGTGACCAGATGTCCCGTTTTTCGCTTGTGTGTTCCGGACTCCCGGGGTCCTCTAGAACGAGACCGCTCTACTCTGGTCCTTTTCGATCCGATCCTCATATATATAACATAACATTCTTTATCAGATATCGGTTAACTGCGCCCCAATGAAGTCACATATCTATAAGTATTATTATTGAATTATATTATTGAATACATATCTACATATTTGTGTAGTTTAAGAATATCAGATGAACCCTGTTGCGTTAAACGCTTTGTTCTCCTTACACGAATACAGCAGTACGAATATAGTATGCAAATACTAAATATTTTACTAAAAATAATATCGTGCACATACAATTTTCCTGTCAAAGTTGTAAACCTCTGGCTAAATGACTCTAGTCCATGACTGCCTCGCCTTATTGGTTTACATAAAAGCACTGACGGAGGCGTTTAGGTAAGGAGTCAAGTACAATTAATATTTTTTTTATTTTTTTAGCTTCAATGTTATCTTAAAAAAAATATATTTTTAATATAATTTTAAGACAATTCATTTCCCTCGGCACAGCGTGTGACTGTAGATGTGACCGTTGCGGATTCTCCATCCTGTTACCAAGATAAAGCGGCGTTGAGATCCGCCACTGTCTCGAAAATAAAACATTTTATAGATAATATTCTATTTTTACTAGCCCGCTCCGGTTACACTGTGTTATAAAGAATCGTAAACAACGGATACCCGTGGGCCGATACTGGTCCGCATAAAATCACAACGGGGTGCTTCCTAGGAATTACTCGCAGCTACTTTATTGAAACTGTTTTAATTAATCCGAAGAGCAAATTATTTATGTATCTACGGTGCGTTTATATTGCGCTGGTAATTAAATACCGTTTTGAATATTATAGTCGTTTTATCGATCTAATGTTGAACCAGGCTGAAAGGCTGTTGTGGGTGATAATCACCTTTTTCACTATGTACTAAAATAACCACCGAGGACGCAAAAGATCGTGCAAAGTGGAGTAGGTTGAGTAGGAAGGAAGACCCTGGTAATAGCCGGGATTAATGCCAGGAATAAGAAGAAGAAGACTAAAATCTACTATACTGATCGGTTTTTAAACGCTTCACGCTGTATGTTACATACGGCATATCTATATCAGGATAGGCAGAAAAAACAAAGTGTTAAGACGCTCCGTTCCCCTCGCACCGCTTGATTTTCGAGATATTGCATGTTGAGTGGTCGAACATACGGCGCGTGTTTTGTTACTAGGAAAAGAAAATGAAAATAAATCATTCCGGGTGGGAATCGAACCAACAGCCGTCACGTTCACAATCAGATGCTGTGCCGATGCGTTACGATGTTATAAAGTTCACATGTATAGTTTATCTTTAAATATTTATTAGGTTTATCATTTATCATATATTATGTTTATCTTATTGTTTTTTAATAATGAAAGGATAAAATCAAGACCTTGTTGAAGTTAGCTTAAAGTAAAGTATAAAAGTTTTATAAAAATAGTAACAATAATAGCTACAAAGTAAAAAAATACTATGCCTACGACGATATAGGTACAGGATCCATACATTTCAAGTAAACAAACATTGAAGACGTTTAAGAGGACAAGAACACAAATAGAGTCCAATAAAATAAAGTATCGAGCTCATCTAAATTATAAAACTGACCGGCCAATATTGTCTTCCTTTTATCCACGGCATCGGTTTCACATTGCATTTAAATATCAATTGAAAATTCCACCCAAGTTATTCATATAATGAAAAGCTGAGTTTATATTCAACGATGAGAAATCCACACACGGTGAGGATGTCGCTTAAATTACGTTTCACTTATTTGTTTGTTTTTAACTCTAATTAATTAATACATTTTAGAAAAATATTTCAAACAACGTATAAAAATTTGCAGTTAGCGGAACTCGAACCCGCGTCTCTGCGTAAACGAGGATGAAGGAATTAATACTTGAATACTTGGATCTTTTTATGGTTTAGGTATATACGAACACATGATCGTATGTGGTACGGTTAAGTGTAGGGCATAATACCATAAATAATACCATAGCAATAAATTTTCATATATTTATTTGACGTAAATACTCTGTTTTATTTTTTTTCTATCACAATTTAGCTATAAAGAACATACTTTATTCTATTGAATATAATGATAAACGTTAACAGAAAACGCGTACGAAGCCTAGTCTATATAAGTATTTATAATTATACCCTATGTATATCATTTTATTTCCAGTTCAAATGACCAATTTCCTATTTTATACGCAACTTGTACCGCGGTTCCTGTGTGAATGAAGTCATTGGTTAGTAAATACCAACAACTTTCTTCTCAAAGTAATACGCCTCATAAAACGTCTGTATAATATTTTAGTATTTTCATACGGCTTCCTTGAGCAGGTTGAATTCATGTAGATATGATTTTCCATTTGAACCGCGTTCTTTTACATATAATAAATTAAATAAGATTTTTTAAATAGCCGTCGCTATTTATATCTAGTATAGTACCTACTTAGTGTTGCCCTAGGTACAGTTCTTTAACAAAAAAAATCTACTGCACAATTATGTACTAATACAAAGGTTAGCATAAAATTTTAATATTTTAAAGTTTTATGCAGTATCTACCGCAAACAATATTTTTATTTTATTCAATCAAAGTCTATGTAAGCGTTCTTTTCTAATATTTCTTTCTATTTACATCTATTTTTCTAAAATTTATTTGAAAATTGTATATCATCTTAGAGCGGCGCAGGCGCAGGCGGGCGGGTCACACCGGCGCCGGCGGCATTACGTCGGGTCTAGTGCGCGCGTGCGCTTCACTGAGCTACATTATCTGCACGCCTTACGATTTGTGCACAAGTTATGCGCTTATACTATCATGTTACAATAGATTTTTTTTATGTTCACTTATCTATCCGTTCTTTGGGATAGGCAGTGAAAAATTGTGTAGACATTAGTCACTCTATATGCCATGGATGGTCTTGTTTAGTAATTCCTCATTGTTTTCGTAAAAGAATAATGTTTCGCGGATAATTAATGCTAGTATTAAGCATCCACAATAAAGGCTAATGAATGTTAATAAAAACCAGTCAATAACGAGTCGTACTCTTTCACCGAGGTTTTCATACCAATTTCAGGATTGTAGGTCAACGGGAAGTATCTTCAAATATAAGTTTGTAAAGACATTTTCTATGAAATACCTATAAATTTTCACATACTTCGTACCAAATAATTAATTTTTGGTTGTTTATCTTTGTTTTATATAGTGAAATGGAGGTAAAACGCTGTCAGGACATTACTTGATACAGTATAAGGTTATATCTTGATTACCTTCTCTTTGTCAGCGCCGACCTTTGTCTCCTTCACTTATCAAATTCTCTATCAGCATAACCACTTCCATCTAAATGAACAACATCAAATTTGAAGGGATTTGCCTTTTTCCAAACGATTGGATTTCATACGACCGACGCGGCGGCGTCGTATCGAATTACATATTTTCCTCGAATTGATTAGAATATTTATAATATTGTAACTAGATTAGCATATTATTTTTGTGTGTTGAAATAAAATGGTAAAGTTTTATTAGATAGAGCAGTTTAGAAATATATTACAAGGCAAATGCACAAATCTATAATAAATGATTACCTACTTGTGTACCTAGATTATAATTAAAAGGATCATCTCAGTTTCATGACTATAGTAAATTTTCATTTAAATTAGATTTATCTGAGAATTGAAGATTTATATTTGTATGTATGTACGTATATACATGAGTACCTACTATAACCGTAGAACCTAAAAATAATTGCCTGAAGAAGATGTATTATTTTACACTTATGTTTATTGAAATGCTTTCAATTAAACCCGAGTCGCGCTCGAGCGCCGCCTTTTTATCGCGCATGCGCAAAAAAATACCCATTACTCAGTATTACGGGATGCCTTTTCAAGTTTGCACAAAGAAGTGCCGACTGAAGGGACATTCGAGTACTTTGAAGGTATAAAGGTATGGTGGCACTTGCGTACTTTAAGTATCAATTGTACCATATTTGGTAAAATCGAGCTGTGTGTTTTATTTTATAAATTGGTTAAACGTAAAATGTTTATTTGATTGATGTGCTTGCTGTTTTGGATTTTTAAGAAGTAGTTACAAAAAGCTAACCAATAGTTTTTTGTTTTTATTTCTTAATTTTCACCTAACTAGTATCAAAGCAATGAGCGGCTTTGAATTGAAGAACGTGACTACATGACACTAGGTTCCCTCTGCCTACCCTTATATATGCAGCATACAGCGTAAAGCTAAAAATATCACAATTGAAACGCTGTCCACACAAACGCTTACAATACAACCCCACACATCCAGTTACCTCAAGATTCCAATTTTATAAAAGCCTTATAGAAACAAAGAGTTGGACCCTTTGAATCCAAATCCCGTCTTAAACGTCTATTGACTATTGTTCCCGATACGTTTTTGTGCTTTCTATATGTATTAACGTAATGTAATATTGTATTGTGTAGAGTTTTTGATATCGGATGATCTGTTTGCTATTTTTGTATTGTTGGGATGAATTTGACGTTCAAAGCTCGTACGTGAAATGTTGTTAACACCTGGTTAAGGAGATGAGATTTTTTTTAGCTTCACCCTGTTTCCCGCATATTGCAGGAGGGCCGAGATAACATACTTTAAGACAATCCGTTGCCGACTTTCCGCTCATTTTTTGAGACATTATATATTGCGTGGTAGAACTTATAACCTCGCATAGGGTTCTTACAGGAGCGAGGAAATAAAAGTATTTGGTACCCTGGATGGTAATCGCTTATAAACCCAAGCTTTCAGCCTTTAGGAGATGCCTTTTTAAGTTTGCATAAAGAAGACGATGTGACGCTGCACCACGGCGATGTCTCATCGATGTAAAACATTTATCTAAAACTTCCTCACTTGTATAAAAATATTAACGTAGAGTTTGATGAGCCTCGTTATTTTCGGCTCGTTATATTCTAAATTATTAATTACCTAATTTTATTTACATAATATGTATTCATAAATTAATAAGCAGAGAAAAATATTTATCCTCCGAATCATAAATATTTCAATATAAGTATACATTCTACTAGGAAACGAAATTGAAATCTTTACGTACATAGTCAAATAATTTTCCTTAAATAAGTTGTCAAAAAACGTATAAATATCATGCTAAAATAAATTTACAGAGTCATTATTCATAACATGCCTATCAAATTTACCGAAAAAAAACGACAAAAGCTTTATTACTTACCCTCCCCTAACCGCTAAACACCGTTGTTCCTTTGTAAGTAACTGTCACGCCCGTATTGCGTCAAGCACAATGGCTATGTGTTGACAAGTATTGTTGGAGTGCGCGGGCGCAATCGGTTCTTTTTTTGTATTTTGTAGTGATTATTAATGTTTTTCGTTGATACCTTAAAACATAATAATTAATTTAAGTAGGTGTTTAGTAATAATGTTTTGTTTATTGTATTTGTCTCTAATATCTTGTACACGTCTCTTATATTTTTGCGGCTTATAGGAGAAAAACTGAGTATATTTTCGTAATTTCTAATGGTCCAATATAGTTATGTTAATTTTTAATACCTTGTTTGTTTAAAGAATGCTTTAAGTTGTTCATAACTATTTATTTTCTGATCCTCTAAAAATGTTCAAAAAAATTGTTGTTATGTATCTTTACTTCGTAATTTATCAGGATTGTAGGGTTTTTTTTATTATGTGTTTCTCCGAACGTAACCATCATAAATATTATCACGTGCCCATATTGAAAAAAAAGTTAAAAATATCAATTATACACCCAATTCATAAAATCATTTAAAATACGACTACACTTAATAGTTACACAGCATGATGATATGAATTAGGAAATAGACGCGTTAATGGCTGGCATTCGTTTGATAGATTCCACTAATTTAATAACCAATGCCTCAACAAGAGTCGACGACACCCGAGATCGTGGCTATAAAAACGTCGAGCTGTGCCCAATCAATCTTGGTCCGTACCTGCGACCAGAGATCGGATCCGCGAGATAACCCTTCCTCAATGCGTAATACCATTAAAACAACGGTGACAAACAAACCAAAAAATATTCTTTAACAGCTTTTACCTATACTTCTAAAACGCGTTTCGGCTCTACACACTTGTATGTAGAGTTGCATTTTGTATGGTCATTTCGGTTTTATGTCCGATGATTAAAAATGTGAGATGATGATCATTGCGGGGGCTCCCACTGTGAAGGTTTGTTTAAGGTCTTTGTTTTTCTGGAATCCTCTCGTGGGTCCGTTTTAATTAATGCCCATCACGTATTTTTTTGGACGTTCGCTTTATCGTCGTCGTCGTTGTTTTATTTCTCTCCATGTGATTTTTTGTGTCCATATTTGAAATATGTCCGTGGGTAGCGGCGTGTGATGCGATATCTCTGTGTCTCCTATTGTTTTCGATTTGATATATTTATGCGATGCCTTCTCGGGAGTGTTTGTTGATTTGTTTTTACGCAGCGGTGCGGTGACTTGGTGACGCGTTATCGACGACCATCGATTCGGAAATGCCGACCGTTGACGTTATTTATGCATAGGACGATCCAAATGTCTAGTTTCATGACGGCTTATGTTTAAAACCTATTTTTATAACCTATACTAAAACTATTTGAATTGTATATGCATATTTAATTTAATTAACATAATACTTACAACGGTAATCATCTTTTCATCTTATTCTACAAAAAAAAACGCCATTTAAATACATTTATTCCTGCGAGTATATTTGAAGGTTTTGGCAACCACTACTGGACCCGAGCTCAATTCAGGGGTACATTTACCAAAACCATAATATTGTTTTTATTTCTAAGTTACTTAATAAATAATTATTCAAAAGTAGCTAATTAACAGAGTGAAAGTTAAAATAAGGTATGCATTCGATCAAATCATATATCAACGGTGTCGACATAAACCACACCATAAACCTACCATCGATGAGACGCGTGTTCAGATAAATGAAGCAGTTATTTTAATTAACTTATCTTGGTTCTACGCCGTTTGTGCTATCAAACGCCATACAAATACCTTTGGTTTTAAAATGCATAGTTTTGTGTTAATTGTTGATATTGTAAGTACATGTCAGTTATTTAAATTTCGTTTTTAATTGTAATTGTATCGTAGAGGAATGTCGTCTTTATATTTTTTATATATATTTTTCCTACATATAGCAGAGTAGTCAGAGGGCACCCCCTAATGGGAGAGGGATACCATAATGTTAAGAGTTTGACCCGCCTAATTTTCGAGACTTGTATGTGTTAAGTGACGGAGCTCAACGCCTCATTTCGTTACGTTACCGTCGTTATAAACAATTCATTCCATCCAAATGTCAATCGAATCCACAACCATCGCGTTTACAGTTAGGCACCGTGTCGCCGAAACCATTTTTATATTTTGTGAAAAACTTGAATTCAACAATATTATTTTCAAATCTAAACTTATAATTATTTAGGTACAATTATTTTTTAAAATAAAAAGTAAAATTATTTTAAAATTCATCATATCATTTAAGTAACATTATATAAGACAGTTATTTGTGACATTTTTCTCTTTAACTTGTAACGACCGTAAGAAATAATAATAATATATTCTTTTTAATTCCAGGTAAGTCAACGAAATTCGAGACCACGAACTGTAAGTAGGTAGAGACACATAAAGCTGCTGCCATACGAGCTGTAGAATTAGTATTCAACTTTTTCAACGAGCTATTTATTTAAATTAAAACTAATAATCAACTTCTGTTTTGTAATAGACAGTAAACACTACAATATATTGTCATAGACGTTATACTGACGCACAGTGGGTACGGTACTACGAACGTATGACAGCAGTGTAAGCTCAGTTTAGAACTATGGCCGTGGTGTTGCCGGGTTACCGTTCTTTTGTATTTGTTTGGATAAATTATATTATTTTGGTATTGAACCTCTTACAAGGTAAATCTTGACAATTGATTTAATGAAATCGTGAATAAAAGTAGTATAAAGTCAATAAATATATTACAATTTTTCTTATTACATTTACTAGCAACATAAAATAACTATAAAAATTACTAAACAATAACATTATTATGTCCTTTTTTCGTGTAAAACGTGTGGACACATTATAAGCATCTGATCTCAGATAACATTTGGACGTACGGTAATCGTCATATTAACTTATTTACATACAAACTCGTCGAGATGCGCCTGCGCAGATAAGCGCACAAGAGAAATATCCACTATAATGGACAATTAATAGCATTTATACGTAAATACTTGGTAAATTGACGTGACATTTACGTTAACCGCTGTATGTTCAAGTATATATATTAAATTGTACATGTACAGTTTTGGTATTTTGTATTATTTATTATTGAAAAACGGCTTATTTCTTTATACAAATTTTGTAATCTAATATTAAAAAGTATACTATTTAATCCATTACCCGCCATTTTAAGTCATTGAATTGATCGCTTGATGATGAAAGGTTAGTTTATTTCAATTCTTTATTTGTAGAGATAATAAAAACTAGCGCGTTGCTTGTAACATAACTTGACTGTGAATTTCGCGTGCAAACTGGTAGGGAAAGCGTCAGTTATTGAGGGATAGAATACTAATTCATATTTTTTAAATACTACTAATTTTATATACCTACACCACTAAACTACTAAGAGGCCATCGTGGTACTGTGGAACAGCGGCGGCGTCTGCGATGTGATGTTTTAGGTTCGATTCCTAGTCAGGGGCTGGGTAAAGGTTGATAATTTTATTTCCAGCTTTAAGATCTGTCTTCCCACAGTTTAATGCTGAATACAGAAAAAATAAATAAAGTAAATCTATCCATCATATGACAATGTGGGAACATAAAATTGTTGGAATTACTTCAAGGAAAGTTGATACAAGTTGGCGTTTGACATCGCGTGACTTGTTACACGCGATTCCTAGTTTTATAGACTGCACGCCCGATTGGAGATACGCCAGTGAGATCTCTTAAATAAAACAAATATTTATTCTACGTGCTTGTTAAGTGTATGCCTCTAGTGCATTTTAGTAGTGTCGCAAACTCTGTCTGACTGTAAATACCTACGATGGTTGTTAGTTCGATTTCAAACCGAGGGAATGATATTTATAAATGTTTCATACTCCCGCTCAAGGAGTCAAATAGCGGTATTAGCTTGCTCCACTATACCTACAGTACTCAATGTTAGGAGAAAAATGAAGATCGAAATTTGTTATCACTAAGTCCCCTCTGTCTTCCCTACATATGTCCGTTCTTCTATTTGTAACTTAATAGAAAAGCGGTGGTTAATATGTGTTTCAAAATTCGTCGCGTTTAGCGTCGATTTTACAATCCTAAACGTAAAATTATATATTTTCCGTTTTCTTTATTCCTTTTTTCGTCTTTCATCGCTCGCTTACATTTCGTAAGGATTTTACATGCTAAATTTCAGCGTTCTCCGCCGCATTGTTTTGGCTGTGCGCTATCTTATCAATCGCTCATTTTACAGATGAGTTTATAAAACTTTTATAAACCTTTTCCGTAAAGTTCTATATAAATAAAAAGCATCATCATCGTCGTAGTATCCTTGACTCTCTTCTATAAACTTTAGTTATAACACAAAAATATGTCAAACTCAAGGGATTACAGAAAAGGGATTACGAGACAGTAACATACTGTAATGTGTGTACAAATTTATCTATTTGTGCGTCGGTCGGCCGCTCCGGTTACAGCTCCCTGGGGCCCGGATTTGCCCCGATAGAATGATGCATAATTTACACGTCAAAGTCTACACTCAGAGAATTAAGCCAGAATTGAAAATATTTGTATAGGAAATTTAATATTACCTATATATTATGTAGGGTTAATGGCCTAAATACGGGCAATAAACATATATACTTACAAGTTAAATCTTAGCTATACATGCCCTTGCATTTCACACTATATCCCGCAAATTGTAGAGTAGGCAGAGAGATTTAGTGGCTAGACATTCCTTTTGATGTTTTTATTGCGTGTTTTAGAGATTCTGGAACCTACAACCCATCGCAATACATTTCGGTGAATAAGGTTCCACTGCGCTGGTATTTTTGCTATATCTTACCAATTATTTTGCCTTTATTATAGTCCACGAGGCGTTTCATTTCATAAAGCTGATGTGTCAAAAAACAAATTACCTACATCTAAATTATAATCACAATTTACAATTTTCGCTAACATCTGCAATGTTTCTATGCAGCTCTAATCCCGACAGGCTCCGCTGATCCGGAAAATTGAAACAAGGGTCTCTATCCTAGCTGTGGAAAACTATTTTTCAAATGAATTAGGTCGTTTGCTTGTAATAATAAGGTGTATATTGGCAAAATTGCCAGTGTATAGCGTTTTTTGACAAATTTTGACGTTCTTTTGTTTGCATTCATATGTGCAATAAAATAAGAACGTTTTTAGTCGAAATCAGTGATAAGAATAGTTTTGGTACATGTACTTCCATGCGATTTTGTGGGCCTAACAGATTTACAGCGGCTATTAATAAATAAATCAAAGTGTAATTTGTTGAGTTATATTCCTGTTCTATGTACATATCAAATTATTTGTACATAATTAATTTCTTATCACTTAGATATAATTACTATTAAGCTATTTCTTTATCCTGTAGCAATATAGTTTTAGAGTTGATACAACTTGGCCAAGTAAACCTATGTCAATATATTAATTATTTTAAAGTAATAAATAAACAGATTTTTTATTGTAAAAAAACATACTACATATATTGTCACTTGTCTTAAAAAATATAATAACGTTAATAATTTTACATTATAACTAAAAATGAAAATCTTTAAAAATATTACTAAAAAATGATTAAATAAAGAAATACTACTTACGAAATTGCATCTCAACTATAAATCACGGAATAATAACAAATGTACAAGAAAAAAATCATTTTCCACCCCTCCGGCCCTCGAGAGCGGACAAAATCGCAACACGATCGTCATTTGTAAAATAATGATGTCATCAAACACTAATCCGAAAGCTTTCATGTGGATTACAGAGAGACAAACTTTAAATTGCATACGGAAAAGACAACACTGTACAATTTTCAACCTTATTTCAATGAATTACAGTGCAAGTTTGTGTTTATAAATTGCAATACAAATATCCTCTTAAATTCACTACGCATTCACATTGATGAATCGCAAAACCCTAACATAACTTAAACTCTACAGTTATTTATATAAAATTCAACTTTCCCTCTGTACTGAGAGCTCTACGTGTAATCTTATTTGATATCTGAATGTTTATTGAAGATTTTATTCCTTTAGTATAGAGTTGGTTTTGTGTAGCGACGGCTCTCGGTACCAGCCGATGCGCTTCGATACATTAGACGCGTGATTTATAGGCGGGAAACGGCAGAGTCAAAACAAGCGGGGTGCGGTGTTTTGGTGTTGCTATCTGCTTTGCAACGTTTATTAGGGTGACTGCGGTCGCAGATATTGTGTATTTTTCTAATACTAATTGTCTAAGATATTTTTTTTTTCTATATAATTTAAAAATATATAGGAAGAATAAACTTTAAGTTCGTTTTAATTTGTAAAATTACCATGTTGCATAAGTAATAAAACTTCACTTTTTATTTTTTCTTGGTACAGTCAGGAGACGGTTATGAACATCCACTTACTACTTATTACCTAACTATATTAACTACTAACGAACGAACGAAACTTGTGTTAAAACACTCCTTTCTCACTTCATCAATTATTATAATTTCTAATAATATAAAAATGTAATGCATGTACAACCCTAATTCATCGCAAATTTTCAAAGAATAACTCCCGCGAGGTCGCGCCATCATCTCGAGAGCTCTCTTCCGAATTATCCTCTAGAGGGTAATATTACGAGGAGATTAACTATTTTTTATATTTCCTACGTTACGTTAATAAAAAAACTGGACTTTTATACCATGGTTTTGTGTTTTTTAAGTAATGAGGCCTGAGGCCATCTTGGAAAATCGGCATAGCGCTCGTTGTCAATCTCATTTCAATCTCGGGGAAATGAATTATTTTTATTTCTCCTTTCTTGTAACAAGAGAAAGTAAAGTGTTAAATTTTGTTACCCAACACACAATGTCTCGAAAATAGCGAAAATCTCTACTGCGGCCTTTTTTCTTTCTCTCATCTACTGTCTTCAATCAATGTTCATATTTAAATTATTTCAAAATTTTAAATTTCAACATTGCTAAAATCCATCAGTGCCAGTTCCAAAGGAAAAATATATTAAATTGTGAATGGATGGAGCAAAAATTGTCAGTCATCTAAAAGCAATCGCAATTTAAAAGCATTGGGGATGTAGAGAGACACGACGCTAGGGTAGCATAAACTCATTCTTGGTAATTTTATTTGAGCAAAGGGTTAACGATGATCCCGGAATTGGGTTTTATGGGTTTTAATTTGTATTCGGGCACCTTTGAGGGGGTTCTACCCCTTTCCCTTAGGTGATGGTAGATTCTAATTTTGGTATATACCTACAAATTGATGCTAGCACGTACTTTGTTTTAGGTTAGGAACAAAAGATTAAATGTCAAGGAATAAAATCTGTTTAATAGAAGTTATGCGTACTTAAATAGTTTTTTCGTAATAGTACTAGTTTTTATACAAACTTATAAGCCTATATTTTTTGCAAAAGTTTTGAACCCGTTCATCATATTTTGTCCTAAGTTAGATAATAGGTAATATAACTACCAAGAAATAAAAAAAACACAGATAGCTTATATTTTTAATTTATTTTCATACAAAACTCATTTAGCAATGTAAAAACTGCTTGCCACCTGCAAACATAGTTATTAAGTAAAAAAACAAAAAAACACTTAAAAATTGTTAAAAACCATAAATAAATGGTTTTATATTACTTTTAAAACAAAATAGGCATAGTAAGAAGACATTTATTATAGCTTTTCTATATATTAGGTCAAATAAACACTTAATATGTATATATTTAATACGTGTATTAACATTTGAGAACAGATGGTAATCTTTGACTTTTGAATGGTCATCAGGTTATAATCCCTAGGTCTAGTTAGCCTTTAGTCACGGTAAGGTCACGTGGCGGTATAAGAACGAATATATCTAATAAAACTAGATATGTTTATTTTTAATCATATAGCATGATATACAAAGATATCATGGTAGGAGAATACTGATAGAAAAAAAATGTAATGCCACACTTCGTTTAAATAGAGTGGAGAAACGCTTATTTAAAAAAAAATCTTTTATGATATGTAAACCTACTTATCTTTCCGTTATAATGGCGTACATAATGTAAAAAAATTTACTTTTTAAATTTTCTTTTCGATAAACCAGTAGTACGCATTGTATTAAATATTTTATTAATAATATTCTTTTTTTGCTACCACGCTTTATCCCTAGCGGACTATTCATTAAGAACGCAGCGCTAAATACCATAGTTTTCTGCATACCTCTTTCATCTGGAGGGCCCAATTCGCTCCCCCATTTTCTTCAATATGCAATATATACATAATTACTTTTTATTTTCTTTTACATTGCTACTGCAATGTATTAAGATAGTAAACATTGAATATAAATCAATAAAGAACTAATAGAGAGCTGGTGGTTTCGTATAATATTTTTATTAACATTACGCTAAGATATAAAGCTCCCCAAAAAAGTTTCTTATTTAAAAATTATGCCAAGAAAAGGTCCACTTAAAAATAGCGCGATCCCCACTAATTTCGTAAAGTGTCTTAAGCTATTAAACGTACCTCCGGCACCTGGTGTGTACTGTATTCTATTAATACGTTGTTTTAGGGAGTTTTAATGCCCTCCTTCCATTAAGTACTGTAGTAAATTATAACCTACTTAGACTCTACGGCGTCTGGTGTGCTGGCTACCGCTCGCCTGAGTGACACTTTAGATGTAATTTGTAGACAGTGATAGATGGCGGTGGCAACTATACTCATTATTTATTAGATTTGTTACCTGATTTTAGATTTCAGTCAATAAAGATATTATTGGTTTTGTTTTGTTTAAGTTGATAGCTTTATTTTGAGCTTATGCTTCTTGTTGGTAGTTTTTTTTAAGTCGTATCAATATTTTAGATTACTTTTATTATTTTATGTCCAGTGCTCTTATTTATATCTGTACAAAGTTTTTACATAAAAATATATATATATATTTTTTAAAATAACAATTTCTGTATACTGATTTCCATTTTCTTTCTGTAATTGTTTAAGTAAGCAATCATCTTTGCGTCATGCAATAATGCTATCAACTTCATACATCCATAATAATAAATAAACAATTTTATGATATGATATTTAAACAAATTGCAAAGAAATATTTTTTCAAAAATAAAAATTGTATTTCTCTTTTAAAAAAAATAACCTGCATATTCCATGATACATTAAACTCGGTCCTATTCTCGACGCGCATCAATTCAATTTTTTATTGCACGCGTGTGTCGCTCTGTCATTTGTTTTCATTACGGCGCACCCTTAACAATTTTTTTTAACGCAATGCAATGCACTAAAGTTTTGCATCGGCTTTCTACGTGTTAATATTTAATTTTATGAATTATTTGTTTCTATAGATAAGATCCTCCGTGTGCAATTTTTGAGACATTGAGAAAATAACAATTTATTCACCTCGAGAGGAAATTGAACCCACAACCGGTCTTATTCCTCAGTTATTAAAGCTGGATCGCGGAAAACGGATAGGTGAATCACTGTGATCTCTTCACCTAAAATACAAAATTATAAAAAAAAAATTAGTTCTCTTTATAAAATCAAGTTATTATGTTCGACATTAAATAGGTTACATTAGTTTAAATGCAAAGGGCAAAATTGGGATTTCTGTCCACAACTAAATATTTACCAATAACTATCACTACTTTGTTACTTTATTGTCGCTTTGTTTTTAATAGTTTCCGAGCAATTTGTGGACACACACTACGCTTATGAAATTTAGTACACTTCATTGGAAGCCTACATAGATTAATAGATATCATATTGCAATAGTATCCAATTTTACTTTATTACGGTCTGATAAACCATCTTTTTTAAAAGTCGATTATAAAAAAAAGAGAGCAAAACAGCAAGTCTAAGGATATTTTCAAAATGATTATTTCACCCGTTTAATAAATTACGGCGCACATTTACCTCGTTATTTATAAAAAAGAATGTGCTCTCGTTCCATGCATTTTTGAACGTTAACATATTCTACTGTTAACATATTATTGTTGTTATTATTATTTTGTGGTTTCAATAGACTTTATTGCAAGTTTTAGTTTTAATGGACAGTTTTACTTTTTTTATATATTTTTATACATATTTCTTGTATATCTTTTAATTAATCCGTTTTTTTTATAAATGTTAGTTTTATAAATGCAATACTCTAATTAGATTTTATATTATTTATAAAGGCTCAAGTACCTGTAGGGCTATATTATTAATGGTATCTTTCATATTTATTATATTATTGCTTAATATACATAATTAATACTTATAGGAAAATATTACCTTTGTCTAATGATTCCTAAGCGAGTTTTTATATAATTACACTATATCTATATATATAAAATCGAAAGGTCACTCACTCATGACGAAATCTCAGAAACTACATGTGCTAGGAATCTCAAATTTTGCATAGAAGTTACTTATAGGACGTAGGTGCTCGCTAAGACGGGAATTTGCAATGTTCGACTTCTAAGGGGTCGTTTTTGGGGTTGAAAGTTTGTATGAAACTTCGTTACTACAAATGATAGGAGTCTCAAATTTTGCATAGACGTCACTAGGACGTAGCCATGGAGACAGAAATTAATAATAACATAGTTCACGCGGGTGAAACCGCGATCGGGCCACTAGTTTACTATAAAAACTAGGTAGGTACTTATGTAGATATTTTCCAAGTAGATCCCCAACCCGTATTTGAATTCATATCCATCGAATTTACTCAAGTACATGATATTTGGACCACAATCGCTTGAAGTGCATCATAAAGTGGCAGAGGGCACGCGCCACCCACTTACTTATTCAGCAGCGGCCGTAATCATATTGTTTGCACTTGAAACCACTTATCGTCAAGTATTCTGTATCTATACTTTGTCATAGATATAGGGTATTTGTTTAAGTATTGCTCTCCAGCGATTTGTTATGGTAAAAGATTTTTTAACTATTTTTATTTTCTATTTTTGCTAATAATTGTCTATACTTAATAATGTTAATTTTCATTTTCTCGCTCTGGTAACGAGGCTTCCATTGGCGGTAAGTGGGTAACTGATTCATGGGGAACGGAGTGTCTTAACATTAGGTTCCACGTTCCCTCTGCCTGTCCTGGTTTGTACGGGTTACAGCGTCAAATTTCTGTTTTCTCTCTGATCTCTGATAACATGTTTTTGTAATATATTAAGACATCAATCTTTTCCTTACTTTCTAATTCTAAACCTCGCTTTGATACTTTAAGAAGACATATAAAATATGCATCATATAATATAATAGTTATATTACAAAAAATTATAAACAAACATTCCATGATTTATGAGTTATAAACATTTAATAGTAGGTAATAGCTTCACACTGGCATCGAACCCGGTACTGGCGCCTACCGCCCGCCGCGTCTCAGTGCCCGCCTAATAAAATATTCCTTTAGTATAAATATCAACGGATTCCTTGTAATGATTCTATATTAGAGCTTATATAACATACATGTTTTTGGTATTTTGTGTCGCTACAGCAATTAGGTAAGTATGTAGGGTTTCAGATGAAACGTTTTCTTTATTAATTTATTTATTTATTACTAAAGCGTATTTTACATATTTATTTTTATTGGTAAAACTCTGCTCTGTACATAATCAGTTCTATAATGGCATCAATAATCAGTATCCATGCATATGTTTAGCTTTCACTTGCGGCTCCATTCGCGTGCCCAAATGAAAATAACTAAAGAAGTAGTATGTAACACATATCGTGTCGTAAATTTAATGATGTAATGTGGTGATGTGGTGATGTAATATTATAATCCTTTCTTGATAAATGTGCTAACTAGCACAAAAAGAGTTTTTTTATGCGAACATATAGTTCCTGAGATAAGCGCGTCCATCTAAACAAATCTCTTCAGCTTTATAATATTAGTATAGATAGTATATAGATAATAACATGATGAATTATTATATTTATTGACGCTGTCAGATATATTGATATTAATAAATAAATTTACCAGCGTCTTAAGCAGCATTGTAATTTACAAATGGGACTACATTTTCTATGGATAGCTAGCTAGCTATAGGTATAATCGCATTATAAGCTCTAATTTTCTTTCTGAGTGTGACCACGATTGATTTTCCCATAATAATTGTAATCTCTATATGTAACAAAATTCTTTAAAAAGGATATTTTCTTTCAAAATATATTCTTTTATTAGCTTGACGCTTTGTACTACCATGGTAGTCAGAGGAAACCTAATGTTAAGAATTCTGGGATTCTGTATTATTTGTAGACTGGCGGAACTCAACCCCGCTCCTTGTCCTGCAAGACGCCATCTATTTTGTTCTGAAAATGGTATCTTTAGTGAATCAAAAAGTTAAATAAATAAACGAGTCCATAAATATATTAACCTGTCTGTCTGTTTACTATTTTTCAAAATCATGAAATCCGTGTGAAGGTATTAATAGTTACACATTTAAATCCTTATCTTTAGACCTCCATGTATTAATTGATTGTAATTTGATACCATGTAAACATTTTACGGTTTATCTTACATTAATATTTACATATATTACATATCCATTACCTTTAGTATAGGTATTTCACCTTTTAACTTGTTCTACTTCTCCATCGTTTCAATGTTGACTGCTGAATGGCTGCCTGTCTGGTAAACTCGTAGAGAGGGCCAATCCTCACTTAGTCGGTCCAACGCATGGCGGATCTGCAGCGTGGCCCGCTGCTTTTATTTCTCCCTTCTCTCTTCCCTCCTTTATAATATAACAATAAGTTTAAACGGGTGAAGCTACGTGTATCGTTATTAAATACTAATTTGTAACATAAGATTATTTAATCAAAAAAATATATAAACATAAAATTTAAGTAAGTTCTTATTTAGAGGAATATTTTTAATATGTAGCAGGATTTCAAAGCAACACACACGCAAGGGCGCATTTTGATATAAGAAAAAAAAATAACAATAAAAATTAACTAAATGTGCCTACTTGGTATTTCTGATATTTTATATTTGTTTATTTTTTATTTGAATAAAACGTAAATCAAACCGCATCGCATGTTGCTTGTTAATATAATTAAATCTGCCGTTTAACTTAAGTCTTAACCCATGACGCGCATGCCTCTTGGTAATTAGCTAAATTGATACATTTAGATACTCGTGCTCCGTGAACAAAGAGTTTTAATTAACCATATTTTTTTTTAAAGTAATAAGAGGTAACTTAAACGTTGTACTAACTTTAACATACTTTAAAATAATAAAAATATGCATTTGACATTGTATTTATTTGGTTTGTAATATATAAAATAATGCAGGATACCTAATATAGCAGGGTACACGGAGGAAACCCAATGTCAAGTAGGTGCTCTTGAGGTAACCCTGGATGAAATTATTGATACATAATGTATTGGGTGGAGGAAATCAACTGTTATTTCTGTTGCCTCCAATTGAGAATCGAAACGACAATCGTAGCGCTTACAGTCAGATAACCACAATCACCACGATGGACAAAATAATTTTGATAAAAAAAAATCACGCCTCATACAAAATCGTTATGATGAATGGAATGCTATACCTATTATGGTTGCGTGAGTATTTTTCAAAACAACTACTACGGTAGCAGCGCGCGGCGCGACAAAGTAACATTCTGTCTCGAAACAATGAATTATTCCGAAAGGGTACCAAAAAGCTAAGGAGTCGGGGCCCATTTTTGTTAATAACTACACCGGAAGCCAGTAATGCGTCGCACTTAATATAAATCATCCACTTAACACTTTTTTTTGTACACTCACATATACTACGACAATGTCTTCTAAATATATTTATTTATATACTGGGAATATAAAAACTGTGAAGTTTATTTCAGTGCGGGGATGAGAAAGTATGTCCGCTCCGTGAAATACGGGATACGTCGCGGCCGCGGACGCGCGCCGTCCGTCATATATATACGCGTCTCTCTTACGGCTATTAGCCCCCTATACGCCGCCTCTTTCTACCGAGCCACGCGTGAACCACTTGAAGCAATAACGAAAATTTTTAGGCACAGTGTGTAACAACGGTTTTGGGTACGATTCCCACTTGGCGAAATTAATAATTAAATATTTTTATTTCTAAGCTCTGGTTCTAGCAAAAGCACAGCGTTGAATTCCGCTATTCGCCATCCATTCTTGAAGATTCGGCGAAAAGTGAGGAATGGAACGTCCTTACAGCACTAGGCTACATACTACTGCCTTTGTATACATACATACAGCGTGAAGCTTTAAAAAAAATATTAAAAAAACAAACTTTTTAAATTCATACGCTTTTAGAGGTGCGATGCAGTTTTGCTCCTTTTACGGTGACAGAAAACGTCCTTCGATAAAGGCACGTCAAGATAGTATACACTTTAAACTGATATTTTGCCTAAAACGCTTTTTTTTCGCCGATTTTGAAAAATGTCGCCGCTCGTGTCACGGTCGATCGGTATTTTTTGTTTTTTAACTTTTTTTTCTGTATCAAATACATCGAAAAGCTTTTTAGCGCTCGTCCGTTATCGAAGGGAACAGTAAAAAAGTTTGCGTACGTACCTCGACGCGCTATCTACGTTTTATATTCAAATTCCCGACGGAAATTATAAGATTATTGAGTCGAATACGAAAGTGATGGTAGGTAGGTGCAAATGTTTTCGTTAAATCTTTAATTTAACTGATATATTTGAATTAGGTGTAAACTTATACTGTTTTGATGTAGATTTTTATGCTGCTGAGTAATTATTCCATGATTTAATTATGGTAATACGAGTATGTGAAATATCATAAAAAGGGACAGCGAACATATTTATACCTATATAGTCTATTTTAAGCCATAAGAATTAATTCTATTTAGTTTTAATTCTAAGACTAATTATGAAAACAATTATTTTAGATTTCTGTATACCTATAGGTAAAGTTTATAACTGCAATATCTCAAAAGATGAAATTATTGATATTTCAAATGATAATATTTGTAGATATTATACTAAACAAATATCTAAGCGAAGTCAGGCTGTAGCGCTTTTGTTATAATAATATAAAAAACTTATTTGAAGTATTTATATTACACATAATAAAATCTCTTAGGTACATATTTTGTACGTATCACTCGATATTGTTAACAAAAATTATAATCCCCCCTATTTGTTATCATATCTATAACCGTAACGTTATACGCCTATTGTTGCTGAAGATAATTTTTTTCCATACATCATACACGTTGTGCAAGTCGATCCTTTTCAAGTAAAAATTTAAAGCCATGGATGATTTTTTATGTAGAGTCACACTTATAGCTAGTTATTTGATAACTTTTTGTATTTACTTTTATGTAACATCTACATGTTATTTTTACAGAAAAGAAGGATTCCGTACCTTAAAAGGTAAAAACAGAACCTTTATAGAATCACTTTGTTGTCCGTCAGTCCGTCTTCAAACTCAAATTGATATCAAATATTGAGATCTATCTATATGATTTATTTTTAACAAATGTTAAAGTGTTGTTCCACACATAGGTAAGAAAAATGTCATTTATTTTACTTGTTATAAATAACTATGATTTAAAAATCGCTATAACTAAGACTCTATCTACTCTCATACACGTCAGCCCATATTATACGCACCGACTAACACTGCTCGCTTCGCTTGCCTTATTAAACATTAAACGTTTTGCGATGCTCCGCTCTGCAATGTTAGTTTACTTGTGAAAATATAACTTATTACTAGGAAAATATAGCTGTTGAATATAGAATTTATAGTAGTTTCAAACAATCATTTCATTATGTAAAAGATAATGGTAATAAGAAAAGGGAAACACTAAAAAAATATAAATGTTTTTGAGTTCCGCTATTTTTATACATTTTAAATGAAATATTTTAACCTGATTATTATTAATCACGTAAATTTTAGTTTTAGAAAGTGATAGAAAGTTTTCAGTCCTCATCTCTATTGAAATTAGTACGTAGGATCATGTTTTCCCTAGCGAGGATGTGAGGCTTACCGTTGTTGGGCAGCTGAATTAAATACATGCCCATTCTTGACATTTGAGATATATTCCTTCACTCTAACACCGATGTTTCTCTTTGTTTGGCCAATGTAAGATAAGAACCATTGTACCGCCCAAGTTCACGCCAAATGTTCTTATAAGAGGCGCGGATTCAAGCTCCGCTACGTTAAAATTCTTACATGTTTTTTAAATATTTTATTTTCATTATTGGGTGAATAACATAATAAATAAAATATTAAATGGATTATTGAGTAGAAAAAGACTGCGAGATAGTACAAATGTACATAATTATGTATGTATTTTTTCACTTCTTATTATGTATATAGTAATAAATTTATTTGCCGCGCTGTACCATAAAAACTTCAAATAAGACTTAGCGCACATTCTATAGTAACAATCTGTCTTTAATAAGAAATGCTCGTTACGGTCTTTAATTTTCAATTGTACGTATGGAATTTATTGCAAATTTTCTCACTTTTAATGAACATTCATAAAAATAGATAATATCTTGTTATATATTTTTTATTTTATGTTTTTTCTGTGCATAGAAACAATTAGAGGCATCGTAGAACTGTATCTCACTATAAGTTCTTGTTTTTAAGTGTGGGTGCTATCACTACTCAGGGAAATGAATATTATTATTATTCCTAGTACGTAGTCTGTGGTCACGGGCAGACCTCAAATGTCCGGGTTTGAAAAATGTGTAATACTAAATATACGCAATTAATCCGGATGTATAATAATCGTGGAAATCAAAGATTTTATTTTATTATAAAATTTGACGTAGCAACAACACAAATATTTACAATACATGTTAAATAATTTGAATGTCTAGACAGTATAATGTATTCTAGTGTTTGTAATACAATAACTGGGCACTAAAGCAGATTGCCGCCTCCTAGGATCCTAGGCTTTAAATATTATAATTGTGACGTCAATTGACTGAATTTTAATATTAGCTACAAGTATAAAGAATCAACCTACAAGAATAAAAATCTGCTGAGGAAATTTAGTGTTGAGACATGCCGTTCCTTACTTTGCTCGTAGAGTGGCAGAACTTAACTCCGCGCTTTAAAAAATGTATTTGTCTTTGTTTCTTTTATTTTTAAAGCATTTTTATTTATAATATTTATAGTTACTAGTGTCATTCTTAATTTAATAATTATAGGTGTAAAGTAAACAAAAACTCCTTCCTCTTTCTCTCCTTGTGTAGTTTTGATTTGAATCAATTAAAAACTATTTAATTTAATATTTACAAAAATCTAACATTGCGTATTTATAATTATACTATAAAATTGTCAAGTTAGAAATATTTAAATTAAACGTGATTTACATGCTATGCTCTATGTATTTGTGAAGTGTTAACTATGATTAATATTTCATAAAATATGCAATAAATAATAAATATTCTAAGACAATTTGTTTTCAATTATAATATGTAAATGTAAAATTACTTAAGTAGCTTTTAAACATATAGCGCTACTGAAAGTCTTGTCTTGTCTTGTATAAAACGGCATTATAAGAAAATTACTAGGCATATAAAATTTTACTGTCTCTATAAGAAAATGAGACCAGTCAAAGCGTAGGGCACAATGGTGTGACTGTAAAAGCGAAATATTTAATATTTTCATTTCCTCGCTCTAGCATCGAGGCAAAGCGCGGCGTTGAGTTCCACCACTCAACACGCAATGTCTTTAGAATTAGGCGGAAAGTGGCGAACGGCAGTGTTTTAACGGGAACAGAGTGTCTTAACAGTAAGTTCCTTTGCCTACCATGTAACCTACTATGTAATATCAGCATGATGCTGATAATAATATCACCATATTGTGATTAACCAGTATATTACCTATCAACTAATTTATATAAAAAAATAAGAAAATTTCCCAAAGAAACTTTATTTAAAGCTGTTACTTTCATAATGATTGTAAAATAGCGGATAGGTACTTTATTTTCACTCATGTCTCAGAATTTTGTAAATGGGGAACATATAGAGCCTAGTGTCTATAATCTCCGCTTTCCACTCATTTTGATGACAGCATGTTAGGTGATGAGGTATAATGTTCAGGTTAGATACAAAAATTAAATACACATACAAACATACACACCTATCTATCTATTATATTATAGCTCGAGTATTGAATAATTCATTCTTCAAATTGTAATATTATACAAATTGCTTCCACTGTGTCCATGCTCGCATCCTCGTATAATCGGAAAGTGTTAAAATTGTTGCTGTGATTATAATGTAAATAATTTAGAATAGATTAAATATTGATTGAAGCGGCCATAGGTTCAATTCCCACTAAACTCACAATATGTCGAAGGTATTAGACGGAGGGTGGGGGACGGAGTATCTTAACACTAAGTTTCCTTTGCTTGTCCTGTTAAATGCAGGATACAGCGTGAAACTAAATACAAAAATATTAGATTTAAAATTTGAAAAAATACTTAGTTTTATTGGACGATTTTTTTAAAAATATATTATTGGTATGGTTAACATGATTAACGCTATAATGTATTTTATGTCATTTGCTTTATACTTACTTTAAATCTTATCAATTATTTAATTTGGAATTAAAATCTTGTGAAGTTTGATTAGAATTAACCTGGAATCATTGGCCGATAAAATTTTAATGTTTTTTTTACTTCTCTAAACGAAATGTAGCTAATATACACCATCCCCTGCAATTTAAGATATCTCACGTTGAGTAACAGAACTCAGCTCTGCGTTTTATATTGCCAGATCATGACAATCATGACAAAGTTGTCCAAGTCCGAGCTAGTCTTCGCAGTGGGCAGCGAAACATGATCAGTCCAGATTATCACACTGTGCTTATCATCGGCATGAAAGCCTACAGTAGTTTCAAATATTACATTATGCCTTTATTATGAACTTATAACGAGTCTCACGTACTACAAGCATGAGTATCACGTTCTATAACGGTTTCTTTTTAAGTTTCATATTAATACGATGGCGCCAGCAACGCACTAGCGATGCATACAAATGCTGTAATATGGTTATAATAGACGTTATTATTTGAATATTTAATGAGGTGGCTACTAAGTTTTTTGGGTGTAGAAGACGTTTTAGTATGTTTTATAAGTGCAATATGTATTTTGAATGTTCTGAAACAAATATGTGCTACGAGAAAGTAATTTTTTAAAGTTTGTGTGCATAAATCTTGCATATATAAATTACCTATGTATAAATGATTATAATTTTATAAATAAGTAAATGATTATGTGTGTGATATCTTCATTAATTTATTAAGAATTAAAAATTAAAATGCCAAGTCAAGTCTTACTTCAATTCGAATATCCCTTTCTTTTAATGAGATGAAGAAGCGATTCTATCGTGGCATAGGCGACATCTACCTAGATTCATCATCTATAGTCACTAAATTATCCGTACCCAATTACCCACAGATTTTTCCTGGACGGAAATTAAACACTATGTATTGTCTTTCTGTAATTACTGTTACTGTACTGATTCTTTGTTTATTTTAGTGCAATAAAGTATTATTATTATTATTATTATTAAACCCATAACTAACCACTGTCCCGTCAAGGTGTCAATAAACAATCATATTTTGAAAACAAACTAAAATAGAATAAAATCTGTTTATCTAAAAACAAATAAAACTTAAAATACTTGTAATTATCGCTCCACATATAGCTATCATTAAAAGGAAAGGATGATTTACGTGCCTTTTGTGGTGAACATTTTTTTCAAATCTATTTTGACAGGCTCCCCGCCCCGTTGCGCCTCCTCATTATTATAGTAATTTGTGCACTATTCAATTTTTCAACGATACGTCCGCCCAAACTATTATTTATATATTAGTGTTAATAAAAAAATGTTATAAATCGCCTGCAGTGTGACCTGAGGTGCCAATTTTTACATTTAAATCATTTTTTTATTTGTCTTTACATACATAATGATCAAATTGAATACTTGTTATAAAAAATAGAAAAAAAAGAACATAATGCACAGATTGAATGGAGAGAGTTATAACATAGTTATTGCCGATCATTATTTCACAAATAAAGTGGTGTACGTCTGTAAATGCGGCGATTGAGGGACCTATTCCCACATCAGGGAAAGAATTATTTCCTTTCCCGTTATGGTAACAAGACAGACCGTAGCGTCAAGCTTCGCCGCTCACGCAATGTCTTGAAAATTGGACGAATAGTGAGAAACTAGGTGTTTTAACACTTGGTTCCCTCTGCTTACCCTACAGTATGTGGGATATAACACAAAGCAAAGAAAAACACAATTAAATGTCACCCTACACTCTTTTCATTCACAAAAGTAGAGCAATAGTAATAAAATCAAGACATACGAGAATCAGACATTTACTTGAGAATGTGTGACATTAAAGAGCTTTTTTAGATAGCCGCATCGACTACCATTTTGTAGTTAATTTTATATATATCGGTATCAGTGTTATTGGTTATTAAAAACATCTTGGGTAATAATATGAGTCTTTGTGAGTTCCCTTATCTTAATACCCGCAATGCAGTGCCGGTCGTCGTGTTTACTGACCGTTTATTATGAAATTGAATATTAAATACAACTAAAACACTTAAATGTATAAAGTAAAATACAATTAAGATAGCATTTGAGTTAGAGGTGCAGAGTTATCTGCGAAATATAGCTTTTTACTGCAAACCTTCCATTAAATTTTGTTTTAAGTGGACCGTGATAGTAATATCTTTGATATAGTAATAATATATTATATAATTGCTTTTAAGGATAGATAGATATATTAAATACACATAAATATCTTGGATAACGCTCAAATCATATAGCAATTAGCTAATTAAACAAAATATGGTTTTAAGCTCCGCACCGCTCCGCTGATTTTGGAAATGAGTTGCTCTATTTCTAAGTTAAAATTGTTAATTGTAATTTGTAACAAATGTTGGCATTTAAAAAGAGTGGCCATGAGTTTCTTTGCCTGTATCTTCTCATGAGCTCAACCATTTGAACGGGCTTTTTTCAAGTCAAAATTGCAAATTTTTTTTTGGTTATTTTGTTTTGTATTTTTTTTTCTACTTTATGACATGTCCAAGTAAATGTTAAACATTTTTATGGAATAAAGATATTTTGACTTTGACTTTTGACTTGACTTGCACTTAACACACACTTAACTCATAACGTATTTTGGTATCCTACCACGTTGACTTCAACATTAATGAAAAATTACTTAATTATCTTTGATGTTTCCAATTTTTGTTTTTATCTTGATTTAAAATCAGTTTTTTTTTATTTTAATACTATTATTAGGAATTTATCATGAATGAAATCAAAATATATTAAATTGATCAAATTAGGATTATAGTTTAATTAAACATTTGATTTGCATTAAAAAAATATTGAATAAATTCAATTTATCTTAAATAAGAAGCAATTTGCATTTAATTTCGAATTAAAAGATAGAGTTAATAACTCCTTATTTATTAATTATTATCTAATTGATGATTTTAGAAAGACTTATAACTCAAAAACTATTATAAAAATTATTAATTGGCAAAAGAGAATGTTTTGAAAACAATTATTTTTATATTATTTTGAATACTTGAACATTTTTAAAAAGGTTTAATATATATTTTTTAATCTTAAGTGTACAAAAATTGCAAATCAAAAGTACTTATGTACCTACATTTATTAAATATTTTTAAGAATAAGCTTATTATTATATTTTCTCAATATTTCTAGCAACGGAGCGTCTTAACACTCTAACACAGGTCTATCTCTGCCATTTAACAAAACCAGTTCTGTCAAGTTTAAATAAGTTAATTTCAATAGTTTTTAAGCGATAGATGACAAAAAACAAGCTAAAAAATCTTTCATAGTAGCACTCGAAAATATTTTTTTTTGTTTTTCTTAACTTATTTTCTTATCTTCTACGAATATATGCACGATGTAAAATATCTTTGTATTTTATCTTTAAATTCTGCATTCTTGTAGTGCATTAGGACCCAGCTTCCATTTTTGGCATTTATAACGATAAAGTTCACTTGTTATTTATGTGTTTGATATCCATATTGAAGAAATGAAAACTCTTAATCTAAGGCAATCACGACACAATAGGGTAGGGCCTTGCTACAAACAAGTCGATTGTGGGTTCGATCCCCAATCGGGGAAAACGTTTTATATGTCCTCTCTGAGTTGTTGAATCCCGCCGTTCAATAGAACAAATTGCAACGTAGCCCTCCATGACCCTAGCGGTAAATGATTATGGAATATATGAGTGTAAGTTTTTTTATTTTCATAAGGCAATGCTAAATATGCAAAGCTAAATATTCAAAACAATATATATTAAGTTCGCAGTGTAAAGATCATATTTAAATTCAATAATTTAGTCCCCAAACAACTATATTTTAACATTCGTGTAATGACACATCATCGCACATTCAAATTTATATACGTTTGAAAAACAAAACAAAAAAGCAGCGAATATTATTTTGCATCAAAAACATACTTTATACAGTTTATGCGCTTCGTCATTCCATACATATTTGTCGAAATAAGTGTACTTTGTATAAATATAATGAAAAATCGGTTACTATAACGTTTTTACCTCAATTGCCCATAAATTTTAGGACAAGGCTCAAAAACAAGACGTGTAGGCGGCGTGCCCCGTCGGCCGGTGTACAACCAACGACGCAATGTTATTCCTAACTATTCTTAATTTTTTTTTGTCTTGATGCGTCTTTCTATATAAATATATGATAAACCTATTTTTCTCTGTCTGTCATGTTTTTAAGAATTGTTTTGAAGTCTTTTTATTAACATAATTTCCATTACCTCTATTATAGATAAAATAAGTACGACTCATATCAAAACTTGAAATGACTGGTGTACGCTTTATGCGGACGTATTTAATTGTATCGCGTATTTGGTGCGTTGTTTCATTTAAATTATATACTTTATTTATTTATTTTTCCATCGGTATCCTTGAGACGGGTCGCTGTGCTGCAGCTACCTGTGTGGGTTTACTTCGATCTATATTTTATTTATAATTAGAGTGTTTTAAAAAGTAAATATTGGTTTTTTGTTTGTTCGGTAGCAGGAATATATAAAAACTAGTTGTAGCTCGCGACTTCGTTTATAGTAGATTGTACTCGTAAGTATAACGATAAAATTTCATTGCAGTAAGAATGTTGAGAATTGCTACCTGGGAGAATGAGGAGAATTTTCACTTCCCCGCTCTGGTAGAGAAAGCGCGGCGTTGAGTTCACGCACTTATCATGCAATGTCGCGAAAATAGGCTGGTACGACGTTGGTAGACGAAATGTCTTAGCACACTTATTATTTTTAACGGCAGGAGATATATTTAAGATCTTACAAACCAGCTAAAATAATTCTTCAAAATATGTCACATTATGGTTTTGTCCGGTACTTACTATAAGATTATTTTTTTATACAATTTTATTTTACTCAGCATATTATCAAATGAACCCAATACTTTAGTCATCTTACTTTATCATCATCATCATCTCATTAGCCTTACATAGTTTGTATTAATTAAAATAATATAACACATCTATATATAAGTAGGTTTAAAATATTCTATCTGTAATCAAAACAATAATTTTCTAATAAGTATCAAAACCTACCCATAAAATTATACTATTTTTTATAATTAGTTAAACTAAACTAAACGTTAATAAGTTTCTCAACACTATATATTTATCGTATCTCGTATAATTGAATCGTTGTCTTCATACAATTTAATACGATCGCCTACGTTTTGGAGTTGACTGTTATAGTTAGTGTTATTGGTTGCTTGTTTAAATAACTAAGGGAATAAATTTAACCAGCCTTTGAATTACACAGAGTTGAAAGTTTTGTTCTAGATGGCGTACCGGCATTAAAGATATCTTACAAAAAAACATATATTATTTGAAAAAAAAACATATATTGTTTATTTTTATACATATAGGTATATACATCAATAAGTACATACATTTAATATGACGAAAAGGATTAAAAATTAAAAGTAACATAGGTAGGTAGGTATACCTAATAGGAGAATATAGGTAGTATTAAACAATCATTGTATTATGGATAAAAAACCTTTTAAGCTGATTCCGAAATCCGAAACCGTAATCAGTACGAGAACGGGATAAAATGGAATTTAACCGTTTTATGGTCAACGTACCAAGTTTCTAAAAATAAAAAATATATATTTTAATATACATATTATGTTATTTTATTTTATTTACTTTTTTCTTTTTTGCTCTAAGGTGTTATAGGTAATACGGGAACGGTAGCAGAATCATGTTACGTGATACGACATCATCTCGATGCTACAGTAGTTGACTTTGAATTTACAATTGCTGAAGTGCGTGCTTTGAATGAATATACCTATGTGTTAGCTTTAACTGTACCTTTACTGAGCTTTAATAAAAGCTTTAGAATTTCATTTCAGTTAATAGAAATTCACATTCTTATATGATCTGTAAAATAAATATTTAAATAAAATATACTTTATTTAAGTATACGTATACATATATCGTGTACGTATTTAAAGTAAAATTATAACGCTCTCGTTTTTTATGTAACTGATAACTCTTCTAATCTTACCAGGTCCTACCATATCTACTCTCGATTTTCTCTATTTTCTTTTCGACTCTAAAATCTTTTATTGAACGTTGATGATAGTCATTTACTTAAAATTTTAATTATATTCTTTATTTAATATAACATTTTATTTAAACAACTACAGAATTCTACAACAGGAGTTTTCAATTAAATGATAGCTTTTGTGCTTCTTGATATCACATTTTATAAAAAATGTGTAAGATATATTCTTAACAAATTCTAATAACAATATAGACGTTCATATTATCTTATAATGGATAGAAATTCAATATTAATGACCGAAATAGTAATAGAGTATGAGTATAGTAAAACCAGCTAGTGATAAAATTTTATTTCAAGTTATTTTTTTTTCCAATATATTCCATATTGATATGTGTTTACATGTTATAAGTATAAAAAAATATAGTAAAAATATGAGTATAAAATACATATAAATAGTTTAAGCTAGTAACTTATAGTTTCTAATGAATAAGATATCTCATTACATACGTTTTATAGCAGTGTCTCGGGCACTCAGGTCGGCCTACGTGAAATGCGGCCGTGTAACTCGATATCCAGTGTAGGCCGTTTGCTTGTGCTTTGTGTTTTTTTCTCTTTTTTCATTTCTATTTTAAACAATGTTGTGGTTCGTTTTAATGAGAGTCTAGGTTTGTTTATACTTTATAGAAGAAATAACTTATACTAGGGTTAAATTAGTTTGTAATTTTGATGAAAGGAAAATCGTTTTCTTTAACTTTTGGTAAAAAATTAAACTATTAGTCTATGATTAGCCTTTTATGTATGTCGTTAGTCTATTTATTATGACTATGTAAATAAGCTTTTATTCAATCTTTAACAAAGAAAAAAATATAACATTTTAAAGATTTTTTTTAAACTAAATGATCCAATTTTTAATAACTTAAATAATCTGTTGTAAATTAATAAGTTACATATTTTTTTTCATTCATCGTCATGGAGTCTAATAATTGACGCAATAATTAATATTTACATAGACAATTGTTTGTACAGCCTTTTTCATTTAAAATTGTGGCGAGGAATTTGCATATATGAGGTTAATTTAAAAAAAAATATTATAAAAACTTTTAAACGCCAATTAGGTAATGTTACTTTATTGTTTCTATATCATCTATACTAATATTATAAACCCGAAAACAATTAATTGGTTAAAGCCTACTGGTTGGAATCAAGAAATTCTTCTTTTGTAACCCATTTTACGAGGTTATAGGTTGTATTATATCACGTTAATCTTTGTCCTGTAACTAACTCATCATCAGGTCCAAATTACTTCGAGCACTTAAAATGTATCTTGTGGCAAACTCGTACTGGGAATACTATTGTAATACTCATAGTGGGAATACCATTTGAACATGCAAGCGAAGCCGCAGGTGAAAATTGGTTTTTAATATACGGAAATAATCAATTATGATGTTACCATAATATTAATCAATCAGTGTTACGTAGTTAATCAAAACAGTTACCTACTAAGAGGATGAAACCGAAAGTTTGTTTAAAACATTGCTATTTATATACAAATTCGTCGTCGATAAGATAATGATTTTCGATGACTCATACCAACGCCAAAACCGGACGTATTTTATTCTAAAGTAGTACAATAAAAAGAGTGAATGGTTTTCATAATTTTTTTATTCATTATAATATAGATTATACACCTACTTTTAAAGTCAGTCAAATAAATACACGAATTTTCGCTTCTTAATTTTTTTTCTTCAAAATAAATATCACTAAAATTGTACAACAATAAGCTATTTACATTATATCACAAATAATATTTAATGGGACCTAGTTTATTAGTAGCAGGTAGACACTTCTACTTACAGTCAGTTCGATCCACATGGAATATTCGAAAACTCGAACTAAAGAACAAACGCTCACTTCTTTTAAGAACTATCGCACATCTAATCCGATATAACTAAAATGACTGGATTACTTAGCGTACACTAACTCACTCACTGCACTCGCTATTAAGTAGCTTCAGTTCACAGCTTTTCGAAAGCCCTAGAATTGGTAAGCATTTCTCTCGTCAGTCGCCACACCTGCTTTGCAGCGTTCTCCATGGCAGTCGGGGATTTCCCTTTAAACAAGTCGACGTGTGGAAGAAAATAGTGAGGACACCGACGACACTGCAATGAGGATATCAGTTGAAGGAAGATTCCATTTATTCTGTCGCCGATAGCTCCTTCATCCCATTCGTGTTCCCTAGGATGTTTCTCACACTCGTACAACAGTAGTGTTTTCATATGATAACACGTGACCGGGTTGCCCGGCAAATCCAGGTGTCTATCTCTGATAGTTTTTAGTATACTAAGGCATTTCCGCCGACATCCGCCTTGAAGAAGACGATTTTCTGCCTCAAAGAAACTTAACACCCATGCGTCTCCCTCCATAGCGGAATTTTTGCCTTGCAATGTTAAGCATTCCTTTGAAAGTAGATCAAATCCTTCAGTTTTTACTTCGGCCACAATGTTAGGATGTGGCCACGGTATGGTCGGTAAGGGCCAGTGTGCCGCAGACCTGGGCCACAAACCGGCACATTTAAAAGCTGGCGTTATTTGCACTATATATCTTTCGCGTATACGCAACTTCACTTCAGTAGTTTCTGCAATCATCTTAACACAATCTCTGTAGGAGCACTTGTCGCAGGCTTGGGCCACCAAAGTCTGGAATCGCGATCTGATTTTTCTCGCAGATAAATAGCCCGAGGCGGTGATGAACTCGACCCACAAGGACATGGAACGCTTTCTTCCATCGCTGAGCTTCAAGACAGCACAGCCAGGTAAAGAGCCGTCATCGACGAAATTCAAAACTCCCATTTGATTAAGGTATATGATGATTTCAAACTCGTGAGGCGAGACGACCTCAAGTCCGTCGAAGCGGCCATTGTAGTCGGTCAAAGAGGATATAAACCGCGGCTCCTGCAGCTCCACTTCTTTGAGCACGTCTTGCACTATCCTGCATACTTCGTGGATGGTTTTCGCGATCTGGGCCTTGCGGTTCGCGACCCGCTCGTTGTAGTACTTGTTCATCTGGTAGACTAGCTTGGATTGAGCCGCCATCATCTCAGGTGGGACGAGCATGGTGGCTTCACCCGGTTATCATGGTCCGGCGGCGTAGCACGCACGCGCACGGCACGCAGACGTTCTAAGACTGAGCGGCTGCGACTCGACGGACGACAAAAGGCTGTATCCGCCCATGTCGATGCCGGCCAATGAGAGCAGGCTTTTCTTTCTCGCTCATTTAGAATTACATTTGTGGGAGCGAGACACAAACAGTTCTTTGGCGAGGCGTTAGCTTAGTATTGATCGAGCGTAGACCCCGCCTCTTCGCAATAGGTATTCGGCGCTAAGGTCGTGATCGTAATTACATGATCGGCTTAGAACGATCCTCGTTAATTCGGTAGCCGAAGACCGATGCTATTAATGGCAACGTCTTGCGTTGCTTTTTTATCATGTTTTTAATTATAAGAGCTAATTTAATTCGCTGTTGGCACGCATGTCATAACTTGTGATATCAGATGAGCTTTTATATGTAATTTGTCGCAAGTTTTTCCATATGTAGACAGATATGTATGTATGTACAGATGTGCTATGTCGTTTATATCGTAACGCCTGGGATTCTCTAAATGGTCTGTTAAACATTAATTTCATAGTTTATTTACATCCGACTCACGTGTAATGAAACTTGGTTATGTACATATTTTGTTTTTGTAATTCAATACCTTATCTAATTTCTATGCAAAATTTACCTATAGGCTTACACAAGAACGGAATAAATTGTTAATGTTTATATTTTTAGCGTTTTATAAGACCTTATTTGTTTAATAAAGGCCTTAATATGCCTTAACTGCCGTAAAATGTGTGACCATTACAAACAATGGTATTTTCAATATCCATATTCCAGTTAAAAGATAAATGCTTCTTATACCTAAATAAATGTAGTTCTATAGATTAATAATAATATTTTACATTATTTTACAGTACAGTTAACCTTTTGTTGTAATTTAGTGAAAACTCTACTATAATCTGTAATTATGTGTAATTTCGTTCTCTTTTATAAACATTTCAAATCAATTCTAATCTAATTCCTAAGCAATATCAATGTAGAGTCACATCCATTCATTCTACGAAATAATACTTTTATATACCTATAAAAACTTCGTTACAATAGGAATATTACTTATTTCGTTAAATAAAATAATTATGTAGACAAGTAAACTTATTTTATTATATTTATAGAGAAATAAATAAAACGTATAAGATTTTACGACAGAACTATTCGTCATGTTGTGTTAAGAATAATATTGACAAATTATTAAACAAACTTAAAATTTGAACAATTTAATGTCAATATTAAAAACATATTATTAGGCAAAACTTACGTTTCCTCCAAGAATTAATTTGAGGAATTTAATGTTGTTAATGCTCACTTGGTAAGCTAATGATTGTTATTATTATAAAATAATATTTTAAAAGAGCAACTGTTGCCTTGGTGCTTGTTGTTCTTGAAGGCTCTTCTCAATAGAAACTGCCTTCCAAGCCGGTGGTAAATGGTAGCCCTGTAGGGCTTAGGTAAACTACTGGCAATTTTTAGTTACTTACTTAACTTGCCGATTCAAAATTTTAATAATAGCCTGATTTTTATATTATTGTTATGTGTTAAAATTTTAATTATACGTAAAAATACATAAACTTGCATAAGCTTGAATAATTTCAACAATTATTTAAAAATTGGTTCAAAGTTATATTCTCCCATTATACATATATAGATTTATAATTAGTAACAAGTATTCAAGCAAGTATAAGCATAACCGTGAGTCCCCTTCCGTACTGGAATGATTATTTCGGTCGGGATTGATAGTGCCGCGCGTCGTGATGGATGGCTCTAAGACGCTTGATTTACGCGACGTCCGCGCGATTCATGCGGGACGCGGGTACCTGGAGAATGGGGAATGCTACCAGATTTAGACTTTGTAGCACTTTGTAGCTCTAGTTTAGATAATTGGAAAAAAATATATTTAAAAAAAACCATTAAAATGTTAATATTTTATGTATAATATATGTATTTTTAACATAAGCTCATGCCTATGTTTTTATTTGATGCCGTCAGTGCTTGTTCGGGATGTCATTCAGTTAGCAATGCTTGTGAGGTGTGATGTAGGTAGGTAGTTGTTGATTTGGTCGAAAATTGATTACAACCAAAAATGAAGTTTTTTAATGATTGGCCACAAATTGAAAACTAATTACAGTGGAAGTCAATTATGGGAGTACAAAAATCTTAACTATTACCTATACTGTTAGGAAAATATTTAGAAACGTATAAAAAAATTTACGTAGCAGGACGCGAACCCGACTTTTGCAAACCGTCCTGTTATATACGTTTTTTTTCTTAATATGCTCTTAAAAAATAGGAAATAACAAATTTACGATTTTTCTAAGAAATTTACGTATTATTTATTTTATTTATTTATTTATTTTAAGTTGGGAAACAAACAGCATTTTACAGTACTTTTTAGTATAATACATATCCATATTCCAACTGCCAATAAAGTTTCCACTTATACATAAAACATGGAGTGAATATGTTGCTAATTAACAATTAAAAATTAAATTTACTGTCTAAAGAGAAAAAAAAAAAAAAAAAACAAAGATTTTTACGAATGAAAGGTTAAGGTTTACATTAGGTTAGGATTTACAGAATTTTGAATTTTGTCAATGATCTTACATGAAAACTGCATCAAACTACTATGAAAAATGTCAATATCACTAAAGCAATTATTGTATGCCCTACAAGATCTTAGTATAAAACAATTTTGGTCAATGAATAAGACGTTAAGTGAGGCTAAAAATTGAAACATAAAACTGCTGCGTAAAACGAAATTCTTGTATACCAAATTAGCATTAGGTATACTAGTCTTAAATAAAAGGTTATTTCGTGAAAATTTTATAGTATGTTATTAAATGCCATAAAAAGATATGCAAAACAAGCTCAAATCGACATCGAGAAGTCTATAAAAGTACTTTTATCTTCCGTTGGTTACATTTTTACGACTACAAATTGTTCGTTTTTTTTATTTGTTTCTTTTTTATTTATCTAATACGAACTGTGAATTTAATATTTTATATTATTATTATTTTTTCATATTATTTAATAAACTAAATTGTAATAACATTTTTAAACATTATTAAGTATTTAAATTTATCATCTTATTTTAATCTATCTATATTTTCAGTCTTATATGAAAAGTGCTCTATAAACTTTCCTAAACGGGATCCATATTTTATTTTTCATAATATTTTTCTCGACCCAAAGCTATTTACCTACGCATAAAAATATACAGCTTCCATACTTCCCATCAATTATAATAAAGCCGACGGCGCATGCTCGCTCAAAATGGCGGCGATAAAGACACGCCTACTTCCGCCGGACGTCCGAACGAAGCCTACCCTTTGACTTCCTTTATTGATAAGGGTGGTTTTTATTTATTGTAACAAAAACAAGGAATGATTAAATTAGGAATATTAAAATGAATAATGAGCTATTAAGTTTTGTTTTTTAGATATATTTATTTATTTATTAGGATTCCTTTCTGTGTTGTATATTTTTGTAGGAGGTACTTTTTAACGTACCTACTCTCTTTCAACTTTTTTATAATTACTTTAACTTTGACTTACTTACGCCATTATGGTCATGAAATTTCAAAATTACAAGGTACGAAGGTATAGGTACAGTAGAGTGATATAGAGCCAAAGAAATTAATCTTTTCATCGTTTAAGAAATAGAAACAAAACATCTTAACGCAGATATAATATCTACAAAAAATAATAGAACTATTATTGCGATATTTGTAAATTGGTAAAAGTTAATACCAGTTGGAAAAGTATTAAAATATATTTCCAACGACCAAGTTAATATAATTTCACAAACTCTACACAATCGTGTGGCGACGCGACGGTCATTAAAACGCAGTGCCATCCAGAACTATTAAAATCACGTCTATTAAACATATGACTCTTAAATCTAATTTATGATGCGTATACAGAAACACAACGTGAGGTGATTATTAATAAAACTAAACTGTTAGTACGTCACAAAAACGGCGAAAAAGATGAATTCCATCAACGAATGTACCAACGGAATGACTGAGTGCGTTGTAAAAGGAGTACGCGATGATATTTATGGTGTATTGAATTTGCTATCGTGTAGTATGAAAGATGGGCCCGGACGAACATCTGTCATCCCCCACTGCCGCCGAGCGACTGACAGCGCGCCACCCTCCGCAGCCAGGGGAGGGGATACAGACCCGCCTACTGCTTAAAAACGCCTCTGGCATTAAGGGCGCATGTCCATAACACTAATGTAGGCGAAAGTTAGCCTTACACAAGTTATAAATAAGATCTATCTTGTATACGTGGATATTAGGGTTGCGCGACAAGATACTTTTTTCGGTAATTATTTTTCTTGCAATGCAAAATTATTTCAGTGTGCCGTACAGTAATTGGATTCAAAAATAACAACACGTCGAACGTAGAAATATGTTTATGCAATTCTGAGCTGTATTTTGTATATTTTTTAGTATGAAAATATTTTAATAGTGTTTGTAAATGCAGCGCAGATGCTTTTTTAACCAGCTCCACGGTTCGCGACGATTGAGTCGTCCTGTCCGGTGTAATTATTATAAAGATTCCAGATAAGGTACACGTCTTTGTTTAAAATTTTTTGCTTGCATTATTAGCGGGCCTTTTGTGCATTAAAACGAAACAAATTTAAATGGAACAATGCGACCCGATATAGTTATAAAGACTTATTGAACGAAAAAATATGCAGTTGAACGATTTTAATTGAATATGTGCTGCAAGGTGCACAATTAATGTTTCTTTTTAATAAGAAAACGTGACAAAATGTCAGCGAACCCCAACCGTAATTATAAAAGGATTTGACTTTTTAGTGTTTGTTTTTTTTATGATTGAATAAGATTTTTGAAATATTTCGATAATAAATAAATTTGTCTCAGAATTAGCTCTGTCACTCAACAAGCAATGTTTCGAAAATTAGTCTTAACGCCAAGTACCCTCTGCCTGCTCCGCTATATGCGGTATGCAACGTGAAGCTATTAATTTATATTATATATTCTCTTGTATGTATTTTTCGTCAAATTAAAGTAAATTTTCTCTGAAATCCGGAAGCTCGATGGCGCCACGTCTAATCCAATCCACGTGTAGAATACCAACGAAATGCGAACATGTGTTTTAAGTTAAATCAATTTCAATATTAAGTCGACTCTTTTGAAGCGCCGTTTTCTAATTATTTCCAGTTCTCAAAATATTGTCCTTATATTTTATTAAGTGGAACAAAATTTGGTTGAAATTTTATTAATGTCAAGTATAATAGCTTGTGACGGTCGAGCTGCGTGTAATGTCTTTATTTTGGTTATGTTTAATACGGTAGAGTAAAGAAAATAATTCTTTAAATTAAAAAGGACTTTTGATAAAATTAAAGTTATAAAATTTTTGTTTGGTAAGTATGCTTCTTATGTAGCTATTGAAGATGTTCCGATCGGTGGGTTAATAACTATGTTATAAGTATCTATTTGTGTGAATTAACATATGTGTATATTTCAATCGTCATTACGATTTGATGATTCCAACAATAATATTATTTTTGCCTTATTACCAACACTCCTTACTTAACTTTCAGCCCCCTTGAAAATATTAGTTACTTAATACGCAACCGATTCAAAAAAAAATGTATAAAAGATTGTAAAATGGTGTTTGATAAAAAATGGGAAATTACTAGTATTATGTGTCAATTTTTAAACTATAAATGTTAGGATATAAATAAATCGAAAACTACTAAAAAAACAATTAAATTGTAACAGCACATTAGATTTGAAGCCGGTAGCGGCCGCTATCTCTACAATGTAAGTATGCAACTAATCGTAGAGCCGTAAACCGTACAGAACAAGCCTGCCTTATCTTTAACGCTTGTACCCACGCCACGGCCCACAACTATTGCTTATTTACACCTTATTGACGCCTCGCTCATGTGATAATACCACTAATGGGTGTTTTGTATCAGTTTGTAGGTTACTTTTGGTTTACTTTTATATTTCTTATCTTATTTGATAGAGATGCGCAGTGGTATACAGTCTGATTGTAAACGCGATGGCTATGGATACTATTTCTACCATGGACATTGATAGTGTTCCAATTATTTATATTTTGCTCGCTCTGATAGACAACTGTAGTAGTATAACTGTAGTCTGATCAATGCAAATTGGATGGAAAGTGGGGAAAGGAGTGCTTTAACAAGGTAACTCCTCTCCTTAACCTGCTACGCGGGCGTGAAGCTGTTTTTTTATTATTTTTCATGAAAGAAATTTATACCAACAATCATAGTGTAGAGTCAGAAAATGTCATGAGAACCTAACAGAACATTAAATCGGCAACCGCGACGGTTGTGGGTTCGATTCCCATTCGGAGAAATTAAATATTTAATATTTTAATTTTCCTCGCTCTGGTAGCGAGGCAAAGCGTGGCGTTGAATTCCGCTACTCAATACGCAGTGCCTCCAGATTCAGTGGAAAGTGGGGAACGGAAGTGTCTTAACAAGAATGAATTCTCTTAAAACTATGTTCCCAGGTTCCCGCAAACTCCTCGACTAAGTGCGGTAGATATAGCGTCAAGTGAATATTTCAAAGAAATTTATGTAGTCATTACTTATGTGAAGAATATTTTACTTAAGACTAAACGTAGGAAACTATTGATCCTAGTTAATCCTTACACGACAAGGCGACGGTTGTAAAGTGTGACTTTATGAGTGTGTCCCACCCCTGAGCTGGCTGGTGGCTTTGGCTTAGTCGTTTTAATTTGATGCTACTTTACTAGCTATTGCTCCCGAGTTCAGTTGCTTTGACTTTAAAAATAAAGAGCAAAATTGAAATAAAATGTTTGAACTTTAATAACATACTTTCATACTTGTATTCTATAAAAGGAAGAAAATTAATATAATATGAAAAATACTAAATCTTTCCAATATTCACTATGAGATGTTGACAGCGTCAATTTATTAAAATATAATAGGTATTTGTTTAGATAACCTTGGTGGTCAGAGTTACTTTTAAAATCTTTATACGTTTCTAAAAGTATTTTTTAGTTAGTTTAGTTTCTAAAAGTTAAAACATATTTTAAAATATAACACTATACCTACCTATATTATATTGATAATTTCAAAAAGAAATATAATATGTGTTTTGTAAATAAAAACTTTATAATTTTTTAATTATAAAACGTATAATAACGTTAGTCTTAATAAAGAAACAAAATATTTTAAGATTTCAGTTATTACATACTTAAAAGATATGCCAAACGAAAAAAATCCACAATCACGATCAATACACAGACGTCCCTTCTCATACTAATAATAATAAAAATAAAGACTTCATACGTCGCCTAAAGAAAACAAGCAATAATTAGATCGCGTTTAAACTAATTCCAAGTAAGCGTTGCGTCGCCACGGTGGCCGTCAAAGGAAGTCCTAATTAAATACTCGTACATCACCGTCGCTCGGGAATCGAACCCACTGCATCTAGTGCTAGAGGAAGTACTATGGGTATTATAGTGATTTATATATTTTTAAATTGTGTTAAAATATAAATAAATATAATAATTATTAATAAAAAATAGCTCATTAACTAATTCATATATAAGAAAGTAATATTTTCTATGTATAGTGTTGTAAAAAATGTATACTTAGGTATTTAAGGTAAAACCTATAATAAACGTAGTTATTTTTTTATTTTTCCAATCATCTATAGCTGTTGTTGACCTAGAATGGTCTTGACAACTCCTCATAATATTATCACATCTCATTCAAAACTCGAAAGTGAAACTCGAGACCGTGGTAACGTCAAGATCCTGCATCCCGCAGTTTGTCACTCGGAATGGTTCATAAATTCCCTGTCATCGCATCTCTTGTGTATTTTCGGAGCTGAATTTTTTCAGACGCCCTCGTGTCGCTCGATTTACATAAAAATTGCTTAATATAGATATAGGTATACTACGTACGATGAATTGTGGCCGTATTGAACCAAAGCTCAAGCTCAGCTGTATATGGCTCAACTGTAGATGTCACTTTAACTTTTTTTTTCGCTTTTATCGATTATTTGGAAATGTGCAATGTGCTACTAGAAGATATTAGGTATATATGTTCATGTAGGGTAAAACCCGGATAGTTGCCACACTTTTTGAAAAAGCTCTTTTGTTAGAAATGTATACCACTACATTACCTATTCAATGTGTGTTCTTAAACATAGTATATTAATCTTCTAACTTAGCCAATTTTTTCAAATATAAATATTATTAATTTTGAGTACAGCCTGTTTTACGTGGCCTCTAAAAAAGGGGATAGTTGCCTACTATGGCGGATACTAGCCTAACGTTAAAAATGGTTCGGGGGATACTTGCCTGTCTATTTTTTTTTTCAAATAAAAACGAACTTATATTAATTTAAGTAATCACTTTTTGTTATTGAACACAATCTTTCATTAAGTATTAATCAAAGTCAATATAATTATAAAATTACAACAAAATAGACTCCAAAATGGTAATTAAGTATAAAAATAAAAATAAAATATTACTATTTATTTTAAAGGTAGAACAACAAAAAAAATAAGAATTAACTTTGGCATAGCATCTATTAAATAAGTATTCAGTTCTAATTACTTACTGAGATCCTTTATAATTATTACCCAAACAACACTTAAAAGTACTAAGGTTTTAAAATTTTAAATTTGAACATGTAATTTTTTTATTTAAAAAAATAATTAAATATTAGTATTTATCTTAAATATAAAAAATAATTATGGGAATAACTTTGGCATTAGTATTGATTATTACCAGAAGCCAAGGTTTTCAATTTGCCACATCTCATGCAATGGTTTTTGAATGTTGTACAAGTTTCATGCAACCACATTCGACACATCTCACATTGTATCCAATCTGATTTTGATTTAGTAAAATTATAATTTTCAAAACATTCTACACAATAATTATCAACTTTAACTTCTTTGTTGGTATTTCATTTTTTTGAATTTGCTAATTGATATTGCTATTTTGAATTTTTTAAGGCCCGAGAGGATATGCCATAAATCCGGGATATTTCGTTGATACTTTTTTGTTTTTTATTTAGATCTTCGAACGCAAGTGCTAAGCTATCATCTGTCCAGCTGATGTGGCGCGGCACCACGCCTGGCTTTCGTTTATACTTGCGAGGCATTTTGCTGTTGAGAATTTATTTTATTTAAGATAAACTATAGTAAAGCCCAATAAAAATAACACCAAGAAAAAAGGTAAAACCAAATGAAAAAAATAACTAAGAAAAAAACCTGTTTGCTCGTTAAAATGTGTAGTTACGGATAGTTGCCCCAGGGCAACAATCCGCAAAAGACAGTAAGGCAACTATCCTTTTTGATACGGATACTTGCCCTTTTTATTTACAAAATAAATAAAACATATTTAACAACAAAACGTTTATTACAGTGCAATTTAAACTCTAATGCAATCAAAGAAATAATTATTTTACTAAAACCGCAATTAGTTATAATTATATTTAACGGAGATTACTTGCCAATATAATTCTGACGCTCGTCAAAGTATCGTCGCGGAAGATTTTTACTCACACGGACAAAACTCGTGCACCTACTTCGACAGCTGATGCGGCACCGAGTCCTACGCGGGGGACGCTTCTTATTATGATCAAAAAGAAACACTGGCAACACGTCTAACATAGAGCATTTGAAACTGAGGCATGTATCCGTCCGAGGCAACTATCCGGGGTTTACCCTATATGTAAAAACTTGTACATGAACATGTGCGTTACTATCAATGCTTCCAACTAGTATAGATATTTACTTGAAAATATTGTTAATTTAAACTTGTTTAATTTTTTTAACATATTTTCAAACAAATATAAAGGTCTCTCGACCTTTAGTATATCCGTACATATATACGATGTCTACCGTAAACTTAAATAACGTTACATTCCCACACCGGCACCGTACCGTTCGTTCCTAGAGACAATGCACGACAACAGGATATGTAAGTCCCAGCGGGTTCGTGGAAGCGATGCGGAGCTGATGATCCCACGAGATGCTCAAGATTAACATGAAATAGTGGCGAAATATTGTAGAAGTTATTATCTGGAGAAGATTTTTAATTAAACATATGGATTTATGTTTGGAATTACGCTTCATTATTCAAAATTCACATTTCGGCCAATTTTCGAGATATTGCGTGTTGACCATATCGATCCTACAATTGAACAATTACCTTAACGACACTAATTAAGTCAATAATAGAATAATATGAAAAAGCCTAATACGACCATCACCTGTAACAAAAAATAAAATAAACAAGATAAAAATAACATTATGGCGACAATTAAAAAAAAACAGAACATGGAAAGTCAACAACCATCAAGATACAGAGATATTCAACTTAAGCTCGTTATTCCTTAAAAATATCTTTAGAAACAAAAATGGCCCATAAATTATGTTCTAACACAAATAAATTGCCAATTATATTAATGAAAAGCTTCACCGAGTTAATGATTTTAAAATTTAATTAGCTGTGAATAGAAAAGGACTTTTATATGAGAGTCGTGGTATAATGTGTTATAGCATCGCTCCGTCTGTTAACAATGTCTACTCATTTACATTTCCTATAACCATTATTGAATGTAGCGATAGCATGGAAATTAAAATTTATATTTGTTTCACTTGCAAAGTAATTATTTACAACATTATATTTATTCAGAGGCCAGTCGTGCCGCTCAAACTGTTACTGTAAACGCGACTGGTTGTGGGTTCGATCCCCACTCTACTAATTAAGAAGATTACTTATAAACGGGATAACTCATGCATCGAATTAAGTTGTTATTTTCAAAAATGTAAATGTTCTCTACTATCATTTCCAATATCAATTGTTTGAAATATAAAATGACAAAACTTAACACAATAAAAGTGCAATCCACTTAAAATAATGATAATTTACAAAGAGATACGGATTCCAATATTAACGGTGTCTTGGTTATGAAGCCATAATCACTTATTTTTATAAAAATCTTATTTTTTACGGTTTTTGTGCAATTACTGCTTCAAATAATCTTCAAGCAATATCTATTATATTTTTATGCAAAGTAAAAATAAAATTATTTTGAATTTTATTAATTTTATCTTGCATCTTAATAACAACGTCTTTAATTAGATAAATATAATAAAAAAATATTGTTTTTTTGTCAACGGTATAGAGGTGTTGCGTTTTTTCGCCGCTCGAGCTAATGGGGGCACTTGTCGCGGCATATTTACGACACTGATACAATCGCCTCGCTGGCTCTGCGCGCCTGGTACACATGACCGCCCAACGTTGATAATATTGTGTTATCACAATTCGTTTTTGATGAAAGTTTTGCATATAGCGGCGGTGAAATATTTGTCATGGATTTATTGTATAAGTTGGTAAAATACATCTATTTAAAAGCTTAGATTTTTTTTATATTGGAAAACAGAACAAATAGATAATTCTATCTATATATTTACTTTATCAATATTTAAAAAAAATCTTTATTATTCCTATGATATATTTTGTAACTGGATAGCTTATAAGGGATTCGTGTCGTTACTGCTGGTATATTTCACATCTATGTGTAATGAAATCTTAAAATATACGTATGAATAAAAATAAATATAAACAATATTTGTTGTATCGATAGGTAATTATTCGCCCTGGTAACTAGGGAAATCGGACCGAAACGGAAAGTGGGAAACGGGTATGTCTGAATAGGAATAGGATGTCTAACACTAGGTTCCCAAGTTCCCTCTGCCTACCCTGATATGTGGGATACAGAGAGAAAAAGAAATATCTTTATAATTAATTAAGTTGTTGCGTCTCTACTCTGCAGCTGCATTTGGCTTCCCTGAGTAATGTTGAATACTAAACATTAATTTAGTTCAAAGAGATTTTAGGTGCCTACTCCATCAAGTGGACGCATCAGGCTCCATTAAAGGTTCAATATTGAAATCGGGTTATGCTTTGAAGTAGTACCTAGTGGTGAAATTGATTAAAAGTAGGTACTCCATGTCCTTATAAATTAAATCTTTAAACTTTATTTACACTTTAACGGCTACCTCGTGTTACTTTTTTTAATTTATTTTAAACTTTATTAGTCGAGCAATTAAAGTTGTCTATCAGTAGGTACCTACTGCTAAAATTTTTAAAACATAATAAGAATTATTTTATGACCATGGGTTTATTAATATGATTCAATGGAAGTCAAAGAAAGACCAAATCAAGTTCTGGCTCAATTAAAATAAAACAGCTAGTAGTTATGCAAAACACGAACTGCTCGTGCGAAAACAGAAATAGAGTAAATAAATTGAATCGTGGGCTTCTCCACAGTATTCCTCACACGACAGATAATTCACGCTAATCTCTGATCTCCTCGAAACGGGCAGACTATGTGACAATTTATGTGAAACTACCTCGCGTGGCTCTACGCATACTGAATGTGGACTTGAATATATAATGTACTCTCTCACGTTATATATAAGGGACCTGTCACATTTATTGATTTGTGTACTGTTTTAAATAAACTATTATGTTATATTATTTATAGAACCAATTATTTATTTTATTTGCATATTAAGAATTATACATACTAGAATTTCTTTATATCTCTTACTACTTTTCCCACACTGTTATAGGTAGGTAAAAAAACTTTTATTTATCAATGAGAGTTCTACAAGTTTCTTTGTGTAATATACACAAATTTACCTATTTTAGAGTCGTTTAGACTTACGATTAAAACTATGTAAAGGTACTCTTAGTTTATATCAAATTATTAATAATTAATGTTGAATAGAAATATTTTAAGAATTGTATTTGAAAGTAAAGTAAAGAATTATTATAAATTGCACATCAGTCTAGATATTTTCTAAGCATTGAACAAATATTCCAACTATTCTTATAGGTATACCTAATAACCATTGAAAAGTATTACATTATGTATCTACCTTCAAACAATGTCAATAAATTAGTGTCGACATTAAAACAACTTTATTGCAAAGTAATAAAATAAAGATCAGTTTTTTAATATACCAATTGCTAATTCGAATCAATTTTTAAACTAATTAAATTTATTTTGCCTGTTCGCAAATCGACAATTACTTTTTAGAAATATGTTGGCTTACTTTTAACATTATAAAATTCTGCTAAAAAATTAAAGGTAATAAAATAAGCCTTTGTGTTTATTGGACAGCAGCAACTGCAAAAGCAGATATTCTAATTTATGTTTTATCTGTTTTAATAAGTTTTTCTTACAAAATGTTTCTCCTTTCTTAAATCCTTAGTGAATGATATAAGGTCACTTTCTTTTTCAAATATTGCTATTTATCGCATTCTATGTTGGTGGCGGAAACTGAAATCGGCCTTTCTTAGGCATAGTCTGTAAATATTGTAATATTAATAATACTTTTAAATATATAAGGATCTTAATATAATTGTAAATAAATTGAAATTCCTAAGGCAGCCTGAAAAATCGAGCTTTTACGTTTTGTAATTCATAGAAATTAAGTTACGGACGACCACTAGCAATTGTTATAGTACCTAATACTCCCACTCATCCTACCCATATCTAAATTTGGTTAAGAGTAATTTTGAATTTAGAACACGTGTAAGTTCCCACAATCTCACATCGACCATGGTATTCGCGTGACACAGCACCATTAGACGAGATGGCACTAATGTGTGAACTAATGATGGAACAACGTGGCCGATGCTGCTACAAGCTTATTTTTTCCTAATAGGGTAATTTAAATGATTTATCGAGTATTTAACGTTTATTTATTTTTTTAGATTCTCAATTTAAATATTTTAATTGAGTAGATTTCTTTAAACTACAAGGAAAAGTAGACTGGAGACTCTTAATTAGATACTCGGTAGATATATGAATATTTATATGAAAATTTGTAAATTTTAGACTTATCTAATAATTTCATGTTATAATGAATTACTTGTATTTTATCTAATCTTTTGTGTTTATTAAATTTCGAAACTACAGAATATTATAAGCTATAGTGTCTCCCCAAATCCGTACCTGTTATTTTATTATTCTACATTAAAGAGTCAGAGGGTGGCGGCCCGTTGCCGGCGGGACCCTGTACTCTGGAGGGTGTGTGACAAATTACATTACAATTGAATCGGACGTGCCCTATCGTACCCTCTGCCACAGTGGATGTTGATACGTACTTTATTACAGACAACATTGGGAATTGCTCTTTTGTTTGCTGTTGTTTTGCGTTTTCATATATAATATATATTTTTTTCAGGGTCCCGCCGTATCCCTCAGGCAGCTGGGTAGGCAGAGCGAATCTAGTTTTAAGATACTCCGTTCCCCATTTTCCGCTTAATTGGAAATTCCAACAATAACGCTATTATGTTGCTATATAAATACTTAAAGTATGTAAAGTCGAAATTAAGTTGAAAATTTACTATAGAGTTGTAATACCATACAGCTGAGAATAAATATTAATAAACGTAATAAAGGAAAATTTAATTAACATTTTGAATTATAATTAAACATGACACTCATTGTACTTATAAAAAAAAACTACATATTTGCAATGTAATTTCGAACTAATCTTAGTAGGTCCTATCATCTCGTGCACTCAGCATCCCTCCCTCTGGGGAACTAATACGTATACAAACAGCTCACCCTACGTGCTATTGTATATTGTTATTAGAGATTTTGTTTGCAACGATTAGGGGATAATTAATGGTGTTTTATCACGAATATGGTTATAATGTGTTATTCAATTGAATATTGAAAACTGAACTATTACTTAGTGAAAGTAATAATTGAATTAGACCAATTAAAAAACAAGAAAATATTTGTAACGAGTATCTGTGATGTTTTTAGGTGGCAGATTAAAAAAGGTGAACTCATTGCCGTTTTATGCAGGGAAAACTGAGAAAATCAATCTTAAATATTATTCATAATCATTCAACCGATAGGAATTGGAACTCATATTTCCACTGTACCATAACCGAGTAATGTGCCCCTTTTTCCACATACTCCTCACTCTTCAGTTTCTTTTTTTATTTATTGAGATATGGAACCGTAAAAATATAACACGACATTAAGACATTAAAATTTACACAAAAAATGAATAAACTATTCCAATTAGGTCATCCCGTAGTACTTTACAAGCGCCATATACATATATCTATACAAATAAATTGAGTGCTAACGAAGATTTTACGACGTCCTTTCATTTACGATCCGTTACACGAATGAAGTTATTTTAGAATTTATTTGATTCTCCATTAGGTAGGTATAAGTTTGTGAAGGAAATTTTTATGTTTATATCTAAGCTGTTGATTAAATATAGGTGCTTAAGCAATTTTGTAATATTTGGGTGCGTGTTGTTTGAGTAATTCGAAGTGTAATATTATGACATTTAATATTTTGTTCATTAGTGTTTTGCTAAAGGGTATATAAAACCTTTAAGAACTTTAACTGGACTCTTTTTGACATGCATTCTCCTATTGTGTAATATAATCTCTTTTTTACCGTACAATCTCCTTTGTGTGTTCTCCATACAACGTGACATTGGCGAAGTGAATAGTGCTCAACTGTCAACGCTCGAAGCGCCATAAATAAAGAACCAAACCGAACCTTTAAGAAATTAAACAAACATACGTAAATGATTCTATGTTTGAATTTTACATAGAAAAAGAATATGAATTATGAATGTATCAACATAGATATACCAATTAGCTCGTTTTACGATGAAACATTAAGTCGTGTTTTCTATTTAAAATGTCGATTCAACCACAAATAGAATTAGTAAGCTTAGAGTACTAAACATTTATATGGTTGTTTTACTACCACCAGTACATATTGGTTCTTACTACTTAAGCAACTTTGTGTTTAAGAGGGTGTATAAAAAGTTACATATATACTTATTTAAAAGATTTATCTAAATAATATATATTTCGACGTAGTTTTAATAATATGTACCTACCTACCTAGCTTCAGTTTATACACAGCAGAGTTGTCAGAGGGAACCTAATGTTAATACTCCGCTCCCCATTAATACATCTTAGTGGTTAAAACGCTTGGAATTCCTAGAGGTTCAAATCTTGCAACTTTATAACTAATTTTTATATTAATTATTATTATTTTTTAATTTGTAGTTACACTGTTGTTTATGAGACAAAAGTAGAATATATATTTTTTGTTATTTCAGGTGTTGAAGTATTGTGAACACCTCCACGGAAAATGGTACTTCAGCGAGATCCGAGCGATCTTCTCGCGCCGCTATCTGCTACAGAGCATCGCCATCGAAATGTTCCTAGCCAGCCGCAGTAAGTTACTTATTTAATGTTTAAAAAAGTATTAGATGCCGTCGTGGCGCATCGGCACTACGTCTGACTGTAAATACCACGGTTTTGCATTCGATTTTCACTAGGGGGAAAGAATTATTTTCGTTTCCGAACTCTCTTAGCTAGATAAACACGGCGCCAGTTTCCTGGTTTCAACATACAATTTTGTCGAAAATTGAATGCTTCGTTTATTATTTTCAGCGTCCATATTCTTCGCGTTCCCTGACCAGGCCACGGTGAAGAAAGTGATCAAGGCGTTACCAAGAGTCGGTGTTGGTATCAAATACGGCATCCCGCAGACCAGGTTCGTGTTAGTTTAGTTTTTAATATTTGTTTGACATTTTTTCTGTCAACAGCCTATGTTTGTGTCCTTGATACACACAATGAAATCGTTCTTAAAACGAATTCTTAAAGACTCTGTGGTTGGTGGCCTATGAGGAAGGCCTACGTTCATTAGTGGACTGCGGTCTGCGATAGGGCAAAAAAATTTTTTTTTACAAACGAAAACAAGATTAACATATGTTATGTAATCTATATATATAAAAGGACTTGTCCTCACTGACTGAGGTAAGACGCACGCACAGCCGTAACCGCTGATGGTAGAAACGTAAAATTTGGACAGATGTTTACTTTCGTAATCTGGACATCTACTAAGAAGGGATTTTGAAAAAAAATTACCTTAAAGGGGTCAAATAGGGGATGAAAGTTTGTATGGAAAAAAAATTAAATGGGCACCGATTTTTATAAAATTTGAAATTTAGATTTTTAAAAGTATTTAATTGAACACGTGTTTCATCGTTTTTTAGAATTCACCCCATAAGGGTGCAAATAAGGGATTGAAAGTTTGTATGGAAAAATGTTTCGTGGCTTATTAGAATTCACCCCTAAATAAGCAAGCGAAGCTGCGCGCGTCCGCTAGTACAATATACAATGTATACAAGAAAAAATTCAGGATAGAAATCTTTTTTAGCCTTTTCGGCAAAATATTTGTAAATTACCTTTTTATTGTGATTACAGTATACCTATATCGACAGTAATATAGTAATGAACGCTATAAGATTTTTTTCTTAAAAGAACCTAGTGATATGTCACTATATTTTGCAGCTTCTTCTTCATAAAATAAATAATGTTAAAAATAGACCCTTTTCAAATTAATAATTTGAATTTCATAATATTAATTTGATAAATATATGAGTATATATACTCATATTAACCAAGCAAAATATTTTTTGTTTTAATATTTAAAAGTAAAAATTACAGAAAATATTTATGAAATTATACTATTTTAAAATAATTATGTGCATAAAACAGTGCCATCTCTGAAAGCTATGCATAAGCATTATAAGCTCTGAGGTCAGAAATGACTACAAATTCTTTTATCGATTCGTTTTAGTTTGTATTACTTTCTAAAGATGGCGCTAGTTTATATATTTTTTTTTATATTTACGTTTTGAACCAGATCGAGGTAATATTTCTAGAAAGTGTATATGCATATTATTGGTTTTTATAGATATAATATCGATTTATATTTTTTTCATTACAATTTAAATTTTAAAATCTGAAATAGTCTATGTTTTTATGTAGTCCCAGATCTCTAGTTTCTACCATTTTAAACAAGCATGCTTTTGAGGTAACGGACTATTTTAACCCTTGAAAGTTTAAAGATTCTTTAATTTTTTTATGTAATTTCATTGTTCCCTAAAATAAGATTTCAACCCACAACCACCGCATACAGTTTATACAATTTAAGTAAATGAAAAACGGCAAATTCAAAAAAACATTTTCTTTATTTCACACCAAAACAAAACATCACAGTCATAAACTTAATTAATAGAAATAATAAATAAATATATAAATATTGCTTCAACTTAATTAAATAAAGATTTTATACATATTATGTATATTTTTAGTAGCTTCATTGTAATTCGTGGTCTCCAGTTCGATTTCTAGTAAATAATTATAATACATATAAGAACATATCGATTATAGTAGGTACCTGTGTCTACTTAGATAAATATTTTGTATAGAAGGTATGTACGTGTAAGTAGCTCCTTACTAATTGGCTTATTAAACGGAATGTTAGCACGTGATGTAGTAGTAGATAATAAAAAAATACCAGAAAGAAATATATTAGACCTTAAAACAATTATTGTTTTGAATGTACATAATTAACAGCTCTATTAATAAGTGACGTTATTAGTTCTTATCGGTATACTATCTTCATGGTAATATTATTTTTTTAAACTCCGATGCAAAAAGAGGGATGTTAGGATTTTAACGTCGTTGCTTGTGTGTCTGTAACATCGTAGCTCTTAAAGATATGGAAAGATTTCAATGCAGTTTTTTTCATTCGAAAGATATTTACCATACATAGATGTTAACCACCGCAGGGTTAGATTATCCTTGTTGTGGTTCTTAACCATTTTTAGTAAAAATCAGTCTAGCAGTTATTCTCAAAAATAATGTATGGTTTTTTAAGGTATTTTTATTAAATTGAATTGCTTGCTTTAATTTTTTTTTATTTAATCTCGTGTACAAAAACTGGAATAATCCTTTTCATTGATTGACTTCTACAATTTCAGTTCAAGCGATTTTGTTCTTTTTATATTAATTATTATTTAATTTTGTCAACACATTGTATATTTACATACGTTAACATTTTACGTTGGTTTGCTTCAAAATAATATATATATATTAAACATGTTTATCTTATTTATAAATAGTAACTCTTCTTATAGGTATATAATACACATAACAATTATATAATTTTTAATTTTATATATAAATAACATTTTACAATCACAATAAACTTATCAATTAAAAAATAGTTCTCTCCTTAATAATTAGCATTTTAAATGCAATAATAAATAATGCTCGAAAATGACATATTAATATTTTTTATCTATGATTTAATATAAATATTAAATAATCTGTGATAATATGTAATGTAGATATTCAATTAAAATATCTTTTAACTATTAATAGTACACTAATATAAAACTTCACCATACATAAACTAAAACTATCACATTGGAATGTATCACTTAAACTTATTTTAAATTGAAGAATAATATGTTGTTTGTAAATTCTATATATCTATGTATTTTATATAAAATCAAAGTTCCTTCAGTTCGGTCGACGAGTCGTGGCCGCCCTGAAGTTAGCTGTAAATAGATGGCTGCTCAAGATAGTTTTTCCAATTTTTTTCTCACTTTTGATTATTTTCTTCCAAAGTAAACAATGCACAAAAGTTCAGAAAGCCTAACTTTAAGACAGCCACAACTCATCGACCGTATTGTATATTTTTATAAACAAACAGACCTTTTTATATATATTTTTTTTTTATCTCTTAAGTCTCATAATGCCTTCTAAATCTGCAACATTCGGTAACAAATACAATAATCACTCAATTACCTATAATACTGATCACATTTAAAATTACTCTCATTTAAATATAAACTAAAAGTACATAGTAACTATTTATTTATAAAACGGCCAAATATCACTCTAAATGTCATTTATTTTCTTTCTCTTTTTCTTTCTATCTCACAATATAAAAAAAATTTGAAATAAGAGTGATATTTTTCTTGAATTAAATTCAAATTTTCTTATTAATTCTTCTCATAATTTTCATCCCATTGCTTACTAATCTCTTTACCCTTTTCTAAAGACACAGCTGCTCCAGCGCTATGTCGTCTTTGGACGGGTTTTTCAGTTATTTGTTTAACACAACCAACTTCCGGATCGCAATCTTTCTTATCCTCGTCAAATTGTCGCATAATTTCGCTTAAAGTCTTGCCTTTAGTTTCCGGCAGAAAGAGAAAACAGTAAGCCGCACCCAAAATGGCGCAAATCGCGAATAAATATAGCGTCCCATTACTTGTTAGTAAGTTTTCTAATTGAGGATAGGTCTTGATATTAAAGAAAATTAGGACATATGCACAACATGACGTAGCTCCCGACATTACACCTCTTATGTCTTGAGGATACAATTCTCCCGACATAATCCAAGGTAATTGTAAAAATCCGACCATGCTGAACGAAACGTGGAGTAAAATACAAGCTAATTTCATTAATGGTGGCCCGTTTAAGCTATCGCACACCGCGGCTCCTAACATCGCGAAACCTAACAAAAGACCAGAAGTCGCGGCTAATGTCTTGCGCCTAAAACTGTTAATAAGACCGGCTCCAATCGCTCCCATGAATACTCTAACCCCTCCAACGATGATTGAAGCTGTGAATTCGTTCACACTGGTGCCGACCGACTTGAAGAAATCAACAGCGTAGTATAAAATAACATATATGCCAGACATCTCTTGGAACATGAAAAAGACTATTAGCAAAGCAAACGGTTTTAAAACGCTTTTGCGTTTGAATAGCAGAAGTTTTTGTCTAAAAGTCATATTTTCGTCTAATTTTCGGTCTTTCGTAAATTCCATAAGTTCAGTCTGCGCTGTATTATTGTTTTGACGTAACCAAAACATGGCATTGTAAGCTTCCTTCATTTGACCCTTGGAAGCGAGCCATAAAGGCGATTCAGGAACGAAATACATTAAAAATGGGGTCAATAATGAAACTCCTGCGCAAATTGCGGCTACTTTGCGCCAATGTATGAAAGCTCCTAAGGAATAAACTATGAATATTCCTGTAGAAACTAGTCCTGGTCCTAGAGCGCTAAGGACTCCTCTTTTTTCAGGGGTAGTAATTTCTGCCACGTATATGTAAGATGCTGTGGACATGCCTGTAATGAAAACGTTTTTAATTAAATAAAATATCTATCTAAAATATTAGTTAAGTCTTAAACAATTATTTTTTTATCCTTAATTTTAATTACATATACGTTATTAGGCAATGACATATTTTTAGTACAAAATATAAGTAAAAATTTGGGAGGAATATTTAATGAAAACAATTCTTACCTATTGTAAAGCCAGTAATAAATCTTCCAACGCAAAGAAACACGTAAGTTTCAGAAAAAGCGATAACAAGCCATCCTATCAAATTTGGTAACACGATGGACTGCAGGAGCAATCGCCGACCCACCGCGTCCACCATCATGCCGCCTAGTAACGCGCCGATCGGGTTTGATATTACACCCAAACTTGCTGTAAAAAACATGATAAATATTCTTTAATATAACAAAGATACATATGTTGATGACATAGGTACTTATTTTATGATTATAAAAATACTTAGATTTTTTTATTAATATTTTTCTTAGCTCCCGCACATAACAGAGCAGGAAGAGGAAACTTAGTATTAATATACTTCGTTTTCCACTTTCCTCCGAAATTTTAAGACATTGCGTTTTGAATTATGTTGGAACTTAACGCCGAGTTTTGTCTTTGTTACCACCACGTTTTCAGTCATACACTGTGCCAGTACGGCCTCAAATATGTTAATTAATATTCTTTCATCTTATCATGATCATGAAATAAAATATAAGTGGTTTTCCAATATCAAATAAAACCTACACATTTAAGTGAGTTAAAGTTTCAATGGTAGTTTTACCTACAATACATCAGTAACCAATGTCTCTATCATGTCAATATCATCGGAAAATGGATAATAAAATCATTATTCCTAATCTCATAATCAAAGTTAATCATTTTGATTAATTTCTAAAGTAAACACGCTAACAGCTAAACGTGCTGAGAACTAAATGATACGGCTTAGGATATTATCAACAGTGCAGCAAACGTTCCATTGTTTGTTCATACAATGTTTGTTCTGCTTTCTGTACACTGTGATATGAGTGTTTACTGATTTATATGTGTGTATGGGAGATTTTATTGTTTATTAGTCTATCGTGTATAATATAGTAAGTTGTTTAAATATTTTTGTCGATAAAATTTGTTAACAATAAAATACTAAAGTGATACTTCTGTGATGTTTTTGTACCGTATTTTTTACTAAACTTCCATTGTTAAATTTGCAATTAAAAATTTAAGTATAATATGCGATCATTTAGCATAATCCTTTCAATAAACGAAAAGTTTAAAGTCAAACTTCAAGTTAAGAAGGCAAGGGTTCAAAACCACTACCTTGAATTTTTTTTTCTTTTTCAAAAAAAAGTATTTTATTTATTTACCATTTCTTACATTTCTCTAATATCTTACATACTTGCTTATAAAATATAATTCTAGAAGAATGTGAAGAAGCATGAATGATTGCGTTGTAGTCATTCAAAAGTAACAACAATACATACAGTATGTTATTATGCCCAATGCTGTTTATTTTCTATCTGACATAGCTACGTGAGTGACGCATCTACATACATATATTACGTTAACTATTCTGATACAATAAAGAAAAACCTACCACGTAAATATTCCACGTTGATAGATAAAATGAATAGCATTTAATATAAGATTAATAAACATGTTCAAGTCAAACTGTGAGATCAAAATTGTTAGAACAGTATTTCTATGTGTTCCTTACAAACCTAGGAAGGGAAGATATTTAGAAATGTAAAAAAATGTGGCATTTATTTTGAAATATTTCAATAAATCTGTGTGTATTCTGATTGTCCCGGGATGTTAAAAATTGTGGTGATTTTATTTTACATTAGGTACTAAAGACAAAAGTTGATCCTCCTAAGTTACACTGTCCTTATTTTGATATAAGAAGCGTAAAAATTTAAAAAGTCAAATCAATAGTTTATATTTTTATAAAGGTCATCTAAAATGAATTTTAAATCATATAATTGACTCTTTCTTACCAATCCAAGAAGTTTGTTCGTAAGACGCGGTGGGGTATTCATGCGTATACTGGGGCAGCAACACTGCGGAGAAACCCTGGCAGAACCCAACCGATATGTTGATGGACTGCGCCGCGAGTGCCGCCAGCACCTGTAAATAAGAAATGTAATGTGACGAAATATGGTCATAACGCTTCAAAATCTTTTTCTCTTCTTTCTTTTCTCTCTCTTCTCTCTTTCTATCTTTTAGCTTCATGGAAAAGCATTAATGCCAAAACGGAACGAAAAAGCTTGCTTGGATAAGCAAACAGAAGCTAATATTAACGCAATCAGTCTCCATGCATCGCCCAATTTCCGGGATATCGTATAGTGAGTGGTAGAACTCAATGCCGCGTTTTATCGTGTTACTAGAGCGAGGAAATGAATTTTCAGCGCGAATGTCGAGTAGAAGGCGTGCTCTTAGTAGCGTAAATTAAAGAATAAAGTAGTTTTACTGACTTAACTTCACACTTTATGTACCGACTATTGCCTATAAAAATCAATAAAATATTTCATTTTGTTAATGAGAATAAGAAATATATTAAATTATTGTTTTCGTCACTTCGACAATATAGTTATACAAATTTAATTAGGCGTAAGTTATGCTCAATTTATGATAACGTAATCTGCTATCGCTACAATGTTAAAAGAATGAGTGCAACATTGATTATAAATACGCTTATATATGTTTTTAGCTTCACGCTGTATTCTGCACACATAGCAGAGTTGGCAGAGGAAACCTAGTGTTAAGATACTCCGTTGCCATTAAGATATAGTACATGGAAGATGTATTATGTTTTCTTCTGAGTATATCTGTATTGTATATCTTAATTTTTTTTAATTTTCATTTAAAAGATGCTTGGAATTGTGACGCTAGGAGTTGTTTTTGGATTTAAAATCTATATAAAGTTAATACGTAAACTGATGTGGGCACGTAAACAATCAGAGCATTGACTTAAAGCTATTTTGATTTTTGCGTTCTTGCCAAATATTTTCACTGTTTTTACCGGGATTTGCGTGTGTTTTAATAATAATCTGTTATTCGGAAAACGTGACAACAACACGTGGCGTTAATGCTCGTGTATAAAAAAATAATCGTATAGTATTAGAAGCGCTTCAGTGTCCCCAAAGATTGCCGTCTTATGTATAATTTCTATAGAAGCTTCTTGTCGTTGTCTGTAATTTGAGGAGGTGTTTATATATTTTTTATAGTAGAAACATTTAAGTTTTTGGATTATTTTCAGAATAATTTTGTAGTAAATTAAGTTGTTGTTTACAAATAAGCTTATCATCATATTTTTTTGGAGTAAACAAAAATAGGCTCCTTCTATATTCTATCTCTACCTATACAAACAAATCTCCTTTCTGTGAAAGTATCACCGTACATTACAAGTACAAGTATATATTGAAAATTTTCAGGTTATATATATTATATAACCTGAAAATTTTCCAGTTTACGTGAAATGTGTTCATACAGTCGTGCGAAGCGCTAGATCGCCCGGTCGTTTATATAATAATCGCACCTAACCACCGGAACGCACCGCGCGATTATGATGATAAACAGTGATTATACAAGATGACGAGGAAAATGGCCCACAACTCTTATTTACTTTTATTTGACTTGGACTCTACAATTCAGGGAAGTTAACTATTTTCATTTTCCCGCTCTGGTAGACAAAGATCAAATCATTGCCAAAATTGTACAATAATTACTTAGTTTTTTTAGTTTTAGGTGAAAAATATAAAAAATAGTAATCAAAACAATATTATATTTTTAATATGATTGACGATGAGTAAGTTTAGAAGGGAAGAAAATTCGTTTGACATTCGAAAACATAGTGATACTGGCTTGCTCCAGCAAAAAAATCATACAATATTAACTGTCCCTAGAGAGAGATAAATAGGCGTTAAAAGGAAAACAAATTGGTTACTCACTGAGTTATCTTTACTTTTTTCTTAAAATATTTAATTTGATTTCATTTTTAGATCACATCTTTGTTTATATTTTCATTTATTTGTGTGCTGTTTAGATGAATTATTTATTTTCGATTTTATAATTATAAAATGCAAAACTAAATTGATTTGTTTATGTTATTAATACATATATACCACAACGATCTTTGCGGTCAAACAATGCGGCAATTCTGTGGTCACGGGTATTCATCTGATAGAATAATTATAATGGTTCGTAAATTATAAAATTGCTTTAGTTTATTTTTTAAAATCAAAGTTCATAAGAAGTTAGACGTTTAATTTTTTGAATGTAATATAATTTACCACCGCATCGTTTCAAACAGTGAATGCCTCACACTTGAGGAAAAACTTAGCGAGACCTATAAAGGTTTATAAAATATTGGATTTTTACGATTCCTAAAGTTATACATGGACGTAATACATGGACTATTTTTGAAATTGTCTCATCCAGGTTTTTTATATCTGTTCTCTGATAGGAAATGTATCTCGACTATCAGCGCCTATAATTTTCTCTCACTAATATAAAATTATTTAAAGCTCAACCAACCAAACAAAAAGCTTAGCCAACGAGAATTTAAAAAATATCACTCCACTCTTTAATAGTCGCCTAACTCAAATCTAATCGTATTTTTTGTGTCATAGGTTGTATAGTCAATAGTTAACGTTATTGTAGCTTTATTCATCAATAAACGTCGCGTCGTAAAAACTTAACTTTGTGTGTAAATATTTTAAGTACGCATACCTATTCAGCGAAAATGCAGCTTTTATAACATAAAAGTATATTTTTATGCTAAAGGGGTTTTCAAATGGTTCTAGAACCTTCCCTTTAAAGCTTTTAAGCTACGATTATGTATTCATAGCTATTTCTATTACCGGTTCTACATATATCTGAGTATAATAAAACACAGTTGTATAATAAAACAATTATTATTATATTATAATGAGAACTTAACGTGTAACGAAATATCAAAGATCATGTAGAAAGAATGATCCAGAAAACACTTAGTGTACTTGCTTAACCGGTTTAGATGAAAACGTTCTAGATTTTGCCGTAATGGAACGAAGAGAGAGATGTTATGTGGAATTAATTATTTTAAGACTAGCCGCACACCCTTACTTCTTCCGGTGAATATACGAGTATATGTAAGGTTTGTTTTACTTTATACGATTTTTTTACAATCGCTCGAGTGATTCATTTTAATAACAAACAAAGTCAAACATATGTTTTAATTATTTTTGGTTTTGATTGACTAATTTAAAGTATAATAGTCATTGTCACTTAAATATAACAATAAGACATGAGCCTCGTGGATTTTTTTGTGAGTAACGATGTGTAATAAATTAATGTGTAATTCGTTCTTTATACCTGACTTACCCACAACTTATAATATTCACTACAATTAGGTACGTATGCTCAATAACGTTTACAATGCACTATAAATTATCGATAAATTTTTAAAACCATGGATTTAGTTTTTTGCTGTTTAACAAAACTACACCGCTTAACACTCAATGCCTCCAGAATTCGGCTGAAAGTGGGGAACGGAGTGTTTTAACACTGGGCCTCCCACTGGGGTCCTCTGCCTACACCGCTACATGAGGAATACAGACTGAAGCTGAAAAAAATGTGCAAGTAACTGAGTAATACTTGAATATATCCATTACAAAAAAACATACAAAAAGTAATATCTTTTCTTTATATGATGTTAATATAGAATAAAATAAAATGAGTAGGTGGACTCGTTGTCGTCTTGGAGAAATAAAAAGTCAATATTTTAAAATAGGTTTATAGTTGTACCTTATACATATGTATGTATGTAAATTAGGTACCTTTAAGTTCTTTATGTTTTTTAGGGTTCCGTATCCAAAGGATAAAACGGGAGCCTATTGCTATAACTCTGCTGTCTGTTTGTCTGTCTATCCTTCTGTCATTAGCCTGAATTTTATAAACCGTATTAGTTAGACAGTTAGAATATAAGACCAAAAGAAGAAATATATATAAGACCGAAAGAACCTTGATCTTGAATTACATTACAGATCTCAACTCCACATGGATACTCATGGATGGAGCTGATAACGACACTAATAATAGTATATTATATATAATTCTCATAAGTGTTTACTTTAAATGCATAAATGTCGCCAAGATTTTACGACTCTATTGCACGGGCTCTAATTACGGTTATTATCTAACTGTCGCGGCAGATCTAATTTCAAGTTTTTACCTACACTTATAAACACATTATTAATTTATTATGTTGAAATGTTATGTAATACTTCATACAAAAGATTAATTTAAAAAATATATATTGAAAAAACCTGGTGAGAATTTTTCGAGTCAAAATTTTTAAATATGAAATGCCAAGCTTTGCATATTGAACTGTTACAATGTAAGATGTAACATGTTGATTGCTATTTGGGATAACTTTGACAACAGCTAAGTTATACTAGAAAGTTTTCTAATGAGTTGAAATAAAGTATTTTATTAGCATCACGCTGCATCCTGCATAAGGCAGGGCAGGCAGAGGGAACCTGGGAACACAACAAGTCATGTTTACAGTCGCACACTTGTACCACTACGCCACGACTAGCTTCAGATATTATCCACGTTACTGGGGTAATATAATAAAAAAATGAACTAACAAAAGCACAAAAATATTTTACAATTAAAGCAATTTTTTATACTTTTTATACATCAAATGTGCGTTCTGATCTCTACCTCTCACAATTAGATTTTAAATACTGCAGTTCAATAAATACATATTATATGTATTCTAGATGTATAATTATTATATAACCTATAGTCATGGTAACAGAATACTCATACACTTAATAACATTTGCTCTTAATGTTATGCAATTCTGATTTCTTAGTCTTAGAAGTAATTTATAAATAATTTACAATGAAAAGAAATATATATAAAAGAAGTATAGTTCCTATACTCGTACATTCCTTGCTTTTTTCTTATGTGTGATCTTTCTAATGTACGAGTATAGGAACTATACTCGTACACTTTAAAGTACGCGTAGGTATAAAAAGCCAGCCTTTTAGTCCTTTAGAACGTGTCAAAGGAATAAGAGTGTACCAAAAAAACATTATCCTCATTCTAACGCAGTCGGATGAAAACTGAAAGACTTTTTAAATTACATATTTTTTCAACGCGAATGGAATTTGATGTTACGAATAATAATTATTCGCTTTACGCAGTCAATAATTACTGTTAACAACCTTATCGAATGATTGTTTAGTTAAATATTGTGCACACAGTACACGCTGTAATTAGAATTAATTTAATACGTGAAAATATTATTTTATATATTTTTAAATTTAGTAATTTTTATACTAAAACATTAGTTGTCGATCACTTTGTGTTGGCTCTAAGACATAACATGTTTTTTTTCATAGGAATTTCGAAAAATCCTTTGTCAATGCCCCCCTACACTCTAACGTCTAAACTATATACGAGTTTAAACTTGCGAATTTAAACTTGTGCACCTTGCAGTCACTCAATAAATATATGATCGATGTCAAAATGTTATTGTAATTTGACTGTAAACACTCACAAACAAAAAAATTCTGAAAAAAAATATGTAAAAAATCAATACAATACTATATGTACTATGGAATAACTTAAGTAAATAGTAATATACTACACCCAACGTATAATTATCTCGTTAATAGATCATTTTCTTAGTTTAAAAGCAAACAACAGATTATGTTACTATTATTGCATAACAAAGTCATTATGATATGCGTTGAATCATCTAATAAGTCAGTTTCTTATATTTATGTTCAGAAATAATACGTTCTAATTATTCGTTTCTAAGTTATCTCCAAGCTATAAAGAACAGATTGATTGATATAGCTTAAAAATGTATGTTTGTTTGTCTTCGAAGTCTTATGTTAAACCTAAATAATATTCTAATTCTATAAAAGAAAGTTAAGTCACGTAGACAATGGCTGACGGGTACCGATATTGAAATTTAATGAGTATTTTTCCTATCTCAAAAAACCAATTCAATGCTCTGCGATACTTTTTTTAAATAACTTTTATCATATGACAAAATCTTAATATGAAATAAAAAATACATTAACAAAAATGTGCAGACGTTCTAGAAAAAACGCAAAGAGCGCTTGCGACAGACAGTAGAAACCTACAGATCTAGATTAATAACACTTGGTCTGCCGGTTAAGGCTGGATATGTATATAATTTTTTTTATGTTTATGTATATCACTGATGAAGGTTTCATTAATACAATGATTGGAACTAAAATTCTAATCGAGACCAATCGTGGCTGAGGTGCACAATGATCCTCATTCGAGGAAATGAAATATTTATTTAATTTTATATTTTCATTTCTTCACTCTGGTGTCGAGGAAAAGAGCGGCGTTGAGTTCCGCAACTCAACACGCAATGCCTCCAGAGTTTTGCAGAAAATAAGGAACGGTGTATCTTAACACAAGGTTCCCTCTCTTTACCCTGTTCTGTGCAGGATACAGAATGAAGGTGATGAAATAAAATGCTAATAAAAAATATAATTCATTCACAAAACCTGCTAATAATTACTAATATGATCACTTTTAATTCATCTTTAAAATTCTGATTACATAAATACACATAGTGATCTATTTGAATCTAATAAGACAGTCTACTAAGTGGGAACACTCTATCAATTTTTAAAACATCTTAAAATCATTTAATTAAAAAATTTGATAAACGACCCCTTAATTTCAACGTATCAGTAATATTTCGTTCGGTTATGCGTTGTTACTTATACAAATTGCAACACAGAAGGCACATAGTTTTTCCGCTCTGTGTGTCTCTATAATAGCCACACCGCGTCAGCCGGTCCGTCCGTGTCCACGGCAAGTTCAAGTTCAAGTACAACTGGCGCTCTACGCATAGGTATCTAATTATCTTTGTGACGTTTCAGAAATTTATTGACATTTACGAAAAAAACTTGTGGATTGTGTTTTCTTGGAACACCTTCAAATAATTGAATTCGAATATTCCCTTCATTCAAATAGTTACATAAACAATTTACGGCTAACACCGCGCCCGCCCGCGCCGGCCGGTTCGTCCGTGTCCGCGGCAAGTTCAAGTTCAAGTGCAACTGCGCTCTTAGAATGTCTAATCACTTGTGTTGTTTCAGACGGATAAAAACAAACGCATTTTTTTTGTAATATTTCTTTCTTTCACTTTAGTTTCATATGTACGTGAAACTTTAAACGCGATGATTCTTGTTTAGATTCCCAATTGTTACCAGACAAGGAAATTAAACTTTAATATTTTCACTTATTTGCTCTGGTAATGAAGTTAAGCGCGTTCTTGAGTTTGAGCACTCAACACACAATGTCTTAAGACTTCGGCAGAAAGTGGGTAATGGAAGAATCTATAATGGAAATGGAGTGTTTTAACACTAAGATTCCCAGATTCCCTCTGCCTATCCGGCTAAGTACGTAGGTATCCCTACAGCTTGAAGCTAAAAAAATGTATAGCTTGTGTTCAGATATATAGATAATGTCGCTTCACACTTGCAGTCTTTGCTTGCCTTAGACGCAAAATCTGATGATTATATCTACAATACGTCTAAATATAACCATAAATCTCAGAATTCTTCATTGTTTCAAGTTACTTATGTTTTAAATGTAGTAAGATTCTAACCAAATATGCTAACTTTAAATACTTTTAACATATATTATACTTACTTGTTCTATTTTTATATTAAGATACGTCGTGACTTAAGTTACTTACAATACTTTTCTTATATATATTGATACAAGATAATAATTATTATTTTTTATTATTTCCACGCGTCGTTTGCATCTCATAAGTTATCCCGATAGTAGTAGAATAGGATAGAAATGGGAAAATAGAGCCAATAATCTAACAAGACTAAATATCTACTACACTTAGACAATTATTATAAATATGGAAACGATCGATCAAACGCATCCCAGCAACGATAACGTTATTTAATAATAGCAAATGTTTTAGTCGATGTTTCTAACGCTATTATAAAAAAAATAGAATTTGATATTCGATTAGAAACACAGTGGCTGTAAGCTCTCTCGCAACTTGGAGAACTTTAAATAAGTAAATATATTTATAAGTATTTATTCCTATAGTGCTTTTCCTTATATATTAATTTTTGTTTATATATATATATGTACATACATTATTCGTGACATGTTCACTATTATGTCTCGATTGTCACCGGAAATGAAGTGAAAATAGCTGTGTACTTACTATGACTATTATTTACTGTTAGTTTTTTATTTGTTTTATTATTAATATTATATACATGCATATTTTAATTTTAAATTGTGTTTACATTTTTATAGTCTACTTGTTTAGAATGAATGAATTAATTAATTTGAATAAACTTTGCAGAAACGAAGTATTTAACAGAATTGAATGAAATGTTTCTTAAAATAGTAATTATAGTTTTAGTAAAAGCTTCACAGGTTGTATATTACCTAGGGCGTCTTAAAGATTTTATCGCTTTTTTTATAAAAAATCGAGCTATAATGATTTATTTCATAGTTAGTACTTTTATTCTTTTACGTCTCTCCTTTTTCCGCTTAAAGAATCTTAGTTAAAAAATGTAATGATTTATCACTCTACTGATTATTTTCCATACCATATTTAATGGTAGCTAGGTATATTTTAATAAATATAACTTACTAATAATATCTGCAAAATGTCAATTAGCCCCTTAAGTCAAAGGTCATGATTTTTAGTTCCGGTCACGTTAAATAACTGTATGAATTCACGTTAAATAACATTTACATGTTGTTATTTTTGTGAGTGTTGCCTTGGTGACTACTTCACAGTTAAGAATAAACAAGCGGAAGTGAGAAGCAAAATTAAATTACGTATATTATTTTCGTTTTCCCCTCTTTGTTAAGAAAGCGCGGAGTTATGTTACATTTATTTCTCTATAGTGAAGAACTAAATGATGTTTCATTAGTTTCTTTCTGAAGATGAATATACTCATAAAACTTGAATTTAAATTAACTTGTAATACGTATTATAGTTATTAAATAATAGAAACCTATTATCATAGTATTTACATAAATATAATGAAATGATGTAACACATCAATATGGAACGTGAGATTGAAGCAGATACGCGGAGCACTTTAATTTGATCTTTCATTTGTATACACGACTAGATTTTACCTATAACTTTGTTCATGTGGTCGAATTAAAGAAAAAAAAAACATATTTGTATGACACCTGACACATGGTAAGTGCCTGAGGTAACTCAGTAGGTACTGTAGGTTAAATCACGACGGTTACTACGGACTATCCAATACAAAAACATTTTTTTATTTCCTACCAACAGTTTCTGAGGTAAGCGCGTTCAGCCATACAACCTTTTTAGTTTATTATTTAACATACTCTTAATAAGGTTATTAAGAATAGTAGGTACTATTCATTATCATCAACAGCATCAACCAGTTCGTTTTTTTTTTCTGTTTTTTCAGATAAGTTAGATTATAAGGAAATGCTATTTTTATGAAAAATTCTGTAAGTTTTTATAGTGACAAAAAATATATAATTAAGAGTAGGTATGTACCTACGAATAGCAATTCGTGAAGTGCAAATAATGTATTAATGTTACATTGATATTTAACTACTTAGCAACTTAAATGTTTTGATTTCAGTAGGCAAGGCTTATTTTAAGATGCAGCTTTACACCCTTTCCAGCATAACAGTGTAGACAGAGGAAAACCAGTGATAAGACACTCCGATTACTGGTCTCCGCCTAATTTTTAAGACATTGCGTGTTGTTTGCTGGAATTCAACGCTGCACTTTGTCTACTAGTGCGGTGTGATAATATAATACTACAACTTTATCTAAGTGTGATGGTCGAACTTACAACGACCAATAAAAAAAATACTTTGGGCCTAATTTCCAAGATTTGAAGTCACGTTTAGTAAAACACTTCATAAAATGATCAAAGCTATTAGTCTCCATATCGCACTTCATGAATCGCGCAATACACACAATCCGTTGACACAATCTTAACTACGTGCTTAAATGTGAATTAAAATGCGACGATACGTATTTTTCCTATTGAAACAATGATTTTTTATTAGTTATTTACGTTTGTTATTTTTTGTTATATACATATTTATATTGATAGCGAAAACAATTATAGATAAAATAACTTTAATTTTCTCAGTTTTCCATCATATGCTTAAAAAAATAAGATTTTGCCTTTTTTCTATATATATGTTATCAGTTATGTATATTTCTATATTTTATCTTGTATATTTGTATATTTTATCTACATATGTAGGAAATTATTTTTTATCGTATTTCTATTTTAAACTTAACTCATAAGTAATTTACACTTTACCATATATAAGTCTCCATAACGCCACACCTTCCAGAAGCCTTTGATGCTCGCTAACATGGTGCGCGCGCGTCGCTCCCCGTACCGCACCTCCGCTACCCTCCTGTAAACAATATCATATTTTTTAAAACAATTACAATTTCAAACTTATAAAAAAACTAAAAAGTATATTATTCCAATATTCACTTTTCACCCAAATAGAAGCATTGCGTTTTACTGTGCTACCGTCTCAAGGCCAAAATGGCTTTTCATTAATAACTTGTTATAATAATGAAAACGCAAAATATTTTATTATATGCACTTTAAAACTACCCGTGACCCGTGGGCCGTCTTGGCGTATCGGCACATCGTCTGTATGTAAACACGACGGTTGTTGGTACGGTTGTTACTCAGGTTAATGAGTCATTTGTATTTCTTTGCTTTGGTAACAAGATAAAACGCAGCGTTGGGTTCCGCCCCTCAACACACAATGTTTCGAAAATTTAGTGAACAGTGGGAAACAGAATGAACACTAGGTTCCCTTTGCCTACTACCTTACGTGGAACTGAATAAAATAAATAAAACTATTTTTTTCTGCACATCCGCGAACATCGCAACCAAAATAAACGTAAACAAACAGAGCGTGCGTCAATCCAAAATATAAACGCTTTTGAATGGGAACGAGATAGCGATTGGATGTTTTTTCGTCGATAACAACTATAATTGTGTTCGTTCCTAGATCAGAGATCAGAGATCTGAGACGTCACGGCCACAATTAAATTTCACTAGAAAACAATACGCACTCGTCATTCATTATTATATTAATATTTCTTCATTTGAGATTCCTTTTCTCTACACAATAATATAAACAGACACCGCTGCACTCACTCACTCACTAACTACTGATGATAAATAAACTTGTAAAATATTTCGCGACATAAGTACCTATCGTGATACTTTCTTATCGGTCGAGGATGTTATCAAAGAGATTTTGTTTTTGTCATTCCGATTAATACGAATATAGCTATTATTATAATATGCAATGAAACATATTATTGGCAATATAATAAGATTGGATTAAAGAGATTTTGTAGATATTATTATTAATTTGGTAATGTTTGTATGTATGTTGGCAGTTTTTAGAACTATTTAGGTTAAAATGTTAATATTTTACCGTTGAGATTCGTTTTTGTGTTTTATTATTTAAAAAAATACTTTTGCTGTTTACGTTACGTTAAATACGTTTCTGGGACATTAAATAAATACATTATAGAATCATATAATATTTTTGTTATCTTAGAAGTAAATATCTACACTAATGGAAAATTAATTGCTATATAAATGAAAAGCGATATCAACCTTTTACAAAACAATTTTAACAACAAAATTTAGTGTGTCAACTTTAATATGTACTTACTTGTATTGAGAAACAAAAGGAAATGCATTTTAACGACGGAAGTAAGACTTATATTTACTTAAATATTTAATAGAATTTTGTATCGGAAATTGTGAAACTTAATTACTGCTAAATGAACTAAATAAATATAAACGCAATCCTTGTTTACGATCTGAGTATAGTAATATAAATGATATTTTTTTTATTGTTATCTTATTTTTTTTTCCGAAGTACTACATCTTGAGTAACGGTCTACCAGAGCGGAAAAGTGGAAATAATTGATGCCCCCGTTTCTGGATCGAACCCATAACCCACAAACGCTATACCGCCGCGATACCGCGATAGATAATTATTTAAATAAACATACCACACCCGTATTTATTATTAGACACATACGATTGGATTGCATTAGTTACATATACTTCCTCGATTAACAACGGTAATACGTTTCCTAGCCGCTAAGAGGAAATTCGCTTTAATCGTGTCAAGTGTCGTATGATAAAGGCGGAATTGAGTTGATTGTTTTGGATAGTTATTATCTGTAGTGCAATACGTACTCGTATAATGTTTAATTTATATAAGTATACTAGCATTACCTTATTATATTTATCGATAGTCATTTGTTGTGTCTTACTTTTTTCTAATATATATACCATAGCATGAAAATTATGACTATATTGTTCTTTGATAGACAGCCATGTATATTTACATCTAAATTATATAAAAAGCGTTATCTTCTACATATATATAATCGAAAAGTCACTCACTCATCACGAAATCTCAGAAACTACATGTGCTAGGAATCTCAAATTTTGCATAGGAGTTACTTATAGGACGTAGGTGCTCGCTAAGACGGGAATTTGCAATATTCGACTTCTAAGGAGTTGTTTTTGGGGTCGAAAGTTTGTATGAAACTTTGTTACTACGAATGCTAGGAGTCTCAAATTTGCATAGACGTCACTAGGACGTAGTCATGGAGACAGTAATTAATAATAAAATAGTTCACGCGGGTGAAACCGCGAGCGGGCCGCTAGTCTTATATATTTCGCCTCCTCAAACAGAGCAGCTTTGATTTCCGCCATTGCTATAATGTAACATTTTAAAAATAAAATACAAACTTAATTGTATAAAACTTCGAAAACTATAATTGCTCTACGTAAATTATATATAATTAATCGAAATTTAATTAAAAATAACATACAAAAAAAATAGAACCTTAGTACCTTATCACCAGAAATATAGGAAATGAATATATTCTCGCACGTTTTTGCTCTCTATGAGGTAGAGGGTAATTTATGTATACGTATTGTCAATTGTTAATACGGAAGGCAATGAATTTACGAGTATAATATAGAGCAAAGTAACAATTAAGTTTAATGATAAAACTAGATAGATGTCTCTAAGAGTTGTGTATGACATAGTAGAGTGGGTTGCATCGAAACGTTTAACAATTTACAATATATAACTTTCTTCGATAAATGAACTATCCAATACAACAACTTACAGTCTTTGAATTCGAACATTTGTTTCTGAGATTAGAGCACTCAACGAAACGAACACTTCAGTTGTATAATAGTAGTATAGATAATAGCATTTTTATTGTCTAGTAAACAATTTAACGCTAATAAAATTAATTTTATCTACATTTATATATATGTAGCTACTAGCTTAGCAAACGTAATTAACGACCCGATATCGTTATCACTGAGCCCTGAGGTCAGATGGGCAATAATAGAAATGTTTACAGTACTACTGCCAACGGCGCGCGCCGTCAACCTTCACGACGCATCCTCAACTTTTATAAGATCTGTGGAATTGCGGAATGCGTGTTTATATTCATGACCTAGATTAATTTTCACGTTAATTATGTATTTATTTGTAGGATTTTTCTTATTTTTCTGTATAGATGACTGATTAAATATGTACATTGTACAATATATAACTATGTATATAATATATCATATTGACATATTTTTGTACTGTGATTTCTTCGCATAACTGGTTTGACGTAAAGAACTCGCCATAACGTGTTCCCTTCCGTTCTCCGCCAATTTCAACCACCAATCACCAATTTTTGTTGAGCGGAAGTCCACGTCGCGTTTATCTGTAACTAATGACTAATTTCATTTAGACTTAGCTACAACATTTTTGTTCTTGTTCCGAAGCCTTCAGCTCTTAAATTATGCTACTAATTTAAAAATGATAAAACTCTTATACGCGTGCTACGATCGTTTACGTATGTATTTATTCACTTGTTTCACTTTTTTTTTGTTTACCTTGCACGTAGGTGCTAATTTTTAAATCAATAATATTACTCAAAAAACCTTTGTGTATGTAAACATTAGTGGTGATAATTATGTTTGAAAGGCAAATTAATATATTCTAGTGCTTTAAGGAAATATGAAAAATCTTTGACTAAACGCCGCCTATTAATTTTCTTATTCGATATTAATTATAATTAGTTTATAGTATTTTTATTTTCCTGTATTGGTGAAATAAAGTGCAGCATTCTCCTATACTCTAAAGTGCATACACCGTATTAGGTAAACGGCTCTTAAGATGCAAAAAATTAAATTGAATACCGTGAAGATATAATAAAACTTTTATAACAAACTTCCAAACGACATGGTTAATTTATCACTGAACAAATTTAAAAAAGTGGTAAAGCACAGGCTCTGCCAAAAAGCATATTACTCTGTTAAAGATTATGTTTGCGATAATGATGTTTGGAAATGAGTTGCTCTTTTTCTAAGTTAAAATTGTTAATTGTAATTTGTAACAAATGTTGGCATTTAAAAAGAGTGGCCATGAGTTTCTTTGCCTGTATCTATCTTCTCATGAGCTCAACCATTTGAACGGGCTTTTTCAAGTCAAAATTGCACATTTTTTTTGGTTATTTTTAATTTGCATTTTTTTTCTATTTTATGACATGTCCAAGTAAATGTTAAGCATTTTTATGGAATAAAGATATTTTGACTTTGACTAAAAAATTGCAGGTATATTAAATATTATTTATTCGTTATTCCAATATATATATCGCCATTATGTTATATATAAAGTGATAAATTTTTAACTATAGATATATGAAATAAAAAAGTTAATCTCCATTTTCGTGTTGAAATCCACAAGACAAGCACTGGGCAACGACTAGTAATATAATAATTTTATAATAATAACTGAAATGTCAATTAATACAATCGATCAAAGTTTGTTTTTTGCTCGTATTCACTTCGAATTCGTTTGCTAATTCGTGTTGTCAATTTTGGACACGTAAAGGTGTCGTCGTTGTGAGCTTAACCTGTTTGGGTATGAAATTAATTTTTATTGTTTATAATCAAAACGTTATTAAAGTAATTTGAAGATAATATCGCCTAACCGAGGATAATTTAGGCCAGGCCAATCAATCGCGACAGGTTGGGCTTCGATTCCAACTTGATGTAATGAAATATTTAATATATTAATTTCCTCGCTCTCGTAAAAAAAGCAAAGTTTGTCATAACACTAGGTTCCCAGGTTTCCTTAACGTAAGAAAAAAAACGAAAGATAAAAACTATTTCGAATAATGAGCTTATTAAACAATTTACTATATATAATTAATTCATTAGCAAGTTGTAAAATTTTTCACTGTATCGCTTTCAATTCTCTAAAATACAGCATTTTTTTTAATATGTTTATGAAATTAGTGTTTCTTACATGTATCTATGTAATAGGTACATTTCAAGGATATTTTCATTGGAAAGTTAAAATGAAGAATATTTAATAAATAATGTTAAGTTTTAGAATTTCATTTACACGTTTACAATAAAATGTATTAGATTTATGTATTAGATTATTTACCGCTGTCGAACGGCGAGTTAAATAATATCAATCACGGGCATGCGTAATGAATCAGCGTCGAGATTGTATGAGTAAATACATATTCAATTGATTTATATTACTTTTAGTATAAACGCTATAAGTAAAATATTAGATATTATTATTTTATTTTTCTTAATATAACCCGAGTTATGTTATTATTTATGTTTTTCATAAATTTAAATTATATTTTCAAGTAGCTCATTTTCCTACATAACCCAGTAAACAGATGGAACCAAGAAGACAGAAATCCCACTTTCCGCACAATTTTCGAGACATGCGTGTTGAGTAAGGAAACTCAACGCCGCGACTGGTCTACCAGGACAGGGGAGTGAAAAATATATATAATCAAAAAGTATGAATATTATAACGAATTTTGACATAACAAGACTTAGAATATAATTTTACTTTTATTTTAATAATCGACTAGAACGATTGATTGCGGTTAATGATTAGTTATTCTAAGCACACTTATTCCATCTAAACTGTATTAACTAATATGAATTATTTATATACTAGTATTGCGTGTGTATTTAATAATCGCAAATTAAGATCCTTCCATATTAAAACTACGTCATTGATTTTCTGAGACTCGCTCTTTGTCTCTTGTAAATATCGTATCGGCAAAAATAACACTCAGAGGAATTTAAATACATTTTAGATTAACCATTCTAAATATTTTTTTAGGATCAAGTTCCGCCGAATTCTCGAAGCTTTGCGTGTTGAGTGGTGGAGCTCAGCACCGCACTCTACTAGAGCGAGAATATAATAATATGAAATATTTAATTCCCTCGTTTGATAATCGAACCCACATCCGTCGCGTTTACTGTCGCTTGTGTCCCTGTACCACGACGACCCCAATTTTTTTATTTAATTATATAAAGCATAAAAAGTTTAAAATAATAGCTTTATTGTTAAATTATCATGTCAAGTAAACACTATTTTTATATGTTTATAAAGAATATTATATCTAATCGTTTCTATTGTTTTCTTAATTTTTTTCACATAATAAATTTAAAAAGATTTAGTGCTCGATTGCTAATAATATGATTTACAAAATGATAAATGTATATATAATTATAAATTTCTATGTAGGTACACAATTTTACAAATAATTTGGAAAATCAAGTAGACATTATATGCTCTATGATACTATCTTAGAAACTTGGACTTATACTTGCGAACATAAAAAACCTAACGCGTTCCAATTACCGGTATTAACTTCTGAAGAAAATGATATTTTTATATGTTTATAATTAATATAGCTAATGGTTTCTATTGTCTTCATTTTTTTCACATAATAAATTTAAAGACATTTATTGTTGATTGTAATGATATTAGTTTAAATTTGGAAAATAAAACTGAATTTTGTTTTTATTACAAATTTTAAATAATAGAAATGATGTTGTGACATTATTTGTTTCTTTTCTCGATCTGAAAAAGCTATCCGCAAACACTGCTTGTTAGATACGTTTTGTATATACGTATAATAAACTTTTTAAATTATATTTTACGTTTACAATCGTTCATCGTTGAATATGAGTAGGCATTAAAATATAGTAATACATATTGTGGCATTGTGGTATTAATTATATATATTATCAATAGCGCAGTACTTACTTATATAAGTTTTAATATTATGCATATAAAATAGTAAATTTTCATTTCATAGATGGAACGTTATTTTAAAATTGCCGATATTTTTTTATTTCATACTTCAATGTCATAATTTCCAATTTAAATAAATTAGTCCAGAATATGTCTAATAACTTAAAAAATATATAAATAAACACATTTACTTACTGGCTTGTATCACTTAAAGTCCAGATTATTATTTATAATAATATAATATTTTATATTTTACTGATAAAATAAAATAAGATTTCACACGTAAAATAATCGAGCACTTTTCTTTTAGCACAATGTTTACGCGGGAAAATCGCACCACACCGATATTTAAATTTGGAACACACGTGCGTTCACACTCGGCTCTCTCGATATTTGGCACAGATACTTATTTGTTTTAATTTATTTATTTTTTTAATTTCTATATTTTTTAAGACTGTCACATCACAAGTAAGGCCTGTCGATCGACTGTAGAAAGAACAGACATACAACTTGTATGATTGTACTTGACCTTGCGCAGCTCTCTGGCGTACTGATGCCGCTTTTCGTTCACACTGCCTGTTTTATAACACGCTAGTGTCGTTCAAACTTTTACTAAACGCTTTGATAATGAGATGACATCTCTTGTATGGAGCAATTATATATAATCAAATTGCCTTATTTGTTATATAAGTTTATTCTAAAATATTAACACAGACCAAAATCAAATCTGACGTTATTTCTTACTTTAAATGGACAGACTAATAATAATGGGTGGACTATCGATCACATTAATTATCTACTATTAAATAGTAACACATAAATGTCAACATTCAAGTTCATTCAAGTTGGGAAAATATGCACTAATAGATCATAATATGAAATTTTACAATATTGTGTGGAAGAAGCAGAAAATAAATAAAATTTATAATATTTTAGACCAAATCAATTTATCTTATAATTTAAAATATGTAGTCTTTAAAAGAAATTAGCCCATCATGACTCAATGTGACAGCGTCTGACTGTAAAAGTTTATATGACAGTTGTCGGTTCTTTCCCCATTCGGGCATAATTACTTATTTAGATTTTCCCGCCCCGGTAAGATAGAATTCTGCGGCAAGCATTGCTTCGAGTACGACCAAAAAAAAGTACGAAACGTCTTAACACTAAGTTCGCTCTGTTTACCTACGGGCGAGCGAGAGATAAAGCGAGTAGCTGAAAAACAATACTTAACATTTTTTTATTACAATATTTCAATAGACATTCATTAGTGATGTTTAACCTAATAAAATGCTTTATTTTTTAACTGATAATATATTTTTTGCATTTAAACTACTTAAGAAACGGATGTGGCGCTTAGAACAACGAGTTCAAAAAATTGTTTATGACTTAAAATTACAGAATTTTATATGTTTTTGTGCTGCTTTACTAAGAAACAATGAAAACACGTGTATTTTATAATACAGTGGCGTAATGTATAGTTCATAAGAGATAAGTCATATAGCTCTCGACAGTGCTACAGAAGCAAGTGACACGTTAATAGATAGCTTAGACTTCCCAACTCTAGAATATTCTTATGAATTTTTAGTAGTCGTTAATAATACTACATACCTACTATGTATCATTTTAAATTTAATCTATATTGGTAATTTTAGTACTTTTAAAAATGTACATGATCGATCCAATTTAACACATTGTCTAACAGGATCAATACTAATATACTAAGAACTGCGTCTTATTATATACGCAATAGTAGTGAGCTCGACCCCTAATTCGGGAAATAATTTTAAAAAATAAATAAATAAATATTTAGACGTTGCTGGTAGACTCTGGCCTCTTGGAAACCGTCCAAGTTAAAAATAAATTAAATAATAATTTTTAAAATACAATTCAAGTTACTGTTAACAAATTGAAACGTAACTAAATTAGGAAGCATTGGGTTTCGTACTTTAAATAAAACAAAAAATAATAATTTAGTTATTACATTACTACTTATAACATTTGAGTGATGAAACGATGAAACGATGACTGTTTCTTATTTGTTTTGTTTGCATTTATTCTCACGAAATTATCGTATTGTTTGTTTATTTATTTAAATGCTATGATTTAATGGTATAAATATAATCTAAATTTTAGAAGCAAAACAACTATGTCATCTGAAAAAAACACATAAGTATGTATATTACAAAGACTGCATTGTATTTTATTTCCCACGCTATCAATTTATCACGTTAGATATGAATATTCGAGAGCACGAAGCTAATGATTTGTCTAAATTTTGGGAAGGAATTTAGGAATGTTCCAGAATATATTTTAACTAATTACTAAATACTACAAGATCTCGATCTCCATCTAAACACCGTCAATTCATTTCTAGAACATAGTAGAAAATTATTTTGATTAAGTTGGAAAAAAGAGCTCTAATGTGCAGTTAAAAGGCCAGCAATTGCTTCAAGCCTCTTACCTGCAACCTGCTTGCACCCCCAGTCTCTATAGTTTGTATAATATATGTTCGTTAACTCATCCTCCATACATTAGCTAATTCCATACAGTTATTCATTCATACACACATTCATTAACATAAACATATAAACACAATCTCGTTCACACCACGACGTCATTGATATGAGAGCCACTGGCGAGGTGTTTTAATCGAGCATCGACCATGTCTGATTTGCTAGTGCTATTAAGAAAATGAAGAACAGTGTGACGTATCCGAACTCGTTAAATAACTATTTTATTATAAATATTAATATTTTTCCTTTAGTACCTACACAAAAAATAAAAAGCACAGCAGTCTGACTGTAGATCGCGACGGTTATGGATTCAATTGTCATTCAAGGGGATTGCATTTCTTTGCTCCGGTAGATCAGCAAAGAGTGGTGTTGAGGTCCGCTACTCAGCTCGCAAAGTCTCAAAAATTGGGAGAAAACGGAGTGTCGTAACACTAGGTTATCTAAGTCGTTATATGCATACAGTGTAAATTAAAAAAAAAATAAATAAGTGATACTAACATCAATTTAAAGAAAAACCATATCTAACAAACATTTTCATGCCAATTTATAGAAATTGTTCTATTATGTTACTCATATGATAACTACATATTATGTAGATACTATACGGGTTTCCATGTCTTCAGGAAACGAGCTAATCTCTTAAATTACACCAATTATATGACATATAACATACATGTTGTCTTTTATGTAAGATTTCTTTTTTAAAAACACAATACGTTTTTTCCACAAGCTATCTCGTTTTCCATAGTAAGTAAAGAAAATGCACATTTTTACCTTCTAGATTCACTTTTTTCCTAAAATTAAAAATTGATTTGTTATTTCAGTAGGTCGCCCTGTACTTGACGAATGTCTGTTCAGCGATAAAATATATAATTTGGAAAATATTTTAAATAACACTGAATATAAATATTCGTGTCGTGGCCAAGGCAGGAGTAAAAGCGTGTGACTCTAAACGCGACAGGTTGTAGGTTCGATTCCCACTCGAGGAAATCAAATATTTAATATTTTTGAGGCAATGCGCGGCGTTGAGTGAGCCACTCAACAGTCAATGCCTGCAGAATTCGGCGGAAAGTGGAGAGCGGACTGCTTAACACTAGGCTCCCTCTGCCTACCCAACATATGAGACAGAGTGAGAAAACAGACAGACAGTATGAGAAAAATATATTAATATTGCTTGTGGATTCTAAGTCCGTCAAATGGACAAACAGGGTCAAATAATATATTTCACCACAATTATTGTACATAGGTACCACCTATGTACAATAATTGTGGTTGACTTCTAAAATATTATATTTTTAAGTGTGAACTATGTCAACAAACTTTCACTAATATTATAAAATAAGGTTACTCGAAAAAATATTACTGTTATTTAAATTGTATACTATCTTTGCTGTGCTAAATGATGTTGAGTAGGTACTCTATTTTTTCCAGGAAAGAAAGTAAGCAAATAACAATGGTATGACAGAGGCTGACATTTTGTTACCTTTTGTATGTTAATGTAAACTTGGTCCTTAACTGTTGCTTATACCTATAACTATAGAACACTTTACTGAACCTACTTTTCGTCGTCTTTATTTTTATTTATTATTTAGCAATATCTATATATTTTTACAACAATTTAACCTAGAATAGATATAATAATAAATAATAGGAATAAATTCCCCACGTTTAGTTCATTACTCTTTAGCCAATTTTCTGATAAATTTTTTTTTATAATATCTTTCCTTAAAAAGTAACAGTACAATAAGTACAATACATATTTTATATGACACTTATATAATTGACTCAGTAAATATTTTGAAATACGAAAATGTGTTTTTCCATTTTCCCAACAGAAAATATCCTAATATGGCTGAACAGGAAAATATTGTATTTATTATTTGTCATGTGGTTAAAATTGAAGTTCTTAAGAAACGATGCCCTGAAGACTAAAAAGCTTTCGTCGAATACTTATATTTTAAGAATTTAAAAACATTTTATATATGAAAATATTTCATTATTTAATTATTAAGAAAAATGTAGATTACACACCACTTTAATACATTTTCTTGTTGGTTTCTTTGATTTATTATTTTTATAAATATTTTTAGTCTGTAGTAATCAAATTTTATTGCCAACTATAACTATTAACACATTCTATTAATACCAACCATTAACTAAGTAAGTCGTAAATGAAGTTAGAAAATACCACACGCAGTAAGCAGGTAGGTACTGTCGCCAACGCAACTGCGGAAATCGGAAGTGGCTCCGTAAAGAATGCTGACCATTTATGATATATTATTACGTTTAAATCATTCTCGAAGCTAAGAATAGATACAAGGATTTTTTATACTGTAGCTATTTATATGTATCGTTATTGTTATATTATGTGGTCACGTTTGTATGGCAGATATCATTGAGGTGCAATTTATTTAGAACGTCTTGGACCATGGTTGTTAGTTCAAATCAACATACATTTCCACTGAGCAGGTTAATTAGAGGGAATCTAATGTGGAATCTTAGGGCATCTAAACCCCCCGTTCTCCACGTTCTGTCAAATTTTTTAGACATTGTGTTTTAATTGGCGGAACTGAACGCCACATAAGTTTGTAGTATTATATTTTTGCATATTTCTTACTGCAATGTTGACTTAAGTATGTAATATGAAATTGAATCCAGCTGTAAAGATGAGCATGATGTGAAAAATATAAAAAAAAATAAACGTTAGTAGTACGTATTTGCATTTTTATAGTGAAATTAGTAGCTATTATATTGACTTTTTTAATCTTCACGAAGTATTAAAGTGTATACTTAAAAAATATATACATATATCACGTTAATTACTTCAAATCAAGTCAAATTTATATTTATAATATTTTTAAAACCAGAACGAAGTTTTCATTTTCTTTTCTGAAAAGTACTTGCTATCTATTCTGCAAAATTTGATTTACGTAATAAGAGCTAAGAATAATTATAGCATTTATCGTAAATAGCCGACGTAACACAATTCATACGAAACGTAAATTGATAACCGTAACAGAATCCCCATGAATTATATAAGACTCCTATAATTTTTATGGTGTTCTCATATATCATTGCTGCTTGATTGCGCGGCTTGAGATAACAGATTCAAGTTCTAATCGACATATTGCATTTTTTTCTTTTTCTCGCCTTTCCCCGTGTAGCTAACCTAGCAGAGAAAACTAGTGCAAAGACACTCCCCTCGCCAATTTGAGCCCAATTTTCGAGACTTTAGTTGCGTGGTGGAACTCAATCCCACTCACAATGTCTCGAAAATTAGGCGGACAAAATGTCTTATCATTGGACTCTCTGTACCTTGCTAGCGCGAAGCTGAAAAACAAACATAACGTCACGTAGATTTCTTATAACAATTCCATTGACCGAAGACCGTTACTTTCCAATATTAAATTTACACATCTTGGACAAGAGCCCAAGACTTCAATAAAAATATCTAAAAATAGTAATGGTGAAGCGATTGAAACAAAAAAGAAACGTTTATGACAATGTGATAGAAATATAGTTTTCATGTTGATAAAGACATTTCATTTATAAATGTAATTTAATTTAATTTATGTAAGCAATCTGTGGAAAGGAAAACATTTTTACCTTAAACTTTTCATTAGTTTAATTTCGCCACTCAACACGCAATGTCTCGATTCCTCGATGCATGAGTAACGGAGTGTCTTAACACTAGGTTTCCTCTGCCCATCCTACTATGAGACTGTACTAAAAATGTATGAATTCAAGATTTTTTAGTTTCTTTATTTTTTTTTAACACTGATTTTTTTAAAATAAGCTTAAAAGTTTCCTCAATAATAAATCTTAACATTACTGAGTCACTTTTACGTGAATATTGTAAATATTCTAGTCAGGTTGCATAGAGTGCATATTATTTTATAGTACGAAATTCACTGAACTCCATTACTAGGTACGTTCTTATGCGTTTTCCTTAAATTCTTTTGAGTGTTATAAGCGTGAATATTATAGAAGGAAACTCCTTATTTTGTCATATAGCTTTTAATACTTAATTAAAAGGAATGTAGCTTACTAAAGGGTAGAGAGACGGGAGATATCTCAATTTACATCTAAAAGTCCACGCAAACAAAGTCGAAGGTCAATTTTGATTTAGAACCCACTCGGTACTGATGATTATACTAAAAATTCTAGCACATATGTGGTTAGTGTAGCAAGGAATATGACCGATACGCTCTATGTGTATGAATTGTATTCTATTGTGTTTATTAGCGTTGGGTTGTAAAAGCTAAGGTGCTGGGTTCGATTCCCATTAGGGGGAGTTAATTATTTTTTGTCCTCGCTCTGGTAAGAGTACAAAGCGCGGCGTCAAGCTCCGGCATTCTACACGCCAAGTCTCAAAAATTGGGTGATGTGTGGGAAACGGAGTATCATACTACAGGATTGCCGGGTACTACAGGTTTGAACTATATTAAAAAATGTAATTTCTACGAGAATTTAAAATATAAGAATATTTATTATGACAGAATATTTTTATTTTTCATATTAAACCTTTTTCTTTACAATAATATACGAAAACGATTATACACACAACAAGAACACATAAGATAATTTATTAAGTGTTCGTTCTGCGGAAATCGTTAGCGCGAGCTGTCCGCTATAGATTGCTCTTCCGTACTCCATACACCACGCCCACGCTTTTACCGGAACTCTGCCTATGGTACGACACTTTTAGCGCAGTTTCGCATTATATCTACAAAATTATGTTGAATTTTTGTTATTTCATTCTAGACTAAATTGGAAAATCATGGTTTTTGCGTTTTAAATTTATTTTAGGCTAACTGCAGACTTAGAATTGTTGTTAAGGTTATATTATTTGGGATGAATTTCATATTTATGTTGACATTTTGTACATAAAAATATTAAGATATTTTTTTTTTGTATTTTTTTTTTCTAATCGTTTTTTTATAATAGTATTCAACTACTGGATCTATGTCTCTATGATAGCCTCGATATTAATATTTTATATAAATTGGATTAATTTGAAAAAGATATCGATTATATGAATACATATAATAAAAAACTAAAAATAATATAAATAATAGTAAGTACGTAGAAATAATCATAATATTACGGAACGATAACAACAGCGTAACTTATCTCATTGTCATGAAGTTGAAGGTGACAAATATTATTTGCATATTTCTCCCTGAAATAATCGTGATAAAACAATGTGTGTACCATTGTGTCTGTATCTAGCCAGCTATATACCACTGGCTTGTTAATTAATATTGTTATATATGTAAGCACGAAATTACTCTGTATCCCGTACACAGGGTAGATAGAGGAAACCTTGGGACCTAGTGTTAAGACACTACGTTCCTATTAAGACACTTTAGTTTCTGACTTTCCGCCTATTTTTTGAGGCATTGCGTGTTGAGTGGCCAAACTCAATGCCTCGCTTTACCTCGTTACCAGAGCAAGAAAATGGAAATATTTAACACGTCATTCCCCCAAGTCGCTATCGAATCTACAACCGTCGCTTTTACAGTCGCATGCTTGAGTCTCTACCCCTCGACAAAGTCTGAAATATTTTAAAATAATAGTCTAAACATACATATAACGTTTTTAAGAGGGATCAGTGACAATCTTACGGTCTAACATGACCTGAATGTATTACCTTTTTTACTCATAATATTACCAAACTTAAGTAAAACTACAACAATATAATGGTTTCCGCTTACGCCAATTGATAGCATCTGTCGTAAATGAATGCACGACAATCCAAGCACTTAGTATGCGTTAAGTAAATAGACTACGAGAGACCATTGTATGTATATGAACTAACATGTCTGTATAAATCTTAAACATCTTTAAAATTCTATAGAAATCAGTAGTGGTTAACTTGTAAAACGACAATACTATAACAATGAGAACAATAATATTGTACTATGTGCGTAAATTAGACAATAAATGTGTGATAAAGGCTTTGTTCTTTGATTGTACATTAAATAAACTTACGTGTGGCATGTGTATTAGTATGTATAATGTGATGATAAAAATATATAGAAGGTTTGCTTGTTTGCTCCAAATACTTCAGGGAAAACTATTAAATGAATAACATTTGTATAGTGATAAAATACTAAAATTTAATTTATTTTGGAAATAATGAAACAAAGACAATATCTGCAATTTTAGTACTGAATTACGACGACATTGGATTCGAACCCGCGATATTTGCGCATTCGCAAATATTAGCGGCAAATATTTGCGTTGGCTTTGCGAATATTCAACAAATGACTTTCAATACATATATTAAATATTCAAATTCGTATATTAAACATTCATATATTAAAAAAATCAAATTTAAAATCTGTAAACATTAAATAATCATGCAACGTTATTTTGAGTTTTAACCCAATTCTTGCTTTCCAGTTTCTTCAACTTGAGTGTTTTTCTTGGGTTTTTTTAGTTTTTGTAATAAAAATATGCTATATTTTTCTTGATTATGCACAGTGATATTTAAAAAAAAACTTGTAAAGGCGAGAGTAACAAGGTCGGCAGTGTTCTTTATATAGAGTTCTTATCTTATCTATTGTATATAATGTTTAAGATCGATATAAAATGTAAAAAATGTATAAATAATATTTTAAATTGATAAAAAAACGTTTTTAACATTTACTGTTTCATATATTCCAATTGTTATATGTTCGTTACTACAGTAGTACACTCCCATCTGTCTAATTTCAAGACATTGCGTTAAGACCTCAGTGTCTTAACAATATGGTTCACTCTGATTTGAGATTCGTAAAAAAAAATATGAGAAAATAATAATAACTGCTATATCTAAAGTTTGCGCGCGACCTTAACAATCAGGTTCCGCTCAAGAGATAAATGGCCAGTTTTAATAGGAAGTTCAACACTTCCGAATGGTCGCAGCGAACAGTATTATTGTAGTGTTATTTATTTTTTTTAAATAAATATAATTCAGATTAAATTAAGGCGCGGTTGGTGCCAGTGAACTTTGATCTTTTAAGTTTTATTGACCGCCATGTCTCAAAAAAAACTCTTACTAAAGAGTAAGAGTAAGAGAGAGAGTAAGAGTTTAGTTAAAGTTGATAATAAAGATTATCAACTTTAACTAAAGCTTTAAACTTTAACTAAGCGTTAAATATTTTAGAGAAGCACTAGGTAAAAGAATATAATATAATAATTTTATAATAATAACTTAAATATCAATTAATGTAATCGATCAATATTTGTCTTTTGCTCACATCAATTTCGAATTCGTATGCTAATTCGTGTTGTCCATTTTGGACATGAAAAGGTATCGATATTATAATCTTAACCTGTTTGGATACGAATTTAATATTTAATTATCATTTTATTCATAATCGAACACGTTATTACTTTAAAACATATGAATGATTTTGAATTGAATTGAATTTTTAATATTTAAACTTATAATTTTATATTAAAAAATATATTTTTTTTGTTTAGAGGAAAAAAGTTAAATGTATCTGTATGATAACCTAATATACGTATTTCTATGTTTAAAAATCTATTTCAAAAGACTGATGACCTCTATTCGTAATTGCTGACAGCATTAACTTATTTATTATATTTTGTCAATAATTAAACTAAAAACAAATTTAGAAGTAAAACTAAAAAAATATATTAATCAGTTTTTTGGTTTATTTATTGATTCAGTCACGTTTGGCTACATCATTATATTTTTTCAGGATTCACACTTTTTTCCTCCACTGCTACGCCTTGGTAGAAGCCCTGCCTATTGCGGGCTATCGTCGCATTTAGTGCGCCCCGCGGTACACTTGTCAATATGCCATGTGGCCCATGTGTCATACACAACTTCTAGTTATTTTCATTTGACCACGCGGGTAAAGTCATAGATAAAACTCAGTTCTTATTTCAATAAGTTTAAACGTTATTGAACATTGTTCGACACTACGATCAGACAGACAGCGCGACGCGGGTCGTCGACCCGAAGCGCGTCGGCCGTGACCTACTCGCGAGTGCTACTTGCTCCGCGGAAATAAACTGTTAACCAATTCAACGTAACTTTGGTTTTAACTATTGATTTAAACCAAAATTTTTAAATTACTTATAATAAATAATATACCTCATATTATTAATAATATTACGAATGCGTTCATCGTAGCGCTATGAGACAACGTCTGAATGTTAACACGATGGTTGTTGATTCGATTCACGATGAGAGGAATTAATTTATTCCAACTCCACGCTCTGGCAAGACACAGAGCGGCCTTGAGCTCCGCCACTAAACCCGCAATGTCTCGTACCTGGATAAAAAGTGGAGAACTCTTTTGACATAAACTTCTCCCTGGCTACTCTGCTAAGCGGGTAAAGAATAAAGCTACTTTTTTCCTAATAACATCAGGGATATGGTGGCTTTTTCTATTTTTACGAAAACTTTAAAATTTTATGTCTACTATAAAACACTTGCTATCATACGTACTTGACCTAAAGCCTTGACTTAATAAATAGGTACTTTCCCCCGTAAAAAAAATATTTTCGTTGTCTCCTTGAAATTGTGCAAGAGTATTTTTTCATTTTTTTAAAACATTAAAACTACATTTATAACCTATAATTATTAACATATTAAATTATAGAATAAACGTAAGCTTATTAATATAATTAACTATAATGATTTTTTTTTTCTGGCGCAATTGACATGTAAGAATTTTTTTTATAGGTACAATCGTTTTACTTGAAAGAGTTAATATAATTTATCAAGAATCGATTTTCAGACTTTTCGTTTCGTTTTTTTTAATAGTTTGTTTCATTGAAATATTGACTTTAAAACTTGTTACCTATTTACTTAAGGTTACACCTCGGATCGTTGACCGCCCGTGACCTATTGCACGAATATCCGAGATATAACATTCGTAAGCTTATGCTGTATAATTTCGCGAATCCAGCAGGATAGGCAGATGGGACCTACTGTTAAGACATGCATTTCCCTATTTTTTGCCCTGATTTCAAGATATTCCATTATAGGGCAAAGAATTGTATCGCTGTACCACAACGGGTTAAGGCACTCCTTTCTTCAGTATTAATTAGAAAAATCTTCCTTCTCTCATTTTTATAGATATTCTCTGTTACGCGGTGTATACAGAGACAGACGAAAGTAACCACAGCGAACTTACTATTTTCTGGAATTTTAGTAGCTTTTCCTATCTTTACTAACTTTTGTATAGGTATGTGTACAAACCTATATGCGTACGAAATAAATTCATATCATATGTGAAATATATATTTAACATTGAAACTGGAAGCGGAAGATATTTTTAACACTCTTTAATTACGTGGCCTATACAGGTTACACGATTGAACTGTTCCATTCTTTACCTAACTTATATTCAAGGAATGATCACTACATTACTTTTAAACATTTCATATAATATTTTAGGTATATTTATATTACTCAACATATATTAAAATATATAATGTTTTTAAATAGATATTAGAAAAACAAAAATAGGTGAGAAAATTTTAAGTGAATGTTTGTACATACATTTAAATTTATGTATAAATTCAATATAAGTTAAAGTAATTAAAATTTAAGCGCAGTTAAATTTAATTTTATATTAATATTTACATAATAAAATGATTACAATGTTATAATAATTGCAGAAGCCGGAAAGTATTTCAATAAAAGCAAGTCTATTTAAACAAATCAAGGCATTTTAGTGTAATTTTTGATGCGAAATCGCGTTTGTTCACATTGAGATTATTTCCTTATTACTAATCGGAGGGACAGGGACAGTAAGTTACATATATTATATATGCCAAGGGCTGCAAATATTTAATTAGCCCCTTCACGCTTTTTCACAATTGTTATTTTGAAGTCGCTAATCTCGGCAACTACTAATAGAAAAAAATATTTTCGTGTTGGGTATTCCATTTATAAAAGATGGCAATATTACATCATATTCGTTTGGATGTAACCCACTCTTCTTACATTTCAGCATTTCAGCACTTAGAATATGTCTGTCAAACACAACTTTTCTCTTAGTCATTTCCATGTGATAACGCGGACGAAGCCGCCGGTAAATTTATTTAAATATAACCATACTACAAAGCTATATAAGACCTAAAACTGAAATTTTCTTAAACTTTTACAAGTAAATATGCAAAGGACTGCAATTTTCACGATACGATGATTTCCTATAAAAAGAGCTGGAACACGCTAATATATTTAAAGTTAATTGATATATTTTAATGACATTTAACGAACTGTGAATCGACGTTACTTAAGTCATTACACGAGTTACACGAGTAACAATAATTAAATATACTTACGTGTGCACTTGTTGTATAACAAATGAACTACAATTAAAAGTCTGTAAAAGTCTATTACCTATAAATTTCCTAAGAGAACCCCAAAATTAATCAGAAAAAGCTTTTTAATAGCATATACTAATTAATTATACATTTTTGTCCACAGACGTGCATCTATGATGTCACCGCGTCAACTCATGCGCAACTCCAACATGACACAAAAATGGCAGAGACGGGAAATATCAAACTTTGAATACTTAATGTTCCTGAATACTATTGCAGGTAAGACTTCAATCTATGCTATCTTTATGTAGCTTTTGTTAGATTAAATGCGCTAATCTCAGGAACCACTGCTTCCGTTTTGAAAATATTTTTTTTGTTTTACCTATACTCCATTTATAGTAGAAGACTGTAGACTTTATTAGGTACATGATGACATATTGTTTCTACGTAACCTATTGAAGCTGCGGTGACAGTTACCTCAATTTTTTCTTTGTTATTTCAATCATTTCAATTTGACCATGTGGACGAAGCCGCAGGTAAAATTTAGTATTAAAAAAAATATTTCTGAATGCAGCGAATCTTGTGCTTGTGTTGCAACGAAGACAGAATTAAACAACAGACTCATTTATCAAACGAAAATAACGAGGAAAATTAATAGTAAAATTGTTAAAAACAATAAAGAATACGAGCGGCATTTAACATAAACAGCTACGTGGGTTTTGAAATTAAAAAATATTATACTTGTATATGAAATACAAACATTTCACAGATTTTTCAACCAAATTTGTAGGTAGGTAGTAGCTTAGTAAGATAGTATCTATAATGTTATAATAATATTTTCTTGTAGATACGTACCTACTATTAATATAACAGGTTTAAATATGATTGCTTTATATTATTAATTTAATATATATAATATAATTTAAATTGACACTGTCATGGTACTCATACTTGATATGATTGATAGAAATAATACGCTAAATTATGAAATTAAATTCAACTTATATAGAACAAGGCAGGAAAATGTGATGTAATTTAATGGTAATTGGATTCCTACATTATTATATATGTAGATCTTACGTTACCTACCGCAGCATATCTGCTAATAATAACTTCATCAAATGTTTTATGGTGTAGTGTTCAAAATGAGACTTTTTTGCCCGTTTCATATCTTTTCGTTTGCCCAATTCATATACGAGTATGTATATAAAACTCTTCCGAGATTGAGTGATTGACAGACAACGCACAGTCGGGACTACGCGGTGTTGAACGCCGAAATTTGTCCTTGGAGTGTGTGAAATTTGTGTTTTGGTTGGAACAACAAGTTTTACCTTTTACAGTCCACGCAAATGAATTTGAGGGCTATAGCTCGTTGCGTATATTTTGATATTTGATAATCAGCTTCACGCTGCATCCCGCACACACCAGGGTAGACAGAGGCTCCGTTCCCCAGTGATTGATAAGCCCGTGGTCATGGATAAGTAGAAAACATACGCAATTAATCTGCTTAACATAGATTCATTTAAAATATGTTATAATTGAATATTATAACAAAAAGTTATGGGCTTAATCCCGTCCAAGACACATATTCTTATGATGATATTAATAGCTCTTCTAATAAAAATAAAAGCTTAACGTTTTTTTTTATTATAAAATTTCATCTACAGTTCTATAATCAAATATTTGATTACACCAAATTTCTTTATTACCACGATTTGTACATGCATTTTTCTAGAAACAAAAATTAAATATTCTTTCTTTATGATTCACATTAAACACTTTTTTGAATACAAAACTTAAGTCTAGTTTAGTAAAATGATGACAAAGCTCATTGCTCATACGAACTTTTCGTTAAAACCGCAAATGTTTCATTATATTTTCTGTTGAAGGCTATCATCATAATCACGATCATTCGTAGAAACAATTATAAAGTCATATGTCATTGGACTAGATAAGTTTTCCTTTAATTGTACGACTTACTATGTAATAGTGTTTATATTATATACTAGTAAACCTGAACGCGGCTACGCCCGCTTGAACTATACGAATATTTATTAAATATATTTATGAAATTATTTTCAGTTTTCAATAGAGAGATGCGTTAAGCAAGCTCATTTTGAGTGACGTTTTCTAACAACAAACTTTGAAAATCGTTGCTTAGCAACGGTCGCTTACCGACGGTTGTTATTAACATGGCAGAACAGATTGCATGTCAAATTAATAAGTATTTTAATATATTGGTATATATCGATAATATTACAAATATGAGAAAAAAAGGTATCCCATGTTCATCCCGAGACCCTCAAGTATCTCTTTATGAGTATTTTATAACAATTAAATTAGCAGTTTGGCCCTGATTGCGTAAAAGACAGACAGACAGACAGACAGAGTTACTTTCGAATTAATTAGAATTATTATTAATAATATGGGTATGGATTAATTGCAGAATTAAATAATTTACTACTTGCGTAAAAACGTTACGTTTACGCAAGGAATAAATTAATTAATTCGTAAAACACGTATTAAATAACTATGCTCATATTAAACATAGTTATTTAGTTATTTAATACGTATAGTATGTTATTGAATTTTATTAACAAAATGGTCTTATTGATTTTTTTATTTGATGGCTTATATTTGTATAACAGAAATTTGAGATATTTAGGCAAATTCAATGTTACGCATATTCAATGATAATTTTGTTTCCTATAAAAAGAAATTATATGATTCAAATACTTTGCATCAGAATTTATAGATAATTACAAAGATAAATCATTTTTAATGTGCCATATTTAAAAAAAAAATATTTTCTTAGCAAAAGATTTTTTTTAATTTTGTTAATTTTAAGTGGGATTTGAAGTCGAGCCACTTGACCATTAGATCGCTTATTTACAGCCTTATTTTTTATAAATTGCGTCTTTAATAGATTAACCGATGAAGATTCATGAAAATACTTGGTAGTAGGTGAAAAAACAACAACACAAGAAAATGGCCTTTCAGAATGTGAATGCAGAATTTTCCTTATAAATAGAGCGAAGAAGAAATTAATCATATTGTAATAAATTTAAACGATTTAAAAGAATATTATGTAACAGTAATAACATTTATTAAGAGTAAGATACCATGATTGTCAGGTGATATAATAATAACGTTTGTTGCATAAGCCTATTATACCAAGTTAGAATCATCGCACATTGTTTTATTTATAGTTGTAGTTAGCAACATTTTTTTTTATTATTGTTTTAAATAATGTAAAATACACAATATTTAATTATCTCAAAGGAATTGTAATCTTAAGATGATAGAACCTTGTTTTATCAGTTTCAATTCATACACAAAAACGCAATTTTTTTTTTATTATTAAATTTTCCAAAAAGACAAAGTGAGCAAAGAAAATCTAGCCTAATCTCTGTTTTCTATTTCTTGTCATACATATGTAATAATTATATTGGTGGCAATGAAAATGTATGGTATCTTCAATGAAAAAATATATAAGCTTTATATTACGGCACTAAAGAGAAAACAAAAGCTTGTAAAATATTACGCCTTACTCCGAACATATAAATAAGATTGAAGTGGTTGTGTGTGATTCCAAAATAATTGTCTTATCAAGTACGCGTTTACCGTACGCACTAAATAGATATGAAATAACTAGATAGTTCTGCATAAAATACGACAATTTTTGAGAGCAAACAAAACCTCACAAAAATTAAATAACTATTTATTAAGTGTATATAACAGTATAGAAAACCATACCAAGATAACCAATTTATCCTTACAATTTTTTCTTAAATACATTTAAATAATATTCAATAAAAGAGAAACGGAAGAAGCCGCATGGGGCTCGGTAGTACGTAGCCTTATTAATTTCAACGCATATTGTGAGAACAATTTGATAATATTTATCAGAAAATTTTTGCCTCACAGTAGTCCATGACAACGATCTAATCAAACACTTAAAAATTTTATTTCTTAAATTCTTAGTGTCTAGTATATGAGGCAACGTCTTACATTTCACAAGAGTATAATTTACTTGCATTTATATTACAAAAATATAGCATTTAAGTCTCTTTTGTATTTACGCGAGTTAATTTGGGGCACAGTAGGTAGTTATTTAAGATTTCATCTCGTAAGAGTTACGTACTACATAGTGTGGTGACAATTTGTGAAACAGCAGTTACTTACTTAATGCCTGAGTTTTATAACGTTTTGGTTGTATAATAGATATGTTGCCTATTATAGACGTCGTCTTCAGTCAATTTCCAAAAAAAAAACAGTTTCAGGCTTTTACCCTTATGGTAAAGTGTGCAGAGGAAACCTTGTGGTAAGAGATAAATGAATAAATTGGTAATTGAGACGCTACAATTACTTAACTGTGATTTTCGCACAAGGAAATTATAATGTGTTAATATTTAATTGTTAATTGTAATTAAATTTGCCCAACTCTGGTTAAGACAATCCGTTGCCCACATTCCTGCATGTTGAGTGGCGGAACACAACGCTGCGATCTGTTTATCAGAGCAAGAATTAAATAATTTAGATATAATCTCGCACTATACGCATGTGGTCGATTCTTTACTCTATACAAATATGCCATCAGTTCCCTCATAGCTTATCAATATTAATTTAGAGGTCGACCATGATACAGTTATCTTATTTTAACAGTTTTTCCCGCATTTTTTATAATGAAACTGACACTAATTGTACAGTTTGCGTGTGTTCTAAATCCTTGGCGAAAATGTATCCTTCATTTAATTGCTATATACCTACATAAAAAAGATAAACAATGCACCTTTTTAATAACCGTATTTTTGTACTTTTTATCCTACTTTTCTTTAAGGTCGTTCTAATTTAATTCATTTAATCGTTCGACAATCTGCTGAAATCAAAAAAAACATTTTCCTGTTCAATTAATATTAAATTTTGTTATTAATTATTTATTAGGAAATTAATAATGTTTGTAATAAAAAATAAGTATTACGCAATAATAACTGTTTCATTGGATTAATAAACATCTTATATGTGTAATCACAATATTTTTTATATAGTACTAGCTTTCAGTTCGCGGTTTTGCCTGTGATTTTCCTAAACAATCAAACACTCTCTAAATATCAACAACTACTTTACGTTTTAGTACTACCTATAGGTATACAAACTTTTATCTCCCGTTTTAGTTTCATAAGGACGGTTTTTAAAAAATTCCGTTCTCAGCTTGTCACAAAGAAACTTTCTGCAAAATTTCAAGATTATAGGCTGAGCGTTGATTTCTACCTGGTATGCAAGTAATCCTACACCTAAATGTAGATCACGAGCCGAAACCCTTTAATTTGTTGCTGGAAAATGCTTTTACGCAGACTATTACCTCCCTGAAAAGATGTTCTCTACAGACCGGAAACAATCGGTGTCACCAACTAAAATGAAGAGGAAATTTTCTACAACATACCTATGTATGTGTGGAGCCACCGAATCTACCCGCCCATAGATACCTTTTTTTTTTTTTGATGCTGGGAAATGCTTTTACGCAGACCATTCGTACAAGGATGGTACTGTGGGACTCATCGCAAAGGACCGATACTACCCACTAAAACCCAGCGAAACCGCTCCACCAATATAGAGACACCGCAGGATCGCTCGCGCATGCCACTGCGACGCCTCAGTGGAAGGCCGGTATACTACGAGCCACCATTATATACCTGTACCAACACTAAATACGATGATTTCTACAGTCGATCAAAATTGACAATTAGTATGTCAGCAAAGACCTTTATTACTCCTAAACGAGAAACGATTATCTAATAGGTTGCGTAACTTCATACCTGATGATCGTCTAAAAATAACGTCGATAAGGAATCTTTGAAAATGTGTATCGACTGTAGGTAGGTACTTAAGATAATTTGCTATTTTAATGAGGAAATCGACGTTTTATCGTAATGCGCTAAGTGTCTGTTGCATACAATATGACGCTGGGCAACAACGTGGAACGTCGTTACATAACTTTCTTAAGGCATTGTAATACATTTATTTAAATGGAGTACGGGCACGCTTCTAATAATAATGGTTATTTATATATTTTTAAGGAAGAATAGAATATTACATTATAATATATAGTAGGTCCATAGTAGTTCGATGATAAAGCACTCGCTTACATTTGTTAAGTTTTGTTCTATTTTATATTTAATTTGTTTTTCTACCATTCAGCACACGACAATTCAATACTCAATTTAGGGCGTCAGATGTAGTGTAGTGTTTTGACACTAGGCTGCTAATCTGCTATGCGATAAAGAGCGTGAAACTACTTGTGTACTTTCACATATAAAATGTAGAAAAATTTGAACCCGCGCTTCGTGGAAGCACACGAATAACATTTTAAATTAATATTTAATACTCAATATATTTATTAAATGATAATAAAATCTTCTTATGTGTAGTTATAAGTTATTAGTTACAATAAAAACAATAAATAATTAATACAGTTATTCCCATAAAAATACCATTCAAAAGAAAGAATTTACGATAAATACAATTACGATGTAATGTAAGGCGCTGTCGTTGAGAAGCTTGTAGACAGCTATCTACTGCATTATTACTATTACCGCAACCTATTCATGAAACAACTATTTCACTGAGTTTGTTTGGTTTAACGTCCCAATCTCGGAAACTTCGGGTCTAAAATGAAGAAAAAATGAATGGACTATAGTCTATTTATCGAGGATGGCTATAGACTATGTTATATTATGTTCGTCGTTTGTTGTTACATACTCTAGCTGTGGTCAGAATTAAATAATTAATTAAGGCCGCAACTAAAAGCTAGCGAGATTTGAAACTACAAACGCAGCGTGCAGTCTGCTACACTTTGGTCATGTTAACAATAAACTATTCAAATAAAAACTGATTTTGCACAATAAGTTTACAGCTATAATTTGCTCTCCGTTGATTATTACCTAGTTTCATAAGCCTCGTGCCATTTCTTCACGAGTTTCCCAACAATCTGTTCTGGTCTATTTGGTTTCCCTCTAAGACCTCGGAAATATTATGGCTTTCAAGGTCTACATATATGTATGTTACGTTGCTTAACTTTTTTCTTTTCTATCAATGATATTTATTAAAAAAATATCTGTATTTTTTTTTATTGTTGGCTCGTAGCCATATTTCAACGTTTCGTGTACAGCTTCGCGTTATACCCACTAATTTGCTTAGCTAAATATAGAGTTTTACAACAAGTTAATTAATTTACTAATATTACCTTGACAATTAAAAACAACGAAGAGTAATAAAAAATATAAACAGACACACAACAAATCACATTTTCAATATTGTAAAATCACCTTTTTTTTCTGTAGGTATCTACAAAATTATAAAATAAATATTATGAAATTTCTATGTATATTTTCTTTGAAAAAAAAATTAAAAAAGATCATCTAAGTGTAATTTTTTTTGCATTTGCATGGATATGTATCTACTAGTACATATTACATGCAAATTTATTATCGATCAGTGTAATGGAGACGACTATAATTAGCAACGATTGTCACTGTGCCATCAATTATTATTATTGCACGTTGCTGTCATTAGCGCTAAGATACCTATCGCACAATAATTTTGTCATTCCATTAAAAACCAGACAAAAAAACTTAAACAGTCTTAAATTTAAAGGTAAAAGGGTAAGTAAAAATTTAATGGAATAACTGTTTTATATAAGCTGAAAAATAAATATATTAAAATCACTACGACGAGACTATACATAATTATTTTATAATTTTAATTTAATATAAAAATATATTTATAAAAAAATCGTATAGAGATTTTAACATAATAAAATCGAAATTTTAAGCAACATCTAATATATTTTATTATTGCTAAGTTAAAATATCTAGATATAAATTATTAGTTGTTTTTCGCTTACCTCTTACCTTTTCATTATTTCCATTAGTCGAACACAACGCATATCACGATTTTCAAATATATGACACTGGCTACAGATAACAAAATATTTACTTTCCCGCGAACAACAAACGTCATTCCTATTGCGACACTATAGTGTAGGTGGCGAATTTCACTTTCGTTCGGATACTCTCACTACTGTCTTATTTTTTTTAGTTTTTATTATTTTAATTAAGTGTTTAAGATGTTTGGTTGATACGACTGCGAAAGTAGGCACTCGTTTGATGAATGCCCCGTCGGTCTCAGTGGGAAAAGTAGACGCGGTCACGTGAAAAGTACAATGGACAGTGGGACATTGGATGATAAGTGGCCATTATTTGACTAACAGTAAATATCTCGTGCCGGTCAAAGTGCACGAGGTTGCAATGGACCTTATGCTTAGTTTTTGTTTATTAGAATTTATTTTTATATATATATATTTTTTTTAATGATACATTTTTATTTTTTTAAGGTACATTTTTTTATTTTTGATAAGAATATTTTTAAAATAATAAAGAAATCTGTTAACTTAAAATATGCGATACTTTCTAAATGATATGAGTAAACCTAACTGTTTTTGCCAAAATATACTTCTATATTCTATTTATCTAAACTATTTCTTACTGGTTTATAGACAATTTAACATCTATGCATTTTCTTTAGTATTAAAAAATGAATGAAAGTTTCTACTATATTGTAAATAGTTATATAATCTTGGCGACATAATTCATCAACAAAGCGTAGGTTATCATAACATTACAGACTACAGTCACTAAGTTAATTTCAACATGCATTGAGATGGATGGTGATCGTTGTAATATTTTGCGGATTAGGTGCAAAGTGTGTCTCCTCCCATTTTCTGCACATTTGAGTATATAATGGGCTAGGTATATAATAAGTTAGTAAATAAACAAAATGAAACAAATAATTAAATAAAATAGACAAAAGTCCACAGTGTTCTATCCAAATGAACTGTTCTTTGTAAATGTTCACGTCATGACGATGCTAATATTAAAATAGAACACCGATTATAATTTTACATACATAAATTCCTTTGCTATCAATAATTTTGGACATGGCTGAAGAGAACCTTTACATTACAACAATGGCACTACATGCTCTGCTACACGTGGGAAATGTTCATATTAAAAACACTTTTAACTCCAAACAATCAAACTGAACTGGTGTTTTGTGTTTTTAATTATTAGGTCTTTCAATATTTTTTAAAGTGACGCCTAAACCGACTATTATAAATGTATAACACATCTACTATTTACATCACAATGAACTTGCGTGCTTAGAAAAGTTTGTTATTGTACTGATTAAATAATTATATCGATATTAGCAGAGGACAGAGTGTCATAACAATAGTTCTCTCTGTCTATCCTGCTACCTACGGGATAAGGCATGAAGCAAAAATAATTAGTTTAGTGTATCTAGCATTATGTTAATCACACTTTTTTCCTTACTTCTATTACTTCTTAGGTAGTCAGAGTATATTGTTAGGAGTCGTAAAAGATAATCGTAAATCGGAAAGTTATTCATTATTCATTTATTATTGGCAGTCTGATTACGATGAAATTATGGGTTTTAATTGTTTTTTTTATTTGTCTTTACAATTATGATAAATTGAACTTGATTTTTTGTTGGTATGAAAAGAAAATCAAGATATTTAAACGTAGCTTTCTATTGTATGTAATTATTATCAGTTTGGTATCTTAGCGTGTTTATTTCTCATAACAGTTTTTTTTTTAATAATGGTCTACTGGTTGTTTGATAATAGTTTTAATATTGCTGCGTTTCTTTTGGAAACTTTTGGATTTCAGTATTAAATACTTGTCAAAAATATAATTAAATAGGTTTTTTTTCATCTTTTAAAAATTTGTCTTAAAAAGGATTGAACCCACAGACATTATGACTGTACCATATTTTTGTCTTTGAGTAATATTTGACTATTATAATACTTGATTTTTACTTAACACCTATTACTTATCGTGTCCTAATTCCAACATATTTGTTACCAGGTCGCACATACAACGACCTCAACCAGTACCCGGTGTTCCCATGGGTCCTCACGAACTACGAAAGCGAAGAGCTCGATCTCAGTCAGCCTTCTAACTACAGAGATTTGTCCAAGGTAAGCTTAGACTAATGTAGAATATAGCAGCTTGAGGCTATTTTCCGCATAGCGGGGTAGACAGAAGGAACATAGTGTTAAGGTACCTCGTTCCCTATTATTCCCTTATTTATTAACGACTACAACGTATTCTGTCAACAGCCAATAGGCGCTCTTAATCCCAGTCGCCGTGCGTACTTCGAAGAGCGCTACAACACCTGGGAACATGAATCGACACCTCCCTTCCACTACGGTACCCACTACTCCACTGCGGCGTTCGTGCTTAACTGGCTTGTTCGAATTGTAAGTAATATTCGAAATATTTTCTTGTTTAGATAGTTATTTTTATCTCTGTATAGAGAGCCTATCAAGACACTCCACTGTCCGCCCGAATTGGTGATATTGTGTGTTGAGTGGCAGAACTCAACGTCGGACATGAAAATTATTCAGATTAATAAATAATTTATTGTACAGTTCAAGCGGACCCAGCCGCGAGTGGCACGTGTGAAGATACAGATAAAATAAGTTTATTTAAAACTTTTAATATATCTACATTTTCTCATGTATCTTTATAGAATTTAGTATTTCCCACTTTAGTCTTAGAGCGAAAACATGTTTTAGTGTCTGATAAATTTACTGGCTTATATTTCATATATTTATGAAATAAATTTCATAAATATTTTAAACAAAACACGTTAGTGCACATTGCACGATACCATCTACTTACCCAAATACATCTATATTACGTTTAATTATCGTACCTAACTATTAAAAATAATAATTTCTCATCTATTCATCTTGCTATAATCCGCTAACTATGTAAATATCTCATACGAGTAAACTGAACGTGACTCAATTTAATACCAGCTGTACAATATATAACCTGTTAATTAAAATGTTAATATAAGTATGTAAGTATGTATGTATGTACGTTTTCTTTTTAGTTTGATAATTATTTTAGAGCGATTTAACCGGATTTAGAACCATATTGTCTTAATAAAGCACTCTGATGCGCCATTACGCTGACTGGTGGTTGTATGGTCGCTGTGTGAGCGATTCTTAGTACAATATAGTATGTAAATAATTTACATCCTTACTAGGGTGCCGTTGCTCAAATCAGATGAAAAATAATAGACTTTTAGGCAGAATAATTGCTTATTTCTGTTCTGGAATATTTAAGGAATAAAAATGTGTAAAATTAATATCATTGAAATTTCTTACAGGATAGCTACAATTATATTTGCTTGTTTATATAAGTAATCATTAAATCTTAACTCTTAAATCAAAAACAGTAACTGTTTCTTGTTTCTTGCCAGCGTTACTTATCAGAACTGCCATCCGTGCAGTATGTGTGGTGTTGAAGTGTGGCTCGATGGTTAGCTAAAATACTGTCTATAAACGCTGACCTGTAAAATCCAAATGGTGTTAATTTGGCAAAAATCTTAGAAAAAGATTACCATATTTCCTCCAACCATTGCTATTTACTTGTATAACGCGTTACTTCAATATTTATATAATGACGTTACTCATAGATCTTCTTTAAATATGCCCATTGTATCTTGTGCTAATTAACGCCCAATGTTAATAATCAATCCTAATCCATAAATTGCAACCATAGATTGAAATAGACTGAGATGGAAGACGGCATGCAGGTTAGTGATTGGATAGACATGTCGGACAATACAAGATTGACGTTAACTGGAGATAGGAGATACATTATTAACATTGGGCGTAAATGAAAAAAAAACCCTTCTTGAAAGACTTTATGATGTTGGAAACTTGAAAATATAGGAAACCCTTTATAAGAAATATAAACATTTGAGGCCATCGTGGCACAGCAAGCAGTACATCATCTACTGTCAACGTAACGGTTATGGGTTGGATTTCCTCTCGTATAATTAAGTATTTTTAATTCCTCTGTAATGTTGCTCTAGAAACATGACAAGGGCACCCAACACGCAATGTCTCTCAACACTAACGCTTCTCTGCCGACCCTATTATATATGAATTAAATTTAAATTCGTTCGATATCGATAGGATAATGTGTGTAATATGTGGTACTTTTTACGGTCCTAATGAATCTAGTATATAGTGTTGAGATTAATTTTCTATCATAAAAAATTTTTTCCATATAAAATATATATATTCTATAACAATTAGCTAATACAAAAGAATACTTATAAGATATAAAGTGTATAATATTCAATTTTATGATTTACTAACGTTATTGTATACTGGTTAATCTATATATACAAGATTAAATTTTATGACCTTCTTACTCAGCACATTATAATAAATTCCAACTTTATCTTAGATCTACTAAGGGATACATAATTATTTACCACCGCATACCTGTTTAATGATAACATATTATTATAGTAATCTTACACTTTTATTTATGTAAAATATATATAATAAGAGTATGTACATAAAATGGAAGAGAAACAACGTTTCCATAATAGGCCACACCTCTATAATAACTAGTCAAAGAAGGCAAAACACATAATTTGTTTTTTTTTTGCTTTATGCTTTATCATGCATATAGCAGAATATACATACAGAGAGATCCTAGTGTTAACATGCTTCGTTCTCTTGTTTCTCTCTGCCTGAATTCGAGACATTGCCTGTACGATATAATATAATAAAGTAACCTAAATTCCTGTGTAAATTAATTTAAAAAATAAATAAGAACTAATGGCGAGGTTTGTTTGCAACTGTTACATTAAATTTCTTTCAATTTTTACTGTTAATTATTCATTAATAAGACCTCATTATTTTTATGAATAATTAAACATATAATATATCGGGTTTTTTTTTCATCTATTTTCTCACAATAACAAATATAAAAAACTTACAACTACTCCGCCAAACCATTTAAATGGTATACCGACAGTGTCAATTTCAGGTGTATAACTTTTTTTAATAATATTTTTAGCTTAACGCTGTATTCAGCACTGTCATGATAGGCAGAAGGAACCTGGTAACCTAGTGGTAAGACACTTCGTTCCCCTCTTAAGATAAAATAATTAACATATTTTCTCGGTAAATAGATGAATGTCCAGCATAAACAGATTTTTTCCATTCTAACCAGAATTTCTGACAAACAATTTCTGTCAAACTCCCGAGATTGCTCGCTTGCACTAAGTCCATACTCTCGCGTGCAACGTAAAATTGAAAGAGCAATGAAGTGTGTCTACGAGCATGATTTATACACAATAAATGTAACATTCGCCCTCCCTTACAACACGGGAAGATACAAAAGTAATAAAAACTTCAGATTTATAGCTTTTTCTAGTTATCCTTAAATATGAAACAATTCATGTAATAAACACCGCTTACTATAGGTGTTGCCACTCGAGGGAATTAAATATTTATTATTTTCAATTTTTCGCTATGGTAACAAGGTAGAGCGCGGCGGCCTGACGATGTAAAGACAATTTTAGGACCAACAGCATACTACTCAGTTGAAAGCTGAAAAAAATGTATGAGTAAATAAATATATTCACTTATTTATGTGAAAATATAAAACATATTTTACTAAATCAAACAACTACACTGAATTAAAACATTAAACCAAATTAATATGTGTACTGGACTGTCTTCAAATATACAAAATAAATGTCACGTTTATTATCTTTCAAAGACATTTAATAATCACTATAAATGAGTATAAATAATAAATATCGTTTTTTTTTTTTTCATTTTTAAGGTGACATAAATTCAGTAAAATAAACGTAGCCTGTATAATAAAGTTAGTTAAGTGCAAAAAAAAAACAATTTAGACCTATTCTAATAATGTACATTTGAACTATCAAAGCATACTTCCCGAGAGTGAATAAGCGTTCGCAAGTCGCAGTGAATTAAGAGGCGCATCGGGCAGAGAGAGCGCGCGCGTCAAAACAATCACTGTGTAAGGGACGACGCGTAACAACAGATGCTCTTACATTCTAAGTGACGGTGGCTTTACCAAAGTGTGGCTGAAATCGAAATTTAGATTCTTATTTTGTTATATTATTAACGTGTATTTATGGATAGTTATTTATCGATTTGAATGTTTCTTGGCATAATTATAAATATAAATAGATATGCTGACATCACTGGAAGCTACAAATCTTTAGTCAAAATAACAAACTAATTAACTCAAATTAATAAAAGAGTAAAAAACAAGGAAAAAATGTATAAGATAAAAAGAAAAATAAATAAAATCTAGCTCTAACTTGGTCACAGAGTAACCTTCGGATATACAGGCGTATGACATTGTTTATATCAAAATTGATCCAAAGTCGGGTTTTGAAAAAGGAAAAGAAAAATAATTATAATATTGACAATACACGCTGTATATATATACATTTATATATTTGTCAATACAATTACTGCTTTACAACATAAACATTATTGGAAGTGAAACATTAGGGCAATGTTCTGTAGAGTACGAGGACACACACTGGAAATTTAATGCGACAGCTCTGCACGGTGCTGCCATTTTGGATATAGAGGAAGTACAACGTCGACCCTAATTTACTATTTTCATTTGATGCCGTTATTCTCAAATGTCAACAAAAGTTTTATTTTTATTTGAATGTACTGCAACTACTTGCTTAAACGTTCCAAAAATTACATGATATCGACTTTTTTGTTTTCTTTTGGTAAAATTCATATATATAAAAATATTCATATTTATATTGATGTTTTTTTTTTCTTTTATATTAACTACACAATATTTCTGATAAGAAACTTTTAGTAAAGAATATCACTTGCTTTCTACGTAGACTTCACTAAAAACCGTAATGAGCAATGAGCAGACAAATTAAGACAAGATCAATCGTGGTATGCTGTATAACTTATATAAAATAATATATTCCTTTTAATTTATACACCTGATATATTCATTGAAAATAAAATTTATTTGTAAATTGGGTTGAAATAAAAAACAAACTGTGTTTCAGGAACCAATGACGACAATGTTTTTGGCGCTACACGGTGGTAAATTCGATCATCCTAACCGTCTCTTCTCCTCCATAGCACTATCCTGGAAGAATTGCCAGAGGGACACATCAGATGTCAAAGTAAGTTCTTGTTACGTATGTCTACCATATATAATCTAAGCGATTTTTTTTCACAGATTGATAGTAACTGATAATAGAGTGAGTAGGTACTCGTATCTAAAGCTATGTTACAAGTATTAGGTATTACTTATTAGCTTCTAAAAAATATATATAACATATTATTTTAAAACGTTTTCACTCGACCAGCTGTAATAAAATTTACGAAACATAATTACATTTTTAAATATTTAATAATTTTGAAACTTGGCACTTATAGTAGATGAAGTGACAATAGAATAATTTCGTACCCTAGAAATTGTTGTTTGGTGGAGCCCCAAGGTATATGAAACCCTGGGCTATGCTTTAGTAAGACGATCGGTGAGGTTAGCCTAAACAAAGTACCTATGTTGTGAACAATCGTGATTTACGAAGTTTTTAAAACTAAAAAATAATTTCAACATAAATGATAACAAAAATTTTATTTATGCGTAGCAAAATGCGTTGAAAGAAAATCAAACTTAATATTAAATTCAACAATTTACAGGAACTTATCCCAGAGTTATTCTTCCTACCGGAAATGCTAGTGAACAGTTCAGGATACAAGCTAGGTATCCCGGAGTCTCCTTCCGGTGACGTCATTCTGCCCCCATGGGCATCCTCGGCTGAAGAGTTTGTGAGAATTAACCGAATGGCCTTAGAGTCCGAATTCGTCAGCTGTCAGCTACATCAGTGGATTGATTTGATCTTCGGTTATAAACAAAGAGGTACAGTTTGATAATTTTATCTACTATTAATATTATAAAAATGTTTATTACATAAAAAACTATAAAATATTACATATTTTCAAAACTTAAAAATTCACTTAACATATTTTTACGATCGTAAAATGGTCTCATTTGAATAAAATTATTACCATTACTTATATATTTCGTTTATAAATAAAATCATATAAATCAACCTTTTGTTTAAACATATGTATATATTTCACCTTTTTATATTTATTTATTTAAATACATTATTAAATCACAAAAAACTACATCAATACTCTCGTACACATTTCCAGGCCCAGAAGCAGTACGAGCGACAAACGTATTCTACTACCTAACCTACGAAGGTGGTGTACGCTTAGACCAAATAACCGACCCCATAACCAAAACGGCCATTGAAGATCAAATAAGAAGTTTTGGACAGACTCCAGCCCAGTTACTGAGTGAACCTCATCCTCCCAGAGCATCTACTATGCATCTGGCGCCATTGATGTTCGCCGCTGCACCTGACGATGTCTGTCTTAGACTGAAGCTACCTTCAAATGCAGCGGTCGTTCATGTATCGGCTAATACGTATCCTCAGTTGGCCATGCCGGCTGTTGTTACGGTATTTACTTTTGTTATTGTTATATTTGAATATATTTTTAAAAGTGAAAATGATATAGAACTGAAAATTAAACTATAATGTAAATATATATAAATTAAACATATAGGTTTTCAAATAATTCATCTTACACAAAATTCGTTCATTTGCATAATTTATACAGTTTTTTTTAATATATTTTCCACTAGGTGAGCGCGGCACGGGCCTTTGCCGCGCACAGATGGGCGGGCGGCGGCTGCGCGCACGCCGCGCCCGCACGCCACAGCGACCACCCGCCACACCACCCACTACTTATGGATCCTGTTTGGGGTGAGTTGCTTAAAAGTAAATAAAATTATTCATTTTGAAGGGTTAATATGCTACCTGCTCCCACATAAGTATATTCTATGTTGTGGGAACTAGTGACTTCCTTGTCAAGACACGCCTTTGTATTGTTAAGTATAAAAAAAATTGTAGCCGGGATTAAAGTCAGGAGGCAGATAAAAAAAATGTATCGTCTTTATTTCATACGTTATATATATGATATAACATTGATGAAATAATATGTTATATTATATGACATTATCTAGTATACAAAAAAAAACTATAAATAACAATAATATCAATCATTTCTATTTGTAAAGATGATACTAATATTTTTTATACTTATCAATACAAAACGAACAACGGAGTGTCTTGACACTAGTTTTCTTTGTGTACCCAGCTCAATAAGCGTGAAGCAGACATTACAAATATGTTTAAAATTGTTTGCTTGAGTACTTCTCTATTCCCGTAGCGGCGGGAGGTGCCGCGGCCATGGCGCGTCGTCAGCTCGGCGATAACTTCTCACAACGAGTGCGGGCGAGGAGCAACTGCTTCGTAACCACCGTGGACTCCAGATTCCTTATAGCGGCCGGCTTTTGGGATAATAGCTTTAGAGTGTTCTCTACTGAAACGGGTGAGTTTCTCATATTTTTACATGTATGCGTACAAGATCATGGTACCAGTAACCGACACGCAACCACCAAACTTTTCTTTTAAGTTCCGAAAATAACAATGTACAATAGCACAATCTATTCCTTATTTATTCCTGTATAAAATTTATTCCTGTCATTTCATTTAAAGATTCAAAAATTTGTATATTTGTAATACACTAATTTTCGAATTCGTAGGGAAATTGAAAAACAAAATATTTTCGCTAGTTAATTTTAATACTTAACTTTTTATTTACGTATTTAAAGATCAGATTTTACTATTTACTAACTGTTCACATTTTACCTATTCCAGCTAAAATCGTACAAATAGTATTCGGTCACTATGGCGTAGTGACGTGCGTATCACGTTCCGAATGCAACATAACGTCGGATTGCTACGTTGCAAGTGGTTCAGAAGATTGTACAGTGCTTCTATGGCACTGGTCGGCCCGTCATGGGGGCATAGTGGGTGATGGGGATGCCCCTGCCCCCAGGGTGGCTTTGACAGGACATGATGCCCCCTTGAATGGAGTCTTAGTGTCTGCTGAACTTGGTTTGGTCATTTCTTCGTCTGTTAGTAAGTATCTTGTTGTATTTTGTTGTTACTTGGAAAGTACCTATATATTTAGTTTGGTTAATTATAACTTGAGATCCTCGTGGCGTAGCATAACAGCGTCTTGAGTGTAAGCGCGTTCCTACTGAGCCTGTTACCTAAAGGAATGAATAATTTTCGTTTCTTGACATGGTAACATAATAATGCTGACTTTCGCTAGTCAAAATACAATATATCGAAAATTTAATGGTGTGAACAGAACGGAGTGTCTTAATTATATACCTACTGCCTACTAAAAATAAGATATTGCTAAAAATTATAAATGAAATTGAATGAATTTAATATTATTCATGTTTTCAGAAGTTATTCCTGGGTGTAGAATAATATTTAAAAAAAACTATATAACTATAATGTCAAAAAACAACAAAAACCTAAATAATATTTAAACAAACAATTCTCATTACAGACGGTCCAGTCCTTATCCACACAACATTCGGAGAACTGCTCCGTTCTCTATCACCACCCGAAGGAGTCTCATCTCCCCAACAGTTAGCTTTATCACGGGAAGGAGTAGTAGTAGTGTCATATGCACGCGGCCACCTTGCTGCCTTCTCACTAAATGGCAGACGTTTAAGAGCCGAAACCCACCATGATACATTCCAATGTGTAGTTCTGTCCCGTTGCGGTGAGTATTTAGTATGTGGCGGTGACGCAGGAGTCGTGGAAGTATGGCGGGCTGTGACACTGGCTCCCTTATATGCGTTTCCCCCTGCTGGTGCGCCTGTTACAGGATTGGCTTTGTCTCATGATCAAAGGTTTTTGTTGGCTGGACTCGATAATGGGTCTTTAGTTCTGTTCCATATAGATTTTAATCGTTGGCATCATGAGTATCAACAGAGATATTAAATTGTTTGTTTGACGTATGACTCTTTTTTTTGTTAGAGGAAATTAAATAATTTAGTCATATAAAAGCAAATATAGATGATTTGAAATGAAATTATAATATGTTGTCGATTACAGTCTAAAAATATTTATTTAAAAATTATAGGAATTATATTTAATTATTTAACACATGATTTTGTGATAATTATATCAGACTAAAAATTCATGTATTTGCTTTTATATAATTCAATGTTTTATGTTTTACTTTATTACTATCACAATATTTTTTCTTATGCTGTAACATTTTATTTGCTTAAAAAAATTAAGTAATGCATATTAACTGACAAGCAGTCTAGCAGATAGTGAAATTGAAATGAGTTCCGTCAAGATGACGTGTACAATTTTGACGTTTCAGTGTTGCCCGATTATCTTATGATTACCGAATATTCTTAAATGGCGACATCGAATAATTTACTTAATAACATTATAACTTATAATTAACTTAAATAACGAAACTACATATATCTATATATACATATAATTTGATATTATAAAAGTTGCAGCTATGTATTTTACGAAAACTCAAAGATAATTGCTGGTGTTTAAGAATATTCGCTTTAGACTTTAGGAACATTGCTAAAATTTAAAAGCAAAGTTGTAGTGAGAAGTTAGTTTGCTATTGATTCGTTAACAAATATAATATACTGTTTTCTATTATAGTACTATTAACAAAGTATTTTTTTTTTAGGAAACGTATAAATAATTGTAAAAACGTAACGGTTACGCACCCAGGCCTCTGGGACGGTTTCTAAGACTATATGATTTTCTACCTTTAGTAGAGAATAATACATGAAAAATGTTATAAGAAATATTTTTTTTATCGTATTTTTTTTTATTGCAGTCTTTAATAGAAATCAGTACATTTAAATAGCATAGATTAAAATAAATGTTGGAAGTGTTTAGCGTTCAATTAAAATTCCTGCAAACGGCAGCAAACAATATCTAGATGTAAGGAAATTATTTAAAATCATTGACATTCCACATATATATTAAGTGTTTATTATTTTTTTTATGTATTTAAATTGATATTTTAATTTGCTTTATATTGTTAGTGCCATAAGTAATATATTTGAATTCATGAAGTATTAAATATAATTTTTGTTAGTCAATCTTGTACGTCCATTATTATATATTATTATAGTTTAACCGAGACTTTTATGTACTTAATTAAATTGTTGTGCAATATTTTTATTTTAAATTTTGACATTTACATTGAATTGGTATTTATTATCTATGTAATTTGAGTATTATCTATTATCAATTTCAAGACATTCCATTTTTTGTTCCTTTTTTCTTTGGTGAAGGGTAGGCTAAAGTACTTAATGAAATTATTGAATTGTATTGTTGTAATTTTTTTTTGTTTTTATTAAAAAGGTCATATTGACTTACGATGAATTTTATTTATGTTCCTTGCTTTTTATTTGTTTGCCTTTTTTTGCTTTTTGCATTTATGGGTACGTCAGTGCCTCGAGTCGATTTGCTAAAAAAATATGTCAATACTTAGATATAATATTAACGCTAATAATTATGTTAAGGCCGAGTCACCAGGCTCACCATACTAGTTTTTTACGCGATTGTATTTATTGTAAAATATTAAAAACTATTTTTGCATCACCACACCGGCACCGCTCCTTCCGTTCTGTGATTTAGGCTTTAACCGCACTCTAGACATAAAAATCTATATATCTTCAAATCTGTGCCAAAAATATTGTAAAATACAGATCGAGAGAACAGTTCTTAATATATAAAATAATAGCTCTGCCTTCATTTCGATTCCTACGCTACTAGGCTAGGATAGACGTTGAAATCTTTAATATTCTAGAAAATTCTAGTTAATTCTAGTAGTATCTTGTAGAAAATTGTACAAATAACCCTTGAACCCTTGTCTCACGTCCCACTGTAGTGTCTATCTAGTAAGCCCCTAGCCGGCTCATAGTGCTTTCTATTGTAGCTCTAAAACTATTCTTATGATAGATCCGTAATCTTTTTCCTTCAGGTATTAAAACTAAGATACTTTCTTTAGTATACTTTTAGACAAAGTAATATATGAAAGAAATAACAATTCAAATTTCCTTGGACAGAGTCGCCCCAAAATATAGGTTAGTTATTAATCGATACTGACAACACTACACCACTGCCATCAGGTGGCTTTATAAATTTTGGTAATAATAATACCGAAACAGATAGAAAAGAACTTGGTAAATTGGATTTCATGCTTATTATTAGATATATTTACTAAACCCATTGCACTTGGCATAATCATACCATCATGACCGACGCAGCACGCTTAAAGAAGCACGCTAACACGCAAATCTGTCCATTAAACTAAGATAATATAACATAAGCGAATGTTTGAATAAATAGATAAGATTATTATTTCGTAGAGTAAGATCACCTGTATATTTCTATAATCACTGTCCATTTAATTGTAAGCAAATTCCAAACACGTTTGCGCTAAAGTATATAGAAAATATAAGTAAATTGTATAATTTTTTCAATTAAGCTTACAACATGGCGTCATGCCTAAAGTTCGCTTTTCATGCGTACTAACGTATTTAATGCTTCTGTAATTTTATTCTAATTATTCACGTAATTATAAGGATTTTTGTATGAATTGCCTTGGCCATGAGACGTCTAGTTTAGGTGATATCTATATAATGAATTGTTGTTGAACGTATTAGTCAATGAAACATAGCCTAGAATAATTTGTAGAATCGTAGTCGCTGTAGAGTTATTGAACGATATTGGAGAAATTGTTGAATTATTAATTATTTCTTAAATTATTGTTTTTATCTGTGGACATTTTGAACGCGATGTTAACAGCAGAAAAAAGTGTAGTTGATATTACGATTCTTGATAAACTAACTTTCTAGTTTATTTTCCAACGAATTTATTTGTTGAATTTGCTATTTGTAAAAATATTTCCTTATATTCCCTTTATTATAGTATCTGTAGTAGCTAATGCTAAATCAATTATTAGTTATTGTTCTATTGTATAATGTAAGTTGTCTAAAATCTAAATTAATATCTCTATGCACATGCTTTTTATGAAAACTACACTTAAATTTTATGAGTATCAACACTCTAAATCCTTCAATAAAAATAATAATCTAATATTTTTTATTTGCTTTTAACATTAATTTTTACTTGAGGACACGTTTGTCCACAATAAATTGTTATGCTAAGTATATGGTGCGTTTGTATGTATTGAAAAGACCTTGGGTAATAAATTGCATTGAGTAAATTGTATTTTTATTTTCTATATTAATATCTCGTATATTGTCGTGTATAAAAATAAATACCTGCTGATTAAACATGACACGCAAAAGTAAAAAAACAATAAAGTAATAAGGTGCATACTTCACACTGAGATATATTTCTATATACACAAAAGGAAATGAAATTATACAGGGATCTCATAATAAATAGATGATACTGAAACACTTCACAGTAGACATATTGGGTGCCCAAAATAAAAACGCAAACGCGGCGGTTGTGTGTTCGATTTCCTCTCGGGAGAATGAACTAAATTCATTTTTATTTCTCCGCTCTGATAAAAAGACTAAGCGCTGTATGCTCGTCAGTGGCGTAGTGAAGGAGGGGCAAGGGGGGCATCGTGCCCCGGGCGCCGCTCATAAAGGGGTGCCAAATAGTCCGCAAAACTATTTAAACATACATATGAACTTATATTATTTTCGCATGGGGGGCGCTATAAAAGTAGTTTGCCCCAGGTGCGAATTAAGCTCGCTACGCCACTGATGCTCGTCCACCCAACACACGATTCGACGGGCAATTTCCGCTGAACTACAAGTAGGTTGCCTATCTAGATGTGGAATGCCTAGATGCGGCATACAACGTGAAGCTACAAAACAACTATATCCTATTCAGGGAACCGTGAAATAAAAAGTAAAGGAACCACAAAAAGGTTATATCGATCACGATTAAGGGAGGTAATATATTTTATAAAAATAACTATAGAAGTAATACGCTGATAGTATATAATATCCCCATATAAATAATATTATATAACAATGTCTGTAGAATTCATATCATTGAATCGAATATCATAAATTACTTAAATAATTTTCTTAACTTTTAATACTAATTGTTTATCAAATAGTTGACATATTAAAACACAGAAACGCAACACTAAACCATCTTATTCCCAAATATTATATCATTTCAATACTAACAAATTATAGGATTTAAAAAAAAATTTTTACTTTACATTTCTATATAATCGTAACTGTTTATCTAATTCAAAGGTACAAATATAAATATAGTTTATTTAAATTTATAAATAAATATTTTTTTTTTATATTAGCAACTTTTTTAATCATTTATTTTTTATCACTTTTATCATGGAGTGAGGCGTTCAGAAAAAATAACATAAAAACAGTACAGCTAGATGCTAGAAACATATTGTATCGCTACAAAAATTGAATACACATAAACAACGTGAACAGTTAGCTTTATTTTGACAAATAAGAGACTTCCGAACGGCAAAGTTTGACATTGACGTTAACTTTTCTGTTTCATGTCTTTTGAGTTTTCTCCGCTCCTTTGCAATCATGGCGGTGAACAACATTTCCAAAAAGCGAAAAGTATGTTTTAATTTCGTATTTAAAATTCCAAAATAATTGAATTCCAACATGCCTTTATACTATTCGGATACATTTATAACATATTTAGTTAAATTTCGAAAGTGTAAATTGTGATGATAGTGGATGTGATATACAATAGTGATTAGTTGTTTCATTGTTTTGCTTGCTTTCTTTTAATGTATAATAATTAAATAGTTTCTATCTATCTTTATGCATTCTATGCTATCTTTCAATAGTGAAATCCAACAACTTTAAATCAAAAACTTTCGTGTCCATAACATAACCTATCGGTAATTTACAGTTCGTCGGTGACGGAGTTTTCAAAGCCGAATTGAACGAGTTCCTTACTCGGGAGCTTGCTGAGGATGGTTACTCCGGCGTTGAGGTGCGCGTCACGCCAACCCGTTCAGAGATCATCATTATGGCGACGAGGACACAGAGCGTGTTGGGAGAGAAGGGCCGCAGAATCCGTGAATTGACCTCTGTAGTGCAAAAGAGGTTCAACATCCCTGAACAGAGTGTTGAGCTTTACGCTGAGAAGGTCGCCACGCGAGGACTGTGTGCCATCGCTCAGGCTGAATCTTTGAGATACAAGCTCATAGGAGGTTCGTTTTTTACATATCTTGTAGCAATGTAACTATGATATAATATTGACGTATGGAGATTATATCAGAATATAGATTTAACTTCAGGAGGTTAGTAATAATCAGCTTCACACTGTATCCCGCACACAGCAGTGTAGGCAGAGAGAACCTAGTGTTAAGACACTCCATTCCCCACTTCGCCAAATTCTGGAGGCATTGAGTGGTGAGTGGCGGACCACAACACCTTGTTTTGTCTTGACACTGGAATGAAAAAATGGAAATATAAATTTAAATAAATATTTCATTCCCTCGGGATCGAACCCAGAACAAGTTGCATTTACAGTCACACTTTGTGCCCCTGCACTATGACTGGCCTCGGTTTGTATAAATAATAAGTAATATAGAATCATGAAGAGAAACAGTGTTTGACATTAATGTGATGTTGTGAAATGACCACTAGGGTATTTTTTTCATTTCTTTAGTCACTCAGACATGATAAAGTAACATTTAATTTTTCCACTCATGCAATGGACAGAAAGTGTCAAACAGATTCTCTCTGTTTACCCCGCTGCAAGATATGGCATGAAATTGAATGATAAAATTAATTACAACTAATTGATATTTTTTCTCAATACTTACTCAATATAATATTTCAGGACTAGCTGTGCGCCGTGCTTGCTATGGTGTACTCAGATTCATCATGGAATCCGGAGCCAGGGGATGTGAGGTTGTAGTGTCCGGTAAACTGAGAGGGCAAAGAGCTAAGTCCATGAAGTTTGTTGATGGTCTTATGATCCACTCTGGAGACCCATGCAATGACTATGTTAATACTGCTACTCGTCATGTACTGCTTAGACAGGGAGTGCTTGGTATCAAGGTGAGATATGTTATAGATTTTTTATATATTTGATTTTTGTATGTTTTTAATAGTTTCTTATATATAAAAATATCTTTAGAAATGGGTGCTTAGGGGATAGTGGCACACTAAGGAAACAAATTAAAAACAAAATTCTTAACTAAAAATAAAAAATGAAATACATTAAAATTGATGATAAGAAATGTATAAGAATTAGATATGTTTTATATAATATATAATGTGGGAATTCAGCAATGCTATATGGGGGAAAATGTCTGTGTTATATGAGGGATTGAAATTGCGTAATATGAAAATGCATTATAGGAATAATGGTACTCCTATAATGCATTTTGATATGCAAAACTAGCTGTAAAGGAAATAATTGTGACTTGAAATAATTATTTTCATGTTCTCATTCTGGATAGGCAGAATTAATTACAACATTAATTCGGATACTGTGCATGCAGATCGAGTTTGAGTAGAAAGCAGAAAACAAGTCTTAAAATTTACCCTTATACTACAGTATGTAGGAAAAATAAATATAAGCACTCCTTCAAATACCAAGGCATCCCTATTGCATAGTTTTTTTCTATTTGTTTCATTCCACTCAATCAGGGGTTGCATGCCTGTTAATGATATGTGACCTAATTTGATGTGGAAAATGAACAAGTTTACATATTTTGAGAAATTGTCTATACAAGTTCTTGTTTTATGTGATCTTAACATGACAATAAGTTTCAAATATTAATTGTTTTAAATAAGTAACAGTACTATCAGTAATATTTTTTAAGAAGAATATTTTTCAGTCAGTAATATTTTTTCAATTTTAATGTCGCTTCATTCAAATGCTTATACAATTTCCAAAATATTTATATATTCTTACAAATATTGTTATAAGTACAATAACATTAAATTTAAAAAAATATATAATTATTTCTTGTTACGTCAATTTAAAACAAAAAAACAGTAATGTTTAATTTTGTAAGCTTAATAAGCCAAAACTAATGACCTCAACAATTGCAGGTGAAAATCATGTTACCATGGGACCAACAAGGCAAGAACGGCCCCAAGAAGCCCCAACCGGACCACATCCTGGTGACGGAGCCCAAGGACGAGCCCGTGCCCTCAGAGCCCACGTCCGACGTGAGGCCCGCGCCCGCGCCCCTCCCGCCGCCCGTCGCAGCCACTGCTTAGACTTTACTATTATAAACATTGAAAATATTTTGTGTTTTATTTCCAATCATTGAATTATAATCCTATTATAATATAACTAACATTCGTAATTTTACAAAATAACTATGCAAATTATTTTGTATTTTCGTTTTAAATTATACTTTTCATATAAATTTCTACAAATCTTATTCAAGACCATAAGTATCCGCTCGCTCTACTTCGGGCATTTCCTTTATTTATATCTTATTTGACTTATTTTGATTATTTAGGCTTATGTTTTCGATACTATTGAAAACAGAAAATAATTTCATATAATTAATAATATATTTTCAATTAATATATTTAACAAATATTTGTATAGTTCAAGCGGACAAATCCGTTCCCATAGTATTTTTATAAATTTTAATTTAGAGTAATAACAGTTTGCTGTATTGTTGTAGTCAAATACGATTCAGATAATTTTAATACGCGGAACTTTCCATACGTAACAAAATAGTTTTGGCAAGTAGTGTATTTAATTCTGTGGATAATGAAACCTTCCAAAAAGAGAGTTATAAGACTTAAGAAAAAAAGATATATACAATATTAATCGTAGCTTTAAGCCTAATTTTCATAAATATAATATTCATTCTGTAACCTTAGCTATTAAAGTTTTTTGTTTGTCAATAAACTAAATAATCTCATACATACTACAAATACCTTAAGTCAAAAAAATATGAATTATTGCCATGCGTAAAATCATTGTAAATAATAAAAATCATAATTCATTGACAATAAAAAATATTTAAATAGGATCCATATAAAATAAAACAACAATCTTCTTACCAACATTATATTTAAAAATCCAGGTTACATTCACCCAAACCACGTGCAGATACTTAAACACAAACGTAACGGAAATTCATATTATAAAATTACCTCAAACTTTTATTTGTCTATATTGAGGGCTCATGGAACCACTTATTCTGCGTATTTAAATAGAAATAGTGTAGGAAATTTACAACAAATCTGTCTTATATAAATTCAATTAGACTATTCCTATATCTAACTTAAATTGGACCAAGATTGTTCATAAATCATAATACCGTCTCATCCCTTAAAACTAACCAAAAAATGAGTTCTCCAATATATCAATACATAAGTCAAGATTCAAGACCTTAAATCTTCTGTCCAAACTTATTAGAATAAGTTTACTTTGACAGATAAAAACAAAAACTTATTAATTTAAAAACCCATACCCGCTTTATATGAACATGTATTTTTATTTATTATATAAAAATATAGAATGTAATATAAATAACAGTATTTTTTACTTATAGTAAATATGACAAAGAGGTTTTGCGGCATCATGAGTTTAATACAAACATAAACGTGTAAAGAATATTTCATTGATTATTTTGAAAGAGTAAATGCGTTTTATGTGAATTCAGTTATATTTAATAGCGAGAGATGTAAAGTATATTAATTTGTGTGGGAACGAAGAGAACGAAGTGCGAGACTGCCTTGCACTCACTGCGCGGGCACGTCCGCCGGCGGCGCGGCGCGGCATGCGAGGCGCACGGCAGCGAGCAGGGCAGCGCGCAGTGGTGCAGGGAGCGCGGGGCGCGCGGCCGCGCTCTCCGCGAACACGCGCAGCTCGCGGAACGTGTTGCGCGTGTAGGGGTTGCGGCGCGACGTGTAGCGCCACGTCACGAAGTAGTAGTACACGAACGGCGTCATCAGGCCGCAGTACCCACTGTAAAAACACATTCATCTAACTTTATATATATATCTATATTCATGCTCAGCAAACCATTCACTTAATTAAAAAAGTGCAATTCCAATTTAGTTTCTTTTAACTTCACGCTGTCTCCCACACAAAGCAGGGTAAGAGAGAAGCCGGGAATTTAGTGTTAAGACACTCCGTTCCCATTATTTCCCCACTACCCGCTGATTTCTAGAGGCATTTCGTGTTGAGTGGCGGTGGGCCCAACGCCGCGTTTTGCCTCATTGCCAGAAGAAAATTAAAATATCAAATACATATCGCATTCACACCTGCCCCTAATTCAAATTTTGAATACAACTTGTACAATGATGTTAATTTATAGAATCGACGATGATGATAGAACGATGATTTTCAACAGTTTTTGTCCGTATAGAATAATAAAATCGACTGGTTGTGGGTTCGATCCCCACTCCAGGAGATGAAATATTTATTTAAATTTATATAGCCATTTCTTCGCTAGGTTCCCTATGCCTATCCTTGTGTGTGCGGGATACAGCGTGAAGCTGATTAAAAAAACTTACATAAGGGCCATAAGCACGACGAGCGGGAACAACACGATCTCAGCGAGAGCGGCCGCGCGCAGGATGTTGCGGGACTGGAACTCCACCAGTGAGATCAGGAGTCGCGCCACCCACATTGAGTTCTGTCCTAACGTCTGAAATTTGTTGAAAAATATTATATTACATATTCATTTGATGTTTTAAATAGCCTCATTATAATTTGACTAACATTTGAAAAAGTATCTATAGGTGAACTAATACAATTTGAAAAACTTGAATATGAATTACTACATAAAGAAATCTAATTAAATTTATTTTTTATGCAAAATTCATACATTCATACTTTCTAATTTAAAAAAATATATTTTTTACATTCACTTGAAATAAAAATAAGAAAATAATACATCTAATATAAATAATTCCATAAAAAAGTGTGTATAAATACTTACGTCTAGTATTGTTAGGGAGTATGACGCCGCGTGGAGTAGAGCGAATAGGAAGATGGGTGTCAATATCACTGTACTCCATTGTAAGAAACATTATGTTCAAAATGTCAATATATAAATCTCAAAATTAGTAATGAAAACAAATAACATTCATATTTCACGCTGTCTTTAGTTTTTTCAGCAACGCAGATATAATGAACCTAGCTTAAAGAAATTTTCCGCTACACTAACACAAAACATTGCCTGTTGAGTGGCGGAACTTAACGCCGCATTTTGTTTTTCAGACCGGGAACAGAACCCACAACCTTCCGTGCGTTACAACCTTTAAATATTATTTTACATTATTTCGATAAGATAATGATTTTTACTTCTTACGACACTAAACATGGTTTTTCACAAAGATACAAGCGTTTTTCACAAAGATCGATACAAGCGTATTATGACTTGACTACCTATTAACAATGTTAGCTGCACTTGTAGGTCAAACTAATAAGTTATTAAAACCCTTAACTCTTGTTTACTTAACAATATTGTTGTGTTTTATACGGAGAAATGAGGCGTAGATATAAAAGCAAAAGCGCTTCAGTCTAAAAATACATTTTTAAAACTGACCATACTAATTAAAGTATTTTAATATATATATTTATTTAAATAATATATATAAATATAAATAAAAATTTTATTTTATAAATATAAATAATATTATAAAATAAATAAAAATTTTATTTATTTAAATAATATATATAAATTAAAAAAATAAATTTTAAATGCAATATAATAAATATTGCATTTATAATAATTGTATCTTTTTTTAATTGTGATTTGAGACCAACGAAAGGACCAAAATCTGATTCTGGTAGAAATTAATATTTATTACGCACTGTAGAAATTTACTTTTTTTGACTGAAAATCAATTGTGTTGACATGGGTACTTTACAATTTTTATAAAGAATTTAACTGTTTAAAATGCGTCGCTGACTTTTCATACAAAACGATGTCACGTCGATGAAGAAAAAAAAACATTAACTACTAAAATTCAAAAGTAACAACACAATTGACAATTTTTATTGAGGGGTTAAAGTTATAATAATTATAATTTAATAAGAAACAAAAAAGTCTCACAATATAATCGCTGTATAAATGCAAAGCGACAAACGTACAACAATTAACCAGTTTTCCTTGACTCTACTACTGTACATCTACGTGTAAACGTGTACGTTACGTAACGATGAGATCGACGTTATCACACAAATAAATAAATTCTGAAATAATTCACTTTTTCACACTTTTTTTTTATAAATTAGACCTGAATCTACTATTAATCCATCAACTATTTATATTATTATATTACTTCTATTATTATTCCGGTAGACAAAGTGCTACGTTGAGTTTTGCCACTTAACACGTAATGTCTCGAAAATAAATAGACGAAAGATGAGAATCCTAACTATAAGTTTCCCTCTGTCTATTACGAAAACATCTATAACAACCTAGCTATGTTTCAGCACCAGAAAAACCAGCACCGAAATGTATTGAATGTTTTTATATTAGAAAAATACTTAGTGACTAAACGTGCCATATAAATTTTAACAGGTTAAGCAATCTAAATTAGGTGTTAGGTAATTAGGTAAGCATATCTAAATTAGGTTGCAATAAAAACATTATTGCTCTACGGTTAAGATACATTTTCATATTAATAAATTGAAATAATTTTTATTTACATTATACATACATATATTAGTCAATGTATGTTAATTTAAACTAATACTTTCAAATGTCTAGCAATGACGCTCACGTTGAGAAGTCACGTGACGACACTTCTGTCAACTCTATACATATTGAATTTTTCAATTAGCGTTATCTAAAAATGTAAGAAATCTTTTATTGTCCGAATAGAAAAAGTGCAGCGTACTAGAATCCATTTCAATATAAAATTACTCTAAGACGGGCAAAATTTATAATTGAAGTGACATATTGGGTAGATACTAGTTTTTTGTCTAAATTGTCTTTTCTTATTTTGCCAAATTTGTACCTACGTTATGTTTCACATATTCATAAATTTTAAATATTCATTAATATGAATTTAATATATTCTGTATAATTGTATTTGAGTGAGAGTTCAAATTGCTGGTATTCAAAATATATTGTGGCATTAGCTTCCGTTCCGCATTACCTTTCTAACAAAAAGAAAGGAACAAATCAGACAAATAGTAATATAAAAGACGCCAAAAGAAGAAAAACTAGGTTTATATGAATTAAAAAGTTTAGTACAAAACATATGGAAGCAACCCAACCGCATCTATCTCACGCTCACGAGGTTACAACAAACGTAATTAAGTTAGTCGTCGTACGTATGAGATCTCTATTCTCGAATACATTAACATAATGAAGCAGATTCGGGCATATTTGTATACTTTGTAAGCCATTTTGTGTGTTTCATCTTGATATTCATAATAAAAAAAGGTACATATTAAAAATAAACAGAAATTTCACAGAATAATTATTTTTTTAAGACGTACTATATGTATGACTTCTTTCTGCCTACCATATATATCATAATTTCTTTTATTTAGGTAAATCGTCAGACATAATTCAGAATACATTATATACAAAATGGCTAAAATAATAATGTTTACTTGAAAATAACACTTCAACGTAACGAAGTTACTTTTTATACCAATTCTACAATAACGCATACATTCGTCGGTTTGTCACGTGACAAGTAATTTTTTATTCTATTGTATTCATCTTTGCTTTCATGAAAATAATATATAATTTTTGTTTTATTATAATTAATATTTTATGAAATAATTATACTGAATAAATCTTTATATAATTTTATTTTTTAGTAAACTTTACAGAATTAAATACAATTTGTAACATCGTATAAAGGCATATAGAGTTTACCAGTGACACACTAGGAAGAGGAGGATCCTGTTCCCCAAGCTCTGTCCAATTTTCGTGACATTGCGCGTTGAATGGCAGTACTCAACGTCGTGCTTTATCTACCAGGACGAGGTAATGACAAGTAAACAATTATTATTCATCTAAGAAGAAATAAAACCCACAACTATCGCGTTAAGAGTCAGACGCTGCACCACTGCGCGACGTCGGCCTCAATAGCTTACTATTAATACCGTGAGTTCAAATATATCATTCGATTATAACATTATCCAATTTCCGCCTATTTAGAGATGTTGCGTGTTGTATTTCAAAACCTATTAGATTTATCGAACCGGTCGGAGAAAACATCTATTTTAAATAGCCTTTGGTTTTTTTAGCCTTACGCTATGCCGACAAATAGCGGAATAGCCAGAGGGATAGTGTTCAAACACTTCGTTTCCCAGTTTCCCAATTTTCAAGACATAACGTGTTCATCACACTCTTTTACCAGAACGGGGAAATGAAAATCAGTCCCCCGAGTGGGCATCGAACTCACAAACGTTCACAGTGAGACGAGGGCTGTACCGCTGCGTCACAACGGTTTAATATAATAATATTGCATTTTACTTCTGGTATAATAATTTGAATTGGAAATTAAATACAACTTTATTCATTGAATTTATTTCACACTAGAATGAATGCACTTCAGTTACGAGAATTTAATTTTGTTATTTAACGTTGTATTTAATTATGATATCGTGATAGGATCTTAGTTACACGCATTTCTCGCATATAACAGGGTAGGCAGAGACCACAACGGTGGCAACAGCTAGTCGACCGGACTGTGCATGTCTCGGATTCGAGCGGAAAGCGGAGAATGAAGTGTCTTGACACAACGTTCTCTCTGAATACTCTCCTATATGAGAAAAGCATGAAGTTGCTGTTTTAAGTTAAGTTATTACTTTCGGTTCGAGACAATGGACATTGAGTGATGTAACCTAACTAACGCCTGGTTTTGTCTAAGACAAAGTTTTGCGTAAAACACAGAGGTAGGGAACGAAAATAATTTAGGCCATTCCCACGAGTAGGAATCCAATCTATTACAATCGAAATTTAAAGTTCCACGGAAATAAAAAAAAACATTTTAAAAAATTCATTATTCAGTATTGTAGTAAGCAACCTTGTAGAATTTTATGAGCATATTTAATATAAATTATATTTACATCTATAAGACTTTATTTACGGTACATCTCAATAGTAAATTTGTATTTTGTACTGTTATAATTATGTAACGCGACGATTGTAAGTTTTTTAAAATTTATTGAATAAATCATTCAATTGAGGATATGTATGAACAACATATGAACAACATACGTACAGGATTTCTAAATGAAATTCGAAAAAATAGACGGAATTTTAAAATATTTGTAGGTATAACTTTGTAATATTTATAGTTTTATTTCCATTACTTGTACATATAAATTCTTAACGTTCGTATGCAAATCAAAGTACGAGGCAAAAACTTGAAAGTATACGACAAATATAAAACCCTGAGAAAAACGTGACCTTCAACTTTTTTTATAACTTTCGTATGATGCAAAGGAAATAAAAAATTGGAATGCATTTTAGTTTTCCAGAAATATGGACAAACACTTGCGCAGCACACTTGTGTGGATAGGTAGATCACAAACTCAAATATTATAAAATTCCAATAATATCACATACATACACACAGGTCAAACTGATAACCTCCTTTTTTTCAAATTAGTTAAAAATAACCTGATCCACCAGTTACACATTGCGTATAAACAAGTTATTGTCATGTGTTACACTCTACAATTAGTATATTTCATAATTGTTGATTGTAACTGATCTTTATAACAACAATAAATGTATTGATGGGGTTTGTTGGTCTATTTTTTTTTCGTATTGGCTTTATTGGTGTTGACCTGGAACGGTCTAAAATTCCCCTTTCCCCATTCCCTTTCAAATACAGCTGACCTCCAGTAGCTACATTTCTACCATGTTAGAATTGAATTACTCTATCGTATTTTGAGTGTATACTACTACACATAAAATAAAATTAATCTTAATTCTAATCATACAAACCACAACTAAGGCACTTTTCATCTTTTGTCCTTTTATGAATATGACTATTATAAAAAAAGGATACACAAATTGGGCGCCACGTTCATAAATATCAACGAATAGAATAGATAATGTGCACTGTCTTCTAGGAAGAATCTGTTTAGAAATTCCCTTGATAACGATATCTCTCTTGCCGGTATACGCTGGTGGAGTCTTAGCGCTGACGTCGCGGCGTTCGCTAGGAGCGCTTTGTAGAACGCTGAGACGGGGCTGAAAAAGAATTTTTGTATTATGAAAATGTTAAGGACCTACTAAGGTCAAAATCATTAGTTTAATTTTTAACGTGGGAATATAAAAATGACAGAAATTACAATAAGAAACTTCTGTCATTTTTATATTCTTATTACTGACACTTTTGTCATGTAACTCTTAACTTCAAAAGTTCTTATAATGGCCTAGTTGAACAAAGAATACTTTGAGTTTTATTATATTTACACATCACAATTTTATGCAGTCAAGTTTAAAATGACCTTGTTCTTATCAAACCTCACGTGCCCAATCTAAATATCTTTGATTACGGTAAGCCTTCTACTTTTTATTACATTTTTCATTAGCTTTTCCCAGCCCACCATAGTATAGTCTGGTTACTAATAAAAAAAACGTCCCGAAAAGTTATAAAAACAATGTTTACACGAAAATATCTGTTCAAAGGTAAAGTCCGGGCCCATCCATTTAAATATACTTTGGAAAAATAATTAGAATTTAGAAAGAGGATATAATTTAAACAGTTTCAATCAGAAATTAAAATAGTCACGGTACTACATAAGTAGAAAATAGTACAATTAGCAGTAATTGTGCCACAGTTACCGATTACAACGCACGCACCTCAATTAAGCAGAGCAGTCAAAACTATCAAAAGTTAAGTAAGTTTCTTTTTCAGTTTTCAGATTGTCAGTCACTCAGTATCGAAAGAGTTTTATATTATGTTAATTAGTTGAAAACTTATCATAAATTACTTTTTGTGTTTTTTCTGTTAAGAAATGGAATAATGGGTGGCGCCCACAATTTTTTCTATATAAACAAATCTAATGTATCAGAACTGTGCAACTAACGCATAATGAGAGCGAGCGATAAAATTAATATTTTTTAAATATATCGCTTATAGCAGGGTAGGAAGACGGAATATAGAGCTAAGACAATTTCCGCCTAATTTTCGAGACATTGCGTGCGTGGTGTTGAGTTAGAACTCAAGACCGCGTTTCGCTTTGTTACCCGAGTGGGGATCGAACCCACAACCATCGCGTTTAAAGTGCCACTACGCTACGAAGGCCTAATGTATGTAGTTCAAAATTATTCCCAATTATAATACGTATTTCTATATTATCAGAAAAGAATAAAGAGATTTTCATACAATGGCCTTGTCTTTTATAAATAAACCTTATAACCTGCGATATATAAATTGGTTGACATTAAATTTATATTTAGACGAGCACGTGTGATCGATTGTCTATTATTAAGGTAAGTGGTGATGCTAAGTGATTCTAGAGTGATTCACTTTAGACGATTGGGACATCAATATTGAAAATGCCGGACATGAAGACAAGGGATTGTGTACAATCATTACATGTAAAAAAGTGAAAAATAATGTTAATGCATGTACACTTATTAGTATTCAGAACGATTTTGTATTTGTGCTCATAAAAATTTTTTTTGGGCCTAATTGTCCTTAATTTGTCTTTTCCAATATGTGACATTTAAGTGGAAACTCGTATTTTTTTAGGAATATGGACGAGAAAAGCAGAATAATGTAGCTTCTCTTCATATTCAACTCTAAGACAGAGAAATTTAGTAAAAGACAATAATTGACTTATGAAACCTAATACCCTTTGCCTTACCAAACAGAACAAACAATAAAATTAACATATAATCTATGGGTTTTAAATGAGCATAGAGCAATGAGCAAAAATACTTACTTATTAAATAGAGGAAATACATATCCAAATGTACAAAGGACTGTGAGTACACGAATACCCCACAATGCTACATCTATTTTATTTGCTATTACATGAGCTTTTAATGCGGGAATGCCTTTCGGTGGGCCGGTGTCTCCAGCTTGCTGGTTAGGTTCTGTTTCTGCCATTTTCTGTAAAAATCATGTATCAATTAATAAAAAAACTTCACATTTGTATCCCGCACAGCACTGGCAGCAGAGAGAACCTAAACTGTTGAATGGTGGAATTCAATGTGGTGTTTTGTATTCTTACCAAAAGAATAAGAATAACATCAAACCTTTTAAACTATAAATTAGCAATCTTAGCTAAAACAGATGTAAAAAATCAAACTAAATATACTTGTTAAAGCCAATATACAGAGATTTAATATTAAAACATTGGTAATGGAATTAGCTGTAATGAGATTGATAGGGTGCACACACATTTATAAATACTTAAGGCTATATGTTTTATCACAGTACTATGACTATTTAAGATTTTATTTTTTATCTTGCATATAGCAGAGTAGGCAGAAGAAATCTAAAGAAATGTCATTTTTTTATTTCTTACATTGTTTAGTGAAACTCAGTGCCCGACTTTATCTTTTTACCAGACTAAGGAAATAAAAATATTAATCTCATATCACTTACAATCAGAAGCAGTGTACTCTGTACAATGGCCTTACACTAAACTTCCAATAAATAAAGTCATTGTGAGTACAGCAACAGAAGGTAGAAGTAGGTGAAAAAGAATATAAAATCAGTGGAATTGTGTCAATCGGGGGCAGTTGCTTGTAGGCAGTAGTCCTGATTGGAAGGTATCCAGTGTGAAGTATTGCTATTGAGTGATACATATCAATAATTGCAATTACGTAGAACCTCTATCCGAATACATTAGAAACATATAGACAATATGTGTTTTTATCATGTATTTTTTTTTAAATGTTAAACACTTCTGATTTCTAACAATATAGTATATAAAGCCGAATGTTTTAAATTGATTATAAAAAGGATGTTATTTATATATTATTTAATAGATTTTTACTGGAAATTATTAGTAAAATAGTCCTACTAGGTCCTAATGAGTAACAGTACAAAATGTGTACTGTTTTAATGAGTAATCTCATTAGGTATAGATCTCATTAGATAGATTTGTTAAAATAGAGCAAACTAAGGGGGGCAATTACATGTTTTAATAAAGGTAGAAGTTATTTAGTATAATACATTAGCTTTCCAAAAGTATAACAAAATATATTTTAATATTATACAAAAAATCTGTAGAGATAGTTTATGTCCATCTCAGAAAGTGTGTCAGGGAAAGCAAAAAACCTTCACTTTCTTTTTTTAGAAACTGTAACTGCAGATATGGCAAGGCCAATTAAATATAACTTAAAAAAATCAAATTAAGTCAAAATAAGCTATAGTCTGGCAAATATGTTATTGATAATGGGAAGCACGCGCGGCAAATTGCGCAGAAAGCGTATTTTGATGTCTGCACATAGACACCCGCTCACGCCGGACCGATTCCCCGTAAGGGCTCGCGGGGAATCGTTGCGGGGTGTGACCGGGCTACGGTACAGTCGAGTGCAACGCTATCAGTTCATTACTATGAAATATGAATATAATATCATATGATAGCATCATATATACGGAATGGCGTAGTAGAACATATTTTTCTAGTAATATTATAAAAATTAGTAAAAAACACCAAAATGAACATATGGTAAATTGAAAAATTAAATAAAAAACTGAATTAAATTATTATAATGAGGCCACATACAAATTTAAAAAGTAAATTTAATATATAAAACAAGCAAACAAATACAAGATTTTGGCGTTAGGCAACATGCAAAATCAACTTATGGGTAAGTAAAAATTTTTTTAAATAATGGAAATAGAGGTCTTAACCAATAAATTATGTTAATAAATTATATCTCCAAATTAAATCAAAATTTTATTACCGTTTTATTTAAAACGTTAATTAATGCATGCAAAAAAGTAAAAAATAAAAATTGACAAATAATAAAGCAAATAATCAAAACGGTAAAAGGCATTTTTGTTTACAATTAATTATATTCTTGTTTGAACAATATAGTGTGAGCTCGATAGTACCTTTAAACATGTGTGGGTGCGAATTTCCTGTAAGGACGTAGCGCTCACACTGACGCAAATGGCAAACTATGGCAAAGGGATACCGCACTCTCATTTTTTGTACCTCAAAATTTATTGAAATAATTTACCCAATATTATTTTCTTTTATATAATCTTTAAAAAGTTTAAATATTGCCAGATATTTCTTTATTCATATTGCATAGTTTATAAGCTTGTATTATGCACACTGAATGTTTATGTTGTACATAAGTGTGTATATAGTATATACACATATACGTAAATATCATGTGCCATTAGTTATATAAGCAGAAGCTTAAAATTGATTAATTATTTATTGACTCAAAAATGTTATACTTTTCGGGCTAGTCTTGATTTTATTCTCGACAACAATGTATAAAACAGCTGATTATTTTGCGATATTTAGATATCCTCATTAAATTTTCGTTTTGTATAATTTACTTCAACATAAACATGATCAGATATTTTAATTATCGTATAGGTAAATATGATTTGCTAAGCGTGAGGTAAAACAACATAACAGGTAACACTGATCGAACGTTCTCTGCGCATACATATGCTGCGCAATTTACCGCGCGTGCTTCCCATTATCAATAACATATTTGCCAGACTATACATATATTTTTTTTCTAACATAGATACAAATGACATGGATTTTCTTATCTTTTAAGTTTTTGAATAAATTAATTAAAAAAAAAATAGAAGACATATGTACAAGTTCGGATTTTAATATTTTTAAAAATATCTGTATATTTTAAGTATGTAATAAGTGGATTATATATACTATGTATTTAATGATACATAAGAGTAGTTCTTTCACCTTGTGATATCATATCAGTAGATAAAAAGTACGACTAAAATATATAATACACGTTTTTAATCCATTAGACCTCAGATTGAATTTCAATTGTTTTAAATAAAGTTTAAGCAAAAAAGAATAAAATCAGCACAAATAAAAATTTATATAAAAAAATAGGCACATAATTAAGCAAAACGTTTTAATGGGCAATAATCGTTAATTATATTTTTAGATTTATGTTACAGGAAAATAAGAATAAATAGCATTTTTATGTACTATTAAATCGACGTAGGAAACTTGTTTTGTGAAGACAATTAAGTAGATGCCATGAGTAGGTGCTTACAATAGCAAATAGCCTGTTTGATGGATATTTGAAATCAGTTCAGAACATAAATGAATATTACTTACAACTCACAACAGAGAATATATCACTAAATGAAAAATATACAAAGTTTTTTTAAAATATATTTCCACTACACGATTAAATCCATGAACATGATTTGCTCAATGACAAATGACAATACAAAATTGACACACGTACAATTTTGGCATAGACTAACATTAAGTATAAAAGCATAAACAAATTACAAAATCTTCTGTGAAGTATTTTATTTACTATTTATTAAACTAATCACAATATTTTTAAGGACAAGTTCACGTACAGTAAATGATAATGATTCAATTTTCTTAACTCCATAAAATATAATGGAAGACGGAGGATCACATATGAAATGTAGGAAGAATAAAAGTAAAACATAAACATTTATTGCTATCATCTTTTTAAATCTAACTATACTAATAAATAATAAAATAAATAAAATAGTCTTTATTGCTGTTCTTTACAATTATTATATAACTTGCCTTTTCTATAAACTAAATTGATTTTTAATAATTAATATCAATAATAATAATCTAATTTTTTTTTTTATTTGTTTGTTTTTTATGTTTATTCATCGGCAACTAGATATTTGTGTGAAACAGCTTGTCTGTCGACAAAGGCCTCCTCTAAAGAGTGCCATATTTTCTTATCTTTTGCTAGAGGGGTCCATACTGGACCAGCTATTTTTTTGATGTCATCTTCCCATCTTTTTGGTTGTCTGCCTTTATTTCTTTTGCTGTTTCTTGGGTACCATTCGGTTACTAACTTAGTCCATTTTTCTTTACTTTCCGTTAACATATGTCCAGTCCAACGCCATTTAAGCTGTTTGTAAGTTGTGTGTACATTTTTAAAATTTGTTTTCTTTTTAATTTCTCGTAAGTTCACTCTGTCTTTCCTTTTTATACCTAAAACACTCCGTTCCATTACATTTTGGCAGACTTTTAATTTGCTTTCTTGTGCTTCTGTCAACGCCCATGTCTGGCAACCGTATAGTAAGCATGGCATAATGCATATTTCAAATATTTTCTTTTTTCCTTTCATTGGCATATCTTTATCCTTCATTATTTCCCTAAGAGACCAAAATCGTTTCCAAGAATTCGTTATTCTTCGTTCTAATTCCTTTTTCATGCAATCATCTGTAGATATCAGTTGGCCCAAATATATATATCCTTTTACATATTCTATACTTTCGTTATTTACTATTATTTTTCCATTAGTTACTGTTTGTTGGGCGTTCGTCATAATTTTGGTTTTAATTAGATTCATTGTCAGTCCTGCCTTAGTGCTTTCATCAGATAGTTGCTGAAGCATTAACCCCTCGAGTTCCAGCGTCCTCTGAGAACAAAATCAAATTATCTGCAAAACGTAGATTGTTTAGGTTTTCGCCATTTATATTTAGGCCTCTTTTGGTCATCATTATGGTATACTACTTTATGTGGGCCAACAAAGAACAAAAAAGGATTGAGGCAACATTGTTGTCTCAGTTCTTTTGTCAAATCGTCGGCTGTCATCTGTCAATAACTTGAAGACTGAAACTGGAGTTACATTTTTATGTAAACATTTCTAAATAAATGAATATTTCAGACAAAAATGTTGTGTAAAAGAATATATAATCAACTAAGCAAACATTTTTTCATAAATAAGAATTACAGTGTCATCGCCTCAGTGTTACAAAAACAAAATATTGGAGAAGAAACTGAAATTAAGGTTATTCATAATATATTTTTTTTAATTCAAGGAAATATATTCTTCCTACTGAATGATAAATAACGGTATATTATTTTTTGTTTTATTTTACTCTTCTAGGGTTGGGTGAGAAGTCTACGCATACAAAAAGAATTTATTTTTTTAGACGTAAACGACGGTTCTTGTGCTCAAAAATTGCAAATTATTATTCCGAAAACTATTAAAAATGATAATTTAACTTATGGTAGTTCAGTGCATATAACGGGGAAGCTTACTAAAAGTCCTAAAGGTCAATTAGAACTTTACGCAGAAAATGTTAAGGTGCTTGGTAATTGTGTAGTTCTTGAAGGCTACCCCTTCAATCCTCGTACTGCACATCCACCAGAATATATAAGACAATTTCTTCATTTACGATCTCGAACAAACTATATTTCCGCAATACTGAGGGTACGAAATTCTGTTACTAGACACATTCATGACTATTTTGCTTCTAATAATTATATTCATATACACACTCCTATATTAACATCAAATGATTGTGAAGGCGCGGGTGAAGTTTTTAAAGTACAGCCAGAAAATGATGAAACTGTTAAAGCAATGATGCAAGAGGGAAGAAACAGAGATACAGTATATTTTGGATCAACAACATATTTAACAGTATCGGGCCAACTACATTTAGAAGCTATATGTAGGGGAATGGGTAATGTTTACACTCTAGGACCTACATTTAGGGCAGAAAATTCTAGGTCAAGATTGCATTTATCAGAATTTTATATGTTAGAAGGTGAGATAGCTTTTTGTGATACTATAGAAAAATTACAGCATGTAATTGAAGGCTTGTTAAAACATGTATTTACTAAAACTAGGAAAACAAATGAGTCTGATTTATTTTTGATTGATAAAAATAATAAGGCACCAAGTTGGATTGATAAGGAATTCGTAACAATGACTTATGTGGAGGCAAAGAGCATTTTAGCAAAAAAAGATTTAGATACAGCAGAGGAAGGAATTAATAAAGAACAGGAGTTGGCTTTAGTGGAACATTGTGGAGGTACCCCAGTTTTTGTTGTAGAATGGCCAAAAGCTATGAAATCATTTTATATGAAGGAATCTCTATTGGATAAAAGTAAAGTGAGTAGTGAAATTGCTAAAATATCAACATTGAAAAGCTGTTACCATTGAGAATAGTAAATTATTTATTTTTATTTAGCTTCACACCCTGTTTGCTGTACAAGCTACATCAAGCTTGTATTCTGCATATAGACCCCATTGTTAAGACATTTTATTCCCCATATAATGTTTAATTTCCATTATTCCTTCTCAGAGGGTATGAATTATTTTCATTTTCTTGCTCTAGTAACTAGTTAATATGGTGTTGAGTTCTACCACTCAACAAATAATAGGAAAAGTCAGATATAAAGGAGAGTATCCTAAACCACAATTCTCTACTACAGTTTGCACATGAATTGACTGCAGCTCTGAGGATGTGCTAATGTTGTGACTGGGTTATTGAAAATGTATTGATAATTTAAACAAAAACAAAGTATTACCACTTCTTATAAACTTACTCAAAGATATGGTCTATTTTCACGAGAAGCCCTAATCAATATAGGGATTATTTACTTGAAATAGTAAAAAGATAACAGAATAGTGATAATTGTTTACTAATAAAAAAGTAACGAAACTAGAACCACATTTAATAAAAATTTTAATCATCATCAAAGTGAAAAATAATAGTCATTTCCTAATAGTAGTGTAACTAATTTAATTACTCATTACTATTATAAATCTTGTCGATTAATTAGTATTAATTAGAGGATAATTAAAAAAAGAGAGGATAATTAAGAATGTTAAAAATATTCCCTAATTACGATTTACGATCCTCGCGTACAGAGGATTCTAGTTTCTAGTGTATTCTAAGTATAAGCCAAAAGGCAAAGTTAGTTGGGTAATTTATTCAATACAATACCTATTAAAAAATATATACTCGATACCACAAAGTATCGATACTTTTTTCGTGACTCTACGTACGACGACGCGACGGGGCGATATGCTCCCGCGCTTAACCTCAGGCCCCGACTGCATTTAATTTGCGCCCGAACTGAATTATGCTAAACGTGGGATCAAAAATATTTACTAATAATAAAATTAAAAGTAACTAATAATTTATTTTGAAAAGCTTATATATTATACACTTTTTTACAGGTTGATGCATTAGATCTATTAGCACCAATCACAGGAGAAATTGTCGGAGGGAGTCTTAGGGAGGATAACTATGACAAGTTGAAACAAAAATTACCATCAGATGCTTTAAATTGGTATTTGGAATTGCGAAAGTTTGGTAATATACCTACTGGAGGTTTTGGTTTGGGCTTGGAGAGGTTACTTCAAGTTGTTTGCAATGTGCCCAATATAAAAGATACTCTGCCATTTCCTAGATGGCCACATAATTGTGATATGTAGATAATTTTGTTCCTAAATCATGAGCAATAAATTGTTTGTATTGTTGATTTGAGCTGTTTTATTTTTGAATCATTGTAAATTTACCTAAGCTCCTTTTTTATTTACATTGAAGATCTAAAATAATGAACAATGTTATCAATTTAATTAATATTAGCGTAATTTTTTTTGTCAAATTTCTAAATTATTTATGAAATAAAATTCCTTTTTTGAAAAAACTAATTAGAATGATTAGCGTCACAAAAACATATTTAGAAATAAAGTTATGGGATTCCAACTTGTACCTCATGAAAACCATCCAACATTACAATTTTATAGGAATATAAAACAAAAACTTTGTATAAAATTACATGTATTTTAGTATTAGGTTATTAAAATAAAACAGCAATTAATTTCAAGTGACCTTTATTAATATTAAAGTAAATAAACACAGGTGTGGCACAAACTTTAGAAAATAATTGAAACAAATCTCGGAATAAGAAAAATAATTTTATTGTTGATTAAATCAATTAATATTAGCTGAGTGAAAAGGAAAGTAGTCTAGAGATTCCTTCACCAAAAACAATAGTATATAATGGAGCGCTAAATCGATTATTTATCCAACTGATTTATCGATAATATAACCGATTATAATTTAGTATAGAGAATAAGAATGGCAACTTTTTAAAATTAACTAAAATTTAAACTCAGAATTCAAAGTTAAAAATACACTACACGCTACTAAAACGGCTTAATGTACAACAACTTAATATCTTTTTCGATTAAATACTTCATAATCGATTCCGCACACCATTGATCAGAATACCAATTCTGTAAAACAACCAACACAACCATTCTATTTACAAAACTTTATATACAAAATGTAAGCAAATATCCATTTAAAAATTTCTAAACTATCTTAAATTTAATATCACATTTTTTTACTTAACATGTTCAAGAGCATGATGGAAGTTGTTACGTTATTAAACTAAACATTTGTTTTAAGATAAACATATTAAAAAATAATATTTTGTAAACAAAAGTCGATACATACTGTATGAAATGCTAAAAATGGCGTACTTTACTAAAATTCGTTGCAAGTAGTAGTAATAACATCAAAATCTATTTAGTATAACATGTATAGAATTGTTGAAATACGACTTATATAGCTAAGATCAAAGATATAGTTGTGAAATAAATAGATAGCTAATGTCATAATAAATTCACACAAATAATTTTAATTTTGAGCTCTTAGAATTTCACTAAGTATTATGAATGGTAAATATGTACATACTATAAAATATGAAAGAATTGACAAATTCTTCTTTTATTTATACATAACTTTTTGTGGTTTTTTATTTATTTTTAGCTTCACGCTGTATCCCGCAATTAGTTGGGTAGGCAGAGCGAGGTTATCGTTATGACATTACATTCCCCTCACTCAATTGTCGACACATTGCAATGTTCAATAACGAAACTCAACACCGCGTTTTGACTTCATGTTATAAAGAAGAAATGGAAATAATTAATTCGGCCGAGTGGGAGTCGAACCCACAACCGTTGCATCTACAGTCAGACACTGTATGGTTGCGCTATAACGTCACATATTATATGGTTATTTATATATAATTATATATAAATAACCATTTTCACAATAATTCAACAACTAAGTAAAATATAAGAATGGCCGCGTCGGCGCTGATCTGACTGTAAACCGATAGTTGTGGGTTCGATTCCCCCTCAAAAGTATAATAAAGTGCGGGGTAGCATAATAAAACGCGGGGTATAGTTACGTTATTCACGTGCAAGGCAAACAGAGTGTTGACCTTGGGTTCCCTCTGCTTGCCCTACTATATGCGGGATACCACGTAAAACTAAGAAAAACAAATTGGACAAAACATTATATTAGGCAGTGATAAATCAGCACTCACTCATATATTCATATGTATACAAACATTTTAACACAATAAAAATAACGAGACTTAAGCAAAATTCATTTTTTATACAAAATAGTAATATTTTTATTTTTTTTGTTGTAGTTTTATAATATTTCACATACTTATTTAAAAATACATCCTATGACAACCTATATACATATTAATGAATAAACAATCATAAATAAACGAAAGTTTAACATTTTAAATAAAAACTTTCTTGTAATATAGATATAATATACAAGTTAAAGATTTCATATATGTTGTGGCCCAGCAGCACAGCGTATATAATCTAAAAGCGCCACGGTTGTGAGTTCCATTGCCAGCACTTAAAAATGAATTATTTTTACTTTCTCAAAGGCAGACAAAACGCGGCGTTTAGTTCTGACATTCAACACGTAAAGTTTAAAAAATTTGAGTGTCTTATTTCCCATCTCTTCCCACAAAATATTTCACATAATAGAGCATAGTCCAGACAACTCGCTGCCCTTTTGCACCAGGGGCTGTTTCACAAATTCAATGCCCTCCAAAGAGGGTTTCAACTTGTACTCCAGCTCCTCATCTTCACCAGGAGGTGGAGGTTCCTCATCAGCGCTGACATCCTCCAGCATCTTCTCCTCATCTTTATCCTGGGTATTTGTAGGTATAGTTTTGGATATATTTATTCGTATGCCTCCAAAGGGGATAGTGTGAGCTTGGGTGGCCTCGTCGAGTTGTACGTTACCATCAATTGAGGATGTCACTGTGTGGTGGGTTGTGTCTATTGTGGGTGCTATATTTTCTACTTCAGCAGTTATTATGGGCTCATCGTCTGTAATGAGGGTGAGTTTTGTTAGAGATATACATGTATATAAATGTAAAAGTAGCATGTTCTCTATATTAATGAATAATTTAATTAATAAAAGAAATTAATTTAGTGCCAATAGATATAAAAATATATATTTTGTTATACTTAAGAAACTATAATATAAAAGCAACGGTTCTGGGTTTGTTTCGTTCCTCATTCTGGTAAGTAGATAAAATGCTCAATACACTGTATCAAAAATTGGGTTAACAAGGTGTCTTAACAGTATGTTTCTTGTAGACAAGTTTCACAGTTACAAGTGTTACAGCTGTCTACCTTCCTGTTATATGCAGGATACATCGTGAAGCTAATAAAAATAAAGTAGAATACTCACCAGGATCAACAGGTTCCTGCTTTATCTTTATATTTGCAAAGTCAATCTCAACTTGTTGATCCCTACTTGCCCTTTCTGCCACTGTCTCATCATCAGTATCTGCATCTTCCACCACTACTTGGACTACCGGCTCTGCTTTTAATACTACATCGTCTTCTTCGCCTTCATCAATCTAATGCAAGATAAAAAAATATATAAAAATTATCATTAAATTAACTTAATGTAATGAGGTAACATCTAACTGAAAATGCGACGGTCCTAGGTTGGATTTTGACTACTGAGGAAAAAGTTATTTTCCTGAAAATTATAGGGTATTATTTTCATTTCCTAAAAATAATATCTTTCCCCCGAGTGAGTATCTCTGGTAAGAAGACAAAGCGCCGCGTAGAGTTACAGCAATCAACATTGCAAATGCCTGTGAATTAACTTTGTAATGGTTAAAGCATGAATTGCAGAAGCCATGAGCACATTCACCTCTTCAAAATAAAAAAAAAAAAAATTAGTTATTTAAATTATAAAAATTTAGTTAAGATCCGCTACTCAACACGCAATGTCTTAAAACTTAGGAGGTACGTAGGAAACGGAGTGTCTTAACACTCGGTTTCCTCTACCTATACTGATCCATCCTTTTACATACATAAATAAACTAACAATTAAACATCATCTACCTCAACAGGCTCAGTAGTTTCCTCGACGGGTTCAACGACCTCCACAACAGATTCCGTGTCAGACACGTCTGCCTCATCACATTTATCATCATCGTTGATCTCTATCGCTTCTACTGATTTCTCTTGTTCTTCTTCAACTTCTGGCACAGGTTCTTCTTTAGGCGGCTCTTCTTTTGTTAGTGATGCCTTAAAAAAGATTATAAGTTAAAGTCATACCCAAATAATATTATATAATTTAAAAACATAAAACAAAGATAAAGTATTTCAAGTAAAATAAAGCTTAAAAAAGTGTCAAACAATTTGGAAGGTAAGAAGTGGGTCAAAATACTTTCAACACTTTATAGTTTTCTGTGGTCGTAAGTATAAAGCTTATATAAATTTCACTATAACTTGTCTTCATTGAGACAAAATAGAGTGGCACCTAAGGAACGGAAACTGGTTATACTATAAAACTGGTTATATTTAAATGGATGACGTGTAAATGTTATTTACCTTGTAGTCCTGCAGACACAGCGGATGATAATACATCGCGGAGTATAACACCGCGTTCCTCAGATGCCACTCCTCCTTGTCCTCATTGTAGAACTGGTGGAAGCGATCTCCGCAGAGCGCGCAATTGTGTTGCGGAGCGCCGCCCGCGACCGCACTAGGACTCTCCTCTGGTTTGTCTAGTATAGTTTCTTCTGAGCCCGTTTCGAACCAGCTTTTCTCTGTAAATTTTGGATAGGAATTAATAATTATATAAAGAAACAGTATACAAATAAGGGATGTTGTGAAAATTCGCGTCCCAATCCGTAATTGCGCAAATTTCGCATTGACTTTATCATCTATATTCGCATCCGAAATAAAATCTAAACGAAAAATGACGATTAAATTCTCATCATGATTTTTTTGAAGTTTTCCTTAAATGTTTAAAAAAAACATTATACACAAAAACAATATATAAAACCTACCTCTCTCCTCCAAATCCTCAAGTTCCTCATACTGCAACCAATCGGACATATCATAATGCCAGTGCCTAGAATGGGCCCGTCTCGCTGAATCCCGTTCTCTTCTATTCTGACGGAAATGCCAGTCCAGATGTTGGGAATATCGTACTGTGTGCTCTGGAGGGAAACGGGCACCGCAACCACTGCATTGCATACCGCCGTAGAGACGACTTACGAGGCCTGGTTGTTTACTGTGGATCAATTATTATTCTTTAAGAAATTCGATAATCGTTTATCATGACTATTATAACTTTATTTGTACACCATATATATATAACACACTTGCAGGGATTTTTAAGGTAACGAAAGTCAACGTACAAAAGGCTTATAAGAATGGAGTATTTAATTTAAGTTATGATAATAATACCGAGATACGATAAATGTAAAAATATAAATAGGCAAGTGAAATATATATTCAAATTCCATTACAAAAACCATTTTTTTTATTTTGTTATAAATAAACAAAAGCGACAAAAACTAAATGTTTTATATCTGTAGTTATTTTTTGCACAATTGGCAACAATATCTTTATTTAAAATAACAACAACGATTTTTCAAACATTTACATGTATAAGGGATACAATTGATGCAATACATTTGATAACACCAACAGAGCTAAAGTTATTGTTTAGCAATTTCTAGATAAAAGAAAAAAAATTAGACCAATTAATTTAAAAAAAAAACAATTTTTAACAACAATTATTACAATGTACATTACTTACACTCTCAAAGTCTCAGATTTCAACATATCAACTTTATGTATAACATTCCTATCTTCCCTTGGCTTTGATTTAATTTCTTCTGTTTTTGCCTCCATTTTAGTTTCAGTCTTCACATCGTTTAACATTGGTACTATGCCAGTTGCCACTAACTTGGCATAAAGATCATTCACATTGATTGTGCCAAGTATTGGCAACGATGGAGCTGTTTTCTCTTCTGAAGGGGTTTCCAAGCCAGGTATGTTCTCCGTCTTGGCAAAAAGCGGTTCCGCTAAACTATACTCTGAACTGGACGCTGGTGCCATACTGGTGGGCATTAGGCTTGCCAACATGTCCAAGCCTGTTTGTAAATAAAATATTTTTCGTATAGTTTATCTTATTAGCAAATAATTGAGTACATAATTATTACTAGTTTAGTTAAAATTATTAAAAATCTAGTAAAATCAATACATAACTTATTCTTAGTAGAATAGCAAAAGATTTTTAGAAAAGTAAACAACTAATTTTTGGTAACTTACTAATAAATATTTTTAAATTCATATGATTATTTTAAATATGAATTAAAGTTATATTCAGTAAAAATATTTTACCTTTCATTTCACCTTCAGGACTTGGTGTTTTTCGTGTAGTCTCTACAGCTTCCTCGGCATCAGTCTCCATTGGTTCTTCTTTCTTTGTAGAAACATCGTCTTCAACACTCTTTTCCATCGGCTTTGAACCTTCCATATCTTCTATCTCGACTTGACCAGGTCTTATATTCTTCGGCAAAGCGGAAAACCTAACAAAATATTTTTCTCCACCCACAAATATGGGCTTAGGAAGATCACCATATTCCACTTTAAACGGCTGCTCATTAATTAGCACAGTCCTTAGAGCATCCACAAACCTTATCGTAAAGAAATGTCCGTTCACATGGAACTTTTGCACTTTAGCGTCCAAATATACGGGACAAATATTAGTCGCGTTGACTATCAGATTGATTTTGCCTCCTACTAGGTCTGTTCGTTTAATTTTGCCTATGTCTACTTGGGGAAGGGGGCCTTCTAAATGTACCAAACGAGGTTTCCCATCAATTATAACTCCCAAGGGTTGACCGCCAAAGAAACACTCATACCATCTGCCGTTTATATACAGCTCCCTGGTCGGCGCGCCGAATCGTATATCAAAAGTTTGATCATCTATTTCTATCTGCTTGTAACCCTCGTTGAAATTTAAAACAACAGAATCTTTATTGTCAAACGTGATTCTCCTCGATCCGGGTAGAAATTTGATTTCTCGTGGGTCATCCCAGTCTAACATTATAACAGCTGTTTCACCGTAAAATCTAATTTCCCTGGGAATACCGTCGATTTGAATAGTTTTAACCGGATCTTGATCGATATATTCCAGCACTTTGAAATCGGTGGGAGGCAAACTGTATCCAGGAGTTCCGAGAGGCGGGGGTGACATTGATCTTTCATAGGGATTCAAAGGGTTATCGCCCTGACGCATTCCCAATTTCGGAGTGGGTAAAAGTGGCATTCTCTGTTCAAATCTTGGCCCTCGTTTATCAAACTTTCCTCTAAAAAAGGGAGGCATGGGCACTCTAAATCTGCGGGGGCCGAAGTCCTCGGGTCCCATCCTCGGGCGCGGCTGCCCTCTCCACCTCGGAAAGGGTCCCATGAACATGGGCGGCATCATCGGCGGCATAGGGAACGGCCCGATTTTGTTCTCCATCATTTCTCCATTATGGTTCATCCTCATGTCAGAATCTTGGTGTTGGTTTTGGTTGTCTATCATCGCATCCATAAACGGAGCTGGAGTTATTCTCTCGTCAATGTCTCCGAAGTTGTTTCTCTCGGATGGGGACGACTTTGGTGAAGGTACTTTGTTCTCTTCCTGGACGTGAGCGTGGAGTTTCCTTTTTGATATTTCTAGAGATTCCCTTTGTTTGGCTTCCTTTAACTTAAGCTTTTCATTAAGCTGTAAAACTTGATACATTAAGGCGTTATATTGATTTTTATCGAGTTGCCCGTCACTGAACTGCTCTTTAGCTTGATTCATTATTATTGATATAGTTTTTTTATGATCTTCTGCGTCAAAGTCCTCTCCGTTGTCAATTCGTAAATCATTTTCTTCTGAACTAAGTGTACGACGCCTTTCTTTTTCTATACCTAAGAAAATATAAATGAAGTTAGTATAAAATGTTTAATAATACAATTATGCGTGCTCCATTTGCATAATATTATATAAAAAATCATTTTTACACTTATTATTTATTTCTTTATACTTACTTGGAGATTTGCTGAACAATAACGGTCGACCAAGACCATCTTTAACTTTGGTAGCCTCGGCCAATTTTGCCCTCACCAGATCTAATTTAGAGGGAGTTTTTTTAGAATCCTCTTTCTCTTTAACCTCCTGCCAATCCTTTCTTGGTGATCGTATTGGCGAGACAATTGTGTCTTCATCCTCTGCACTATCGTCTGTATTAGTCTTGGAAGTCTTAGACTTGCTCTCGCTTAAGGAAGGTGGAGGGGGAGCACTATTTTCGTCTACTTGAGGCAACTGTCTGAGATCAACATCTTCGTTACCGAAAAGTCTGAAATGTTTTTAACTTTATAGTCTTATTTGTATTAATTACATTACATACTTCTTATTATAAAAATCAAACTAAACCACATAAAAATATTTATATTACTTACATATCAAACTTATCAGTTTTATTTTTCTTAACTTTGCCCTCTAAAGTTTCAGTAGAGGATCGTTTCTGACCGACAGGAGCTGCTGTATCAGCAATGACCGGATGTAGTACACGCAAATCGACATCTTTGTTTTCCACATTTGCCTCAACTGGTTCTGAAAACACGACTCTATTTATTGCAGCTTTAAGTTAAATTTTAAATATCACACTTTTACCTGTTTTGTATGATTAGTAATTTGTAGTTTACTTCGTCGTCCCGTTGAATTCTCCATGATTGTCATCTCTTAAATAAATGTTAACTAGGCTCTCTTTGCCAAGTAGCGTATTAGCGTAGTAGCGTTTAATTTGCGTAGAATTTCAGGACTTTGTAGTTGTTAAAGTTATTTTGTCTATATTTTAGATTATTGGAATGTTTTTTTTTTCATTTAATAGTTTCCAGTGAGCTGACAGTTTTGAATTTGGTATTAAACATATTGTCTACTGTACTTAATGTATATCTCCTCGGGGTCATCCTTAAGCCAAAGAGCTATACAAAAATAACTTCAAAAATAATCTATATCATTTGACATTATAAAAAATATCTAGCTATAGTATTGATATAATAATCACATTATTTCTAAATTTATAGTACAAAGAAGACTTATTAAAAAGTAATTTAGCTGAAAATTATATGAAAGGTTCTACTAGCGTACAATTAATATATTTTTAATTACCTTATTTTGTTAGTATACATAATTAGCAATAACCACCAAAGATAGTTAAATGAAAACGGTCATAACTGGACAATATCAAATACAAATGCGACTTGTAAATCTAATTATTCTATTGAGAAATATTAATTGTGTATAAACATTAAAAATGGATGTACGAAAAGTATGGAAAATTACAAACTAAAACTTATTTATAACCTTAGGATGTTATTGGACAAATATCAGGATTTTTTGTTTATTGACTTCTCATGTGTCGAAAACTTAAGTTATTGCACTCTTATATTCAATGGTTAGTAAAAGTAATAAATATATGATATGGATTAGAATCAGAAAGAAAACTTATAATAATAAGAAATATCTACACATGTGTATTAGCGAAATCCGAAAATTAGCTTTTAAGTTGTTTTAATTGCAAATGCTTAGTGCTACTAGGTAAAGGACTACCTAAAGTAATGACTTTAGGTATGTATAAAAGCTTTAAAGAAACAGAAGTGGGAGCACTAAGAAAGATGAATGTATAAACATTTCTAAATTATAATTTCATATGCATAGGAGGTCAATTTTATTTTAATTGATAAGTTTTCAAGTTAACAAATGTGCAATTATGTTAAAACTTGCTATATTGTTGTAAATATTATATTCAAATGAATATTTAATACAAGATTTTTTCTATGAAGGAACAAAGCAATCAAAAGCGATTTTATAATATTGAGTAATATAAAAAAAATACTTAACAACCTGTGTGCGCATATAAAACTCGATAAGTATTTAAAGTGTCATTGCCTTAAGATAATAGGTCTTTGGACAACTGTACTAGCTATTGTAATTATATGAAGCTATAAAGTTTAGTAAATAGCCGTAATAACGTACCCTTGTCATAATTACGGTCCTATAGTGCTGAATGTACAAGTTGAAAGTTGATAAAATGAAAATTGACATTTTTTCTCTATAAAAATCAACTGCAAATCATCAAATCATTTCTAAATAAAGATAAATTTAGATATTACAGTAACAGAGCAACTCCATTTGGAGCAATTTACTGGGTAGACCTAGGAAGAAGGTGGCATCAGCATTTTACCTTCCATAATAATATACCATATATAATTTACTATATATTTTTTTACGGGAAAATTTCAATTGCCTGTGCTTTGTTATTTCTATTTTTCGATTTTCTTTTTAAATTTTAAAACTGATAGCAGATTATATAAAATAAAATATATAATTACTTAACGCATCTGGAAATTAGAGATGTGTGAATCCAGCCAGTAAGCATCTTCAATTTTTTTTGGTCCAAGTTAGGGTTGCAGTTTCTTCAGTTAAATTCATTTCATTAGAGGTATATAGTTTTACTTTCTATATCATGTTCACTCTTTTGCACTTTTATAAAATAAGTAGCTTTACATATTTTAGTTCAATTTCAATACCATTTGTCAGCTCACTGGTTTAAATTAAACTAGGCTAAGTTTATGAGCTTTTACTGTTAATGATTAATAACCTATAGTAGATTATTATGAAAAAAAATTAAAGCACAAATATATAAGTTGTTGTTTAAGAAAAAATCTACTTAATATTTTTTAAAATGTTATTTTCAAGGTTTACCTTGATAATAAAATTAACTAACGAAACAGATAAAATAATAATGCTGTAAAATCAACAAAAGTAAAGGGAACGATATCCTAAAAACGTGACAACTGAATATGAATACCAACCAACAGTTGAAAAAAAAATTTTATTTCCACACAGTGTTACGTCATTACATCCTAATAACACAGACGGACCGACACTCATTACAAGACGCATTTTAAAAATTATCTTACTTGTAGACTCTTCAGTGACTTCGCTCTCCTTTCTTTCAGGACTTTCGGATTTCTCTTTGTTCCGTCGCATGTATCTTTCTTTGTGGTAGTTTTTGAGTTCCTTGAAGGCGACAACTTCTTCTTCTGCCGGTTTATCTATTTCTATTTCTTTTACTTTGGCCTTTTTATCTTTATCTCGCGTCTTTTCTCTTATCTTGTGTCTTTTTTCTGGTGAAGACCCGACCCCTTCTTTGTCTTTTCGCTTGTTTCTTTGAGTGTCTCGTTGAGTGTCTCGAGTGTCCCGGGCGGGGTCTCTTTTCCTTTTAGTAGGCGGTGGTGGGTCCGACGTTGGGTCGCGAGGTATCTTCGGTATCGGCGGCAGCTTGCTAATACGCGCCGGATCCGGTATGTGCAGACGATCTATGTAGACATCACCTTTGTTATCTTTGGCGCGGCGTTCGTCGGTCCGTTTCCGGGTACGACGCGGGTCTCTCGTGTCGCGACCCTCGGGCCTCACGTCTATAGTTATGACGTTCTTGCGTTGCGTGACGTGTCTGTCGACGGGTCTGTCGAGGGGTTTGATGTCGAACACATTGGGGGCGATGGGGGGTGGCGCGGGCGGCGTGACGGTAGACGGCACCACGGGCGCTTGTCTGGCGAGGCGCGGGTCTCTGCGAGCTGTCACTAGGGCTGCGCTGACGGGCGCTATACGACCGACGCCAACGGGTTTGTTTACGGGCTGTAAAAGAAATGGAATATTAAAATTGTATTTTAATATCTATATATAGTACACTAGCGGCCCGCTCGCGGTTACACCCGCGTGAACTATGTTATTATTAATTCTGTCTCCATGACTACGTCATAGTGACGTCTATGCAAAATTTGAGACTCCTAGCATTTGTAGTAACGAAGTTTCATACAAACTTTCGACCCCAAAAACAACCCCTTAGAAGTCGAATATTGCAAATTCCCTTCTTAGCGAACACTTACGTTCTATAAGTAACTCCTATGCAAAATTTGAGATTCCTAGCACATGTAGTTTCTGAGATTTCGTGATGAGTGAGTGACCTTTCGATTTTATATATATAGATTATCGTAATGAGCTAACGCGTCGGATAGCGTGTGACAATTGGTCGCAGGGAGCCCACGGGTGCTTAGAGGGAGAAAAGTATCTACGAGTCTGCCACGTCAACGTTAAAATACTAGACTACCATCTCAGTAAAAATGGTTATATTTTGTCTATTTTAGATAATGTGTGTTTTTGCATTACATCCCGTTATTTTAGAATTTAATTTAATTTACATATATATATATTTATGACTAGCGACCCCCTTGCGGCTTCGCCCGCTTTTACTACTGGATTATTCATATAATGTATGTTTGCAAAGCACTTAAGATAATGTGAAAATTAATTAAACTCTAATGCTTCGTAGTTTCAATAAGGATTTTCCAATTGTTTTACACAGCAAGGATTTTTTAGTAGGTACCGTAATTTTAAATCTGTGTTACTAATCTTTTCAAGTACTTATTAAAATATTTTTAAATGACTATTTTTAGATAGTTAAATGACTATTTTTAAACGGAAGAAATTATAAACAAAAACCTACCTACTAATAACTACTACAAAAAATATGAAACCAAATATATCGCGCTGAAATAATACATTCAACTCCAACTATCTAATACGTGCAAACGCATCTAAATCTTCGTTGCTATGCCTCTATAGCGGGCGGGTTTTTTTTTCGAGCTTGTGCTGAAGAGGGTATTCTGTCCCAGATGAAAAGCAAGCACTACGTGGCTGCCTGTGAGGAAAATTAAATAGAATGCATTGGCCGGGAATCGAACCCGGGCCTCCCGTGTGGCAGGCGAGCATTCTACCACTGAACCACCGATGACTGCTCATGACGCGCTTGTATAAGCAAAACGTCGCGGGGCGCGTTTCGCAACAAGGATGTTTTGATATTGTAACAACTTCTAAAGTACTTATTAAAATGAAAAAACAGTAAAAGACAGTTTTGATCTACATTAAATGGCCAACGTAACTAATATACTTATTTATATGCTGAGAGTAAGGGATAAGTAAAACTTGAGTCGGGACAGCTGATGAGCCAACGGCGGGATGTGTCAACAATTAAATGCGTTTTTCTCTAATACTATTCGCAATTTTAATAAAGTATTTTAAAGGATAAGGATTAATACCATTATGGAAAAATATCCCTCACAATAAAAAATATATTGAAATTACTATTTTTAGACAGAAATATGATCACTACACGTTATTCTTAAAAGAGAAAAATATGCTGTCGCGGACTTTTTTGTAGATCTTATTAAGAGGAACAATACTCCAGTACATTATTTTCATGTAGTACTTTCCATTAAAGCAGCGCATGCGCGAAAGTGTCTCAACGGGTAGGACTTTAGACACATTTATCGTATTTATGTTAATTTACATAAGAATGTACAAATAATAAACTATATATAAACCTTCCCTGAGAAATACTCGACCTAATGGTGAAAACCGCATAAAAATCCGTTGGGTGGTTTAGAAGAAGAAGAGTTAGAAAGTTCAAACAGACACGAAAAGCGACTTTGTTTTATAAGATATAGGATAGGATAGGATAGGATAATATAAAAAATAAAAATATAAAATTTTGCTTCTAAAGAATAGTCAAAACCTAACAAAGACTTTTTCTTCTCACCATAATTTAAAATGATACCGCGTCAGTATAATTGAAAAAAATCAAGCCACGTCAGTCACAGAGGGTTAAATTCCTTGATATAAAATAGAACATAGTAATCAAGGAGTCGCCTTATTGACAATATGTTGGCAAGTTTAGTAAATTTACTAAAAATAATCTTTTATTTTATTCTTAAAAAAATCGAATCTATCATACAGTTTAATATCAATGGGATGCGGCTTGCTCACGTACGGTCATTTGAACCCGATGTGAGGAGGCTATCGTGGCGCACAATCGTATCGTGGTTGTGGGTTCGTTTTCTACTGGGGAAATCAACGATTTAATATTTTTACTCCCTCGTTATGGCAATAACTGTAACAACTATATATATATATATATATAGTTTTAATATTCTAAATAATCATTTCATAGGCTACAAACCATTGTGCATAGAAAATAGGTCAGTAGGAAACCTATAAGAACAACAAAGATAAAACAATTATAAAAATTAATACATCCACTCTATGCGTGTTTTAGTCCAGACCAGCCAATTTTCGTAATCGCAAATATTGGCCAAATGATGAAATATTTGTATTTAATTGTTTAATGCTGATTTTATAAAGCACACTGACGCATTTTTGCACATCCGCACGTTGGCTGAGGTTGGACCATACTAAAATCGAATAAGAACACAAAATTTTTCGTGCTCGTATTTCTCTTGCCGTTTTTTAGACTATAATCCTTCATCTAGGGTATAATTGATCGAAGACTTTATACGAACTTTTAGCAGGTTACTCAAACGGTAATATATGTGGGTACTAATTTTGCATCAATGATCTTCTGCGGGCCACATATCGGTATTTTTTTTGTCATTATAATAGAAAAGAAAGAGAAATTTGATTCTGGGTTTCGATGTGGATATTCCGTTACTTAATAAGCACATATTGCGTTCCGTGGTTACTTAATTGCGAAGCGTCTAGATGTGTCACTCATATTGATGATGATGCCATGATTATCAGCGGAGAGCTTCTCTTGGGGCGCAAAGAAATAAACAAATGCCCTGGCGGGCTAAAATATAGCCAAAGCTCCTAGAGTTGGACAACCTTAGATTAGACAATGTAAGATGGTGTGATATAGTCAAATATAACAGTTTATTTAATAAATTTTATATCTATATTTGAAATGATAATGATGAGAAAAACTAGAAGTAGCGTAAATTAACTATTGAAGAATATTTTTTGCTGCCAAGTTACGGCACAATATTAATAACTAGTTGCGGAAAAGTAACAGTACTGTAAATGTTTATTATATAGTTAATAAATATATCTATTTTTTTAAAATATATTATTAAGTTGATTTATTTTACTAATGCAAAACGGGCAACAATATGCAAGACAAAATGTTATACATGTCATTAAATAATGTAATTAAAAAGCCCAAAAAAAAATATCAAAATGAAAGACAACACTCACTGCTTTTTACCCAAATTGCATATTAAGTGGCGGAACTTAACGCTGCGTTTTATCCAATGCATAAATAATATAAAAATATATCAATCAACTCACCGGCCCCAACCTCTGTTTAACTGATAGCGGAGAGTCCACAGCCGGCACCACGGGGCTCACCATGGCTACCACAGGCGCGGGGGCAGGCGCCGTAGATATCTGTACACAAATATATTTGTTAAATACTTTACAAAACGTATAAAAAACTTCTTATAAGCGCGTTTACAACTTATTTATCTAGTTAAAAAAAAATAGATTAGTTATTTTATAACATACTTTTATTTGACTTGCGATGTTACTATGTACATACTATGTAAGTGTATATGAAATTTTGTAAGCTCAATTATCACTTCCAGTGTCTGATTGAGCTAAAAATTTAATTATGTTCTAACTTCAGATTTGATGACAAAAAGTAACAAAATGATGGTTAACAATTTTTACATAAGCCACCTAATAAGGTTATCAAATAAAAGTGCTTGATTTGTAAAAAAAAACCTACATTTGTTTATAATATGATTTTTTTAAAGAACTTTGTAAGTATGTAGTATGTCTGTTTGTAGGTCTGTATTATTACTTATTATACTTGTTTCATTATATCATATTACATATATTATATCACATACTAGGTTCATTCGGTCTGCCTTCACTAGTATGCGGGAATGGATTTTATAAGTATATTAATATAAATAAATACATTGATTAGATTGTATAAATTCTTTGTGTTATAAGTTAATATTAAATATTAAATGTATGTAATGTTTCCCTAAAAAAAACAACAAGTCAACATGTTACATACAGAAAAAATATGTACATATACAGAAAACACTCTGTATATGTACATATTTTTTCTGTATGTATGTTTTCTGTTTCATCACCACTTTAAATGAAACCATAGTTTTAACTACTCTTTAGTTTATTGTTGTAAAATAAAACATTTTTTAAGAACGACACACGCACACAAAACTCGCCGCAACACGCCGCAACACGCCGCACACTCGTCATTCACGAAATCGAGTCTTAGGCATTGTTGGTGAAGTTGAACGTTGTTTAGGTTTATGTGTCTGTTGACTTGAAACTTGATAAAAAAACTTTAAGTATGAGTTTGAAATATATTACCCTACATGCTGTTCCAGTGAAAGGAGCGTACGAGCCTGTATATACTAGTAATCAAATCTCACCTTTTTAGTATTCTTCTCAGCTATTTGCAACTGCCGCCTTGTTTGCTCCAGTTCCATCTCTACCTTCTTTCTCTGCAGCATGAGTAGTTCCTGTTCCTTCTTGGCGAGGACACTCCTCATCCTCTCTTCTTCCTCTGTAAGAGTTGTACTCGTAGTTGGTGTCGTCTGAGGATAACAAATTGTATATAAATGTAAGTTAATAATTATTTGAAATAACTAAGTGTATAACACATTTCAAGTGTCTGAAGTAACTCTGACTAAATGTACATTGGATTACATCGAAAGTAATGTAATATAGCATTTTTCGATAAATGGATAATAGAAAACAAAAAGATTTTTTCAATTTAAGCTATTATAATTAATTGTTAATAATCATTGGAACTGTTAAAAAAATATTGTACAATCAATAAGATTATTATTGCATTGATTAAAAAAGGGATATATCAGGCATAGAAAAATATTATTATTTTTAAGGCCGCTAAAGAACTTTAGTCTATATAGCACAAGCATCAGCTTAAACCTACTACCAATTTGTTTATTAAGATATATTGCAACTGCATTATGATGTGCATATTTACTCATAATATGAAATTACTTATGCTCTTTTAATATAAAAATTATACATAAGGATATTTGAAAACTAAGCTTTACGTTTTTTCTAACTACTATAATATGTACATGTACACAATATGCATTAGAAATGCAGTTTTTTCTTAACTTTATATCAAGCAGGCACAAAAGAATACAAATCTATTATAATAGCATTTTATAATATGTATCATCTCTATTTTTTAACTTTACATTATTAATTATGCTTAAAATATGAAGCCAAGCTACAGCATTAATAATTTTATGCTCTACATGAAATTAAATCTTATATGCATAATTTTTTTAGCTGTATCCCACATACAGCCGTGGGGTATGCAGAGGGAACCTCATGTTAGAGACAGTGAGTGTTCCAAGACATAGCATGTTGAATGACGGAACTTAATATAGCACTTTATCATTTTACCGGAGCGGGATATAAACACAGTTAATTCCCCTAAGAAACGAAATGACAACCATTACACAGTCCTACTGTGCCTGGAAGGGGGCTATGTATAATATAATATATAAATACAACAATGATAATCAACTAAAAAAACACCTTTTTCAGAAAATTTGGATTTACATGGATGTTAGACTGATGCGGTTGAGCTTGGATGGGCCAGGCAGGATCTATTAAGTTAACTTTAACATCTAATTGATACAACTTAGTTGATGGAAACACATCATGCCATGTTTCACGCAGCTTGAACATTTGAGACCTTATTTTCTCGTCCACCTGCAAATAAAATATAAATATTAACAAATACTTTATAAGCAATAACCAACAAACATCAAAAAAGTTATATTTTTAATTATTACCTGTTTAAAAGTCTTAGTAAACATATTAACGATGATAGCGGAGAACTTCTGTGTGTATGCACCGCCAACATTCTTGATAATTGAATCAACTAAATAGAGTACCGGCAGCTTGATGTCAGGAGGCACCTGTATAGGAAAAATATTCTCTAATCCTAAGTACCTGGGCTCACCAAGTTGACTGGTTTGTCCAGTCAATCACTTAATGTTGGTTTAAACTCATTATTCTTCTCATATTTTTACAATATTAAGTGTTATTCCACACTAAGGATAGAAAAAATACAAAACATATAGTTTTTACAAAACATTTAAACAATTTGAATGTAGCAGGACCAAAAACCTCTTGGAAATCTATCCAGTTTCCTTGTTCATTCCTTGATCAGTTTCATCTACATTCAAATTTTTACATTTTCTAAAAAAATATATTTTTTCATAAACAGATGATGGTGCAGGAAATAATACAAAGTTTCTTGTAGCAACGCTTTAATTTTTTTCAAAATTGAAAATAAAGAAGAACTCAGTTTGTAAAAGTCTTTATTTTACAACATCTTGGTATACAACCAATATGTGGTAGCTTTCTAATGGCATACCAATGAAATTATGTGGAATTATGATATAATAGAACAGGTATCTCCTAAGTAAAATATATATATATATAAATAAGAAAGCTAAACTAAGCAAAAATATTGAAGTTCACAATCTGAGATAATTTTCATAACACAATCAATATGTTTCAAAATATCATTTTTTTAACTACATTGAGGTCTACAAATGTTAATTAATACTTGTAGGTGAATAATCACATAAAAATATTATTTACTTTACAGTTAGAAAACCCAGTTAGTTAATGTAAAAATGTAGTCAAAGAATATATCATAACACAGATTTATATATATGTTATAAACCTTTCAAAATATGTAAGATTTAGGCTTATTACAATTTTTCTTAATCAAAAAAATATGCTTTGTAGATTGTTGTTAGTCAAAGAGTAAACACTAAATATTGATCTTAACATATGTTGTACTACTTTCTCTAAGTTGTTATAATTATTAAAATAAAACAATTGATAATTGTAATAAAGCCATATGGCATCTAAATTAATATGATATTCGTAACAAAGCTACTGTGATATGAATTTCAAAATTAATCTAAAAAAATCAACCATATCAAAACAAGTGTTATTTGTTTAATTTTCACAGATTGATATTTAGGTAGTATATAAAATGATATTAGGAGATACCTGTTTGGTGGCAGCATCATTGACGACGACATTCTCACAGTGAACACAAAATGCACCCGTTTGTGCATAAATAATACTTTGTGACACTTTTCCTGCTCACGTCATAGCGTGGCATTTCCAACGCCAGCCGTTCACGATATTTAAAAATGCAAATTCACCTTCTCCAAGTGCTTCTCGACCGTTTCAACGATAACCCCTGCATGCTCGATATTCTCTTCAGCAAGGATCGTGAGCATATTTATGAGGGGCTTGCTGTTCACCGTCAGATCCGAGAGGCTGGACGCGTACTCTTCTGCTATTTCCTTCGCCATGTTGCTCACGTACTACAGATGTAGATACTACCATGCCAAGCACCATCCACGAATTCACATCACTGTAATGAAAAGAATTTCCTCGTTACGTGGCTGCCTTTCAACATGGCGTAATTTTCCAAAGCTATACAAAAAAAACTTACGTTATCTAAGATAACAACGTGCGGACAACTACTATTACACGATGTGATGATTTAGAATCACGTACAGAATGATAAATACATTTTATAACAAAACACGTATGTATTGGTTGTGAATAAAGAATATTATTAAAATTTTCTAGCGTAATTGCGTGCAAGAAGATAGTCATGAATTAAAATGGCGATTCAATATGGCGATTGGCTAATGGCAATCCAGGCTTGCCGGGTATAGACAAATGTTTTTTTTTTGTTAGAAATTCGTTATTTTTTTAAATTTCCTTTATCTATTTATTTTTCTTATTTATTTAAATATTTAATGTGCCATATGTCTCTTTTTCACTCCTTAGTGAAATAAAGATATATAAATAGACTGGTGTCTATTGCTGTATTATTTATATACAATGACAGTGACATTTGACATTAATATGACACAGTATCAGTTTGGAGTTTATTGATGATGAAGAATCATTAAAAGTTTCGACGAAATAACTTAACAGAAATAAACAATAGCAATAGCAATGTCGAATGTACATACTGGTGAATTATTAAATTTTCAAGACTATTCTCCGGAGCATAATGAAAGAAGTGCCCGAATCGACGTAGAAGCTGTTCATACAAATCAATATAATAATCCTATGAGCAATTCAAGCTATTCCTATGAAGAACCTCAAGTTGCTGAGGAACCGCATGCTGCTTCACAAAGTAAAAAAAAAATTGTTAATAGACAGCTCAGATCGAATAACCTTGTATCTTTATATTAAAACATCACAATATATTCCTATTTTTCATAAGATTTAACAATTTTTACAGCTAATCACAATTTCTGGACAATAGAATATTATCAGAAGTATTTTGACGTGCGGACAAGTGAAGTGGTGGAACGAATTATTTCATCCGTATTGCCTCAAAAGGTGTCACGCAATTATTTTGATGAAAGGATAAAGGGGAAACCTGACCTGTATGGACCAATATGGATTTCGGTGACATTGGTAAGACTATAAAACTTGAAAGTTATATTATTTATAATATAACATCATAATTCATTTATTTTTGCTTCATATTGTTTTATGCATATAGCATGGTAGGCACTAGGAATTCAGTTTTAAGGCACTCTATTTCCCAATGTTCGAGAGATTTGTCTGTTGATTAAATGCCATGCCTGGTCTTGTTACCACAGTGAGAAAAAAAGAAAATAATTAATTCCCTCAAATGAGAATTAAACTTACAACAGTTGTGCTTACAGTCACACTGCTGCTGTGCTACACATGTAATATCTTAATATACTTAATAATTACACTTAACATAAAATTTCTAGATTTTCACCATTGCTGTTAGTGGAAACATTGCAAATTACCTACAAAGTATAAACAAAGCTGTTGTATGGAGGTACAATTACCACTTAGTTTCATACGCAGCTACTGCAATCATATGTTATGTATGGCTTGTACCTTTGGCATTATGGGCAGCTCTCAAATGGACTACAGTGCCCGATGGACAAGATGATATTGAGACTCAGGTTGGTTTGTATTCAGCTTTCAATTTTATAAAAAAAGAAGCTGCTCATTACTTCCCACATAAAAAAAAATATAAATTTGTTTTAGTGCCTTAACAATAGCCTTACTAAGTTATTGATAAGACATTTCATTCTCCACTTGGGACCAGTTTTTGAGATATTGTGTATTGAGTGGTGTAATTCAATGCTGCATTATGTGGGAAAATGAAAAAATAATGTAAATATTCCTCTTAGTGGTATTTACACACAACCCTTTTCTTTACACTCAGATGCTGTCCAACTACCCCATAACTGCCAATTTTAATTTTATATTTTAAAATAAACAAAGTCTTCTAGTTTCTTTTGTTTACTTTATTTTTAAATTAGAATATGAAAAAGTCTTATTTTAAATTTTGCCAATGTAAAAAGACACTTTTCTCATTAAGAATAGGAAAGTAATTAGAAAAAGGAAGGAAAGCAGAATTTTTTTTTAATGTAGCAGGGTTTTTATATGTTTTCTAAAAGTATTTTTCTTGTCTGTGTGTGGAGTAACACTTTAAAAATGTAAAAACTCTTGTATTCAGTTTTTAAACTTCATACATAGGTTTGAGTTCTGCTATGTTTAAATTTATAAAGAAAAAAAGTTAAAAAAATATTATTAAAAGGAGCATTGAATTATTATAATTTTAGATTTCCTCGAAATGTAGCGCACGTCCAAATGTAGCGCACGCGCTTAAAGCAATTTGATGGCGTTCATTACTATAAAGTTAAGTACACTTCTGAGGAATGGAGCATTTCATACAAAACAAAAAAATGTAAATCCGACCATTAGTTTTAGAAATCTCAATGTTTAAACGAACAAACTCTTTCGCTTTAGTATAGATAAAAATAATATTTAAAACTTTTCTTTCCAGTCATCAACTTCACCAACAATGATATCGTTATTCTGCCTATACGGATACTCACTATCTATATACATTCCTGTTGCAATACTATGGACCATACAAATTTCTTGGCTCCAATGGCTTCTGGTTCTCATGGCGGCGTTGGTTTCCGGAGCTGTGTTAATATTCTGGTTACTACCAGCGCTTAGAAAATCAAAATATTTTCTTATAATAACTGGTTCAATTTTAGCATTTCATTTTCTATTAGCTGCTGGCTTTATGTTGTATTTCTTTCATGTAAATGTAACACCTGATGTTACTGTTGTTCCTACAACAGTTAAACCTAATTAGTTTTTTGTCAGTTATAGGTATTTGTATTATTATACTTATTAGATATTATTTTGTTCTTCTTATGTTTCCTTTTATTTCCTTGCCTATTTACTGTACATCATAATATTACAATTTTTTTAAATGTACTTATACACAAACATACTTATATGAATATACTAAAGTATTTTGTCAGACATCTTTTTAATATATATGTCTCAATACTTTAACACAATATCTACTCTGGTCCCTGTTCTTTCCAGTTTATAAACTGATTCAATGCAATTTGCTGGTAAATAAATATTCGTTAATATAACATCTTTCTCTCTTTATCTGTATGCTGAATCCCATACATAGCAGGGTAGGCAAAGGGAAACTAGTGTTAAGATCTTCAGGGCCCCTTAACACACTTCTGTTCCCCACTTTCCGCCGAAATCTCGAGCCATTGCATTGCATTGAGTGGCGGAACGCCGCATATTTTTTAAAATTTAATAAATGTATAAATAAAATGGTTTCTTTACAAAAAATATAAGCAATTTACTTAAGCTGTAGTAACTTCGATTTTGTTATATTATAATAGTAAAAAAGGTAGGAAAATGGTGGGACTTTAATAGAATTAAAAAAATATATTTTAAAGCATCTTAAATGAAATGACTGATTGAGTTATTCTAACATTCCTTTCTCATGTTTTAATGTAATGTAAATTTTAATGCACAAATTGAATTGTATGAGACAGGTATTTAAAATGAAACATTGACTTTATTAGTCATAATTTTTTAATCAATATCTAGAAATGCTATTACATATTTATGTTAATATAAGTTGTATAATAAAAGAAATATTAATATTTAATGTTTATTATTTTTTTACTATTTTTCTTCTTAAATAATGTTTATAAGAGTATGTTACCCATCGATGATACAAAAATTGGACATCTCGAGCTTTTTCTGAACTTCAATGTTAGCTTAGCTAGAGCCCTTACATCTGATATCTCACTTGAACTAGCGGTTTAAATATCAAATTTTGCCCTTATTTAAAGGTTATTATTTTTTAACATTTAACCACACATATATAGTTTTACATGTTTAGTTTATTAGTTTTTGTATAGTTAGATGGTAGCTGCCTAATTTCATAACTCTAGGTCAACCGGAAGTACCCTATTAATTTTGATTCCCTTTGTAGTGTCGAAGTATGCGTCTTCTGCGATATAAAGGGCCATATATTTTTTTAAAGTAAATATAGAAATACGTATTTTTCAGAAAATGTTTAAATTTCAACTTGATATCGCTAAGGGTTCCTGAAAGAAAGGCTCTTAACATATAGATAGATCGACCGACAACAAAGTAATCCTATAAGGGTTTTTCAATAAAAGATATCTTTCACAGTAAAATTAAAAATAAAACCAAGTTTAAAAATATACAATTTATTATATAATACAATATACAAATATAACTGTCAGAGTCAATCTGCTATGGACAGTGTGTTTAGAGCTCCGAGCCAGGCTTTACTCAAATAACTTTGTGGCTGTTCCTCCACTGATTGTAACGTACTCGTTATTTCTGATAACATATTACCTGGAAATGCTAAAGAATAATGCGATTAGAAAACGATGTACGATTTGAGAACAGTCGTGGTACAAGGGCACAAGCGTGAATGTTAACGCGACATCTTGTGGGTTCGATTTCCACTTGAGGAATTTTAATATTTAAAATTTTCATTTCTTCGCTCTGGTTGCCCGGCGTTTAGTGCCTCTCAATCCAAGACCTCAAGAATTCGGCGAAAAGTGGAGAGTGGAGTGACTTAACACTAGGATCCCTTTACTTACCCTACTAAGCTGATAAAAAAATTTAAAATTCTGTTCATTTTTTTATAAATATTTTTAATATAGGGATTTTTTTGATTTATAATTATAAACTTTAGATAAACATTTCATCAAATTCTAGATAAACATTAAACAAGTTATAACAAAGTTATATGTTTACTTTTAAAATTCCAAATTATAAACCTAACTCAAGAAAAAAATATATATACAAAAACACTCACGATGTATATCCCCAGTGGGACTCTCAGTGGTAGGAGGTTCAATTCCATCACATAATCTATTACAGAAACATAGTAAATGCCCCTCCGCTGTGCCGAGTTGTAGCAAATGATTACTTTGTTGTAATATTTGTAGACCACTTGTACATATTGACAATACTTCTTCACCTATGTTATACAAATACATATTTTCTATGAAAAATGAAAAACATAAACAAATATTTATTTTGAAAACGTATAACATTTTTAGATAATATGTAAATATTATTATTATTTTTAATAATTCAAATTAGTTAATTTTACACACAAAATAAATTAAAACAATTATTACTTAAAATAAAATTTTAAAACAAACAAATGCAGCACAAAAAACATAATAAAGAGAAAAATTAAATTTCTTACATGGCTTTGGAATCAAAAACATTGAACATATCTTTAGTCCGTACACCAACACTTGGGTCAACGTCAGGTGACAACTACAACTGGAAAGTCAGAAACAAATTATAAAATAATACATAAAAAAATAATTTTAGCTTCACACTGTATCCAATCTGTAGGGTAGGCAAAGAGAACATGGGATCCTTGTGTTAAGATACCTCCACTCGCCCTTTCCGCCAAATTCTCGAAGCGCTTTGCCTTGTTTCATTTCCCCGAGTGGGATTCTTCAGAGTAGCACGGCCTTAAATCAGTTATAATTATTGAGGCTAAATATTCAAATAATGTAAACATTATAAATATTTCAGGCGGTAAGCGCGACGGTTGTGGGTTCAAAATAAAATAATTATTATTTTATTTAGGTATAACTACATATATTAACTTACATACATAATGGTAAAAACCATTAACTAACATACCTTTTTTCCTCACTGTCACTATTGTCAGTAGGTAATTTAAATCGACCATATAGTAAAATTATATATCTGGTAATATCCACTGCTTGCTGTTGTAATTGTTCTCTTTCAATACATTTTAGCTCAGCTTCAATTTGTCTTAGAACTATTTGTAATGGACATGAATCTATAACAAAAAGGAATATTAAAAATTTTACCGTCGGAATGAAGTTCCTTACGTTTTCTTTCAACTCCGAGTGTAATTCAAAATGAAATCTGTATATTTAAAATTTTATTTTATACTAGCGGACGCGCGCAGCTTCGCCTGCTTATTTGCACCCTTTCGGGGCGGGGCGGGAATTCTAATAAACCATGAAACACGTGTTCAGTGAAATATTTTTAAGAGTCTCAATTTCAAATTTTATAAAAATCAATGGCGATTTAAAGATTTTTCCATACAAACTTTGAACCCCTTATTGGCACCCTTAGGGGATAAATTCTAAAAAACCGTGAAACACGTGTTCAATTAAATATTTTTAAGAGTCTGAATTTACAATTTTATAAAAATCCTTTTTTTTTTTAAAAAAATACATAAAATTAAAAACATAAGCACACTACATGTTTGACAATAAACATTTTTCCATTTCATTCATTTCACGCGTCAATTGTCTCTCTAGTAGGTACTTATAAATAAGGGAAATTTAAACCAACACTTAAACACATTTTTTTTCAGCTTCACGTTGTATCCCACATATAACAAAGTGGGCAGAGAGAACCTGAAAACCTAGTGTTAAGACACTCCGTTCCCATTAGGACAATTAAAACGGTCTTATCAAATATCAAAATAACAAAAAAGAGAACAAATAATTACCTTTTTTAAACAATAAAACACCTTGATCGTGATCCACTTTAAGATTCCCATTAGCACTTGTCAAACAAAAATTTTTTATATCATCAAAATTTAAATATAAAATTAATTTGACAATATGGCTGCTTACAAAAAGCATTGGCCTAGAAAATATAATTATTTTAACGATATTTAATATGGTCCTTTTATCGGTATGTTTGTGTATTACTTGTATTAAATGTGTTATTGATAGTAAAAATCCACTATAGAGAATCGCAGTTGTCTGAAAATATAAACATATGAACTTCATTCAATATCTCAGGAAGTATTTTGGAAAAAAAATCGGACAAGCGCGTAGCGCGAAGAGTTGGGTTAGCCCACCGAGGTTTTCGTACAAAAATTGTAAATAAAACAACAAAATTGTGTTTGCCCTCCTTTTAAGGCTATTATTTTTTAGGATTTAAACACAAATGTATAGTTTCAGATATTTTTCTGAATTAGTACCTATAGATGCTAGCTGCCAAATTTTTTTAGTTCTAGGTCAACCGGAAGTATCCTATTCAATTAGATTCCCTTTATAGCGTCGAAATTTTTGCGATATAAACGGCCATATCTTTCGAATGCTATGGTTTGAATTTCAACTCGATAAGATTCAAGCAATTCAAAAATTCAAGAGATTCAAGCGTTCCTGAGATAAGTGCTCTTAACAGACAGACAGACGGACAATAAAGTGATCTTATGAGGGTTTCTTTTTTCCTACGAAACCCTAAAACGAGCATTTATCTATCCATTGTATTTATTTATCCATTTGTAGCACAATGTTTGACTGCTATCGCGACGGTAGTGGATTCGATACCGCATTTGGAAAGGTATTATTTTCATACTTTTTTAGAAAAGTTAACATAACGGGATTTGAGCCCACACATCTTGTAAGCCAAAGTGATTATTGTCAATACGATAGAGGGTGTCGGTTCCAAGAGGAGCGCGTTAAAATTCCGTTACGTACAAATTTTTATACATTTTTAAAACATATGGAATATTTAAATATGTTAAATATATGTACATTATTTTCATTTCCCCTGCTATGGTAAGTCCTACGGGGTTGAGTTTCGCCAACATGCATTGGCTTCAATATGGGCGGAAAGTGAAGAATAGAATGTTTAACACTACGTTCTCTTTGGTTACCTTGATATTATAGGGTATAAAAAAATATATACTTACAGTACTGTCTAACAACTGACATATCCTATGTATAATATTTACAAAAGAATGTGTTTCTCTGTCCCCATCTTGTTCCAGCAAATGACTTATTATATCCTCTTTTGGAGAATATTCAAGAATGTAACACAATATGACCGTCATTCTTCTAGCTAAAATAGCTTGTTCTTCTTTAAATAGGGCCCTGAAATAATCAAATTTTAAATATACTATATATAAATTAAATAAAAATAATATATGCTACCATAATATTATGAAGAATGGGAAATGGTGTGTCTTAACAGTGGGTTCCATCTGCCAACCCTGCTGTGTGCGGGATACAGTGTGAAGCTGAAAAAAAAATATTATGATAAACAATATTTAAAAACGTTTGTATAAATTGTCATGCCCGTTTGGCACGCAAGAGCAACGTGTTTTATATGTCTTATTTTTTTTCTCTATATTCTTTTTTCCGCGGTAGGTAGAGAGAGCCTAGTGTTAAGACACTCCCCTCCCCACTTTCCCCGCCAAATTCTGGAGTAATTGCTTGTTGAATAGCGGAACTCAACACCGCGCTTTGCCTCGACACCAGAGCGGAGAAACGAAAATATTAAATTTAGTTTCCTTAACGAAGTAAAAATGGCGCCTCTGTACATTGAATATATTTACAAAATAATAATGGACGGGGATTTAGGAACAGTAATAGACCTCAAATTTACAACAAAAAAAATGTTTGTTTACTTGTACGTTTGTACACACTAATCTCCGGAACTACTAGACGAATTTGAATGAAACTTTTTTGGTTGTATAGCTATTAAGTCTAGGTAACATATAGGCCATATTTTATTTCGAAAATCTGGATACCTGATGTGGAACCTTAACAGCCTGTCTAAACTGTAAGAGATAAATATACTGCCATGAGGAAAATTGAACAACATTACAGACAATTTCCACCCACAACAAAAATGAAGGTCTGGAGTACCTGACGTGGAACCCTAGCAGCCCATCTAATCTCTAAGAGATATAAATATAGCGTCTTAGTAAAAGTTGAACAACATAACAAGCATTTTCTGTCCATATAATAAAAATAAAGATCTGGAGCAGCTCAGATGCAACCACAAGAGCGCAGCAAAGAGAGCTTAAGAGATATGAATATAACGGCTTTGAAGTAGTTGCTGTGCATGGTCAGTGTTAAATGAAAAGAAATTATTATTCTGACCAAATAATTTAAAATAACTTAGGCTAGGAGTACTTCCATGCGGTGAAGGCGGTAACAGTTCAGGTCTATTTTATAATTATAGGTATATTATTGAATACTTTGCCTCACCCCTGAAGAATAAGTACGATCTTTGACGGGCGCTCTTGCACCCCCCGATTAACACAATTCTTTTATAGTTTTTTCTACTTATTTCTACCCTCTTTTACACAAGTTCGCTAACAGTATAATATATAATTAGCTGTACATATCAATGCTCAATGTATATAATTATAAATAGCTAGTTTAATAATAAACTGGCCTATGTGTGATTCTGTTGTAAACTTAAGTTATATTACTATAAAGTGTAAAAGTGGAACAAATATTCCATTCATCCATCCAACTTTCACAATTATAATACTAGTAGGATATAATATTATAAAATACAAACCTGCCACATAATAAATCTCGTTTATCAACTACCAACATTTTAGAAGTAACATCTATATATTTTTCATCCATCTGTTTCTGGAAGGCAGTCGTCATTCTTTGACTAACTATTTCTAATTCTGCTTGTATTTCATTTATTAATTGTTTAACTATTTTAAATATCTGTAAAATGAAAAGAAAATTAATATAATATATAAATTTATATTCAGTTATTCAAGTTAATAATGTTTACAAAAATAATTATGTTAATTTCTAATAAATATATTTTTTTAGCTTCCCTCTGAACAACAGGGTAGGCAGTGGAAGCTGAGTGTTAAGAGACTCTGTTTCCAATTTTCCGCCGGATTTTGGAGGCATTACGTATTGAGTGTATTTCACTTCCCAATATAGGAATCGAAACCACAACCTGAATACACAACAACAGAGCGGTATTGTCACCATAAAAATTTACTTACATTTAAGTACCTATCTATACAAATATCTTTCTCTGTACAAGTGGCTATATAACTTATATCTTCATAAATACATTTTAAACTAATACTTTTCTTTATAACTTTACTTGTTCCCGTAGCCATAGGAAATCTATGGAATGTACTGAAAATACGGAATTTGTTTTGTATGTTCATTTGTTGTTTTAATTTATCGTTGTAATCTAATATGGAATAATGATCTTCTGTTGGTGACATTATGTATGGCAGAATTTCTGTTAGCTTTGATGTTTCTGGAATAAAATAAATATGTAATTATTAATTTAGTAGAGTTTTTATTTTTAAGTACAGAAGATTAGTTTTAGGTTTTAACAAATTCATAAGTTCACTTAAAAAAGTTACAAAGTATTATTTATGCTTTGGGAAGCAGAGGAACCTTGTGTAAAGACACTTCCTTCATGACTTTTTGTCCAATTTTGGGACAATGACTGTTAAATGGCAAAGTTCAACACCCCACATTGGTTGAAGCAAGCAAGTAGGAAATAATCTATATATATAAAAGGACTTGTCCTCACTGACTGAGGTAAGACGCACGCATAGCCGTAACCGCTGTACGTAGAAACGTTAAATTGGGACAAAAGTTTACTTTCGTAATCTGGACATCCACTAAGAAGGGATTTTGAAAACTTTTAACCCTAAAGTGGTGAAATAGGGGTTCAAAGTTTGTATGGAAAAAAAATTAAATCGGCACCGATTTTTATAAAATTTGAAATTTAGATTTTTAAAAGTATTTAATTGAACACATGTTTCATGGGTTATTAGAATTCACCCTTAAATAGGCAAGCGAAGCTGCGCGCGTCCGCTAGTTCAGTTATATTAATACAGGAATAAGTGGGGAACTAATACCCATTAAAAATATATGGGGCATTCCACGCCAAACGGACAATTAAAAAAAGGTATCCGATTTTTATTATATTTATTATTTTTGACCTCAACACAACTGAACAATATTTTTATGGAACAGAGTTTAGTTTAGGAGTTATGGGTGTTCAAAGTCAGAAATGACTAATGGACAAAGCTCATTATTCAGTATAAATAAATGAGAACAAATATATAAAAATTAATGAAATGAAGAATTAAAAATCGTTTTAAGATAAACATGTAAAAGAATTACTTACCTACTCCTTGTGGAATCGTTAATTTTAAAAAATGTGATTTATTTTCTGTTTGAGCACTACTACAAGCTGTTCTTGGTTTTTTCAAAAATGGCTTAGAATCATTTTTAACCGACTTCTTATGTAAAGTGTTGTTATGCTTTTGACTAAAAAAATAATAACAATATTTTTACTTGAGGTGTCATAGCTCAGAGGCACAATGTGTGGTACAAAATCGACTGGACAGTAGAGGAAGGAAATTCGAAAGACGGCCCTGTTTGTCTCGAGTGAAAAAATGAAGATAAAAATTTTATTCAATTTTTTATCTTCATTTTTTCACTCGAGACAAACAGGGCCGGTGAGTTCCGCCACTCAACATGCAGTGCGTCCAGAATCGGTAGAAAGTGGAAAACAGTGTCTTAAGACGAGGTTCCCTCTGCCTACCCTGTGTGCGAGATACACCGTGGATCTGATTTGTTTATTTTATTTTCTACTTTTTTAAGCTATTTAATTATAGAAGTGTTAAAATACTCCTTTAGTTTATTACCACAAATAATGTTTATTGTGTGGCAGATCTCAATGCAGCACTTTATCTAAGCAGAGAAGAAAAAGGAAAACAGATTTAAAATGAATATTTTCAATTTAAAAATATTAATTTTTTTTTAGCTTCATATTGTATCCGGCACTTTCTCTCTGCAGTGACATACTATAGACAGAGGGAAACTTTTGTTATCTTTTTACCAGAGGCAGAAAATAAATCTTGCCAAGTAACTAATCTGAGTGAGGATTGAAGCCATAAAAGTTGAGTTAATAGTCAACACAATGCAGCTTCACCACTTAACCTCTGGGGTATATTATACTTTGAGTTCTAAATTTCAAGTAGGTAGTTGGAATTATTATTATTATGCATAGTTTTCTTTATATTACCTCATAGATATGTCACTAGTGGGGAGCATCACCTGAGTTAATTTCACTTTTTGTGATTCTAACATTTTACATTTCTCCTTCATACTTATTACCTCCAAATTCTAAAACATTGGACATATAAACAAAAAATACACAACATTTAAAGAAATGTTTAAAAATATTCAATAGATCAAATATCCTTGTGCAGATGAATTTGTAAAAATGTCCCTATAGAAATGCTAACACAAATAACTTGTAACAAGCATATCAAAATTTCAATGTAGCTTGATAAGAATGTATGGATTAGAGAGCAGAGCATTTAAACTGTTTCCAATGGCATGGGTTCAAATTCCTCTACACTTCAAATTATTATGTTCTCTAAAAAAAGTATAATTCAATAGGCTAATAAATAATATAGAATATACAAAAGCATACCATTATTTTTGTCAAATTATGAGTGTAATTACCTTAATATCTAATTGAGTTCTCAAATCATGTAATTTATTATTTGCAGCTGTTAATTTATCAGACCACTCCATTTGAGCTTTCTCTTGGGTTTTTATTTTCTCTAATCTTACATTATCCACTGACGCTTGACATGTCTTTAACTGAGTTCTTAATATTGAAGCTTCACCTTCCTTTGTCACATATTTTTCAAGTAAGTCACCATTTTCACTTTTTAATTTTTTATTTTCTTCTTGTAGTTCTAGCAAGTGCTGATACAAATTACGGTCTTTATTTTTATCATTTATTATTACATCATCAATAAGGTTGAAATCACTAGATTTAAAAGCTTTGGAGAGTCCAGGTAGTGGAGATGATATTCTTTCACATTTATCTCTTAGCTTAGTTGAAATCATGTTTATTGTATTAGAAACTGGTTTTTTGAAAGAGAATTGAGAACTCGGATTTGGTTCACTTATTTGAGTGCTCGTTGAGGAAGGTTGCATACACATACTGTAGTTTGGTAAAATACTAATGTTATGATCTTTAATTGCTTCCTCACAAACTTGACTGGCCAATAGTAAAATTTCATCGTCATTATCATCTCCCCAATTATTTGATTGATCTGCATCTAAATATAACATACACAATGTATAACTATTTTAAAATAAACAAAATGTCATGATAAGTTCAATTGTTATTAAATACCTTTACTTGAAGAAGGATTTTGGCTTAAAGGAAAATTATGATCGGAAACGCTAATATCAAGTTTTGCCTTTTTGCGTTCACCGTACTGTTGTGGATAAATAAATCTTTTAGACATTTTACACAAATATAGAGCAATATATAAAAGGAAATTTCATTTTAAAATTACAAATATACTTTGGCGCGTCGCATTACTATTTTGTTTGTTGTAATGTCAAAGTCAGTTACTAAATGTCAAAGTTAACATTTGAATTTTAACATTAAACCAGGGGAACGCCAGATTTAAAGAACCATACCATTAAACCTTACCATTACTAACAAGACAAATTGCAAAATATATTTTTCACTTATACAAACACCAAGAGGGTTGTATCATTAAGTTTAAATTTTACCTGTGCATTGACTCGACTCGCTTCGTTTTAAAAGTAAGATATCCTATTATTACTAGGATCCGCCACATGCTGTGGAGCTGAGCAAAGCTATGATGCGCAAAATATTGCAATTTTTTCTGTTTTGTCTGGGTTAGTTGGTTAGTTGCATAGTTCAATCTATACGCGTGATGTTCAAACACAGCTCTACAGCTTAACTTTATGGGACACATTTTCACCATTTACTCAAAACCACAGCTCAAAACCTACAATTACTACCTAACTACTTCGCTGGGATTACCGTGTCGTCCACAACGTTCCTGCAAAATTTCAGAGCTGTAGGTTTAACGGTCTAGGAGGAATAACATTACAACGAAGCAAACTTTTGAGCAGTATGAGCTTCGCTTCGCTTAGCTCAGTTCAATAAAATATTATCGAGTTATTTTTTAATTTTATTTGCTTGTATTAATTTCATAATAATAAAAAATCTTCAAAGTTTAATTTAAGCATAAATCGTATTTTTGGTTATTTTATTTTTATATATTTTTTTGGTTAGTTTTAGTTATTTTTTAAAGGAAACTGATACGATTTTATACATTTTTGGACCAGAATGTAAAGAGATGAAAATGATATGATTTAATATGTTCAGGTTTTATAAACCTGAAAATTTCCTCCTTCCCTGTCCTTCCCTGAAAATTCTATAAATTTTGGCAATCTGAGAGTGAGTTATTACAGATTTGATAAAAGTGAGGTTGTTGGTGTTGCTTGTACCAAAGGATGTCTCTGTCGGTTTCTAGGTATTAAGAACGAACAATTGATACACCGGCTCCGCTTGTCGAATCTTCTACGTGGCGATACCTCGCTCGATGTATTCTCAGAATTCAACAAGAAGTACAAGTTCTCAATAACAAAATCATAAGACACGATGTCGTTGTCAATCAGCTGTCACATATCTCATTTTAAATATGATTGAATTTAATCGGTTAAGGATCTAAAACTTATTTTTTCATTTTTCTCCACAATTAATTATTATTTGCTATTCTAAAAATGGAAAAAAATATACAATTTTTTTACACCGCACTCTTTATATTTATGCCTAAAGGGTTCGTATTCGTTTCTAAGAGATATTTAATTATACGTATTTACGATACGACTTAACGCTATCTTCGAAAATTTATTATACAGGTGGAAGCGTCAGCGCTCCTTTTATGGGAACAGCGTATAGGGTAGAATATTTCATTATTTCATTCTCAAAAATTATACTAGAACGAGGGGATATCTCTTGTTCTATCTTACGCAATTACCTACTTTAGTAGTAGGTAAGTGTCTGTATGCTTCATTCTTAACAAATAGCATTTTATTATACGACGATAATTTTATTATTTATTTTGTTAAAAGTGTAGTTTCATTTAAAGTGGTTATGATAAGAACACTTTATAGTTTATACATGTCACACAATGAGAGAAATGTTTGATACTATAAAAATATGTAGGATTCATATAATAGTGTTTGGTAATAAGAAAATAATCTGGTATTTTCTTATGAAAGACAATAATATTTATTATGAATAAAAATGTCTTTGGAGATTTTATGGTTTTAAATTGGGGAAAAATAATAATCTGGTAACATTACTAAATCTTACAGATAACCTAGTGATCTAAAAAGTGTTATATAATTATTATTAATAAATTCAATATTCATTTTTAAAACACTTAGTACTAAATCTGAACATTGAAATATTGTTTATATTTAAATATTATACTTAAATCTTTATCAATTTTTGTTTAATAAAACATATACCATAGACACTAATGAGACGCGGAAAAGTTTGTATTCATCTAGATTGTTTTTGATTTAGTTCGTCGTGGAAACTAGTTAGAAGTAGTCGTGCACGATGTCTGTTGCTTATAAACTTGGTGATTTAGTTTGGTATGTAGTAAAATCATGTTTTAAATACTGAAAACTAAGTTAAACACAAAAAACGCATTGTAAATATATATAATATTATTTGTTTCAGGGCAAAAATGAAGGGGTTCAGCCCTTGGCCCGGCCGGGTGAGTCTCTTTGCTATGCTATTTTAAAGTAATAAGTGCTGACAATAGCTTATAACTGAAAAACTTAATGTCTAATCATTTAATGTTGTACTGCTTATGTATTCTACATTGTTTTGTTACATATTAACAACATAGGATTAATGAGCGGGAATTTGTTTCAAGTGCGAGCGCGGACGCTAATGGTCTGCACTAACGTAGAGTCTTGTTCTCATTACGGTATTTCAAGCTGGCGTCGATGGAACGTTTAGATATTCAACAAAATGTGACCGTTTTGCTTGTAAACAACAACTCACCCCTATATATTCGTATTACACGTCACTTTCACACCAACGAGTAGAACTATATGAAAAAGAGAGACAAAATCTATTTTGATGCAAAATAGAGCTGTAAAATGACTTATGTTCATTTTTCAGGTGGCCATTCCAACCCCTGAGCTGAAACCTCCCAAGAAGGCTATGAATGTTCAGTGCATTTATTTCTTTGGAACAAATAACTAGTAAGTGAATAATATTTAATTTAAAATAATATCTGCTGAATATAAAAATGTAATTGTCTACTGTTTCCACATTTTTGAGATTTTTACATTAGGCATATTACAGAAATTTCACAAATATTAAAATTTTAAATGATTAAGTATTCCAGGCTATATATATAAATATATTTTAAGTTTTGTATTTATGTATAATAAAAATTATTTGCCAGTTTAATTTATAATATTTGTGAAATATATTCACTTACAAAACAAAATATAAAAAATAATTCAAATTTATATATAACATAATTTTTTATTTTTATTCTAAGAAAGTAATGTCTCAATTACTCAGAAATCAAAAATAAATTAACATATAATTTTAATAATGCTTTTAAACATAATCATATCTATAAAAAAGTATAATTACTATATTTTCAATTTGTAATCATTTTTTAAAATTATTTTTTTTTTTTAGTGATTCCACTTTATTGTTCATTGTATCAATTTGCTTTTTTTCACCACCATAACGACCATAGTATACATATTTTTAATTGGTACAAAATTTACTGAAGGACAAATAAATATCTTACTATATAACTATTCCGTTTGATTTCTTAATTCTGTTGATTAATTTCAAATTGCAATGTTGATTTTGTTATGAGCATAGTACTGTTAGCGCTTCCCCATATCACGGCACAAGTGTCTCTTCAGTGCAGGCAATAGGAAGCCATTATCCTATTGGTAGTCTCAACAGTTGTAACAATGTTTCTTCTTATTTATTTATTGACGTTTAAACATACATATATTTAAATTTATATAATTGTAAACATTAATAAAAAAACAATAATAAATAAAATCACAATTTAGTTATGGAATGTGTAATTATAGTTTCAAAATCACACCAAAATTTAATGTGTATATTTTTTAAATTCTTCCTTGGTGTCCAGGATTTCTCTTCTATACTGATTCTCCTCTACTATGCATGATGTATCACTTATTCAAGGGTCATACCATTGGATCTATCATATCTAGCCATCAGTTCTTTGAATGTCCCAGATAGACAGAAGTAGACATAGCACCTAGATTTATATTTGCTAGCTGCTTTTGATGATCCATAGTACCATTCTTGCTTGAACAGACCTTAAAATACACAAAGCAGATTTTTCTTTCATTGATATTTTTTAAAAATTTTTTGTTTGGTCAATCACACTTTTTTTTCACATTAGCGGTCCACTCCTGGCTTCGTCCTTATACCACTTTTAATACTTTTATTATGTTGCAATTGCCAAGAGTGAAGAGATTAATAAATTCCATTATGAACACTATGTGGCTGTATGACCGGGGGCGGCATTATTATTTCGTTATTTTCGGCTAAATAAGACCTGCACCGTAATTTTATATAGGCTATGGCACTTTTGAAGAATGCAGCTTTTATACAAAACAAAAAGAAAGTAAATCGAACCAGCAGATCCAGAGATCTTAGCCTTAAACAAACAAACTTCTGCTTTATTATATTAGTATAGACTAGTGGACGCTCGCAGCTTCGCCTGCTTATTTGCACCCTCAGGGGTGAATTCTAATAAACCATGAAACACATATTCAATTAAATATTTTTGAGAGGCTTAATTTCAAATTTTATAAAAATTGGAGCTGATTTAAAAAAAAAAACCATACAAACTTTCAACCCCTATTTCACTATCGTTTTAGGGCTAAATTTTTTTAAAATCCCAAAAAAGTGGATGTCCAGAGTACGAAAATAAACATCTGTCCAATTTTCACGTTTTTACCATCGGCTGTGCGTGCTTCTTACCTCAGTCAGTAGGAATATATCCTTTTATAACCAGCTCGAAGAGTCAGCGAACCATTTACAAAATATTTCAAACCCATACCTAAAGAAATTAATCAGGTTGCCTCAGCAGTTTGGATGTATTATTTTTTTCATTTCACGATTTTTATCCATTCTGTATTTCGTGTGACGCAATTACGCATCGATACCAACAATGTAAACACTTAATACTACAAAAATATTACTAATGGTTAAACAACTTTGAACTTTATCGCCAATACCTACTACTTGATTTCGTGTGCGGCGGTGTCGGTTTGATAGGTTTATGTGTGCGTGCGACGTCCTTACAAATGGCGTTTTATTTTACAACGATGATTTTATTATTTATTTTGTTTGAAAAAAACTTAAATTTTTGGGAAAAATTTTTTTTTTAATTGTATTAGGGTTTTATGGAGTAGTTTATTTTGGGCAATACGCAATTTTATTTTGGTGTTTTCTTACTAATTTTTTTTTCTTCACAAGTGTACAATGCACAAAAGTTCAGAAACCGCTTGAGGCCGTACTGTATGTACATATTGCAATTTAAAGTTTTTGATTTTTAAAACATTTGTAACGCTATAATATTGTCAACAGTGCGTGGATCGAAGAGCACAATATAAAGCCCTATCAAGAGCACAAAGAGCAGCTAATTAAATCTTGCAAGACCGCGGCGTTTAAAGAGGCCGTGGCTCAGATCGAGGATTACATCGTAAATCCTGAGGTAAATCTTATCTGCCTTCTTATGAAACATATAAAAAATTTTGAACGTAGCGGGATTTAAACCCGCACCTCTGGTCTTGTCTATAAAACTTAAAATTAAATTCATTAGTATAGTTTTGTACATGTTTTTAATGTTTTCTGTATTATGAAGTATATATTGTTTTGTTTATTTCATAATATTTCATATATTCTGTATTCAATTAAGCCATTACAAGCATTTTTATATCAATATAAAATAAAGTCTAGGTACATAAAAATTTCAGTAGTGTCAACCCTGTAGGAAGTTGATTGAAGCAAAAGTTGATTAAAAACAAATGCTCTTTAAATAGTTTTCACTGTTTCTCTTTACATATATTATTAATTATCTTAAATATTACACCATTTGAAAGGTCATTTCAAAATAAGCTATACATATTCTGGATACATTAATACATAATATTAAAGTTGTTATTCACAGCGGGCTAGTGTTTGGCTAATTGATTAAAATTTTAAACTTAGAATTTTAAACTTACTTAGGAGGTTTATCGAACTCTATGGAAAGTTTATCAAACTATTGACTTAGCATATTTTTGTAGTGATATTCATTTTATTTATAAGGATAGGCAAAGCGAACACACAACATTCGCGCTTACAGTAAGATGCTAAAACGGTAAGAAGAATATTGAGTATCTGTAGAAAATCTCTTGTAAATTAATGTATCGTCATAGAAATTCGGTGATTTCGACGAACACGCACGTAATCCTGAAGAAGAGTTTGACAAACTCAAAGATGTTCTAAAAGAGGACAGCTCCGATGAGAAGCCCGAAGAGGAGGAGGCTTCCCCTGAAGTGAAGAAAAAGAGCTCAACGCCGAAGGTAATAAAGTTGAAAGTTATTTGCATTCGATTTAGTAAGATAAATATCAATTTTATAATATTTAGTAGCTTATTATTTTTTAAATCCAATATAAATATTATGTTATTTAAAGAAGATTCAAAAGTCAACATTTATTTAATCAATTCATTGCACCATTACTAATCCACTACTCATCCACTTCCCATTCACTTCCACTTGGTTGGCTAGAGAGAAAAGTCTGCTTTTGTAAAGTAAATGTTTTTGAATGTTATTTTTTTAATGTATTTTAGTGCAATAAAGAATATTATATAATTGCAAGATGGATGTGTTATATTCTATTTATTATTTTATTTATTTATAAGTTTATTCTGTTTCACTTATTGTAGTTACATTAAACAAATTTTACAATAATAGTTTTACCGTTAAAGATGAACACCTCATGCAATGATTTTATCTTAAATTCAAAATTATTTTGTATACATTATGTTGAAAGGTGTTTTTTTTAAACATTATTTTTAGCAAGTTACATTAGCTACAGACGGAAAGCCGAAAAAAAAAAAACACAAAAGCTAATTTAAAAATAATTTTTAGGGTTCCGTACCTTTTGAGGAAAAAAAGAAGCCGTATAAGATCACTTTGTAGTCCATCTGTCTGTCTGTCAAGAGCCTTTATCTCAGGAGCGCTTGGAGATATCGAGTTGAAATTCAAACCATATACTTAGATCTACGGTCCCATGATTTCCTGAAAAAACAGTATTTCTACATTTACTTAAAAAAATATATAGCCGTTTATATAGCAAATAAACAAACCGAAAACCGAGTCGGACTCGTCCACCGAGGGTTCCGTACAAAAAATGGAGGTCTCGAGCCTTTTCTGAGATTCAGGCTTAGCTTAGCCAGAGCCTTTTCATCTGATACCTCACTTGAACTAGCGGTTTTAATGCCAAATTTTGCCTCCCTTTTAGGGTTATTATTTTTTAAGATTTAATTAGAAATGTATAGTTTTCACGGTAAATTGAAGTTATAGGAAACAATTAATAAATGTATTTTGTATTGTAAGTAATACATTATCACTCGTATGTAATTCATTTATTCGGGCCCCGATACTCTGCCATAGCATAATAAACAACTTTACCACCAACAATTATCTATAAGGACATATTTGAATCAATATTTACATAATTTATAAATTAGTTTAAATGAGCTACTAGTTACTATAAAACTCTCACGTACTGGTAATTGCTATAGTCTCGTATATCTTGAAAAAAATACTGTTACTTAAGACAGAAAGTTCACATTAGCCTTACTAAGCCTAGGTTATAGTAGCTTTAAGTTTAAATCAAATCAGTGAGAGTGTATGGGTACATAATGACATTAAATCTTAATTTTCTGTACTATTTAAGGCAGTTACTTAAAGAAAGATTTTTTTTTCCCGAAAACAATAACTTTGTCCATAGTTAATCAATCAGCTTCACGCTGCATCCCGCATGCAGCAGGAGAGGCAGAGGGAACCTATTGTTAAGACAATCCGTTCCTCCCTTTCCCCCGATCTCTGGAGGCATTGTGGCGAAACCGCCCTTTACCTCGACACTGGAGAGAAGAAATGGAAATATAAATTTAAATAAATATTTCATTTCTCGAGTACGGATCGAACCCACAACCAATCGGTTTATAGTCACACTTTGTGCCTTTGCACCACGACTGGCCTCAAGTTTGTTGTTAGAAATCTGAATCTGAATAGATGTTTTACAAAAATCAATGAAAATTCAAAGTAGCTAAATCTTTCGGGTTTTAATACAATACAATTATGTGGTTGATTTTTTTGTCATTCCTTTAACAAATATCATTATCGCCTCACGTTTAAATCCACAATCATGTCATCGTCATGAGTGTGAGGCAATTATTTCCATTCAAGCTAATGCTAGAAAATTGTTTTGAGGGTCTTAATAAATGCAAGAACTGTTTCAAAATTTTAGTTTTAGAAGTATTAATTTGACTACATTATTTATAAAAAACATTACATGTATATATTTTCGCGCTACAATAACAGCATACAGTTTGTTACTTTCTTTTCTCGTATTATCTCGTATTTCAAATATGACGCCATTTTTTTGTCTGTTAGCATATGTATTTTATTTTTTATTTATTCTTTTTTTTTCTTTGTATATTAGGCATCTGTATTGTTTGTTATACAGATATTTCTAATTATAATATTAACTTTGATAAAATATGATCGCACCTGTTGTAATCAGTATCTGATTTGTCGTTGTTCCAGGCGTACTATTAATATAACAATACAGTGGTTTACTGCTATTTATGAAAGGAAAGAAATGTGCTGTTGATTGTTTTTTTAACTTAATTATTTTTTGTAGAAATGTGCTTGCAGCAATTTTGATCCCCCACATTGATTGAACATTAAATACTGTTGTCCAGATTAAATTATCGAAAAAAAAAATATTTGATGTCTTAATTTGTCTGAAAAGAGAAAAGGAAGACTTTTTCTTTTGGTGCTTTCGGCTGTCGGTTATGGGTTTAATCTCTTCTCGGGAGGAATAAGATTTATTATTTATTATATTTTTCTCACTCTGATAGACAAAATGTGGCGTTGAGTTCCACCACTTGAAAATTATTCGAAAAGTGAGGAACAAAGTGATAAATTTATAAACAAAAAAAAAGTTAAAAGTTAATAGAAATTCTAAAAACAAATAACAAAGCTAAATAAATAATCTCTATATAAATTCCCAACATTTATAGATACGTTTGGGCATTTCAAAGGTGAAGCCTCTAAAACGGTCATCGTCAGCGGGCAAGCCCACGCCCCGCAAGAAGGCCAAGAGCTCGCGCTCCTTCACAGACAGCGACATGGCCAATGAGAAACCCTCTATGCTGAACCATTCGTTCTCTAAGAAATCCAGCTTGTTGCATCGCCCATCGAATATATTGAGACCTGTAAGTTGAAATATTTTATCATTATTGTGAGATTAGATTCTTTATGGTAAAAAGTAAAAGTTTTTGAGTAGTGGTAACAAAGTTTATTTTATGCTCTTTATTGTTTCTGTAATAAGTGCGCCCTAAATGAAGACAAATCTTTGTTGATTTGGATTTCCGTCAATTTTTTTCAGCTATATTACTGAGTGCAAGGTTAAAGGAAACTTACATTAAAGATCTTTTTAAATTATTAATTTTTCGGATTAAAAGAAAGCTATTTATTATAGCTTCTTCTTCATCACGACTTACTTTACTTTATTTAATGCAAATAAATTAACAAAAGGCTTATAGAGAGAACTAGACGAGCGATTATCTTATTTTACTTAATTGAATATATTTTTTTACATACAGTGCCAAATATAAATTTTACCGTAGCAGTCAGTATATTAACTTGCAATTCTTTGATACAGACTAAAGAATCAACACTGGCTAATAATTCTTTATTATGTTCAACCAATTTGAGTTTATGTAATATTTTTTAAATGACAAACATTCTACAAAACATTTATTTACAGGAAACCCCGCCGTTAGATTTGGAGAATGTGTCGGAGACCCTCCTGGAGAAGAATATCAAAGCCAGCCAAATGAAATTTGGTTTCCTTGGCTTAGGTATTATGGGCAGCGGCATTGTCAAGAACCTCCTAAATTCTGGACATAAAGTGGTCGTGTGGAATCGTACTGGGGCAAAGGTAAGTGGATTGATGTATTTTTTTTAGCTTCACTATATATCCTGTGGTAAGAGGGAGCTCACCACGGACTGCACAATGTACTTTTGTCATGTTTGTCTGGTAACAACAAAAAGGAGGAAATGAATTTAATTCGTTTTTCTTAATGAAATCGAACCCATTACTATCGCGTTTACAATCGAACGCTGTGCCAAGAAGGGTTTATATGTATGTATATTAATAAAGTTACATTTTTTTATAATCTGTGATTATTTTTAGTTTTATATTTACTTAGTTATTTTTAATACTTGTAGCCTTTTTGAGTAACGATGTTCAATTTAGGAGGACTTTAAAAAATTGGTGACGATTTTTGGGTTTTCAGCGGTATCAATGAAAATCTGATAAATATTTAAGTTTTGGTAAAAAATAAATTATATTACAAAATTTGGAGCACATACCAAGAGTAAAAAATAAAATTGTCCACAAAATAATTTCATACCAATAAATATACTTTCTTTTGATAAAATTTATTACAAGCTTTTTGCCTTGTTAGTATCTGTATGTAAAATCTTGAATCTACATTTCTGATGACAATGAAATTACATATAATCAATATTCAGTTTTAATCCGCCGCAACGAATAATGGCGAGTAACAATTTTTGCATAACCCACCTAATATGGGTATCAAATTAAATGGCTTAATTTGTAAAAAAACAAAACACCATGAAAAGAATAATCTTATTTTTTAAAAAAATATTTTAATAAATATTTTATATACTACATATAAACATTCGGAGCACATTGTATCATTAGTGTGACCGTTATTTATCCACACAGCTTTGAAATGATATTTCCTATCATTTGTATTTTAATCGCTTGAGCAGATATTCGGAAGACAAACTTTTTGCAAATTATATCATTAAATATATGTTTTTAGTATTTTAAAATAATGACAAATAAGTAATTATCAATATAACTTGAAATATTTTATTTACATGGAAACCGGATGTAGACAATTACGATAGTATATATTTTGTGCCTCCATGTTAAATGTTTACTACAACAAAAACAATTTTAACACATTTATGAAATATTATTTGATTTTAGTTTGTTTCCGGTTTTTATTTTTTTTTCTTGAACATGAGGCTATCGTGGCGCAGTTTTGCAGCGTTAGCTGTCAACGCGATGGTTATGATATCAATCGTCACTTGAGAAATTTATTTATTTTCCTTTTCCCACTCTGGCAAAATACAAACAACAAAAACACGGTGTTGAATTCCGTCACTCATCATACCACACAATCCCATTAGGGCAGAAAGCCTTGTCCTGATACTATGTTCTCTTTGCTTGAAGAAAAAATAATCAATTACAATTAAAAAAAATACAAAGATAATAAACCTATTAATTTGATAAATATGAAACTTTGTGAGGTTGGCAATTTGTTCATTTTAACTCCAAACTACAAAACGGATTTAGATGAAACTTTATAGTAATATAGCTTATACATTAGAGTAACATGTATCAGATATCTCTATGTATAATCTTTATTACTGTTAGAAAGAAATTATAAAATTGTTCTGTACAGTTAGGTTATAATATAACCATAGGTTTAAGCGGGCACGTTTGAGCTCATAGTATCATGAACCTCTATTTTTCTTTTTGAGTTGAAAAACTATGTTTATTATTAACATACTATAAAATTGTACTTCTCATTCTAAAGTATTTCAATATAAAGTTTCATTCAAATTTTTCTTTAAGACATTTCCAGAACAGATTATGAATTAATTTTGAAAATTATACAGAAAATATAATTTATGCGATTATACCATTAAATATGTTTGGATCCGTTCCATAATTTATTTTGTCAGGACACAAAAACAAATATGGTGTCAAAATTTCTTAAGCATTTCTCGCTAAACTAAAAATATTTTAAAAGAATAAAGTTTTAATATCAACGATTAAATAGTTATGAATCAAAGGCATTTAATCGTCCAAAAAATATTTAACTGCTATTGAACCTCACTATAGAAATTTAGACAGTTTTATTATTTCATTTTTCATTGTTACTGTATAGAACATATTTTTTCAAATCTCTTTAATATGACGTTTTTAATAGAAAGTTTTCTTTTAAATGAATATATTTTTAATTGGCAATATTCGTGACAAGTAATTTCTTCGTCCCTTTTTTAAAATTGTTATGATGAGTTCAACGGAAACATCCCTATATAGTAGTTATTATTTTCTTAATATGCTAAATCATTTATTAGTATATATATATAATGTTTATGACGTCGATATTTTGACCATTTATAAATTTATAAATTATATATGTTACGTGCCATGATATATATAATTTCGACAAATAAAATCTTGTCAATCATATGGGTGTTTTATTTAATCGTTATTGTATTGTGTATTGTATATTTGTATTTATTAATATACTTCGAATCATGATTAAAATGATTAGCTTAAAGTTCTTTATTCATTCGAATTTTAAGAAGTTAACAAGTTATCGATGTTACTGCATATAAATATTAGTATAAAAAAAGAGTATGAAATTATTTAACAATTAAAACAAACTAAAAAATACATTGAAAAATAATTTATTCTTCATGATTTGCTTATTTATAATATTTAGAAAATTTCCAACAATAATTGTATATTTTATATTAAGAAACGTTATACAATATAATCATTGTTGCATGTTGTATTTGGCATATCACTCTGCAAGACTTCGATGCGGTCATAAAATAACTGTTCAGTATAAATAGTACAGAATTCACTCTGAAGTTCGGGAGATGGAGCGACTGTATGTCTGTATGTACGACACAACAATGATAGTAACAACCTTACACCTCACTTTAAACTACTTAATTCGAACAAATACAAAATGCATAACCTTCTCTAGTAACCCTTAAAAATACATCATCAAAATGGAAAACGATCGAAACGAACAGAATTGTATTTACATTCACGATCCACTACTTAGCCTAGCACTAGGAGAAACGAAACCGCTAATACGTTCACGTCTACACTATCACAGCTTACTTAACAGTATGAATTATACACTCGGTTGGAGCGCGGCAAGATTGACACTGCGACCGTTCACTTTGTTTGCCGAAACTATAGGAAGAGAGTCAATTTTACACCTAGGAAGGCGATTCACTATAGTATAGTCGTATATCTCGTTGCGGGTGTGGGTTAAGACACTATATGAGAGAGTTCACGGATCATACGTAGGAAGGCGATTCACTGTAGTCGCACAATCGTATGTCCTGTTGCGGGTCCAGCGCGTATATCTTGAAGACGCGCGTTAACAGCCTGTACTACAAGGGCGTGTTCTCACACAGTGGTGCGCATTCCCCGCACACGAGCTGGCCGGCCGCGTGGCGCACCTCGCACGTCGGTTGCGCCAGCTCCACGGCCAGTAGTACCCGTGTGCCCTCTCCCTCGCGGCTTCTCTCCCGTTCTCGGACTCTTTCCTCTTCTCGGCCTCTCTCTCCCTCACGAGTCCCAATGCCATCGCCCACTCTTTCGTCGTCGCGCTCTCTCTCTCCTTCCCGTACGGTACTTAGTTCAGGAGAACTCGCGCTCACTGACAGGTTCCTCCTTTCTCGTAATATATCTCGATGTCCTAGCAATGGTTCGCTAGAGGGCTTTGAGTCTGGTTTCCTGCGGTAGCGTTTGCTGCAATGTGGGAGAGGAGCTGAAGGTGTAGCGACTTCGGAGGGCGGAGGGGCGCAGGGCTGCAGCGGTCGGATCATGGCCATAAGGCGCGGGGGGCCACTACGCTCGATCATGTTTATGTGGATACCATCGGGGATGTCGATTGGTGAGTCACGCCGCGAGTTCACTGATCTCTCCGTTGGTGTATAGTACACGGATATTTTACTGTCATCGTCCAAAATGGGATTCGGTAACTTTGCTAGTTTCTCGATTTTGGTCTTCAGATACATGTCGATGACCTCGACGTCAGGGTCGAAGGCCATAGAGTCACTCCGGCCGCAGGAGCCGCTGCGACAGTTCTCGAAGTACAAGCTCGGCAGATTCTCCAAAACTTTGTTTAATGTCTGTTGCTGGTATTTGTAAGACTCGCGGAGTCTAAGTATCTGATGTGCGCTGAATTTTCTTATTTTGTTTCGTTGAAATACGTAGTTTTCCCGCACCCAATTTAACTGTGACGTGGAGTATTCGCGGACGCGCTTCACCTGCGTAAACATTGAAAGAATAATATTGTTTTTTTATTATTTTATAGGTATAATATTAATGGAAAAAGTTTATAGTGAAATGAAAAAACAAACCTGATCATAATATTGATCTTTCATTGCGGTCAAATGGTTAGTGCCGATGTCTCTGATATTGCGTAGATGAGCCGCTTGAGTCGAGTAGCTACTTTGAATCCACTCCATTTGCTGAGTGCAGTTCTCTTTAATACGATGAACCTAGACACAAATAAAATAGTTAAATGATACTATACTATACTTTTAAAAAATACGAAGTAATACTTACTTGTACTGCGTAATTTTCTCTAAGTTTCTCTAACTGCTGTCGTTTATACTGTTCAATGTTGTCCAACATGCTATATATCTGTCGGGTGCGCGGCGCATCCCGGTTGACGCAAGTGCAACAACTGCAGCAAGTTTCCAGTAGGCGAAACCTAAAAAAATACAAGAAATTATTTATTAAACATTTTATTATTAACAAAAAAGCATACTGGTAATTAATTGTTTTAATATATAACACAAAACTAACCTGTAGAATATGTATCGCATAGCCTGAACAAGTAAAGTGAGGCCTAGAAAACTCGCCGCGCATATAGCTCCACATAACAAACTGTACATTTTAATCTCAAACATTGTCATGGGATCTATGTTAAGAACGACCTCCGCCGTGACGTTGGCCGAAGGATTAGTCGCAAAACATAAATACGTGCCACTGTCCTCTCTGTGGATATCTGCTATAAATAATGACCCATCGTCGCGCAATTTCACTCTTGACTTACTATAATCTATAGGGCGGTAGTTCTGGTCGTGGGCGACTCCGTGCTTGTAAAAAATGTCAGGTAAGGACGGTTCTGGGTTCCAATGATATACATCTCGCGTGGGCGTTATCCACGTGATGGAGGGCGCGGGGTTGCCTCCAAACTTGCATTCTAACAACGCGTCCGTTTGTAATCTATGCAATGTTAATGGACTACTCTGGATAAGCTTAGGAGCTTCACAATTAGTGTTGTTTAAAATCATCAACATGTCATTCGGATACGTTAGTCTACAGCTCAGATCGGACTTGACGACATCCTCTTTCCTTTTCTCCACCCAGTTCACGAACCACGCCATGCGACAATCGCACGCCCATGGATTATTGCCTATTCTTAACTCTTGTAATTTATCCAACATCTTTAGTGATAGCGGCAGAAATGTGAGAGCGTTAGCACTTATATCCAAATGAGTTAAAGACGGCGTATCTTGTAACACAAATGTTTCAATTTCACGTAACATTAAGTTGTGTCTAATGTACAGATATTGCAAATTGTGTAATCCTTTAAAATTAGTGTTCTGTATAACGTTTATTTCAGTATGATCGAGGTAGAGCGTTATCAAATTTTCGTTATATTGGAAGAGCGTCGAGGGTAACACTTTCAGTCTATTCCCGCCCATGTTAAGCGTTTTTAATTTATTAAGGGTTTTAAAAGCATCTTGTGATATGTTTTGAAAATTGTTATAACTCAGATTCAGTTCTCTCAATTGATCTAAATTATCAAATATAGCTTTAGGAATATAATCTAATTTGTTGCTAGATATATCGAGCGTCTCCAATTCCTTAAGATTGACTAGAGCATTAGATGTTATTTTGACTAGGCTATTATTATTTAGGAACAGAGTTTTTAGTTTTCGATTAGGTTTAAAATAGTAGTCTAAGAAAGTAGCTATTTTGTTGTAAGAAATATCCAAATATTGCAATCTTATCATTGGCCCGAAGACCTGGAATGGTACCGCTTGTAGTCTATTATTGGACACATCTAGTACTTCTAAATTTTCTAGATCTACAAAAGTGAACCTACGTATGTCATCTATTTGGTTTCTGGATAAATTTAAATGTTTTAAACGACTCAGTCTCGCGAATAATCCGTGTTCAGTTCGTTTGATTTCGTTTCTGCTCAGATCGATGTATTCTAAGTTATGTAGACCGTCGAAGACGTCGATTTCTATGGCGGTTATGTTAGAGCTAGTCCAAATGATCTCCTGGAGCTCCGGCCCATAGTTGTATATGGCTTCTCTGGTGAATTTATTCCCCGGTATGGCGGCGCCGGAGCACGCCAGCCTCGTTGGTGTGCATGTGCAAGTAAAAGGGCACTCCTTCGACTCCACAGCTGCGCAAATTATTGCCAGCGTCAATATTTTGTGCAGCCACTGCATTATTTTACAACCCTCATAGTCTTATTGACTGGAAAGAGAAAATGATATCTTAACTTTTTTGTTTTAAATGTTGATTGACCTTATAGTTATTTTTATATGTCCTTCATTTTATACTTATTAATATACGTTGTTTTTTTTCAAATATGTATTTAATTTTTTTATAATGTGAAATGTGAAATATTTATATATGAAAAAAAGTAATAATATTTAATTATTATCTATTTATTTAATCTTCACGTTAACGACGAAGTAAAAGAATTATTACTTTAACTACTAAAGAATTATTATTACCATTAAGAATATTTAAAATATAAAACTTGACTGTAGCATCATATTATATCTAGTATATTATTTATCATATTTTGTAGGTCAATAACGTTATAATGATTTTTGATGCTATTTAACACCCGTTTAAAACTAGTTTTGGCGTCTAGTCTCATATGTATTTTTATCAAAACACGTATAATAAAATCATTAAGCTAATTTAATAAACTTGTTTATTAATTTCATTATTATTACTTGTTTTTTTTTTTTGTATTTATATAACAATAACTATTATACAAAAGCGATCTATTTTCTTAAGTGATTGTAAGGTCAGTGCATTCCTTTGCTATGCTTCACAGCTGATTTTTTTAAAACACTTGCTAGTATATTTTATTATATAAGAAAAACTGCAAAACTGTATGATAAACAATAATGATACTACCTCACATAAACGTTTGATGCAAATAAATTGTAACCTTTGTAATTACTTAACAATTACGAAGAACTGTTATAATTATATTTAACTGTTCAGTTATGTAGATAGATACATTCTAGAGAATTCGGTCGCTTTACGAATATATTGTGAGGGTAATTATTAGATTAATTAAACTGAACCGTAAAGCGTAGATAAAGAATTATAATATTAATGAACTTGTAACTTCTTTTGCTTTGTGTTAAAGTGTGTGTGATATTTCTTGTTTTACTTTCATACGTTGAATATTCTATCGTCATATTTATTCAGAGAAATCACTGAGAGGATATTAGATAAAATAATTTACCTAACACTTCTCCACATCTCATTCCACCTTGCATAATCCACGTTATTTCGTGTTGACAACAGATGTGAAAACGCCAGACATACTAGCGTTGTAACACGTCACGTACACTGCACACATATTATTCCATTGCAGTTGTCACTATATATATACAAACACTGATATACAAATTAATATATTATATATACGAAACTTAATATACAATTTTTCACTTAAAAAACGATTCCTCTCGCGATGATAATACAAAACGCTGTCACTACGACCGAGTCGAGCACTGGAAAGAAATAAATGGCGGCGGTCTGAGTTGCGCGGTTCGTTGTCTCTTTCTCGCCTTTGTGGGGATTGTGTTGTTGTCTCTTTCTGGCGGTCAGCTGGGGGGCGAGCGCGGTCGAGGGAATCCGAGCGATGGCGAAAGTCGTCGGAAGCGTCGTGTCCGCTACACCAGTACATAGTGTCGGTCTCGTTCATTCTTATTTCGTTAGAGTTTCTTATTTTTGATCGGAAAGCGAACAAAATGAACTATTTTTGGGGCTCCCTCGCTTTTTTGGAATTGATGTAGATTATATTATAATTTTGGAGTTTCCTAGTTTTATTCTGTTCTTTAAACTTTTACTTACCGGCATAAAAAAAAATCCTAAATGTTTATTAACTATTACATACTATAACATAAAAGACTTTCTAGGTTTAACTTACGAAAGTTAGGCAAAAATATGATGAGGATTATTTATATGAATTATGATATAATGTTTTCGATCCCTTATCCTTGACATAGTTTGTTCTATGTTCTAATATTCAAACGTACCCAGCCATAATGTTTTTTTACGATTAATAATCTTAGATACTGTTAGTCATAGAAATGTCTCCATAATATCTATGATAATCATAGTTAAGCAAGCGCAGTTGGGCAGCCGTATAAATAAACACAGTGGTTGTGAATTCATAATCTAGTCAAAGGACTGGGAATACTGTGTAATATTAATGTGTTATTATTAATAGGTATAAAAATTAACAAATTAACTTCAAAGTAATAATGGCGTTGGGTTTGGGTTTCACCAACAGACTCTTTGTACGGAAATGTGGAAAATGTAGAACGAAATCACAGATGTATAAAAAAGATAATAAAGAATAAAGTGTTAAATGAATTACAAATTAATAAAGCAATATGAACGCTCAATTTGGAACATTTCCAAGCCGCTGTAGAGATAAGGGTGTAATACCGATTCGACATTTGACACAAACATTGCTATTTCCGCCCCCAGACTTCGCCTACGCGTTTGTATTTTTAATTTGCTTGTATATATTAATCAAGCGTCAATTTAATTGAAAAGCATAAAGATTTTTCACAGAGGCAGTAAACGCGACGTTTGTGGGTTCTATTCACACACTACACACACTATTTTCATTTCCCCGCTTTACTAATAATATGGTAATTAGGTACTATTAAAAACCCAATTTGGTTGACCATTTAAGGTGCGGTGTAGGATCCACTCTCTAGCTTAGAAGAAATTATAAGTACAAAGTTATTCGTTTTATTCTCTTTATCTATCTAGTGAAATGCGTAAAAAGAAAAAAAGTTATTTGTTGCTTTTTAATCAAAATAGGTCATTTGCCCTTGACGAGTGGACTGATTTACCTTTCACATGTCATGTCGTGTAGATTAGCTGTATGTCGCCCTCTTAAACTACGTAGACAATATATTGAACGTTAAATACTGTTGTTGCTTTGAATAAAACATGAATGAAATTATCATTTATTTTGTTTATGATTTATTATCTATTATAAAATAATCAATCATCATACAAGATATGACACGAAGTATTAACAAAGGAGTTTAAAAATATTGATAAGACAATACATTGAATAATTTTATTTTTTTTTGCTATAATTATTTGCTCCTCATTTTTTAAAATCATAGATATAAATTCTAAGGTATCATCATTTCTTACTGAATGACGTATGTGTGTTGCGTACATTTGGTTTATGCAATTTATTTTGTAACACTGTACTGGTAAACTCAGGCCGTCGCGTCGTGGCGCAGGGGCTCAAGGGTGTGATTGTAACTCGACAGTTGTGGGTTCGATCCACACTATCTCCCATATCTATACTTCTACACAACACAACTCTTAGTTATTTCCATTAAACGAGGCGGGCGAAGCCGCGACAAGCTAGTAACTTATCAGGACTACCTTAATAATTATTTATAGGTATCGCTGTATTATTCTAGAATTCTAGGAAGACTTATAGGCATTGTGTAATTAAACGCGCAATTAGATTAAATACCAATGCTTAGTTAATAGGTTCGTCTAATTTATTTTCCCTTTGAATATTGGTTAGAAAGGCTTATATGTTTTAGAAACACGATATCGTATTAGTGTACGCCCACTCAGATGTTATAGGGATAGCAAAAAAATATCATTACACTAGTGGACCCGGACGCGGCTACGCCTGCTTCAACTATAAGAATATTTATTAAATATATTCATGAAATTATTTTCAATTCTCAATAGAATTAGTAAGAAAATATAAGCTCAAATAATCAAAAAGAATAATAAGTAGATACACATTATTAGAAAAAATTGTCTGAGTTATTGAAATGAACTAACAAAAGGATTAAAAGTAACTAAAGGATAGGTATTCTTAATATTAGAAAAAGTACCTAAAGTTTTCCGTACGTGCGTACATAGATATCGACTCTACGAAATAACTAAACATTTCTCTCTATTAAGTAGGATAATTTTAGCGGGCAATATCAAATAAAATAAGAAGAGAATCAAAGTGTATTTTAAAATAATTATAAACAACAAATAAAGTTTGAAAATGTATGAAAATTTATAAAACCGTCAACGTCATCTGCCCGTTCGCGTCGGTCATGCTGTGCCGCCCGCTAGGTGGCTAGGTCATTTGGAAACAGTGACATCTCCTTAATTATTTATTAGTATGTTATCCAGTAAACTATAATTTCAATCTAGATAAAATGCTAAAAGTGACTGTTATATTTATTTTCATAAGGATGAATATCAAAACGTCGCGGTAGCGGTCGCGTAGCAACGACGGTTGTTATTAACATGGCAGAATAAATTGCATGTCAAATTAGAATGTACTTTAAAATACATTAGTATATATGTGTAATGTAATGTTATATAGCCTATAGCACTTCTGAAGAATGCAGCTTTCATACAAAACAAAAACAATGAAAATCGGACCAGTAGATCCAGAGATCTTAGCGTTCAAACAAACAAACAAACAAACAAACAAACAAACAAACAAACTCTTCCGCTTTATTATATTAGTATAGATAAATAAACGGCCACTGTGGCTTTGTAAGGCCTGTGTTTGACTAGCCTACTACGTCAGAGCAAATATAATTAAATGTTTCTTACGTCTATAGTCCATTAAAAGATATCTCCTTTTTATTTTTTCTTTTATATAAACTACTTCTATATAATATGTTAAATATTTAATTAAATTATTTTCTTAATTATATTTTTTTTGTCTTATTATTATTAACGCCTTTTTTATTAATAAATAAACTGTTGAATATTCCACTCGTTAATATAAAGTTGCTATCTTTACATAAGTCGATTATAATCTATGTATATAAAAGATATATTGCTTCATATGACACCACAACGTGGCGTATCTAGTTTTATTTTGCAAATGAAATTATTTGTTACCTTCGCATTTTTCTAGAGTATTTTTTTTGTATATAAACTAAATACGTTAAATATAATTTAAAGTTATTTTTATTATAATTATTGCAGGCTAAAATTGTTAAAATTATTCAAATAGTATTGTATTATTATATGCGTAGGTTTCTTAACATAAGATTTTTTAATAAACTTATTACAATAAATTGTAATTTTATATATTATAATATAAAATATATATATTAAGTATAATATGAAATTGTACTATAAACATCACAAAGCTACTATCAGTAAAAAGGCCTACTTTCAACCGGAACTGCAATTGACAATGCTATTTAAAATTATTTACAAAATACCAAAAGCTTTTAAAAGCTAAAGTAACAACTAGGTCACTTTTACGTTATTTAGTTATATCAAACCTTTTAATTTAGTTATATTTTTTAGTTTGGATGCTGATCACAATGTTTTATTTATGAATCTATAATAAAATTGAATCTCCTGTTTTTCCTTTTTAAACAATAACAAAACTTAAATATTTACCTATTATTTCGATATCTTTGTAGTACATAATCTTATAAATAAGTACTCAATCCATTAATAAATTCCCCAGGCAGAAAGAGCGTGTTGACTAGAAACGTGGAACCTGTCTCGTGCGACCTTGGATGGGGTTTCTTACGACGGATTCTTATAACGCTGTATTTTTACAATAAGTCTTTGTTTTTCTTTTAGATGTATTTTTCTTCAAATGCGAACATCATGGGTTCAAGATCAATACTTGGAGAGCTCTGTAATAAAATATTTATAAGTAATTTACTTCGCTTCTTGTTTAACACGCCTGCTAAATTGTTAGACTTTAAAAAGAACGGCCAATTAGTATTTGATACGTACACCTACCGTTACAAGTGTTATTGTAATTAGGTCGGCACGAATAGATCGATGCAATCGTATCGGTAAATTCATTTATTTATAGATTTGCAACATACAAAAAAACGTTAAAACTCAATATTAAATCGCAATTGATTGAAACATCATTTTATTAAACCGTTAATTCGTATGAAACCAATTAAAAACTAATCATTTTTTATCTGATCGAAGATAGAAATAGTCTCGTTTTCGGCAAGATGCCGGCCTGCGGGACAGCTGGCGGTGGCGGTGGCGGCGATATAAATAAACCGGATGTAGGTTCACCATTCATATTTAAATTACAAAAGAAAATTAGTAAAGAGCTATTACGTGATAAAATATAAAAAAAATACTATAATGTATTTTAAATATTTCCAATGTTATGTAAGTATTAAAAGTATATTTATGCGGCCGTACCATTTTAAATTTATACATTTGATTTTTCTCCCATATAGTGTAAGTGGGTACATAATTATATACGTTTTATGAGTGAAATCTAGAAATTTTGTTTTAGTATAACAATGTCCTATAACAATCTATTATACACATGATCCTCACGTGAATTTTAGTAATATTTTACTCACGAGACTGTTTATAATCGTGTTATACTTATCTTTCATTCTTTTGCGATAATAGGTACGAATAAGTGATAATCATTGCTGCCAAGGCTTCTGTTTTTCTTTTGTCTTGCAAGATAATCACAAGTTATGTTGTTATTTTTGTATCGATCTACCGTTTAGCCGTGAGTCATAAGGTTCGATTTTGAGCCCGTTTAAACGACTGTTACTATTTGCTTGTTGCGTAGTGGTATACCGTCTTATTATTAACGTAATGGTTGTAGGTTCGATTCCCACTCAGGGGAATTATTATATTTCAATTCAGAGAATTGAAATATAATAGAGATAGAGTAGAGAGAGAGTAGAGAACGGGGGTGTCTCAACACTAGGTTTGTAATATTTTATGTTAAGTGGAAGAACTCAAGACTGCGCTTTCATCTTCTTAGCAGAGCGAGGAAATGAAAATAATTCATTCAATCTCCTTCGAGTTCGAGCCGAATCCACAACTGTCATGTTTACAGTCAATCCACTGATGTGCCGCTGCGCCACAACGGCCTTTTTTTCACTTCCACCATTTCTTATTATGCGAATATTTAATATATAAAACAGTTTCGACGTGGCATTTATATATCTAGTCACAGATATAGGTCACCATTACTTAACCAGGGCCGTTCAATAGTTGTAAGCAAATAGGTCAAGATTACAAATTATTTTGTAGGAAGTCTAGTTTTATTCAATGTCACTTTTTTTTGTATATTATTATATAAATTTTAATAAATAATATACATGCATATATTTATAAATATATTTTACAATGACATAGTTAAATTTATTAAGGTTCTCCAATCCGGTTGAGCAAAAAGCTTATATTTAGCAAATGCAATAAAAAAAAGAACGAAAAGTAACTTATCACTATGAAGTGAACTTAATTTGTCAACTTAGTTCTCTTTGCGTACCTAATAAAATGCTGCAAATGCATTTAAATAAAAAAAAATACCAATATGACTGCATAACGTTTGAACACGCTACACAAAGTAAATACGTTATAGCAGAGACTATTGTTAATGAAAAATCTGTCTTTACACGGCGGCAAAGGCACCTTGTGGGGTTTCGCCTCAAAGAAAACAGTATCAAAGTCCATTCAACAATGTTTTTGCAGCCATACTGTATCTTTACTTTTTTCCCACCCACGAATTATTCAATAGAATAGAGCGAGATACGTATATTGGCGTCATTCATAACGTCACTCAGGTGTGCGAAATGTTCTTGGCCTTGTTTCTAGGGCTTCTTGTTAGGGAGTTAGTGATTTTGAAGTCTTAGTGTTACTAGTTGCCCTTGATTTTACTTGCTACTTTAATTATTGACGTTACAGTCGTTTTTGTTAGCATAAATTGTATTTTGAGGCCAGTCGTGGTACAAGCGTCTGATGTAAACGCGACACGTTGCGGGTTCGATTCCCGCTCGAATGAAAATGTAATTCCTCGCTCTGGTTATTTCATTATAAAAGAATTCACTTAAACGTTTTATCTATCTAATGCTTGCCTCAAGAATAAATCAATTCACCGATATTGATATATAACTATTTTTACTATAGGTACGATAGTAAACTATAATATAAAAAAACATGTATAGACGATTGTATAGTACTTCCACTGAGTTCTAAATTCTAAGCTTATCCAAGGTCGTGTATTAGATTTGCGTGTATGCTTCGCCTATCAAGGACGTAACAGATATTGTCTGATCGCTTACCGTTACATTTACTGTGTACGTGTGTGATATTATGCTATTTACACTTTATGTTTATATAAACTGTTTCACTTTAATATTTAATTAGTATTAGTAGACACGTTTTTTAGCTTAGTTAACGATCAAAAAGACATCATTATAAAAAAATAGTACAGTTTTTTTTCGCCAGCTCTTAGCTGCGAGACTGGGATTTTTGAGGGCGTGCCAAAAATTTGACTTTAAAAAGATATGTTATAATGGTAAATTTATATGAAGATACTTCGTTTGACATGTTATTATAATTATTTAAATACTTCATTATTAATATTTCTTTATTTTAGCTTTACGCTGTATCTAGATTATAGCAGAGGGAATTTAGTGTTTACCGTTCTCACTTTCTGCCTAATTTTCTAAACATTGTTTGTTAAATGCTAACTTAATGCCACTTTTAGTTTTGTTACAAGATCGAACCTAGAACTGTCGCATTTACATTCAAACGCTACGCCATTGCATCACGACGACGTATATTATTAATAATGTGATAAATTTGTATCGGATATCGCTGATTTCTTATATTACGTCACGAGGGTATGTAGGTATTTTGTACAGTGTAGGTGCGTCAGTACGACGGGAGTAAAGCAAATTGACGAGTTACTAGCGGGCGTTCATCTATCGAATGGGGTCAAGGTTCGCATTGCAATCGGGTCACAATATTCTACTACAATGAAAAAATACGATACACCTTCACGCTCTTTCTATTGAAAAATATTTCACCCCTGTCCTGGCGCCACCTATCCGGTCTGGGTGCGATGTTGACCTAATTTTATCGAATCAGTTTATATTGGTTAACTTTTTTATTTATCAAACCTAGGAGCAGTTGAATGTCGCCAATCGAATTCGGGTGGTAATCGAAGTACGGAGTGCCTTGACACTAGATTCTTCTAGCCTATCCTCATAGGGATGGATGAGGCGTAAGGCTGAAAGAAAGAATAACCAACTTCGTAAATTGTTTAAAGTAATATTAAATTAAAGCTAAAATAAACTTCTGAAACATATACATCCATATCAGCAATACATCGCGTAATGTATGCGGACTCGTGCAAATCCTCTATTGAAGGTATGAAACGAAACTGCTTTACGGATGCTAGGCTTCCTTTCTCCTTGCCGCGTTCATGGCGGGTGTTGCGTTACAAAATGAAAGAGAGGTCGGACGCGCTAGTTATATGAATCTAGTTAAATGTCAATTGAATTATAAATATTTTTATATTCATATGACTAACGTGTGTGTTTTTCTCGGCGGTAGGTGTGAAAAAGTGCACACGTTGTCAATTTTGCTCTCTCCGTTTTTAGTGTAATTAATTGATTATAATATAGTTTTAACGATTTAAAAGTGATAAATAAAACAACAATAGTGAATACAACTGTTTATTAATATTTTATTTTGCATTTAATGTCTTTAAGTGCATAAACACAACACACCTGCTGGCTCTTTAATTTAATTTTTCTAACCTCACAAGTATAAGTACATAATACAGTATGGCCAGAGTTGAGGATATCCTGGAAGTCCACAGAAGTATTGCCGAAGCACTTGGCAACAGAATGGCAGACTTTGAAAAACAATTGAACCGCACAGCATCCAACGATAACAGCAAGGTCAGTCTGGATAAACTTACTTGCGAGTTTAAGGAGTTCAAAACCTCCGTATGGGGCATATTCGAGCTTCTTACGTCTTTAATTAATAATTTATCCAGTCAAATTGATGAGATAGACAACTCAAACAGGAGGAATGCTTTACTTTTTGGTGGCATCGAAGAAGCTGAAGGTGAAAACCTGGTTTCCACTATATTAGGCACAATACAGGTATTGATGGGAGTTTCTGACATAAGTGCTTCAGCCATACAATCTTGCCACCGTCTGGGAACCAAATCTGCAAACCGTAACCGGCCCATCTTAGTGCGCTTCAATGACCTCAGGGTCCGGAGTGATATTTGGGGTAACAAGAAAAAACTTAAATCTTCCAATGTAGTACTAAGCGAGTTTCTCACTAAAACTCGCCAATCAATATTTGCAAGAGCACGCAAATCCATTGGAATCAGAAACACTTGGACGCACTATGGCAATGTATATGTGAAGCTTCCAAATAATGAACGCAAGCTTATCTTAACATCTACTGATTTGGAAGAGTGTCTAAAATTATTTCCAAATATTGATTCTTCTGTTTCTCCAATTGGAGGGGCACCCACCCTTCAGAGTAAAGTAAGTCCAAAAGTAAGTCCAGCGGCAAGCGGAGTTCCCATTAAAAAACCTTTTACTCGCCGTAATGTTTTGAAGAAACCTTAATTTGTTTTCTTACATTTTTGTTTTTTAACCATTTATTTATAAATTTATAAATCTATCTTACATCCCTCTTCGAAAATTATTGTATTTTTTTTTTTTCAATCAGTTATATCTACATTATTGTTACTTATTTTCATTCAGTTATTGCTACATTTGGTAATATTTACAATTTATATGTTTAGGAATTTCTTAGTCTTTTATAGTTTGCTTGCATTATATTGAATCTCATATATATATCTTAATTTGTGTATATTATTACTATCTATTTTTTTAAAAAAAGTTAAAAACTAAACTTTAAAATTTCATTTTATTATTATTTTGTTTTCTTTGTTTTTTTTCACTAATTAAGATCAAATAAAGTGTATTATTATTTCTGTTCATTTGAATTTTACACAAATGATTTAACTTTTAACGTTTCATTAACTATATTTATTAAATTATAACAAAATTGTAGTAAATTTTAAATTCTATCTGTAAACTGTAATACTCTCATTTTGTATTGTTGTTCTCAAATATTTTATTTTATGAATTTTTCACCTTTATTTCACCATAAGGTATATTATTCTTACTTTAGAAATTCTTATTCTCTTGTAATTCTTATTTTATAAACGTTGTTTTTCATTTATTTATTTTGTTTACAAATACAATCAGTCTTGTATGTAATGGCCCTGTCAGTGTCAACTGTCACTTGTAAGATTATTTTGTTGCATTTTCGTGACACAGACAGTAGTTTTATTGTTAATTTATTGTTGTTTTAATGCAAGTGGGATGTATATTTAACTTTTAATCTGAACTTTATAATTGTGCCTTTAAAACATTTTTATATTGAGCCATCAGGTCATGTGTGATTATTATTATTTTTTTTTATTCGTTATTTTATTGTTTGTGTTTTGCATTTAATCTACTTTAAACTTAATATTTAATAATTCTGTATATTTATTTCATTTTTTTTTTATTTTTATATTATATATATTGTTTTATTGTTATATATATTATTTACTATATATTTTATTTACTATATATTTGTTATGGATTCTAGCATTGATTCATTCCATTCCGCTCTCAGTGGTGATGAGGAGTCATCTAAGTCTTCTTTTTGCAGTTTAGATGATCCCTGTTTAACACTTGATAAATTTTTATCTCAAGAATTTTCACCTCTACATAAGAATTTTAACATTTGCCATATTAATGCACAAAGCATTCCTAGTCATTTTTCAGATTTTTTTACCACCTTTAACCAACCCAACATTCATGCTGTATTAATTTCTGAATCTTGGTTAAAGCCTTCATTACAATCCACCTGTTTTTCCGTTCCGGGTTATGTATTAATAAGAAATGATCGCCTTGGTAGGGTCGGCGGCGGGGTTGCCATATATCTGAAAAGCCACATTTCCTATAAAACAATTTGCCACTCCACTTCCTCAATTGATTCCTCTTCTACGCCTGACAGTTTTGAATATTTATTTATCGAAATAAATGTGGGTGTAAAGCTTGCCCTTGGGGTAGTTTATTGTCCACCCAACAAAAACTATTTTAATAACCTGGAAGTTGTACTCGAAGATCTCTTAGCCAACTATTCTCACGTTACGATAATGGGCGACTTTAATACGTGTCTACTACGAGATGATTATCGAGCGAAAAAATTAAATTCAATATTAATGTCTCTTAATTTACGCGTGTTACTCCTTAATCCAACTCACCATACCAACTATGCTGATACACTTTTAGACTTAATAATTACGTCAAACTCTAATATCGTCTCTAAATATGGGCAGTTCCCCGCATCAGGTTTTTCTCTACACGATCTTATTTATGTGTCTTTAATATTAAAGCCACCCAAGTCAAAGCCAATAACCTTACTACTTAGAAATTTTAAAAACTTGAATATTGAGAAGCTCAGGAGTGATGCACTGAACATTGACTGGTTGCAGGTTGAAGCGTTACAATCAATTGATGAAAAGGTCAACTGGCTGAACTCTAATATTATCGCTTTGTTTGACAAGCACGCACCTCGCCGACTGGTTAAAATCAAAAACCAGTCTACGTTGTGGTTCAACGATGACTTTCGCAAAGCCAGGGCTAAGAGAGATAAGGCTTTCTCAAGATATAAAAAGGATCGAACTGACCTCAACTGGTCAATTTATAAGGCTGCAAGAAATCGGTGTAATCAGATGTGTAGAAAATTAAAACGCCAATATATCTTTAATAAAATACGTGATTCTTCTCCCGAAGCGACATTAAATTTCTTAAAGTCCTTCGGTATTGGCAAACTTTCAATCTCCCCAATTAATTCCGACTGCAATTTAAATAACCTAAATAAACATTTTTCTACATCTTGTCCCCTAGATCTTAATATTAAAACCTGTACTCTTTCTGAAATTCGTAGTTTGCCGAAACTTGATTTCCCTGCTTTTACCTTTTCTTCTATCAGTAATAATGATACTAAGAAAACTATTCGAGCCCTCTCCACTAATGCAGTTGGTTCGGATGATATCAGTCGCATTATGATTACTTCAATTGTTGAGATCCTTATCCCTGTAATAACTCATATTGTTAATTTTTCTCTATCCACCAGTCAGTTTCCCGAGAGGTGGCGAAAGGCATTTATTCTCCCACTTCCAAAAATATCAAATCCCACGCTACCATCTCATTTTCGTCCCATTTCAATTCTTCCTTTCCTTTCCAAAATTTTAGAATCCACTGTTCACCAACAGATTTCCACCCATTTCTCAAAATGTGACTTTTTAAATCCACTGCAGTCCGGTTTTAGAACTGGACACAGCACTACTACTGCTTTGTTGAGAGTTACTGAAGACATTAGATCTGCTATGGAAAACAGGCAATTAACAGTGCTTATTTTAATTGATTTTAGTAACGCATTCAATGCAGTAGATCATGAGCTTCTTATTGCTCTGTTATGCAATGCTAATGTATCCGGTACGGCTTTAGAGTGGTTTTCCTCATATCTTCGGGGACGTCAGCAGTCGGTTCGTGTTGGCCAGACTATTTCTGATTGGCATGATGTGACAGCTGGTGTTCCTCAAGGCGGTATTCTATCTCCCCTTCTTTTTTCAATATTTATTAACTCCATTACTTCCATTATAACTTCTCGATACCATCTTTACGCCGATGATTTGCAGCTTTATGTGCACACTAGCGTAGAAAATATTGTTGGAGCTATAAACTCTTTAAATGCTAACCTCCGACATATTTCAGTTTGGTCTTCCAAATACGGCATTAATGTTAACCCTGACAAATGTCAGGCCATAATTATCGGCAGTTCGAGACAATTGGCTAAATTTGAAAAACATAAGTTGCCTAACCTAACGTATAATGGCACGATCATAAATTTTACTAACACCGTGAAAGACCTAGGTGTAATTATTGATGACAAGCTAACTTGGAGCAATTACGTTGCCGATATATCGCGTAAGATCTACGCCTCTTTGCACTCAATGATGCGCCTAAAGAATTTTTTACCTGTGCAAACGAAAATACAGTTGGTCAATACCTTGCTGCTTCCTATTATTGATTACGGTGATGCTTGCTGTTTGGATATGAATAAAGATCTCTTAAACAAGCTCGAACGGATACTGAACACCTGCATACGCTTCATTTATAACCTGCGCAAGTATGACCGTGTATCATCTTCTAGGAGGCAGCTTGGCTGGCTTTCGATAGCCGATCGCAGAAAATGTAGGGTCCTTTCTATAATTTATTCCATCCTTTCTGATCCCAATTTCCCTACCTATCTGTCTTCCGACTTTTCCTACCTTTCCTCTTTGCATGATAAATCCTTACGTTCCCAATCAAACCTTTTACTGTCAACACCTCATCATTCTTCTGGGTACACGTCTAACTCTTTTGCAGTCGCAGGAGTTCGACTCTGGAATGAATTGCCCGAGCCTATTCGGAGAGCTCCCTCTCGTAAAATATTCAAACGCCGGGTAAAAGAATCCTTTTTTAATAAACATGTAATTATATAAATTTTTTTTTATTTATTTATAAATTACTATTATTCATTTAAATGTATATAATGGTTTGTTGTATATTTATGTAGCTATTTTTTTTTTATATAGTGTATATATATATATATATATATATATATATATATATATTTATGTTTGTGTATATATATATATAATATTTTATTGGTTTGTATATATTATATTGTATTTATTATATATATCTGTATGTATTTTCAAAATTGATATTTTATTTTTAATTTTTTCTTTTTTTTTTTGCACGCCTACACTTTTTGTTCTCCCACATGACAGGTTGGCTGGTAGAAAATGCTTGTTAGCGTTAAGCCCGCCTTTTGTACATTTTTTTTTATCTTTTTTGTGCAATAAAGAATATAAATAAATTAGTCTAAATATTGTAAACCTAATAATTAATAATTATTATGCAATTGAAATTTATAGAGCTGCTTAAATTTAATACTTTGAGGTTTATAAATAAAATTCAAAATTAAAGCAAATTCTCTCAATAATTTCTTATAGAAATTAAATAAAAATGAAAAAGCCTAGCTGCTATCTATTGTAGTACACCTAAGGCAATGCCTGATAACGTCTTGATGTAGAGTATTCAATTTCCTAAACAAGATTGTTTTGTAAATTCTAAATAAGAACAATGGAAAAGTAAAAAAATATGAAACATCTCTTATTTCTATAGCCGGATAAAATTAAATTACCTACTTGTACCAACTAAGTACATATCCAGTAACTGAAAAATATAAAATATTTGTGAAAATATTTTTTTATTGTTTTCTTCGACTACGGTCACGTAACCTCGTAAACAAACGTATATTGTTGTGTTGTTGGGAATATTTATGAGTCATTCCCATTCACACTGGCTCGGTTTTTCATTTTATTGTTGTGAATTAAAGTTCATGAAGTATAAGTACCTACATAAGTATAGGTACCTACATAAGTTTTAGACTTACGTTTAGACCTACGTTTTAGATTAGCATTTTGAGCGTGAGCAGAGGAAACCTGGGAACCTAGTGTTAAAACACTGTTTTCATTCTACTTTCGTGTCGAAGGGTTCAAGTTCGAGCGTCCTCGTTACCAGAGCGAGAAAATGAAAATAGAAAATATTTCATTTTCCCGAGGGGGAATCGAACTCACAATCTGTCGCACTTAATAATCGCCCGCTTGTGCCGCTGCGCCACGAGGGGCCTCTAATCTTTGGGATCAAGGACGTTTTAAACGCATTGTTAAAGTACTGTCACTTTCAGGTCGTGCTGATTTTTGATCCGCGAAATATTTCAAGTAGTGTGCCATTTTATATGAGTCGTCAATGATAATAAGTTCAAACATAACTTTGGAGACTGTTTGTAATTAAATAGATATTCTTTCTCACGGCTTATATAAAATAAATGATAAATCACTTCGTTTTCCAAAACGTTTGTTTTAAATATTTTAAAACGTAATAACATAATATAAATGTTAGCTAAAATATGCTGCAGGTGCGAAAATGCTATTATTAATAGTCTTTGCAATATTTTATGATGCGTCGTAATCAATAATATTCTAATATTCTAATATTTTAATATTCTATTGTAGTCTATTTTGTGATTTTGTTATACGAATGAAGAGTAAGCATATTAATCAATATTTCTTAAAATATTTGTTGATATAACTATTTTCATAATTTAGTTATAAAAAACGAATGCTATATGATTTGTGAAAAAGCTATCTTTATATTTAATTGGTGTCGTCGCTGGAACACTTTTAGAATGTGCCTCGGTCAGCTGCAGAGATATTGCTGCAGATAAAAATATTTCTCAAAAGGTCATCTGCTTCGAACGAAGCGTTTTTGTAAATACCTACATACGGTACGCATACGCCTTTAAAATTATTTTTATTTACCTAAATGAGATTTGTTAATTTGAATAGTTTATTTAATTTTCTTACAGTACTGTTACTGTAGAGAAAACCTAGTTTTAAGACTTTCCGTTCCCCACTTTTCGTCGAATTCTAGAGGCACAATGTGTTGAGTGGAGGAACTCAACGCCACGCTTTGCCTTCACACCAGAGCGAAGAAATGAAAATATAAATGTATATAAATATTTCATTTCCTCGAGTGGGGACTGAACCCACTACGATACGCGTTTACGTGTGTACATAAGTGTTTATGGGGCATATCACGACTGGCGTTATAAAACCGTAACCCTGATAAAATAATTTATTTCATCGGGGCTCATTCAAAGTTTTATAATTATGTTCATGTTTTCGAAAGATTTTATTTAGTGCATAATTTAGACCATTTGCATTACATTTGCATACGAATAGATTGATGATGAAGCGAAAGCTCATATACTGTACAGTAATTAATAACGCAACCAGAATTATTATTTTGAATATGTACCTACTGTCATTACTAAAGTTAAGATTAAAGCCACAATATTGTCATAGGTAGGCATTGCTTCAAAATATTTAACATCATGATGCTGGGCCTCATCGTATCGTATTATTTCATTAAATATTATTATAATCCATATATATTTTCTTAAAAACCTCAAATTTGTGTCCGGATCTTAGTCTATATGGGTTGTTAACTTTATAGGCAACAGTAAATTAGCCAATCAGTCAATAAATAGTGTGATCGTAAATCAGCTTTAGCATCGTTTGACCGAGTTCATCGCCCCGTTTGTTTCATTTGTTGGCAAGCGCTTGTGACGATATGGTGGAATGTACCAGCCCTTTTTTTTACTAAAAAAAAAACAGCTTCACGCTTTTTCCCGCATTGGAGGGTAGGCGGATGTAACCTAGTGTTAAGAGACTTGTTTTTCCAATTTTTGAGACATTGCGTGTTAAGTGGCAATTGCGCGCTCTATATCTATCAGAGCAAGGAAATGGAAATAATTTTATATAATCAGCCTACTGAGTGGAAATCAAACTTACAATCATTGCGTTTACAGTTAGACACTGCCCTTTTTTACATACCAGACGTTAAAAAGTTTCTATATTTATGGATAACTCTCTTATTGCAAATATCTATTATATTGTCGAAAAATTAGAAATACCTAGCTAGAATAATATAGAATAGTTTCGAAAGGACAGGTTGATAAATTATTAGAAAATAAGAAAAATTGTTTTATATTTCTTTTATAAGCGCTTAGATTACTTTTTTTATTTATATACTTTTAAAATATTTCTTTATTATCAATAGTAGGTGTTAAATTAAAAAAAAAATTCATTCAACCAACTTTCATTCGTCACTAATGGAATTTAATTAAAGATCGAGGTCATATATTTCTAGACTTATCTTGGAAGGTATTCAAATAAAATCTTTTCAATTGATCTGAAGCAATCTCTTTTGACACGACTTAATACGTAAAAAAATGATAAGTTTTGGATAAGAAAGGTAAAAAAACGTTTTGATATACATATTTGAAACATATGATGTGTGGCGCAGTGGTACAGCGTCTAAACGTAATGGTGTTGGTTATGGGTTCGTACTTACCACGCAACAAGCAATCTTTCGAATTCGGTTAGAAAGGAGAGTGGAGTGTTCTGACGCTAGGCCCTATCTTCATATTTAGCTATGCTTGTGTACAATTAGTCACCGTTATTATCGTTAAATTAAGCTTAATAAATATAATAAAGTATAATATTTCGTTATAATTTATCAAACGGACTCAATATCCGAGCGATCCGATACGCGTGTGTCGGTCACGCGCCGGTATGCGGTCACAATTGATACGTGAAAAGTAATAGCCCGCCCGAAATATGTTCCAATTCTGTATATCACGAACGGACAGTTCATTTGACCGTCTGGCAATAATGTTGATATGTTTGTAAACTTTAAACTGTGTTGTTTATTAGCAAATTAGTCATCATAGTTTGTGTCTAATTTAGCCGGTGGTTGTATATTGAAATCTATTTTGAGAAATAATTGTAGTTGAAGAAATAAATGATTGGCGATCTAGTTTGATAACACGTGCTATTATTGGATTGTGTAAAGTCTTTATATGGCAAAAGATTACGATGCAAAGTGATGTTTATTGCATTCTGCATATCCGAACCCTAATAAAATATTGCCATAACCAAAAGAAGTTTAATATCTTCTGAGAAATACTTAAAATAATCATCTCAGTCTCGTCAAAATCAATTTAGCACATGAGTATCTTATATCGTACTAACTTCTCTCATTTCAGTAGCTATAGATGGGTCATATGCGGAACTCTGTTCAAGTGTTTATGTTACACGTGTGCTACACTAATATGATGACGTTAGTTCTAACTATTGCAAGCGTTACCCATTATTTCCCATTATGTTAAACATTTTCGTATCAAATTTCGTAACCAACTTTGAAATTATACCGGTTTATATAATAACGTAATAAAACCTAGGTCGTTTCGAAAATACCTATTATACCTTAATAACTTTAAAATGATCTAACCCTGCTTACACGCGATAGTTCCTAGGTAAGAGAATATGATTTCAAATTTTAAAAAATTACACATTTGACATTGACATTTGATCAAATTTGTTTTGTGCGAGAATAAATGTATTTTTATAAAAAACCTGATTAGTCTTTTTATTTCTATAATAATGAACAGGCCATTAGCCAATTGGTAATAAATATGTGAGGAGTGTAGTAGCAGCAACTCCCCCAGTAATTTGTTAGGAGCCTTAATTAGTACCAGAGCTAGTTCGTTAGTATCAGTCGTTCCGAACTCAACTGCACTTCTCTTCTTGATTTATATATTTTATTCGATATATATTTTTACTTTACAATTTATGTAATGTTATTTTCTCACCATCGCCACCCCAGTTAAGTACTCCCTTGAGTCCCGCCACTCAACATTCAATGTCTTCAGAAATGAATTTACAGCTTCTGCGGATTACAATATGACGAAAAACAGTTGTAATTCATTTTACATATTTACATTGTGTTTTTTTTTTGTGTGCTCACGTATTTCAAAGTAATTAAAATATGCTACGTTGTTAATATTTTAAAGATACTATAAAGAAGTTTATATTAGCGACCAGTATATTCGTGATACTTATAGTGCGGCGAGTGACGCACGGCGCTATCTATGTATGTTTGTTTGCACGGGTAATCGCGATCGCTATTGCAATGCCGTAATTATGGTGCCAGCCAGGTCAGCTGTGAGCTATGGCTTGCAAGGGGCGAATTTATTTGGCTAATTTAGTGTTTAAACCGCTTTTTACTCAGTTTTTTTACATTTTGGATCTCAATTTAACATTGTTCGCCTAAGTAGAGCTGATAAAACACATTGTAAATATTTATATTTACAATGTATACTCTTGAGTTAGATTTATATAACTCTTAGTGTCTTATTTAGTTAGTGACAACAAATATTTATTATTATAATATTTATGTTATATTCTCGCTATGACTAATTTAATGTCGATTGTGCGTTTAATGTCTTATATACAGCTACAATTGTAAATGATAAAACCACTATAAAAAAGTGTCAAGGATACGTGGAACTTTTATGTTGATTGTCGTGAATAATATTTTCATTAACGTCGGAATGTGAGAACATTAGCTTAGTTAGGTATATTTCTTTATTACTTGGATTTCTTTTGTTTACGGTAATAGCATGCCAAATTAGCCGTGTAGTTTACTAAGAAGATCATTAATTGCTTTTTATGACTTCTATTTTTCATTAATTTCTTATATAATGATATAGTCAAGTCTTCGTAGCCTAATTACAGTACAAATCATAACGCAATGATTATGAGTTTATATTTTTTTTAAGCAAATCCGCAGTCAAAATAAGTAAAATGCAGTCAGTGTTCAACTTAACCTTTTGACATTTCAAATGCAGATTTTCACAGAATGTGCGGAATGTCGTAATGTAACTCTAAGTTCCTCTATAATTTTAGTTATTATAAGTATTTTTATTTTGCAAAGTATACGGGATATAGAAAATGTGAAAACATGTACCTGTAGCTAATGTTCATAATATACTTGTCATCTCATAATTATGCAGTTTATCTTATCTCTTGCGTTAGATAAAACTAACAGTGTGGTTTGCTGGCATGTCACTTGCTTTCCAGTTTTTACATGATTCAACTCTATTTGACTAAAAATACTCCTAGCTCATTTTCTAGAACATTAACATTTTGATGACTCCTTTTTTTTGTTCTTTTATTTTAAAACTATTTTAAACAATCTTGTACTATGTATATATTTGTTACTAGTTATATTTTTGAACTTAACGTTTCTAATATGTCTAAATGTGGTTAAAGTATGCATGTTGATAATCCAAAGAAGCCTAGAGGAGTAAAAACTACTTCTTAGATTTAAATATAATTTTAAATATAAAATATAGAAGTTGTTTTAAGAATATAATCTTAAGGTAAATTTGTATATTTATTTTACTACTTTGTTTTCTCATATTTCTCATGAAATACTTATTTAAGTATTGATTTCATTATAAAAATGTGTATCTGGAAAAACAATAGCCATTTAAGTAAATCATAATCGCATTTTCTATCTATGATAAATACATAGGTCCTCAGAAACATGTGGTAATATTAATTAATTTTCCTTCCTCCGCGAATTAAACGTGAACAATATTTACATAACGCGTTGCTTGTTTTATAGCCGTTAGGTCACGTTGCTGGAGTGACCTGGTTTTGTCAGAGCTAATTTTGATATGAACCTTATTGTTATTTATATACTAATTTCATTATTTTTATAAGAATTCAGTCTATTCATCTATATTTTATTAATTATTATTATCTATTTTATAAATTGTTGCTGGTGGTGGTACCTACAGCTACTTTTTCTTTTCGGAAGATATTTTGAATTTGAATTGAATTTGAATTTGACTTTCTGTAAGATACTATATATATATATTATAAGACCCTGGCGAACATATATACAACTAAGTATGCTTACATTATCTTAACTGCTCTTATTACAATATGTTTATTCTTGTATTACACTAATGATTATGCAAGTTATTATGTAACTCCCCACCTGAGTACCTACAGTTGGATGTTTCTTTCTCACCTCTTTGTTAATTCTATTTCCGCATCGAACGTTTTTAGCTTTAAACAACAGATTCTATTAATAAAATGCTTGAAAGTGATCTTTAGTTTTGTTTCGTACCATATATGAATTGTTATAGAAGAATTAGGTAGTCTCGGAAAGTGATGTTAGCTTAAGATGTATATGCGTGTGTAGTTATATACATGGTTTAATAAATCAAACTAGTTGACAGGCCGGTCCTCATTATTCTTGTTGTCGTTGATTGAGGATGTACAACTAAACTTGACATTACCTACTATGTATAAGAATATAGCAAAGCTGTACCGACAGACAGAATCATAGTGTCAAGACACTCCGTTCTTCACTTTTGTTCTGAATTTAAACCTCAATGTTGCCGCGTTTTATCTTACCAGAACGAGGAAAATTAGAATAATTTAAATATAATTATATTGTCATGTGACGAATTCCACTTGTAATTATTATCAATCATTAAATTACACTAAAAAACACACCTTATATTCGCAACGTCTAACCGTTGCAATATTCAGTTGTTACATAGTAGGTCATTTTTTTTGCCTTAAATGGTTATATTTGAACGAAGAGTTTTTAGTTACTATTTCAATTTACTACTTTATTGAGGTTAAATATTGATAACAAATTTGTAACTTGTATATATATTTGTGGCTTACTTGTAAATATCGCTATTTAAAATCGTCGTAGCACAGTGGTGTCTACAGATGGTCGCAGGGTTGACTTTCGACGATCAGTGATCTTATCTGGAAGATAAAACAAAATGCTTCGTTTTGTCTATAATTTATAGGTATAGTTCTAGTATTTTTAAATAAAAAGTAATTGTAGTTATACAATTTATTATTAGTCAACGCCTGTAATTTTAGTGGAATACGCCGCGCCGTCGTCGTACCATTAATATTCATTTGCGCGTAACCTTCGCTGTATATTTGAGGGTGCACTGCAGCAAGTTAAACCTTAAATGAATAAATATATAACTACTGAATATCGTAGTGCAGTAGAATTGGGTGTTACCGCGGTGGTTGTGGGGTCGATCTGTTTTAGGAGTTGAAGTGTATGCTTAAAATTATTTCAAAAAATGACATGGATGAAGTGTGGTTTGTAAAAAGACCAACTTTTTCATGTTGTCATAAAAGATCAAATTAAAATTACTTATTTTCTAACAGGTATATCCAGTAATTTATTCGCAGGTAATAAACTTCGCTTCAAAATGGTAACGGAATTGCCAAATAACCTCAGCGTGAAGAATGAACACGCCATGTTTGATATTCAGTAGGCCATCGGTTTCGCACTGTTTGCATTATCAATGCCACTCTGTTATTAGATAACTTTACATTGTAATGAAATCATAGATCAAAAGAAGATAATATATTTTCTTTGATAAATGTTATAAGCGTATTTATTTATACATTCAGACAGCATCGACAGGTTGTGAGTTCAATTTAGACAGACAGACGGACAAAATATATGCTTTTTTGATATAAATAACATTATTTTAAAGGAATATTTTGATTAACTTTTCTCTGTGTAAATAGAAATATATAGAATTTGGTCTAAAGTACCATTTTGTCACACTTTTGCTCAACTTTGAGTTATTATGTCTAAGTGACAAAAAATTACTGTAAGGTATAGATATTACATATATAGTATAGGTATTTGAATTCCAATCCACTGTGTACAGCGAGAGACTTGCAAACTAAGCCACGATACGGTCACATTAATTAAACGATATAAGATATATAGGCACATAGAAATATAAAGAATGTTATTAATGATAGCAACGCTTTATGTATATTCAGTTGTTATCAATATGTATATTGTCGTGTTATTTTTGGTAATTACGTATTTATTACGCACGTTATTGTCCAATGTTTATTAATATGTCCACAATACAATGTGAGCATCATATAAATGTGAATAGACTGGACGTTTTGAATCCTATAAAAGGCTACATCAATTTGAACGTCCATTAGAATTGAATATATTGTACTTATTTGTTTTACTAATATCATTCTTGTGTCTAGACTAAATGTCTAAATGAAGTCTTTAAATCTCGACAGAAAGTGTAGAACGGGGCGAGTTATCACTAGGTGCTCTTAAAATAAACCATGCGGGAGATATGTGAAAATTATTCTTAAAAATATATCGAGTTAGTAATATTTTATTGTTTTTGTTAAATTTTGTTTGCGTGTTTTTTGTTAGAGCTGATAATAATGTAAAGATTATATTTTTTACTTAAAGCACTACGTATTATTATTATATTTATTTTGGGCTCTACGAATAAAAATAGATATTTTAAATGTAACAACATTATAAAATTCATTTCAATTATACTTTTGTACAATATCTGTATGTGTTCATCTGCCACTATTTGACAAAAAAATCTTTACCTGAAGTGTTTAAAACCCGCCGTAGAGGTCTTGCAAAGCCGAAAGGGCTTCGTCGTCTTAATGCTCTTGAGTTACCTAACCTAAGCAACTTTTAGTTAACTAAATTTACCATGTGTTTAATATTTTACATAAGTATTAAAAACATAAAAAAATGATAATTTAATACTTAAACACTTTACTTTTAACAGATAGTAGGAGGCATTTTACTATTTCTGAAATTAAATGGTGCATGTAGACTCTAGTGTAGGCGTCGTTTCGTTCTCATTATATTTGGATATAATATATTATGAGCAATACTTATAATTTCGGTCCAACGTCAATTACTGGAGCAATGTCTTCACTATAATACGATATACTTATATTAAATAACCATATTTCGGTACTCTTACAAAGTAAAATATTCATAATATTATTTACATATTTGTGAAAGTATGTACGATTAAATATAATATGTATGTTACGCTATTACGCAAAAATAGTTAAAATTAGGTTATAATGTGTTAGATCTAATACAGGATATATTATTTATCTTAGTAAATATCAGATAACATGATAACTGTTATCGTTTTGTGTTAAACACGTTTCTCATTTCTCTTTGGAGCTTCTATCTATCAATAACCTAACTTCACCTGACAATTCTTATTGTGATTCGGCTATGTATTTTAGCTAGAGAATAGACTGCAGTATGTTCTAGCCAGTCGTTCAAGGTAGAAATAACTCAAATAATGACTTATTTTTCTTCCCATACACACCAATAGTAAAAGTGTTCAGCTACATTACATTGAATTGTCATTTCACAAAAATAAGTAGTAGTGCCAGTCGGACTCGCCCACAGACTTCTGCACCAATTGCAGGGTTGGTATGAAATGAACTACAAAGTATATAAGTTTGTAATGTTTTTTGTCTATGAAATACCTTGTATTGCAAGTTCTAACTTCGTGCCAATTTCATCAAAACGACGGATGGTTATCCGTCGTTTTGATTAATGCAGTTAAGCATTCAAGAAATTCAACATTATCAATGCATAAATGCTCGTATCTTTTGATTACATTGACTTAGAAGCTTTATATTTTCTGTACTTCAAGGGACCGTACAGGTTAATATTTGTTATTAATTTCAGCTTGATACCTCCACGCGATCTCGATATAAATGGTCTTGACAGACGGACATACAGTAAACACCTATTGAGTTACGAAACTCTAGAACAGAACTATTTTTTGTACGTCTGTGCACGCTAATCTCAGAAACGGCTTAAATGATTAAAATGCAGTTTTCACTGTTGTATTTCGTCTAACTTTTCTTTTTTATTTTAGCTGGCGAAACCGTGAGCGGATCGCTAGTACGTAATATTTGTATATATATACATACACCTAGTCTATATGTTCGGCAGCGTCTGACAATTCATTTCCAGTTTATTATTTTCTATATATGTATGTACGTCTTCCAATATCATTGATATTCACGACGTCACGCGACCACGCTATATTTTAGCCCCAGGGTTCATTTGGTGACGTCAGTTAGTAATAAGTGAGTCAGCTGGGTTGGGTTTCTTTTGTGTTAAAATGATTGTGTATAGTGAATTACTATTAAGTTCAGAAGGTCGTGGGTTCAAGGTTTTGTTAGATATGTTTACCTAAATTGTTAATTATTTCATATAAATTAAATATTTTATCTTCTTTCTTAATAATTAGTAAACGTCGCACAGCATACTTTTTTATTATTGTCAGTTGAAAATGTAAAAGAGGGTCCAAAGCTTTATAAAAAAGAGCAGATGCTTAAATAAAAACAGACACGGTTCGTTGCTTTCTAGACTGCATGCGGCTGTTATTGCATATTATTTATGTATATAGAGTATTGTATAGAATATTTTACAGAAAATGAATGATACATTTCAATAGTAGTTACTATTTAGTTATAGTATATTATATTACAATATTTATTTTTGTATGTACGCGCAAAGCAAAGATTACACAGATCCAATTAGTTGATCCTGTTAGCATTACTACTATACCCTGAGATCCGGCCGTTGAATCCTGCATAAACGAGTTTTCTTAATTAAACCTATATTAATGAATAATACATGATTAGTAGAACAGATTACACCTGGGTTGCCTGGAAGAATCCTGCCGCAATCACCTTTAATTACATTTTTTCGTAACTCGTTTTTGGAGAAAATTGCACCAATACGTTTTTTATATGAATCGCACATCATTTGAAAGATAATCGCATAAGGAATTGGAAAATTAAGGGTTGCCAGCTCTCAGTCTGCCGCAAGTCTAGGGTTGCCTGGCTTAAAGTTGTCACTAAATGTTAATAATTTGCACTCATGTGTTTTTTTAATGAATTATATATCAAATTAAAGCTTATTTTTTTCTGAACACTATAAAACAGGGTTGCCTGGAAAATTCCTGCCGCAAACAGGGGTTGCCAGCGTTTGAAATATTTTATTCCGGTTCCGTTTGACTATGAGAATAGACGATGAAATGCGCGGTCTGCCTTATGTTTTAAAGTAAAATATTATATAATAGAAGATCAATCTTAAAATCAATATTTATTCTAATTGTTCACCTGTTAAATGATGATTTTAATCATATTAAGCACACGCAGAAAACTATTTAAAGATCATAGGGCAGAAGAAATCATTCTTATTTTTCAAGTAAAATAATAATCCATAATATTGAGTCTTCGCAAAATTTATTTAATAAATAATAATATTTAGTTAAATAACCCTTTTAAAACAACTAAATTATCTAATTAAGTAAATGTTTAGAAATATCGATCTACTATAAGGTATTAATTACAACATGTTTCCTTAATATAATGAGAGGTGACAATTATCGCGGATATTTTTTTTATTAATTAAGAAAATGTGGAAAATTACATTTCAATAAACAATCTCTCTCTCTCTCTTCGCCCTCTGCTTGTTTGATTTGACAACGCCGTCCGTATCCGTAGAAAGAACTATGGCGCCCATCTTTTTGGTACGAATATTTACGTTTTTGCAAAGTAAATGAAAACTATTCAACTAATAAAAACTATTAAAAAATATAGATAAAAAAATGTCGCTAGCAAGAACTTCTCCGTCTATGCTGATAGTTTTTAAGGTATTTAGGTCTGAACGAATTGTTCTTATAATTATAATAAAACGTAATCACTCACTAATGTCCCTAACTTAGTATAATCAAAACTGAGGCAACTCCCACGGCCACAATTGTCTACATTTTATTAAACTATATAATATTAAATATTAAAGTATACTTACGTTTTGCATTACAAAATAATTAAAAAATACTTCTTTATATTTTTGTTTTAAAACAATGAACTTTTTGTAACACTGTAAATGATAACCGTGCATTGTGTCACTATTTAAAAAAATGTCACTGTATTTAAAATTCATTTTTTGGCGAAACAATAAGATAATTTTACACTTTTGGAAAGATTCCTTGTTAAATTCTATCACATTTTCACATCTTCATTTTTGTCAAGTAAAAACGTCTTTACTCCAAAACTAAAGGTAAGTAACTAAGTAATATGCTCAAAAACAACTCATTTGGCCATCTGCACTTTTATTGCATTTAGAAACAATACATCTTCGAAAATAATTTTATTGCATTTGGTTTGCTTTGTATGGCGCCGCAAAATGTTTATCTATACTAAAAAATAGCTAACTAATTGATATTTGCCGACTCTTGATCATAAACCGTAAATAGCGTTTATTAGTCGGCATTACTGTCGGATTTTCTTCAAATTTATTTTGCTAACTTAGTTTTGTTTATTATAATTCTATTATGTATATTTTCTTTATCTTTTTAATAATTTGCTTTCCTATGCAAATTATTAAAAATTGCGTGAGAAAAAAGAATTGCGGCAAGCATTGTCAAATCAAACAAGTAGAGGACGAAGAGAGAGAGAGAGAGAGAGAGTTCATTGAAATGTATTTTTCAATATAATTAATTAAAAAAATATCCGCAATAATGGTCACCCTTCATTATATTAAGGGAACATGATGTATATGTATGTATATGAATACCTTATAGTAGATCGATATTTGTAAACATTTATTTAATTAGATAATTTAATTGTTTCAAAATGGTAATTTAAATTAATAAATAAATATTAGTATTTAGAAAATAGATTTTGCAAAGACTCAATATTATAGATTCATTATTTTACTTGAAAAATAAGGATGATTTCTTCTGCCCTATGATCTTTAAATAGTTTTCTGCGTGTGCTTAATATGATTAAAATCATCATTTAACAGGTGAACAATTAGAATAAATATTGATTTTAAGATTGATCTTCTATTATATAATATTTTACTTTAAAACATAAGGCAGACCGCGCATTTCATCGTCTATTCTCATAGTCAAACGGAACCGGAATAAAATATTTCAAACGCTGGCAACCCCTGTTTGCGGCAGGAATTTTCCAGGCAACCCTGTTTTATAGTGTTCAGAAAAAAATAAGCTTTAATTTGATATATAATTCATTAAAAAAACACATGAGTGCAAATTATTAACATTTAGTGACAACTTTAAACCAGGCAACCCTAGACTTGCGGCAGACTGAGAGCTGGCAACCCTTAATTTTCCAATTCCTTATGCGATTATCTTTCAAATGATGTGCGATTCATATAAAAAACGTATTGGTGCAATTTTCTCCAAAAACGAGTTACGAAAAAATGTAATTAAAGGTGATTGCGGCAGGATTCTTCCAGGCAACCCAGGTGTAATCTGTTCTACTAATCATGTATTATTCATTAATATAGGTTTAATTAAGAAAACTCGTTTATGCAGGATTCAACGGCCGGATCCCAGTCTACTAGTTCACTATTCTGTATTTAGTAGTTAGTATTTTTTAGTTAAACTAACCGTCGTTGCGTTATTTTTCTCACTGTCTATAGTTTATTCTATTGTAAGTTAAGATTGGAATTATGTGACGGATAATTTCATATGTAATGTATGTTAACTAGTAGATACTTATCTAGAATTGTTATTACTTGAAATAACATAACTTGATATCATCTATATTAGAAAGTGACATACTAAACTATGATATTCTGGCCGAGTTTTATTATTTAAAGTTCTTTTTATCGTAGATCTGCTTAATTAAAGGACGACGTTGAATATCACCCTACACGTAATGTTTCTAAAGTAGATAATATAATATTGTATCGTTCACTAGTTTCATTCTCTCTTTGTATGCAAGAACAAGTTATAGTTAAGATACATTGTCATATTATATTCAGTATTGACGTAATACCGTTACATCTCGTGCATGATGATGCATCTCCAGCAATTTCAAAGATATTCTTATCTTTTGACATAGTTTACGATTTCATTGCAAATTTTTAACAGTTGCCAAATTTATATTGTTATTTCAAAATGTATCTCTTGATAAGAAAACTAGATAAACGTAATCGTAATACGGAAATAAAAGATTACAGTGTGAAGCGTTACGATTTCGTAAACCCGATTAAATTACTTAAAATCTCACAAGATTTTTGTTTTATTCTTGCGTTCACTTTTCTAGGAATATTAAATATATAGTGACTAATATTAAAGTTTATTATTAAAGTGTATTTTGTCACAGTGGCGTCGGTAGAGATGTTTGATGACGATGATATACCGTATTAAATGATATAATATGTTAAATTGCGAATTTATTTCAATTATATAATGTATTGTATTTTAATTTATGTTTCTTACTTCTTTGATACTTTTTACTCTGTATAAAATAATAGGTACAAAAAATATTGGCATTGAAGAAAATAATAAAATATATGAATATAAAACCAATCATAATGCATATTAGAATAATTTTAAAAGAAAACAAGTGTTTCTCTACCTATTTTATAGCAAGACTTATGAAGAAAAAAAACACCCTCCATATTAGATGGTCGCGTTATTTTCATATTCTACCAGAGACCATTTCAATAGTAACACTAGAGAAATGTGTTGTTTTATTGTTCGGCGCGGTGAAAGACCATGTGACCTAAAAAGGCGCAATATCTCGTACTGACTAGTTCGGTACAGAACAATGGCGACAGGAAATTCACTTGTTGATTGCGTTGAGAGTAGAATTTGTTAATTATTTGACCTTTGTTTTAGTGGGGAGGCCTCTTTTATAATATTAATACATATTATTGGCAGCCCGATTTTTTGAGATATTGCGTATATAACAGCAGTACTTAACGCCGCGATTTGTCTCGTTACTGGAACTGAAAATAAAGCATATTTTAATTCATCATTGAGTTTGTATTACGGTAGATATAAGAACGCAGCGATGAATATTGATCGAAACATGTACAGACACTTGACCTTTAAGAAGCTTTCTAACATACAATAATAATTTAATACCTACACACCTCACACCTCCACAGTGCCCTTTTAATTTATTTTTAAATCGATATATTTGTTGCAGATTTGTATAGATTTTATATCATATAAATATAATCAAAGGATGCATAGTTTAGTGCGGCAGCGAGTTATCTACTGTAAATATTAGATACTAGCGGACGCGCGCAGCTTCGCTTGCGTATTTAGGGTAGAATTCTAATAACCCATGAAACATGTGTTCAATGAAATATTTTTAAGAGTCTAAATTTAAAATTTTATAAAAATCGGTTTTTCCATACAAACTTTCAACCCCTTATTTGCACCCTTAGAGGAAGAATTCTAGAAAACGATGAAACACGTGTTCAATTAAATACTTTTAAAAATCTAAATTTCAAATTTTATAAAAATCGGTGCCTATTTAATTTTTTTTCTATACAAACTTTGAACCCCTATTTCACCCTTTTAGGGTTAAAATTTTTCAAAATCCCTTCTTAGTGGATGTCCAGATTACGAAAGTAAACATCTGTCCAAATTTCAGGTTCCTACCATCAGCGGTTACGGCTGTGCGTGCGTCTTACCTCAGTCAGTGAGGACAAGTCCTTTTATATATATAGATTACGGTTGTAACATTTCGGAGCTAGATACGGATATAAGAAGAACAAGATATCGATTTTTGATTAAATTTATATCGGGCTATCCGTTAGTTCGGATAATTTCTCTTTTTTTTTCTTTTTTATTCTTCCAGTCCTTTATTTTTTATCAATGGTTGTCTGTAAGAGATAGCTTCAAGCAATAAGATCGCCTTTGCATACATGTTTTTATTTGCTTGTTTAGCGTGCCATTTGTATTTTTTTTCTTATTCGTGTGCCATAAAGTATATTCGATTTTATTCTAATTTCGGTCACCGATGTTATAGACAATTTGTAATATTTGTTGATTATTTTTTCCTACTTCATACTAAGCGATAGTATGTCGATTCGACAAAATTAAGAACTTGTTATAACCAGGCCCATTTAGACTCCGGTCATATTTGAAATTATCCCAAGTTTTCGTCGGATTCCGGGACGTTTACAGATAGTTATTTATCTCGGTTGTCCCCGATAGTTTTAGTTACAGTTATAGAGCTGCATAACATCCCTGCTTATAAGTGTATTGATATAAATTAAAAATGATTAAGAGTTAATAATCTCTTCTACCGAGAATATACGAGATATGCGTGCGTTTGTAAGTAGTAAAGACAATAGAACAAATACCCTCAGCATAATTTCTATGGTTTATGCTCTTCAAAAAAACTTTTGAAATATGTAATAAACGCTACCAAAATTCTACCCAACATGTGCCAAATTTTACGAGCAAAACTAAATTATCTTTTGAAAGTATGTGTAAGTCACGTCTTGGTGAATCCATCCTATTTATATAAATCGGTTTAGCAAATTCGTCATAACACTCTTCTTTACTGGATTGCCAAATACCACACAGGCCGCATTGCGACGCGTGGGCCTTATACCTTACAACTTTATACATTTGGCACTCATTCTGGTAAATGCAAGTTCAAAACTGAAACTCATAATAACTAATAATTACTTTGTGACGTGCAATGCGGCTATGGAAGTTCGTTTGTAGTTACTTTTAAATTTATTACACGTGGTCTGGTGTGTACACGATGATTTTGATAATAACCCTGTGGTTCAATGGAACAAGCGATGAGACCTTTAACGATGAGTTTGAGTACTATCCGCATTTGGGGGAACAAAAGATTTTAATGTCCTCGCTCTGGCAAGACAATAAGCTGCATTTAGTTGAACGGTTTTCTAGAATTGAATGGATAGCGAAATGTCTTGTTTTTTTTTAAATTTCTCATAGTTTATGTATAGAAAATATTACTCAATACAACATAAAAACTCACATGCAATCGCGTTATTGATTTGTATGTGAAAATTAATTAACCTAAATTTGGTTGTTAGAGTGCGAGGTATTGTCGAAATTGAAATAATTGATATCTCCCTGTACGTAATATATAGAAATATATGCTAAGAACTATCATGGCTATCAAAATGAGTTTTGGTTAAAAGCAATTACCTTCATCGTTGATGAGAAATTCTAATCTTGATCATAGATAAGGGTGCAATTAAGTGTAATGTTTTTCTACATCAATTTACCAAATCACTCTAAATGTTGTTTTAATTTTTACCTTGGTTTTTACAATTAAATATTAATAGCTTTAGAATTAGGTTTTTTTTTGGAACGGCTTGTAGCTTGTATAAACTAAACTATATTTTGTACGTTGTTTATAACTGTGAAATGTAACTGAAGTTAAGAATTTACAGTATATCTCTTGAAGTGTTTATTAAATTAAACAGTTAAAACGGAACAGTAAACATTAACACAATTTTCTATTGATTACTCCGACCTTGTATGATGCTTTAACAATATTGCAGGAGTATCTCGTTCATTCAATAAATTCTCGCTCCGCCACAATTGGTCTGCGGTTGGCGTTTAGCGTTGTGTTCCAGATCATATAATATTTATTGTCTATCGATCTACATTTCGACCTACATTGAGTCAAATATATCGAAGTTGCGGAGATAACTGTAACGTCATAACAGTACCTATTGACATGCTATAACTAAATTATAAGAAACTATCATTCGAATTTATAGTTTTATCTGTTTCCTGATTGCTTGTTTATTTTAAATAGAAAAAAAAAAAATGTCAGCAATAACATTGTTAGTAGAATATATTTTTTTGAAAACTTTATTTATATCTCTGCTTGTCGTAATATAACTATTGTACTTGTAATTCCATTAAAAATCTATGTTCGCTAAAACACTAAATTCTTTACTAGTATGTCTGTAAAATAGACTTGTGTTAATTTCACTATTTTTATTTTTAATTAAATATGTCAACATAAGCATATAAACTATTTACAAATTTATATAAATTATATAATGTCTCCTGCAATATATCAAAAGTGCAATAGAGCAATATATAATATTTTTTATTTGTTGCACCAAATAAACAATATACGACTGTTATTAATATAATACAGTATAATTGATCGATACTAGAGATACTATCGATCACAATATTAACTGCACGCAGTTTGCACTTGTAACCTTAATACTTTACTTTCCCAACAAAACATTCAAAGGCTGTGGCGGTTACAACATGATTAAACGACTAATTAACAGTATTTGTAATTTACAATGCCGTATACTTATTGTATTGTTTTATTATTGTGTAGGTATATGTGAGTTATGTTCATACATTCTGTCGAATCGTCCACTTTCACTTATCCGGTTTCAAACGAAGATTCATCTTCTAAGCTATTTAAAAGTTCAGTGTGCCAAACTTTATATTATATAATATGTATAATTTATGAAAATTTGACATTTATTACCAATTTTATTTAAAATTCTTCTTATTATTATTATTATTTAAGATTCTTTTGAAAAATGCATTAACGTTCTTCACGTTTACTTTTAGCCCGGTAATGGATTTATGTAGTTCTTCATACGAGGAGGAGACGACACATTAAGCCGCAGAATTGTTTTAATTTAAGCAGTATATTTATTCAAATAGAATGATGGACACGGAATCTTAACCCATGGACTTTTATTTAATAACCGACTTGTTTGCATTGCGCGATCAAGGGTGTACTTTATAACAACGAAAGTGATGATATTAACTATAACATATGTAAAACTAAAGAATAAATATTTATAGTTTTGTTATAGTTATATTGTTACGTAATATATGGATTGTCCGGTTACTTAGGAAAGTCCAATGTGGTTAACTACAATGAATATGTGTAGGTACTTATCTGAAGGAGTCTGGCGTCTAAAACTTAGTTTCCTTGTATGTTAGCAACAACAACTATGCCTTTAATAGGGTTGGTTACGAAACACTTTTGTGTTTTAAATGTTAACTTGAATTTTCGCATACAGAAAGACCTTAGTTGTAACTTCTAAGTCACTCCGTATTCCGCTTTCCAACCGTTAAGTGGTAGACCCCGAAGTCACTGTTTATCATAGCGGGGAAATAAAAATAATTTATACACGCGAGTGGGTATCGAACCCACAATCATTGCGTTTGCAGTCAGACATATGTAGTATAGCGGCTTCATGGCTTGTGTTTTTTATTACTTTCTAAGTTTACATTTGCTCATTTTTTTCCGCAATTATCTAAGTTAATTATACAAAAAATTTAAGTCACTACATGTTCAGTTGTAAGTATGTAGTAACCCTAGCAGCATTTGTGTTTGTGTAGAATAATGTAATACTTGTTAGCTAACTGCTATGTGGGGCGCAGTGGGCGATTGTTTCTATTGACACCATTCACTACTACCAAATTGAAGTAATGATAGGCTATTTTAATTTGTACTTTGTTGTTTATATTGTTAGTATGTAAAGTATTGAAATCTTAGGTCAACTATTCTTAGTGTATAGTTGATTGACGATTGAAATACAAAGATTAGGTTGAAATGTAAGAAAAAGATAGGTAAAAGTCATGAATTTAGATTGATACCAATGTCGGTTTCGGTAATCAGTTTGTACTTCAAAACAACAAAAAAATCGTACAAAAATTCGTTCTTCTAATATTATTGTTATTCTACTTAGTGCCAAAACACTTTGTTTTCCAATATTTTAGAGACGTTGCGAGTGAAAATTTCTCTTGCCATCTATACTAATATAATAAAGCTGAAGAGTTTGTTTGTTTGTTTGTTTGTTTAAACGCTAAGATCTCTGGATCTACTGGTCCGATTTACTATGTTTTTGTTTTGTATGAAAGCTGCATTCTTCAGTAGTGCTATAGGCTATATAACATTACATTACACATATATAGTAATATATTTTAAAGTACATTCTAATTTGACATGCAATTTATTCTGCCATGTTAATAACAACCGTCGCGTCGCTACGCAACCGTTACCGCGACATTTTGATATTCATCCTTATGAAAATAAATATAATAGTCACTCTTAACATTTTATCTAGATTGAAATTATAGTTTACTGTAACATTCTAATAAATAATTAAGGAGATGTTACTGATCCGAAATGACCTAGCCTACGGGTGGCATAGTATGTGTATGACCGACGCGAACGGGCAGATGACGTTGACGGTTTTATAAATTTTCATACATTTTCGAACTTTATTTGCTGTTTTTAATTAGTTTAAAATACACTTTGGTTCTCTTCCTATTTTAATTGATATTGCTCGCAAAACTTTTCTAATATTAAGAATATCCTTTAGTTGCTTTTACTTTTTATGTTGGTACATTTCAATTTCTCAGATATTTTTTCTAATAATATGCCTCTACTTATTATTCTTTTTGATTATTTAAGCTTATATTTTCTTACTAATTCTATTGAAAACTGAAAATAATATATTTAGTAAATATTCTTATAGTTTAAGCAGGCGTAGCCGCGTCCGGGTCCACTAGTAACATATAAATATCTTTAATAACTAATAACTTAAAACGTGCCCTTGAAGAAATGGATCAATCGTTATATTGTATTGTCAAAGAAATATTATTATAATTAAAACTTTGTACATTTTATACGTATACGTATTTTTTATACTGAGTTTTATTTTGTATTTTTAGTAGGTACGAATTTAAATAGGATTGCGCTAATTCAAGTGTTTAGTTCTTAATTTTGATAGGTACATTGCAAAACTGGCATTGACCTTGGATTAAACCAGACGCCTCTTAAGACTGGATACTTCACTTTTATAGTATCTTATTTGTTTAACGAGATGGTAAATATTTGCACTTCGGACAAATGTACCTATCTACGTATAATGACTTCATGCTTCTTTTTGTATCGATCTAGAGAATCATCACGTGTATTATGTGTATTATGTAGAGTTGTTTTCTTTTTATAAGCGGAACTTATTTTTGTCATATTTTCTCACGCTTACCTTTGAATTCAATTCAAGTTAGTATTGTTTTTGCATCTTTCGTATATTAATTATTAAAACAGTCAAAGTTAGTACTTAATGCTTAATATATTAATAAGCTAAAACTTTCATATCAAATTATCTTATTTATAAAATTGACGCGACATATAAAAAAATTAATCCATTTCTCGACCACAATACAATATAATAAATAGCACGTTAAAAATCCCAACGTAAAAGTATAGCGGGTAAGAGCCGTTATCAAAATGGCCGCTGCCATTGCGGCGCGGGGTCGTTGACGTCGCTACGCGGATCGTTGGCGTGGCGCGTCTAGGGATGTGCCATTGAAATACTACTAGCGCCATCTTGCGGTGGTTTTGGGTGAAACATAGGTTAGGCAGGTGAACGATAGATGGCGTTATATGTAGTGTATAATTAATTTTCTTGTTTTAGGTTTTATCATTTGTTTTGTATTAAAAGTATATGTAATAAAAATTATAATTAGGAAGAAGTTTTTTTTAATATTTAAAATGATATCTCTATATAAACATCTTTATACTACTTATCACACAAGTAAAGTGAGTTAGACATAGTAGTAATCCCTTTAAATACTTATTGTTTTTTAACATTTATGGTTTTTTTTAAATAGAATTTAAAATGACATAAAACTTAATATAAATAAAAATCAACTGGTTTTTTTACAACAAATTAAGTGATTTTTTTTCCTTTTGATCACAGTGTAAAGATTTTGAAAAAGTCGGTGCCACTATCGCGGTGACACCATGCGACGTGGTGGAAGAGGCGGATATCACCTTCTCCTGTGTAGCTGATCCACAAGCAGCTAAGGAGGTAATTTGAAATTATTAATTAATGTAAATTAATAATAATTATAAGAAATATTACCCTTTAACTTTTAAAATTTTGTAAATTAGTAGCAAGGCTTGAACCAGCTCTCCTTAGTTAATTAGAATAACAATATATTATTACTATATACTAAGTATATTAGTATATATAAAATGTACTAAGCACACTATTGAACTTTAAAAATCTATAGTAATATTATAAACCTGAAGGATTTGTTTGGTTGAAATTCTTAGGAACATAAATGAAATTTTAAGAAACCACTTATGTTGGATATTTCTTTTATGGAGACCACAGTACCTGCAGTAAGAGTCACCTCGGACACTTAGTCTACGTCGCGTGTCATACAGAACTTTTAGTTATTATTATTTGATCATAGGGGTGATGCTGCAGATAAAAAAGTGTATATAATAGAATCTATAACTATAGTAAATAGTAGGTTTTTTGTTACTGCGGTATTATTAATAAACTATCATATATGATATATAGAAGCGACATTATATCGACATAACCTTTCTCTCCCGACCTCTGACCCGCTACACAGAGGTGATTTATGGTTCATCAAATTCTCATCAAATTATTACTACGCTGATTTTTATATGGAAACTGGATGGTCAGAGATTTTTGTATTTTTAAATGAAAATTAAGGATATTTCTTAATTACTATATGTCATAAAAATATAAAGTATGTTGAATGTTTTTTTTTTTGTTAAAATGGCGCGTCAAATGCTTGCATGGAAATTAATTGTGAAAAAGGTTCACTATCAAGAGTTTGTTTTCGAATGGTCAAAATAATATTTTTTTTAAGATAAAATTTATTTAAGCCTAAGATCCGGTCAATTAAAACAACCTGAAAATTAACTTTTAAATGCCAGAGGTAATGGATGGGATTCCCACTAGAGGAAATATTAGAATTATTTTCAGTTTCCCGCACTGGCAACATAAAGCGCGGCGTTGAGTTGTTTGTTTTTTTTTTATATTATGGATTGGAAAACATTTATCCGTTATCTCACCTGGTGGTAAGTGACAATGCGAACGATGGTGGAGCATGCTTTCTTAGATAATGCTTATTCACTCTTGCTTTGAAAAGGGCCAAGTTATATTTATCGGGGAACAGTAGGCAGGGAGTTTCACTCTTTAGCTGTTCGCATTAAGAAAGTGGAGGCGAGTTCCGTTACTCAACACGTAATGTATGGCATTCGGGTGAAAAGTGATAAATGGAGTATCTTTACATTATTTGATAGTCTACATCTTGGATAAAACGTAAAAGTTAAAGAAAAATATTTTGAAATTTTATCTTAAATATATAATTTTTAAATTCTAGATGGTGTTCGGCAACTGCGGCGTTCTGCACTGCCCGTCTTTAGAAGGCAAGGGTTACGTGGAGATGACGTCAATAGACGCGGACACGTCTCATGATATCGTCGAAGCTATAAGTGGAAAGGGCGGCCGATATCTTGAAGCACAAGTTAGTATTATAAATTTTTTTTTGTTTATATAGGAAAGAAAATATTAACCTTGTTTAGAAAATACTTCTTGTATTGGGTATTGAAACCAAATTTCATGTTTTGCGTAACCCGTCTGAAGAAATATTAATATTGTATTTATAACACACACATACACACAACACACACACACCTAGCAAACAAAAACACACACCTTCATTTTATTAAATTCTTTGTTTTTATTTCATTATTTGGATTGCAACAATAACACCAAAGTTTATGTTCAAAACAGGGAAGTCACTAGCTTCTAAAACACAGTTTATTCTTACTTAGGAGCTAGTATCGCATAAAATGTATAGTGAATTTTGTCAATAAAAATACTTTTTATTTTTATTTAATTTTTTTATTATAAATTTTGCTTTGAATGCCATATTGAAGTACTATATGTATTTTAATTTCTGACTAACAAAATGTAAAAAAATCATGTTGACATATAAATATAATATATCAAGTACACAAGTTTAAGAATTTTAGGGTTAAGATTATTAACAATAGAGCTCTTGGAGCAATATTCTTAAAATTAAAGACATTACTTGACCAAGATGAGAGAATTTATGTTGATATATGTTATAGTAAATTATATTTTAAAGAGCAATTGTTGAGTTTCTTGCTGCCTCTTCTCAGTAGAGCTGCCTTGCCTTGGTATCTTCCAGTAGGGCTAACTCTACTAACGTTTCTATGCTTATAATAGCTTAATTGAATATTCTTATATTTTGAAATAATCCGTTAATCCAAATAACATCTCGATTTTCCAGATCCAAGGCTCAAAAACCCAAGCGGAAGAAGGCACTCTAATAATCCTGGCGGCTGGCGACCGCACTCTCTTCGACGACTGCCAGTCCTGCTTCAAGGCGATGAGCAAGAACTCCTTTTACCTTGGTAGTAGTCCACGTCTCCAGTTGGGGGCGCGACGAACGTTGCTCTTTGACGGTTGTGGATTGTGTCTGGCTTGTTGGACGTGTTCGAACGTTTTTGGACGTGTCTGGATGTAGTTGGGCATGCTTGGTTGTAGTTGGACGTGTTTGGACTTGGTTTGACGGGTTCAAACTAGTTTTGATGTGTTTGAAATATTGAGTGGTGTACTTTTTAGAAAGATATGATTGGAAGGGATTTTGGGTTTTGCTATGTTGCAAGATGTAGATGTAGATTAAATTATTATTATTTAAGTCTTGTTTTTTGCATGTTGGTACGTTTATTCTAAAGTCTTTTACTTACACTTGTTTACATGTTGCAAATATACAGTTACCATGTATTTTTTTCGATACATTTATATAATTTTAGTGATACATTTATATAATTTTGTTTTTTTGCATTTAGAGATTTATAAATATTTATTTCCTTGCAATATATTCTTCTTTCTATATTTTCCCAATTTTGATTTCTGCATGTCGTTTATTCTGTATGTAGTATGTAGTAAAGCTTGAATGAGTCTAAAAAGCCTTTAGTGCACTTTAAATGTGTTAATTTTTAATTATGCTTGATTTTTAACTGTCAACGAGCAAATCTGGGCGCCTTAAAATAAGAAAAAATATTAGTTATAGCTAGCTGTAGTAACAAGATAAGGCTCGGCGTTAGGTTCCCCCACTCAATACGGCATGTGGAACGATATTTCAACACTAGGTTTCCGGTCTACCCTGCTATATGTAGGATACACAGTATGAAGTTAAAAAAACTTTCAATGGTTTGGAATCCTCCAATGTTGATATTTTTACATGACAACTTAGTATGTATGGTATTTAATCAGTGCTGTAGTTAGCCCTAGGCAAAGTGGGTGTTTTTATTATACATAAGCATTGACCACAATGTCTCGAAAGCCTGGATAAGTGCTATTTAAAGAAAATTACTAATGCTCAAAATACATATATATTAGTGCATAATTATGTGTAGCATTCAGTATTTAATGTCGACATATGAATGTCGTTATAGTTATCTGTAAACGTGATGGATCTAAGCTCAGTCAAAATTCGTTTAAATAATTTATTTTCATTTCTCCAATTATTTTTTTTGTTTCCTTCTCTGGTAAAACATCTGAGCTGAGCTGAGCTTTGGCTCAGCGTTGGGTTCTGCTATTTTACGCAGTCTGAAATTTGATGAAGTAGGTTTATTAGCCTTTAGTTAATGTTTAAATTTTACTTTAGTATATTTATTACCCTTTTACCTATACCTAAAAGTTGTTTTTTTTATATTGGTCCTATATCTTCTACATATATGACATTATTTCCAGGTGAAATCGGAAACGCAGCCAAAATGAACTCAGTGCTTCAAGTAGTATGTGGTGTATCACTAGCTGCCTTGGCAGAGGGTCTTGCACTGGCAGACCGAGCTGGACTTAGCCAGGCAGACCTCCTAGATGTACTAGCTCTTACACCCCTAGCCTCCCCGCATCTAGTGCTTAAAGGGCGGGCCATGCTAGAATCATCATACTCCACGCATCAGCCATTGGCCCATATGCAAAAGGACCTTAAACTAGCGCTAGGGTTAGGAGATGCGCTGGAACAATCACTCCCACTTACTGCGACTACTAATGAGATATTCAAACATGCGAAACGCCTTGGATACGCGAATCATGATGTAGCCGCCGTATACATAAGAGCGCGTTTCTGATTTGATATCCATAACAACTCACTGTACTCCATCATCAAACATCGTGCTCCATCACCACACCTCTTACTTCGGGCTTCGTCGCAACTCGTCTTGTTTTTTCGCAACCATCGGCGGACCTCGTGTTCATTCGGCACTCAGCTCCTTTGCCACACGTCCTATATTATCGCTATACATCATGTTCATTAGTCACACGTCGCGCTTCTAGCCTCCTACGCCACAATGGGTATACAAGCGCTCATGATAGAGTCTCCAAATTCTGGCTCATATATAGAGAAACTTCACTGTCACGAAATTAAAGAGGTCGAAATGATCATAACTTACATCACACGCTAAGAACGTGTGCGACGGCCGATGACGTGTGACATTATGTGACAAAGGGTGAGGAAGGTTTGGGGGGAGGTCTGGATTTTCGGCCATCACATCTTAAAATATAGTATACAAACATAATGACGGAGTTGCTGTTTGAATTTAATTATTTCTAGATAAAATTCATTCACACTAGATCACTTATCTAGTTCTTACAAATGTCACAAGGGCAGTGGTAAAGGGTTAAAATTAATGTAATTTGTGTGATGTACCATTCAATGAATAATGTTGATATTAAACAGGACAGTGGACAATAATTATCTTTTTTCAACTTATTGCGAAACTATGAAAATCAAAGTCGTAAATTAAACACAGATAAATAAGATATCATTTGTTTTATTGAATCTGTGTACAGTTTTATAATACATTTTTTTTAATATCATCGTAAATAATCGTAATAATACGAAATATATAGATTTAATTAATTTTCAAACTATTGTTTGTTTGTTTTATTTGTTTAGTAAGAATCTTATAAGACGTCAATAATAAGCCAAATTGTCGTTCTGTTTTTAACCTAAGTTTAATATTTTAAAATTAAATATGTATTTATGTACTAATACAATTTATTATGAATCATGACCGTGGTAAATAGTTAAGTTTCAAATAAAGTAGTAATTATTATGAAATTAGTAGCTTTAAAGCTAATTATATCAAGAAAATTAATAAGGTTGGTATATAACGGTTATTAAGATCTAAACATTCTATAAGGATTGAACAGATTTTCTATACTCACTTTGTTTTTATTTCTTTACAATCTCCTGAGTGTTTGACTAAAATATATTAATTAATTATTATAAGCGCATGTGACAGCACTTGTATGAAAATGGATAGATTAATCTTTTTATTTGTAAATTTTTAACCTTTTTTATTAAATCGTTATAGTTACGGCAACGTTTTTAAAATAATCTATCTGTTTTCATTGTATTTTTCATTGTATTGTTTTCATTGTATTGTGTACAATCGTTAAAATGGTGTGAAGTGGAAGTATTGTAAAGAGTAACTTCTCTTTGTAATTTTAAGTTTATATATTTAGATAAAATGATAATAAAATCGCTATTAGTACATTAATATTGTTTTAATTTTTACATTATTAACTTATGTCAGACATATGCGCTGAATCATTTTAATTAATACATTAATTTATGTGAAGCTAAAAAAAAAATATTTTGTACCAACGTATTTTAATCTCTTGCATAGTGCATGCTTTTGGCAGGACAAAGGTTAAGTGGCTTCATTTGTTACTTTCTTATTATGAGTTCTTGGATTAGAAGCTTCCTTTTATCCTATATTATTTAATATCAGGTTTTTTAAGAACGAAACGGAAAGAAGAAGAAAGAAGTCAATCAATAGCACTAAAGCTAAGAAATCAAATTTAACCCTTAAATGCATATTGTATCAAAAACGAAACAAAGTTTTACACGATTCAGAGCCCATAAAATTTTTACTATGCATAATTTTGACTTATAATATAAACGAATAGTAGTTTCTGAACGAAAAAGTAAAGCATTGTGATTGGTCCGCCGTTTTATGATGCGTTCATATGTCATTGTTCGCTGTCCGTTACAAGTTTCAACAACAAGTGAATTTGAAAGTTTTCATCAGGTGTTATTGAATGAATCTTGAAGCTAATCTATATAAAAAAAATATTTTATCATAGGTAAGTACTTTGATTGCATGGTACCATAATATTTTACATTCGAATTTTATATTATAAATAATAAAAGCATTTCTTTTGCTTGTATCAAAAATGAGACATCATGCATTTGGGACTTTGACTTGTTTACATTTTCGCTTGGTTGCGGGCTTGAGCTTTTTATGTATTTTGTTTTAGAATGGAACGTAAAAGAATTGCCGATAAGGATATTGAAGATTATTTAAGCCAGTTAGAAGGTGGTTACTTATCCGATGGCGGTAACGAAGTAGATGAAAACGATTTTGAAGAAATTCTAACTACTGTGGAGCTGCGAGCGGTGATTGAAGATGGTGAGCAATTTGAACCTCAAGCCGATGTGCAAGACCCTCCTATGATAAAAGATCCTCCTTTAATTGAAGACCCTGTGCCAGGTATACACAATAATACTAGTAGTGGTAGCCAACCAATTCATGAAGCTATTGATGTGCAAAGGCTTATATGAAAAAAGCAGTCACTTATATCCCAAGAAGATAATATTCGACTTCAAGGTTGTAATGATCTTCCTGCATCAATAATGACACTAGAAACGCCTTTTCAATTCTTCTCCTATTATTTTACTCCGGATTTCATCAGCAATATAACTGAAGAATCGAACAGATACTCCGTTCAAAAGCAACCAGATCGTCCTGATTGTGTAACTGACGTTGAAATACGTAAATATATGGGGGTATTTCATTCGATCCTATTGGCATACTAAATGTGACTTTCGGCCCATATCTGAAACTATGCCTGTAAACAGTCAACAACAAGTAACTCGTACTTGGGCAGATACAGAATCCGCATGAAATGTAGGAAGTGGTACATTAGACTATTCCATCATCTTCTTGACTTGACGGTTATAAATTCGTGGGTCTTATATAAGCAGGTTTGCTATAAAAAGAAGATAGCTGCGAAAGATATATTGAATTTAGCAGAGTTTAGAACAGAACTTGCAGATGTTCTATGTAAATATAAAATCCACACCCAACCTGCAAGAGGTCGACCAAGTAGTAGTAGTAGTATTCTTAACGGTACTATAGAGGAACCAGCTCCTAAGCGAAGGAATACCCTTCAGGTAGTTCCATCAACAGACATTATACACGATGGTACTGACCACAAACAAATACGCACGGATAATCGCATGCGGTGTATGATGCCAGGGTGTAAGCTGCTAAGCAGCATCAAATGTGAAAAATGCAGTTTTTCTGTGTTCAAAAAAAATTCTGACTGTTTTAACAAGTTCCACATTTAATTACTTATACCTAATAAATAATTCATTACTTTGCAAACATTTTTCATTATTCCTGAAAATAGAAAACACCTTATCAAAAAACCAAAATCTCTAAGGGTCGTGAATACTTGATTAGGTATTAAATGCATGTTGTATCAAAAATGATACCATACGTTTTTTGATAAATATTAATGATAATATTACATAAATATTTATTTTACTATTTTTCCCGTATTTGTTACCCCTATATATATAACATATATTTTTCTCATCACAATAAAAAATTCCATGCATTTAAGGGTTAACCAGATTGTGCATACGTTTTTCTTTCGTGTTCTCATCATGTGAAGAATTTTATTTTTACATTATTACCTTGTGATAATTCTAGTATTGAATTATCAACATAAACCATGAAATGTTTACGAATATGCTTAAAAGAAATACAAAATTTGGACTTACTCAAGTGCCATATGGACTAGTGATATAGATTTAATCCATTCAATCGGAATAAAATTTAAAATATACACTAATAATGTAATGGAGTGCAATTTCCTACGGGCCTTGGATTGATTTCGATAATGACCTTCGGGGACGACGGCAGATTTACGACAAATTAGTGCTAAAAATACAGTGATTTACAGCCAGCCGTCACGCCACGCCGCGGTTAGCGAATAAAAATTATAGTAGCTGTAGGTATGAGCGATGTAAGGAACGAGTTGTAACGAAAAAATGTAAGAGACATTTTTTTTATTAAGTTTTTTTTATACTTTATATTTAATTTATATAATAACTTTTGTTTTTAATTAATGGTGGTAAAAATATATTGAGTATCGTACTAGGGAATTACTATAGTGTTCTAATATTAACAATTTAAATCAATAATCATATATTGGAAAATCAAAATCTAATAACTTTATAAAATAAACACTCAACGTTGAAGGAAGTTTGATACAATAGTGAAAACTATATTTAAATCGATTAAGCCGTTTCTGAGAATAGCGTGCACAAACGTACAGACAAGCAGACAAAAAAAATAAAAATCATAGTCCTATTAAATTAATGCCCTCGATAACAATTTTTCTCATATATCTTCTAAGTACAAACAGCAATAAGTTATAATTTTATTATATGTATAGATATGCCTAATTAAAATTGCTACAAGATTACAAAATGTCTTATAATAATTTATTTGCCACACATTTAAAACGAACCTACGTACAAACTGTAAGTATGATTTATGATCGTAAAATGTTTACGACACGTTAAAAACAAGTCATGCGATGCCGTGATATCATTACGAAAGAAACTTGTAAAAGGAAATTAGAAAAATGCCAGTCGTATTGTAGATTTACCCCCAAAACATTCAGTATTGTTGTAACATTGCGAACATTCAATACAACCTTTTTAGTCATATTTGTGTAAAAACTTTTTTAATTAAAATGATTGTTTTATCTGTAATATAAAAATTGATTAATAAATTGCTTGATATAGATTTTTCTTTTGTAATTAACGTTAAATAAAATTTTTAAAGTGCAGTGTAAACTATGTCGTTCTTAACTGAGTATTTTGATGAATATCGGCAACATCCTATTAGGAAAACTAAAATGTAAGTTAGTAGGTAGAGTTTTATTGTTGATTACATGCAAATATAAATAGCGATATAAACCTATTAAAGATTGTACCTACATGTAAATACCTATGTACTTTAATAATACTATTATTTTTAAATACTTTTCTGATTATACATATTTTGTAAATTGCACTTCGAATTTAAAAAGTAGGGGCTGTCGTTCTTTGGTAAATGCAACGAAGGGATAAATCTTTTCTTTCTCCATATGCTTATGTCCATACTAGTAAAATACATAAAGGGCCATGGTATGCTATGCTTTTATTAAAAATATTTTCACAATAAGTTCTTAAGTAAGTTCTTAAATGATAGACTGAAATAGTTATACTTCAAGAAAATAATATTTTTATCATATGTTCTCAGATGCCGTCCTGAAAACAGGTGGGCTAAATTAGAAGGCAAATGGTTGGATCCAAAAACAGGCTCTGAAGATGTTAGTTTGAGTTAATATTTTGATAAATATATACAATAAAAAAACATATTATTTTATTTTTATTTTAATAGTGGATAATTTTTTTCATTATAAAAGTTGATTAGCTAAAAAAGATAACACACGTATCGTGAAAGTATTTACGAAAAAACCTTAAAAATCAATTTATCCCCAAACTTATAACATCATAATAAGGTACATATAAAAAAAATCGAAAATCTAGCGGAATTTATACTCGCGACTTTTTAAACTACGGCTGTTTCAACTTTTCTTGTTATACTTATTTCTACTTAAGACCTTTATTGCGATATCATATGCTACTATATAGCAGCTTACGTTAGAAGTAAATGTATATAATTTTTAACAGAAAAACAATAATTATTACTTCTTAGTACTTAACCAACGAATAAAATGAAACATTTTTATTTGAATTTGGCAGTCGTGGCGCAGCGACACAAGGAAGAAGTTCGGCAGAAAGTGGGGAACGGGGTGTCTGAACACTAGGTTCCATCTGCCTACCCTGTTGTGTGTGGGATACAGCGTGAAGCTAATTTGATTTAAATTATATGCGGTTATAATTGAATTAACCGCGTGTTATCGTCACAACTGAACTGATAGTTTCTACACTATCCAATGAACTCGATTTTAAATACATTTTACAGGAGTTCAGTTTCGTAATCCCAGGTAGTCAAGTCTATCTAAATAGATGAATTATTAAAGCCGAAATTAGTCGAAAGTACGAAATTTGAATTATTATATGAAATTCACAATTGATTATAAAAATCTGACACGGGTTAAATGATGCTAGAATTGTCTTTGCCATATTAATTAACATTGGAAGGCAAAGGTAAATCATCGTGCCTCAGTGGGATGCCGTCTGATTATAAACGCGATGATTGTAGGTTTGATCTCACGCGGAGGAATTTATTGTTGTTTTCATTATTACATAACATATTGTTTTCATTTCCTTGGAAATCCCACGTCACCCCACCTTAATACCCAGTCTTAACGGAGTGTCGAGACACTAGGTCTTCATTGACTACTCTGTGATAAAACAGAAATACTTTTATTTGTTATACAGAAAACATGGACGGAGGATGAAATAGAGAAATTCATTAAAGCAACCATGAAGAGCTTGCGTGGGCAGTCCACGTATTACAACGACTACTGCGCTCATTTGTCTCCTGGTTAGATAATATTATATTACCATTACAGTACCTACCTACTTGTAAGTTGTAAGCTTCTATAATAGCTATTATTTTTTAAGATTTTCTCATATTTTCTTTGTATTTTGTGTTTTCTAAATACAGTCAGATGGTAACCTGCGCCACTGAGGTATTTTAATGAAAATAGTTTAAGATATTAGTAGTATATTTTAGTGTATAAGTATATTTTAGTTATAATTTTAAGTCTGTTGTAGAGGAAATAAATAATTTCACACTGTTGCTTTTCTTTGAGATTATGTCTGTGGCAGATAGGTTTGTTTTGAATTTAATACTTTAATCCAACTTCGGATGTTGTGGATTAACAAAATAGAGTAGTTTCAATATCAATAATTTAAAAAAAAAATTGGATATACTTATTAGTTTCTACGTAAATAAACTCATTTGTTTAGTAAAACGTACAGTTTGTGTGTATAATACATCCGACGCATGTCACGACGATATCTCCGGATATAACTGAATGTAAGCTCGTGCTCGTGGATCATTCGTGAATCGTACAGTATTCGTCTTTTAGACAATATATCAACAGTGACAGCTGTTTTGGAGTTCTTTTTTATTGAAATGTGAATTGATTTCCTTATTGCTTACAAGGTTTTATACAAAGGAAGTTGTTCAGGAGGCTATCATTTTTGTAATAGATAGTTCTGAATTTGATTTTTACTCAAGGATTGCTTAGTTGCTTGGGTACCTTTACTTGATATTATGTTGAAAATATTTATATTTCTCTGGTCTAGTTAAAACTACCGTGTTCGACTCCGTACTCTTCCCGATAAATATATACAAAATTTGAAGAAAGTAAAAGAAAATATTAGTGATTTTTTTTAACATTTTTAAAATGTTAAAGTCACGTGAAACTTATTACACTCCTGCTACGAGTAAAATTTTTACACGTTTTCCAAAATAGCGATTATAAATTTTCTGTAGATAAGATAATTTTAAAATTTCTTTCATAAATTTAATGATCGTTCATAAATTTAATGATCTAGATTAAATAATTTGAAGTACTCCCAGTTCAATTGTTACCAACTAAATTAACTCAAAATACTTGCCTAGAATTTAAAACAAGACCCTTTGTACCTCGCGCCAAGAAGCGAGCAAAGTGTAAGAAAGATGATGCTAAAGAAGAAGAGGTCCCAATACCGCCAGCGCCCAAACTGGCCATCAAAGACACAGAACTTATGAAGCTAGCGAGGGAGTTGTATGAGAGAGATATGAACAAACCTACGCTGGAACCATTGCCTACGTTTATAAGGAGTTAGTATGTTGTAGTCAATCCTATGTTGCAGGGTACACTGGTAATGTAGTGTAATCTCTTCACCTTCACCTTTTACCTTTCATTTTACAATTGACTTTTTTTTTTAAATTATGTTACAAGTTTCGAGATAATCCAAGTAGTACCTACATCAGTTTCAACATGATATACGACTCCTTGTGACTTGTATTTGAATGTGCTATATATTTTTTAACTGATTCAGTATATGCAGAAAGCTTTCTAAACAATCACAGAGCTCTTCTCTATTCTGCAAAAACTTAGAATAACATATTAAATAAAGCTTAGAATAGATAAAATAACTTTTGGTTTGGTTGAGATAATGACGACAAACAAAGAAATATAATTTCAACAACAAATCAAATAGAAAAAAAACAATTAGACATAATAATAGACATTTGACTTTCATTAGCACCAAGCCCACAATAATTTGAATGGGAAATAACATAACCCTACTCAGGCTTTTACCGAATAAGACTGTAGATAGAACTCCCCCAAATAGTATTTGAATCTACAACCATTTGTTACAATTATCTCGTCGGCTTCAGCCGTGCCTGTAGTCTATAGATCTCATCATTTCTAACATACACCCCCTACAGTATCAGGCTACGTCCGCCCATGTGTCTACAAAACGGGTATAAGCGAGTATCAAGAAAGCATAGCGCGGCTCGCCTACGAGATGATAAGGGATGAGAGGATACCGCGTTATGTTGCCCACAACGGATGTCGGCCGGTGTGGGGGCTGCCCCCCGAGGGTGTGAGACAACCAGAGCTAGATGGAGCTCCGTTTGAAGGAGAAAGATTGTATTAAAAGGTATGAAAGTTGTCATAAAAATTAGAGGTTATCAACTTCGTTAATTCATTATTCTACGGTACGGTAGGTAGGGCCCACCCGGCTCTCGTCATTCCTGAGGTACCATTGAGGTACTTATATATCACTCATTCCTACGCTTATGTCTAGGCCTCCCTCTGCGTTATTTAGTGTGATGCTAAAAAATATAAATAAATACATATCTTTTACTAACATACATGTTCTCATAAGTTTTACTTATATTGAAAATTTATATATAAATATAATTATTTATAAAAGTTCTTCTAACACAGTCTTTTTTGCTGTCATTCTGTCACATCATTGTAGAGTTTTTGGAAAGTTTCGAACAAATAGAAGTTCATTTCGCAGATTAGTTGAAGTTAACACGAAACCGATTGGTTTGTTGCCAAGAAGTAATGTACACGCTGTACGTTACGGCCGCCCTGCTTTGGATATCGCTATTGTGGATTTGATGTATTATATATATATTTTTTTAAATTAATGTTTGTATTCGTATATCAATATTTTCGATAATAAATGCTGGTCTATATGCTAATAATAAATGCCTTTCAATATTCGGGAGATACAGAAAATCTTCTACATCATTTTAAATAATATTATTTCTTTATCTATATATATAAAATCGAAAGGTCACTCACTCATCACGAAATCTCAGAAACTACGAGTGCTAGGAATCTCAAATTTTGCTTAGGAGTTACTTAAAGGACGTAGGTGCTCGCTAAGACGGGAATTTGCAATATTCGATTTCCAAGGGGTTGTTTTTGGGATCGAAAGTTTGTATGAAACTTCGTTACTACAAATGCTCAAACAGTCTCAAATTTTGCATAGGCGTCACTAGGACGTAGTCATGTAGACAGAAATTAATAATAACATAGTTCACGCGGGTGTAACCGCAAGCGGGCCGCTAGTAATTTATATAATTCGAAGATGTATCTCTTTTAGGACATGTCGGGATCTTTTATACAAAAGTTTTTGAAGCCCCTGTGAGGTCGGGGGCCCTGGACACATGCTCCATCTTATAGTAAAGATATAACTGTGTATCAAATATCTTAAAATAATAAAAAATATATTAACTTTAACCCGGATAAAAAGTATATTAACTTTACCTATTCCGTCAAAATCTAGAATTAAGAAAATTATTATTGCAAAAATTATGTAATCTAAATACTGCTGGCGAATCTTTCATTGGTCTTTTATAAAAAGGACCGTTAATTTCCAATAAAGGCAACCTTTAAAATATTTAACGATGGAAACAATCGGCTATCACGGAACACTCAAAGCCAAAGCGAAGATAAAGCGAATGCTTTAACGGGTAAACCAACAAATTAGCAATTACGTAGAAGTTTGGGACCTTTGCGGAAACAAAGGGTTTCTTTGTTCAAGCTCGACGGTATTTTTGCTGGCGTCACGCCAAACACGAGAAAGCTACACTTCGATTGTCAGTAGGACTTTTATTGAGCTTCAAATGTGCCATCTCTCATCACATTGAATTTTGATGTCTTCCGTACTTGTAAGTTATACGTATAATACATTTATAAACATGGTTTCAATGGCAGATTTTCTTACGATTTTGATTTTAATCTTATATGTTTTGCTTTTTACACCTATCTCTACCACATATATCTATAATAAAAATTATTATGTGTGGGTGTATGTATTACATACATCTCATTAATATCTATATTACTTTTGTCATAATTTATTCCCTTCATCATCTTCCGGTTATTTCAACTTACAGTCATCGAGATCAATCAAGCTTATTCCAACCGAGTAAAGGAAGTCGGCAAATAATTAATTTAAGCTTTCTCTTTTTGTTAACCAATCTTAAAATAAAGAGGTTATCAGTTTACCTCTTACATATATATGTGAGTATACTGAATAGCATTTGTGCTCAATCTTGTAAATATATGTATGTGTATGTTTGTTTATAATTTTCTCGGAAATTAAGACTCATATCTAGATGACCCTTTTTAATTTCAATGAGGTACCTATATATTTTAGATCAAATCATTTAGGTAGGTTTTGAATGTTTCACTATATGCATACATTTCTGCAGAAGACATGTAACCCACCTTTATTTAAAGTCGTTTTAATTTTCTTAATTACTTTCAATTGCTATTGTAATTGTTTTTAAATTTTAAACAAAAATTATAATTTACAGATAAACACATATATTTATCTTTATATTCACAATAGTATTTTGTACATACCTAGGTACACGTACAGACATTTTGCTTACTTATTTATGTTATATTTAACCGACTGAGGGCAATAAAATTATATTTACGTTTCAATTTACGTAGAAAGGTAATAGGTACTAAGAAGTAGAATAATGTCTCAGTCCAGACTCACATTGTGACTAAAACTATTTTGAATCAGTTATATATCGTTTATTTAGCACAGGAATGACGTAATTGCTCTTTCTTAACAAAGCTAAATATGTAAACCCATGTGGAAAGAAATGAAAGACAAGATGAAGATACTATAATAAGACGAGGTAAAGATGAGAGAAAATAAATAGTGAATCCCGAAAAAACAACACTAAATATATGTTTAATTCCCATTTATACAAATTGTTTCATAATTTTTTTTCTTCGTTCTAGTTAAATATAGCGTTGGTTCCGAATAGTATGGCATTACTGCGTTTACTTTCCGATATCTTATTATGCTTAACGAGAGATGAGTTCGAACAGTTTCACGCTTCACCCCATATAGCAGGGTACGCAGAGATTCTAAATGACTTCAAGTGCTATTTGCTAGTATTACTAGACTCTAGTACAAAACGTTTCACAACTGCGTCACTATGGCGTCAAATATTTATAAGTAATCATAAATGTCCATTAATACGAGTTTTGATAGATACCAACAGTGGTGAGGGCGGCGCGTCGTCAGTGCGCGGGTAAACACGACAAGATGTATGTTTTTAATTAGTGTTTACATCGAAAATACGAATGTACGACTTTAACACTCATCATTCCCGCTTTAGATCTTGATACCTTTTATTTTCCTTTATTATTATGATGATTTAATTAATGAATAAATATTTTGTTGATTTCCGCATATATCAGGGTAGGCGATAAACCAGTGTAAAGGTTGAACCCAGTTTTCCCTGCTAACTCCCACATATTACCCAATTTCAGGTTATTTCATGGTCATCAGGTCACTAAACAGAGTGGCGTGTCCCAATAATCCTACGACACTTTGTTCTATCTCTCACTGTTTGCCCGGGTGGAGACTGCGCCCTACTCATGGGCTATTCTACTCAGTATACTGCTCAGAGTAATGTCTATACATAAAAAAAATATAAAGAAAAAATAATTTTCTTTTTGATTCCGCTACTTAAAATGCAGCGTTGACTTTCGAAAACAGACATGGTTCCTTTTTTATAAAATTTGAGCGAAATGTTTAGTTAAAAAATAAAAACATGACCCGTACATTTAATTACATCTGATTCGTTGAAATATAAAATTATGACCAAATCCTTGTCTTGTGTCTTTGCGAACATATTCTACAAATGAAAATTACAACGAATTTTAAACGGGACAAATGACCGATATTATAAAATAAATTTTGGGAAAATGTTTATTCTTGATCGAGTGTCACAACTTCATGCAAATTCAATGGATTTTAGTATTTATTTTTTCAACTTCACGCTATATTCCGAGTATAGCAGGATAGGCAGAGGGAGCATTCTGTGTGCGGGATACAGCGTGAAGCTGATTTTTTATTTTAGTTACGTAAATCATTTGTCTGCATTTCCAACCTTTTTATATAAAACTTACAGAACCTTCTATACTAGTTTTGAAATTCGCTCAAGCTGAATAAGAAATCCTTGCTGAACTGTTTCGATGAATCTTGATTTTATAATCGAAAACTGTCACTTTCAATTGTAAATATAAAAAGTTATTTTTTATTAAAATTAATATATTTTGAGTAAACTCATGTGTCGCGGTTAGCACGTCCATAAATCCGTCAGTACAGCAGGTGGTAAAGTGGTGTAAATCATTTGTAGTTTGCGTATAAAGATATTAATGGGAACGTTTCCGGGAGGCGGCGCAGAGGACAGTGACTGTTCGTGGAACAGCAGCATCACTTACCACGACATGCGCGTTAAGAGAATATTTTTTTAATGTCATATTATATCCAGGCCACATGAGGCTAGTCATGGCGCAGTGGCAAAAGCGTGTGACTGTGAACGCGACAGATTCCCCCAAATATTTAATATTTTAATTTTCATCGCTATGACCTCGACGCAAAGCGAGGTTCTTCCACTATACGAGGTTCTTCCACTATGCGAGGTTCTTCCTCTATACACTCCAGAATTTGACGGAAAATGGGGAACGGAGTATCTTAACGATACCTTCCCTCTGTCTACCCTGCTGTGTGCGGGATACAGCATGAAGTTAAATAAAATATATCTTATTTCTGATTATGAACGCCGTGGCGGTTTTCGATTTCCTCTTGGCAGAGTTAGTTCCGCCAGTGAACACGCAATGTCAATGGTCAATGAGTGGCTCGGCACTAGGTTAAATATATAATTTTTCAAATTTCAATATACTGGCACTTTGAAAAGTGTAGTAATCGGTTGCAGTATTTTACATTTCTCCCCACCAGTATAATTTCCCTAAAATTGAAAAAACCTTCTGTTCTGTTTTTAGTTTATAGAGTGCTGAGCGTGCCCATCAAAAAAATCCTTCTTCTAGATCCATCTCACGTAGCGATGTGCCATCAGTCCATTATCATAGTGTATTTTTGATTTTCCTCCAAAGCTTCTTAGTAGTTCATGACAGCTTTTTAATTTATATTTTCTTTGAAAAATAATGGCGTAACAAAACCGAGAATAATTTATTTCCTATTTAAGCGTTCTCTGAAAGCGTTGAGTACCACTACTCGTACACGTACTCCACATGCAATATACCTTATTAAAAATAATATTTATACGACTGTAATTGAACTTATAGTGGTTTCAGCATAGTTATATAAGCACTTGCATTGTAATAGAAACTCTTTAACGAATGCAATTTACTGCAGTAGTATACATATATTCAGTACAAAGGCGTGGACAGTTCTAAGCTGATTGATACGATAAATTCACTTTACTAACTATTACTGCTCTCATTCATCTGCACAATATCACTGAAGCGAGAATAGATAATAATAAAAATTGGTATTGTTTATAGATAAACTTGCATGAAAAAGTAGCTCTAGGTCACGTTATTACATTAGTCGCATAAAAATTAAAGCAAATATCGTATATGGCAAACACACACAGAGTCCGTTCCGAGTGTAAGCCCCCGCCCGGCTGGGCGGACGTTTCGCAGGAGCTCGCTGAGACAAGTTGGAAACGAAGCGACACAGTGCTTTACTGCACCTTAAATGTATTAATATATTATACACAATAATAATAAATAATATCAATATACTATACACCAAAAACGACGAATTACGTTGCCTAATATTGTATTTTTTTACGGTCACGCTGTAGCGCACGTGTAGTAGGGTAGCCGGAGGTAACTTAGTGTTAAGTTAAGACACTCCATTCCGCACTACCCAATCGAAAAGTGAATCTACCACTATAGTGTTTATGCTGTGCCGTGTGACGTCGTCAACATTATAACATTGTATGAAATATAGAAAGTGAAATGTAAAGGCAAATTTATCTATGTATCTCTTCAAAATAGTTTCCCCAAGCGTCGATATCGTTATAATAATAAGACGGGCAAATTATCAAAATAACATTTTATGCGTTGGCCACATGTTTGCTGGACATTTGCGTTGGCTGATTTTATTGTCCAACAATTTATTTACATTATATCTAGTTATACCACTGTTCTTTCAGGGCTGTAGCTTTGAATGAGATTACTTCATTTGGTGGTATATTTGCTTATAATAATTAAAATGGTGTTTTTAGGGTTCCGTACATCAAAAGGTAAAGCGGAACCATTATAAGATCATCCGTTTGTCAAGAGTTTCGTCCGTCTATCTATTTCGAGATCGCATAGAGATAAAAAGATAAAAAGAACAGAACAGAACAGAACAGAACAGACATATCAAATATTGAGATATAGTCCCTTGACGCACAGAAGTCAAAGAAATCAAGTTTATGACTTAACACAATCAAAAGATACGGTAGATATTTTTTTGTTATGATATTATTGTTAGTAAAGAAAAAATACTTGCATGTCCATGGTAAAAAAAAAAATAGATAAATATCTGCAATAAGAAAATGGATTCGTCTATTTCGTAATAATTCAGAGTAACAAGTGATAATTAGATAGATGTGGGATAAACACAAGTATTAAATACGAAATATATAAGCGGGACTAAAAACAGGAAATTTGACACAGAATAACATAGGAAAACTAGCAAACTGTCAACATGCAATGGAAAGAAGTATGTTAAGTGTGAAAACACAAGTGATTAGAAGTAAAACCAAGGTAAGTGATATCACACATAAAATCAAAAGACTCAAGTGGCGGTGGACTGGACACATGGTTAGAGGGAAAGACAAATGGAGCAAACTAACAACACAGTGGTACCCTAGAGAGGGGAAAAGGAAGAAAGGTCGACCTCAGAAAAGGTGGGACGACGATATTAAACAAGTAGCTGGTACAACGTGGAATAGAGTAGCTCAGGACAGATATGAATGGAAAAGGTTGGAGGAGGCCTTTGCCGACTGGCAAACTGACCTGCAAAAGACAAGCAAATACCAAATACTTGATTAGTTATAATTTAGATTTATTAGTTTTAGTTCATTTAAGTTTGGATTGTCAACTTAAATTGTAATAGATGATAAGCAGTTCAGAATAAAAGGCTATTTATTATTTTATTTATTATTAAAAACAGGAAATAAAAACTACATATGACAAACAATCAAATCACTAACATGCATTTGTATGTATATATATCTATCGACATTATAAAGACGGTATCACCCCTGCCCAAGTCCCTGAAACATTGGCCAAGTGTACGAATGAACGTACGTGTGAATCGGTCTTGGCAAACACTCGCGTTGCGCCCACAGTGCTGGTGATGCGCGTGCGCCGGTCACACCGCCATTTTATACGACAAAGTGACATTACAGTGACAAATTGATGATTTTTTTTTTATTGTGTTTTTAAAGTTTTTTTCCTTATAACTGTCGATTGAACAGTGATTGTTTATTGTTGTTGGGTTTTGGATCGTCGATTGTTGTTGACCGATTTTGTTTTGGTAGGTAATTACTTTTTGTTTTATGTTTTTGGTATTAATAATAGTGAATGTATGCATCAAGAATAACGTCAGTTATTAATTTTCCAATAATTTTAACAAATTGTTTGAGACAGCGTAAAGCTGATTTAATTTAATAATTTTAACATATAATTAGAATTTAATAACTGTCATTATAATCAAGTTTCTTAAAATTGTTTTTTTAATTGATTGTTTTAATAGTTTTACAAATTATCCTATATCTTATAAAACAATGTCGCTTTTTGTGTCTGTCTGAACTTTCTAACTCTTCTTCTTCTAAACCACCCAACGGATTTGGATTCGGTTTTCACCATTAGGTCGAGTATTTCTCAGGGAAGGGTTATATATAGTTTATTATTTGTACATTCTTATGTAAATTAACATAAATACAATAAATGTGTATAAAGTCCTACCCGCTGAGACACTTTGGCGCATGCGCTGCTTTAATGGTAAATACTACATGAAAAAAATGTACGGAAAATTGTTCCTCTTAATAAGATCTACAAAAAAGTCCGCGATGGCATATTATGGTGGTATCGCGATGGTATCTTTTAAGAATAACGTGTAGTGATCATATTTCTGTCTAAAAATAGTAATTTTAATATATTTTTTATTGTAAGGGATATTTTTCCATAATAGTATTAACCCTTATCCTTTAAAATACTTTATTAAATTTCTACGTTAAACGATGATAAAATTTGCTTTTAAACTATTTCGAAATTGCGAATAGTTTTAGAGAAAAACGCATTTAATTATTGACACATCACGCCGTTCACACATCAACTGTATCGAGTCAAGTTTCACTTATCCCTTACTCTCAGCATATAAATAAGTATATTAGTTACGTTGGCCATTTAATGTAGATCAAAACTGTCTTTTCTGTTTTTCATTTTAATAGGTACTTTAGAAGTTGTTACAATATCAAAAAATCCTTGCTGCGAAACGCGCCTCGCGACGTTATGCTTATACAAGCGAGTCCGAAGCGCCCGCCTGCCTTACACGCATCGGTGGTTCAGTGGTTGAATGCTCGCCTGCCACGCGGGCAGCCCGGGTTCAATTCCCGGCCGATGCATTCTATTTAATTTTCGTCACAGGCAGCCACGTAGTGCTTGCTTTTCATCAGGGACAGAATACCCTCTTCAGCATTAACCACAAGCTGCCCCGCCTGCCTTTATAGCAACGAAGATTTAGATGCATTTGCACGTATTGGATAATTCGAGTTGAATGTATTATTTAATGTCATTTAACTATCTAAAAATAGTAATTTAAATATATTTTAATAAGTACTTGAAAAGATTAGTAGCACAGATTTAAAATTACGGTACCTACTAAAAAATCCTTGCTGTATAAAACAATTGGAAAATCCTTATTGAAACTACGAAAATGCGGGTTGCATTAGGGTTTAATTAATTTTCACATTATCTTAAGTGCTTTGCAAACATACATTATATGAATAATCCAGTAGTAAAAGCGGGCGAAGCCGCAATAGGGTCGCTAGTATTTTTATAAGGTCTAATTGTTATTTTCTGTGTACATTTTTTTAAATATATATCATGATTGATATTATAGAAACCTGGTTTCGACAATAAAAACTACGTCAATAGCTATGTTAGATACATATGAATGCGGTTATGCTCTTTGCTTAAAGTATAATTTATGGATTTCTGTTTTTTGTAGTTTTACGTTGTATCCAGCACATAGAGGGGTAGATAGAGGGAACCATTGTTAACACCCCGTTCCCATTTACCGCCCAATTCTCGAGGCATTGCATGTTGATTGGGAAAATTTCACGCCGCGCTTTCCCTCGTTACCAGCTAGGAAATGAAAATATTCAATATTTCATTACGCCAAGTGGGAACCAAACTCATAACCATCGCGTTGACAGTCGCTCGCGTGTATCCCTGCGCCACGACGGCCTCGTCTTATATGTAGATTTATTGTATTATTAACTCATATTTCATAGTAATGGAAAAGTCACTCTGTTTTCTATTGTAGCATTTTTTAAAATTAATTTAAGCTTTATTTGAGAGTTTCGCTACTCGACACGCAAAGCTTTCAAAATTCATTAGTGCGTATGCCACATCTATTATCTAAAAATAAAAGTTCTTGAAAACAAAATTAATGAAATATCCAAGGAAACGTCCGATACAACGAAAAAATTAATATTAGACAATTTATATTATATATCGACGCGTCTGACGCGGGCGCGTGTTAAATGTACAACTTTGATTATACAAATGGTGGGTATATTATTCATTAGTTATGTAATATTTGCATAACTAAATCTATCTATAGTTTTATACTAGATAATATTATAAACAACTATTGGTTTGAATTGAAAATACAGTCCTGTGTCGGTTAGTCCATTAATCGAGAAAGCCTATAAACTATAATTACGTTACGTGAATAATTGTTGATGTTACTTAATTATTGAAATTTGGCCTCGTGGATACAGGCAAAAGCTAGCTTATTAATTATTTGGAAAATACTTTTAAAATTCATTCAATCAATGTCAATTACGTAATATCGGGACGGCGATCTATGAGGGCTGAAAAAAGTTAACCTAATGATAGATAATGCAGTGTTAGGTTCCACAATGAGCTTAAAACGCATAATTTCATTTTCACAGCGCATTTGACATATTCTAAAATATTAAATCAAAAAAAAAGACAGATAAGACATTTATTACAAAATTCATATTTAATATTTCACTTTCGGAATTGGATTAAATAAACAGTTTTTTTATTACAATTTTGTTATACGACGTACCAACTAATTATCTGTGTTTTAGTTTTATTGTATATTTTGTAATAGTCACGCTGTAAGTGGGACATTGCATTGTAGACGAAACTGAAGCTAAAGCTTTCAAGTCCGTTTGATGTGTTTAACAGTTAGTAAAACCTCTTTGATCTCAGTCGGCCTGTTGGCGTAGGTGAGGTTAGCTTATCTCACGATCGATATATTGATCGTTGCGGATCGATGTCGGCCATTTGTACGATTAGATTGAATGAGTGATTCGTTTTTAACTAACTAAATAGATGACTTTTACATTTTTTTGCGTTTTATTTCATTTATAAATAGAAAAATTAACAATTTTAAAATAAATTTAATGTCATTGTTATAACGTTGAAGCTGGAATATAGCAGGGAGATAGAGGAAACCTAGAGTTAAGACAGTACGTTTTTCAAATACGTCGTATGTATAAAAATCTTAATTTTCGAGATATTGTGTGTTGAATAACAGAGCTAAACGTCGCGCTTTATGTTGTTAGCAGAGCGAGCGTCAAATTCAATCCAAATCGCGGGCCCTTGCATTAAAATATTTTAATATATTATTTATAAATTACTAAATTGTTTATACATAATGCGGGGCGAGAACATCTGAAAGATAATTATAATTCATACATATCTAATTTCATGAAGTAATGTTTTAGAAAATAATATTTAAAATGTGAGAAATGTTAGAAAACTTACAGCCAGTAAACGTTATAGGTGCAAGCATAGGTGCAGTTTACACCTTGTCCGCGTCGTGTTTACAAAACATGGCCACTGCTGGCCGAGGGTGTTAGTTTCTACACTTCATAATAAACTTTGATTCAAGTTACCTTTATTAATGTGATATGACTTTACTAAAGATATGAATAGAAAATTGTGTACGCTAAAGTACTTGAAAGGTATGTGAGAAATAAATTGAAATAATAAAAATAATATGTATTGTATTCAACAATATAGATTATCAAAAAGAGACCGTCATGGCACGGTTGTACAGCGTTTGACTGCAAGCGCGACGATTCTGTGTTCGATTTCACTCGGGGGAGTGAATGGCTTTCATTTTTTTGCTTTGTTAAAATAAGCACGTCATTGAGTTCCGCCACTCAACACGCAATGCCTGAAAAAATTGGCGAGATATGGGGAACGGAGTGTCCGAGCACTAGGTTCCCTCTGCCTACCCTGTTACATGCGGAGTACAGTGTAAAGCTGAAAAAAAAACACTTTTAGTACTTAAAATACGCTAAAATTAAAGAATACAGGTACCAAAATATACCCTAGCCGGTCGATATTCGATAGCAACTAAATGTATGGCGTATATTCGTATCTGTTTATCGTTGAACGCTAATGCGTTCCCACAGCCGCCTAGGAGTATAGTTGTGTAAACATTACGATTATCCTCGTAATAGTATTTAGATTGACCTTTAAATTTTATAAGCACTTTAATTTGTTCTCATTATTGTTTTATGCGTAATATATGCGTAATTCAGATTTAGCTTTCAAGTACGCGTTTAATAATATTCTTAAGAATCATTTTGCTTGGTGAGGTTTAGTTGGATTTTTTCTTTATTTATTTTCATTTAATTATCTATGTTCAAGAAGCCAACGTTACATACTAAAACTACATTTGTGTGAAATAAACGTAGTAGTAGGTACTTTGTTACAAAGTATGTCTCAATTTTAGACTAACTTAACTAAAAAAGGATTTACTATATAAACTTCTAATAGATTATCTTACTCATGTTATTTTCATAATGCAGTTAAATATCTTTAAAGTGGCATCGAATTTTATAAAATTTGAAACTTAGACTCTTAAAATATTTCATTGAACACGTGTATCACGCATTATTAAAATTTACCCTCTAATCTGAATAAATTTCATAGATACATTTGATAAATATTCATATGATTCAAGCGGACGAAGCCGCCTGATATATAGCTAAAATTTACTGCTGTTCTATCAGAAATCCGGAAAGACTGTTAGTTTTGAAGAATGTAATATTAGTTCTACACTATAAACAATATTCGCAATGTTCATATTTACTAAATTCACTCAGTGAAAAGTTAACAGTGTTGTCAGTCTCGTTAAATAAAGCGCGGCGTAGAGTTCCGAACCAAACGCACTACTATATTTTACTAGAACGTTGTTCATACTTTTAAACAAATGTAATAATTATTAATCTGTATGTATAAGCTTATACAACCACAAGTTATTAAATAGCTTTCTACAAACGTTTAGTTAGTTACCAAGCCCGCGATGATTTCATAACACGATTATAGAAAGCAGACGTGCATTTTGGCCTGATTTGTTATGTTATTGTTATTTATCTATAGTAATATTATAAAGATGAAGAGTTTGTTTGGTTGGACGCGATAATCTCAGAAACAATTTGTGTTTGATAAATATCAACATATGGTTTTATTTATAGGTATTCTTGGTTTTGTTTGGGAAATGCTCCCGGGAAGAATGGTTTAGAAAGTGACAAATTTGATAAGTCCCTACGATGTTCTTATTCTTATTTCGCAATATGTGGGAGTGGCGTCAATTTTTATTTTTATTGCAATTTCCGCATCATCAACCATATATGAAAAGTATTTTTTATCGCTCCATCCCGCATATAGCAAAGTAAGCAGAGGGAACCTGCTAGTAGACGTAAGTTAGACTTTAGTAGACTTTAGTATTAAGACACTCCGTTCTCATTGAGACACTTCCGTTCTCCACTTTCTGCCGAATTCTGGAGGCATTGTGTGTTGAGTGACGGAACTTGTGGCGCGTGCCAGGGTTGGCCTCTATAATGTAAAATATCCAGAAGATATTAAAATGTTTTATATTCCGTATATGAGAAAGAATGAAATCAATCAATCGACCACTTTCTAACTATGTTATAATAGCGTCATACGCCAACATAAATACAAACCAAAATAGTAGTAGTTAGTAAACAAATTACCAACAAGTAGTAAGTTACATTGAAAATTAATAATAATAATTGATGTACACCGTTCACACCTCAACACTGACAATCAATTATACGAGATTTCCTTCTAGAAGCCATTATAAAATGCACCTGGCCGGCTGCCGGCTGCCGACGACCGCGAACCGATGAATTACTAGTAAAGCGCAGTTCTAAGAAATTGTCAGTCAAATGTTAAATTGCCAAGAAAATTGTGAGGTAATTCATACTATTATATTATTGTTTAATCTGTTTTATATTACCACAGACGAACAATGGAGTACTGTCATGAGAGATATTGATATTTGTTTTATCTATATCTGTAGGGACAGATTATAAATAATTATAACAATCAAAACAAGTGAATCGTTCGTTTCCTTGTGTTTGTTTTGTTTTTTTGCTGTATTATTTAATCTTTTTAATCATTCTTGAGTAACGAAATATTTTTAGTCTTTGGTGACATTGCAGGCACTGATGAAATATGGGTGATGTTGAGTGTTGAGTGACGAAGCCGAACTGCATATTTGAAAAGATCGTGAAAATGTGTATATTTTTAACAGAAAAACATTACGTTTTTATAATATCAGGACAATGAAAGTGGCATAGACAGAGTAACGTAAGAAAGTTATTTCTTCATTTCATAAGCATTATGTGTTCAGACCAAAATATAGCAAGTTTACTTATATTGACTTATAAGGTGTTTAAATATTATACTAGTGTATTATAGACGTGTCGCTGGCACTACGCCCAGTCGATCTATTACTGTTAACGCGATTTAGGGGGCGGTATTCCTCCAACAGGCGTTCGCGGTTCGCTTAATTAAAACGTTCTTCCTCGTGTCCATGAAAACGATATTGGATTTAAACAACGTCATAGGGTTTTATTTTATTCATTAAATCTGACAGGAGATATAAGATTTATGTAGTTTATTTATTTTTTTCGTTTTATTTGGTTTCTGCTTTTGAATTATTTCATTTAATTCATTTATTATGAAAAGAAATCTTCTCTATAAATCGCTTAGGTAGAGTTATTGTAAATTATAGAGCATAACATGTTTAACCTTTAACTATGGACGTGATTTTTTTATAACATACATATGGACGTCGGGTCTGTCAGACCAGTGTATTTATTGGTCATATTCCGGCTGTTTTTTAAAGGAAGAAGACAATTTTATGTTTTAATTTACATGAATAGCCTCAAATCAAGCAAAATCAATATAAATAAAATCGCTTTTTATTAAAGTTTACGCATCACAACGATTTAAGTAACTTAAAGTCACAATTTCAGTCTTTGGCCACATGGGATGACTCTTAAGAAAATAATACTATAAAAAAAAGACAGATAATAAAATAAATATTTTTTTAACAAAATATAAAGTCTAACAAATAAAAAAAATAAAGAAATTACATTTTATGTTATAAAATAAAAATTTTGACAACACCTCAAGATAAGGTATTATTGAACATCGATACACAATGGCTTTCAACATTGTAGGCAAACAGGACGATTGCAGTCAACATAAGTATGTGTTGTGTTTCTATATATCTTTTGGGGGCAAAGTGTACATATTTTTAAAGATCCCAAAACAATTTTTTTAGCTTCATTTTCACTAAATGATAGATCAGATCGCGAAACGCGAGTCAAAGTCATTCTCAATTCTTAGAGTAGTTTAGTATACGAAACGCGTCTTTTTATTTTATAAAGTGCTATTTTCTTTATAAAATGTCGTCGTCCAATTCTTTTGTTTGATGTTGATTATAAAGTACCGATATTTTTGTCCCTGACGTGCTAGGTCGATCATTTTTTTCCATTTTATCATAAAAACTGAAAAAATTGAATCTTTTTTAGGTAAATAATATTTATATTACTAAAATATATAACAAACAATGCCAAATAATATATGATATAAAACAATAAAAACATTTGAATACAAATAATACAATTAAAATATTAAAGTATATTTTGTAATATTATAAAAATATATGGCGTTTTGAAATCATTCATGTATGGGAAACATGGACGTCGGGTCTGACAGACCCAGGCCCCGTTTAGAAAGTTAAATACTCACGTGTTTTGAACCCAGAGACACAACCACTGCTATCTACATTCATTTTGTCATTAACACGAAAGGTACTGAGAGACTCAGTGGCGGAGGTCACCGAGAAGTGGCCGATTTGTAGAATTCGTAGAACTGTCTGGTCTGTCAGACCCGACGTCCATACTTAAAGGTTAACTTTGCCTGTCTGGTTAAGTAGAAACATAATTTAAAGTCAAATTAGAACCTGCGACCATCGTGTGTTGTCAGTTACCTACCAAATGCGTCACTAGGACTTCAAAAGACTTTGTAACTCTTGAAATTATAACTCTTTAAATAATCCTTAACGATTATATAAGAGAGACATGAATAAAGCTATTTAGATGTAAATAATTCGGTCGACAAGCAAATTATCGCGGGCAATCGCTTCAGTAGATAAAGGTTTATTTTTACACAACGCTACGAAACTTCGCACTATTTTTAATGCAACTGAAATAGAGTCGACATCATCGCGGCGGTGCATTATGACGCGAAACGCCTTTATTATATGCAAAAGTTCAATATATTTTTTGTTTGAGCTTCAAGCTTTTTACCGCATTTTGCAGGGTAGGCAGAGGGAACAAAACCTATTGTTAAGATATAAGAATCTGACTTGCGAAATTCAACGCCGCGCTATGTCTTCTTCTCCCTAGTAGAAATTGAACTAAAGACCTTCGCGTTTCCCTACAGTCGCATGATATGCTACTGGGCCACAACGTTCGAATTCGCGGCATTTAATCAAAACTGAATCGTAATATTGGGTTCTAAGGAATGTTTTAGATTACAAATTTTGTATTTTGCTTTATAGAACGATGACGATGTCTTTGGACGTGACTGTAATCGCGCCAGCCAATAATCAAAGGCAGATTTCATACGAATGTTTTTATTAAACATTTTTTTTGTGTGCCACTAGTGTATAGTGTTTCGTTTTCATTTTTATACATTTAACCTAAGAGATTAAACATATTTTGTTTGTGTTTGTTGATCGTTAATTTTGTTAAGGCTTAAGTTATAAATAAGAATTAATAAAAAGATTAAAATCTGAACCTAGGTTAGGTTCATAAAATTAAAACTTCTTTTTGCGTCAGTGTTTCACGGACGAAGTGCTGAGGATGATGAAGAAAAATTATTATTGTTAATAAGCTTTTCACTATTCTTTAAAGCTTCTGCTTATTTAGAAATAAAGTTACATAATTAATACTATTTCATTACATCTGAAAAAATTTTTTTTCATTATGTCAAAATGTCAATGTTAATATTAAAATTTAAACTCACCGAAATCCTGTTTCCATGTATGTTACCAGCACCTATGTGAGTTTTTATCCATCTGATCTCATTTAAGAATATATGCACAAGAGTATATAATGCATAAGGTGGCACATCTGTACAGCGTCTACTTGTAAACGCGACAGTTGTGGGTTCGATTTCCACTCGGGGATCCCAGAGGGTATCAGATATACCAGAGTAACCAAAATAATAGGCATAGGTCTGCTATATTTATCTGAAATATAGCAGACCTAGTAAAAATTAATAATAATTTGATACTACAAACTGCTCTCTATAATCTCATCTCGCTCGTGAGCATTCTCCTTGAAAGCTCTACGTAACACGTGAGTCTGCCTTACATTGCCGTCACTAATCCACACCAACTTTTCACTCTGAAGAGATTAATTATTGGTAATAATAGACTTTATTTATAAATAAATGTTCAACGATCTCAAGATTTTTTAATAGATATAAGAATTTTAACACGTTTTGCAAGGTTTTGGGAATTAGCTAGAAAATTATTTAACTTTCTACTAAAATCTCCATATATTTTATTTACATATTACGCTTTTTTTTCTAGATTTTTAAGCTCAAAACGGTGATGATGATGTGAAGGAATGAGTTATTTTCATTTTCTCGCTCTGGTAACAAGAGAGCGTTGAATCCCGCCACTTAACACATATTTCATTTAATATAAGAAAAGTATAGTGAGTACGTACTCCAAATTTAATAAAAGGTTTTCCTATCTACTCTGCGAAATGATTAAGGTTAAAAGAAAGAATGAATGTGGTTTGACCGAGCTTTTTATAGTAGGAACTTCAAAGTTCCAACGCAAGTTAATGGCTTCAGGTTAACAGTATACGTTACAGTTTTATGTATCTAATCTACGCTATAAAACTTTGTAGATGTGTTTATTTTATGTGAACTTCAATGGGTTAGGACGTTAGCTTTAAATAAAGTATGGTTGTTATAAACATGTAGTGCACTTAATTCAATAATCAAAATCAAATAATCGATTCTCACTTGAGGAAATAAAATATTTAATATTTTTATTTCCTCACTCTGGTGTCGAGGAAAAGTGTGGCGTTGAGGTTAGCCACTCAACGTGCACAACAAGGTTCCCAGGTTCAGGGGGAACCTATCCTGATGTCTAGTACGCGCTTATTCCAACAAAGCAGAGTACAGATACGATACCAAAACAAGGAAACGAAAATAGTTCTTTCCCCCGAGTGGGAATCGAACCTGCAATCGTCGCTCTTAGGTTTGTTCTTTACGCCACTACTACCTCCTTCCATTAGTTTAAATATATCCCTTTTAAGTTTGTATATTGGAAATATTATTAATATGAAATTTGCAATAAAAAGAAAAACCGTAGTACATAATTAAAAAATTAACATACGCCTATCGACACGTTTCATTCAGTCATATAATTCGATTAATTAAATCTTAAGTACTTTTATATTGTTATGGCGACATAAACACTACCGATTTACGATGAAAATTCACTTATAGTTCACCGTGGCATATTTAACTGGTGATGAGGCGCGCCGCCCGCCCTGCTGGGCACCTACGTGAGATGATTCATTACTATATAGTGACGCATATTTTATATTAATATTTAGATCAACAGTCAACAGGTTAAAGAGAATATTCAATAATATTTAAAGTATCTAACGTGGGAGACGGAGAAGACACCACTGAAGGAAGATCATACCACAGTTTCTATGTAAGCAGAAAAAATTGTCGATGAATGTACATTGCATCTACGTTGTCCGAAAGTTCTCTTGTTATAGAAAAAAATGATATATATAGAAAATATAAATTTGAATAATTATTTTATTTTCTCTAGTAGGGATCGAACCTACAACCAGTCGCGCTTACAATCACAGACCTGTGCCCCTGTGCCAAGACTGGCCTCTTTTGAGAATAGCTTTCTTTTTAACCTTTTTCAAATCGAAACGTAAATAATTAAATAATCATTTATTCAGCTTTTGCAAGAGAAATGTTTTTAGTGTTGAGTGATAGACGACGAGGCGTCAAACGTCTGCGCGTCGAATTAGTCATTTTGTAATTGTTCCCAGAAATGCAGGAGATTTCTTTCAAATATACAATAATTAAATTTATTTGTTATTTTATTAATACAAAAGCCGTCATGGCGCAACATTATGTATTAGTTAGTTATTTATATTATTTACACTTCTCTTTTCCGAAAGACACAACACGGCGTTTAGTTCCGCCATGTCTCGGCAGAAATCCGCCGTGTCTCGGCAAAAACCAATAAAATCAAAAATATTTTGGTTAGACATTAAATTTACTTTTAGTTATTTGTCTACTTTTATTAAAAAAATTGAACTTGAGGAATGGCTTTATGTAACTGCCTCTTGGATTCCACCCAAAAGTTTATACGATTTTTCTAAAATCTAAAGTGGTCATTAGAACTAGATTTCTAGTTGTTTTTTGTTTAATTTGTTTCTTGACTCATCCTCATTGATGCAAGAGTACTGACAGAAGAGTTAAAACACATTAATAGTGACTGTGTGACGTCAATATTGTATGTGGTACTCGTACATGGACATGGCGCTTTACGTTATTTAGTTTTTAATATAACGTATTGTTAATATAGATACTTTAAGTAATTTGAAAAAAAAAATAAAATAAAAATAATGTAATGGATTTTATACATTAATTTTTGATATACTCGCCCCATTTTCCTTAAAATTTTCGAGACATTGCTTGTTGAGTGGTGAAACTCAACGCTGCGAGTAGGAAATTAAAATAATTCATTCCTGCGAGTGAAAACCGAACCTACAACTGTCGTGTTTAGAGTCAAATTGGTAATTATGTATTTACTGTAATCATGGTTTTTTTACTATTACACAAAAATAATATTATTTAAAATGATGTAGAAGATTTTCGATATCTCCCGAATATTGAAAGGCATTTATTATTAGCATATAGACGAGATCACTCTGGTCTGGTCTGGGAGACTCTACGACGCTTTCTCACCTTCGTTTAGTACTATACCTGCTTAAAACCTAGTACTATTTGCAAGCACTTTTAAATCGTCGAAAGAACTTAAAGATACCACCGGGTCGGAAGATACTTCTGCTGAAAAGAGTTGGCAAATCATCCCCCATTCGTCATTCTCTAAATTATGCGTCATTACTTGTATAAAATGGTCGATGTAATATTTCTTATAGAAAAAATGTGCTTGATGGAAATTGTTTTTTTTATTTGATTTTATATATATAAAACGTAATATTTAATAATTTCATAAGCAATGAAAGCAATGAATTGGCATAAAAAATTACTTATACAAATATTCACTATTTCAAAAACGTATGTCGCTATTTCGGTGGTATTCGATATTTTAGTGAACATAATAACAGTTTTGATTGTCTATGACAGTTGACAGTTTCCAAGATTATAGTGCCCTCCCACATCCTACTGTCGACACACGTTAGTATTGGTCTAGGTCACTATGTCGGGATGAATGTTAATAAAATATTGATGTGTTTTTTACAATTATTAAAAAATAGAGGCCGATATCTAACTGCAAAGACGATGCTTCTGGGTTAGAAATAACTCATTTTCATTTCACCCATCATGTAGACTAAACGCGGCGTTGAAATCCGCAACTCAACACACAATGTCTCAAAAATTCGGGATACAGCGTGAAGCAAAAAAAAAAACAAATAGAAAATCACTTTATGCTTGCCATTATGTTTCTGCGCGGGCAGAACGAACTAACATCACAATGTGGTTTATTATTGCTCGTAAAGCTTCCAGAGCATCGCATTCTACCTCGCGCCGATAAACCTTGCGTTGCAATTCTAATCTTTAACAACGGAGTTTGGCGCTAATATCTACGTTTTAAACCTAGATTTGTTTATATTAATATTGATATAGTTTTTGTAAGGCCGCTCAAATTTTTATATTTATAAATAAGAAACGATTTTTTGTGTGGAAAAGATTAAGTATACCTACAGCAGTTGCATGATTATAAATGATAAACTGAATTATTTAAAAAAAAGAAAACTTCACGCTGTATCCTGGACACAGCAGGGTAGGTTTATTAAAAATTTAAAGCTGTTCCGTTATTAATAAATAAATGCCTGTCCCGCTCGGGACATCTAATTTTGTGGTATAAAATCGGGACAACCCGCCAAAATCGGGACGTCTGGCACCGCTGATATATCTATCTCTATATATAAAAGGACTTGTCCTTACTGACTGAGGTAAGACGCACGCACAGCCGTAACCGCTGTGCGTAGAAACGTGGAATTTAGACAGATGTTTACTTTCGTAATCTGGACAAGGGGTAAAATAGGGGTTGAAAGTTTGTATGGAAAAAAATCTAAATCTGCACCGATTTTTATAAAATTTGAAATTCAGACTCTTAAAAGTATTTAATTGAATACGTGTTTCATGGTTTTCTTGAATTCTCCCCCTAAGGGTGCAAATAAGGGGTTGAAAGTTTGTATGGAAACATCTTTAAATCGCCACCGACTCTTTTAGACTCTTAAAAATATTTCACTAAACACATGTTTTTTGGTTTATTAGAATTCACCCCTAAATACGCAAGCGAAGCTGCGCGCGTCCGCTAGTTACATATATAAAAAGACATCTACAAAGAAGGAAATATATCAAAATATACTTACCTGCCTACCCTACTGTGTGCGGGATACTGTGTGAAACTGATTTTTAAAATAATAAAATCTGGTTACGCTGGTATAATAATTATTTATGTTTGTGTGAATGTATATTTTCTTTTTTGGGTGTACAATAAAGAGTTTTATTATTTATTATTATATTAACTCCTCCTTGTTTTGAAATAAAATACAGATTAATTACAAACAAATACAGATTTATTATAAGTATATGTATAGATATGGATTGCTATATATTTGCAGCAAACTCATGCCTTGAGTTCATTCAAATGACTATAACTTTTTTTCAATGAACCGATTTTAATGACACAAACTTTAGCTTTACCAATTTCTTTGTTGTAACCCAACTTAACATAGTTAGGTTAAAACAAAGAAATTGGCTGTAGTAGTAGAGCCGCCATTGGAAATGTATTTTTTTGAGTATAATTTCTTTTTTCATTATTATTATATTATAGTCGAGACGTATCGCTAAATAAAATGAATTTTGTCAGCGGCAAGAGCCATGTTCAACTTCAGAAATGTATCGTATCGATAGATCGGTCGATGACGACCACGTGGCAGAAATAACCGTGGAAATGATGTATTTAAATAATAATGATGCTAATGCTGCGGACGCGATGTTTTACATACTAAACTAAATCTGAATTTGTCTGTTTTAATATCTTCACACACTTCCTTAGGCTGCGCTAGGATAGCTCATTCGAAATTAATCTGGCTGTAAATATGATGGTTTTTGGTTTGATTTCCATCCACTCTTGGACATATTTGGATTAAATTTATAAGAGATGTGGTAAATGTAGGTGGGGAAACTCAGATAGTACTTTATATATATTATTTTTAAAATCATGAGAAAATTATCTTTGTTTATCGCTTAACTTAACTTAAAAGTTCAATATGGGGAAATGGAAAAATACAAGTTTTTTCACCTTTTGTTGAATATCGTAATATCCTCTAACATGTTATAGAAGACGTGCTCGAGACTCACAACTACACCCACGTAATGATGTGTTTAGTTTATCTTTCATGTTGTACGTCAATTAATATAAATAACGAATATTAAGTAGTTAACGATGACTAGGATTTTTTAAAAGTTCATTTACAAAATTCGGCAGTTTTGGATCTGTCTGATGAAATATAGATGACTCTTGGGTATGATAGGAATACATTTTTATTTTTGAACCTATTTTATTCTTTAATCCTACCTAGAACTTGAGAAAATTATAAAATAATAAAAAAATAGGTACGTCCAATACTAGTCTATAATAATGTGTTCAGAATTAAATTTGTGCAAATAAGAACATAGTTAATCCATATACGTTTGAACAATTTTTACGATTTTTTGGACAATTTAAAAAAATATAAAGCACATACATAATTAATATTATACTTAAATGTGGAATTCATTGGTTATTTTAATGTCTTTTTATTCTATGTGCTCAGTGTTTACTCTTTTGGGTCAGTTACCTCTTACTTAGTCACTAATCCAACCATGTACTATAATTAATCTGGTAAAGAATTCGTAGTTATTGAGTTTAACACCTAATGTTTTTTTTTTGGTATCTCTAACATTACTCTCTGCAAGGCAAAGGCAAGGCAGTAAAAACACTTTCTTAAATAAAAAAAAAAACAGTAATAACTGTATTGTTTTTTTTAGGGTACCTTCACGCTGTATTCCTAACGTGGTAACTATATGAAACCGAGCGTCAAACTCTACTTCTCTCATTCTATCAATTGTCATGAACCTCTCCAGATATATCCTCCGGTGGCCTTCATTCTTTTTACATGACCTTCCTCCATTATCACCGAGAATTTTTGAACGTCAATTCTTCCTCAACAACACGAAGACAAAGGCCTTTCTCTCCCACTTTTACAACTCACGCTTGATTTTTAAATCTGTATTGTCATTCTTCCATCACTCATTCTCCCGACAGGTCTAATTTCTTTTACACATCTCTTAGAAAGTGTGCAATAAAATGTATAGCGTGTATAAGGGCGTATAGTGACAATAGACAATCGGTAGCCATTCTTGTAACGTAGAAGGTATTTCGGTAGCTCCAGTGAGTCACGCCGTGACTCTGAGACAAGCCACGATGAGCGTGTCAGCTGCGCGCAGTCACCATACATATGTGTGTATGACTCATGAAATTGATATATTTGTATTGAAATAAATATTATATCTTTTTTTTGTGTTGCCATCGTGAAGTTAATGGGTGCTTGGCTAAACGCAATGGTTGTTTTTAGCTTTACTTTGTATCCGATATATAACAGGCTAAGCAGACATAACATAGTCTTAAGAGAGTCCGTTGTCTACTTTCTGAGTTCGACATAAATTTTAGAGCGTGGACATGAAATTGTTTCTGTCCCTCAATTGGGTATCGAACTCATAACCTTTTTTTTATTATTCAATTTATATCTTTTCAATTTATTTATATAAATTGAAATTAAGTCGCTTACAATAAAATAGTAGTGTTTTAGTAAACAAAGGTTAGTAAACTCGGTATTTAGAGTTTACAAAGGATAAAGCGGAGCGGCCTTGATGGTATTTATACTATCTCCCTTTCGCCAGTTTTAACTACCTACGAATGTTGAAGATGCAAGAATGCTTGTTTAATGTTCACATAGGTATTATATTATTATAATTATGTATCTTCGTTATTCGTTTAATAAATATCATTATATATTTTAGAACTATGCTAGCGGTCGCCCGCGACTTCGTTCAGGTGAACTATGACACATAATCACATTTTTTTCCGTTCTCGTGTGAAGTCTTCTCGTAGTCCCTTACGTTCTGGAAGGAAATCCGGAACATGTCACATTGTAGCGTTCTACGTCGTGTACAGAAAATCTAGTCATTTTAAGATAAATAATATAATTTCAGTAAAATAAGCTCAACATAATTTTTTGATTATTTGATTTGAAGGATCTTAAGTCTCTTAGAACTTAAACCATCCAACTTGGCCAGCACAACTTCAAGAAGGAAGTGAAAAGAAGAATACGCCTTGGCTGGGCGGCTTTTGGGAAGCTCCGCCACATTTTTGAATCGTCTGTCCCACAGTGCCTAAAGACAAAAGTTTTCTATCAGTGCGTCCTACCTGTCATGACCTACGGAGCTGAAACGTGGACACTCACCGTAGGGCTGGTACACCAGTTCAAGGTCGCTCAGCGTGCGATGGAACGCGCAATGCTCAGAGTTTCTCTGGCAGATAGAATCCGCAATGAAGCGATTCGCCAGAGAACCAAAGTCACTAACATTGCACGAAGAATCAGCACGCTGAAGTGGAACTGGGCCGGCCATGTCTCCAGACGTACCGACGGTCGATGGAGCCGATACGTGCTAGAGTGGAGACCGCGCTTAGACAAGCGTAGTGTAGGACGCCCTGCAGCACGATGGACGGACGATTTTAAGAAGATGGCTGGCACCGGATGGATGCGAGAAACCCATGACCGGGTTGGTTGGCGCTTGATGAGGGAGGCCTACTTTCAGCAGTGGACGGCGATAGGCTGATGAAAAAAAAAAAAAGTCTCTTAGATAAATTGTTCGAAAATTCGGCTCGACAATTCGGCGGACAGTAGGGACAGATTGCCTTAACATATAATTCCCTCTGCCTACCCTGCTTTATGTAGGATATAGAGTAAAGCTGATAAAAAAATCCTGTCATAACTGGCAGTTTGTCATAACATTTATGAAGAAATATAACATCACAAGATTAAGAAAAAAGAAACAAAAAAGGCATGGACATTGTAGCTGTCATAAAAAAATTTAATTGCTTACTATTGTTATACTTACTATTAGGTATATAATAAATAAGTTAACCCTACAGCCATTATCTACTAATGATTTTGGGCATATGTATATGTAAACCTTTTCGTAAGATATTATTTTTATTACAACTACAGGCCTTATTTTATTAACCACAAAAGTGCAAATAACAATTTTACAACAGTCTACGACTCTATGATAACACAAACACGAATATAAATGAATGACAGTTTAATTGCCATTTTGAATAAAATACATAAAATGGTATAGCTATATAAACGTTAGTACTAGCTTAAATTTATCGAGTAAAAGATCTAAAATAACACTCAAATCCTACATTTTATAGGTCTCCTTGCGAATATTTTTGTTTTGGCACGAGTTTGTTTTGATGTAAGTAGAATAACAAGACATGTCATTATTATCATTTACAATCATTTAGTGATGCAATGGTAATTGTGATTGTTGAACTTATAAGCGGTTTAAGTTAAAATTCACATATAATTATATTTTTATACTCGCTCGTCTGGTTTGAAAAGCAATGTATTTTTTTATTTATTTGTTAGGCAACCCAATAGATTCAATAAATTTTTAACATAATTATAAAAAACTGCAAGCTACTAATAAAATAACATAAAAATTGTACTGTTTTGTAATATTAACACGTATTACGTATGATAGATAGACACAGTACGCTGTAAAAATGATCATTATTTAATTAATTCAAAGTAAAAAAGATAAATGTTCTTGAACATTCATTTAATGTACAAATATCAAATAATATATGAATGGAAATTTCATAATTTGATGTCGATAATGGAAAAAGGTAATAAACTGATAGTCCAAAATCAATTTCCTAATTTTACCAGTCAATAATCATAAATCAATAATAGTCATTCAATAACATTAAAAGATATCCAAAAGCTAACATAAATTTAACTAAAAATAGAAATTTGATCCACGATACGAAGTTTGGTGTAAATTTATAATTAAAACTTATTATTTATTTCAATGAGGTCGTTGTGGCGTAGCAGCTCAGCGTATGGCTGGAAATACGACGGTTGTCGGTTCGACTCCCCCTTAGGTAAATAAATTATTTTACTTTGCTCGCTCTGATAACGAGCTGAAGCGTTTTTTTCAGCCACCCAAAACGTAAGAACTCGAAAATTTGGAAGGTGAAGAATTGAGCGTCTTGATGCTAGGTTCCCTTTGCGTACCTCTGCTATAAGCGGGGTACAGTGTGAAGCTAAAAAACAATTCCCAAGTGAGATTAGTTTTGCTGTTTGTAATAAATAAAATTTAGCCTGGATATTCATCCTATAATTTTAATATTTATGCATCTATTAAGAGAAATTGATTGAGTAGCAATTCCTTTCATTCGACATAAATAATTTTTCTTTAACGATCTAAACTAAATTATTATTTTTAATTATTACATATTATAAATCAGTAGTTCCTTAGGTTTAGCGCATTCAGCTAAATATACTTTTTATTATAAAGGTGTAGAGTTCGTAGTTCTAAGCAGTACACTTATTATTTGAACAGGACCTACAGTCTATATATATTTTAGTAACTCTATAGAACAACTTTTTACATTTTAAAAATACAACATAGTAATTGTTTTAAATCATTTACAATTTAGTAACAGTGTATTTAATTATTGTGTATAATTAAATTGGTAATGGTATTAAAATAAAAGTTATACAATTGGAAATAGAATAATTCTACATATACAGTGTTGCCAGTGCTATTTAACATAATAATATATCATGAGAGCGAAGCAGCAAGTAAATGTTAGTATTTATTTAAGGATTTTTTATCGAAAATATATAATAATTTATGTTAATTATGTGCTTATAAATGATAACTATTAATTATCTACAACACTAGCTATATATAATTAAGAAGTTTTCCAGTAAGCAAGATGGATGTCCTTTAATAAATAACGTGAGTGCGTCAGTCGCGGTCGGTTGTATTGCTCTTGGCATTCAACGGTTAGTTATTGCGTTTTTATTTATTTTATTAATTTATAAATTAATTATGAAATATTTTTTTAAGAATTAAATCTTTCAATAAAATTATTTAATAAAAAATGTAATTAATATTACGTTGGTTTTACATCGACTTTTTGTTAATTCGGACCTAAATGTATGTTTCAAAGTTATTTGACTATTTATTATTAAGTAGTGGCTTGAGTCTTACAGGGGATCCCCTTGGGAAATTGTGATCCTATTTATTGGCCGTTCATTACCATGAACCTTGACTTAGCGGTAGCAGACTTAGAGTAACAGTCGAAGCTCTTCTAACTCAGCGCCACTAAGTCCGGTGACGCTGTAGGGTCCATTTGGGCCAACAGCATATTGCTCAATCGAAATTATATAAGAATTTTTATTAAGCAATATCATTATCAGGCGATAAATAATGAATTATGGTATATGGTATCTACATATCTATGTTCTTAAAATACACGAATTTTACTTCAAGGGAAATAAATAATAAATATATGTATGCACAAATACACAGCATATGCAGTAGCGTCGAAATTATGTATAACTTTTATATTATAAAATTTAAATGTTAATATTTTTGAAATAAAAATTAAATGTAAGTGTTAATTTATGTATCTCGTGTTTGTTTTGAACTTTTGAATTTATTATAGTGTTGGCGTGATTATGAATAATGGTTCGCCCTTTATTAATGATATCATTTCCCTTCTTAAAAATATTTTCACGATTGTGATAATTTTTCATATTCTTGTTGGAATTACATCAATAATCGTTAATATTATATTATTTTTATAAATTTACTAGAGGCTGTCCGCAATTTAGTTTGGGTGAACGGAAAATAACATTTTTCACGGTTTCGCAGGAATTTCTAGGACGTCCTCTCCTAGTGCTCCCCCTCATCCCCCCCAGAGAACCTATGCCCTTATGTCAACATTCTGCGTTCTACGCCATATAGTATCGGCTCTGTGTTGTCTGGAAGTCACTCAATAATATAAAAGTTTTGTGTATAATAATTTTCTACATGATTTTGAAGTAAAAGCGCCTCATAAATACTTTCTGTGTTTCTCCGAATCAGAGCAAGGTTTAGTAATGTGGAGGCCTGATTATTTTTCGAATAATAAAAGATCAAAAAGGTACTGTCCATAAATGTTTTTATTTATCTCTGCAGAGTACTGCCCCGGGCAGTACACCTGCCACTTCTTAGATAATTCCCGACTGCTAAGGAAGAGTTGTTTTCTTATCATTTTCTTCTTTAATTAAAATTTTAAATTTAACTTAAAACTAGAGTAGACCGAACTTATAACCATTGTGCTTCAATCAACTGTAGCGCCGACACTACACCACGCCGAGACAGTTTTAAAATCATAAATACGAAATATGAATATTACAAGAAATTCCCAACAGTCATATAAACGACATGTACCTATGTGAGCACTCGTACGTCTGGAGAGTTATATTTAGTTAATTCAAACCAGACGCGATCAGTCTATTGGAGAACGGAAATTACATGGATATTTCTACGTAGAAATGAGTAACAAAGTGCCTAATGTTTGTTATTTCAAATATTATAGGTACATTTTCTATATCAACTGCTATTGATTTTTTTTATCTTATGTAAGCTAACATAAATAATATGCTTGTATATCTTAGGAATCTTGGCCGAATAGATTTGTATTAGCAGAATTGATATGAGAATAAAAAGTAACTTTTAGGATTGGTGGAACTGAACGCCGTAACTTTGCCTGGATACCAGAGCGGAGAAATAAAACTATAAATTATCTTTCCTCGAATGGGGATCGAATTCACAAACAATCAAGTTTACAGACACACTTTGTGTACCTGCGCCACGGCCAGCCTCTATATAATAGAATATTAAGATTCAATAATAAGTAATTATTATAATAAGAAACACAATATTACCGGCCGGTATTCTACTTAAACGAATGAAATTATTTTTTTCCTATTTGTACTTTTCAAAATGTGCTGTGTTTTACAAAGACTAATGATGTAACGCCAAGTAAAAACTAGCTAGGTCAACATTTTGAGTCTGGAATGTCTATCTATTAGTGTTACCCATCTATTTTTTCATGTATCATAAAAAATATATAAATGTGAGGCCGTCGTGGTGAAGGGTCAACGCAATGGCCTCAATATTCAAAAGGGGGGTTCAATATTCAAAAGGGGGTATGAAAAATTTTATATTTTCACTTCCTCGCTCTGGTATGTGTATGATACAGTGTGAAGCTAAAAATATTATGTGCTTCCTTTTTAAATTACATAATTTATCAAAATCTTCACCTATAGAAATCTCAAAGGCGTTAGTAAGTTTACGTAGATCGTTATAATCGATCTTAAAAAATAATTTAAATTAAACCGTCCTACATTTTTAAGGAAAACATAGGCAGCAAGTTTTTAAATAAATAGCGTCATCAATCTAAGAAAACACGGTTTTATATAATTTTAAATCTGATTAATTTAAAGTGACAAATAACAAATTTTGTCCATTTACAAAAACATTTTGAAATAGAAACAAGCATTTACACACTCATAGTTATTTTGACTGAAGATCACCCTGCTACTGATAGTGTCAAAAGAACCGACTAAAGTCCTTGTAGGAGAATCATGTCACCAGCGATGGCATTGGATTGGGTAGACTGGAGAGGTCTAATACCACCTTTGGCATCTCAATTTGTTTTTGCCACTGCCACTGTCCATTTTTCGCATTGAGTATTGCCAACTCTTTCCCTTCTTGGTGTATGACAGCAGGGATTAATCGATAATATGTTCTCATAGATCGCCTCCGCTGAGGTCGTAATACTTGGCGACAGCTAGGGGAGGGTTAAAATTGACCTCGCTATGGAAAATGGATTGTCTTATGTTGACGCGTCCCTCGAGAATATTTCTTTATGAAGTGAAAGGAACTTGGTTCAATTCAACCTCCAGACAAATTATAATTAAATAATTATTTAACCAAAAAATCATATTAATACCACCGTAATACAAATTAGTTTTCTACACAAAAGTCAACATTTTTCGCAAATCTCTCGGTACGAGCTCGTAAGAACGTTAAGTAGTATTTTTGCAGATTCTAGTGTCTGCCAAAATTCTCTGGCAGACTGGACCGCAGCGACGCGGGCCGCGGCTGCGAGTAGACCGACTTTACTTTGCATAATGTTTGTTGTTGGTTATTTTAGGCGGGTCAGTGAAGTGTTTGATTGAGCGGATGGAAACTTCTTTTTAATTCATCAAATTCATCTAAGATTTAATTCATATGTTTCATTTTTATCTAAGATTTTGTCCTCGTTTTAGGTTTCTTATCCATTACAGTATTCAACACAATATTATAAAATAAATAAATAGCCTTGCTTATTTACAGTGTACCTCTTTTTACATGAGAGTCCTAACAATACTTTATTCTTGTTACACTTAAAAAAGAAAAGAAAGCTATTCCTAGACGAATATGTTTATGCGATAAAGTACATTTATAAACTAAAAAATGCGTAACTTTTTGCGAGCTGTCGACAGATTGATGTTTGTTGAAACAATGGTATATACCTGGCCTGTTAATAGTAAATTTTATAGGTTTAACATGGTACGGTGCTATTTAAATTTAACACAGCTTATAAAATATTCTTAGACTCTAGTTATATTTTACTTGTATGAAATATAGCAAATTTAAATATAAGCTATGTTGAACGAAAAGCGTTTAGTTTTTGAGTTTATCTATAATTATATCTTAAGAAATGTTTAAATAGATATTATTAACTAGAAAGACGAGTTTAATTCATAAATAATAAGTAGGATTCCACTAGATACTCTTCTATTTAAATTATAAAGTCTTGTGTAATTGTGTAATATAATGGTAAAACTAGCTATTATAGAGAAATGCGGACCTGAGGGGAGAGGAATGCACAAAGTATATTCGACGCTCTAATATGATGCGCCTTCCTTCCTTACAAGAGCCACGCAACGAAATGGTCCAACTGTGGCGGTGTTTCCAGGTCGATACGACTTAAACCTACCTTCTAAAAGCGCGTCTCTCCACGTTAAAGGTCGGCAACGCACCTGTAGCTCCACTGGCTCTATCCATTCCACTTACCATCAGGTGACAAATATCTCAACTTGATTTAAGAAATTTATATTCCCTAGCATAATACTTTATAAATGACATTGTCATAAGTATAATAAAAATTATAAGCATTTTGATTATGCACCTTGATCTAACGTACTATAGTGAGACAGGGTGACTGCCATCCGTTATATTTAGCTCAGGCAATGACACTGCACACGCATGTATGAGCCTTGTTTATTTTATTTTTGTCATTAATCACATTTAAATTTATTCATTATTAGCGTTTTGTGTTTTCTATGTAGGATTTGATATAATTATTTTCGAATATTATGTACCTTATTAATATGTAATCTAATTTTATACATCGAAAATGATAAGACAGACGTAAAATCACAAATTCATCTACTAAAATGGTTGGTGGCTCAATCTATTGCGCTTACAGTTTATAAAGACATGTTATGTAAACCGAGGGACGATGATGTAGTGTTAATTTACTCTGTTCCCCATTAAGATACATCCGTTCCCCACTTGTCGACGAATTGTTAAAGCATTGCTTGTTGATTTTCTTTATTGACCGATAGAATTTAAGACCGTACTTTGCCTCGTTACCAGAGCGAGGAAATGAAAATATTAAATATTTTGTTCCTGTGCGTGGGACTTGAACCCATACCACACCCGTTGTGTTTACAGACGCTTGCTTCCCTCTGCGCCACGCCGGCTTCAAAAATTATATTTCATCTTTAAATATTTAATACTAAAAACTTTATCTATTAGTCTTAAAACTATTCATAAATTAATAGAGCCGCTATACGCACCTTGCTCTTTTTTTTTTAATGTAGCCATAACATTATTATAATGGTGACGCTAACAAATTAATGAATCAATAATTTAGAAAATAAACATAATATATAATAATTATTCTTACAAATATATATTTTTTAACTGTGACTATTGGCAATCCGTTTCCGCATTCTGTATAGCCGTTGACAGAAAAGATTAAAAATAAACAACTCTGTTTCAGGCGCAGTGATATGGCGGCGAGGCAGCGTCGCGCACGCGCCCGCAGTCGCGCGGGAAAGTTTCATGTGTGACTTTGACATATTTCTTTAAATTGTGCCATTTTGGATCAGATAAAAATATTAATTTGTAATAGTATATTACAACATTTATTATATTTATTATATCTAAAGTTTGTGAAACTTTAAAGTTTTTAAATTTGTAATATAATAGTGTTGTTTCACTGTGAATTTGTGAAATGTAAGTGATTTTGAAAATATGTAGTGTTACAGTGTGGTATCCAACCGCTTGACGCGTAAGTGATGTGAACACGACATGATTAATTGACATCATGGGCATACAAGTGGAAAATAATGTGAATTATAGTAATACATGTAAGTATTTATATTATAATTAATAATTAAATATGATTATCGGTCGTTTGGTGCTATATAACATATTTGCATTGTTTTTGTAAACAATACAGGAGAAATTATTTAAATTTATAAAAAAAGTGTGTGTAAAAACGTGTAACTACGTCATTGTTGCACCAAGTGAGCGACATAAAAAAATATACCTATCTATTCAATTAATATGTCGTATAATATAATAGGTTCTAATTTATCAAGAGGAAAAATTATATTTAAATCTAATTCAGATATATACCTAATAACAATTACATCCTATTTGCTATATTTGGTCAGAAAATAGAAGTTTTATTTGAAATACTTTGATCATCAATTAATTTATTCTGAATATTTATTAGAAACTTGACTTATACAATTTGTCAAGTGATCTTTTCTTATTTCAAAAAGTACTTATAGAATAAAAAGAGGTGATACAACGGATGTATATAATACATGAAATGACAATTTAAAACATTTTTTGTACCTCATCGCTATGTTTCATATTATGAAATAAATGTAATTTTCACGTATTTCAGCCGCCGCACCGTTACCGCACCATTTCCTGTATTAAATTCGTCCGTTGAAAGAATAAACATTTGTGTTGGCAGGAAATTTGGTAATCCTTGCCCTCTAATTTGTAAATATATTATCTGTTTCAGTTAATTTTTCTTTTTTTATTTCAACAAAGTTCAATGTCGTGTCTGTTTTTGCGGCCTAGATATATCGAGGGCGACTGAGATGGATGGTCGGTAATCAGTTATGAATAAAAATTAATATACTCTAATATTTAAACTGATATGACGATGAGACGGTGCATTTATTTAAGATATATTTGTCGAGGAGTTGATAAAATATTAGAGGCTGATATATACCTATTGTATTTAATGATCTTCTTAGTGTGAAATATAATATAAATGAAACGAAGATTTTGTAGAACATGGTACAAGCGGCTTCACGTTTTTTTCATCAGTGTTCATCTAAAGTGCAATGCTTAGAGCCTTAGACGAATGAGAAATACTCGAAAATAAAGCACAGTTAGATAGATTTATGGATTACAATCATGTATTTAAATAGAAAATCCGACATTTCTCGTGAAAAGAAAGACATCTGGAGATTTCTGACGAGTTATGACAGCTGCGCGCTAGTGCCCTATTTAATTTGATTGAAGCTTTTAGCATCTACGCTCCGTTCAGATAAAAAAAGCTGATAAGATCACTAAATAAATATGAAAGTAAATGAAAACCATGTACATATTGCTCCTAAACATATATTGGGCATTCTAGAAAGCATAACTTAACTAAAACCCCCTAACAATATTACATGTTACCAAATTATATGTACATATTGCATAATACAACGCCGAATTTTGATACGAGCTAAAAAAAAAATCTAAAGAAAACAGTACTTGTAAAACAAGACTCTTTAGCTAGCTTCAGAAGTCTGACAGCATTAATGTTTGTTAGACAAAGTACTGCATTACTGAATGATCCATATCTTATGTAATTGTTATATCTCATGTTAATATCTTCTCCCCTTTATGGGGAGGCACGCAGGATACGCTTTAAGAAAAATGTAACCATAAAATGACACATGTCCACAGTCATACTAAGATGTGTGGATGCCTCAGGTGTTTATATCTCCGTTATTCTGGTTTGTTTATTCTCCTTTAAGAGATATTAAACACAGTGACGATTTATAGGAAATAGTACTGACGCTGGTGATCTGCCAACAGCTAACTACAAGCAAATAAATCGGGAGATTAACTTGTTCAATAGAACATTGAAATTTTCATATTATTGTTATCGTAATAGCTGTTTTACATTTTAGAAAAAAAATTACTTCACGCTGTATCCCGCATATGTCAGGGTAGACAGAAGAAACCTAGTGCTAAGACACTTCGGTCCCCAATTTTCCGCCTAATTTTGGAAGCATTGCGTGTTGAATGGTGGAACTCAATCCCGCGCTTTGCCTTGACAACAGTGCGAAGAAATTAAGATATAAATTTAAATAAATATTTAATTTCCTCGAGTGGGGATCGATCCCACAACCAGTTGTTCTTACAGTCACACCCTGTGCCCCTTTTTAACGACTGGAGGAGATAAATAATGATGTGATGCCCTCGTGATGAATAAAAGTGCCCTGTTTTCCACATACCGTCCAATATTCGTGACAATGAGTGGCGGAACTTAACGTCGCACTTTGAACATGAAAAATATTTCTAAATAAACATAAGAAATATTTAGCACCATTTCCATAGTCTCTAGACCTACATCTGTAATTCTTTGTATTGCGTTTTCACCGGAAATAATATATTTATATAGTGACTTAAATAAGTGTCATCGAGATTTACTGCCACATTTTCCGCAAATCTAATCAGAGCGGAACTTTTGAACACAATGTTATCATATATCTTGTATAGTGGTATATTATTTATAAAAACTGGCCAAGTGCGATTTGGAGACGTGCGCTGATGGTTCTGTACCAATTTCATGATTGTAGGTCAACGAAAAATTACAGCTTGAATTAGTTGAGGAATTTTAACTTTCGGGTTTATTTATTTTATTTGTATGAAATGAACTATTAATAAAGTTTGTAATACTTTTCTTTTCTGTGATATACCTATAAATTACCAATTTTCGGATTTATTCCTGTATTTATTTTATACTATAAGTTCTCATTTTTATTAAATTTCATATTTCTAGGTCAACTAGAAGTACGTTGGAATTGACAATGCCTTAAATTTCAAATAATATACGGAAAAAACGAGGCATAAACGGTCGTATCTCTTGATTGCCTGTAAAGCACCTGTATTTTTAGTTGGTTGCCTGTAAGGCTATTGTTTTTTTATTTCAAAATACGGAACCCTAAAACCGAACACTGTCAACTTAATTTAATGTATAGAGTTCAATACTCTTAGGGCGTCGACTCCACGTTAATGCTGAAAAAATAAATCTTGTCGTTACGTTAATTACGTTACGTTTCTTTTGATATTTGAATTTCCCCGCGACAATCGGAAAATTTTGCCGTGGCGTGTATAGTAGAGTAAGATCAAAAGATTTTTGTGTGGGTCCATTAGAAAATCTATGTGATTTATTATTATTGCAAATATCGTATGGATAACTATCTCTTTGATATTATATCAACAACATTAAAGTAATGAAAATACGTTTGATTAAACGATTTGATTAAAGTAAAAATAATGGAACATATCTTCATGTTTAAAAATTGGAAATTAAGTATTTGTAAATAGATGTTCCTAACTGCTAACTAATTAGTTTTAGTACTCCTTTGATTTTTTTTATCACGCTATAGCTCACATATAGCAGGATTGGCAGAGGGAACCTGAAGTGTTAAAAACATGCCGTTCCCATTAAGACATTTCCGTTCCTCATTTTTCATCGAATACATTATGAGTTGAAAATTATTGCGTATATGCATTAAAAGTTTTTCATTCATATACGTCCCGTTCCTACTGCCTCCCCTGCCATGTGCCTTAGTAAATGAACATAAAAATTCCGCCTACATTCTATAAGTTATCTATAAGTATACGCGTCATATGCATAGCTAATCTATGAAACACGCGAAATATGATCCAAAACCGCATGAATCACTAACCCACTGACTGTGACGTGCAAAATGACAATACGACATTGATACTACCTCTTACATCAATATAATCAATTTTAATTATATTTATTTTACTTGATAGTACACATCAAAGAAGACAGTGGAAACCTTGTATTAAGACATTTTGTTCCCCACTTTCCATTGAATTTTAGTGACATTGGGTGTTGAGTGGCAGAACTCAAATCTGCGGTTTGTTAAGAAGGAAGAAGTGTAAATATTAAATAAGACATTTCGCCGAGTTGAAATCTAAACCAACAACCTTCGCGTTTACAGTCACACGTTTGTACTATTATACCAATATAATATTGGTATGCGTATTATGCACGTAATAGGTACACAGTGTACGCCAAAAATGCGTCCTCATGTCGATTGTTAACAATCGTTTTGCATTGCTAATACATATTTACATTATGTTTTTATAGCGAAAACTTGGCATGTGTTCGAGGTACACCTAAATTGTGATGATAGATCGGTAACGTAAATAAGGAATGTGTTACGGATGTCCTTTCCTTTCGAAAATTGTTAGTGATTTTATGTTTGTTTATCATAGTTGTAAATTATTTTTATTTCAAAGGCTTCTGGTTTAGTGGCACAGCGTCTGACTGTAAACGCTACGCCTGGGTTAGATGTGGTAGTGGTAATGAATGAATGAATTATTTTAATTTTTTCGCTTGAATACTAAACTAAACTAGACAGATCGCGGTGTAGAATTCCTCCACCCAAAACGCACCTTCTCAACAATTTGGCGGTGCCTAGGAAATAGTGTCTTAACAATAGGTTATCGGAATAGTGTTTTAACACTATTTACATGATATTATATTTGTTTTATATAAGTTTACATTAAGTTTTTGATTATTCTTTTACCTTTTAACTGTTAATAGGTAATAATCCGCAACCATATCTTTCTAATATATTTTGTAGCTTCACACTGTATTCCGCATATAGCAGGGTATGTAGAGGATAGTAGTGATGATGTTAAGACTGTTGTTGTTGCCCGCACACCGCTCAATTTTTTTTTCATATTATTAAATACTATTAACCTGGATTTTTATTTTTTTAGGTTTACTGCTATTTCATTATAATTGAAAAATATACAATGATGTACTATATCATTTCATTGTCGTTGCCCACCAAAAATGACATAAATATTAGATATGCATGTATTGATATAATTAAACATTTTTTTTACTAATATATATAATGTGTCTATTAGTTGTTTTCTTTTGTCCACGGGCTCGAAGCCACAGCCAAAAGCTCTATATATTTATATATTTTTATATGTATTAGAAATTAATAGAAGTTACATCAAATTTCTACATTACACTACGTAATTTGTTGTTAATTGTGAAAATAAGTAAAGCAATCATATAAAAACTACCAACGCCATCTGTCCAAAAGCGAACAAACTCAAAACAAACTTCTACTAAAACCGTGACGTAACTGAGAAAAGTTTTGGCGAGCTTTCAATTTTCCACGTTGAGCTTTAACGCGATAGATGGCGCAAGTTGTATGAGCATGGCCTAAAATGTATGAGTTTATTTTTAAATTAGAGCGTTTTATAAGTGGCCTAGGAAGTAAATGTATGACACCGCCCGTGCAGTGTTACAATGTAATGTGTATTTTAAATAATGTAAAATATATATAGCTTCACAAAGTATCCCGCATATATATACCAGGGTAGGCAGCGGGGACGTTGTGTTAAGACATTCCGTTCCCCACTTTCAGCCAAATTCTGCCAAAAAATATATATTTAATTGTTTTTTTTTAAATATTGGTTTTATTTCAAAAAGCTAAAATAATGAAAATACAAATTATATTTACGAAAACAATAGCAAAAGTCATTTTTACAAATAGTTTTATCTTAAAGCGATTTAAGACAGATGCATTAATACCAGTATTAAACTAAAAAAATACTTTCTACAAACATTTATAATGTTAATACATTCTTCAGCTCCGTAAAGGGTTTATAGTATAAGTAATCGGATACCATAATACAGCGGAACAAATAAGGAGGCAAGAAGTGCGCAAATCGCGCCATTCAACTCTACCCTCTACCGAGTTAATTAAAATTCAAAAAAAAACAAAATCTTTACTCATAGTATTTATTAATACGTTACTAGAGATATATTTTTACTATGAAATATTTTTATGCCTCGTTATGGCTATGAAGTTATACTTATGTACAGTTTTAAAAGAATATCATTTTTATACCCTCTGGGGAGACAAACCGCAGTGTTGAGTATCGCCACCGAAAGATGAACATGCAATGTTTTGAATTCGGACAGAAACACGAAGAATGTAGTCTCTTAATACTAGGTTGCGTCTGCCTGCCCTGTTAGATGCAGGATCGAAGCTAGATCCATCAGATTAAGGTATTGTAAGCTTCTACGGGGTTGGATTCCCACTCGTGAAATGAAATATTAATAATATTTTCATTTATTCGCTTTGGTGACAAGGCAAAGTGCGGCGTTGACTTCCGCCACTTATCACGCAATGCCCCTAGTGGCCGAAAATGGGGAACGGAGTGTCCTAACACTAGGATCCATCTGCTTATCCAGCTATTTGCGGGATACAGCATAAAATTGGAAAACAAATTAACACAAAACTTTTAGTGTGTTTGCGCTAGACAATGTTCTACAGATCTACCTACATACATACATTGTTTACAGAACGAATACCCGTAGTATGGGGTTAATAGCGCGCAATAGTGACTAATGCCGTGTGAACGATTGTTTTTATTAACGTATCATCAATTATATACGTATCTTTTTATAGTTAACAATAATATTTATGTAGTTGGCTGTAATATTATAAAAATAACTAGAGCTACTGATATTTTATTAAAGTTAAGTCTTTCGCTTTCGATTTATGGTAGTGTAAGAGCTGTATCAGGCATAATATAAAACCAGGATATCCGCCGCGTGTCAAAATCGAGGATTTTGATTACATTATATTAGGAACTGTTGAGTCGCACTTCAAGGTCAAGGCTAAGTGAAAGGCAAAAAGGAGGAACACTTCTTACTTGGCTACGTATGTACCATAAAAACTATCAGTATAATGTAAAGAATCTCGGAACCAGTGTTAACACACTCCGTATCTCAGTCTCTTCCTCATTTTTCGCTGAAATTTTTGGCCTTGAGTGATGTAACTCAATTCTGCGTTTTGCCTTTTTACCAGAGTGAGGAAATAAATATTTCATTTTCCTGAGTGAGAGTCAAGCCTACTAGCGTCGCGCTTACAGCCGCATGCTTATGCCCCAGCACCACGATGGCCTCAAGTAAAAGTTGTTTAATTGAGTGTTGCTACTTGCTGTTCACTACACAATTCTGTTTCTATATTATCTGTATCCGTATCTACATCGTGTTAAACTATACATTGTAAACTTTATCGTATTTTACGAGTTACAGAGAATTATCCGATTTTGTGTTCCTAGTAGCTAATGTACAGTCGAATTTTATGCTTGTAGCGGATACTGGTCGAATTTCGTGTGAAATTATTACTTTCATTCATTGTTTAAAGCGAAATAGTAAATTATTATCAAAAAATAGTTAAATAATAGTGAATTCTTCCGTTTCATTAATTTAGTCTTTCAAATGTCATCAAATCTTTATTTGCTACTAATTATTTATTTATTCAACGAAATAATAGCTAGTAGCTTCATGGGTAAATGTAATGTAAATTTGTCAATGAAATATATAATTACGCTACTTTTTTATAATTATTAGTACATTGTTTTAATTTGGATTTATTCTTAATGGATCCGTACCTCTAAAGGTAAAAACGGTACCTTTATAGGATCACTTTGTTGTCCGACTGCAGAGACCATTTAATATTTCCAGGCCATTAAAGCACAGGCAAAATCAGGTATCTAAGTTAACGCGATCAAAAGATACAAGAGTCATAATCAGAAAAGTGGACATTTTCGAATTCGTAACGTAACTGATAAGTAACAACACTGATAATGTTTGTTACGAAACTGATGATATAAGGCATTATACACAACAAAGTAAGGATATTATACGAATAAAACTACTGTTGTTCTTATTTAATGAGACATAAATTAAAATTTTAAAGATTCAATCGTTGAATTAACAGATTATAAATGTAAGAAAACATAACAAAGTGACAATATTAACAATATAATAATGCTAGTTCGTAACGTAATAAACTTCTATTTCTAGTTAGAGATCACAAAGTTAATGATAAAATTAAATCCACTTTAAAATATATCAAAATTTGAGTCGTTATCACGGGAATTAAGTTTAATTCTTTGTAAGTGTTTATTCCGCATATCTTCATATTTAATAGGATTGGTCTTTTTAAGACGTTCTCTATATCTTTTATGTGTTTCAGCATTTGACATAGGAGCCATGACGCTTACTGAAAATAAAAAAATATTTATCAATAGATATTTAATAATATTTTATGTTTATTGTTTAGATCTTTAACAACGCTAGTACAGAACGTATTTGTTTTTAAATAAAAGCTTCACCCACTTGAACTACATATTTATTAATTCACTATCTCCAGAGAAAAAAATAGTAATTACAAAATCACAACTAATTTCAGGAAGAATAAAAAAATGTTTTTAACTAAATCGGTTAAGCCGTTTCTGAGATAAGCGTGCACAAACACATTAGACAAACAAGCAAACAGGCAAAAAACTTAAAAATCATTATTTTTGGTTACTTTACGTTATCAAAAGTCACCAATTATTTTTTTCATATGCCAGCAATTTTTTTTTATATACATATCTTCCGATGGTAACGTAATTATGAACTAGGCTTCATATTTTCTCAGTTTCGTTACGTAACGAAATATAACGCAATTGAGAATAAAGTCTGAGAAATTCTAACCTTTTTAAATATTTGCTCATAAGCCACGTGTTGCATGTGTAAGCACTGAAGTTCTTTTTTGAGATTTTGTAAAAAGAAGCAAATAACATAAACAAGAAAACGAAATTATAGAATACTTACCAAAATAAAAGCCGTTTATAACCCTGAGATGTAATTTTACATATTCCCTCTAAAACATTTGAACCCCTCTACTGCTGCGAGAACACTACTTGTTGTAGCTACGACAGCATTGACTTTTACAATAATGGTGCCACAATAAAAACTAATATTAAATACCATCCAAAATAATTGCATTCATAATTTAATTGTACGTTACTAGCCCTGAGTAACAAAAAAGACAATATTTTGGGACAAATTTACTTAATTCATATATATTATGTATTAAATAATATATCAATAAAAGTACTTTTGTTTAATATTTTGCATAAAGTAAAGTAATATAAACATATCTGAAATCAAATAAAACCATAAACATTCGTAACAAATCAATTTTTAAAAAGTAAAGTGGTGAATGGGACACGAAAAATTGTATGGAAGCATTTTGAAAAGTTTTTTGCAACTAACAAAAAATACTATTAATAGCCATAATACATTTAAAATATTACAAAAATCTTTAAGTTAATAAGTAAATTTATCGTAAATGGCAAAATATTTAAATTATTTTTAAAATTGTATTTTTAAAACGCATTCAAAGTAGCGGGACAAGAAAAGACACAAAATGTACACTTTTTCTGATTATGACCCACAAGTGTTTGTGCATCGATTTTGTTACATTTTATAAGAAATTGGCCGTGTAATCAAAATCTATATCTCTATATATAATAAAACAGTAAAAATACTTTGTACATTTATTTTTGACTGAAATGGATAGAGGGACACTTAAGAAGAATAACAGAAAGCCAAAATATATATTTTTAAATTTCTTGTGTCTATCTGTCTGTATATATGGTTACGCTTATCTCTGAAAGTACTGAACCGATTTACTTAAAACTTTCATCAATTGCTTTATTTTAACTCAACATGTAAAGTTTGTTTCATCAAAATCGGTTCACAAAAAAAAAGTTATCAGCATTTGAATGAACTCAACAGCATGAGTTTGTCTGCAAATATATAGCAATCCATATCTTTACTTATAATAAATCTGCATTTGTTTGTGATAAAAATGTATTTTTAACAGGCTTTCAAAACAAGGAAAAGGTTCTCAATTTCATTCCATATTCGATTAATTATTTTGGATTCGATTTCGATATTGGATTATTCCATTCGTTTTGGGTATGGTTTGTAATATGCAATCGTACTATTGACTATATATGATATATATCACTTATCAGTAGTATATATCATACAAAATGAGTGCAAACTTAAGTTTGTCGACTTTTATAAGTTGTACCTTCCGTTGACCCTACAATTATGAAACTAATACGCCAATATATAAATAAATATCTATATCCCGTAAACCTTACACATAACCGGTTTTTATTATATTTTAATTAAATCTATACTAGTCTATACTAATATAATAAAGCGGAAGAGTTTGTTTTGTTTGTTTGTTTGTTTGTTTGAACGCTAAGATCTCTGGATCTACTGGTCCGATTTACTTTGTTTTTGTTTTGTATCAAAGCTGCATTCTTCAGAAGTGCTATAGGTTATATAACATTACATTACACATATAAACTAATATATTTTAAAGTACTTTCTAATTTGACATGCAATTTATTCTGCCATGTTAATAACAAGCGTCGCGTCGCTACGCGACCGTTACCGCGACATTTTGATATTCTATATTTTGATATATTATTGTGATATATAGTCACATTTAGCATTTTATCTAGATGAATTGAAATTATAGTTTACTGTGTGACATTCTAATAAATAATTAAGGAGATGTCACTGATTCGAAATAATCTAGCCTCCGAGCGACATAGTATGACCGACGCGAAAATATTCTTAAAGTTCAAGCAGGCGTAGCCGCGTCCGGGTCCACTAGTCTACCATAAAAAGAAAAAAAAATATTATAAATTAATAAAACCAAAAAACTAAGCTGAAATATAAAAGTAACAATACTTGGAACAAGAACTTAATGACACTTTAGAAATGATATGATTGCTCTGCGTCTAAGGGCGGCGAGGCGCAGGCGCAGGCGCAGTCGCGGTGCCGGCGTGGGCGCGCGTTTGTTTACGCAGCGCGCAGTCCGCGCCGCGCCGCGCCGTGCTCGCGCCGCCGCTCGCGCTCTCCCTATATTCAGTTCACGGCCGCTCTATTACCGGACGTCTATTTCGGCGCATAATATTTCGAACGGTGCGGTGGAACGTTCAGTTTCGCGCGGGCAGGTGCGCGCGCCGAGGCCGCGACATGCGAGCGAGCCCCGCGCGCCCGACGCCGGCATGGAGCGCCGCCGCCCCGCGCGGCTCGACCTCGCAGACCCCATGACCAAGGCGGTCCGCCGCCGCGACAAGCCGCGCGAGCGATGGCTGCTCACGCGCAAGACCTGGAAGTACATGTCGGATGCCGGTCGCCGCCTAATCCCGGAAGGTGTGCAGAACCGGCCCGACGACGTGCCGCGCATCGAGGCCTACTTCCAGGAGGTCTGTCAGCGCGAGCCGCGGTTCCTGCTGTGGCGGAAGAGCTCGTACCCGGGAGTGCTGCCGCGCCCGCGTCGCAAGAAGCGGCCGCGTGGTGGATCAGTGCGGGCTCGTTCGCCATCGGATGACGCACCTCCGCCACCCGTGAGACCCACCGAGCTCTTTATACCTCACACGTCAGGTGGACGCTTTGATATTGCAAAGCTACGGCGAGACTTTTTCGCAGCGCCACCGCCTTCTCCGTCCTCTTCTAGCTTGCCATCGTCCTCTTTTAATACCGCATTCAAAAATTCATCTCCTCGTTCAGTACCTGCGGAAGATGATGATGGAGTGTTAGTTGACTTACTACGCAAGTACCTGAAAATTGACGATGAAAAGGCGGCCCAAAAGCTTTCTGAGTCAGAGGAGCTTTTACAAGCATTAAGAAATTATCTCAAGCGACAATCTGAACGTGGTCCTTCTGAGTCCGATGGAGATCCTGCGCAAAGAATCTTGTATGAGAACCTCGGCAGGTATTATCATAGATCATCTAACAGAGATAATACAGTGCAAGATTTATTAAATGATAGGAATTTATTAAAAAAACTGTATCATGATCTTCGTAAAACGAAGCCATATCGTGGTGGTAGGAGTGGTGGTGGTAGTAGCGGCGGGGGTTCAGGTGGATTTGGGCCCTCCGTCGGTGTCGGTGCAACGAATTCACGTAGCGTATTTCGAAGTCGAGGTTTTGGTAGTTCAAAGTTTACCGATGAGGATAATTATTATTATCAAACACCACCGATGTCTCCACCTCCTCTTATTGAAGTCTATGGGGAATCATCGGAAGAAATTGGTATCGATGTCGGCACGCAGACTAATCCTATTCCAGATGAGGTCTTGCTCGAGCTCGAGCGAGCATATAAAGAAAAATTGGAAGCAGCTACTGTTCCAACTAGCCCCACAAGTCCACCACCGGAGAGGCGTCCAAGACGCCGGTCTAGTGTGGACCATGATGATGTATCACAATCAGTCAGCGATACTATTAAGCGGTATTTAAGGATGGCTCGAAAAAAGAGTGTAGATGCTGATAAGGCTGATCGCTTCAAGCGCATAAACTACGATAAAAATCTTCGAAATATAAAACCACGTCAGCCCGGTGAAGTAGATGATGACGGGCCGCACAAGGGCTGCCAAACTGAAGATTCTTGGATTTTGAATTATAAAGACTTACAGTTTGCTTCTGTAGTGTCAACGCCAACATCGCCACCGTCTCCCTCTCAGTCGCACTCGTTTCTGTCAACTCTGTTAGGCAGAACTGCAACACCTGTGGCTTCACCTACAGGTGGCATGCAGAAGTCGCGGTCTTCGAGCAGTGTGGTGCAGAGTGTCAGCAAGCGGCTGTGGCGCACACGAAGTCGGTCTTCCAGCCGTGTCGCAGCCGCCTGGACTCCTCAGGTCAGTCGCAAAGCACTCTATCATAACCTTATATTGTTGTTTAGATTTATACTGACCCACAATTTGACCCACAGAATTTTGAGCACATTTGTATTCGCACATTGTTTTGTTTAGACGCAAGAATGCAAATGAATAGGTGTGCCTTGATGACTAATAATACACTAAAAAAAACGCTAAGCAAAAAATCTGGAATTGTTGAAAACAATCTGAACATCAATACTCATTTTTCACCGCGTAACCTAAATAAATATGTGCTTTACAAATGTGAAACGACAACATTTTTTCATGTTGCAGTCATACATTTGTATGATTTCTCATATTTTATTGTTTGTTTACAAGAATTTCAAGTTTAATAATATTTTATTATATTTATATAACTATCTTTTACCTGCGGCTTCGCTCGCATGGTATGACTAAGAGATGTATATATGACAGATGACATATTCTAAGTGTCCGAAACGTACACAGGGTTACATTGAAATCATTAACGTGATGTCTAGCCTCCTCTTCCAACACAAAAAAGATTTTTCAAATCAAACAAGTACTTTCTGACATTAGCTCGTTCAACCAACCAGACTCTTTCTATTGTGGTATCTTTCTTAAAACGCTTTTTATTGTGGTATCTTTCTTAAAACGGTCTAAATAGCTGTTTTTATCAAGCAATATCTACATACAATATTATATACTTACTAATTTATTTCTTTATCTTGGCGTTAGTTCAAATTAAAAAGTTGTATAGAACTCGTAAAATTAAAATACAACTACCCGTAAACTGTAGCCATTTTAAATTACAAACTACAATACTTACAAGAAAACATAACAATTTGTTTGATCACGAAAAGAATGTGTACGTAAAGTAATAATCTGAGCAAATATTGCAAAATTTTAATTTGTATTTTAAATGAGATGAAAATGTGTAACGATTACAGTGATTTACTGCTATATTGTCTTTACCTATCCTGTGAATATATTACATATTCGACACGCCAGGAAAGCGAAAAGAAAATCTATAAAAAAGGTTACAAAATAGGAGCTTTGCATCATAGCAGGTCATTGGGAACTTGGTGTAAGACACTTCGTTACCCATTTTCTAAGATCTCAAGCAGCCACGTAGTGTTTGCTATTTCTGAGGGACAGAGAATCCTCCTCCTCCCTCATTCGATGTCGTTATTAAAGGCTAGTAAGTCTAACAACATTAACCTCACCTTTAAATAAAAAAATCCGAGTCATTGCGTGTTGATTAACAAATCTCAATGCCGTCGTCTACCAAAAAAGGAGTATATACAGTAAAAAACTGAAAAAATATTCTGAAAAAATCAATTTTCTTGTGATTTGTCGTCTAGAAAAAGAAGTTTACTAAATTAAAATACTGTTAGTACAAAATTTAATATAAAGCTTATAAAGTCGTTAAATAAAGTAAATAAATATATATTTATATTAATAAATAAATAGGTATATATATAATTTATATATAACACGACATGCGTTAACACATTGCAATAAATTAATAATAATTTGAACACTTTGTTAATACAAACGTAGACGCGGGCGTAGCGTAACTGGAGCGTGTCTAACTGAACGTGATCATTGTAAATAGAAAGTTCAGTCCCTTGGATGTGATTCACGGGTTCGAGTCCTGCTACGTTCAAATTTTTATACATTTTCTCAAATATTTTTATTTTTTTTGTGTAGAATAACACATAACAGTAAGTTCCCAGGTTAAAAAAGAAAGTTTTTACAATTTATAAATAAATCATAATGAAATTAATGCCTTCGTGGAGTAGCATGACATTGTCTGACGTGAACGTTTATGTTCGTGGGTTCTATCTCCACTCGGGGCAATATATTTTAATTATTTTTAATTCATCGTTCCGGTAGACAAGCGACGCCGTTAAATTCCGCCGCTCAACAAGCAATGTCTTGAAAGTGGAGGTGTTCCCGTTCGTCTATAAAATACGAGAAGTTCACTAATTAAATACATTAATTAAACCCATCCACCTCACATCACAGGGGAATGAAATCTAAAGTAAGTTCCTTACTTACTTAGTAAAAGTTTAATCAACCGCAACAATTTCTCTACTTTTGTAAAGTGCAAAGCGCATTTCGTTTCTATTTATCACTCACGTAGGTAGTTCGTTACACGTGGAACGCCGGTGGATCCAGATTCAGCTAATATTTTGATTATTTACATAACACGCTTCTTTGCTATTAACCTTCTAATCTACGTTCTATTTTGTTTAATATCTACATAGTATTTGTCTGAATACTTAACGTTAATGTTATTTTTCTGCAAGAAAAGAGCAGACTGGTTTGTTGATAGAGTCTGTTTGCCTACAAACAGTTAAGTATATAAGATTGAAGTCTTCGTGGCGCAGTGGTGTGTCGGCTGAGTATAAACGTGACGTTATGGGTTTGATGCCCACTTAACACGAGGTTCACTATACCTACAACTGCTGCCTGCCTACTGCTTTTATGAAGGCTCCAGCATGAAGCTAATTCTTAAATAATTCTTTTCTCCAATATACTCTGCACCTAAAAATATCTTTGAACAATAGATTTATCCGAAAGAAGTTCAGCAATTTGTTAAACTTACTTATTGGTTTTGAAATTCCGTATATTATTTATTTTAAGTAAGAAATAAATATAAATAATTATTTTTGGAAAATTAATTGGTCACCTGACTCTTGGCAGATACTGTCCCATGATGATTAGATAACTGATAAACGCGTAATTATGTACACACATAATAATACTAACATACACAGAACAAATATTTAATAATACAATATGACTCTCACATGCGTGTTGCGATGTAGAAGAGGTAGTTTTTAATGTTTTCTCTGTCGATAATGTTTTTCTTAATATATTAATAATCTATTCTTAATAGCTTCATAGTGTATTTCGGTCAAAGCAGAGTAGGCAAAGGGGACCTGGAAACTTAGTGTTAAGACACTCTATCCCCCATTAAGACACTTCCATTTTCTATTTTTCACCGAATTCTTGAAGCTCTTCCGTAACAGACAGACAACGCACAATCTAAACAGCTGGACTTGAAAATATGAAGTTTTCCATGTAGAGTATTAAAAGAAGTGATGACGACCAAAGTAAAAAATCACAAAATAATAAGCAACATTAATATATTTTTTATAATTTCTTAAAACAAAATACCTTGCATATATATTATATACACATATTTCACACAAGACTTTGATGTTCGTACGCAGATTCATTTATTTGTTGACGCACCAATAACTCTACTGTTAATTAGATGGTGATCACGGTTCCCGTGGTTGCGGAACCGATGAAAGCTAATTTTATTTGCTGGAAAATGTCGTTTATATGACAGCCTCAATGGTTATAAATTATATTTAATAAAAGCAAAACTATTATAAATATTATATTTTGTAAATTTATTTTTTTAAAAATGCTGTATTATAATATATATTAACATTTTTAAATGCTATTTACACACTAAAGAAAGTGAAACGTCCTGTACGTTTTTCCTAACTTTTAAGGAAAATTAAAATTATATTTCCTTTTTATAGTAAAATAATTAATATGCTAAGTATAAAAGCTTATTTATTGTCTACATAATACTCACCTGACAATCTATAACATAGCCTTATAAGAATAATACAAGAAATCAAATAATTATTTCTAATGTCAATTGATGCTCAAAGAAAAAGAAAAATATATAGAAACATATAAAGAGCAGGTTCAGTTTCCGCTACGCTTAACTTTCTATTCAAATCTACATTTTTATATATTTTTATATTATCCAGATAACTCATCCCGCCTCTGTTATGAATATACCTGTCTAATTTAACTGTCCCTGTTCTTCGGAAGAAAATCGCGGCGTTGATGAGTGCTTAAACACTAGGTCCCATCTCGATAAAAAGCTTACATAGCTTTTTACATACTTAAATATAACATAATCTTTGTTATCAGATTATATACTAAACTAAACAATTTTTTTAATTCATATTGTCTTCTAAATACAAAGCTTAGTTTCAACCTCGCGGACTTTATTAAACTACTAGCGACCCACTCCAACTTCGCACGGGTGCTTAAAAAGTTTCGTGTCTTAAAAAGTTGACAGTTTATGCATGTGTAGACAGTTTACTGTCTATAAATATATAATCTTTGCGTACATGTCGTACATAATATTAAAAAAGTCCACGAAATTATTATAAATATTTTATAACAAATAATTTTTGTTGAAATTAATTCTTTACATAAATGCAGAAAAAAGTCATTATATCGCTACTATGAGCCTGATGCTTTATCCACCATATTTAGGGTAATTATTAAAAAGAAATTACAAACACCTGTAAATTCTCTAATTAGTTGATACAAAATTAATAATAATTTTAAAATTAGAATTTAGCCATGACAACGAGTCAGTGATCAATAAAAACAAACACTGCATTGACTATGCTCCACTAAAACTGAATGTGGGCGAGCTTTCAGACAAAACATATGTATGTATCACGAGTTTTTGAGTCACAGTGAGTTTTTCCACTGCACGTTTGATTAGTGACAGGCTATTCTTTAGTTATTTAGTTCAGTTTCTTCTATTCTTTGTTTATTTAGAAAAGATATAATAGAAAAAATTCAAATCGTAGAAAGAGATATATTTTATTTCCTTTCGGAGTAGCTGGATGAGAAAAGAGACTTCAAATTTATCAAAATATGTTTATGTTGTTTCTCTTTTGCCACTTTTATTTAACTAGTTTTGATGACTGATTGCGATTTTGATTTTCCCCCGGTGAAAAGCGGGATTTTTGAACATTTACAGACAAACCGCGGTACCCAAGTTCAGGTGAAAAGGGGACAACGACACAAATTTCCGTGTGCTTACCGTGAAACTAAAAATAAATCAATTTATAACAAAATTTTTAAGTCGACTAACCACAACCTAAAATTTGTTAAAACCGAAAGAGCGTGGGCCGTCCCCATATACCCATTACCCATTAATATAAACTTTATAAGACTCTCAAACGGTACGTACGTAATATTTATGCGAAACACTATTCTGTCGTGACATTAACGATGGTCTGGTAACGATAACGGTTTCACACCTACTTCGTTAATACCAGCTCTACGTTATTTGCTCTTTGATCTGAATACATACTTGAAAAAATATTATACTTATCGTGAAATAGGCTTCAAGTATTTCACAGGTGTGGCTAACGTTTAAATTCATTTCTGTTTCGTATAAAATATGTAAATAGCAAGTCCTAACACGCAACTTTGTCTGCGTGGACTACAAAATCCCGTTTTTTCCCGTGTTTCTGGGAATTTCGGGGAATTCTCTCTTCATACTCCCTTACACCTCTCAAGAACCTTACATGTCAGTTCTACGCTATTAACTCTCTGATCCAAATACTTGAAAAATATTAAACTTACTCGCGAAACGTCAGATACAAGGATGTTAAGTTTGCCGCCATTCCTCTACAATTAGTAGATTTTTATTACATCCAATAGTTTCTATAAAAATTGCACGAAAACTGACAGAAAACTTAATAAATAAAGCTTTTATTCAAGAATTGTAAATCCTTATTGCCTTTAACAGTATATCTTTACTACTAGACCATCTAGATTCCTATACGAATATTGTAAAGCTGAAGAGTTGTAGTTTTATATTAATATTTTTGTGTTGGATAGCCATTATAAAGGCCGGCTATATTACATCACGTTAATCGATACATAACTCCACTAAATTTGCGGACGGTTACTTCACATACTTATAATGTGTCATGTGTCATACTCATGTGTTCGTTATATATATGAATATTTTAACACTAGGTTCCCTCTGTTTTCCCTTGCAGAAAACAGTCGAAAGCTAACAAGTTTAAAACTAAAAGTTCTCAGAACAATTTGACATCAACTCAGGCGCGGTTTCACCCGCTTTAACTTATCATTATATTATACAAAATCTTTACATGAACTGTGCGTTATTCTGGTGAATAAGTTATATTGCCTACAGTAATATTACATCTAAACGTGTTCAATAGTTTTCGCGTGATCCATCCATCCAATTATAATATTAGTAGGATATCTTATCTCTGGTGTGATGACGTAACGCGTTGTGCAGGGCAGTTGTTGCTGGACAGACGGCGGCGGGCGGTGCGTGCGGCTGGCTGACACCTCTCTGCTCACTCTCACCGAAGTTGAGAGGAGGGCGCTGCAGCAAGCCGCCTTGGCGAGGCTACAGCAACTCAACTTGGGTACTACCATTAAAATACCTGAAGGTTAGTTTTGTTTTATAAATAATAATTACTCAGACTGTGCGACGAGTCTGTGTCCAATTTTCAGTTGTGGGAATCAAATATTTTCATTTCTGGTAACATAAATTAATTTACCAAAAAAATACAAACTTTCTCAATTTTCACCGGATTACATAATCGGAAACTAACCAAACTTTCACCAAATTATCCTTGAAGTGTATTCTTTCAAATAAAAAAAGAATTATCAAAATCGGTTCGCGCGACATTGAGTTATTCGTCTATTTGTCGCCCACATACCTAATGCAAATTTAAGACTTATGTGATTTTCTCATGGATACCATTGTCAGACATGGACCAAAAAAAAATGGGACCATTCGGGAAGCTTCACCTTTCAAATAAAAAAAAAATATCAAAATCGGTTCACCCAGTCAAAAGTTATGAGGTAACAAACATAAAAAAAAAAAAAAAAAATACAGTCGAATTGATAACCTCCTTTACTTACAGAAGTCGGTTAAAAACAAAGCATAGCGGTAATTATTTTTCCCGTTTCTGTTGGAATTTCGAGAAGTCCTTCCTAAGTGCCCATACAGTCCCAAACCTACCTTCATGTCAAACTTCAACTTTCTAATTTCCACTAGTTTTGTCTGTGCGTTTCTGTAAGTCACTCAGTAAGAAAAGAGTTTTACATAGATTGAAAACGTAAATTACATTTACTTATATTGTCAGACAAATTGGTATTTAAGTTACTTTTGATAGCAAGATAGAATTGATGATAATAGCATTTAAATAAATTTGTGGCTTTTAAATCACGTAATTAAATAAACTTAAATCTAAATATAAATATTTTTTATGATTAAACTTGTCGCCACGGTGTCACTTTTTCACTCAAGTCCAACAACATTACTCAGTAAAACTCGAAAAGTTTGAGTCATTGAGTTTGCTTCGCTCCAGCGAAAACCTATAAACACTTAAACGTCCGCTGAGCGAAGTTTCCGGTACACGGATACGCGACCATTACTAAAGGAAAGTGCAAAAATATATCATAATATCGTAAAATGCATGTAAAAATAACATTGTAGCTTTCATGAAATTGTCGTAAAATATACACTTCGCTACATTCAATAGGATTTACACGTGACTCCGTTCGAAGATGTGTTATTATTTATATTTATAAATATACAGTGTTTGAGTGTAAACGCGATGGTTGTTGGTTCGTTTCTCACTCAGGCGAATGAATTATTATCATTTTTTGCTCATCTTTGGCAGAGGGAACCTTTACCTCGTTAACAGAACGAGGAAGTTAAAATATTAAATATTGTTAGAAATAATCAAATAATGACCATAGAGGTTATATAAGAACGACTCTAATTACTGGCTGGCACTTTTATGGGCTGTCAACGACGACCGAAAGAAAAGGATCGCTAACGTCACTCTGCCCGATGGATTCTTTAGAACCAGATACTGTTATTAGACTGCTAGATAATTCCCTTTGGTTGTTTAATAATTATTTGAAGCCTTGTTTTAATTCATTACCTTTCCCACTTTATTTAATATTTCCAATAGTTTCTAACAATATATATTCATTTCCCCGAATGGAAATCGAACCCACAACCGTCGAGTTCCACAACTCAATATCTCAATTTACACGGACTTGACTCAATGTTCTTTTTGTCTACACCGTTATGTAAAGTGTGAAGCAGAAAAAATATCTGATTTCCTCTTATTAAATATCATAGTGCGATCCTAAATTTTACTGCTTGCGTGCTTATAGTTGGATAAGCAGAAACCTAGCGCTAAGGTGTGGAAAAAACGCAGAAAATTAAGCGGAACTAGTATTAGGAAATTTTATTTTCCGATGAAAACCATTCCGTGGGCATCGGTCTCTCTTCATGTTATAAAATAAAAAAATAAGACATCAACTGACACTAAGCATATATAATTAATTCCCTTGATGTCAATTTAATATAATATTTATATACCATCTGTCCGTTTGTCCAAACACCATATATAAAAGTTAAGATTAACCCATCAGAAGTTGCGAAAGTTGGTAGAGTGCCAGTAACTTTTATCTTATATTTACTGTACGTATAAGATTTACGTGAATTTAATAATTTTGCCGCGTTGTCATCACACCGTTTTTTATTATTATTATTGGCCGGCTGTTACTCATTTTTAAATTGGTTTTAGAGGTATACCACTCGACAACTTTCATAGTTAATGATCGTCGTGTTTGTATATCTTTTGGAACGGTTCACAGTAATGATGTATGGCTTTCTGTTTTATAGTGATATATGAAATTGGCTTTTTTTTTATTCAAATATATTTTAATTCTTTTTTGTTTGTAAGTTTAGTATAAAACGGCAGATTTATACAGAAAAAAGGTATTAGGTAGTTATCTACTTTTTATATAAAAAAATGAAAGTATTCTTAAAAGTTATTATAAAAAACTATAGAAAACGATAAACGTATAACAATAAATTAAATGTAAAATAACTTCTATACTTATAATGTAGAAGCGTAAAACAATTATAAAACTGTATATGCTTTGTATTAGAAAAATATGAAAACATTAAAGAATTATATTTTTTGTTTAAATATATCAATACAAATTACCTTTCCGCCCTTGACATGAAAAATACGTACATGATGAAGTAGTAAAATTTATTTTATTTTTATCTATTTATCTGTTTTTTCCTTGTATATATTTTATTATCAGTTGTAGCCGTCGTGGCACAGTGAAACAACGTGTGACTGGCGCGTGTAGGTTCTATTCTCATTGAATGATTATATTTAAATTATTTTCATTTCCCTGTCATGTCAGACAAGGCGCAGCGTAGAGTTTTGTCAATCAAGACGCAGTGTTTTTAAAATTGACGTGATTGACGAACGTGAAGCTTTTTTTATATAGGTAACTAATATTCTAGTATTACTATATTGATTTAATTATGGAAACCTCATGATATCAGTGTGTCCAACGCAGCTCTTGTGTAGAAATATTAATATTTATAATACAGACGTCCCTCATCTATTTAGACAGAGTGCGGCGTTAAATTCCGGCGTCTAGCACACAATATTACGTACATATTACTACGAATACAATCTATCTATCTTTCTACCTCTTTTTGAGTACAATTAAATTGAACACAATTAAGATACATACCAAAGAGCACTAACGAAGCTAAAAAATTTCAGCACAGGTGACCTACTCGAGTGTATCTATAAATACATTGACACACGGCTATTTGCAAATGACCGCCTCTAAATAAATACGTCGTCCCGCCGTTACGCAAGCGTGACGCGCCGTGACGTCGCTCGACACCGCCCAACGTGACAATATGGGGTTATACAGGGAGCTTTAAAATGCAAAGGGAAAGAGCCTCTTATAACGATATTAAAAATTTTAAAATAAACTTTTAAAACAATTTATAATTGTACATTTTATCTGCCGCCTTTGAGAGTTCAATTTCTCCATGGATGAAAAGCACGGTGGAGAGGTCTGACTATCAACTAGCATTTTCTATTTTTTGAGATAAATGGACGGTGTGTGGTGAGCTTAGTGTCGTAACACTAGTCTCCTCTGCCTACGCTGCTATAAGCGGGAAAAAGCATGAAGCCATTATTAATTATATTTTATATATTCTTTTTACTAAAAGTTAAACCATTTCCTGATATAGATAACTTTAGTTTGCAACTTAAGTAAATAAAACACCTGTATATATTTGATAGTTGGCAACGCCGTATCAAGAGTGTCGCTTGAACCCGATCACATGATCCCCCTTTGACGAGTTTCTTAAAAGATTATTTCTGATTACAAATATTAATGTATGTAGGTGGTTTATAATTTTAACAGTCTCTTACGAGTCTTGGCACAGTCGGCGTTTCATGTGGAATCAAAATGTAAAGTTGTTTATCTGAAATACGTTCGATATATATATTTTTGAGGCCTTCGTAGTGCAGTGGTGTGTCTGACTGTACACCCGATAGTTTTGGAATTGATTCTTCATTATATTTAAATTATTTTCATTTCTTCACTCTGGTAGACAAAGCGCAGCATTAAGTTCTGCCGCTATGGTTTTTCTGCCGTACCCTGATTATGTAGGAAAAAATTTGAAGGTGTAAAAATGTTATGTGATATTCGTGATCTCTTTATATAAAAATTTTGTTTCATATAGCTCTACTTGTATTGAAAACAATGTTGTAGTTAATTTGTGCAACTTATGTACCAAGACGTTCGTAAAAGCTCATTCTCGATTGAAGAGTTGCAGTAGGCTAATTAAGTTGTTATGACATCTTGGAAGATATAAGGTGTAGCAGTTTATTTATAAATTGAAATTATTTTTTTATTTAATATACATGATTTAATAGTTTTAATTAGTTGTTTTAAAAAAATGATATTGAAAATTCACAAAATGAACTAATTTCAGAGAAAAACGAAGTTACTTCATTTATTACATTTTAAATTGTCATTTCACATTCGAAATCAAATATGTTAAAATAGTAAAGATCTAAAATAGACCATTCGAATCAAATCTTTCCAATAGTTTTTGCTAAGGTAAACAGACTGACAGACAAAAATTGCAAAAACCATATTTTTGATTTCTGTTATATACTTTGTATAAAGACCATTAGAAGTATTTTTTTAGTTTATTCTCAATGTACAGAATTCACCATTTTGCAGTTTTATTATTCATATGTATAGACATATTAATAATTTACAACATAAATTCACTAAATGGAAAGATTACCCTTGAGCCAAAAATGCGAGCTTATACAAACAAAGCTAATCTATCCTTGATGGCCATGTCTACGAACTAAAAAATACCTCTATTTCATTTTGTTTACCTTTAGCCAGACACTGGACAAACAGTTCTGTACGGAACTCAGGTTATGGCGGAGGATAAGCGTGCCAAAGCAAAGCTACACATAACAAACTACATACAACAAATGTCAATCATATCGTTTCTACGTAAATTTGTAGCAATTTGGGTACGTGTCTTCAGCATGTTTTTTTTAACTATCCCGCGCATAGCAGGGTAGGCAGAGGGAACCTGGCAAACTTGTTACGACACTTCGTCCCAAATAAGGCACTTCCGTTCTCCCCTTTTTTTAGATACCTTTCAAGCACAGGTAGCCAGTTATTAAAACTTATTATATTATAAATTTACTTCCTTTTTAGAATTAAATTAATCTATAACAACATAACACAACTAAAACCAAGAAAATCGTAAAAATGCTTCCCAACATTATTTATATTTCTCATAAATCGAGATCAACATATCTCCAAGATCAAGAGATCAGATCAAACATAACAAAGGAGTGATGAAAGTCTTGCATAATAAGTTTAAGTTTTCTAAATTATTACATCGATAAGAATAAATTATTTTTAAAAAATTTTGATCTTCACGCTATACCCGCATAAAGCAGGATAGGCAGAGGGAATCTAGTATTAAGCTTACGTCTCTTCGCTACCCACTTTCATTTTGGAAAACAAGAAAATGAAAATAATTCATTACACTGATGTTGGAGATACGACTATAAACGCGACTATTGTGGCATCGATTTTTTTTCACGATTCCCACTCGATTATATTTATTTTTATTTCCACGTTCTGGTAGTAAAAGTGCGGCGTTGAATGCCGATGCTCAAAATGCATTGTTTCAAATATTGGGCGGAAAATCGGCAACGGAGTATATTAACTGTTTCCTTCTGCATTTTCTTATATTTTTCTATCTCCACAAACAATTTATCCATTCAAAATAGTTTTGACTTTTGCATACTTTCAGTGCATTGTATAGATCGTCTTTCGTTGTATCGGAATCCGCGCGATAAATCGCGTTTATTCTAAATATAGCGCATACCGTCGTGTCGTTAACTCGTTATCTTAAAAGCACTTGCGACACTTGCTTTTACAAATAATTGAGGTGGTGATTACTGTTATTACCTAGAAACATTCAATTAAAAAAGCAGCTTCACGATTTTTCCCGCAAACCTAGCGTCAAGACTCTCTGTTTCCCGTTTCCTCTGATATTCTGACTCTAGATAGCCCTTTGCCTACTTACCTAGCCTCTGCTGAATAAAAGTTACCTTTTAATACGTATAAGAATAAATATTTCACTATATATTGAAGCACACGTGACGCAATGGAACAGCATATGACTGTAAACGTAGCGGTTGTGGGTTCGTTCCCCATCCGGGTAATGATTATATTTATTTTTAATTCCCCGCTTTGACCTTCACCTCAACACACAATGTCTCGAATTCGGATTTCTGCAATGCGAAAAAAGCGAAACTTAGCTTAGCTTTTTAGAATATACACATTTCTATTAACTACCGTTGGTCAAATGATTCATCAACGACCGGTCAAATAAAAAACATAGTGTTGAGTCACTCCATCTATTCCCAACATAAAATATATAAGTATAGGTAATAATTTATAAACAGATGTATGTATATAAAAGCTTCTCGTGCCATCACGAGTGATTCATATAATGTTTAGTGGCTGATATTTTTATAAAGACTGATTACTTCGCCCGCCTGCGCTGCTATCGGTCTAGATTGCCGCGCGGTCCAGCTGTCGGCTGTCCAAAGGAGATGTGTAAAATTAAATCATAGTGAGATGTGAGATGACAGAATTTCTTTTTTTTTGTGTTTGTCAACAAGTTGTTATTTTATTTCGTTAGATTTTATTATTTGTAGATTAGATTATGTTAAAATGTTATGTACTTTATATTAAAATGTTCTTCCGCGATAGAACCCACAATCACCTTCCCCCCAGATTTGCCATCATATTTAAATATATTTCAAAGTAGCAATTGTTTGTTGAGTTCGTCACTCCATTAGCTCGAGGTTACTCTATGAATTGACTATCCAACACAATTTTTTTCTATTTCAACTTGAACCCCTGGGATGAGCGAGCTCAACGAAAAAAACGTTCAGCTTTATTATATTAGTATAGATCACAATAATTTACATGATTTGATTAAACAGAGTTAGATTCTTGTCATTTCACTTGTAAATACTCAATCAATGATTTCACTGCCAGCTTAAAAAGAAAGATCTTATAAAAAGCTACAATATAAAAATAGAATAATTAATTTAAATCATATATGATAGAGGATGCGGAGCTTCACGCCCCAAGTGGGTGTTACGTCCGGAGCAGGGTTTTGTAAATTAATTAATGCTACTTATTTTTGTATTTTTAAACAAATTTCAGTCAGGTGACCATTGACACTTTGTGAACAATATTCTATGAAATATGAAGGATTTTACCTGTGACCACCCCCGACTAGTGAAATGAAGTGCCCGCGTACCTACTCTAACTGGTAAAGTATTATATAGCTCTCTTTTGTAAATGGACTATCTAGAAAAAAAGGAATTTTGCAGCGAAACAGTAATTTTTGAGATTACCATCTTCAACCAAACAAACTGTTCAGCTTTATATATTAGTATAGATAGTAATATCTTACTATCTTACAATGAGGCCACGATATTATTTTTTTTTCGGTAATGTTTAATTAAATTAAATGATTTATATACGTAAAGATAACCAATATTCTGCCATCATTACTTTTTGCATATTCCATTTATTTTGGGATATAACTGCTTAGACATCACATAACACAGCACATTCGTTCGAATCTGCAATTATCACAATTATTCTTAATAATTTTAGTTCTTTATTTCATATTGTTCAGGCTTGCTATCTGCCTTGGTAACTTTATATAAACGATCGTGGGATGGCCTTTAAGCCTTGACTTCTCAGGAGCTTTAAATATAATAATAATATATTATCATGTAGAGTGTAGACACAAGTATCTGCATAACAAATCATGATTTTCTATAATCTATTACAATAAATCAAATATTAAATATTATATACTAAATTCAATAATAACATGAGAATTATCGCTCTTACCGAGTTGATCCCACAATAACACGATGAAACAATGTAGGTACTAGAATCTGTTACAGAAAAATCTATTTTTACTTTTACTAAATTTCAAAAGAAGACAACATAAATCATTATAAATTAAACTTTAGCGATTTTCTATTTATTTCCATTCTATTTTAACGTTTCTTATTATTTCGTGTCACAATGCTCTTAGCGCTGTCACTGTAAATCTCTGCGGACGCAACGCTTCAAGCGCGGCGTTTGTTTACGTGGTGATAAAATTATTTTATACTAGCTCCGGCTCTGCTCGTGAATTTTGTTGGTGGCATTTATTATTTTTGAATATCGTGTATCTTTGTGTGTGTAAAATTTTGGGTGACAAATTTAATCTAAATCTTTTTAGTGTTTCCTTTTTTTAGCTTCAGGAAACAAATTGTTAAGCTTAAGACACTCCGTTCACCAATTTTTCGCCTCTTTGGCTGTAGCGAGGAAATAACAATAATGACCCTGTGTGGAAATCGAACACAGAACCATCCTGTTTATTGGCAGACGTTATTTCAGATCGCTTCAGCATTCAGAAATCATGATTCTTCCTAATATTTTTTTTCTTGTTTCTTTTCAAATTGTATACCCAGCTTATTCATCAAAGTGTTTCACGTTATTAAGCATTTAAAATATCTAGCCCAGGTGACAATCATTGTTGACACCAACGCTCGCTGTGTTCACGGCGTGAATTTTCAATATAAATTCTTTCACAAATAGATCGCTTTTTTGTATGTTGTTCGAAATTAAAATTAGATTTCGTGTAAAAGAAAGAATATTGTAATTGTTGGTAAGAGATAAAAATTTAACAGTATCATGTTATTTATTAGCCCTATCACACAGTATAGCGGCTATACGTAGTGTCTTAATTATACAATGTCTGTATAATTTAGACATATAGTAAATTATACTATATGTCTAAATGGTACTATAAATATGTCTATTCTGACACTGATATAATCGTGTTTTGTATTATTTAATAATGTATTAAAGTTTAATATGTTTGACAAGTTTTAGTATGAGTCTTGTGTAGCTATAAAGTTATATAACGGAAAATTGTGAATTTCAAAAGAAAAACTGATCTGAATTGGTCCAAAATATTTCCGGCTAGAGTGAATCTGTTTATTTTGACAATTAACACGTTTTTGATATAAATAATTTCTTTTCATCAAATTTTCTTTACTTGGTGGTACCTCGAATACGAATCAAGCCCACAACTATCAAGCTAATATCAGATTTCTGCTCAGTTTTCGAGCCTCCCGAGCTCTCGAAACTCGAACTCGAGGAAATGAAAATAAGTCATTACCCCTGATGAGAATCGAACTCAAAACCGTTGCGTTTATAGTCAAACGCTGTGCTGCTGCGCCACGGTGATCTCAAAAGAAACTCAATAGTAAAAAATACAGTAAATTTTCCATCGGTAAACAACATGTAAGGTGAGCTCGACGACCCCTACTGCTGCAACCCGACACTTGTTTTGATGCAATCTTGGCGACTTTTTGCACTCTGCGTGAGACGAGTGGAATTTTGATCGCTTTAATTAATATGAAAACAAACATATTGAAATTAGCCAAGAAACATTCTTAAGACGTGACAATTTAGAAGAGAATGATCGTGGGTTCACAAATATAAGATGTTATATTTTTAATAGCTACAAACTGTAGCGCATGTAGCAACATGCGGGATACATAGGCAGAGTGAACCTAGTGTTGCGACACTCCGTTCCCCAATTTTGGACTATTTTCAAGACTTTGCGTATTGAGAAAACTCAACACCTGTTTGGTTGCCAGAGCGAAGAAATGATTATAATTCATCTACCGAGTGGGAATCGATTGCACAACCATTGAATTTACAGTCAGATGTGCCACTATATTATAATTTTAGTGTATACATGTGTAAATGCTCGCAAGTCTGAACAATTTAAATTATACTATGAAATTTTGCGTTTGCTCTTAATTACATTTTTCAATTTACTAAGGACATGGACACATGTGCTCGAAGATAGGTTAGGAAGTATAGGAAAACATAAATGAATATTCCTCGAAATTTTAAGGAAATAACAAAAAAACTGTTTACGTCATAAAGTCCAGTCCTTTGTTTTTAACTTCGCTCTGTATTCCACACATTTCAGGATAGACAAAGGGGACCCGGCAACCTAGTATTATTTAACACACTCCGTTCCCATTAAGACACTACCGTTCCTTACTTAGGTTCCCTCTATCATGCTATGATCGGGATACAGCGTGTAGCTGATTTACTCAGATTTATAATGTTTAATTTATTTAACACAGACAATGCTGCAGCAGTCGCGACGAAGCCAAAGAGGCGGGCGTACTTGCTCAAAAGGAAGGCGCTCACCACTGGCTTCTTTGATCAGAGCCGTGCCAAGGACGGCGATAAGGAAAAAGGTAATATGTTTTCTATGTCGTAGAAGCTACATATGTAGTCGTAGCGGTCGCTCGTAGCACTTCTACGAGTACGACTATTGTATACCATATAAGGAAATTGTTTTACGTCTTATTATGTTTGTTATAAAAAATAAACAATGGTATAAAAGTTGTATTTTAACATATTATACAAAAATATATAATTTTCTTAATATATTTTAAAATATATATTTTATACCGATATCAAAAGCAGTACAGTGGCGAGGTGACGCGAAATATTAGTTCGATATAACATAACAATTTAGTAGTACGTAAATATTTGTAAGCTTTTGGCATATTGTCAACGTATCAATAACTAACCACCAAATAAACAGTCAAATGGATGAATAATACGTCTGCCAATATCGTAATATAGTAGTGTCGGGTTCAATGCCGATTGTCTTGTTTTATATGAGAAACGTGTACTTAAAACGAGTTTTAAATAAAATGATTATTGATTAGAATATATTTTTATTAGTTTAAAGTAAGTTACAGTTCGCGAATCTTAAGCAATCTGTGCATTTGTGTGTCTTAAAAAATAGAGACAGAAATAACGTTTGAAAATAAAATATATTATTAAGAGATCACTAAAAATATTTAAACAATAAAATCTATATATATAAAAGGACTTGTCCTCACTGACTGAGGTAAGACGCACGCACAGCCGTAACCGCTTATGGTAGAAACCTGGAATTTGGACAGATGTTTACTTTCGTAATCTGGACATCCACTAAGAAGGGATTTTGAAAAATTTTTACCCTAAAGTGGTGAAATAGGGGTTCAAAGTTTGTATGGAAAAAAAATTAAATCGGCACCGATTTTTATAAAATTTGAAATTTAGATTTTTAAAAGTATTTAATTGAACACGTGTTTCATCGTTTTCTAGAATTCTCCCCCTAAGGGTGTAAATAAGGGGTTGAAAGTTTGTATAGATTTTTTTTTAAATCGGCACCAATTTGTATAAAATTTGACATTCAGACTCTTAAAAGTATTTAATTGAACACATGTTTCATGGTTTTCTAGAATTCTTCCCCTAAAGATGCAAATAAGGGGCTGAAAGTTTGTATGGAAAAATCTTTAAAACGGCACCGATTATTATAAAATTTGAAATTTAGACTCTTAAAAATATTTAATTGAACACATGTTTCGTGGTTTATTAGAATTCACCCCTAATTACGCAAGCGAAGCTGCGCGCGTCCGCTAGTTATAATATATTTTTCTACGTCGGATATTGTATCCTGGTAATTTTCAGTCTCATCTGATGTGTAGTTTGTGTTAATAATGAATCGTTCCATTATATCATCAAGCACAGCGTAGTGTCCACGGTATTGTTTTCTCTTTTTACTGCCTGTTCTCATATATTTATCAGTATTACTTTTGACTACTTGCCGTTTTAAACGTTTTTTTTTATAAATTAAAAATATACTGTACTGCTAAACTAAGAATAGTTGTTAGTATAAAACCAAATAAAAGTGCAAGAAAAATAAAAATCAAAACTAACAATATCCAGGATATCAGTCCCGGTCGGCGCTTGCGCACCAGATACATAAAAAAATACGTTTAGAAGCCAATAAAGCGCACACTAGACAGTGCGGCTAATGAATATATCAAACTGATTTACTATACGCCTGTGTGTTAAATTTAGTGTATATACTAGTAATATAACTTCAATTTTATTTTATATCTGAGGCAAAACGTGGCAGGTGATTTTGCAAATCGACTGATATGTGATTTATTTTATATGTATAATTCTTCTTCGTTATAGCCTATGAAAATTATTGTTAAAACTAAACGTTCTTTGAAACGATTGTTGTTTTATATTTTGATGTTTTTTTCCGAAAAGTATGGAATGATAGTTTTAGAGAATTCTATGAGATGGAATGTCTACTATAAAATTATGTTGAACATTCAAGAGCACAGACCCAACAGATAGCCTCACTAGCATCACTAGGTAACCACCGGTGCACATCTATCGATGTCGTTGACCATCCCATCGTAAAATCAATACTGACTAAACCCGTGGGAATTCAGAAAGCGTGGATATTTAAAATAGTGTAGGCGCCGGCGTACGCGGCTATATATAGCTAATTCTTGAGGATTGTCTGTCATCACCTCCGTATATTGTTCTGGTTGCGTCAGTCACATTTTGCTTTGGTTTTTTGTTTCATGAAATATTGGTTTTTTGTAGGCGTAGTCGTCGTCCGTCTGTAACTGCAACGGTTGTGGGTTCTATTCCCGCTTGAGGCAATGAATTCTTTTAATTTTTTCGCTTTGGTAATTAGACAAAGCTCGGTGTTGAGCTTGTAGTGAGACAGGTGATATCTATTTGTCATATAAGTACAAATTGAGATATGGTAACTATGTATGCACAATGTACACTCTTGGGAAATTAGATTATGGATTCTTTCAGTCTACCCTAAAATGTATGAGAGATTTAAAATAAAAACAATTATTTATATTATTTATTTAAAATTATTGCTTTAATTTCATAATTAGTTATTTCATATTGGCACGGATTAATTTGTGGCTAAAGGAAGGTTCTTACCGCTTAGTGCCCTGCTATACTAGAAAACTTGCGTCAATTACGCGATAAATATGCGAGACATTACGTGTTAAATGGCGAAACGAATCGAAAGAGATACGAAAATAATATAAATATGATTATTCCGTTGAGCGGGAATCGAACTCAAAGCTATCGTGCTTACAGTCCGATGCTATTACTCACGTAATTTCAGTAAGATTTTAAAATATTTAAAATTCGGGGCATTTAAAATTCTGGGGCATCTGTATAATAATTATCGATACAGCTTGTTATTTTTGATGACACTGCGAAGTGTGGACGTTATTATGATGTGCAAAGTGTAATAATTTTAATCGAAAATTAAAAACCAAAGTTGGAATTTTGAAATTTTTATGTTTTATATTGTATTTTGAGGATAAAAAATGAAGTTAAATATTAAGATCCTTGCTTTTCCTGATTATTACATTTTTTAAATGAAACTCTTTGACCGGATTAATTGCTACTCGAAAGTTTAAGAAACGTCGCGTCGTGTTTCCAGAAAAGTATTTAATATACACAATAAGTCCGGAGAAAGAGTTTTATTTAAAATTAACTTAGATAACCATCCATTACAAAAAATGTTATATTATTACAACTTTCATAAATACATATAACTGTTGGCACCTGCATTTTATAACGACATAGGCAAAGTAAACCTAGTGTTAAGGCTCTCCATTCCCCACGAATCGTCCAATTATCGAGGCTTTACATGTTGAGAATCGGGGCTCAACGCCGCGCTTTGTTTTGTTGCCAGAGCTAGAAAATGAACAAAAAAAATCTCCCCTCGAGTGCAACGAAGCAACCGTTGCATTTAAAGTCAGACGCTGTGCCACTGGGCTACGACGGTCTCAAGAAAAAATATTTATAACAATAATATTATTTTTAATTAATTCTATCATATTTTCTCTAAAATATATTCAAACGCAGCACCTTTCATCTCCATCCAACGTTTTGTCAAACGTCTAACAAACTCTGCTAGACCTTGTACGCACAATGTATACATTATTTCACTTCTTTATAACTTCGCGTGATCGTTGTTTACGTTGAGCGCGTGCCAATTCCCCTTTAACACGTTATGAAAGTGTTACATTTAAACTTTTTTTCCTTATCGCACCCAAAAATTTGGGTCGTACATGTCAAATGAGTCAAAGTGTTTCGGGTTAGTTGCGTATTTGCGGGTGGTTTCTCAGTATTTGTTTTAATCGCTTGTAATTTTATTGTTGATGGGCTATATAGGTGTAGGAATTACTGGTGAGTACGGGTGCCCTTCACAGAATAGTGTGGTGCCCACCCCAGAATTTTAGGGAAAAAAAGTAAGCTTAAAGACATTACACAAAAAGATCATATGCTACGATGCCCATGATTACGAACTATTGAACTAAATATTTGGCATAACAATTTCATTACGTCCTTATTTTCCCACTTTCCTCCGAATTCTGGACCCATTGCGTGCTCAGTGGCAGAACCCAACACTGCGCTTTGCCTCCTTACTAGAGCGGAAGCGGAGGAAATAAAAATATTAAATATTTCATTTCATTCCTTGAGTGGAAATCGACCCTACAACATGTCGAGCTTACAGTCGCACTCTTGTGCCCCTGAGTCATGACTGACATAAAGTATTTTTTCAAATCAAGATAGTAGTTCCTAAGATAAACGCGTTCAACAAAACATACTCTTCGTATTTATTACGTCATATACTAAATTATTATGCTATTAATAGGATCTCAATATAAAGACACGTTTGTTTTATATACAAATAGTTTCCAAGTAGGCGCCACCACATTACCCTATTGTTCCCGAGTACCGCAAATAGCGCGGCCTTTGTACTATCATTTATAAACTCTGAGTAGATGATAGTTAAATTGCTTCTATAGCGCTTAGTGTTATTTTATATTAAAAACTGTAGCCTAACCTAACCTCGTAACCTCGCTCTGTCTTATTACCAAAGCAAGGAAAAGATTATAAGTAATAAATAAATTATTTTACAGAGTCAACGGGGAGTGTGTTCGGCATGCCACTATCGCAATGCGTGGAGATGGAGCGAGCTCTACGCAAACACGGTGGCTCCAGAGCTTCACTGGCGTCGCTGGGAGCTTTGGAAAAGGGCGATGATGTAAGTTTGTGTGCTTATTATTTTATTGTTTTATCAATATTTTATTTCTTTTTATACCTAGGCAAATATAATATAGGCAATAAATTGCACTCATAAAAAATTTGTAAATATACCAAATTTTAAGTTCAAATTAATTAGCAAATTAATATCATATAGTAACAGATTTTAAACAGTACGAGCTAAGTTACCAAATAAAAGATAAATAAAAATGATAATTAATATATATATGGTAGTAAATTATAACTAAATAGGTATAGTATAAATCAATCAATAATTTCGTAAGTTATGCTTTAATTATTTTACTTCGAAATAGAATATTATTTTTGGTTTTTAGTTTTTGTTTTAGTTTTGGCAATATACATATATAATATAGTTTTCTAGTTTATTTTTTTTTAAATGACCTTATTATTTCTACAAAAATCTGAAGCTTATAAATGCTGGATAATATATACTGTTACTGTAATACGTTAGTTCCATACAGTTACACTTAGGTATAGTACAAAAGTAGTATACACCAAGCGGGCGAAGCCGTGTGCCGAACACTAGTATACTATAAAGAAAAAAAGAAAATTTATAAAAGTTAAACATCTGCGAATACGGGGAAATCCCGTTTAGAATTTAGATTGATGATGTAAGCCCCTTTGATTGTTTAGATTACTTCACACGTGACGTGTTTAAAATAAGAGTGTGAAATGTGTATTATAGAGAATTTATTTACATTTTTACATTTCTCTGTAGTAAAATACTTTTAAATAGTTTTTCTTGTTATAAATAAATAATATTATTTTAAAAAACAATTTTTATTTTCTTTTCTTTTTATGAGGCCTTCGTAGGGCAGTACCTAGCACAATGTAACCTGTGTTTTCATGATTTCGAGGGTGAAGCCGCGGGCGGAACGCTAGTTATGGATAAAACTTAAAAAGTGAAAATGTACATGATTTCCGCTTAATTTTCTTATATAATTCAGCTATTTCAAATTATAAAATGTTTGTAGTAACAGGAAATGAAAAAGATCATGACCCCAAATGGGAGTCGAACCCATAACCGACGGGGTTACAATCGCACGCTTGTGCCTCTTTGCCACGACGACCTGAATTACTTTGTGGCTTAAAATAATAATTATGAAACAAAAGTCAGTGTCTTACTGCCTGCCTTAAAAAGTGAAAACGTAAAATACGTAAATACGTAAAAAAAGAATAATATTTTGTCAAATTAAAATAATTAAGCTGTTTCAACAGTCGTAAAAGCTATACTCTAAAAACCTTGTGCGTTTCTTCTTTCATCGATTGGACTGTACAACACCTAAACACATAAACTACATAAATACCCAGAATAGTAGAGCAAAAATAGAAATAGCACAGAGCTATCCTATTTTTATTGATACTTATATTAGCATGGATGCGGTAAAAGTAACAATAAAATAATATTTAAACAGATTTACGTTTTTTCCCACATAGTAGTGAGAGAATCTAGTGTTAGGACACTCCGTTCCCCACGCACCACCGAATTTTAGAGTCATTGCGGGTTGAGTGGCGGAATTTAACGTCGCGTTTGTTTGTCTGTCAGAGCAGGGAAATATATAGAAGCAGAAGGAATGATTAGTACCTATTTACACTATTGTTTATATTAAATATTTTATGTGGAAAGTCAAATGGTTCAAGGGATACTCACTATTTTTGTTTTGTTCGCATTCTATTTTATTGGTAAGACTTTGAAATTATTATGATTTGATTTAAAACAGAAATATTGTTGATGTTTTTCTACTCAAAATCCTTTATACGAAAATATTTATAATTTCCTACATAAAACCTATGCGTTCTTCCAAGCATTGGGTAGCAACTAGAAAATATTCATATAAATATTTAGAGGACAAAAAATGGAGAACGTAACGGTCGTGGGTTCGATCCCCATTCGTAGGAAGTTACAATTTTCATTTCTTCCCATTTGATCTATAAAAATATGTAAATTATAAACTTAAAAGTAAACCAAACGCTCCAATGGTAACAATTCCGTTTCTAATGCATCAATAAAATAGTAATCCTTTCTATTTCGGTCTTGTACCATGATATAAGCGACCTTTATATTTACCCTACTCCTGTAAACAGTGTGTAAATCGTTCGCTATTCATATATTACCTCAAATATATTTAATATTACAAACATATTTATAATAATCTCGATACTTCAGATATTATAGCAAACTGTACATAAATTATTGTAACGTCATAATACTAGTCTGGTGAGCTGCCAGTCTAACTTGATCTCTAGGGCTTGAGGAATATCTCTCTTCAACTAAGTGGATAGAGAAATAAGAGATCTTCTTGGATTGGTCGGTGAAACGATTTGGCATGCGGCATTCGAAGTGCAGAAATAGTTGCCTAATGCAAGCCAAGACACGCAACTAGTTCGGGTTGCACCTGGACCTATCCACCATTGGGACAAATGGTTTTAGGAATTTCGACGACACCCGATCGTATCTTTATTGTGTTAATGTTGGAAATGTTTAGAGTTGCTTTATATCATCGCGTTATTGACGCGTGGGAGGAGAGACTCTAATCTGTGTGTACCGTACCTATACAGCGACTTTGTTTTTTAATTTTCGTTCGTTTAAAATCGATGCATGTTAAGAATAGATGTGCCTATATAGACCGGAAAGACATTGATATCATAAAAATATAAATTATTTCCAATTGAAATTTGCTAAATATGAAAATTCCGACTAAGTTGGACAAATCGAACGAATGATTTCATACCATTACCTATAAAAACGACAAAGAAATATATCTATTGTATGGGATTATTTTATATTACATCACGTTAATTGTTTCAATACAACCCATTGTATCCGCGTTCGGAGCCAGATCGGACACTTGGAATATGTCATGTGTCATACGCGAGTCACAACTCCTAGATTTCTCCATTCAACCAAGAGGGCGAAGCCGCGGGTGAACGCTATTCACAATGTTACCTCAAGAAACACCCTTAATGACGAACCAGAATACATCGTAAAACGTAAATTACATTGAATTTATATAAACATGATTTACATTCGACTCTATAGCGTAAATACTATTTCGTTGGTATGCTGGTTGTAAGCCTGTGTGCACCAATCATATATTGCTTTATACAAATAAACAATTGCACACTAAAGAATCGCTACTGCTCGTCCCCGATTATTGTATTGACGTGTTTTACACAATAAGTAAGTAAAATCTTTATATATTTCAACAATTGTTGTATAGCTACACCATGTATCCCGCACATAGTAAGGTAGACAGAGGAAATCTGGGACCCTAGTGTTAAGACACTCCGAAAACGAAACTTCTGTTCCCGAATTTTGGAGGAATTGCTTGTTGACTTGTGTACTCGATAGAGGCATATATGATTGTAAGAACACACGACATGAACCACTGAACACTGCTGAACTGAATTCAAAAATTTAAGTTACTTTAGGTTAAATTAGCTGATATATTGTATAACGTTATTAAGCATTAAAAAATGAATTTTGAAAAATCTATTCTTAAGGGAGTAAAATGGGATATAAATTTTGTATAAAATTTCCTAGTTTTCAAAGATAGAAACGTAAAATTTAAAATTTCAAGTCTAAGTGAAAAACCAGGAATAAATAACTAGTATTCTCTTGGCTTATAGGCTTTGAATTCTCGACCGCGTCGTCTGTGGTAATACGTACATTAAATAATCTGCGCCAAAATAAACGTAAACTTAATTTAATATCTATTAACCAGTTCATCTCAATGCTGTCAATTTTATTGCCTTTCTATATTAGACATTAGTCGCTTCAAATATCCATTGAAAATAATTTAAGTTAATAATAATATGACAAAAATAGACTTGTTTTCTCCCGTTCGGTTTAACGAGTATATTTTTTAACCTTATTGAACTAATGCGTCCTTAAGTTAACCTATACCTGTTTGTATTTTTGCGTCTCTACGAATATACGAGTATAAGAAATTTTTCACACCGTAGGAACAAGTAGGTAGGTAGAAGGAACCTAGTGTTAAGACACTATCTATTCACGGAAGACGTTTGTGATACACTAAATACATATACCCTCACTGTGGCCCAGTAGGGCCGCGTCTGACAAAAGAGTTCTGCCAGTTATTTCAAAATTTAGGTGGAAATAAGAGAACATAGTGTGTTGACACTATGTCCTTTATACCCATATCTGAATTTATTTTTTATTTATTTTTTAAATAATGAAACATAAAAACCCATATAGCAAAAATATTATTTAAAAAAAATTATATACATTATTACAAATATAGTAGACGATATCCCAGACGTGCGTGGGAGTCTTTAACATGCTTAATATGTATGACATAGGAATCGAGTTTTGTTTACTCGATACATCAAACCGATGTCAGTGCTCGATAGTTTTGATTTATGAACGCGATTTCAGCTTCAGACAGGTTGTGAAACTATTGACGTGGCATGTGGTGGTCGTGTGGACTTGGATGTTTCACTAAAATGATTTGACAATTTATTCTGTCATGTTAATAAATGGGTGATTATATAATTTAGCTTTTAAGGGGACAATTATACAAATTAAGATTTAAGCTTAAATATCTTGTATGTAAGTTTTTTTTTTCTTTATTTTCATTTATTTTTTTTGGATTACTCGCACTCACCACTAGATTTTCTTTGCCCACGTTACTTACTTTTTTTCTCTTTCTTTCTTTCTTTTCTTTCTTTATCCATACATGCTAGATTGTTCATATTTTCCGTCCGTCCCCCACTTTTCGTTCAATTTTCAGGACATTGCGTGTTAGGTGGCGAAACCACGCCCTTTATCTCGTTAACAGAGCGAGAAATGAGAAATAAAATGAATTCATTCCTCCGTGAAAATCGAAACCACAACCGCTATGCTTACAGTCAAACACTGTACTGCTACGTCACGACGGAATTAAACATATTATTGTAGTATAAACATATGATACAAAGTCATGCATAATTTAAGAACACGGAAGTAAGTGTTAAATCTAAGCGTTCAAAGAAGTCATTAAACGCGCGTCTCGCTATCAAAGATATGTGACATGCTATCCTCAACTATAATAGCGTCATCAGTGGAAAATTTAATTGCAGCTATTATTTAGAAAATGTATAAATATTAGAACGTAATGGGGTTCGAAAAATTAAAACACTCAATGAAATAAATGACGAAACTGATTTAGATTTCAATATTACAAAAGTTTTTTAAAAATAAAAACTAATTTTTATTTTTTTTCCGAGTAAAAAGAAGTTTAAAATACAATTACCTTCTAAGAATTAGCAATTCTAGCTACGTCTACAAATACAACACAAAAAAACCGACCAAATGAAATATATGTTTCTAAACAAAACGCCGAACATCTGTCAGGTCATTAAACAAAAAACAGACAAACTGACCAATAGGTCAAATTTGACGTGGTGCGGCGTCACGGTGACGTCACTCATATCTGGTTACCTGGGCGGCCTTACAGCGGCTGCTTTCATTAAGGCCACGATAATTTTATCGTATGACGCGTCCCGCTCGTCTCGATACCAACAGAAATAGATAAGCAACTTCGCAGGCTATATCCGTGTTGCTTGGTGGTCGAACCCTTAAAAGTCCGTGAACTTTTAGGTTAAAAATTAAATGACTTATTTTTGTAAAATATAAGTAATTTAATTTTTATTTGGTTTTCTCAGTCTGATAAGACCAAGGGCGATGTTGGGCTCCAAAAGCTAACATGAAATGTATTTTAAATGGACAGAGAATACCGAAGTGTTTTAGCAATAGACGTTTTTCGTTTTTTCGCTGTTTGAGAGATTAAAAAAAATTAAAAATATATATTCTCCGCAAACTGGCTATCACGCTTTGGGATGAGAACGCAATTTTTGAGACATAGCGTGTTGATTGGCGGAACTCTATAACGCGCTTTGTCTAGGAACGAGGAAATGAAAATAATTCATTTCCCCGAGTGAGAATAGGACCGACAACAGTCGCGTCAAAGGTCAGACATTCTGCCGCTGCGCCACGACAGCCAAATGAATATAATATCCTTATATAAAAGGCAATAGCTAACATTCTCCAAAAAACGTGGGATTCTTTTAAAAAACATTCACTAAAATTGCTCGTTTAAAATCATATTCACAACCAAGAAAAATTCAAGGAACATATTCAATCAAAAGCTACTTTATAATAATATCAAATCTAACGTAAATATTATAATAATAGTTGCAGTTTAAAATAACAACCGAACTAACTCCTGACAGGAGAGATTTATATGCGATGAAGTTTTACGTTTGTTTACCTACAAATCAGAGTAAGTGCTCCTCTGACGTCCAAAGTATCACTCGTCATAACCGTAAACTTAAATCTTCATAACTGTCCAATTCTTTGGTATGGAGTTGCATCTTTCAATTCGAAACAGAATATTTTAGATAAATCTAGAGAAACGAGTAGTCTTTTGATCTAAAGATGAAAGCATTGGAAAAAAAGTCTGTTTGAGGTTTTAATATTTATGAATTCGAACATATTCCATATATTATATGTAGGTAACTTATCATTTTGTGTCACTGCAATCAAAATATTGATTACCTACTTGTCTTCCCTAATTATTAATACATACACCGAAAAGTCTTAGCCTATTTTCCTTTTTACGAAACGCTTCTTCGATTTTTTTAACCATTACTTAGGATTAGTTTGCACCAAATAAACTTGGTGAATATGATGGTCACTTGAAGATTTATTGAATACTAGCGGACGCGCGCAGCTTCGCTTGCTTATTTAGGGGTGAATTCATATAAACCACGAAACATGTAATTCAATGAAATATTTTTAAGAGTCTAAATTTCAAATTTTATAAAAATCGGTGGCGATTTAAAGATTTTTCCATACAAACTTTCAACCCCTTATTTGCACCCTTAGGGGGTGAATTCTAGAAAACCATGAAACATGTGTTTAATTTTATATGTTTAAGAGTCTGATTTTCAAATTTTATGAAAATTGGTGACAATTTAAAAAAAACCTATACAAACTTTCAACCCCTTATTTGCACCCTTAGGGGGAGATTTCTAGAAAACGATGAAACACGTGTTTAATTAAATACTTTTAAAAATCTAAATTTCAAATTTTATAAAAATGGGTGCCGATTTAAATTTTTTTCCATACAAACTTTGAACCCCTAATTCACCCCTTTAGGGTTAAAAATTTTTAAAATCCCTTCTTAGTGGATGTCCAGATTACGAAAGTAAACTTTTGTCCAAATTTAACGTTTCTACCATGAGCGGTTACGGCTGTGCGTGCGTCTTACCTCAGTCAGTGAGGACAAGTCCTTTTATATATATAGATATTAAGTTCATTTGCATAGTTCTTATACGAAACGACTAAGCCACATATTTTGGTTAAGCTGGAGTTTGTAAAGTTAGGACTTGTATATAGAATTAGGATGTGTTAGAAACTTGGGTCTACATAAGTTTTGATGACTATTTGACAGTGCGACCTCTCGTCTTTAGTGAAGTTGAAGTTCGTATTATAATGATACCAAAAATTGCGTGACTGTTGTCCCGATCAGTCTTTTTCGTGTGTTTTTCATACAGCCAGATAATTGTGGGATGAATTATTGTTCTTAACTGAAAGGCAAGCTCCAACGCCATAATTGAAGAACTCTATTAAATTATAGTCATATGACTAGACAAAGCGCGCCCCAAATACAATGTGTAAGTTCAAATGCCAATGCAAAATGCGTAAAACCAGAAAAATAATAGTAAAATGATTCCGTTTGTTATATAACAATAACATATATTACAAAAATAACAAACCACTATTTCTTTTATTTCCAGAGTGAGTCCTGTGACTCAGGCGAATGGGGCTGGTCAGGACTAGAAGAAGGCGGCGGTGGTCCAAGGGTACCAGCTCTAGTGACTGCGTGTTTGGCGCATTTAAGGCGGCACGGTCTTCGCACCTTGGGTCTTTTCAGAGTGTCGTCCTCCAAGAAGAGGGTTAGACAGGTTAGTCAAGTATAAACTAATAAATAAAAGCCAATATAATCCTAAATGCATTGTGATTAATTTAGAAATACCAAAACTTTGTAAATTTTGAAAATAATACTTAAATGCAGACTTATATTTTGTAAATATTAAACAAAGTACTTATTACAAGCGGTTGCTATGACAGAAAATAAAGTAGTAAATCTAGCCAAGGCGAGTTTACAGATCCGATTCGTACACGCGCTGCAAGAATAAAACATCGACTGACGGAATTAGATGTTTTCTAACGAATTGGCCGTTGCTATCGATTCACGTCGTTGACCCAAATTGAAGATACTTTATAGAAAAGTAGCTTAAACACTATTTGTTGTTATGGGTTGTGTTAAAGTAAATTCGAAAGTACTCTTACAGCAATAAGTCCAAAGTTCTCTCATTTACGAGTAACTGAAAATGGATAGTTAAACAATTTTATTCTATTTTTCATTTAGAAACCGATAACCATTGATCCTAAATTTAGGTGCAAAGTTCTAACTGCATAAAAATATCAGCATAATTTAAGCGAATATTTAAGAAGTTTAATTTATAGCTTTACATTATATGTCGCATATAGGAGAGTAAGCAGAAGAAACTTAGTTTCAGGACAGCCAGATAGCCCAATTACCGAGACATCACGTATTGAGTGGCGGAAGACAACACCGCGCTTGTTTGTGTTATCAGAGCGAGGAAACATAAACAATTCATATCCTAATCAGTTGGAGTCGAACCCATAAGCATCACGTTTACAGTCAGACTCTCTGTGCTTAGAAGCTTATTTGAAATTATACATTTTCAGCTCAGAGAGGAATGGGAGCGAGGTCAGGAGGCAGCATTAGATTCAGCAGTATGTCCACACGATGTTGCCACATTGCTGAAGGAGTTTCTAAGAGATTTGCCTGATCCTTTGCTGTGCAGGGACTTGTACCCAGCGTTTTTGAATACGCAAAGTAAGTGATGCTTGATTTGCTTATATTGCCTGATTTGAATTTACAGAAAGCTACCAAAATCTCATTAACTATTAATTTATAATTAAATTCAGTTGCCGGCGTCCTAAATTATACTACAGTAGCGAAGTGTACGAATAACCACTTACTATTAAATAAGGAGTAAAAACCTTCTTTCAAATAAATATTCCTCATAATTTACTGTAAAGCAATATATTTAAATAATTCAAAATTCAAATATATATTTTTTCATTTATTTTTAAATATTATTTAATAAAACCTTTCCCCATCGTTCTTAGTGTTAATTCCATCACTAATTCCAATTATTGTGCAAATTCCAGAAATCCGCAATCGTCGTCTCCAATGGGAAGCACTACGTCTCATCGTACAACTTCTACCAGCGGCTCACAGAGATACACTCAATGCTCTGTTATCATTCTTATCACAATTAGCAGAACACGCTGAAGACGATCAACAGCCGGGAAACAAGATGGACGCTGCGAACTTGGCTACTATTTTCGCACCTAATATATTGCATAAAAATAAACCAAATGAGAATGCTAGGTAAGTTTTTTTCAGCTTCGTGCTGTATCCCGACAGAGGAAACCTACGGGATACAGCCAGAAACTAAAAAAAATATATTATTTTCAGTGCTGAACAACTATCTGAGCGAGCAGACGTCATAAACGTAGTGCGTCAGCTAGTGGAACGGCACACGGAGCTGTGGGCGCTGCCCGCGGAGCTGCTGCACGAGGCGTACATACACCTGGCCCATAACGCGCCTGCGCACTTGGACTCTTTGCTGTTGAGAAGAGCTGAGTGAGTTTGTTTCATTGCTTTTGTAAAAAATATTTTCACTTGAGAATATTTTTAATTAATTTTAGGCTTGAGTTTTGGATTTTTGGGCTTGGTATAATAGGATTTTTAAAAATACGTTGTTGTGGAAAGAAAATTCAACTTATTTTTTTTTATTGTCATAAAAATTAAATAATTGTTATAGAGACAGTTAAACAAGTAACCTTATCCGTATAGGATAAATCACAAACTAAATATGTGCATGTATCTTCTTCTATATATATAAAAGGACTTGTCCTCACTGACTGAGGTAAGACGCACGCACAGCCGTAACCGCTGTGCGTAGAAACGTGAAATTTGGACAGATATTTACTTTTGTAATCTGGACATCCACTAAGAAGGGATTTTGAAAAATTTTAACCCTAAAGGGGTGAGATAGGGGTTGAAAGTTTGTATGGAAAAAAAATTAAATCAGCACCAATTTTTATAAAATTTGAAATTTCGATTTTTAAAAGTATTTAATTGAACACGTGTTTCATCGTTTTCTAGAATTCTTCCCCTAAGGGTGCAAATAAGGGAATTTTTATGGAAAAATCTTTAAAACGCCACCGATTATTATAAAATTTTAAATTTAGACTCTTAAAAAAATTTTAATTGAACATGTGTTTCATGGTTTTCTAGAATTCACCCCCTAAGGGCGCAGATAAGGGATTGAAAGTTTGTATGGAAAAATCTTAAAAATCGCCAGCGATTTTTATAAAATTTGAAATTTAGACTCTTAAAAATATTTAATTGAACACATGTTTCGTGGTTTTTTAGAATTTACCCCTAAATACGCAAGCGAAACTGCGCGCGTCCGCTAGTCTTAAATATTTCTGTAGCCATGATTAGAAAACCACAACTTTTTTACTGTAAAAATGTACGAGATTCTCCTGATAAACAAATCTACGAACGAATTATATTACGTAAAGAATAATAATATTAAGAAACTATAAAAATATTACAGATGTGCATCAGAATGTTCTAACACAAATTCAGAAAATAAGCGATTATGGTCTCGAGAAAGCTTCCTGCACGCCGCCGCCAACACCGCACCCGCCTCCAGGTGAGATAGAGACGGAGATACACATATATATATCTAGTGCGAAAGAGTTGGACTATTAGTTGTGTATATTCATATATGTCAGAGTGAGATAGAGGACACGCAGATACAAATAGATTTGTATGGAGAGTGAGAGGCAGATGTATTTATGTGATTTAGAGCTGCTACCAATGTATATACCCATTATATTTGCGTAGAGAATAATTAATACATTTTCCGATATCATGAATTGTAGTAATAGTAGTGTTCTCTATAAAAAATCCCAATTCAGTAAGAATATAGAAGAATGACTAAAATATTAGACAATTGTATATGTGCTGTTATATATACACGAATATTAATATTTTAAAATACATTAACCCTCGCATAAAACTTAATTACCTACACAAGTATAACAAAAACATATACCTAAACTAATTGTTAAGATTTCGTTAACTTGTTAAGCAACTCTCATCGGCTACTTTACATCTGCTTTAATCAAAAAAGAAAAGTTTGTTTGTGTCAAATATATTTGGGTTTATTATAGCTCATACATAGCAGGGTATGCACAGGGAACCTAGTGTAGTGTGGGAATCTAGTGTTAAGATACTTCGTTCCCAATAACACACTTCCGTTTCTTACTTTCCGGGGAATTTCTGTGTTGAGTGGCGGTACTTAACACCGTGCTTTACCTCAATATTTAATAATATTAACTAAAGTTAATAAATAAACATACATAATACATATTAATGTAATCGGCGGAGGACGTCCCTCTCGGATGGCCTTGGACATTTCATCCGCTTTCACATAATTAAACATAAATAAACACCCATTAAACATATAAATATTGGATTATACAAGACATAAATGCAAATAAAATATCATAAAAGCTTATAAATTAAACATATTGTAATTAGGATTGCGACCTCAGACACTTTGTTCGCTTTTACATTTAAAAAGAAATAAACTACCATTATACGCACAAGTACTGTATTAGTACGTAGACAAAATTTCCTATCAAAATCATAAAACTCATAAATAAAACATATATTATATAGGATCGACCGAGGGCGTCGCTCTCGAGCCGCCTCGGACACCTCATCCGCTTCTCTCGCTTCAACCATCACTTTCCTTACAAGGCAAGATAAATGACAACATATAGTACGGTCGATGAGTCGTGGCCGCCCTGATCTTAACTGTCTGTACATGAACCGATTTGATTATAAGATATTTCTTACTGTTATTTATTTACATCCCGAATCTACAATGTGCAAGGTGTGTTTAAATAGACTGACTTCAGGCAGGCCACGACTCGTCAACCATACTGTACATACATGTTGCCTGGCTTTTTTTTGCATGAGAGCACATCCTGTATTTTACGTATGAAACTGGCCCTTAGTGTCGTATAAATAACTAACTGAGGCTATTTTGATATCACGGACAGACATTTTAGTTTTATTTATATGTATGTTTAGATTAGATAATTATATAAATGCATGATTAGTCCCGCAACAACATATCGAAGTAGTTATTTGCCTGTAACGTACGTGTAATGTAACTTCAGTGGCGTAGCTAGGGGGGTGCGAGCGGGGCGGTCGCACCGGGCATCAAAAGGAAAAGGGGCATCAAAGTCGACGATCAGTTTGTTTTTTCTTTGTTTTTTAGACCTTAGACCATTTTAAACGGCATCAAGTCCTCTAAGCCGCATCGGGCATCAAAAGGAAAGGGGCATCAAAATCGACGATCACTTTGTTTTTTTTTAGAACTCATCAACAGGAAAGGGGCATGAAAGTCGACGATCACTTTGTTTTTTTTTTAGAACTCATCAACAGGAAAGGGGCATCAAAGTCGACGATCACTTTGTTTTTTTTTAGAACTCATCAACAGGAAAGGGGCATCAAGTCCCCTAAGCCGCACCGGGCAGCAAATACCCTAGCTACGAGCTACGCCACATCTTGTTGGCGTGACGTTATTAGTATTGTATTATCAATATTTTTAAAATGCTCGTGCTAATTAGTTATTTTGAAAATGTAGTAGATAGTATATATATGGTTATTAATATATATGGTATGTATGGCTCAGTTAAGTAAATAAATAAGTAGGGCCTGAATTAAAAGAAGGCAAATAGGTGATATAAAAAAATTTTTAATACATATTATTTAAATATATATTTTATTTTAAATATAATTAATAATTATGCTACTTTCAATTTTAAATCTTTATAATACAAAGTTTGAGTCCTACAAAGCTCGCGATGTACCGAAAATTGGGCGGTGAGTAGCAACGGAGAGACTTAACAATAGATTTCTTCTGCATACATCACTTAATGCTATATACAGTTCGATGTTAAGAATTTTCTATACAAACTGAGCCATATAATTTCCACACTTATATATTTAATAAGAACACCTACATATATAATGTAGTAAAATTGGACATATTTCCACTACGTCAGGGTGCGTAGCAGCGAGGACCGCGCCAGCAGCGGCGTGGTGAGCTCCCCCCCGCGCGACTCCGCGCCCGACTCCAATGACTCCGCCAGCGACTATAACGAGGTTGGTACGGGTATTAAATATATTACACTTCGTAAAAACCATGTTAGTTTTATAATCAAGAAAATAAATATCTTTTTAGTTTCACGCTGTATCCGGCACATAGCAAAGTAGGGGATCTGGGAAACTAGTGTAAAGACACTCGGTTTCAATTAGGACGTGAATCATTCCTCCACGTCTCACCGAATTATGAAGGCATTGCGTGTTGAGTGGCGGGACTGAACGGAACGGAAAAACTGGTTAAAATTTAGAAATAGTTAATAATGGATGCCCATCCATTATAAACTATTTTCAAAAAAATATAAATTATAAGTTGATCAGTGATAATAATGCCGCCATCGATCATACTCATTATAAATCAGTAAACAAATACTATTTTTTCCACCATTCCAGGGTTGCAACATATCCGAGGATGAATGCGTGATCACAGCCTCCCTTCACATCCCGATGGTGAGAACAAGGAGACGTTCTTCATCTTCTTCATCAGCTCTTCGCGATTCTGCTGTCGGTTCTTCAGCTGCTTCTCCATCACCTGCTGACAGTTCTTCTCCACCAGCTACTCCGCCACGACCATTACGTGACCGAAGTAGCCGACATACTGATGATAGGCAGATTGACCGACAAATTGTTAGACATGTTGATATTGATAAACAAATTGACCGTCTAACTGGTCGACATGTCGATGTAGAGAGGCAGATTGACCGACAAATTGTTAGACATGTCGATGTCGACCGACAAACCGGTCGACATGTTGATGTCGATAGACAGATTGACCGGCAAATTGAAAGGTTGGCAGAGAGACACGTTGACCGACAAGTTGAGCGACACCCCGATATTGACCGACTCGTAGCATTCGGCAGGTGAGTTAGCTAAATATTTTTTTAGCTAAATACTTTGTGTAATGTATTGTTAATGTATAATTTAATCTATGAAGTGATATCTAATGAATAAATTTTAATGAAATTTTGATATGAGATACAATATAAGTATCTTGAACATAACTCGACTGTAATAAAAAAAAACTTGTGCAAATGATGTTTTGATTGATGCTGTCATTTTTATAGTCTCTTTAAAATCCAATACCATGTGAACATACAATTTCAATTTTGCCCAAAAAATAATATATACCGTAAATGTAATAAAATGTAGTAATAAACAGAATCCTTGCTTTCTAGAGAAAGAAATACATCAGACGCTCGAGCAGTGGTCGTGAGACAACATGACGAGACCTCAGTATCCACTCGAATAGCAACACGTCATGTTAAAAGAGAAGAAACAAGAGAAACAAAAGAAACAAGAGAGATAAAAGAAAAAGAAACAAAAGAAAAACAAGGAGTGACTCTGTACAAAAGGAACGAGCTGATTTCAAGCGCCCGCGCGCCGCCCTAACGATATACAATGTTTATATCGTGTTTTATTTATATATTTAGTGGAATAAAGTATTTTTTACGATCTTATGGCGTTTATTTCTTGTAATATTTTTATATTGTCTATTTTTTTAATTTGTAAAGATAAAGTGCTTATCTTTTTCTCGAATAATGTTATATATTCAAATATTTGATGATTCTTCGTACATATTAGAAATAGATGATTTTAAGTTTTATTTCGAAATAATTCAATTTTACAGTTATACTTACTTCTGGATCTCACTCGTTGAGACTAAATGATGGGGACATAAATGAGCACATAGACTGTCTATCACCTAGTCATAAAATATGAAGTACGAATATTATGAAAAAATAACGAAAATTATATGAAATTGTATAATAATTATATTTTATTTTCTTTAACGACGTCGTAGCGTTGCTATTACACGGCGTCCAACAGTAAATGTGATAGTAATGGGATCGATCCCACTCGGGGGAATTATTTTCAATTTCAACTTGTAAGTTCGGCTATTCGATATTAAGGCAGAAACAGGACAGTGTCTTAATACCAGGCTATTTTCCTTTAAAATAAAAAATAATGATATGTGTAATAAGAAAATATATTGAACATTATTGGTAATCATAAAAAACAATTTCTGTTAAAACGATAATTTTATTATCTTCTATGTAATTTGTCTCTCATGATAATAGCGCCGAGTTTCGAAACGCCATCTTGGTACTCAGTTTTGCCCAACGGTGGTACAGCTGCCGTAGTTTCTGGAAACATAAAAATATGCATAGCATGACACCAATCTATAAAAGCCCCCGAAGGGTAAGCGAAGAAACTCTTACATAATGAGCCCGTAAGATAGCCTAAGCCTTGCCTTTTGTAAATTACCATATTTTATTCTTGGACCACTATATATATTACTATAGACACTTACCGCATTTAGCTCTAACATCGCTAGCGGGGCCCCCTTTGGATATAGTACGGGGGGTCGTCATCCTGGGCTTAGGTCCTACACGACATGGATCCCCTGGCAGACGGAGTGGTTGAGCACAGGGGCCTGTGCCACTTTCATCGGCTGCTCTTTGTAGATTGTCGAATTTAGCACCTGGACCTGTTGAAATAAGGAATTTTTAATTAACTATGTATATATATTACTTTGATATTAAAATTATTTTATATGAACCATGCTATATGATATATAGAGCTGACGCAAAAAAATGGCATTATTATGCAGTTCAGAAGTGTCCTTCATAAAAGATGTAGATTCTGTCGTCACTTGACAAAATTTTACACACAAAACGTTGAGAAATATTAACAAGAAAGAAACGAAATTAATAATAATCGAAACACACAAGTAAAATTCGTGGTGGGAATCGGTACTACCATCATTGTGCATACAGTCAGACTCTTTTCAAAATAAAATCTTGTATACTTTTTTCATATTTTTTTTGTAATATTTACCCGCTTCACAATAGTCTACTTGATAGGTAGTTTTGTTGCGGTCGCGGTCGATACGCTGCTTCAGTTCTGGAGACGCTTCGTTCTGCAGGATGCTGTACAGCATTGGATACTTTTGTTGTAACTGTAATGAAATTAAATATTTATTTAATATAAATGAGGAAAACTTAAGAAGTACTTTATTTTAATTTAAATACTTGTTAACTATTCTAAATTCTAGCTTTAATTCTAAAACTATTATATGTAATTTATTTACAAATGATTAAAAAATAATTTCGGCACAACAAGACGCTGCAATTTGTTCCACGAATTCTACATCGCCAAAATAAAACACAACATTCTTTTGAGTGAGTGAGATTTAAAATCACGTCCGGTCATAGGTCCCAAATATCGGCATTTCAATTATGAATAATTGAATTTGCATAAACAATAATTAATTACCAATAATGTCTTACCTTATCCAAGAAGGCATTGGGCTGATCGTACCGCGACGTGGGCGTCTCCGGACTCGCTGCCACTCGCACTGGGTACAGCTTGGGATCTAACATCGGGCCCATAATCTGCGTTAAGGTTTTCAATTAATAGTAACTTAGACGTACAGTCTAATAAAGAAAACTTAAATAAAAATAAAATCATTCCAAAGATAAAAGAAAATAACATAAATCCTCTGAGTAGGTTTTGCAATAACAATCTATTCCTACCTCATTCCGACTCCACCCGCCCTCCTTCCCGGGAGGTAGCTGAGGCATTTCCTCCCCCGAGTATTGGGGGCACCTGCAGTCGGGGGGCCGCGTGTGTTGCATACATGCTTGATAGAATGCGAGCTCTTGTCCAGATAGTTTTGGGACACTAAAATGTGTATATTTATTATGATATTGGGAAAAGATTAATATGGAAAATATTTTTCTTTCCAAATCGAGGAAGACAACGAACTAAGATTCCTCTTAGGTACCAAAAAAACAATTTCAGTACAGAGAGAGAACAAAGAACCTAACCTTTTAATCGCTTGTATTTTTTTAACTTCATTAGTGTAAGAGAATTGTCAATGTTAGGGTAATTTACAAAAAAGTTAAATAATAATACCCACATAATTATTTATAAGAGAGGAGGGGATGGCTATTTTAAGTGACATTTTTGATGGAATGAGTCATTACGTCGTTATTCTGTCTTCCGTAAGGTGTAAAATTATGACGGTGTTTAAGTACCTATTTAAAATCAGTGTCACTGCTGAAACTAGACGTTAAAATAACGTGTATATTAAGTGTAGTGTTATATAGAAACAGAGTAAAGTGTACGAAGCGTGTATAAGTGAAAAAGGAACAATAAATTATGGTTATTAATCTTATACATCCTCTTGACATCTTGATATAAGTAAGTAATTCTGATTAATTATGTTAATTTTAGAGGCCGTCGTGACGCAGCGGTACAGCGTCTGACCGTAAATTTGATAGTGGTGATTCGACTCCTGATCCGAGGAATGAATTGTTTACTGTTTTCATTCTTTGTTATCCACTATCCATCACTCAACATCTCAAAAATTTCTGTCTACCTATCTCGCTATATACAGGATACAGCTTTCGAGAGGTACGGTATCTTTTGTTGAGGTACGGATCTCAACACCGCGCTTTGAAGGAACAAATAGAGCAGTTTAAAATAATACTAACTCGGCAAGTTTCCCCGTCGCTCCTTCCCCGGACTTCGCTCCTGATATCTTCGGCCATAAGTAATCTTTTCTATAAGTTGTCAAATAATGATCCATGTTTATATTTCGTTACAGAAAGAACTGTTATCACTAAAATTTAGATTTTTGATACACAATCATTATAAAAAAATATTAAACTGTTGTAATTTATGTTTGTTGTGACATTTAGATGACATCTAACTTCTACTTGCACGAAAATGTAAAAAAGGTGTGTTTTCTTATAGTTTTCATAAAAATTTTAGTAACATTCAATTTCAATTTATATCCTTCGATTTCAACTCATAGTAATACTTATAGTATACTTTCAGTTATACTACACTACTTTAAATTAATAAAAATATATATTATTTCATATTATACATGGTCACAAGAACAGGTTGAACAGGTATAATTAAAAAAAAAATAGCCCAACAAAATATATCATGAAAAACACCAAGTCTAAAAATTAAACACCATAAACAACAAATACACAGTTTATTTCAACAAAAAAAATTACAATAACAAAACAAATACATAATTCAAATCCTATAAGTATAGGAAAAAGGATTTTTCCACCGTCCATATTTTGGTTCCTCTCGGGAAGGTCCAAAGGGGTTGTTGTCTAACACCACTTGGGCTAACAGGCCGTGACTCACTCCATAGCTTGTATCTCCTGTGTTCACTCGCAATATACGACGAAGCTCTTCTGCAAATATAGATATTATTAAAAATACTATTATTTAAAAACTTAAAATATCTAATCAGTTTACGTTTATACCACAACAGGGAACCAGACCGAGGAAATGAAAATATCAAATATTTAAATATTTGACTTGACTTGACTTGACTTGACTTGACTTGACTTGACTTGACTTGACTTGACTGGACTTGACTTGACTTGACTTGACTTGACTTGACTTGACTTGACTTGACTTGACTTGACTTGACTTGACTTGACTTGACTTGACTTGACTTGACTTGACTTGACTTGACTTGACTTGACAAGAACTGGGACTCGACCCACTCCAGTCGCGTTCACAGTCGCGCGCTTTTGCCTCTTTTCTCCGCGACGGCCTTAATCTCTAAATAATCTCATTAAATATTAAATATAAGACTAAAATAAAAGAAATTCACTTTGCAATGACGCATCGAACTTAGGCTTCATAGACAATGCAGAAGGTGGATCCGCATACTTCTCCGGTTTGGGGTGCCTATAAGAACCTTTTTGACTCGTGTCCGGGATGTAAATATCGTCTGGCAGGCGTAGTGTTTGTAGAGCTCGGGCTCTACGCGCTAAGTTGACTGACATAAATGGTAGTTCTGTAAATAAATAAGTATTTAGAACAAAATTAATATGGAACATCGATTGCCTCTAAATCTGTTAACGTACTGTATTATAATTATATCGATATGTAATTGAAATGAATATTAATTATTATAATAATTATAATATATTTAATAACAAACCTCGGGAACAGTATTTAGTAAGATATTCAGTTCGTTTCAAATCTTGTATTTCGTGATCTATGGGAGTTGGATCTATGTCTTCAGACATATACATTTTTGTCAACTTTGGATGATCTTCATCAAACTGAATATGGAAATAACAATTACTTTATTAAAGTTTCACGCTGTATCCCGCATACAGCTCCGCATGCACTCTCGACACTCCTTTCCCCACTTTCTGTCGAATTCTGGAGGCAATGCGTGACAACTAGCAGAACTCGACGCCGCTACATTCAATTACAATTATATTTTAATAAATATAATTTACAATAAATTCTAACTTTAGTTATACGAGTTGCATACCCTTTTAACAGCATCCTTATAGTATTCAAAGTTAATGGGACAGAGGACATCTGGACATTTACGAGGATCTTTCTTAGCTTTGAGAGTATCACGACTTACGCCGACGATGAGGCAGTCGTCGTCAATAGCTTTACGACGAGGGCTTTTACTAAAGTCAAGTAAAAAAATATATTACAAATTATTTATTGTTTTAGCTTAACTTGACGCACATAGGCAGAGGGAATCTAGTAGTTTAAGGCACTTTGTCCCCACTTCCCTTAACCACTTTCCGCGGCATTGTGAAGGTATTGCATGTTGAGTGGCAGAACTTAACACCGTGCTTTGCCTCGATACCGGAGCAAAGAAAATGAAAATATTAAATATTTCATTTTCTGGAGTGGACATCGAACTCACTGCCCCTCGAGCCTTTGCGATACAACTTACCAAGGCTCCCTAATATGTTACATACAGCAGTCGGTAGATCATGAATTTGAATTCAAATTTCAAATAAAGATAATATAGCTAAGAATTTGGCTGGTTTCGCCTACTCAATGACTACTGATTCAAATTGAAAAATTTCTTTGTGTTGAATTGTCATATATAATCTTATATAATTTATAGAAAAAACGCTAGTCTCTTTACATCACGTACTTCTTTTCGACGTAACCCACTAAGCCTGCAGTTAGCTTACCTCGGACACTGAATATATTGTGTCATACCTGATACCCTACACAAGTCTGTTACTTCCCATAAGCCCACAATTTAGTAAAAATTTAAGATATTTTTTATATTTTACTTACGGTTTATCCTTTTTAACAAAATCAACCATATAAACTGATTTAAATTCAATTTCGCCGTCAAATACAGACATAATTGAATATAAAGTATTAAAAATATTTTCACAAAAACTATTATACAAGATTGCAACTTTCAAAATAATGTATAACGTTATGTTCTTTACTTTATGGTTTTTAGGCTTGCTAGTTTACTTCGCAAAGGTTATGTAGAATGAAAAAGACACAATGGATATTATTTAACTGTTTAATTTAAATGTAAAGAAAATAACATAGTTAAAGGACAAAAGTTTAGCTTCACAAAAAGTTTTTAAATAATCCACACTCAAAATTTACTAGTAGGTAATTTTTGACATGTGTCAGAATTTTTGCATTCTCTATTGTCTCAGCTAGAGATGGGTCTTTTATAAGCTAATGATTGCTGTAAGCTGTTAAGCATGTTACGGTCATCTCTATTCAAATCTAACAAAAAACCATTAATTCATCGAGTTTATTAAAATAACATCTAGCTCCACCTGGACTTCAGAATGTTCATTTGTTGATGTACTATGGGTGTTACAGTTATTAATGTTATTTTCTTCGCTTCTGTTTGATTATTACAATCAAAAAAAATTCAATTACTTCTATTTGATTATTACAATCTGCTTTTCCGATTAATTATTATAATACGCGTCAACGGGTCCTCTAGTATTAATAATTAAGTATTTCAAAGCTTACCGTTAAAATTTTTCTACACTCTGCCATTAAACAAGTGGAAGAGTTGTCTTCATTTGATTTGAATATCTATAGATGCCATCTATCTGTATTTGATTTTGTCCGCCCCCGTCTCTGCTTTTAACAAATTCAGTAAGTAAAATTTAAATAGATAAGCGAAAGTATTCAGCTATGCGATACGAATTGAAATAGCAACAAACGAAAGAGCAACAGCGCGAAACCATACATAAACGGTAAAGGGCGGGGCGCGGGAGACGCTACGTCAACCGGCGACGAACACATACTGTATTATTGTCAATACAACATTGACAATAATGGGGCCTCTACGTGTTGGACCTATGTACCCACACATGCCTTCCAAAGGACCGGGTTCTTTTGAACCCGTAAATCTTTAAATAGAAACATAATAATAAGAATAATACTAGAAAAAATACAAATTAATTTCTTTATTCATTAGGTACATCTATAATGGCATAATCAACACATTCTGATATAAATTGCTATAACATAATATTTAACAGAACTTTCATGCAGACAGCCTTATACACTAAAATATATTTTTATAATAATAAGAAAAAATATTTTGAGCTTTATGGAAAAAAAATGAAAGAAAATTTACTTTTTTCAATAAACAAATTATAAATAAAATTAGAAATTATGTAATTCAGAAGTATTGTTGTCCTTTTCAGTCTAATAAGTCAGAAAAGGTCGACATTATTATAACTGTCATTACCATAAACGTCACTTAAACGTTAAATTGCTAATACAGATTCAAAATAAGTTGACATTTTAAATAAATTGATTCAATCATTTTTTAACATAGTTCTTTCAATATATTTACTTCTAAAGCAGTCTGACGATGGAAAAGCTCTTTTTACCGTACAAATAAATTGATATAACTTTAAAATGTTATTTATTCACTTATCATTTTATTCATATTGAAATTCTATATGAAAAAATTTAAATAAAGGCAATCTATTTTATACAAAAAAATTTTGTAAATACTGCTATAAAAATCTTTATAGCAGTATTTACAAAATTTCATTTGAAATACAATTCTACTTTCAATTTCATTATTCTATGATTTGTATATGTAGAATTATAAACGCTAGTGTTGTTTATTTAAAAGATATCCAAGGGTAGGATTAAACTGTAACTCTTTTAAAACTTTTGTATAAAACTTTCAATACAAATAAAGTGATGATAACATAGTAAATAGTTTTTGGCAATTACATTTTTCTTACATTTATTCACATGCAAAATCATTGAATTCTTTAATATAGATAATGAAACATTAAACATAATTAACATATAATACTAATGTTTATTAGTTATTTATACACAATACATTTATTAATTACTTATTTTTAAAAAGAAAAGTTTAATCATAGTGGTCATTTTACAAATTAAACAATTTATATAACAATTTCAGAAACAAATGTATTTTTTTAAAATAAAGGATTCTCATAATTTAAATTAAAAAATCAATTTAAAACATACAACGAAACATTTATGAAAACAAGTTATATTTCTTGTTAAAATTACATATTCATTCTAATAAGCTATTTCGTTCGTGAGAAAAAAATATATTACAAATTCGCTCTATATATGTTTTAAATAAAAAATATAAGACATGAATTTGTAATTAACTTTTTTGTTACAAATATAAAGGCACGCGACACATACGAGAAGAGCTTTAGTTTTATAATCCACAGACTAAATATGGATATGAAAGATCTCGCGTGTAAATGCCCTAATATCACATAGAGTATAAAATATTATAACATATAAATTTTAATCGTTATACCTTCAACATAAATGGAGAAGTTTAAAATTATATAATTTTAAAATATGGAAAGAAAAATAGATCAATGTTTTCAGTAATTTATCATAATAGTCAAGAAGAAAACGTTTTTCATTATAAAGAAATATTTGAAACAAGATAATCTAAAATAATACGAATATTAAAATATAACCAATTTAAAAAAAAAAACAAATATAATTCTTAGATAGAATTAATTCAATCTACACATTATAGTCAAAGTTGAGGATAGATAATAAACTTTAATTTGTATTGATTTACATAAAATGGCGTCAGTCAAATGGCCACAGTACCGAAATTATTAAGCAAAAAGCTCTAAATACTTTTTTCTATATAAAAAGTCCATTTACACTGCATTTATATATAAATTCACAACACTTTCCCAAAATTGTGGAGAGAAATGGGTTGATGTGGCAACAATAAAAGTTGATAATAAATCGTTTAATATTTGAAGTACTGTTATTTGTTTTTTCTTTCATAATATAATTACTCTTCATTATTCTTCTTCGTCAGTTTTTCTTTTATTTTAGCTACATTGCATAGTCGGTAGATCGGCATGCAAATTATTTTCAATTTGAACCCAAAGCCGTTGCGTAAGAAAATAGTGGTTTTATACTATTCAAATGTGTTTAGTTAGTGTGTTTTTATGAATTATCCAAATATGTTAACTTATAATTTCAGTTTAATCGCTGTAATGTCCTATAAATACTGGAGTAAAATGAAAATCACTCGTCACGGTAATAGAAAAAAAATGTGGATAAAAAAATATATTTAGAAGTACGCAATTAATTGCATAAACATTAAAAACCTTGTATAGTCTTTTTTCTTAAATAATAAATATTTATTTCGTCTTTTAGACGTGTCGGTGGCATATTTTATGTGTAGTGTGCGTAATAGATTGAAAAAAAAGTACAATGTAGACTTGGATTTACATAAGTGGAAGAAACTAAAAAAAACTAACTAAAACACTAAAATGCGAGAAAATTGTATGCTGAAATATTAACAGCTGTCATTTAAAATAACATTGTATTTTTAACATTTTGAAAGTGGTATTCCACATTACTAAAACGTATTTACACAATATCATTAAGGAAGAAGCAAACCAGTTTTATAGTCCGCAGTTTATCCACAAATAAATTATAATATAATTAGTGTTAAATGTCGCATATCTGGTCAGTACACAATTTATTGTATTTACATATTATGTTAGTGTTATTTAACCTTGTTTACATTTATTCATATTGGAAGACAAAACGCCATTTTAAAATCAACCATTTACTTTCAAGTGATAAAAATCACTATTGAATTTAATAAGACATTAATAGATTCTCTATATAATTAACACATTCTCATGTCTTCTTTTTATTATTTTTTTATGATTATTATTTGTTTATGTATAGGTAGGTTCGGTGTGCAATAAACAGTTATTAACACCAGTCAAAATTATTATTTTTTTAACCCACTTAAAAAAGGAGGTTCTCATTTTGATTTGTGTGTGTATTTCTGGCTGAAGCGACTTTGATGCAGTGTTTAGAAAAGTACTCGTCATACTTAGGGGGTTATAATATTTTAACCGACTTCAAAAAAAGAGTTTCTCAGTTTGACAAGAAATATTTTATAGCAAATCAACCCATTTCCCCCGCTTTCCTACCAAAATCTACTTATTTTGATATATAGCAGTGTTTATCAATTTTTATCGTCCTCTGACACGGACGCGGAACTTCTTTGCTATGGAACCCTAAAAGGCACTACGAGATCCTCATGATGTTCTACACGAAGCTCAGAAATGGCTGAAGCTGCCTTTTTAACTGCATTTGTTATCTGGAATTTGATAATTGATCTATTAAAATACTATGCTACTAATATTATGAACGTGAAAGTTTAAGGTGGATGTTTGTAATACTTAATGCGCGCCACGACTGGCCTCAACAAGTAGAAATCGGCTATAATATAATAATAAATCGCGTTTGGATTTCAACTGGCTTTACAGATTCGTCACGTCTACGTGCACCGTTTCTTATTTCGCACATGTTTTTACACGCCAATAACAAATGAAATGAAATGAATTTTAAACTGAGGCCAGTTACGGCACAAGAGCACACGTGTGTGACTGTAAACACGCCAGAGTGTGGGTTCGATTCCTACTAGAGGATATGGAATATTTCATGTTTTCATTTTCCTTGCTCTGGTAACGAGACAAAGCGCGCTCAACACGCAATACCTCCAGAATTCGGCAGAAAGTGGGGAACGGAAGTGTTAACTTAACAGGGAGGGAACCTCCCTCTGCCCACTCTGCTTATGTGCTAGATAAAGCGTGAAGCGAAAATAAAGTAGGTATATGACTTAAAATAACACATGAACCCTTACCAAATCCTTATCACCACTCGTTATCGGCGGGGCCACCAGCACTTGTCTTCTCACTGCAGGCGGTAAATCTGCTAAGAGCCTCGCCTGCGCGGGCGCAGGTAGCGTAGCGGTTGCCGCGCGCGCCGTGTACGCGCGCACTCGTTCACTGTACGCGCCCGCTTCCAGCGAGTAGGGGCCGAGAGCGCTTACGTCTATTACATTACTGAAAGACACGTCAAAAATCTAAATTATTGATTATTTTGTAAAACAGTAGTATAGTCCTAGCAATTATAACGTTTCTGGTAAACGCGGCGCTAAAAAATTTGTGAAGACAAGACTTTAAAAGGCGGCTTGAGAACGCAACGTTAATTCACCTAACACCTACCTAACAGATAGTGTCGATATATCACAAAAATATTTCTTTACTTGAGATAGAGCATTACGCGAAAATGAAATAGGCAAGGAGAAGTGAATAAGATTTCTTATTCAAAGAGAAACTAAGATATTAATCAATTAGTCACATGCGATATGATAATATGTCCATTACATTGTTTAAATTGATCTGTATTTATATTCCTTTGAAGATCTTTTTGCTAAACTTTCAATAGAATTGTGTTGCATTTAGTAAATGTTACCTACCATCTCACATATATAACTTAAAATATTATTAAATATTAATGCATATTATTGATAAGATATTGCAGAAAGAAGGAAGAAGGAATTGATATTTTTCTCCTTTATTGATTCTAGCCAGTAACTAGTAGTAGTAATGTTTATTACTTCACTGCAATATATAACATAATGCTCATTTTCTCCCATTTACACATTGCTAATTAGGTGAAGAAGCCCAACGATGTCCATTAATATATGGAAATATGCGTGGAATTAAGTCTATAACCTTCAATAACCTATTTAGGTTTCATAAGTTATGTTTAAGCGTAGATAAGGCCTAGTTCTAAATTCTAGGACAGATATTTACAATATCAAATATCTAATATATTAAAAAGGATTACATGTTTGAAAACATGACATTACGAAACCTTTGCAGTAGTATATAGTAAACTTTGAGGTATCAAACTGACCACACCGGAGGGCAAGACTAGGTACTTCATTCTGCACAAACCTAGGGCAGTAAGCTAGGCTAACTAAGAAATCATTGACGGTAGGTTGATATAATAATTGCAACAACTGATGAATGCCACGTCAGTCTATTTTAGCTATATTGACACATGTCCTTAGACTACTGCAAAGTATTCAAAAGTTCATCTTCGTTTACAAAAATACGTGATTAAACCGGTTTAACAGTTTCATTTAAAATTATTATTAATTGCGAAAATGAAAACCTTATTACACAGATATTTTTAATTAAAATTAACTCTGAATTCTATAATTTGTTGATATTAATTTATAATATAACAAAACTCACGTAGCAGTCTCATGCAATATTCTACTTAGTGCACTCTGTTCATCTGGTTTTCTAGGTGGCGTTGAAGCACAGGCGGTCGGTGAAGGTGTCTCCTGTTGCTGTTCTGGCACTTCCAGTAAATGGGTCCTTTCATTTACTATGTTTTCCTATAATATAAATAAAGATAGCCTTGAATCAGAATATTACTTATCCAATTAGGTACAATACAAGCACTTTTGAATTGTTAAGTAACATAAAACTAAAGTAGTGTCCCATCAACCCGCAACATTGTGCTTTGCTTACTATTGGGCCACTAAGTGCATTTATGACTAAGTTACTTACTATAAGCAAAATATATTCAAGGTTATAATAAAATAATTTTTCCGATATGCTCAAACAAAGAACATTATCTGGTTTCAATATACAATATATAATATGCAATATGTCTAAAGTGACAAATTGCACGATAAGAATTATTTTATTGACTCTATACACTTGCAATATAATAAAATGTTCAATCATGGAATGGAAGTGTCTTAATGGGAATGGAATCTCTTAACACTAGCTTCCCTTCTCTTCCTAGCCTGCTATATGAGGGATACAGTATGAAGCTAAAAATAATGAAAAAACAGGATAAATATGTTTGCTTATATTATAGTAGTTTCAGATTTCAGAGTGGTACAGCACTATGCTGTGTTTGAACTACCAAAGTAAGGAAATAAAAACAATTTAAATAGAATTTTTCCCCTAAGTGGATGACAAACTGACAACCTTTGTCAGACAATAAACATCTATTAAATGATTAAAATTATGTTTCTTTTTATAAATTATTTAATTTATTCAACAACGTAAAATAATTACAGTTTACACTATCTTAAATAACATTTGAAAAACAGAGCTTGGGTTCATTTTCAACAAATTATTATTTTGTACCACATCTATGTAAAAATATTGATATAGAAACTATATAACAAAAATAAATGTTCAAGGTAATGCTTTGTTTCAAATAATACTAGTGTAATGAGTAATCCTTTTAACAGGTGTGGCACAACATCTCATACCTTAACAATTGTAATTAATTGCTTGTCATAAGAAGTATAAAACAAACAGCCATAAATTCCAAAATAATGTTATTCAATGATGAAAAATATACTCACAGAAGTATAGTCCATAAAAAAAGATTATTGTATTACAATGCTAATTGTAATAAGTGAGAAAATAATTGTTATTTCTCATAACATTAAATAATACCAATTATTTACGTATGATAATGGAGCGATAATGAAAAAAGTAATATAAATACGCCATTAAATAGTACGATAAGCTGTACTCATATTTCCAGGTTCACAATTCAGATAAAAATGCCAGTCAACTGGGAAGACCGATAACAACGCATAATGCCTGTTTGACAGGAAGAATTATTTATTTTATGTATGCAGTATTCTTTTAACGTTCAATAAATTACGTCCTCACGTAGACACAGTGGATTAACATTATATTTACATATACTCGCTATATCTAGTCAGACGTGGAAAATAGGTAAATTATTTCATTACCTGCGGATCCGTTTCTTTGTGGCAGATGCTGTAGCAGCAACCCATGACTGCGCTTTTTAATGAGCCGAAGCATGAATGCAGTACGCTTTCTTCGCCGTCCGACTGCATAAATATTTTGTAACGTATATTAGTATTATAAATAGAAATATCCGTAATTCACATACGAAGTCGACAAATTCGCGACTCGCACGTAACTTCACGCAGCTAGCATAGGATTTGTCAAATTTGAAATGACGCTGTCAATGTCAAAATTGACAATTTGCGTGTGTCTATGTTCACGCGGAAGATCCGCATAATAAGCATAGGAGATAAGAACTATAAGATTAAATTATGATATGCTGAATTGATACTCAAATCAATAATCAAGTACGTTTTGTTTAATCAACAGAATATATCACGTTTAAAAATGAAGCATTCAAATATTTATAGAAAAAACTACGGTACCATATATTATGAAGAAAAGTTACGTCTACGCAAATAATATTTTTTATTACCTGTAATAATTTAGACAGCTCACTCAGCTGTCTCCTGTCAACTGACAGGGGTCATCAACTTTTGAAGCTTGGTGGGAAGTTATAAACACGTCAACACTTTAAGTTTTCTCATTAATTGGCTTACTTTAACTAAATAAACAATTTAAATACGAATATGATTAGATACCGGGGTAAAAAGAAGGTTCTGGATAAAGTGAAGGAGTTAGATGCATTTTCTAAAGTGCCAGACGAATACGTAGACAGTACACCGGTCGGCGGCACTTTTTCTGTTATAACCTTCTTTATCATCGTATGGCTTGTTTATAGTGAAGTATCATATTTTCTAGACAGTAATTTAGTATTTAGATTTATGCCAGACATAGATATGGATGAAAAGCTAAGAATTAATATAGATATAACTATTGCAATGCCTTGTTCTAATATCGGAGCTGATATACTTGATTCAACATCTCAAAGTGTGTTTGGATTTGGTGAACTTCAAGAAGACGATACGTGGTGGGAACTAACTCAAGAACAGCAAGATGCTTTCGACGCTGTCAAATATTTAAATTCTTATTTACGTGAAGAATATCATTCTGTATGGCAGTTACTTTGGAAGAAGGGTCACGGATCTGTGAGAGCGACGATACCAGAACGAAAAACTAAGCCCAATCGAAGACCAGACGCTTGCCGTCTCCATGGTGTCTTAATCTTAAATAAAGTTGCAGGCAACTTTCATATCACTGCAGGAAAAAGCTTACACTTACCAAGAGGTCATATACATTTAAATATGCTGTTTGATGACACACCACAGAACTTTAGCCATAGAATACATAGACTTAGCTTTGGAAGTCCAGCAAATGGAATTATATATCCTTTAGAAGGTGATGAAAAGATAACACCAGATGAAAATATGCTATACCAATACTTCATAGAAGTTGTTCCCACTGATGTAGATACAACATTTGAGTCAATAAAAACATTTCAATATTCTGTCAAAGAGCTTCAAAGACCAATAAGTCACACTCAAGGATCTCATGGAGTTCCAGGGATTTTTTTTAAATATGACATGGCAGCTTTAAAAATTCAAGTATATCAAGAAAGAGAGAATTTATTACAATTTATGTTACGCTTATTCTCTATTATAGGAGGCATATATGTAATTGTAAGTTTTATTAACACAATAGTGTTGACAATTCGGACTTCATTTGTAAATGTTGTTGCTCCACAGGTTATAAAAAAAATAGATGATAGTAAATTTTCAAATAAAATGGATAAAAACCTTTTGTTATCCACACCCGATCTGAATGTACCTGTAGATGTAATGCAACAATGACAGTGATATGTTTAATCATGTTATTTTATACTTTCTGACACTTGTGTTTTGCAAGGTATGTAAAGAGAATTTATAATGGAGCATGATTCTTCACTTATTTGTTATTAAGACATTGTATAATAGATTGTATTCATTTGTTGTATTTTAGCTAAACCTACTTCTAGCCAGCTATCATGGTGCAGTAGGTCAGTATCTATCTGACTGTAATTGTGATAGTCCTATATTCAATTGTTGTTCAAGGATTTTATTCCTTGCTCTGGTAGAATGTTGAGTTCCACCACTCAACATGCAATGTTTTAAAAATTGGGCAGAAAGTGGGGAGAGTGTCTTAAATAAGTTCCCTACTGTCTACCTTGTTATGTGTAAGAGGTAAAAGTGTATAGCTTGCTAGCTAATTGTTTCTTTATTTCTTAATCGCTTCCACATATATCAAATCTAATGTATATGTGAACTCCACATTATTGGTTAAGCATTGTCATTATTGCATTTATTTAGGCAGTTTTTATTGGCTTTACAATAAAATGATGTTATTATTTGTATATTTTGGTCTATTATTAATAATATAGTGATGATCGATGTCATTACAGTTTTATTAACGTAATATGTTAAATTGTGATCTAATAAATCAAATGAAATTTTATTTAAGATATTAATAAAGCCGGCAACAACCTGTAGCTCCTCTGCTGTATGGTGGTGATCACTTAACATCACCGCTTGTTTATCTTGTCTTTTTCCTTTAAAAAATATATATTTAATAAGTCATTTTAATATTGATGTATAAATAAACTTTATAAATATTTTTAATTGGTATTTTTAAGCAAAAATGTATGACATATATAATATACAATGTTGGATAAAAATTTTATTGTATTAGACCATTTTTATTATAATCAAGTTTCAGTCTTGTTTTAATTAAATAGAACTTTTTTGTTTAGACATTAGCCCTTTTTTCAAACATTGTCATGGTTCAAAAATTATAGAGACTATTTAAATAAATTTGTTTAAAATATTTTATTTTAAACTTTACTATGTAACTAACTTAATTTCTATAGCTTGAAAACTATTATTTAAATCCTCTTGTACAGTAAGTAGGTATAGAAGGTATATTTATATATTCGAAATAGTCAACATTGGTATTAGCATATTAAGATACGTATATAATTTAATATATTTTTATTTTAAACCTTTTATTTATTATTATTATATTGTGAGACTAGCACTAAGGAATATAATCTCAGAGTATTTTTAATAGCATACTAAGTTTTATATTAATAAACCATGAATTACGTACAATCATATATTTTTCAAATAAATTATAATAAATAAAATGAGACTTATATCGCAGGTGTTTTTATTCCAAGTTACAATTCACTTACTGGGGGGTTGCGCACCATTGGTGTGTTCTGTCCCCTTTTTTCAAATAGAAATTATCATCTATCTCTTTCACATGCTTGTTTTTCTCAAAGTGACGACGATAGCCGAGCAAACAACGAAGTGTGTCGAGCCATTCGCGCGGCGACACCGTCTGATCGAGACGTGTACTGTATCATAACCGATATCCGAAAAAAAGTTTGCAATTATAAAACTTTTAATCAAAAATAAACAATTTAAAACAAAATCGATCAGTGGCGTGCATTTTAGTGAAAATTGTGTTTTGTGTAGTGTTTTATTGTTAAAAAGCGATTATTATACCGGGGCTTATATTATATGGTTTATTCTTTTGGCGTGGTGAAAGTAGACCTTTAAGTTCATAAGGACACACTGGTCGCAACTCGAAGCGAAGTTTCGCATCAAGTTGCTGGAGGAAGGTGAGTTTGAATTACCTACTTATTATCTATACTGTTATAAGTCAAATTAAGTAACTGCTCTATTAAACGATGGCAATATAGACTATTAATTAGTCCTAGTGCTTTAATGCATATTAAAATGTTGCCTCATAGAGTCTCCGTTATCTCGATAACTTAGGAAATTAGCTCTAAGTGACTTGTCTTACGAATGAACATATAGGTTATGATTAGTTTTACGACTATGCATGCATATAACATAGAATATTAATTAAAATTGTTAATTTGTAATAGTTTTAAAACTTTTAAAGTTAATTATATCAACTAAATTAATCGTAATGGCATCCATTCATGGTGGACTGTAGGTCAGTGCCCTATACCTGTTGAGCTCCATCCCAGCCGGTTCTCCCACTGCCTGCGGGCAAATAAAAAATATGTCACCTTTTTTTATATTGATATTATATTTAATATATAACAATTGTTTGTTTTTATACCAAAATGAAGATGACGTTATGTGATATTATCATTTGCACGTTGTTATCAATGTTTAAATAGACCTTGCATGCTGCAATTTAGTTTTGTAAATTTGTTTTGTTTGACGAGTTTTTTATTATTATTTCGAGGATGTTCTGCCGCAGCGTTACGGTTGTGGGTTCTATTCCCACTCTGGGGTATGATTTATTTTCATAATGGAAATAATGATATTAATTTTTAACCGACTTCAGTAAAAGGAGCTTATCAATTCGACTGTATTGTTTTTTAATTTTTGTTACCTCAGAACTTTTGACTGGGTGAACCGATTTTGATGATTCGTTTTTTATTTGAAAGCTTGTGGTTTTTTATACCCGTGTGGATTTTAATTTGGTTCATTTCTAACAATATTATCTATGAGAAAATCACATCAAGTCTTAAATATGCGTTAAGCGTATGCGCGACAAACGGACTAATAACTCAATATTACAGCAACCGATTTGGATGATTCTTTTTTTATTAGAAAGGATACACTTCTAGTTTGATGAGAGTTTGGATAGATTCTCATTATGGGATCCGGTTCAAGTCGGATTTTTTAGTTACAAAATAATATTATACGTCTTTAAGTCCACGCAAACAAAAAGCTGGGGACAACGACTAATAACCACATAATCCTGCGGATAAACCAGATCCACCACCGACATAACTGACTGATATCACTATCGATTCTTTTAGTTAAGACGTAACTAACATCATATTAACCTATTACTTATATTTCAAATAAATAAAGCTACATTTACTTACATTTTGATCTAAAACAACTTCTAAACTCGAGATAATAGTTTGTCATGCAAATGTTTATTTATTATAACCTCACCATATTTACAAAGTTGACTCACAGATGGCTTAGAGTAACGACAAGTTTTATGTTTTATACACAAAGTTTGTCTCTTGAGATGAAGATGAAATAGATGAACGAACTTAAAAGTTATTTTTCTTAGAAGATTAATAGGTAATATAAATTTATCACACAGACTAAATATACATAGCTAGATTTTTTTGATTAAATATATAAATTTGTTAACACAGAGTAAATATATTTGGTAACACAGACAAAGCGCGATGTTGACCAGTCAAACACGTAAAAGTAAAATATAGCATGATCTATAGAGCTTCTTGTGAAAGAACATTACAAAACTCTAAATTACTTATGTGAGAACAAGCGAATCCGCAGGTAGGAGCTAGTCTAGACTTAATTACATATTTAGTGAACACGTTAATTGTAATTATTTTATAATGAAATAGTGACTATCATGCATAATCAGTGTAATATCGGTAACAGATACTGAACATCTATTAAGTAAATTACATCTTAATGCCTTCATTTTGTAACATAAATTACTGTATTATGTAACTTAATTGCATATTATACTTTTTTAATAAGAAATATTAAAAATTAAAAGTAAAAATAATGATAAAATTAATAATAATACGGAAGAAAATATTTTTATTTTGGTTGTTGCTTCCAAAAGCATTTATAAATTTAAAAGTAATAGTATTTTGAGTGACAAAAACTGATGATGATAACTATACCAGTTTTTAGAAATAACTTAGAGTTGTGTGTGATACATGACATATTCTAAATGCTCGATGTCAGAGGCACTTAATTAACGTGTTAGAACACTCCGTTCCCCAGTTTCTGTCGAATTCTGGAAGCATTGCGAGTTGAGTGGCGGAACTCAAAACCGGGCTTTTTTGCCTTGGTGAAATGAAAATATAAAAAAATAATACTTTATTTCCTCGAGTGGGGATCAAACCTCCCCACAATGTATATATTCCACAATTCCCAAGTCAATAATAGAGGAACTGGGAAGGCGTGAAAACAAAATGGTAAGTTTATTTAAAGAGCAGGATGCGGGTGAAACGCGAGTAAGTTGATACACTTGTTGAGTCGACGCTACAGGATATCGGTGGAGTATCGAGATATCGTGGCTTAGATCGTTTGATATCTATTGTCTATTAGTATAACAAGTAGTTTAGGAAGCTTGTTTTTTTATTTTCTGTGGGTTCAAGTTCGACACGTGAGGTTTAGTTTTTATTTTAGTAAAAAAGCAGCGTTGCCTTAATTGTTCATAGTATGAGGTAATTCCTTTTTTCAAATAGATTTGACTTTTTATAATAATTCTCTGGTCAGAATTAATGTAATTAAAAAATATTAATTTAAGAAGTTACGTTACGTTAGTTACGTAATATCTTAGGTATATCGAAATTGTATCATATATAATTTATATCATACATTCTTTTGTAAGGACGTGAAAATTAATAAAAATATAATATAAGCTAAATATATTATGTACATATAAAGAAACGGAACGCCTTTGGCAAAGTAGTCCACCGGTGACGTTATACAACAGGTGTTAATGGGCAAATTGTGTATACGTTGGTTACTATTGTTCTCAACTCGGAGAAGGCTTAAGCGTGTTCATTAAGCTGGATGTATTAAGAGGATTATATGCTTACATATATAATAATGATACCCGAGGCCGTCGTGACGGTTGTGAGTTCAGTTCCATTCGGAGAAGTTAATTGAAGTTAGAGCTTAGTGCGTGGAAATAATATGGATAATAATACATTCCAAGTGGGTATTGAACTCACAACCGTCGTATCGTCGTTACAAACAGACGCTGCTCACTACCCCTCGACTTCACTATATTTTCACTAACTAATAACTAAAATACAAGAAAAAATATAACCATGAATAATTTTACAAAATTTAGTTGCATTTTTTCCTAAATAATTGTATAAACCATATGCAGACACCGTTACTTATAAACGTATACGAGTATTGTTCACTTCATCCGTTTCATTCCGCACCGAGTTATGTAAGAAACAAAGTGTTTCAACAACAATAGAGCAATCGTCCCGTTAAACAAAAGACTTTTGCAATGCGTGCATCTGTACTTGGGGTAACTTAGATTTGAGTTTTCTTAGAAACAACTATTGTAAAAACTTACCGTTTGTAATGGAATTGTTTTACTAACGCATAAGCTAATTAGTGTTATTTCATGGCCTGGTAACAAAACAAAGGACGGCGTTGAATTCCACCTTACAATACGAAATGTCTCAATGTCTCTGTCTGTGAAAATTGAGCGGAAAGTAGGGAACGAAATGTCTTTACATTGGTAGCCTCTGCGTATCTTGCTAAATGCGAGGAAAAAAGTCTTATGTTGCCATTACAATCACTGCCCCATTAATTTAAATAAAAAACCCGTCTCATTAAAGAAATTGAATGAAGCGTACTAAACTGTGTGGTATAATAATATATGGGCAGTTATAAATGGTAATTATTAAATAGCACTGGCAACACTGTTTCTATACAATGTTGCTAGTGCTATTTGATTATACTTATTAGTATTTCTTACACTCATTTCAATTCATTTGAAGAATATATGAATATCAATCTAATTATGAATAAGTTAATACTTTTTAAGTCATCGCCCGCAACTTTGTTTGCGGTAACTTATGACGTAAAATGGAAAATGTTTATCCGTTCCCGTCAATTTTCGAGAAGTTATCTCTTTAGTACTTAGACAGAAGAAGCCAGTCGTGGCGCAGGGGCACAAGCGTGCGACTTAAAACGCGACAGGTTGAGGGTTTGATTACCACTCGAGGAAATTCCGCACGTGCCTCACACTATAATGTACGGAAAGAATAAAGCAATGTGTCTTAACTCTGCACAGCGCAGAAAAAATATGATATAAAGATATGTAAAGAAAACTGAAGAAAAAAGTATACCTAATATTTATTCAATTCTTCATTATCTATACATGATATAAAGCTATTAACTGGAAAGGTATCAGTGCATGACCGTTTAAAAGTATCTCGTGGATTAATTTAGGACAATATTAGCAACATTGATTGACTTGGAATGAAAAAGTTATAATTTTTTTTTTACTCATCTACAAAAACCTACAGATAAGCTATAAATTTATTCTTTATTGCACACTTTTTAGGAAAAATTACATGTATAAAAGGCGGGCTTAACGTTATAAAAAGCATTCTCTACCAGATGTATATTAAGAAATGAGAAATTATTTCACACCCTCGAATGGAGATTGAACTCACAACACTGCTACACAATAATATTTAATGTATAGTGGGTGGACATTGGCCATATACAAAAAAAATCAGTACTCATTGTAGTGTTACTTGTGACGAAATAAACGTACGAATGCGGTTTAAATTTCATGTAACAATGAGTTTTTCGATGTAAAAAGTTTGCATCGTTGTGGGAATATTTTTTAATTTGCTTGTAAATTAGGCAAGGTCGCTGCATTAGATTGCAATATGTATGTTTCATCGTTTTTTCAAACCACTACAGCGAATAAGGTATGTCAGGTAATGTCTGTTTGTCTGTCGGTCTGTCTGTCCGTTCTTCACTGGAGATAATGGTTTTCTTGTTGGGTTGTTGTCAGATAACATATTAAAATTCATTATCAAATTTTGCTTCCATAGAAGAAGATTGAAATTCGTAAAGTTAAGTAAATTTAATTTAATTTAGCTCAAATGTTTAAACTTGTGTAACGTTTTCTACGACATGCTAACGTATTCACATAAGTTTCGCGAGTCGTCAGCTACGAACAATTTTCTTACAATTTACTCTTATATAATTTAAACTTTATATGGAAAATGTATAAGTTGATGCTTTTATCGAAATGAAATAAAACTTTTTATAGATATTGATCGAGTTACTTTTATTTTGTAAAATTTTGCAGTGTTGCACTTTTTCTGGCATATATTTATTATTATTGAACTACATTTACCTCCGAACCGTTAAAGTATTAGTATGGCAGTAGAGAGACTTCATGGTGCAGGAGTTGTTGACCGTGGTATAGTGAGTAGGTATATCGTAATGATACCTTTCTGGATAAATTGTTTATGCATCACAAAAGTTATGTTTTAAATTGGAACCAGTTCCTGAGATTAGCGAGTTCAACCAAACGAACTCTGTTTAGTCCGGTAGCGTTCTGCTCACATTATCATTTTATGCTCCACTTCATTCGATTCAACCTGTTTCCATTTCTCTATTCTTTAAAATATTCAAAACTTTTTATTTTTGTTACAATTTTTTTTTATCAAAAATTTAATAAAAAGACTGATTTAGATATAAAATGTTTAATAGTTTAGTATGCAAAAAGTGAACTTTAAATGTTGTTTTATTTTTGTGGCAGATTTTAAGAACCACCCATAACAAGTATTTCTTTTGCTACCTGCTTTTGTATACTGAATGGTTTTTACTATTAACACTAAGTAATGTATGTACAGGGTGAGTCATATTGAACTTTCCGGTTTTGGAAGGACGTTGCACGAAGAAGGGAAGGAGTAGAAGGGTGGGGATGGTGTCATTAGACGCGCCATGACATGCAGTTTTAGTGTGAGCAATGGCTTGGTCGGGACAACATCGTGCGTTCGTAGTTGAAGAGTTTATTAAAAATGGCGGCTCCGTGATCACAACACAGCGTGCGTTCCGTTTACATTTTGCTATTGGTCGACGTGATCCCATTCCCACTGGACCAACAATCAGAAATTGGGTATCAAATTTTAGAGCAACATCATCAGCATTAAAAACAAGACCACAAGGCCGAATTAGGACGTCAACGTCAGCGGAAAACGTGGATAGAGTGCGGGCTTCAATTCAACAATCCCCTCGGCGTTCTGTTCGGAAACATGCCGCTTCACTAGGATTATCTTTCAGTAGTGTCCGCAGAATACTGCATAGAGACCTTAAATTTCACCCATACAAGATTCAGGTAGTGCAAGAATTAACAGTTAGAGACTTAGACACACGAACAAATTTATGCCGCGACATTCAGCAGATCCCCCGCACTGCTGTTTTGATCTTCAGTGATGAGGCACATTTTCACCTCGCCGGAACTGTCAACAAACAGAATTTTCGATACTGGGCTGAGAATAACCCACGAAACCTACACGAACGACCACTTCACAGCCCTCGAGTGACAGTGTGGTGCGCTATTGCAGAGTTTGGCTTCAGCAGTGTGTGGTCAATGGAGGTAGACATTTACAGGATATCATTTTTAAAACCAACTAAATTAAAACTGCATGTTATGTGCTTTCAAACAATAAAATAATTTTTACTGCATGTCGCTTTGTTTTTAATACACACCTTATTGAAATCGGAAAGTTCAATATGACTCACCCTGTATGTCCATACGTCCTATGTAAATATTTAATCGCGGTCAAAGAATAAGGCTGTGTTTCAAAATCCAAACGTTTTTACGCAGTTAAAATATGACAGATAGATTGTCCATTCTATTCTCATCATGGGAGAGAAGGTAGGTGGGAAGTAAAGAATGACTTCACGCTGAATCCCGCAAGTAGCAGGTAGGCACAGCTCCTATACAACAAACATTGTTTTTGCCTCTGTTATAAATAATGCTACGGAACTCTTCGTGCGTATGTTAGATTCGCACTTGGCCGGGTTTTTTTAAATATTTTAAATCTTAATCATATTTTTTCCGAAAATTATAATAAGAAAATTCTAAACACATTTGTTTGAATGTCATTTTGGTGACGACTTTTATCGTTCTACTTAAGTAGTTTTTAATTACAGTGACTAATGTTCAGCATCGCCGCCTTATCTAGAGCTACATGTTTACAGAATACGATTATGAATGATATTTAAGCTATATTTCTGTACTTTTTTGCAGAAATAATATGTAAAGTCAGTAATAATATAGTTTATGCTCTCTTGCCAAATTACCATACTTAAAAAAAATATCATATAAAAAAGTAAAACTTATTTCGAGTGATTGATTTGAATATTAAAATCATTACCTACATTTAGAAGTGTTTAAGTCACTATTTCCCAAATATATATTTTTTTTGTTCTGAAAAATATTCGAATATTTTGAAAACTTATTACCTATCTATTTCTAAATAAACTACTTAATGTACATTCCAATCTAAATGAAATTACAACGATAACGATCTTAATTTTACGATTGGAAAATTATCTTATTATAGAAATTATAATAACACTACGCATACCAATAAGTAAGGCTACTTTAGAACCGCACACTGTACAGTTTTAATGTCACGACTCCCGACGCAGACGGTACCGTAATTATTTTAAAGATAAAACTTCTCGTCTAGTCGTTTTTGATATAATATGTAGATTTAAAAATTTGTTGGTATTAATTTTCACTTCACGCTGCATTGTGTACTGTGTACGTATAGTAGGCTCTGTGTGTTGAGTGGCGGAACTCTACACCGCGCTTTGCCTACACCAGAGCGAAGAAATAAAAATGTTAAATATTTAAATTATATTCTTATTTGAAAAACAAAAAAAAAACGCCAACTATGGTAAACCCAACAGTATACACATATCTTGCTATAAAGACTACCATTAACCATACAACTACACTACTATCTATATACAATAACAAAAGCTGTAGGCACGTTCTAACTTCTAACCATTCGCGTGTAGGAATACTTGAAGCGATTTTCTTGGAGCAATCGAGCGGATCCTCGAGTTCTTGTACGTGCAGAAATCCGTACTGATACATTTGAGTGGAATGCGACGTTATTGCTAGTTTCATAGTTAATTATTATTTATGAGAATATTTATTATAATTAATTGATTGAATGATTTTGTAACTGTTATTTGGTTCAACAGTTATGTCTATTTCTTTTGTATTTAGCATAAGTTCAGAGATAGAGATAGCTGAGCTATCAACTAACTGGTCTTAATTTTTGTGGTTTTTCTTAAGCAGAGTAAGCAGAGAGAACAGGCTTTGTTAAGACATTTCGTTTTCCACGTACCGCCCAATTATCAAGACATTATAATATGTTGTGTAAAGATCTCAACACCGCGTTTTGTTTATTATCACAGCGACGAAATTAAAATAATTCTTTACTCTAAGAGAATCGAACCTGCAATCTTTTTTACACTTTATGTTAGACGTTGAGTAGCTGCGACAAACAGCCGAAACGGCCTCAAATTTTAACTATAATTTAGGTACTTAATATTCTTACCGTAAATATGTTATCAATTTTCTTATAAAACAGCCAGAATTACAAATATTCCCAATTTTAACAATATTTGAACTAGCAGACTGTGCTAGTCATCTTTGCATCTGCCACTTCATCTTTTTAACATATAGCTACATAAAATAAATAACCAAAACGACTTTATATATTTTGGGTGGTAAACCTACATATAACATTACTTTTATTACATATAAAAATGGTAAACAAAAACATATTCAACATAGTCTAACCATTCCAGCTATATTTTCGCAGCAACTACTTTATTACGTTATCAAAAAACACACAAGCCGTATAAACCATCTTATTTCAGCGAGGCCGTCGCTAGCTAAATCACGTCTAAAATAAATGTGGCGAGAAAATTGTATCATACCCTTCCTCAAGTTTCCGGAAAATGGGATATCCAAACGTCATTATTATAGATTCGGATCGGATGCTGTAACGAGGACGTAACGGAATATCCGTTGGAATCATAAGATTTGCAATAGATTATTTGGCTTTGGTTGTATTTCTTGGCTGTTCGATACTGGGAATTAGGTTAGATCCATATCTACGCTAATATTATAGAAATGGTTTTGTTGAACGCGCTAATCTCGGGAACTATAGGTTCGAATTGAAGATTTTTTTTTCTGTTAAATAGTCCATTTATTGCGTTATTGCTTGTTGAGCGTGTTGAGTGGTGGATATCAACACCGCGCTTTGTCTACTAGACCGAAGAAATGAAAGTAATTTAAACATTATCAATTCCCTGTGGGAGAACCGAACCCGAGATTTACAGTCAGATCCTGTCCCACTTCGCCACGATGATCTCAAAGACTAATATTTTATACTACAAAAGTAATTTATAATCATTAGTAAGCAATTCTGCAGATACTTTTATTATTTATCTACATCTAGATCTGAATATTAAAGTGAAAGCGACAGTGTTTCTGCAACCAAACACCATAAAGCGAAAAGTAGAGCAACTAGTACTTACTGTCTTATTATGTATAATAATATAATAAAACCACCATAAAGGTACTTTTCGGTTTTGGAATATAAATGGGATAGTTGCCGGTTCGATTTCCTTTTGAGAGAATGTATATGTATATTATATACTTCATATAGCAGGGTAGGCAGAGATTACTTAGTGTACCGTTCTTCACGTTCCGCCATCATTTTAAATATTATTTGTTAAGTAGCAACTAGTACTTTGTCAACTAGAGTGGGGAAATGAAAATAATATTACCACGCCTAGGGATCGAATCTACAACTATAGCTTTAATGCTGTTTTAATACACCACGATGGCTTAAATGTTTATACTATGTTCCTAAAATATACCGAAATATTACATATTACATTTTCATAACATAAGTATGGTTATTTGAAAATTGATAAAAAGGAACAGCTTTTACTAAGTTCTGTCAGAATATTGTGAAAGATTATTAGTCACTTAACAGCGTAGGAAGCCAAGTTCATAGTCACATGGTTATTGAATACCGCTTTATAGAATAACTGTAGAGTCGTGCAAATAACGGCGGGCTCAGGAAGATGAATATCTTGCGTTGTTTTGATTAGCCTTGAACCGTGGGAACAGTTGTTGTTGAACTTATGATAACCTAGCAAATGGTGTTCAGAGAGTTCTGTTAGTTTTTAACTGACATTAAGTCCATTGCAATACGTATATTTATATTGATATATGTTACAATTATTTAAACCCTAAATGATATTTTTCTAATTCAAAGTAAAAGATGCACGGGAGTAGTTTTTTAGCGTCACGCCTTATTTCGTTTACAGCATAGGCGGCGTAGGGAACTTAGGGTTGAGAAACTCCGTTCCCCACTTTTCACCAATTTTGTAGACATTGCGTGTTCGGTGGCGGAACTCAACGCCGCGCTTTGAGATATAGAAATAGTAAACAATAGAGCCGTCTTTATTTTAAAAACCCCAAAAACCCTCTTTGACGACATAGCGCTATTTACTGCTATGGTTACTTAATAGAAATTATTTTAGTTCATTTTTTTTATTTACAAATACATTTTCTTTTTCTATGAAAAAGTTCATTATATATCTAAAACGTGCCCTTGTGTTAAATGTTCTGAAAAAGTCAATTAAGAAACTTTCCACGATTTTTGTCCTTATTTTAAGTTACATTTATTTTCCAAGACGCAAATTATACTTTTATTTTGGAGACATTTCATGTTGAGTGGGGCTCAACGCCGCGTTTTGTGTTCTTACTAGAGCGAGGAACTGAAAATAATTCGTTCTTCCGTTCCACAGCTGCTTCGCGTTTACAGTCAATCACTGTGTCGCTTCACCATTTTTTTTGAAAACTAAGAAAATAATATTTTTTTAGGAATTATATGTGGTATGGATATATATATGTATATCTTGTGCACGTTATTAGGATATTATTACATAAGATAGTCATAAGCGTATCTAGAGACTTTCCAGGTGAGAGCCGGGTCCCCAGTGGCTACATAATATATATTAATACATTTAATGAATATTATATGTACACAGTTGTATTGTATGCTTAAAATTCTAATAAATATAAAAAAAACAACTAACTTATTTATAATGTCTTGAAACATTTAGATAATGTTAAAGATTTACGTAAGTTAGTTTGGCTTTCTTGTAAAAATGACTCCTTCCCATTCCTCTGCCCATGAACGTGTCTGCAATCTGTACAATACTAGAAAATTGTAAGAATAAGAGTCTCTTAAATTACAAACGATTTGAACCAAGAAATTCGTTGTAAATTATTTGTATTGTGTTCGTGTTTCACCATCAAATCACAGTGCCCATGGCCATTACCAAGGTGAAATCTAAAGAATTATTCTTTTGAAGTTTAGAAATATGTAGTTTCTTTTAAAATTGTCATGGGCTAGAAACGACCGACGGTACTGTCACGCTGCGAGAGACGTGATTACTATTTGTTATCGTTTTTTATGATTTTGGATAAAATAAATAATAGGTATATGTCTGCCTATCACTAAATTCTATTTAAAATTCTAGAAATAAATTGTTTTAGCTGGCATTGTAGCTAGCTATTGTTTTTTATTATTTTATTATTAGTTCAGAATTTATTTTTTTATTTTATTAAGAGCCTCACGATGTAGCAGTGTCACTTTATTACGTCTTAAAATATTAATATAATCTTAAGAATGGAATTTTACTCTGTTCAGAGTGTAGGGCACGTGAAACTAAAAAAAATACCAATATACGTACATATAAAAAATACCATACCTTATTATGAAATTAATTAATTAATTTTAATAATAATTATAAAATTAATTTAATAATTAGGTCGCGCTCCAGTTACAGAAGGGTCACTGTCGATGATAACATAGTGGCAATTACATTATGGATAAATTATTTGTAATAAAATTATACACTAAACTTATTTAGAAAATAATATAATTTTCTTATTAAATTGGCAAAATAAAAATTACTCGTTCAAAGAGTTTTCTAATACGTTTTAAATATATTTTGTTAGGTCGACTTGCGATTATGTGCGGCTCGGATTAGTTACATTGATATGGTACCATCGAGCTGGTATGATGAAATAATAAAATAAAGAAAACCATATAAAATAAGCAATATAAATTATTATAAAAGTATTTGAAAGCGAGAACCCCTAGTAACGTCGGTCATTGCTTGCAACGCTTCGCTGACCGCATCACTGTACCAGTACCATTGCCAGTGTTGGTGATAGTTTCGATTCTATCTTAAATGTCTACCATTTTTATCTGTAATATTATTGTAATTTATAAATATAATAAATATGTAATCTATAAATTAAAATGTAATTAACAGAACTAAATATTTTTTTGGTTTATCTATCTTCTATTATATATATAAAATCGAAAAGTCACTCACTCATCACGAAATCTCAGAAACTACATGTGCTAGGAATCTCAAATTTTGCATATTCGACTTCTAAGGGGTTGATTTTGGGGTCGAAAGTTTGTATGAAACTTCGTTACTACAAATGCTAGGAGTCTCAAATTTTGCATGGACGTCACTAGGACGTAGTCATGGAGACAGAAATTAATCATAACATAGTTCACGCGGGTGAAACCGCGAGCGGGCCGCTAGTATAAGTGTAAGCGTTGAGTTCCGCCACTCATCATGGAATGTTTATATTTTGGACGGAACCTCCTCCGAATGTGAATCTAACCCACTATCGTCGCCTATGGTCAGACGCTGTGCAGGCACTGCACCGCAACGAATTTTTATTTTCATATTTACAGTTTTTGTAAAAGTTTTTATTTTTTTACTTTTACCTAATTAATTTAAAGGTAAAAATACTGCCATCGGTTATAAACGAAAAATACAGTTAAAACATAATATAAACATAATATAAATTTGAACGTAGCCGTATTTGAACCCGCGCCTTAAGTATTTTTATTACCTTCTTTATTTTATCGCCATCGTATTATTCCTTAAACACACTCATTACGTATATATTTTAAAAACCAACGACCACTTTAATCGTTTCCAATGCGATACTAACATAATTACATAATGCGCTGTATCAAGTTTCAAATTGATGCCCTTTATAAATTAGTAGAGTCATTGACCGCTTGTAGAGTGAATTTAACTGCAACTTTTCAATTCTAATTTAGTTTTTATATTCAATTAATTAGTTCTAAAATATGATTGAAAATTATAAATTTAAATTTATGTTTTTACCACTATTGAATTTTAAATTGTATCAACGTATAAGAAAATCGGCTTAGCTTTATGTAAGTACACATAAAGGCTTGTGGTTAGAGGTTGACGGTTTTCCAAGAATCGCGGGTTTAATTCTCGTTATGTTCAAATTTTTATACGTTTTCTAAAACAAAATATTTTTTTCCTTAATTGTAAAACAACGTTTTTCTGTTTAAAAAAATATTAGATGCTCTTGTTACCAGAGTGAGGAAAATGAATACATTTCTCCGAGTGAGAATAGAGTCCACAATCGTCGTGTTTACAGTCAAAGTGTTTTCTCCTCAAAAGATTTTTTTACATCTATATTAAGTATAATTAGATATAGATTATGACGTATTGATAATACTAAATACCTAACAATTTTTTAATTAAAGACAAAAAATATGCATAAGTAAAGCTACCATATAGCTTAAAATCAGTTCAAAAGCATTTAATAAGGAAGAATAACAAGGACTGGTTCTAGGAATCGTTATTAACGTATGCGTCAGTCTGAAGCTCGACTGAGTAGTGACTCATGGTGTGGTACTGTATAGATACAAAGAAAACACTGTTATCAATGTACTTAGTGATGTTAAAGGTTGTACTTGAAATCTTGTTTTCGACAACTGATGGTATTTTTTGTGTGGAGTATAATTACAAATTATTTGCTCCTACCTAACCTTCTACTAGTTTAAATAGTACGAGTACATACGTCACATAGTTAAATTAAAAACGTAAGTTATTATTTCATTAAGGGATATACATTTTTAGTACATCACATAATGACTTATCTTATAACTGTGCCCTTTAGGGCACAGTTGACCTCGGAAACCGAGTATCGTTGATACTGGAGGAACGTCACATAAGAAGCATGAGGATACTCCGGAGAACATGAATGAAGAGAGGAGAATGAAAGAGGTTTACAGAAATGTAGATGAATCTTTTAGTCGATCATATTATGAAACATAATATACTCCTTTATTTAAATGCATAATACTCATATTAAGTTAATAAAAATAAACCTAAGTCCAGTATTAGTATAATGAAGCTAACAAAAAGTACAATAAAATGCATTTTCGCATCAATATAGAGGATTATCTCGTATGACAAGTGATGATGCAACCGACCGTGACCTTACACTTGGCTATAAACATTCTTGCACCAAATGGTTGACATATCGCACAATAACGACGTAATTTGCACGTATCGTGTTCATACTTGCTCTTTAGCTTCGATAAAAAATGTTTATGTAATTAACACGTTATAAGTCTCTCCGTTCTCCACTTTCCGTCCAGTACCATTTAGCTTCGATAGAATAAAAATGTGATAAAATTTATACGTAGTAAATCTCTGCATTCTCCATTTTCCGTCTAATTTAATAATAATCGAAATAGAGGAACACAACGTTAAATTTAATCAAGAACAATAAATATTTACATAAATATTCCCTATCCTAACATCGAAGCAACAATCTTGTATATGTAATATATTCATCTGAATATAATAATAATTTGAGAAGACAGCGCGGTGTTGAAATCTGCCAATCCACACACTGTCGATTTCTTCAAGATATAGGGCGGGAACCTAGTAGACAATCCGTTCTCCACGAGTATTCAATTTTCAAGACATTGCTTGCTGAGTGGTGAAACTCAACGCCGCTCTTTGTCTTCTAGAGCGAAAGCGAAAAAAAAAATATCATTTTCCCTAATGGGAATCGACCCAACCATAGCGTTCACAGTCAGAACCTGTCCCATTACACCACGACACCCTCAATATATCTATCTTTTATCAATATATCTTACATGAATATAATTTCGTATAATCCTCCCTATCATACTATCGACGATTAAATATTTCTAGTACCTTTCATAATTTATTATGGATAACGTGGAATTTGTGTAACATGTTAAGTAACTTATAGTTGTAGGTACAGTATTAGCTTGTTAGCAACGGCTGTGAAGACATTGCATAAAATTAATAACCATTACAGTATCCAAGACGTTTGGCATGCTGATAAAATTAAGCGGATTTCCTAACAGATGGACTTCTCGCAGGGTTGGCAGAGAACCTGGTTTAGATACTCAGTTCCACACGTCCATCCAATTATCGAGACGTGGGCATGTTAATATTTATATTATTTAAATTCATATTTTCATTTCTTCGCTCTGGTGTCGAGGCAAAGTGCGGCGTTAAGTTCCGCCATTTAACACGTAATGTCAAATAAAATGGGATAGGTATAAAAATATGTTCATATACTTATACTAAATATTTTGAACTTATTACCGCGGTAAGGACAAAGTTAAGCAATCGTCTACGACTATGTATCTTAATTGAAATAATGATTGCACTTCAAATGTAGGACACGAGTTGAATTCGATGACATTTGCCGCCTCAATTTAAACTAGCAGCCTTTTATTGGTATGGTTTTAACATCATTATTCTATTAACGCTTCGTAACTATAGAATCAATTTATGCCTTGTTTACTACTAGTTAGTTCTAATAGATGTTATGGCACTATTGATATTGCTGATTAGAGATACAGAGTTGAACAGCGTTTCTCATTTGCCGGGTCGCAACACCAGACCAAGAACCAGGCCTAAGGATAAACCTTTCAACATTCACAAAAAAACTGTGGCTAAATAAGCGGTAGATACTAAAATACGTAGTAAAAAAAATATTTAAAAAAAAATACCTTTACTATTCATAAATGTGTTATTTTATCCAATGAAATCTGCTTAACTTTAAAAGTGTTAAGTTGGTCACGAAAGGGCAGTTTCACAATAATCGAGCCATGGTAGAACGACAAATTCAACGTTGATTCACAATTTATACTGAGAGTACTGAGCAGCGTTGTCAGATGCCCCGATTTTGGCGGGACATCCCGATTTTTAGCCCAAAAATTAAATGTCCCGACCAGGTCAGGTTTATCGATGAAATAAAATAATTCACTGTACGGATAAGATAAGGAAAAACATAAATACACAGTTGTAAATCGTTGAATAGTTGTTCTTCTCAATGCGATGGTAATCAATTACAATTTTTTTTGTAAATTATTTCTTTGAATCGAACTTACCTACCTACCGTCGCGTCTACAATCAGACGTTGTGCCGCTGTGCCACAACAGCCTTTATTGAAAACAAGTATTCGCTTAATAATCATTTACGAAATTCAATACAAAAGTTAGAGCATGTTTGAGTTATAATTTACGACGTAGAAACTGTTTTCAATGCGAGTTTAAACCTTTTCAGAAACTAGTTCTGAATAACAGAGCGCGATACTGGTTTATAATTTTCAAAGTTGTTTATAAACAATTTTAGTTTTCTTAATGGAAAATTAAGTTACATAAGTGAAATTACGTTATTGTGTCTTTATGTCTCTACTGCCCTAGTTTTCATCTGCGGCTTCACCTCTGCGGTCAGTTATTATTTCTTAAGGCCTTTCTAAGTTTTCAAAGTAACTCAGACCACGTGTATTCTGGTTACGTGAAAACCTAATGGGACACAGAATAGCTCTAGGTTCCCAGGTTACTTTTGCCTACCCTGTTATGTGCGGGATACAGCGTGAAGCTAAAAAAATATTAGGTAGGTACATCTATTGATTTAAAATAGTCATAGATCTCACAAATAGACTATGAGAAACAAAAATAATTTTGATATCGAACCAATATTTCCTGAAATTAGCACGTTCCACCAAATGTATGAAATTCATATTCATGTTTATAAGTAGTAAGTATGTACTTATTGACCAATAAACCCATAAATAATTTACATTACTTTGTTTTTATCTATGAAAGAAGGCATTGAGTTTCACCACTCAAGCAGTGCCTCAAGAATTGGGCGGAAAGCGAAGGCCGGAATTTCTTAACAATAGATTCCTTTTGCCTACCTTGTTATATCCGGGTTAAAGCGTGAAGATATAGAAGAAATACCTATAGATATTTTATCATTTAATCAGAAGAATTCCTTTACGCCAACTCATCGGCTGTCATTCCCACGTATCCTATTCCACTAACGTGCATTTCCTATTTATTTGAATTCCACACGAGGGAATTTAAAAGTGATCCTGTCTGAGGTTCTTATAAGCGAAGTGCTAATTTCATAAACACATCTCACACTCGCTATGGGAGTGACGTTACGTTTCATTAATATAAACTAAGTTTTGCCTACGATTTCTTTTGTCATGACTTAAAAATCAAGACCTTATTTTAAAGTTAATAACATTATAAAAACCAATTAATACAATTCAGGGAGACTTGTAGTTGGTAAAAGCGTACGACTGTAAACACGACTGGTTGCAAGTTCGATTCCCACTCGGTGGGATGAAATATTTAATGTTTCATACCGCCATTGATTTAATTTCTAAATCGGAGCCATTTTTGCATTTTTAAGTAACAAACAATCAAACACAAACTTTCACATTAACACAGTTACTTTTGATATACAAAAGTCATTGACATCATCATGTACCAATCAAAATGACTAATAAAATGATATTCAATATCGTTAGTCTACTACAATCCTTATGCAACAACTCTCACCAGATTACGCGGATGCTGTAACTAGTTAGATCTATAGATAAATTGCCGGTCATTGGGATGGGCTACATACATTCATAGTAAAAGTAAGTACTGTCTCAAACAGTACTGTTTTGATACATTATTTAGCAAATTTTTATTTTACTCTTCTTTATATCACTTTTGTAATAGAAATTTTATATATATTCATAGCAACTTTTGTTGGTAAAAGCTATACAGAGTGGGAGGTGCGTCAAGCCATTTTCTATTTTATAGATGTACTATCTTCTCCTTGGTCTCCGTGGTCTAATGGATAGCTAGAAGCTGTGTATATTTTATATTTTTAAGTGCCCGAGCGCAAGTACAATGGGTTACAATGAAACTATTAACGTGATGTCATTATAGCCATAAGCCATTCCTTCTTCGATGAATGGACTTATCGGACCCATAAAGGTTTTCAATCTGTAGCCGTAGTTCTTCAGATTAGCGCTATCAGGAAACTCTCTCAGTTTAAAAAAGGCGTTTCTTACGCCAGTTGTTCGCAAGCTTAAAAAAATAACTTTAGTGAACCGGTGGTTTTTTTGACGTTCAAAACATTGTATAAAAAAAATTGAAATATAGCCCCGCGCCTGCTTTTAGTCTATGTTATTTATATGTATTTAGGGAAAATTGTTTTATTATTTTAGTATTCGCCTCAACTGGCCTCAAACTGGCCCTTATTTGACTTTGACTTCTATAATCAATTTAATTAATTGCGGCATTAATAAACAAACTTTCACATAATCATGTTTATAAATTGAGAGCCGCGTGTTCATACAAAAAAAAACTAATATGAAATAAGTTGATACTCTTCTCATCTGGTGGTTACTAGACTGTTGCATGCATGTCCGCCGACCGCATTTCATTTCAGCAACAGATTGCTTTACATTTAGACGTATGTATATATGTAGAGTAGGAAATTGTAGAACTTTCTTCATTATATTTGTGCTGATTGCAGTGAGTATATAGTACAATATTCAAGATTATTATAATAATTATAGAATAAGAGGGGCCGTTGTGGCGCAGTGGAACAGCCAGCGTTTAATTGTAAACGCCATGGCGATGGCTTCTATTTCCGCTCAGAAGTTTACCAGTGCAGGACTATAGAAATAATTAAATATTATTCTATTTATTTTTTTTATTTCTATATTCGCGCTCTGGTAGACAGTGCTTGGCGTAGAGTTCCGCCACTCAACACGCAATTTTTCTAAAATTCTTATACTGAATGTCTCAATGTAGAGACCCGAGTGTCTTAAAACTAAGGTCCCTGCCTAAGTGAGAAGTTGTTTATATATTTCTAAAAAAGTATAAACAACTTCTCTTCTCTTAGTATGCTAAATCATCAATACTAGAATTTCTCTATTAGTCTTAGCATTGTGTATTCACATACCTTCATATAATTCATCTACAATTAGGGGAGAGTGGGGTTGGTTTTAACGAGTAGATCTGGTAACAAATACACACGAAAAGTTCATTATCATAGAAATTATAAGTAATTATACAAAATTTACTATTTAGTACCAGCCCCGTTCTCCCCTACATATGTTTATATGTATAATTTGTATAAATATACAGAATGTACACATACGCTAACCGCATAAATCTCTCTCGTTTTGAGGTCATCGCATTCGTCGATTGTTCCGACTTAAGTTGCATCATCTGCCATTTTCTTTTATTTATCTTATTGCCTATAAAGATTAATTACATACTCGTATTACTTATGTTACATTTTAACAAGTATTTTTGGGCTATGTTAAGATTTATTTTTAATTTCGTTTACACAAAAGTTGTGTAATATTTCATACATTAATTTGTTATTGTACCGATATAATAATAAAAATAAAAGATATCTTTTATTTTTATCGAAGCCTAGCGAACGACCATTATTTTTTAATTTAAATTACTTTCATATTTTAATAACATTATCATTTTAAAGACAATAGCAACACATCGAAAATTAATTTCCGTTAATTCAACAAGCCGTTACTTTACAGCCGAACCAAATACTCTATGTTGAAATGTTAAGGGAAGCTAGCCATTTCTGAGATTAGTGTGAATAAATACATTAACAAGCAGACAAAAAAATAAAAATAATTATTTTGAGTTCTATTACATTAACTAGCTGACCAGGCGAACTTCGTATCGCCTAACAGTCATTCTTTATTTTTTGTTTTTTAATACTTATTCTGCTATTCGGGACATAATACTTTATTCCACTAAAAAACTAAGAAACAATACAGTAACAATATTTACAAAAAATGCAATGGTGGGCCTTATCACTAAAAGCGCTTTCCTACAGGCAACCATTGGAAAGAACTTATAATAAACTAGCGACCCTCTTGCGGCTTCGCCCGCTTTTACTACTGGATTATTCATATAATGTATGTTTGCAAAGCACTTAAGATAATGTGAAAATTAATAAAACCCTAATGCAACCCGCATTTTCGTAGTTTCAATAAGGATTTTCCAATTGTTTTACACAACAAGGATTTTTAGTAGGTACCGTAATTTTAAATCTGTGCTACTAATCTTTTCAAGTACTTATTAAAATATATTTAAATGACTATTTTTAGATAGTTAAATGACTATTTTTAAACGGAAGATAATTTAATAAACAAAAACCTACCTACTAATAACTACTACAAAAAATGTGAAACCAAAATATATCGCGCTTAAATAATACATTCAACTCCAATTATCCAATACGTGCAAACGCATCTAACTAAATCTTCGTTGCTATAGAGGCAGCCGGGTTTTTTTTCGAGCTTGTGGTTAATGCTGAAGGGGGTATTCTGTCCCTGATGAAAAGCAAGCACGACGTGGCTGCCTGTGAGGAAAATTAAATAGAATGAATGGGCCGGAAATCGAACCCGGGCCGCCCGCGTGGCAGGCGAGCATGCTACCACTGAACCACCGATGCGTGTAAGGGAGGCGGGCGCGGCGGACGCTTGGCGAGTGGCGACGCGTTTCGCAGCAAGGATTTTTATGATATTGTAACAACTTCTAAAGTACTTATTAAAATAAAAACAGTCAAAGACAGTTTTGGTCTACATTAAATGGCCAACGTAACTAATATACTTATTTATATGCTGAGAGTAAGGGATAAGTGAAACTTGAGTAACATACAGCTGGCTGATGTGTCAACGGCGGGATGTGTCAACTATTAAATGCGTTTTTCTGTAAAACTATTCGCAATTTCGAAATATTGTAAACAGCAAATTTTACCTTCGTTTAACGTAGAAAATTAATAAAGTATTTTAAAGGATAAGGATTAATACCATTATGGAAAAATATCACTCACAATAAAAAATATATTGAAATTATTATTTTTAGACAGAAAAATGATCACTACACGTTATTCTTAAAAGATACGAATATGCTCTCGCGGACTTTTTTGTAGATCTTATTAAAAGGAACAATACTCCAGTACATTTTTTTCATGTAGTACTTACCATTAGAGCAGCGCATGCGCGAAAGTGTCCCAACGGGTAGGACTTTATACACATTTATCGTATTTATGTTAATTTACATAAGAATGTACAAATAATAAACTATATATAAACCTTCTACGAAAAACACCCGACTTAATGGTGAAAACCGCATCAAAATCCGTTGGGTGGTTTAGAAGAAGAAGAGTTAGAAACAACAGACAGACACGAAAAGCGACTTTGTTTTATAAGATATATAGGATAGGATAGGATAGGATAAACGCCCCCATCAGTTACGAGTTTATTATAAGTATAGATATAGATATAAACATGGCATGTCAAAGTCAAAATCATAGATTTTATTCGACGTATATGCCTAAGCATAAAAAACATAGAAATCAATATCGTTTGCCCTTATCCAGTTTGTAATAGAACTCTAAACTTATGGCTATATAAATACATGGGGTTAATGCCATAAAGCTACCTTTATAGTGTAAATGTCGGCCAAGTTTATGCTCGGTCAAGGGAACTTTGTGCACGCTAACTTTATTATTCAAGTAAATCACTTAATAATATTTGAGTTGGTTAAATATTTCAACAGATACAAATTACGGCGTTGAATTCCGCCTCTCAATGTCCCGAATTTAGGTGTGGAAACGGAGGAACGCTAGGTTCCATCTGCTCTACCTACTAAAAGGTGAAGTAGGTCGGTACTTACATCTAAATTATAAAATAGAAAACATTTCTAAATTGTTTATGGTGTACTTATACCATGGGTCACTTTCCATCTATCAAAAATACAGACTGCGTTTGGGGAAATCGGGTCATCGTAACAAAGACAAATATCAATACAAAGTAGTCACGATTGTTTATATACCATTACGTTATAAGCAATTGAAATAATTTTAGTTTATAAATTTAATTGTACCTATAGATGATTGGATAATTATATTTTTGTATTATGAATGTTGTTTAAACGTTTTTGAAGCTAGAGGTGCAGTGGGGCAACGTCTGATTGTAAACGCGGTTTTCAGTTTGATTACCATTCAGGGGTATAATTATGCTTACTTTTTTCCCCGCTATGGTGAGTGCGATATTAAGTTCCTCTCCGACGTCAAGATCTTGAAAATTGGGCAGAATGTAGAGAAAGAAGTATCTTAACACTACGTTTCCGTTATCTATCCTGTATGGGGGAAAAGCATTAATGCAAAATAACATAGCAAAAATGTTTCCTGATACCTACAAACACTTTATTTACTATATCAATGTTTTCATACACATTTCGTCCACAGTATGAACCAGCGACCTAGCATACTAAAATACACGTGCATTCTAGGTACTAAAGCCAAATTTCTATACGGTTAAAACTTTTGTTATTATACCTACTTTTATAAGTTTCAAGGAGTAATAAGATCCTACGTCGAAAATTATACACAAACTTTTCATATTCATATATGCTTAAGCGCTAATATAGGAAAGATGCACTTTTAATGATAAAAGTTGGTTTACATTTTTCATGAACAGCAGCCCAATTTTAAAGACATTGTGTGTTGAGTGGCGGATCTTAACGCAGTGGTATGCCTACCAGAGCGGGACAATGAAAGTGATTTAAAAATAATCATTTAGACTAGAATTCCACTGCGTCAAGGCGGCCGAAGGCAATTATAAAACAATTAAATCTTCGTTTATGTAACATGCAATAAAATTCTAATGATTTCCTCATTTTAGGCATCTCATTTCCTTATTTACATAAGTTAAGCTCATTTAGTTAACATAATATATGTATACAGATGCAACAAAAGAAAGTGTTCAGGAAATAATTAGCATGAAGGTAATTTGTAAGGTATCTTGTATATACTAATATATGCTAGGTACTTGTGGTTAAAGTTCTTCTACTGCCTGGCATTACTCCGGGCGTTTGTTGCCAGGATCTGCCTTCTGACTCAAGCTATCGCATTTTGCAAGATCTTCACCAGCCTCAGTGGCTTCATGGTTGTGTGTTCTATTTCCATTCAGACAAATGAATCATTTTATTTTTCTCGCTCTGCTTACAAGATATAACAATATCATGAAAATGTGCCGAAAGGTGGGGGGATCAGCTTCTTCAAACACTAGGGTTCGTCTTCATCTGGTAACCCTGCAATACGCGAGATACAGTCTAATATTAAAAAAAATATATATTTTATAAAAGTTACAAGTCTAGACACAAGTTTGTATTGAAATTAGACACTTGTTAAACACTGGCGCCACTACCGCGATAATAATAAAAATTGTTTTAAGTACAACACACTGGAGCAACTCATTAGTATCGGGCCTTAATGACGCACTGTTCAATTATTGAAGTCGACAGCTGGTGCTCGCATAGAATATGTTGCTACAGAAGTATCTCGTTCAAAATACTTCTTTACTTTCTACAATGATTCTAATTTCTGAATTATAAAAAAAAAATTGATAGACACATTTACCAGTTTCTGTGCAAAAATTATAATTTAGTTTCGTATTGTAAAGTACATATTTTTTAACAAAATTACGTAAATGTTTCTATTTGAATCCAAAAATCTATAAAATTATTAGTTCCGAACTGAAACTCCTTACATCAAGGAGTAACATTTATTTTACAAACAAATAGAATGATGAATTAAATAAGTTATAACTTGTATCTTATCGATCTGACGCAAAGAAGACTGATTACAGGCGAGTTGTTCAAAACTTTTAAAAGCACCTGAAGTTCTTATAAAATACTTGGTAAATTACTTTTAGACTAGTAGATATTTATTATCGAAATTGTTAAATAATAATGAATTTTTGATTAAAAAATTGTTGAACGCACAAGGTCAACTTTTGAGTGGCGTTACTCAACGCCGCATTTTGTCTTGTAACCAGAGCGAGGAAATGAAAATAATTTATTTCCTTGAGTGGGAATAATACCCACAACCAAAGGTTGTCTTGGCACTGGGTTAATAGACATTAGAAAGTGTTATAATACGTTTTCGAAATGTCTCATTAATATTACACTACAGTCGTACAATAAGTAGTGATCGACAAGATATTCGATGTGACGTGCCGCATACTAAACGAGTGGACCTAATCGTGTAAATCATTGAATATGTTTTAATAATTGGTACGCTTTGTTTATATTTTCAAATATTTTCTTAAATTCAAAAACAAAATGATAACATAAAACAACGTTATCTATAGTTCTTTTTTCTTTATTTAGTTGGTATTCACCATTTCCCGTTCAAGTAGTCATGACGCAGTGGTGGCAAACGTCACATACCATCGGTATTGTGGTTTCGATTCCCACTTAGGGAAATAAATTATTTTCATTTCTCCGCTCTGGTGAGAAGTTAAAGGGAGATGTTCGTTTGAAGTTCAGCATCTCAACACGCAATGTGAGGGACAGAGTGTTTTAACACTAAATTTGATATATGCGATATATAGATGAAATTAAAAAGAATAACTCGAAAACTAATTGAGCATTCATAACAACTCCTATATAATTTAACTCATACGTTTTATGAATGTCTATTGAATTTTATTTAGAAAGCTAAGCAATTTTGATGTAACGGAATCACTTACAAAATCATTTAAAGTAATCATTTAAAATGATCATCATTATTATGTCTTAAAAGATTCTTTGTTAACATTTAAACTTTTTTGAAATACCTACCTACCTATTCTATGCGTATTTTTTGTTGTTAAACATTTTTTTTATCAGCTTCACGCGGTATCCCGCTAAAATAAACTATTGCAGTTAGGTTTGGTTAGTATTTTTCCCGACTGCTAAGGAAGGATTATTATTAAATATTTTCTTTACAATAATGATTATCAAGCGGTATTTTTTACAATCATTAAGGTCTAAATGCATAATATGCATTTAATCACAGTATAAAGCAAAAGCCTATTTGAGTACGCCACAAAGTCAATATAGAAATTTAAATGTGTTTTTATATATGCAACTATAATACAATACAAAATAAAAGATGCAACAAATAACTATGCAGCCGTCCATATACGCCAATACTGCATATTAAACATCTAAGTGTGAGGTATCTCCATATAAACGTCTATCAATTGTTAAAATGAACAATAAAACAATTGCATTGCATATCAAAAGTTATTAGTTAACTGCGTAATAAGTCTACGACGATTAATATGCAAGACAAAGTGTAGCATACAGCATGCTGTGCATAGAAACCGTTATGCAAAGTAGATGTCAAGATTTTTGTTATCCGACTGCGCGATGTAAGCAGGGTAATGTGTATAGGTTAATGAAAATATTACATACCATCCACCACCTACCACCATCCAGAGGGTGTCCAGACTAATACCTGTCCGATATTGGTTTGTGGGCATACGGGTACGCGACCCCGGATCCTCGAGCCGCCACTCTTATATCCTCATCCAGTCCGTAAGAATGGTGTCCCCCCCCCTCTCCTCCTCCTTTCTCCAGCTCCCTCCTATACCTATCCTACCCCCCTCTATTTTCTTCTCCCCTCGGTTTTTCCCCACAAAGGGGGTTTTGGAGGTCAGACGGCAGTCGCTCCAGGAAAACCACAAACAGCCACAATATGGAACGGACCAACAACAGACTGGGTACGGCTAGGGCGTCGCCGCATAACGACGCGCAGGCACATCGCCCTACACCTGCGACAAGTGGGCAAGGGCTACCGTGTCAAGTACGGGCACGGTTAAAGACGCAAGTACCCAGACGAAAACTCCGCTTTGCAACGTGGAATATTGGCTCTCTAACCGGACGATGCAGGGAACTCGCAGATGTACTCATGAGACGTCGGGTCCAGTGTGCTTTCCTCCAGGAAACTCGCTGGAAGGGTAATAAGTCCCGTAACATCGGACAGGGTTACCGGCTTATATACACTGGGTCACCTTCGGGTAGAAACGGTGTAGCGGTAGTGCTTTCTGAAGAGCTTCAGAATGGGCTCCTTGAAGTTGACCGTCGCTCCGACCGCTTGATGCGAGTGAGGGTACTGATTGAGGGCGTTATCACAAACTTAATCAGTGCCTATGCTCCCCAGGCGGGATGTAGCGCGGCCGAAAAGGAGACATTCTGGGAGCAGTATGAAGGGGTGCTACTTGCTGTGCCGTCTACCGAAGTGGTCTTAGTTGGGGGGGATTTGAACGGGCACGTCGGTAAGGCTGCTGAGCCGTATGAACGTGTTCACGGGGGTTTTGGGCACGGTCTTCGCAATGCAGAGGGAGAAAACATTCTGAGAACCTGTATTGCGTCTGATCTGGCCGTCGTGAATACGTTCTTCCAAAAGAATTCTCAGCACCTTATCACGTATAAGAGCGGGTCCCACTCAACTCAAATTGACTACTTGTTGACCAGACGGTGTCATATGGGCAGGGTAACTAACTGTAAGGTCATTCCAGGCGAAAGCCTAACGGCCCAACATCGTCTTCTTGTCATGGACTTTAACGTCACTCCGAAGAAGAAAGTAGCCGAGAAACGTAGGCCTCGGATCAAGTGGTGGTTGCTGAATGGACCGATGCAGACCGACTTCCTGGCAGAGGTGAAAAGTCACGATATTTCGACTAACACCGAGACTGCTCAGGATGCTTGGGATCGGGCTCAGTCGGCAATCATTGCGGCGGGCAGGCGAGTTCTTGGCCTTTCTAGGGGAGGACGTGTCATCGACAAGGAGACATGGTGGTGGAATGACGAGGTGCAGGAGGTGACTCGTGAAAAGAAGGCTGCCTTTAAGAAGTGGCAAGAATCCAACTCTCCTGAAGACAGACTGGAGTACACAGTAGCTAAACGTGCCTGTAAAAGAGCTGTAGCCAGAGCCCGCAGTGAAAGTTTGTCACCATTGTATGATAAACTTGAAACTGTGGAGGGGCAGAAGCTCATTTACAAACTGGCACGTTCCCGGGATAAAGTGACGCAAGATATCGCAAAATGTCTTTGCGTCAAAGATTCCCAGGGCACGCTGCTCTGTAGTCATGCCTCTGTGAAGGAGAGGTGGAGAAGCTACTTCCAGGAGTTGCTGAATACTCAGCACCCATGCAGTCTTCATCACGACCCACCGCCTAACCTCGGACTTATTGCCCCAATAACCCTTGACGAAACACGTAATTGCCTTCGACGCATGAAGAACGGAAAAGCGGTGGGACCTGACGACATTCCGATCGAAGCGTGGAAATCGTTGGGCTCTCTTGGTGTGCTCATGCTTACTGACCTTTTTAACCATATCTTGAACACTGGTAAGATGCCGCATCAGTGGAGGCTTAGCTTCATTACCCCTATTTACAAAGGAAGGGGCAGTGTTCAAGATTGTGGTAGTTATAGGGGCATTAAGCTTATGAGTCATACCATGAAGCTCTTCGAGCGCATGATCGACCTCAGGCTCCGCCGAGAGTGTACTATCTCTGAGTCTCAATATGGATTTCAGCCAGGATCGGGCACCATGGACGCCATTTTCGCCCTCAGAACTTTGATGGAGGCATACAGGGAAAAAAGGAGAGCTCTGCATGTGGCCTTTTTAGATCTGCAGAAGGCCTTTGACTGTGTGCCTCGTCAGTGTATCTGGTGGGCATTGCGATCCAAAGGGATCCCTGAGGCCTATATTGAGATTATCAGAGACATGTACCACGATTCCGCTTCTATGGTTAGGACTGCTGTTGGCGACACTAGACCCTTCCCGATTACAGTGGGGGTTCACCAGGGCTCGGCTCTTAGTCCGTTCTTATTCAATGTAGTGCTCGATATTGTCTCGGCTCACATCCAGGACCAGCCTCCATGGCTGATGATGTATGCCGATGACATAGCACTCATTGCCGAGAACCGACTGACGCTGGAGCGTAAAGTGAACCTCTGGAAGGGTACGCTTGAGAACGGCGGTCTTAAACTAAATGTGTCGAAGACAGAGTACATGGCCTGCGGGAGCCGGGACTCGAGCACGATCCTTATAGGTCCTGAGCCAGCCGTTAAGTCGGAGAAGTTCAGGTACCTTGGATCCGTTATGCACGAGTCTGGAGGCATCGATCACGATGTCCAAGGGCGGATAAGCGCTGCCTGGGCCAAATGGCGGGAGGTCTCTGGTGTGGTCTGCGACCGCAGAATACCGCCCAAACTCAAGGGGCTGATATACAAGAGCATCATCCGACCGGTTCTTTTATACGGCAGCGAATGTTGGCCGGCACTATCTCGGCACACTCAGGAGCTTCACGTCACGGAAATGAAGATGCTGAGGTGGATGTGCGGCGTAACGCGGTCTGACCGCATACGCAACACATTCATTCGAGGTAGTCTTGGGGTCCGTGACGTAGCGGATAAGCTCCAAGAGCGTCGTCTGAGATGGTTTGGCCACGTTACGCGCCGGCCTAAGAACTATGTCGGTTGCAAGTGCCTTGCTATATCAGTTCCTGGAGTGAGACCTCCTGGACGCCCAAGGAAGCGCTGGCTGGATGTCGTGATGCAGGACATGAGAGCCAATGGTCTAACCACCGAGGACGCAAAAGACCGTGCAAAGTGGAGTAGGTTGAGTAGGAGGGCAGACCCTGGCAATAGCCGGGATTAATGCCAGGAGGAAGTTAATGAAAATATTACATATTACATTTCCTCGAGTGGGAATCGAACCTACAACCTGTCGTGTTCACAGTCAGTCACCCATGGATTGATTGATTTTAAATGATTTATTATATCATTTTAAATCTATAGTATCAGTATTTATAATAATGTTCACTGAAATCTCAATAGATCTCAATACACGTGTCTATTATCATTAACGGCGGCGGTAAATTGTTTGTTTATTTATTAGGGGAGAATTATTATTAATTATATTATTGATAGTAATCTCAATTGGCTTATCACAAGTGCTTACAATTAATGACTACCTACCTATTTGTATTTTATATAATAAGATATAATATTTTAATAACAATAGTTAAATAGATCCTTCTATCCTCTTTATCTATTCGTATTAAAAACAGAACAGTTGTTGTTTGGTTAAACGCGAAAATCTCTAGTTCGCATTAAAAACCACATTTGGTGTTGGTTAACATAATTTTCTCCATTTATTTAGAAACGTAATAGGACATTACATGAAATGTGTCATGTGCAATTTTAACTCATAGTAATTTCCATATTCCATATAGCTAATATGTTCTTTTTGTTCCAGGTAAAATGAGATGCAACAACATTCTTCTGGAAAGATTACATAAATGCAATATCGCCGTTGTCAGAAATACAAAATATGAAATAGAAACTGTCAAAATCTATTCCTCTTAAAAAATAAAAGTACGTAGTTTTACAAAAGCTAAATTTAAATTTAAATTAAAATCTAACTCAACTGCTAACATAAAGTGATTAAAATGAATTTTAACTCGATCTTGTACTTGTCAAAGGTTAAGGCTACGTTATTACGAGGGAAGCCCAAAACTCCGCCTTCCTAAAGCTTTTTAAGTCAACGTAGTTTTAGAAGAGAAAATTAAAAGCTTGGATTTAAATAACGTGAAAAGTTACCGAGTTTTTAGCAATTAAACGGTGTTGTTTAAAAATTTGCTAAGAATTTTAAGATTTTAAAGCAAAAGTAATTTGGGTTTATATGAAAATGTTTGTTGAGAATTTTATTATAGACGCGATGGATGTGAGTTCGATTCCCACGCAGGGAATTTATTTATTCAAATAGTTTTCATGTCCTCGATTTTGCACCGCTATTCAATTCGCTTGATACCACTGTATTCAATTCGTTCAATTCCTGTTATGCTTAAATTATGTGCAGAAAATGTACATGCTTAAGGATCATTCTGTCTGTGAATAACTCCCTTCTCCCATATATAAATTTTAATGTTCTAAAAAGGTAACGAAGACTATACCTATATGAACCGAAGGCATAAATTTAATAATTTTATTGTTTTTTGTCGCTTCACACTGTATGCCTTATATGACAGGGTAAAAAGGGGACACTAATGAAAAGACACTCCGTCCTTCACGTACCGCACAATTTTTGAGACATTGCGTGTTGAATGGTGGAACCCGACGCCGCGCTTGGTATTTTTTTAAAATCTGTTTTTATAGTAATAACACGTCACTTTGCGTACTATTTCAGAAGGAACATATCCAACATCCGTTCCAGACATTTAAACTAGAAAGTCGTAGTTGCGGTTTAATTCAATTTAGTTCAACCGTAAAAAAAAAACCATTAAATTTACTATGTTGAAAGAAAACTTAAAAAAGAGTCCTCCATAATTAATATTTCTTAAGCTTTTATTTTGAAATGCACAAACTAAATGCCAAGGCTGTGAAATGTGGTTTTTTCTCCAAAACGTCGAACTTTATACACCCTAGTGAGCATTTGGTTCAAGATTATATATAGTTTTTCCTTTGCTTTACCTTCTATTCCCTTACTAAATGGAATTCTATTTATTAATTTCTATTATGTAAAGAAGTACGTAAACAGTCTTAGTAGATCGAGTGAATCGAAACAAAATGCAGCGTTAGGTTACGGTTTCCAACACGCAATACCTCCTGTACTAACATATCTTTGCTTATTAAAAAAAAACAAAAACAAAACGAAATTTGTACAAACAAAGCACATATCATATAACGGGAAGTAACTTAAACCGTTACGGTCTCCCTCGGCTAATAAACTTCGTTGCGGAATACGTACAGACTACAGTTGTTACTCCAACAGTTTACAAGCGACATAAAGATGCTTGAGTCTTCATCATTTATTCAATAAACATTAAGTGATATGGTGTGGCGTGGTTGAATTACTTGTAAGTGGTAGCAAGTTTAATTTTCTTGCCAAAAATTGGCAAAGTAAATATTTTTTAAAAATGTGAAGTCCAACCGCCATCTCTCTCCTCAAGTCTTTGTTTATGGGTTTAATTTCTATAATTTTTGGGATTATGGCTTTGAATTTGGAGACTTGTTAAATCTACTACGATGGAGATTGGAGGAAAATATTTATTTAGTTTCAAACAGTTCTTGAGATTAGCACTTTCGACACATATAAACTCTTCCAATTTGTAATAAATAATTTAAATATATCTATTATATAACTATAACTCCAATGGAAGTTTACTGAGAGAAATGGATATATTAAAATAGAATTCTCCTTTCCGCATTTAAAAGTAATATAAAAAATCAATATAATTGAAACCTAATTAAAGGTCTGATCTTAAAATCACATGACACAGATACTTTCTTATAATATCCATCAATAACTGTTATTGTGGCGCAGCAGGACAGCGTCGGCCTATAAACGAGACGGTTGTGGGCCATTCCCTTTTAAAGAAATTATTTTTTTTTTATTTACTTGATAACAAGAAACAACTTTTGGTAACAAATGAACGCGGCGTTAAACGCACTCAACTCGCAATGTCTCAAGAATTATCCTGCTCTATAAAAATAGTAAACAAGATAAACGATGCAAATAAATTCCACATTTCTGTGTTGCGTCTAATTGTAACCAGATTTGTTGTTTTCGCGGTCGTGTTGTACTTTACGGTCGTTCATTCAACCTATTGCAACTGCACAGGGAATTGTAAAATAATATAAGTTATCTGTTAATAGTTACTATGCAAGTGTTATTAAAATTTTACAATCTAGAAATTTATGCATTTTGTTATTACGTAGCTTAATGCTGTATCATTCATGTGGCAAGGTAGGCAGAGAGAGGATAGTAAAGACTAAAAAGACATTGTGTTTTGCGTGGCGGAACTCAACGCTGCGCTTTCTTAGCAGAGCGATCAAAAGAATTTTTCCGCGATTATAGTTAAACACCCAGTGCCGCTGTCCACGGCCTCCAATTAAACTATGTATTGATAATTTACAGTACAGGACAAGGTTCTAGATTCAATGAAAATTTCTCTGATTTATAAATTTAGTAATATTTTTGTTTTTTTAGTCTCGGTCTGGTCATATTTACAAAATGCTGCATTAAACTCCGACAATATCTGAAAAATAAACTATAATACAAGAAGACATTTTATTCGTAGAACGTTCAATTCTGGTTTCAACAAGGGATAGCCATTTAATTTTAAAATCTTCAGAAATAAATGTTTAAGTGCTTCCGACTGCAATGTTTGTCGTTTATGTTTGGTCAACATGCAAGAACGACTACTTTATATGCAAGCACAGATATAAATATGCACACCCATCGTCTTTTCGAATTTATAACGTTGCTTAACTCTTTCAATACGAGTTATTATTTAACAGATATGCCAATTTTACGGTCTCTCTCTTTCTCATAGCTCATGAAGCCTGATTACGAATTTCTATTGCCCACCCCGGGCAGATAGAAAATCAAATCAAGGTACTCGGGTCCCCGTTTTCCATCTGAATTTGGGACATTGGATGTTGAGATACGGAACTCAACGCCGCAATTTGTCTACCAGACCGGAAAATGAAAATAATTTGAAGTTTTACAAACAAGGATTGAACCCGCAACCATCTCGCTTACAGTCCAACGTTTATTTTACTACGCCACAACGGCCTTTTCAATAACAGTTATTGATGAATATTAGTAAGATTTAACCTGTATCCCGTGATTTTATCATCGACCGTTCAATTATACGAAGCATAATATATCATTTTCCAAATTATAGCAGGTAACTCGGAAAGTAGTGTACTTTCTCAGAATATTAATGCCGCTATTCGGTACCCCAAGTTAGAGAAACTTCCTGATATCCTACGATAATATACATGTGTAAGATTTCCTACAAAACTGGGATCTAATCTCCTATAATTAAATTTAACATTACCAGTTATTTAAAAAATGTGTTTATACATACTAATATAATTAAGTTGTACAGTTTGATTGGTTGAATGTATTAATCTCAGAAATTACTAGTTCCAATTGAAAAAATATTTTCGTCTTGGATAGTCCATTTGTTAAGGAAGAATATATAATTAAATTATATAATTTTAGGCGGTACGTAGGAAACGAAGTGTCCTAACACTACATACCCTTTTTTCTATTTTATATTGGATATAAAATAAATAACAAATAAAAATATTTTAAACTAAATATCATTACATTCGAATCATAAAATTTTATACAAACAACAAAGTTACGGGCATAACTTGGTCTTACAATTAATAAAATTAACGTTAAATAGAACAAACAGGAAGTCCTGTATCGCTTGAGCTTAGTGGGTTGGTACCGTAATAATATGATACCAGCAAGCTCATTTGATGAGGAACGTACAGCTACTAAACCTTTTATTGGCTTTTAATAATCCTATCAAGCTTATGTGATTTGTTTAAATGAATCTACGTACGTATTTGTATATGTATATTATAGCAAGCGCGGCTTTGTGTTCCTCCATTCAACACGCAATGCCTACAACAATCGGTGGAAGCGATCTGTGGAAGCGGGACACGGAGTGTCTTAATGGGAACGGAAAGTCTCAACACTATATTCGCATGTTCCTTCTGTCTACCCTGCTATGTGCGGGACAGAATGTGAAGCTACAAAATATAGTGTATAATAAATGTGAAATAAAATATATATAAGAGGTCGTCGTGGCACAGAGAGCCTTCTCTCGCGATGCTTCTGAGTTTGATCTACTAGGAGAAATGATAAATGATTATATATGAGGGTAACTTTAATATTGTAATCTTTAATTAAATTCATTGTAATTGCAAATTTAGAAAGTTAAAAAAAAAACAGATTCTAATAATAAACTGCTAAATCAACCGCAGACTTGGCTTACGCAAGTAAATAAAAACATATCTACATACATACTTGTATAACCATACAAACATTTTTAAATCGTAAATTAAATTTGAATCCTCTAACTGACAATAAAATGATGGAGCAATGTAACAAAGCCGATGGATTTAGAGATAATCCGTTGCGAAACAATCGGAGTAAAGAGTTACGAGGACGGACGTACGGCCTCGATACTTAAGTTGTATATACGTACTTATACTATATTACTAATATATTATAAAGACGAAAAGTTTGCAAGGTTGAACGCGTCAATCTCAGGAACTATTGGTTCACACTTTATTTATCCCTAGAGGGATAGCCAGTGAGAAGCCACCAAGTATTTTTATCTTGTTTAGGTGTTATAAGCATTTATGAATCCTCAATCCACATAACAATGTGTAATATGATCTGTTGAATATTTGCAGCGTCGATTATGCGTAATGACATCAAACCATCGTCGAATCAATTAGTTTTTTGTTACAATACTAATATTCGGCACGGCTTCTATGAATTACTTAATATTTTAACTTAATTAAGGCTCAAGGCGCTCTTTATTCAGTATTTTTGTTAAAAATATGTTATTGCTCGTCGTGGAACAATACTACATCATCTGACTGCAAAATGTAATGGTTGTGGGTTCGATTTCTACTCTTGAGATTTAATTATTTTCATTTCCCAGCTCCAGTAAACAAAATGTGGCGTTCATTTCCGCCAATCAACACGCACCGTTTGGAAAATTTGGCAGAATATTGGGAACTTAGTTCCTTAGCACCAGGTTCCTTCTGTCTACCCTGGTATATGTGAAGCTATAAAACATATAAATTCTACAAAATGAAATCTATTCAAAACTCATGTTAAATTCAACATATTCATACAATTTTCTTAATTAACTTGACGCAACTAATTACAGTGACACATTCGCACTTCGCATGTCATATTTCATTAAACGTACGTTGTTATGTCACGCATTTTAAAGGATTACATTATATTTTGCTGTGATTTTATATAAAAAATGGCTTATGACACGTGGGGCACGTCCAATATCTACAATTGAAAGACATAGCGTGAGACTTCACCCACCTAGTGGTAAGTAGCAAGTGTCCCCACGATTTTATTTTAGTAATCATAATTTCTATGAAATTATTTTTTAGCTTTTAGTACATTTATCTGCAATATAAAACCGTTTAACTTAAAATTTTTTTTATACTTTTTTATTTTTAAGTTTTTAGTTTTTATTTCTCATGCTATTCAATTCGTTGAAATGAGGCTCGATGTCTCATTATTGCAAGGTTAATGGAGAATGTTACGAACGACCCCCCCAGAGGTCCAATAGAGGGACAAGGCTATGTACAACAAGATGTGCCTGAATCTTGAGGGGAAAACGCTAACGACATATCATTTTTATCCACCTAGTGCCATACAGTTCTCGGCGCGCTTTTACCTTTTACCTTGGGTGGTACCCCTTGCGACGTATCATTTTTAGGCACCCTATAGCCACACAGTCCTCGACAGGATACCAGATCTTGACTTAGGTGGGAGATTCATATTGTAATTGTGTATAGTATACTGTATTATACTTACCAAGCCCTTTATTTTGATACCCATATTGATGGGATTGAAAACTACATTATCCGCCATTTTGTAGCAGTGGCCATCTTTGATTTTGATTTTGTATAGTGCACTGAATTCTACTTGACAAGCCCTTTCATTTGATACCCATATTGATGGGATCGAAAAAACTAACTTGTCCGCCATCTTGTAGCGGCGGCCATCTTGGATTTTGATTTTGTATAGTCCACTGAATTCTGCTTGACAAGCCCTTTCATTTGATACCCGTATTGATAGGATTGAAAAAAACTAACTTGTCCGCCATCTTATAGTGGCGGCCATCTTGGATTTTGATTTTGTATAGTCCACTGAATTCTACTTGACAAGCCCTTTCATTTGATATCCATATTGATGGGATTGAAAAAAACTAAGTTGTCCGCCATCTTGTAGCGGCGGCCATCTTGGATTCACAATAATATTGAATATGGATAATTGTATTGTCACCAGAATTAAAGGCGTATACCAAATTTCAGATCAATCGGTTAACGGGAAGAGGGTTAAATTTCAATTACTAAATTTGACCCAAACAAACAAACGGGGTGAGCTAAATAAAACCGTTTAAAAAGTAGTTTCAGATCTTACACTGTGTTTTCCGCTTTCCGCCCAAACTTCGAAATATCGCACGTGCGTTTCATTGGCGGAATTTAACCGTTTCGTCTACCAGGACAGGGAGATTAAAATAAATGAAAAATAATCATTTTATTGACTGGGGGAAACCTTAATACTAGGTTCCCTCTCTCTACAAATTCTGCAAAAAACACTATGACACTAAAAAAACTGACACAGAAAATTTGACGAAAATACGAACAATACATAAAATAAAACTACTAAAACTGATTCATTCCCTGTAACACCACTCTGAGCTAGCTATTCATAAATAAGATGAATCAATTAATTGGCTGGAGTATCGCATAACGCACTTAACGATGCGAAGGAAATTTGATTCCGGTGCTTGAGACCTCCCACTTTCAGAATATTTATTGGTACGTAACTATTAACTTTATATTTGTTAGGTTAGGGCTGAGTTATGTTGCTAATGTTTTCATTACATTATTTTATTACTATGAAAAGCTTACTTCTGGTCTGGTCTGGTCTGGTAAAGGTCTTTAAGATTTTTGAGAAATCCTTCTATGCTGTTCTGTTCTTTTTATTGTGGTGTTCCGAGCGTGCATGAGAAATCCTTTATAAGTACTATACTTATGCCACTGTGCCACAAGCAAGTGACTGTAACGTGTAACCTGTTGCAGATTCGATTCCCACTAATAGAAATAAAAATAAATATAAATAGTTTTAAATGAAGTCGTTAATTACAAATATTATTCGATTTAAAGTTCCTGACAGTAACAAATGTACTAAAACGGGCGACGGTTGTGGGTTCGAACTCACTCGAGGGATTGCAATATTATTTATTAATATTTTCATCTCTTCAAAAGACGTTGTGTTAATAATTCAAGACGCTAAAAATCGCTCGAAAAGAGGATTCAGAGGAAAGTGTGAAACGTAGACTCTTTGTAACTGTGTAATAAAATGTAAGAAATCGACATGACCGATTAATATATTAAGGAAAATACAAAACTAATATTCAAAAGATCCATTATAAGGGACCAGTACACGGCTAATATTTATTACTCATTCAAACGTGAAACGTAAACATATTACGCCGGTTATCGAAGTTCGATAGAATCTAAATATTTTGTTGACTTTCATAAAATATTTACATTGTTTCCATCTCTGTCTAACTTATACTTTGTGTATATGTCTATCTCGTTTTACACGTGATGATCTCACGTCAATGCGTAGCGTAACGAATTTACGACATGCAATGTTTTAAGTATGCAGTACTTAATTCACGCGACTTTTCTTTGTAAAAACGTAAATTTTATACACATTATCTTTTTAGACCAGTCGTGGCGCAGGGGCACAATGTGTAACTGTAAAATTGACTGGTTGAAATGGAAAAAGGAAATGAAATATTTCCGAGTCTATAAGTCTCTTAAGTGTTATATTTGGGTTAAATAAAATAATACTATAAAACCATAAATTGTTTTTATTTATTATATTTTAACTAACCTCTTTTTGTATTAATCTCTTATAATACCCGCGCATATGTATAGTATTTGATTGTTGACAATTATAATCATGATTAAAGTAGGTACTGCGTATTGCGTAGGCGCAGGCAGACATTAGTATTCCATAAGAAATTCCTCGAGAATTCGACGGATAGTGGAGAGCGGAAGTCTGTGTGTCGTGTCTTAAAGGGAACAGAGTGTGTTAACACCAGGTTCCCTCTGCTTGCATATATACATCGCGAAGGTAAAAAAAATATATATAATAGTCATTGGAGCAAAGTTTGTACGCTGCTGTAACCTAGTGACAAATAGGGAAGGGAAATTATATCATTGATTTCTCTCTAAGTCTGTACCTACCTTTCAAAACACGAGAGATACGTTTAATCAGACAATCTAACTTCAGTCTTTTCGCTTACTTCTTAAATATATCACAATTAATTTCATACTTAATTAAGAACACAAATCACTGTCAAACATTCAAAATGGCCGCAATATTTAAGAAAAACAAATTTCAAGAGGATTAACGTCCAGCTTAAACAGCTTATAAATTTTAATTCACTGCCGCTCGCTTATTAACAAAATTATGAGTTTGAATTAAAAAGTTTATAACATAACGGTAATGTTTAAGTATAAATTGGAATTTATTAGCTTATTAGATTCCTAGGTTGATGGTTTTTTATAGAATATCTATTTTATTTGTTTAAAAACGGTAACTTTTATTGTTTGAAATTTCAAGTTAAGCTTTACGAGTATATCAAAGCAAAATTTGATGTCCCGCAGATCATATTATGTAGAGGCTCTCGTGGTACAGGACCACAAGCGTGCGACTGAACGCACTGTTATAAGCGCAATTCCCACTCGGGAGAATATTTTTTTAATATTTTTATTTCCTCGCTATGATAACGAGGCAAACCGCATCGTTGAGTTCCTCAACGGCTCAAGAATTCGGCGTAAAGTAAGGAATGGAAGTATCTTAATGAAGAATAGAGGACAACACTAGGATTCCAGGTTTCCTCTGTTTCACTACTATGTGCGGGATACAGCATGAAGCAAAAAAAAAAGTAAAATGACATACCTAATGAAAATTGATTTTTAGTTGAAGTTGCAACATGGTAGTGCTATATTAAATAATTAGTTATGAATATTATAAGAGATCTTAACCTTTAGAATCACAACAATAGGATCAAATGAAATTCAATACAACAGTTTATATTTTTTATTTACACATCTTCGTTTAGCCTGATTTGCTTTGCCTAGAAATTAAATTTAAATGTGGACGAGACCGTGGGCGCCGTAAGATAGGATGGGGGAAGCGAAACGTTGGAAAGCTAGAGATTGGCCGGCGATCAAGGGGGCAGAGTAAGCAGAGATAGCGGGAGCAACGACAGCTGGGGCAGAGTAGGCAGCAATTGGGGCTACTACTGCGCTTCCGGCTACAGCACGAGCGGCAACGGGGGATACGCTGGCAGCAGCACCGTCGATCTGGGCAGCAGCTACTTGGGCAGCGTTAACTGCTTGCCAAGCATTGTCCTCAGCTGCGTTGATAGCCTTGCCTTGGATTTCAGCGGCCTGGTCGTTGTATTCACGGACAGCGTCGACAGCGGCGACGACGTTGTCGGCGGCCTTAGCGTGGGCTTCGATAGCAGCGCCTTGGAGGTCTCCTGAGTTGACTGGTGCCACAATGGAGGAGGCTACAGGCAAAGCTCCGTAGGCGAGGAGGCCATTGGAGTAGGGTGAGGCCAACAGCGCACTAGGTGCGGCTGCGGCATAAGCGAAGACGGCGGCTACAATCTGAAATAAATGAACATGTTAATTGTATTGCTTAATAACATATTCAAATTAAATAATTCATATCACAGATTGCATCAGACAAAACAAGTTGCAAAATAACATTGAAGGAACGATTTTGATAAAATTGCAAATGAAAGTTAAAAGCTGTAGGCCAAACACCAATCACTGTTATGTCACAAACAGAAAAGAACCCATTACACATCCTTTGGGATACAAGAGCCACAATTCAACCAAAAGTAAAAAATAAGAACCAACGTACCAGAAATCTCATCGTGCACTTCTTTTAGACTGCGCGAAAGCTACTGAGTGATGTTGCTACATTTTCGCCAGCTTATATACTGATCTGTTAATTATGAGGAACTTGATTGTGAGCGGGGTCTCAAGGGCACAGGGTGCAGGAAATCGCGTATTTGACATATACTTATTTTGTTTTGGGCGTAACGCGGCCAATGTCGATTACTTTTTAATTTAATGTCACTTGCTCTCTTCTATTAACGTGTAGTGTAATATACGTAATTTAATATTATGCAATAACTTACTAAGAAATGAGTAACGCCAACTTGTGTTTCTAATGTGATATACTTTCTACATATTTTTTTTACAGAATAAAGGATATCAGAATTGAGTATGATAATAAAATTAATTACTTGCTGAAAAATGGTTGTTGGTTTTAGGTTCAAATTCAGCGTGAACGAAGGGTTCACGAATGAAACATCATGATTTTTCCGCCACTTACCTCGTACTTTCAACCCTAAAAGTCGAAAAGATTAAAAAATGCTGATTGAAGTCTAAAATGTTAATTATTCTTTGATGTATCAACCGACTCGACTTACATATTTATTACGTAGATTATATGTATATACCTATAGATATTTTAATACGTAGCTAACCTTTGAACAAGATAAACGATTTACAATTTACACACATGAGCAATGAAAAGAACTTCTTTCTAATTTCCTAGCCTTTGTAAGTTCAGTTAGTGGAATAACTAAAATGCATATGTAATGTAGAGCCCTTAACCTGGTTCCTTAATGCAAACTGTTTATGTCATTCAAAAATAAAGTTAAAATTTATAAGGATAAAGTCGATTTTCTTTATTACACAAATTATCCTCCGTTTCATTAAAAGGAATTTCGTGTGATACATATAAGTAAAATGATGCTCTTCTGCTTCTTCTAGGATTCTAGATTTATGGAATACTCCTGTCGTATTTTAGATTGTTGTTATTGAATTTTTATAAATGTACCTACCTCCCTACTTGTTATTAGATGAAATTTTTAAATTGAAGTTTAATTTAAATAATTATATTGGTTAAGCACTACAGACAAGAGGTCATACTGCTTTTTTCATTCTTTAAAAATTATTAGATAAAAAAGGACTAAACAATTCTTAAAAGAATCCGATAATGATCCGAGATGTTTGGAGTGCCTTTTTCTACATAATTTATTTAATGTTATTTTAATACATATAACAAGTGTAACAATACGTTACAACGTTCTTGTACAATCAGAAACAAATCCACATGAAATTCCATCCCGATACAGTCATCTAGCTAATAAAATAAATATTTAATAAGTAATATAGATAAAAATAAGTATAGCGGGTAAAAGTAATCAAAATGTCACATAAATGTGAGTATAATGAAAGGTCAAATAAAACAGTGAAGTTGCTTTTTAATTTGTGTAGAATCTCAACAGGAAAAGCCTTTTAAAACCCCCGCCAGGTTGAATTAACTCCGATATTAGTCTCTGGATGGTTGTAGTACAGTGTGTGACTGTGTGTATATTATACTCACTCGACTTTTTTAATCTTTAATTTTTCTGCCTTTACACTGTATCCAGAACATAGCAGAGTAGGCAGAGTGGACCTGGGAATATAGTGTTCATACACTCCGTACTTTACCGTTCGTACTTATGCAATACCTATAATAATTTAATTTTTTTTCATACTTAAGTATTTTTTTTACAAATTAACAAAACAAAAACATTATAAACTAAATTGCAAAAAAATGCTATACAAAGACTTTTGCATACAAAAACACGTATGTGATTCACAAACTGCGCCTATTTCCTGTCTGTTCATCAACCTTGACTTCAAATCAGTATTACATACCTATTGCCTTCATAGATTATAACTTTATATCAGAATTAGGCTTAGAGCTAGTGATTAAATTAATTTTATATGCCACTTGATCAATTAATTATACCTGATGATTCTAATAATTAATTGTTTTGTCTATTTTAGTTGTATTTTAGCTTCCCTATTACAGAGTAGGCAGAATGAACAGAGTGTTAAGACTCTCCGTTAAACACAGTGTCCGCAAAATTTTTGAAATATTGCGTATTGTGTGGCGGAACTCAACGCCGCATTGTTTTTTTTTTTTTTCAAAATGAAAATAATACACAACCACAGTAGGGATCAAAGTCGCAATAGTTGCGTTGCCAGTGAAACACTTTACCGCGCCACTAAAGTACCAATCAGAAGTTTATTTACAGAAAAGTGCACATTTTAAGCGAAACGATGGCGAACTCGATACGATACTGAACATAGTTGCATTTCGATTTACTTCCATGATGTAATTTCCGCTCTATTGAAAACCGACGCTGCCAGCACCGCAAATGTACGTTTCGATCTAATTTTAAATACTTCAGAATATTTATTGGTTAATTAATTATAGCTTATATATAAACTGTAATTTAACACTAGGTTCTTTCTTCCTACTATGCTATACACCTTTAAATTCTGATATTTATAAGTGGTATATCTCGAAGTATGAAATCCCAGTTCGCTCAACGGCCCCAAGCCGAGGTTCGAGTCCCACACGGAAAGCCTTTACCGCTGTGGGCATCCTCACAAGCAGCTACACAGTGCAGTACCCATCCGGTGTCGATGTGAAAGCCAGTAGGCCTAACAGCATTAACCTCAAGTTTGAAAAAAGTATTAATTTATATTATTTTCGTTTCCACGCTCTGTTGGACGAAACAGAGCAGAGTTGAGTTCCAACACGAATACGTTCTGAATTCACCATGTCTCGAAGTTTGGCCGGAAAGTGGAGAACCGAGGGTTTTAACCACCCACCCTGCATATCTAGCTAAAGACGACCTAATATGTGACAAATAAAGATTTTATTATTACATACTTGTTCATATAAGACTACATTTTTCTATGAGATCATAATGCAAATTAAAACTGCACAACGTTTGTAAACAATCTATACAAGGTTTTGTTATTATATTCACATACAAGGTTGCTTTTGTCACTGGAGGCCGTCAAGCCGCTGTGGGACAACTTTGAGTGAAAATACAATAGCCGTGGGTTCGGTTCCCGGGGGAACCTGGAATCCTTGTGTTAATAGCCGAATTCTGAAGGTATTGCGAGTTGAGTCGTACAACTCAACGCCGCGCTTTGCTTCGTTAACAGACGAAGGAAAAGAAAATATAAAATATTTCATTTCTTCGAGTGTGAATCGAACCCACTACCTGTCTGCCGCGGTTAGAGTCGTACACTACATACCTACACAACATATCTAAAATACATTATTGATCGTAAACAAATATCCTAGTCCAGACACGACTGGTCGCTTGCCAAACTTTCACTAACACTCTAAATACATCGGAGTTATTACGAAAAGGTTACAAATAGAAACGGCTAAAGGGTTAAGAGGGTAAATGGAATTTACGTTCGAATAACACATTGGGTAATACTGACCTAAATGCGAATACTTAGGCTTATGTATGCTGTGTATTATACATATTGTATTTACTTACTTCTATATATTATTGACGGGCTACAGTTCTACACGATGGTCGTGGATACAATTTACATTCAGGGAAACGTTGACTTTCAATCAGAATATTTATATATACTCAACTGCCAAAATGTTAAGTTCAGACTGCTTAGTGATTAATCTCTCCTTCTTACCTGATAAAGGGGGCCGAAGAATAGCTGCCTAATAAACACCACCATACTAAAAACCCCCAGATAAAACACTACATAATAACAGAGACCATCCTTTAAGACGCGCTCTGATTCACACACTGTACTCAATCACCCCACTCTTACTATACGTTCGTGTAAACTGTACACATACAATGTTTGGCCTCATTGAATTTTAAATAGTACAATATCATTTTTATTAAGGAGGTCATAGGCTCATAGGTAAGCCTTAAAGATATTTTTAAACTGACGGAAAATCTGGAGGATGATTACTATATTTCTGAAGCGCAAATTTTTGTGTTTAAACACGCATTACCTTTTTCTAGCTTCAAGGTTTATCCCTAGCCAGATAGTCCAAGGGAACGGAGGGCCAAACGCTACAGTCTCTGCATAATTCTTTTGCCTTGTCCGTTGTCATCTACCTGATACATGCCCTGCGAGGGGTTCTTATGATTTTAACGTGACATTCCTACAGTTCCATCGGTACAGTGTTCTCAAAGATCAACCGACATCTCCCGCTGCCCGTCTTACAACTCACTATTGCATTATTTTTTACTGAGAAGGTAATTTAATTTTGATACTTCTTTCTTCTCATTTTATGTGTCGTTTAACCATGTTGGTGGAATATTTAAATTTATAATTATGCCTTTATGCATCTTTCCCATATAGTAGGGCAGCACAGAGAACTTAGTGCTAAGGCACTATGTTATTTATAGAGTGGCGAAAGTGAAACCCTATTTTGTTAAGCAGACTAGGAAAATTATTGTATTTATATACAAATATTCTTTCGAATTGATATCGAACCCTGAACCATCGCATGTAGTGTTAGCCACTGTCCACCTCTACCAGTCTTTCTAATTTATAAATAACAGATAAGTGAATTATCCTGCACACAAAATTTAAGATTATTTAGGTCTCTCGGGCCCAGTAAATTCGAGCTAAGCTTTATATGAACCTATTCAACTCTGCAACTCCCCCGTGAAATATTAAGATAACAAATATTAGGCTTTTTGGGCATCGTTGGCGGTATCTTGGGATGTCAAACGTATGAGAACGTTATTTTTACGTTAATATGGCTATAACTTTGTTGGCCTAGATCTACTTCAGTTTATTCGTGTTCATATTAAAATTTCTATGCTATACATACAGTAAATATTATAAAGTAGACGTGTTTGTTTGTTTGAACGCTCTTGTCTCATGAAGTAGTTCAAATTGATAAAATATATTTTTTAATAACTGTTTTGATTTAAACACGTTTGAAATAAAAATTGCGCCCGTAATCGTCACGTTTCTTTAAAAACATCCAGTGCTCTACAATACTGTCCGCCGTCGTATAAACCACAAAATACAAAAATGAACATAACGTAAGTACTCAGATTTCAATGATTAGTTTACTGTTTGGCTTCCACTCGCCATGTTATGAGTCACTGACTCGTATTGGCTCTCAAGTATATGCTTTATTGGTATTATGCCTTATACGTTAAAATTCCATTCTCGGAAATATTTTATGCGTTCTTTTCATTTCTTTGCTCTGGTTGCAAGACAATGTCTCGATACGAATGAAAAAAAGAGAACGAAATGTCACCTAGGTTCTTCGTCTTTTAAGTTAACGTGTTAGTTACACGTTTTTTCTATCCGATTTGCCCAACCAGTGGAAAAACTGGAACAAATATATACATCCGATAGAGTACATGTATATCAGTATATTCTCCTAACCTGTTAGATTATATGCAAACATTTAACAATTTATACAATTTTGAAATGATGAACAATTAATTAAATCATTTTGAATCATGGCGTTCAGTTCCGCCACTTAATACGCAAGGCCTCCAGAATGCGGCGGTAAGTGGGAAAAGGATTGTCTTAACATCCTGGTAGGAATCTATTCCCATATTCCCTCTGCATACTGACAGAGAAAAGATAATAATGCCCCTGAATGTAAGTTATAACGTATAAAATGATAACCTTTAGGTCCAAAATATCAGTAACTAATTGTCAGTTCATACTAAAATAGCTCAAAGAAAAAAAAATCCTGATATTTATATAATAACTTCACAAACAGTTTATTCTTAGAGGAATCCGAAGTTCACAAAGGAAGATCTACAAATAAATCTGTAAATCCCCAAAAGCCTTACTTTAGACATCCAATTAAAGAATAACATTTAGTATCTTCTTTCGTCTTTTCTTTATTTTTTATTCTCTAGTTGATGTTTCAAACACAATCAGAAGGTTTTTTTACAAAGAAGTGGTCTTTATAAACATTTGAGTGCTCCCGACGAGACGATCCCAACTCCGAAGAGTTTGAAATTATTTTCATTTCTCCGCTCTGGTACACTAAGCCGAATGTCTGTCAAATTATTCGTAAAGTGGAGAACGGAGTGTTTTAACAATATGTTCCCTCTGGCTATGCGGGAAAAAGCGTGAAATCAAAAAAACATGTATATCTTAGCGAGACTAATACCATAACCATCGCATTAGCCAGTCATCGTATTAGGTAACAAGTAAATAAACAATTTAAACGCATTTAAATTACCACTTATCCACTCATTGATATGATATTTAGTGTATGTAACCTTTGATGAGTCACCTTTGTTGGCGACATGCAGGCGAATGACCTTTTGTTGAGTTTCCTGACGGAAAGGTCTAATTTTATAGTGCAGTTCACAATAGATGGTTGTATTATGTACGATAAAGGTTATCAGTTCATATCCTCATATGGATGAACGTTTATTTGTCTTGTAGTTTATCTGAGTACAAAAAAGAATGGAAAGTGGCGAGCGAATTGTCTTTATCGCTTAGATTAATTCTATGTACCTTCTATAAACATTTATTTTATTAACAACAGTTATTATTTCAAGGCTGCCGTTTCGAGGTTATGGGTTCGATCCATCCGCTTCCAACTTCAGGGATTGAAATATTTAATTTCAGTTTTCATTTCCTTGGTCTGGTGAAGAAGCAACGGAAAGTGGGGAACAGTAGTGTCAGCAACATGTTTTACTTTTGCTGTTTTTTCTAGGCACTCAAGTAATCAATGTGTGTGGGACTTATAACTGTAATAATGAAATTCACAATATTCCTTTTATTGTATCAAAAGTGTGGGTGTGAAAACAATTTATCGATAGATACTTTTGGGGTAGTCTTATATACCTTAAAGCATGAGTGGGAGGTGGAAAATTTTGAAATATTTGTTATGTAGTTAAGAAGAGAAGATATTAAATATTTTGATTAGAAAATTGATAATTTATCAAATGTCGTCTATGATTTTTTAATTTCTATAGATTTGAACATTTTTTATGGGAATTTAAAGCATGATTATTTGAACCCTCAAAATACGCGGCTTACTCCGTCTCTATAAGAAAAAGATAAATTAGAAAAATACACTGGAAAGGCAATCTTTTTAGATCTATATATAGGACCAAGAAAACTATTTTCCAATATTTATAAGACGTACCGTCTAGTAGGAACTCGTACGTTATAAATAAACCGCACAAGGATCTGCTATTGACTGGTCGCATACCACGCGATATTGTGAGCCATTACTTATTTAAAAGGCTTTGTATTATAGGAAATAATATTTCTTATATACGAGTATGCTTAGCTTCACTTGAAATTCCTATAGGGCTTAATGTACTTATAGATTTATTTTTTACTTATTTTTTAGCTTCAAGCATGTTAGTTCGCTAAGTTCCCTCTGCCTACCTTGATACGTGCAGGATACAGCGTGAAGCAAAAGAAAAAAAAATCGAAATCTAAATCTTACTTATACTTTATTACTTGTTTTTAAAAATATAAATATATATAAGAATCAATTAATATTTTTTAAATTATCTCTCACACACTTACATAAAGTGTCGTTCACGCGATTGAACAATATTCAAGAGGAGCAAGTTCAAGACCAATTATGTTTAAATTTAGTTTAGTTTTTTATATTATAAGTTAGAGACAATTATTATTTAATGCTTTTTTTATAGATTTTGTAGATAATTGATATTTTTTCATATCCACTGAATATTTTTTGCAAGATTTTGACATAATACTTATTTTCATAGTCCGATAAGATTCAATCATCAACATAACAAAAATATATGGTCACCTTAACTCATACTTGATAAAAGAAGATAATTGATAGTAAGTGTCGCTTTGTACGGCGCCGACCGATTAAAATCTTTTTTCCTTTGCAATTTTTCTCGTATTTTCTCAACCGTTCTATGTACCGTTATCTAATTTTAATACAAAAGTTTTTCTACAACGGTAAAGTTCTGTTGTTTAGACAGTGTGACTTAGATAGGGTATTATACTGAATTTATAATTTTATGTTAATATTGTTTCCTTATTTGCTATGAATATTAGAATTATATCAGAAAGACTGGGACAGTTGGTGAATTCCTTACTTAATACTATGGCGGCATGAGAGAGTAGGTTCAATTTCCACATGGACCAAAATTATTTTTTAAATATTTTAACTTTCCCGACATTACGTAGGTTCACAGGTTTTAGGTACAAATAGGCTAAACTAGGGAGAGGTTGCCTTAAATTTGCCAAATGCCACAAAGATCAAATGACCGATACTTAAAAGCTATATTATAAAGCTATTATATAAAATCTAAAAAATATCTTGTTAAATATCTATTTTTAATAGATTTTAATAGATCCTTCTTAAAACTTCCAAAATAAAGAACTGGGCTCCACTCAGCGCTCATGGTGATCCGTCGCATTCCAGCTTCCGCAAATAGACGCTCCCTTCCCGACCTATTTCATTCTCGTCTCTTATTAACATATATAAATAAAACTTTTTAATGTCGTACGTTTATAAGTGTCTAAGTTGGAAAATAACTTTTGGATAAGAAATCATTAAGCAAAGTTGATGTTGAAATTGATTTATTTATATATGAATACATTTATGCATGTTAACAGAACTGTCTTCTGAACTTGTTGTAACTTCCTATAGGACTATTACTACCGACATGTTATTGTCTAACTTAGCGTCTAATTTGTAAAAAAGTTACCAAAGCGAGGAAATAAAAATATTAAACATTTCATTCCCACAAGTGGGAATCGAACCCTCAACCGTCGCATTGACAGTGGCACGCTTGTGCTCATGCGAGATCTGTTATAATAACATACGAATAGAGATTATACTTAGAATCATCAGTATCAAATGACCAAGCTCTTGAAAGCCAGCGCTCTCAGTGACGGTCGAGATGACAGAAAGGTACTGTCACGGCTCGGTGCACTGCGTGTCTATAATATTTCTGATTCTTACATTGGATGTTCAGCCTATGGCACAGTGGTTGGCGAAACCTTGTACTTTGTGTGATGATATTAGGTTCAAAGTTTTTTTAATAATTTTTGTTTTAAAGGGAGAATTGACACTATAGCGCTAATCGCGGTTCGTTCTTGTTCCGATCTCAGTGAGTTAAAAATATTCTTACATGAGAAACAATGAGAGTATTCACACTATCGTCCCGGTCAAGCTCCGGTCCAATTATGCATATAAGAATATTATAATATTTCATGCAAGAGATATGAGATCGGACCTAAAACGACCCAGCTCTAGGAATAGTGTAAATCCTCCCTAAAATTAAATGAAAAATTCATTCAAATTCAAAAAAGTTAACTTGTTCAGTTAACTGGTAGTTTAGGACTAAGACCACTAATATATTCATTATTGAATTGGAACCATGACCCATTCCTGATATTATCGCATTTAACCGAACATACTTTGCTTAATAAAACTAAGTATAGAAATATAGATAATAAAATGTTAATAGCAAAACAAGTCTATTACGTGATTTACGTCCAAGGCCTCAACACTACGTGATATACGAGATGTCAGTGAAACGCACCGTCACGCGTCGCTCACAGTCACAACGCATCTTGATGCGTGCCTTCTTCCATTTCTGTTTCATATTATTATCCTAATACTTAGATGGAATATAAAGTGGTTTTTATCTTTATTTGTCTTGAGGGTAAGTCACTCGGACAGTTTCTGAGAGGCGCGGGTTCGAATCCAGCTATGTTAACGGAGTGTCTTAACACTAGGTTCCCTCTGCTTACCCTGGTGTGTGGAGGATACAGCATAAAGCTGAATATTATTTAATTATATTATTTTGTTTATTAGTAGGTACCTACCTAAAATATACGAAAAAAAGTAATACATACATTCTTATTAATTTAATCGACTATCTCCACCATAATAACACCGTGAATCTATTTTTGGTGACCACATGGTATGTGTGAATGGCGGTTGTTTAGTTTTAGCAATCGCTTTAAAATCAATATTAAACACAACAATATTAAACAACAATATTAAACTATTATTAATAATATACATGGGATTGAGATTTCTGTTTATATAATAAGATTTTTGATTTCTACGATTATTACAGATTTTAAATGAAACTCATACATTTTTGGAAACCGGAAAAATGTTTCGAATACTTGACCCGTAACCACAGACTACTGCATATATGTGTTTTTATAGCGCTTAAAATTGGATGTGGTATTAGTAGATTCAATATATATTTTTTGGCTTTTATCGTCGCGTAGAAATCAGCGGAAAATGGGAAAAAGAGTGTCTTAACACTAGGTTCCCTCTGCCTATCCTAATGCGTGCCGGAAATTACATTAAGTTAAAAAAAGATATAAAATAAGCCTAAACTAAACGGTCACTATAAAATATTTTACTACCAACACAATTGGCTTGAAATCCATTTTCTATTACTCTTTACATTTGCAAAGCACTCAGAAACTCAGTTTTAGTAACGGTAGTATATCAATATTGATGCTTTTGAATTAGCTAACGCACTCATTGAACCGAATGGAGCTTACGCTGTAGTGAACCAAGATTTTGCTGAGTAATATGGTTGGAATAAAAGATAATCTGCTTGTGAAAACTTCTTATAGCTCTACTGGTCGTCGGTTCCTTTGAGACACATAATGGAAAATGACGCTTTTTTCCATTGCAGTAGGAATTTCGAGAATTCTATTAGTGCTTCCCTACACTCCGACTCTTTCAGCGTTCTGCGCCGCGTAGTCCCGGTTACCCAAAAGGTAAAATAGGTCATTATTACTAACCCTTCGCTGTCTGTCTGTCACCAGGCTGTATCTCAAAAATCGTGATAGACAATTGAAATTTTCACATGCCGCTTCTGTTGCCGCTATAACGAAAAATAGTATAAAATAGAATATAATAAATATTTAAGGGGGCTTGAATAAACGTGATTTTTTGCCGTTTTTATAAATTAAACTACGGGGCATTTCGTGCGCGAGTCCGACTCGCACTTGGTCCGCTTTTTTAAGGACCGTAACTTTGTTAAATGACTTCGAAATCGAAAGATTTATTAGGCATCTATAAATCAATGCTTTATATTCTTCGTAAAGCGAGAACAAATTGAACGCTCAATGATAAAATTTAAATTAGAATCACGTTCTGCTTCGGTTTCGATAAATCCACTGTTAATTGTTATTTTTTTACTATTGTAGGAGTTCGTTTCGATTATTAAGTATATTCTTTTGGTGATAACTTCCAACTATTTTATTATATTTATCTTTAAATCATGTAAGATGAAATCAAAGCGAATATTTTTTTTATTTAAAATTTAAATAAATCTTCCATACACAAAATAAACGGCTTTTAGTCTATCTATAATTACTATAACAAAATATATATTCACAACATTAACAAACATTATATAACTAACAATTATAATTCATAAGAATAATAGCAATATATGTCAAATTTCAATATAATAATGAACGTGCCCTTATTCCCACGGACGTCGCGAAATATTACAATATTACACAACTCGAGTGTCGTAACACTCGGCCATTGTTAAAAACATAATAAGCTTAACTGAATTACTGTTTACCTTGTGTGTAGCCTCCGTGCGTGTGGCCAAACGAGTTTTTGGTAAAAGAAGTAGATTTGTGGAACGATGTGATGTAAACAATGATTATTGTTTTGGTTTATGCGGTAAAAGATGGAAGAAACACAGCCTCACACTGTATTCCCGCATATAGCAGGATAGACAGAGAGAATCTAGTGTTAAGACACTTCGTTCTGATGGAAGAACTGGTCCCAAACCTAGAGATATTGCGTGTTGAGTTAGGTAAGCCAATGTCGCGCTTTTTCTTACGAGAGTAGCAGAACTTAATCTTATCAGCAAGCAGGTCCAATATTACCCCAAATAAGATTTGTATCCACAATCATCACGTTTAGTTCTTATTTGTTTCATTTGCTTTTTTGAAAATACGCGTAGAAAATCAGACTAATATTATTATGTTGCATGTTGATTTTAGTAATAAATAGGATAAAATAAAACAGTTCATTTCATGCAGTTCACGATTATATTACTTTAATGTTGAAGTAATGAGGAATAGCAAAGAAGCCGTCTAAATCAATTTGCAGATAAAACATACATGCAAAGGTGAGATTTAAATTAAAAGATTTTAAAGCGAAAAAGTATTCCAAAAATGTATTATATTCAAATTAACGCGTTAAACCCGGTTAGAGTTCCTTTTAAAATATGAAAAATCTTATTATATCTCCCACTTTCCGCCCATTTAGACATTACATGCTGAGTGTATTACATATATTATATCGTAGAGTTCACTTAATTTTAACTCATTAATTCACACTTGTTGATTGAAAATTTTTAACAAATTGAAAGAATTCGGCGGAAAGTGGATAACGGAAGTGTCTTACTTAACAGTAGGTTCCCAGATTCCTTGCAAATGCGGGATAAAGTGTGAAGCTAAAAAATATAATTATATTACTGAGTAAGTAGTATTTAAATACACAATTGTTTTAACTAAGAAGCAAAAAGATATATAATATTTATATGATGAGATCATTATGAAAGAAATGTGCAATCATCGGAACACAATAGCGTTATGTGAGATCAAGGTTCTTCGTTTTTTTACAAGTCAATGAACTTTTATGTACGTCTATATAGGTGTCTACCTAGTAGGAGTAGTGCCTGGTTGTACTTACTTGGGGGTCGTGTGGTCAATTTTCGAATATTTGAAACAATACTTAATACTATAAAGTTAAAGAATTTGCTTGAACGCTCGAATTTTAGGAACTATTGGTCCAAATTGAGAACTTGAAGAGAGAACGCTCTTAAGTTTAATTTCTCTGTGCATAGTTTTAGAATATATGTACTATATCGTAGATGCGTAGTAATAAAAAAAATGTGTCGTGACTATTTAACATATCTTTATAATGTTTATATTGTTGTTATGTTATCGTTATAAAGTATTTCAATGAATAGTTCAATATTGTTTTGATTTCTATCGTTAAGGTCAAGGTCTATTGTTCGTTTTTTATTTAATTGCTCATTTTTTGTAGCCCACGCTATTGTCGCGTACTTATATGCTAACTATATTAGGTACAGGTTAGTTCAAATTCTTGAAATGAGACCATTAATATAAAAAAAATATAATGTGGTGTCGTGGGACACCAGGTAGGGACGAAGTTCCTTCGGCTAATGTAGAATCGACACAAATTGCAAAAAAGTCATGCTCAATTTTATGTAGGTTTTCTTGATTTTTCTCTTAAATTTTGCTGATTAGTTTTTATTTAACAACAAGAAAGTATTTAGGAAATTCAGTATTTTAGGAAATAATAAATTACTTTAAATAAAAAAACATCGTAATTCAAATTATCAACTAAAAAAAGAAAGAGGGAGAAAGAGAAAGGTATTATACACTACTCGTCTGTAATGTCTAAATACATTTTTCTTACGGTTTTACTATCACATTTTTTTCAGTTCGGTCACGCAGCCGAATCCCTATCCCTTCCAAGCCTGCCGTAAGGAACTTCGTTCCAAAATATATAAGAAGTATAATAATTGAAGCGGCACAGCATACGAGTGTAAAAGCCACGGGTTCAATTTCCATACGTGGAAATGAATTATTTTCATTTCTTCGCTTTGGTAATAAGACAAGCGCATCATTGAGTTCCGCCACTACCTAAAAACGCAATATCTCAAAAATTAGGCGGATAGCGCGGAACTGTTTCAAAGTTAGGTTCCTTCTGCCTACTCTTCTATATACGGGATTTACAGTGAAGCTACAAAACATAATTATATTTAAATGTATGTTTACATTCAAAAATCTCCAAAACTTTACAAAAGCATTAATATTAATTCAATTTTGTAGGGCTCTTGTCCCACCACTTGAATTTGTATATCAATGGTTTAGAAATTAATTCGAATTCAACCTTCAATTACTTCGCGGGTTTTTTGTTTTTTTTTTTATCAAATATAATGAAATCTCTCGAGATTAGAATTTAAGATTACAGCATCCCCGACGGTCTCCATTCTGTTTATTTTTATGACGCTCTGGGACCTGTCAAGAATCATTATTGCTGTTGCTTTATTTCAAACGTTTTTTTTTCAACTTTATTTTATCTCAATATCTCTTAAATTGTGGTGCCTTGTTTTAAATTTGATTTTTTTATAATCTAATAAATTTAGAACGAACGAGGTAGTCTTGGGGCAGAGGCATAGAGTTTAACTTAAAACGCGACAGTTGTGAGTTTGAATCTCACTGAAGGAATTCCATTTCCTCACTCTGTTAAAAAAGCAAACCGTGGCATTGTGTTTCGCCACTCAACAGGCAATGTCTCGAAAATTGTGCGGCAAGTGGAGTACGGATTATCTTAACATCAGAGATTACCTCTGCCTACGCTGCCATATAAAATACAAACAATCTTATTTAAATGTATGCAATATCGCTATATTAGACTTAGTCTAGCCCACTACCATTTCTATAAATACTAGATTTCACAAACCGTGCTTCAGTATCTTGAGCAACACGACGTAATTCTTCATTCGTAACGCGAAACGGGGCTTTAATTCTGTACCTATTCAAAGCAAACGTTAAGCCCCTTTAATCTTTTGTTTCTGTTATCAATTTCTGTCCAAAGTGAAGTAAGTTTTATAAAGCTTTATCTTATTTATCCTTCAAAAGCTTCTTAATCATTACTTAATTTAACAATTTAGTCTTTTATTTTTTCTGAATAGCTACCAGCCTTATTAATAATAATAATATTTTTTCTGAATAGCTACCAGCCTTATTAATAATAAATATATTAATTAAATTGTAAAATTGATATTGAAAAGAGCAACTGTTAAATTTGTTACCTGCTCTCTACAAGGCAGAACTGTCTTCCAAATCGATGGTAGTGTTACATATGTCCATTTCACAATTCGAAACTGCTTGCAAAAGTCTAATTGATTAAATAATATTTTAAACGTTATATATTTTTTAACTATATTACGATACATGTAATAAAATGTCATTACCTTTTTTCTCTATAATTAGCAAAGTAAATAACGTTAATGTATGAAAAGCTGTATAAATTATTCAACGAGGAAAAATCTAGATTTAGAGCTATCTCCATCTGAATTTTAAATTAAGCATTAAAATAACGACCCGTAAAAAGTACCGCCTCCCGTTTGACTAACAGTACTTACATATATAATGAAGAACAGTACAATATTATTATATAAGACTGGCAGGTTTATTTTGTTCTTATATTTCTTTAAACATCTTTATAAGAAACATTTTCAAAAAAAATAATAGAAATAAATACTCTCAAATTGAAAAACATTGCTAACATAATTTAAGTATTATAGTAGAGAATTCATATTTATAATATAGTCTCTGTGTCAGTCTTTAAAGTACCTGGGAACGGAATATTAATACACTTCGTTCCTATTAAGACACTAGAGAGGACATCGAATATGTCGTGCTTACAGTCGCACGTGCCCCTGCCCAGGTGCCACATATACCAACTTATTAGCGACTACCTCTTCCGCAAAATGTAGAAGATATATTAGAATAATATAAACGAATACTTCACTTACTAAGATCTAAAGTAATAAATATATGTGTACATTTATACATTATACTTATACATATCTATATATTTGATTTCAGATAGTGGCGGGGTCGCCGTAACCATGGCAGCCGGTGTCGAAACAAACCCCTAAACTAGCGGGTTAGTATTACTATAATTACGTTTTGTATATAAATTTATTTTATTTTTTATTGCGTGTTGAGTGACGGCACTCAATGCCGCGCTTTGCATTGTTATCACAGCGAGGAAATGAGAATATTAAATATTACTTTCCTAAAAGTGGGAATCGAACCCACAATCCAAACGATTACAGTTCATGCTTGTGCTCCTGTGCCACCATGACCCCATTGATACAAATTAAAAAAAAATCAAATCCGTTTCACGCTGTATCCCGCATATGGCAGAGTAGGCAGAGGGAAACTAATGTTCGCACTAACACTACGTTTTTCAATTTCTGCCGAATTATTCTAGGCATTGTGAGTTGAGTGGTGGAACACAATGAAAATATAAATTTAAATAAATATTTATTTTGTTCAAGTGGAGATCGAACCCACTGTCGCGTTTATAGTCACTTTGTGCCCCTGTGCTACGACTGGCCTCGTACATATATATTATCATATACATATAAAAACGAAAAGTAAATATGCGTATAATTTTCGCGATTATTAAATTAAACCGTAGAATTCACGCTCTGTTTAAAACAGAGGTACTGTTCTACGTAAAAATAAATCTCATTACGTGTAACGTGAATATAAAACAAGCTATTAAGCTTGATGATACAGTCACGAGTCAGTATTAATTTTGTCCTTCATGCCGGATTACTGACGGTGCCTAATATATGTTAATGTCTTTTGTTCTATAAATACATCTATCCTTTTTTTAAGGTAAGTAGTGTCAATTTTCTCCGTTTTCTGCTTTCCGCCCAAATTCGTAACAAACTCAACGCTTTCATTATTTACCCGAGTGGATGGACCTCCACAGACCAAATTATTTTTTTGAATCTAAGACGCACCATCATGGCATACGTGCATGCAAGAAATCTTAAATTACCAAAAAAATGTAGATTCGATACTCACTAGAGATAATTAATTATTTTTTCTCCTATCTAGCTCCTAGGTAGCAAGACAAAACGCGGCGTTGAGTTGCGCTACTCAACACGCAGTCTCAAAAGTAAAGCACAAATAAAATAATCAGTAGACTGTAAATAAAGTTTAATGAAATAATTTTCACATAATTGCAAATAACAGTTGTAACAGAACCGAATGTTTGCGGACCGTTATAATAGTGAATTTATTTGAATTGTAAATTATTCTGAAACCTCATCTGTGTTTTTGTGCTCTAGAAATATTTCAATTTAAGTTAAAAGATGAATTAAGTTTTAGTTTGCAGGACATTTTGACTAAACTCGATGGTTGTAGATTTGATCACCATAAGGAGAGAAAAAATACACGCGAGTAATTAAATCTAGGTTTCCTCTGCCTTCCCTGCCTAGCTGCTTAAGATATACCTAAGTGAATTCTCATATCTCCAAAAAGTACAGAACCGACTTTGATGAGACTTGAACTGTTCTTAAAATTATACGATTAAAATGAAAACGATCTGAGATGTGATGATCAAGATCGTTATTGCGCAGCGGTATAACATGTGATTGTAAACGCGACGATTGTGGGGTCGAATCCCACTTAGAGGAGTGAATCATTATCAATTCTTCACTGTGGTAACAAGACAAAACCCGGCACTCAACACGTAATGTCTCGGAAATCGGGCGAAAAGTTAGGACTTAATAATAGATTCCCTCTGCTTACCATGGTAAGTGCGGGATACAGCGTGAAGGTAAAGAAAATACATGATCGAGCATTCGATTATTTTCTAAACAAAAAACAACGTGTTTATAATAGACGTGGGCAAAACGTATTGCCCTACATACATATTTTATGTTAAACTATAAACGCTTTGAACTCGGTATGGAGGCCGTTAGTGAGTGAACACTTGAATAAATAACTATGTTTTGGTATTACTTCAAATATAAAAGAAATATTAGTATAAATATGCCGTCGTAGAGTGTTTGATAAGTGTGTGACGCCTGCGATGTTGTGAGTTAGTTTTTCTCTTGGGGGAAACGTTTGTAAATATTATGATAAAATTTTGGACTAGAATGGACGGAAAATGGAAAGCGTCTTGTCTTAACACTAAGCTCCTCTGTCTACTTTGCTACATGCGGGATACAGCGTGAAGCTGAAAAAGAAAATAAAAGTCATCTTAACGCTACTTGTGGCAGAATTTAAGGCCTCCAGAGCCGGCGACCAGATCGAGTGAAAATCAAACGCATAACCTATCGCTGTTACAGTCGCGCACTCAGTTTTTTTTTATTATTTTTAGTTACCCCGAAATACGAAAAGAGATGGGGTTGACTTAGAAAGGACTTAGAAGGGGGGAAAACATGATTTTCCATTTTACCTCTTAAACTCGCAACAATATCAATTTGCGGGCGTAGTTAGTACATTATATAATACTCTACATGTAATATCACGTAGAAGTATAATTATTATTGATTAAATCAACTGTTGTAAGGCTTCACTAATCTGCTTAATTGTTTTTACGTGGTTCTTAGTAATAAATGTTTTATGTAAATGTAACGTATCTACAAATATCGGACTCTATTGTAGCATTGTGGTTAATATCTGGCTCTATACATGATAGTTGTAAATTCAATCTCTATTTAAAAACAAAATGACTTATCCCGAGTGGGAATCGAACCTACAACCATCGCGTTGATAGTTAGACACTGTACTATACGTCTACTATAGGTGCTGTCCACTGTGTAGATTATAGGCATGCCACTAAACGATTTGCGTGTCTAATTAAAGACATTCATAATTATTAATATCAACAAGTTTCATTAGACGTATCTTCACGCAAATGTATTTATCTGTATTGTCTATTATGTCTTCTACATATAGGTATATTACTTTTTTTTTCTTTTGAAATTATCTAACGATACTGCCTGTAGGCGTGACCATTGTGGGTTCGATTCCCATTGAGGGAATAAGTTATTTTCATTTGCTCCCTCTAGTAACATGACAAAGCGTATTGTACTACCACTCAAAACGCAATGTTTTAAAATTGGGCGGAAAGTGAGGAACGAAGTGTCATAACATTAGGTTCCCTCTGCATGCTTTTATTAATCACGGCGTTATAATACCGCCCACCAAAAAAAAAGTATATATTTAAAAAAAAATATCTTTTTTTTATATTTCGTCTTAATCTTCTAAAAAAGTTGTGTCACTAATTACTTTATTAGCACTTTACAAGTTACAGTTAAGCTAGGTAACTTATTAAACTTAAATTATTAACTTAGATTATTATAAGCTTAGAATATTAAATTTTGTTTAAAAAATTATTATAATTTATACAAATCTTGACAACATGTTTGCTCTACGCTAAATTGAATCCATTACCAGGCGTGGCGTGCTCCGAGTTATGCGTGACTTTAAAATTTCATTAAACTGATTAATTTCATAATAAATTCTCAGTCGCGTGTGACCAATGAGATTAACGATTTCTACTATTTAGAGACTAGTATATAGTTATTAGTAGAATGTTGGGATGAAACATTTTCATTGATTTTGCTCTATATTTTGTTTATTGTTTATGGTATAAGTTGCGTTAACTTTATAACAAACTTGTATTTTTAAAGGAAATAATATAGCAAAATAAAGTAGCTTTACGCTTTTCCCGCTTGGCAAGTTCGGCTTATGTTGGTTCATATTTTTCCAGGTCCAAACAGATAAAAGATAAAATGCTAAAAATGCTAATTAGCATAATATGGATGATGCATAAATATAATAAACAAAAATTATCAACCATATCAAGTGCAAAGGCTGTCGTAGCACGGCGGCGTACTGCGGCAACTTTGTAAACGCTGTAGTTGTGAGTTCGATTTCCTCTCGGTGGAATGAATTATTTCTATACACGCTTTGCCAACGGAGAACGGAGTGTTTTAACTCCAGGTTCTTCCTACTTAACTGTTTTGCAGTAAACAGCATGAAACAGCTCTTTGTTAACGACGAAACTTGGGCCAAGAAGCTTTCCGCTTTATCATATTATTTAAAGCTCCAGCACCAGGTGCTCTAACAAAATGTCCACTTAATATAAAGGCCAATTTATATTCTCGTCGTACTTTAAAACCTATTATTTTCCTAATTGCTTTGTATCAGAATGTACTTCTACTTTGAAAACGATCGTCGTTTCCTTTGACACTGGCCTAATTTGATTTTAAATGATCTTGTTATATGGTTGTAGGTAAATTATGTAAATTTATTATATTATATAACTTAAAAAAGGTTTTATAACTTAAGTTAATAAAGATATTTTAAGATATTATCCTAAGGAACTGTATTACGTTAATTATAATGAAAGTACGTATGTAATAATTGTGATATCAGTTGATAGTCTAATATATAAAAATACGAAATTTTAATGATAAATTTATTAAAATATGTTTAAACACTTAATTTATCGGAAAGAATGGTATCTATCGTTAACAAACAAAAACTCTGCCAAAGGTTGCGTATATTCAATTTTTTCGCGAAATTGTAGTGTGAGAGATAACTCATCACTGTTTTGTTACAAGAGCGAGGAAATGATTAATTCTCCTGCTTAGGAATCGAACACATAATCGCCGCGTCTACAGCCAGACGCCCTTCCGCTGCACCACGACGATCTCTTACCAACTAGGCATAAGAAGTTTCAGTAACAACAATGTTCGGGAATGTCAAATGCACTTACCGTATAATTCCATAGCCGTGACCTATTTCACAGACCTTGACTCCCAGTACGCGGGTACTGAATCGATACAAGCGCATTTAAACTATGTTATTTTCTAAAATTGTAATTTTTGTAAAAATCTTGTTTTAAAAGACCGTCGTGGCGCCGTGGCATAGTCTGTTCATAAACGTGATGGTTATGGATTCGATTCCCAATATATAATAGATAATTATATTTACTAACCTTTTGCTCGTACTGGTAAGAAAACAAAGCATGGCGTTGAATTCTGCTTCTCAATGCGCAATGTTTGGAAAATGAGAGAAAAGAGCATCCGTTCCCCACCCACCCTACAACTAGGTTCCATCTGCCTACTTTGCTATATGCGGGATAAATAATAAATAATATTATTCATTTAGTATGAAAATAACACACCTTTAACAAATAATTTCAAGTAGTGTTAGATAACTATTTTAAGCTTAACTCAAGTACCGTATTGGCTATTATAGATAAGGCATGAAGATGTGTACAAATGTTTGGACTGTTCTTATCAGTTATTTACGTAATAACGTAACTGATAACAGTAAATTAGAAATTAAAAGTTAAAATATTCAAGTTTTATATATAATATTCAATTTTCAATATGACTTCTATGTCCTGTCTTTATTTGAATAACATTCAAATAAAGAGCTGGGGCTTTGCCCACGTTGTCAAACTCAAATGACATATTTTAAATGGCTGATTTAACTTTGATCACTGGTACTGTTGGATACATCTAAACAATTGTGTAACATAGCCTTATTAATTCAAATCAATTCCAAGATTTGTATGTTCACGGTTCAACAGAACGTACTCTTCAGCTTTATGATATTGGTGTAGATAATATAGAACGAAAGGTGAGAAATGGAGGTTTCTTTATCGGAATGGAGTATCTTAACATAAGGTTTCCAGGTTCTCTTTGCCTTCCTTACTATTTGCGAGATACAACGCGAAGCTAGAAAAAAAACAAAATCGTTTCTTCACTAAACGTACATACAGGAAATAAATGTGTTAACAGCTAAGTTCTATTTGTCTACCCTACCATAGAATATATTATATTAATAAGCGATAAACTAATAGATATTAAATACATGGACATAGCTATGATAAAGAGTGTTATCGTAGTAATTTATGATTGATCAATTTTGATAAGATACTATGACGACAATAGATTATTATCAGAGAATAATGTCTATAAAAGTGCGTTTCGAATATTAATTTAATAAGTGTTTAATGTGTTTGAACGCACAACTTATTTTTTTTTATGTAAAAGCAAAACTTTTAAATGTATTTTGTCGTTGAAATTACAAACCTGTAACTATGTGTTTTCGAAACCGCCTTTACACGGTGTCCTACTATAATCCCTACGATTGTGGGTTTGATTCCCCACTCGGAGAAATTAATTTTTTTTTCTCTCTAAAACCGAGTTAGTCACTTAATTTGCAATATTTTAATAACTGGTGGTCAGCGGACTGTTTTAACACTAGGTTCCCTCTGCCCTCCTTGCTGTAGGTGTTACCGGGTAGCATACAAACATTTCATTCATTCAGTACAATAATTTCATATTCACATTTACGTATTAGGCCTTATACATATTATAAGAGGCACTCCATTAGATGAGAGATTGAAAATGTGAGCTCGAGCAAACGGCGCCTACATCATTTTCATAGCTTTATTTTTTATACTTACATTTCGCATCTTTGCGTAGCAGATATCTCGCGAGGGAATCAATTACTTTCATAACTCCATTTTTCTCGCTTTGATAACAACACAAAGCGCGGCGTTGAGTTCCCCCACTCAATAAATTCTTAAAAAATGGGTAGTAAAAGCGGAACATAGTATCTCAAGACTAGGTAGGGGACCTAGTGAAATTTACACAGAACAAAAAAAAGAGAGTCAGATCACTCTGTCACTAATTACTTTCATAACAAATTACCTATCAATACAATTTTCCACTCAATGTCTCTCCAGCGATGTATTACAGCTTGTTTCCTCCTATACGATCTGACGTATCTTCCATCTCGTTCGCAGCATCCCTATCGATCGGTGCCCATGACCTTCGTGCATAAACAGGGCCCTGACCTTGTCTGTATATCCTTTTTTCCCTAGTTTCTTTGTGTTTTGTAAGTAAATTGGAATGTAGGTTTAATTTATTTTGCTTAATATTGGTAGATGAGATGTTTTGGTTGTACGTTATAGTAATATAAATATGCGAAATAATGGAAACTATTATTTTTTTTTCGATGGCTGTGGGTTCTATCCCTATTCTAATTAATTAACCTTTTTCCTAATTTGGCCAACGAAAGCGGCGTTGAGTTCCACCACTCAAATTGCAAAGTTTTGAGTGAAAAATGGAGAACGTTGAGTATTCAGGTAAAAAGTTGTAAATTAATTCAGGATACATTAGAGAATAAGTCTTTTTATAGGCAATGAGACTAAAACACCGACCAAGTGCGAATTGAACTTGCTCATCGAAGGTTCCGTACCAATTTAAGTACAACTTTTATAAGTACAACTTATAAAATTTGACAAATTTAACTAATTTAAATTTGCACGAGTGCATACGCAATTGTTTTGTATGAAATTAGTAAGTTTACTTAAAATAAGTTGTTTTACAACCCAAAAATATTATCGAGAAATGCCAAATAATTCATAAAACCGAGTAAAATTTCAGGAAAATTCCGTGTGCTTGAACTGAAGAGCTTTTAGGAGCAATTACAAATACTTGGAAAGTAATTATCCTACGCGTTTTGAGTGAGAATTGGGGAAAACAATATTGTATGGTATAATTGTTATACTGAGGTTGTCGTGGCCCGGTAGAACAGCGTCTGACTGTAAACGCGACGGTTGTGCGTTCGAATTTCAAACTAGGGGTGAATGCCCAATGTGGGGGAGTGTCTAAACACTTGTTTCCCTCTTCCTCTCCTGCTATCCGGGATACAGCTGGTAGAAAATATATAAAAATAATAAGGAACATACTTAGATGTACTTATAATATATAATTTCTTACTTGTTTATTATTCAAATTCCTTAATAGATTAAGCTTTCAAACAACATTAACGTTAACGCCAACAAAATATCGACTTCGATTTAAGTATTAACTTATCAAATAAATTATTGGCTCAACAGTATTACCTGTCAAACGGGATTCTATTTGTAATGATAATATCAGCAAGGCTGGGACTCGACTGTTATCTATATATATAAAAGGACTTGTCCTCACTGACTGAGGTAAGACGCACGCACAGCCGTAACCGCTGTGCGTAGAAACGTAAAATTTGGACAGATGTTTACTTTCGTAATCTGGACATCCACTAAGAAGGGATTTTGAAAATTTTTTACCCTGAAGGGGTGAAATAGGGGTTCAAAGTTTGTATGGAAAAAAAATTAAATCGGCACCGATTTTTATAAAATTTGAAATTTAGATTTTTAAAAGTATTTAATTGAACACGTGTTTCATCGTTTTCTAGAATTCTCCCCCTAAGGGTGCATATAAGGGGTTGAAAGATTGTATAGGTTTTTTTTAAATCGTCACCAATTTTTATAAAATTTGAAATTCAGACTCTTAAACGTATATAATTAAACATATGTTTCATGGTTTTCTAGAATTTCCCCCTAAGGGTGCAAATAAGGGGTTGAAAGTTTGTATGGGAAAATTCTTAAATCGCCACCGATTTTTATAAAATTTGAAATTTAGACTCTTAAAAATATTTAATTGAATATGTGTTTCATGCTTTTCTAGAATTCACCCCCTAAGGATGCAAATAAGGGGTTGAAAGTTTGTATGGAAAAATCTTCAAATCGCCACCGATTTTTATAAAATTTAAAATTTAGACTCTTAAAAATATTTCATTGAACACATGTTTCATGGTTTATTAGAATTCACCCCTAAATAAGCTAGCGAAGCTGCGCGCGTCCGCTAGTCTAATATAAATAAACATTAGCAATAGACACAGTCGTGGCGCATCGCTACAGTGTGCAACTGTAAATGCGAGGGTTGTGGGTTCGATTCGTAATTGGGGGAAGGAACTATTTTCATTTTCTTACTCTGTAATAAGATAAAGCGCGGCGTTGAGGTCTTCCACACCAAACTCAACGTCTCAAAAATGTAATGATTCCAGAGGAACGGAATGTCTTAATACGTGGTTCCCTCTGCCTGCCGTGTAATACGGGAAAAAGCGTGAAGCTGTGTTTTTATGCAACATTTTGGTTTAAATTTATTTCATTTTAAGCTTTTAAGTAAATGAGCTTTCATATTTTAGTACAAGTTAATCTCAGCTTAATTAATGAAGATTATACAGTGGCAGATGTTAGGATAGAATTCTCGACACGTGTTGCCTCGCGAGTAATAAACACAAACTAATATAATTATCCAATCTTCTATGAAGTCATAAACTTTGTAAGCCGCGTTATGACTTTATTAGATGGATGGATTAATAACACGAGTTGGTTATGGGTTCAAATCATCGACATACTATAAATAGTAGTGTTTTAAATTTACATATCCCTTGTATGTTACGATATGTGAAAACAAAATAAGAAACAGTTTACAGTATTTATAAATGAAATTATTTTTAAAAACTTGCATTTGCACTTGAAAAAAAAGCTTTTAATGAACTACTTTTATGTATTTAACTATAAGTTTTATGAATTTAACATATTTTCAACGTATTTTTACAGTCAGTGCGGATGTCGGGCGGAGGCGGCGGCGCGGGGCTGATGTCGTGCGTGCGCGAGGGCTCCCTCGAGCCGCCCTACCGACCGCCGCACGCCGATCATAGCACTCATGGTTGGTATTTGTATTGTTTTTGTAATTTGGATATGAACCTGTTGACTGTAGGTAAAAAAAATATTAATAATACATGCATATTTAATATTTTTGTTCTCAAATATTTCCCTATAAGCTCATTTTTTTATTTTACTTATTTTATAGGCGAAGGGCGAACTGGTCGGTTCCTACGCGGCCTCCGGCGTATGTTCAAGCGGCGTACGCGCACCGACAGCTCCCCCGACCCGAAGAGCAGTTCGACTAGCGAGCTTTTGGACACAGAGCGCCATACTAGAAGAAAGTCAGTATATTTATGAAGCGGTGTTAAGCGCTGCGTTATTTAGTTTCGGTTCGAATTCGATACTTTGTGTGTTGAGCATCGGAATAATTTTATATTGCGTTTTCTCTTTTGTGTGACAAAGTGGAGAAATATTTTTTTTACCCTTACGCTGTATTCTTTTAGCGGGAAAGGCAAAGGGAACCTTGTGTTAAGACACTTTCGAGGGATTTATTTTGAAGATGAAAATTATTATGTTCCCAATTGAATATAGAAACATCGTGTTTATAGTCAGTTGCTATCTCATTGCATCATGAGGGTCTCGACGGTCTCTCGGTTTTATAATAACCATTTTATAAAATTATACGAAGGGTAACTTTAAAATTAACTAATGTTTTTGTTATTTTGAAGTTGTTTTGCAAAATTTCAAAGTTTGTTTAGCTTTAATTTAATGTACACATAGCGCCATCTCACGAGAATAGTATAAAACACTAAATTTATATTTACTGTAGATATCATTGCTTAACTACATTAATTTTCAATGAAGTAAATGTTAAATATTAGATTTTCAACGTATGGTTTTGCTCCCGTGATATAATCGGTGAGTTGTTACAAATTTAGTTGAGAAATGTTGTTTTAAAAATTAAGCGGAAAACGGAGACTTGTGTCCCTTGATCTTATAAATCATGAAAGTTCAGATATTTTCTATATAATATATTTTTTATGTAGTTTAACACTCGATACTTTTGACACCACCTTTAAATATTATCTATCTATAATAGGTAGTTGTCCATTCAACCATGATAAATAATTAATTAAATTTAAATTAATCTTAAGCTTTATTTCCAGAGAGGGCGCATACGGCAGCGGACTGTCAGTGTCCCACGACTCCGTCTTCACTGGAGAGAGGTCAGATGAGTCTAGCGACGAGAGACCTGCACTCGCACAAGTTGCATCTTCTCATCGAGTAAGTATACATATTATGCACTTATACTACCCTCGGGGGGGCGAAGTCGGCTTCGCCCGGGTTAAATTGAAATAACCATGAGTTGTGTATGACACAACACGTTAGGTGTAGGAGGGGGAAGCGAGTAGACTGTGTCCACCTCAGAAAGTTTACTAAGAAAAAAATTGTTCATCGTCATTATTTATTAACAATTATCTATACTCTATCTATACTAATATAATAAAGCGGAAGAGTTTGTTTGTTTGTTTGTTTGTTTGTTTGTTTGTTTGTTTGAACGCTAAGATCTCTGGATCTACTGGTCCGATTTACCATGTTTTTGTTTTGTATGAAAGCTGCATTCTTCAGAAGTGCTATAGGCTATATAACATTACATTACACATATGTACGAATAAATTAAAATACTTTCTAATTTGACATGCAATTTATTCTGCCATGTTAATAACAACCGTCGTTGCTAAGCAACGGTTTGCAAAGTTTCTTGGTTGTTTTAAGAGAACGTCACCCAAAATGAACTTATATTTTTATATTCATCCTTATAAAAATAAATATATTATGTATATTAAATAAATATTCTTATAGTTCAAGCAGGCGTAGCCGCGTCCGGGTCCACTAGTACTAATATAATAAAGCGGAAGAGTTTGTTTGTTTGTTTGTTTGTTTGTTTGTTTGAACGCTAAGATCTTTGGATCTACTGGTCTGATTTACTATGTTTTTGTTTTGTATGAAAGCTGCATTCTTCAGAAGTGCTATAGGCTATATAACATTACATTACACATATGTACTAATAAATTAAAATACTTTCTAATTTGACATGCATTTATATTTATTCTGCCATGTTAATAACAACCGTCGTCGCTACGCGACCGCGTTCGTTACCGCGTCATTTTGATATTCATCCTTATGAAAATAAATATAATAGTCACTTTTAGCATTTCATCTAGATTGAAATTATATTTCTATAGAAATTATATTCTTATATTTCAAGCAGGCGTAGCCGCGTCCGGGTCCGCTAGTTATTTATAAAAAAACAACAACAATTACACGAAAATATCTGTCCAGAAATGCAAAAAAATGCATTTTTCAAAGAAACGACCTCTATAGTAAGTCATTAGACTTAAACATCTGTTATAGTGCAATGTAGAAAGAATAGGTGGCACTATTAGTCGTATACAATATTTCTTGACCAATAGTTATGTTATAAGTTTTTTTAATTAAGAGTAATAAAATACTGATATGTTTACAATTTTCAAATAGAATTAATTTTTATAAAAACATAATATACATAATATAATTATCTTATAGTTCTTATCTAAGCATTTCTGTGAATGGGAATTAAACTGACTATAATATCTTCACTTTTCACTGCTGTGTAGAATGACAAACATGCTAAACTTTAATTATAAATTTACTTTTATTATATTATACTTAGTCAATATTTTATGTATAATAATAATCTAGACTTGGAAGGCAAACTTAATGTAGGCGTTGCCATTGACCGTATAATTAGTAACACCTGAGCCTGAAGAGTGGATTTCCTAAATAATTAAATCCACCACAGTATGTAACATTATTTAATATTATACATATAGGAAATGACGCCTTGATATTTACTAAAACCTACCTATTTACTGAAACTGTTTCTAAAACCAAAAAGATATATGAATTCAGTATACTTAATTCGTTCATATCTCGAGGTATACCTACGTATAATATTTGAAAAAATGTAAAACCGAATATCGTGGAATCAATTTCCATGTATTGTTTTACAAATTGCGAATGAACAGTGTTAATAATGAATAATATAGATACAAAAATAATAAAACAGAGAATTTTTTTCTTTTTCTTTTTAAAACAAAATTACTTAAAAATCAAGCAAACAAAACATGAATAAACATTCAAAAAGTGAATCCCAAACTTTAATACCAATAAAAGTTAAAGTTACAAAAAAAAAAACAATCAAAAACACAAGTCATTAAGCATCGAAAGTTCCTCACTGTGTCAAGTTTACTTCCGGTTGTATGCAAAGTCGCCTTGTAAGGCCAATGAATGGAATAGATGTTTTATTACTTTCTATACTAAACTACTGTACGGCACATAATCTGTGTACTGTGATTATTTTATATAATAGTTATAAATACGAATACTGTTTTAGATAATTATTTTAAATTTACAGTCAAATACTTCTAAGTCTATTCCTTAGTTTTGTTTAAATATTTTGTGGTGTTAAGCGCCGTTTTGGCGAAGAAAGTTCTATATGAATGGACGCGATGTTTATGGATTCAATTACTATTGGGATTTTATAATGTTAATATTGAATTTGAATCAATTTGGATAGGTACACTTAGTTTCCTATACTTAGCATACAAAGCCTATATACATATATGAAAATTCATACACACAAAAGTAGAAATCATTACACACGAGTACTATATATATATATATATTTATATATATATATATAAAGATACATACATAATAATTTAAAAGCTCCATCTGGCAAACTTCAATGGCCGCGGAATCCTAAATTGAAGTTATCTGAAGCGCACTCGAGCGCACGCTCGGCGCACGTCTCGTGCAAATATTGATATTTATGTCAATTGCTGGAATGATTCGCCATTAAATATGATTAAATATATTTGTGACAGTTTGGTGTTTTTCGTTAATTCTTTTGAGTGTTAAGACACTCTGTTCCCGAACTACCGTCCAAATTTCAAGACATTACGTTTTGTTTTGTAACTACAATTATTCATTTTCCCTAGTGTAGTCCCGTTTACAGTCAAACCTAAAGACCTAAAAAATTTTTTAAGACAATTTCATTATATTTTTACAAGATATAAGAAAATGTATTCCATCTTGACAACGGCTGTTACAGAATAGCCATTTTATGTTTCCCTTCAACAAAGAGCTTGCCAAGTTTCATGAAAGTATTGTATATAACATGTAATATTGTCATTACAGTGTCGATATTGTTTATAGTACAATTTCCAAATATAATATTTAATTGAGGCCGTTGTGGCGCATCGGCACAACGTCTGTAAACATGATAATTGTGGGTTCTATTCACACTCGGAGTATGAATCATTGTCATTTCTTTGCTCTGGTAACAAACATCGTTTAAGACTTGGTCTTTTGTCTCAAAAATTGGGTAGAGAGTGGAGAACGGAATGTTTTAACACCAGCTTCCTTCTGCCTAAGTTATATAAACGATACAATGTGAAGCTTAAATTATATCAATCGCCAAATACCTTGTATATCTGAGGATCAAAAGATATAAATGTGACGCTAATATAACTACAAATAGTTTAATTAAAATAAATATTAAAACACTTTTTTAACATTATAACACGACATGAGGACCCGTTACATCCAATTAGTCAATATTTTATAAGCAAATCAACGTAATAACATATAAATATATATATAATATGTATATATAGATATACAACTTTTTGTTTTCCTCCCATCGGCTCGAGATGAGATGAATCATACAGTGTTCCTCGCGCGCTCGACGCCGGCAATCGCGTGTTACAAAATAACAGATTTAAAAAACGCGAAACGTGCTTACTTTTTTGGTATAAAACTTTGGGTTTTTAGTGAAATCGGTATTAAATTGTGTCAAAAAGTGTGAAAAGCAGTGTAATTTGTGTTTTTTAATTATGTTTCTGATATAAAGTTGTATATACATACATATATAATATATATTAAATGTTGGTATAATATTCAAACTAGTGATAGTTTGCATAAAGTGATCCACATAAGAAAAAAAAATTAAAAAACCGGAGAAGAAACAATAAAAAAAGTGTTTCAACATTTCAACATAACATAGTGACAGAGAGAGAGACATCTCTATATTTTTTGGTATTTTTTTCTCCTTGAAAAAAGGCTGGGTTGCATGAGTCATACAACGAATCAATATAGCTCGGTCCAATAGCTTGACATTGGCTGTACTGTATTTAATGTCAGATATCATTAAACGTAGCTGCGTTAAACTATGTTCATTATCTTATCATATCTTAATTAAAGGGCTGTTAAAGTTTTATAATAAGCTTGTAGACGGAAAGCTATTTTTGTATATATATTTTTAAGAAAAACGTCTTGCCTATACTATAATATATTTTACAATTAAAGACAACGAAGTGAAGTAGCGTTGTTTTCAGCTATTTAATACGCCATGTTTTTGAATTCCAGTGAATTTTAAAAAATGGAAAAAAATATCAACACAATGAAAAAAAACAATTAACTAGACATAAAGAATTTTTAAATATTCCGTTGCCCCTTCGTTCTTTGCGATTGAAAGATCAGACAAAGCAAGAAATCACTCTATCATCACTCATAAAGATATTACGAGTTGGGTGGCGTAACTCAACACCGCACTTTGCTTATCCTTATCAATTTAGGCCTTATTGTATATAAACTCACAACTTTACTGACATATACTTGTATTATAAGTAGGTACGTCACGGCTAAAAAATCTGGTTCTAATATCAGACATACCGAGGTGTGTACTATTTTTTGTCATACCAACATTCTCGGTGCTCACTTTCCTTATTTGATAGCTTCAATGTTACTTACAGTACGTATATAAAGATAGCCTTTATGCATTTCGCACATTTTATAATGTTGATAGAGGCTAACGAGTTAACTACGTTTTAGAACTAATGTGCGGCGTTGAGTTACGTCTCGTAACTGAGTTAAGTTTTCACAGAATCTCGTCTCGTGCTTTGTCTAACCGAATTGAGAAAGCATCTACAATATAAATATGTTCGTAACTGAAATCTATCTACAACTGTTTGACACAACCTAACGCCATGCTTAGTTTTATAAGAGCCATAGTAATACATACCGTAAGGTATATCAATCAATACCAAATATTTAAATATATATATATATATATATATATATAATATGAATCTTTTGTTACTAAATGACTGACGGACAACGCACAGACTATTGGGGAGCAGAGTAATTGTCAAAGTTCCTATATGAACGGGAAGAAACGAATTTTCCATTTTACTTCTAAACAAAGTTGCGGGCGGACTAGTAGCTATACTTATATTACTTAAAGCAAAATAATTTCATATCACAGGTTTAAGAGTTTTCATTTAAAAAGTAAAAAAATCACGAAAACCAAAGATCTTAGATCTATTCATATAATTTGTCTAAAAATATCTAATAATAATACAAGCTAAAAAGTGAGCTATATTAAAATGTATCGACTACGAGTTTCTCACTGCCGTTTGTAACCGGTTTTATAGCTTTTGGTGTAAATCTTATTGATTGCAGTTTTTTAAGGTGGAATCAAAGTTAGAATATTCATAACTTTTGTTATTTTATATTTTTTTAAGGTTCCGTCAGTGGATTTTTGGGAAAAGTAGGGAAGATGTAGTGTCTATCGTATCTACGTCACTTCTCGTCCTAAGTTTATTCGTCCCTTATTCGATGTCCTATTCATAAAGTTTCCCGTCCCCTTATAATTCTGTTTGTCGATACAATAATATTATAGTATAAAATAAAATGTTATGTTTTGTTCTTGTAATTCTTTTTAACAATCTTATCACACTTAAGATAAGCCAGATTTTATTAATATATATCAAAACACAGCGTTGAGATCCGATACTCGGCACGCAATAACTGCAGGATGCGGCGGAAGGTAGGAAACGAAATAACATGTAACATTCCCTCTGCTTACCTTGCTATGTGCGGGATAAAACGTGAAGCTGAAACAAAAAACTACAAACTTTGCAGGCTTTGAACCATGTAAAGTTCAAGTTATTTTTATTAATACAAAATTTTATTACAAACACATAACATGGCTAATAAATTGTTTATTTTCTCAATAAATCGTTTCCCTCTAATTAAGCAAACTCTCAGACACGCGTTTATTATTTAACACAGGGCGTTAACGATCGCACGTGTCAATTACCAATGAAATAGTTCTATAGTAATAGTGCTAGAACATTTACTCTTATAGAAAGAAGTACTGACATTTGAGTAGGTAAGTACTAAACTACATACCTATAGGATTTTGTTTTTTACTTTTTATGCTATTTAAATAAAAATAGTTTATTTTGAGAATGAGAAAGAGAAATGGAGTGTTACTTATATTGATACATTGTTTAATATTTTAATTTGTTTCTTGTATTCTTTTCCAGTGAACGGTTGTCGGTTCGAATTCTACTTGGGCAATTGAATTATTTATTGTTCTTATTCCCTTGCTCTGATAATAAGACAAAGCGCAGCACGTAATATCTCGAAATTCGATGGGAAGTGGGGGAACATATAACATACATACATTGTATCATCTATATACAAAAATAAGCTTCACACCACCCAAAAACTAAAGAAAATCATTTATTTTAGATGAGATAAGAAAACAAAATCTTCAATAATAATTAATTGAACATTTTTTAAAATCTTATATTATGTAACGTACGTAATAGTAATGTTATCATCAATTAGCCGACGATTTCCCCTCCAGTACACACTAGTGCCCACTCCAAAAAATTTACCTACAAATAAATATACTCTGAAAAATGTAAAAAAATATCCTTTTACACGAACAGATCTGTTCAAAACTAAAGTCGAGCCCTCTAATACCTCCAGTACCTTTATCTTTTTACACCTATAAATTTACGTAATTATCATAGATTCCTAAAGAACTATTTATTTATAATACATATTTTCTGAGTTAAGATACACTGTTGGCTTTAGGTTACGCCATTGCGTATTGAAGTTATAAGTTGGCGAAAAATTAAGGACAGAGTGCCAGTACATAGTAGGTCATTGGATTCTTTTTGCCTATTCTGGTGTACTTAGTGGATATACAAAGACAATATTATATTATACTTAGTTATTGATTAATTAGTAACTCTACTAGTAATTAAAACTAATAAGATCAGTTGCAGGTTCGATTCCGCCTCGGAGGAATGATTAGTTATTTTTATGTCCTCGTTCTGGTAACAAGGCAAACGCGGTGAGTTTAGCCACTCAACTGTGTGTCAATAATTGGGTATGGAGTCTGTTAAAATTATGTTCCTTCAGCCTACTCTGCTACATGTGGAATACTGAGTGAAACTGTAAAAAAATATAAAACTAATTATTTTTTATTATAATTATTATTTCTTATTTTACATTTCATACATACATACATACATAAAAAGGTCCATATTACCGTAATACATAAGACTAATTATCATTAAAAAAACCGATTTAATTATGAATAAGAAGCGTATCACAAAATATTATCTCGCTTAGAAAGTAAAAACTGCGGCAGGAGGATCCAACGCTCAGTCAGTATCGTCTCGCTTCTTGCTCAGACTTTCCAAAAACAACGCGCGCGCTCACTTTATTTTTATTAGACATTTACATGTAAAAAATAGTTTTTTTTATATATAAATATATTTTTTATAAAAATAAATAAATAAAGTGTTTTTATATTTTTTTTAGAAGTGTAGTGTTATTTTTGTAGTTTTTTTAAGTGCAAGTGCTTTGTGTCATATGGTAAAAATGACGAGGTCTATTAAGGACGCTATACGCAATTTCTGGAATGTAGCGTGGCTGTTCACAACTAAGGTTTTCTTGGTAATTATTTGTATAAATTTTAATAGATTTTTTTATAAACAAATTAAAAATTTGTTTATATGTATTAAAGTAAAAGAGAAATTTACTGGAAAAACACTCTTATCATTTGTTAAAAACAAAATCATAGAATAAGTCGGGAAAAAAGGCAAGTGCAAGGGCAAAATTAAAATAACTCGTTTCCCCGAGTAAGAATTATAATTAGTAAAACTTCATTTTAACTTATAAAATAAAATTTTTAAAACAATACCAGTAAAAGATTGTTTATACAAAATTTCTTTGATTTCGCGATAATCGGTTTATTGCTTGCGGTTCTTGATATGCTTTCTTCTTAATATACTTTGTATATATTGGCATGATACGTGCTTTGGTATAAGAGCTACAAACTTATTAAGTATAATTATTATTTGCGGTAAAAAATAGTAAATGGTCGCGAGGCCGTCGTGGCTCAGGGGTACGAGCGTGCTACTGAAAACGTGACGATAGTGGGTTCAATTCGGGGAGTAAGTTTTTAAATGATCATCTCTCGCCCTGGTAGAGAAAGCATGTAAATTTTTGTAATTTAATAAAATATTTCTTAAAAATCATAAAGTATGTAAATACCTATATGATTTATATATAAAAAAAAAACTATTTTTAAATTTTAACTCCTTATATATTTTTTATATTTATCATCTCTTCTTTCATGTGTGTAAAATAGAACCTAACCAACCAGTTGTCTACTTCCCAAAAATTCGAGTTAGTGCTTGTTGAGTAACTTACGTAACTTGACGTCGCGCTTTGTCTTGCTATTGGGGGGGGGGGAAATAATTCATTTACATTTATAGTCAAACGCTGTTTCTTAAAGATACATATTATTTTTTATTCCAGTTGGGTTGAACTCACTTTTATTCACCCTTTAATTCACCCATTTAAGGTTTAAGTCATTAGGCGGACCTTACTCTAGGGGTTGTCTATACATATTATGTTTGAGGGAAATAGTGTTGATATTTATTTTCCGCATTTAGTAGGGGCCATCATGGTGCAGCGACAGCGTCTGGCTGTAGTTTCGATGCCGACTCGAGAAAAAATATTATTTTCATTTTCTTGCTGTTTTGAAAAGACGAAACAGGGCAACGTAGACAATTCGCGGTGTTGAAAGACCCTCCAAACTTAACATGGTTTCCTCTGTCTACACTGTTATGTCCAAAAAAAATGTAAATCTGTTTTTCCACTAATTTCTTACGTTGTAACCTCTGAAACTGTGGGTTACATCGAAACTATTAACGTGATTTAATGACATACAATGTCAGTCATGGCGCAGCGGCACAAAAGTGCGACTGTAAATACGATAGGTTTTGGGTTCGACCCACTCGAGTAAATTAAATATTTAATACTTTTATTTCTTCGCCCTGTTAAAGAGGCAAAGCGCGGCGTTAGGTTCCGCAACTCATCACGCAATACCTTCAGAATTCGAAGGATTTCGTTTTAATAGAAACGGAGAGCCTTAACACTAGGCCTGGCCTTACCTATGCCTGCTATGTATGGAAAATACTATGAAGGTGATAAAAAGTAGCCTATTATAGCCCTCCTCGATACAAGGACTAGAGCACACATAAAAACTTCTCAATTCGATCTTGTAGTTTCTGAGATTAGCACGTTCAACCGAACAAACTCTCCAGTTTTATAAAATTAAGTATAGAAGTGTAGATATCGTAAACTTTCTTATATCATGGACACATTAAAATACAGTTTTGAGCATAAAATGCAATGCATTATTACGATTCTATATAATAATGTGTATGTTATTAAAAGTAAAAGTGAAAACTAAAGTGTACGTAAGACTGGTTCCGATGATTTCACTGACATGTCTTGATTTTTATATTAGTCTTTAAATTTTATAGTTATAATTAGTAGTTATTAGAACAAGATAAAGATTGGAATCACAGAGTTTAACGCCTTAGGTTTGGCTGTCTGTTGTTTATTTTTATAACTTTCTGCATTTTTATGATGGAAAGACAAATAACACTTCATGATACCTTTCAATTGAAAGTCCTGAATTAGGGCGGAAAGTGCAGAACGGAGTTTCTCGATACTACACACTTTATTCTTCGATGACGTCATTTAAATAAAAACCCTTGACACAAAAAGCTCTAAAAAGTAAACAAACAACTATAAAAGAGCTGCTAACCTTTCAAAGAAAAAAACTAAATTAAAATCGGTTTATCCGATTGGTAGCTACGAAGCCACAGACAAACACACACAGACATGTTAAACTTATAATACCCCTCTGTTTTCGTCGGGGATTAAAAACATTTATTTATAGCACTAGTATGAAATTGCTGATAATCTTTTGCAATTTTCCAATTCCCATATAGAATATATTGATAGGTACAACTAGGGTCCTTTTATAAATTTGACCTTCACTTTGCGAGTAGTGCTCCGGCTGACCTCCGTTGGAAATGAATCTGTTATATGACGTCACTTAATTAACCCCTTTTCGTTTATAATTAACATGCCTACAGTATTACTTGTTTTATATATATATTGCGCTTTGAAATTTCAATATTAATATGTTAAAGCGTAGCGCTTTAGAATAGCGTTTGACTGTAACCATAATGGTTGTGGGTTCGATCACCACTCGAGGGAAATGCCTTCATTTAAAGGAACACACGCAATGCTTAGAATTCGGGCAGAAAGAGAACGGAGTGACAACAATTTCCCTTTGTCTCTGTTATATACGAGAAAAAGCGTTAGTTAAGCTGTAAATGAATGAAAGATTAAAACAAGTTTTAATTAGAAACTAATTGAGTAATTACATTACACAACGCTTGAAAAAAGACTTCACTAATCTAAAATCTTGTCACCATCACTAAAAGCTTCCGAAAGAAAGCTCTTAACCTTCTCTCTTAACTACATTATAAATTTATTACCATCACATTAAAAATCCATGATAGATTGAATTATGTCAGTCACTAGTGTTGAGGCCAGTCGTGGCGCAGGGGTGACTATATATACGATAGATTGTGGGTTCGATTCCACTCGAGGAAATAATAAATATAATATTTTCATTTCTTCGCTCTGGTGTCGAGAAAAAGCGCAGCATTGCGTTCCGCTAACACGCAATGCCTCCAGAATTCGGCGAAAAGTGAGGAACGGCATCCAACAAAGTTGTTGCTTCACGTATAGATAACAAAATTTCTTGGATTTCGTTACAAAGTATGAATTCTGCTAGTTATATGTTATTTTTATGTAATAAATAGTTCATTTAATGTGGAAGATTCATAAAAGAAAGTATACTGAATTTATTGAACTGGATCTATACTAAAATAATTAAAACATATCTAAAGATATGGATAGGTACGCATTGCAGTATTAAAATACATTACAAAAATATATTAAAATTGTACATTTGCATTATTCATATTCGCGTTATAAATAATAATACTACGCGCCGGTCTCCACGGACCATCGCATATTTTCTCGGAAGGCTTGGCATAATGAGAAATTCTATAATATGCTTCCAATACCTGTAGGGATCTGGAGCAACTTCTTTTTTTCTTTTGGAATTTGAATGCAAAACAAATCTATTACAAATTTTGTTATTTTATTTAAAGAAAATAGAATATAATGTTATCTTAACCCGTAGGTACGAGTATACTCATGCTTAAAAAAAAGTTAATAACTAAGCTATAAAATTTACGTAATAAGTCAACAGGCAAAACAACGAAGTAACTAAACATTTAATTAAATACTTTATTTTGATTACAAGCAAGTTGTATCCCGCATATACTCATAGTTTAGGTGGAGCTAATCTAGTAGTAAAACACTCCGTAAGCCACCTTCTGCGCAATGTTCCAGATTTTGCGTCGTAATTGGGGGAACCCACCACGCTTTATCTTGTTACTACAGCCAGGGAATGAAAATAACTCGCCGAGTGAGAATCAAATTCATAACCGTCGTCTTTACGTCTGATGCTGAGCAGCGGCGCCAAAATGGTCTCAGGAAATGATATCAGCTGTAATATATTCGTAAACACAATATATTTGCATCTCGTTAGTGTTAGTTTTGCAAACCGGTCGCTTATACAATGTCTAAATTGCACGCCTACACGATACTTTGTAGAATGTTGTCAAATGCTAGCAAATTATGTTTTTAGGTCTAAACTAAATCCTAAAGATTTAGGAAAAAGTACACGATCATGATAATTCTAAGCAATTACAGTACTGTCAATGAGTTGTGGCCGCCTTGAGTTGACGATTTAAGTTGTTTCTTTTGATTACTTCCTTCTCGAGTGAACAATGCTCAAAAGTTCAGAAGGCCTAATTTCAGGGACCTTTGGCTACCTTTGGATAGCGAGAACTTTTAAAATTGTTCCTATAGAGATGCTAACAACATTTATAAATTCTAACAAGTGTATAAGAGTTTTCGACGTAGCTTGATAAGAACGTATGGCTGAGTGGTCATCAATTGTATTTACCGGTAATACTTATTGTTGTTAACTTCATAGATATTTTTAACAATTACTTTTCCACTATGTCAACAAGTAATAATAATACAATTGAAACGATAAGATAATTTCACATTTTTTCTGATAACTTAATTAGATAGATATTGTGAGAAGTCGTTGTATATATTTGTAAATCATTTTATTACTTTATCCACCGTTTTTTTTTGAAAAAAAAAATTAAATATTTCATTCTCCCGAGTGGGGATCGAACCCACAACCTTGGCGTTTACAGATCCAGGCCTGTGCTCTGCCACTGCGCCACGACGGTCTCTAAATATACATGTAAGGAAAACTACCATTTTCTTAAATAGTTTTTATTTAAAAAAGTACATACTAACTAAATATTATAATTTAATGATTGACGATACTCATATAGTAACTTTAAAGCTAAACGCCGAGTCACCAATTAGTGAGTCAGGATGTGTGAAGCCAAACAAGTTTAATTTTGCCTCAATTAACATGCGATGCAATTTTTTCATATTACTTAATTTTTTCTTTTTAATTTTTAGTCATACTTTATGAGGAATTATTGGTGAAGTTCTTTGTTTAACGGAGTTCTTTGTTGACGATGACTGATGTTAAATAAATATTAACTTTTGATAAAATTTGGTTAATTGTTAGATCATTTGTTTATTTTATTCTTCTGGTTTGTCCTCCAATATGTCAAGAGAAAAAAAGCTCCCAAAAAGTAAAGAATAGAGTTTTCTATTTATTGCTCACTTTTTTCATACAAATTTGAATACCGTTAGGATATAAAATTTTAATACTTTTTTCTAAACTACGTAGTGTTCCCATTAAAACACTTCGTTCACAACTTTCCTTCTTCTTTCCTCATGGTCAGTAGATTTTTTTTAATGTGCCATATCTTTATGGCATTTATAGGAAACGAACTTCAATGTTCTCAAATTATGTCATCTTCATAATTTTTCTATTATTTAATGAATTAATCTGTCCATTTTTATTTATTTAAATATTTCTTAAAAATTAATTTCTATGCATATATCCATATTATATGTGTGGATTAACCCGCAAGTTTCACAAGAAGTCATCCGCCTACATTCGCTGTGTCGAAACATTATTAAGTCACGTTAGTTACGTATAACTAAATAATCAGTTTGATCTTTGTTTTGTTTTGTCGTTAAATTTTATGTGTCACACACTTTTGTGTGGTTGGAGTTGAAATAGAAATAATGGTATGTTATAAATTGGTTGTAGATCGTCTTTATAGTGGTTGTAAAGGCGTAGGTTGCGGGTTCGATGCTCATTTAAGGAGTGATAGGAATATTTTATTATTATTATTGTCATTTCCTCCCTCTGGTAACAAGACAATGTGTCGTTAAGTTTGGCTACTCAATGCATGACTCGGACCTTCGGCGTAAAGTGGGGAATGGAGTGTTTTAACATTAGTTTCCTCTACCTACCATAATGCAACGCAAATAGACATATTTATTAAGCTTTTATGCTTAATAAATATGTATATTATAGAACATAAAATCGCAAAGATATTTTTATTTTATTAAAAAAATAAATAGTTTCTATTTTAAAACGTCCCGTCACTCAGTACTTAATGTCGCGAAAATTGGAAGGTGAGTGTGGAACGAAGTGTATTATCACTAGATTTTAACTTATCCCGCTATTCAAGATGCGGCGAGAAGCTGCCATTTTAAGACATAACTCTTCCTATACCATGTTCATAATTGAAAAATGATTACATAAATATATTATTATATACCTGCACTAAAGTTTATGTAAAGTGGTTGCACCGTGCGAAGGCTTTCATCGAGACAATAGAAATCTGATAACCATTGTGTGCTGTAATATTGAAAATGTTATGATTTCACGTCAATGTGTATCATATCTCTATACTTAGAGATAATTTGTTCATTAGCTAAGAATGAGGTCGGGGTGGCTCGTGAGTGTCAGATTGTTGGAACGGATCTCAACGCCGCGCCTGAACGAGAAAAATTAGAATAATTCGCTCTCATAGCGGGTTTCGCGGGTGGGAATCCTCTTTTGCCTTTTTATCCTCTTTTTTTTTTACAAAAAATCATATTTCTGGCTCAAAGACATTTCTTTTTCAAAATTTAATTAAAGAGTAAACTGAAAAAAATAATGTCATTTATAAGTATAGCTATTTAGTTAGGAATTGTATATTTATACTTCAATAAAAAAATTCATCGCTAACATTGCGGTTTTTTCCATACAACCAAAAGGCAAAGAATGCAGCCAACTCAAGATGGAATAGAACAACTTTTTCTTAGAATGTCTTAATCAATGTTAAAATGATTACCTTTTACATATAGGAATAAACTTTTTGTTACATATATATATGTACAAACTAGTAAATGAAGGTCATATAAATGGAAGGGAAAGAGAACGGAGTGATTTGTCACAATTTGCTGATTTCTAATTCGTTTATTTTACTGACAGCGAGATGCAGATGCCCAGGCTTTGACTGTAAACGCGATGATTATGAATTCATTACCCACCCAGTGAAATGATTATATTTAAATTATATATTTTTTTACTTTTACGCTGTATCCCACACTTAGCAGAGTAGGCAGAGGGACCCTGAGGAAGTAGTGTTACTAGCTACTTACCGCTTAGGACACCTTCGTTCCCCTTTTTCTTCAATAAAATAGAGTGTCTTAGTGCTAGACTCAAAAATTCTATCTGCCTACCCTGCTATGTGCGATATACAGAGTGAAGCTAAAAAAAATACAATATGTGAACCCAAAATCTAAGTGTCTATTAAAAATGACATAACGGCGTCATAACAGTCATAATTAGATTAGTCATACAAACTATTATACCTAATATGTATTTAAGTCCATATTTGTAATATTGATAATATTAATATTATCTTCACAAATATAACGCATCGTCTTGAGTAGGTACCTACTACATTTGTATGTTGAAGAACCTATTTATTAAATTATTTTATTATTTCTTTAACCATAGAATAAATAGTTCACAAATGTTAATAAATAATTCACAATCCAGTCAAGTTTCCACTAAAAAATATTTAAATGATAAGTTACGCCTATTTTTTGTTGTTACAATTAAATTTTGTTGCCAGCAAATGGTTAAATGTTATAGAAATAATTTGCCTATAAAGTCGGGGAAACAAAATAAACTCAACCAACAATCCCCCGAGTGGGAATTAAACCTGGTAAAAATGTCGATTTAAACGTATTTTTTACTCTACACGTCGTTCACTTTCCCGCAAAAGTGTTGGGAGGGTGAAGTCGTGGAACTCAACGCTGCGTTTTGTCGAAAAATAAAATTTATTTAAATATTCTCCAAAATCGACATCGAATCTACAACCACGTAAAACAGTGTACCTATATAATAAAGTATGATACATAGAACCAATATTAGGAGGAATATATTTCCAATAAACAAACTCATATCAGCATTATTCACTACCTCTACGTTAATTCTCTTTTAACATTGACTCAATATGGCTTAGTTGTTGTTGTGTCATCAATTTATTTAGACGTTCAAGTCGTTATTAATAGAGTTGTGTAAAAGCATGGCATAGAATATTTAGTGATAAATCACTACATTTTTTACCGCCCTAACGCCCTAACGCGTTTATTAGCGGAGCCTAAAAAAATTGAATTTTAAGTAATTTTGATAAAATTATCAATATCGATAAACAATAGTGAATTATATGCTCGTTTTCGCATTAAAATACAGTCAGCCAATTTTAAGTAAAACCTTTTTTTAAAGAAGAGCTTTAAGTGTTAAAGCTTTAATGCTTTCCAACCGAAGTGGTAAGTGATATATAAACCCAGTGAGTGTAACTCTACATACATATATGTATGTGGAACATATACAACAAAAATATGTCATTTTATAGTACTTTAAACTATTATTAATAATATTTTGTAAATATGAATTAATAATAATAGTTAGTGGAGTGTCGTTGTTATGAGTCAATGGAAGAGGAGGTTCCTGTGGGTGTCAGAATCGAAGCTTGGTCGGCTATGGGTATGTTTAGTGTTCTATACTCAGTATTAGATTTATAGCACTATTACTTACTTATCCTATAGTGTTAATACTTATCGTCTTTTTAACATTTTTAAATTGATATTACACACTTAGGAAGAAAAATGTTTTTAGAAAACGTATAAAAATTATAATTTTAATTATATTATTCGCACTTCATTATACAATACCTATCAAACTCTAGATTTCAAAAATACATATTATATTACAAATCTTATAAAAGTGTAAACTATTTGTAGAAATCAGTTGATGGTTATAGATATAGACAAAAAAAATAGTAGTTTATGAAACGCATGGGCACCATGTACTTTTTCCTTATCCTACTATATGCGGGAGAATGCGTGAATTTAAAGTAAATATATTAATGACATTAATATAATTATAAATAATAGAGGCCAGTCCTGCATAAGAGCACAAGCGTGCGAATGTAAGTGAGTTGTGAGTTCGATTTCCACTCGAGAGAAAGAAATATTTAATATTTTCATTTCTTCGCTGTAGTAACCAGGCAAATGATAAACAAAGAAAACATGCAATGCCTTGACAATTCGGCGGAAAATAAGGGAACGAAACTTAATAGGAACGTAGTATAACACTTAGTCCTTAGGTTCCCTCTGCCTACCCTGCTACGTTCGGGATACATCGTGAAATAAAAGAAATATATTTTTACTGCAAAACGACAAATTGACACGGATAATTACTAAAAGGATTCTGTTCGCATCAATTTTCCTACCTCCAGACATAAATTAAAGAGGAAACGAGCGTATAATATAACAATAACAGGATATTGAAATACGTTCTTATTTTCCAATGTATTTTATTTAATATAATGGTTATTGAATTCCCTTTACGATGAGTCAACTATTTGCTTAATAAGTATGTTTTGATTGAGTTGTATTGAAAAAGGGGCTCAGTAGTTTTAATTTTAACTTAGCTAAATTGTCTGTCTGTAAATGCAATAGTAGTGGACTTGATTGTCATTCGCAGAAATTAGTAAGTGTGTCTCCTTCTGGTAATAAAACAAACGGTGCGGCGTTGAAATCCGCAACTCAACATGTAATACCTCCAAAATTGAGCGGTAAGAGGAGACCGGTGTGTCTTAACACTAGGTTTTTGTTAAGCGATGGACAAAAGCAATTAAATCGAATTTCTATATAAATTAAGTTTTTAAGGCATTTCAAGTTTCAACGGTCGGAAGCGATAGCCTTATCGCATCCCTTCGTTGACATAATTTGTATGATGTTTAGACTTTGTATTTGCTTATTTATTTACATACACTTAGTGTGTTTGGTTTAATAAGTGAATAATCTGAGGATATTTTATCGCATTATGTAAATAATGTTAGCTCGAATTTGATAAAAAAATAATATAATATACAAATTATATATAATTAAAAATTAAAAGCTTTCCCGTGTCCCGCGCATAGCAGGGTAGGTAGAGGGAACCTAGTGTTAAGACACTTCGTTCCTCACCACACGTTCCTCTAGTGTTGAGACACTTTTAAATTAACGCAGGAGACTGCATGTTGAGTAGTGGAACTCAACGCCGCAGAACGGAGTACCAGAGCAAGGGAATAAAGTTGCACTAAGTTGATCTCTATCAAATCCGAAACTTAAAATTAATATTAGATAGAATAATTAAAATAATTTGTTCTTATTTTTGTTTAGAGAGCTATAATTCTATGTTCTCTACATTTTATCATGGCAAGGTATAAACAATGTTTGCTGTATGAGACATACTAAGTACATTTTACATTTTAATTCTAAAATCAAAATAAACTCAATTATAATAATATTATAAATTGTTATTCACCAGGCGGAGTTAGTAGCGGCAGTAAGGAGACGTGGGAGAGGTGATAGTGATGATGATGAAGATGATGGCCTACCACGCAGTCCCCCAGCGTCGCCGCCCACTGATAAAGCGGATAACGTATGTATTTTACCAGACTATTTTGGATAGGAACCTCCTGGATCCTCATTCTTACGCCCGTATACCCGCATGTAAAATCAACATTTGAGCTCTCTACAATACTATACCAACGACATCTATGATTGTTACATGACGTTGCTCATTGCGATGTTAACTTACTTAGTTTTTGCTGCTTTAAATAGGTGGCGCTGTGCTACAACACAATTACAGCTCTAACAGTTGCTTAAAGTCAATTAAATACTAATTGAAGTAATTATTATCTTTAAGTGGGGCCTAATAGAAAAAATATTAGAAGCACTATTAACAGCTTTAATGTATAAATGTATAATTACAAGAAAAGAAAAAATATATATTTTTAAATCTTTCTACAAGAAAACGATATACTACGTGTCGAATGGCGGAATCCAACTAATGCATACCTATTACCAAAGAGGGGAAATAAAAAATAATCACCCCGAGTGAGAGTCGAACCCATAACCATCGCGTTCAGTGGGTTTAGCGCCAAAAGCAATACATAGATGTTGATATTCATTACTAGATATTAGATCATCTAAGCCCACGTCGTAGAGTAAAGAATATTGATAATAAATAACATATATCTATGTAAGTATAAAGATGTCTTCCGCGTTGAAAACCGCTTAATTGACCGCAATATCAAATTACAGTATACGTCTATAAAACAGATACGATAGTTGTAAAACACATCAATTACCATCAAAATCGTGTTATCAATTAAATAGTTTATATTTTATAGGTAATTTAATTATCTATTTACGGTTATAATGGAATGAATCTTGACATTAGTTTTTTTATTTCCTGTTATGCATTAGATTAGTATAATTGGGAGAGGTTAATTGTTTTTTATTGTTGAAGCTTCATGCTGTTCTGCTTATATCAGAGGGAGCCAAGTGGTAACACTGTATTCCCAACATACCGCTCAGTTTTCTAGACATTACGGCTTGAGTGGCGAAACTCGTCGCTGCCCTATGTTTTGCCACCAGAGCAAGGAAATGAAAATTCATTCCTTGAATGGAAATGAACCGACAACCGTCGCATTTACAGCGTGAAGCTAAAAAATATATGAAACTAACAACTAGTAATATCTTTAACCTAGGTAAACCTAAATACACTACCAACGCCTGAGATGTCTTAAGAATAAAATAAAAGCCAAGTACACAAAGGTGAAAGTCAGAAGAGGTCAATAAGTCGCTATTTCATATACTAATAGCATTAGAAAATCGTCTCTTACTGTAGAGATATATATAACTCTACGTTGTGTCTATGAACTCTATACCATTTTTTTCCTAATTTTCCAAATATGGCATCTTAACTGGTAGGAAACAATGTCGCGCTTAGGTTTTTTGACCAGAGCGGGGAAATTGAAATAATTCACTCCCCCGAGTGGGAATCAAACCCACATCCGTCTCCACCTCTAAAATCTTAAGTTGGTCGAATGATTAAACGAGCATTAAAAAAATTACCAAATATTATTTTCACTGAAATATCCACTAACTTACTATATTTAAATATTATAAATCATTTTGAGTATTGTTGTTTTTAAAGATGTGAGATTATCTTTTCAAGATGTATCGTCTTGAAAAATGGCATCTGTAACAAATAAAGCGTGATCGCTATTCTAAAGAGATTACACTAACGTCACCGCAAATTTGTTTTTATTAATAACTTAATAAAGTATGCGGTACATAGAAATATACGCACATACATCCATACATACAAACATACGTAAACACTTTCATTATTATGTAAATCCAATACAAGGCAAAACGATGTAATGTAGCGTTACCAACTTACCAATTAAGGCTTTACGTTATCTGTGCGATAGGCAGTCTAGCCGCGACCTTTGCTTTAAACACACGCGCGGGAAATAAAAACTATTTGACAGCTGGAAAATGTTCCATTTTTATATTGTAATGACAGTTCAGTTCTTAATGACAATAGTGATAGAATAAAATAATGTGATAGTGTTTATAATAGTGTAGTGTCAAAACTAGTGTTATATATATGTACTTAACAGTTTATTATTTATTTTAATTTAAATGATTATAAACGAAATTCTAAGATTATTAACAAAAAAATATTTATATTAAGGTAAAAGGTAAAATGAAAATAGGTATATAAGTAATATAATAAATCGTTTTAACTGCGCCCAAAAAATAACGCGAACATTTATCGCGAATTAAATACAACAAAGACAACTCTGTAACTCTCTGTTCTAACACTTTTCACTCATTGTATTGAAATGACAAAATCTTTATCTATTTTCTATACTAATATATTAAAACTGAAAAATTTGTTTGATTTAAAGCGCAAATTTCAGGAACTATTAGTTCGAAGTGTTTTTTTGTTATATTGGACAGGTCGTTTATGGAGGAATGCTATATTAGTGTGTCATGTATTTATTAAACACACTTAGTTTACCATTAAATATAATTAACTTGAATTGAAATTGAATTGAATCTTATAACCATCGCATATATTACACATTCAAACATAATAATCGAAAACCTAATACTATTAAACATTTATAATCCACTTGCAAAACATTACAATGTATTTTACAATAAAAATATGATTCTCACGCACATTTCTCGTTCGGAAAACATAAAAAACACAAATGACATAGAAAGCCGATCTTCTAATGAACGTTTACGATTAACGTATGCGGAATAGTTATTTTTTTGTTTCATTATAAATTATATATGACGTGACTTTGGTTATTTTTGATTGCCTCATAGTTTAATGTAAATAAATAATTTAAATCGAAACGATTAACATCATGTAGATATAGCCTATATAGCCTTCTTCGATAATTGGAATACACAACACTAAAAGTGTTTTTAAATTCGAACCAGTAGTTGCTGAGATTAGCGTGTTCAAACAAACAAACTTCAGCCTTATAATATTAGAATACGATAAGTAACATTTCTTTAAAAGTTAAACTTTAGAATTTCTATATGACTTGCTTTATCATATGGTGAAATCTATGTACTATTGTCAGATGCTATTGCAATATCTACATTTGTAAGAGATCTATAAATGTCTATATAATTTTAATATTAAAGCCTATGTAGGTATTGTACATATTTCAACTAGTAATTTTGAACTTAACCAATGATTCCCGACATTAATCTCAGGTTCAACCAGACAAACTATTCAACTTAATAATAATATAATAGATATATAATACCTAGGCCAATCTTGGCGCAGGGGACAAGCATGGGACGCGACAGGTTGTTAGTTTGATTCCCATTGGAGTTTATTGGAAATTAAATGTTTAATATTTTCGTTTCTTCACTGTTCAAAGTGCGGCGCTGAGTTGCACCACTCAACATGCAATGCAAGCCTCCAGAATTCAGCGGAAAGTGGGAATTTGCAGTATCTTAATAGGAACGAAGTGTTAATACTAGGTGTCCTAGTCTTAGTCTACCATGGCCGGGATACATCGTTACGTTAAAAATATATATTATACTTCATTATTTAATAGAAGAATAACAAAATGTTTTCTCAACTTCACACAATAGAAGTGCCAAAAACGTTTATTTCACTTAATTTTTTTAACTCTTATTGCAAGTTACTCGAGTAACAGTTTTGCCGCCGCTGTAGCGGTATGTAAAAAAGTGTGAATTCACTTGTAATATGAGAGAGCATTAAATTATACAGCTATACTCGTATGAATGAAACGGCAGATTGTAAATATGCTATAATGATGATTTGTTAGGCGAACAGAATTAAAAAAAAAAATAGTGATTTAGTGGTTTCTCACTAGTTTGGAATTGGAAGTGTTGTAAAAAATGTATTTTTATAATTTAGATTTTATAATTTAAAGATTAGAGTTAATTCATTCGTCCAAATACAGTCTTTTTATTCTCTGTATAATAGTGAGGTAATAAAAGAAAGAATTTTAGTTTACGATATACACTTATAATTTCTAACTAATTTGATAATTTCATATTACCAAACAAACGTCTTCAGCTGTAACGATCTACTTAAGCAACTTTACAGTAAATTCCTAAACGCTATTTAATCTGCACTAATATTATAAAGCTGATGAGTTGGTTTGGCTCAACGCGCTAATCTCAGGAACTACTGGTTCTAATTAAAAATATATTTTCGTGTAGTCTATATTATATAAAAATAATAATTTAATTGTAACCCTACAGTCAAAGTAAATTTAGGCACTTGGAATTTGTCATATCTTATACACAACTTAGTTATTTCCATTTCACCAAGCGGGAGAAGTCGCACGTAAAAGTTAGTTCTTCATATAGAGAGTATTCTTCATAACTAAAATTATATTTTATTTAATATTTATATTTCACTTTTACTTCTTCCATTGTTATTTACTTCACGTTACATATTCTTAGAATACAGTTTAATTGCTGTTTTCCTAATATCTGTAGAAACTTTTTTACTTTATCAAAGAATTGTAACGCATTCTTCTTGTTTTATTTACATGATATAAGAAGATCATTATCTATTTATTTGACGTTAGTATTTAAAAATAGAAATTGTTCACTTCTAACATTACTCGTCTTCTCCTATCGACTTAGTTCCAGTTACTTGGTAATAAGGCTGTGACCAAATGAAATAGGATACAACTTGAATTGAGGTTAAGGGTGCGATCACACGGTGTTCACGCTTTGTGAACAACTGTATAACGTATGTACATCCGATACAAACTATTTTATTGTACAGTAATTGCTTTATATTGCTAGTTATTAAATCAAATATATGTATGTAATTTATTCTTCCTATCAGGGACATATTCCAAAATAATATTTTGGTATTAGTCATTGCATCTTGGGTTGTAGAACACGAACCATGTGAGAAGTCTGACTGTCCATAACAAATATAAAAAATAAATCAAAACTATTAATACGGAATGTACCCACAATTATCAAATATAATTAGATGATCTTTTCAATGATGTTCCAAGGCTAATTTACAAACAATTTCGACTGCTTTAAAGTGTACATGCATGGATGTATAACAAATATAAATATATTTATTGTATAACTATAATCAAAATAACTATAATTATATATTTGTATACATATATAGGTATGTAAATGCAAATGAGCGAGTAGGCGCGATGAAGGCTTTTTAATTGTTTGTTTCAAGTTCGTACTTGAAACAAACAATTCGTTCTTTTGCTTGCAAATAACACTATTAAATTATTTTATTTGTTCTATTATAATTCACTCATCACCCACATCTTGCAAGGTTATCAGCAATTTATCATAACTTCTTTCCCATTTTATGCCCATTTATTATACAGTGAAACAAAAAGAACGTACGTAAATATGGGAAATACAGCTTAAGCTGGAAAAAAAAATGCAAAATATAATTTTAATCATGTGTCATTAAAATAACAGCCTATATATACAAACATACACACATGTATATACACACATACACATATTGAAATAGTATAATTACATCGCTCTAACCGATCAGGGACGATAAGTGTCACGTTACCCACAAATACTCGATGACACTGCGTGACTGTGGTGAGGGGAGGAGGGATATCCTTTTGATTCAATTAACGTTTAATATACTAGTTTATTATGCTGACGTGTTAAGGATTTGTTGTCTGTGACGCTTTTAGGCGTGGACGCCATTTTTTTGTTTTCGATTGAAAGTATAAATACGGAGTGATTTATCATTCTTTATAAGGAAAGATAAACGGCCACGATAAAAGTTTAAAAAGGTAAAAATATTAAACTTCGTGTACTTTTACCATTCAGCAGTGTCGTGCGTGACTCAAAATTGAGGATGTCAGCAATATCTCAATTGAGATAAAATTTGCTATACCTTATCATTTTTGCTCTTGCATTTTCTTGTTTATCAATGAAAATAATTCACGTTATTTAAAATGTCTACCAAAAAAAAATTATTTTCTTACGTTAAGCATTTATATAGCATATTTGGTGATTTGTTTGAATAACTGCATTCTATGAATTACTGTAGGAGATGCAATTAAAGTTTGTATTGTAAATAGTTTTTTTGCATGCATTAACAATTCACATGTTTTTAAGTGCATTTACGTCATTGTTGCATCAAATGAGCGATATGGATATTATTTATGTGACTATATTGAATGTCCATATTGTTTATATTTAAGCATAGCTTAAATTCTTAGGATATGTGGTGAATTAAAAGAATCTAATGTAAATGAGCCGCTCTCTTGTACTTTAATCTATTAAAATAAACAGAGATAACCTGGGATCCTAGTGTTACGACATCCCGTTCCCATTAAGACACTTCTGTTCCCTACTTTCCGCCAAATTCTCGGGATATTGCGTGTTGAGTGGCGGAACACAACGTCGCGCATTGCCTCTACCAGAGCAACGCAATAAAAATATAAAATATTTTATTCCCTGAGTGGGAATCAAACCAACAATAGTCGTGTTTATAGTTGCAAGCTTAGGCCCTTATGAGCGCCTGTTTTTTATATATTTATCTCAATATATAGCGTGAATAGGAAGCACTTTGACTGCCTTATTTGAAATTAAATCGGCTTAGTGACGCGCGACTGTTTATCTCTTTAGGCATTTACGTCAGCTATACAGGCGTCGATAGTCTAAGGTGGACTTACGATGCACTTGAAACTTGTTGTATTGAATAAAGTAAAACACTAGAAATTTCTTGCTCTGTAAGACAAATCGAAAGTCCAATGTCTCGAAAATATGATGGAAAGTGGGAAACGCAGTGCCTTAACACTCAGTTCTCTAGTAGCTTTAATAAACGAGACATAACATTAAACATTTAAATGAATATAAGCTCTTGTAAATTATATTTTTATATTGTGTACCATTGTGTGAAATAACGAGTTTTTATGTTATGTTATGTGGATTTACGTTATTTCCTGCATAATAGTTTAAGCAAAGGTCTAAGGTACGTATTTATATATCGCTCTAAACTCTGAAATCGATCTTGAGATGCCGTTTTCATTCATAGATTATTAAAATGGAATCTCATGATCAATCTCAGAGTTGAAAGTTAAATTTGGTTTATAAATTAATGAAACCGTAATGTGAGTTTGACTGTATTATCATATATAGACAACAAAAGCATCTCATTCCTATCATTGACCTCTTTAACCTACAGTACGAAGGTTTTGGACCTCCCACACCCTCCCACGTTGACGCCAAGCACATCTGAATATGGCCATGGAGGCTTAATGATGATGACTCGTGAGACGTTTTGCCTTTGCTTAATTAGGCTTTAGTCGATGCTTAAACCAATTTAGACTAGATGCCGCAAGCAACTTTGTTTGCGTTTACTTTAAGAGGTAAAATGGCAAATCCATCCATCCATCAGCCTTCTAAGGTCCACTGCTGGACATAGGCCTCCCCCAATGCTCGCCACTCCGTCCGGTCCTGCGCCCGTTGAAATACCGTTCCGTAAATACCGTTTACCATTTCCGTTAGAATTTCGAGATATAACTCCCTTAGCTCCCTTCACTCTATTTACTCTCCTTTTTCTGGTATCTCGAAGTTCAACCGAGGTTAAGATACCTCGGTTGAACTAACAAATTTTCCCATAAATAACATATTTTTTAAAAAATTAAATAAAAAATATATCAATTGTACCACAACACTATAAGAAGAATAGACAGAGGGTTCTATACATACAGCATTCTCCATCTAATAATATACTGATTGATGTTTCAATTATTTAATTTCATTAAATCCGACTTATTGGGCTTAATCCGACTAAAATAATTTAATTTTACTAAAACCACGATACAAAATTTCAATATCAAATCTTTACAATGCGCACGAGTAATGTAATTGTTTCTAACGGTATCAAATTGTGTTAGTGTTACACAAGACTTTCGGCCAATGCCATACGACTACGGACTACGGGTGCATGCATGTACTTTAAGCGTAAATAATCGACACGATTTAATCGTTTTGTTATTTAGTGAACGATTTTAGTAATAATATAAACTAAAGTTAATATAAATTGGGCTAAAAATGAGGAATGAAATGTCTTCACACTAGGTTCCCTTTGTCTACCCCGCTATGTACAGAATACAGCGTGAACCTGATTTTACCATAAATATTTATATATGTATAATACAAAAAAAATGTAAATGACCTTAATTTTGGCGATAAAAATCGTTTATTGGCACACAGCCGGCACGGAAGCGCGTCCGGCACCTGTGCATTATGCAATGAATGAACAAAGGCTCACAATATTGTACCTACTTAATTATTACGCAAAATAGATAGGTATACAAAAGCTATTTTTTGAGGTCGTCGTAACGTATCTGAAGTAAACATGACGGTTGTGAGTTTGATTTTCATTTGGGGTAATGAATTATTTTTATTCCCTCGCTTTGGTAACCAGACAAACCTTGTGTCTAAAAAATTGGGCGGAAAGTGAGGAACGTTGGAGAGTTCCCACTGGCTTCCCAGCTATTTGTTTATATTTTTATATTTTTTAAAGGCGATCCTGGCGCATTAGGAGAGTACGTTGCTATAAACATGATAATTTTGTGTTCGAATCCCTCTCCTAAGCGATATCTTCAAGTTCGAAACTAGTTTAGTTGATCTCATATTGATATAAGTACTGCTATCCGAAATGTCTGGATAGGTCCAAGATTCAGAGATGTCGATAATCCTCTACTATAGATCTACAAAAAATAGTCAAATTATTGTAGATGATGAATTTAGGCGTACTTATGGTAATAGATTTTACCAGGTATGAGTTATGTATGAGATGATACATACATTACACAATTTAATTAAAATATGAAAAAAATATTTTGTCGAGCTTAAACCGAGAAACTGTCGCGTTCAAACTCACACACTTGTTCCCCTGCGCCACTACTGGCCTTTAAACAAACTCCAGCTGTATAATAGTTGTATAAAATATAGGTAATGTAGATTATATTGAAGTACTCGGCATATTTGTGATAATTATTTTTAGCGTATTCAAACCCGTTGTTTAAAGTAAGTCATCTTACCTAAAGATATTAGTAAACCACTCTATCTAAAAGCCTTAGGTCACCTAACAAAGCCGTTGAAGTTAAACCAATATAAAGATTAAGTAGTAGCTGAGACATTGTAGAAACAGGGTTGCTGGGTGACCTCTCTCAGTATATATTTATAATTTAGACGTCAATATTAATTTTATAAAGCTAAAAATTCTGTTTGATTGAACAAATTAACCCTAGGAACTATAGGTTATAATTGAAAAAATATTTTTGTGTTAGATTCTAACAGATTTATATACCGCTAGTCTCATTCGTTAATTAAGATAAATAAAAATAATTTTGGACTCAAAGACATCAATTATATATTAAAATGTTATGATATTAAAATTCTACTTATTTGTAATGAGTGCGACTTTAGTTCTACATGTAAAGCTAGGTTGGGAAGTATAGAAGGCCCTAGGAATTCTTCAAATGTCTACGGAAATGGCAAGAACGGGTTTTTTCGCCATAGAGTCCACGCAACATTGCCTCAAATAAAATCTTTCGGAACTTCCCATACAAGGCTCATATTTTTAGTAACAACGTAGGAGAGGGCAATTCATGTCTTGGATATGTTCCAAAAACTTTGCAAAAGCCTCTGCATTCAGAGCTACGAACGAAGATATTACATAAGTAACTTGTTATGTCATGAAAATTGTTTTTCCTACAAATGAGCTAAGGTTTTCATTCGAAATGATATTTATAATAGATCTTGGCTAGACTTCTTTCTGAATGGTTTGTTGAATTTAAAATGTTCTTTTTTTTAAAGCTTTAGATAATACTTGAATCGTGAAGATTATTTTTATCAAGAATATTTTTTATCATTATTATTTCCTTGTAGTTGTGACAACACAACAATATGGTGACATCCAGATGGTTGGTCGGTTGGTTGATAATGGAGGCAGGACCTGATGAGTAGAATTTTTCTTTCTTCCTTGGGCAACTATCTTATTTCTTAGTGAATGATAAAAACGTGTTTTTTTATAATATACATGTTTTTAACCATATAACGTTACAAGTATCAGGAGGCAAATTTAGACGTTGCACATGTTTATGTTGCCACAGCAGGTAAAAGAATGGAATTTAAATCCACAAATCACAAATTTGTCAAAATTTCCCTACAGAGATGTTAACAATAAAAATAAATTATAACAGGCGTAGCTCGATAAGAACGTGGGGCTTAATTGGCGACAACTGGACTGTTTCCAAGAGGAGCGGGGTGGAATCCCACTACGTTAAAAATTTTGACGTTTTCTATTTTTACAATACTGTTATTGAGTATTGATCTTGTTTTTTTCGGTTGCGAAATATGTATATTTTTTAATATCATTTTTTACGAATGTAAAGTTAATGCTGTTAGCGGGGACGAAACATGGAGCCGTCAGCTTCAAGGGCATCTTTAACGGGATTCAAATCTAGTTTTGGGGTTGTCGAATGGGCTGGTTTATTCCTTTACTTACATTATTTATATCGGACAATTCTAAAGAGTGGTGCGTCGGCGCAGTGGCGCGAGGTTACGCACGCTTTCTACCGGCTTTCCACGGTTCAATTGTTTCACGATTATGATATGTCGACGGTAGCTTGTATTTCGACGTATTGTTGGATTTTGTTTTTATATAAATATCTCTAATAGTTACAGTGAGAGTGTCTAAGTCTGTTTAGTAATAAACGTGATTGATGGGTGTTGGTTCGATTCTGACGCTGGAATATTTTAATTTTTGTTTCTTTGATTCATACGTATAACGCGAGTTTGTTCACTACTTAAAGATATACTTATAAGGACATTATTACCGGATAACACTGATGGATTTACGATAAAAATAATATTTAATTATTAATATTATTACAAAACATGACCATGACACTATTAATCTTTAATTTCACATAAAAGGGATCAAAGTACAACCTGCAATTAGAGTAGTATATATTGTTAAAGTACATTTTTCCCTTTTATAATATTTATAAACAGTATATATATAGATTACACAATTATATTTGATCCTATTTCCTTATACATAACTACATATTTAAAAAGATATAGATAAAATATCGACGCAGCTAACATCAAAAGGTAGTTTACAATGTTAAATAAACCTCAATGGCCATTACCGATACAGATAAGACTATCATTTTTATGGTAATCCTAGTAATATTGTATGATAACATTATCAGTGACGCACGACACACTTCTAAAGACTAGAAACTACTTAGCATACAGCGACCAGCATGTCCACCATTGCGGTGCAGGTATAGCAGCTCAGAATTTTCTTGCCAGCTCTTCTCAGCAAAACTGCTGAGAAAGCTTTCCGGGCTTTCCGGTGTTTCCGAGGAGTGCAGTTTAAAGGGGCCTTTAGATGTGTGGATTAATGCTTGCCTCATTTGTCCGACTTCCACTCTCTACATAACCAAATTCTAGTGACGCTTTTGAAATACGTTTTAGAAATCGACTGACTGGTAGTTTTAAACATTTGAAATGATATTTCCTAATAATATGGAAATATGTAGATAGCTAGATAGGAAATGTTGTACCCAAAAGCTCACAATAAGTTGATTTTGGTATCATACGTCTTGTTAAGTAAGGTTCTATTATACACTTTCAGCCAAATATTAAGGGCATTTTTAACATACGGGCATTTAATATTTCATTCCCCCGAGTGGGACTCTTGAGTTTACAGTTGGAACTTATGCCCCTGCTCTACGCCGGATCTAATCTCTACTTTAGAGACATTGCTTAACTGAACAGCATGCTATGCATGACACGTATGTATTAATGGCTGGGAAATCCTCATACCCAGAACCTCAAGTGAGGCAAAGGCTATATCACTGAATTGTTCACATAGTAAATTATATATTATTATACCAAACTGCGTAGTATCATTGATATTGATCATAGATTAATAATATCTTTATTATTGGGAGTTTACGATTATGATTAAATAGATGTAATATTCAAAGACTCGGTTGTTCTTCGAGAACAATGTGCTGATGGTACCTGAGGAAAGTTTCGCAAAAAGCACGAGGAGCTCCCTGAAGGCTTCAGTGAAGGGAATTAGTTATGTTATATCAGGAATAAATAATAATATTTTCATTTCTTCGCTTTGGTGTCGAGGCGGAGCGCGGCGTTGAGTTCCGTCACTCTACACACAATGTCTCCAGGACTCGATGCTACAAGCAGGTGAAAGCTGCATTCATAATATATTTTTATTATACAAAGAATAAAAAGAAAATAAACAATGCTGCATTATTATTAAAATGGGCGTAAAATGTGAAAGTCATCTTCTTAAAAACTCAGGAAGAATTTCCTGAATATATATATATATATATAACCTATTATATTAAACTATTATTATTAATACCTATATTTTTTTTTTTTTATTTTTTTATTTTAGAAACTACATCCACGGGCGCATAGTTGCCCGTGCCTTTTTTTATTTTATGAAAGTTCTTTTAATGTGGCGTACTTAATTTTGGGACAATTTAAACTGTACTTATATCTAGAGCTTATACTAGAGGGGTTGGATGAGACCCCTACCGACAATTTTTTTTTTTTTTTTTTTATTTATTATTATTATTATTATTATTATTATTTTTACATATATTATTATAGTATTTTGTATAATTATTATAGTCTTTTGTATAAATATTATGTATATAGGTGTGGAATTTTAGATTTGGCCTGGCTTATGCAGAACGCCTTCCTTAAGTTTTTGGATCAGTGCCTCTATCACCCTATCGTCTCTTTGTGACATTGCCCCTTTTAGGTTCGTCTCCACCACCTCCGTAAATGAAGCGCCCACCGCTCGGCTGATGAAGTTGCCTATTGCGTCACCGCCATCGTCAGAGTAATAGACACAGGTGTTGGTGTGTCTCGTCACTGCGACGACTGCGTGAGAGACGCTCTCATGTACTCGGATCCGTGCGCGTCCGGTTCGGACGATGACGACGTCTGCGAAGGTCTGCCCCTGGGCCTCATGGATAGTCATGACTCGCGAACCTGCTCCAGCTCCATATCCCTGGTCTTTCAGCTGCCTCTTCTCCTCCTGCGTGTGGACCAGATATAGGGTGCCGTCGTTACAGTGTGGTATTCGCGCGTCGGTGTATCCGAGAACCTTTAGGGAGTGGACAATGGGGCTTGCGGAGTAAATGCTGTTATATACTCCGGCGAGGGCATAGGCGACGTCCATTGGGCTCCGATGTGTGCAAGGCAACTCGCATGTGATGTTGGTTGTCAAGCTAGGCCTACAGTACCTTAATTCGAATAGATTTTGTCTGTCGATGTAAGGCAGCTGATTGATATCTCCGATGAGTGTGACCTCGTTCGCTCCTGACAGTCTGGCCGCCATAACAATGGCCCCGAAGTGGTTCATGAGGGCTTCGTCCACCGTTAGCCGGTTTATAGCTATTCCCTATATAAAGTATATTGAAGAATTAATTTTACATTTTCTTAAAGTAGCTCCTGTTTATACATGAATTACACATATTCTTGATAGCACAATTCATTAACAATAATTACGCTTTGGGTGATAATCGAATCCCATATCTCCGGCTTATTATGTTATTAGTGCTGTAGACTGTATGTCATTTACTTTATCTGATAACACTTACATATTGCATGTATATTTGATTAAATATTTTGTAATACATTTCTGATACCTTCAAATAAAATTATGTACTTTGTACGTACCTATACATTGAGTTAATGAATTGTTGAATCAAGATATATAAGCTAGTTTAATAAATCAGCTTCACGCTATATCCCGCATAATAACAGGATTGGCAGAGACAAAATAGTGTTAAGGCTCCCATGTATTAAGAATTCAATATATTTTTTAAATGTTCTTACAATTTTGAATTGTACTGTAATCTTTCCAATAAGAACCCAATATCATAATAAAATTGATTAAAGGCCTGTCATTATATAAATTCAAATTCACGACCTCTTGCCTTGTAACCTAACAATACAAGCTAACCACTGGACCAATAGTCCATTTTTAGTTACATAAGGAAGTAATTTTTACAACATATTCTATTGAGCTGCTTGCTGTACCAGTTTTGAGAGAAAATGCATTTTGTGTATTCATGACAGCAACTAGAAATGCGACTTCCATAGTAATGATATTCATACATAACTTGCATAACTCAAGTTCTGTTCAGTTGTGTCTAATTTATTACCGTGTGCATGGAAAATGTAGTGAAAAATGTTTCTATGTATTAGCTATAAGTGTTTTAACACTAGGTACCCCTCTGCCTACCTTCGTATTCCGGTTAATTTAATTCAAATTCAAATTCAAATTCAAAATATTCTTTATTCAAATAAACTTATAATAAGCACTTTTGAATCGTCGAATGAACATATGAACAAAAAGCTACCACCGGTTCGGAAGGCAGTTCTGCTGAGAAGAGCCGGCAAGAAACTCAACAATTTATTGGTAAGCCTTAGAGAGAAGACAGAGAAACATACCGTTGCCTACTTACCGCCCAATTTCAGAGATATTTCGTGATGGGTGGTAAAATTGAATTCCGCGATTTGCTTATCCAAATAAATCTTAAAATCGTTAACATATAAGTTTACGTAAAAATTATTTAAATATAGTAGTAGTGCTTCTATTCATTCAACGCCACTTCTTGAAATTGTTTGTATTTTTTTCAACATTCAATTTAAAACCTAAGTATCGATTGTAGTTTCTAACACGTTGTGGCATTTGAGTGTTAAAGTACTTTTACACCTTTCATAATAAATATACGTAATGTAATCTTTTTTACACGCTTCGCTGTAAGATTTATAGTTTTTACCTAATGTGATTTAATAATATAACAATTTCAACTAGACTAACACTTTTATTCTTGGTAGAACTAAGAATGCTATATTAAAAATACAAAATAAAATGTTAGAGACATTTAAAAATGATAGAGACAGCAGACAAAAAATAAGAAAAAAAAAACATGATTTTGTCTTAGGAAAGGGACAAGCGCGTAAAATTATTTATCAATTGATTTATTGTAATCAATATAAGTACCTACATATTATTATGTACGTACGTTTACTAGACGTGAAATAACTAAGAATTGTTATTTAAATAATAAAAAAACTAGTTAACAACTCTGAACTTATAGTTTTTATTAACAAGTGGACTATCCAACTAAGAAAGATTTTTTTCAAATTGGACCAGTAGTTCCCGAGATTATGTACATCTACCAAACAAACTCTTCGGCTTATAAAGTTGATATACAAGCATTCATAAAATATATTCCATTATTATTAAGCAAAAACTTTCAAAATTTCCATACTGTGGCAATTATTATCTAAAATGTGAACTGCATGCACGTACAGACAGCGACAGTAACAACGCACTTCCGGTCTCTCCGTCCCCTACATCCGTTTTATAGATAACTGTACAGTATTCTGTTTTAACCTTTTATATATATTGTGTTAACATTATTACTATATAAATTAATTGATATATAGGTATTTCATATTATGTACAAATGAGGCTCGCCATTCGACATGTAATGTCTTGATTTGCGATGCAGCGTCTGAGTGAAGCAAAACATCACTCTTTACAGCATGCTGTTTCTGTAAATCTGTATAAATAAAGAGAACCTAGTATCTTGATACTCCAATCGGTTCTCTACTTTGCACCAGAACTTTGATATATTGTCTTTGCTATATACATTTTCTTTGTATTAACATAAAATTATATACCTATATTTAAAAAAACTGCAAGGACAATTAATATAAACATATGTAGGTATCTTGCTAAACTAAGTTTATTTTTTATTAAGACATTAAAGTTGTAGATTTTTTAAAATACTCTATCTATAGAGATATTTTATATATCCACTACAATATATATTATACTGACCTAGACGTAGTTCACTTAGTATGTTCTTTCTATATAACATTAGATAACACCATTATCTAACTTTGACGTACCCTTAGTACTGGGCTTCCGTGTAACGTAACGAAATTGGATTATTTATTCATTATATATACAATACATTATTGAGTTATGCACAAATTTAATTCATATTTAACTTTTTACTTCATAAAAGAAACTTAATGAGAATGTTAAATTATCTGTAAAATGAAGTAGAGAGAACCTAGTGTTAAGACACTAATTTTTTTTGGTCATCAAACCAATGTGTTACAACAAATTACACGTATCCTGTCACAAATAATAGATTTTGCAATGTTACGCGCCGTTGACTTTCCACACTGGTACACTACCCAACAATTAAAAGGGTGCATAATTATATATGTAAATACGTATACTTATATGATTTATAAAAGTAAATATAAATTAATTCTATTATTTGTATTTAAAACAAACCATGTTTATTATGTTGTTATGTATAAGTATACCTAAATTTATTATTATTTTAGTTTGTTTTTTCTTCACGCTGTATATATAGGCAGGGGACCTTGTTTTAAGACACTCCGATCTCCACTTTCCACTGAATTTTCATGACGCCTAAACTAAAATTATTTTTTAATTTTCACAATTTTTTTGTTGTTAATTAACTTGCAATGAGGTATATATATAATACTAGCGGCCTGCTCGCGGTTTCACCCGCATGAACTATGTTATTATTAATTTCTGTCTCCATGGCTACGTCCTAGTGACGTCCATGCAAAATTTGAGACGCCCAGCATTTGTAGTAACGAAGTTTCATACAAACTTTCGACCCCAAAAACAACCCCTTAGAAGTCGAATATTACAAATTCCCGTCTTAGCGAGCACCTACGTCCTATAAGTAACTCCTATGCAAAATTTCAGATTCCTAGCACATGTAGTTTCTGAGATTTCGTGATGAGTGAGTGACCTTTCGATTTTATATATATAGATTAATTTATTTAGAATATAAACAACAAAACATTTTTTAGAGCTCATACAAACAACACAAACATATATACACATATAGACGATTGCTAATATTGCAATTGCCTCATTACTTTGGTAGAACTTAATTTAGTAACTTCATAAGATTTATAGTTCCAGTCACGCAAATGAAATAAAAGAAATGCAATCTTGTTACTGTAGTGTATCTGCGTTTTATATATTTATACAATTAATACGCAATGACTAAGCAATTTGGTGGTTAATCGGGAATAGAGTGTTTTAACACTAGATTACTTCCCTGCTATATGCTCCCGCGTGAAGCTAAAAAAAACGTGCATATTTTTTTTGCGTTCGTGCATTCAATGTGACAACTGCACTACTTTCAACCAAAAACAAACAGCAATAAATTATTTCGGTATATCTGAAATGAAATATAGCATTTGAGACTTGAAATCGTTTAAATTTCAATTTTTTTTGTAATGTAAATGAGAGATATAGATGATTTTTTTTTACATAGACATGCTTACTTTATCGTGCCGATCGTGTATTTTTTAGAATAGCAAATACAATTAAGTATGTAAATTCGAAATACTAATTACGCATTAAGAAAAAATGTTTTATTATCACGCGTAAAATATTCGGTAGAGGCCATAGTGTCGTATAACAACTTATACGCGCTAATCTCAGGAATTAATGGTTAAAAGGATATTATTTTTGTTAGAGAGCCCATTTTTCTAGGAATAACATATTAGATTTAATCATTTCGATGTAATCCACTGTATCGAAGTTACAATATAAATATGAAAATTTCCCCAAGCAGGAGTAAAACTCATATCGATTGCATCAAAAACTTACAATTGAGCAACAACAGTGTTAATCGTTGCTTATATTTAAATGTTTAAAATCGATAGGTAGTTATGACATTTGATGCACTATCTCATATCAAAGCAGACACTGACAAGCGAATGATTTAGATAAGGCACTTGTCTTGATAAACTGAATTGTTTAAAACAGCTATATTTTGCATAATGTTTTCTATATTTTAAAGTTTACTAATATAATAGAAATTGTGATTGTTCAATATGTCCGTGTTGAGTAGAACTGGAACTACCTGTAGTGACTTTTTAAGGTACGGAACCTTAGAAGAAAAAACCGTCTGCCTCTGTACGTCTTAAGAGGGAATCGAACCCAAGACTATTGCATTTACATTTCTCTCCCACTGTACCATTATAGACTGTTTGTGTGATAACTATATTCTATTCAAGATTCGCTGCAAGAATTTAACAATACCTTCATATTTTATCATTGGATTTTACTGTTAGCTTGTCAATGTTCGACATATTATATCTATAAAAACAACACTTTATTGATTGTAAATAACAAAATATATTGCAAATGACATCCAAACGACATATTAGATAGTAGTAGATAGAAGTTCTAAAATATAAAGTTATTTATAAACAAAATACATATTAGATAGCTTGCAAGCTAGCAGGGTTACAATATTCGCCGTTATAAAGGCAAATACATAGACAATTTTTTAAAAATATTTAAATTTTACCAGTTCTGACAAAGCTCGATGTTGAGTTCCGCCAATAACCGCATTTCCTTAAAAATCTACCACTACTATTCCCTACCACTGCTATACTTGGGATATGGAATGGAGCTAAAAAATTGGGACAAAATAAAAATCCTAGTATACATATAAATGCAAAACGATTCTTATCTGCGTATAATCAAATCATATGATAACACTGTCCAATTCACATCAGTTTCTTAGTTTTCCTTCAATCTTTTACAACTAAATTACTTATACCCTATAACAGGACAATTTATAACAAATAGAAATAAAATATAAACATAGTGTAGAAACTAAAATGAAAGACATGTAAATAGTGATGGGATGGTAAAACTAGTGTACGCAAATAGTGATGAGACAATAAGTTAGTGTTTTAACTATAAAAATGATGCTCTATGTGACAAACACAAGTGCAGAAGTGAGGAGGCCGCCACGGAGGAGGCATATCAGTGCCAATATAAAGGTCTGTTGATGATAGCAGTGAATCAAAAAAATAAATAGTGAATTACTACTTATTACTGAGATTTTATTACATTATTTAAAAATAAAAAAAATATGAAAGACCGTATAAAATAAGAATCATTTTTGAATCGAATGCTCTTTGAATCATTCCAAATATTTCAAAGTCAAAATTGGATTTTAACGGAAACCAGAGCGAGGATTTCATTTCCTCTAGCGTAGCTAACGTTGCAAAAATCTAAAAATATATATTATTTGCATATGTTATCTATTTTATAACATACTAAATTCCATATTTCCTTCCAGCGCCATCACCCTGGTATATCTCAATCATCGTGCAGCGATGGCTCGCTACTCAGCGTGGGCTCGTCCGAAATGGACGAGGACAGCAGCAGCGGACACCAGCACGATCATTCGAGGAGTGACCATTCCGATTTATATAGTGAGTGTTACCCACTAATGTAATTGAAGAGATTGTTTGGTTGAAAAAGGTAATCTCAGCAACTGTTGAGATTATGATTACAACATGTTTCGAATTGAAAATTATTTTTTTTATCGATAGTTTTAAAAATTAAAATGGGTAATAAGACTGCGGCAGTTACCCTTGGGAACTTAACATCTGCCATATGTGTGCAATAACTCTTAGTTATTTCCATTTGGCCATAAGTAAATATTAATTTAAAGTTGTTTATACTGTATTTTAATCCAACATCCTAGGCCAACACCCCATTTTTTACGTTTTTCAAATGTTTTTCAAGTAATCGCTTCTTCGCTAAGAGGATTTCTATTTCTAGGTCTAATTAATCAGTTTATACAAAAAATACTTAATAATTCTAATATTTAAGAAAAATATTATATTTTTCGAGACATTGGTTTTACAAGTTAGTGTCGAGTGGCAGAACGCGCTTTGTCGACCAGAGCTCTTATCGTTTGGTAGTATGTATTCAATTTTTTCCTTATACAATAATATATGTATTTAATATTCAACACAACAAAATAACTCCACAGATGTCTCAGAGCCGCCGCCGGGGCTCGCGCCGCTGTCACACTCCGCCGCGCGACACAAGATGGCGGTGCGGCCGCGTCGTACGCACGGGGCGCCGCGGCGGAAGAAAACGCATTCTGTAAGCTAATTGTTTCTAATAGCGGTAACATTTATTTTGGGGGTTCCGTACCTGAGAATTAAAAGCGACTAACGATCCTTATAGCATACTGAAATTTCAGTTCGTTTCATTTTTTTCTCTGTAATACAATTTTAACGATGACCATTTTAATGACGCTTAAAGAGACAAAATGGAGTAATGCACTAGGATCTCCCACTTAGACTTGTTTTTATTAATTGTATTAAAAAAAACATGTCCAAAGCGTGTAGCCGTAAAACTAAAATATTTAAAAATAATTTTGCTCGTAATTTTTCCAGATTGCCGCTTCAGCCTTGCCGATAACTCCCGAGTTGAACGAAGAAATGATACGAAGCACTACTCCTGAAGTCGTACACAAAGTCTCAGAAGTTGTTACTGGTATGTAATAAATATAGTATATTGCAAAATGTAGCGTATTTCAATTTATAAAGAATACGAAAAAGATTATACTACTACAGTAATAATATTTTTTGCCTTTACTATAAACTATAGTGTATTTTAAAAATATTTTTGTTTTTATTACAGAATCATTCTCTTCATCGAGTACGAAGCATCATATGATAAACAAAGAACAGCACCAACTCAATAGGGAGCTGCAAAAAGTTCTCGAGAACAGCGATGCGAAGTTAAAATCATCCTCCCTACCACCTGGACTAGCTCTAAGCCAAATGGGACAGTCACCAAAGTTGAGCATTCCTGACAAAACACCAAGATCTTCTATAAAACGAAGCAAATCAAGTACTCAGGAACAACCTCTTCGTGACACTTCACCAATGACAAGCGAAGTCCAAGATGTAAAGCATCGCGATAAAAAACATGCCGACGATTCTTGCCACGAAAAGAAAACAAAATCGGAGAAAAAACTCGAGAACGAAGTCATACGATCTTCCAAGAAAGAGGAATCGTTTTTCAGTAGACTGCTGTTGAGAAAGAGCGGAAAGAAATCCAAGAAGGATCAAATAGATGACGGACAACAGGAAGTGAAAAAAACGAAAACTGAGAAAACTCAGTACAAATCTGTTGACTCTGAGAAGAGCTATTATTATGAACAAGGCCAAAGTTACAAATCTTACAAATCTGCCGGTCAGAAGGTATTCGCAAATCAAATGCACAAACGAATAGATAACAAAGGGGCTTATATTCATGAAGGCGCTTATAAAGATGTTTACAGCGCGGCCAAAGTTCCGGGAGTCGAATATAATATAACTGATCTCAAAATTGCTGAAGAAACTGATAAAATGCTTAATCAGGAAATAAAAAGTCGTTTTAGTAGACGCGAGGAATTCAATGTGAAGCGTTCTTCCAAAGAAAATATTGAGGATAAGCGTGAATCTTTTAATTTGCATCATGACAAATCAAAACGGCCAGCGTCGATACAAAGATTGATGGACCCGTATTCATCGAAGTCTTTTATAAGTATCGAAGTGGATGGACCAGATGGTTCAGAAATTCCCTATAATATCCACAAAGAAGGCTCTGAAGATAAGAATTCAGCACGAGGAATGGGTATTAAGAGCGTTAGTAATGACTTCGTGTTCCACAGCGGCAGTATGCCCAAAAACCTACCATATTTTAATCCAGGAATGTCATCGTCTCCAAATAAAATTATGGCACATAATTCGGAAAATATGAAATATATGAGTAGATCCTCCGAAGTATCCGATTTCCGGGACAAAGAAATAGTTGCGAAACGTGAAACGTTTCACCATGTTAGTAGAGCTGAAGAGTCGTATGTAACTTCCGGTTTAAGGTCTTTGGGAGAAGAATATGTTGAAACCCGAAATAGTATTGGCAAATCGCATAGTTTTCGATATGCCTCGGAGTCCCCATCTATTAGTTCACAAGATAACCAAATGCCAAGCTTGCCAGCCATTGTGGGCATCTCTGAACCATTACTTGAAAGCTGGGAAGTTAATTACAGACGTAATGTCAGTGAAAGACACGATTACACAAAACGTGTATCAGCCCGAAATCATAATATTCTTCAAACTACTGAAGATAACTTTGACAGTTTGCCAAGTACAGGCACTGATAGCAGTTATCTAGACAGCTTAAAACCAGATATAAACGAAGATCGTAAACTTTTCGCAAATAGTGTTCACATAAAAATGGATAATAAACGTGATAGTGACATTTCTCAAATTGAGGCTAAAATCGATGATATTATTAGTTCACCTAAACCCATCCTATCCCCAATACTCAAATCAAACTCTTTAGACAGCGTTAAGAGCAGTCCAGAAAAACCTATGGATGATAGAAGAAATGACAGAAATGACAGACGAAAAACAATTTCAGTTGAGAGTGGTTTATCACAGACTAAGGCACAGAAAGATAAAATTGATGTGGAGAGCTTCATAACAGTTACTCATATTAACAAAGATGCAACCCCCGATGCTTCTAAAACTACAGAAACTTCTAAATTAAGCAAAAGTGATGAAAAAATTCAAAAATCTGGCACTAAGAGGCCTACCGTGCCTGAATTTCTACACATACAACTAAACAAAGTAGATACTAAGCCTGTTTCGAATGTAGTATTAACAGCAAATGTGACACCTAAAAAAATTGACAGTCCTCAAGCTGAAAAAGAACAAGATATAGAAAATTTTCTAATAACAGAGACTAAAACACAGACATTTCAGACAAGAAAAGAATCGTTTAAAAAGAGCGAAAGCGTGGAAAGCACGGACGAAAGATCTTTGACTTCGTCTAAGATATCTAATTTTGAAAGTATTACACCCCAAAGTCCATCAACCCCTAAACATTTTTTCAAAAAGAAATCCACAAGTGTTGATTCTAACGAACGCGTGGAAAAAACTAGAACAATCTCAGTAAGTACTGAAGGAAGTACAGAGAAAATTGACGACAACATATCAATAGGTCAAAAATCACACTCAAGCTTTGGAAGTAAAAGTTCTATTCAGAGCACTGACAGCAATGAAAACAAAATACCTGACAGAGATGAGACCGTTATTTTTCGTAAAAAGCATATTATTGGAAAAGAATCCCGAGATAGTAGAAAAAATGAGGACGAACCTGAATTGATGAAAGTTTTTGCACGCCGTTCTTTAAAGCTAAAAGATTCTGAAGCTGATCACATTGCCCAAGAAATAGCAGAGGCGACCAAAAAAGACGAGAATGCAGCTAAAACAAAGGTCCTCAAAAACGAGTTTAACGCATCTATTAAATCTCGAGATAGCGATAAAGAAAATGAAGAAAATAAAGAGCAAAATCCTGAAAACAAACTAGTCGATATCGCGGCTAGAGTCAGTCAATTCGGAAACTACCAACGAAGTGTCAGCATCAATAGTGTCACATCAAAACGAGATAGCGCCCCCGTATTCAGAAACGAAGTGAACAAATATAAGAAGGAAGTCTCGGATTCGACTCCCGAAAAGAGGTTAAGGAACCGAACATTCCCAGACTCGTCTAACGATCGCGAAGATATTAAAAGTTTAACTAAAAGTGACGCAATGGCCTTTAAAGCCGATACACTAACAAAACGACCGTGGCAAAAGAAAGAAGATACAGATAAAAGAGATAGTACTGTGATAGAAAAGGACAGCGATAGGGAGAAATGTGAAAGTGGGAAAGAGAAGGAAGAAGCAGATGCATCCCCACAGTTTAAGGGTATTTTACAAATGAGAGCGGAATGGGAGAGACGGGCAAAGGGAATGACCAAATAAATAACGGTGCTAAGAAGGCCTTAGTAATAAACATTAGATAGAGTGGATGAACCTAAGGTTCAAATATTAACATAAAACTAACTGTAGTTTGTAAATATCTCGATTAAATCTGGATTATCAGTTTGTCAAAACATATTTTTTTTATAAAAAAATTACACGAACCGAAATATTGTTTAATATAAACACACCAAGCGCATAACTGTTTATGATTTTACATGCATAAGTTAATTTAAAACTTCATCGAAATCTTTAATTTCTTTATAAAACAATTTACTTAGTAATAAATACATATCAATGAAAATATAAATATATACCCGTATTTACAAAATAGAAATTTAATCGAGAACCAAATGAATATCTTGATTATTCGAATAAACATAATACATAATAATATATCTACAAAATCGAGATTTAATCGAGAACTGAAACGATAACTCGAGTAATCGAGATAAAAATAACTTTATTCACCGTTTGTTAATAAGGCCGTTAATATTATTTTAGTTTAGACTGTTTTATTAACACTGACGTCGGAATTGCGAGAATTATAGATTCTTATACTTAATATTAAATAATAGATCGTATAAATAGCTTAGATTATAGCCAAAAATGTTTCTTGCAGATTGCATTTAACCATTATGTTACTTCATGTAAATGGATCATTAAATTATAGTAATAGTTTACTTAAAAACCATAGATATGGATGATCATTGAATTTTGACATTTAATTATCAAAAATAATCAAATAAAATTGTATATTTATTGTTAATTGACTTTATATAGTAAAATTAAGACTTATAATAAATAAAATTGCGTTATATTATTAATTTGAGATTGAAAAATATATGAGTCCATCGAGGTATTTGGACCGTATTTTCTTTATAATGGCGTAATTTTTTAAGTTTATTTAAACATCAATATCTATGGTTTTAACATTTATTTCTATATATAATAGAATATATTTTGGTAACGAGCAGGATACCTTGTGTATACAGTAGCGCATATTCGTGTATCGTAAGTTTTCGAGTGTTATTACATAGATAGGTATATTTTATTAAATACTAATGTATTACATTTCTGAACCGTGAAATACAAATTTTATTCCTATAGTTCTTCTGTTGTTTTTATGATTCCCTATTTTCTTTCTTTTACTAAGAATACATCGTTTGAAAATATTAATAGTACGATAATTTTATTTTATTTTTTCTAAAATTTTAAATAATGCTTTTATAACAATTCTCCTTACTTACTTCTACAATCTACTTCTTTACCTTTTAAAAATATAACTCAGTGCCTCGATTTCTGTATGATAAATTCATTTGAGAAAATATTCTTGATTTAAGACTTGTCATTTTTGAAATTGAAGCAAGTTCTATAATCTATGAAACATTATTTTTAAAAGCTTTTATTTGACTTGTACACTAACACAGTGTATGTGAAATCCAAAAAGCTCACTCGGATGATTGAGCTGAAATTTTGATTACGACTACAGTTGATGACAATAAAATTACATATAATATATATTGTTGTTAATCCAAAATGGCGGATTACAAAATTTTTGCACAACCCACCCAATAAAGGTAATAGATATTTATAAAATACAATACACCATGAAAAAAGTCTAGATTTTTTTTTAAAAGGTTTTTTTAATTAATATTATTTATTTATTTTATTTAGTGCCATATTCTTATGCATTCTTTTTACTATCACATCGAGTAATCAACGAAGAAAGAAGAATATTTATATATATAATTATCTTTTATTATTTTTTCTTTTTCAATAAAGAAGGACGGTATATATTTTCATAAGTCACAGATCCAACGCCTATACCAATACCTAATCCAAAGTAAATAACCCCAAGACATAGGTAATATGAAATACCGTTCAATAACAAGAAATGACTAATATTTTTTTACAAAATAAAATATACAACATCAATGCAATACTCGCAATATGGAGGTCGTAAATGTAATTGGTTCGACTCCCAGTCAAAGAAATGATCATATTTAATTTATTTTCATTTTTCCGCTCTGGTATACGAATAGCGGCGTTGAGTTCCGTCACTCAACACTCAATGTCTCAAAAATTAGGCGGAAAGTCTTTCTCTCTCCTCTATGCGTCAGCAAAAAATGTCAAGCTGATAGTAAATTGTATGTGAGTTATTCATACAAAGGATAACTAAAGATTAAATTACTACGACATCGTTATCAATAATATGAGGTCGTGTCGTTTAGTTTCATGCTTTATTTCTAGCGGGGCAGCAAGAGAGAATAGAGAGCCAAACGCTACGGTCTCTGCATCCATGCCCCTGGAGGAAACCTCAAGTTTTTTACATGACCTTCCTCCAGTATTATCGATATTTGTCCCCGAAGGTCAACCGAGGTTTCCCCCTGCCTCTCTTGCCACTCACTCTTGTAAAGTGTATTGACATACATAAATAAAATTTTAATAAACATTTTATGTTATAAGATCTACTTTTTTAGATGAAACTATATTTTATTATACTTTTTGTATCTAAAATTTTAGAGTAGATATTTATAAGGTAAACTATAAGCTCTATCCCGCGCTTAGTAGGGTAGGCACAGGGAAATACGGCAATAATAAATAATCATTATTTTCATAATCTTATTTTTAATATTTTTTTTACTATAATTATCATCAATCATGTATAAATATATCACAAAACTGTTCTAAAATATCCTAAAAACAAACGAAATAACCAAATCTTCAATTTTATATGAGGGGTAGTTTCCGAACGCGGAAAGGGGTCGCAGCACGCATGCGCCAACCACCCTCTACTGAGTGACCCTAAACAGCGAGAAGCTTATCGCCTCCATTTTATTTTACATTTATTTCTCTTTTCTATACACAAATATTATAAAATACATCTAATATTCATCGAAAAAGCTAGTAAATACGTAAGAACGAAGTGTGTATTGATATTTTTGGTGATTTTTTGCTATTTAAGGCTTACGTAATATATTTTTGACTGGAGACTGGGAGCTTTCATCGTATGAGGTAAGATGTTCATCTTAAATAGTCATACTTATATTATATTAATCACTGTTTTGCCTTTAGAGCCTAATTTAAGACTATTTGTTTAATAATATTCCACTTTCGTACCGGTATTATCATATTAACACAAATTGCGTTCTTCTATACATTTAGCGAGTAAAATTATCTTAAAGCAAAGTATATAGGGGAAAAATAGTGTCAAGACACTCCGTTGTCCACTTTCCACCTGAATTACATAATGTGTGTGTTATGCAGGGGAGTTCTACGACGCGTTTCGTCTTGTCAAACTAGGGGAAAAGAAATAATACGTTCCTTCGAATGGGAATCGAACCAACAACCATCAATCAGACGCTGTCTCAATGCGCCACTTTTTTTTATGTTTCATACATTTACAAAGATTTATATACTATTAAAAATAAATGCCGAACTGTATCATTGATTTTTACTTAACGCTTGTATATAGATATGACTCTTATGTATATTGTAGGCACATACATATATTTTCACGAGACGTCGTTCCCTATTTTTGTTTTTGTTTTAGCTTTAATATCTCTCTGCTATTTTTTTTTTTTTGGAATTTATCTCAAACATAGACAATCTGAGTTTTTTTTTTCATTTTTAACTTCACGTCGTATTTGGCACATGACAGGGTAGGGGGAAAGTGGGTACCTAGTTTTAAGACACTCCGTCCCCATTAAGAACGGAACGGAAGAGCCGTTCCTCTTCCCCTTAAGATACTCCATTCACGCTCAGTCTATTTTTCGATATATATGTAGCATTTTCAGTTGCGAAACTCATTGCTGTTGATTTTTTTTAAACAGTATTACGGACGTTGTAGAACGTTCGTTTCAATCATATTATAGTTCAACGGCTTCTTACAGTCATCTTTTTGTGGACAATATTCTTTTGCTTATCTACCAATTTGATGAAAACATATTTTTTAATTTCAGGCCGTATCTCGCGTAATAGCCTAGTGTCAAGAGATTCCGTTATTTACTTTGCCGATTTCGAGACATTGCTTATTAAGTGAATTGGAATCGAACCCACAATCATGGTGTTTTCAGATACCGTTCCACTATATCACGATTTCTATACATATGTATATTGAAATCTATAAATAGTTTAATAGAAGCATAGAAACGACAGGCTTCGATCGCTGCTATTTATAAACTACACGATACATAAAGACAATTAGCTGTAAACCTTAAGTTAAAGGGATAAGGTTTTCCAATCCGATATTACTTCCGGTTTGTAAATAGCCTTTGTAAAGCTATTAAGTTGTAATATGGCGTCGAGAATGTAAGAAATGATTGAAATGTTTGTTTTTCGATAAGGTATATCAGAGGCAGAAATAAATTGTGATTTTCTCTGCATGCACTCTTTTAGGACATTAATCACCTATTTTAAATACCATGTGCTAAATACGTATATACATATAATCCAATATATCTATTAAAATAAAAAAAATATTACGATTCCCACTCGAGGAAATCAATAATTTAATATTTTTATTTCCTTGGTCTGGTAACGAAGCACAGAGCAGCGTAGCTCTGCCACTCAACACGCAATGCGTCATGTGTTCCCAGGTTCCCTTTGCCGGTAGGCCTGCTATGTACGGGATATTATTAAACAGCTTGAAGATTTTGACGTGATAGTATAAGAAATTGTAGCTTATTAAGTTAGAGAGGTATGGAGGGATTCTGAGAATTGTTTGAATCTTACTTAATAAAACTACATATATAATCCAATTCCTGTTGTTATTCCGACATATTTTAGATGATACAGACCGACATATCTATACAAATATTATAGAGCAGAACATTTTATTTAGTACTGTAGTTGTGAGAATTACATCAAGTTCCTAGAATATGTTGGAACACAATTCTTAGTTATATTACCATTCGATCAATGGGCGAAACCATAGATCAAGGCTAGTGGTATATAAAAGAATATATCTATATTAAACAGGAATAAAAATACATCCCTGCTAATTGTCGCCCTAACGACGAACGATTGCTAACAAATGAACTCATTTACAAGGGTTACCTTTATTGTCGGGGAACAAATCTAATTAAATTGCCAAATATATTGATATTCATGGAAAAAGCAATTAACATTTAACTAATTTGATTGTTTTTTTGCAAATTAAATCGATTTTTAACAAGCTAGACTTAATTAGACTTAATATGCCCTCTGTAGAAAGGATTATATCAATGTGCTGATGATGATGACGATGTCTTCTTTTTTCCTTAATCAAGAACTTAGGCCACTCTATATTTCTTATAGAGATAATTAGTGACATAACATATTAAAATTAAACATTTCGGAACAACAGCAAAAGAATAACTTAAAATTTAAATAATATGGTTATAAATTTCTTGAATATAATATAACTGACGTTTTTTAATATTAAGATTGTTTAAGTTTAATTATAACGACGCTTTATTAAATATTTAATTAAGAATACTTGCATAAACCTATTAATAACTTACAAATTTTCCATCGATACTTACATAACAAAAGATCCAATAATAGCAAAAGAGAACCACTTAAAAACACTCAACCGGCCTCGAACCCATAACCCCTTCTCTATCTAGGTCATCATGTTCCATTAGAAACTAACAGAATATAGTAAAGTTCGAAAGCTCAAGAGGCAATCCAATTTTACAGTTGTCCCGTCGCTAGAGGAATCCTACATTGAAGACACTCTGTTCTCCACTTGCCTCCCAATTCAAGACAAGACATTTTGAGCGACGGAACTAAGCGCCGCGGTTTGTCTTCTTGCTAAAGCGAGTAAAAAATATCATTCTGATGATTGATTGCAGTCACATACATAAAATATTCAAAACCTATAAAGCCTCCATTGAAAATTACAAAATAAAAGACCTAACAATAGCATAAAAAGCACGCGACCGGCCTCGAACCCGCATCCCTCTATATAAGTCATCAAGTTCTATTAGAAGCTAACAAAATATAGTAAAGTTCGAAAGCTCAAGAGACAACCCAATTTTACAGTGGCTTTTGAACCTATTATGCGTCGTCCCGTCGAGAGCTTACGGCACTTAGTGGAGCTTCCTAAAGCTTACCTACACTCAATATCTAAGCGGTAAAACTTATTAGTTTGGAATACTTTTTTAATATCTTGGATATATTATGTTTATATTAAATAGTGCGAAAGACTTTGTGCTTTGGAATATTTTAATAATAATTTATTTTACATGTTTATATTTTTATTGTGTAGACGAGCAGACTAATAAAACAAAATTAACTATAAATTAAAATTGACGTTTTATTTTTAACAGATTTTCGAAATAATTATAAAAATCGGTTAAGTACAAGTGGATTCAGTCAATGAAGAAACAGTACCAATTTGATAAATGTAGATGAACGTTAAGAACATTACATTATAATTGACAAATTTAAGTTTTCATGCATATGCAATATTTTTCTATGCGACATAGCGTCTATAAATTATCATTTTTCGGATTTTTGTCCTTTATTCGTGTTGTAAGTTCACCTTTTTTGTCAAATTTGTGATCTTTAATTCTGCTAGGTTCTTATTAGTAATGGTATAAGCTCGATAATTATATAAAGTCCACCCTCATTAGGCATTCAGTACGCACATATACAGACAGACAGCTATACAGACAATATAATAGGCAAATCAATAAAAGCTTATCTAATACTACGCAGTTACAACTGCGTCACAGGTTTGGATGACGTCATTGAGATATCTTGCGGTAGGTCAGGTTTTGCTTTTCATATTAGAATGTTATTGGATCTTTGTAAGATTATATTTTGCTTATACTAATTTCTGGGGGTTAGGGTTTCGTACGTCCAAAGGAAAAAGGGAACACTTGTAGGATTACTATTGACCGTCTGTCTTTCTGACAAGACCATTTCTCATGACATTGCGTAGAGGTATCTGAAATTAATTTCAAATATTTAGTTCTACGTCCCTTTGGCGCACAAAAAATCAAGCCTCTTAAATCAAAATATTTTCCATTTTTGCTGCATTGTGTATGAAATTTGCTGCGTAATTAAAGGCCAACGTACTTCCCCTGGACCTACAGTTATGAAATTTGGCACAAAGTGGGAACTTAAAAAATCAATAAAAGAAAAGTCGAAATAAAAAATGTTACAATCTTATATTTGTAGTTATTTTCGTACAAAAATACTGCTGATGCCCGCAAACTTAAGGTTGTCAAATTTGAAACGTTGTACTTCTCGTTGACATACAATTCATTTCGCCGAGTGCGAATCAAACCCAAGTTTTGCTTATACAGTCAGATGCTATGCAACTGGGTCACGACGGCATAGAGTACGAAAAATGCGTTAATACAAAAAGAAAACTGATCTTTAATCCGTACTTAGCTCGGTATATCTACTGCTGTAGAGGTAGTGGTATTGAGGACGACCCACAAACGCACAGGCAAAGGCCGACTAAAGTAATGGAAGTTGCGCAATTACAGCGTCCCACTTATAAACCTTTAGATATTCATCTCCCACTATTATAGACTTCTAGATCTTTGAAAGGATTTCTTTTTTATTGAAATGGATTGAAACTTTTAGTTGGATTATAGCAATTCTTTATTTTTATTTGATATCCCAACTGTAATTTTTATCACTTTAATCCAATTAAATTGAATCCACTCGTGGCTCAGGGGCACAGACGTTAGAATATAAATGCGACAGGTCGTAGGTTCAATTCCCACTTGAGGAAATGAAATATTCAATGTTTTCATTTTTCTCGTTAAGTTCCGCCACTCAGAATTCAGTGGAAAATGGGGAACGGAAATGTCTTAATGGGAACGGAGTGTCACTAGGTTCCCTCTGCCTATTTTAAACAGAGGAATCACACAAGAATCCAAATTCGAACCCATAATTCAGCCGTTGCCCCACTGCGCCTTGACAGCATCAAAAACATACCGATTTATACAAAAATATAATAAGCACATGTTTTTGTAATTGGTATACACAAATTAAAACAACACAAAGGGACTTGCTCGCGGAGCAGTCACAAAGCCAGTAGTAATTACTATGCCCTATTTAGCTCTTTTGAAAAGATTTTGTTTTCACTATTTTAAATAAAATAGCTTCATGTTACTGCACTGTAGACAGAGGGAATCCAGTGTTAAGATACTCCGTTCTACACCACCCGCCTATTTTACGAGACATCCCTTGTGTTACCGGCGCGAGGAAATAAAAATAGTTCATGAGTGGGAATCGAATCCACAACTGTCGATTTTATACCTGAAATTATATTAGGCTAGCCGATATAAAAATTTCGTTTTTTAAGACATTTCTTAAGAAAGTTTTTAAAAAAACTAAATTCCAAAAGAACATTACTAAAAATAACAGCGTAAATAAATACAAAAAAAATGTATACCAACATTTATTAAAGAGACCATTAAAACATTTCTTTTTCTATACACCATGTATAAACAAATGAATCTGTTGAGTTGCATCTTACACCCGACCTCGTTACCCTTCATACCCGTGCATTCAGTACCTGCGGCCTGAATACTTTAACTTAATGAATAGCTTATAGAATTTGTAGTAATATCCGTTTTTTCATACTATAATATTTTAAATAACTTTTTTTTTGCTGTTCCTTGGGAATACTCTTAGAGAGTAGGCAAAGGGAACCTGGGGCTCTAGTGTTAAGATATTCCCATAAAGGCGCTTCGGTTCCCCATTTTTGCGTTTCACTTTTTCGAGTGGCGGAACTTAACGCCGCACTTTGCCTCGTTATCAGGTCGAGGAAAATGAAAATATTAATATTTCATTTCCTCGAATGGGAATCGAACCCACAACCTGTCGCGTTTACAGTCGCCCGCCTGTGTCCTGGAATTATCTAGAACATTATCTGGAAAAATCCAAAGTATTTCAATAACTGTTACAAAAAATATGTATATTGCATAAAACTTGTTTTTCTAACTTCTAATAGGATAACTCAGGAACATACAATTTAAGAGATTGACCTAGATTTATATAAGAAATCTAGATATTTTTTTTTAATGAACAGAAGTCGTCGAGCGATGACGACAAACCTTATATTTAGAATTTTCCTTTTCAAAATTTCTCTTTTCTAATTATACATAGAATTACAAGAACTTATATCAAGAACTTTATTACAGTCTTACAAATTGACCCAGATGTAGTAAGGTATATATATATTTCTATACAGCTCAATAACATAGTTAAATAGGTTCTTATAAATGGGTGATGCGTTTTTTGAAACGTCATTTAGGCCACCTATTTTTTTAAAATAGCCGCTCTCTCTAACTCTACGCCACCATTTGTTAAAGTAACAGAAGAAAAAAGAGAGAAAAAAGAGCGAGAACATTAAAATAATCTTCCCGAGTAGGAATCGAACCCACAACCTTCTCGTTTACAGTCAGACACTGTGCCGCTGACGGCATACTGATATGACGGCTTCATTCTTTATATTATATTAATATATAGCTATATTATATAAAGTTCATATTGTCTGCTAGAACTAATGGTTAACTGTCACTAGTCGACCTAATAGGATTGTCTCATTAAAGTCGTATCGATCAAAATTGACATCCATATGCTATTATGTAATTACTATACTGAATACTCTATGTAGTTGTATATATATGTAGTTATATATTAAAATTTTGTTCGAAACAAAAGTTTATTCTAAAAATATTATAGTCTTTTGTTCCAATAAAGCGTAGCGTCGGATTCTCAAATACAATGGTTAACAAAAACTATATTAAAATATATGTAATAAAAATTATTTCTTTATAATTACTCTCTACATTACCTTTATTTGTAGACTTTTAAGTTTGTTTCGTAGAACAATATATTTCCAAGACTTCATTATTGTAATAAAATTTAAAATTTAAGTTATTCTATAGCGATAGCAATTTTCCCATTAAAAGCCCTTAAACTTCTGACACCATAACTCGGAAGGAACTTTCTCTGAAAGAGGGTGAGGGGCGGCTCCAACTAATAATTGCATCGTTAGGGGTATACAAACCCTGTTATAATGAAATTGATGAAAACTTTAGATGTTTTGAAATTTTCTATTTATTTTAAGCTGGTTGGACTTAATCCTTAAATCTGTATGTTTTGCAAGTTTCTATTTTGGAAAATAATATTGAAACTAATTTTGTCCGTAAATTAAAAAATTATTTTGCCATATATATGTATATTTATATATATATATAAAAAAGAACGCTTCTTCCTTTAATTCACTCTCCCTGAACGGCGGAACTTAACGCCGCGCTTTATCCCCTCACAACCTCGGTAACAGCCATATAATTTCATTACTCTAATATATGCACCATAGAATAAAGAATCGCGTGCAGGTTACGTCCGATTGTCGTCTATAAGTCTCTCAATGAGAGAATACAAGAACTTAAGCTGCTTCCACGTGTAATTACACGCTGATATATCGTTATATGACTATACCACGTGCTGGTTAATATGTACCTATAAAAAAATCGCAGCTTCACAGTTTTGTGGGAGCGCAGCAGAGTAGGCAGACGGAACCTAGGGTTAAGGAGTTAAATTTCCATTCCCCACTTTTCGCCGATTTTGCGAAACATTGCGTATTCTGTGGCGGAACTCAACGCTGTGCTTCGTCTACTTAAGTGGGGAAATGGAAATAAATTACATATAATCTTTAACCGAATGAGGAACGAATCCACAGGTTGTTATGTAGGTTTATCAGAGATTGATTGATTGATTGAGCACTGTAGTAATGGATGGATGGTTTCGCCCTCGTGGTTAAATGGTAATAGGTGTAATACGTAGGACACGTCACACATGTTCCAGTCCACCACTCTAATATAAAATATGAAAGAATTGTTTTAACACTATGTTCTCTTTACCTACCCTCTTTTTTTCAGCTTCTCGCTATCTACATAAGGGCAGGGTACGCAGAGGCAGTCTAGTGCTAAGACATTCCGTGTCCCATTTTCCGCCCAATTTTTGTGACGTTGCATATTGTGTGGCGCTGATGTAACTTAAAAAATAATTCATTATCTCAAGAGGGAATCGACTCTACAACCATCACGCTTACGGCTAACGGCTTCAAACGTCAATTTATAACATTTCATATCTTTTATGACTAGATGAGCAACCCAACAAGGCGGGCCTACCGCTAGGGCATGCTCTGCGGCGCGATCTGGTCTGCCGCGCCGGTGAGCCTGCGCGGGCTGGCGCCGCCGCTGCCGCCGCGCCCTGCCCTCCTCGCCGCACTCGTCATGCACGCGCTGCATACTGACGAGCCCAGTTTTATAGGTAAGTCTAGGCTTCAATGTGGACTGACAGTACTGTCTATGTAGTTCTTAATTTAAATAATAGAAAAACTGATAAATGTTACAATTAAAAAAAATATATAAATATTCATTACATATTATATGTGTTCGCGTAAAAAAACTAAATATTTGTAATTTAAAGGAAACTTTTAGTACTCTATATGTCAATGATTTGGTAATGAAGAGAGTCACCTCACATATTTCATCTTTTGAGACAATGAAATTAAACTATTATAACGAAAAAAAAATAGTGAATCTTCATATAACAACTAGCTATATAAAAACTGAATACTATATATTTTATGAAGTAAACAAGGAACTAACGCAGTATATCTTGAGAGGGTAGCAACGAACTATACTTGAGAAGAGCAACGTTCTGTAAGAGCACTAACTCTTAACATTGTATACTGGGATCTGCATTAAACAGACGTAACTTAACTTTTAGAATATATAAAAAAAATCAGCTACACGCTGTATCTCGCACACAGCAGGGTAGGCAGAGGGAACCCAGTGTTACCCCGTTCCCCACTTTCTGCCGAATTCTGGAGACATTGCGTGTTGAGTGGCAGATCTCAACGCCGCAATTTGCCTCGACACCAGAGCGAGCGTTTTATTTTTTAGCAAACTTTTAAATAAAGACTTTATTGTAATATTTTATTTTTATAGTAATAAGAGTTTCACAAAACCACACGTCATCACACCCAATAAAAATAAACTTAAAAGTTGATGTAAATTTACATAAAATTTCAAATAATCGCTTTAGTAGTTTACGCGTCTTTATCACCAGCTGTAACACGACACGCCTGAGAAAAGGAGCTACGGATATATGAAGTCTCTCAAAAGATAGATACTAAGCTGTCTAGGACTCTAGTCTTTGTTGAGCTTCACGTAGCACTTGTCTTATATTTTACTGAGATTTTTTTAAAATATATTTCTTTGTGAGATTTAAATATAAGTAGATAGATATATATATTATATATTTACACGCGGTATCCCTGTAGCCGGTTAGGCAGAGGGAAACCGGGAACCTAGTGTTAAACCACTCCGTTCCCATTAAGACGCTTTTGACATTTACCGCTGAATTCTGGAGCCATTGGATAATGAGTGGCGGAACTCAACGCCGCTTTGCCTCATTTTTTATTTATTTATTTCTGTATCTTAAAAACAATATTCTAATTCTATTATATTCAATTGTAAAATTCATATATGTTTATATATTCACCTCCGGGATAACGAAGATGAAGCGACCGGTATTCCATGGCACCTGCTGGTATGGCCCAACATACCAATGGGTGGCATAGAGTAACATTCGCAATACGACGACATATTGAAGAATTAGAGAAGAATAAAGAAGAATACGAGAGAGCAGAAGATACATTTTTAAAAATATCAAAATTTACAATTTACATTATTATACTCACAGTTTTGCCATGTATTTTCTTATAATTTTTATGTATTTAGCTTAATAGTATAATTATATAGAATAGTAGATATGAAAAATTATGCAATGAGACAGTATCGGACTGTGTATGGTGGTTGTGATAAAGCGCAACGTTAAGTTCCGCCGCTAAAGAAGCAATGTCACGATAGTATCTACAGTCAATTCATGTTTTACATATTCTTTTATGATCATCCAGATCCGAGACAGATTTAAAGTTAGCAAGCATAGCATTTTTATTATACTTTCATGATGAAGACAAATCTAAGGTTAACCATTTTTTTATGTAATCTATTAAGATTTTATGAAAATCACGGAGGAAGGTTCTCCCAATCATAAGATACTATGTTATATATTTATTATATACTAGCGGCCCGCTCGCGGTTTTACCCGCGTGAAATATGTTATTATTAATTTCTGTCTCCATGGCTACGTCCTAGTGACATCTATGAAAAATTTGAGACTTCTAGCATTTGTAGTAACGAAGTTTCATACAAACTTTCGACCCCAAAAACTACCCCTTAGAAGTCGAATATTGCAAATTCCCGTCTTAGCAAGCACCTACGTCCTATAAATACCTCCTATGCAAAATTTCAGATTCCTAGCACATGTAGTTTCTGAGATTTCGTGATGAGTGAGTGACCTTTCGATTTTATATATATAGATGTTATATTTTTCCGCCAAGATTTTACTTTTTTCATTGTAATGTTGTCTTTGATGATGAAACGAATTCATAAACGTCATTCGTCTTTAATACGTTATTTGCATTTTAAACTATACAAGTTTTCCCACTTTCCGTTGAATTTTTGAGACATTTTGTAGTGATTGACCTAAATCTACATGCTTTTTCTACCAGAGAGGGGAAATGGAAAAAAATTACCCCGAATGGGAATTGAACTCACAACAGTTGCGCTTACAGTTACACGGTGCCGCACTGTACCACGATCACCTCATTTTAGCATTTTATAATGTGGTTTTATAAAAATATCAAGGTAAACGAGTTTTAGCATCTTTAGTTCTTTCTTTTGGATACCATACGAGTACAAGGTACACTCACATCGAATTGGAGAAGGCCACTTACTTAAGATTTTGCCGTCCTTGGTTCTTATTTTATTTAGAGATATGTTATCTTCATGTTTTTATGAAGAAAACCTTTTACTGAATAGTTTCGTGTGAGCTTTTGTTGTGTATTTTGCTTGGAAAGCTTAAAAATATTATTTACTATTCTTTTATTTTCCTTATAGTATGGTAGAGAGAGGAGACCTGTTCCCTCTGCCTACCCTGCTATGTGAGGGATACAGCGTGAAGCTGACACATACACTAAAATGTATACTTAACGTACATAAAATATAACGGTAAAGCTTCAACAATATGAACAATAATATCAAAATCTGTAATCTAGTGAGTGCGTGTGGAGGGCACATTAATACCTTCTCCGTTTCCCACAAAGCCGTACTTTATATAGGCATATTAATATTAATAATCAACTGACAACGGCGTAGTGCTTGTAATTATTTTAATTGAATCTCACAAACAGATTTTATAGCTTAGTCTATGTGACTCTACTAATGATTTTGATTTTACTTTTAATTAAATGTAACCTGCGGCTTCGTCCGCGTATTAATTTACTAGCAACACTTAAATCTATACTTACTAATTTTATTAAGTTGTAGAGTTTGTTTGATAGAACGCAATAAGAATGTGTCATGTGTCATACAGAACACTTAGCTATTATCATTCGGCCACATGGACGGAACCACAGATAACAGCAAAACAGTAGTAAATTAGCTTACTGTAGCATTAGAAAAAGTACTCTTCCGATCTATCCCAAATTTCTAATCAACAGCGCTACGGCGTTGTGTTCTGTCACTCATCACACAATTTCTTCAAAATTAACGCCAAAAGAGCGTCTTTATAATCTCTTTCTCTCTATAAGTCTTCTTAATTACAAGGGTCCCTCAGCCTACCTGCTATACGTGTACAAATAGTTTTATTTCAACTTACTATACAATAACGACATAATGGACGTTTTGATCGATACCATTGTAATGAGACAATCCCATTATGATGTCTAGTTTTAGTCAACGCCATTAATATTTCACCTATCTATATATCTTTATATCATACAATATATTTTATATAGCTATGCTTAATATAAAACAATACACGGCGTTGGGTTCCAACTGGCAATGTCAATGAACAGACTGAAAGTAAAGAACAGTGTGTCTTATCTCTTAGTTTGTTTATTAATCGGCATAGCAGTGTAGACAAAGGGAACCTAAAGTTAAAATACTAAGTTACGTTTCGCCCAATTTTCAAGACATAGCGTAATTAATGAATGGCAGAACTCATCGTCGGCTTTGTCTTGTGACTGGAACCAGGAAATGAAAATAATAAACTAACTAAAAAAAATAATAAAACTTTCAGTACAGTTGAGGGTTAAAAACAACTAATAAGTACTAAAAGTTGACATTTTGATGTCTGAGTGAACCCAAAATGTAAGTATGGCCATACATTAGTCTGGTCAAGATTACAGTCGTAAAGATATAGCAAGTTGTCCGTATAAAGAGAGTGGCCTAACTCATTTATTTACACGCAGTAATTGAAATAACTAAAAAAAATAAAAAAAATTGCGTTTATCTTCTTTGCTAATATACGTCAAGCAAAAATATATAGTTTATATAGTAGATATACATGTGTATATCACTCTGTTTCCCACTTCAGGCCTATCAAAAACATTGCATACTAAATAGTGCAATCTAACGTCGCCATTTTTTTTAAAAAACGTGTTATAGAGGTAGGCAGAGGGAACCTGGTGTTAAAAACACCGTCCCCTAACATCTGCTGAGTTTTAGTGATCATTATAACATTGGGTGGGAGAACTGAACAGCTTTATTTTTTTATTAGAATAGAAAAATGAAAATAAAAAAAAAATATGCTAAATGCCGTCGTATATTCAGAGTATAGAATTTAATTGTAAAATATTCATACTTTATTCCCAAAACAAACTAATATTTTTGTAAGTTATGTCAGTTTTGTAGCGTTAGTCTCATATATCTTGTGCCTTAGCTTCCAGTGGTAGGGGCGAGGCGCCAAGATGTCTGTAGATATAACCTCGCGTGAGTCGACGGCCATTTCACTGTATTCGTATACGAAAATCGATTTATTTTAACTATATTTAATCGATATTAGATGGCTGCGATACGGTTAATATGAGCCTTTTTGTGGAGAAGCATTTTTTTAAATAATTGAATTTTTTGGTAAGTTTTGATGAGCTTTGAGCAGGAATAACTTCACGCTGTATCCGCACATAGCAGGAACCTGGTAACCTCGTGTTAGACACTCCGTTCCCAACTTTCCACCGATTTCTGAAGGCATAGTGTTGAGCTGTGGAACTCAACGTTGCGCTTTGCCTCGTTACCAGAACGAGAAAAAGACAATATTAAATATTTCATTTCCTTGAGTGGGAATCGAACCCTCATCCTATCGCGCTTACAGTCGCATGTTTGTGCCCCTACACCACGACTGGCCTCAATTAATTCAGCCTTGTTTTTTAGTAACTTTAAGCGCCATATAGTGTTCAAATTAAATATTGTGACACAAATCAGCTTTAAATGATATACAACAGAGATTTAGACATATGATAGCAAACTTGGTATTGGCAGTTTGATCCCTTGTAAATTAGGTCTCGAGACGACTATATTGCGTAAAGAGTCAAAAGAGTCAATTGATGTTTTAGTTGTAGTGATTTTGTTGTCTTAAGTAGGTACTGAGTTAAAGATATTCTGGATGTTTTTGCTTATAATAATAATTGCAATTTATTACATATATTCTTATATCTCGAAAATTTGTCGGTAAGTGGGTCGCGGAGTGTCCCAACACTATTACTATTTACCTATCCTGCTACATGTAGGATACAACGTCAAGTTTCGCGTTTTTGTTTGTTTCGAATCTTATGCAGGTTTTAAAGAACAAATGATCTTAATACTAGGTTCATTTTGTTATGCTAAGTGGGTAAAACTTTGAAGCTAAAAAGGAACCATAAAGCTATTAAAATAGCATAAACCATTTATTCTTACTTAAAATCTGTAAATCGATAAGTTGTTCAAGTGTCCTCCATTAGTTCGCAGCGAGGCGTGCTCAATAGGACTTTAGCATTTGGCAGTCTCTACCATTCAATGCTTTGAGACCGTTAAACTACATTATTATGGAAAATACAGGAGATTTACGCTTTATTCTGCGAAGTAGGTTAGTCTAGGGAACCTAGGGAAAAACAAACCGTTTCCCAATTGGTAGACATTGCGTGTTGAATGGCGGGTGCAACGCCACGATAGAGATGACCAGAGAATGAATGGATGAAAATAATTTCTAAGGAGAAAATATTTTTATATATGAAAAAATATTTTTTCTTTTGTACTGTGTATACAGAAATATAACAAAATGTACGTACATAATATAAAATGAAGCTAAGTTCCACTCTCTGATATTCGTGGTCAGAGTGACGGAACTCTACGTGGCATCATTTTTGTTGAAAAGTTGATTAAGTTTTTTTTGACGCTATAAAAAGAACTATTCAGATGAAATGAAAAACTCTTTAATTATAATCACAAAGTGATTCACAAAAAGCGTGCAGCCTCTCTGAAAACTGAGCGACGTGTTCAACAAGTCTACTGGAATAGTATGACCTCATTTTTTGTCGTTCGCGTTTGGCATGTTTTTTAGGGTTCCTCGCCTTTTAACTCTTATAAGATCATTATTGTCCGTCTGTCTGTCTACCGGTCAAGAGCTTTTATCTCAGGAACGCTTGGAGATATCGAGTTGAAATTGAAACCATATACTCAGATCTACGGTTTTTGTTCAGAACTCTCTGTGGGCGAGCCTAATCCGTGCTTGTCCGGTTTTTTTCTTTAGTGACTCTATTTAATAGTATCGTGGCACAGTGGTTTTCTATTTGGGTGAATATTTATTTTTATTTCCTCGCTCAGACAGACAAAGCACGACGTTGAGTCCCACCATTGAACCCGCAATACCTCGAAAATTAGGCGGAAAATGTGGAGGAACGGGGCATCGTAACACTAGTTTCCCTGAAAAAAAAAAAAAAAATTTATGTAGACAAAACTGTTACCAATTCATAATGTTGAACCCACAAAATCTCTCATGATCATAAACTTCATTAAATCCTAATAAAATGATGAGATTTATGCAAATGAGGTACCATCTATTATCCTCTAATACTAAAATTATCGGCTTAATTAGGCTAACAATGTGTTTTATACTAAAATTACATAATAATATGCTTATAAATGCTGTATTGATGTCATATTAAACCTTAAATAGAGATTATTCTAAAAGTAGAGTAGACTAGTGGACTTTAATCCTTTGATCTTCTCATTAGGCATATAGCAGGGTTTCCTTATTGAGAAGAATGAATTTTAATTTCTTTGCTCAAACAAGACGTAAGCGTGGCGTTAAGTTTTACATAATGTCTTGAAAATTGGGCAGTGCGTTGGGAAAGAAGTGTTTTAACAATAGGTTCCCTCTAGTTTGCTTTATGCAGGATACATCGTAAAGCTATTTATTTATGATTCCGCCACTCTACACGCAATACCTGCAGAATCCGGCGGAAAATGGGGAACGGAGTGTCTTAACACTAGATTGCCTCTGCCTACCCTTCTGTGTCCAGGATACAGCGTAAATCTGATTTGTTCACAATATTTTTACAAAAATATGTACGATTATATACATATATAGAGAAATTTTGGGGGATCTCACTTAAAGTTCATCAACCTATGACATGGCATACAAAACAAACGCTAACACATTCGTTGACCCCCCATTACGACAGCAGACGGGGGAAACATTGAGACGGCGATAAACTTTGTATTATATTCGTAAGATATTTGAAAGATGTACTGGTTGGTAGTTTGATAAAATATTGTTGTTCAGAAATTGGGGAAAATAGCTTCCATTATATACGTAGCTTGATGCAATTTATATATGGACTTTTCCTTAACTGAGTAAAATAAGCGTTAAGCTGCGCTGTTTCTTTAATATAATATTAAAAAGTGAAAACACATCAAAATACCATTAAATATACTCTATGTATTAACAAATAATCAAGAGTGCATTATTAAAATTGGACTTAAAAACCAGAAAAGCAACTTGACGCAACGCCACGAGAGTGGGTTAATGGAAGTAAATTAATAAATTAATCATTTCCCCAAATGGGCACAGAGATTTTCTGGAACATACTTCAAAAGTGAGGATCCTCTGAACTTTAACACTAGGTTCCCTTTGCCCTACGGAACCCTGCTCGAAACGAAAAAAAAAACTGCTTTCTTTTACAAGTACAAGAGAATATATATTGACAAAAGTCGAACTTGTTCGTCTTAGTGCACCATATAATAAATAATTCAGAAATCATGACACAACATTTCGTAAAACAATTTCTTCTATGAACTTTTTATGAAACTCCAATAACAGTGACGTATTTCAGTGGATTCACAGGTGACTCACGGGTTTTCCTAGAGCCTGCAAATGAATCGCTCTAATAAAATGGCCAAAAGATATTTCCCTTTATTCCTTTGCAATAAAGTTTGTTTTCTAATAACCAAATGGCAAGGTCTCTAAGGCTTTCAGTTCAGCTATGTTAGTCAGATATTGGTTTGTTTTCATTATCCTATAGTGTAATGTGCCGATTGTTCGCTTTTGTTGTGATGGGCAGTATTACTAGGACTTTGAGTAAGTTCTTTTGTATTTTCTTCGTTTGTAGTTTTGGTAGACGGTCTAGAGATATATAGGTATGTCTTATCATTCATCTCCGAATTTAAGTTTTTTTTTATAGCTTCACGCTTTATCCCGTATAACGCAGGCTAGACAGAGAAGACCTAAGTAGTGTCAAGATCCTCCGTTCTCCGCTTTCCATCTATATTCGAAGCATAGCGAGTTGGGTGGAGGAACTGATGCAGCACTTTGCACCACTTCGCGAAACTGTCGCATATACCATCACACGCTGTGCTGACGCCGACCCCCTAATATTATTACCATAGTACAAATATTGAGATCAAAAAAGTACAAAAAAGAGCATATTTAATAATAATCTATACTAATATAATAAAGCGGAAGAGTTTGTTTGTTTGTTTGTTTGTTTGTTTGTTTGAACGCTAAGATCTCTGGATCTACTGGTCCGATTTTCATTGTTTTTGTTTTGTATGAAAGCTGCATTCTTCAGAAGTGCTATAGGCTATATGACATTACATTACACATATATACTAATATATTTTAAAGTACTTTCTAATTTGACATGCAATTTATTCTGCCATGTTAATAACAATCGTCGCGTCGCTACGCAACCGTTACCGCGACATTTTGATATTCATCCTTATGAATAGTCACTCTTAACATTTTATCTAGATTGAAATTATAGTTTACTGTATAGCATTCTAATAAATAATTAAGGAGACGTCACTGATTCCAAATGACCCAGCCTTCGGGCGGCACAGTACGAGTATGACCGACGCGAACGGGCAGATGATGTTGACGGTTTTATAAATTTTCATACATTTTCGAACTATTGTTAATGTTTATGTAATTATTTGCTGTTTATAATTAATTTAAGCTGCACTTTGGTTCTCTTCTTATTTTATTTGATATTGCCCGCTAAAATTATCCTATTTAATAGAGAGAAATGTTTAGTTATTTCGTAGAGTCGATATCTATGTACGCACGCACGGAAAAGTTTAGGTACTTTTTCTAATATTAAGAATACCTATCCTTTAGTTACTTTTAATCCTTTTGTTAGTTCATTTCAATAACTCAGATAATTTTTTGTAATAATATGTCTCTACTTATTATTGTAGTATAGTTTTTGATTATTTAAGCTTATCTTTTCTTACTAATTCTATTGAAAATTAAAAATAATTTCATGAATATATTTAATAAATATTCTTATAGTTGAAGCAGGCGTAGCCGCGTCCGGGTCCACTAGTCATTGTATAAGCCGCTCAGTAGACAGCTATCGATTTCATTCACGGCACGGTCCAAAGCAAACTTTCAGTCAATATGAATAATTAACTCCACACCGGAACATATTGATTTTCCATTACGAGATGGGGCGTAAAAGACAAACAGTCACCCCCACTTTTGAATTGAAAGGTCCTATCTATATCTAACTTTTAGATAAGAGATTTATATTGAGGTTAACGAGAGTGGATAAATGCAAATAGTTTTTAGCTTGAAAAGCGTACTCAGAGATGGTAATTTGTTTTTATTATGTAAACATTTTTTTTTGGACATTTTAAGTAATTTTATTGGTTGTGTAAAATATCCTATTGAACATTACTCTACTGTCTATGTTCTACCTAGCAGGGTAGGAAGAGAAAATCTAATGTTAAGAAACTCCGTATCCCATATATCGAATAATAATAATAGACATTGTTCTAGACACTGCAAAGATTTTGTTCCTTCATTCTGGCAACAAGACAGTACACGGTGTTCGGTTCCTCAATTAAATATGTAATGTCTCATAAATTAGACGGAGAGTGAGGAACGAGGTGGCTTAACATTAGGTTTCCTCTTACTATTCTTTCAATATGGAAAATTATATGAAAATAAAAACTAATGATTCAATAGAGGTTACAAAACAAAATCATCAATTTTAATAGTTATTATTTAACTTTTAATTAATTTCGTAACTTTATCGGTATTAATGTTAGCAACTAGCCTAACCGGGTATGTAAATATAGCTGATGCAACCATATAAACGGTCGACTGCGCGCGCATCGTCCCAAATTATATTTATTGTTTCAAGCGTTTGTTGAAAGTAAAAATCAATTATTTTGTATTAAAATTTTCATTTTGAAATCAATTTATTTTGTATTAAAATTTTCATCGGCATTTTCACGCTGTATCTCGCATATTGTAAGCAGAGGGAATCTAGTACTAAAATACTCCATTTCCCACTTTCTACCCAATTATCGAGATATTGCGTGTTGTGTGGCGGAATTGCACGCCGCGCTTTGTCAGTGTCCAGAGCGAGGAAATGAACGCCGTAGAATTTATAACTAAAATATTACTAAAAGGTACAGTTTACATTATGGTAGACAATGAAATATCTTCCGCTCAAACGTGTGAAATTATCTTTACATAATAAGTAATAAAAAAAAAAATAAAATAAAATGTTACTATTTCCGTCGAGCTATAAAAGTTTTTATATAATATATAGTATATTAGTTGTCGAGTCATTCATCTATTTCACAAAAGTAATTAAATAACGTCTCATTAAAAATCTAATTACTTAATGTTTAAAACTAAATATAAGTGTCTAGTTTAATCTAGAAAATATAATTTTTTTTAAGCTTCACGCTTTCGGTCAACGTTGAATATTAAAGAAATTAAAATATTTCAATATAATCATACCCTCGAATGAGAATAGAACCTACAATTGTCCTATTTTAGTCAAAATTTGTCGCCATGATGGACATAATAATGTTTTTATAACAATTGGAAAAAAGTATTGACCCTTGAAAGTATTAACAGCACTTGTTTAACAGTCAGTAAACGCAAAGAATCTGAGTTCGATTCCCGCTTGAGGGTATTGATTTCATTTTGTCACTCTGGTAACTAGACAAACTCTTATCATCTCGAAAATAGGGTAAAAAATTTGGGAACAGAACTCCGCTAAGCCACTGCTTAGCACTAAAAAAGTTAAAGCATTAAAAAATTCGATTTGGTAACAAAGCTTATATCGACAGTCTCGGGAGCAATAACCTTTTGACAGGCAAAATCCCCCATTTCCATAACAGGAGTGAAGTTATTATATCGTTACATAATATCACGTTTTGTCCAAATTACGCGCGTATATTGCTGAGAATGAGCTTTTACGTAAAGTTTGTCGTTTAAAGCTTTTAACGTCTCGATAGAGGTAACGCGTTGGACTGTAAACGGCTGTAGGTTCAATCTTCTCTGAGCAAAAGAAAGTTTATATTTTCATTTCTTGGCAAGGCAAAGCGCGGCGTTGAGAACCGCCACTCAATATCTCGGGAAATCGATAGAAAATGGGAAGCGGAAGTGTCTTAACACTAGGTTAGGTTCCCTCTGCCTACCCTGCTGTTTGTGTGAAGCTAAAAAAAACTATAAGTAGATTGTTACGAATGAACGCACTTATACCTTGCTAAAGTCACGTTGTACTCACGTGTAACTACATGTTTTTATAGAGAACAGCCATGAGACACGTAGGTCTATATACTATAGGCTTTCTTTTCAAGGATTTGGATAAATTAAACTAATATTATCGAATCGAGAATATAAAGTTTCGTTAACGATTTAATGTAGGTGTTAACTAAAGGATAGTTAAGAATTTTTAGTTTCTTTTTGAACACGAGAACGGGCACTAGACATTCTTTGTTTTTTTTTTACTTATTTTATCTAACGTCTCGTTTCATTAGTATCTTAGTTGTACCTAGTTGTAATTTATGTAGTTTTTTTTAAATATGTTTAATTAAAATTTTGAAATAAAACATATAAATATATAAAACTATTCCGTTACTGAGTGACTGACAGGCAACGCACAACCGAAAATATGCAGCATAGAACGCTGCCATACGCCATGCCATTTGCATTTGTAAATTGTGATTAAACATGTAATAAAGAGCTACTTAAATGATAATGTAGCTCTTCTTTTTTTATAAACTATTCTACTTTATACCCAAATTCTATTTTGTTATCTTCTGCAATATTGGGGGGTGGACTAAGATTGAAACAGGGTTTCCCAAAAATCCTCTGGAAACGGAAAAGCCTTATGTTACATTCACACAACCAACGTTGCGGGCTGCAAATAATAAAGAAATAAAATCAAATTTAATCAGAAATAGTTTTAGCTAAATCCGTCTCAACCATAACATCCGCCAGTCAAAAAGAACTAAAAAGTTTTTATATGTCTATGTATAATCAGCTGTGATCTGTATACTTTATATAGCAAATTCGGGGAGCCCCCCGCCTGCCGCGCACAGGCGTCAGACGTCAGTCTGCTTCCGACCGTGCGCGAGAATATACGTATATCGAAGGATTATTGATATAAAATTTTTTAGTGACTTAAAAAGTACTTATAGTGACTATAATTTGAATAGTGATTATATTTTTCAGTGTCACACCAGCGTATGTTTCTTATCCTATTATATTACATATGTGCGATTATCGTTTTTATTCCTTTTAGGTCTAGGCCAAATTTTAATAAGGCTTTTAATATTACAATTTACAATAGTTTTGTTGAAATTAACTATATACATAAAAATAATTGAGCTACTATAATTAATTGATTTTTCAATCACTAAATTATTTGAACGTTCTAAGTATAGAACTGTTTTTCTTAAATATTTCTGGAAATATTTTGAACTAAAGCATTTTTTTTTCTTATTAATGAATTTACCTATTAATAGTTTTATTTAACTTAAATGTAGCAAAGGTTGTATCTTCGTTTCCCACTTGGAGAAATTAATTATTTATTTTCTCGCTCTCGTAAAAAGACAATGCGCGGCGTTGACTTCCGCCAGAATAATGTCTCGAAAATAGAGTGGTGCGTGGGGAACAGAGTGTCTTAACACTATATTCAATCGACCTATCCCGTATAATCAGGATATAGCGGGAAGCTAAAAAAAGAATGTAACATCGTTATGTTGTGTAGAGTACCAATTGTTATGCTAATTCGGTTGCAATACTGAAAACCCTTTTACAAACTCTTTTGTAACGCCGGCTTTTCACAACACAAAGAACAAATACTGCTTACTAACCTAATATTACTGATATAAATATATAAAAAGCAGCTTTACGCAGTATCCATTACATTCTTTATATATTTTTTATTTCACGCTATATCTCACACTGCAGGCGGAACATTATGAGTTGACTGGCGGAACTAAATGCCACGATTTCTATGAAAATATTAAATAATTTAGTCCCCGAGTGGGAATTAAATCCACTACCGTCGCGCTTACAGTCCAATGCCGTGCCACTGCGCCACGATAGCCTCTTTATTTATGGCTTTAATTATTCGCTTGCAATCGGATTACGTAATGGATGACAACTAATCTTTAAATCTAGTTAGCCTAACTGTAGAGTTGATTTAGGTATCTACTTTATTTAACAAGTTTATAATGTCACTAGCGGCCCGCTCGCGGTTTCACCCGCGTGAACTATGTTATTATTAATTTCTGTCTCCATGGCTACGTCCTAGTGACGTCTATGCAAAATTTGAGACTCCTAGCATTTATAGTAATGAAGTTTCATACAAACTTTCGACCCCAAAAACAACCCCTTAGAAGTCGAATATTGCAAATTCCCGTCTTAGCGAGCACCTACGTCCTATAAATAACTCCTATGCAAAATTTGAGATTTCTAGTACATGTAGTTTCTGAGATTTCGTGATGAGTGAGTGACGTTTCGATTTTATATATATAGACTAGTGACTTAGTGGACTTTCTATAAAAATAATGTAAATAGCTTCACATTTTTCCCTATTTATTCAAGGATTCTACTGTTAATGTACTTGTTCTCCGCTTTCCGCCCTATTTTCGACATTGTTTTGATTGGCGAAACTTAACGCCGCTTCGTCTAATAGTAATGTCTTGTCCAAAATTAGGAAAAACTAAATTATTATGAAGTATGAATTAAATGAGTTTATTATTTTGAACAGGTTAAGATTATTAGGCATATGCTAAATTCGAACATGCTTCATTCATTCTATATTACTAAATTCAATATTTTCAGTGAATGACAAGTAAAATACACTACACTCACGCTACAAAATTTAGTTTACAATTAATCAAGTAAATTCATTATTTTTGGGTCACAACCCAAAAAAACTGTAAACACAGAGTGATTGATCACTCAAAATGGAAATATAAAGGAAAATGGGGGCACGATGAATCAAAAGTCAAGCAACCCCATAGTTAGCCCCATAGCGTGCCCCAGCTTATTTATTAGATAAGCGATATTTATTATGGAAATTATTCTTAAGACGTGAATTGGCATAAATGTATAATAATTGAATGTAAATTAGTTATTTGTTTTCTTGGTGTACAAGGCCGTAGAGGTGCAACAGCAAAGCTTCTTACTGTAAGCGCGACGGTTGTGAGCTCAAATTCCGCTAGGGAAATCATTATATATCAATTATTATAATTTCTTCGCTCTGGTAGGCAAAGCGTGGCGTTGACGTCCGCCGTTCAACACGCGGTGTCTTTTAAATTGGGTGGTGCGTCGGGAACGGAGTATCTTAACACTATGTTGACTCTCCTTAGCGAGATATTGTGTGAAACTATTAACGATCATAAATAAATGATAATAGACGTCGGTAGCATGATTTATTATATCCTAACTTAGATAAAGCCATTCAGAAAACCATTTATACACACTTCGAACCCAAATCGTAATATTGTGTGTTGGCGATAGTGGCGGAACTTAACGCTTTATTATGCCAGAACGGAGAAATTAAAATAATTCTCTCTATTAACTGATAATCGAATCCGTAATCATCATCTACAGCCTGACGCCAACTACGCCACAACGGTATCTATACTTAAATATATATAAAACTAATAAATGAAGCAAATCAAACATTCCATTCAATATGTATGTATGTTCATTGTTCCATAGTATAGTGTATACAGTGGGGGCAATTCAGTAAATCCTATAAAGGAATCTGGAGCATGGTGTTTCGGTCGTTGACTCACCATTGAACGTACTGTAGCCATAGTACTTATTTATTTGCGTACTATTTCAGTCGTGTTGAATAGAATACGTACTATGCTGTTATGAAAAGGCGTTTTTTTTTATTCAGAAACTTGAATCTTTTCAATTTTGTTTAAAATTTTGTAGCTGTTGCTATTTTTAATTTGGGTCGCGTGGTTTTGTGGTTTTTGTATGAGGATTTCATGGAAAATTCTCTGTATTTGAATCTTTGATATTTTCCAAAATTTTACAACGTCTTTACAAAGGTGCGGCGTTGAGTTTCGCCAATCAACACACAATATCTCGAAGATTTGGTGGAACATGGAGAATTGGCACTAGATGCCTTTCTCGCTATACCATCTATCGCTATATCGGGATACAGTAAAATAAACAAAAATCTATGTGTATAGCTAAGGTATAAGTGACTAACTTATAAGAACACAAATAAGATATATCTAATTAATATATAAATTTCTCAAATGCCATATTACATTATGTATATATAATTGCATATTAATTAATTGATAACAATTTTGCCTGTATCCGGGTTTCAAATATCACATTGGCAAAACAGGTCTTAGGTCAAAGACAGACCAACCATTCTTTACCACTGTCACATTGTCATTTAAAACAAACTTCTACGTTCAAAGTTGTCCAATATGCTACCTATTAATGTTCTTGTTTTTCTTTAAATACTGTACATAATAATGTTTTTGGGTTGTGGATTCGATACCCACTTGGAACTAGTTATTATAGGTTGGAAGACAAAACGCGGCGTTGAGTTACGCCACTCAACACGCAGTGTCAAAATTGGGTAATGTATGGGGAATGAACTCTCCCAACTTAAGTTATACAGCGTGAAGTTACGACTATAACATCACTTATCCCGTTGCATTCTTTAAATAAAATTTACGAAACAACGGGATGCTTCAATTACCTATATAAAATCAGTATACGAGTACATAATAGAACTTGAAATTAATTATCATACAATTGAAGTATTAGTTGTATGATTACAATAGATGTTATCACAATTGATTCAATTATATATTTTCAATAATTAGAATTTTTAGTTAGTACTCGACATTAATTTACCCGTATAGTCAATTTGTCTATTATATACAGTAATTGGTAGGTAAATAACAAAACTGATGCAGGTAATAATAATTTTAAAATATTTTAAATTTAGTTAAAAGTTATATATTAGAATTGTCAGAAATGTTATAATTTTCTGATTTTTTTTTCTATCCTGTGGTTAACGCTGTTACAGCGACACTTGTTGGGTATGGAAAATAGTTGTCTGTCTCTAATAAATTGCAAGATCTGGGCAAGGGACAGCAAGAGCGTCCCCTGTGGGAGACCGTCGATCGAGCTAAATTCGAGTTATTTTACATTTAAAACTAAATATCTAAATACCATAAGTTTAAACTGCAGTCTTCAAAGTACTTAGATAGTAGAGTCCAGTTAAGTCTCGACCCAGATTGCTGAAACCTTAGATTACTTAAGGGATTATTCTTCAAAGCTCAGACTAGGATTATATAATCTTAAATGGTTGAATGAATATATGGTACAAATCAATGAACTCGTATAAGGAAAAAAGAGGTCATAGTTGCACAGTGGGAGAGGGTTGAATTGTAAACGCGATGGTTGTGGATTCGAGCTTAGTCGAGAAAATGAATTATTTTTATTCCTTCGACGCCATCGTGGTGCAGGGGCACTAGCGAGTGACTGTAAACACGTAAAGTGGATTTGAATCCCACTCGAAGGAATGGAATATTTCATATTTTTAATTCGCTCCTTCGCACTTGTGTCGCGGCAGAGCGCGGCGTTGGGTTCCGCTACTCAACACGCAATGCCTCTAGAATTCAACGGAAAAGTAAGTCCGGTGTGTAGGGGACCTCTGAGTGAGGATTTTTCAAAATTCGGTAACAACCGAAACATTACTTTTTATAATCCACGTAAATTAGTTGCAAGCTTCAACTGTACCTACTCGTATTCATATAAAAACTATAATAATAATAACCAGACTAAACTACGACATCATCATCATCATATAGGATTTATGAATATTATATTTCTTTACTAAACTTCCGTATTATTTCTTCTTGTTGATAATTAAAACAGAATTAATGTATCGCGCGAAATCCTTGGACTTTTCAGCCATTTATAATGTATGAACAAAAAAAAAGCTAAACAATCTCCGCATTTGGTTGTTGCAAAATAAAATGAAATAGGAACTTTAATTGCTATTTAATTGTGCTTCAATTAATAATTTAGAAGTATATTTTTTAATATATTACATGAATCTATATATATAAAATCGAAAGGTCACTCACTCATCACGAAATCTCAGAAACTACATGTGCTAGGAGTATCAAATTTTGCATAGGAGTTACTTATAGGACGTAGGTGCTCGCTAAGACGGGAATTTGCAATATTCGACTTTTAAGGGGTTGTTTTTGGGGTCGAAAGTTTGTATGAAACTTCGTTACTACAAATGCTAGGAGTCTCAAATTTTGCATAGACGTCACTAGGACGTAGTCATGAGACAGAAATTAATAATAACATAGTTCACGCGGGTGAAACCGCGAGCGGGCCGCTAGTAGCTGTATATTTTTGAGAGCGAAGAAATGAAAATATCAAATAGTTCATTCCCCAGAGTGGGAATCAAACCCACAACCGCCGCGTTTACAGTCGCACGTTTATGGTCCTGCCCCGTGAAAGCTTCAATTAAAATATAATCATTCCTTAGAGCGATGATGGAACCCACATCCATCAGCTCTACTAGTCGGCTCTACCACTGCGTTATAGCAGTAAAACTTTTATTCGCAATAAAAACAAAATTTCATATATTTTTGAGTAAAATCCACTCTCGAGCATTTATTGCGGGAAAGGAAAGCGAGGTCTCATTAGCGAGTAAATATTACATATAATGTGTCTCACGGTGCTAATTGCTCTTAAAAAATTCAAGCACAAAGATTTAACGGTCGATTCACATTTAAATATTGTCGCAATGTTTACATAACTGTGGTTCAACTAGGTATATGTGTATACAGGATAGTATTGCCAAATTCTACAGGCATTGCGTGTTGAGTGCCGGAGCTTAACGCCGCGCTTGGTCTCCATACCAGAACGAGGATATGGAATATTATTTCATGTATATCGCAATGTATGTATAAATACAGTACATATATAGATGTAACGCATTTGAAGTTTAAAATGTTTAAATTTAAAAGTTTAAAGTAAATTTGAATTATAAGAATAAATGTAATGTTTGTGTTTGTAGAATGCAATTTATGGAATGATTATTATCGAATCGAAATTTGGCATGTAGGTAGGTAGATTACAAAGAGAAGAGAAGCACTAAGAGAGAATTTCTTTAAATTCCTACAGAAACTAAAAAAATAACGATATTTTCATTTTAATTCTTCAAGTCCACGCAAACAAAGTTGCGGGCAACGACTACCATTTTTATATAGTTTTTGCTCTAGAAAGTCACTATAACATAATTTGAATTCAATACACTGTTTACTTACTTAATACCTTACGTACGCTGGTGTGTCCGCAGCATTACTTTGAATAGTGATGTGCTTTGAGATGTGAAAGTGTACATCACTATGTGCTAGTGTTTTACCAACATGGGATTGCACAAGCGAGGAAGTGAGTATTATTCAATAAATTTATTATTTGTTTACGTGTTATTTTATGTTTTATGTGCATAGGTATATGTGCTAATATAAAGCATATAATTGCTTATGTTAATTTGTTATGTGTTTGGTAAGGTTATATAAAAAAAGCGCAGCGTTAAGTTCTGCCACTCAAAACACAATGTCTTGATAATTGATCGGTGTGTGGGGAATAGAGTGTCTTAACACTAGGTTCCCTATTCATACCCTGCTATATGGTATATAGCGGGAAAATTATATTCTATTGTATTTTTGCCATTTACTTTGATACCAAAGTAAAAATCTTATATTTTTAATTACCATCACACCTTGTTAGTATGAGACATCAGTAACGTGAGTCACTGAGTGCAGGGTGTCCCCCTTTAATGTCACATTTGTTACTAAAAAAAATATGTTTATAGAAAGTGTAGGTCATAGTGAAGCCTAAGTAACAAAAATATATTGTATACGAATAGTTTTTACCCATTAGTCAGTCGTATTTTAATGCCTTCTTTTGTTTAGCTTTTTATACGTGTTTTTGCATCTTACGGGATTAGTGTTGGAGGTAATGATTCAGTCCATTCTGTTTTTTCCTCAAGAAAATTGGTTATATATTCTAACATTTACACAAACGTAAACGCGAGATTTGTAGGCTTAATTGCCACTCGATGGAATTAATTATTTTCATTTCCTCACTCTGGTAATAAGACAAAACGCGGCGTTGAGTTCTACCACTCAATACGCAGTATATTGAAAATTGGGCGATGAGCATAGAACGGAGTGTCTTTACTCTAGATTCCCTTTGCCTACCCTGCTAAATGCGGAATTACAGCTTATTAATTTTAGACATATTTATATCAAGCAAAGTTACTTTATGTCAGTGTGATGAAATATGTAACAATTATAAAAATTATAATTGTTACATATTTAGTGTAATGAATTATGTATAATTTATTAACTAACATACAGTATCTGACTGTTAACACGATGGTTGTAGGTTCGATTACAATTGGGGGAATTCATTAAAATAATTATTATTATTTATCAAATTATTTTTATTCGTTTCCGCACTCTAGTAACAAGATAAAGCGCGGCGTTAAGTTTCACCCCTCAATACGTAATGTCTCGTAAAATGGACGCTGCGTGGATAACGGGTTCCCTCTCCCTTCCCTGTTGTAGACAGGATACAGCAAAAGCAAATAATAATTAACTTACTTATATTTCAAGGTAACGAGACCTTTTTAATGACCATATTGTTGTTATTCAAGGATAATGTACATATGTTCTAGAGTTATTATAGACCGGCATGACCATATTACGTATTTTCTTTTTCATTGTTCTAATAGATAATGAGTGGCGTTAGGTTCCGGCAATTAACACACAGTTATCAGCGAAAAGTGTTAAAACACCATATTTTCCCTACAGTTGTTAGACAAAGTGCAGCGCTATGAACACTCACTATTTAAAAATGGAGAAAAGTAGAGAACGGAGTTTCTTAACACTAGCTCTCTAGTGAAAAACGTGACGATAAAAAATGTAATAGCCGTTACTTATTGTATGTCGACCAAAATATTTTGATTTTATCACATTTTAGCATTGACCCACATAGTAACAAGTTTAACTATCTAGTTATTACCTAATAACTATATAATTTGTACCACAAAGCCAAATAAAGAAATATATGTAGTTAATGTACTTTGATAGTTATCTAAAGTATATTATAACGATTCTCGATTAAATTAACGTGAAAAAAAATTGTAAATTCTTAAGTACAAATATTCGTCTGATTGTAAACACGACGGTTATGGGTTCGATTCCCGTACAGGGTAATGAATTATTTATATAGAGTTATACGGTAAAAAAAGATGGGAAGCCACCTGCCAGAGGGGTGGAGACGGACAGCACTAGACCGGCACAAGTGGAGTGAACTTGAGGAGGCCTATGTCGTAGGACAGCCTGACCTGGTAGCTGACACTAGCAGAAATAATAATAATTAATAATAAATTTAAATTAAAAAAAAAAATAACATTTGGAAAAAAAAGGACAATTTCAGTTTATATTCTATTCTATGTTAGTAAATATTTTCATATATTGTGTAAAATGTTAGTTATAAGTAAAACAAATTATGTAAACAGGTCAGAGAAAATAAAGGCTCTTTTTATTTTTATTTTATTTTATTTATATTTTTATACGGTATAGAGTTGCGCCACTCAACACGCAATTGTTTCCATTCCATTTTCAATAGGTATACCAGAGTGAAGAAATGAAAATATTTAATTTTATTGAGTGGGAATCGAATCCACTACCGTCGCACGCATGCCTCTAGGCCACGGCGGTCTTATATTTGTTTTATTTAGGTTAGTATTTGTTTTCTAAGTTGATATGTGACATTTAAGTTGAAGGCCACTCTCGTTTGTGCCGGCCAACTATTCATGATATATTATTATAGGGCAAATGTGAAACTAATATAAAAATATCTTAAATTCACGATCTGAAGTAGGTACTAGGCATTAGATTTAGAAGCTATTTAGAAAACTAAAGCTGTTGATTTTGAGGCATTTATTTGCTCGGATAACAAACCAGACCACGGTGTTGAGTTCCACGATTTGAGAATGTCTTGTAAAATTGGACAGTAAATGGGGAACGGAATGTCTTAACACTAGGTTCCCTCTGCCTACTCTCCTTTGTGAAAAAAGCTATAGTTTAAATGACAAAATAAACTTAATTTTTATATATTATTGTAATTATATTATATAGTTTTACTATAACGCGACGCGAACCAAATGCTTTGAACGATTTCGGTCGAGCGAAGGTCGGACGATCGATAGCATCCTTCAGTTGAAGCCTGAATCATATTCATTAAGAAACTGAAACCATTGAAATTACATTTAATAAAGTAAATTAATTTACTTTTAAATATTATTTATATATTAAAGATATTAACTGTATATGTTACCTATGTGGCACATATAATGGGTTCGATTCCTACTCGTGGAGACAATTTGATAGATATTTTCAAATCCTCGGTCTGGTTAGTTAGTTTAGTTAGTTTAAAAGTAAGGACGGCGGGGTTAAATCCTGCCACCGACAATGTATTTTTTTATACAGGCAGAAAGTTGAGAACGGAGTGTCTCAATACTAGGTTCCATCTGTTTAAACGTAAACATTTTTTGCTTCTAAACATTATTATAAGAAAACTTACCATTTTTTCTTTTGAATTAATTTTTTTTTTTCTTAAGCAATTTCTAGCTAAAGTGAACGCATTTCTCATTTTTTATTTACTAAGTCACCTTGATTCAAAGTTATCAGGATCGTAGTTGTAAATAACGTTGTTTATATTATTTTTATTCAAGGAATTGATGTAAACAATGAACATATTGTTAGGGGTTGAATTTATGAGAGCTCATTGTGGTAAAAATATAAGTACATTTTGACATGTTATGTTTTTTTATGAATTAAATTTTCTAAAAAAAAACTAGAAGGCTATACCTATAGGCTTTATACATTAAGAGTTTCGGTGACATCCACTGTACCTGGGTTGCGGTCAAAGATACCTCGGGCCCGTACAATGTGTCATGTGTCATATGCAACTATAGTTATTTCCATTTGGCCATAAGGACAAAGCCGCAAGTGAAAACTGGTGTGTTTACATACGGATGGAAAATAGAAAACAGTGAGAGTAAATAGACTCTTCAAGGAAGTCTAGTCTTTTATTACTTATATAAGTCTAGTCTTCAATAGATTCAATTATAATATTTTATTCAATATATCGATAATGTAAATTAGTCGATTCACACGTAGATCTTTAAGATCTTAGATTAGGTTACTTCAGCCTACCCTGCTATATACAGCGTGATCCAAAAAAATGTATTATAAACTCCACATATATTGATTATATACTTTATTTACTTAAATGTTTATAAGTTCTAAAATACCACAGTGTCACCCCTGTAGCCAAGTTCAAAGTTCATGTTATAAATGCATTCCTCGCCCCACATATACTATGTGGGTTTCATAGCGGCCTGTGATAGTCGCGTCCAGCACGAACTGTTCAACGAAAGGCCATTGTTTAATACAAGGTCTCAAACCTTGCTTGCATGTTTGAAATTAAATGTGGCGCCGAGTTTATTAGTGCCTTATTTGAGGCCACCGTGATAGACTACACAGGCACAGCGTGAGGTTGTACACGCGATATTTGTGGGTTCGATTCCCACTCGGCGGAATGAATTATTTTCATTTTCCCCATCCGGTACAAGACAAAATGAGGCTCTGAGTCAATCTACAATGTCTCAAAAATTAAACGAAAGGTGGGAAATGGAATGTCTTGGCACTAGGCTTCCTCTGACTACCTATGCGGTTCGTTTCTTTAATCTGCAACATCGCTTGTGTAAATGATAATAAATTATTGCAAATGTGCATAGGCGATAGTTATTATTACATATTTATTATTAGTTACGATAGTTATTATTACATAGTTATTATTAATAACTAACTATTGTGTATGACACATGACATATTCTAAGTGTGGGAGGTAACTCTCACTGTAGTTAGGTACAGTAGTAACCCAGTATAGACGATTAAATAGATGTTATAAGTACAGTATAAACTTAATGCAGCAGGTTAGGCAGAGTATTGAGATATTCCGTTCCACAGTTCCAGTGGTGGAACTCAACGCCGCGCTTTGTCTTGTTACTAAAGAGAGGAAATGAAAAAATAATGTGTCCGAATAAGACTCGAATTCACTACCGTCACGTTCACAGGCAGGCGCTGTACCGCTGCACTTATCCCGCTAAACACGAAGAAAATAAAAAAGAACCTTCATATTAGGAAAATCATTTCCAATACTCATATACAGTAGTATAGCGATTCATTGTAACTTGACCATTACGTTAACCGTTACGGTTTTAGTACAACCCTAACGATATAATAAACCCTATGTATATAAGGGTAGTTGCCGTTAATAACGGTAGTGAGGGCAGTTTGTGTGAATTTCGTTACCTTTACCACAAAAATATAGGAAAATACAAGGTTTTGTTGTATATGCGGCGTTTGACTGTAAACGCGATGGTTGTGGGTTCAAATCCCACTACATTCAAACATTTGTACATTCCCTACTACTAAAAAAGTAATTTACAAAAAAAATAATATTTTTTTACCATACCCGAAAAATACCTACATACTATAATATCCATACCTATATTATAAATTCGAAAGTAACTCTGTCTGTCTGTCTGTCTGTCTGTCTGTCTTTTACGCAATCAGGCCCAAACCGGTAATTTAATTGTGATAAAATACTCATATAGAGATACTTGAGGGTCCCGGGATGAACATAGGATACTTTTTTTTCTCATATTTGTATTTTTTTCGATATATACCAATATATTAAAATAATTAATTTGACAAGCAATTTATTCCGCCATGTTAATAACAATCGTCGCTACGCGTTGCTAAGCAACGGCTTGCAGAGTTTGTTGTTTTAAGAAAACGTCACCCAAAGTGAGTTTGCTTACATGGCGCCCGCCGATATAGATTTGTATACATTAACAAAAATTAGATGATTTCTTTAATTTGATATTCATCCTTATGAAAATAAATATAATAGTCACTTTTAGCATTTCATCTAGATGGAAATTATAGCTTACTGTATAACATACTAATAAATAATTAAGATGTCACTGATTCCAAATGACCTAGCCTACGAGTGGTATAGTATGAGTATGACCGACGCGAACGGGCAGATGATTTTGATGATTTTGTAAATTTTTATATATTTTCGAATTACTATTATTTTTTATGTAATTATTTGTTGTTATCTATACCGATGTTATACACTTAAAATATCGTAATTTTAATAATTTGAGATTTTATTTAATATTGTTCGCAAAAATTAATAATAATTTAATATAGAAAAATGTTTAGTACGCGCGCACGGCACACTTTAGGTACTTTTTCTAATATTAAGAATTTCCTTTAGTTACTTTTTCTTCTTTTGTTTGTTCATTTCGGTTACTCAGATATTTTTTCTAATAATAAATCTCCACTTATTATTATTTTTTAAGTTATTTTCATTATTTATGCTTATATTTTCGCGGGTGTAGCCGCGTCCGGGCCCACTAGTCTATATATATAAAAGGACTTGTCCTCACTGACTGAGGTAAGACGCACGCACAGCCGTAACCGCTGTGCGTAGAAACGTGGAATTTGGACAGATGTTTACTTTCGTAATCTGGACATCCACTAAGAAGGGATTTTAAAAAATTATAACCCTAAAGGGGTGAAATAGGGGTTGTAAGTTTGTATGGAAAAAAAATTAAATCCGCACCGATTTTTATAAAATTTGAAATTTAGATTTTTAAAAGTATTTATTTGAATACGTGTTTCATAGTTTTCTAGAATTCTCCCGCTAAGGGTGCAAATAAGGGGTTGAAAGCTTGTATCGATTTTTTTTAATCGGCACCAATTTTTATAAAATTTGAAATTCAGACTCTTAAAAGTATTTAATTGAACACATGTTTCATGGTTTTTTAGAATTGACCCCCTAAGGGTGCAAATAAGCGGTTGAAAATTTGTATGGAAAAATCTTCAAATCGCCACCGATTTTTATAAAATTAGAAATTTCGACTCTTAAAAATATTTCATTGAACACATGTTTCATGGTTTATTAGAATTCACCCCTAAATAAGCTAGCGAAGCTGCGCGCGTCCGCTAGTGTTATTATAAAGCTTAATGGGTTCAACGCAATAATAAGTAATTACTGTATAGATTTGAAACAATTCTATTGTGTTGGATAGGCTATTTTTATATGGGCACTTTATAGGCTATATAGGCACTTTAATTGCTTTAAGGTATCAGACTACCTAATCACCTAAGAACCAGGAGCAAAGTCGCAGTAAAAGCTAGTAAAAAGGTATAATTAAAATTATTTAATGAAAAAATTAAATTTAGCAAAAGTAAAGAATATTCGTCTAAGGAAATAAAGCCTTACTTTCCTCAGCTAATAGCCAGTTATTTTACATTATAGGCTTACTCGAAGCTGGTACAAGTGTACACTGTAGCGATGTCACTTGTCGGGCTTCGGAGTCACATTACGTGAAACCGGTGAAGTGCATGTCGCGACTAAATATCTAAATGAAGTAGATTATTTATTTTGTATAGACATATTATTAATTAGTTATATTTAATATTGAAATTTGAAGAAATACAATAATATAGCCGAATATCGATCCAGTGATTGACCAATGTCCAGGTGTGGAGGAGGGTAGGTTGTTAGACGTTTATGACATATCTATCATGAATTTATATTTTTTATATGAATATAAAATTTGTTTTGTCAACAGAGAATGGTCTACTCTCATACGAGAACCCAAACTACCACTTGGACCCGGCGCGCCTCGAGTCCGCGATATACAGCGACCTGTACGACATGCACGACGACAAGAGCATGCCTCTAGACTACAATTACTTAGATAATAGGAGGTAAGTTTAATAATTGACAAAAATATTACTTAAAAATTTCAGAAAAAGCACCAGTTGCGCAGGGACTCAAGGATGTGACTAACCACGACAGGTTATGAGTTCGTACTCCACTCGAAAAAATTAAGTATGTAATGCGTGAAGCTGAAAAGAAAAACACTTTTAATGCACACTAAAAATATACCAAATGGTACAAGTATCATAGAGTTCAAAGCTAAAAATTATGATTCTATATTTGAACGGCTTACTAGTAACCTCTGAAGAATTCCACTAGTCAGGTCCTGGCTCCGTCATCAGACCAGCTTGATGATACTATATTATTATATTGTCACCTAAGCTCGGTTAAATTTATCCTCTGTATATTTTAATTTGTTACTTAATTACGATTCGAACCCCATTTTACACTCCGCAACCATTGCACAAATATATAAGTTTTATAACTATTTATCTTAATTATAAGGAAAGTAAAGAAATATTATATTACTATTAGAAAATACTAGTCAACAGGCATAATTCACGATGAGTCTCGATATGACAAGTATACAAAAATGGGAAATGACAGACATGTTAAAAATCAGTGGGCGTTTAAATTAAAATGAATGGATTGACAGATTATGATTTAATTAAAATGTATTGAAATATTTCTTTTTTTACTTTCTCTGTTCTCATTCATGGAAATTCAAGTTACATCACTATGTTATTATAAAAAAAGCTATTATTTTCTTTTAAAAAGTCTAGTTATCACCTCTATTTTGCGTAGAAAGGCAAGATCTAGATAGTTTACGCGATTTTAGAACTGTTTGGTTACAATTCCCCCTATACTCTTCCAAAACGAGTATCCTCGGAGGTAGATTTTCTTTTAAAGCGAGGTCTCTTACCACTGAGGAAAATTTCCCGTAAATATAGATATTTTCTAAAATCAAATACTACTTTGTTTTAGCTTCACGCTGTATCCCGCACGCATGTAGGCAGAGGGAACCTGAAAACATAGTGTTAAGACACTCCATTTCCATTGAGACACTTTCGTTTACCGATTTCCACCGATCGATTTTTTATTTTGAATATACTTAAAAATATTTTTAATATTTTTTAGTGTAAGATTCAAATTATAAAGTTCCGTCAATACACTTGTTAATAATAGTTATTGCCTTTAATAAGTAAGGATTGTATAGTATTCCTCGAATACAAAAACTTCATTTGAACCAGTACTTCCTGAGATTAGCGCATTCAACTAAACAAACTCTTCAGTTTTATAACATTAGTATAGAGTATATATAAAACTAAATTGGATAACATTCACAACGTTTTCAACGAATTCTTTAGATTTTTTAATTTTTTTGCTAACAGCTGTTTCATATTATGTTAGTCCGACGGTCTCCCCGTTCACCGGCTGTCAACGGCAGATGGTTTTCGGAGCTAATGTAGATTTTAACCTACTTTATAACCCCTTTGTATAATATACTCTACAAAATTGGTTCTTTTTTTAATAGTGGAACGGTAGTGACTTAGTGAAAACGGAGTGTCTTAACATTAGGTTCCCAGGTTCCCTCTGCCTACTCTGCTATGTGCAGGATACAGTGTGAAGGTAAATAAAAAAACATAAAAGTACATGTATGTACACAGTAAATCTATGCATTATTTATATTGAGAACAAAGAACTTTATGACTTCATCTCGCAAAAAGCCGGACAGGAATTTTTTGCAATTGCACCCACAATTATAATCGTTAGTTCGTGTATTGAATTTTTTACATCACTAACTAAACTCAAGTTCACTTCTAATAATATAATTCGTGAAATAAACTGGCAATTTTGTACAATTAATTTTTAATGTATGTATGTATATTAATGTAATTGAAGAATATAAGTGGTTATTTAAAGTACATTTACAGGATGGTAGTACTGTATTTATAAGCAGGTTAGAAAATATATACCTAATAAAGTAATTATGAGTTATATAGCTTATTATGTTGATTTAGTATGAATACTAACAAATAATTTAATAATGAGCCAATTAATCAATGAATGAAAATTAAAGTAAATTAGCTTCTAGCTGTATCCCGCACGCAGCAGGGTAGGCAGAGGGAACCTAGTGTTAAAACACTCCGTTCCCCACATGCTATTGCCCTTACTACGCCACGGTTGGCCTTAGAAATATATAATATATATCATATTTTTTATGATTTTTACACATTCAACTCTACACAAACTTTTATCCACTACATTTTGGAATATAAACCTTGATTTACAAAGAAAGCACATCGCCATTTGCATTTCAAACCACCTGGACGTGTTCCAAGCCAGGTACGGATATCCTGGACTGATAGTATACGGGTGCTTTATTGTGGAACTTATGAATAGGGATGGGAGGTTATTTTTTCCATATATCATGTTACTGCAAGTTTTATTTATGATTTCTTTGAAATTTCATGTTGTAGTTTCATTATGATTGATTGTAATGGTAATGGGTTTAAATACCAAAAGGAAATGTTTATTGTTTATAATTATTTGTGAAAAAATAATCTAGTATTTTTGTACTGGAAAGGAAAGCTGAAAACTGAGTTATTCTTCTATGAGTATAATAAAATTGTAATTGATCGCTGTCTGTACATGGAAGATATACATATAAGAGCATCTATTATATTGGACATTTATCAATGTAAGAGAACTACTACTAATATATTCTATGCGAATGTAAATATAATATAACACGGAAGTGTCTTAATGGGAACAGAGTATGTTAACACTAGGCTTCCAGGCTCCCTGTGTCTACTCTATAATGAGCGGGATACAGCTAAAAAAGAAAAAAAAACTTATAAATTAATACAGTAACTAAACTTAATATGACTCATGACCTAGAAAATGTTCCCAACATCACAATTTGGCAACGACCTCATACTATAAAGCCTAAGTTTTTATAAGATTTATTGAAATTTCTCAATCTAGATTCGACCTTAAACTTTGTTCATACTCAACTTAGAGAGGTTGTTAGAAGATGAATAAAAAATCATCTATGATTTTTTTTAGTCTCATGTTTATATATTTTAGCTGATTTCTTTATTTTTGTTACTTTAATAGTAAAAAAAGTAAAAATATATTAGAATCTTTCTTTTAGTATGATTTAACAGCTTCATGTTTTATCTCGCATATAGTAGACAGGAATTGTGTGTTGAGTGGCAAAACCCAATGGTTTTATTAAAAAAAAAAAAGTTTTATTAAAATATAACCAAGCAGAATAAAAAACATTATACATTTCTCAGTTTACCTTTTATAATAACAAAAAAAAAACGTACAGAACTAAATTCTCATATGATTCATGTGACCTGAAAGAAATGTACATACACGTGGAATGACGCACGAACAAAACACATACCTGTATATAGAAGTCCATTCTTCGAATGCCGATAACTTGAATAACTTAAAATGTTAAGTTCAGGGTTGTATAGCTTGGACTTGAGTGAGCTTTTTAAGCTTTTTAAGCTATTTTTAAGCTATTATATGGCTCACTTAGTATACTTTTTGAGGTTATTTTACCGACAACGGAAAAGAAATGGTACATGCATTTATAGGGAGAGACATACCAACACACATACACATATGGTTAATACACAACCGTTAGGTATAGATATCATCGTTTTATGATTCGTTGCGCCTCTCAACCGTAAATCTGATAGAGATTTGTTGCACTTATTATACTTGCGTTAACGTTATCACTTTATTAGCGGGTTTGATTTATTAACTGTATATAAGTATTATCAAGTTTAGATTAAATCAGTGAAATAGTGAGAGCTACATCAAAATTAGACATGCAAAATCGATAAATAAATTTTCATATTTCATTTCAAAGATACTTTTTAATTTTTAATAACCGTCAAACGTTGTTAGAAAAAACATAAATAATAGAGCATTTTACATTCGTTTAGGTGTACAGTAGGCATTAGTAATTGATTAATATGGTTTGCGTAAATTATTATTTTAAATAAGATTTTTGTCTTCATGCTTCATGCTGCATAAAGCAGGTTAGGCAGAGGGAAACTAGTGAAGACACTACGTTCCCCACTATCCGCCGAATTTTCCAGACATTTCGTATTCAATTTCAGAATTGTACGCCGAACTTTATCTTCTACCCAGAGCAAGAAAACGAATATACTCGTATTAATTAAATAATTCCTCTCATTGGGATTGGAACTCACAACCGTTGCATAAACAGTCACTACGCCGACAGCCTCAACATAATATAAAACAATATTTTCACCCGTAACACCTAGCACCATGTATATAACAAATTCTCAATTAAGTTAAGTAATAACACAAACAAGCAACATATCATCCAGTCATCTCCATTACGTGTTTACGTGGTAACGTACGGCGTTACCGTTGCGCTCATAATAACACTAAATGATTCATTGGTGCTTCCAAGCGTGAAGTCAATAGCTTCCAATGTGGACGTCTGTATACGTATCTATATAAGTTATATAACTTTTGTATGGAAAATTATTTTTAACTTTTAAGTTTCTATTGCATTTTGTGGGATAAGCGAAAATAAACGCCGTATTGTAAACGCTATGGTTATGAGGTCGATTCCCGTTTGGAAAAACAAAAGAAAATCCCGTTGAGTTCTGCCATTCAATACACAATGTCTGAAAATTTAATTCCAAATTAAGTAGGTGGGGAACGGAGTGTCTTAGCTCTGTGTTCCCTCTGCATATCTCTTTTTCTATGCAAGATATAGTTTGAAGCTAAAAAAATAAGTCTCGTAAAACTTCTGTCCATCGCTGGTTATTTTTGTCAGGAGAATATAGGAAAACTGAAACTAGAATAGAACTTCCCATTTACAATTTTCAAATGAAAATTGACTGCTCAATTTGTGATAGTGGAGTCCCAATTTATTTCTTATACTTTAACGGTTAATTTCCAAGTTATATATTACAGAACATAAATAAAACAAGCCTCGGCGCTAAGTTACGCCGCCCAACTCGTGTTGTCTCAAAAATTAGTAAAATACAAAATAGGTAATATACATGTGTATATTACCTATTTTGTATTTTACTTTTTACTTTTACTTTTTCTTTTCTTCTTTACTCTTTACTCTTTCTTTTTTTCTTTAAACCAGAAAAAGTTTAAAGCTCTAAAATAATTCTATACAGAAACAACCAGACCAGAAATTCTCATGATTTATGCTTTAAGTTGACCTTTTACAATAAATCCTACAATCGAATCATATATTTTAAAAGTGGTTTCCTAGCGCAGTGTGACAGTGTTTGTAAACACAATGCTTGCGCGATTGTACCTCAGGGGAATGATAAAATTTAAATTGTTTTCATTTTCCTGCTTTCGTAAGAAACGTGATGTTGAGTTTCACCATTTAACATCAAATTTCTCGAAAATAAAGTGAAAAATGGAAGAAGTATTTTAACACTACATTCTACCTGCCTAAGCTGTTATGAGTGGAGAAAAGATTGAAATTATACATACAATTTCAATCAATTATATAAAATTGTACCGTTCCTAAGCAACAGAGAGCTAAAATTTATCATACAGTTTCCTTGAGGAATATTTAAAGTACCGTGAAACTGTTTCCAATACATCCCACGAAAAAAAAATAATTTTACATTTCAAATTAAAATTACGAAACATGTAAATGAATATAGTGTGGCACTGGTTGTAATGTCCACGCGACCAAAGTCACGGGCATCAACTAGTACATATATCTATCTATCTATATTTATATATATATATATATATAGACAGATAGATAGATATATCTAGTAACAATGGTTACGTAACGGGTGCGCCGACCTGCCCACTGCGCAGTCGCAGTGCATCGATCGACAGTGCAGCTACATACTAGCTGCTAGCGGCCAGCTATGTGCTTCACACAATACTATTTATATAATATGCTGATACGACGATATATACTTATGTATATCATTAGGTTTTTAAGGTAAATTCGTTAAAGCTTATTAAATTATGTATTTATATAGTAATAATCTTAATATATATTTTTTTTATTAATTCGAATTAAAATTGTAATAAAAAAACATAAAATTTTAAATATGTTTACATGTACTTCTATAGTATATAGATACAATTTTATGGCTTAGAGCTTTCATGCAAAACTTAAAATTGATATAGATGCTGTTCTAACATAATAATAATAATAATAAGTATATAAATTTATTGTTTTTATTTAGACGTATTAAAATTCTAATGAAAAAACATAAAATTTTAAATATGTTTACATGTACTTCTATAGTATATAGATACAATTTTATGGCTTAGAGCTTTCATGCAAAGCTTAAAATTGATATAGATGCTTTTCTAACATTATCATAATAATAACTATATATTTATTATTATTATTATAACGTGTTTACTAATATAACTACAAAACTAAAACAATTTTAAATCGTTATTCCACATTTAGAAAAGATATAAGCAAAATATAAAAAATATATGAAAATATTAAAATAGCGGTATTCGAACCCGCGCCTCTTGAAAACCGTGCGTTTCTAAAAAGAAGATTTTTTAAATATTTCTACAATATATTTTAAATTGATAAAATCCTAATTTTAAAGTTCACTTGATAAAATATAAAAATATATCGTAAAATGCTTTACTGTCGTTAGATATAAAGTACTTGTACAAACGCAAGCTAAGCCCGCTTAATGGCCCCGGGCGTCCGGAGCGGTGCACGTCCGCTCTAACTTAATATAGTTTGTGGTGTAGGTTGTAAGCTGAAGCGATCGTTTAATAGTTGTAGCGTAGACAGGAAAATGTGTGGGGAGTTAAGTTTTGTTATTGTTTTAAAAATATTTTGGTATGAGGCGAGTTATCAAATTCTGTGTGTATAAATACTTGATATTGGAAATGGAATATGGCCTAGGCTTGTATCAAACAGGCCTAGGCTTGTATCAGACAAGTCTAGGCCTGTTTTTAGTTTCTTAATGTGATACTTATTAATAAAAACACAAAATAAATTTTTATTACTATTTCCTCGACCTGAACACTTCGATAATTGAATGATGAGTGGAGTGTCTTAACAATAAATTCCTTCTGCCTATCCTGTAATACGCGGGATATATCCACTATTTCTTTTAAAAATATCGAATGTCCTTTTACATAACGGTTGTGAATTCTACTCCCCCTTGGGTATATATATGTCTATAATTAAATAAATATAAATAACAAAGTTAAACTCAACTAATTATATCCTTAAAGTTTGTGCCACACTTATCTTAGTTTACAGCAATACGTGACTCCTCGCGTTGCAGTGAGATTTAGCACCTTTCAAATACAACTAAGACTCTACTGTATTCTCTTTACAATGTTAAATAAGACCTGTGCCTATATAGAATATAGTGATATTAATAAAGTTATAAAAATGAACAAAAAATAGTGATGCTATAAAGTTTAAAGTCAATTTTTTTAACATTTTTAGGGGGGTAAATAGTTTTTTTTTTTAAGAAAACTTGTGACATTTTTAATGTAGCGTAAATATATCTTAGACGGTTTCCAAGATGTGCGAGTTCATATCCCGCTACGCTTAAAATTTTTATTTTTTAAAGAAAATACCAATTTTTTACGCATATTAGTGTCAAAACACTCCGTTCTTTTAATCTACAACCATTATATTTAAAGTATTTTACGACGACTAAGCCACGACGGCGTTAAAAAGCAAGATTTTATATTTTTAATTTAAACTTTTATTCTAAAGCTCGAGACTAAAAGCCTCGTTATCAGGCGTCGGCTGAAGCGCTAGTTCATTAATACTGCATTAAAAATTTATGCATGTCTGGCGTTTTTTTTTAAATAATTCACGCCTTTTGTAGATATTGTAGAATTGAATGCATTTTTTGTATGCATTCGCATAATATTGTTCTTTTAATTATTAAGTTACTTCGTAGTTTTTCATGTTTAGTTTATTTTTATTCGACTTTGAAGTGAGATAATTGTTATATGGAAAACATTAAAAATATATAAAAACTTATTTTTTTATTTTTTTAAATGTAACTATAATCAATTTAGTCGGAGTTCTAATAGAAAATAAAACGCAAATTAACAAAATTTATTACTATTTTATTATTAGTTCAGGAGATTAATAATATGAATATACATACATACATAAATTTACATATTGCAATGGCATAGGCCATTGCAATATGTAAATTGTAAAATGATTATCTGAAATGAGTTCGCGATTACAATCAGCGAACTTGCCTTTACTTTTGTATCTCAGTGGGTTATCGGTTTTTGCTGAAATTGTATACTATTTACATACACAAAAGTACCTTACATATGAAGTAAGTAAGTTATATTACAGTGTCAATTACAAGCAATAAAAATGGAAATTTCTGTCATAAATTTAAATATTTAAAAAAAATCGACTTAAGTAATTTACCAAAAAAATCGGTAGGTATTAAGGGGGCCCAGTGCCGTGTAATATTGCTTATTTCTTAAAATCTCGCAGAGATTCTTATCGTTTAAAATGCGCAGGTTCAATTCCTTTTCCGTGAAAAATTTTCTAATGATCGTTTATTTTGTTATTAAAGTCTAAAATTCCCACTTTGGTTTAATTTCCTCTCTGATAAAAAGAACGCACAAATGTCTCGGAAATTGGAAGTTTCGTGGGGAACAGTGTGTCGTAACAGTAGGTTCCCTCTGCCTGCTGTGTGCGGGATACGGCGTGAAAACAAAACAATAATAATATTCCGTTATCAAAAAATATTACCATTCTCTTCATGCTACCTATAAAAAACTACTCAACTTGTATTTTAGTATAAAAGCGGAGTTGTGAACTGTCGTAAAATTTTATTAAAACTTGTACCAGCTTTAAAAATCCGATATTTGTTTGACATGCGAGCTTAATTGAGTTGTGGTTTGATATTAAATTTATTTTTAAGCAATTTCCCTTATATATTATTATATTTACTAGTATTGTAAGTATACTGTCAAGTCACTAATTAAATTCTTAGTCTATATCTATTATATATGTAAAATTCTATCGATTTTTAGTGACTAACAGACAAACACAGAGACAAAATTAGCAACTGGACAAAACTAAAAACAGGAAATACACGAAATTTTACATTTTATAATCAAGCCACTACTCAAATATTATACCTAATTACTAATTACTTAAAAAATATAGTTTCCCATACAACTTACATGATAATTAACATAGGACTCTCGTATTAAATGTTCACAAAGAGATTAAAGCATTTACCAGAGCTTTCACACGTTGTTAAGTAGAGTGAACTAATTTGTTTACAGTTTTAAACTTAATTCGTCAGGTTTTTTTATTTATGTATATAATAAATCAGAATTTTGTACGAATAAATTTTAAATCTTTTATTCTTAAAACAATATTTTTTATATATACGTAAGCCACAACTAATGTATAATGCATTCATTTTAATAATAATTAAGTATTTTTATGTAAATGTAGATATTCTACCTTATCACTGTGGACACCGCATTTATCGTACTGAGGTTAGTTATTTGGCAAAAGTTTAAATTGGGTAGCGGATTTATGTTTCTGTTTACTTGCTGCGGAGTTACTGGGACGTTCCGATATATATTTTGTTACTTGCAAACACACTGGAAAATCCTTTTTGTTCTAACAGCTATTGACCAAATATAAAATCTACTCGTAAAAGATTGGCTGGATGGATGGATTATATTTCACAATTTAAATTTCAATTTGATTTATTTTTCTTATTAATTAAAAATATCTGGAGGATAGTTGTGGTGTTGGGGCGTGCGACTGTAATCGCAATAGGTTGTGGATTAAATTCTCACTCGAAGAGAAATAATTAAATATAAAATATGTTCGTTTTTTTACTCTGGTAACGATGCAAGTCGCGGCACTGAGTTCCGAAACTCAACACGCAATACCTCCAGAATTCGGAGAGAATTCCAGAAAACATGGAGAACAGAAGTGTCTTAATGAGAACGATGTGTCTTAACAAATTTGGCATGAATAGGTACTACTAGAGAGCACTACTTTAAAAGCATTGAGAGAGGATTTTTCGAAATTCCTATGTTAATTGGGAAAAAGCGAGATTTTCCATTTTACATTTTAAATTCCACGCAAACAAAGTTTTGAACTACAATTAGTGTATTATATAAAAACCCAATTTCTAAAACCACATTCAGCACACAATGAGAGCTTAAAATATTTTAATTAAACAACCAACTAAAGTATGAAATATTTCATATTTCATCTCGTAAATTACTCGCGAGTCGAGCCCCGGCTTCCAATGGCCAAGTTTAATATCCACATTACAAGGAACCACAGCGAGTGCCTTTTCAAATGGAATCGGAAGCAATCTATTGTTGTTGATTCGTTTGAACGTGAACTATATTATAGCGAGTTATTGTATTATTTTCTATTTTTTTTAACTTGTTTTTCTTGATTATTAATCTTAATATTGTATGCTTATATATTAGTAAAAAATCATAAATATTAATTTCAATCTGTAAAAAATCAAAAGAATTATTTTTTCTTAGCTTCATGCCTTATCCCAGATAAGCAGGATAGGCAAAGGGAACTTATTCTTAAGACACTCCGTTCCCCATTGTGCCCCATTGTGTATAAAGTGGCGGAACTGAACGCCGCGGTTCGTCTTCTTACCAGCGTCACAAAATGAGAATAATTAACACTTCCGAATGGAAATCAATCCTGTGCACCAGCTGTGCACAACAGATTCAATATTTTATTTTCAGTTTTCGTATCTATATGTCTTTCAGTTAAATACGTATTTTGTACCGTTACTTTGGAATTAGAAATGATAGCGTTTTTTCGCAGAAATCCTGAGATAGTTTTTTAAAGTTATTCGTGTTAGAATCGGTTTTTTCTTAGTTTTTATAACTTTGAAATATTCAGCGCGGTAAAAGCTTTTTTAAGTAGTTTTTATGAACTAAGATATTTTATCAGGATTTTTTATAAGTAAACATAGAACTTATAAAACTTCGAGATTGGAAATGGTTTTTTTTTCAGTCATTCCATTCTGTCGTTCTTAGAATTGTCCATATTATCTTTTTTTATCAGATTTACGCTATATCTCGCACACAATAGGAGAGGCAGAGGGAACCTAGTTTAAAGACACTCTGTTTCCCACTTTTCACCTATTCTGGAAGCGTGTTGAGTGGCGGAACTAAACGCGGTGCTTTGCCTCTACACCAGAGCGAAAATATGAAAATATAAATTTAAGTAAATATTTAATTTCGTATATACAAAACATACATAACAATTAAAACAATTTTTAAATCTCAATAATAGTCAATAGAAAGCATACATGAATGCCCTCCAATCTAAAACAAGAACGTGGGCAATAAGACGGAAATTGTCGGGAAACGTGCTATACATGGTGTATAACGACTGTTAAGCACTTTTATATTTGCTGTTATAATTCGACATATACGAAAGATAGCTGTATTTTTTATACACAAATATAAAACGGAGTGTCTTAACACTATATTTTACTGCTTATCCTAAACACTAGCCTTTACCTGCAAGACATTACTCAGGGGAGCCGCGTATTATTTTATTACAAGAGCAAGGAAATTAAATTAATTCATTGTCCCGAGTGGGAATTGAAACTGCCGTGGCGTTGTGAGAAATGAGAATCAAACCCGCAACCGTCGCGTCTACAGTCAGAACCTGCCCGCTGCACCATGACGGCCTCTAATAACACCCCATTTCATCATCATCATTATCATTTCAACATAAAATAAAAATACACTGTTCCTAGAACGTTCTCAACAAACTGTCATTAATAAACGTTGAATAAGTAATAAACGCTTTTACATTTCTAATTTCATCTAGTTAGCAGCACTATTTACAGAATACTATTTTTCATTTCAACCAGCCAGCCATCTATTCTCGAAGGCTCTTCGATGTATTTTTAGAAAGCAATTTGCCCCTTTTGAATAATACCCTCGCTCTAATATACCCGTTGCAGGACTTTTTACTTCGCATCTAGTTTGTTTTTGTACGTGATAATGTGTTTTGTTTGACTTCTTCCTTTGGTTCTCTTTGGTTTTAACCTAGAGAAATCTAGTGTTATGACACCCCTTTCTCCATGTACCGCTCAATTTTCAAACATTGCATAGCGCTTGTGTTGATTAACGGAATTTAACGCCGCATCTTGTCTTACTATCAAAGTAGTAATTGAACCCACAATACTGTGCCGCAGTACCACGGCGGTCCTTTAGTATACCTTTTCTAATTTATTTAAATAATTAATATAATGTAAAAGTGACAATACTTTAAATGCTTATACATATTCAAATACAAGTAGACTACTTTCTACGGTTAAATCTAGGCTTTCTAAACTAACCTTGGGTTAGTTCGCATAATAAAATTCTAGGATTACAATCGTATGCAAATATTTTAAAAATATAATTGTTTTGGGTTCTACTATACCTATTAATAAATGCCCCTCGATAATTGATTTTCTCATGTATCTTCTATGTACAGACAGCGATCATTTACAATTTTGGCTTGTGGATAGATCATGGAGTGTAGGTAAGATTTAGAAAGTGTTTCTCGAAATTCCTACAGAAACGGGGAAAAATTGGATTTCATATTTAAGTCCACTTAAACAAAAGTTGCAGGCGACGACTAGTATGGTATATAAGCCAAACCTTTTGGTCATTGTAAAATGTTTGGAAAAGAATAAATTGATATAAATAAATGTGTGTAAATGTAAATGTATGTAATAATACGATATTTGGCAATGAAGATGCACACACAGTTCATAGAATATTCTCATCAAACAACTTTCATTGCATACAAACCACAAAATAACCTAGTTTTCTATTAAAATATTTCCCACGGTCACTTGACAGGGTCCATTTTTAAGTGTTATAATAATTAATACTAATGAACAACTGTCTGTTATTTTTTTTAATTTAATCTTTTGGGATTAAATAATAATATTTTTTTTATTTAATCTTTTAAGATTAATGACACTAGTTTCTCTCTCTCTACCCTGCTATGTGCGGAGTACAGCGTGATGCTAAACAATATTATTTATTAATTTAACATGTCCATTTGCGTATCTATAAATATATATTTTATTTTTTCTATTCTAAAGCCAATAATGAAATGTCAGTCAAGTTCCTTTTTTTCTTTTATTAGCATAGCGCAATGATTAGGGCAATTTCGATGCAAATCAATGCAATGGCTCTGCATATTAATTGGCTTTTTAAAATCGTTTTTACGTTTTCCACAGGATTTGTCGTATTTTTAGAAACAAAAATTTATGACTTTTGTAGCGTTTGAAAATTAACATACTGAGTTATATGGAAATTAGCTCAATGTTTTTGTTTGAAAAAAGATAATAAAAGATAAGATGACCAAAAAATATGTTGTTTAGATCAAAATAAAGAAAATCTGTACCTTCGTCCTGCATAAAGTAATAGGAGCTTATAAAGTACACGTTAAGTGAAGGATATCAACGTCGGAGAGATGGATGGAAAAATAAAACTAATCAAATCGAAAATTCGGCAGAAAGTGGGGAACGGAGTGTCTCAACATTTAGTCTGCTCTGTCTGCCCTGCCTGATGAAAGATTAATCTAAAAATATTTCTCTAGTTACGCCTCGGGCGTTATTTAGAATTTTAAATTTTAAAATATAGTTAAAAATTTAAATAGATGCGGTACCTATGTCCTTTTACGAGCTTGCTTTTCTATGCAGGCATTAAAAGTCACGCTTTAGAAACGACATTGCTTTGAATTTTTTATTCATATTCATTCGTTGGTACGGTTTGTTATTGTAATATATGTACAACCGTTTTGACGTTGTCTTCCTTTTGTAATAATGGATTTTTTATATTTTTTGTCAAAATATTATGTTATTATTTTTGAAGCCGTCGTCTTATTGGGGAACGGTTATAATACGGAAAATCAAAAGAATTGGGCGTGAACATTAATTGTTGTTATTTCTGTATAATTTATTCAACGCCCAGATTATGCATTATTTGGATGGTCTATAAATTTTACACCGTGAGGGAATCGAATCCACAACTACAATTTCAATTCATTATTTTCTTTACGTAAATTAATAATTTGAAAAGAAATACAGTCACATATTTTTCTTACAACGTTATATTTGTTCAGATGACGTTATAGTGTCATGTCATCTCCTAGCTTGTCTAGTATTTCGTAATATTGATCTAGCAAGTTAGTTTCACAGATTATGAAAGTTTCTAAAACAAATATTATAGATAATCTATAACTAATGTGTTTATGTCAGTAGTTTTTAGGTTTAAAAACACTACGTGTCTTATAAGCGTCGAATTCTGAACTCATCGCCATGCTTTGCCTGGTTACCAGATCGAGGAAATAAAAATATTAATTATTTCATTTCCTCCAATGGGAATCGAACTCACAACCTGTCGCGTGCACAGTCGCACATTTATGCCCCTCCTCCACCACTGGCCTCATGCATCGTTTATTATATTTAACTTAATTTAATATTAATTTTATTTTAATGGGTACTTAATTTTTTTTTACAAATTATGTGCGTACTCTACGTATAACTAGGTGGTATCTCATACTATAACACTATTTCAAGAAACTTCTTATTTTATTAGGGTTACGAAGTAAATGCTAAAAGGCCTTACAACTTTGTCGAAACCATTGGAGCGGTCATCAGTTTACCCCCTCAGTTAGTCGAGCGGCACACCCCTGTATTTAGTTTTTTATTTACTTATTATGCAAGGGCACAAGTGTGCGACTGTAAACGCGACGATTATGGGTTCGATTCCCACTCGAGGAATGAAATATTCATATTTCCATTTCCTCGCCCTCATAATGAGGAAATTTGGAAATTCCTACGAGATTTGAAATTTGATTTTCCTAGGAAAATATGAGATTTTCCAATTTACGTCTTAAAACAAACACATGAGTGACAAGTAATATTTTATAATTCTAATTAAAACATAGAAAATATAATAAAACCTGAAAGTTTACATACATGTACCTACAGTTTGTTTGAAAACGGCGACGTGTCGTAAAACCGTAGTTAAATAAAAGCAGCCACGGTTGAATCTTTATAGCTTTTTGCAGACGCTGTTTTAGACTTTATTTACATTTAAATGACATAATGTTTATATGTTTACAAAATATGTACTTTGAGCACGAGTAGTGAGGTCGAACCACATGCGCATAAGAATCTCAAGTGCGGCGTTAAGTTACGAATTTAGACTCCGAATGTCCTGGTTTCGGGCGAAAAACGAAGAGTAGTATGGAGAGCGTTATTTTTTTTTTAGCGTTTGCTACGCTACGCTACGGTATGAAGAAAGATTTGGAAAACCTAGTGTTAAGACACTCCGTTCCCAATAAGACACTTCGGTCGGGACGCCGCCGCAACTGTTATTACTTTTAATATAATATTAGTCCCAATGAAAACTGAAGTCATATCGATCGTATGTCGTAGTTGTTTTTTCAATTCCCGATGGATACATAATATTCATTCGATATTAGCAAAAAATAACACTATAATAATTAATATTTTATTATCTCGCACTGGTAACGAGGCAGTGCTGTGTTGAGTTCGGCCACTGAAAACGCAGTGCCTCCAGAATTCCATGGAATGTGGAGAACGAAAAGGTATCTTAATAATAACGTAGTATCTTAACACTAGGTTCACAGGTTCCCTCAGCATACATTTCCTGATATGTGCGGGAAACAGAATCAGAAGGAAGTAATCACATGTAAACCTAAATTATATACTAATCCCACAAAGCACCACTCGTTAATTACACGACGTGTGGTACGTTTTTGTCGACAGTACAGTCGTAAAAGCCGTAAAATGTACAAATTGTCTATTAGCACCGAGATTGGTCGTAAAGTGGGGACGCTAATTTACCCTCCCGAAACGGCCGGAGTTCGGCAACTGCAGTTAAGACAAGATAATGTTTCGCAGATACGTCTGGTTTTTCATACAAATATATTTTTTTAGAGACCTTTGTGAGGATTTTTTTTTGTTTTTTGAAGTAGGCATTTCATGCCCGTAGAAAGAATAGGTTTTGGTCCATGCTTCACGAGGTCTCCCGCGTGGTCAAATGAATATAATTAAAATTTGTGTAAAATTGAAAGGATTACCGTCGTATCGCCTATAGTTTCCCTCGATGAATAGTATGTATATCTAACTTTAAAAGTTACTTCCAATTGAAAACAGTAGTGCCTGAGTTTAGTGTGTTCAGGCAAATTCGTCCGTTTTATAATATTAGTATGGATTTGTAATTTCATATAGTTGTAAATATAAAACTCCCATTAAATCTCCAAAAATACGAGGCAGTCGCTACTAATAAATACTTAAAACCACCCACCTGACTCAAGACAAGAATGAAAATAAAAAAGTAATTGAAAATGGAAAAAATTGCTATGCGCAAGAAGACGCAGTTTAATTCGATATTTTTTTTCTCATTTTTAAAGCGTCGAGTCGTCGGTCGTTTTATATTTCTTTGTCTAAGCTCTTGAAATTTTTATTTAAGATCTTGTCTAAGAGAATAGAAGAATATGTAATGTTAATTTCCGTTTTCCCATTTTTCAAGATTATGCAGGTCGATTGGCCGAAATCATCGATGGCCTATTAAAATGATTACAAACAATAACATTTTCCTGAATACTATCTGCTTACCCAAGCTTAAAAGATATAACCGTTCACCCGAAGATGCCCAAAAATACCCAAAACTCAAGATTAAAGACAAGGAGTGGTCTTTAATCTGTATTAAACGATTAATAGTAAGGCGACACGAAGAAGCCATAGTGAATTCAGTTTTAACTTTCAGTGTTTAGTGGTGCGTGTTAACATTGAGACAGTTAAGAACGGTAGACGTATTTTGTAGCACTTCTGTCTAAAACTTCCCTCATTTCTGTAACTTCAGTATCAGTTCGAGTGGGTGTCGAACCCCTACTCGTCGTGTTTACAGTCAGAGGCTGTGCCTATATAAAGAAATATAATAAAAGTACCTATATGTTTTTTGGTGACATTATTAATGAATTCGTGTTTGTTTCTTTGCAGAGTGGAAGACGAGGCGTCTTCACCTGTTAACAAGCTTAAGTAAGTATTGTTTTTTATTTTAATATATTTTTTATGTGATAGAATACTAGTGATAAAATATTCTGTTCCCCACTTTCTGTTCAATTTTAAAAACGGTGCTTTTAGAGTGGCGAAAATCAAAATCACGTTTTAACAACTTTTGATTTTTATAGATTTGTTTACTATGTTTTTATTTTTTGTCCATAGCGAAAAAAGCGGCCTCATCACGCCGCCCCAACAGAATGGCGGGGGGGATTCACCCCCTCCTGAAAAGGAGAGGGCTGATCAAGAAGACACGGAGAAGAGCCATTGCGGTTCAGTGCCGCACAGCGCAGAGGGGCCCAATGACGACCTCTACGCTATACCAGTTAAATTGCGTCCAAAGAAAGAAACTTTGCCTCCTGGGTGGGAGAAACATGAAGGTAAATACAGTATTTCTATTTATTTTCTTATTCCTTATTTTTTTTTTTTCAATATGTAGACCAGAATCAAGTGTAGTAAGGATACTGCGTTCTCCACTCAAGTCTAAGATACAAAAACATTATAATATATGGTACTTGTGACAGGACCAATATTCCTAAATATGGTTGTTTACAAGTTCGTGCGATAATAGTTTATATACATTATATTCATTTCTATTGAAGAGAGTTCCTTTTTGTCATAAAAATAATTGTTTCTTACAGACAATGATGGCCCATATTACTGGCACATAAAAAGCGGGACTATCCAGCGGGAGATCCCCAAAATGCCGCCCATAGAAGCTCGAGAGTCCCGCATATCCATGGTCAGAGATTGCTCGAACTTATCGGACGTTAAGTACGAGGGTGGTATGACATCGTCCGTTACTAGAAGTACTACTAGTGGTGCTTTGGATCAGGATCATCAAGAGGCTGAGAGGAAACGAAGAGAGGAAGTAGCTTATAAGTATGTTTCTTTTTTTGGATTTTAAGAACGGTATTATTTATGTCTCAATCTTGTTCTTACACAATTATTCCGGAAGACAAGACATGTGACATATGCTTGAATGAAAACATTTTTTAATCCGTAATAATTTTCTCAAAATTCAATCTATTTGAATGTAACTAAACAAATTTTCCCTCAGGCGCCGTAGTTACCCAGCCCGTCCTGAACAAGATGGTCGTGCTGTCAGATTCTTCGTCCGTTCCCTCGGTTGGGTGGAGATATCTGAAACTGATTTAACTCCTGAGCGCTCGAGCCGCGCCGTCAACAAATGCATTGTAGACTTGAGTCTTGGTCGCAATGATCTTTTGGACCAGGTCGGGCGTTGGGGAGATGTGAGTATGACCTTTAGAATTGTATAATAATTTAGTTTTACTTTCTATTTAGCTTCACATTGTATACAGTATATAACAGGATAAACAGAGACAACGTAGAATTAAGACCTTTCCCAGGCACCGCTTATTTTTTTCAAAAGACCGTGCAAAATTCAAGGCCGTGTTTTGTCTAAAAATAATAAAATATCGAATTTATTATCAGATGATATCCAACTGCCACGATATTTTTATTTATAATATCTGTGAACATTAAATCTGGATATGTTGTTGCTTAAATGATCATCATAAAATCGGTTGAGTTTTTACTGGATGTTTAAATATTACTATAAATATGCGAATATCCATTTAACTTAATTTATATATCAAGACCAATGGATTAATATAATGTTTTCAATCATTTCCAGGGCAAAGATCTATTCATGGATCTAGACGACGGTGCCCTGAAGCTGATAGATCCGGAGAGTTTAAATACTCTGCACACGCAGCCCATACACACAATACGCGTGTGGGGCGTCGGCAGAGACAATGGACGGTGAGTTTGTTTTAAATGAAGTTATAGATAATTATGTATTTAATACAAAGAGGAAATTACTTTTAGGAAGGGTTTATATTTTAATTTTAATTTATAAGAATGGAATAACTTTACTAAACTTATTAAAAAGTATCAATTGTGCAGTAAAAAGGAAACTGATACAAAAATTATTTCCACAATAATTTTCTGAGATTTTGTAACTGTATTTTTTTAATTTATTTTTTTTATTTTGAGAAACGTCTACATGTGATATATACCTACATTAGTGTTTGGGATTAAACTTTATAAGTTACAGTCATTAAATTATTATTATTTTCTTTTATAATTATTTACACAACAGGGTTTTCATTATAAGTAAAAAATAATTTAGTCGCTTGAAGCACTACATCTATACAAAAAATATAATTGGCTATCCATGCTTTACTTTCTAGTGAATAATAATAAATTTATTTATATAATTGTAATCAACTTATACGTATCACGCTAGTATTTATGTTCTTTGCAAAGTCCCAAATCATTCGCGCAAGTAGATCCTCATACAATCTTACGTAGTTAGACCTTTAACCAATAATTGACTAATAAATATTGTTTTTTATTACGCAATCTTGGATTAGTGAAAGGTATGAAACGATTGAATTTAGCGTTCATTTTAGTTACATTTGTAGCTCTTGTCATTTGTTTTTGTCCCAATACATATAAATATATGGTTGTAATTTGTTATCCTAAAGTAGAATACACAGAGTTAATTTACATAGGATCTTTTAAAATATAAGAGTGGGAATTGTTATTATAATTTGCATAAATAATAATTCATTCGGTAATATAGATTAGCTATGTGCATAGATCTTACTATGACATTTTTAAATTAAGGATTAACCCTAAATTACTATTCTTTATAAAAAGTAGGTATGTTATATTTTATAAATATTTTTTTTTATTATTTTAATAATACCATAGCACAAATAAGTACAGCGATCCATTTGCAATGGTTGGTTCCTGGAACTGGTCATTAAAGCCCAATAATGAAAATTATGTCCTATTTTTTTCATCTATTCCTTGATCTTGTTAGATCAAATATGGTCTCAATGATCCCACTACTTAATAAACTATTTGCACTTCGGGCTGTATATAAGACTTTTTAAATTTTGGAAAAAATACACAAAAAAATACTAATTTTACCCTAAAACATCCAGGGACTTTGCCTACGTAGCCCGTGACAGAGTGACACGCAAGCACATGTGTCACGTCTTCCGTTGTGAGGCGCCCGCGCGGTCCATAGCGAACGCATTACGCGATATATGCAAGAGGATCATGATCGAGAGGTCCTTGCAGCCTCCGCCTCGTCCCACGGACCTGCCAGCTGCTAGGCGACCGAGGCCGTTGTCGGGTAAGATTTTGGATAGAGCAATGGGATAGGTATCGGTAGGGACCTTGATATTAGCTTTGAATTGATATTTTTAATGGTTTTGTTGTCTTTTCTTGGCTTACTTTTTTATTAGTAAAAAATTTGAAGTGGGAATAACTATTCTGGAGTGAGTTTGAACTAACTCTTGAAACGAAAATATTGAAACAGTATTTCTTAAATAGATTTGTGCTATGTATAGTTTAAGAAACAGCATATTGAATGATTTGTATTCAAGGCAAGATATAAGTCACACAGAGCAAATAAAATAAATGAATTTAAATTGGTATTTAAAAAAATTGATTCTCTAGAATGTTGACGTTGATGTTGTCACTATTTTAACTTGCATTAACAAACAGAACATTGTCTATTAAAGTATATAATTTAATAACAATGACATTGTCAGGAGCGTCATTCCCCACGCCGATGGAGGAGCCCCGCAAGACGGTGCGCGCGCGCTACCTGGGCAGCGCGGAGGTGCCGCGCGCGACCGGCATGGATGTGCTTAACGACGCACTCGAGCGCCTCGCGGCAGCGCGCGCACCCTCCGCCTGGCGCCCCGTCGCGGTCGCGGTCGCGCCCTCTATGATCACGGTCACTGAGGAGGGGGTGAGCTTAACACTAGATTCCTTATGCCTACCATGTTATATGCGGTAATTGTAGAGCTAAAAAATTAAAACAACTTTAATTACTTAGGATTTGATGCAGAATAACTTACATTATCCAGAATTCGGGGGAAATTGGGAACAATAAGAAGTGTCTTAATGGGAACAGAATATCTTAACACTAGGTTCCCAGGTTGTCTCTGCTTATATTGCAGAGAGTAATATAGCGTGAAGCTAAAAAAGTAAATACTACATTTTTTTAAACGGAACCAAAGGTCTCAAAATAACAATGATGTTTTTTTTCTTAATTTATGTCAGCAGCTTTATTATAAACATCCAATTTTTCAACTTTTATTAAATGTAATTAATAAATTTTGTATTAATGAGTTAACTTAGTATTTAAGTGTAATTACGATTTACTTACAATATTAACAGGAAACGACACCAATCCTGGAATGCCGGGTGCGCTACCTGTCGTTCCTGGGCATCGGGCGCGACGTGCGGCGCTGCGCGTTCATCGTGCACACTCCGCACGACGCGTTCGTGGCGCACGCCTTCCACGCCGAGCCTAGCTCTGGGGCGCTGTGCAAGACTGTAGAGGCTGCTTGCAAGGTTTGTACTCTAAACTTATTACTTAAGTATCGAAATGGTTGTAAATTATAATTAACAAAATCTATTTCTATGTTATAAAAATTATACTTATGGGTCTGTTATAAGTAACACTTATTATAATAGGACCCTTAACAATTTTAAAATATTATTGAAGTAAAATCTTTCATTACTTTAAAATACAATAAAAAATCCCTTATTCCCCAGCTACGTTATCAAAAATGCCTGGACGCTCACGGCGGCTCAGTGGTAGCTGGTTCACTGGGCGGGTCAGTCCCAGGGTCAATGCTGGGTGCGGGCGCGGACGGACGCGCCTCTATAGGGCAAGCGCTTAAGTCCTTTGTGGGCTCGTTGACTGGACGACGCGCTTCTTGAGCGGTTTCTATGGTAAATAGTCTTAATTTGCTTTAGTTTACTAGTATATGGTAAGATACCGAAATACGAAGTATAGGTTAGCTAACTGAAGGAAATAGTACGTCCTGTTCAAGAGAGTACACTTTAAAATTAAGCTACGTCCACAAGTTCTTACTTTAGGTTTTTTCTTCTTTAATTATATGACAATTAATAAAAAAATAATATTATAAATATTTTAGTATGTCTGCAAATAAGATTAAATTAATTGATTTTCTTTTGTGATTAAATAAAATAATTTTATCGATTTCTTTTTTTACAGCTAGCTCCCAGCGGTTGATATCGAGAATAACCGCACCACACCGAGCCGTTACCGTGACTGCGACATAACCGTGACGTGACGTGAGTGCCAGGTCACTGTCACATTGACTGCAATCACAATGTCACTTTGACGTCACCGCTTCAATGTAACTGTGACGTGACAGCACCGTCTCTGTGACAGTAACATGACGTCACTGTGACGTGACATAATCGTTACTGTAAGCGAGCCTTTGCCGCCTTTACTCGCGCACGCTTCGAGTATCGTTATTATATGGAAAATGTATCGATGTTAATATTATTATAATATAAAGATTAGAGTGTACAGTCAGTAAGTCAAAATGTTCAGAATTGTGTTTATTGGTCAGTCATGACATATGTTGGGATGTCAGTCAAGTTGTAGTCAGCGCAAACAACCATAATATCAGATTGATTATTATAAATGATAACGCTACGAATATTTGTTTTAATCGATTATGTAGTGATGCGAAAATTGTTCCACTTATAGCGATAAATATAATCGATTTTTAGAATTATTCAGTGTTTTAAATAATAATTAACTCTGTTAATTTTTGTTAAAATGTTTACTTATATAAATAGACCATTTTGTACTCGATTAATGATTGTTTTATATTTTAATGCACATTTCATTTTGACATCCAAATGCCGTTTAAAATACGTCTCTATAGCACAAATCTTACTTTCGTTTCGTTTAGAATGAGTTGAGATTAAGATTTAATAGATTTATAAAATTTATTTATTAAACCATATTAAAAAAAAAGACAAAACACTATAAATTATATAATTAATAATATATATTGAAATTTTATGCACAATTTCAACGTAGCAGCATTTGATACCGTCCATAGTAATAAAAACGGCTTTAAATCCTGCTACATAAAAATTTTCCTACAAAATTTCAATATATTCACAATCCGAAGTATGCATAACTATAAGATAATATAAATAAAATAACACAGTAAATTTCGTTGCATAATATTAACGTACATATCTATCACGTTTCACGTAATCACATTATCACGCAATCATATTGTCACGTTAACACGTAATCACGTTTCACGTTTGTTGGTTTCTCGTGTATAAAGCTTGTCGGTGTTAGATAAATTGATGGTCTCGTATATTTAATGATATTATAGTTACCTTTATAGAACTAGTCCTAATGTTATTTTTGTAAATTTTAAAGTGATTTTGTATTGAGCGTGAAAATTTATTGCGAAAAGGATTTATTTGTTATTTTTATTGTTTTCCTTTGTATATAAATAAAAAAAATAGACTTTATCATCTAAATTCAAATTACATTTATATTCAGTTTTGACGCGATTTGAAATTGTCAATCAATGACTGACTAGAAAACATATTAAAATATGGCTTCTGGTCAGTCGTTGACGTGACGGACAACGTACATTGAAAGAGGAAATCAGCTTGACAAGTCATTTTGGAATATTTAGTTCGTGTATAGTTAATACTTTTTTTACTTTTCTATATTATTAATAATAATAATTTCATAATTTCATCCTTTTTGCTTAATTATATATTTTTTCACGAATCATATTCAAAAATATTATATGACTGTTTCGTTGCATATGACTAAACTAATTTTACATTTAACTTTAATTTTTATTTTCCAAACATTTTGTTTATTATGGAATAATTTAATTAGCGTATGTTGTATATATAAATGTAGCGGTGGATAATTTTAGTGTAGCAAAATGGTTGGTCGGTAAAGTTGTTAGAAATGGAATTTATTACCTAAATGTAATAAATTCTGTTTCTAGTGGAATATTGTGAGCACGGTATGAAGAAATTGTTATACTAAGAGCGGTTTAGACCCAGTGGTTGTTACTATAACGCGGGTCACTGCTTCAAATACTGATGTAATTATGAAACAGCTTGCTACTACCATCATAATTGGTTATCTTCTAAAGGAGTAATAAATACAAAAAAAAAACAAAACAAACCGCTCTTACTGATTTCTGATTGATGTCAAGATGGCTAGGATTAGTTATTTAGAATTAAGTAATAAATAACGTGTAGGTGAAGAGTTTATTTTTGCTTAAGCTTGTATAAAATTATGTATTGCAAAAGATAAAATATTTTTTGTATTATATAACCGCAATACTAATAACACTATATATTTAAAATTCTAAGCTTCTAAATAAATTATTGATGGTAAAATGTTTATTTGCCACTCGGCCGAATATATGTATAGATAGCCTCATATAACAAGGGTGTGAAATCGTTGAGCTTTCGATAATTATATATTTGTATTTAAATCGCTATAAAGAAAACCGTTTTAAGTGGGAAAAATAAAATACTTGGTGTACTTTTAAATAGTCTAATATGTAGGGAACAATGATTTATCACTGATTTTCTAAAACGAAATCTCAGTGGCCAAAATCATTGTATAGAAATCACAAATTAGCTTCTACACAAATACTAGTCGATGTTGCTTGTATTCAAAAACACTGAGCTGTTATACGTAAATTAAAAATATAATTAAAATTATATTCACAATAATATATAAGATTAATGTTTACACGAGATTGTATTTACATATAGCGACGGGCGTTAGACGCGGCGTTCGGACCGCGCGTTCCGCCCGCCGTAGGATGCTTGACTGCCGTTTGCCGGTTAATATTTTCTATAATAATGAAATAAATATAAACATTTATAAAAGTAGTTTATAGTTAGCTTAAATTCCAGTTCTAGCTCACGAGTGCGAGTTTGTCTCACTTCGACTGTAAGTGGGGATTCGATTTAAAAACCGTCGTCGCTTTAACAGCTTAAAAGCCTTACAATTGTGGCTTTTAATAAATAATTTTGTGAAAATTAATAAAAAAATAATTATAAACACAATGTTTGTTTGTTTTATTTTGTATCCTGTCATTTTTTCAAAAAGTCGTTTCAGTATATTCTTTCTAAATACACAGTTTGGTATCAAAAATATACATATATATAATTCTTCTAATTAATAAAATTGATTAATACTTTACAAAATCAATTAACTCCTACCTGCTACCTTTGACATATCAAAGAAAATACACAACGAACATATGAGAAAAAGAAACAAAACTACAAAAGAATTCATTATAAATATTTATTTATCATTATCATAATATATTTATTGGACATTAATTTGGAATCAGGTAAATTACACAATAATTAAAAAAAACCGTGAAATCAAACTCGACAAAACATTACGAGCCCCACGACATTAAAAACACTATAATATTAATATTTATCTTATAATGGCAGTATTAGCTTTTATATACATACATATAAACATTTTAAACACAGACATTTCATTTTTGTTTGGAAAAACTTTAAAATTACCATACGAACTAAAAAAAAAGTTACCTAGGTATATGACAGAAATAAAATTTAGACTAGACTTTTCAATATTCTTCTCTTCTATATATAAAAAGTAAAAATGTTAAATAAATTACTTTCATTTTTCTGAAGGCATTGTGTGAGGAAGAACGAGGAAGCTGACCCTCCCTGATGGAACCTATTGTGTACCAATTCTTACTTATGTCAATTTGACAACGCGGACGAATCCGCCATAGATAAAAGCTAGTAATCTATAAAAACATGATAAGTAAATGCTATTTAAATTTGTTTAAAAAAATTACCAAACAACATTTGTTTTGAAAAAGTTAAATAAATAATGTTAAAATTGCATATTTGTAAATTAATACAATCCATATTGAATACCAGAGAAAGAGACGAAGACGTGGCCAGTCGCCAGTCGTGGCGCAGGGGCACCGGCATGCGACTGTAAATGCTACAGAATATAGGTATAGGTTGTATAGGTTCAATCGAGGATCTCGAGGAAATGAAATATTTAAGATTTTCATTTCCTCGTTCTTGTAGAAAAGCCAACCCAGTGTTCCTCTACTTACCTATACGTGTTACATTAGTTTATACACAAGTGGTTTAAATTCAGATTCTTAGATTTTATTACATATGTAGCTCGACCTTATAAAAGCCTGTCAATAAATATAAAATATACGTTCATCGTTTTCATAGAACATAAAAGTATTGAAAAAAAATTATGTGGGGAATATTTTTAATATAAAATTTACTTTTCTTATATCATGTTATAAAAAATAATAAACATTCAGTTCATAAATAGATTTTTTTACATACAAATAAGTGTTTATTTCGACAAATTCACTTTTTTATATTAAGAACAATGTTTGTTTTATAAAAACAACGAATGATCGTGAACCCGCACTTATTGAAATATTATATCTATCTAAATGATGATTTCAAAATCAAATTTTACCAGTCACTGTGAGTAGTCTTCAGAAAAAAATAACACACAAAATAAAATAAAATGAAGTCGCCACTTTGAAATAAAAAATGAGGATAAGAGATCGAAAGTCGTGAGGCATCATTCTATTAGATAGTAGTGTTTAATAAAAGAAAAACTATTTTAAACTATAATAATATGTAATTTTTATACAAAATATTATGAGATGATTCTTATTTACATGATATTCCTTATATTTGGATATTTGTACGTATGTATGTAATTTTTTTTGATATTATAGAATTACATCGGCAAATAAATAAATAAATCTAAGCAAGATTTTCATAAAAACCCGATTATTTTTGTAATTAAAATGAGGATTTTTTACGGCAAAACAATTCTATAGTAAGAAAATACTATAGTAAGAAAATGCATAATTTTAAAATAAGATTTTTTTTCCATTTTACATTTTTAAAGTATATAGTTTAAAATAAAATATTCACAAGATATAACACCAAAAACACATACATACATACCAACATTATTTATACGTATAAATAGTATGTGAGGAATATCCACAAGAATCAACTCAACCTTTATACAAGTTGTAGTAAAAAAACTTTAATACAATAAAGTCTCCCCATCATTTTCCCCACTGACGCGGTAGGAACGATAATTTTTCTTCACAATTTTAAATGAAACGTGGGGTTCCCAAACATCTTCATAATTCTAAATATACGCGATTAATCCGGTTAGTTTCATTTAAAATAGTAAATCGCGAAAATCTAAAATCATATTTTCTTCATAATTTCTATACAAATGTTTTCTTCTTAAGCGTCGCTTTTCTTTTCGTTTGGAACCAACTTTGCAATAATTTTCAGATTCAACATAAAAAATATATATGTATGTTTTAAATAATTACTGACCAATAAGCGTACATTTTTATGTATATAATGTAACATATATTAGATTTTTTTGTTATTTTAGGCCATTAATGGACGTAGTTACCTAAATAAAAAATTATTTTTATGACGGTCATTATTTTTTTCTATGTAAAAAATGGATTATAGAAAAGTACAAAATCTAAGCTTTCCTGTTTATCATTTAATTTATAATGTTAGGGTAAAAATCAAGTAATTAAAGATCAAAATTTGAAAATACCAATTCAACAATCTTTTCCATTCATCAATACATATAATATAAATGTAACTGATCACTGTCTGTACTTAGATTTATTAGAAAAACTATTATTGGCGGCATTTGTAAATGTAGTAGAACCAAAACAGTGAGTTTCTAAATTTTTGGCTGTTTAAGGTGGTGTGGTTTGTGGACGCAAATTTCAGAAATACCTTAATCGATTCAAATATTCTTGTTCACTGTTGTATTCTAATAAGCTCCCCATAGCATTGATTGTTTGTTTTATTTCATTTGGTTCAAACATTTAAAAAATCTTCAATTTATGAAAGTTCTACAGTTAGTTATCTGCTACTAGAAGAAACCGCCGCGGGGCGGGTCGCTAGTTTTATATAAAACAAAATTAAATTGTTCTTTATTTTAAACATTTTTTATTACATATTCACAATTAATAAATACAAACTGTGAAATATAAAAAAATATATCAATTTGCATAACATATTACACGTCCAATTATTTATTTAAATAAGAAAAAAAAAGAAAAATCTCTTGATACAATCCAAATATATTACAAAGTTGGTTCAAAACTGTATTACACAACTTAAAACTAAAAGATTTATAATTATAATACTATATATTGTACTGAACACGTCACGAGAAAATAACTATCACAAATCATTAGAACATATTAAATTATAATATATGACATAAGACCACCTTTAGAATAAGAGCGACTTTTTTAGCTTCACTTGTATACCGCATATAGCAGGGTATGCCAAAGGAACTTTATTTTAAGACACTCTGTTGTCCTTGATGAATTGTCGAAACATTGTGTGTTGTGTGGCGAAACTCAAAACCGCACTTTGTCTTGCTACCAAAGCGAGGTAATAAAATTAATTCACCTGAATTCACCTTTATGTATTTTTTACTTATTTTTATATAAACTCACAATAAAAAATCTAATCTAATCTAAAATTCCAAGGGTCTTTGGTAATTTCTTAAAAATTGCATTATTTTGAGATAGGTCACTTTAGATTTTTAATAGAATAACATTATATACAAATATTTACAATGATTGAATTACATGATTATAATATAAACGATAGTTTGTTCGACTCCCATTGAGTTACACTACTCAACATGTAATGTTACCTTAATTGAGTAGTGTGTGGATAACGGAGTGTCATAACACTTCATTCCCTCTGCATACCTTGCCTTGCGGCATACAGCGTGAAGATTAGAAAAAACTACATATAATATACACATATATTTTTGGTACATATCTCACTTTTTATGCAAGTCTGTTATTAATATAATATTTTAGGATTATTATAAATAATATTTATCTGCATTTACATGTATTTATTGGCATTTATATGTTTTATATGCATATATTCGTTATCTCGCGACGTGGCAGTAGATCTAGTTTTATATATCTTATAGTAATAAGCTGCTTTCTAATAAATATCATTCAAAACAATTATATCATTTCATCGCTTCATCGCGCAGTAATGAATTTACGTCTTTCTGTGGACAAAAAGAAACATTTTCTTTTAACATAGAAATAATAATAAAAATATATAATAAATTTGATTATAGGTATATATTTATTATTTACATTTTCAAATTTAGTTTATAACCATAATAGCATAATCAGTCAAATTAAAAATACTATTTAATTAAAAAATATAATATACCTGTGATGCTATCCATCCATTTTGTTCAAAAAAATGTATTTTCTTCATTCTGCGCTGGAACAAATTAAACAACTATAGGTTACTCTGTCAAACTATTTATGACATGATAATACTAGATAAGCATGATGACATGACGTAGTGACATATAATATGCTTTATGATCTTTATGCAAATGTGTCAGTCACAGGTTTTTTTAAAAGAATAATAATAAAAAAAAATATATATTTATTTTGGTTTGGTTTAATAGGTACATGATAGATCTTTACACCTGTAGAACAACACTACCAAGTTAGATGTAGTGGAAAAAAAAAGGAAAAAACACTGTATCCAAATAAGTATTTACATTCCTTTTGAGTTCATTATCTATACTTGGAAAAATCGGTTTAATATAAAGAAAATTTTAATGTTTGTAAACTTTATATTTTCCTTTGAATTACTTTTTTGTTTAGAAAAAAAATAACAAAAAATCCATCGTTCTAAAAATACATTTAGTATTTTTCAGTTTTTCAGCTTTATCTTGTATCTCGCATGTAGCAGGGTAGACATTGGGAGCCTAGTGTTAATACACTCCACTCTCCACTTTCCACCGAATTCTGAGGGCAAAGCGTGTTGAGTGGTGCAAACTCAAAACCATACTTTGTCACGATACCAGAACAAGGAAATGAAAATATTAAAAATTTTATTTAATAAGTAGGAATTGAATCCACACCTTTCTCGTTTACAGTCACACACTCGTGCTTCTGCGCTATGTCTGGCCTCTTACATGAACAACAGAATTCATAATTGCACTAATTCTAAATAACATTAAAAAAAATCTAGTTAGACAAAAATGAAAAGTAAAAAAAAATATGTCTAAAAGTAATATCATGGAGAGAAGTAAAAAATTAATTTCATAAATAAAATATTGCATAAACATGATTTTCAATGAGACATGTTTTGTATAATCAATACACTTAATGTTATTTATAATTATATTATTCTACTATTTTAGTTTAATACTGTATCCCGCACATAGCAGTGTAAGCCGAGGGAACCTGGGAACGTAGCATTAAGATCTATTATCATTATAAGTATTAACTCATGTTTATTTTAAGTAATATAAAAAAATATGGACAACGTTAATTTAATGAATTTTTTAATGAATTATTTAATTAATTAATTCTTTTGTTAATTTAATGTAATGTGATATACATAGGAAGCCCATACATATATAGGTAGAGACATGTTATAAGGAATTTACCAAGATTTTATAAATCACAATAATCTTAAAATTTATTATAAAAAAACTTTATTATCTATCTTATTTATTTATTTCCTCATGGTAATCTCCATTATCGAAATATTTTTATTTCTATAAAAAAATAACTACAGAAAAAAATGTTTTATTTATGTAATTTGAAATGATTTGTCATGAATCTATATTTCTTCTGGCCTTCGATAACAAGTGGCTTTTTACCACAATTTACATTTTATTATCTCTAGTAAGTATCACATTCCTGTAGTTTCTATCTTAGTTTCTTTTTATATTAACTTGTCTCTACCATAGACAACATAGTTCGGAAAGCATGACATGTTAGCCACAAATTGAAATTAACTTGCTAACTTTTAATTTCATGATTTTACTAAAAATATATTTACATGGATAGTGCATAAAAAATATCTAAGGAGCAACTTAAAAATAAAAACTTTTGAATATGTACAAAAAGTTACATATTTTATTTGTAATTATTATTATGACATTCAACATAACTTTTATAAGAAAGTTAGTAAAGAATTATTAATAGTAATTCTTCAAATGTAAGGGTTGACATTGGTCACTTGACTTACATTTTAGATAGGTGATCACTTTTGGAATAACAAAAAAACAAAAACAATAAAGTTAGCGAGCTAATTCAATAGTTACAGACAAACTTACAGATTGTCTTTAGATCGAGAGTCTGTTCTGCTGTACGTGTTTTTGCTCTTGCTTCTCGGGCCTTTGTGAGGAAATTTTGTATTAAATATAGTAGATAGAAATGTTAATTAGAACTTAAGTGCCATTAAAATGGTATGATTAATATGGTTATTTTGACTAATTATGGGGGTATTAAGTTACATAATTGTTTTTGCAAACAGAAAAGTCTTTAAATACTAATGGTACTTGGTTAATTACAATATAATTGTTATTTAATCTCATGAAACATATATCTCTATAAAGATTGACATTCAAATTCATAGCTAACTCTAATAAAAAAATATTCAACCTAATAATTATAAGTATACTTATTAAAAATTATAGAATTTACTGACATTTTTTAATTATTAAATAATTTATGCTTTTTACAACCAATAAGGAATAATTTCTGCTCACATTGGAAAAAAATATATATAATATTCAATTCAGTATATAAAATATACATTATATAAAAAAAACAAATTACATCATCATCATCATTATAGAAGGTTAGAAAAAGTTGACTTAATGAATTAAATATAAATTGAAATGAATGCTTACTTGTAATAACACTCCCATAATTACAATTTAAATTTGGCAGCTCTTGTGAATTCTGAAATAAAAATAAAAAATATATAACAAAAAAAAATTAATAATACAATTATAAAAGTACTTAAATATGAAAAAAAAATAGATGCACTCAGAAATACTTATTAAAGGTTAACTATTATTAAGTAGATACAATTTATCTAATGTTATTCAAATCATAAGAGACTTGTTGACACTCATGTCACACTCAACAGCTTTATTCAAGTGTCTAAAGTGCAATATAAAAATTGAATATAGGGGGGACTCAGACACATGTCTTTTGGAACCTGCCTAATCAAATAAAAAAAAAAACAAACAAACACTAACCTTCATATCCTGTATACTCCTCGTGAGCCCCGCAATATCCTCCTCGGTGATCTCATCCGCATCACTAACACTCACACTTGTGTTCTCAATTACGCTGTTCACTTTCACTTTGTCCTTGCAAGGCACTTCACTTTGACACTTGGTGTTCACACTTTTGTCCAATTTGTCCTCCACTATCTCTAAATCACTGCTACTATCATCTAAATTGACTGGTTCTTGCATGTTATCATCTAAAGGATTGATATCTGACACTATAATTAATTCCTTTTTTTTCTTGACTTCTGGCGGTCTCTTATCAGGTTTGACAAATGTTGGTGAATGATGAACCGAAACTAAACTCGGTCTGGGAATATTATTCTCCATCATTCTCAAATTTTCAATATGTTTTTGGGATATTTCCTCTTTATTTTTGGGGCTTGTTAAATCTTTTTTGTTAGAAATATTAGTATCAATATGTAATGGAGTATCAATATTCTTAATTTTCTCCAGTTTCTTAACTTTATCCTTTTTATGTACCATTTCATTGAGAGCAGCTGGTGATTTTACACGTATTAACGCCTCTTTAGATTTTTCACTTAATTTCTTGTCTTTTTGCGTATTGACCGGCGTTATTGTTATACTGCCTATATTATTAGGTATATCTTCTCTTTTGTATACATCTTCACGTTTTCTATCTTCTGTTTTTTCTATTATCAATTCCTTGTTAATAGTAAAATTGTTAGGTGATATTGTAGTATTAGCTTTATATTTTTCTTTTTCATCATTATTGTCTATAGTTTTGATAGAAGTAGTTACTGTAAGGGAGCTTGGGAACTGAAGTGTTTCTGCATATTGTGGAACATTAGTTATAACTGGCGAGGGCTGTGACATAGAACCGGCACGTGGTCGTTTCAGATCAGACGCTTTAACTTCTTTATGTAGGCTGAAATAAAAAAAAATAGGTAAATATAGAATATTTTTTAAATGTATGTAACAATAGTAATAGATTTGGAGAACAATACAATATACTTTATTGCACATAAAATTTACACAAATTAAATGTTTAGTTTAATTAATTAAATGAGTAGTGAGTTTAATTTTCATTGATGAGATATTTTTTGGATTAAGTCTAAGCACGTACATGTGAGTAAAAGTTAACGAAAATTAATATCCATAGTACAACAACAAAGTCACTCAAACTGTTTTAAGTGTGGGCATTGTGACAAATCCTTCGGCATTGGCAGCCGTCTCCCTACACCACCCTTCGCCTCCTTCTCCTCGCCGGTGTCGGCTAGAGCCACTAACCACTGATTGTCAGAAGAACCACATAAGTATGAACCCACAACTATTCCATCATATTGGGTACGATGGCCCTACTATTATCCTATATATGTACAGATACAAATATATATATATACAAACTCACTCAGCCTGTTTCAACAGTGTAGGCATCCTGACAAATCCTTCAGGGAACAAGGGTAGAGCCCTACTGGATAGTAGGGCAGCCGCGTCTCTACCGGTGCCGGCTAGGGAAGCTAACCTCATGAGTAGGGCTCGGGCACGGGAACACCATGGGAAACGACGTTTGGGACGCCTTTTGTCTGTTGTTGGACCGTCTGTTTTTGTTGTTTGGAGCTTTTTCCTGGAAACATGAGTTTTATAAGGAATTCGTATTAAAATTTGTTTTTAATGCAGTACTATCGAGCCCTGGCGGCCCTCTTGTTAGCTGCGCAGATTTGATTTTAGATTTGTTTCTTACTTTTCATTATTTTATTTCAGAGTAAATAATATGCAAAAAATCAGAAAACTTAATTCCAGGGCGGCGACGAGTCAGCGACCGCACCATAGTTAATATATAACAGCCAAATAAAATATTTGTAGTAGTGTTTGAACTCAATGCTGTATTTATGTACACAGCAAGGAAATGAAAGTTACAGTGAGAAACTATGGCCTCAAATTTTATAAATAAGCGTCAAATAATACACACTTTTCTTCCTGCACCCTTTCACAGTCAGCTTTGTAAGCAGCTATCATGGCTGGCTTGCGTTCTTCTATTAAAATTTTTAATCTGAAATATTATAAAAATCGTAATATTTTTAGAATGTTTAATATGATTTGCATAGTAAGCAATATTTTTATGTATATATATGGATCTAACAATCTGAAGAAAAATTATATAATTACTTTTTTCTGGTTATATATTGCTTATAGGCCATGCAGCTTATATGCTGGTTGTAGGAATTCCAGTCAACTTTTTGATTTTCCACTTCATTTGCGTGGACTTTAGAACACTTGCTATTTTATTTTTATTTGTGACTCATTAACTTAATATTTATTTACATAGCACAACTGTTACTTTCAGGCTTTCATGTTGCTAAAACACAGGACTTGACTGTAAAAGCGATGGTTAAGGATTCTATTCTCACTCACACTGAATTACTATTATTTCGTCTCTTTAGTAAGACAAACCACGGCGTTGAGTCCTGACTCGATACACGTTAGCTTTTCCCTCTGCCTACTACGCTTTCTGCCTCATATAGCATAAAATAACAGATAATTACCTAACTAAAGTATCTTCAATCTTAGCTTCTTTCTCAGCCAGTGTCAACATACTAACATCCATATGATCCAACATGTCGTCAGCTTTCCTCTTGAAGTTATTACTACTAGTAGTACTAGTTGTATTTGTAATTGTTGTCGTAATAATAGTGGCAGTGGGTTGAGCAATTTGAGAGGTAGTTGGCGGTATTGGAGCTGAAATAGTAAACAAATATATTTTATTATATAGAAAAAGATAGAAAGACTATTTTAGTTAGACATTTGATTTTTTTCTATAGCTATAGAAATTATGTAAAAATATTAAATATAGTTAAATAAGCCATTTGGACATACTATCCCGATGAACAAGTCTTCAAATGCTGATCAATATATATTTATTCTTTATTGAATACAATTTATATTATCAAAAATATGCAAAAGAAAAAGGGTGGAATTTTTATTTTTTAGCATTTTGCATATAAGGTCACGATAGTCGTTTCTGTTATTCACTATACAGATCAGTTTGTTTTCTTATTACAAAGAGAAATTGAACCTAACATGTAAAAATATTTTGTACAATTTACTTATAATATATTTACGTTTATATTTGCATTTCTTCGCTCTGGTGTCGAGGCAAAGCGCGGCGTTGAGTTCTGCCACTCAACACGCAATGCCTCCAGAAATTGGCAGAAAGTGGGGGGACGGAGTGTTTTAACACTCCGTGAAGCACAGCATGAATTTAAAAGAACTTATAATATAACAATAAGTTTAAGAGGGCGAAGCTGCCCCTGTATCGCTAGTTAATAAAATAGATACATACTAGTTTCAATTTGTGGCAGTGTTTCCCTCCTCAGCCTTTGTAATAATTTATTATCGGCAGTCACATTGAGCATTTTGGCTACATAATTGGAAGTTATACGACGAATATTCTCATTCGCACTCGCTTTGTTTAACGCACGTTCTAAGCTGGAATGTGAAAGAAAATTGTGTCTGTTATTACTAAATTATATTAGCTAAATTCTATATGTTAGTATAATTTCGGTGGTAGAATGGATTTTACCAATTTTCAATGTTTATTTTAAATATTAAACAGTTCTTATTACCTGCCAACACACTGTTCAATTTTAGTGTCCTCCTTACTGAGTTGACGGCTTAGTACTTCAAACTCTTCTAACAATTGATTCACTGACGACGGCAACTGTTTCATTTCCTCCTTCGATTCCATATCCCTAAATTACACAATAATAATTATTAATATCAATTATTAATTCTGTCTGTTTGTCTGTTCGTTTGTGCACGCTTATATCAGAAACGGCATAATCATTTCAACGCTTTATCAATCAAACTGGCCGGCATAGTAATTTGAGTGACGTTACCCAACGCCGCACATTGATATTATACACACATATAACAAATTATTAACCTAGAACTGTCTGATGTGATGGCATTCTCGGAGCTGGGCGCCGGTTTAGATGTTAATGAATCTGACGACCTTGAATCTGCACTTTCACCATCACCTTGAGCATTGTCTGTAGATGAAAGTTACTAATTAATATTAAATTTATTATTTTTTAAATTTGTAGCAGTGGTAACATGGGAACCTAGTGTTAAGACACTTCTGTATCCTATTTTCCGCCGAATTCTGGAGACATGAAGTTGGAGAGTGGCGCAATTCAACGGCGCGCTTTACCTCCGTTACCAGAGCGCGAAAATGAAAATATTCAATATTTAATTGTCTCGAGTGGGCAACGAATCCACAACCTATCGGGCTTACGTCAATATCAAATTTATTTATTTAATAAAATATTAGATAAGTCAGTGGTGGAGTTTGTCTTCTTACTAGAAAGAGGAATTGAACCCCTAATTCAAGTATATTTTAATTTCATACATACAAATGTCTGGCTTTAAAAAATCTTGAACAGAGTAGTAAACTTTACTAATGACCATTGTTTTTTAATTTAAATTAAAAATAAAAAAAATTACCATCAGATGTCTGCTTTCCAGATGTAGGGGCAGAGGAGTCGGTCCTTCTTATCTTCTTGGCGTTCTCCTTATCACTATTTTTACTCTTCTGTAAACAGAGAAAATATTTTACACTAAAGTCTATTCAGTTTCCAAAATCTATATTGACGCACTTATCAGTAAATATTTGTACACACAGTTATAGCAGAAGCGGCTAGGTTTTTATGATTTATCCTATATCTTATAAAACAAAGTCGCTTTTCGTGTCTGTCTGTTGTTTCTAACTCTTCTTCTTCTAAACCACCGGTTTAGAAGAAGAAGAGTTAGAAACTGCGGTTTTCACCATTAGGTCGAGTATTTTTCGTAGAAGGTTTATATATAGTTTATTATTTGTACATTCTTATGTAAATTAACATAAATACGAAAAATATGAATAAAGTTCTACCCGCTGAGACACTTTCGCGCATGCGCTGCTTTAATGGTAAGTACTACATGAAAAAAATGTACTGGAGTATTGTTCCTCTCAATGAGATCTACAAAAAAGTCCGCGAGAGCATATTTTTATCTTTTAAGGATAACGTGTAGTGTTCATATTTCTGTCTAAAAATAATAATTTCAATATATTTTTTATTGTGAGGGATATTTTTCCATAATGGTATTAATCCTTATCCTTTAAAATACTTTATTAATTTTCTACGTTAAACGAAGATAAAATTTGCTTTTCACACAATTTCGAAATTGCGAATAGTTTGAGAGAAAAACGCATTTAATTGTTGACACATCACGCCGTTGACTCATCAGCTGTGCCGACTTAAGTTTTACTTATCCCTTACTCTCAGCATATAAATAAGTATATTAGTTACGTTGGCCATTTAATGTAGATCAAAACTGTCTTTACTGTTTTTCATTTTAATAAGTACTTTAGAAGTTGTTACAATATCAAAAAATCCTTGCTGCGAAACGGCTCGCCACTCGCCATGCGTCCGCCGCGCCCGCCTGCTTTACACGCATCGGTGGTTCAGTGGTAGAATGCTCGCCTGCCACGCGGGCGGCCCGTGTTTGATTCCCGGCCGATGCATTCTATTTAATTTTCCTCACAGGCAGCCACGTAGTGCTTGCTTTTCATCAGGGACAGAATACCCTCTTCAGCATTAACCACAAGCAAAAAAAAAACCCGCCTGCCTTTATAGCAACGAAGATTTAGATGCGTTTGCACGTATTGGATAATTAGAGTTGAATGTATTATTCCAGCGCGATATATTTTTTGTAGTAGTTATTAGTAGGTAGGCTTTTGTTTATAATTTCTTCCGTTTAAAAATAGTCATTTAACTATCTAAAAATAGTCATTTAAATATATTTTAATAAGTACTTGAAAAGATTAGTAGCACAGATTTAAAATTACGGTACCTACTAAAAAATCCTTGCTGTGTAAAACAATTGGAAAATCCTTATTGAAACTACGAAAATGCGGGTTGCATTGGGGTTTAATTAATTTTCACATTATATTAAGTGCTTTGCAAACATACATTATATGAATAATCCAGTAGTAAAAGCGGGCGAAGCCGCAAGGGGGTCGCTAGTTTTAATATAAAAAACAGGTCAAGTACGAGTTGGAGTTCACCCAAAGTGAACCCACAATCGTAAGGGCCTAAATATAACACTAACTTCACTTATTGGTAGTTTGAAACCAATAAAACCCATACCTTTTTCCTATGCTCAGTATCATGGGAATCAACCCCATTGGTGATACCCTTCGTTTCCTTCGCATCTTGACTGTCTGAATCCGATGACGAATCAGAGTTATTACTGCTGCTACTGCTTGATATCTTGCGTCTCTGAATATAAAAAGAATAAATATATGTTAGTATGGTGGAACCGCGGTGATTTGATAAACATTTTGCAAGGCGATGTCAGACACAGAGTACCGTCTTAAACTTTTCCGGAATTTTATTTAATAAATTCGAGAAATTATGTCATAAATTGTAAATCAAATGTGTATAAGTTATAATCTTAACATCATCAGACTGTTAACTTTTATTTATTTATTTATTTATATATATAAATCTTAACCTATTACAATTAATGGCGTATAATTAACAGTAATACAATTTTGGCTAAGCTAACAATAATTGATTAGCACTACTCTCCGAACTAGTTTTACTGTATGACGGTAGGATAGTATTCCTCGCATGCTTGTTTTCTTACTAATGTAGTACATATAAAAAGTTTAGATGCAGCCATTTATTTGTTTGAACTTTCTTGATAATATTAAAATATAATAAACTTAACATCACATGACCAAAATTGAAAAAATTAAAAAATAAAATATCCTTATTGTGCTTAGTAAATATAATAAGCAAACTAAATGGTACATATAACATACCTTTCTATTATCCCTGAAGTTTTGATCCACCTCATTGACTGGCTTGAACTCTAGAGAGCCGCTGTGTATGTGGAATCCACCATGTTTGGTATCCACACCTGGGATTATCTTTTCGTCATACTGAAATATTATAATTCATTTTGTTATTTATCTATACAAACATTTTAATGTTGAAAAATTTGCTGTTGTTTATTTGTATAGTTACTACGGTCAATAGACCGGGCTTATGTTTTGTATGTACTACTAACGTACCGCATCAGTATTGTCGATGAAGGAATCGTTGTCATCGTAACCAGCCCCAATATCTGCGAATTTGTTTTTAACTGTCCCGCTTTTCTTGCCATACGTGCTTTGGCCACCCTGAAATATTATGTTTAAAATGATGATAATAAAACATTTTTAAAAAAATTTCCGAAAGGGGATAACCCCCCCATTAAAAAAAATATTTAGGCACTAGCGACCCAAACTCGGCTTTGCCCGCTAACGTGAAAGTGCAACAAACATCCATTTTCACAAACTTTTACATTTATAGTATTAGTAGGATTTAGATGTTCTCTCAAAGGACAAAATGATTATATCAAGTTATTGATAGTAAAAATAAATTGAAAAATAATAATTACTACAAAATAAAAATGTGCTTCTTGTGAGCAAGTAACAGCTAAGTAGCTAACAAGGCTTAGAATATTCCAATAACAATTTTCAAAGTAGTTAGTTTTCATATTTAATTGTGAAATAAATGGGAATGTGGAATACCTAATGAGTTTTTGTAATCAACCTCTGTTGACTTTGTGCTTAGTTTCTTAATATTATTGTTATAATTGATAAAACTATTTAAAAAATACATAAACAACATTATTCTTAAAATAAAACAAAACAATATAACTCTTAAAATATTTAAATATAATAAATAATTTTGTCAATAATAAATATTGAGGCTGCTGTGGCGCTGTTTGCACGACGGTTGGATAAATTTCTACTAGGAAGAATGATTTATTTAAAATTCCTCACTCTGGCAAGGAGACAAAAGGCAGTGTTGAGTTCCTTGTTAACATACAATACCTCTAAAATTAGGTGGTGCACAGGGAACCGGTTCCCTATGCTTATTCAGCTAAATCTGAGATACAGGGTAAAGCAACAACAATATAATCTTATTTAGCTTCACTGTTTAATATACATATATATATATATATAAATGAAGTACTAACATATTTCCTTTCAAATTCCCTAGCTTTCCTTTTAACATCATCATCATTATCAAAGAAGCTGTCTGGTGGTGTGGTGCCGTTTATTCTTTTTTCTTTTCCCTAAAACAAAAAAAATACAATGAATTATACCATATCTAAACAAATATTAAAAAGCTGAAGAGTTTGTTTGGTTGAGGACATTATTCAGAAATTATTATTTGAATTGAAAGTATTCAATTACTAATTGTAATGAATTCCTTTAATTAATTTCTCACACATATAAAGTTAGAGGCATAGTTAGTTCATAATATTAAAGAGATATATAAAATATAAAAAAAAAACATCAAGCATTCTGTTATATATTATATTAAGAATAAATTATCAATTATTCACAATTTCAAATATATCTGATAATATATTAGAAATGTAATAATTTCAGTAATAAATATTATTATCAGTCAAATTATGAGGCCAAGAAATAATAGGTTATTTTACTGTAAATAGATTAAAATATTAGCTACTTTAAGAAATAATTTATACTATATATGTTAGAAGTTTAGTTAGAAAACATTTCATAGATTTTTTAAATATAAAATATTTACTTATAATTTTTATATAACATATAAAAACAATGAAAATTCATTTGTATTTCAATATTGAATAAGCAAGATTGAATAGGCGTAAACAAGCTGAAAGGCAAAATCCTCTCGCAAAGACCTTGAATGTTAAACATGATTCACTAGTGACATTATTTTATATCAAAATGTTTATATCATATTTATTTATACATATATTTATATATTAAGGTATTTCAGAGTGTATAATTTATTTTAATTATAATTAAACTTGTATATTATTTTACCAATAGTATAAAGAAAAAATTTATTTGATGACTGCATTTAACATGCAGTCATCTAAGAAGCTACTGGTTTAAATTAAAATTATATTTTTATGTCAGATAGCCTATTTATCAATGAATAATTTAGGCAATAAAATTAAGGTAATAATACATCACTTTTTGTTTTAATGTAACCCATTTCACTAGAATGTGTTGTGTGATTTATATACAGATTTTAGCTATTTTGATATACACAGATAATTATTTAATAATAAAAAAATATGAAGAATATTTCATACAGAAAGTGTGAATTCAAAACATCCTAATTACAATTTGTGTCAATATAAAAAGAAATATCTTTAATACATAATTATCTTCATAGTTTAGCTATCTATTCTTGTATGAATAATATTTAGCTTTAAAAATAATTACAAGCACTACTACGATAAGCAAGGAATTTAAAAATATAATTCCATTTACCTGCATGTTACAAAACAAGTATGAAAAATGTACTTTTTATGAAAATAAAGTAATAAATAGTTAAATACTATTTACAAAAAAATATATGAATCTTAATAAAAATAATTAATAGTAGTTTTTTTTTAAGATTAATGAATTTTCTTGTTTTATGTGTATTTCAATTACTTCAATAAAGATTAAATATAAGAGGATTGTAAAATCTCATTTCTTATCATTCTTATCAAAACTTTAATATTGAATAGTATTTAATATCACTGCTTATATCAAATCAATAATAACCAATTTAACAAATAATTACTTAATATTATTTTATATTTAACAAAAATTGCAAGTAAACCTAAACGCGAAGGCTAGTAAACGAAAAAACAATGTAGGTTTTCTTATCTATTTATCTCACAAGGTACAGAAGATAAGGATAATAACCATTCTAAAATAATCTCTGCACGAAACAAATAAACATATTCAACATGAAGATAACAAAAAAAAAGATAAATCACGTCATAATATTGAAATTTCAAAAATAAATAAAATATTCATAAAAGGCGCAAAAATATATTTTGTAATAGAGAAACGATAAATCACGTCATTATAATAAAATGCCTAAATAATTTTTTTTCTTAAAGATACATAAATTACACTAAATATCATTGTTCATTACTAATAGAATAAGAAAACAGCAGAAAAGTAATAAAAAAAAACAAAAAAAAACCGCGAAAAAAATAGCATATTCCCTTAACGAGGTCATTAGCTTATCCATTACATATGTATAAACACGTAAAATGACGCGCAACTTATATACCTACATAAAACGCAGATTATACACAAAATAACCTCATACACGTCAAAACAACAGTGTATAAATGTATAATTAACATTCACACACACTAGTTTATACAAAATGGATGTTATAATACATAACATAACCTATAGATATATCGATTAAAAGTTACTATAACAATGTTTTTAATACTAAAAGGTAAACGATGCCCAGTTCTGCCAACTACAAGTTTGTCTCACAATATACAATGTTTACGCCAAAAACGCGAAACGAATCGCAAATGAAAAAGACATTATACAAACAAATTACATATATTAACATAATATATACAAATGAAATATAATGACAATAAAAATTCTATTTTACAATTGTGTGTCAGCCTTCAGTGTATATAAATTGCACACGCACACATAAAAACATTATCTCTATATGACTTTTAATGTCAATGCATATAATTAGTAACCATATGTTTCGATAAAAAACGCATAAATAATGTTAAAATTGTATGTAATTAGAAAGTAACCTAAAAATAGTCCCTTTGCCGGAAACAGTGCAATAGGCGCGTTAACCTAGGTCATCCAACACTACTACTTTCGCTCGATCACCTATCTAAATAACACACCGGTATCGTCATCAATTAATCATTATAATATTTCTAGTGCATTCTTATTAATATCTTATTTATTTAACGTATAAAATATTGATAATCGGTCTCAGAGAGCGATCAAAACATTGCCCACGTAAAGGATGTCCTAGGTTGACGTTCTTCTTAGATTGTTGCAAACATGGCGACCGATATCTGGGCTTCTCGCGCGGCCCGTGGACGCAAAATCATGTAACAATACTAATGCAAAGCTATGTAACGTAAGCAAAAAATATCCTAAGCGAAATCTAAGAGCTCGGTTTACAACCATCTTTAGCCGCCAAATGCGGCGGTGTATTGCTCTCGTATTATTTCACACGATCCCCAATAACACAAAGAGCTGAAAAACCAGTATGGTTGCGTAAATTACTATGATTTTCTGTTATAACTTACCAGCACTGCTCTGACTAGTTCCTTGTAATCCAGCTCTGGATATGCTTTTTCGTTGCTTTCGTCCAAATTTATAGTTAATCTCACTGTTTCCTTCAATTTGTTTAGTGTACTTTTTGCACCACTCACTGTTATAAGATTAGCACGTTTAGGGTCCGACATTTTCCACCAAATTCCAGTATAAAATGATTTTTTTCAAAGCATGACACGGCCTGCATTTTCAAACTGTGTACCACATTGCCACCATGTTGGAATTCATTGTTTGGGTTCTGAGCGCTACGGAACGAGCTGGAACTAGTCGCCACTTTGACTCATGCGCCGATAGATAGCGCTGTAGTTTACTATAACTTCCTCTAGATAGCGTCACATTTTTCTGTAATAAAATAGAATTTTGTGCACAATAAATAAGATATTAATAAAATATCCTATAATATATATTATGAGTATACTATTTTTTAAATGTTTCCTTATTTTTTAGCAGAAACTTTATTTATAATAATAAGTTTGTGTATGAACCTTAAGTTTCAATAGTGGCTGTGAGGTGACAAAAATGTTCACATAATAAATCCCATATATTTCGATAGATGTCGTTTTTATACTACTGTCATGTGTTGTTGGACTGTTTTACCGACACTTGTTTTATTTTTATTGTGATTTTTTCAATTTAGATAAAAAATATAAATATTATGATAATTTTAACAATTTTATTTAAACTTATTTTTTATTTACTTTGTAATTTGCACATATTTTGTCATTTAATATATAAAAGGGCGTCAGTTGACCTGCACCTAAACTGTACTATAGTATAATTTTGGCAAAGTACAACATTATAAATATTTAGTGAATGATGATATATTTTCTATTAAAACTTATATACACACTATTATAGAATTATTTGCACCTTTATTTTTTATAAGGTGGTTATTATATTTGTTACATTTTATATTATATTGTATTTACTTTTTTAGGGTTCCGTACCTTTTAAGGAAAAAGAAATCCTTATAAGATCACTTTGTTCTATGTCACCATCTGCCTGTCTCTCTTTCAAGAGCCTTTGTCTGAGGAATGCTAAATTGAAGATATCGAGTAAAAATTCATACCATATACTCAGATCTTCGGCCCCTTGATTACCTGAAAAAATCGTGTTTCTATATTTACTTAAAAAAACATATGGCCGTTTATGTAGCAAAAACGCATATTTTGACACTATAGAGGGAATCAATATTAATTATGAAAGTTAGCAGCTAGCATCTATAGGCAGTACTAGTTCAGCAAGAAATCTGAATATTATACATTTATGTTTAAATCCTAAAAAACAATAGCCTTAAAAGGTGCAAAATTTGGTGTTCAAGTCGATAGTTCAAATGAGTTATCAGACGAAAGAGCTCTGGCTAAGGTAAGCTTGAATTTCAGAAAAAGCACGAGACCTCCAATTTTTGTATGGAACACTTGGTGGGCGTGCCCGACCTTGCACTTGTCCGGCTTTTTTGTTAAAATTAACTAGTATAATTTATTATACTCTATACAAGAAAGAAGATTAGAGCAAAATGTTTTTTAATAAATAATTTATTTCATTCAAATCACCAGAAATTAATCACAAAAAGATATGTTTTAAGTAAAATCTTTATGTTTTCAAAGAGATTTCAGTATCAAAATATTAATGCTACGTTTCGATATAGATAATATCGATATAAAACATTGCTGTGTTTATTAAAATTATTTAATCGTAAAATATGTGTGTTCTTTTCATATATAACGATCAAATTGTTTTCATATTTTTATAAGAAATAAGAATATAATAAGAAATAATAATAAGAATATAGTTTTACTAAAAAATATATGACCTCTAAATAAAGTAATAGAATATTCGTTGTTTATTATTCTTACGAAATTTATATACCTGATATGTTCGTCTGAATTTTGTGCTCGAGGCAGTTGAAAGCAATCAAGTATATCAATAACAAATATAAAAAAAAACCTATATAAACAGAATAGTGAAGATCTAATCTAAAACCGAACTTACAAACAAATACAATTACTTAATCAAAATTACATAAAATAACATTCGCAGAATATTTTGATATAAGAATGAATAAATACATTCTTTTAAGTTTTTAAGAGTGAATAAAATATCTGTCTATATGTTTATTATTTTGTTTGTAACTGAAAACATTTGTTGACGTTATTTTTTGCTGCGACGTTTAATAAGTGATAAACTACAACTAATTTGTATGTTTTACGAACTAATTTACAAACATATATGTACATATGTGTGCGTAATTATATTTTTGCAGTAGTCTATAATAATATTTTTTTTATAATATGTTTTTTGGCTTCTTTAATTATAAATAAAAATATTTAATTAACTCTCAAAATAATTTTAAATATGATAAATGAAATAAAGATAGATTTAACTCAATAATATTTTTTAAACCTCTTTAGATGCTATTAAGTCTAACATAAGATCATTATCCAATACCTCTAATGATTTTGCGAAATTTAGTCTTTAGAAAGACTCAATTTGCACGAAAAAACCTAAGTATAGTAATTACAAAACTCCATTCAGATTTAACGGAGTGTGGTTATTAAAAAAACGACACTATCAGCGTTGGGGGTCTTAGGGGGTCTTAGGGGGTAAGGAGGTTTGGAAACGTTGATGAGTTGGACATTATGAAGCCGAGATTCCTATTAAGATAAAGGACATTAGTCTCAGTTGGGCACTGTTCTAGCGTTCCAGTTCTTGATGGTTGTAAACCTAATTTTTAACCGACTTCTGTAAGAAAAGGAGGTTATCAATTCGACTGTATTTTTTTGTAATATTTTTGTATTTCCGTTGACAGTCGTGCTTCGGGGTGTGTGAATAAAAATTTGGAATTGTGAAATGAGATAATTAACTTTACTTCTTATTAAAGGTTAATTTATTTAAGGATATTTCTTTTATAAATTAGACCAGTACCTACGTAGATGTTTTACAAATAAGATTATAAAGTATAAAAATCACATATCACATAAAATAGGTTAGTAGGAAAATCTTACTCTCTTATAAAAAATAAGGTTTTATAAATTTTATATACTGGATTTTATTCCTTCACCACGAGTTTTTTCTTCAACTTGCCTCAAGTAAAGGAAGCAGCGAGTAGCCATTATTTTAGGGATTCCAAGATATACGGTGGCAGTTCAAGAATATTATTCATTAGGAAAAATGAAATTTAGCTTCTTGACGTCATTATAGAATGAACGAATGACTTTTTATAATCGCCGTTTTGAATTTCCGTAAATGACTATGGATTCTGTTCAGAGGGTTTATGTTTTATTAGTAAGGATTATAATGAAAAATTAAACTCGTTATGTTATTATGGAGGAGATGAAAAATGTCTTTGTATATGTCTTTTTTGCAATGGTTGTGGATTCGGTCTTCACTGAGGACATTTTTATGTGATGAAAAAAATATATATATTTATTTCCTGAATTATTTAAGTGCTGCATCATAGAGCGAGGTAGGTGTGACTGTTCGTTATAAATGAGAATGTTGAGTTACATTATAATATGGTTTTAGCTTCATGACGAAATTGATTTTGCAAAGTTTATCCAAGCTTTTTAATAAATATTGAAATTTACTGGGTATTATTAATTGTTGGTACATTTAATAATTAAAACCTGTTGTAATTGCATCTCTAATTATTTATTTACAGTTTTCTCTATTAAATTACTTAAATATATTTATAATTTCTTAATATTATCAGAAGTAAAATAATATTTTTTATATATGATAGAAAATGACATATTTATAACGCTGTTATCATAACACCTCAAGTGACCTCTTACCCTCGTTTGTCCTTAGTTCAGTTAGTCTATTCAAGACCGGTTTCCCTTTTAGGAGCAAAGCTGCCAGCTGCGTGTAGAGATAATATAACTACCGGAGGGCGTTTTAATGACCTCCAAATCTAGGTAAGGTATATAGGGCTCGTAACCTAAACATATTATTTGTTCGTGCAAGCATTAGAATAATATTTAGAGCGTTATTTACTGAGGGGAGCTTAAATCGACTATTAAAGAAATATTATTTAAATCTATAATTTAGACGAGTTATGGTACTCGTTTTTAGTTTTCGTGGTGCCTTTATCAATGTAGAAATATATTTGTATGGATATTTAATAGTAATAAATAAAAAAATATATATATGTGGAAACATTTAGAAAAAATGTGCTATGCCATTTTGATTGGGGAATTGAACACCGTCATTTATCTGTGGTAAACAAATAGTTGTTTTATTTTGACATGATAATGTCTTATAAATCGATGAACGCACGAAAAAGCAGGTATCATTGTTACGTTCCGCCTGAGCCGAGCGTGTAAGCGAGAGAGCGAAACAAGCGATATAGAGGCACGATCCGCCTAAGTGTTCGGCGTGTGACGAATCTATCCATTTATTGTTATATGTAAAATGAAATAATAAAATATTTGATTTATTTTTTAAGTGTAAAAAAAAAACGATAATTTATCGAGATAATTGTAATTTTCAATTAATTCTTTGTATTATACAAAATTCTTTGTACAACTCAGTGATAATAATTCAATCTAATTCATAAAAGTACGTAATTTATTACGTACAATTATCGTCCGTAAACCGGATTTACAGACAACCAGTTATGTTTTTGTAAACAATTATTTGAATAAACATCAGACAATATTTGTTTGCTTTATTTAAACTGTCAACTGTCACTTATTACATTTCAATTTGACAGTAACACCTGTTATAGTATAGCTTTTTATGATAAAGAAAAACGAAAAGAAAAAGCGAATAGCGAAACTACTTAGCATTTCATGGATTTACCCTGTGGGTGTCCATTGCTGGTGAATGACGAGGTCAGAGAAGTATGGGACTTGCGACCCAAGTCCAGGTCTAAGGGTCTAGGGTAGGGCCTTTGAATGTGCATTAACACTCACCTTCACTGTCCGACCTCATCTTATTACCTAATCATGTTCGAAATGTTTCTACTAGTGCCGCCTCTGAAGTACTTCTAAAAATAAATGGATGATTGTTCTAGATAAGAATAGGCTTGTATAACACTATAGACAGATATAGCTGTTACACTCCTGGCTCCTAGTTCTACTGCATATAAATTATTTTTAAACCTTTTTCTGAAAAGGCGCGGAATTGAGTTTCGCCATTAAACATGCCTCCAGAAATCAGCGGAAAATGGAAAACGGAAGTATCTTGAACACTAGTTTCTCAGGTTCCCCTTGCCTACTCTGCTGTGGGCGGGAGACAGCGAGAAGCTAAATAAATCAATATATCAATCAATCAATCAATTATATTATATGATTTGGTTGGTTTTATTATTATCTGTCACCTATTAACTTAAAACAAAATAAAAATAAAGAAAAAAATTCTCACAGCCTACGAACAAACTGATTGAAATCCTTAAAATTTTATTATCGCGCGGATTAGGCCCGCTCTCTGAATCATCGCTTAGGAGCGATTTATTTACTTTGTTCCAAATGCCCTTTCATTTTATATTCAGTTCAGGTTTCTTTTAATACTCGGGTTATTCAATTTATATTTTCTTAATCGGAGAACGGTATTTTTTTTGTAATTTTCTGTGATTTATTTTAAGGTAGAATAATGTTTTGGTGGATTCTTTCGTCTTAAAATTTATTTATAATCAAGTATTTATTTTAATATATTATATTAGTTAATTAAAACTTGAATGTGAACCTGAGAATACGATGACGATGATGGACACAGCGTAAAATAAAAAAAAAATAACTCTTCTTTTAGGTCTTACATTGTTTACTTACATACATTGTTTACTTAAAAGTTTTCCCTAAAAAAGTTTAATAGAGCCTATTTAAAATAATATAAGCGTCGCTTACATATAGATTTTGAAATTTCGATATAGCAAAATTACATACCTAATGTAAAATAATTTCGAGAGTTTCTGCATAAAAAAAGGAAATTTGACAAGCTTGCCCATCGATGAACTATACACTGTAATTCATAACTATACACTATAATATTGAGAAAGAAGAAGAAGAAATCATCTGCTATTTTCTAAATTGTAACTATAAACATTGTCTATAGGATAAAAGGACACAACGACCCGCTCTATGTCACCAGCTTTTGGAAATGAAAGTATTTTTGGTCTTGTTGTGGATTTGATCAAGTTCTCTCTACTTACTCTGCCATATGCGAGATAACTAGAGCGTGAAATTGTTAAAAAAATTCCAAAGTCCATACATTTACGATCACTTAACTAAATACCTTTATTTTCATTCATGATTTACTCTATTTAGCCTTAAATAAATCTCATTACAAATTATAATTGACATTTTAATCTATAAGGACGTAGCTCTTAGGTACCAAGGCCGGGCACGGTTCATTTAAATACTGAACGCCTGCCAAATAACAGAGAGCAATAAAAAACTTTAGACACGAGATAAAGCTGCCATTAGAGGACGATTTTTGAAAGCTCAGCTCAGCTTCTTTTATACAAAAAAAAAACATTTTAATTAAACTAACCTAAACTTCAATATAAAAAAGGATTTTTCTGTAAATAGAAATTTCTATGACTGCCCGTTGGTTAAGTAAGAAATGAGATTGAGAAGTTTCATTCAGAACTTTCATCCTTATTAATAAGTTAATAAATTTTTCTAAAGCTTGTCATACTTTTTAAAGCAAATATGAATAGGGTTTCTGTCATCAATAGTTTTCATTAGCATGTCTTTATAAATATTTCTGTAATTATTAAATATTATGATTTTTTGTATGGGGAAAAAGATTTTTATACAGGGGCCGCTGTGACATAGCAGCACATCTTTTGACTGTAACGACAGCAGTGGGTTCGATTCTGTGGGTTCGATTCGTTGGGATTTCATCCCCACGAGGAAATGCATTACTATTTCTTAATATTTTCGTTTCTTCGCTCTGATAAAATTCAAAAGCCCGACGTTGAGTTCCGTCACGCTGCCTCGCCAAAATTTGGTAGAAAGTGGTTAACAGAGCACCATTGCCTACTCTGCTATGTGCTAGATACAGTGTGAAGCTTAAATATGTTATCAGACTCCAAATACTAATTGGGGAGTCAATGAACTGTAAAATAAAAAAATGTGGAAACCAAATACCTAAGCAACAAAATATAGTTTAACATGTAAGATGAAAAAATAATCTATATAATATAAACAGACAATACGAAAACCGTAACACCAACAATCTTTTTAACTTTTATTAGGTATCTGAATATTAATTTTATATAATTATTATATAGTCGATATGACTTTTTATATATAATATTTTAATTTCAAAATATAGTTTCTTAATAAAAAGATAAAAAATAATAATGAAATATGCAATATTTTTATTAAATCTAAAACTTACTCATAAACCTACCTTCTCTCACGTTCGCTATAACAAACCGTAAATCCAGCGGAATATTAATAACTCATTTATGCTTTCGGATCCAATATAAGTAGGCATTTAAATAAATTTCATCATGAGCGAAATACACTTGCGTCCGATTACAATATTTATGAGTCTCCCTCCCCGGTTCGTGACTGAAATTTCACCCTTTCTTCCAAACGGCACTTCCCAATTACTTGGGATGTGAGAAGAAAGTGTGAAAGCCATACGGTATACTCACATGAGGTTAATATATTTTGATTATTTTAATACAAATGTCGTCATTCAACACGTCGTGACTCTGGCATTGGGTGTTCGTGGTGAACGTAGTACTTTTTTTACTAGGTAGGTTCCCCCTGTCTTCGATAATTATCGTTAAAGTCAACTAAAAATCATACATTTAAATAAATATACAAAAAAAAAAAACGAACAACGAACACAATAATCCAATACATATGCTTATCGGAAAAAATCTTTTAGTTCCTTACATACAATTTAAAAAAAATGGCACATCCATTCTTCCCACATCCCACACCTGAGGGTATTTTTGCATAGAATATTTTTCAGTTCAATCCCACTAGATATAGGCGAACATTCGATAACCGACAGCCTCGTAGGGTTGGAGGCGCTATATTTTATTTATACGAGCAACAGCTACGCCCTGTCTAGGGTTATATGGAGATCAAATTCTAAACTTCTCTTGTACTTGTGGTACTAGGTACATATTTTGGTATTTTTTTTTATTTATTGTATTCATATGCATATGTTGTACATTTTTTATGCATTAGTGGTAATTTTTGGAAATTGGAGTCGTAGTAAAAGATATCTTATTTATTGGAATGTTCATAAAGAATGTAGTTATTTAGTTTAACTTTATTTTTCTATTCCTCAAATTTTAATTTATTTTGTAATATTAGATCTATACTGGTGGTAGTAGTAAACGGAGAGTAAAAAATGACTATGATGATTTGTGAAAAACAAAAATCATGAACGTTTAAATTTCGTCAAAATCAGTTTCTGAGTTTTCGAGACATCAATATCTACTAAATATGTATTTCTAGAGTGGACATATACTATATAAGTTATCTATCTAAGTACTAACTAAGTAACTAACATGGTATACTCGATTCTTTTTTACGTTCCTTTAATAGTTAATTCATAAAAGTCTATATTTTACTTAACTCTAATTAGACAAACAAATTCAAAAGTAAAAGTTAATTGGCCATAACACCCTATATTAATTCGCTCATAAAACAATATTCAATAAGTTCCAAGTAAATATTCCATTCCATAGACACGACGAGCAGGCAGACGTGCTTAATTAATAATCTTTAAGATTTGCCTCTACAAATATAATTATTTCCCACCGTCACGTCACGTTGTTAAGATCGCACCGCAGTAATTTACAATTATGACGAAATGAGCCTGGTTGTTTCAACATTTGGAATTAGTAGCGTATTTATGTTGTTTTCTTGATAACATAGTTGCAGGCATCGTGGTTCTGTAATAAATAATTGTTAAATGTAACTAAAAATCACGTTTTTATCAAAAATTGGGGGAACCCAAAACATGTTTTTTTAGTGTGTTTTTATTAAATGGGTCCCCAGTACTGCGGTTCCTAGGTCTCCTTACTCTGCTGCTGCTAGGAGATATAGCATGAAACTAAAAAAATCGATTAGTCTGTAGGAGAAAAAAAGTGACGTAAGGTACTACTGTTCTTCACGTAACTTCTCGAAATTTGATGAAGAGTGGTGAATGTAGATTCTCTCTACCTGCAAGAGATGTGCGAAGTAAAAACCGTATTAAACAGTTTCCAAGAGGTGCAAGGTCGAGTCCTACTATGTTCAAATTTTCATATTTTTCTAAATAACTTCTACTATCTTTAGTATATTACTAAAACTTTGTTTATTTTTTAAATATTGGCAACATTGCTGTAAATGAATAATTCAATGTAGGGCTGTTATATAATAGTACTTTTGTTAGTTTAGTCATGGAGAAACTTTAAATAAGTTTTAAGTTATAAGGACAATGCAGTAGGCACATTTGGGATGTATCCAAGTATTAAATGGCTTGATAGTTCAGTGGTTTAGGAATAACTTTTTATTCCAAGGTCTAATCCTTATGTTAAAATAACAATTATTATTTTATATTCCAATATGTCAGCATAATGGCATAAATTTTAAATTTATTTTTTGTGAATGTATAAAATAATTTTTATGATAAAATCATTATTATCATATTTTTTTTAGCTACACATAGTTTTCCGCTCATAGCAGGGTAGGTAGAAGGAACCTGGGGACTAGATCCCCAGGACACTTCGTCCTCATTAAGATTCTTTCTTCACTTTCCGCTGAACAGTTTATAGTTGGGGAGTCCACTTATAGAGGAGGGCTAAAGCCATAGTCATGTCATATTACATAACTAAGAGGCACTAAGAACGTGTCATATGTGTGAACGTATCTCTCGTACTCGTATTCGAACATAGCCCTCAGATATTAAAATTTTTATGTGGACTGGCGAAACCTAACGCCGCGCTTCCGATAATATGATTTTGGATATTATTGGAATTATATTTCGCCACGACGACGGTGTTACAATTATATATATACAAACCACGAGAACGAAGCCACAGGTAAAAAATTGTATTACGTAAAAGAAAAGTAGAAGCAAATGTACTCTACATTTGCAAATAAAATATTATGCAGTCTATGTAAGTACATATAATCGGGCCGAGCTTTTCTATACGAGTACCTGCAGCATGTGATATTTTTATTAAAAGTTTCCAAAGAAAATCAAACGCTTATAGCTTTCAAAGATGTTTGTACTGAAGAGTGGATAAACATAGAGATTTATAATATATTTTTCTAAGTCAATATACTTTGTAGTATTATATGAACGTAAAGTTGTGCTTAAATATTCTTTTTAAATTCGCAAAGCCATTAAAAATATATTTTAAAGTTGTGTTAACAAAAAAATCTCACTTACTTCCTTTCTCTTGTTTCTATCTATTATAATACAGTGAAAATTATTATATTTAAATAATTTAATTTCTCCGTCTGCAAGACAAAGAGGTGAAGAGGAGAATAGTGCGTAAAGCTAAAAAAATGGCAGAACTACCATTTTCTAGTTAAGATACTCCGTTCACATTAAGACACGTCTATTACCTACTTTCCGCCGAATTCTGAAAGCTTTAAGTTCTGCCACTTAAAATTCAATATTTCGAAAATCTAAAAAAATAAATAAAAAATAAAATTAAAATGGTGTCGTGGGACATCAGGTAGGAATGAGGTTCCTTCGGCTAATGTAGAATCGACACAAATTGCAAAAAAAGTCGTGCTCAATTTTATGTAGGTTTTCTTGATTTTTCTCTTAAATTTTGCTGATTAGTTTTTATTTAAGTACAAGAAAGTATTTAGGAAATTCAGTATTTTAGGAAATAATAAATTACTTAAAATAAAAAAAAACATCGTAATTCAAATTATCAACTACGACTGCCTACTTACTGTCTGTGGCAACTGTCGCGCCTGCGCACGTCTCATTTAACGGTTTTATTCCACGCATTTTTCTTACGGTTTTACTATCACATTTTTTTCAGTTTGGTCACGCAGCGAAATCTCTAACCCTTCCAAGCCTTCCGTAAGGAACTTCGTTCCAATAAAAAACAGAATATCTTGGCCCTAACTTCTCTTTGAAAAAAAATCCATGTATTTTACTCTATTTTCATTTACTCTGTACCGTTGCAGGTGCATATTGCACACGTGACCCGGATCCGCGTGGGATTTACATAGCATTACGAGCATCCACACTCAATTGTTTATCGGAAAACCAATACAAATAAGAACGCTGTTATACGGTAGATAGACATGTAAGTAATTTATATTTATTTTAGTGTAGAGTAATTTTTTTTAGTTAAATATATATAGACTAGGTTTTGCCTGTGGCTTCGTTGACTTGGTTAAAGGAAAGAAATAATATATTTGTACAAAATAAAATGTTTGTGAAAATTAAATATTTATTTACATTTCTTCGCTTTAGTGTCAATGCCTCCAAAATTAGGCGGAAAGTGGGGAACGGAGTGTCTTAACACAAAGTTCCCTCTGGCTATCCTACTGTGTGCGGGATACAGCTGATTATTTATAAGCTGAAGTTTTTTTTTACATTTTGTATTTTGTTATATGAATTTGTATATTTTAAGAATGTGTACAAAAAATATTTTACCCATATAACCTACAGATTCAATCGATCGTTGTAAGATAACTTAATGCTATGCTGTTTTTAATTCTGAACATATTCTAAAGAAAATATACATAAAAAAAACTTGAAACTTCTTATTTTCTCAATATTACCAATAGTATCTAAAGTAAGTATAACAAAAACATGGACTAATTATTTCCTTGCTCTACCATGTTTATCTCGCAACATCGACCTCCCATTATCTAGAGGCAACGCGGCGTAAATAGTGGTGCTTTTATTGCATAAAACAATATTATGCCCGGGCAAAGAGAACGAATCAATAACTACCCAATTTACAGGAATTATTATGTTTCTTTGTACTTTATTCTTTAAGAGATCTCTAGTTGTTTGGTTTCTTTTATTTAAATAAAATATATTAGGTTTGTTTAAGACTGGATCGTTTTCTTAAATAATATAAGTTAAGTAATTGTTTTGAACTTTTAATCTTACTTTTTGCAAAAATTGGAAGAATGAAAGAGAAAATAGTGTTCAAATAATTTATAGATAATTTTAAGAAGATTTTATCAACCAGCAAAATGGATCATGGAGTGTCTTAACACTAGATTTCATATCCATATGATATATTTTATTATTAAGTTATTTTACTTACAAAAGCAAAACAAAAACAATGCCCTAAATATATCACAAGAAACTATAGCGATATTAAAAAAGAAACAACATAGTTCTTACAGATTAGTATATTTTAATACAGGGTCACGCTCATTATGCCCGCTGCGTCTCCTTTGTGCGGCGTTCATTAACAACACTACTTGGCAAAGGGAAAGACTTCTATTCTTGGTTTTGAGACTGTTTTCCAGATAATTTAATAGATAATAATATATATTTTCACGCTTTATCCCGTATATAACTAATATATAGGGGAAACTTTTTTAAAATTCGACTTTTCGTAGGTAATTCAAGGACGGACTACTGGAAATACTGTAAGTGTTCGAAACGTCGGGTTTCTAAAATTGTAAAATACTAAATATACACGATTCCAGTTTGAAAATCGCAAAATTCGAAGATTTTATTAAGGGAAGCCTAGTGATAAGACACTGTCGAGACATTGCTTGTTGAGTGGCGGTAAGTAATGTGCTTTGCTTCGACACTAGAATGATGAAATCGAAGAAATTAAAATGAAAATAGAAATATTTCATTTACACAAGTGGGAACCCACAACCTATCGAGCTTACAGTCACACGCTTGTGCCACGGCGCCACGATTGTCCTCGAAGTTTTTTTTTTGCAGCCTGGTCTCAAATGGTTAGAATTCTAAGTATAAAGAAAATAGCAAAATAGGTTAGCAGAATAAAGAATGATAAAGTTTTCTGCCGAAATAATGTATTCATGAATAAAATGTTAAAAAATTATAGTTGCCGAATAAATAACCTCCTCCTTTTTTGAAGTTGGTTAAAAATTGTCGAGCAATTTGTCTAAAAGTGAGATATAAATTGTTAAAAATGTGTGGAAAATAATTCACTACGCCCAAATATCAACTTTAATCGCAGCTTTCTATTTTACACAGAGTTTACGAATGGTTTCAAAACGGTTTGACAGTTTACTCGTAGTTACACAATGATTTGTATGTAGGCGGAATTTTTACAAACAACAATTCATTTTAGGCCATTCGTGGCGCAGGCCAGGATGTGGGTTCGACTTTCAGTCGAGGAAATGAATTATTTAATATTCGCCGAATTCTCTATATTTCTTTCTTTTTGTTACTCATATTTTGTATTTTTACGGTATCTAAGCAACTGTTATTCTAATTTAGAGATATATAGCATGTTGGATAGCAATCCAATTAATTTATAATTGACTAATTTAATTATAATAAATGTTAACTTAATTTTTTCCTATATAAAATATAGACCCTCCGGACGCAGCGGCATAGACACTTGGAAGAATTAATATTTTTTGAGTTTTTGATTTTCGCTATTATACATTTTAAATGAAACTACTTAATCGGATTAATCGCGTATATTTAGTATAGAATATAAAACGCAACGCCACGAGTGAGTGAGTTCCACCAGTTAACACGTAATGTCTCAAAAATTGGAAGGAGAGTGGAGAATGGTTCCTTAAGGCTACCTTGCTACATTTGAGATATAACATGGAGCCCTCACAGTATGCTATTTCAATACATATATTTTATTTATGTTGAAAAATATATATTTTTCATATACAACATATCTATATAGAACCTTATTTCAGTGTGCACAACCTCAGCCACACTATCGTTGCCAAAGCGTTTGTTCGACGCAGCCTATCCTACATTAATCTGTGTCGCGCAATATGAACTAACGATAACTTAGCCGTGTAATTGTGCAAGCTAAATAAGCTGCATTCACTTAGATACGAGTATTTAACATACGCGACATCGGTTACTATAATTATTATGTGGTTTGATATTTCATGTAATAATTATTGTTAAGGAACAGGGGCATATATTAAAGTAACGCTCTGGTAACGAGGCAAAATGCGACGTTTAGCTCCGCCACTCAACACGTCTCTAGACGTCCAGATTCAGAGGTCTCTAGAATTCGTCGGAAAGTGGGGAATGGCAATGTCTTAATGTGAACGATATGTCTTAAGCCTTAACGTTAGGTTTCCAAGTTCTCTCTAGCTACCGTGTTAGGTGCGGTATGAAGCGCGAAGCTGAACAAATATTTCTCTATTGTACGCGTTGGTAGATACCATATTAAACATATTATGCTAAATAAAAAAATATAATAAAATCAAATTGATACAATTTAAATAGAATTATTGTCACGAGCGAAAATAGAACCCACAATCAACGCGTTAACATTCAAACACCTGTTCCACTGCCGCCGCGTCTGTCTTATCGCTTGTACTGGTTTTGTGTACAATCGGACTATCGTTATTACATACAAAAGCAATAATAAATTTAAAATTTCGAATCTTAAAATCAAAAGTACTTAGCCCAGTTTAAAACTTCTAAGCATTAAGGCTATCTTGGCTTATTGCAATGACTATTGAGGTCGTAACGTGCTCTCATTACATACGCCATATTCACTTGAGCGAAGCTTAATCGCGTATTACTTCCTTAATAGTTCAAAATGTGGGTATTTTAATAATATTAGTGATCAAATATTTTAGTTTAATCAAGAAAAAATATATTATGGCGTTAAGTTCCGCCACTTAACAAGCAATTGGGCGGTAAGTGGGGAGCGGAGTGTCTTAACACTAGGCTCCCTCTGCAGCTGAAGCTAAAAAAAAAAATATTAGCTTTTCAAAACCTGCCCTACCATATTTTGGATTGGAGGATTTTTATAAAGATAATTAACGTTATCTATATATATAAAAGGACTTGTCCTCACTGACTGAGGTAAGACGCACGCACAGCCGTAACCGCTGTGCGTAGAAACCTGAAATTTGGACAGATGTTTACTTTCGTAATCTGGACATCCACTAAGAAGGGATTTTGGAAAATTTTAACCCTAAATGGGTGAGATAGGGGTTGAAAGATTGTATGGAAAAAAAATTAAATCGGCACCGATTCTTATAAAACTTGAAATTTAGATTTTTAAAAGTATTTAATTAAATACATGTTTCATGGTTTTCTAGAATTATCCCCATAAGGGTGCAAATAAGGGGTTGAAAGTTTGTATAGAAAAATCTTTAAATAGCCACCGATTTTTATAAAATTTGAAATTGAGACTCTTAAAAATATTTCATTGAACACGTGTTTCATGGTTTATTAGAATTCACCCCTAAGTGTCCAAATAAGCACGCGAAGCTGCGCGCGCCTACTAGTATATTATAAGACATTGTACCGCAGTGGTACATTGAATGACTGTAGAAGCAACAGTTGCGAGTTCTATCCCCACTACGAAATGATTAAATTATTTTCATTTCCCCTGAAACCATTTAACCTGCAACGTTTTTAATAGACATGCTGACAGATTTTGAGAAACAAAAGGCGTCGAAGTGTCATAACGTCGCTTGTGACGTCAAGTTTGAGTAATCTGTCAATACCATGGTATACCTACAATACAAAATGTCAATACGTTTATTCACTAAAGAGTGACGTAAATCTCTCTTCCTGGCGTTTCGTATCATGGCAGCTTGTAGTATTTTGTAGTTTTTTTTGCTTAATTATTCTCAATTATTCTACACTAATTAATAACATTTCTAATCTATTAATAGGAATAAATAATTTTAGTGATTTTTACTAGCTGTCATCATGCCTATTGGACAGAGTACCTTAATGGAAACAAAGAAATATAAACCTATTAATTTTCTTTTAGCCTACCTTGTAATAATAAAAATAAAGAAAAATGTATTAAATTAAAAAGGCAATTCAATTTAGGCCATAAAAATGGAAATTACACCAGATGGTAAGTATTTGTCAAAGAATTTTAAGAAAAATTAAAAAGAAGGAAAAAAACAACACAAAGGCAATATTGTCGAGATAATGAAAACAGAATATGCAATTTGGTTAGCAGCTCTCGTCTAAATCAAGTGCTAATGAACTACCCTACTACAGTAGGTACGTAGTGTTCGTCGTAATTAGAATTAATCGCTGTAATTTTTTAGTTTATACTAATAGTTTTACATGGTTTTACTTGTGTTTAGATATAAATGTATAATAATCAGCTTCACGCTGTATCCCGCAAACAGCAGAGTAGGTAGAGAGAACTTAGTGCTAACACACTCCATTCTCCATTTTCCGTGGAATTGTACAGGCATTGCGTATTGAGTGATAGAGTTGAGAGATATATGTGACGTGAAAATAATATGTATTTTTTAAATTTTCATGTAATTTAAAGCTAAAAATATAAATTCAAAATTAAGGCAAGTTCTGCTACGTAGAAGTTAATATGCGCTTATAAAAAAAATTTTCACAAATTTAATATGTGTAACGTGACAACGGAAATGTCTTAATGGGAACAGAGAACACTAGGTTCCGCGTAACTTCACGCGTAATGTGCACAAAAAGTATAAAATTTGTATATGTATAATTATGTATATAAATATAGGTATATATGTGTGTCTGTTTAAATAGACAATACTATAATACAGTTTAATTATCCCGCTACAGGACAAATCAGCGGCCAATCAGTGACAGATGCAATAAATTGCATCATTGAAGCTAATTGTTAAATTTCACACCACAATGACGTTTATTTAGTTTAGTTGTTGTTTTTTGTATATATGCTATGGTGCGAGTTCAGATTTTAGAAAAATTACTCTTCCAATGGCATTGCGTGTTGAATGGCGTAACTCAACGCCTCGACACCCAAAGCTAGGAAATAGAAATATAAATTTAAATAAATATTTCATTTCATCGAGTTGGGATCGAACCTACAACTAGTCGATTTTACAGTCACACTCTATGCCCCTGCGCCACGGCCGGCCTTACGAATAAAAGTTTACTATTTTATAGACTGATTTAGTTCAATACATTCATTTCCAAAGCCACAGTCCTGCCAAAAAAAAAATTGTAGAATTCTATACGTATAGTAATATGATATTACCAAACTATGTCACTATAGAATTTATCTTCGTGGTAAGTCGCGGAACTCAACGCAGCGCTTCGTATATTAAGCCACAAAGTAAAAAATAAACAAAATAAATATAATCATTCCACCAAGTAAGAATCGAACCCACAACCTTCGCGTTTACAGTCAGACGCTACTCAACTGCGCCACGGTGACCTCATTAAACATAGAAAATTCAAACTAGAGACCAGCACTCTCATTAAGCGATAAAATAAATGAGAATATTATACCACTTACATATAAGACCCCCCAAGGAATAGAAACGTAGGGCTGTAATTCTCTTTTTCCAAGTGTAACTTTTAATAGAATAACATAGCAGTCGCGAGCTTTAAAATTAGCAATATGAAGTTGCTCATTTGTAGGGGAATTAAGCTTTTAAGTAGGTACTACTTATTTATTAACCAAACGTGTTCATTTGCTGTGTAAATAATAAAAATATATGTTTTAATCTCGAAAGCTCTTTTCCCAGACGTGAATATTTAAATGTAGGTAATCAAGATTAAAAAACATAATTTGATTTTCTATGAATGATATGTTTAGTATGAACATAGGTATAACTACGAGTGTTACTTGAGGAATCTTTTTCTTTTATAATTTCACACTGTATCCCGCACATATCAGGGTAGGCTGAGATAATCTGGGAATCTAGGTTAATAAGACATCCGTTTCCCATGAAGGAACTCCGTTCCCCACTTTTCGCAGATTTTTGGGACAACGCGTGTTGAGTGGACCCACAATCGACGTGTTTACGATCGCACGCTTGTGCTCCTGCGCTATAATACTCACAAGTAAATATTTAATGTGGGCATAATATGGAATCCGACTTGTATGTAAGTCGTTGGGTCCCGTCACCTAAGAAAATGAATTGGCGACGGGCGATTTTCAAAAGGTGCTAGTTTAAATCCTGTTTCCCTTAAAGTTTTATATGTTTATAATTTCCTTAATTTATTTAAACTTTAGTTCAGTAAGAAAGCAAAAAAAAAATTGAAGCAACCGTTTAGTGAACGTATTAATATAATATATTTCAGTTTTATTTGTAAGATAAATTCACAGCACATTCCTTCACACATGCCCGTAACCGGTAAGAACGGTAGATTAATAGCCTTTTAGTGCAGTGTTGCAGAAAATACACTTCTTTCTTTTATTAACTGAGACCCAAGCTTACCACCGAGCTTACTGTGTAAAATACTACATAAATTCATAGCAAAAACTAGTTGAACTTTAATTGAGCTTTTAAACGATTTGAAGATCAAAATTATAGAAAATAAATTCTTTTATAGTATAGGTGTTACGTCGAATTTTATAAAAAAAAGAGATACATACCAGAGTATTTAGAGGGTACCTAGTAACAAAGCACTCCATTCCCCACTTTTCACCCTACTTTCCAGATTCTATGTTCAGTAGTGGAACTCAACGTCACGCTTTATATGCTATAGCGAGAAAACGAAAAAAACATCATATCCCCCCATACCCAAAATTATCCCCCAAGAGAGAGTCATCGTATTTACAACGAGACAGCCTCTATTTTATTTTATACTTTGTTTATTTTGGAAACATATCTTATAGGGTAGAAGAATAAAGTATTGCATGTTTCCAATCAAGTGAAAATCGAACCTATAATCATCGTCTATAATTAAAAACCATAGCGTGGTATGCCAAATATTAATATTTCATTTTAATAAGGCAAGACAAAAAGGTTAGTTCATTTTATCTTCAACACGCTCTAATTAGGTCGAGGTGTAACAAACTATGTAATGAAATCTAAAAATCTGAATGATACTTATACTTGGCAATTATATTTGGGTACCACCGAGCTGGTCTGATGATGGAATTGAAAGATGACTGATGGAACCTTGGACTGCCTACAAGTACTTGGTGCTCATAACAGTCTTATTAATGTGTAAAGCGTGATTTAAATTTTTTAAACTATTAATGATTTATATTAGTTGTTGCTAAAAACATTAGATTACTTTACTCACATAAGTGAAGCCTTTAGAGCATAGCCTGTTAGTTGTTTTGTTTGAAATACTCGTTGCAACTAATTGCATACATAATTTAAGTTGTGTGCATGAAAAATATGGCCAATTTGTATCCTTTTTGTTCCAGTAACTTCTGTTTGCAAAATTGCATGTAAACTTATTGCTTATTGAAGCCGTTGGTTCTATCAATATCCTAGGGGAGTTTTTATGTTTAAAATAGCTTAATGCTATACCAGCACTGTACTGCTGTAGCAGGATAGGCAGAGGGAAACTGGGAACCTAGTGTTCTGTCGCATTCTGGAGGTATTGCGTGTTGAGTGGCGGAACTCAACGCTTTGTCTCGTTACAGAAAATGAAAATAATAAATATTATATTTACTCAAGTGGAATTCGAAGCCGAGACTTTTCGCGTTGACAGTCGCACGCTTGTGTTCCATGACTGGCCTCATGGAAGGACGTGAGAAAAAATAGCGGAGGATGTAGTCACTAGCTTTACAGTACATATCGTAATGATGCTGGGAAAATCACGAAACATAACGAATAAAACGAAAGAAAGCTGAAAATCATTGCTTATTCAATAAAGCATTTATTGTTATTTCAAATAATTCGAAATTTTAGCGATACATTTAAAAATAAATTCTACAATATAATCAATTATGACAGTAACGAGGTCAAATTGGAAACATGAAACATTTTATATTCAGATTGATTCATTATTCTTGATTCAATTATTTACTGATTTTAATGTAGCTACATGTTTTAATTTTATGTTTATCCGTTGAGATTTTCTGAATATTTTTAATGTTTTTTATAGCTTACCGCTGTATCTTGCTTATAGTAGGCAGAGAGAAACTAGTGTCAAAACACTACGTTCTTTACTTTCCGTTCGATTTCAAGACGTCGAACCCATAACCATCTAGACAACCAATCCAAAGGCTAAGTGGAAAATATTTTAAATACAAACTAATTCCACACATTATTTTCAAAAATTACCATTCTGTTCCCATGAGTGTCTTCAGGGGAATGAGAGCTTATTGGTGGTACAAATGCAATCTGAGCAAACCACGTCACGTTTTAGGGTAGGCAGAGGGAACTTAGTGTTTACATACACCGTTCCACATTTTCTGCCGAATTCTGAATAGAAGGAAAATTAAGAGATCAGAAGATCTCTTAATATTTAACGTGTTAATAAAAAAAATGTGAAGTAAGCTAAAAAGCAGCTAACAAAAAATAGCTTAAGTATCATTACTACACATATTTCATAGTTACATTGTATGCTAATGACCGTTTAATATATCAGCTTCTATTTATTACGATACTTAGCAATTCTAAAAGAGCTTTACACGACAATTTACTTATGATAGAGCTTGACATTATCAGTTTTTGTTAAAATTGATGTTTTTTAGGGTTCCGTACTTCAAAATGAAAAAAACGGAACCCTTATAGGATTAATTGTTGTCCGTCTGTCAAGACGATCTCGAGATCGTGTGGATGTGTCGATATGAAATTAATTTCAAATATTCAGGTCTTGGTCCTTTCGAGTACAGAAAAAAATCAAGCTTCTAATTCCATGCAATGGAAAATACAAGCGTTTATATATAGTGCTTGCTGTTTATTCACGACGGACGTCATTTTTTTATACATTTCTCACGTTTATACAGTATCCACGAGAATTTAATGAGGAGTCACTATTTTGTAATTCGGGCGGAAAGCAGAATTAGTAGTGTCTCCACACTAGGTTGTCTCTACTGTCTCGCTATATTTAGAAGTAGAATTAAGCCGAAAGCTGAGAAAAAATCACACCTAGAAACAAAACGGGTGCAAGTTTTGTTTGCATCATTTATTAACTTCACATAAATAATTGTCTTCTCCGGGACTCAAATTCACAACCATAACCCCATTCCAAACATCATATAAGGTATTTACCTAAACGAAATAACACGACAAATCTTTACAATTTTCCATTGAGAAGTTTAGCATTTAAATAAATATTCCCTTAATTATATTTAATAAGAAAACCCATTAATATCGCTGTCGAGCATATAAGATTCCGCTTGTAATAACATTTCCAGTATTTAATATACATTGCGACGTTTGAGCAATAAATTTTATATGATTTACAGATTGTTTAGCTTTAAAGTACCTTTCGAGTATCAGTATTGAGAGAGCTTCCTTTGAAATGCATTTTATCGTTGTACGGGAGTATCTATATGATATATATGTTTATATGCTATTTTTTTACACTTATCGCTTTATTCCGCACATAGCGGGGGCAGAGAACTTGGGAAGTCAGTGTTAAACACTCCGTTCCCATTAAGACACTTTCGTTCCCCATTTTGAGCTGAATTCTGGAGGCATTTTTTTTTTAATTTTTAAATATTTTTTTTTGATTTTTAATAAAATGTGCAGACAAAAGCCCACTAATGTAACTACAAGGTGAATAAAATTATCTATCCAGTTCCAAAATATCTCGAAAACTAGGCAGATAGTTGGGAACAGAGTGTCTTAACACTAGATTTCCTCTGTTAACACTGCTAATGATGTTAGTAAATATATTTTCAATCCTTAAAAAATTAAAATTTCATATATGTATTTCAGTTACCTCGCCGTAATATAACTGAACGTGAAAAAGCTTTTAAAGTTATAAATTTCAGGAATCATGCAAACCTAACAAGATTCTAATCTAACAGACAAACATTGAAAAATAAATATTTCCTCGTCTCCCTACAACGTAATGTAAATGTGTCACTGTGAGACATATTCCATATTAAATTCAAATTCAAAATATTATTTTTTAAAATAATCTTTTGCAAGCATTTTTAAATAAAATGAACATAAAGATACAAAGTATACTGGCTGGGAAAGCAGTTCTGCTTAGAAGGCGGCAACAAACTCAAAAGTTGGTATTTTCAATGTCTTCTTCTTCTTTTTCCTGGCATTAATCCCAAAGTGGAGTAGGTTCAGTAGGAACTCTGCCTACTCCACTTTGCATGGTCTTTTGCGTGTGGTCTTTTCAATGTAAAAGTTACAATTTTTTGCTTAATACAATACTTGCAGAATAGCCTGCAAGAAATTCAAATGAAGTTTTTCACACATTTATATCAAATGAACCTTTATTACACATTTATATCTTTGAACGGAGTAATTAGTATTACTAACGACATTATATTTAAAGTTACTTAAAAATTCGAAAGTGTCAACTTCTAAATACATTGCGGAATTTTATTAATATAAGGAATATAAAAAAAACCTCCGCAATATTGCCACGACCGCGTCACTTTTGGTCTTTAGACCGCAATGTGGGCGAGGAATATACAATACACCAACAAACAATGTAACGTCATTTATCACGAATATTTGACGGCTTTCAACACTTTTTTAGGGTTACCGTACCTTAAAAGAAAAAAAAATCGGGTCTTTAATAGGATCGCTGTCTTGTCCGCTTGAATATTTGTCAAGACCATACTTATCAAGAAAGCGTTGAGGTAGCAGGATGAAAAAAGTATCAAATATCCTGATTTAGTTCCCTGATTTCATTTCTTGGAGGACAGAAATATTAAGCCATTCCATTCCATATGACATTTATGGGTATATCATATTTAAAAACTATTACAAAATTATATTTGTAGTACACTTCATATATGATGAGTCCATACGCCGACCAACTTAAGTTTTAAGTTTGTAAATTTTTATAAGGCACCAGTCCCCGTTGACCGTCATGAAATGGGAACGGAACCCTCAGTGGATGAAATCGACTCGAACTTGGTTATATTTTTATATTAATTCTATTAAAATTTGCAAGAATCAACTTTTTGGTTTTTAAATTGCATTGTTTGAAGAGTTTTCTATCGCGTCCAAAATTTGTTGACGATGGTTGATTGTGCTTGAACTTTTTAGTTGTTTATTTTGTCAGAACAATTTTAGAAGGAAAATAAAGTAAGTTGATTTTTCATAAAAAAGCCTGCTGGGTTCCAGCACGCATGCTATATAGCGAGGTATAGAGAACCTAGTGTTAGGATACTTTCTGCTTTTCTCCTAAATTCGAAACATAGCTTGTCAAATACCGGCATTCAACGCCGTGAAAAATTATATATTTAATTATAGTAACAAAATAATTGATACAATGGTCCCTGCCTAGAGTTGTCCAAAGTTATCCCGAGGGACCCACGTAATGAAGGCTTAAATTAAAAACGGCATGAATAAAATATTTTGCGTTGTGATGCCCCTCTGTAATTTTCCTACACGTTCACTATTAATGACGTTGTTTAATTTTGCGGAAGACATTTTTGTTGAAAATTAAAGTCAAATTTTATTAAAGATAGTTAGATTAGATTTTTGATGCAAAATTTCATTTTAAAGTTAAAATTTGCTTTTGATTATATTAAACCTCATTTGAAAAACCTCCAACTTAGTTTAGTGGAATATAAAATTTATTTCGGGAAATTTTCTCTTAACTTCGAGGAACTTACATACAAAATTTCAGCGTTCTTCTTCTTCGTTTCGCAGTTACAATTGTGTGCTGTTCGTCGGACATTCAGTAGCCGAAGACTTATATTTCAACAAAATAAAGAAAAAAGTTGAAGTCGTTTCAGTCGCAGCTGCAGCTGCTGGAAAAAGACAAGGATGGTCACCTGATGGTAAGACTCCAGATGCGTTGCCGGCCTTTGAGTTGGAAATAAACGCACTTTTTGAAGGTACCCAAGTCGTATAGATCTGGAAACTACCGCAGGCAAGCCATTCCACAACCTACCCTGCTCCATGCGGGAGCTGAAACAAAAAAAAAATAAAAACTATATAAAAACGATATTCCCAGTATTTAACGTGTGTCCAATCAGCCAAAGGATTGAGGTGACAAGGCAAGTTGTAATGAAATTATCCACACCAGGGAAATCGCGCCACCTAATATGTAATATGTTATTCAGACCCTTTTTAATTTAAAAGTTGCTCTCATGTGAACGCGACCGTAAACTTTATAATAAAAATACCTTTATGTTATTTTGATTTTGTCATATTTTGTTTTGTTTTATTTAAGTATAGGTAGAGTATGAGGTAAGATGAGTAACAGAGCACAATGCCGTATTTTGTCTTGTTAGGAGCAAGCACAACCATCACCACCTCCTCTGGATTATGATTTTAATTTATATGTAATTTATTAATAATAGGAGTGTAATAACTAATATATGACTAATAGTAAGCAGTAGATTGAAACTTGAAAAAAATCTTGTTACATATTAGAAGATTAACATAGAGCATTCAGTTTTGAGTACCCAGTATATAATATCTTATGGATGAAAAGGGGTGAAAGGTGCCTATTAAAATCAAAAGTGAAAATGATCCAAATGATGAAAGACATTAGTGTGATAATGACTTACGTGCATTTGATTATACTACGTAGTAGGCTGATAATATTATAGTACATCTGGAGTCCATGCATATGTTTTCTGATGATGCAGAAATAGTATAATAATGAAACTATTCTAATATTTTGTTGTGAAATATTACAAATTGAATAGCATATGGTCACTTTAATACAGATAGGTCGATATATTCAATAATATTTATGCTAAAATTATTAATTTGATATTGGAGGAAGGTTACGTAAAAAGGATGAAGGTTTAGAATGCATTCATATAGATTGACGACAGTGATGAGGTGAAAGAGGTAGAGACACACACAGAGAATAAAGTATAAAGCTACAAAAAGATAAATAATGAGATGATGATTATATTTAAAATTTTATCATTAAATCATCTTACATGAAAGTCCTTGTCTAGAAACGTTTCAACCAACAATATGAAAATGAGGAAATTACGTGCATAGTTCGCAAGAACACCGGCAATAGTTCGGCTTCTTTACGCCAATTTACACGAGATACTCCAACTTTAGTTAGACTAACTATTCAGTTAGAATATTCTGGGCGTGATTTGTGCATATTTCATAAATATAATGCAATCTATAGATACTAATATTGTAAAGGTGAAAACTAAACAAAAGGACTTTGTTTAGTTGAAAGCCTTAATATCAGGAACAACTGGTTTGAATTTAATAAATATTATATTAGATGGTCCATTTATCTAAAAAAGCTGTAGGCTATGTTACATCACGTTATTCAATTCAATGTAATCTACAGTTCTTGCGGTGAGAGTTACTTCGGGCACTTTTGAATGTGTTATACTTTAGTTATTTCCATTTGACAGCGAGGGCGAAGCCATAATAAAATGCTAGTAATAATATAATTATCTATGAAATATGTAACCGTTAATTCTTTATGACGCTTATTTTTGACTGCTCAACGATCTGCACGAATGTAATGTCAAGTCACTCCGTTCTCCACTTTCCAAACTTTTAACACTACGTTTCCTGTACCTATGCTGCCGTACGCGGAACACAGTGTGAAGCTGCTTGCTTGCTTTATATTATTTCCTACAAGTAATATTTACACCCACAACCATTGTCAGATATCAGACTGCACCAGAAACATTTCAATTTATCATAATTCTCGTCTAAACGACGTTCAAAATTAATTATAATAAAAGAAAAAGCAAATAATAAATCACAGTAAATAATTTAAAATTACAGAAAATTTATCAAAGCTATAACTCAGAGCCGATTCGGGAGCCTTTTGATACTGATTTACAAATTATAAGTAATTCGTTCGCCGTATTCAAAGGAAGGTAATTTCGGTTGCATTTCCTCCTCGATTGTAGCTAATTATGGGGCTAATGCTGTAATTTGAATGTGATTAATTTTTGTTATAAATTTTCATTTAAGGCAACCGTTGAATATTTCCGGATGGGTGGCAATTTCTAATTTAAAATTTAATATTAAAAATGTTTTATATTTTTTAAGATGTCTTTATTTTTGTGAATGTATTGGATTTACAGTATAGTTAAGAAGTTTTTCAAAATTAGGGCTATTGATTAAAAATCTAGCGACTTCCGAAATTAACTTCCTTTTTTTTGGTCGTTAGAAATTCCAAAAAATCAAATTTCGGTGTTCTGCGCCGCGTAGTATTGTTTTCTGTCAGTCAGCATTAGAAGACTTTGTATAATAATTATGTAGATGAAATATCTTAACAAATTAAAATGCATAAGAAAAATAAATGTCAAAAATTTTAAAATCCCAAATGAAATACTACTTTAGTTTAATTTTGTTAAAAATCATGCCGGTAATAATTAGCAGCTTCTTAAAATGCTCGAGAGCGGTCAGTGGGACGCCGAGAAATAAAAAAGCTAAAACTATCTCACTTGTGACTTAAGAAAATGGAAGTGTCAACAAAATTATATATTATGTAAGAGAGACTCAAGAATTACGCAATTTTCGTGACATTGCCAGGTGAGTGGCGGAGCAGAACGCCGTGTTTTGTCTTGGTACCATAAAGAAGACATGAAAACCGCCACCCGCCGCGCTTATAGTCTTGTCATATAACTAGTTTATTTAATATCATTAATTAATAATTCCACTGACTCAATTACTTAACAACACTTCAAATTACTGAAAGGCACTCGAAACTGACATACTATAACGCTTGAAGCTTGACATGCCACAACATAGACGAGCTCTTTGATGATAGAGACCTCTAAAAGTTATTATTATTTTTTATTTGTTTTTATCCATTAAGTATATTTGTTTTTTACATAGTTTTTTACATTAGGACAAAATTTGAACATTATTTCTCTTCGGTAACTTTTGTAAAAAAAGCATTATTGCTTACGCGGCGTTTAATTACGCCACTAAACACGTAATGCTTTTAAAAATGCACTTAACACTTTCTTATCGTCTCTGCTATATGTGCTAAAAATGATTTTTTATTGATTTTTAATATAAAAATATAATTTTATCCAGTAACTCACCATCATTGTTCTTTACAATAGTTAGACAAGGAGACATCTTGTTAGTGACTATTTAAGAATTCTTCACATAGCGGCGGTGCTGAAAGTTTTGCACAATTTTGGCCCTTTGTATTTTTTTACGAATACGAAAGACGTATCTGTAGTTGTTAAAGTTTTAGTTCTAGTTTTACTTTTAATTTAAACATGGTTTTTTGCTGAAAGAATAATGTGTTCTTTAATTCTTTTTATATAAAGTTTCATTTCATTTAGTTTTAATAAGCTTTTAGGAAAGTAATGTACAATCTTCCAATATCAGAATGATATTCTAATATTAACCAAATATATTGTATGAATAAATAAAGAAAATAAAGTTTTCGAAATCTATAATCTTTCATTTAAAAATGTTAATATATAAAATATATTGAACGTGATAGTTAGTGAGTTTTTACTCCTACCTTAAGCTCCGATATATTTACTTGTTTTTAAATAAATCAGAGATATCTACTATCCACCATCGAACTATGCACTCATTTAGATTTCCTATATTTTTTTAGGTCAACGAAACATGCCTAGTCTTAATATTGAACTCTGCTCTAATTTTTACACTTATGTTTCCTATAGAATAGTTCTTTTTCAAGCATTTTGTGCATATTGCAGGCTACAAAGCCTGCCTTACAAAGAACTTAGTGACAAAACACTCTGCTTTCTGCTCAATATAACAATGGGAGTTCGAATGCAAAATTAATCTTTATAACTCAAATTAGGTGATTAGGAAGCAGCTGTCTATACTCTATAGCACCACTTGAGTTAATGTTCAAAATTTCGACAATTTTAAGTGGTCTTCATAAACTAATTACTAAATACATAAACCTCTTGTAACTGTGTAATGAATACTTTATATTTAGCTATAGGGTAAAGTTATCTTAGGGAAATTAAAATTAGGGAAGTCTCTCATGTATGTATATTAAAAGGAATGTTGGAATTATTTAAAAAAACAAGCAGGTACGGCATTGGGAACCTTGTATTAAAATACTCCGTTTCCTAATTTCTGCCCATTTTTTAAATTTATTTAATAAGAAGCTAACGTTGTATATAATCAAAATTCTAATTCTAGAATATGAACTCTAATATCCTCTTCTTATGAGGTTTGGTCTCGAAACTGATAATAAGTATGGTTAAGCTCATTGTGCTAAAAAAATAAATAAATAGCTTTACGCTGTATCCATTACATAGCAGGATAGGCAGAGGAAACCTAGCGTTAATGGATTAAACTGGGAAACTAGTATCTAAATCCTTACATTAGAGTAATTCCTTAAATATATTACTTTCATGTCATCATCTCGAAAATTTTGTCAGCAACAAAGTTTGTGAAGCTCCGTAACTTAGTTCGCAGTTAGTTGATCTAGGCTAAATGAAGTAAATCTTGCACTCCTAAAAGAAACTTCTCTATTCACTTTATTCTATTGAATGGAAAATATTGTCCATTTTAAAATTAAGACATTTTTTTGGATTTCGTTGATAATTTTTTGAATTTATGAATTCTAATACTAATAAACCTTCTTATTACTACCTAAGCTCAGATTTATATTTGAAATACATAACAATTATATATATTTTAAGTTCAAACTATATGCTGCCATACCAGGGTAGGCAACGGGAATCTGGAAACCTAGGGTTAAGACACTCCCTCCCCTACTTTTCGCCGAATTCATGAAGCATTGCGTGTAGAGTGGCAAAACTTAACGCCGCGATTTACCTCGTTACCAAGGCTAGAATTAAAATATTAAATATTTAATTTTAACCCACAAATGTCGCGTTTACTCTCCCAACATCTATACTAAAGTGCTGTTTATTAGAATGTTTTAAAATATTTTTAAGGGGTTTCAAAATAAACAACCACGTTGTTGGGTAATAACTAACTTAAATGTTCCACTTAGGTAACAGTAAAAAAATCGTCATATCTCATAATTAATAGATAGAATATCCAACCAATTTAAATAGACATATAAACACACCTAACATAGTAACCCAATTTAGTAATAAATAATTCAAAGACCACTACTCATCTACGTCAATTCGACGCAGTATATTTGAAACCTTGTGACATTTTCAACAAGTAGGTTAAAAACGCTCCAAAAAACCTCATTAAAAGATAATATTTCGCACTGCAGACACGAGAGTTATTATATAGAAATATCCACAGCTGTGAGACTCGAAATGTACTTTCTGTTTCAAATATAAGTATTAATTAGCATGTTCTTGTTAAGCAGGTTAAGTTACATAAAAGGTTTATCGTGTATAATGTACTAGGTCTGCGTTGGCCCTAGAGTTGGTGAAATTTTCAATGTCGCTTGGAGTTCTATTCAAAGATGATATTTTTTGGCTTAAAGAGAAATTGTAGAAACCAAATGTATTTTTTTATTTTCACTTTCACGCTGTATCCCGCATGTAGCGGGCTAGGCAGAGGGAGTCTTGGAGTATTTTACTTGACCTACAGTTAGACCTCAGGGAATGGAAAGTAAAGGTATAATGCCCATTTTTCGCAGCATTGTGGAAGCATTTCGTGTTGAGTGGCGAAACTTAACGCCGCGAAAATATTCAATACTTCATGTCCTGGAGTAGAAATCAAACTCCCTTGTGTTGCTCCACGAGTGTCCTCATTATATTTTATTATATAGCTTTATAATAATGTTTTCTGAAACAATTTCTGACCTACTACGTATAGTACGTATATATATTTTATTTGTTATGCCACAATGGCCGTAGAGTGCATCGTTTAAACTCACTCGTATAGCGAACAAGCCTCAATAAAATAAAATAATATATCTTTTTTGTTATTTACTAACAAATATTTATTATTTTATCCATCAATTCTTTTATAAAATAATTTCTGGCAATATTTTTGGTAAATAAATGGTGGATATTCGCGGTTTCATTGATACTACGAGTACGACTATATATGAATTTAAATAGCTTTATATTATAGTTGGATGGCTTTTGCTTTTTCGTTATTGTTTTCAATATATAGGAAAATGCTTAAAATTATTCTGTAGTTAAAGAGATATGCAATAATTTTACCGATATATATATTTTTAATTTTAAGAGGAAACGTAGGGTAAGACACTCAGGCTCGGTTTTCCAGACATTGCGCATTGAATGGCGGAATTAAACGCAGCGTTCTATCTTATTACCAGAGCGTCGAAATGAAAATAGTTCATTATTCCAAGTAATCCCTCCACCCACCAGAACCCACCAGCATCGCGATTACAGTCACGTTATCCCACTGTACCAGGATAGTCTAAATATATGTAGTAATTAAAATCTCGTATATTTTATGACAAACACCGTAAAGTGGTAGTCCCTTCCTGTTTGCGGTGTACCACATTTCAGAACATCATTGTGTTTGACTCAGTAGAGTGCTCTTTTAAATGTTATTGTAATAATTATATTAAGCCGCATAATTATTTATTTTAATTTAATTAAGTTAGTTATGGTTATTAGATTTATAACGAGTATTTTATATGGGTTGAAATTTGTATACCTTTTTCCACTTTTTTGTAACATTTTCACCTGACTGGGTTGCTAAGGAGGGAAAAGTGTTTCTCAATTTATGCATATACATATGTACGTACATTTGATTGGAACCGATTTTGATGATTCTTACTTAAATCGATAAATTGATTTGTATTTTTGTTGCAATATTTATTTTAACCTAATTACTTTTTATAATGTAACTACAAAAAAACAAAAAATAGTATTTTTTTATTATTTCAAGCAATATCCATTCGGTCATTGGTGTATTTAGTAAGTAAGTATACAGTAAATATTGACAGAGCAACGTCCGTGGTGGACAATATTTACTTATTGCTGCTCTGTTATAGTAGATAAGGCTATGATCATTGAGGCGAAAATTTTAATTTTGTATGAAATAAAGATACTTTTACGATAAAGGTAGATCTATGATTTTTTTTTTTAAAAAAAGTACTATTTTTGAGAAAATGTTTCAACGAATGCGGTTTGCTACATCTATTATTCTCATGAATAACATCCTGACTTGGATCAGAAAAGGTGTAAAACAATAATAATTAATATTGGAAAATATTACTTTTTACTTAAATAGAAACCAGTCCAAATCCAATTACCTGAGGTAACTCTAAGTACGGGTAAAGTAAAAGACTATTTATTATATGACATATATGAAATATTAAGATATAATAGATTGGATAGAATCGCTAAGTGAGCGATCTCTCCCAGGCAACCATGGGGTTGAAAATAGAATAAATTACTTACGTGGGCCGGTACAGTTATTTATATTGAAAGAATAGAAATGGACTATCCTATAAAAAATGTTTTTTCAATTCGAATCAGTATTCTAAAATTATTCCGTTCGACCAAACAACCTTTTAGGATATATAATATTAGTATAGATATAGACATTTATTTTTAAACGTATATAAAACAACGTTTAAAAAATAAAAATACAAAATTGTAAAATAGCCCAAATTGAAGCAGTAATTTTAATACGTTAAACTAAGCTTAGCAAGAAAGTGAGCTAATAAGTTTTAGCTAAGTTGAAGTGGCCTCAACAGCTTCCGGAAAATGCAATCTGACTTAGTCGAGTTGAAACACTGAAGTGAAAACGTCAAAACTCTGAACACTAAGAAAACTGTTTTACACCGTGAGTTAAAATTAAATTGTGTAATATTTATTCGAGTCTGTCGTCGTGCATGGTCAAAGCTATTAATTGTAAACAAAACAGTTCTGAGTTCGATTTCCACTTTAGAGATATTCTCATTTCACGCTGTATCCCGAACATAGCAGGCAGCAGACCGGCAGTTCGGCAGTAACTTTAGTGTAGCTGGTGCTAAAATATTTAACGTTAAATTCAAATTCAAATTCAAAATATTCTTTATTCGAATAGGCAATTATAATAAGCACTTTTGAATCGTCGAATGAACATATGAACAAAAAGCTACCACCGGTTCGGAAGGCTGCTCTGTTGAGAAGAGCCGGCAGGAAACTCAACAGTTGCTCTTTTCAAAATCAATGGTACAATCTATTACATTAGCTGGCAGCTATCCTGCATTACATTCAATAGATATTAGACATTAGTGTAAAGCATTAGTAGTAAAAAAATGAAGCATATAATTTCTAATTATGAATCAAATTATTTAACCTTAACTCCACTGGGGTTCGAACCCACAACCAATCAACACCTACAAGTCATTTTATATGAAGTTACAAATCTAAGCAGCTACGGTGTGATCAGCATCCAAGACGAACAGAGATTCGTAAATAACTCAAAATAACATTACTGTGCCAAAGTTATGTGAACCAATTCAAACTATGGCGTTGCCTAAGCATTGCTTTATCCGATAACTTGTAATAAAGGGATTTGTGAGTTTCTAAGTAAATTGTTATCTATCTATAACATTTTGTAACACATGGTATGATGGATGGTTAAATCTTGAAAAGTAAGTAGGTTTTGGGTTCAAATCTGGGTTAAAATTTTCTTTTCATTATTTCACTTTAAAAATATTTAATATTTTGCCAAGTGATAATTCCAAGCAATAATCTTTTGAAATTTGTAAAAATCTTCTAAATGATCTATCTTCTAATTTGTAACAAGTGTATAAGAATTTCGACTTAGCTTGACGACAACGTATGGCTTAGTGGTCAGAATGCTTGGACGATTTCCAAGATGCGGGAATTGAAATTTGAACGTAGCATTTCGAGAACGTAGCGTTTCTATAGAAAATTTACTAAATCATAGATTTGAACCCATTACAACATTAAGCCACAGTCAGATCAACGTACAGCAACGGTTACAGTGCTATAATAAATATAATATATTTATTTTTAATTTGTCATATTAAAAGACTTATGAGTTGTAATAATACACGCGGTAATATCACACGTTATTGCTTATATAAAACTTTACGCAAGTAAGAAGATATTTCAAATTTAGCAAAATATATGAAGGATATATTTAAGAGTTTAACTAAACACATTATTAAAGTTTTTTTAGGTTCACCCGGTATCTCATATATGTTAGACAAGAGGAACCTAGTGTTAAAATACTCCGTCCCTTACTTGCAATTCTTTACCAGAATTTTGCAACTTATTACCAGAATAAAAAATGATTAATGTCACCGAGAGAAAAATATTTAAGGGTGCTTCTAAGCAACAAATATTATTTACAAGCGCGGCATCATCTGTGAAAATTTTAACTGTCTAACTATCACAGTTCATGAGATACACTGTGATAACAGATACATAGACGTACAGCAGAGTTTTAGTAATAGGGTCGGGTTTTACCCTTTGTGTACGGAATCCTAAAAAATATTTGTTAGAGTTATGGATTAGTATATTAAACTTGTTGTATACAAATCGGACTCGCTCTTGATCAGTTTTTAGCATGAGTTTAAAATTTACGTAACAACATCCTAGATAAATAATGAGAACATCAAAAAGCTATTAGTAAATAACGTATTAATGATACCTGCAGAACGACCACTAATGGTTGGCGTCGACGGTGTATGTGCGAAATTAATAAAAATTTACCCGCTATGTGAACAAATTTCAATTATAATTGAATTATTTAAATTATATTTTAGCTTCACGCTGTATCCCGCGTATAGCAGGTTAGGCATAGGGAACCTAGTAGTGTCTTACACTCCGTTGTCTACAGTTGTTGAGACATTGACTCCAATAAGTCTCCATTTTATTTTTCTATTATATTTTGTGATTATTGCCATACAAAAAGCTTGTTTGTACACAATTTTATCACCCTGCCTGTCGTTTGCCGAGAAACCATAGGATAGTGAGCAATAACGATTTAATCAGCTTAAACGCTGAAGTTCCTACAACCGAGAGCTCCAAGTTTGTGGAGAAGTTTGGACAATGGGTTGATACCGAGATATTAATTACATGGCAACCCGAAGTGCATTGATACTCTTTTGTTAGATTTGAATTGGTTTTTGATTGTTTGATAGAGTTAGGGAGTCCAATGTTCTATTATTTTCAGATCGTTTTCGTATTAAATCCTACTCTGAGAATTCAATCATATTTTCTTGTAAGAAAATTTGACGGTTGTGAGTTCGATTCCTACTCCTGAGAATGACTTACTTTCGTTTTTTTGGTCACGAGACGAAGCTCGAGTTCCGCCCTTCAAGACACAACATCTCGAAGATTGAGAGGAAAGTGTGAACCGAAGTATTTTAACACTAGATTCCCTCTACCTACCCTGCTGAGCTGAGGCTACGGGATGTCATATTTAATGAGTATTATACATTACTAAAAGTAATATTGTAATATATTTTAAATTTCCTTACTAAAGATAAAAGCTATAAATATACTAAATATTTTACCTTTTTCAGTCTGCAAAATTAAGTCTTAAAATGGCTTTGTTTTAACTTGTTACAGAAGGCTGAAACAACATAAGTTGTGCTTAGGCTTTTTTGTATGGAGCTTTTAGAAGTTCTCAGAAAGTTTACCACTAAGAAGTTTCTTGCTTAAAATGTGTGTATATTTTATTGGGTAATATTTTATGAATTTAGTAACCTCGTTTTAGATAAGCATAACTGATATTGGTACATTTTTGAATGAAATATGGTGGTATGCCATAAGGTCCAGCTCCTTTAATTTTTTAAGAACAGCTTCCTCGAATGCCAAAATTGTGAATGAGTTTCTATTAAATCTTCGATCAAGGTTTTTTAACGCTATTGAATCTGAACTGGATTCATCTGTGCAATAAACTGAAGAGAAATAGGAAGCAAAGAGTTCACAGATCTTGTTGTCTTAAGGAACTGATAGAGCTATATGAAAGGGTATACGGACTTCTCTAGAGGCGTGGGTTAAAATTCCGCTACGTTCAATTTATATACATTTTCTAAAAAAAAGTATCTTTTTCCTAAGTGTGGAATAGCATTTTAAAATGTTTAAAAACAGCTCCATACATTCAAAGCCTTACACCTCAGAATCCTTCATATTAAAATAACAAGACAAAAATGAAATGTATTACGTAAGCTGAATGCCAGCCGCCGCTTGTGAAATATTACATCTGTCCAATGATTTATTTACTACTGTATACGGCGACATTTTTTTTGTTGCGGAGTTTTTTAATGGGAATTAGGTTTATGAGTTTTTTTCTATTGTGGTACAGTTGTGATGTCTTTCTTGTAATTTCAAATTATTGTTCTGATTTTATGGAGGATTTCTTCGGTTTTTTTTAATAATATTATCCTAACCTCGCTTGGGTCAAAGGTCAACGGCAGCGGTTTCGTAAATTTGTATGGAAAATTTTTGAGAATTGCCGTCACACTAGATTATGTTTGTTAATATGGGGATATACCTTGAAGAAAAAAATAACTGTAAAAAAATAAAAATAACTCCGCTTGACATAAAAATAAAGAAATAGTTTATGAGGTTGTCCATTGTAATTAAATTTACGATACGATGCAAAAGATAGGATATTTTTTTTTTGCTTCACTCTGTATCCCGTACATAGAAGGGTAGGCAAAGAAAATCTATGAACCCAGTAGTAAGACATTGCGTTTCCATTAAGACTATTCCATTCCCCTTTCCGCCGAATTCTGAAGGAATTGCTTCTTGAATCGCGGAACTCAACGCTACTCACCAAAATATTCGTAACATAAAAAATATATGCGAATTCCTGTACAAGCCTTATATGGTATTACGATCAAATTATACGGTCACATCCTCTGAAACACTTAAGACGATGAAAACGTCAACATTTTTATTCACTTTCTCATATAACAAGCAAGCAAATATGCCTCAAGGATTAGCGTTCTTAAGTTTATATAGAAAGCGTATTTTTGGGGAACATTGTGGGTATCATATAGGGTTGGCAATTTTTATGCATATAAATTAAAATAAAAAAATCCAAGCCCAATAGTATTTATTAAACTAAATTTTCAATCGATTCACATATAAACAAATAATAATATTTTATAGAGGAATTAACCGCAGTTTTTTTATGGAAAAAGACAAGGCAAATCTGCGTACGGGTTACACGATGGTAAGTGATCACAGCCGCTCACGATACCGTGTAACACAAGAGAAGCTACAGGAGCGTTGTTCGCCTTTGAGGTGAGGATATACGCGCTTTGGAAGATACCCATGTCGAATTGACCTGGAAACACTGCCGCAAGTAGCATACTCCACAGTTGCGTGGCGCATGCAGGAGGTAACTATGACTAAACTATAGCCTATCATCTCACAAAAATATATTTTCAATTACCAATTTAATTTAAAGATAATAAATCACATAATGTTTAACAAGGCAACCCTATTCCCATCCTCTTAAATTTGGGATCCTTGTCTTACAGCACTCGAGGCACGTTAAGGGCCATGTAAGTGCCGAAGTCCTCTAACGACCTCGACACTTGGATGTGTCTCCCTTTTTAGGGTACCTTATATACTGTGTTAGGATTTTTTTGGTTGTATTCATCATTTTTGTATATGAATAACTGTAACATCGATATTTGTGTATCAATTTAAAGGTATCGATATAATATTTATTTTCGGGCATAAGTTAATAGAAACTACTATCGTGCCTTTCAAAGATGTTGTGGAGTTAGCGCCAAATGTGGTAATACGAGGAGGAATAAAATGAGGAGAAAATATTTTACTACAGCAGGAAAGACAAACTTCAAAAAAAATCGAGACATTAATTATAACCTTGAGTTGACGTTATAAGAAGGTAGTTAAAAGGACGTTAAATTATTCAGAATTGAAGAAGGAAGAATAATAATTATTCACACTGACTCTGACTATAAACGTGTCAGGTATGAATTCTATTCCCATATATATACACCCCCCCCCCCCTATATTTGAATAAATTATTTGTTTGGATTTCCCCACCTTTGCAGGTCGAGGCGCGGCGTTCAGTCCCGCCGCTTATGCAATATGTTGAAAATGGGGAAAAGAGTGATTTGTTGCCTCTGCGTACTCTATCTATAATCTTATATGCAGTATACATATAGAATGCGTTTAACTAAAAAAAATGAAATAAATTTAAATGTATAGGAAAATCGAACCCACAACCACCATTACACCTACTAACTTCAAAATTCTTACATTTACCATTAACGCCATACAAACGAGTATCATAGACAATGCGCAAGTAGATTAGTTGCCAAAAGCACTTCAGCATAAGCGGAAGACGTTTACAGTCAAACAACATAAAGTAGATAGTAATATGGGCGCATACGTTTCTTTCATGCGTCATGAAATCGTTTTCGAATATTTGTTTTGAATGGTTTTTTTTTGGCTTCACGCAGTATCCCGCACACGGTAGGGTAGGCAGTGGGAACCAAGTGCTAAAACACTTCATTTTCCGCTGAATTCTGGAGACACCAGAGCGAGCGAAGAAATGAAATATCGAACTCACAACCTGTCGCGGTAACAATAACACGCGTGTGCTCTTGCGCCACTATTGGCTTCAGTCAGTTAGTTATATTGTAAATTGAATATAAACTTTTGGAAATATGTATAACTAGACTTCAGCATGGCGTTAATGGTTACTTGTTCATATCAGGTTCATAATAAACGTTGTAAAGTAAATCTAGTAATCTAGGGTTGAAAGCAGAAAACCTATTGTTAAGACACTTCGTTCCCAACTTTCCGCCCATTTCTTGAGACATTGCATATTGAGAGGGCGCAACTTTGTGTTGCGTTTTGCCTTGTTAGTACATAAAACTAATTTCCTTGAGTGCGAATCAAACCCGTTGCGTTTGCAACCAGAAATTGTGCCACAATGGTCTTAAGGATGGAGAAATTTATTTTGTATGTAAAAATAACAAAATGATACATACATACAAAACAGTATTCTTCGAACCAACTTTGATGTAAACTCGTAAATACCTCAGCGCGGCGTCGCCAAATAAATTTTTACGACACAGCGTCCAAAAAACGTGCGGGTGTAAAAAAATGCTTGACCCACTTTTCACGTTCACCGAATCTTCGTTGCGAGAGCTCTTGACGTTTGAATTACTTTATGTCAGTCAAAATGGCACAAGTTTACATTTAAGTTTTTTGTTTGCTTATTTTCTATAGGACTTTTGGTTTGGGGTTTTTATAGTGTATGAAAAAATCAGGTTTGTCCTTTTTCAGACATAGCAAGGTAGACAGAGGGAACCTAGTATCAGGACACTTCGTTACTCACATTGCGTTCAATTTACGAAACATTGTAGGTTGAGTGGCGGAACTCAACGCTGCACTTTGTCTACGAAAAAAAATTAAAATATTTTCCCAAGTGGGAGTCGAATGCATACTAGGGAGTAGGAGAAGTGAATAAATAAATAAGATCACAAAGTTAATTCAAATCGAACATTACCCACTTTTCATCTTTAGTCGGGTAATAAATAAAAATAATAATAGAGTATGTATACAGGTAAAATTTTGCCCAAAATAAAGCCAGGTGATCAAATACACAACAACTTCTATAAACAAGAGGGTGCGTTTAAATTGAAGATTCTTGTATACCAGCACTGTGTTGATTTGGATATGACAGTTTAAAATTTTGAATAATTTAACCTTTAATGTTAAAATATTTGAATGATTTTATTTTTTCAGTAATAGTATGATTTTCACTATAGACAGTGTGATTCAACGAGAAATTTGTATGTCAAATTTTATAAGTTACGTTGTTATAATACTAAAATAAAAAAATATTACGATTTTCACAAAATACCTGTAAATTAACCTCAACAGAATTCAAATTGAACGCCTCAGCTACATAATCAGTCTTCTACTTCCATGAAATATGGGTAACGCTAGAATCATGATCGATGGGTCAACCTATCAACCTATCGATTGACGTCTGAGAATTGTCATGCGATTTATCGTGACATAATATGATTGACACCAGTCCACGATAGCCTGGCATTAGTCCAATGTTGATGTATGTGTGTGTTTAAATGGTATATTGGATAATGTAGCTGAATGGAAAGGAGGGTAGTTAGGGGAGGGAGAGGACCTAGTTTAGCTTGGCTTTTATACAAATATTTATATATATAAAAATCTTCAGCGAGTGATTTTTATAATTTATTCAGTATTGTAAAAGTTTAAGAAATATTTTTGAATAATTTTATTTCATTAATTACATGAAGCGACGCAAATTGGTGTTGGTGGATGAATAAATAAGGCAAGACAGCGGAAAGTGGGGAACAAAAGTGACTTAATGGAAACGGAGTATCTCAGCACAAGGTTCCCAATTCCCCTTTACCTACCCAGCTACGTGCGATAAATAGGGTAAAGCTAAACAAAATTAAAATACCATATCCATTCTAACCACATCACAAAGACGTACATGTTTACAAGTTTAGGGAGATGCAAATAAACTACGCCGCATTTGCAAATCGTCGACTCGAGGCATATACTCGTAGTGTATCTACTCTACCTACGAGTATACCCACAGCAGGGTAGGTACTACCAGGCAATATATCCTAGATAACGAATGTGTTTTAATGAAACATGAGACTTCTGCATTTGATATGAGTGAGAGTATGAAATGTATGTGGATCCACATTTGCGTATGAAGATTGAATGTTAGAATATATGAGTTGTAAGTGAATATAATTTTGTTGTAGACTAGCGACCTGTATGTGGATTCGTTCGTTTAAATTTATTTTAGTGTATTTAAGGAAAATTCAATGGTTGTTTTGCCAAAGCATATTTTGCTATTTTTTTTTACTATGGTTAGACTTGCGAGTCTATCTATCTGGGCGGTAAGTCTTGATTCCGCAGGAATTCGGTATAAAAATTACATTTATATTGCGAAATAAACTTTTTTATTGTATTTTCCGATAAAAGTTCCAATTTTTTTCTTTCCAAAGTAAGGAAAAACATTTTATAAATGTTAAAACAATAAATTTATTTACTTTTATATATTTTTCTTCTTAATGCAAAAAAAAAGCAAGTTTCCTTCTCAGAGAGAGCTCAGTGACAAATTAAATTATCCAATTTTCATTGATTAACTTCAACGAAATTACTATTTTAAAGTAACTTTCTATTTCAATCCACTTGAAGGCACAATCATCTCTTTCAATTTAATGTAAGAACAACCCCAACGCCATCATTAATAATTAAGCAAAATTGTCTTTCAATCAAATTAAAAGTTAGATCAGAAGAAAACCATAACAACTACCATAGCTGTCTACAAAGAAAAAAACCTTCCCAATGACTCGCAATGAACTTTCCTTAACTAAATCACGTCAAAGTTAACGGAAGTAAATGTTTACGGAAACGAGATTGTTGCGAAAAATAAAGTAATCATTTATCCGGTCGATCGGTTTGTTTTAGAAAAGTTCCTTTTGTGTCAGCGAAATTAAAAGTGGAGTAGGATGTAAGTATATGTACATATATATTTTAGCTTTTTTTTCTGCTTACTTACTTAGCTTCATGGTTAGTAAACAGAAAGGGGGGGGGGTGTTTACACGGAAGACCTAATAAATATATATACTTAATACATTTTGTTCAACTATAAATCTTTTGTTGTATTTCAATTATATAAACGGTCATAAGTTTTGCAACGGAAGTGTGAAGTAAAATTAGCATTTTCATTATCTTAGCTGTTTAAACTTGAGATGAATCTCTTATGCTAGCATAACATCTTCTTGATACCTTCCTATTATTCTTATTAACAGTTACTTTAAAAACATTAAATATCGTCTGGCGAAAACTATGATAGAGCTTTGTTTTTTTAGATTTTTGTTTATCCCGCATAGAAAGTAGAAATTTTGATTTCTATATTGTATAAAGTAGTAAGAGACAGAGAGACACTGAGTTTGGCCACTCAACAGAATTCGGTAAAATGTGAGGAACGGAAGTATCTCAATACTAAGTTCCCAGGTTCCCTCTACCTGCCTGATATATGATAATAATTTATTCCATCGAGTGGAAATCGAATTCTAAACCATCAACCTTAGTCAGATGACATTGCGCTAAGATAGCGTCAACTAATAGTAACTAACCTCGAAATTATAATTTATCAAGGTACTTAGTTATTGGATCAAGAACCAGATGCAAAAGAAAGCATTATTTGAGTCGGCGCGAATTGCGAGGCAGTTCCTCACTCTGGAGTCTGGAGCCCTAGCCACCGATAGCCTGGACCCTTAGCCCGCCCGGGAGAATATTTTTCATATTTCTAAATGTATTTTTTATATTAAGTTATAATAATAAAAGTATATAATAATTTGACTAATCTTGAATAACAAAAAAATCATAAAAAGTAAAATTAAGCTATGTAAATGATATAACTCTTACACAAATTTCCTTATCCACAGTTATAAAGTATGTTTTAACGACAACAGTGATACAACTGTAGGCACTTTTAGAGTTGAAACACACAAAACAGCCCGAAATGCGAGAAACAACGGAACAACTAACATTTTGATTTAATTGACCTTCGTGAAATACTCACAGATTCGTTGAAACAGCTTCTTAGTGATGGAAGGAGCGGGCTTTTAAGTTAATTAAAGTTTAATTATTTTAATTGACGTTAAAATAATTAATTACGCCATCGTGGCCAAGTGTTATATTGTAGTCGCGACGGTCGAGGGTTTGACTTCTAGTCGGGAAATGTTAGTGTTTCCATTTCTAAATTTCTCAAGACGATGTAATAGAATTTCTTATTAGAAAAAGTAAAAGTGGTACAAAATATAATAGTACGAATAGACTAAGACTAAAATTTCGACATAAATGTTAGACATTAATATAAGTGTACTGTTTACACTTGTACGGTTTCTTTGATTGTAATGTAATGTGTGTACGGTATATTGAAAATGTCAAACCAATTCGAAACTTTTCAGCTACACTAGACACTTGGGCACAACGTGTTCAAACAGCGGGTGTCGCGACACTAATAATAGTGTCACAGTAAATTTTAGTGACACTCGTGTCCTTTGGTGAGCTGTATAAAATATAGGGACACTCAAAGTATACACTGAATAATAAAAACATAAGTGATATATTATTTCACTATTATTATAGCGTGATTATAAAATTATAATAACTTAAATTTTAATATTTAACTTTTAACTAACTGAAAGCCTTCTCAATTATATCAGAAATAGGTTCTCTCTGTACTCATAGAGGAAACCTGTCTCTTCCACTTTTTTAACATCTAATTTCTGTCTGTCCTCTTTTCTTCGTCCTGGTTACCTACGTAACTTCTCGCGCTGCGAGTTCCTTCCACTCACACAGATAAAAAAAACAATTTTTCTTTTGAATATGACAATTTTTGCGAATGAAAACAAATAAAATCCTAAATAATAATTCATTGGGTGTACCAGAATAATAAAAGAACTAAACATAAATAATACAGGCAAACCCTCGGGCGGGCTGCTAGTTTAAAATACTAAAACGCTATCATTCCTACATTGTACGTAGTACATAAATCCCTAGAAGTCTTGTAGTATCAAGTTTTCGGCTGTAAACTTGCGACACGATGTTTCATTAGTACCGCTCAGGCTCCGCGTAAATTCCTCCTCGCTCTGAGATTGAAAACTAAATAGCCTATTACTGTATTATATACATAGAATAGCTGTTTTAGAAGTTTAGAATCTTAGTTATGTTATTTTAGACCCTTTCTGATGGTTTATATTGCTAATAATTTTAGTGTTTTAAGACTTTGAGGATGATTTAAGATTCTTATCAGTATTTTTTTGCGTTTTTTATTAGCTTGACGCACCCCAGAAATCTTAGTAACAAAAATTTTACAATGAAAATTAAAAACAAATTTAAAGAGTTGGCCTTTCTTGGAAAATATCTCCTAGACACAACCATGAGTAAGTGGGAATCTAAAATTAATCCACCGTCCGTCCTACACTTTCCGTGAAATTAAAAATCTAAAATCCACCACTTTCTTTAGTTACCAGAGCTACGACTAAAACTAGTTAATTGTATCGTGTCGAAATGAAAACATCAACAAACATCTATTAGAATAATACATTATTATGTGTATTAAGAGAATATAAATTCATACTATAAATACATATTTAAAATTCTACTTTAAAAGTTTTAAAATTTAAGCCACTTGTAAAGGAAAGGCATAGAAACTTTTTAAAAGTTTAATACAATGGTCTTCGTAGATCAGTAGGTACTATATTATGGAGTTTGTCTTTTGTTTTTCTATCGAAAGCTATATGTTTAACAGATCTCAATGTATTGGAGGTCTTTGTGGCGCCGCGGTATGGCACGTGACTGTAAATGAAACGGCTTGGGGCTTTGGGTTTGATTTTCACTCGGGATACTCGGGAGTAATGAGAATCGCACTTACACTCAAATCCTGAGTTGCTATGTCTTGACAGCAGCTAATTTTGGCCATATCTGCCTTTATCTTAGAAAAAAAGTGAAAAAAACTAGTGAAAAAGCAATCAATCCCGAGTAAAATGGAGATGAACTAGTTATCGTCTCGTCGTACTTTATACGTCATACAATGAACGCGAATGACGTGAAATACACTTCACACACAGACCGAGATATCGTTTTAACGAACGTCAATTCAGTTTAACGATTACAGTTCGTGTAATGAAATGGATATGCTCTTTATTTGGAAATTAATATATTTTTTTCTGTTCTTATTAAGAATTCACACTGATATTATAGTCCACTATGCGAGGCGAAAGCTGAGCCCTGCATTTGTGTGAGTGTATACAATAGTGAGGTTTTATTTGACATAACTACACCTATTGCACTAGCTTAAGGTCCCAGGGCCTCCGACATTAAAAGGCCAGGAGGCCAAGCAAAAAGATATTTTGAAAATTATTGTATTCTCATAATATCAATTCCAAAGTGTTAATTTTCAAAATATATATAGATAGAAACATATATAGACAAAACATATATAGATAGATACCTTATCCCTTTATTCCTTTTCACACAAAACTATCATTGCAAAATAAATTGGTCTAACTTCAAACTGCAAATTTTTCTGAGATACAATTGAGATGTGCAGTTTAAAATTTTGAACCGATTCTTTTTGAACTACGATGGCAATGCTCGGAAAGCAATATTTTAGACGCGTTGAGATTAGAAAACTCGATCGGTATTTCACACGAAAACTGTTAAAAACTTATATACGTTTTGTTATTCCAATTTTCGATAGACTCCACTGACGTACGGGTTTTTAGAATTTTCTTTTGTTTTTTTGTTGAACGCAAGCTGTTAAATTGACGAGTTTTCAGTTACATTTATTGTTTTGGTTATATGAATTTACAACCGAGGTTGGGTTATAGGAAAAAAAATTGTTTTGAATTAGTGTCAATTATCGTTAAATTTGTGTGTACCTTTCTTAGCTTTACATTTAGTCATGTAGCTTCACGCTGTATCTCGCACACATAGCAGGGTAGGCAGAGGGAACCTGGGAACCTAGTGTTAAGACACTTTCCTTGAGAAGACCTTCCCTTTAAGGCATTGCATGTTGAGTGGCGGAACTCAACGCCGCGCTTTTCCTCCTTACTAGATCGAGTATTATTTATATAATTAAAATAATTATATTACAATATCACATATAATCACACCTTTTATCTGTTTACATATTAATTTGCATATTTACTTTAGTCTATAAATACTATAAACGTACATTTTACTGTTTCAAATAAATTGTGATTGAACGTAAAGCCCGTTGCAACGGGACGTTATGGACACAGGTGTACAATTGTTTTCAGCCAATGAAATGCAAGTAATTGTATGGCTCACGTATTACATGGTTAAATAAATAGATGATAATATACTTACTGTGTATATTTTCGTGTATAAATTACAAGTGTTATGTTTTATAATTTGTGAAAGGATAATGAATATCTAATTATGTAGTTTTATATAAGGAAATTGTTTTTTAGTAAGTCTTTTTTAATTTTATTAAAAAATAAAAATAAATTTAGGCCATTCCAGGCCAGTAAACGCGACAGGTTGTGAGTCCTAATCGAGGAAATATAATATTTTAATTTCCTCGCTCTAGTAATGAGGCAAAGCGCGGCGTTGAGTTCCGCCACTCAACACACAATTTGGCAGAAAGAAGGGAACGGAAGTGTCTCAATGAGAACGGAATATCTTAACATTAGGCTCCCAGGTAAAGGGGACCAGCTTGCCCTGCTATAAAATTACGAACATTTAAAATACATACAAATTGAATACCTAATTTTGAAATAACATTATAAATTACAACAAATTAAAGACTTTGTTTACATGTTCTACCAAAATAAATATAAGAGGGTAATTTTGTAAGATGCTGTTTCAGATTACTCTGAGATGTATCAGGCCACTTAAGCAGGTGAGATGCTCGAGGCGGCATATGGTGGATAATTAAAGCTTATGTTTGGCCATTAGCTGCAGCTGTGATTACTTCCAAATAAATTCTTTGATTTTTTTTATTTTCACATTATATCTGACATTTGGCAGGGTAGACAGAGGAAACCTAATTTTAAGACATTTTGCTGTTTCGTTTTCTCTCTAAAGGGTATCGAATCCACAAACATCGCGTCTTAGTTCGCCACGATGGTTTTATATAATCATTAATCAATCTGTTTAATTATAATTATTTATACAATTGAAAATACATCCGCTATATATTTTTAATTCCCACAACACAATAATCATAGGGTATGTAAAAATCAGTAATTTTAAATAATATAAATAACCAAATAAATAAATAGTAAAATGATCCGAAAATAGCAAATTGTTTAAGTAGTTATAAAAATATTCGATAATTTGTAAAGCAATAATAAAAACCAATAAATATAAAAATCTTAACTAGAATTTTATGTCGGATTCGCACCAACCAATTATACATAAAGACGTTGTGTACTCATTGTAAAAGCCTTTGTAAAAGCTTATGATGACATCTTGTATTTCTGTAGTTTGGTTTTTTTTAAAACACTCACATAGTAAGTATTATGGGTCACGGTTTCTGACAGACACCATGGATCCTCTTTGCAATTAACGGTTCAAGTATTCAGAGGACCCACTGTGGCCAGTCAACGCTTGTGTGAGATTTCAGCTTGCCTTTGCTGTGCTTTCAGCTAGAACAGATACGCCAAATTAATGCTTAGATAGTTTTGATATCTAAATAAAATGGTCGCTTCTTATCAATTTTTTTCCATTAAAAAAATTTAATTCAATATTTTTTTTATAAGAAAAATTATATCAGTGGCATGTATTATTTTAAGTTAACAAGGGAACTTTCATTCCGAAAATTAAAAGTTGTATGTAATTATTTTAAAAACGCTGTTTCAATGGCCCACGTGAAATAATTATAGTAAAAACATTTTACACGGGTTCAAATTCTGTTAATCTTCTTAAGAGATTTTCACTTTGCTCAAATTAACATGTTTTTCTGTACACTGGCTAATAAATAGCGTTTAATAAAAAAATGTTAATGGCCAATTTTAAATGTAGTAGAGTGTCTGAAGTATTCCGTATAATTTTTACATATCTTCGTAGATTTTCTGAGCTTCAGGCTACGGAACCTGGGAACCTGGGAACTTAGTGATAAAACACTTTGTTCCCGTTAAGACACTTCCATTTCCAGCCGAAATCTCGATGTATTGCGTGTTAAGGGGCAGAACTTTGCCTCGTTACCACAACGATAAAATGAAAATATTAAATATTTCATTCTACTGAGTGGGAATTGAACTCATACCGCCGCGTTTACAGTTGCACAACGGTTTCAAACCATTTAAATATATTAAGCACTTTAGATTTAATCTTTTTTAAAAAGTAATGAAACTACCATAATACAAAATATACTCGCTTAAATTTCCTTCACTCTCAAGTCTCAAGTGACAAGTGCCTCTCATACTTGTGAGGGGTGCAATTTCTATCACTTAATTCTAAGTAGGTACTCCATGGGGGTGAAATAACAAATTCAAGTGTACTTTATCACTCAATGTGTTTTGTTTTACAGTTGTAGTATCGATGATAAATTCAATGGTAATTTATTTTTTAGCTTCGCGCTGTATTCCGCATGTAGTAGGGAAAACAGAAGGAACCTAATGTTAAGTCTCCATTCGGTGTTGTTCCTTCTTAAAATTAATTCTAGACTCAAAACCTCTCGTGGCCTAGCAACAGATGACGATGGACTCAGGATATATTTTTTTAATTTTGTCGCTCTTCTAACTAGGCAATGCGCGGCGTTTAGTTCCGTCACTCAATAGAAAAAGTTTCAAAAATGGAACGAAAAGTAATTCAAAGCTTGAACCTAAGACTTCCAATAAGACGCATTAAGAAAAATAGATAGCAGATAGCATTAAACGATCAGTCGAAAAATGACAATGATGAAAATAAATTTTGCAATGAAAAATCACGAATATAAATTGGTGGTTGGACCATAAAAAATGAGATCTTAAAGGCAGCAAAGCTCAAGTTTTGTTCCTGTACATTGATTAATAGCTTGGGACCATAGAAGGGAGCTTTCACTAAAAAGTGCTTGAGCGATGAAAATTTAATTTATTTTGCAGTTTTATCGTATAGTAAGTCAGTGGAATCTGACTGTAAGCGAAATGGCTGTGGGTTCAATCCCCGCTTGAAATAATAAATTATTTTAATTTCCAAATTCTAATAGAAAACATAGTGCGGCGTTAAATTACGCCACTTAACAGTCTCGAATTTGATGAAGGAAAGCGGGGCGCTGTTGTATGCTGTGTAAGCATTTGTTGTATTTTTATTAAAAAAAAATAAACAACAGAATAGAAGAAATCATCGCACGTCTAGAATTTACTTGAAAAACCTATTTATTTCACTTCACCCGTGTTGTCGGGATACTGAGGGCGAGTTGAATATATCGTATCGTTGCACTCCAATGAGTTTAACGACCGATCTACAAGTTATTGTAGCTTTATAGTACTGTTTCTTTACTAGAGTGACATTTGAAGAATATCGATTGTAGAATATATTAAAGGCAATCGTGACTGCATCTGACTGTTAAGGCGACGTTTGTGGAATCGATTCACATTAAGAGAAAGGAAATATTCTCATTTCCTTCTTCTGGCAAAGAGACAAGACGTGGCTTTGATTTCCGATACTCAACACGAAGTTTCTGGAATATTTGTGGAATAGTAGGGGAACAGAGTGTCGTAACACTCGGTTTCTTCTGCCGATCCTGTTGCATCCCACATACAACAGGAAGGTGTACAGTATCCTGCACACCTTCACTCCTCTTTTCCCTCTGCTTTTCCTGCTAAATGAATCTCTAATTAAATAACATATAAATTAAGAACACGTCCCCACACAGTATATCACTTAACATGCTCGCCGAGATCGTCTCCAAGTTGAATACAAAAGAACAGTGTTATTTGTGTCGCGGCCATTAATCGTTGCGGCGTACAATGGCGCTCTGATTGGAAAAGTTTACCTTTTGATCAAAGTTTTCATATTAATTCAGCTTAGTTCACTCCATTATTTGTAACGCGATGACTGTAATAATTCATTTTTAGCCTTTTTTGTGTGTTTGAACGGTTTTAACATATACTCATATTAAAATGTTTACATATGTTTAGAGGTCTTCGTGGCGTACAGGCACAGCATCCGAATGTAGGCGCGACGAGCTCGATTCTCACCCGAGGGATCAAATTACTTGTTTTGGTAAGATGATAAAGTGCGGCGTTGTTTTACGTAACTCAACACGGCGTGTCTCGAAAATTGGGCGGAAACTGGGAAACAACGTGGTGCAAAAAATATATATTCAGTTTAACAAAAATTTTAGTTTATTCTGTTCTGTTAAATTGAATTGAGAGTAAGATTGTCTTATTGATAGTCTTTCTAGTAATGATTTACAAATAAATTTAGTAAAGCAAAAAATTATAAAAAAAAATCTAAACATCCTCCAATCTAAACTCCAGAGACCAGCTAAATATAAATAAAGTAATCCAAAACCAAAGCATTTCACGGACAAAATATAAATTACAAACTCGGCTCGTGTTTACGTGGGCATATCGAAATCGTAATAGCACAGCGGCTTAATAATCCCACCGTACGTTGCACTTTCGAGATATTGTGCAAGATTTAGGCCCCAGATTATATCAGAATCTCCAATATTTGCTTATATGAACGATAATTGTTTAGGGGTGGGTTTAACTAAGTAAAATGGGGTTGAAATTTCTAAATATCTTGTATTAGAGTTTTATTTTACTAAAATAACGATAACTTTATCGTAATAAATAATTTAGCCTTAAAATAACGATAACTTTATCGTAATAAATAATTTAGCCTTCGTGGCGCAGTGACTGTAAACGTGATGGTTGTGGGTTCGGAATCCTTTCGGGGCAATGATATATTTAATACTTTTTTTCTTTGGTCTGTAGAGGCGCGGTGTTGAGTTCCGCACATAGTATGCAATACTTCAAGAATTTGGCGGAAAGTACGGAAGTGTTTGAATAGAGAACGGAGTGTCTTATTACTACTAGCTTCCCAGGTTCCCTTTGAATTTCCTGTTTTGTCAGTGAATAGTAAAAAAATATTAAGTGTATATATGAATATAGGTGTATGGATAATAATTGATCGACCGTGCTAAGTGTAATATTTTGCCAACTGACACTAAATTTTTCCAAATTAAAATAAGTAAGTAATCTCCCACTTGGTACTCTCCGCTATAAATATAAATGGAGGATTATAGTAGACAATATTATTTTAAAGGTTAGCTAAAACCATCTTGTATTGAGACTCTATTGATCTACTGACATAAATTGTACATTTCAAAAGGTACTTAGATAAACATACGAAGCTTTGTAAAGCTCTTAGGCTTTGATCGTTGCTACAAAGGCCTAAATTCTATGTATATAGTAAGTAATAATGGCAACAAAATAGCTATATTTATTAAAGTGGAGTGGAGGTTGACCCTCTAGGCACAGCGTCGATTTGTAATTGCCATGGCAGTGGGTTCGATTACCATTTGGTTGAACGTATTATTTTTAATATTGTCTCTCTGGTAACATAATAAAGGGCGACATAAAGTTCGCCACTCAAAATCCAGTTTCTTAAAAATGGAGTATTCTAATACAAGGTTCCCTTTGGTTATAGAGATTACTATAACAACATGAAACCATAGAAATATTTCAAATATGTTAGAAATGCAAAAATCGATTAAATAATTATTTTTAATCTGAATTTTCTGTTTAGATTCCAATTTTACTCTTTTACAAAATCTGAAAAAACTTAGTGTGTGATAACAAGGCAAAGGTAATTATAACAAAAAATACAATAACATTTTATTTCTTAAAGTAACATAACATATTTTCTTCGATATTTCCTTTAACAATAAGGAAAATTTTAAATCAGTCCGGCAAACACGAATTCACCGTGAAATTACGTATTTATTTATAAAGAGGGATGCGGAACCAAATAACAGGTGGCGATTTACCGCTAACGATCCGCATTGCGTCAGGACCTTTTGTCTCGTAAAATTGCCGTAGCTGTAGGGTGCCTACGAGTTTTGTTAAGACGAGTCTTGTCCTAAAATCTATATTAATTTATATAAATTTATTACACTTATTGAATTTCTTTTTTATATGTATCCTATTATTCTGTATATCGATCTCCTTTTATGTTTTCTCCGTATAACGTGACATTGGCGAAGTAAATTGTGTTTAGCGGTTGAAATGCCCAAAGGAGCGGGAAAATAAAAATAATTATTTCACCCAAGTGGGAATCGAACCCACAACGTAGCGTTTTTCGCGTTGTACCTACGTTGACGGTATCTGGATATTCTTTATATTTTTATATAATACAAATTTTAGCTGCTGCTTCGCTCGTTTAATCAAATGGAAATTGGAAAATTCTTTCCATTCGAATTCCTATTTCCTGAGATTAGTGCGTTAAGCCAAACGATATCCAGTTTTATTATATAGTTTTATAAAATTAAGAATAGTTTTTTTACATTATTGTCACAGTAACGGCAACCGCGTTAGGATGGTCTCCATACGTGCGAAGACTCGTCCCGCCTTGATGCTGTTCATAAACATTTATGATGGAATCGTAAACAGAGATATTAGTGAATTTAATCATACATTAATCTATTTATATATCTAAATCTGTATTGTTAGTTGTTTTATAGGTTTATGAGATTTTGTTTTAAGTCACTGAAGAGACCTAGTCGTTGTAAACGCAAAAGTTGTAAGAAAACATAGCGCGGTGTTTAGTTTCGCCACTCTACTCGTAATATCTATAATATCGGGCTCTATGGAAAGCCATGTTATCATTTGAATCATTCATTATTTGTATTATGTAAAATATCATGCAGGAAATCGTAGAAAAATATATTTATTTTTGGTCGCCTCTTCATCATTCAATAGTACCTACTTACAAAGACCAGTTTAAATAAAATAATATTTTGAATTTGAATTGAATTACGCGGCTGAAATTTACTTTCTCTGAGAAGAAGACAAACCCCGGGGACTAGTTTTTCCACTCAAAACACAAATATTATACAGAATGAAACCAAAACAAATAAAAAAATAGAAAAAAAAAACTATAAGCGAAAATAGGTTTCGTTCATAAAATATTTATTATTTTATCATTCGTTGTGGCGTCATTAAAGCTTATAAAACCGAAAAATAAGCCAAGCTGAATAAACTCGTAAGAATTTTACGTGAATATTAAAAGAGTTGTGTTGTGTACTCGATGTTGGTCGATAAACCTTTAGTAATATCCGACGAGGGGATTACTATCAGCTTAATAAACGAGCTGGGTGTATGAAAAATTAATGGGGGAATGATTAATTTTGTGAATGATTACGTGCTTCGATGTAAAATGGTGTTAGTAGGTTCGAATTTTGTATATTTTCTTTTATAAAATATGTTCTCTAGATGAATAGGTAAGATAAAATGCGGTGTTAAGTAGCGTGGTTAATCAGGTGGTGCTTTGGAATATAGAGAGTGATATTTTAACACTTTGCAGGGTAGGCAGAGGGAACCTAGTGTTAAGGCATTTCCTTCTCAACTTTCCGCCCACTTTTGGAGATATTGAATAGCGGACCGCGGCGCGCTTTGTCTTCTTACTAGAATGAGGAAATGAAATAACTTTATTCCTCGAATGGGAACCAAACTCACAACCATCGAGTTTACAGTCAGATGCTGAGGCATTACGCGACGACCTCTAAATAGATCTATAGTTATATAATAAACTAGTGGACCCGAACGCGCCTACGCCCGCTTGAACTATACGAATATTTAGTAAATATATTTATGAAATTATTTTCAGTTTTCAATAGAGAGATGCGTTAAGCAAGCCCATTTTGGGTGACGTTTTATAACAACAAACTTTGCAAATCGTTGCTTAGCAACGCGACGGTTGTTATTAACATGGCGGAATAAATTGTCAAATTAATAAATATTTTAATATTTGGGTATATATCGAAAATATTACAAATATGAGAAAAAGAAGTATCCTATGTTCATCCCGAGATCCTCAAGTATCTCTGTATGAGTATTTTATCACAATTAAATTAGCAGTTTGGCCCTGATTGCGTAAACGACAGACAGACAGACAGACAGACAGACAGACAGACAGACAGACAGACAGACAGACAGACAGACAGACAGACAGACAGACAGACAGACAGACAGACAGACAGACAGACAGACAGACAGACAGACAGACAGACAGAGTTACTTTTGAATTTATAATATAGGTATGGATATATAGTTACTAATAAAATATTATTCATCTTGCGTTGTTTGCTTTCAATGTGGGTGAAATAAACATTATTTTCATAGACATATCAATTTACTTACTTTTAAGAGATAGCTAAAAAAGTTTAACTAGTTTTGTTAATTTAACTGAGTTAAATTTGTACTGTAAATTTGTGTGCACAATGATTGTGGGTTCGATTCCAACTCGTGGGAATGATTTTATTTATTTTCATTTTCATGATCTGAAAAACAAAGTCCGGCGTTGAGTGCCTCTAGTCAGTATGCAATGTCTCTAAAGCTGGGCTGTGCATGAGGAACGGAGTACACTAGCTTGGTTCCCTGTTATTTGACAAAATGCTTGAAGTTTAAAAAACATATAGATGAATTAAAATATATACATGGCAAAAACTATTTCTAATCTCGGTGTGTGCCAAAAAATCAAGGATATTAATAATAATAATAGCGTTTAACGTTCCTAACAATGTTACTAGTATGTCTAACAACACCACCCTTTTATCTCAGCGGTTACAAATAAAATTTGTATGAGATATGAAGTAAGCGCGAAAGTAATTTGCCTCTGAGAACTCCGTAATGGCCACTGGTGTACATTGTGTATGTAAAACGGATGTGGCGTATATAGAAATATTTGCTTTTACTTCTTGAAAAATAAATATCTTGATTTTCATTTGGTAGAAGTTTCACTGGTAATGCTTTATTAGTATGCATTTTTTGTGGCGGATAAATAGCTTAAAGAAAGCGTAGTAGCGTCTATACCTACTCGTATTTATAAAATTCTGCTGACAGACAACGCACAGACGGAATTACGTAGAAAGCTGAAACTTGGCATGTTGGTTCCTTGGGGAGAGTACTAAGAGAAGATTTTCTAAAACACCTACGGGAACGACAAAAAATGAGATTAAATGTTTTGCAGTACTATAAAATAATCATTGTCGACTCCTCATAATGTTGAAGATGCAAAAAGAAGAACAAAAGTATCAAATAGTTATATTTAAACACGCCTAAACTGTGAATATATATTGGAATTATTTTAAATAAGATTTTTAAACATCTTATTTAAAACAATTCCAATAAAACTGTGCTCACAAAGTAAACATTTTAAAAACTAAGACAATTTAACCGCAAGGTGTCAAAGAAAAACGGCAGTACACCCTGTATGATATTCGAGCAAACTGCACCGATAATTCTGAAGGAATGTGACGTAAAAAGCATGAGAAACCCCCAGAGAGTATGGATGAAGAGGTTGGTGATAGTGGACGAGACGAGACAGGCGTGGAGAGACCCGTTTGGCGCTTGGCTTTATCTGACTACTAGGTATAATGCATGAAGTAAAAGTAAATAAATATATACACCATATCCATAGTGTGAATGATGTTTCATACATTCTAGTCCTGCGGTCGGTACTCAGTGGGCCTCGCAGAAAATTGCGCATACCTTCCTTCCTGTGCTTGTTTTAATTTCAGACTTGATTTTAAACTTATTTTTATTCATAACTTTGTTTACTTGGGTTTTTGATTTGAAAATATAAACTGAATTACTAAATAATATAATGAGGTTTCTTTGAACACAATAATTATTATATTACAGGTTCCGTCAGTCAATACGTTATATTTCGAGGTTGCAAGAAGAGTGAAGAAAGGAATGTTTTAACATTAGTTGAAGTTAAAAACAGAAACATAATTAATGTATAATAAAGGACCATTAACAAAAAACAGCCTATGTCTATCATGTTTTACATTATCATTTCATAGGTAAAAATATAACATACTAAATATGTAAGACTAGCGGACGCGCGCAGCTTCGGTAGCTTATTTAGGGGTGAATTCTAATAAACCATGAAACATGTGTTCAATTAAATACTTTTAAGAGTCGAAATTACAAATTTTATTAAAATCGGTGGCGATTTGAAGATTTTTCCATACAAACTTTCAACCCCTTATTTGCACCCTTAGGGGGTGAATTCTAGAAAACCATGAAACATGTGTTCAATTAAATACTTTTAAGAGTCGAAATTACAAATTTTATTAAAATCGGTGGCGATTTGAAGATTTTTCCATACAAACTTTCAACCCCTTATTTGCACCCTTAGGGGGTGAATTCTAGAAAACCATGAAACATGTATTCAATTAAATACTTTTAAGACTCTGAATTTCAAATTTTATAAAAATTGGTGCCGATTAAAAAAAATCGATACAAACTTTCAACCCCTATTTCACCGCTTTAAGGTTAAAATTTTTTAAAATCCCATCTTAGTGGATGTCCAGATTACGAAAGTAAACATCTGTCCAAATGTCACGTTTCTACGCACAGCGGTTACGGCTGTGCGTGCGTCTTACCTCAGTCAGTGAGGACAAGTCCTTTTATATATATAGATTTATAATTTTTTACATTGCGTATTTGAGTGCAGCCGGAGATACTCTAGACTTTACGATTAAAATTTCATTAAGCAACGTGTAATTTTTCATTGTTTATTTATTTTCGGTATTTATCATACCTTTACTAAATCTCAAAGCATGTGCTGTGTCATGTGCTGTTCCTGAGTTATATTTTGTCGGTTTCCAACAGACGTTCGTTTAAATTCCGCTAATTTTAGACGTTTAATACGTTATCAAAAAAAGTATTTATAATACTTGTATAACAGTAAATACTACTAATATAATATTATATTTTTAAAAATAATTTTGTGCGGATTTATGAACCTTAATACAAATTCGACGTTTGATGTTTCAAGTAAATCTGAAGTAAAATTTCGCGTAAATCCTCAGATTATAATTTAATTTCGGGACAGGAGTCTTATATTTCTTATACTTATTAAAATAATATTTGTTGTCTTGTTAAAAAAAAAATATATATTTTACGCTTATTTTTCGTTTTCTTTCTTAATTTACTTATTTGGCTCGTGACAATAGAACCCAACACCGGCTCTATATACATGTATCTTACATACACATGGTTTGATAGTCCTTGTAGGCTTAATATACAAAGGTTTTCCCGCATAGTAGGGTAAGCCAACATTAGTAAACAACAGTAGTAAAACACTCCATTTCCCTACTTTTCATCCGTATTCAAGACATACAGTGTTGAGTAGCGGAACTCAACGCTGCGCTTTGTTTACCACAGGCACATCCACTCTCGTTTACAGTCAGATGTTATCCCAGTACGTCTCGTCTATATAACTTACAAAAATCACTCATAAAATCTTTTTATATTCAACAGAAATATATAGAAAATGTCTATAATTAAAACCCTAAATGATAGTACGCACTATTTCAAATGACTTCATATATCCATTCGGTCTACTAAGGTCTTACGTTACAGGTATAAGACATGACCTAGGTCTATCTTAATTAAGCTCTAACGCAACAAGTTACTAGACTTCAACTTCAAGAGGTCAAGAAGTCAAGAAGTCAAGAATATTATGTAACGAATTTATTTATTTTATTATTTTTTATGATATACGAGGCCGTCGTGGCCCAGGGACACAATGGTGTGACTGTAACGCGACGGTTGTGGTTTCGATCTCCACTCGAGGGAATGAATTAATATTTATTAATATTTTTATTTCTTCGCTCTGGCACCAAAAATCCGGCGTTGAGTTCCGCTACTCATCATTCGGAAATTTCGGCAGAAAGCGGGGAACGCATTGTCTTAACACTAAGTTCCCTCACTTACTCTGCTTTGTGCGGGATACGCAGTGAAGTTGATTTGATTTTTTTTATATTCATACTATAATATAGGCAAGGGCCCACGTGTGATTGTAAAAATAGAGGTCGTTTTTTAGTTAATTTTTATTTTAATTTTTTCGCTCTAGTAGAAGGTTAAGCGAGGTGTCTTGAGTTCCGCCACTCAACGCTCGATGTTTCGAAAATTGGCCTGAAAGTTGGAAACGGAGTTAACACTGCGTTCCTTCTTGCCATCCAGATAAGGGTACCGCGTGAAATTAAAATTAAATTCGAATCTAATTTTATAAAATCGCCATTCCTATAGAAAACCACCACCGGTTCAGAAGGCAGCTCTGCTAAAAGATGACTTATTGGCTGCTTCAATATATTACATATTTTATATTACTTTGTTTCATCTTACCCGGTGAGGATATACATGGCGGTAAAAAGTTAATCTCGTGTATTTTCTATATAAAAAATTACCCGCGCTCGTGTTTATAACGATATTACGTTACCTTTAAGAATATTCTTAGTTAATTCAAGCGTTGGCTGTAAAAAATTCTACCGTACTTTGCTAATTAAATTTATTCTCAAGAGGATAATTCATTAGAAAATTTCCATTTAAAATTCGATTAATTAAAAATTTTCAGTTTTACTAAGGCCGTCGTGGCGTAGTGAACTTGATGACTGGGATTCTATATATGTATATATTCATTTCCCTGCTCTGGTAGACAGAGCGCGGCGTTTAGTTCCGCCATTCAACCCTCATTGTCTCGTTACTCGAAACACTTGTTCTTTATCGGAGTTATATAATATTATAGTATAGTAAATGTTATATAACTGAAATCTTTCTTTCCATGTACTTACAAAAACAAAGTCACTGTACTGCCGTCTAAATGCGGAACGAATCGGACAAGTAAATATAAAAGCGCTATACTTAAATTCTACTCAGCTAGGGTTGCCAATTTTTTGCAATGATTTTAGTACTTTATTTGTGTTTGTTGTGGATTCCATCATCAATAGCTGGAATGAATGCTCTTCATATCCTCGCTCTGGTAAGATAAAGTGTCACATATATTTTGAAAATATTGAGTTACTGGTTCAATTTGAAAAAATATTTTTATTGGTCACTCATCGATGAAGTAGGCTGTAGGCAATGTAAACTACAATTCTTAGTTTAGTTGCTACATATACGATTCTTAGTTATTTGCATTTGTCCACGAGGAATGAGCCACTATAAAAGCTTATTATATTAAAACTATTATAGAGCAAGTAAGTTTAAGTAATTTTTATATCGACAACCCTACATACAAGCAGATAAAATTAAACGCATAGAAAATATTTGTTTCACCGGTCTCAAGCCTGAGGCTTTTGGCAGTCGAGATCGATATATAATTTGTTTTCCCATTTTGATACTTACACTATTGAGATAAGGATTTCAGATATCTAGCGGAGGAGTTCGTAGGGGGTCCATTTACCAATCTTAATTGACGTCGCTGGCCTTCATCCAAATTTCTTTGAAATATAATGGACATATCTTAAGGAAACATTCGATAGAATGCATTGATGTATTATAATTATTTATTTTCATTTCCCGTGCGAGCAGAAGAAAGCGCGACGTTCTGTGTTTGAAATGGGCGGAGAGTTAGGAAAGACTTAACACTAATCACCTAACCTACCTACCTGGTTATTCTTTGCATAGGATGGGTAGGCAGGTTGGTTAGGTGGAAAATAGCGTGAAGCAACAGGCGTGGGTTCAATTCTCAATGTTTAAATTTTTGTTGTAAAAAAAATTAATTACATTTTAAAGAATTTAAAAAGCGTGAAGCTGATGATAACAAAGATCTTATTGTATTCTTAGTTCTTACTCTTTATTCTTTTTGAATTTGTTGATCGGTGTAATAGTTAGTTGAGGATAAGAAGAAATAATGGACATTTTCGTATAATTGTAGAATTGTTAGCGTCTCTATAGATCCGTAGAACTATTTTCGCAAAGCTTTGCAACTCAAATATGAATATCATTTTTTGAAATTTAATAATAATTACTTATTTAGTTTTCTTGAGCTACATTTCAATTTCTTATTGTACAAGTTCAAATAACAAGCCTAAAAAGGCGGTTTTCAGTGAAAAAATAAATCTTTCAAATTATTATTGCGCTGTTAAATTTGCATTAGACCCGCTCTCATTTACCGACTTCTGCCCTTAAGTGGGCTTTAATAGACCATCTGAGTTTACGACATTTGGGGCATTTAAATTCGAAAATGTAAGTGCAAGTGTTAAATTTTTATAAATAGATGTTTTCACTTTGCGAAATTGGAGGGCAAGGAGTGGGGATGTCGAGCGTGACAAAAAGTTTAGTTGAGCTTTCTTGGTCTTTTAGCTAAAATATTTATTGTATAAAAAGCTTTTAAAGAGTAGTATAGTGTAGTGGAGTGGGACAGAGTCTGATCGTAAGCGCGGTGGTTGTAAGTTCAATAATCAGTCTTCTCGGAATATATATTTTTTATTCCTGATGAGTTCCGTCACTTAGGGCACCGTTTGAGCGGAAAGCCAAAACTCTGTTATATACAGCCTTAATGTCGATGAGACTTCGTCGATATTTTAACAATCTATTTTATATTATATAATATAGATATTTTAACAATTCTACAGCCTAACGCTACGAAGGTGTAGAATTGTATTGTTTAATTGGCTTCTAACACTAAATTATAGAGACACCGAAAATCTTATTAAATTTCAGATGCAAACATAAGCACGCACCACACACACAGACACACACGCGCACATGTACACACGCACGCATACACACAGACACACACACAAATACACACACACATACACACACACACACACTCACACAAACCCACTTACTTTTATATTATTTTACTTTAAGAGTTTTTTTTTATTTTATTTTTTTGTATTTCATGGTAATTTTTTGCTGTTTCATATAATTACAATAGTTACTAAGCAACGCTAGGGAGGTGGGCGTTAATAGCCGCAACACAGTGTATCACTAATGCGGTTATTATCGTACAAATTGTTTCTTGTGTAAATTTTCTTGTGTATTCCAATAAAGTATAAAATATAAAATTCCTACTCTAATATGTGGTTCTCACACAATTTAATTTTTTTTTAGCTTTACGCTGTATCTCGTACATGAGTAGGCAGTAAGAACCTGGGAATCTAGTGTTAAAACACGCCGTTCCCAATAAGACACTTCCGTTCTCCACTTTTCGCCTAATTCCGAAGGCATTGTGTGTTGAGTGATGAACCCAACGCCGCGGTTCGCCTCGTTACTAGAGCGAGGACATGAAAATATTAAATATTTCATTTCTTAGAGTGGGAATCGAACCTATGACCTGTCGCGTTACTAGGTTATCTCTGCCTATCCTGCTGTGTGCGGGATACAGCGTGAAGTTGAAAAAAAAAAAGTTAAATTGACTATATGTAAAGTAATTTATTCAAATTATCATATCATTTAGTAAGACCTTAGTTAACTTTGAACAATATATAATACATGTAAGTCCCTGAAATTTACGGTCACATTAATTTCAACCACAACGAAATTTAGATTAATGTGCACAGAGCTTATAAATGTAAAGGAATTTCAGTGGAAACCGATGAAAGCGTAGACCTTACTGTTTTCTTTTTCATATTGTTTCTAATATATTATTTAAGTCAGTTCGCGTTATTGTTTTTTTACCGTAATTCGAAGAAATGAGAAAATAATTGTGTTTATTGAAGAATGCTATAAAATAAAATAATTATATAAAGATATAATACAAAATACAATTAAAAATAACAATGAAAGAATAATTGTATTCATATTTATGTTTCGTTTAATCTAGTGTTAAGACACTCCGTTCCCCACTTTAGGCACATCTTAATTATTTATATTTGACTACAGAGGCGAAGCCGCAAGTATAAGCTAGTCTTATATAGAATTTCAGTATCAAGATTCTTATTTAGTTTCTATTTTCTAAGCTGCTTTTATAAAATGTATTACATTGAGTACTAGAGTAAAGGAACGGTGGCCTGATCGCAATAGAATGATATGGCGGTTTTAGTTTACTTATACCTTTTATAACTAGTCACCAGTCCTATTTCTTTGAAGTTTTATATATATTTGGAAGAATTATTTCACTTTATTTATTGAAGTTTCCGGAAGCAATCAATTTTTATAGGGTAATTTATGATTAAACGTTCAGTTAAAGGTAATAAATTAAAAAAGTGAAGCCGACTGTCTACTGGGAAGGAAACATAGGCTCTATGAACCAGAAGTGGAATAATTATAATATTTCCTAAAAGAACAATACTATGTCGTCTATACACAGGTATACCTATACAATAAGTCATTAATTAAAAATATATTGCGTCTCCTATTTTTTTAACTGTATGCTTTATTTGTTTTTTTTCGCACTTTTCGCAGATTAGCCAGAAAGTGTGGCATTGAATTTCACTTCCAACAAGCGATGCCTTCAAAATTCGTCGTAAGGTGAGGACCGAAAGAGTCAATGGGAAACAGAGTGTCTTAACACTTTGTTCCCTGGTTCCCTCTGCCTACCTTGCTAAGTTTTTTAACCTTCATCAAAACAGAACAATATTTTAATAGTCCTTGTTAGTGACCATACAACCAGTACCTACCTACAATTATTATATCCTCCACTCAACATATGTGAAACTCTCTCAACACAAGTATAATTTTCACATAATATTGAAGAACATTCAACTACAAACTTCATTTGCATACAAAAAGTGAGTTCTTGAAAGTGATGCCCAAAATGGATTCACAAGTGACTGAGCAAAACGCATTGTACCTGTACTAGGCGGTTGAAAGCATGGAAGATGTTTCAGCTTTTATTCCACTTTCTTTATACTAGGTTTTTACTAGGTTTTATATAGCCTAGTGGTTGCTGTACATTAAACAATTCTCAACGAGAGCATTATATTCGAAATTTAAATTTTATTGTCAAGTTTTAACAGAATGAATGGTCCAAATGAAAGGTATGTCGCTCTTGTTTCGCGTTCAGTGTGTTTTGTTTTATGGGGAGGGTCGTCAAGTCTTCTATTGTTTTTTTTAAATTTTATTCTTTTAGCCTCACGCTCTATTTCGCTTATAGGCTCTCTTTCCCCCAGACTTTTTAGACACGAGTGGAAATCGAATCCACATCAGCCGCGTCGCGTCTACATCTAGTACTAAATAATAGTTACATTTGTACAGTAGTAGCTCATTTAAAATATTTTATAATCTAAATATATAAGAATTTTCGATAACTAATGACTCAAAATATGAAATGTAATTACATTTCGTAAGGAAAGGACGTGACATTTTATCCTCATGAAAATGGGATAGGCGGAAGAGCTTTTAGTGCATCTATATCAATGAGAACAGGATAGTCATTCACCGCCGTGTGACTAGACTACAAGTAGTAGTAGATATACAAGTTAAGTAATATTTTAAATTCAAATACAAAATGTAGGAAAACAAGAAGTGTACTCAAAACGACTTAACGAGGAAATGGAAATAATTAATTCCTCCGAGTGGAAATTGAAACTACAACCTTCGCGTTTACAGTCAAATGTGCCGCTAGATCACGACAGCCTCATACTTACTAAATATCTCTAATAATTGTTATTAGTAATGAAAAACAGTACAAACAAAGGAATATTCCCAAATAGGACATATCCAGTCAACATTGTTTTAGTATTATTTGATTGCCAACGGTAATGTGGGACGTCGTAAAATCTAAGTGTTTCTTCGGAAGCGTGTTCATAGTGGACGTTATAACGTGCGAATGATACGGGGAAGAATATTATCGAGCATATTTAGGCATTTATAATAGAAAATAATTAATTAACAAAAATTCTAGTGCAATGTCGCAATTTTAAGCGGAAACCAGAGTTAATTATTTTAACATTAGATTCTCTTTGCCTTCTCCTTTATGCTGGATTTTTTTAGTATCACGCATATGAAAAAGGAAACCAATTTTCTAATCCAGAGCGAAGCAATACAGATAATTCACTCCCCTAATTGAGAATTGAACCCACTACCGTCACCTTTAAAGCCAAACGACTCAATTACTCAAAATACTGGCTCAATTCTAACCCCCTATGTTTTCAACAGTACGTGTGACATAAAACACGTTCTTAAAGCGATAAAATATAGTGCCGTGAAGTAGGTTGCGAGTTGCAACGCAAATAATATCACGCGGTACACTGTACGTTGTACATTATTGTCGTAGTTAAAGTGACGTCGTAAAGTTGCTATACGTTAGAGAGGATATTTTTATTATTATTTATATTTATTTTTATATTAGGATTATCTCCTGGTTGTGTCCATTAACATTGAGATTTTACATCGATTAAATACCATTTAAATGTTAATTGCGGTTCTAGAGTGGAATATTACAGTACGAAAAACGGAAATTTGAACTTAAGTTTGTTAACTTTTATGAGTTGTACTTCCCATTGACTTACAATCTTGTAATTGGTACGGAACCCTCGATTAGCGAGTCCGACTTGCATTTGGCCGTTTTTTAGGGTCCAGAGACACAGAAAAAATAAGGTTCTAAATTAATTAAATTAAAAGATACGCATCGCAGATATGCATCGTTTTTGCTGTATTTTTCATGAAATTCGTAGCGTTACCAAAAGTTACAGAGTACTTCTCGTGGACCTACATGTGTTATGAAATTTGGACGAAGTGAGAATTTATAACACAAATAACTGAAAAATATCCGAAATATGAAAATTTATGAGTATTTCATAGAAACAAATCATTACAAACTTATAATTGTAGTTCATTTCACACAAATCGAGAGCATACGATAGCAAAATTATATTTGTTAACTTATAAAACGTTACACTTACCCTATCGCACTTGACCGGTTTGTTATATTCTGTGTCCTTCAAATTGAATAGTAGGTACATTTTTTAGACCAGGAATTTTCTGCCTGGAAGAATGTAGTGTTAAAACACTCAACATTTCTCCGCTATCCGCTCGAATTCTAAGTCTCTAGTGGCGGAACTCAACACCGTATTTAATTTTGCCAAAGCGTGGAAATGAAAATGAAAAATATAAATTAATTCCCCGATTGAGGATTGAATCCACAACCATTACATTTACAGTCAATCGCTGCCCTCGAAATAATTAATAGAAAATTTTATAAACTTAAAAGTGATTTGACCTTATTAGTTTCTAGCATAAAATTCTATCGCTAGTTAAGTTGGCTTATAAAATTTTCACATAAAACTCTAAGTGGTGGCGGTATAAATGCAATCGTAAATATAAGATTCAGTTTTATTTGTATTGAACATAAGTCTGGCGACGTGTACTTATTGGTACTACAAATGTCTTATTTAATGCTGAGCCAGCCGTGGCGTAGAAATACACGTGTGTGAATATAAATGCGACAGGTTGTGGGTTCGATTCCCACTCGAGGAAAAGAAATATTTAACATTTTCATTACCTCACTCTGGTAATAAGGCATATTTATTTAGCTCACAACTGCATATTATGTCCATTAACATACTCGTAGCTATGTCAACGGAGTCACAGAAAAAAGAAAAAGAGAAGAATATAGCTCTTTTCAATTCTCTTTTTGGTAACAAGACAAGGCCTGGCGTTGAGTTCCACAACTTAACGTGCAATTACTCGTAAATGGGCCTAAAGGGATGAACAAAGTATTTTAGCGTTAAGTTCCCAGTACAGCCGTTCGTAGCTACGTGTTAAGTTAATATAAAATTTTATAAAAATAGCTAGAATAATTATAGCTAAAATAGAATAGAAAGTTCTTTGCAAATTATATCTTCAATTTGTTTATATAACATTCTTTGTACTATAATTATGAGGCGGAGGCAAGTTGAAGTAAAAGTACACTACAAACTATTCTTAGACGCAACAAAGTGAAAAGCAAAGGAGAAATTAATTATATTTATTTATGTTATGTTTATTATTAAATAATTTATGCATTTATTATTTTTAAGAGGCCGGCTTGGCATATTGGCACAATTACTAACTATAAACGAGACGGTTCTAGGTTCGCATTTGGAGGAATGAGTTATTTTTTTCGTTTCGTCGCGTCAAAATATAATTGAAATCTACACAGTAAAAAAATAGGGATCGGAATGTCTTAATAAAAGGTTCCCTCTGTGTGCGGGATACAGAGTGAAGCTGATTTATATCCTAGAAATATTGTTTGACTATAGAGCACTTAGACGATTTTCAAAAAGCACGGGTTTAAATCCCGCCACGTTCAAATTTTTATACGTTTTCTAAATAAGTATTTTTCTTTCATAAGTGTGGAATAACACTTTAAAAAGGTTAGGAATAATTATATTTTAATTTTTCCGCTTTAGTACTGTACGGCGTTGAGTTGCGGTAACACGCAATGTTCAAGACACATGTAAATAGGCAGTGCGTGAAGAACAGAGAGTACAAATATTACACCTCTGCCTCTCCTCTATGCTGGATGAAGCTGGACTGCGTGAAACTAAAAAAATACAACGTAAAAAAGAAACAGAATTACTCAATTTTCTTCTTAAATTCATAGAGTATATCGAATAAACTTATTTTAGAGATAACAGAAGATTGGCTTGTTAACTTAGAGGGATCGCCAAACTGGCATCAAAATGCAAATTACCCTTAAACATCCAGTCTGCATCACCGTCTGCTCCTGTCTTAGCTGTCCTCTATTTCTGAAAAACCATCTAAATATACTTACAGAAACCTATATCGTATATAATTTAAGTTTTATTTCAAAGACAATAAGGTTTAATTTTGTGTAAATAACAATTTTCGAATTGTAAACTGAATATTGTGTTTAATACCTTTGGCAATTTTGTAATTCTTGTGCATTTCTCTCACAATTGTAAAGTAAACCTTATTCCTATGTGACAAAGTTGCTTTTTGTTATTTATTATGTATCTACATGATAAGATCCAGTTAGGTTAGTTAGAATGCAGGTGAATAGAAATTAAATACCTATTCAAGACTTAGGCTCACTACAGCGATGTTTATGTAAATCAGTCTTGACCGTCGCCTTTGAAACTTTAATGCTTAAATAACTTAGCATATTTTGGTTTAAAGCCTTTAAATTAAATAATTTTAATAATATTTTTTTTCTAATTACGGTTTTTAAGCTTACAGAATTCATTCACTTGATTCCGCATAACTAGTAGGGTAGGCAAAGGGAACCTAACACTAAGGCACTTCTTTCCCCACCTTTTATGCAATTTTCGAGATTACGTGTTGAGTGACCGAACTTAACGCCGCGTTTTATATTGCCCGAGCAGAAAAATGAATATCACACGTTACCCGTAGAAATCGAACTCACAACCGTCGCTTTTAGTAGAAAAACCATAATCTATACACCAATATATCAAAAAGCCATACTGTAGTGGTCATTCGTAATTGCGATTAATTACAGTTATCGCTTATCATCCATCGTTAGCTTGATTGACAATTAATTTGTGACGGTCGATTAATTAATGTTGTACAGCGTGTTTAATTAGTTACAAAGCTCGGTGGTAATGTTTTACAAAAAAAACCCAGTGGGTTAACCGAATGATGGAAAAATATCAGCCTGTATATATTTTTTTCCTATATGTATGGGGAAGAGGTCGTAGTCACGTGATAGCTATGGGTTATTTATATAATCTAGGGGGTTGATTTTTTTCGTATCTTTATTTTGGTAATACAGAGCGCGGCGTTGAGCCCTGCTAATTAGCGCACGTTTAATAAATCGAATGAAACGAAGTGTTTTAAAAGTTACCATTAGGGTATCTTTGTTTATTCTGCGGTGAAGGATAAAAGCTTGAAGTTGACAAAAAATATATTCATATGAAGATCCCCTTACTGGGAATCGAATACGCACCCATTGCATAAAAAATCGAACACCAACTACCAATGATGGCCTACTTTTCTACGTTTATCCCAAACACTTTCCTTTCAATAATAAAAGCTTTTCAATGTACTTAATCCACTTATTAAATTATAAGTATCTATTTATCAATCATTTTGAATTTCATTTTATTATTAACTCGTGGAATTTTGTAAAGCAGACATTATTTTTCGTTTTTGAGAACTCTTTAAAGTCAACAGCCATTAACGTCGAATTAAAAATTTCACTTAATTTTCAAGTTACTTTGAATTTAATATATTAAAAAAATGTCTGTTTTTGTGACTGTCGTTGCACAGTAGTACAATGTCTGACTGTAAACTTAGGAAGAGAGAACCTAGTGCTAAGACATTAAGTTCCTCACTTTTCGCTCAACTTACGAGACGTCTGTGTTGAGTGGCGTAACTCAACGCCGCGCTTTGTCTAGTTACTAGACAGAAGAAAAAATAATTCCTCCGAATGATTTGACTATTAAATCGAATCAACAACCGTCGCGTTTAAAATAAGTACCGTAATACCGGCTTCAGGTATAAATTAAGGTGCTATATTTTAATATCTCACTGTAAGTAGTATGTTGGCCTTTTCAAATTCTACAAATTATCGTAGTTGAAATTTATAACTGCACAAAGCAGCGCACTAAAGTAGTTTTCAGTTTATTTCGTTGTTATTTCACTTTGTACCGTTTATTGTAACTATCTTTAGTAAGTTAAATGTTTATTATTATATTTGTTGAACTCATATTTTATAACATTTTATTTGTTTAATATTAATATAATAATAGTAAAACGAGATAATTAGGAAGTATTTTTTTAAACAAATTATGTTTTAAACACATTTTTTTATAAAGTCTGTCATATTATTGTATTTTTATAATATTTTTTGCAAAGTGCTAGGACACTCCGGTCCATTACTGACTGACAGATGATGCACAGACAGAAATACTGGGCTTTGGAAGTCCAAATTTGGCATGGTGAGAAATGAGAGAGAGAGTAATGCTCTTTTTTGATAAAATAGGCTTACATTTCTAACACAAACAGTTTTGTATTTTGTAATCACTTCGCTCATCTTTCTAGAACTGAGCGAGTTAATTTCAATTCTTTCTGTTTGCTCGGTTCACCCGACTGCTTATTGGTGAAAATACAAATAAGCAGTTTACTCTTGCTAGTTCAACGTAGTCATTAATGAGCCCGCTCCGCTCACAGTGGACACCAAGCTTAAAGTTTACACAAACTAAGTTGCGAACGAGTGCCATAAAGTTAATCCTACATATATACATGTAATATATCGTAAGATATTTAAAAGTTTCCCCTCGTTATGCAAAGTAAATTTATAAATACCAGCAAACTGAGAATGCCTCGAGGCCTCGGTTGTTGTGGCTTACTTAGACTAGACGTCTAGGGTGTGAGTGTGGAAGATGAACTTAATAATATCCTTATACTTCCTCCTCCTCCTTTTAATTTTCTTACCGCGAAAGTATTATTTATTTGGTTTTTTGTCTTGTGGTTGTGTTATGGTTTGGTGGGTGCTTGTCATAATGATGATTTTTAATTATTTAGAAACATAACAATTTGAATGTAATAAGATTATGGCATTTTCAATTTTCGAATTCATTGTTCTAAATATATATAAAGCAAAAATTTGTGTGAATGTAATTTTGACGGTTGAGGATTCGATTCGCACTTGGGGAAGGGGAATTATACTATACTAGCGACCCGCTCGCGGTTTCACCCGCGTGAACTATGTTATTATTAATTTCTGTCTCCATGACTACGTCCTAGACGTCTATGCAAAATTTGAAACTCCTAGCATTTGTAGTAACGAAGTTTCATACAAACTTTCGACCCCAAAAACAACCCCTTAGAAATCGAATATTGCAAATTACCGTCTTAGCGAGCACCTACGTCCTATAAGTAACTCCTATGCAAAATTTGAGATTGCTAGCACATGTAGTTTCTAAGATTTCGTGATGAGTGAGTGACCTTTCGATTTTATATATATAGATGTGGGAAATATGTGTTTAGCGTCACTTTGTATCCTGAATATAGCAGAGCACTAAAAGGGAACCCGTTTCTTGTTTCCCTAGAGCGACGAAATGAAAAAAAAAATATTCCTCCGAGTGGGAATCAAACTCGCAACCTTCACGTTTACAGTCAAATGACGCAGTAGCGTCACGACGGCCTTTAAAAAATCTAAAGAAAAAAGTATTTACATTATAGAAGAGTACAATAATTTCTTATTTCGCAGTCACATAAGTAATTAGGTGTCAATCGATCAACAGTATACCTTTTATATTACGATGATAGATTGTGATTGATATGTTGATAAGAAGTTTATAATTTGCAGCTACAGTTCTTAACTTTTGTTGTCAATGTATTTTTCGTATTAATGTTAATTTCTATTTTCGTTCCTAATATATGTTTAATATTTATGGTGCAGAGGCACAAAGGATGACTGCAAAATCTACTGGTGCTATACCTCCAGATTGGAAAGGCAATGCCTCCAGATTTCGGTGGAAAGTGGGGAATGGAGTGTCTTAACACTAGGTTCTCTCTGTCTACCATGCTGTGTGCGAGATACAGCGTGAAGCTGATTTTTTTAATAGTCTAATAGACCGTAAATAAAATTAATACATAAACGTAAACAATGTAAAAGAAAATGTTATCGTAAAATTGTAATTGTAAAACAAAATTTACTAATAAAATTCAAAATTAAATTGTAAATAACAAACGATTAAAGTCGTCTGTATTTCCATTTAATTGTAAAATAAATTACGATTGAATCAAATATATGGAGTTTCGTAGGGGGAATGAACTTTGTAATATTAGTTTTCACCCTTGTAAACAGATTAGATCTTAATTCCATGTACTTTAGTCTAAATGATGACAGTATAAACAGTACAAGCACCTCAGCGGTAATTTGTAGTGAGAACAGAAAACAATGCAAAAGAAGCCGTTATGGTGCACTGGGATAGAGTCTGCCTGTTAATGAGATGGTCGTGGGTTAGATCCCCGTTAGAGGAAATTATTATATTTATATTATTTTTATTTATTTTCTCTGGTAGTTAGAACGCGGTGTTGAGTTCCGTCACAGTATTAAAACTCTCGAAATTAAACGGAAAGTAGGTGATCACTTGGTTGGCACTACCTATACTATGTAAAGCTGCTTTTTTACATGTTCTTAATTACAAATATATTGGATAGAAGTTGTTGCCTGCAGCTTCTACTTCTGTTTTTGCGAGGACTATAAAAATCAGTTTTTTTCTATTTCGGCAGTTTCAAGCACATACTATCGAATATGCAGCCTTATAGCTTTCCACATTCAGTGGTCAGTCAGTTTTGCGTTGCTTGTAAATATTCTATTCGGTAATGGAAGAGTTTTATATATCGTTGCGCTGGTCTCTCAATTTAGGTAAATAAAACACTAACTACATAAAAAAAAATATTTATTATAATTTAGAATAACTTGCTTTACTTAACTCGTGCGTTCCGTTCCGTTCGTCATTGTCACTGTCTCTTCACCACCAAAGCAACGATATAAATATAATTTGAACCTGTAAGTACCACGAATGTGAGGCATTCCGTGTTACAAGCCATAATTTATAGCCAATTTAGTATAAACATTTATATAATTACACAAAAAAATACATTACAGTTATTTTATAAAGTTTAATCCGTTTTGAACGCCTCCCATATACGATTACTGTCAACGAGTTCACCTTGTCGCTTTTGAATAATTAAACTGTGTTAAATTCAGTTTGACATCCTCGTGACTGAGTTGGGCAGTATCTAAATGTATATGTAATGGTAGAAGATTCGAGTCCCATTCGGGGTAATGTTTAAAAATATTTTTGTTTGTTTTGTATAATTGCAGGCAGAGAGACCTAGTGTTAAGACACTTCGTTCCCCTTTTTCCGCCTAATTTTCTACACATTGTAGGTACATTGATTATTTTTTATGTACATTCTAAATACGGAATAGTAATACAGAAAAAAAATCAGCACACAGCAGGGTAGGCAGAGGGAACCTAATGTTAAGACACTCCGTTCCCCACTTTCTGCCGAATTCTGGAGGCTTTGCGTGTTAAATGGCAGAACTTAACGCCGCGCTTTGCCTCAACACCAGAGCGAAGAAATGGAAATAAAAACGTAAATAAATATTTCACTTCCTCGAGTCGGGATCGAACCCACAACCATCGCGTACAGTCACACCCTTGCACCCTGCGCCACGGCGGCCTCTAACAGACAGAAAAAAAAGATATAAAACTTGTTAATAAATTCTCCATTTCAGACCAATATTATTTGGCCGTTCATCGTAATACGGCCATTTAGTTCAGTATTTTGCTACGCTTTGTTGGAATCCCTCGATTGTATTGTTAACTAGAATTTCACATTATGAAAACATATAACTATGAATTTATGGAACGGTTTTTTACGTTGTTGTTTTTATATATTTTTAGGCTTTTACGGCGCAATGATCGACAGTTTTGGTTATGGATTCAATTCCCCTCGAGGAAATTATAGCATTTATATTGTTTTAATTTCTTCGGTCTGGTAGACAAAACATGACGTTGAGCTCTACCACTCAACACTCTATACCTCGTAAATTAGGTGAGAATGGTAGTACGCAGTGTCTTTTTTATTATTAAATTTTACTATGTTCGACTATGTTAAATTTTCATTTGAGAATTGAACAAGTTAATTTTATATGACTGAAATTTTTGATAATCTTATGGTTGTTAAATGAGGAAAAATATAGCAACAATTTTTATTTTATTTTTACCTGACTGCGCGGTGAAAAAGACCAGACACTATTAAATTACTGCGTTTTCCCGCTTTAGAAGACAAAGCGCTGCGTTAAGTTCCATCCCTCGACGCCATCCATTCATCTAGGATTTGAAAGGAACGTGAAGAACGAAGTGTTTTAACGTTGCTATACACGGGATTAAGCGGGAAATCTAAAAAAAATATACATATAAATTCATCTATACAGTACCTACATAGATTCTAAGATTCATACATTGATTTAGTGGTGGTTGTATCGTGTATAACTAAATAGCGGTTTTGCCATACAACAGGCCAGCTACCAGTATGATTTGTGTCGGTCTCGCTTAATGCTTTATTAGTTTATATTTTATATATGATAAATGTGTTCTAAACTTAGCTTCAAAGTTTTGTTATGTAGATTTGTAGTTATAAATATAGTTAGATTAAAATAACTTAACGCTTCCGCTGCGTTGAGTTACGCCTAAATTAACTTAACACGTTTTACAGTATAGAAGCGTAGAGGGATCCTAGTGTTAAGACACAACCTAATTTTAGAGTAGCAATACTAAACGTCGCGATTTATCTTGTTACCAGAGTGAGGGAATGAAAACAATTAATTACCTCAAGTGGGAATCAAATCCACTGCTGTCGTACTTATATTTAATGCTTGTATATTTTATACAAGATTAATGAGTTTTAAACTAAGTTTGTAAGTTTGTTATGTGGATTTATAGAGATAAATTTAGATAAATTTGATTATAAGTTATACATGTAAATTATATATGTAATCTTTGGCGGAATTAATTTTGAGAAGTTCCACTGAGTTCTGCTGCTGTGTTTCTCTCCTTCAGTCCTATTTGGGAACAACGTAAAGTGAAAGAAATAATAATAATAATAATAATACTCTTTATTGTATAAGGAAGGTTATAAGGAAAACAACAATAAAATAGAAAACAAAAAAGAAAAAAAAAATTGAAATGTACAATAGGGGAACTAAAATTACGACGCACCTAAAATTTCTATAATTATTAGTAGAATGTTGAATATACATACATCAGTAAGGTATTAAAATATCAAGACTATATTAAACTAAGAGTCCCAGCACCAGCTTTAAATATTTTCTTAAAAAATTAACAAAGTAAAATTTTTAATCCAACAAAAGTTATTAGCATTATAACTATACAGCGCAAGTAAAATTTTCATAATTAACTTTAGCTTCACATAAATTAAGTATAAAACTACTAAGTATAAAAAAATATAAGAGAATTTCTTTAAATTGTATTAAATTTTCTATTTCACCATATCGAATATGGAAAATGGTTAGATTCTGGATATCAATTGACATTGAAGAGAGTAGGGTAGCAACAGCTGGGCCAGTAAAGACTTCTAAGACGAGCGAATATTATATAAGCAGTACTTGCTATATAAAACATTTTTATCTCAATAAAAGAAAAAAATAGAAAATGTTCTATACGGGAAAGGAGAAATTACCATCCAATCACTTTGTTTGTTTTTCTATATAGTCACAAATAACCTGTATAGAATGTAGAGTTAAATAGAGAAACCTTGCGTTACAATATTTCTACAAAATATTTGAAGAAGAATTTGAAGAAGAAACAACTTCCTCCGCATGTTTATTACTATCTGCATTGACTCAGAAGCATCAAGATTATAAGACACGGGAGTTCCAGAGCGCCATCACGTAGCCGTGCTGAGTTTGTTATAAATTCCTATACACTCGCATTTGGCATCGTGCCGGGGAATAAAACTTTAGAAAAATACAGTATGAGGTAGATAACGTATAAATTCGGTCTAAGTTGAATGCGTGGCTTAGTTTTTGTGAACAAAAACAAGTTATACGATAAGACGATATAGAGAAAAATTTTTAAATTGTTTAAAAAGTTTTTTTTGGTAAAGAAAAAAATATTCTTAACAAAACATCTCAATTGCTCAAAAGTGATGCGTCACTAAGTTACATGACAGTAAAAGCATCTGCCATATAGAAGATACAGATCCAGGCTTTCGGACAGCTGGAAGTTTTGTACCACCTGGGTCCCAGGAATCCAGGGCATTAGCTTAGGAAATTATAAAAAAACTTTGGCGGTAGTTTGATATAATAATTCTATTTCAACTGACAGACGAATGCCAACTCACTAAGTCTACTCGTGACCACGGACTAGTGGAAAGTGTTCGAAACGTCGCGTCGGGTTTCCAAAAATGTATATTCTTAAATATATACAATTAATCCGGTTAAAATAGTTTCATTTAAGATGTCGTTGTAGATTTCATAAAATAGGACAAGTGCTCAAGAGCATGCGATCAAGAGGAAATTCTATTTTGTAAGTACTTTTTCATTCATTATTAGAATTATCTAATTTTTTTCCATAATTCTTTTGCAAATTACATTGATACTCGTATTATATCATTGTTTATGGATATATTACAAAGCTAAAGAATTTCTATGGTCGAACGCGATAATTTCAAGAACAACTGATATGAATTGTATAAGTATTTTTGTGTTGGATATTCCATACATCGAGGAAGGCTATGTTACATAATATTAATCGTTTAGATGTAATCGAATACACTTGCGATCAAAGTCAATTCGCCACTTGAAATCTTTCATCTAAGTATAAAGCACTGCTTAGTTATTTTCGTTTGGACAAGAGGGCGAAGCCGCAGTTAAAAACTAATAATAATAAAGTAAGTTAAGTAATCAGAAGCCAGTCGTGAAGTACCGGGGCACAAGCGTGTGATTGTAAACGCGACACGAGTGGGAATCGACGTGGGTTCGATTCCCACTCGACGAAATGAAATGTTTAATATTTATGAATCTCGTGTTGAGGCAAAGCACGGCGTTGAATTCTGTCACTCAACATGTAGCCTAAAATTCGAAGGAAAGTAGGCAACGGCGTACCTTAGCACTAGGCTTCCTCTGCCTACCCTGCCAGCGTGAAATTGAAAAAAAAGTTAGAATTATACTATATCGGATAAATATGAATAGTCCCACTAATAAATATCTCACGACAAAAAACAAAACCGACAACCGTGATCCCGATTGATACAGGATTGTTTAAAGTACTTATTATTTATCCCCTTTAAAGACTTGTCAGTGTTATGTCATGGCTGGATACATTTTTATTGCTTTTTTTTTCAATATGACGTTTTTAAAATATACCTTTATTTTTATTTTATGGTCATTTTTTTATTTATGTATTAATTTTTTGAGGAACGTAGAGCAGTATTAACTTTCGCTAATTTGCAAGCTGTCTCAAAATTTACGTCGAAATCAAGAATGGAGTGCATTAACACTAAGTTCCCTCTGCCTACAATACCCTGCGATAAAAAAGTGTGAAGTTCCTTTTTTCCGTTTCATACCTTTAGTTTTAAATCTAAATTTCAATTGCCAATTTTCATGTACAGACACCAGTATATAGACAGTTCGAACAAAGTAAATGGTTACTCGTTTCGTATTGCACTTTTATTTCAGAACAAACGACATGGATTGATGGGATATCGAAAATTGAAAGGGAATTGAAAAATTTGGTACTGAAATATTGCGCCGGTGGACAAACATGTTCCTTTGTAAGCTTTGTTTTTATATGGATAGAAGATTTTTTATCTAACGCTTCATAAAATGTCTTTACGTTTATAGATAAAACTATATTTTGCCGTAGCGTGGTCAATGATTAGTGCGAGGGGTACCTGACCGCAGGTACAGACAATTACATTAAAACTTAACGTAATGTAATACAAAAATAATATACTAATAGTAGTTTGTTTTTATATCAAATAGTCTATATATATATATCATTAAATAATTTTTTTTTTATTTTTTGCTTAAGGTACGTTGGTAAATATGTAAATGTAATAGCCTTCTGATCTTTCTGATCTAACGATTTTAGGCTTGATTTCAATAATGAAACAATATTTTTTTACCTTCATGCTGCATATAGCAGGCGATTTTGCCAAATTTTCAAGGCATGAGTGGTGGAGTTCAACACTGCTCAAATTATAATAAAGACCATTAAAATAAAAATATGAATGGACCACAAATATAACCATCAACAATCAAATGTCAAATGTCCATTCTGTGAGCTTATAATTTCTAATTAGTCTCGGTCAACAAGAGTGGACGTCACTCAAAATGCTTCCTGTCTGTAACCGGATTACCCTGTAATTCCGGATCGGAACGGCCTTCGAGTGAAATGGTCGAAGTGTTCTGAATGAGCTCTAAGTTTGTTCCACTTCAAAACTATTCGTTTATAGCAAAGTAAGCTTTAAAACTTAGAGGTTATGGTCAAAGATTGCATTGTTGTTTCGTGAATAACTTTCTGTAGCTGTTTACATAATGTTGGATATCATTCTTGGGTTAATTCGAATGGTCGATACTAGTACGTTGAAATAGAAAGACTTCGTGAGCTTATTTATATTTCAATATTGTTTACTGAATGTGAATTGTATTTGTATGTTCCAGGCAATTTATTTTTCTGGATTGAATATAGAAGCTGATATTTTTCTGATTTATTTAGATAAAATCCGTTAAACATATAAATGTGATAAATACAATATCTCCCAATAATGCACTAAATTTTGTTATGTCTGAGAAATAGAGGTATTTAAAATCTCAACGTTTAGTTATAATAAATACACATATTTTATCGATATTATATTTCTAGGATTTGGGGTTGATTTAGTTGGTGTCAAAAGAATTTTTCTAAATAAAATATTTTTTAATAACGATTTTTTTTCTGTTCATTACTTTGCTCCTACAACTCAAGGCGAGGCGTTAAGTTCCACCACTCAACACGACAACGGATACAGCGTAAAGCTAAAAAAATATTAAAAATGATGAATTTATGCCAACACACTCATTTCCCTACAAATTTATATACTGCCAAGATACAAAGATGTCCTCATCCCACCACCTCATTTTATACGACAAAACCTCACCAAAGTAAAATATCAAATTAGCCAGTTTCACCCCAAAAAAATAACCTCAAAAATTCTGCAGGTGTGCATTATTACAGCCTCCGAAAGCGGGGACTCGCCTTTGAAAGAAACACGTCTGCCTTTCCAAGAGTAATTAGATGCATAATTAGTTGGAACAATTCTACTATTAAGTCCGTGACCCGCCCGTGTCCGTGGGCTTACCTTTTAATAATTTGTGGCGTGTTTGTTTAGGTACAGCGTGTCAATGTTGATTTTTCAGCAATGACTTTAGTTCGCTAAATGTTTTTTGTGGGCGCTCTTTGCTTGACCCCCGTACAGTTGAAATTTTAATGACTTTTTTGACTTTTGTTTTACAATTTGGCATTGTAAAGATTTATTTTTTTTGTTCACGTCGACGAGGTCGTCGCGGCGCTCTGGCACAAGCGTGTAACGCAGATGATGTGAGTTCGATTCCCATTCGACTAAATGAATTATTGTTTATTAATATTTTTATTTCTTCACTCTGGTATCAAGGCAAAAACGCGACGGTGAGTTCTGCCACTCAACACAAAATGCCTCGAAAATTCAGCGAGAAGTGGGGAATGCAGTGTATTAACACTAAGCTGTTAGTACACTACTACAAGGTGTAAGGTTTCCTCTGTCTAAAAATAGAAAAAAATAGAAAAAAATATATATATTTACTGAAGAAGAGAAAAAGTCTGAAAAATTGTATGGAACCATTTTAGGGGTATACTCTATCTATCTAATAAAAAATAATTCACAAAATCGAACTACTTAGTAAAGGAAACTTCGAGTTAAAACAAAAACAATACGCTACGAATTGTGAATCTCCTTTATTTCTATTTCTCTATTTTTTATAATATGGCGTATACCTTTATGGCTTAAAACTTCAACGTAAAAACATTTAGAATTAACTAATGACGGCCTTGGAAAACTCGATTCACTCATAAGATATGAATGAATATCAAAACGCATTTCCCAAGCATTGTCTATTACAGTGTCTTCCAGACGACGTTCTTGTAAACTCAGCTCATGCAATATGCAAGTTATATGTAAAGGACTGTCAGTACAGCTTCACGCTTCACTAAAGAGAAAAATGGCTATTGAAAATCACTATTTTTATGATAAAATAAAACCACTGGACTTAGAAATCTTAGCACGTACGTAAGTTAAGGCGTGTAAGGAATCACTAAAAGAAGATTTCACGAAATTCCTTCTTCTCCTTCTTCTTCTTAACGTGCCTCTCCAACTTGTGAAGGTTGGCAGTCAACTTCGCATACTTAGTTCTGTCTAATGCAGGCTTATCACTCGAAACAATATTTTTTATTCAACTTTAGATTTCGGAGTTGTATTAAGAGACAGAGGTAAGGTAGATGATAATTTAAAATTACTACCTATATAATGGATTCGTTCCTCTGGGAGTTATTCAGTGGCTAAACATTGAAATCTTCATAAGATTTTTTTATCATAGCAAGAAACTACTGAGGTAACCTTTGAAATTTTATACTGTAGACTTAATTTATGTAAATGTTGGCTTTTGCCTGCGGTTTTGTTAAATCTGACACTTGAGTATGACACATGCCAATTAGGTAACTCTGATCACAGTTGTTTAACCCACTGTTGGGTTACATTGAAATAGTCCTGCGATTGGCACCTTCAACCAAATAAACTCTTTAGCTTTAGAATGTGAAGTATAGTTATCTACTAAACATGCAATTCACTCTTACTTTTGAAGGATCTCTGAAATAATATTTTTATTCCTTTCTATTAATTTATTAAAGAAACTATAGTTTTCCATAAGAAGTGGCTTCTTATATCCGAACCCAACAATTCCATGAACTCGATAAGATAAAGAACAAAACAACTAAATATTTTACGGCACACTTCCTAAATTGTGGAATAGCAAGGTTTTCTATTAACCCTCTACCTAATAAACTTAATGACACAACTGTAACGACGAGGGCACCGTGAGTCGAATTCCAGTTTTGATTACATACGAGTACGTAGGTACCTATATCGTACATAGTATAGTAACCTCTAAATCACCGGCCGGCCTAATGTTGCGGTTGGATTTTTACATAATTAGTTGCGGTGAACCCAGGGAACCCGGTTTTGGTGGTATGCTGGTGTAATTTAGAAAACCACATATATGTGGTATGTTTTTCTTAAATACTTTAATAGAGACAAACGAAATTAATTGATTACTGGTGCGTGGTTAGTTTCACCAAACGGAAATTTAAATTTTTGAAATAACAGTTTAATAACTGATATGATATAAGAATAAAAAGAAGAATTGAGGTCGTTGCAGTGCAATGGGGCTGAGTCTGTCTATAAAACTGATAGCTGTGGGTTCGAAAATATGATTTATTTAAATTTTACCGCGGTAGTAGACCGTAACGAATGGTGTTTATCCACTCTGCCTTTATAGCATGGATATTAAAAGTGAAAATTACATATCGATACAAATTGTTTCATATTCTTCGTGAAATGTGTAATTAAAAGTAATTAAGTCTCGAAGTTTAAGTTATTTAAGAGTTAATTCGAGTTAATAAAGGATCGAGTGGCAATCCAACCCACGACCTTCGCAATTACATTCGGGCACTGTGCCAGAGGGAAAAGTGTAAGTTGAAATTTAAAAAAAAATGTCACAACATTAAGAATAATCATAGTCTCTCTGAAAACTATTACACACTAAATACAATACATTCAAACATTCTACAATTAATCTCACACTACCCTTGCAATGGCTCTTCCCGGAAGAACCTCACCTATGTAAATTTATTTGGGATAGCTTGTCATTATACCTCAAACTTTTATCACAATCGATTAATTCTGAGAGGAATTTTATTATGGTTCAGTTAAGAGTTAACACATACACTTGAACTTCATATTATAGTTGCGAGTTTGAATTCCTTTCGGCCGATATCTAATAGGACAAAAGAGAATACCGATTTCTTCATTCAAATCGATAAGAGATAAATAGGAGTGTTGAAGTCACCTAAGACACTTAGGCCATCGGGGCTAGATTTCGCCTGCCTGACTAATTCAATAAAACTAAGTGTATATAACACACATAATAATCTGACTAAACCGGCATCTCAAGATGGCTTTCAAGATCGATCTCAAAGTAGAGAACGATTTATAAATACGAGCCTTAAAGTCTCATGTGTTGCACATTCACAGCAATTACTTTCAATGTGATCACGCAGGCGAAGCCGCAAGTAAAAGCTAGTTACAAATAATTTGAATTATATTCTGTTTTTTTTACATTGCCACTGCTCATATATAGCTTTAATCTGCAATATATTTGATCATAAGAGCAGTACAAACGCAATTAAGTCTAGATAGGCATAATTCAGTCTAGCATATCTAACGTATTCACCTCAAATAATTAGCGTGCATACGGCGCCTGTATCCGACAGCGACGCATACTAGATTTTGTGAGATGTATCGGCATCGGGATTCCGGGATCAGCATTCATGTATTGGGCGAAGTTTCTGAATTGTGAAGCTTTTGAAAGTACTATTTCTTATGCTTTAAACAATGCATGTAAATATAGGCTGAGAGAACCAAGAGTTAAGACTCTTCGTTCCCCTGTGCTAGATGTAGGACGCTGTATCCCGCAATAGCAGGGTAGGCAGATGGAACCCAGTGTTAAGGCACTCCGTTGCCATTAAGATACTTCCGTTCTCCTCTTTCCGCTGAATTCTTGAGGTATGACATTTTAAGTGTGACATATTAAATGGTTACCAGAGCGAGGAAATCAAATTTAAAATATTAAATATTTTATGTCTCCGAGTGGGAATCGAACCCACAAACGCCGCGCGGCGCCCCTTTGTTACGACAGTCTCGCATTTCGTTAAAGTGGTAAAACTAGAATCTATACTAATATAATAAAGCGGAAGAGTTTGTTTGTTTGTTTGTTTGTTTGTTTGTTTGTTTGTTTGTTTGTTTGAACGCTAAGATCTCTGGATCTACTGGTCCGATTTTCATTGTTTTTGTTTTGTATGAAAGCTGCATTCTTCAGAAGTGCTATAGGCTATATAACATTACATTACACATATATACTAATATATTTTAAAGTACTTTCTAATTTGACATGCAATTTATTCTGCCATGTTAATAACAACCGTCGCGTCGCTACGCAACCGTTACCGCGACATTTTGATATTCATCCTTATGAAAATAAATATAATAGTCACTATTAACATTTTATCTAGATTGAAATTATAGTTTACTGTATAACATTCTAATAAATAATTAAGGAGATGTCACTGATTCGAAATGACCTAGCCTACGAGTGGTATAGTATGACCGACGCGAACGGGCAGATGACGTTGACGGTTTTATAAATTTTCATACATTTTCGAACTATTGTAAATGTTTATGTAATTATTTGCTGTTTATAATTAATTTAAGCTACACTTTGGTTCTCTTCTTATTTTATTTGATATTGCCCGCTAAAATTATCCTGCTTAATAGAGAGAAATGTTTAGTTATTTCGTAGAGTCGATATCTATGTACGCACGCACGGAAAACTTTAGGTACTTTTTCTAAAATTAAGAATATCTATCCTTTAGTTACTTTTAATCCTTTTGTTGGTTAATTTCAATAACTCAGATAATTTTTTTCTAATAATGTGTATCTACTTATTATTCTTTTTGATTATTTAAGCTTATATTTTCTTACTAATTCTATTGAAAATTGAAAATAATTTAATGAATATATTTAATAAATATTCTTATAGTTGAAGCAGGCGTAGCCGCGTCCGGGTCCACTAGTTATTAATAAATATGATCGTTGCTTTGCTTTTAAACTTAAATAGTATATTTTTTAATCTAATTACAACCTGTTGATACTTATATGGTGTGAAACCGTCGCTCTTCATTATACAACTAACGGTTATTTAGTCATATACAGTATAGAATGATCATTAATTATTAAGTCATTTGTTTTTGATTTCAATTTGCGGCTGTTGCTTCATTTGTATAGTGTCGGTCAGTTAGTTTTGTTAATTTAAGCTATTTCATATTTAATTATTTTAATGGCGTGATTCACAGTCAAGTATTATTAACATATGTATATTGTATATATAATAATGCCATATATGTATATCTATTATCTATATATATATAAGGACATGTCCTCACTGACTGAGGTAAGACGCACGCACAACTGTAACCGCTGTGCGTAGAAATAGTGAAATTTGGAAAGATGTTTATTTTCGTAATCTGGACATCCACTAAGAAGGGATTATGAAAAATTTTAACCCTGAATAGGGCTTGAAAGTTTGTATGTTTTTTTTTTAAATGCAAATAAGCAGGCGAAGCTGCGCGCGTCCGCTAGTCTACTTATAAGTATCTAGTATTACTATGTGTCTAACATCGATATATTCTATAAGGACTGACCCAAATTGCATCAGAGAACATTTAGCATTAAACACGACACGAGTAAACAGCTGTATAGAACTAAATAGCGGGCTCATTATATTATAATGGTAAGTACTTGCTATTACGGTTTAGTCACACAAGGTTTGTTTTGAAATTATTTTCATTTCTTCAGTTTGGTAAGTCAGGGCTGTACCTAGATCTAAAATTCTATCTAGGCTATGTACGAAACAAGGCAAAGTGCGGCGTTTAGTTCTGCTACTACGCGCTTCATTCATTCTCCCGAGTGGCGATTGAACCCACAACCATCACGTTACAGACACACGCTTGTGCCCTATTGTAAAATAAATAATTTTCAAAATATCAACAAAGTTTCAATTATTTAGACCAATACAATCATTCGCTGCAATCTGAGCACTCACGAAATTAGTTATAGCAGCTTACCACATAAAAGTCGTCTATAAAGAAGCTCATATTTCGCCCGGAGCTACTCGGGGTCTAAAATTAATTACACTCGAGCGTTGCAAACGGCAATAAAGGTTTATAGAAAAATTTATAGTTCGTGGGAGAAATACACAGTGTTTGATATTAAAGTGATAGCGTTTAGTGGATTTTTTACTTAGTAAAAGTAATTAATAGTTATAGAGTAGGTTGTAATTATAGAACTTGGAATATAATTGCGTATTGAGGTATCAATAAAAATATATGATTTTTTGCGTGCGCTATGCTTCTTTACCAGGGCGAGGAAACGAAAATATTAAATATTACATTTCCTCGAGTGGAAATCGAACCCATAACCTGTTCAGTCAGTCGCACGCTTGTGCCCGCTTGTGCACGCTTGTGCCAAAATAATGTTTAAAATATTATTAAAGAATTAGAAAACGAAAAAATATAGTATCTATTAATTTTATATTTCAGTATTACACAAAATAACGGCATAATTCCATCTCGCCAAAACTCTTTTCTAACTGAAATCGATATAAAATCTTATTAGATTTCTCACTCGGCCTGCTGCCAGAATCAAGCAGTAACATTCTTCAACAATTCATCTTATTATTTTAGGAATTTTCTTCGTTTTTGTAGATAAGTAGATATGTAAAATTGTAATGTTTAAATTTTTAACTGAAATATGCGCTTAGAAATTCATTAAATATAAGAAACACCGGTCAAGGGCTTTTGTGTTCATGTTAGGTTCATGCACCAAGAGTTCTATAAGAATATACAAACTTAAGTTCTATGCATTGTTTTCACTGATAGTCAGACAGATGGCCAACAAGATATCTTAATTTTTTTAAAAAAATAATAAGGTTATGTTTTCTTAAAATTTAGGTAGGGAATCCTAAAATTAAAAATTAAGCAGTTTTTTTGTATTTTTTTTACAGACTCTTTTAAGTTATTTTATCGTTTCTTCTTTACATATTCCTAATTTAAGCAGCAAACCGACAATGTAATAAAAAAACATTATGTAAATCTTACATTTACAACAATTTATCAACTTTATGTACTTATTTAAAAAATCTCCAAACACTTTCTTTTAATCCGGTATAAGCAAAGTATGTTCAATACAAACTTCCCGCATAAAAGACTTAAGCCTTCAGGTGTCTCCAAAGCGTCAGGCTTTATAAAATTCAATATGTTTCTGTAGATAGAAGTTGGATATTTTAAATAAATATATCAAACTGATCGCCTTACCAGTCTAAATACTACTGCACTTTGAATTCGATATCATGAATCTCGACACAAATGTTTGGTGCATCTACAGTATCTATTGAAGCTATCGATTTCTTAAAGCGTACATTTAGATGTTTATTATTTTATTTTTTTGAATATTTATATTTATTGGATTAATTATTTGCTTGTATTTGTAAATAAGTATTGTAAAATAGAAAAGTAACTGAAAAAGTAACCGTTTTACCTATCCTGCAATATGAAAGAAAAAGCGTGAAGACTCAATATTTTTAGAGGATTTGGTGTACCTAACAACGTTGATGAATAATTATTAGTATGAAGAATAATTTTATCTTATTTTATTCGAGCGTTATAAAGGATCGTTTACATTGCTACCTCCACGGAATCTTGATGTGTTCTTGAGAAAAATAGTCTTGACAGACAAACAGACAGACGGATTATAAAGAAATACCATTATGGTTCCGTTTTTTTTCTTGAGATACAAACTTTAAAACCGAAGTTTACATCTCATCGTCGGCGCAAACGAAGTCACGGGCTACAATTTGTATATACATACATATTGATCAAATCTACTAGTACGCACCAACGTCTGTCACTCAGATTACACGAGTGACAGATTGATCTCTGTATATTACATGGGTTCGCGTCACGTTACGTTTTTATCGCAGTCACGCTAAGAAATATCTGCCTTAGCTTTGTTTTTACTATGAATTGTGTTTTGGAATATGTTTTCGATTGGCAGTGACTTGTTTTGTTGTTATTTTTTATAATATTAATTTGTAAATCTTAGTAGCGATAGATTTACTTGAAAAATTATCTTGCATTGTCACTAATATAAGTTCAAACTGGAGGTTAAATGTTATGTTCGTGGCATTGAGTTCGTCCACTCGAGACGCAATTACTCGAAAATTGGTCGGTTTGTGGGAAACGGAGTGTTTTAACACCTTCAGTGTTGTAAGCATGACTGCACTGCACTATAAGTAAAACTATAGGTGGATATATTACTCCAGTAACTACACGTTAACTATTGTAGTAACGTATAAATTTGCTATAGTCTATTTATTATAGTTATTCTTATACTATTGAAACAGCTGACGATTTTGGGCAATATCGTAGAACAAAATATTACACGAGCTTTACTTCCAGGATTAATGTTAACAGATTGCTCTCAATACGAATGTAACGTGTGCCTCTAACAGAATAGAGGCAAATAGGATTTTCTTCAATACTTCTATGATGAAACTAAATATATATGTAGGTTTCGTTTAAGAATTAAAATAATGAATTTGTCGGTCCTCTTATGAATACAGATGATAGATTGTTTCTTTATATATTATAATAAAAAATCTTTTGAAGTCATCGTGCCGCAATAGCATAGTGAACGCGATGGTCGTGACTTTAATGGAGAAATTAGTTATTTTCATTTACTCGCTCTGATAGAAAGACAAAATGCGGCGTTCAGTTCTGTCAATCAACAGACAACGTACAGATGGACGAAAAAGTAATACTTAAAAAGTTGAAATTTGGCACGAAGCTAGAGAGTGTAGGGAAGCAATAAGAGAAATCCCTTCAAGTGCGGGAAAAGCCAGTATTCTTCAATTTACATATGCAAAAACGTCTAATTTGTACTTACTAAAAAATCAATTGCTCTCTTTCTGCACAATTTATTAAACTACTATTTTCTTTGTGAATACCATACCATTTCCCTCACCCACTGTATCCTCCATCATAACAACAATACGAAACCATTCTATATAATAATCATAATCAACTAAAGCATACATAAATAAAGAGCAGCATTAAGGTCAACGCTGGCGTCCGAAACGGACATGTAATGTAAATTTAGGCACTAACATAAATTATACGCCGGGCTTTCCTCAACTGGACGTCAAGTGAATTCGCTTTGAATTAGGGTGTAAATAAATCTTGGGGGGTAGGAAAATAGAATGATATACGGGTGTTCTGCTTTTCTATATGCAATGAACAACGTTTTGTTAGATGATTTGGTTCTATAGTGTGTTGAGAGAAATAAAAGGTAGAGTGAGGTGTTTTTTCAGGTTCACGCAGTATGGGATACACACATGAGAGTAGTCAGAGAAAACCTAATGTTATGACACTCTGTTCTCCATTTTCCGCCGAATTTCGGAGGCATTACATGATAAGTGGCGGAACTCAACGTTGCGCTTTACCTTAACGCCAAAGCGAAGAAATGAAAATATGAAATATTTAATTTCGGCATTGTATTCCACTCAGATATTTCTATGCAACGCCATGTGATCAGGGAAAAGTTGAGGGTAGCAGGCCACGCGGTAGATCCGCCATGCGATGGACAGACCAAGTGAAGGCTGCCCTCAATGGCCCTCTCTACGAGTGCACCAGGCAGATAGTCAACTGCGTAGAATGGCGTCGGACTATGTGGCGCACCACCAACCTTTAAAAAAGACGACCACGACCTCTCTGTCAAGAGCGAAACGACAAAGAAGATTCCACTCAGTCATGAAATACATATACAGGTTACACCGACGACAAGATCTAATATCCCAATTGGATTCATCAGCTCTCAGAAATCGAATTCAGTATCATGGCGTAGGCGTACATTTATTATTTTTTCTGACTAAGCAAGGATATCCATTTAAAGCTGCACTGAACTTAACCCTCATTGTATCTTATTCTATTCTTCTTCTTCACATGAGTCTTTATAACCGCGACGCAAAATTAAAACGCTACCATTATGATCGTTAATTGTACATCGGATGATATCTCATTAGCGCTCTCGCCCCGAAAATAATTATAATTCTTAAGGCATTTCACATATTTCTGGCATGGAATTAATTTTATTACTACTATTATTTATTAATATTCAAATTAATATATATTAAAACCGTTGTGGCACACGCGCGACGGTTGTTGGTTCGGTGCCTACTCGGGGGAATGAATTATTATTTATTAATATTTTCATTTCTTCGCTCTGGCATCAAAACAAATGCCCGGCGTGTTCCCTCTGCCTCTGTATATACATATCTTTTGACCAGTTATCATCGTTGGTGGGATGTGCAAGTGGCCGAAATAAATTTTTTACTCATATTAAATACTAGCGGACCCGGACGCGGCTACGCCTGCTTGAAATATAAAAATATAATTTCTATAGAAATATAATTTCAATCTAGATGAAATGCTAAAAGTGACTATTATATTTATTTTCATAACGATGAATATCAAAATGACGCGGTAACGAACGCGCGACGGTTGTTATTAACATGGCAGAATAAATTGCATGTCAAATTAGAAAGTATTTTAATTTATTAGGATATATGTGTAATATAATATTACTAGCGACCCTCTTGCGGCTTCGCCCGCTTTAACTACTGGATTATTCATGTAATGTATGTTTGCAAAACACTTAAGATAATGTGAAAATTAATTAAACCCTAATGCAACCCGCATTTTTGTAGTTTCAATAAGGATTTTCCAATTGTTTTACACAGCAAGGATTTTTAAGTAGCTACCGTAATTTTAAATCTGTGCTACTAATCTTTTCAAGTACTTATTAGTTAAATGACTATTTTTAAATGGAAGAAATTATAAACAAAAACCTACCTACTACTAACTACTACAAAAAATGTGAAACCAAATAATTCGCGCTTAAATAATACATTCAACTCCAATTATCCAATACGTGCAAACTTCTAACTAAATCTTTGTTGCTATAAAGGCAGCCGGGTTTTTTTTCTTCGAGCTTGTGGTTAATGCTGAAGGGGGTATTCTGTCCTTGATGAAAAGCAAGCACGACGTGGCTGCCTGTGAGGAAAATTAAATAGAATGCATGGGCCGGGAATTAAACCCGGGCCGCCCGCGTGGCAGGCGAGCATTCTACCACTGAACCACCGATGCGTGTAAGGCAAGCGGGCACGGCGGACGCATGGCGAGTGGCGAGCCGTTTCGCAGCAAGGATTTTTTTTTATATTGTAACAACTTCTAAAGTACTTATTAAAATGAAAAACAGTAAAAGACAGTTTTGGTCTACATTAAATGGTCAACGTAACTAATGTACTTATTTATATGCTGAGAGTAAGGGATAAGTGAAACTTGAGTAACATACAGCTGATGTGTCAACGGCGTGATGTGTCAACAATTAAATGCGTTTTTCTCTAAAACTATTCGCAATTTCGAAATAGTATAAAAAGCAAATTTTATCTTCGTTTAACGTAGAAAATTAATAAAGTATTTTAAAGGATAAGTATTAATACCATTATGGAAAAATATCCCTCACAATAAAAAATATATTGAAATTACTATTATTAGACAGAAATATGATCACTACACGTTATCCTTAAAAGTTAAAAATATGCCATCGCGGACTTTTTTGTAGATCTCATTGAGAGGAACAATACTCCAGTACATTATTTTCATGTAGTACTTACCATTAAAGCAGCGCATGCGCGAAAGTGTCTCAATGGGTAGGACTTTAGACACATTTATCGTATTTATGTTAATTTACATAAGAATGTACAAATAATAAACTATATATTAACCTTCCCTGAGAAATATTCGACCTAATGGTGAAAACTGCATAAAAATCCGTTGGGTGGTTTAGAAGAAGAAGAGTTAGAAAGTTCAGACAGACACGAAAAGCGGCTTTGTTTTATAAGATACTAGCGGACCCGGACGCGGTTACGCCTGCTTGAAATATAAGATTATAATTTCTATAGAAATATAATTTCAATCTAGATGAAATGCTAAAAGTGACTATTATATTTATTTTCATAAGGATGAATATTAAAATGACGCGGTAACGAACGCGGTCGCGTAGCGACGACGGTTGTTATTAACATGGCAGAATAAATTGCACGTCAAATTAGAAAGTATTTTAATTTATTAGTATATATGTGTAATGTAATATTATATAGCCTATAGCACTTCTGAAGAATGCAACTTTCATACAAAACAAAAACAAAGTAAATCGATCCAGTAGATCCAGAGATCTTAGCGTTCAAACAAACAAACAAACAAACAAACAAACAAACTCTTCCGCTTTATTATATTAGTATAGATAGGATAGGATACAGCCTATAGCACTTCTGAGGAATGCAGCTTTCATACAAAACAAAAACATAGTAAATCGATCCAGTAGATCCAGAGATCTTAGCGTTCAAACAAACAAACAAACAAACTCTTCCGCTTTATTATATTAGTATAGATTAGTTTTTTTAGATAATTTATTTCTTAAAAAAGGTTTAAATCAATGCCATAAATTTATGGCATTATCCTCTCGGGATTTTTTTCTAACATTAGCTTAATTTAAATTAGGCGTAATTTAATGTTGTTAACATCAATATAATTAGTTTCTCTTCAGGGAATATCTCCAAGGATATTATTATATAGCATACCCAATTATTGACCTAGTATAAGGTGTCAATTACCATTCAAGTATATGTCATACTGTCTCAAGATGGCTGTCAATTTAACTTCAATCTGCAACTAACCAAATATCATATTATATAGGAATAGACGAATGATTTGTGTAATTGAGAAGCTTGTAAATGCGAAGGTTATGGGTTCGATTTTCACTGGGAAAATGAATTATTTTCATTTTTTCACACAAGATAAACCGCGGTGTTCCATTCCGTTTCTCAACACACAATAAAATGAAAATTGTTCGAAAAGTGCGAAACGAAGTGTCTCAATTCTAGGTTTTCATTCATATTATGGAAAAAACGGTACGGACCATGTTTGTAGAATTATCAACTTAAAAAACGTCTAAGTTCCCTGTGCTTAAAAATGAATAACTTATTTTCATATTGGAAACGTAAAAGGATGAGATCAGAAAACAAGTGGGGAAAAATATAGTTTTTCAAAGATTTTGTTTTTATCACTACAACGAGTTACAGTACATACATACAACATAAGCGAAGCTAAAATAAAGTCACCCATTGTGCAACCGGCCTAACCATAAGTGTGTATTTTTAGAAGATTAACAAAGCTGTAAATTTTGTTAGCTATATTAAATGACATTCAATAGCGGAGTGTGTCATTAAAAACACATTAGGTACGCAAATCGGGGTTCATAGGTCATTAACTTAACTTGTATTGTATAACCGAATGGGGGTGATATGGAGGGGGGTATAGAACCAGTAAATACTCTATACATTTGAATTATTCTGTGCTAAGTATTGTGTAAATCTTTTGTTTTATCTCTTGACTTCCTCTGAAAAGGCACTAAGATATTGTTAATGGACTAATTTTTAAAATAACTTTCGTTGTAAGTTTATGTGAATATACAAATAGTCTAAAAAAATATAGTAATTTGAACTTAATCTTCTAACATTCGATATCAATGAGCCATTACGTTATCGAGTAACTGTGAAGTTTATTTAATAAATATTAGTTTAAACTAAAACTGCATTGCGGCAGGAGCACTTGTATTCCCATGTTGTAAATGGTACTAACATTTGAAATATCTAACGTGCGAGGTGTCTAGTATTGAATATCATCGACGCTCTGTATTAGTTCTACTGTGCGGCTTTTAGCACGGTTTTTCTAGTTCTTTTTTTTCGTTTTAACTATTTTTATTCTGTTTTCAGAATAGCGAAGTCAAATAGATTTTTTTTTTGGCTTCGCGCTTTATTTATCCTTAGAGGGGCCTGAGAGGACAGAGTGCCAAACTTTACCGTTAAAAACGGGTCAAATTTACTGAGAAGTCAGTATGTCGTCTAATATATGCGCTGAAATAAGATATTCAAAGTGGAGTTCATATTCAAAACTTTCTGTCGGGGTGGACTTTATATTAAAACGTATTTTGTATAGCTATATCACCAACCTGTCTCATCTGAGCCACATATCAAGACTTGGGCCCACCTCAACTCCTCGCTCATAGCCATGAACAGAGAGAGAAACAACAGCCAATGAGTCTCATCTAGAAGCCGTCTCCCCTCTAGATATTTAGAGAAATTGTTACGTATGACTATACTATAAACGTAAAACTATCAGAAGGTTCAATAATATACAACCCTAGCAACCGTCAAACAAACATGTCAGGAAAAATTTTCACTGTTGATATAAATTAATAAATAATTTAGAAAAAGTACAAAACCATAAGAAAATTGGATACAAAAATATGATCTGGATTACTAGAATTAAAACAAATATTGGTAAAAGATGGCACAAGAGTAAAAAATAGTGACGGATGCCAGGAGGACAAGTGCACTCCCAACACCACGGGCGGAGATGTTGCCCTTCGAATTCGCAACCGTCGTCGTCAGAAGACGACTATCGCACTGCGCCTTCGACTGCGGGTTCGGAGGAAGGAATGTCAGAGTCGGAAGGGCCGGCTTTAAGACCACGCCGGCGCGCCGACATCCCACCATCGGAGGGTTTGGAGCCAGGAGTGTCGAGGATGCTCAACAAGGCTCCCGCTACCGGTGGTAAAGTGCCTCGCATGAGATGGTCTCAACAGCTGAATGAGAGTGTCATGCGTGCGTACTATAGGGCAACAGAGGGGGGAACTAACCTCACTGCGTATCGTTCAAGGTTGCTGTCTATGTTTCAGGAGCTTGAACCAACAGCGACCGTTACTGCACAGCGACTGTCGGACAGGGTGCGGATCATTCAGCGACGTCATCTGCTGGATGAATCCGTACTGGAAAGGCTACGCTTGAGCTTTCAGCAGGTCAATACTACCAACAACAACAGTTGCGACATCCGGTCACAGTTCCAGCACGCCAACATTGAGTCGCAAGGTAATATTGAGTTGTCTGTGAGTGCCCAGGATGATGAGCGATTGAGGAGAAGCTTGAAAGATGCTATTTTGGAATATGGTTCCATTCCGGTAAATCTCAGACCAAAATTACCTCGTTTGCCTATGCATAGACGTAACATAGCACTAGTGAGGATTCTAGATCAACATTTGCCAAGTCATTTTAACAACTGTAACGATCTTACTGATACGCATTCATTGTTGTATTGTGGTGCTGTAGCTGTATGTCGTGTTGCTGGTGTACAGTTCCCAAATAAAGGGGGTACCAAGGCTTCAAAGCATACGGTGCCGGCATGGCAGTACGACACTGAAAAGCGTATCAATCTGACTAGAATCCTCATTGGCTAATAAGTTAATAAGCTAATAAGTTTCAAGTCGGGTAATCGTCGACCGAGGGTCATGCGGTTTGTGGCGGAAGCATTTGCTGGAACAAATTTAAAGCCCAGTGAGTATATGGCTAACGTCACAAACCGTATTGACTTTCTGAAACAGAAACTCTATGCATTGGCAAAACGCATTAGAAGATATAGAGAACGATGGGATCGATACAATCAGAATAGTGCCTTTCAAAAGAACCAACGGAGTGTATACAGGAAATGGGAACGTTCTGGGGATAGTGTGGTTAATTGCGAGATCCCGAATCCAGATGCTAGTGCTGGTTTTTGGCGTAGTATATGGTCGGCTCCTGTTGAACACACTGAGGGTGAATGGTTTTGTGATATTGTGAAAAATTGCGAAAATATTATACCAATGCCATCAATAAAAATAAGCGAAATTGACGTGAGGTGTGCTATTCGTTATGCTAGTAATTGGAAATGTCCCGGCCTAGATGGGTTGCATAATTTCTGGCTGAAGTGGTTTCGCAGTTCACATTCCGTTTTCGCAACACAATTCCAGGATGCCCTTGACTCTGGATCGTTACCAACATTTCTGACAACAGGTGTGACATTCCTGTCATACAAATCCGGATGTACCACGGAGCCTAAAAACTATCGCCCAATAACATGCTTACCTACCATCTATAAGCTCCTTACATCTATTCTGAATAAAAAAATCACAGGACATATTGTTCGTAACAAAATTTTGGCACCGACTCAGAATGGATGTAAGGCTGGTGGCCGTGGTACAAAGGAACTTCTTCTCATTCACACAACTATAAGCCAACAGGTAAGGCGGAACAGGAAAAATCTCACTACTGCTTGGATAGACTATAAGAAGGCATATGATTCAGTGCCACATACTTGGCTCTTGAAGGTCTTGGAGTTATATAAGATTGATATTACTTTGAGATCATTTTTGGAGGCTTGTATGGGACAATGGGTCACTGTCCTTCGTCATCTAGGGGAGTGTGATATTCCTGCAACGTCTGAACCGATAAGGATAAAGAGGGGTATATTTCAGGGTGACAGTCTGAGTCCTTTATGGTTTTGCCTAGCTCTGAATCCTCTTAGCACTTTGTTAGAGGATTCAGGTTTAGGCTTTCGTCTTCGCCGGGGGGGTAAGGTCATATCTCACTTGCTGTACATGGATGATCTGAAATTATTTGCGTCAAAACGTTCTGATCTTATGCGGCTACTAAAGGTAACTCAAACCTTTAGTAGTGATATAGGAATGGAATTTGGCGTCGATAAATGTGCTAGCATGCATGTAGTGCGGGGGAGTGTGATCAGATCTGATAATATTTGCATTTCAGATTCTGTTTCCTTCAGAACTCTTGGTGAAGGTGAGACTTATAAATATCTTGGAATGTCTGAAGCATTGGGTATTGATGAGCGGAGCATAAAGCAATTGGTGAAGGAGCGTTTCTTTAGCCGCCTGAAAAAAGTGCTTGGCAGCCTTTTATCTGGTGGCAACAAGGTGCGTGCTTTCAACGGTTGGGTTATGCCGCTTTTAGCCTATACTTTTGGCATTGTAAGATGGACACAGACTGAGTTAGACTCCGTAGATCGCCAAATACGTAAATTGTTGACGACATACCGAATGCACCATCCGCGTTCGTCTGTAATGAGACTGTATATCCCGCGTAAGTGTGGAGGTCGTGGCTTTTTGAATGTCAAGAACCTCCATAACCACGAGGTATGCAGTCTTAGAGAATATTTTCTCAAGATTGACGTGGATATGCACAAGGATGTGGTAACAGTTGACAAAGGCCTTACTCCTCTTTCCTTGGGCAAAGAGAACTGGCGTCGGCCTGTAGTACTTACTACTTCTGATCGCATGGATGTATGGAAGAGCAAGGAGCTGCATGGTAGATTCCATAGAGCCCTAGTGGGCCAGGACGTAGATACTGTTTCATCATTATCTTGGTTACAGTTCGGGGATCTTTTCGGAGAAACTGAAGGTTTTGTCTGTGCAATTATGGACGAAGTTATCAAGACACGGAACTACCAGAGACATATTATGAAAGATGGCACTATCGACATCTGCCGGGCGTGTCATCGACCTGGGGAGTCCCTCAGACATATTGTCTCTGGTTGTTCTCATCTTGCTAATGGCGAGTATTTGCATAGACACAATCAAGTAGCCAAGATAATACACCAGCAACTTGCTCTTCAATATGGCCTTGTAGAATTGGAGGTGCCTTACTACAGGTACAATCCCATGTCTGTTCTTGAAAATAGCTGTGCTTTGCTCTACTGGGATCGGTCTATTATTACTGACAGGTATATTGTTGCCAATAGACCTGATATAGTACTAGTAGACCGAGCGGCGCGCCGCGCAGTGATTGTTGACGTTACTATCCCACATGATGAAAATCTCGTGAAGGCCGAAAAAGAAAAACAATCTAAATATTTGGACCTAGCCCATGAGATTACCGCCATGTGGGATGTCAATGCGACTATCATTGTGCCGATAGTGGTTTCGGTTAACGGTTTAATAGCGAAAAGCCTCGACCAACACCTTAAGAGGCTATCGCTTAGCTGTTGGATCAAGAACCGGATACAGAAGGCAGTAATACTTGAGACGGTACGTATTGTGCGGAGGTTCCTCTCTCTGGAGCCCTAGCCACCGATGGCTTGGACCCTTGTCCCGCCCTCGGAAGTGTGGTTTTTTATATTTTTAAATGTATCTTTTTTATAATAATTTATATTTAAAAATGTAAAATTGATTCGCTTATTTAATAAAAGTATATTCTGTGTACTAAAACAAATATTATTTATTTGTTCATACAAAAAAACACAACAAATTTCTTTAATAACACAACAAATAGGAAGATGTAAAATAAAATATTGCCAGAATAAAAGTATAGAAGGCCATTACGAAGTTACAACCTATAACATTGTCCCTAAGAGATTAACGCAAAAACAAGAACGTATTTTTATGGCAGTTTATGAACAATTTCCATTTATTTTGTCTCGAAGTCTAAATTAATGTTGAACGGAAACTTTTACTTATGTTTCTTACTGATGCTACGAGTATAATTGTTTTGTAATTTTGTTTTTAATTATCTTTACAGATTCTTTTTCATATAGTCCTTTTTTCTAAAGTCGTTTCCTAGCCACATATCTACTTAAAAGAGCTACTTTTAAGCTGAAAGTTTAATAAACAAAAAAAAAATATTATTAATTACCACTATTATTATTAATATATATATCATTAACCACAATTCTAGTTTAGATCTTTGGTGGCCAACAAGGTTTTCTTCATCAAAAGTCGCTAAATCTTCTAAAATTAACAACTTTAATAATAATAAAACAATTGTTTTGTACAACAATGAAATATTAACTTCGTATTTGTTTCACTAAAGAAAACTTTTTCAGGAGAGCTTAAGAGGTTAGTGAATAAAAGAAAAGAAAAAGGGCAGATATTTATTTGGGCTGAATGTCCAGTGATAAAAAGTTTTAAAGCCCAAACTTTGTAAGAATAACATTCAATATACTCGTATATAAGCTGACACTATCGTGGCACGTATGGACTTATAATATTTCGTAATGATTTTAATGCATGAATCTTATTTAGAAAACCGCAACAGTATCTGATTGTAAATACGATGACTGTGAGTTCGATTTTTACTTAGAGGAATGATTAAATTTACATTATTTTCTTTTCCTTTTTGGTAGATAAAGCACGGCCTTCAGTTCTGTCGTTCAACACGCAATGTCTCTAAATTTGGCTGTAAATTAGAGAAAAGAGTATCGTAACACTAGGTCAACTAACTAATCCACCACTAGGACCTTTTGAGTACTCTGATATATGGGAAAAACATGAATCTGTCTCGCATACTATAACTTTCCATTCTCTACATACGTATATGCATTACAAATTCGCTCTGGTACCATGGCAATGCCTCGAAAACTTGGCTGTAAGTGGGGAATGGAGTGTTTTAACACTAAGCTCTCTCTGCCTACCCTGCTATAGCATGAAGCTGAAAAAAAGTTATATTCCACATGTTACTAGCCATCACCGTCAACCTGCGTAAGCAATTTATATAGAGATATTGTTCATTTGATCGTATACAATTAAGGTAATTATACGTCTACACCACGAAATCACTGCAGTATTAATTATATAGGTAACTGATAAATCCTGACTTTATACATTATATGGTTTATTGCCTTTTAATTTCATAACACTGTGTGGAAAATTATTATTTTCCACTGTATTTTGTGTGAGTACAACGCTTAATAAAGTAATTACTTAAATTTAAAATAGCCTGTCGCTTGGAAATTACGTATACTGACCGTTATTTAAATTCTACCTTTTAATACTGCAACTCATACAATGTTTCGAATTTGGGCAAAAAGTGGAGAACGGAGTGTTTTTGAACACTACCAGTTGTTTATTTTACACTTTTTATGTACATCTTCATATTCTATGTAAAAAGTATGGAATGGGCCACCACTTAAAATAATTAATCAATGATTAGAATATTAGAATTGGAGGCCTGTAAATGCGACAGGTTGTATGCTCGGTTTTCACTCGAGAAAATGAAATGTTTAATATTTTAATTTCCTGGAACTGGTAACGAGACGTACCGCGGCGTTGAGTTCCGTCATCAACACGCAATGCCTCCAGGATTTAGCGGAAAGCGTGTTAATAGGAACGGAGTGTTTTAGCACTAGGTTCCCAGGTCCCATCTGCCAGATCTGCTATACGTGGTATACATCTTGTAGCTAAAAAAATATATTGTGTGTCTACGGAGATTAAAAATTTTCATTAAAATAAATAAAACTATATTCAATAACTAGTAGTCGACCGCAACTTTGTTTGCGTGAACTTTAAGACACAAAAAGCTCATGACTTTTCAGCTTCACGCTTCATCCCGCAAATCGAAACCCGCAGAGATAACCTACTGACAAGATTGCCCTCTCCACTATCTGCTCGTTTACGTTCTAAACAAAAGTAGGAAGTAAGAGGCACATAAATTTATTACCATATATAGTTTTTGAGAAAGGGAACCTTAAAATGTAACAGTATTAACAATAGGCGTTAAACCTGCGGTCACATTGGCAGCGGGTAAATGGGCGACACTAATTGAAACCTGCGGTCGGTAGAGAGCAGTTGTGTTATTATGAAATTAGTACTTGATATTGTTATTTTTTTAGTATTTATTGTCTTATTGGTGTGTGTTAATGGTTTTTTTTGCCCCGCTTTTAGCTTTGTGGTTTAGCAGGGTAGATAGAAGGTTTCTGTGGACCTATTGCGGAGACACTCCGTTCCCATTAAGGCACTACCTTTCCGCTGAATTCTGGAGGCATTGTGTGTTGAGTGGCCCCTGAGGGCATACTTGTGCCCCTGCGCTAAGACTAGCCTCACGAAAATACATTGTCTTTTATATAGAAATTCAATATATTTATAATCCAAAAGGTATGTGTTTGACATTTTAAAATATTAGAAAACTTTATGCACGTTGTATGCAAAATTCAATATTTCCGTTCAGCTTATACAATATCGGAATTTAGTAGCAAGTCGAGCACCGCTACGTGCTACGTGTGCACTTGAAACTTAAATGAAACGTAAGCATAAGGTCGCCGCTCCCTTGATCTTTTCTCACCCTATCTAACCAATTCTGAGCTTACTAATATCACTATCGTCCGTACTTACGTTGTAGGTGGTTTAAGATGAAAATTTTACTATGTGCTTTTATATATATTTTTTAAATTGTTTTTCCGCACTAAGAAAAGAAGAATATCTTTAAACGTCTGTATTCCTATTTATTAAAAATTGCACTCTTTTTTGCCAAATGATATTTTTTTTTCAAAATTGCTTATAAGGTGGGACTAAAATAATATAAAATAATCAAAGATAAGAAATAAAACCAACTATAACACATTGTAACAATCGCATAAGAATTTAAACGTAAGGCTTAGTGGTTAGAAGATAACCAAGAGGCGCGGGTTCCAGGTTAAGCTATATTAATTTTTTTTTACGCCACATTTTATATTCCAACAAATAACTTGCAACAAGCGTATAAGAATAATGGCAGCTTGATGTGAACGTATAGCGTGATGGCCAAAACGCTTGGACGGTTTCCGAGAGGCGCTGGTTTAAATAACGCTATGCTCAAATATTGATACATTTTATAAAAATAGTAGTAATAGTATTTTTGTTTCCTAATTGTGGAATAACACTTTCAAAATGTAAAAAAAAGCATTTTGTTTATATTTATGGTTTTATTAAAGATAAAGAGTGTTTTGACAACAACTAACCACATTGGCGAAACAGATATATTTACCTCTCAAATTTTATTCGAACCCTCAGCAACAATGTTCCTGTAGATATTCAAAAAATTGCTCCAAATATGCCAAAATCGCTTCCGCCTATAACTTAAGCTGCATACCATTTCACCGGTATGGAGTAGAAATTAATTAGAAGAGGTTGGCAAACTTGGGCGTACCGTCGCTTATTGGGCTCTAACAGAATATATACGACGCGACGTACGGAACCCGCGGCTCTTTGATAACCTTAAAGTACAAGTGAATGTTGTTTTTTTTTAAATAACTAATAAGTATGAATAGTTTTAAGGCTATTCAACGTGTAACCTTACGTGGAAACGCGGATAAATGTATGGACAAAGATACCAGTTAGCGTCACTGTGTGTCAAATTCAAATTCTTTCAATATAAACATTTCTTCGTATGGAAATCGATACTACAACTGCACTCGTGTTAAATGAATGAACGAATTTACTTGGTAGCATCTAAAAAACAATTAAAATACAACAAAAATCTTTAGTTTCATTTCAAAGTAAAATCGTCTATTCACCGTAATGTTACCGATTTGAAATATGGATATATATGGAAAAGAATATTTTGGCATTTTGCCCGAGTTTACAGGATACCGTAGCTTGAGGCATTGAAATTCAGCTGAATTTTGACACATAAATGTTTCAAATATGAATATTCATACGACATTTTTGTGTTACGTTTGTTATTTATTAAACTGTTTTCCTATCTATGTATTTCTAGTTGTGGAAGCTTTATAAAAATCTACGTTTTTGTATGTGTAATAATAGTTATATCATAACTGCCTTTTCATACATGTTCTTCATTTTAGTTTTTATTCATCTTTTTAATATATATAGATGTAAGACTCTTCACAGACATACAACGCACAGACCAAACTACTGTACTTAGAAAGAGAAAACTTTGCATGTATGAAGGTTAAGGATTGAGGAGACTGCAGTCTGACAGGATTTCATAAAATTCTTACGAGCATAGGAAAAAAGGGGATTGTCTATTTAACGTCTTAGTTCAAAAAAGTTGCAGGCGACGACTAATTATGCTATGTGGTCTTTAATATAGACAACCTGTAGTAAATAAATCAAAATACATAATAAAGAGAGTAGAGAATAGTGGTACAGTCAGAATGAGTGGGTGTTTCGCGCTCTTGGGTCGCGGTATCTCAAGCGAACAGACGCCATTAAGTTTTTAGGATAACCCCATAGAAGTTAGTTGTAGCGATTTTTTTATGTGACTGAAATAAATATTTACTTCACTCAGGAATGAACTGTGACTAACGCAGTAGAATAGTAGTTCACTTTTTAACTGTTTTCTTACTATTTATACATGTGCAATAAAGAATATGTATAGTAGCTTGTAGATTTAGACGAATGCTTAAAAAATTGTTATCTAGTTCTAGATTTTATATTGAAACAATTTTTTTATTATATTTATCCTTATTTCAATGATAATAATAATTAGAATGATTTTTTATAGCTAGAAGTCTAGTGTTAAGACACTCCGTGCCCCATTCGGACACTTCCGTTCAGCACTTTCTGCTGAATTTTTGAGGCATTGTGTATTTTTTATATAAATATGAATATATTCTTTTATGGATATTGAAGCCGCAATGGATTCGATCTCCATTCGGGATAATGATTATATTTTATTCATTTTCTTAACTTTAGGTTCCCTGAAAAAGATATCTATATAATTCTTAAGATTTTTTTGGGTACAAGAAATTTTGCATATTAGTACTTAATGTTCTTTGTCACGGTATAATTGATTTCATAGTAAGCTATGTAAAACACATTCAAATATAACGCCTCCATTAAGAGACAAGAGTCTCTTGTAAGCGCTGGGGGTGCAATTTCTAACACTCGACACCGTTTAAGTAGTGGGAAGTGAAATAATAATATTAGTTATCATTTACGAGTACTTTATAAATTATATGAATGGCATTCGAGTATTTCACGCCATATCCCACATTTAGTAAAGTAGGCAGAGTGAATGTAATATTAAGATTTTTTTTTTCACTTTCCGCCCAATTTTTGAGGCGTTGCTTGTTGAATGAAAATACAAATTATTCATTCAAAAATAGAATCTACAAACACACGCTGTGCCGGTGCGACACGAACAGCATAAGTTCTAGTAGTTTTCTGGTCAATTTTAAAAGTCATTATAATCAGACATATTTTCTATTCTTTTTAGAATTTTATTCAAGGTCCTACGAATGTTTAGAACTTAACGTTCTATGAAATATATATTAGATATTCAACGTTTTAATTTTAAAATCACGACAATTGATATAAAATCGCTAATCGCTCAGCTCATCACTAAGCCATAACCTATCCAGTGTCGTAGGGCGTAACCGTGAATGTAATGAACTAATGATGCTGACGCATTCCTCGTTACCGGTCTTCTAACAGACAGCGTTATACTTATGTGCAAAATATACAAAAAAAATATTACTTAAGTATTTATACTATATTGGTTTTATTTATCTAAGTACATATGAAAAATATCATATATAGAAAACTTTTTTAGGTTCGCGTTATATTCTCTATATAGCAGGGTAGGTTGAAGATATGTTTAAACATTACCGAGTCGGAATCGAACCCTCTACCATTGCGTTTACCTTAAGATGCTTTTCCATTGTGCTACAATGGCCTCATGTACAAAATATTATATTCCTCACATTATCATGCAGTAAGAAAATATCATTTTTAATGTAAAGTATCTCTATGAAAACTTGTGATTTAGTTTTAAAGTGGACACGATGTAAATATGAGCTCTTAGATCTAATATTCAACTGACGTTATACAACTTCGTACTAAGATAGACATCGAGATATGTAAAACTTGGCATGCGGGTACTTTTAGTTGAGGCATCGCATATATAATGTCTTGACTGCCATTTGAAATTAATTTTGAATACTAGGAACATGACCTGGTTTCTGGACTCGGATTGAATTTTATCTAAATTTGATATATTTTTTTAGGAGGAAGTAGAAGTAGTATTGGGAAGTATTTTTTTTATTAAACATATATGAGGTCACCATGGCGTAGAGGCACAAGGTGTGACTTTTACGCGTCGGTTGTGTGTTAAGTATAGAAGATAACAGTTGTCTGTCCGTCACTCAGCAACGGAAATAATACATTTACATAAATAAACTATTCTATATATTGCAGGTATTTAATATTTAAATCTGCTCTAAATGTAAAATGTAACGTACAATATTATAATTTGGAAGCCGCTAGTTAGCGGGACACATAGCGCATCAAGCACAGGCCACTCGCTGTTGGAACATTATGGTAATTTTATAGGAACTTTCCAAGCAACACTCAGGTTGAGCTACACATTGCTATTTGGAATGAAAAGTTTTATGTTTTTGAGATCGATAAGGCGCAGGGGCGCAAGCGTGGTTAAACGCGACGGTTGTGAGTTCGATTCACACTTGAGGGAATGGAATAATACTTTCGATTTGTCGTTTTGGTAAAGAGGCCAAGTGCGACGTTGATTTCTGCCATTCAACATGCCATTCGTCACAGCGGAATGTGGGGAACGAAGAGCTTCCCTCTGCCTACCATGCAAAACAGCGAGATGCTAAAAAACATTTTTTTTTATAAATTGAGGCTGTAGTGGCGCAGTGGCACAAGCGTGTAACTGTAAACGCGACGGTTGTGAATTCGATCCCTACTCGGGGGAATGAAATATTATTTATTAATATTTTCATTTCTTCGCTCTGGTAACAATTATCGCACTGTCTAAAATTTATTAGAAAGTGGACAACGGAGATGTGCGGGAAAATGTTTGAATTCACACGTACAGGCTTTCGAATAAATAATAATACAAATATTTGTAAAGTTAGATTCAAAAACAAATAATATATAAGAAAAGATTAAGAAACAACAAAAGAATATTATCACAAAATTGGTCGTTTGCAGTATAAAATATATCGTTACCGGAAAAATCTAAAAATACTTTTATTATTCCTAGCAATGTACTCCCGATGGAGAACATAAATTTTGCAGAACATGTTCCAGTATAACTGAAATTGTTTTCCGAGGATCATTTCTTACTGTTGCTTAGTTTAGGTAACTTTAAATAATGTATTTGAATCTCTTGCGGCATATATATATATAGAGATCTTAGGGAAAAATCAATTCCAAATCCCTTTTCTTGCTATTTATTTTGCTGTACTTTTTGTACCTAGCGGGTAGCGCCTCGTTCACTACCACGAACCTCATTATGCTTGCCTTGCGGGCAATTTCATGGTTTGTTCGTGATATATATCATCCTGAATATAGCAGGGTAGGCTGACAAAACTTAGTGTTAAATATCATCTAACGGAGTACCATTCTCTAGACACCACCCAATTAATGAGATATAGGGCCGAGATCTTCTTACCAAAGCTAGAAGATGAAAATAAATCATACCCCAAGTAGAAATCGAACCCACATTCGTACCTGTTACAGTCAGTATATTCTTACGTTTAAATTGTTTAAAAAAAATCCAAAAAGTTCGACACTTTCCAAATCTGTAAGTACCATCTTCAAAGGTTAACGTGCCTGATCGCTCTCTTAAAGTATATATTCAACAGCTCATTAATCGGGGACACGGAAGGAGCTGACTGCGGTAAACTATAGTGGCCCCGCCATTAGCGTCTCCATTTATCTATGGGTATACCTTTTTATATTACCTTAACTTTAGTAGGCGTTTTGGTAGAAATTGTTATATACTCGTATTATGTGCATGTAATTTTAATTTTTGTGTTGATTTTTACGTTTTTTGTAAAAAAAAATCGGGTAATAAAGAATATTTTAAAGATTATTTGAATTTTTGTATTTCACAATTTGTTTTTGTATCATAATATGGATAAGAGCGATAATAAATAATGAAGAGTGATTAATATCTACAGTTTTCGACTAAATAGAGAGCATGTTGAATAGTGAAACCTAGAATTGTATTACAAAATCTAAAAAAAATGTGTGACGCAGCGACACAGCACTTACATTGTAACTGTAAACATAATGTTTGTGAGCTCTGTTCCCACTCCGGGGGAAAAATATTTTCATTTCCACGCACTGGTAAACAGAGTTACTAAAAGTCACTTCAAAAGTATTAAAACAAGTAAGATGCCTTTCCTGGCTCCATTTCTAAAGAGAAACGCTGACGGCGCGGTATTGATGCAGAATAGCTTCTTTGACTTTAAAGTGTCATACAAGGCTTCCGATCCTTAACGTTATCCTCGACCCACTAAGTAAGGAAATGTACGTTTTTTAATTTCTTTTAGCTTTAGACTATATCCAGCATATAGCAGGGTAAAAGAGATGAAACTTGTGTTAAGACACTCCGTTCTGCATCATTCCAATTTTCGATATTTAGTGTTGAGTGGCGGAACTCAACGCTGCTCTTTGCTTTGTTACCAGAGCGAGGAAATGAAAATAATTCCTTTCCTCGAATGGGAATCCAAATGGGAAGTGGTTCCTAAGATTACCGCATTCAACCAAACCAACCCTTCAATGTTTTGTAATATAGTATTAATAAAATATTTTTCTAAGCCGCCTCTCAACAGAAATATTATTTATTTTTTCAATATTCTCATTCCCCGCTCTTCGCGAAACACACAGGATGTAAGAAGACTTATGACAAAACAAATAACTTTTATTGGTTTACTTATACGGCGTATTAGTTTATACAGTCAATAATATTGGAAATAAAATGAAAAACATAAATATGTTTATTTTATTTTTTTAGTATTTAACATATACTCGTATATAGATACAATTATAACACGGTGGAACGGCGACTGGTTACAATCGTCGTGGCGCAGTAGTTCAACATAGCACGATAGGCGTGACGATTGAGTTCGATTTTCACTTGGGGGAATTAATTATTTTCATTTTTTGTCTCTTAAAAAAGGGGTCTCTTGAAAACTAGGAGGGAGGTGTTGGACGGTCTTGACATTAGTTTCCCTTTGTCTATTTTGCTATGCTGAAAATAACGTGGAGCTATTTTTTTGTTAAGAAAAATACAGAAGTTGAAGACAGCAGCAGAACACATTGCAAGAAAGATATAATATGTCTTTCTTTGTTATAAAAGGACAAGTTAATCAACTTGTCTTACAAACAGAAACCTATTAAGCTTCACGTATTTTTTCTGTAATTCAAGTTTACAGAAATAGTATTAGATAAAATTTTCCATTTCCGCCTTTACACGTCTCATTAGCTATAATTTAATACGAGTAGGCATTTTACTGAAGGAATTTCTACCATATTTCAGCTTTCGGGCGGTCGTTCAGATTACTTGGAGGCTTATTTGATAAGCTTACGCGATAGTCATTGTTTAGAAAGATAGGATGACCCAGTTTCTTCTGTCCAATAGTGAAAATAATGATGTATATTAATAGTTATTTATAATTGTATTATATACTGTTTATTAATTAGATTTTTCTTAGTTTCGTATCGCATAATGAGGCAAGTTTTTCGTTCTAATCCTTGAAATAAAAATAATTTCTCGAATTTGAATCGAACCCATAACCATTTACAGTTAGCCTTTCTTTCTTGCCAAAGATAAAATTGTTGTTCAAACAAAACAATTAACAAGTGTATAAGAATTTAGACATTGCTTGATGAGAACATATGCCTCACGTCAGAGCGCTAAAACGGTTTCTAAGAGACGCGGATTCAAATTCAGTTATTTTTACTATTTTATTTAAATTACGTTATTTTTTTATTTAAATTTTCATTTCTGCGCTTTGGTGTCGAGGCAAAGCGTTAAATTCCGCCACTCAACACGTAATGCCTCCAGAATTCACTGGAAAGTGGAGAACGGAAGTGTCTTAATGGGAACGGAGTGTTAACACTAAGTTCCCAGGTTCCCAGCGTGAAGTTGAAAAAAAAAAAAACAGAAATTTATATTACGCATTAACAAACGCTTACATGCCTCTCGCATCTTAGACCTCGTGTCACACCCGCCTATGTTTGAGAAGATAATTTTCTTCTTAATTAACTCGCAGTTGAATGCCGCATATAATTGGGCCATCGGAACGCGTGTGAAGTGGCGCTTGCAGAGAACTTATTGTGAAAGCCTTTTTATAATTAAAAAAGGTTTAATTAAATTTTAGATTTATCCCTTTTGTTTTGACAAAACGATGTGTTTGTTGGGATTTTCTTTGGATTCCCGTATAATGTTAGTTTATAGAACTTTCAAGGACTAAGCTTTTCTAATGCTACTTGCATTAGTTGAGTGGCGGCAATCCACATACCAGAAGTGAAAGTGAAGAAATGAAAATGTTAATATTAAATTTCCTCGAGTGGGAATTGAACCCACAACCTGTCGCATTGACAGTCACACGTGCCTGCGCCACGACTGGCCTAAATAGTGTATTATTAATATTAATAACAAACGTACACAAATACTGTAATGGGCGTAAGCACAAATGATTATCAGCAAATTTTAGTTTATTTCAAACCCCAGATGCTATCGGACCCTCTTTAACGTACTGGCATTTTAGCCACGTTGAATTTAGTTGGGACAATTAGTAAGCCGTAATTTAAATTTGCTATACAAAATACTCTGGTGCCTAATTCGTGCTGTCTGATGAAGTTGTTTACGCTCGTTATATTGTTTAGTATTGGAAAATTTGTGGAAAATTTTAGTGAAATGTAGTGATAATTATATTCTAATTTAGTGATGTCGCTGTTGATGTTGCTGTATGATTCTCACTCGGGAGAATCAGATATTATTATTTTTATTTCTATTCTCTGGAAAATGTTACACAAGGAGGTGTTGGCAACGTAAAGTGGAGAAACACTGAGTTCTCTTTATCTACCTTGCTATGTAAAGCTTTAATAATATTGTATAGATTGCGCGAAATCTGCCTGTTAAGCGTGACAGGTTCCCACTCAGAGGAATTAATTATTTTAATATTCTTGCTTTAATAACAAGCAACCGCGGCGCTTCACCTATTTAACTCGTAATGGCTCGAAACTTGGACGACGCGTGGAGAACAGGGTATTGTAACACTAGGTTCTCTATTCTAACAGAAAAAAATGTATTCACAACAACTACATCAACAATTCTACATCAAAAACTTAGGAACAGAGTGTCTAACAGAGTGTCTAAGAGTAACACTAGGTTACCTTTGTGCAGAAAAAAACGTGAAGAGATTATTGGAAATGGAAATCACTGAAATATCGTGTGTACCTACATTGAATTCTTCCAAACGGTATCCTGATAAAAAAATAATCATAAAAAGAACTACAAATAAATCTCTTTATACTAATAATATCAATCGAACTTCTCAATCTTAACTAATTGAAATGACCGTTGAGTTTAATTCATTACAATTATTATAGTTCTGGACTGAAAGTTTGTTGGACTCAATTTTCTGCTGTTAACTGGGATGTAAGATATGGACCGGACACTGAAAAGGTTTTGTTGTCCATCACAAACTTTCTTACGCCTTTGGGACAAGATCCAAATAGAATTGATAGTTATAGAAATGATATCAATGAATATAAAATATTTTTTTTTATATCACACGGTAGCTGAGATGACTTCACTACCAGAGTGAAGACTACATCATTTTCCACCCAGTTCGTGTGACAATATATGTTGAGCAGCGGGACATCAATGTCGAAATTTGTAGCATTACTCGAGTGAAGAAAATATTTAGTATCCAATTGCCCCGACTGAGAATCAAACTCACAACCATCGTGACAGGCGCACAGGCTATGCGTAAGGAATCCGCTACATGCTTCTTTCTTAAATAAATATAAAATTATGTGAGATCATCTCTATAATAATTTACATTCTGCGTTCTTAGCACTCTACTTTGTTTAAAACCACATCTTAAATTACTTCTTACTACTTTTAAGAGTAGTTTTACTATAACAAATACTGCACATCGTCTCGTCAATATGGAGAACAAAGAACTCTACCGTCTAACGAAAAAAAATAAGATTTTTTTTATTTTCCTTAATAAACATACAATATAATCTAATATTATGTTTACTAAAGTTTATACTACCTTTTTAATTAAGCTAAATGTTCAATTATGAAATTACATAATATAAAGCAACCCTTTTAAATATTATAAAACTATTTTAAAATATTAAAAATATTAAAAATTATTTATTAGTTTCGTACAAAATTTTATTTCCTGTACAGAAATAATTGAAACGCGACAACAGGTTTATAAAAAGTTTTTCACAATTTTATATTCAAATTTTTTAAAGGTCAGTTTTTTACTTGCAAATTGATTAGAGGAATTCCTGAGAAACTGAAATTTTACTTTGTACTGCAAATTAAGCTTTTGTAGGCTATAATCAACTGTTTTGAGACAAATTCCAAAGAAATATTCAGAAGTTACATTCTTAATTGTGATGGAATATTACGCAGGAATTAAAATTATTTCACTTTTAAGTTAGTATTGGCTAAAACAGTGTGGTTAATTAAATTATAATTACTTTATCAAATCCAGATTCACCACGGAACAGAACGGAAGTGTCTTAATGGGAACGAAATATCTTAACACTATGTTCCTAAGTTCCCTATACATCCTGCTACATCTTCAACCTAAAAAAAACATAAACTTTAAAGTTTCAGTTACATCTACGTCACGGTTGCGCTATGACACTGTTATTATAATGCCATATCTTTTTAATATATCTATTATATACATTGAATGTACGTATTTTTTGGTGGAGTTCAACGACGCGCTTTGCCTCCTTATCAGAGCAAGGAAACGGAAATATTAATAAAAAATATAAAACAATTCTTTTCTTAAACTGTCATACACAAAAACGTACCGCGTGACCTTTAGCGCTAACAATTTACAGCATTCCTAGTTAATTAAATGGGATAAGATTTATCTCTGGAACACACTCGGTGTCAGAACGGGGAGCACTATAATCCGCATTGAGGTCCATAATCGTCGCAGATTGTGACCTCTCCGACGTTTGCTGTTCTCAGTTTCCATTGTTGGACGTGAAAATCATTGTTTGTAGCTGTTGAGTGGCGGAGCTTAACGCCGCCCTTTGATTTGTTACTAGAACGGCGAAATGAAAATATTAAATAATATAAATATAGTGTCCTAGGGCACTATATACATTAGTATAAAGGCTCCGTTCACTATTTTCCATTCTTTATGAAAATATATTTTTTCAAGTTAAGGAAACAGATTCTATAGAAGAGAATTAAATTTAATAACCTATAGGTTAATAACCTATAGGTTATTAAATTTGATTTATTTTTTAATTTACGATTGAGGTGTTCAATTAAAGCGTAGAAGTCAAGTGGTTTTCCAATACTTTAAAAAAAACGTATAAAAATATTAAAGTAGCGAGATTTTAACCTGTTACTACGTTATATATATAAAAAAAATCTTTCTCAGTGTGGAATAATACATCAAAAATGTCAAAAAAAACAAATGCAAATTGCAGATATTTAAAATATAGGCAAATGAAATAACTGATTTAGGAATAAACGTGTATCGCTTTATCATTGTTTAATAGTACTTTAATATTTGACTATTCTGTTATAGCTTATATTAGGAAATACTCTACTAATATTTACAGCTTCTCTAATATTAACCTAATTACGAGCATACACGAAAATTATGTAGATATAAACCTTAAATCGCTAAATTATGTAGTGAATTACTTAACACAAACAGGTTGACAGGTTGTGGGTTCGATTTTCACTCAACGATATTAAATATTTAATATTTTCATTTCCTCCCTGTGGTAATAAGGCAAAGCGTGGCACTGACTTCCGTCACTCCACAAGCTATACCTCCAGAATGCGGCGAAAAGTGAGGAACGTGAGTATCTTAATGGGAACGGAATGTCTTAACACTAGGTTCCCGGGTTCCCTCTACCGACCCTGTTATGTGGGGTACAGCGTGAAAGTAAAAAAATACGATTTTTTAAATCAATTATACTATTACTCTAGTCAATAATAATCAGTTGTATTTCAACGTGATTGACGTACGAAAATAACGTTATACAATGGACTCAAGCGAGCACCAGCCCGAGGTTTATTCCCTCACTAAAGAGTGGAAAGGCGTGCAAAGTTTCCCAGTTGGCTTAACTTAAGCGGGCAGACATTTTCGGCATCTTGTTGTTAGTTACCAAACTTTGGTTACATTCCTGGCTGATTCACGATGCCTCTAAAGACACTGTTTAAAGTACTTTCATTGGTAAAGTTTTGGGTGCCGTTGAATTTTTTAATTTTATCACCCAAATGCATAGGAATGACTCGACTTTAAGCATTTTAATTAGCTGTTTGCAGAATATTTTTTTAAAGTTTTTTTTTAAAAGATAGAGGTTCTATGTCCGATACTATCGATATATTTTTCTTACCTACAACTATAGCTTTTGTAGTTAAACTTAAAAGATATCCTACGATAGTCTAACAGAAACCGATGATTACCATATAATAATAAGCTATTCAAGTAAACATTACATTATAATATTGAGTTCGAAGAAGAAACTGGGAAAGCAAACGCCCTCATTTCAAGACATCAAATTTTCTGCTGACGCCGACGATTGACAGCTAATTGAGCAATTTATTCTTGCAAGACTCGGCAGTTTTCAAAGAAAATTTAAATTTAAAGACTATTTTCTAATACTTTTTTTATAGTTATTATATATATTCTTGTCTAGTAGAAATGATTTTAAATATTATAAGCACAAGTTCTATTCTAATTAAACAATAAGTATTTTTAAATTGTGGTTAATAATAAATTAATTTTTAACAAAAAGAAAAACCGACTTCTAACAACGAACTAAAAAGTGAAAAATAATTTTACAAAGATTTTATAATTTTGAAGTCTCACTTCTGACATCAGAAATCTCACTTCTGACATCAATTTAAAAAGTTTTTGCTTGTAACTATTACAGTATAATCAATTTTTTACCAAAAAAAAAAACTTTCTCAATTTTCTCCGGATTCCATAATCGAAACCTAACTGAACTTTCACCAAATTATCCTTGAAGTGTATCCTTGCAAATAAAAAAAAATCATCAAAATCGGTTGGCGCGACATTGAGTTATTCGGCTATTAGTCGCGCACATGCCTAATGCAAATTTAAGACTTATGTGATTTTCTCATGGATACCATTGTCAGACATGGACCAAAAAAAAATGGGACCATTCGGGAAGCTATACCTTCCAAATAAAAAAAAATTATCAAAATCGGTTCACCCAGTTAAAAGTTATGAGGTAACAAACATAAAAAAAAATAATAATAAAAAAAATAATAAAAAAAAAAATAATAAAAAAAAAAAAATACAGTCGAATTGATAACCTCCTTTTCTTACAGAAGTCGGTTAAAAACAAGACTGTAAACGTGACGGTTGTGGGTTCAATTCCCACTCCGGGGAACGAATTTAAGCTTACCAGCGAAGTATCTTTCTATACTCGTATTATTCAATAAGATAACAAAACTATCTCTTTTTCATAATATTACAAAAAAGTAATAGGTACTTAATATAAATTCATACATATAATATAATATTTATGTCACGCTATACACTATACATGTATAGTGTATAGCGTGACATATTATTTTCGTAGGAACAAGATATTAAATCCCCCAACATTCCCATAAAACACTTAAATGGATCAGAATCCCCTCGAGGACTCGTATGACAATCTCGAACAGTTATTGACGCCTATTTTCCGCGTTATAACTTAACGGATATCTCAAGCCTGGTATTATTTCAACTTGTGTACAGTTTATATCAATATAATATGAGATATTTTAATTTTTTTAAGCTTTTATTCTACAATAAGAATAGATAAAAAATTTAATAAAACGAATTTTTTTTTACGTAGCAGGACTCAACCCTGAGCCATACGTTGTAGTATCTATACTTCTATACTAATATAATAAAGCGGAAGAGTTTGTTTGTTTGTTTGTTTGTTTGTTTGTTTGAACGCTAAGATCTCTGGATCTACTGGTCCGATTTACTATGTTTTTATTTTGTATGAAAGTTGTATTCTTCAGAAGTGCTATAGGCTATATAACATTACATTACACATATATACTAATAAATTAAAATACTTTCAAATTTGACATGCAATTTATTCTGCCATGTTAATAACAACCGTCGTTGCTAAGCACCGGTTTGCAAAGTTTCTTTGTTGTTTTAAGAAAACGTCACCCAAAATGAACTTATATTTTGATATTCATCCTAATAAAAATAAATATATTATATAATATTTAAGAAATATTCTTATAGTTCAAGCAGGCGTAGCCGCGTCCGGGTCCACTAGTAATATAATAAAGCGGAAGAGTTTGTTTGTTTGTTTGTTTGTTTGAACGCTAAGATCTCTGGATCTACTGGTCTGATTTACATTGTTTTTGTTTTGTATAAAAGCTGCTTTCTTCAGAAGTGCTATAGGCTATATAATATTACATTACACATATAAACTAATAAATTAAAGTACTTTCTAATTTGACATGCAATTTATTCTGCCATGTTAATAACAACCGTCGCGTCGCTACGCAACCGTTACCGCGACATTTTGATATTCATCCTTATGAAAATAAATATAATAGTCACTCTTAACATTTCATCTAGATTGAAATTATAGTTTACTGTATAACATTCTAATAAATAATTAAGGAGATGTCACTGATTCCAAATGACCTAGCCTTCGGGCGGCATAGTATGACCTACGCGAACGGGCAGATGACGTTGACGGTTTTATAAATTTTCATACATTTTCGAACTATTGTAAATGTTTATGTAATTATTTGCTGTTTATAATTAATTTAGGCTACACTTTGGTTCTCTTCTTATTTGATATTGCTTGCTAAAATTATCCTACTTAATAGAGAGAAATGTTTAGTTATTTCGTAGAGTCGATATCTATGTACGCACGCACGGAAAACTTTAGGTACCTTTTCTAATATTAAGAATACCTATCCTTTAGTTACTTTTAATCCTTTTGTTGGTTCATTTCAATAACTCAGATATTTTTTTCTAATAATGTGTATCTACTTATTATTTTTTTTTGATTATTTAAGTTTATATTTTCTTACTAATTCTATTGAAAGTTGAAAATAATTTCATGAATATATTTAATAAATATTGTTATAGTTGAAGCAGGCGTAGCCGCGTCCGGGTCCACTAGTTAATAATAAATTTTAATAAATCCAGTAGATGTAGTATGGCTTAGTGATCAGGGCGCTTGGATAGTTTCCATGAGGCGCAGGTACGAATCTCTCTTTATTTTTTTAAATAGTTTCTAAAAATATATAAAGTTCAAATTTTTTAAAGGAGAGAAACTTATTTTTAAAAACATATAATGTAAATAAAAACATATAATGTAAATAAAAACATATCTTTATTGATTATATAATATTTATTTAAAAAATAGAAATAAACGAACCAGCTACATTACGAGGAAAATTGAAATATAAAATAACATTTATATTTAACCAAAAAACTAAATATCTCCTCCACAACCAAACATTTTAATAATTCAAGCAAACTCAAGCCGCGCTCAGGTTAAAGTGTGTTTCATAGCACGCAGACATTTTTTCCTCCAATATTCAGAAGGCAGTTACGTTTGCAACTCAGCGGTGAATACTGAATGATGTTAGTGTTATATTATGTTTTATTCTTATAAGAAATCTAACGATTTACTTATAAAAAACTATTTATGTACATACATATTGATATTTTACCTTCCCTGCATTTAGACATAGGGAATATTTCATTCCCCTGAGTGGGAATCAAATCTCTTAAAGATCGCTGTGCAACTGCGTCAAGAGGGCCTATTGTTTTAAAGAAAATAATTAAATCAGCTTCACGCTGTATCCCGCACACAGCGCAGTAGGCAGAGGGAACCTAGTGTTAAGACACTCCGTTCGCCGCTTTTCGCCGAATTTTGGAGGCATTGCATCTTAAGTGGCGAAACTCAACGCCTCGCTTTGCCTCGACACCAGAGCGAAGAAATTAAAATATACATTTAAATAAATATTTTATTTCTCTCTCGCTACGACTAGCCTATTGTTTTAAGTACAATTAGCATGAATTAGACACCCATTACATACAACATAATTGTTTAAATTTATTTATGCCGTATCTTGTACCATGATTGCTAGACTTTGTTCAAAGATTAAATCTAAAGGGAAATTGTGAATTATAAGGGAATCGAAAATGAAATTTGGACATTTCCGCACAAGATTATTCACCTTCCAAGATAATGTAATACTCCGGCAGAAATTAACTCGGCTCAAATTAAATCAGTACCAGTCCTCGGGCGCGATGGAATGTACTATTTGCATTTAGTTAAAACCGTGGTCCGACTAAATGTTATTAAGTTTTTTGAAAATTTATATACAATATAAATAGTTTCACGTTATATAATGGTATAGCACTATTGCCAAAGGAAACCTAATTACCTATTAAGAATCTCTATTATTTACGCATCGGCTTATTTTCAAAACCTTTCTTGCTGAATTGTGAAACTCAACACCGCGAACCAGAGTCAAGAAATTAAATTAATGAATTCCGTTAAGTGGAACTCTTATCCACATCCTTCACCTTTACCATCAGAAGCTGTGTCGTGGCGCAGGGGGACAAGTGTGCGACTGTAAACGCGACCGGTTGTGGGTTCGATTTCTACTCGGTGAAATAAAAATATTTAAATAAAAATATTAAACTTAAAATTGTAATTTAAAACATAAAGTTTTCATTTCTTCGCTCTGGTGTCAATACGCAATGCCTCCAAGATTCTGCGAAAAGTGAGGAAAGAAGTATCTTAACACTAGGCTTCCTCTGTTTACCTCTGCTGTGTGCGGGATACAGCGTAAAGCTGATTTTTTATTATAATTGTTAATTGTATCCCGTGTGTACTCCACATAGAGGGTAAACAGAGGTAGCCTATTTTAAAGAGACTCCGTTCATCACATTCCCCAATTTTTGGACATTGTGTGTTGGGTGAGAAACTCAACTTGTGTTATTACCAGGAAAGAAACGATGTAATACAATAATGTATTAAAATCACTTCGGAGTGTGGATTTTCTAAATTTAATAGTGATTACGATTTGGACTATCAAATAAAGCATTTGACATGATTTTTAGATTTAGTACCAAATTCACTTCAGCCTAGTTTAAAACTCTTTCAACAAAAAACTGTGTTTTAGAGGATTTTTCAGACTCTAAATAAAAGCCTCAACATTTTGCCCAAACTTTTTCAGTTTTGAAATTCTAACATTAGCTGCAAGGCAATTTTTGAATGAATTTTAATTCTATGAAATGCTTGTCATAGAAAAATTTACATTTATGACGTCTAAAATATTTATTTTCTGTATTTTTGAAGATGGTTTTAAAAGTGGATTGCAACTTCAATTCACATGCTTAACAAATTTTGTCTTTTGTCATCTTTATAAAATAACAAAGTGGTGGCACAGCTATAAACGCGGCGATTGTAGGCTCGAATTCCAGTTGGGGAATGAATTATTGTCGTTATCTCCATCTGGTGACAAGAGACAACATGATGTTGTGTTCCGCCTCACAGTCATCTCCATATCTCGAAAATTGGGCAGATCGTAGATAGATCTTGCGACCGTGGAAAAAAACCCTGGGAAAATAATTTTATAACTTACCAAGCTTATATACGGTCCATTCATATTTAGACCAAATTAACATTGTGTACATCGCTGACGTTGGCCAATTTTTACCAAAAATTTAAGTTCTGTTGGATATAACTACGGGACGTTCCTGAACCAAAACATAAACAATAATCATAATATAATATGAGGCCAGTCGTGGTCCAGTTGCACAAAGTGAGCTGCAAAATCGACTGGTTGTGGGTTCGATCCCCACTCTTAAATTTATATTTTCATTTCTTCGCACTGGTGTCGAGGCAAAACGCGGCGTTGAGTTCCGCCACTCAACACGCAGAATTCAGCGCAAAGTGGGGGAACGGAGTGTCTTAACACTAGGTTCCTTTGCCTACCCTGCTGTGTGCGGGATACAGCGTGATGCTGAATAATATAATATTTTTGTGAAAATAAAAATGTATGCATAGGTACTTAGGTAGGAAGTACTACGCACATATATAAACATATCATATCAAATCTACTTAGTTTCCGTCGCCTAAATAAACAATGGGACAGAATGCTAACAAAAGTCAAATTGAGTGGTCTAAGTTAATACACTATTGTTATAAATCCGACCGGGCCGTGACAGACATTTGCCTAGATTCATCATTTGCAAATCCGCAACTGCCACGGCCAGAACCCAAAACGGTGTAATAGGTACTAGTGAATAATATAATATTATATTAATATGAATAATATAATATTTGATGAATATTTTTGAAATTGTTATTCCACTCTAAGGAAATAGAAATATTTAGATAAACAATTTAAGCCGTGCCTCTTGGAAACCTGGGATGGCTTACAACCGCACGTTATTTTTTTAAAAAACGTAGTGTTAAGAGACTCTGTTCCTCACTTTCTGCCCAATTTTCGCGACATTGACGTGATGAGTGACAGAACTCAAAGCCGCGATTCGTTCTAGAAGCGATAGTTATAGAAAATTTTTCAATACTTTATAGACACATGAAATTTCTATTTAAATTTCATGTTTCTATAAATTTAACGGTAAAGTATATATGTAAGTATTTAATTAACTTCATCTATTTTAGACTTTCTTTTCTTGAATGGAACCCGTACCCAAGTGTCAGGACAATGTCTACGAAGTAACATGATACACTCTACTTTGCTATGTCATTCAGTGTCCCTCGATCTTTGACTCTGACTTTGATTGATGTCAGAAGGCTTAGCTTACTCTCACGGGGTTTTCCGTTCTTGAATGATGAACGCGTTGTTCTTCCGGAACTTTTATTGGTATTGTATTTAATGAGGGAATTCAGAGTTGCGAAGTTAACCAGTCTGTGTACGATGGTTGCGGGTTCAATTCCTATTTAGGGAAAGGGTTTATTGTGATCTCTCCGCTCTGGCAAGCGCAAAACATATTAAGTTTCGCCACTAGGTACTTGTTCTTCTAGGCATTTTTCTATATTTATCACACTAACGAAAGCAACTTTATAATACTGAGCTCAGCCTAAATTTAATTAAACTACTGTAATTTTAATATGGCCGATCTATATTTTAACTTAATTTAAAATTAATTACAAGATTCGCATTATCATTAGCCATTTACTAAACTAGTCTACTTAGTTATCTAACTAATCTAAGGTCAAAGTTAAAAACTATTATTTACCGCCCTCCTCACAGTCTGGTTAATATTTGAGAACAACTGATGCTGCGTAAATCTTCCTTAGAGGAGGACCCTCGTCTTTCTGATTACTATGTTATTGTAACGGACTAAATATAACACTTAATTTGTAAGGTTTTAGAACAATTTCTTTGAATTTAATGTGTTTTGTTTGTAATTGTTTAAGTGAAGAATATTTGTATTGGTAATACTTTAGACCGTAGAGGCGCAGCGGTACAGAATTTGATTGCTAACGCGACGGTTGTGGCTTCGATTCCCACTCGAGAAGATAAAATATTTAATATTTTTTTTATTTCCTCACTCTGGTAGTGCGTTGAGTTCCGCCAATTGACTCCAGGTATACGGGGGAAGGTGACAAATGAAAGTGTCTCTATGGGAACAGAGTGTCTTAAGAGTAGTTTTCCAGGTTTAGCTACCCTGCTATTTGCGGGATAAAGTGTGAAGCTAAAAAGAAATATTTTATACTGCTCTCGTTCTCTTATTGTTATAGGTTATATACCTACAGTCTTTAAATACAAATACCTGCATAAAATAACATTAATTAAAAAATAATAATTTCGAAAAGCACAAAAATGTTGTATAAAGACATTAGACTCCTTACCGGTCGTTACACCCTCATTATTATTGTATAATTAAAATTCGCCATACCTTCCACGGAAAAGGCACCTGTTATTCGTTATTTACTTTGTCGCCGTTCCTTTGAAACAAATGGTCCGAATTAACAGCTTTTTCTTCTTTTCACACCTTTCTTAAAAAATATGTTAAGGAGAGCAGACCATGGTAAATTAATGGAAAAATTAGACTATACAATATTAGACCATATAATATACAATATTTTTTAATTCATTTATGGTGATACATAAAAGCATCTGGAAAGCAAGGCCAAGTTGGCCTCGAAGAAATTGGGGGCATAAATAGAGCGAGACGGTACTTCACGCCAAAACACCGATTGGCCCTATATAGGGCCCAGGTTCGGCCAAACATGGAGTACTGTTCTCATCTCTGGGCTGGTGCACCCCAGTATCAGCTTGACCCATTTGATCGCATACAACGTAAAGCTGTTCGAAACGCGCCACCGAACTGTGGAATGGCCTACCCGCTGCAGTGTTTCCAGGTCGGTACGATATGGGTACCTTCAAGAAACGCGTCTATCTCCACCTCAAAGGCCGGCAACGCACCTGTAGCTCCTCTGGTGCTGCAAGGGGTCGTGGGCGGCGGTGATCACCACCAGGTGACCCGAACGCTCGTTTGCCTTGTCCTTTTTCCATAAAAAAAAAAGGCAACTTTATATTTTTTCCCTAGTTTTTGGGTAGGTAGAGGAAAACTAGTGTTAAGACACTCCGTTCCCTCTAGTCCGAAGTAGGCAGAGGGAACGCAGGTCTCCTAATGCTGGCAAAACTGTGAAGGTTTATCAATCAAATTATTATATTTATCATAATATGTATGTAAAAATTCAAAAATATATTATTGTACCTTTATATGCTACTCGTGGTTAAACATTATATTTCTAAATGTAAAGTTTAAATAAAGCTACATTCTACGAGCATCGAGAGCTTGCAACTTGCATCAAAATATAACAAAGCAGCTTATAAATACCACATTCTGCTTTTACTGTTGTACTGTTTTTTATATAAACATACATTTTAACTTTAGACTTTAGTGTAGCGTAGTAAGATATTTTTGGCTGCATTCGTAATAGTTTTCTTTAACTTCACGCTGTATCCTGCACACAGCTGGATAGGCAGAGGGAAGACACTCCGTTCCCTTTACGACACTTTCGTTCTCTACTGTCCGCCGAATTTTGAAAGTATTGCCTATTGAATGGCGGAAAAGCGAAAAAGGAATCATCAAAATTAGTTGACCGGGTCAAAAGTTCAGAGGTGACAAATATAAAAAATACAGTCGAATTCATAACCTCGTGAGCCTATCGTGGCGTACTGGAACGACGCTTATTGTGACAATTTTGGAATCAATCCCATCGTTTTCTTCATGTAAAAAAAACAAACAATTATATTAAAGAAAATCTATTATTATAATTAAAATAATGCTAGATGATTAATTTGTAGATTTTTTATATTCTCAAGGCTTGCAAGCAAATCGACTGTAAAACCGCTACTTACCTCGTAAACAAAATAAACGAAGCCAAAATAAAACAATATGAAAATTAAAAATTAATTTGTGATTTTCCCTCAACGATCTTTTAAAGCTCGTAATTAAGAATCTCTGTTCGTTACCTCCTCTAGTAAATCAGTAGATTTACAGCATGAATTAGAAGAAAGGGCACTTTTTCGGGAAAAAAGCCCCCAAATTATTCTCGTCAGTTAATTTAAAGTGGAGCTTTATTTTCTCGTTGTGAATTTAACATATTCTTGGACGTCTTGGGCTGTTATTTTTACTTATGTTTGGTGGCTTCAAGTTCTTTTCGTAGGAGGTTTTTGTAGAGAGAACATAGTGTTAACACTAGAAGTGCCGAAGATTGAGACCCCCCTTGAACCGCCGTCGTGACAAATTTGTCCCATTCTACTTATTATATTGTTTGTTGGTATAATACAAAAAAAATATTATTAAAATAATTCGTAAAGTATGTAGACCATCTTTAATTATCAATTCTTATTCTTTAGCAAACATAAAAGTACCAAAAAATAAAACACAAAGAAAGAATCAATTATTTCTAATACGTTCTAAGGTCGTGACAACTAACTGAATAACTCTTACAAAATTATAAGTTATTGAAATTAGTTAATATTATTAGTAGGCCAAGTAATGCATTAATATATTCTTCATCAGTGATACATCACAGATGATTTATAACATTGCGTGGTAATGCCTCCAGAATTCGGCGGAAAATGCCAGCGGAGTGCATAGCACTAGGTTCTCAGGTTCCCTCTACCTACCCTACAATTGCCCACATTTGGTATCAAGTGTTTTTCTGAAATTCAAGCCTAGCTTAGTCATCCTTTCATCTGATACCTCACTTGGACTAGCGGCAAAATTTAGTATTGACACCAATTTTACCTCACTTTTCAGGCTATTATTTTTTAAGATTTATACATAAATGTATAGTTTTCAGATTTTTTCCTGTACTAGTACTACATGTAGATGCTAGCTGCCAAATTTCATAATTCTAATTTAACTGAAAGTACCTTATTAATTTGATTCCCTTTATAGTGTCGAAATACATGTTTTTTTACTATATAAATGGTAATATCTTTTTTTAAGGGCACTTTTTCAGGAAATCAAGGGACTGTAGATCGTCATATAGTTGATATTCATATGAGTATGTGTATATGAATATCAACTCGATTTCTCCAAGCATTCCTGAGATAAAGGCACAGACAGACGGATGGACAAAAAAATGATGTTATAAGGGTTTTTTTTCCTTAAAAGCTACAGCAACCCTAAAAACTGAGGCATTGACTGCTAAACCTACTATTCAATTTTTTTTCGCCCCCGCCTTGCCCTTTCCCCTCCACCTCGTCCCCGAGGCATGAAAATATGTCAAATTATACCCTCAAATAATAAAATAATAATGGCAGGACAAAAATGACCCAGCGGCAGTTCTAGGTAAATCTCATTTTTTTTCAAAAAGTATGACTGCTATAAAATTATTTATATTTTTAATTAAATAAAGGTGTAAAATTGGTAATAGTAAAAAAATTTCATCTACATAAATTAACAAATAAAAAAGTTATATACAATCAACCTTGCGTTTGGGTCAAAAATGGGACGGCGGCGCTTCTAGTGTTAAACACTTCTTTCACCAATCTCCACCTAATTTAAGAGACATTGTGTGTTGAGTGACAGAACTTAACTCCACGCATTATCTTCTTGACAGAGCAAGGAAGTAAAAATAAGACATTCTCCATAGTTACATATTGAATCCACATTGAACAACATCGCCAAAGGCGTTAAACTCCACAGTTGTTCCGTCACTATCTCCGTAAATGCAACATACAAATGTCTAATTACTATAATTAACTATTAATGCCAGTTTACCGAACTAATAGAAGCAGGTGCATTTAACTGAAAGCTATTACTCTATAATGGTGTATATTAATATAATTGTAGTAAAATTGACGTATATATTGGATATTGAATGATTAAATATATATCACTTGGTTATTTCATAGAGAATTTGCAAGAATTTATTTGAGTTAGTTAGCTGTATGTTAACACAACAGTTGTTAGTTCGATGCTCAGTTGGGTGAATTAATTATTTTCATTTCCAGCTCTGGTATCAAGACAAAGGCGTTGACTTCTGCCATTGATTTGTATTCTTTTTAAAAAAAATATAAATAAGATAAGTCGTTCTATTTTGTACAATAATCCTATAAACTATTAAAATATTATCTTCTACTGATATTTTTAAAGTAGGTTTTTGATTTATTTTTATTTACTTGATATTACTATGATCTCGCAAAGTACGTTTAATAAAAAATTATATTCTTTAAAAATCTTACTCTATAATTTACCGCCGAAACAAAAGGGAGAACCGATTGCCAAATTAGGAATCAAACCCACACCCTCGATAGGTGGCTATCGAAACTTGTCCATATATTGTTATAATACTATTTAAAACTATAGAAATGCTCTAAAAGTATATCAAACTAACTTCAAATGAAGCTACCAAATGTTTTAGACGTGTAACCATCTGCTTCCAACAGTATATTTGCATTGTCCTAGTTTTTCCTGAGTATTTACAATATTTTTTTTTAAAACAAATTTGTTCTTAAGAATGGCAAAACATTTTCTTTTATTTCCAATAAGAATAATTGATAAAGTATATTATCACTATTTTATCTTTATTTATGCCATACAAAGAAATATTATTGCCCCGAATAGAATATTTATTGCCCCGAGTTGAAATCGAACCCTAAACCAACACGTTTATATTTAGACACGGCTCTTAATGACCTCAAAAGACAATTTTTAAGAAAAATATGTTACATAATTTTTATTCTTTTTGCCCAAAAAAAAATGCATGAAGAATCGAATTCACTATAATCTGAGCTAGATACTCTATCATAATTACGACTAAATCCAAGATATTAATTAGAATAAGCCCTGTCCTTCCGTAGTGTATTATTAATGTTGCGCAATAAGTGAAATAATTTAGGAGCCGGCAAACAGTATTTACGCGGCTTTGAAATGTAAATTGTGCTTGATGTACTGGACAGGAGCATGTTCCAGTATTATAACAACAAACGACGACATTACTTGGATATTTGTGGGTTGCTGCAATTTCAATTTCAAATAGTTTTATGTAAAATAAGAAGTTATATGCTTAATTTTTAGGTTTCCGTACCTCAAAAGGTAAATAAGTAACCCTTATAGGATAACTTTGTTCTCGGTTTGTCTGTCAAGCCCATTTATCTCGAGATCGCGTAGAGGTATCAACCTGAAATTATTATCAAATATTAAAGTCAACGGTTTCTTGAAGCACATACAAAATCAATTTTCTAAATCAAAACAATAAAAAAAATACAAGCGTTTATGCATTGATTTTGCTGCATTTTGTATTGCACATGGCACAAAGTGAGAAGTTACAATACAAATAAAAGAAAAAAATCGAAAATTAAAAATTTATAGGTATTTCATAGAAAGAAATCACTACAAACTTATGTTTGTAGTTCGTTTCATACAAAATGAGGGCCGCAAATTTAAGTTTGACAACTTTTGTAAGTTGTACTTCATGTTAACCTACAATCCTGAAATTGATACGGAAGCCTTTGTGGGTGAGACCGACCTCAGTTTACAAAAAATACTGTCTAGTCAGACCTGAGAAGAACTGGCGCAGAAAACTACGGGTACAGAAGAAGAGAATACTACGTTCCCCTTTTCCTCCCAATTTTCGAGTCATTGCGTCGCGCTTTCTCTTGTTTGTAGAACGAGAAAATCATTCATTACCATGACAGGGAATCTCATTCACAAACTGTCGCATTTACAGTCGGACGCTGTGCCGCTGCACCACTAGGGCTTTAAAAAGAGAGATTTTTAGCTCAAAGGCATTTTTAGTCCTTATTGCTTCACGTTTATAAAATAATATAATTTTATTCCAAATAGATATAGAAATACATTTACTAGAAATTATTGAAATTGATTGATCTTTGACTTCCCAATTTATGAGCAACTATAGCAAATTACAATTCAATTCTGTATTAAATCAGTTTAATTATACTGTCGATTGGATATACGCGTCTCCCATTTCATAAGTAATAACGTTTGTATGGTTATTGGAATAGTAATAGCTGCGAAGATATATCTTTAGGCATTTCCCGCTCACATAGCTTAACTATGTAGAGCAGATTTAGTGTTAAGACATTCCGTTCAATTGATTGTTCATTCTCTCTGTTTAAATTGAACTCACAACCGTTGCGTTTATAGTCAAATTATGTGCCGCTACGCCACGGCTGTCTCATACTGTATTCGGAATTTTTGACAACATGCTGGAAAACCACTCTATCCCTTACAAAATTTAATTTATATCAACGCCGAAAAATGAACAGAAAATAGAGAAGGGAGAGTCTTAACACTAGGCTTCCTATGCCTGCTATGCTGTGCGTGAACCTGCTTTTTAAGAAACAACTTGAAACACTACCACTACCATTCGAAGTCACAGGTATGTTAATAAGGTGGTAGCATCTGCCAACATTTACATAAATATTGTACTGCTACGTGCGTGTTCTTTCACCGGCCGCAGGTATTCCAAATTAATTTCAGTGGGAAATGATTGTGGACATATTTTGAGGCCAGTCACAGGTAGCGCAGCGGTACAACAGTGCGAATGTAAACCCAACTGGTGGGAGTGTAGCATTAGAGTATGCGAAAGTAGTATTTTTGTAGGTAACTATATTTTTTTACTTAACTTAAACTACGCGTATGAGCTTAATTGGAAGTTAATAATTTAGACAAAGACTGTTAAGACACTGTTACCCATTAAGAAACTCAACGCCGCGCGAGCATATTAAATATATCATTTCTTCGAGTGGGAATTGAACCCACACCACAACCTATCGTGTTTACAGTCACATTCTTGTGCCCCTGGGGCACGTCTGGCCTGGAAATAAATATAAGTCAAATAATCCATCGTAGTTAACACCATTTAATTTAACAGGCCTTGTACAGAAATTACAGAACATTCGTATACTCCACAGGTATTCGTAACTTACTTAGGTATTTAATTGGAGCATACTCTAAGTTAAATTAGAACCCATTATAGTATGTTAACGTAGACAGCCGTTGTGTAATTGTGTCTGTTTAGTATTGCGTGTGGGAGGTTCGATTCTATTATACAAATGGGGTTACGAAAAAATTCACAGATAAGATAAGGGGAACCTATCCTACAGAGGAATTAAGTATTGGATGGCGCAACTCTTTACTGGGAAGCTTTAGCGTAATTCCCTCTCAGTCAGTTTTCCCAATGGGAATCAAACACAAAAGCATCAGTTTTACAGAAAAAAATGTGCAATAATTAGGGCTCCCTAGCGTACGCTGCCTTAATTTTTTATGATTATTTCTCTGGTAACAAGATAGAGTGTATTAACACTAGGTCCCCTCTGAAGCCAAAACTTGAAGCCAAAAGAAAACTGAAAGTTGAATTTGAATCCCCAATAAAATGCGTAACGTAACTTTTCTATATTTCGAAAAATTAAAATTATAATACTTTATTATCAAAGCAAAATGTTTTCAATGTTTTCCTAGACTTAAATGTTCCCTGGATGCTTTCAGTATTGCATTTGAAGTTTAATTAACCGTACCAAATGGTTTTGCCGGCTGAGAAATTATTTAATTACAATTTTTATATGAATATAATTATAATATAATGTTTATATTATGAACTTATTTTAATTGTGGCGTTGTAAAACTGTGTTGTTTTCTGATTTGAATGAACCATTGTAGAAGATCATCCGAGTTATTTGTTATAATATTTGGTATACACGAGTACAACAGAAATTTCACGTGTAAGAGTAAGAAGCGACAAAACGCCGTAAAAATATAAAGAATTTCCAATAATATGCGGGATTCGATAGCTGTAGCTGATAGGAAGAATTCCGTGCATTTCTTGCCATGAAAAAGATACACATTTCATATCCATTTATATATTTATTATGATGGTACAAATTTTTTGTACTTTTTATAGTACTATATTACAAAAACCGGTTAAGTGCGAGTCGGACTCGCCCATCGATCCGTACCAAATTAGGATTATAGGTCAAAAAAAGACAACTCATAAAAATTGACACATGCAAGTGTGCATATGCACTCATTTTATGTCAAATGAAACAAATATAAGCTTGTAATAACTTTTATCTATGAAATACCTAATAAAATATGAAATGTTTATTATATTTATATATTCATTATTTTGCTGAATTAGAAGAACTAACTGGCCCCACTTTCCAAATTCTCGAGGCATTGCGTATTGAGTGGTGGAACTCAACTCCGTGCTTTGTCTTTTGAATAGAAATTATGAAACATATCGTGTTATATATTCATTATTTTGCTCTGGTGTAAATAGCTATAGACTTAAATATTTTACATTAATTTCGGCTTGATACCTCTACGTGATCTCAAGATAAACATCATATAGGTTATTAGGTTATACATCAGACTGTATGCAATAAAAAAAAATATAAAAATCTCTATGTTATAGTGATATACTATTTTATAGTCATATATTTCTCATGGTTTATAGTGTAACGACGTCAGCCCGATTTTATTGCATTTTTATATATTTTTACCCCTAAATTTGTCCTCAAGTGTAAGAAATGCTAAGACCAATATTCATAAAGGACGTAGTGAGGTTTCATCGAAATTAGGGCCGCTTCAGCACCTGTTTGCATAAACAATCCTGAAGTTTTGGGATAACCAAGCACTTTATATTTTAGGTAACTTTCGAGTTGTGTTAAAACTGAAAATTTGTTAAATGGTTACCTTTTATATATACATAAATACGCGTATAAAATATACGTAATAAATCAATTCATCTAAATTTATATAAATAAAGTTTCTAACCTACAATCGTACACATATTTTTAATACTGTTAATATGTAAACCTACAAGTAGGTACATACTTAATTATATTCAACACTTTTTTTTAATTTTAATAAGTTACTTTTATTTTTAACCGACTTCTGTAAGAAAAGGAGGTTATCAATTCGACTGTATTTTTTTTTTTTTTTATTTTTTTTATTTTTTTTTTTTATGTTTGTTACCTCATAACTTTTGACTGAGTGAACCGATTTTGAATTTTTTTTTTTTATTTGAAAGGTGAAGCTTCCCGAATGGTCCCATTTTTTTTTGGTCCATGTCTGACAATGGTATCTATGAGAAAATCACATATGTATGTGCGCGACAAATAGCCGAATAACTCAATGTCGCGCTGACCGATTTTGATGATTCTTTTTTTATTTGAAAGAATACACTTCAAGGATAATTTGCTGTAAGTTTGGTTAGGTTCCGATTATGGAATCCGGTGAAAATTGAGAAAGTTTGTTTTTTTTTGGTAAAAAATTGATTATATTATAATAGTTACAAGCAAAAACTTTTTAAATTGATGTCAGAGGTTAGATTCCTGATCGTTGCATTTCTTTTCAACCAATCTCAAAAAAGAGAATGTTCTCATTTTCAACCAACTTCAAAAAAGAGAGGTTCCGAATTCACCCGAATACTTTTTATGTATGTTCTTGTCAATATACCAAAATGTAACTTTGCACAAAAATAATAGCTAATTAAATGAAGTTTTACATAGAATAATCACAACCACTCGTTGACAACCACTACCACCACCATCACCACTCGTTCAAGAAGCATCATTTTAAGATCTACCCATCACTTAAAATTGTAAAATAAATTAATTTTTAACAAAAACAAAAACCGACTTCTAACAACGAACTAAAAAGTGAAAAATAATTATATAAAGATTTTGTAATTTTGAAGTCGGTGTCAAACTAATGCTACAACACCCTTACTACAATATCTAATTACTAAGCCTGTTTGTTTTACTTGGCACCGACTTCAAAATTACAAAATCTTTATATAATTATTTTTCACTTTTTAGTTCGTTGTTAGAAGTCGGTTTTTGTTTTTGTTAAAAATTAATTTATTTGTATTGAGGCCATCATGGCGAAGTGGCACAGAATGTTACTGTAAGCGTGATGATTGTAGGTTCAATTTCTACTAAGGCATATGTAATATTTGTAAACTGAAAAACGCGGCGTTTAATTTCGCCACTCAACAGACAATGTCTTGAAAATTAGAAGGACTCACTGGCCCCACTTTCTAAATTCTCGAGGAATTGCGTATTAAGAGGTGGAACTCGACGCCGCGCTTTATCTCATTAGTAAAGAGAGGAAAATATGAAACACATCATTTCCGCGAGTGAGAATCGAACCGTGGCCTTTACAGTTAGTTGCTCGGTTGTGTCCCTGCACCACGACTGGTCTCAAAAGAAAATGTAAGTAAAATTACCCTTCTAACTTCCGCTCCTATCAATCCTGTGTTTATACAATATTCCCATGCTCCGCTGAATTGAAAGCCTTTAACTAATTTAATAAGCTCAAATGTTTTAAGCCCCGTGAGCTTTGATACGAGCTTTTAACTCTATTGAAGCTGCAAATTATGCTAATGCAATTAATTTTGAAATGTGATAAATTGCTTCTTATCTAAGTAGTTATTATTTTACTTGCGTCATTTTATTTACAGTTGAGGTAAAAATGAATAATTTCTGAATATTTTTGCTATATTGGAAAATGTATGGATTAAAAACTTGTAGGTATATTTTTAAGATATTTTTCAAAATTCTTTTACGTAAGACGCGTCCATCCGTCAGTCTGTTTGTTTGTCCGTCTGTCACTAGGATGTATCTCATTGACACGCGATGTATGTCTGTTGCAGCTATAACAACAAATACAAAAAACAGAATAAAATAAATATTTAAGGGGGCTCCTATAAAATTGGTTTAGAATTGTTTGGCGTTTTTATGGATGGTACGGAACCCTTTGTACACGAGTCTAACTCGCACTTGGCCGGTTGTTTTCATTATAATTTGTGCCAATATCTGAATAATAGAATAATTTTAATTTCCAAAAACCTTTTTTAACCGAATCAACTTTTTTAAATAATAATCAAACGCCCGATATGCATGTCCTTATTTTGACATGCCAGCGTTTCTCACATAATTGATGAATACTAAATCATTATACACGCTATGGCTTATTATCATATGTACATACATATATGTATGTATGTATAAACACAAATGATTAATTAGATTAGTTGAGGTTGATTTCTGAATTCAGACATTTTGACAAATAAGCCTGTGTTCGGCGTATACTCGTATAGGAGTATTTACTGGTTTATTTGTACAGACAAATTCAATCTATCTAGCTATTAGAGTTTAGCTAGAGTACCTATGTTAGTTTAACTGGGGTTTTGAACTAAATCTATTAGGTTATGCATAGTGTTGGCTTTGAATGTAGGTAGGTCTCTCTAGGTAGGCAGGTATCTTTATCTATATTTTCTTTAGATAATATATATAAAGTTCTATCTATGGGCGTAGGAATGGCTGTGCCCACCCCAGAATAATATGGTGGCGCGCGGCTTTACTCGCTTGAGCTATATGAATATTTATTTATTATTATTTTAGTAAATTTAGGGAAAATAGGTTGAGTATTTTGGTATGATTTTTTATATATTATATGATAAATGAAGAGATTGTTAAAATTTTTAAAAAATCTTTTATTAGTAGCATATCTGCTTATAAAAGTTTTTTCTTACACAATATTTATAAATAATAATAATAATTAAGCCCATTTATTTCACAACCAAATGTTTACAATTAATTGATGTTAATCTTACATTAATGTTAGTATGAAATGAATTTAATGCTAGTGTTAGTACTGTTAGTTATCTAATTCTTGGATGTGAACCCCTGTTTGGGTGAAGGCCTCCTCCATCCTCTTCCATTCCTCTCTATTTTTTGCTGTTGTCGTCCAATTTATTCCTGCAATTTCTTTGATGTCATCAGCCCACCGTCTTGTTGGCCTGTCTACTTTTCTCTTTCCTATAGGGCCTTTCCATTTTGTAGCTTGTATGGTCCAGCGATGATCAGAGTAGCGTGATATATGTCCTGCCCATTGCCACTTAAGTTTTAGGGCTTGAGATAACGCGTCCGTTAGTTTAGTCTTACTTCTAATTACTTCGTTTCTTATTTTATGTATTTTTTTAATTTTTAATATGCTTCTTTCCATAGCTCGTTGTGTTACCTGATTTTTTTATAAACACAATATTTATAATGTATATAATTATATAATACATACAAAGAAAATTCCTGTTCTATTTTTCAATGAAGTGTACAGAGGTTAACGTTACGTGATCATAAAGGGTTAAGAGCTAGCGCGTCTAGTGGTCGCAAATATTTACAAAACCTAATGTTTGCTTACAGCCAAGCGAGCAGTTCTTGAACATGTGCTATAATATTATATTTTATGGAATTATTTTAATAATATACCTTGATCAACCTAAGACAAAAAACCCAAATTAATTAAAATAATTGAAAAACTGTCATTTCCACTTGTAAAATCGATCGAATCGATTTGTCGTTGTTTCACTGTGAAAAATGTCTATACATTTTTTTGCAATCTACATTTATCATGTAATATATAAAAAATCATACCAAAATAATCTACCTATTTTCCCTAAATATACTAAAATAATAATAAATAAATATTCATATAGCTTAAGCGAGTAAAGCCGCGCGCCACCAAATTATTCTGGGGTGGGCACAGCCATTCCTTTCATTTCGGATAGATAAAGAGAACCTAGCAAGACACCGACACTTCATTTTCTGGCCGAATTGGAGACATTAAGGTTAAGTGTGTTAAGTGACGTAACTTAACGCCGCGCTTTCTCTTGCACGAAATAATTTAATTAATTTTTATTCCCCTAGTGTTAGTTAGTGTTATTTCGCAAAGTAATAATGATGCCTATCAAAATAAAAAATGATGTGACGGAAAAAATAATTCACGCTTCATACAGATATGTAAATTTAATAGTACTCTATGGGAAATGAACAAAGAGAATAAACCATAAGACTCATTTTATTATGGAAAACGTTACCTTCTCATATTATTACGTCCTTATATACTAACCTAATATTTCAGTATATTATAGTTTATATATTTTAATAGTCTTTATGTCAATTATCTATATCTAAACAATTATCATAAAGCTGAAGAGACTGAGAAACGGAAGTGTCTTAATAGGAACGGAGTAAATTAACACTAAGTGACCAGGTTCCCTCTGCCTACCTTTCTATGTGCCGGATACATAAGCGTGAAGCTAAACAAGACTACTTGGTTGAACGCGCTAAGCTTAGTAGGTAGTCTGGCTACTGGTAATATTTTAATTTCTATTTAGTAGAGATCTGGAATTCAACACACAGTGCCTCGAGATTTCGACCGAAAGTGAAAATTCAATTTGTAGTGCTAATGACTAACTTTCACTTTCCCCCAAATTCCGGAGGCATTGCGATATTAAATATTAGATTTCCTCGAATGAAAATCGAACCCATAGACTGTTATGCTTACAGTCGCACGTTTGTGCATCCGCGCCATGTATTAATGTTATATTTCTTTGACAATATTCACAAATTGACAAATAAAAGTACGATTCTCCGCGAAGGTTCATCTCTTCTATTTACATTATCTTTGGAAAGAAAAAGTTGATGTAATTTATGTTTGCTTTATGCATAGTAAACTGTTTCTCTTTCGTTCCATTGAATGTTGTATAAGTAGTTATATGTAAATGGATATAGGGACAGAACCTATTGTATATATTGAGGCCGTCGTGGCCCAGTGGTGTAATATCTGACAGCAAACATGACGGTTGCGAGTTAGGTTTCCATTTGGAGAAATATTTAGATGCGTTTGATGTTTTAAATTATTATAACGGCCTCTCCGTTAACTAATGGTTGTGGATTCAATCCCCACTCGGGGGATTAATTATATATTTTTTTTATTTTCCCATAAGACTAAGTGCGTTCACTTCTGCCGCTTAGCACACAATGATTTACTTGAAGTGTCAACACCACCTAGTGAGGTTCCCTAGTGAGGTTCCCCTCTGCCTACCACGCTGTATAGAATAAAACATGATCACACATTACATGTCATATAATTTAAAAATAGCCCACTCTTACTTTTATAAATAGCTTAGTTGAAGTGTTTCATTTTTCATTATATAAGAGCAACGCGAGTGGTTTCACATATCAATCATTAATCTTCGTCTTCTTTCCTTTATTTCTTTTACCGCATACGATTACATTAGATGGTTGTCCAGAGCGAGTTTAAAACTTTAAGAAATATGAAATATTGGGGTTTCGGTTCTATTTCCGGTTGGGACTTTTTTTGTGTTCTATTATTACAATATTTGACATTGAGACGAGAAAATACGAGTTACTAAGACGCTTCTTATCGGCACTTTCCGCCGAATTCTGGAGGCATTGCATGTTGAGTGGCGGAAATTAACTCCGTACTTTGCCTCGTAATGCCACACATGTATGAAATATAATATCACACATGTATGTGACCTCACATGTATATTTGTATATACATATTAATACCAACCGCGTTGCAATTGTTACACGGCCCGCGGTCTAAGATATAATATGAATATAACAATTACCACAGTGGGGTCAGGTAACCGCATCGCGGTTGAGACGGTAGGTTAGTGAATTGAGTATCATAATTTATTATTGATTCTATAGAAATTGTTGAGGCTGTACGGAACTGGAAAGGTTGTGGTTTCAAATCCCACTAAACACGCAATGCCCCCAAAATTTGGTGGAAAGTGGGCAACGAAAATGTCTTAATGGGAACGGAGCGTCTTAAGTTCTTAACACTAGGTTACCAGGTGCCCTCTGCCTACCCTACTTTATGAGATACGGTGTGACGCTATAAATAAAATATTAATAATGTGGAGGAACTTAACACCGTGCTTTGTCTTGTCAGAGCAAGAAAATGGATTATTGATTCTTCCGTCCGAGGATCGAACCCATAACCATCGCATTTATTATAAGACGTGGCTTAAGTAAGTCGTGTTCAATTTACAGAAAAAGAAAAGAAAACATTTTAAGCAAATTTTACAGCCTAGAAATTAAAGGTAGGCAAGTAACCAGATTATCACCGAAGTAATCCATTTTGTCTGATTAAAGAAACTCGGCTGTCGCTCCTTTAATTATTTTTGCGTTAACTTAGATAACTAAGAATGAAAAAAATGTTGTTTATAATTTAAATATAAGATCTACTGTATTTTATATTTTTATTTTTGTTATAAAAAAATATTTCAAATAATTACAAAGTAGATATCAATCATCAGTGATATTATTCCCTATAAATTGTATTGAAATATAAATAATTAGTAAAAATTAAATAAAAATATTAAAAAAATAATTAACATTAATTGATAACGTTCAATCTCTACACTCTTCTATTTATTTGTTCAAATCTGAACTTAACCTCAAGTTTCACCCAATTATTGGAACACTCATCTCTATTAACAGTTTAATTTACAATAAATCTTTGATTAATCCAATATAAAGGCAAATATAACGGGGATTTCATCAGAATAGTAAATGAGGATGGAAAATTATGAGCCGATGAGCTTTTATTCCAAATTGGTGGAGTGGAACGGAATTAATGGCAGGTTTTGGATCCCCTCTCTTACTCCCCTGTACTAATCAAGCGAGAACCAACGACCACTAGCTAAGGGTTGTCGGCCATCTTACTTATAATATTATAAATGTAAAAAATTGTGAATATGTATGTTTGTCGGTGTTGAGTTACGCTACTCAATACGCAATGCCTCGTAAATTCGGCAGAAAGTAGAGAACGGAAGTGTCTTAATACTAGGTTCATAGATTTCCTCTATCTATTTTATTATGTGCGGGATACAGGGCAAAACTAAAAAAAAAAATAGTTTTGAAATATACTGTACCGAGCATTAGGAGTGACCACGACGTATTATCATTTCAGATTTTTTTTTTAAATTCACCATCTATCCTGCATATAGTAGGATAGGGTCTTTATATGAGGGAATCAACAATTAACTATTTCTAAAGGCCACCTACCATAAAGTACAAAATAATATATAGCGCTATGAATTTACTGGATGTAATTATTATTCGGTGCTTTAATGAAAACGTTGAAAGTTACAACAATTTTCATGTAAAATGATGAGCTGTCGGAATGCTGTGAATTTAAAATCAATATTAAAATTTAGAAATGTTTCTATTCAAAAGATATTTTGCGTAAAAAGAAAGTATTTTTTAGTTCTTCATTGTATCCTGCATTTTATGGGACAGGCAGAAGGAACCTAATGTTAAGACGCCCAAATCTAGGGCTAATGCGTTTAGAGTGGCGGTACTCCACCAGCGCGAGGAAGTGAAATAATTCACCGATGAAGCCCTCAGTTGTCGCGTTTACAGTCAGACGTTGGCCGCAGCACCACGGCGATCTCAAGCAATGGAGTAAATAAATCATACCATTAATAAGTGAATTCCTCCACTAAACCCGCAACGTCTCAAAAATTGGTCGATGCGTGGAGAACGGAATGTCTTAAATACTAGGTTTCTTCTGCTTACCTTGCTGTATGCGCTAAAAATGCCAAATAGTGTATCATAATGAATAATTCTAATGAAAATGAGGTAAGAAATCTTTTTAGAGGTCTATATGTTCACAATAAAACAAAATCCTTTAATTTACCTTTACAACTCCGAACTAAAGCAATATGTGGTCACGATAAATATAAGTACGGACAGTTGGCATAAAGAACTTGCTAGTACAGCCAGCAGTTTAAATTAATATGACAAATTTTGGCAACAACTTGTAATATTTTAAGGATAACAAACAGAAACTAGTGATAAATTACTTAATTATACATATTTTGCTTAAAACAGTCAGTGTCACGTCGCGTGATTTAATGTTAATTTTTTCCGTTATTTTTTTTTTATTTAATCATAATTGTGCTTAAGGGCAAATGGAATCCATAATCATTTTATACAATATTTTAAATATTTTTTTGTTACTTTAGCAAAAAAATCTGTAAAAAATATTATAATTAATCTTTTTTTAATTTAATAGCAGAAATTTTGACTACACATTTTTATTCTTCTTCTTTGTCGTTTCGCTCTTGACAGAGCGGTCGTGGTCGTCTTTTTTAAAGGATGGTGGTGCACTACACAGTCCGATGCCATTCTACGCGGTTGACTGTCTGCCTGGTGCACTCGTAGAGAGGGTCATTGAGGACAGCCTTCACTTGGTCTGTCCATCGCATGGCGGATCTACCGCGTGGCCTGCTACCCTCAACTTTTCCTTGAATCACATGGCGATCTAAATTATCATACTTTTTATTCCATTAGGTCATGAAATGTCGGGCTACATTAAAATGTCAGTAATGTCAGTCTTACAGGTTAAAATTAATCATGCAATACTTTTTATGCTAACCCTACCAGTTTCACTGAATCGGCAGACCGCAGACCTGTTAACTGCGACTTGCACGTAGTAAAATTGCACTGTATAACGAATACATTGGTAATATACATAATGTATTTGGATATTTTTGTGTTTCAATTAAACGAAACCGTTCACTCGAATATTATCGTATCAATGTTCCATAGATAACAATATAATTATTAACAAGTACAAAATTATAAAAGACTAGCGGATGCGCGCAGCTTCGCTTGCTTATTTAGTGGTGAATTCTAATAAACCATGAAACACGTGTTCAATTAAGTATTTTTAAGAGTCTCAATTTCAAATTTTATAAAAATCGGTGGCGATTTAAAGATTTTTCCATACAAACTTTCAACACCTTATTTACACCCTTAAGGGGAGAATTCTAAAAAACCACGAAATACGTGTTCAATTAAGTACTTTTAAGAATCTAAATTTCAAATTTTATAAAAATCGGTGCCAATTTAAATTTTTCTCCATACAAACTTTCAACCCGTATTTCACCCCTTTAGGGTTAAAATTTTTCAAAATCCCTTCTTAGTGGATGTCCAGATTACAAAAGTAAACATTTATCTAAATTTCACGTTTCTACGCACAGCGGTTACGGCTGTGCGCGCGTCTTACCTCAGTCAGTGAGGACAAGCCCTTTTATATATATAGATTACACTGGAAGAAATAAATTATTTTATTTTTTCTGCTTTGGAAAGAGAAAGCGCGACGTTGAGTTCCGATACTCAACGCGTATTGTCTCGAATTTGGGAGAATAGTGGAGTGTCTGGACACTAGGCTTAAAAACTGGAGAAAACTGTATCTAAAGTTATTTTACAGTGTAAGAATTTATATCTACGCTAATAGTTTGGTTTAATTTTGAAAATAGATTATTTAAAATACTATTATATTTGTAGATATTATGGACAATTTCATTTTTATTCACGTTTAAATGCAAAGCTCTGTTGTTTTAACAATTCGTTATTGGAAAATTTTGTATAACAGTCTATAAGTAAAACATGGATTAAAAATATTATAAATATGCTGTCATCGAGACAAACGTTAGGTTGAAAAAAACTTAATAACTAGAAACGTTACTCAATTGGCAATGATTCAAAAATTCGGCGAAAAGTGGGGTGGAGTAGAAGTGTCTTAATGAGAAACATTTTTTTTTTAATATTAGACGCCCAGATTCCCTATGCCTATCCTGATATGGAATATATATTGTTGAGATACACTGTGAAGCTAAGCTAAGGAAAACATTTTAATCACACAATAAATAATTGACAGAACACGACGTTAAGTTCCGCCACGTAATATTCTTTTTGTAAATAGGGCTTTAAGTGGGAAATAGGGCTTTAAGTTCCCTATGCCTATCCTATATATGGGATACAGCGAAGCTGTAAAAACAACAACACAGTTATACAATACAGATTAACACTAGAAGTGCCGAAGATTGAGACCCCCCTTGAACCGCCGTCGTGACAAATTTGTCCCATTCTACTTATTATGTTGATTTATGGTATAATACAAAAAAATATTATTAAAATAATTCGTAAAATATGTAGATCATCTTTAATGATCAATTTTTGTTCTTTAACACACATAAAAGTACCAAAAAACCAAACACAAAGAAAGAATCAAATATTTCAAATACGTTCTAAGGTCGTGACAACTAACTGAATAACTCTTACAAAATTATAAGTTATTGAAATTAGTTAATATTATTATTAGGCCAAGTAATGCATTAATATATTCTTCATCAGTGATACATCACAGATGATTTATAACATTGCATAGTAATGGCTCAAGAATTCGGCGGAAAATGCCAGCGGAGTGCATAGCACTAGGTTCCCAGGTTGCCTCCACCTAGCCTAAAATTGCCCACATTTGGTATCGATTGTTTTTCTAAAATTCAAGCCTAGCTTAGTCATCCTTTCATCTGATACCTCACTTGAACTAGCGGCAAAATTTAGTATTGACACCAATTTTACCCCACTTTTCAGGCTATTATTTTTTAAGATTTATGCATAAATGTATAGTTTTCAGATTTTTTCCTGTACTAGTACTACATGTAGATACTAACTGCCAAATTTCATTATTCTAAGTTAACTGAAAGTACCTTATTAATTTGATTCCCTTTATAGTGTCGAAATACACGTTTTTTACTATGTAAATGGTCATATCTTTTTTTAAGCGTGCTTTTTCAGGAAATCAAGGGACTGTAGATCGTCATATAGTTGATATTCATATACTCATATGAATATTAACTCGATTTCTCCAAGCGTTCCTGAGATAAAGGCAAAGACAGCCGGATGGACAAAAAATGATCTTATAAGGGTTTTTTTCCCTTAAAAGCTATAGAACCCTAAAAACTTAGGTATTGACTGCTAAACCTACTATTCAATTTTTTTCCGCCCCCGCATCGTCCTTTCACCTCCACCTCGTCCCCGAGGCATGAAAATATGTCAAATTATGCCCTCAAATAATAAAATAATAATGGCGGGACAAAAATGACCCAGCGGCAGTTCTAGGTAAATCTAATTTTTTTTCAAAAAGTATGACTGCTATAAAATTATTTATATTTTTAATTAAATAAAGGTGTAAAATTGGTAATAGTCAAAAAGTTTCATCTACATAAATTAACAAATAAAAAAGTTATAAACAATCAACCTTGCGTTTGGGATAAAAATGGGACGGCGGCGCTTCTAGTGTTAATTATACTCGTATTATTATTCGAAGCGGAAAAGAAGAAGATCGATACCATGGAGATGTGGTGCTGGAGGAAGATGCTCGGGATATCGTGGACAGAGTTCCGTTCCTATGTGTCCATACTCCAAGAACTTGGCATCAAAGAGCGACTATCAGCTCTTGTAGAAACCCGCATGCTTAAGTTTTTCGGTCACATCTCCAGAAAAGGAAACGACTCCATAGAGCGACTCGTGGTGCAAGGCAGAGTAAATGGTACCAGACCAAGAGGTAAATCACCCATGCGATGGACTGACCAAGTAAAATCAGCTGTGGGCGGTAGATTGCATGAGTGCACTAGAATGGCGACCAACAGAAGGAAATGGCGTGAAACTGTGGCAAGAATAACAAAAGCCAAAAATGTGACTACGTGATGGCCACGACCGCTCTGTCAAGAGCGTAACGACTGAGAAGAAGATGAAGAATTATTATTCATACAACAATTAAGTATATTTAAATTGGTATAGTTGAAAATCTGAATGAAATTTGGAATAAATAATTTTATTAAAGGCAAATTGGAAGTGAATTATAATATTATAAATGAATACTGACCGAATACTCAGAAAAATATAATAATGAAGTAAATGTAGCACAAAAATATTTCTGAATTATATAATTTCTGTGCCTCATAATATACAAAAGTAGATAAAACATTTCCCAAAGTAAGCAGCTGTCGAAACTTTATAAAGATAGCGATAAGTGATAAGAAAAAAAATCCTTTGAGCATATCTCTGTTAGGAGACTCACGAACAAGCTACAACTTTAGTATTGTTGTTTTAGCATCAACAATCATGACCAAATACGATTTATTAATAAATATATAGGTATCTACTGATATTTCTAAAATGTTATCCCACATTTTTATAATATGTATAAAAAAGATGTAGCGCGCGACATGAACCCGCTCGTTTAGTAAATTTAAAAAAGTGAGATGTCACCGTGGCGCAACGGTTGTGAGTTCGATTCCGATTCGAGGGAATTGAATCCAATATTTAAAAAAAAACAATATCAGAATTCATTCTGTTGAAAGTAACGGAAGTGTCTTAATGGGAAACAGAGTGTTTCACGTTTCTGTTTGAATTGAACCCAAATACGTCGTGTTTACAGTTTACAAAAATTAAATAAATTTATATATAACATATTTTTATTTTTCCTCACTAGCAAACTTTAACTTAAAAAAAACTATTATACAACCGTGAAGCGGAACATGATAAATATGTTACTATACTGTATGTTGATTTCCTTATATAGTAGGGGTAAGAATAAAAGTTTCTTACTCCAATCTGAGAGCATATAGATAAGCAGTGTACTTTTCTCTATAAAGTAACTGGACCTTACTTTTATTTACGACCAAATTTAGGAAATATACATAAAAGTGATAAAAAGGAAGAAAATATACCAATGTATATCATAAATAGTGTCAGTGAGAATTATTGTGGAGTACAACCTGAAAATGCCCGTGAAGAACGGGAGTAAAACAGTCCTCCAACATAGCGATACTGGCCTAATCCTAGTACCTCTTCGCTCACTCTCTACGTGACTAGATTTTTCAATGTAATTTTATATAACTATGATATTTTTAGATACACATATTTGTCAATTATAATTATTTTATATAATTATAATTAACAAGTATGTAGGTATATATAAAATATCTCTAATAAGTAATGTATAAGATTAACACATGTTAATAAATCTCGTTTAGGCGTTTATAAAATAAAGTAAAATTTAAATAAGGAAGAAAATAAAATCAGATATTGTCTTGGCACCAGTATTCAAGGAATAAAAAAACTGATAGTAACTCTTTCACCTCGTCCACAATCATCAATTATATGATCGTGAAATATTACTAACAAAACACATTTAGTATGACAAGGTATTAAAAAGAAAAGAAAATTGAGCGGAAAGTGGGTAACGGAGTGTTGGGTACATTAGGTTCCCTATGTCCTGTTATTGGGAAAAAGAATATAAACATAAACGGTAAAGCTTTCTTTACCGTCTTTGTTTTTTACTAACACAATTTTTTAGATTTTAGCTATTAAATTCCTTTTAGAAATTCACCTAAAACCGTCACTCACGTACAGAAACTACTAAAATCTATTACAAGTGTAGAGAGCAAGCTATAACAAATTCAGGTGCTGAATATGGCACACGTTGAAAATTCTAATTCAATTGGAAACATTTTGAGTCAACGATATTTGTATGTAATCTAAAGGAATATCTAGCTTAAGTTACAATTTTTTGTATAAAATTTATTTAGAGAGAACTAAATAATAGTTTAAAAAAAAAAAAAATTGTTGTGATGTTTTGTGAATTAAACGCGGCGTTGATTTCCGCGACTCAAAACGCAATGCCTCCAGAATTCGATGGAAAATGAGGAAATGGAGTGTAAAAACACAAGGTTCCCTGTGCCTACCCTGCTATATAACCGGTTAAAATCATGTTCAAAGTGTCTGTTACAAACATACATAGATACGACAGAAGTAGAAAAATCGTGTTAAAAAAGAAAATATCGTCCTATCTTTTCATTCTTCATTTCAATTTCTAACAATGAAATGTCTCTATGAAAAATGCGCACATTTAATAGAGACCGAAACGCGGCCGCGCACGCTTAAATTTGATGTTATATTATACGCAAATTATACGAGATCTTTACATAAATTGTAGCCTATGTGTTATTGTGGTATATAAGCTATATTATTATAAAGTTTCATCGAAATTAATTCAGTAGTTTTTGCATGAATAGTTTATAGTGTTAAGACGGTTCCCTGCTCTTCGTCCAATTTTCGAGACATTCGAGTGGCAGAACTCCCTGAGAGAGTGCTGCCCTTCGCCTTATTACCAGATGTCGTAAAAGAAAACAATTCACTCTCTAACTGAGAATCGAAAAATTACAAATTTCAAATAAGATGTTCCAGTAAAAAGATTTCTAACAGAACTACCGCCATTACATATGCAATGCACACGTGATAGCATATTCAGGTAAGGAATTTCGTATGAAAATCCTAATTTTGAAATTCGATAGATATTGAATCTATTTCACCTGTCGCGAAAGTATGGAGCTAATATTTTGTGAATTTCCAATTTTGGGCCATTTTTCAAGTTCGACGTTATTAAAACGTACAGTTGATTGATAAATGAAAAGAAATGATTGGTAGGTTAATTTTGTTTTATACGATGACGTTAAAAATATTTTTAAAACATAATAATGATTAACTTCTGTTTTCAGAGATATCAATTATTATTTAATTGATTTTGTTATTAAATAATGTATTTCTAATTTTTTCATTATTTATTTATTTTGTTGATAAGATTTCCACTCGGGGAAATGAATAATTTCATATTTTCATTCTCACTCAGGTAAAGCTTAGCGTCGAGTTCTGTCACTCAGCACACAATGCCTCCATAATTCGGCGGAAAATGGTGAACGGAAGTGTTTTAATGGGGACGGAGTGTCAAACTCTAGGCTTCTAAGTTTCCTCTGCCTACCCTCCTAAGTACTGGATACAGGGTGAAATTAAAAAAGATAATTGAATAAGGAATCCTCGTCAAACCGGCCTTACTCTAATAATATATTGTATACTAACAAGAATTATGTCATGTTGTCGTCCTTCGCACTGGGGGACCAATCTGTCGGTGCTGTGACAGCGGATAAATTGTACGTATTTTTTCTGCCATGCCAGTGGACTCATTTTCAAAATATTTTACGTTTTGAAAAAAAAAGTTATTATATTAAATTATGATTGTCTCCAATATATATTTTTCTAAATCAATGTTTTCTTTTATATATTCGTTAAATTTACAATCCTCTAGAATTCAACCGAGAATGGTGTACGGAAATATCTTAATTGAAACAAAGTGTCTTAACACTAGGTCCCCAGATCGCCTTTGTGCGGGAGACAGCTAAAAAATAAATAAATAAATACCATCGTATTGTTATTATTATTCTACATTATCTAGTCATTGTTCTTTATGCTGTTCTAAGATCTTATTAATACGTACATCAATTTTACTAGTAGTACTAACGCCGTGACCTATTTTCTCCTAAGATAATAATGTTACAATATTTTTAAATGTTCATCTTTTAAGATATATTTTAATTTACCAATCTCGTACGAATATTGGCATCTCTTCTTCAACTTTATAGACATAAAGCAGGGTAGGCAGTGGAAACATAATGCCAATACACTTCGTTCTCCACTTTAGCTACACAGCTTCACGCTGTATCCCGTACACAGCAGAGTAGGCGGAGGGAACATAGTGTTAACACACTCCGTTCTCTCCGTTCCTTCACTATGCGAGATAATACAAAAAACTGAAAATAAAACATTAAATATTAACTTAACAATCCCACAAAGCCTCGATATTCATGTATAACAATATGAACTTCCTTTACATTTCATCCGGGCCGGTCCCAACTTTTAATATACGCATATAACACGGCAATGCATTATGTATGTATGTCACGAGGTTTGACCAAATACGACAAGATTTATTATTCATATATTCACCCCATACCTGGTACGCCGGAAGTCCCATCACAAACATGTAAAATCTTATACTAACTTGTTCCAATAATATTTTTTGTATAATTTTTTTGTGATTGTGCTCAATATTTATTATATTTTGCTTATAGGAAGTATAGTATATATAAAAAATAGCTTTTTACGTGAGGCTTCTCCCCCGTTCAACCAATCAAAGTATTCACTTTTATAATATCTGTCCTTATAAAATTTAGTTACATCTTTAATCAGTTTCCGTTGTTCACGTATGAATTAACTCAACTTAAGTGCCACTCTACGTGCAATGTTTTGAAACTTGGATGGAGAATGAGGAACGCAGTGTCTTACCACTAGGTTCCTTGCGCCTATTCTGCTATGCAGAAAAAAGCGTGACGCTGCAAACAAAACATAATATGATTGCTTAAAAAACAGTTTAATATGGTTAATCGTGGTTAAAATATTTTTTACTACAATTATTGTACTTATTGTACTTGGTACACATAAAATTTCGTACATACATAAAATTTCATGTGAAAATATAATGAAAATTCATGACGAACTGTCATTTATTTTTATTGACCATGTCTTGAGAGCCTGGAGCCTGCACGTCTTAGCGAGACATATCGAAATAGCTCTGTAAGAATGTACGGCTTAATTGGTTAGAACGTTTGGATGGTTTTTAAATGAGGCTTCGAATCCCAGTCCGATTTCTATTCCACAGCGGTGCGTGTGGAATAGAGTGCCTTAACACTAGGCTTCTTTTGCCTACTCTGCTATAGGAGGGATACAGCATGCAGCTAAGAAATCAAACATAGTAAATTAAAAAATCGCTCAACTAATTATCATTTATATAATAATAAATTTCGAAATTTCAAAGGACATAATAAAATAAAACGTTCAAATTAAACGTATCTTGACTATTTTTCTCAAGTTTTCATCATAATACACGTGACGGCGTGAAAAAGGAAGCGTCATTTTGATTTTTGCGGAAATTTTATTAACTTTGCGTTATTTCAGAACCGTAAAGTAACAGGATGAGGTCGGATCTTCTTTATCCTGTGGCTCGAAATGAATACCTTATTATACGTACCGTCTTATTATTATTACTTTATTATTAAAATTTTGTCTATTGTATTTTCGTTACTAGCGTTACTTCGTTTGTGGTGACTTTAATGCATTAAATGGAAAATTTCATTTTTTGTATGAATTTCACCCTATATCCCGCACTTAGCAGACTAGAGAGAAGAAGGAAGAAGGGGGTTTTTTTTTGCAGGGTAAATCTTCGAAAGATATCCAATCTTTGGGGAGGACCAGATTATGTGGGATTTTACCGACTAAAACCCCTGCGTTTGCCGACTTCGACACTATTGGAGGACCCGGGAAATTGATAGAACCACGTCCGTAGCCCTCCTCAGATGACGCGCTCCTCAACGGAGCTCTCTTATAATTTAAAATTAATTCGACAATAGACCAGAATACCCTATTCTGGTTCTGGCGCAGATTTCCCATACTGCACACCAATGGTCTAATCTGATTCATCGACCAAAGACACCAGGACGATTGCCAAGCACACGTCCACGGTAACGCTGCCTTCTCTGCACTGCATATGGACTGGTAGAACTCAACACTGTGTTCAGAACTTAACAGAGCTAGAATATAAAAAAAAATCCCGAGTTTATCGAACTCACAACCATCGCCTTCACTGCCAAACACTATACCGTTGACACGACAGCTTCTGTATAATAATTTAATAAATTCATCCATATTAGCATATTTCATTATCCATATATCAATTTGCACACGCGAGTATGAAAGGATATAATGGTAAAATCTTATGTCTTTGTTCCGACACAAAAGCAAGGATTTGTGTAAAACTGGTTGATATGCAAACATATACGAAGATCCGAGGCGTTGTTAGAAATAAGCCGACATGTCATAGCGTCTTTATGAACTTTGTACTGACTTTATGTGAATTTAGTAAAGGTTTTATCATTAGTTTCGCGTTATAACTAGTATAATTCATAGTAGGTTAAGAGATCCCAGTGTCAAGACACTTTGTTCTCTACTTTCAATCCGAATAGATACATTGCGGGTTAAATGTGTGACAAAACAAGTAGTGAAATAATAAAAGTATAGGTAAGGCATAGGGAACCTAGTATCGGAGGAATGTAATAATAATATTTTCATTTCCTCAATATGCAATGCCACGAGAATTTGGCGGAAAGTCCGCACTGGGGAACTGAAATGTCTAAATGAGAATAAAGTGTCCTAATACTAGGTTCCCCCTGCATACTTTGCTTGGAACCTAAAAAAGAGCAACTTATCAAACAAATATATCAACTACTTAATAATAACGTAGGTAAGCCTTTAAAACTTTTAAATTTCCTTACAAGAACAAAGTCATCGTAGTCTCCATTTGGTAATATCATTATATTATATGATTCTAAATGAGCTTTCTGTAACAAACTTTTTCATTTTACTGCCAATGAATGTCGCCTGCTAAAGAGTTCCCTAAAGGTATTATAAAGATGTTGAGTTAATCAAATGTGCCCAACTTGGGAAGTAGCGGATTGAAAAGCAAAATTTTTGACTTTTGATCTTTTTATCAAATAATCAATTTATTATGGCTCATTTAGATATGCTAACTTCCATTCAGAATTTTTACTAATAGCGTCTGACGGTTGTGACCCATTTTCCCTGTTCGGGTTTCTACGCCTTTTATTCTTAAAAGGCGGCGGTGAGTTCGTCTCTTGAGTGGCGGAACATAACGCTGCGCTTTCTCTAGGTGTCAGAGCGATGAAACGAAATGATTAATTCCCCATGGAATTGAACCCACCCTCGTTTGGTTTACAGTTCAAGTATGCTAAAGAATATTGAAAAAAAAAGCTTTTTCCATGAACTCTATGTTCTCTTACATTCGAAAGAAATTTCATAAACAAAAATCTGTAGAACAATATTCTCTCTGAGAAAAAAAGGTCGACCAAAACAAAAACCATACATGGGATTGAAACCCCAACAGCACCTTTAATATTAAACGCGGTGACCTCAAAGGAATTTTGCTCTCACGAGGCCTTTCTATACATATATCATCTTAGTACAAGTTCTTATGATAGTATTTCCGTAAACATTGAAAAGATTTTTTCTTCTATAAAATTTATGTCTACACAAGAGTTAGTAATACAATTATTACTTACACTATAATTAGTATTATAAATATTATGCTAATTTGGTGTAACAATGACGTAATTACACTAACTTACACATACACTTACAGAAAATAAAAACTTATAAAAACTTAAATATGTGAATATGTGCGGAAACAAAAAGAATTTAGTGTCAAGGCTCTTTCGTTCCATAATTTCCGTATGAATCCGAGACATAGTACGTTGAGTGGCGGAACTTAACCTTGCAAATTGTCATACTAAGCGGAGAAGTGCAAATAATTTGTGGAATCAACCCCACAACCATTGCATTTAACACCACTGCGTGTGTGGTAAGTCAGGTGACATATTCCATGTATTTAGTGTGCCTTATCAGCTTAATTTTTTTACTCAAGAATTAACATATTTATATTGTAGGTACATGTCAATAAAATGCAAGTGGAGTCCCTGAATTTTAACCTACAGATGGGAATTCATTTCGGTAAGTAAAAAATTATATTCTTTATTTACGTGTGTGTTTATTTGAATGTGTGTAATGAACATATATATACTACACACATATTTTCGTTGAGAACTTAAGTAACAAAAATTCACGATATCTTTACCACTTACTAAAAAATTATCCCCGAAATTAAGTAATAAATTATAATTTAAAATGACTTTGTTTTTAACTTCCCCAAGCGATTACAATACAAAAACATGCCAGTGCGGATTCCCAACCTTTGCGCCCTTAATATTAACCGACCTCAAAGGGTCCAGTATCATATACCCACAAACGTGTCGACTTTGGCTTAGGTTAGGTTATACGTTGTACAGTTAATATTCTCTTTTGTATGTAAATGTAAATATATGTATGACTACAGTAGCCTAAGCTTGGTCAAAGGAAAATTATCTAGACCCATTTTTATAAATTTCTCTCAAGTCTTAAGATCGATCTTAAGTTGCCGTTTTCGTTCATAGATATATAATTTATGAATGAAAACGTCATCTCAGGATCGATCTCAAAATTATGCTATCAGAAGTCCTCAAGCTGTCTCAATGTAACATTTTTATTAAATTATATTTTATTAAATTTATTAAATTTAATTTCATTTTTTTATTTAGCTTAAAATATTTGTCGATAAATGAACTAAGATTAACTCGTTTACTAAACAAACACTTCAGCTTTATAATATTTGTATAGATTAGTAGAGGCATGTATAGAAAATCTAGTATAGATATATTATTTTTCGTTCTTCGTTCACTGTTCAGTTTTTGAAACATAGTGAGGCGGAACTTAACGCCGCGTTTTCTCTACCTAAGCGATAAAATGAAAAATTAATAATTTAATCTCAATTTCTCCCGGTCGAAGATTGAACCCCGGACAAACATTGAGAATAAAATAATCTCGTCGGTCACCCGACATGTGTCAGGATATCAAATAAATAAGCCAATATCGGTAGTACATCGGATTAAGGGTACCCTCATCAAGTTAGTTTGTATGTAAATGCGACATCGAAATCCTCTGTCTAGCTGGTGCGACATTTTAAGCATAACAATTTAAAGCCCGTCGTGGCCCTGAGGCGCAAAGTTGTGACTATAACGTGGTGGTTGTGGGTTCGATCCCAACTCAGGGGTTCCCACTCGGGGGGTGAGTTCCTCTACTCAACACGAAATGCTTCGAAAAAATCATTCCTCCGAGTGAACTTACTATATAAAAAGGCCATGTTTTTCTTAACCACTTTCTTAACAAATCATCAATTAAAAGCTTCATCCATCTACGAGTATTTACATCACTTCATATATACTAGCTTAGTGTAAATAAAAAGAGAACAACTGAAAAAAATTAGAAACAAACATAATAATAAAATAACCTAAGGCGGAGAGCCAGAACATTTATATGCAGATGTCGTACCGAACTCCAAGTTTTTCAATATTCACTACAATATATTTTATTGGTAAATTTCTTTTTGTTTTCGCCACGAATAGGGTATGCTCTCGCGAACGTTACGGCGGCGTATCGACGAACATGAGGTTGTTCTAATCATAATATATTTACTATGAATGAAAGAAGTCGATTTTTGTTGAAATTTCTCTTGTTTTAATGGTTTATATAAGTTATTAAATGATATTTTCTGGTAATTGTTTATATTATAATTATATTAAGTTATAACAGTATTTTCTTTTAGGTGATATTTTTTACTTCACTTTTTTAATTTTCTTTCAAATAACGGTGGCGGTGTTGAGTTCCGCTACTCAATACGCAATGCTCCGAGAATTCGCAGAAAATGGGGATCAGAAGTGTCCTAATAGAAAGGGAGTCTCTTAACACTAGCTTCCCAGGTTCCCTCTGCTTTGTGCGGGATACAGCGTGAAGAAAAAATATTATAAAACAAAAAGATAACTCAATTTCTTAACACATTTAATGAAAGTGCTTTACTTACGTTATTCTAAACTAGCTTTTCTCGGTTAAAAGTTTTAAAGCCAAGTTTGGACTGCGACAGAACTTTTACTATTCAAGTACTAACGTCAGACCTCAATTTCATTATATCTTTACTATGCGCACTAAAATATATCAGTCGTACATATATGAAGAAAAGATGCATAAATATAATAAACTTTTACCAGATCAAACTTTTAAGGTAAATATATTTATAATTCAGGTAATATTCATACATATATGCACTTTCATAGGAAGTAATATTTATTTAAACTTGTATGTAAAAATATATGTTTAGTTCATCCTACCACAGTGAGACAGCGTCTGACTGTAAACACGAACTCACAAAGGCCACGGTTGTGGATTCGAATCCCACTTGGGGGAAGGAAATATTTTAATATTTTCGTTACCTCGCTCTGGAAACGGCGTTAATTCCGTCATTCAACAAGCAATGCTTCATGAATTTAGTGGAAAGAGCGGAACGGACTGTCTTAACATTAGGTTCCCAGTTCCTGGAACTGGGAACAAGAACAGAGTGAAGCTAAACAAATATGTATATTGGCTATATACGATACAAAGCTTCACCCTAAGACATTACCCAAAAACAATCCTCATCCAAATAGGTCATGACCTAAGGACTACTTAGTAAAATCAATGAACATATTCATAAGTTCTAAGAACAGCGAGCAGAATGATGTCAGGCTAATATAAGAAAATGTATTAATACTTGTTTTTAATTATTAATCACTCACGAAATTAAAAATATTAAGGTCATAAAAGAAAAATGTAACAGGATTTGTACCCGTATTAACGATATTTTTTGTCTTTATAATATACTTTCTAAGCAAAGTAAGTAAACTGTAAATACGTGAGTAAAAAGTATAATAAGAAAAAAATACATATTTCTTTAAGTTTATACAATTATTTTGTAGACATCCCTTCCATATATTTTTGTCCTAATAGTAGGACAGGTCCAATGTCTTGCTACTTAGGAGCGTAATCATTAAATGGGCCGTAAAAGGGCCTCCGACTTTTGACCGACTTTGGCTTCGGGTTCACTTCCCGGGTTAAGTACTATATTTTGAATGGTTGACCGCATTTACAGCTGTGTTTGATGTATTATTTTAGTAATTATATTAAATGAAAATTCCATCAAGATTATACTACAATGAATTACTAAACTAAAAAAAATAACTTTTAAAAACAGCCAGTAAGGCCGCCTATCGTTGTGGGTTCGATTCCCACTCGAGGACAAATGGTATATTTAATATTTTCCTTTCCTGTCTCTGCCTCCGCAATGCCTCCAGAATTCGTCGGAAAGTGGGAAACGGAGTGTCTTAACACTAGGTTACCATGTTCCCTCTGCCTACCTATGTGCGTAATGCAGCATTAAGCTAAAAAAATTAAATAAGAAATATTAATCTTAGATTATAATATATCTTAGATATAGGTACGCTACGTTCAAATATTTTAACGTTTCTTTTTAAATCTTAAAGTAGATATATGATATAAATATTTTGATTGCAAAATGTGTCGATTGTGTCCGAATCTTAGATAATAGATTTTGAATTCAAGATTCTTCGCTTATTAAAGAAAAAAGTTATTTAATTTGGGATTGAGCAGTCCTTGGCTGTTATGTAATCTATACTACAGTCTACAAGCCTTCAAATACTAGATATATGAAACCTAGACAGTTTTGTAACCATTTTTATGATCTTACGAAAGAATACTAAGAAGTATACAAGAAAATCGGATCAAGAAAACTAGTGGGAGTTCGTGACAAACCTTTGCCTACGTCCCACACATTAGTCACGTTCGATAAACCGCTCATACATTGTGATTTTTGGACTTATTCGTTTTGTACGTGATACTTTAGGCGGTCGTGGCGCAGTGTCTAAGTGTAAACACGATAGTTGTAGGTTCGAATCCCAAAAAATAAGTTAAACAAAGTAAGGATTGAGTTCCACCACTCAACATGCAATATCCGTTTGAAATTTGTGCGGACAGCACACATAGCAGCATACACAGAGGGAACCTGGAAAGATAGTGATAGTGAAGAAAGATACTCCGTTCCCATTACGACATTTCCGTTCACCACTTTTCGCCGATTTCAGGAAACATTGTGTGTTGAGTGGCAGTATTCAACGTCCGTATTTTTTAGTTAATTTTATTAATTTAGATACACAATCATTCTGTTAGGTACATTTAAATGAAATTTATACCATTCAATATATTCTTCATACAAATTAAGTCAAACGAACACTAGAAAATAATAAAAACATCCATAAAGTGAAAATGAAATGTCATTTACACGGTTATTGACTCACACTCTAGTTCATTCACCAACAATAAACGTAGCTCTTGTCAGTCTACAAAACTTAATTTACTGACTTATTTCATTTTTACGACTTACAATTTGACTATAACACGAAAATGTAAGTAATAAACACTTTAAAGTAGCTTTAAGTGCAAGTAATTTTGAAATTTTACTAAAATGCTGAAATTTATTATTATAAAGAAACAATAATTGTAGAGGGTCACATTCATTATATTTATTTTTCAGCTTTCCACCAACCCCACATAACACACTAGGCACAAGAAAAGGAAATAACAATATTAATTATTTCAGTTCATCGAGTGGAAGTCGAAACCTCAACCTGTCGCATTTATAATGTATATATTAATGAATATAAAATAGATAGAAGTAATCACGAAATCAATTTAAACTTTGCAAATTTATATCTGATTTCAAACGTAAAGTAATCTATCTAAAAGTTAGAAATATACATTATATTACTACATATATTTTAGTCCTATTCGTATATATTAATCAATATAGCTTTAATTAAAAATGCCTTTTCAAACGTTCTGTGTTTGATATAGAGCAAAGTAATGTTTTTTTTCTTTTAAAGGATTGTGTATGTGAGCGGTACTAATGGATTTTGCTAAGCATCTTTATATTATGAATCAATACGTGTATATCAATTATGCATTTGTGTTTTAAAAAAGCTGAGGTTTCATCTCGCTTACTATCGAGATATTATATGTGCGGAACTTGACGCCGTGGATTTTCTTACCAGAGGGAAAAATTTTAAAATCATTTAAATATGATATAGAAGGCAGTGGTGACGTTTGGGTGTAAATACGATTGCCACATACTTAGTTTTTTAATTTATTCGCTCTTAATTCCACGACTCAACAAGCAATGTCTCGAATGGAATGTCTTACTACCAGCTTCCCTCTTCAAAGAAACTCGTGAAACTACATTCAAAAAGTTTAATGTATTCGTCGATTGTAACTCAAACCGTAAATATTTCAAGCTAAAATTGAATACTGGCAATTACGTCGGTATTTCGGACCGTGAAAGCAAAGAACAAAGTGACTCTAAGTTCTCCTTGCCAATTCTGCCTCCAAAAATAATGGAGAAATGAGAGAGTGACGACATGGATTACTTAATTTTAATATAAGCAATTTTGGCCTGCCTAAATAAACATTAGAATACCACGTAGTAAATTGAGCCTGTCATTGGTTCCCACTTGACGTGGCAGCGTCTCGTATGAAATTTGAGTGGACTATGAGCTTTGTTATAGCACTATTTTCCAGTATGCTCGTATATCTACTCTCTGTCTCTCTCTTCTCGTATATCTAATCTCTATCTCTTTAACTTTTTAGTTCTACTTTTTTTTTTTTTTTTGTTCTTTTTTTTGGTACATCCTCCTATTAAAATGCCACTGAAAAGAACACCCCCTAAGTCATTGTTACCGTCACCACAACAGACTTGTGTCTCGGAACCAAGTCTTGTTAAACAAGGCAACGTCGATACTGGAGCATCGACCCCAAATGTGACATTCCGACAAAAACGGAGGCGTACGCCCTCCGATGAAGTTGGTGAAAAGCTGGCCGCGTTTATGGTGGAATTTAAAGATCTACTCGATGCGCTTAAAAAAGAACAAAATTTGAAATTTGAAAGATTGTCTGCAGCTGTGGAAGAAATTAAAAGACAAAATGTTGAAATACAAACATCTGTTGAGTTTCTGTCGCAGAAATATGATTCCATTATTACTCAGATTGACAAATTAGAGAAGGACAAACAACAAAATCTTCTTCAAATACAGTCTTTAGAAATCAAAATGGAAAACTATGAACGCTTGTCAAGGTCAACATGCATCGAAATAAAAAATGTACCATCAGCACCTTCTGAGACAAAGGACAAACTATTAAATACAGTTATCTCTATAGGGAACAGCTTAAACGTTTCTATCAAATCACACGAAGTCAAAGATGTATTTCGCATTAATTCACGTGACTCATCGAACCGCACAGTCCTAGTGGACTTTACAGGGGTGATGATCAAAGAAAAAATTATTCAAATGTACAGAAAGGGTAATAGAGAAAATATTAGACTAACTACGGATAAATTAAAGCTACCAGGACCGCCAAAACCATTATTTATATCTGAGAGTCTGACACCCAAAATGAAAAGACTTTTTTTCCTTGCCCGTGACTTCGCTAAGCTAAACAAATACTCACACTGCTGGATTTCTAACGGCAAGGTGCTATTACGGAAGAAGGAAGGAGATAAACTTATAGTTGTTAGAAGTGAAAGTGATTTATCTGATATACCAGTAAAAAAATGACTAGTCAATTCAAATGTGTACACTTATTTTTATATTAATATGTCAAATTTAGTTTTATATTCTTGTAATTTAATTCAATTTAAATATTGTGTATATTTTTTATGGGATTCCATGTACTTACATAATTACACTATTACACATACACTCACCAGTTTAATATTACTTACCGTTTTGTATAATAACAGTTACATCGCCTCTTTCAGTGTACGGGTTGGTAAAGCTTTCATTTGTACCATTATTAGAAAAGTATTTGGATTTAAAAACTTATTTCTTTCTGCTATATTAAAAATAAATAATATGTCACCAAACTTTGGAGAGCTGGTTACTAGCACATACGTTTTTCAAACAGAATTAAATAATGGGTCACAAAAATTTACTTGATAATATTGATGACTTATTGGTAGCTGATTCTCAACTCTGTTCTCCCGAGCAATGTAAGGAATCCTTGACTCATATTAGTGGTATAAAAATTCTTCATGTAAATATACGAAGTATAAATTGCAATTTTGACTCGCTTTCGGTTCTTCTTGACAGGTTGAGTTACAAAGTTGACATTCTGGTTTTATCGGAATGCTGGTTGAGTAAGACTTCTATAATTCCCGTACTGCCGAACTTCCGATCGTTTAAGTCGGGCTATACAAATCAAAATGACGGTCTCATCGTGTATACCAAAGATACTTTATTATGTGAGGTTATTGAGCCCAGTTTTTGTGAGGCAAATTGCCTCCAAATTACGCTTTCTACTACCCATGTCATTCTTGCTTTGTATCGATCTCCCTCTTACCGTTGTATTAATGTGTTCTTAAACAGCTTGGATGATGTACTGACTTCGCTAACAAAGTCCAAAACAATAGTCCTTATTGGTGATTTAAATATCAATATTAGCGGCTCGTCAAATGATTCGCAAGCGGAAGAATATTTAAATCTATGCGCAACACATGGTCTTATACCAGCGCACCTATTTCCCACCCGTAATGAGAACTGTATAGACCACATACTCCTTCGAAGTAGCAGGAAATCTTCTACATATGTGCTGGACGCACCTCTCACTGATCACTGTCCTATATTGGTTTGCTGTGAACTTCAAAACAGAAATATATTAACATCTGAAACTGCCACTTACGTGGATGAATCGTCAGTTACTCGTGTACTAGAAACATCTGATTTTACTGATATTTTAAGTAACAGAGATCCAGAAGGTGCAGCAGAAAAATTGGTATTAACAATAACCTCTGCTATACAAAAATACACCCGCATCATCTCTTGCAGAAAAAGAATTATAAAACCATGGATTACTCCTGGATTGTTCCGATGTATAAGAAATCGCGATAAACTATATAAAAATACGAAAAAGAATCCCGATGATCCAATATCTAAAATCAGTTATGTTCGTTATAAAAATTTCTGTAACAATCTGTTAAAAAAAATTAAAGCTAATTATGAAAATATCGAGTTCCAGAAAGCTAGCAAAAATACAAAAAGGACATGGACCGTTGTTAAAACAATTATAAATAACACTAAAGAGAATACTAAAGTCTCAAGCAATCTCTTGCAATTAGGTAACGATCCAATCTCAGCAGTCAATAATGTAAACGATTACTTTGCTAATATAGGGAAAAAACTTGCTTCTGCCGATCATTTCAATAGTGCTCCTCAGATGTACCTACCGTACACTGCCGCCCAGGTAATACCTAATTCAATGGTTATTAATGAAACTGATAATTCAGAAATTAGATCCATAATTCTTAATCTTAAAAGCCATTGCGCGGTAGGGTGGGACGGTATATCGTCCTCTGTCCTTAAAGCTTCGGTAAATGTACTTACCCCACCTATTTCTTGGATTTGTAACCTCTGCTTATCCCAGGGGGTATTTCCCAAAATCTTTAAAAAGGCTGTCGTTCACCCAATTTATAAAAACGGATGTAAGGCCAGCTTCAGTAACTACAGACCCATATCTGTTCTAAGTGCCCTATCCAAGATCTTGGAAAAGCTTATTAATAATAGACTTGTCTCCTACTTAGGTAGATACAACTTGCTTTCTCCTAACCAATATGGTTTTAGAAGTGGTAGCTCAACCGAGGATGCGCTCTCGAATTTAGTTGATGAGGTTGCCCAAAATATCAATAATAGAAAAAAGACTCTTGCCATATTTCTGGACATTTCTAAGGCCTTTGACACGGTCTCACTACCGATCCTTTACAGCAAATTGGAAAATATTGGTATTAGGGGAATTGTCTTGGATCTCTTTAAAAGTTATTTATCTGACAGAACACAAGCAGTAAACATTAATAATAATATTAGCAATGAAGCAAACGTCTCTTTTGGAGTACCTCAGGGTAGCGTATTGGGACCAACTCTATTTTTAATCTACGCTAATCAACTTTGCAACCTCTCTGTTCCAAATACCAAAATTATTTCTTATGCAGATGATACCGCTTTGCTTGTGTACGGTAACAGTTGGGCCGAGACACGCGAGCATGGTGAGAAAGCTTTAGCCATCGTAATAAGCTGGTTGTCCTGTCACAGGCTAACATTAAATGTGGATAAAACCCAATTTATAACTCTAGGCCCGAAACGCTCGTTGCCACCCATTTCTTTTTCTATAATTGCTCATAGATGCCACCCCGAATTAAGTCCAATTTGCCATTGTAGTAATATTAATAGATCTTCCACTATAAAATACCTTGGTGTTATTATAGATGAGAATCTCACCTGGAGGAATCATATACTAGCTTTAAGTGCCCGTATACGAAAAATAATATACATTTTCAAACAATTAAGATCTGGAGCTAGTATAAAAATTGCTAAGATGGTTTATTTCGCACTTGTCCAATCGATTCTTACTTACTGCATACCGGCATGGGGTGGTGCTCCTAAATCAATCTTACTCCCACTAGAAAAAGCACAGAGATGTATACTTAAGGTTATGACATCTAAACCTACCCGTTTTCCAACTGCCGAACTATATGACATTTGTAAAGTTTTAAGTGTCCGTCAATTATTCGTTCTGCGCTCTATTTTACGGAAGCATAGGCTCACCCCTTTCGAACCGCAGAACAATTGCGGGAAACGTAGAGTTGATAAGGTTTGCTCAATAGAGTCACGACGCACTGTCTCGGCAAATCGCATATTTTATTACTTAAGCCCCATACTATATAATAAAATAAATAAAGAATTAAAAATATATCCCCTAACGTTGTATCAATGTAAAACTAAATTGACTGACTGGCTATTAAACTTAGATTATGATCAGACAGAGAACCTATTGATCGTATAGCTTGATACCGATGAAGCCATCATACGTACGCACACACACATCCACACACGCACACACGTCCACACACGCATACACACATCAACACACGCAAACTCACACACCACATATAAACATCATGCACATGCACTCTAATAATGTTTTGTTTATTGTATACCTTTTTATTTTATTTTTTCTTTTAATTAATTAATTTTTAATACTATTATTGCATGCTTTTTTAATTATTAGTTTTTATCATTTGTTATATTTTAAAGTTTTTTCTTTTTTTTTTGTAATTGATCATACTAATTTATGAATGGATGCTGGTGAGGCGGGCGTTAATAACTGCCACACAGTTTACAACTAATGCGGTTATTATCGTTATAAATTGTTTTTTTTTTTGTAATTTTGTTTATGAATAAATTATATTATTATTATTATATCTACTTCTACAAAATTTCTCTATAATTATATGTTTTTTTTAGTTTCAGGCCATCTATATTTTTGGTGTTTTTCCATCAGCTTTTGGTGTATTTGTATTATCTTCTATAGCCCTATTTGTCAGTTTGTCTATCGATCTTAAACGATTATAAACGATGAAGCAAGTGTAAGCTATAACTTTAAAAAATTAAAAAATTGTACTGCAAATAACAACAATAATAACAAATATCTACTTTATATCAGCATATTATTTCTAAAACAAAATAAAAATGTTTGTATTCACCAGACAAAACCAGTAGGTATCGGAGCAGTTCAATTAATTACAATTTAGTTCGGTATTTAGCCCCTAGCATCGATTTAACTTTGTAGACGAGTAATTTATTTTTGATACCGTGTTTCACATATTGCTTATGGCTTTATATATAACGTCACAATAAATAAATAAATAAAGAATATCAATTGTGTGAACATCGTTGTGGCTTAATAAAAAAAGTCAACCTGGAAGCGGTGATTGCGGATTCCAATTTTTTTTTAGTTTCACGCTTCATCCGTAGCGGAGTAGCCAGAGGGAATACAGCACCAAAAGCTACGTTCTCTGTATACCGTGTATAGAAAGTTTTTTTTTGTATAAAATGCACTCGTTTCATATTTACTTCTGCGTCGGTACTAGCACAGCCTTGTCTATGGTCAAATTTGAAGCTATGCTGACGCTACACTGTCTCATCAATGATGTTATAGCACCATAATTTCGTTACCGGCGGCGATACGCCTTTCCATATCCATTTCCAATTTCCATCTCTACTAAACATACTTCCCAGATATACAACTTCATTCATTTGTTCTAATATTTTTTTATGTTTTTCCATAATCAACGATGTATATAGGCGCTAAGTTACGCTTTCTAAAATACAATATTCTTAAAATAAAAAGTAAAAGACGTAGTGTTTCAACACTATATTTTCTCTGCCTACCCTGTCTAGAAAACACGAAGATATATCGGGCGAATGATTTTATGATCAAAAGTGGTTAATAAATAATGAAATAGGGTCCTGTAAGAGTGCAATATTGAAAGGCCGTTAGTTCGGGTTGGCCTGGTTTGTAAGCCATTAAAGTACCACACTTTTTGATAAACGATTGGAACTAATAATCTTAGTTTTATAACCTTAGTGATTTATTGTGTTTAAATAGCATTATAAACGATTTATTAACGATTTAGTCATGATGCCATTAATTGTAGGTTCGATTTCCATTTGGAGGGATTAATTATTTCCATTTCCTCCGCTTCTGTAGACACAGTGCTGCGTAGAGTTCCACTACTAAATCTTGAATTCAGACGTACAGCGGAGAACGGAATGTCTTGACACTAGGTTCTTTCAGCCTACCCATCAGAATTGTTGTTACCTATTTTACTGTTGATAAAATAGGTAATTATCGACAAGTTAGTATTGAGAGACAATGCGGACCAGAGCGTGAAGTTGAAAAAAAACACTAGCACAAAATTTAGTATAAATATTAAATAAAATAAATAGCTTTGTGAATATTTCACGGCAACAGTTTTATCTTAATTAAGATTCAAATTTCAGAAGGAATACCACTTCTAATTAAGGGAAGTTACGATTTTAGGTCATTTGAACAATTTAATGTCTGAAATTACATGTTAATTGACATTTGTTACTTTTGAGAACTAATTTGAATTTCTACTTTGTGCATTTAAATTAAATGAAATAGTTGAAGCTATTATTGTGCAGTGGAACAATCGTTGAGGAGTGGTTAGACCTATCCATGAGGCGCGAGTTTGAGTCTTGGTACGTATAATTTTTAGATTTTTTTAGTTTATTTTAGTTTTTAGTTACTAGTTTAGTTTTTAGTTTTAGTTTAGTTTAGTTTTTGGTTTCTAATTATAATGACCTCTAAAAATACAGAACGTCGTGGTGTAGTGTTTAACTGTAAAAGCAACCGTTGTGGCTTCGATTCCCACTTAAAGAAACGAATTATCTTCATTTTCCTCGTTCCGATAATAATGTTCCCTATGCCATACGCAGAATACAGCGAGTAGAAAAAAAACAACACTATAAAATAAAGAAACTCCGATACAATATATACTTCATTCTGCATACAACGTCTTTGAAATCTCCAAACTACGGACGTAAATGGGTCGGTCGGAAAGTTTTAACAAGAATCAATTAGGTGCGGTCTCAGTGTGGCCAATCGTAAAACGGTCTAAATACAATTAATCCTTGATGCCAACTTGAAATTAATTCGAGATTTAGGAGACCTTTTACATTATAAGAAAATAATTATTAAGGTCTTAATAGAAAACGAAGCGTCTTAACACTAGGTTTCTAGGTTCCCTCTGCCTACCTTGCTGAGACTAATGCACAATGCACAGACGAGACTACTGGATTTAGAGAGTTGAAATTTAATATGTAAGTAGAATAGAGAGTATACAATATAAGAGGTAACAAACCAATGGAATTTTTCATTTCATTTTCTTAGCAACGACTAGTACAATATATAATTAACGTTTTGGGGAGGAAAAGAAAACTTATTATCTATCGGTAATTCAATCTTTACTTCCGCACAATCACGTTGGACAACTGAAATACCTAACGTGACTTATTCTACTAATATTATTAATTATTAATTTAATAAATGTGAATGTTTATGGGGATGGACGCAAAAACTATTGATCGGAACTAAGTAGTCATATCAGAATAACATATTTATGTAAATAATTTGTATAATTTGGCAAAAATATAACAATAACTTTAATAGATAATGTAAAATGGTAATTATATAAGTCCAATAATTTGACTTGCAACATTCCCCGTAAAATGTTTTTAGAATTTGCTTCTGTAATTTGCAAGAATATGCAAAAATTCATATAGGTGTATAATTTAAAATTATATATAATGACTCCTTTGTAAAACTATAAGAAACACAGTTTATGTAAAAGGGGGGGTCGGTAGGCAGTATTGCCATTATAGATATTATATGTGATTAGGCACGTCTAAAAGGTTCTTTATATTTTAAAATAGATAGAAATAGTCCGAAATGTTACTTGAGTTATGCCTATTGTCTGTAACGATATTTATTTTCTCAAAATATATTAAATTGATCTTATTGAAATTCTAATTACGTTTCGAGCTTTGTATTGGAATTTAAATCTGATGCTTAGCCCTGAGATTTATGATAGTAGTAATACTACTCTATAACATTTTGTTATACAGAGAGTTACTTAGTAACTCTACTATTCTATTAATATTGTAAATGTAAAAGCTTGTGAATATGGATGTTTGTAAAACTTTCACAGTTTTAGATGAAAAGATTGTAAAGCACATAGCTTTACTAGTTAAAAAAGAAATTAAAAAAAGCAACTTTATGCTTTTTCGCATAGCACAGTAGAGAGAGGGTTAACTTAGTGATAAGATACTCCTTACCGCAATTACTACCGCAGTTTTGGACATTGCGTATTGAGTGGTGATACTCAACACCATCCTTTATCTACCAGAGCGAAGAAATTACATTAATTTAAATATAATAATTTCTCTGACGGGGGTTGGAACTGACAACCATTAAGTTTACAGTCAGACGCTGTTCCACTGCATCACGACCGCATCAAAAGAAAATGACAGTTTTTTTTAAGGAAAATGCTTTTACAAAACTTCTGTAGGTACTAAAAATAATTCTATAATAAAAAAAATACTAACATTTTATTTAAAAGAAAGATAACATATTCCACATAACAAGTTTTTTTGTGGAAACCTGAAGAGAGAAGGATGTTTGATGAGGTGGAAATAACAACGGTTGGGTCATTCATGACTTTGCATTGTATGTATGTAACATACAGTTAACACTACATTGAACTCGACACCTTTACTAAACACCCTTAGCATGAAAGTGACGTAACTCAAAATTTCGATAATTCAGGTTTTTGCATATATGTACAAACGATTATATTAAAAAAAATCAGCTTCACGCTATATCCCGCACACAGCAGGATAGACAGAGTAAACCTAGTGTTAAGACACTCCGTTCTCCACTTTCTGCCGAATTCTGGAGGAATTGCATGTTGAGAGGCGGAAGTCAACGCCGTGTTTTGCCTCGACACCAGAGCGAAGAAATGGAAATATAAACGTAAATAAATATTTGACTTCGTCGAGTGGGAATCGAACCCACAACCGTCACGACGGCCACTACGATTATAATATAATAATATCATTTTTATTTATTTTTATAGTCAACGCCAAACAAGTTGACTTCTCTCCTACACCACGGTATAACAAGATGGCAATATACACCTTGGGTGACATTATACAAAATATTTATATAATATGAAACATTCTTACAATTTTGTCACCTACTTTACCCTTCCTCGTGAGGGACGTAAATTCAATTACTTAAGGTAAATTCTATATTACCCTATAGATAATGACATGTTTATCGACCTGGTTGAAAACGGCGTTTCGCCAGCATAGATGTGAATGTAAAATTGTAAATAATGAGTATTTCTTTACATTATATATGTATAAGTACTCAATGGGTATCTCGGTAGCTGGACGGAAAGTGGGGAACAGAGTGTCTTAACATTATGTTCTCTCTGTCTACCGAATTTTTGATATAGAAAATTTGCGTATTGTGTTAATTTGCGGTTGATATAAGCAGGTATTCTGCTAAAAAAGTATTGTAAAATATATAATGTTTTAGAAGATATTGTTGTATGTTTAGGATTTGAATCTTTAAACATGCTGATCGTCATGACTGTGGTTCTGGGTTTGAATTCTTTAGTAGGTATAATGAAACATTATGCGGTGACGAGTTCTGCCATCTCCACACAAAAGTGAATACGGAGTGTCTTATCGCTTTCTCAGAAAAAAAGTGATTTATCACTAAGGTTTTTAAGACAAAGCAAAATTTCAAATTTACTGAATACAATGTTTAAGGGGAAAATATCGAAAATATTTCCAATTTCATGACTCGCGACACAGTGGAAGTTTCTAGGACAATTAATTAGCGGACTCGGTCTATGTACGTCGTGTAACTTTTAGCGCGACCTCTATTGGTTTTAATTTTGTTCTTTGTAATTGCTTAAGATAATTTTAAAATTAATTTGTAATGGCTGAATGTAATATTATGTTTAACGCAATGTTCGACTTCGAATCATTTGAGGGTTGTGGGTTCGATTCTTATTTAGACATTATATGAGTACCAATATTTTTGTTAACTTCGTGCCATATCTTCCATTTAGATCCAGCGGGCATGTATGCGAAACCAAGAATTAAGGTTTTAAATATTGCGTGTCATTTTACCGGAGCAAACAAATGAAAATTATTCTACCCAAATCGACCCCACAACCATCACGTTTCTATTGGTACGCTGTACTACTGCGCCACGACGGTAAAGTTAGTCATGTTTTGACAACACAAGACACTTTTGTTCCACACTGTGTTAAGTGGCGGAACTCAACGCCATGCTTTGCCGCGTTACCAGAGCCAGTGGAAATCGAACCGACAACCTGTCGCCACTCTGCAATCAGCTTCTATTTTTGTTAAGATACAATAAAAAAAAATATTTCATAAAATATTGTTTTCGTAATAATAAGAAAATCGTGTTAGATTGTTAAATAAAGACAGACAGATATTTTTATTTGCTTGAATATATCTAATATAATGGTTTTACGTAAATTCTTTTAGACATTTCTTATTTGCTTTGTTTATAAAAGTATTTACTTGGGGTGTTTTGTTGAATAATATTTACTAGTACTTTATGTATTGGAAAATGTACACAATGATTTATTTATTTATCTGAACTATCTTTCTTGGAGGCCTCGCCGGGAAGCAACGGCACAGCGTGTAATTTTAACCTGGCGGTTATGGGTTCGATTCCCACTCGAAAACGAACTATGCAGGTATATTACCTTGCTCGCGAGAGATTCCGTGATGAGTGGTGGAATTTAACGCAACAGTTTGTCTTCTTACTAGAGTTAAGAAATAAAAAACATTTTGCCCAAGTTAAAATCGAATCTACTACCGTCGCATCTACAGTCGCATAGAGTGCTATAAAATAAAAAAAAATCTTCACCTTTATAAATACATTTTTCAGATGGAAGCCGTATTTTTCAACAAGTAAGGAAGCAAAGGAGGCGAGATGTTAACGGATTGCTAAATCTTCTTACATTCCTTTGGGAGTGAGGTATGAAACTGTTTATTATTTAACGCCACTCTGAGATATAAACCTACTTTAAGTCTTAAGCCAACACCTAATTAACTAGGTTTTATATAATCTGTAGTATGGAAATAATTTAAACATATGTGTAGAATAAGGTAAAATAGTTGTGGTCGTATTAAAATATAATATGAATTAGATATAGAGGGCGTCGTAGCGGAGTGCAACATCGTCCGACTGTAAATGCAAGGGTCGTGGGCTCGATTCCCACTCGGGGAACGAATTACTTTTATTATTTCTTGCCAAACGAATATTTTTGGGAATAACATTTGGTACCAGTTATTTACATACTGATAAAAATCTCTCGATAGACTATTAACAGCAACATAAGTTGTAACAAAGTAGTGTGCGAGTTCGAAACTCGCTAAGTACTTGTATCTACATTTTTTATAAGTTTTCCAAAAATTACATATTGTAAAATATTTTTTAGTACAGTTTATTCTTTTTGCGTAATTTTTAGAAACACGATGCATGTAAATCCTATAAAATGGAAAATATTGAACTTTATATTAACTTCCACTAGAAATAGGTTATTTTATTAAAATATTGACAACTCAATAAAAATGGCTCTTTCACGAGAAATATATGTATTTACAATACACAAAAAATTCTTAGTACAGACGTAGTTCTTGTATTTATTAAATTCCAATTACTTTGATAACATTCATATAATATGTATAAAGCAATAAATAAAAAAATAAGAACTAGCCTGACAAATATACGCTTCAATAAATATCATGATTTTAATTTTAAAAAGGAGGTATCGCGGCGTAGTTGGGACGAGTCTGTTTAAATGTGAACGCTGTTGCTTCAAACCCCGCTCAAAAAAATATGTGAATTTCAATATAGTACCGCATATAGCAGAGTAGGTAGAGGGAACCTGCGAACCTTGTTTTAAGACATTTCGTTCCTAAAAGTGTCTAAACACTTCCATTCGTCACTTTCGCCAAATTCTGGAGAAATTACGTGTTGAGTGGCGAAACTCAACGCTGCATTTTTTGTGAGCGAGGAAATGAAAATATGAAATAAAAGCCTATCGAGTTTACGCTTGTAACCCTGCGCCACGACTGGCCTCAATTCTAATTCACTATTGTTTTCGATTAATTAAAAAAAACCATCATCATCATCATCAACAGCCTGTCCTGTCGATGTTCAGCTCTTCGCATCCAGCCGTACCAAAAAAACCATACCTTATTATAATTTTCAATCAATCCCCACCTAAATGAATTAGAATACTACGTTTCTAAATAATAACTTTGTTTCACCACCCCCATACTGACGTTTATATTAGAAATAGACATTTTTATTCAACAAAAGGTCCGCCGTAAAACCATTGTCGGCAACTATGAAAACGGAATTGGCAGTTCTCCAGTCGTAAATATAACTACAGATTTAGATTCGGACAATAATACATTTGGACCATATTCCACATTCATTCAGTATTTGAGACTGTTTCAGCATCTCTTCTTTATACAAATATCAGTTGGTCTTTTTGAATAAGCATTTTTTCTTTAATTAAAAGTTCGCGGTGTTAAGTTACACGCAATGTCTTATCTGTCTTAAGTGTGGGGAAAAGCGTGAATCTAAAAGAAAATTTTAAAACTCTCCCGCTTCTAAGTAAGCGATGGTCACAACAGATGGACCTAAAGCATACTAAAATAAAAAGAAACATGTTAATACCGTGTTTCCTTTACATTTTAATTCTCAACATCAAAGAGTGAACGTAATAATTTCGAAATATATGTCGACTGTTAATTAAATACACTAGTTTCACGCTACATCCCGCATATAGGAGTGAGGCAGAGGGAACCTAGGTTGTTAAGTAAGTAATTTTTCGTTATATTTTCGAGACATTGAATGTTGAGCCTTGCCTTAGAAAACTTACTTATTGTAAAAAACTTTGCCATTTTGTGAGAATTTATGAGATCATTTTTTTTCGTTGCAAGGAGTAGGTAGAGGGAACCTAGGAACCTATTGTTAAGATATTCCATTTCTATTAAGACACTTCATTTCTCCACTTTCCGTCGAAATTTGTGGCGGAATTTAGCGCCGGGATTCTAATTGTATGTTATGAAAATTGTAAGTTATCTATTGAAAAGCCCTTTTTTAAACCTCATAGAATATATTGGATATGAGGATGAATGAAAATCTAATGCATTATGTATTCGAGTCTTCTATATCGTAAACAGTATATTATACGCTCCCATCTCATTTTCCGCCTTATTGCCATAAACAACTAGGTTATTATTAATAGTTTTTACTATTTTCTATTTCTGTTTTCAAATTTGTTGACAGAAAGAAGAAGTTCAGGAAAATTCATTTTAAAATTTAGGCACAGCAGAACTTGAGCATGCTAATTTAGTATTTTTGTCATATTTAAGCTGTACGTTCGCGTGTTTTTAACCGACTATAATTATATAAAGATTTTATAATTTTGAAGTCGGTGCCAAGTAAAACAAACAGGCTTAGTAATTAGATATTGTAGTAAAGGTGTTGTAGCATTAGTTTGACACCGACTTCAAAATTATAAAATCTTTATATAATTATTTTTCACTTTTTAGTTCGTTGTTAGAAGTCGGTTTTTCTTTTTGTTAAAAATTAATTTATTTATATACAAGATTTTTTGCTTTAAGATATTTCAACGAATGTAGATAGTCAATGATATTTTTTGTTAAAAAACGACAATTGTAAATTCGATTTTCAATCGAGGGAATGAATTATCTCTGGTAACTAAACCAAGTGCAGCGTTGAGATCCGCCTCTCTACACATAATGTCTCGAAAATTAAAACGAAAGTGGGGAATGGAGAGAACTCTAGGTTTCTCTTTGCTAACCTGTTGTATACAGTGTATAGCGTGAAATAAAAAAATATATATACTAGGAACCCTAAATGGAACCTGGGACCTAATAGTGATATATGTAAGCAACAATATCTGCAAAACATCATTGAATTCACGAAACAAAATGATTTATTAATTATTTGAATCGCAACTATCGAAATAGACGTGACAATTCAATTTAGTTAACATAATAAAAATTTTAGCGTTAGTGTATTTATAATTTAGACTGTCTATTAATGGATTCGTATTGAATTAATTTTAGTTGTTTTTATACTTTTGAAGTGATTTAAATTGTTATAGTACAGTTTTTTTGAAAATGTATAAAGATTTTTACGAAGCGGGAATTGAACTCGTGCCTCTCGGGGATATCCAAGCGAAAAATAAACCGAAATTACATAAATTCGGAAATTTAATCTAAAACATCCACCTTGTGTTTTTTCCGGAAATTAGAATTATATACACCTTTTAATTTTTTCCCGCTCTCTGTCCTCACGTTCTTTTTAATTAATACTCATTATTTAGTTGACGTCAAACGAGTACCTTCCAACCTAATTAGGTTCCAGCTGTTCTGTTAAAGTAAATAATGGAATTTTTTAGTCCTACCGCTTGGTTCTAGTTTTACAATAGCGATATTACGTGTTTTTTACAGTAAGCTATTATGACATAGTGGAACATCGTTTGACTGTAATCACGACGGTCATAAGTTCTAGTCCCTCTCTGGGTTTTTTTTAGTACTTTCAAGACAAAGTGCGATGACATGGGTTCGATTCTGTGCAGGAAATAATTATTCTTATATATTTTTATTGGCTCTCTAGAGTTCCGCTCTTTAATTTCGGGTGAATAACGGAGATTGTTGGAAGTGTCTTGACATTGGTTTATATTATGTAAGTTTTCTGTACCTTGTGTACTGCGAAGGAAAAACGTGAAATTATTGTTTTTTTTTTCATTCAGTTAACACGTTTATATTGATTAAATTTTCTCGTAACGTCAGATAGGTACATTTTTCAAATAAAAGATACGATAGATACTACGACACGAAGAAATAAGGAAGAAAGCAACAATATTTCACAGACGCGTTTGGCTAGAGTCCCATTTGTTGACGTAAACGCAAAAATCTTATTTTTCACTTCAAATATTTTGACATTATATTATAAACTAAAAATTAAAAAATTAAATATAAAAAAACCTAAAAAACATAAGACCTTTCTGGTGCAGGGACATAGTGGTGCCGTGCGACTGGAACCGCGAAGGTTGTGCATTCGATTCCCACTCGGGGAAATAAGACATTTAATCTTTTCATTTCCTCATTCTGGTAACGAGGCAAAGCGCGGCGTTCAGTTCCGCCACCCAGTATACAATGTCTCAAATATTCGGCGGAAAGTGGGGACTGAAAGCGTCATAATAGAGGACGGAGTTCCTTAACACCAGGTTTCCTTCACAGTTTCCCTCTGGTAACCCTGCTATGTACGGGATAAAACGTGAAGCTAGAAAAAGATATATAAACATTTTCTTTTTTCGGATTAAGTTGATAGAATCTTATAATAAGTTCCTTCACTTCAAGCCAATCTAGAGATATTGCGTGCTTGTTGACGAAAGTTGAAGTCAACTCTGCACTTTGACTAACTAGAGCACGAAAACATTTATTCTTCTTTCTTTTTCATAAATATAAACATAAAATAAATCTTTATTATATTATTTGTTTTTTTATTTGATTAATATTTTTAATTATATATATATAAATTTATATAGATGTCTGAAATCATAATTATAGAGGGAGGAAAGAAAAGGAGTCTTAACATCAAACTTCCTCTATCTACCTTCTTATTTGCGGAATAGGTAAAGTTTACAGTGTAAAAAATCGAAAATTAATAATAATCACATGTAAAAAAAGCGAAATCCTATGATCTTACAACATGCACATGCATTGCGCAATACATGCTATGGTATCGCTCCTAGGGGGGGCGGGGGACGTCCCCGTTCACTAGCTTACCAGCCGCCGCGGCGCCCGAGCGTGTTACAGTGATACGATGCCAGTGATTACAGTGAACTACGAGTATATGTGATGTGTTGTGTTTTCGTATTGCTGTGGCTTTAAATGGTAAGTAATTTTTTTTATTTAATTAATTTTTATGAAAAAAAAATTTTTTTGGAAGTTCGTTCAGTAAATTAAATATTGTATTTTTTTTTCATATACATGGGTTTTTTTAACAAAAGAAATGTTTTACGTAAAACTTTTTCTACGTTTTACATTTTTTGGTTAGAAAATTTTAACTCTTAAGACAAATTTATAATAATTTTTAAAATTTTTTATATAATTCGCATTAACTCCTAACAAATATTAGCAATAAAATGATGTCATAATGTTTACTCATTATATAAATCTTAAATATATTTTACGTAATCATGAGACAATATTAAGCTGAAACTTTCGTCTTAAAACACTATTCATTATAACGTTCATCTTTAAGCTTTATAAAAAAACTAAAACACCAAACTAAAAAAAAATAAACAGGGATAAAAGATTTAAAATCTCTACTCTTTATATAATAAAAATAGAAAAGTCTATTCTGTTCAGTTCTAATATGAAAAATATCAAAAAAAATAAGTCGGTTACCATATCGATTATAGAAGCAAAAAATCACTTACTAGAACTTTTTGTCTTACTGTTCGTTTGTTCACGAATCACACAATAAATACCGGAGAGAAAAAAATGATTTTTTATATGGTGATAGCCTACGGTCTGGAGGGTCATCTTTTCCGTCAACATGACAAAGCGTGGCGTTTAGTTCCGCCGCTCATCTCGCGATGTGCCGAAACTTAGTGGAATATGGGTTACGGAGTATTAGCACTAGGTTCCTTCAGCCTACCCCATCCTTTAGTCTCTATATGCGGGATACACAGCCAAATCTATTATTTTAAATATTTTATTTACAGGTAACTAAGTAGATTATTTATAATGTTTAGGTTTACTACGTATTTAAACATTATTGTACTTACAAGATTTAACATGTTACATATTGAACGTTCTGTATTTATTTGAGACTTTCTTTGGCTTCTTAGTAAATGCGATTTTTTTAAGAAATATTTTTCTATCAGGAATTTTTTTATTTTACATAATTTTGAAATAGAGTCTGAAATTTATTTTAAAATGATAGATTTGTTGTTTAGTTATTGAATCTAATCTTTTTAAAGTAAGAATCCTATAGTACGTAAATAATTCGCGGCAACCTAGCATTAAGTCACTCTGTTCACATTCATATGAGGCATTGCGTGTTGATTGGCAGAACTCAACACCGTGCTTTTCCTCATCACCAGACCAGGCAAATGAAAATATGAAACATCTAACTGTCCCGAGAGGGAACGCAGCGTTGGGTTCCGTAATCGAATAAACAATTGTTCTTACTTACCTAGGAAAGATACTATAAGTTAAAAAAAACACTTTTACATATATTTTATATACTTTTATAGGCTTATTGTTGCCTTTATACAGTACAAATACAGTACTATTACGTACTGGAGCAATTTCAACTACAGCTATCGACTGCCGTAAGGAAACTCAAGCTCTAAAGTTTAAGCCTTGCTTCGAACGCAATTCCGAGAAATCGGTCAGTAGAATAAAAGTGGGCTTAGAAACATTTACTGGTAGGTATATCTGTACTAAATATTATAAAGCTAAAAAGTTTGTATAAACGCGCTAATCTCAAGAACTTGAAATTGTAATTGAAAACTATATAGAAATATTTTTGTATTGAAACGACCTACGTCTGCTTATCAAGGGAGGTTATCATTATGTATACTTTTATTTATATACAATCCCGCTTCTTAATATCTTTATATTTACTATATATCTAAATAATTTTCATTATCTAAATATTATTATAACATTTTTGAAAACTTATACGTCTCTACCTTCTTACCATTGACTTATTTTACAAAAAAAAAACAAAATAAAAATAAATAAAATTTAATATTCTTCACTTTACATCCTTTTAAGTGACGTTAGTCGTTAGTTGATTACTCTTAATCAGAAACATAATTAAATAACTCAATTGTGCCAGGACTTTTTTCTGTGAAACTTAAAACCATGCCTTTTCTGATTCTAAGGGCAAGTAAATGAAAATAATTGAACGTAATAGAACTCATAACTGTCGAATTTAGAGTCAGACTCAACTAATATAAACGTACTGAGCAATTCACTGGAAATGAAATTCGCGACCTTCAAACGTTTAAATAAATTAAGACAATAAAAATATAAAATACTTATGTAAGTAAAAGAAAGATTAATATTTTGAAATACTTCATTTTATTAGGTTGGAATAACACTTATTACTTATCTTCGTGTCTCTTGAGACGTCGTCGGAGATGAAAAGTTTCTTTATGCTTTTTATTTAAGTTATATGTGAGGTTATATCACTTCGAAGGTTATAACTCGGTGCTTGTTAATATTTTTATATTGATTATTTTTTTTAAATAGTTTCACATACCAAGACAAGCCGCGGCGTTCAGTTTCACAGTTGAAATTTGGACGAAAAGTGTGAAACGAATTTTAAAAGTTAAAACTATTGTAACTATTTAAAAATATATTTTTTTCAACATACGGTGATATTCTTAAAATTTTTTTGCAACTTCAATCCTCTAATTGGTCCAAATTTACAATTTCATATACTTAAATATCCATTTGTTATCATAATGAAGCATATAATATGTTATACGTACAAGATTAATGAGAGTGGTGCAGTAGTAGAAAGCGCCTGGCCGTAACCGCTACGGTTATGGGTTCGATACTTGCTCGAAGAACGAGTCATTTTCATTTCTCCGCCCTGCCAAGACAAAACGAGACTTTTCGGACACTTGATAATCCATATTTCGAATTTAGGACACGAATTCGAATTTAGAACGCGTATAACTCAGTGTATTAAAAACAAAGTGTGAGAAAAAACTTTAAGCTCTTAGCATGAAACCTAGTGTTAAGACACTCTATTCGCACGCACTGCCCAATATTATAAACATTGGATGTTAAATGGCGGAACTTAACGCCGCGATCTCCACATTTAAGCAGTTATATTTTCATTTTTTTATTTCGTTGTAATGGTCACTATTTAAAAATGATTTTTCGAATGTGTACGATAGTTCGTTCTGATGTAGAGTGGATTCGTTATATGAGTGCGTTTGCTTTATCGCTTCAGTAATTGGTTTCAGTAAGAGGTGTTTTTTTTACTGAAATTTTCAACCGCTAACTTAGAGTAAAAATGTTTAAATGGTTGGTTATATTACATTTGTATTTTCATGTATTTATATATTAGTTTTTTTTGCATAAGTTGTGTTTATCTGTTTTTTAAATGTGATGGTTGTAAGTTCAGTTGATTCCCACTCAAGGGAGTAAATCAATTATTTTCATTTTGAAAAAAATCCTTTTGATTTTTTGCGCCAGCTCTTAGCTATTTAAGAAACCGGATGTTCAAAAATATAGTTATTATTATTATGTAATTATATATATAATATTATATACATTATATATATAATATTATATATATACATTATACATATTATACAGGAAATTAAAAAAAACGTGGGAAAAAATTCCCACTTGAGGAAATAAAATATTGAATATTTTTTTCTTGGCTCTGGCGTCTACATAGCACGGCGTTGAGTTCCGCCACTCAGGATGCAGTGCATCCAGTATTCGGGGTATTCTGCAAAAAATGAAGAACGGAAGTTTCTTAATGGAACCCCCTGCTAACGGAACTCCCCCTGCAAGCTACAGCGTGAAGCTAAAAAAAAAATTTAGAAAATGTTTGTATTTAGAAAAGAATCTTTTAACTAATTTTATTTCACAACTCCCTATGCTATACGAATGGAATTTTTACGTACCGCGCTCCAGTAAGTACTTGCATACATATTTGCATGTAAATAGTGAATTTTGTGCATTGTGAGGCTTCTGAAGCCGTTGGGAATGAATCGGTTAGACATTTAAACCGATAATCCTCATATCCCGAGCGATATGCATTCTGCGAGCATCGAGTTGATTCGTGTCGTTTTCGTTTTTAGCTCATCTATGTAGAATTCGCGGCTTTACGCTTTTCCCCGGTTAGCAGGGTAAAAAGATGGAACATGTTGTTAAGAGATTACAGTCATTCATTCATTCAAATATTCACTCGTTCATTCTACATTTCCCATCCATATTTTCACATTATCTTGTCTTGAATGATGTAATTCAACACCGCGTTTTGATTTGTTCTGCCGGAGTGACAAAATGCAAATAATTCTTGTCCCTAAGCGACGCAACCATTGTTTTCGGTTAAAACCTGTCCTTTCTACTAACTCCACCTCCTTCTATGTCCCCATCACCGCTATAAAGAGACAGAACGCGGCGTTAAGTTCCGCTGCTGAACACGCATTGTTTGATTAAATTTAGATGGAAAGTGGGAAACAAAGTGTCTTAACACTAGCTTCCCTCTACCTTTCCATATGTGGGGTAAAGCGTTCAACTAAATAGAAAGTCAATAATCTACCACGAACCCACCATAACTAAAGTAAAGCACCATTATCGATAAACGTTTAAGACCAGGTTTATTCAGAACGGGGCCACCTTTTTGCGTTCCCCCCATTAGCTCAGCCCTGTCATACACACTAATGGGTGAAACATATTGATATAGATTTAATAGTGAGAGTAAAAGTATTTTAGTAGTCGAGTGATTTTTAAATGCTGATAGCTATTTTTCAAGCGATATTTTTCATATATGCACTGGATGGGAATTAAGAATTGGAATCAATAACTTTTATTGAATAATAATAAAAATAAATCCACCTGGAAGACCGGCAACGCACCTGTAGCTCCTCTGGTGTTACACGGGGTCGTGAGCGGGGATCAGTTATCATGAGGTCACCCGTACGCACGTTTGCCTGGTCTTTTCCATAAAGAATGAAATATCTTTGGGATGTGCTTTTAATATACCTTCAACTGGTTTTTTTTTTTCACTTTTTTCTGGTTTCACTCTGTATCTCGCATATAGATAGTATAGGCAGAGGGAACCTGATGTTAAGAGGCTCCATTCTCACTTTCGCACAATATTATTGAGACTATGTGTTGAGTGGCGAAACTCAACGCCGCACTTGGTCTTTTTACCAGAGCGAGCGTTTGGTATTCCGAATTGTAAAATTAAGTCTTTACAATTTGCTATTAGGCAAATAAAGGTAGTATTTGAGTAAAACATTTTAATTCATCAAGTTTAATGGAAGCTGAAATACTCGGCGATATTTTTAAGGTTTACTAAAAATATTAAGAAACGGGTCGCATATTTTAAGACACTCGACCTTTTGGTCACGTTGTTAATAGCGGCCGTAAAGAAAATAATGATGGAAATGTTGTAAAGAAACATTACATGTATTTTAGCGGATAATGGCTTTAATTAATGGTTTTTTTTGGCTTTTATATATTTAATAATAAAAATCGGAAAAGCGGGGAAATGTGGTCATAATAAATTTTATTCTCAAACAATTTTTTGTACCTTCATTAAGCGTTAAACATAAAGTCTTTTGTGAATTGTAAAATCTATAATGTTAAATTATGTTATTGACATATTAAACATATAAGTTTTATTATGTGAAGAAAAGAATGAAATGAAAATAATCCATTGAGTCCCCATCCATCCCCGAGTGAGAATCGAACCCACAACCACGCTGCGCTACGTGGCGTTTGTATTTCGACGGCCTCAGATAAATATAATCAATTATATTACATATTTTGATCCACGCTAATAAACACATGTTTACAGCCTCCCATGATTAATTACAGAAGTTTCTTTACACTGACGATGAGCTGTCATCAAGACTTAAAATATTTAGACACTTTTAGTATACAATAGAATAAGATGGATTATTTTATAGTTTATATTATTTTACAAGCTTTTTTGATATGCCGTGTTAATATGTGTGTTAATAGTGTATGTAAAATCTGGCAAACTCAATCTGACACTCTTCCCAGTGCAAAGTAAAATTTAGATTACTATTAAAAATTTTATGACAATGAAAATATTTATCATCAATATTGTTGTCACTCTAAAATGGCCGCCATAACAAAATGGCGGATTTTTTTCCATAATTTTCTCCTTATCCCGTATTAGGTGGATTGGGTAAAAATTTCCACCGTTTTGTATATTTTTATGTATAAAAAATATATTATATATTATATTTAATTTTATTGATAGTAAAAAGAGTCAATGACAAAAAATCCGGACACTCATCTATGCTTAGAAAAAACACAACCGTTTATGAGTGACAGACAGACAACATACGGCAAAAAATACGCGTTTTTAAATTTGACATATTGAGGAGTGTAAAGCTAAAAAGTTTTTACTTTTTTTTATTATAACTAGGTATATACTCTGAAAAAAATACAGCCGAATTGATAACATCTTTTTCTTAGTCGGTCAAAAAACTAGAACACCTATTATTGGAGAACTGAAACAAATATGATATGTTTTAACATCAACGCCGTTATTGTAACTAATATTTTTATAACCAATAAAAGTAGGGCTCTCTATTCACATGTATGTAATAGTTAGTGCTTTTCACATGTTATTCTTCGTCGCGACTATCAAGTTGTTTACCTGGAACTATGTTTTATGTTGAGTAGATAGAATATATCATGTTAGTTCATCGTAATAAACTAAAATAAATATGGAAAATTATACAATTAACAAATTAATTTCACGCTTGATCCCGCAAATCACGGAATATTAGAAAGATGATCACAACACACTCGGAAAAATGAAAATAATTTTATAATTACTTCATATTTAAAGTTTAAAGACCTATAATTTTTATGAAAAAAGTAAATTTTATACAATTACCATATAATTATGACCTTCATATTTTCGTTGCTTAAAATTAGATACTATAAAATTTGTAACATCATATTTCTAAAGCAGAACGCCTTAAGGGTTGTTTGTAATTAGGTGACGAGGTGGCTTCCACCTACTTGAAGCTATTTTGAGATATTTACTTAAAACTAGACTAGTTACTAACTAGTTTAGATAGCTGTGGGCTCGATGTCTGTTCGACTATTTAGACTAGTTAGTTTATATAAACTAAGCGGAAAGTGTGAAACGGAGTGTCTTAACACTAAGGTTTCTCCTGCCTACACTGCTATGTGGGAAATGGGTGAACCTGCTCATAATATCTGTTCGAAACAAACAGCTAGCTAGGCTATAATTTTTACAAAAAACACAATAATATTTATATGAAAAATCGTTCACTTAAGTAATATTACGTCAATTTTTTTTCTTTAAGCATTGATAATAAATAACCTATAGAATTTCGAAGACAGTTCTTCATTAATACGATTGATACGTAAAGGTTAATTTCCCATGAGGCTATCTCCATCAAATACGATAAATTATTTGTGCGAACATCTTATTATGGGGTTTCTATAAGATGGGATCTTTGATGGGGACGACAGGATTGTAATCAAATGTTACAGATATATAATATACTTATATAAAACTCTTCCCTTGACTGAGTGACTGACAGACGAAGCATAGATAAAAACATATAGAGATGTATATAGATTACTTATTAATGTTAAAAACTGTTTCTTTAAAAAAAGATTTATAAAACACCACTGTTTATTTAATAAATTTTCTAAATAATGATATTTAAATGGAATAAATTATATTTTTGGTCGGACAAAGTCAGTTTACCAAACTTAGCTTCACGATATATCCCACATAGAATATAGTAGGCAGAGCAACATAATGCTAATATACTGTTCCCTTTTTTCCGCAGAATTTTGTAGATATTACTGCAGTGGTGCACCACTGTCGTCTCCGCGGTTGATCTTCTTACGAGCGCGAGTACATGAAAATAATTTATTCCCCCGATTGGGAACTGAACCCATGATTCTCTCTTTAACAATCACACGCTGTGCCGCTGCGCAAAATAGATTACCACAAAATAATTTCCCTCACACGCCGTATGAGGAATCCTACTTTTCAACTTTGTTTTTTGCCAAGGCATTATTAAATTCCACAATACGTTATCAAGAAACCTATAAAAGAATTTTTAATATCTGACGTTGGTTTCAACTTTATGCTTGATGATTTTTTTTTAACATATTTCTAAAAACTATTTCTCGAAGCTAGCTATAGTGTTTATTTTTTTTTCTTTTACTTCACTCTGTGTACCCAGCATAGCAGGACTCCCGTATAGTAGTTAGAAAAATAGCTGGTACTAGGAGACTCCGATCCCCACTTTCCATCTAATTTTCGGGACGTTACGGTTTGAGTAGCGGAACTCAACGCCGCGCTTTTTCGTCTTACTAGAGCGAGAAAATTAAAATAATTCATTTGCCTGAATGGGAATCGAACCCACAACCGTAGTGTTTGCAGTCAGACAATATGCAAGTGACCGCCACCACGTCGCGTCGTCGTGTCGCGTCGCGACGCCTAAAAATTTTTATACATAAAATTTTCTTCTTTTGAGTTTTTTTTGTTTTAATCTAATATGTATTTATTAATTATTACTTTTAATAAGTAAAGTGTCATCATTATCACTTAAAAGAACACTGAATGAGATTATTATGTAAATGAAGTTACAATTCATTAAGAATATCTTCTCACCCACGGAACCCAAAAAACACCTGCAATGCAGATAAACTTAAACAGAAATTAAAATATTTTATTAAGTAGAATGTTTAAATAAGCAACGTATTTAAAATTATAAATAAATTATAAACGATATTCCATATAGAGTACCTATCTGAGAATCTTTAAACGAATTACTTTAGCTCAAAGCGTATGTGGGTAGGATAGGTTTTTAGAAACGTATTAAATTTTCATTTTGCATTAAAATATTAATGAATAAAGAGGCCGTCCTGCCTCAGAGGCACAAGCGTGAGACTGTTAACGCGATTATTTTATATTCGATTTTCACTGAGGAGAAATGAAATATGTTTTTTCGCTATGCCAACGAGGCTTCGCGCGGTGTTGTGTTCCGCCACTCAATACTATATACGCAATGCCTCGAAAATTCGTATTTGAAAAGTGGGGACAGTGTCTTAACACTAGGTTGACAAAACAGTACTTATTTAACGTTTTTTTACATTAAGTCCCCTCTGCCTACCCTGCTAAGTGAGATAAAGCGAGAAGATTTTTTTAACACATACTTTCTCTATCTATCTTTTTTGTGTAAATGATTCACGCTGTATCCCGCATATAGCACAGTAGGCAGAGGGAACCTGGGAACCTACATGCGTAACATAACAAATATACCACAATTATTAAATACTAAGAACGATCACCCATATATTTATCAATAATTTTTCACCTTCATCTATAATTAGATACAATGTAACCAGGTCAACATTATGATAAAGCAATCATAGAACACAAAATGATATATGGATGCTATAAAAAAGCTTGTAAAATAAATTTATTATAGCGGTACGGACAGACTGACGTTAATGTATGAGATACAGAATTATTATAGCTAGGATTTTAATTAATACGATAAAAAAACATATAGGTATAGACGCCATTAGATCTACGTAGGCTATATATAAGTTCGATCTTGTATATGGCAATGATAACGACAGAATTCAGCGGAAATTGGGGAACGGGAGTGTCTTGATAGAAACAGAATGTCTTAACACTAGGTTTCTGTCCCCCCCCCCTGCGGGACTACATCCATCTATGTGCGGGATACAGCGTGAAGCAAAAACCAAAAATCTTTCAACTAGTTTACAATTAGTTAACTATAATTAAAACTTAAACGTAATTTACAGAACTCACTGATTTCACACAAACAAAAGCATCTAATGGTTTCAAAATAGCCCCAGAAATAGGTCACGGTTGCTTGAAGCTGGAACATGTCGTAGACAGGTGGTAAGCGTTCTTAAGATTACACAGGCTTATTAGTGAAAGATTTATAATATGGTTGAAATTTTGTATACATACGGTTTGTTTAATGCAAATACATATATATTATATAGAGGCAATCACATATACAAACACATATAAAAACACGACGGTTGTTGGTTCGTTTTCCACCCGGTTAGTGTACTTTTTCATTTCCTTACTATAGTAATAAGATAAAGGGCGGCGTTAAGCTCTGTCACTCAACACGCCATATCTCGAAAATAGGGTGGAAATTGGGGAACGAAGCGTCTTACTTACGGGATACAGCGTTATGTCTCACGTTTTCGTCAATGCTTTATTTATTATAGGCTGAATGTGGACATTAAAATTTCATTTATAGAAAACACATTGAAAGGTATATTCATTTACACAAATTTTTCTTTACACTTGTGTTTTTTTATATTTTACGTCAAGCAAAGTGGCGGGCGATGGCTAACGTTACAAAAAAAAATAGAAACGGCTCACATAATCTATGCCTTTTATAATATTTATTTTATTTGTAAAGCAAATGCGAAACCAATCTGGACTTCGCAACAAAGTTCACGAAAGTTTAAATGAATAGGCTTTTGTGTACAAATTATTGAATACTTTTGTCGAAGTCGAATATTTTTGGAGATATTTTTAGGAAATCCTTGAAAGAATTTCTTTTATTTACCATGAAATAAATTCTTTATCATTATAAAGTGTAGCAATTAGGTTTTTTTTTTGTTTTGAGGCGATCATGGTATCGTGGGACAGAATTTTTGTCCGTCACTGACAAGAAAAAGCGTGGCGTTAAGTTCCGCCTCTCAACACACAATATATAAAATTCTCAAATAGAAAGTGACAAATGAATAAAAAAGGCAAGTTTATAAAAACTATTACAAACTTATAAATGTAGTTAATTTAAGTTCAACTTAATTTTTTATAAGTTGTAATTTTTCATGTGTAATACGTTTGACAACATCAAGCTTCACCATACCAGATACCAGAGAGGTTCTGGTATCCGTACGGTACGTTCCTTCCGTCTTCTCCCTTAAAGGTAAAGGATAAAGGCAATCAAAATCAAAATATTCTTTATTCAAATAGGCCATTACAAGCATTTTTGATCCATTCTCATGAAAAGCCTACAGGAAGCTATCACTGGCTTCAACAATAAATTAAACCCTAATTCACCCATTACTTGGGCCACGCTTTGCGGCTGCCTTGTTACATCCGCTTCGCCCGATTTCACTCAATTAGGATGAAATTTGATATCCAACGCGACGTTATTCGGATATTTTTCATTTTGCTTATCTGTTAAATATCGATTTATGGCCCGTTCTGTAATCGATTCGGTTGTTTCCAATATAAAACGGCTTAGGTATACATTTACCCCAGTAGCATAGCCTATAGATAAACGTATAATCGGTGAAATAAGATAATATATGTTTTTTTTGTTTTTTTGTTATCTACCTTATTTTTTCCCGCACACAGCGGGATAGGCAGAGGGAACCTTAACTTCACGCTCACACTTTCCTCCAAATTCTGGATTTACTTTTCTTCATTAATCACGCAAGCGCAAGTAAATGCTACTTTAAATAGAAAAATATTATGATATTCCTCGACTCTATAATATTGTACTATTATTTCATAATTCCTCTTTCGTTTCCCAGTAATAAATAAAAAAATGTAATATGAAGTACATTTTATAAGTAAAACATATATACATTTATGAGTATCTAGTTTATAATGTCGGATTCACTCGCGTGATTATATAGAATAACTAAGAATTGTATATTATACATGACCAGTTTTAAGAACCCTAGGCAACCGTAACCACATGCACAATGGGTGCACATTCGTACACTTACATTAAAACGATTTTTGGGGCTTCTCGTTGTTGTATCTGGTAGGGTATTCAGAAAAAATTTAGAATTAAGTAAGTAGCTTCGTTCCTCAAATTCCGCCCAATTTTCGAAACCTTTTGTTTCTTTTAGTGAGTGGTGGAACTTAACTCCGAGCCTGGTCTGGTGGATTCCAAGCGACGAAATGAAAATACTTCATTCCTCCGTTTAGATGATTGCCAAAGTAATCTTCCTCTACATAAGTTCAAGAGCACTTCTGGAAATCCTTTAAAGAATTGTCCTCTGAAAATGGGTTCTAACACTTTTGGCTCGCAACCAACTGATCGTATCGAGGGGTCAAGATAAGGTGGCGACAATAAAAGTGCTAAAAGATAGTAGCGTTTTAACATTAGTAAGGCAATATTTTATCAGTGGACGATGTAAATGTTTCGCTTTTTTCTATTGGTAGATTTGTGTCCTTAGTTTTTTGTAAATTTCTTGTCTTTTTTATCGTAGGTTATATTGCTTGAAGCTAAATAAACTTATAAAATACAAACGAAACGAAAACGAAACGGAACGAAACTAAAAAAAAACCATTCGTAAAGATTTCAATGGTGGCTATTTTCTCGAAAACCTCAGTAGAGGGGGAGGGAACGTGAGTTTCCCTATTGGTTTTCCTTACCATACTTTGTCTTGTTCATGGTCAATAGATTTTCGTCAAACACCAGTCTAATACTGTCAGTATCTTATTTTTCTGAGGACATCCGGTAATGAAGACAGTTTTGGTTTCCTTATATCGTATTAACGATCGTTATTTGTAATATATTTTCTTTTTTTGTCGGAAAATTATGATATTTGAGGCGAAAATAATATAAAGAATAAACAAAAATACTAGCTTATGGTAAATCTTGTTTTGAATGTTTTAAGTAAAGAGTGAAAAGTTAATATACAACTATATTTAAGAATACAACAAGCTTTTATAGTTAAGCGCACTTCACCAAAGGAATTCTCTAATTTTATGACATCAGTAAAGAGTACAGAATTATAGTTATAATTCTGGCAACCGTAGCCAAGACATGATGTCTTAGAACAAAACGACGTCAAAATTTAATTAGAGCATATTTCTATAAGATGAGTCCGTCGTGGCGCGGCGACCATGTCTGACTATAAATTCGGTAGATTGTATAATTTTAATTTCTTTCTCGGTCTGGTGACAAGACAAACCGTGACGTTAAGTCTTGGAAATTCGGTAGTAAGTGGGGGACCAGAGTGTTTTAATACTAGGTTCCCTCTGCCTACCCTGCAACATGCAAGATACGATAAGCTTAATAAATATTACGGCATTTCATATTGTTTTATAAGATTTTTACATAACAATAAAAAATAAGTATATATTCGTAACAATAGATGTTTTCGAAAAGCTTTTATTACATTTCCTTGTTTTGTTCATTTAATAACGTTGTTTAAAAATAATCCAGTTTTTCCGCGGCTAGAATGAGTAAAGAATGTTCCCTTATTGTTATATTTGAAATGTTTTTCAATTCAATAAGCGTTCGACTGTAGATGCGACGGTTATGGGTTCGATTCCAACTCGAGAGAATGAAATATTAAATTTAATTACCACCTTTTGGTAAGGAGGCAAAGCACGGCTTTAAGTTCCGCTACTGAACATGTAATGAAAATCGAACCCCCGCTCACCACGACGATGGCGTCATATAAATTGTCTTCCTTATTTATACAACAATTTTAAATATGTAGTTCAAAGAAACAGACTAGAATAATAATCTTGGGTTTTCATACAATTCGCTGGAACTAGGGACCTTTAGTCGTTAATTTTCGCTGAAGTATAACAAACACTACGTGATCTAATTACGTTATTTTTACAGTATTTCGGGCCTAAAGGTTCTTGTTGCTAGGATAGTGTTTTTACTTAAGTGTTTTTTTAGTGTTCACGTTTAGTGATTACGAGGCCGTCGAGACCCACTCGGGGGTTGAAATATTAATATTTACAGTACCTCGCTCTGCTAGCGAGGTAAAACGCGGCGTTGAGATCCGCCACTTAACAAGCAATGCCTCGAGAATTCGGCAGAATGTGGGGAACGAAAGTGTCTTACCCATTAAGACACTTTCACAGAGTGTCTTAACGATAGGTTGCCAGATTTCCCTCTGCCTACCCTGCGATATGCTGGAAACAATGTGCAGCTAACAAAATAAATAAATAAATGTAAAAAAAAATTTTTGCCATAAAATAAAACTTTCTGGACAAATTATTATAATGAATTATTCATATTTATTTATATTAGTTTTTTTTTTACATTTTACGTCTATTCTTACAATTACTTTAAGTAATCTAAAAAAAAAACATCCAAGAAGCAATTGTAGAAAGCTAGTTCTGTGAATTCATCAAATATTCAGCATCTGAATATAAAATGAATGAGTATCTTGATCTTAAAAAGAGATATAAACGACTAAATTCTCGGTAAAAATAACAAGCAATAGATACAAGAAAATGCCTAGTATTTACAATACGAAAGGAATCGAGACGTAGATTAAATATAAATATAAAACCTCATTTATTTCGTATATAAATAGAATAATGATCCAGACATAGTGGGAACGTGTCTGTGAACGCGACGAATTTACTTTCAATGGGATTGAAGAGTTTCATTTCTCACTCTGGTAAAAAATATGACGTAGAGTTCCATCACTTAATATGCGGAGATATTCTTTTCTAAGAGTGATAAGTAGGTGTTCACTTCAGAAAACTTATCATTAAAACAGTTTCCTTGTGTGATCTCGCTAGCCAAAGTTCGCAAAAACTATGCAGAATCCTAGCGCAATTACGTTTTTCATACTGCAATATCTCATATTATCAGAACTCTGCACATAAAGATTTTTTTACCTACCTCGTCTTGTGGGTTCAATTCCCGATCAGGGGAAAGACATATTTAATATTTTCATTTTATTTAGACTTCAGTGATTAGTAGAGAACAGAGTTACTTACTTACCATTAGGTTCCCTAGGTCTTTTGTCTTCTGCTACAGCGCAAATAGGACATACAAAACTAAAAAGAAATTAAACACCCTAATCTCATACACACACTCAAACCGACAAACTACAAATTCTAACCAAACAATCATACAAACATACATATATACTTGTATGGACGTCGTTAAAATAACGGTCATATCACATGACATTTGCAAAACGTCCCACACATTCGTGTGCCACACTGCCAGTGAATTATCAGCACTATAAAGTATACCCGCGTGTGTCATAACTATGTGGCGTGCACTAGATCCAGTATAAACTATGTTTTAGTATTTATATTATTAGATTTAATTGTTGGGAATGAAATATATAATATTTTAATTTCCTCGCCCTCTTAACAAAGTGGAGATGGAGATGGAGAACGGACTATCTAAAATGTAGATTCCTATGTTAGAGAGAACATAGGAGAGAGAGAGATCTAGGGTAGGTAGGGTACATCGTAAAGTTAAAGAAAAGCCATTTTTATAAGTGATAATTCCGTAGTTCCTGAGATTATTGCTTTCGACCAAACATAATATCCAAATTTATAGTACAGAAGTATCAAGTATAAATATGTAGAGTGTACATTGTACCATAAATAAATAATTTAGTTAAATTGAAAGTGGGGAACGGAGTGGTCACTATTTCCTACCGCGAATTATGAATGATACCTGAAGTAAAATAAAAGTAGGTTATATTTTATTACTATTTTTCATATTATAGTTTTATTTTCTATATTTTTTCAATTGTTATGCTTAAGAGCATTTAAGTATTTCAATTGCTGCATAAGTGTTCTAGAGACTTGGCGCTTCCGCTTGAAAAATTAACAAGGCTGTATTTGTTTATTTTCATTTGATAAAACTGTGAGAGTCGTTATTCTGCTATAAATATAACTTATATAAATAACAAACAAGATCTTGTTGTATTATATTTTTTATAAATCCATACTTATATTATAAATTCGAAAGTAACTCTGTCTGTCTGTCTGTTTGTCTTTTACGCAATCGGGGCCAAATCGCTAATTTAATTGTGATAAAATACTCATATAGAGGAATGAACATAGGATACTTTTTTTTCTCATATTTGTAATATTTTCGATATATACCAATATATTAAAATACTTATTAATTTGACATGCAATTTATTCCGCCATGTTAATAACAACCGTCGCTATGCGACCGTTGCTAAGCAACGATTTGCAAAGTTTGTTGTTAGAAAACGTCACCCAAAATGAGCTTGTTTAACGCATCTCTCTATTGAAAACTGAAAATAATTTCATAAATATATTTAATAAATATTCGTATAGTTCAAGCGGAGTGCCTTAACAGTAGATTTCCTCTGGTTATCCTAAGCTAAAAAATTAAAAATATATATAAACACCATCTTTCGAGGACATGCTTTATTGCACTCTATGTGGCTGCTCTTCAAATATTATATTCTATTTTTTCCTTGGCTTCTATTCGAGTATTGAATTAATTTGTAAAATATTATCGTTTCTGAGAAAATTCGTAAAGGGATTCTGATGTTAAGAAATTTCTTAACTTTATTATAGTAATATAACTTTAAACTATATATATGACTCAACTATCGAACCTAGGTCCTTCTAACTTTTGGCAAACAAACTGGCCATTACATAAACGAAGTAACCTAAATAGAGGTAACTGACCGATCACTGGGAACTATTCGACAGGCGTCTGGGAGCCATGACGTAAGTAACCTATTAGAAAAGAGACCATTTTATCTTCTTATATGTATAATATATATATATAATATTTATATTTGGCGGATAAAATCGTCATCGTAGCGCACGGGCACAGTCCTGTCAGTGTGAATGTGACTTGTGGTTCGATTCCCACTCGATGGTGTTAAATATTTAATGTTTTCATTTCCTTACTCTAATAATGTCTCAAGGCGGTTGACTTCCTCCAGTCAACACTCAATCCTTCAAGAATTCGGTGTAAAATGAGGAACGGAAATATCCTAATAAGGAATGGAGCGACCTAACACTAGATTTTTAGGATCCCTCTGACTATCCTGCTATGTGAGGGATACAGCGTGAACTTAAAAAATAGATAACATCGTACTGGAGTGGATGTCAAAATGTGACCGTTATGAATTCGATATTTCCGATCATATCGACCTCTATACATATATACCAATAGGGCGTCGTGACGTATCGGTTTGATTGTGGATTCAATTCAAACTCGAGAGAGTGGATTATTTTCATTTCCTCGCCTGATTGGTTTAGTAACAGGACAATACACGGAGTTAAGTTCCGCCATTCTACACGCAATATTCCTTCCTTCTGTTTGTATATATGCAGGATACAGCGGGAAGCTATAAAAAAATAAAACGTATCAAAGTAGAAGATTTAAACAATGTATACTTAAGATATTATCTTAGGTAACTTATGTTTCCCTAGAGTAATGTTATTTATAAGCTAAAATCAGAATTCTGTCCTTTGCACAAGCCCAGATCTAATTTGGAAAGTGCTTTTGTAAGTCAAACACGTTTTAGGATATGGTTTATTTGAATTGTATTTTGTTGTAATGTATAAAGTATCTTTGTTAAATGTTGAGGTCGTCTGACTGTAAACACTACGGTCGTAGATTCGATTCCTATTCGGGGCAATGAATTATTTTCATTTTCTTGCTTTTTAATAGTAAAAAGACAGAGCACCATTGAAACTGACCTGGCCTTCAACACGAAAGATTTCGAAAATTGGGCAGAAAGTCTCTTGTATTAAAACCCTACACCGCCCCCTTTATTATAGGATATTTCGGGATACAGTTTTAAAGCATTTTTTGCCATAAATATAGAAAAAATATTATAATAACGTGATAGATGTGATTTCGATACCCGCACAGTGCATCCATGAAATATTAAGTAGGTTCTTTTCCTAGATACCTAATAGTTAAGCCTTTCTCTTGAGCCACTTTGTCTGTTAATAAATAAAAGCTTTTAAAAATGAATTGAAATGCCTTGCGTAGTACACAAGATTTACGCGTATAACAGAAGTCAATTTATTTTACTACTAGTACTAGAAATAAAATAAAAATAAACAGAGCGTAAATTTTAAAGGAAATTAAATTTCAAATTACATACTTGAAACTGGGACGTTACAGTAAGTCACACATAATTACAGTCATTTCTTCTTTATAAAAATATGAAAATAAAGCTAGAAATAAAAATTCAAATTTCAACACAAAAAATACAATAGAAATGCTCAAATGCGTCCATTGAAAAAAAATATAATGTTGCATTATTCTCGCTTCTATAGACTACTGTCGCCTTAAATATACCATTACTACGATGCAAATGTTTTTTTTAGCCCCACGCATATAACAGGGTAGGCAGAGGGAACCTAGTGTTACGATATTTTACTTCCTTGTGTGTGTTCCGTGTTTTCTGTTATTACCAGAGCAAAGAAAAAGAATCAATTCAATCCGAGAAAATCGTGAGAATTGAATTCACAACTATCGCCTTTGCACTCAGATATAGTGCTGCTGTGCCACTATGGCCTCAATATAGTTTTGTTATCTTCTGTATTGAAAAGGTATGAATTTCGTTTCAAATCTTTTGCAGACTTGCAAAATTACTTCAACAAATACTCTTAAATTGGGCGCAGTGCTTAGGACTTGCGATCCAAGTGTATGCTTTAGGGGCAGATAACAAATAACAGAATAACAGATCTTGTAAATTACTTTAAAAAAATATATTATATAACCTTGACTTTAATGGTTTTCCTCATATCTTCACGGCCGCACTCAGAGCATTAAGCATGACGGGAAGCATACTTCTCAATGTCATTTAGGCGCTGGCGTACCGCAAGGAGGTGTGCTGTCTCCCTTACTGTTCTCCATTTTTATTAACAATCTCACTCCACATATATCAACATCTTATCATCTCTACGCCGACGATTTACAAATTTATAAGACGGTACCTGCTAATGACACACCCAGAGCGATAGATGAAATTAATTCCAATTTACAATTAATTAGTTCTTGGAGTAAATCGTTCGGACTATCTATTAACCCAAGTAAATCTAATGTATGTATGTTTGCGCATCCTAAGCAGTTATTTAAAATAAAACCAAATCTCCCTCAAATCCTTTTTGACAATGTCTGCTTAGAGGTTAGTGATAGTGTCAAGAACTTAGGAGTCAGAATGGACAGCACATTTTCTTGGTCGCCTCAAATTGCCGAGCTCAGCCGTAAGATCTTCTGTGCTATAAGAAGTTTGAGAAGATGGAAGAACCTACTACCATTAAAGACTAAAATCTCATTGGCTCAAACTCTTCTTCTCCCTATACTTGATTATGCCGACTCGTGTTACTTAGATTTATCTCAACAACTACTAAATAAGCTTGAACGGATGCAGAATCTTATAATCCGATTTATCTTTGGATTGCGAAAGTTTGATCACGTAACACAATACCGTACTCAGCTTAAATGGCTCACTGTAAAAGACCGACGACAATTACACTCTCTCACTCTCCTTTTCACAATCCTTTACCACCCTGTCACTCCTTCATACCTCAAAGAACGGTTTAAGTTCTTGGGGTCGAACGCCCTCCACTCCCAACACCTTCGTTCCCGCAACAACAACCTCCTAGAAATCCCCTCATGTCACACTAAATGCTATGGAGACTCTTTTACTGTCCAAACAGTAAAACTCTGGAATGCGCTGCCAGGTGAAGTTAGACGATCTCCGTCAGTAAATATTTTTAAGCGTAGGCTTAAAAATTACTACTTAGAACAATATTTAAAATAAAGTATCATAATATGTACGTATGTATACATTTCCGTATTATTTTAATATGTATGTATGTATGTATGTATGTGTGTATGTATGTATATATGTATGTATGTATGTAGTTTGTGTGTATATGTTTTTATATTTGTATGTATGTGTATTAAATAAATATATATATATTATTTATTTATTTATTTATTTTTACTTTGTTAAGTAATACTTTTTGCGCTTTACTATAATTTCTTGCATAAGTCCTGCACTTTTAATGGTTGCCTGTAAGAGATCACTTGCAGTGATAAGGCCGCCATTGCACATGTTAATTTAAGTACCTATGTATCCTTCTTTTTCTTTTTCTTTTCTTTCTTTTTTTTTTTTTTCTGTGTAAATTTTATATATATATATATATTTTCTTTTCATGTGCAATAAAGTATTATTATTATTATTAATCTATCAAGAATGACACTGCCTCCTAACGTCTCTTCCCACAAAAACAAATTTCTACCCTATAAAGTATGAAAAAAAAACAAAACACTAAAAAAAAACAAAAGAATCCCAGTATTTCATCTCGTCGTACGTTTCGCACGTTGCACATTGTTTTCTCGCAGGAAACTGTAAAGGGGCCAACGCCCGGTATAACTGGTGGCGTATTGCCAGAACTAATTCTATACATTAGATTACGCCACGACGGTATGCGGATATCATTTTCACAAACAAACTATCGAATGTCACACGTAAATGTATTGATTGATAGTCCAGATTAGCTAGATTTAAAGAACCACCACCACCACCACCACGATAGTCAATTTGGTATTCAATATTGTATTGTGAATTCTTATATTGATTTAATCTCTCCAGACAGATAAAATAGGGTTTAACTTAATTTATTTCAATGCCGCTTTTTATTTCGTATCAGAGCGAGAAAATAACAATGTTAAATATTTCATTGCCTCGAGTGGCAATCGAACCCACAACCGGTCACGCTTATAGTCGCCCCTGCGCCAGAAATGGTCTTTTAAATATTTAAATATCATTTGAGGCCAGTCGTGGCGCAGGTGGACAAACGTGTGACTGTAAACGCGACAGGTTCGATTCCCACTCGAGGAAATTAAATATTTTATTAATATTTTCACTTCTTTACTCTGGTGTGGAGTGTCTTAGCACTAGGTTCCCTCTTCCCACCCAGCGTGAATCTGTATTTATATATCTATTTAAACAACAACGCGTCTGGGTGCAAATTTTATATAGAAAGGCAACGCACAATTTTATTACAACGGCGTTTATCGCCGTTTCTATATTTACACATCTTTATTACTGCCATTTAATATGTATGTATACGAAAAAGATACATTGTGCTATCAATATAAAACAGAATACAAAACGTGTTTGTTTGAACATCCGCTTTTTCGCCTCAACGCTTCGAGCGATGCGGGCTTGATGCTGAAGCGTTTATATATAAGCTTTTCATCTTAAAATTTTCCTGCAAAATTTTACATACATTCTACGTATATCAATTTGAAAGACTAATGGTAATATTATCTTGCAATTATGAGCGTATGAAGTAAATGAACACAAAGTTTATGGGTTCATTTCCCATTCGAGTCTTAATAAACAAAACACTTATATTAAAAAATATTTATATATTCTATAATTCATAACAAAACAAATAACTGTTATAAGCTATATTGCTTATTAACTTTACACTATAAAAATGCTTATCGAACCCGCGACTAGCAAGCTGCCACAGTACCTCTTTATTTTAATTTCATAAATGGACTACTATAATAAGAAAACATCAATACATTTACTCACAAGCCTTTTTGAAATAAAATTTCCTTCTAGACCCATCGAATAAACCCTTTTGAGAAGCAGAATATATTAAGTAATTTTTCATTTCGCGAATTTTCTTTGATCTACACAATGTAATGATATAACGAATATAACGAATCCGTCTGTCTGTCTAGGTTTGATGCCTACTTGGAAATGGAATAAACAAATTCAAGGTGTCATTCAGTTGTATTACCAACAAGATTAGTTTGCTAGAAATATATATTTTTGGATATTTTATGTAATACTAAGTTTTACCTCTGACTTCGCTTACGTGGGGAAAAATATAACTGAGACTTGTGTAAGACTGATTGCAGGGGGTTACAGTGACACGATTAACATCATATATATTATACATAGCCTAATTGCCTTTCTCGAAAAATCAAATATTTTTTCAATCGAAACCAGTAGTTACTGAGATTAGCGCGTCCAACCAAACAAAATTATTAGCTTCATATTTTACTAATATTAAAAATAACATTGACAGGTTGTGGGCTCGAATGCCACTCGTGGAAGTGAAATATTTAATATTTTATTTTTTTCGCTCTAGTGATTTTGGGGGAAAATGGAGAACGGAGTGTCTTAACACTAGGTACCCTATAAACTTTGAACTTAAATTTTCTCAAGTCTTGAAGCTATAAAATTAGTAATAGTAATAGTAGAGCTAAGTTATAACATTATAGAATCTAGGGCAACAGGTTATTTAAGTCAATATGATTTTTAAATATTGACAAATTCAAGCAAACAAGGGAGTGTCAAGTTAACCTTTTACATTTACTTAATATATAAATAGGTAATGGTGAAATAAAATATATGCAAATATGTTTTAGTACAAAAGGTAAACAGAGAAAATTTAGCTTAAAGGCACTCTATTCCACAATTTCTGGCCAAATTTGACGGAACTCCAAGTTACCTCACATGATTCAGTTTCCCGAGTGGAGATCGATGCCACAACTATCGCCTTTTTCTGCTAGAGTCTGTGGGCAGAGGAAACTTGAGAACCTAGTGTTCAGATACTACGATCTTCTTTAATACAGTATCAATCACTACTTTTCGCCGAATTCTTCAGGCTTCTTCAGGCAGGCGTCGAGTGGCGGAACTCAACACTGCGTTTTGCCTTGTTACCAGAGCGAGGTAATGAAAATATTAAATATTTCACTCCTCCAAGTAGGAATCGAATCCAAAACCGTCGCGTTTACAGTCGCAACTTTGGCCTATGCTCCACGATGGCTTCAAACATCTCTTTTTGTAAACATTTTAAAGAGCGCGTTCAAAAACCAGCCCTTAATGAGTGAAATAAAAGCGAAGAAAAGCTTAAAATTGGTTACGGCTATGTAAGAAATTGAAGTTTCTCACTTATTATTTTTATTATTTAGTAAAAATGTTGTTAAAGAGAAAGCTTCTCGTCTCACGGTGCATACATACTAGAGAACCAATAGTTATTAGTATATTCTCCCCAATGAAGTTCAGTCGTTTTAACCAAAGACCTGCATATAGTTGGATAGGCAGGAGGAACTTACTGTTAAGACACTTCGCTTTCCTTTCTCCGTAAATTTTTTGAAACAATGAGTGTTAAATGACAAAACTTAACGCCACGCTATGTTAACCTTGAGTCGAAATCGATCCCACAATCATTGTATTCGCCGTCAGATGCCAACGCACTGCGCCATCACGATCTCCAAAGAAGAATGCAGGATAGTAACTATAAAGACATAGAAAATCATTTGGACACCGAGGAGCGGGGACGGTCCAATATAAAATGCAATAACCCCTGAAGGCGACCTTTGTCCAGCATTATTAGGTTAGAAATTCTACTTGGCGACATCAAAAACTCCTTCCAACTTTCATATTATTACATTACGAATATAATTTCAGCTTGACAGTTCAATGAGAAGTCTAATTTGATTTATCTTTTAACTCACTTTAGTTTAGGTCACTAAAGTTATGCCATTTAAAATTTTATGATGTTAGCTTAATGAAATGAATAAAGAAGCAACGCACGCAAGAGTTTTCTTGCAAAGCAGGATAGGCACAGAGAACGTAGTGTTACGACACTTGAGCGACCGAGGGAATAAGAATATTTCATTCTTCATGTAAGAATATAATATCATTAAGTTGAAAACATATTATTTGGAAAAAAAACATTATATAGGCTCCTGATTATAAAGGCAACGGCCGTGACACTAGTCGGCGACAAGTTGTGGGTTCGAATACCACTCGAGGGAATAAATATTTAATACTTTTACACGTAGAGAAGTGAGAACGTTAGTAGTTTCATATTTTCCCAAGATAACATTTTGCTATGTTTTCAACTTAATGCTATCAAAATTATAATTAATATGACTAGCATTTATACACTATAAAATTGTATAAGAACAATGCTGTATTATTGTGAATTTATATGAACAGGGTGCTTTGACATTGCTTTTGCGGTTAGTTTTGAAATTTGGAATAAAGTAAGTTTAAATTTATGAGAGCTTTTTACTATGGAAGCTTAACGTGGTCGTGCGATATAAAGTAGTTGCTCGCTTATTAAAGTATACTTTGAAGTTTTGTAAAATATACATTCTATTATATCTACGGAGGCCGTCTAGACGCAGCGGCAAAGGATATATGATAGATAAAGGTTCGATACCTACCCATTTGAAGGAATAAATTGTCTTCATTTATTCGCTTTGGTAGGCAGACAGTTTGTTCTTTTGAAAATAGGGCCAAAAGAGGGGAAAGAAATGTCTAAATGCTAGGCTACCTCTGCGTTTCTCGTTTCATGCAGAAAGGTATTACAAAAGAAAGAAATGACCGAATGGTCATAAACAACTTCAGATGAATGATGATAAAGAGCAGATTATTTGATCCTTTTCCAATGCGGCTTTATGTTCCCCCACTAAACATATATGTCCCGAAAATTGATTGAAAAGTGGAGAACAGAGTGTTGTAACACTACCTTTACTGTTATAAGCGGGATACAGTTGCAGCTAAACACAAAAAGAAACCCAAAACTTACTTCGATTACCTTACATTATAACATTTAGATGTAAATTTAAAAACTGGCTAACAAATTTCCAACACTCAAGTGAGTATGAAAGAAGCGTGAAGAGGTCTTTAGTGGTTGTTTAATGGAATCAAGCGCTTCGTTAAATGCTTTATGGGAGCGTTGAGCGTGACAATGGCGTCGAGAACCCATATATAGACATAGATGTACATATTATGGCTATATAGATAGTTATTTTAGTAGTTTTAGTTGGAACCAGCGGGTACTTGAAGCTTCGCCCGCATGTTCGAATGTAAATAACTAAGGGTTGTGTATGACACGTTGTAAGTGTCGATATAACTGATTGAAAGTACCTATATTGGGTTACATGATACTTTATCGATAAATGGACTATGTGACAATATATTATATGCAATTATTAAAAAATAATTGTATATTTATAAATATACAATTTTTTTTTTCAATTTCATCTATTAGTTCCCGAAATTAGTGTGTTCAACTAAACAAGCGCCACAGCGTAATTTTAGTATCACTCATTTAGTAACGTCAAGTGGGAAACGGAGTGTCTTAACGCTAAGTTCCCTCTGCCTACCCTGCTGTGTGCGGGATACAGCGTGAAGCTGATTTATTTATTTTTATTTATTTAGTTACAAATGGGCGTATTTACAGCTTTTGAAATATTGCAAAAACATCAAAGTTTATAAATAATTTTTCTACATACATTGACATTTTTAATTTATGTAATGTAAGTAAGATTACTATATCATTCCTACGGCTGTTTTAGATATCTGAAATATCTATGAAAAAAAAAACACATACTCATATTTTTTCTACAAATTCTATTCAGTACAATATTTAACTTTATTTCTTTTATTTCATTGTAATCTCCCCAAAAGAATATCAATTTTCGCTTAAAATACAGTATTTACAGCTAACAACATCAGAATAATTGAAAAGCACACTATTTGCCGTAAGTTATTTTATTTAACGTGCAAACTTTGTCGCTTGTACTGAAACGAGAACATTGCCGCGACGTAACTTTGAAACCGCTTAAGTGTTGTACGTGGTGGAGTGTTTTCTGTTGAACTTGACTGTTGTTTCACAAATGAGGCTTCATGCCATGTCGATTTATAGAGTATTTTTTTATTAAATTATGAACATTTATGTTAAGAAATTATTATTTTTTTGATTTCATATAAATTAAAATAGTTCTTTCAAATACTTCATATATAATTTTAACAATTTCGTATTTTTAGTTCTTGTATTTTTACAACTTAAGTTAGTTCAGCCATATAATCAAAAACTCTTAGCTCCCAATATCCAAGTCAGCAATTGATAAAATGTGACAGTTTAGCAGAAACTAGTTCGAATCGTTACAAACTTGTGTTTATCGTATTGTATTGAAAATATTGTGTCAGGAAGCTTCTATCACAAACAGAGCGCGGTTTCCGAAATAAATACCCTCGAAGTTTAAAATTGCAAAGAAAATGTCGTAAGAATTTATAACGAAAATTCTTGTTTACTCAACTTAGTTGCTAAAGTCAACTATTTTCAAATACTAAGGTAAGTTTATCTGAAAAATCGGGATAAATCTTTTAAGCTTTCTTTTAAGCTTCACGATGTATCTCTTACTGGTTAGTCAGAGAAAACGTACTTCATAAATATTTGTACATGCCATGCCGAAGTGTATGTAAAAAAAAACTCTAAAACTCTTTCAATATTCCTATTCCTAGTTAGTTTCGCACATAGTGTTAAGACACTCTGTTTCCATTAAGACATTTCCGTTCCCTACTATTCCGCCGAGCTCTGGAAGTTCGTTAGTAAATTCGAAGTACTGGTTTAAGAAATTTCAAAATAGAATATAAATAATCAAAATCTGCTTAAAGGAAAATATAAATTTATGTTTCAGAAAATTCTTGAATTATTTATTTCTATAAAAATAAATATACTAGTAGTATATTATATCGTTTTATTATATTATAAGATTTTCTTTGAATATACAATATCATTTACATTGACAATTGCCACAGGCCAAATAAATTAATAGATTATAATAAATTGAATATATTTTTGAGACCATAAAGGCGCAGAGGCACAGCGTCAGACTGAAAACGAGACAGTTACGACTTCGATACCCACTAGAGGAAATAAAATATTTCATTGCCTCGCTCGAATAAAAAAACGAAGCACGGCGTTGAGTTTCGCCACCCAAAGGACGAACAGTGACTCACGAAAAGTAGGGAACGGAGTGTTTTAGCACTAAGTTTCCTCTTCTTACACTATTATAAGCTGGATACAGAACGAAATTATTTTTTTTATTTAAAATTTACGAGGATTGATAAAAAAATGAAAAAAAAAATGAAAAGATCTAGTGTGCTACAAAACTATACAAGTAAAAACGAATTTGCTAAAAGATCAATATCGAATCAACGCGTGTGTTAACAGCTAACAAAGTGATTTATGTGTTTCATTACATCTAAGCTTTACCATTCACACGCTCGCGCCGCGCCAAATTATTGTAGGTGTCTTGAGTAGAAATATTAGGTGTAAGTGCAAATAGACAGTTACAAGCTTTTAGGTAAACAAAAATAAAAATACACATTTATACACATATTTATTTATTTATATACATATATTGATTTATATAGGTACATATATTGATGTTCTTTTTAGCTTAAATTAATAAAAGACAAAAAGCGGCGTTGAGTTTTACCATTCAATATGAAGTATCTCAAAAATTGAACGGAAAATTGGAAACGTGTCTTAACACTAGGTTTCCTATGTATACCCAGAAAAATGCGTAAAGCTGCATTTTATTTCATAAAAAAATATTTAAGAACCTTATATTTCTTCCAAATAATCGAAAACGACATCAAATTAAAAGCGTCCACACCACAATGATAAATTACCAGCTAAACCCTACCCTGTTAACGAAAAGAATGAAATCATCGCGCATTCCAACAAATACGAGTATAGCCAGATTTGGTGCCGGAACCAACTGGACAAGACAAATAACCTATCGCAACCATTAATCCTTCTAATCTTGACAGAAAACCTCCGGCCCCATGAGGCAATACGTATACGTTTATCAAAACTGTATTCATCTTGAAATGTGTGGATAGCAAATAACCCCGCTATACTTGCCAAGTGGATTATTTTTCTACATTTCTTATATTGAAGTCGTTAATATAGTTGTATTTTGTAGTCCAGTTCTGAAGAAGATGAAGTCAAAAGAAAAAAATGGAGAGTAAATACGTTGGTTGTGGATCCATTGTCACTCGGAGGAATGATTATATTCTTATTTTCATTTCCTCGTTCTGGTAGAAAAACGTGGCTTTAAGTTCTACCATTCAACACGTAATGCCTTGAAAATTATTAGAGGTGTGTCTTAAGTTCTTTTAGCCTATTCTGTTTTGTGGGGAAATGTGTGAAGTTAATTTATTTAGTACTGAAAAACAAAAACTTAGCAGTAACAAAATAATAAAATAACAATTTATAACAGCTGTATAAAATAATATATGTGAGAAAAAAGACGCGAATTAAAACCGTAATTTATAACAGTATACGAAATTTCATTAAAAAACATTAAAATAATATTAAATTATTACTGTATAAGGAAAGTGTATTATACCTTAATATATATTAAAATATATAACCATCTAACTCAGCGTAGGAGTAACGTAACCATCCTCATTAGAGGAAGCTACTCTGGATTCATTTAAATTAAACTATAATCAATGAATTTACGGGACGTATGAAATTTAATAGCATATATTATTATGTCAAGGTGATGAGGGTAATATAATTTGTACTTTATTATATCTGTATGTATATATATATACATATATATATATATATATAATATATCTAATTATGTATGAGGGATGGCAATGTAACTATGACCAAATAGATATATGATAATTAAAATTCTATATTCTACGTGTACAAAAAATACAAGAAATAAAAAATGAGTATTATGATATTGTTGGTGTACTAGGATTGTGTTTGACTGTAAAGGCAATGATTGTGGGTTCGATTATCATAGGGATGATGGTAGACAAAGCGCGGTCGCGAACTAAGTCCGCCACGTACCTCGCTCTGAGAACGGACTGTCCTAATACTAGGTTCCTTTTGACTTGCTATTCGGGAAAAAGCGTGAAGCTGTATATAAAATTTAAATTAATATATAATTTAAATAAATATATGGTCGTAAAGCTTGTATGTAAATATTTCAAATGTATTTTGATAACTATATAGCTAATAATGAAATTGATTGAAATGTTGACAGAGTGTATTGATAAATGTTGACTATGAATACATAGGAGGTTATACATAGCTTTAAGTATAACCAATTATATATAAGTCCGCAAAGTATAAAGTTAAATAATTGAATATATTCTTATTGTTTCAGGCATACGGCCGGTGCAAAGACAAATCCGAAATGAGATGAGTATGCGCGTGTCGTGGGCCAGGTGGTATTGGATAGTTATCTTCACGACGTGTACCGCGAGGACGGCCAGCGACTGGCTCGACTGCGCTCACATCGCGACGTGTCGTTGCAAGTGGTCCTCGGGGAAGAAAACTGCCATGTGTGCCTCTAGTGACCTACGCCGCCCGCCAGCTCTCTCATCTGATATACAAGTCTTAGATCTCCACGACAACCCACTGAGAAATCTTCCTCAAGAAGTGTTCTATAATATCGGTCTACTCAATTTACAACGGCTTAATTTACGAGCCACCAAACTTAGGTCTATCCACGCAGATGCTTTCCTAGAATTAAAGATTTTAATAGAAGTTGATTTAGCGGATAATGATCTAGCTATCCTGCCAAGGGATATATTCAGAGGCAACGAAAGATTACGACATGTAATATTAAGTAACAATCCATTGACTATATTAGTAGCAGACCAGTTTCCACCACTTCCACATCTACGGATTTTATCATTGGATGGTTGCAGATTAAGGACAATACACACAAACGCCTTGCGAAATTTAAAATCTCTAGAGACGATAGACTTACGAAGAAATCAACTTACATTCCTACGTTTAATTACTTTTGCCCTTCCCGCACTAAAAACAATGCAGCTCTCTGGAAATCCCTGGCGATGTGATTGCCGTTTACGCGAGTTCAAAGATTGGTTTTTAGAAAGTAAGCTGGGTACGGAGGAGTTAGTTTGTGTAGAGCCAACTACACAATCAGGTAATAAATGGCGAAATATTTTCAGTGAAGCCATGGTCTGCCCCCCAGAAGTACGATCAAGCACATTAGTTGTGAGGGCAGAAGTTGGTTTACCTGCAACATTTGGTTGTTGGGTTCATGGAGTTCCTAAACCTAACGTCACGTGGATGTTAGATGGTGTTGAAATACGAAACAGTACGGTTGACTGCGACATGGAAGAAACAGATACAGTAATCGAAGATGATAATTCCGACGAAAGAGTACCCGGTAGTGTTAGATGGGTGAATATAACATTATTAAATGTGACTTCTAGTGCAGCTGGAGAGTGGACATGTCTTGGAAAAAGTATGGCAGGAGAAGCTAGAGCCGTAATAAGTCTTGTTTTACCAAGATCACAAACAGCTACTGCACGTACTGCTCCAGGCATTCCACAACTACTAGGGGTCGTTTTTGGTGCATTAGGTGCATTAGCTGCTCTTGGATTTATTGCGGCTGTGGCATGCTGGCACCTGAGAAGGAGAACTGTTCCACCTAGTCGAAGTTTTATGGATCAAGAGAAACGTCTAATTGATGCGTCTGTTGTCGTAAGCTGCGATCGTTCTATCGCTGATATGGCATCGCCGTGCAACTTTGAATTGACTGAACGGTCTCTGTCTATAGATGAAACACCCAGAGGATGTGGCTTTGATCCTGTTCATATAACAATCGAAGGAACACCTGGAGCCTTTCCACCTCCTCCTGCTGAATTTGCAGTACCAGTTCCGTATGGAAATATTTTTATATCTGTTCAAGTAGCGGGTAGAAGCGAGCCTGGTAAATACCCAGACTTACTTAGTGGTGGTGCGACTCTTCCTCGTAGAAGTAGAACATGCTGTAATGCTCCAGCCTATGACAATATGGGTCCTAGAGTGACAGCCACAGGCAGCTCGACATGGTCATTACCTGGAGCTAGTTCAGAAAACGTGGAAGCTTCTGAAACACCAGTATTGACACTACCGCCTCCGCCACCAGACTTCGTCTCCCTTTAGCCGAGGCCGCTGGTGCTGGACGTCTCAAGCTTGAGGTGACCTGGTACCTACCATTTTTTGAGTCAATTAGACTATTTCCCAATTTTATTGTATTTATTATACGATAATTTTAACGTGATTACTTTAAATGAAACTTGTAAATAATGTGCGTGAGCGATGTGAGACATCTTGTGAGATTTATATTTACTTAAGGTTGTTATCAATATGAACTGTACTACTATAGACGTTTATGTGAATAGGTTATTCGCATGGGATGTTGAAATGTAAAGCATTTAGTCTCTACCTGTTTATTTACTAGACGTTCCTTTTTTTTCTTCGCGTATGTGTCTTCCCAACTTTTGTAAATATTGGTGATTCATGTTTACAAACTTCCCAAGTATAAGACTGACCTCTTTGTCTTATTTTCATCTCTCTTTGTTATTTTAACTTACGATGCGAGTGTATAAAGCTATAATATACTTCAAATAGGCCAATAGCTTATAAAAGTTTTATTTCAATGCAAATAATGTAAAAATAAACAGATCACATTATAATATAACTTCTGTTGTTTTATTGAATCCATTAGATGTAAGTTTTTCAATTTAATTCTTTGTTCATGACATTTTCGATTCAGAAATGTCAATCTATCAATGTAGAAACAACGAAATTATACTACGTTCTTGTAGTAAAGCTACCAAATAATTTACAATTTATTCAGGCATATTAACTCTTAAAATGTTTTGAATTGTCCACCTTTATATAACAATATTTTCACAAAGAGAACCCGTTACCTCTGACACATCAGCAATGACAATCTATCACTGTTCCAGAGAGCTGTAGCCCAATTAAGAGCAGTATTTCAGCGTAACTGCATTTGTAGCCGTTAACTGCCAAAACAATTTGCCATAAACGCTTGCGCAATCTTTGACCCACTTTATGAGATTTACAAATTTTACCTATTAATTATCCCTTTGCCCAAATTCTATGAGTAAATCGGAAGTTTCGTTGTAATATTTCATTTTCTTTTGTCAGTTTTCAATTTGAAATTTGTGTTAAATTTATACAGGAGGTTGTTATTGTTAAGAAACTTTAATAATTATGAGTGTTCAATAAATAAAACTTAATTTATAGGAATCTTTGTTTAAATGATATTGTAGTACGAGTACGTAAGTAGAAAGAAATGTATACGGTATATTACACATATAAACTGTATATGTAGATGTGGGTTCGATTCTCACTGACAGGAATATTTATATGAAACTAGCTTTTAATTACGACTTCGCCCGCTTGGTCTTACGGAAATAAATAAGAGTTGTGCATGACACATTCCAAGTGCCTGGCTTAATTTTGACCATACAGAGAATTACATCGAAACTTTTACCGTGATGTAATATATGAAAGACAAAAACACTAATAGACCATTTCGAATCCATATTTTCTGAGGTTAGTTCAACAAACTTAACTTTATAATATTAATATAGATGTTTAATTTTCTCGGCCTAGTTAAACCAAGTACGATGTTAGGCTGCGACACTCAATATTTTATAAAAAAATTAATACTTTTATTTGTATAAATACATTTCCAAACGAAAGAATGAAAAACATTTTTCATCCTGCATCCTGTTCCTTGCTGATTGGAAGTGGATTGTACTACAAGGTAAATATATTTTTTTATAAATTAAATTTGCGTATATTACTTTATATTATTTGACAATTTTATTCACACACATATCTACTATATATAAATTACGCGTCACGTTGTATGTCCTCGATGAACTGTTTGTTATCAACTATGTGGATGAAGCACAAAACAATCAACCTTAGCCTACTATCTATATATATAAAAGGACTTGTCCTCACTGACTGAGGTAAGACGCACGCACGGCCATAACCGCTGTGCGTAGAAACGTGAAATTTGGACAGATGTTTACTTTCGTAATCTGAACATCCACTAAGAAGGCATTTTGAAAAATTTTAACCCTAAAGGGGTGAAATAGGGGTTCAAAGTTTGTATGGAAAAAAATTTAAATCGGCACCAATTTCTATAAAATTTGAAAGTATTTAATTGAACACATGTTTCATCGTTTTCCAGAATTCTCCCCCAAAGAGTGAAAATAAGAGGTTGAAAGTTTGTATGGAAAAATTCTTAAATAGCCACCGATTTTTATAAAATTTGATATTTAGACTCTTAAAAATATTTCATTGAACACATGTTTCATGGGTTATTAGAATTCACTCCTAAATACGCAAGCGAAGCTGCGCGCGTCCGCTAGTACTCTATAAGAACACATACGCATGCATATATTTGCATATTACGAACCTTCATTTAATTTTCTTTTACTCTCATCCTGAGGGATAATGGTAGGTAGCGTCGTAAAGACCGATAAATGGCAACGTACTAACAAGACGTCGAAAATCGGTTCAAGGTGTAATTTTATAGGCGTTGGAAAACAAAATAACCGGTAACGTAATAAAAGCCGAAATTGGGTCAGCCCTTCAAGTCATTTTGTGGTACGTTCGCGCTACGTTATTAAAATCCTTCTAATGAATTTATGGGTAAAGATACGGTGTGTCATTTTAAATTAGATTTTTTTTAGTTCCTTTTTCCTAGGCACTATGAATTTGATTCTCACGACTAGCCTAAGACAAACATAATATGTTGATTTACTAAAGCAGAAGTCTATAATTTGTATTATTGTTAGCGAATTCGTGTAAAAGAGGGTAGATGTAGGTGAAAAAGACTATAAAAGCAGTGTCGATCGGGGGCAGTTGCTTGTAAGCAACGGTCCTTATTGTAAGGAAACTCGTGTGAAGTATTGTTAATGGGCGATACATATCACTTATTGCAATTACGTAGAATCTCTTTCTGAATAATTTAGAAGCATATAGACGATAATTATGTCTTTTTATCTTTTTTAAAAAAAACGTTAATGTTACGTGGCAGAACTTAACGCCGCGCTTGATCTTGTCAGAGAGGAAAAATGAAAATCATTTACTGTCCTAGGGATCAAAACCACAACCATTATGTTTACTATAAAATGACTCGAAAGTTAGCTATTTTATATAGTATTAAATTAATTAAGCTCACTTATTTTGATGTTTCTTCTCAAAGTTGTAACTGAGAATGTTTTCTTAAATGAATATTGAACAATAAGAAAGTTTGAGCTTATTTAGCCTTTCTAAGTAACTTTGTTATATCTACAATCTCGAGTCATGGACATAGATATCTTTTATTCAGAATTGGTTAATTTCTTTTTGTAATAATATGATACCCTAAAGGACATGAAATATTTAATATTATTTCCTTGCTATGGTAAGTAGACAAAAGGTAGGTTTTCAATCCAGAATTATTGTATACCCGTTTCAATAGCGTCACTGAAAAGGTAGTGTTAAAATGTATTTTTCTTTATTATTGTTATACAAAAGGGATAATATTGTCAGTTTCAGGAAAAACATAAAAATAGATTATTGGAGGAATCGCTAAGAGGGACAGCAATAATTTGGTAGTTGATCTTTGGAGGTTATCTACATACGAGTATATAAAAGGAGACGTTCCCACTGACGGAGGTGAGACTCACGCACATTCGTAACCGATGGTAGAAACGTGAAATATTGACAGATGTTTACTTTCATAACGTTGACACCCACTAAGAAGGGATTTTGAAAAATCATAACTCTAAAGGCATGAAATAGGGGTTGAAAGTTTGTATGGAAAAATCGTGTTTCATGGTTCATTAGTATTCACCCCCTAAACTGAAAATAATATCATAAATATAATTATATCACTCGGAGGAATTAATTATTATCGTTTCCTCATTCTCGTAAAACGCGGCGTTGAGTTGCGCCACTCATCACGCAATGTTTCGAAAATTGGACAGTGTGTCTACTAATACTTAGACCCTATACTTCTCACTCGATTCTGCTATAAAGTCACAAAGTCACCAACATCTCTAATTCTAACAACACACAATACATTTTCATTATATTAAGTAGTTATGGCCACATGGCCTGTACTTCTTCTTCAGCTTGTTCCGCTAACTCAAAAGGCAACTTTAACAACTGAGTAATTTTACTCAAGCCAAACTAGGTTACTTTTGATATAAAGTTCAATCTTTTAAACTTCAAATAGAGGTCGTGGTGTTGGATAATATAGAGTTATAATTTACATTTATTTTAGTTTTTTATAGCTTCACGCTATATCCCACACATAGCAAGTTAAGCACGAGGAACCTGGGAAGCTATTTTTAAGACACTTTGTTCCAAGTTTCCGAGTGGCGAAATTCAACGCCGCGCTTTGCCTCGTTACCAGAGCGAGGAAAAATGGCGGGAACTACTTTTTTATTTATTATTTCTTCAGAATGGCACATTTAATGGTATTAAAACCAGCCAGTTATATTCAGTACAGTCAGTTTCAATACATTCAAAATACGGAAATACTATTATATAAATAAATGAATATAAATAAATAAATGAATAAATATTATTTTTATTATTACATGCAAAATTAAAACAACAAAGAAAAAAAGATTAAATAAACGTATCATAAACTATTTTCCTAACTTTGCTAAAGCTGAGTGGCGGACACTTCAATAAATTACGTTTCTAGTTATTAGTCGAAGTGACATTGTAATAATTTAAAAAAGAAAACGCTTTAAATATCTTAGTACTGTTTACATCTGGTACTAATCTATTTTTATTTTACTATCCGACTGCGCGATAATAAAGAGGGTAATGTATTTATCAGTCTATGTATATACATATTATGTATTTTTATTGATATATTTTGTACATACATATGTACATACTTAGTGTGGAATATAAAGTCACAAGCAAGCTTATCTTTGACCCAAAATAGAATGAACCCAGTATCGTTTTTGCTGTCGACGACGACATCCCAGTTTGCAATATAAAACCCATAAACAACTAGCCTCCTCTACGTCCATTCTTATTGAATGTATATAATAGAGTAGGATTACTCTGAGTGGAAATTGAACCCACAGCTGTTGTGCTTACAATCAAACTACCGCGTAACGGCTGCCACATTACATCATCGATAATAAGTAATACATTATTTTAATATAATAACATTTAAATTAATTTATAATATATTGTTCAATCATTCAAATTCGTCCAGTAGTTCCGGAGATTAGCGCGTACTAACAGACAAATAAACAGGCATACAGACAATTTTTTTGTAGATTTGGGCTCTATTACTGTTCCTAAACACCCTTCAACTATTATTTTGTAATTCAATGTATATTTTTACTTCTTTATTATATGTATAGATTTAAACTTCTGATGAAACATGTAAAGACGTGTACCTACGTCCAACAAAATTATACACTTAATAAATTACAATTAATACGAAACAAAATAATTATCATTTCCACTAACAGATCTGTACAATGGCTTATTTTCTGACAAAAGATAATTAATGAGTTCAGGTCGAAATTCTTCAATTATGATAATTATAGTATGTGTGTATATATGTATGTATGTTAAAACTGAGTAGCTAAATAGTGTTGAGTTTGATACTCGTATTTTATTTATTTTATTTTCTTCTGCTTGCTATCTATTTTTCGTTACTAAGTGACTGTGTGTTGAACGTGTTGAGCTTCTTCGCGACTCAACACAAGCTACGAGTATGTCTCGAAAATTGGGCGGAAAATCCGAAATAGAAGATTTTTACATTAGGTTCCATTTTGCATTTGTTTTTTTAACTTTATTCTCCAAAAGCATTTTTTTCTCACAACCAAATCAAACCTACAGCCACCTTTAAACTAACAAAAACACAATCAATTGAACAATACATCCATATATTTCATTTATAAATTAATCTTGCGGCTATACGAATTGCGAATTGCGGCATTTTTAAACTTACAAACCACAGAGGCAATAAAGGGGTGTTTTATAATGGTATATATCATTTATTATTACTCGCCAACACGCAGAGCTCGGGTATGTGAAACATTTGTACAAAAAATACAGTACAGTGCCTACAGTAGAATACTATGTAAATATGTGCATAGGTTTTTTTAGTTTCATACTGTATTCCGCATATAGCAAAGTTGGTAAAAATTACGTAGTGTTAAGACACTCCGTTTCCCAATTTTAGCGGAATTTTCTAGATATTACGTGTTAAGTGGCGGTACTCAACTTTGTGTTTTCTCTTATTACCAGAGCGAGAAAATGAGAACAATTCATTATCGAGAATGAGAGTCGAAGCTAAAATCGTCGTGTTTACAGCCAGACACTGAACCGCTGGACTACGACGACTTCAATATACAAACATATTATATTGATATAGCATATATTTAGTTTTTGTTAGATTTTATTTTGTCACATATAGTGCCAAGTAAGAATTAAATAATAATTTAAATATGACCTGTGGACATCGAACTCACAATCATCTAGTACTGCACCAAAAATGCCTTTTTATTATTATTTCAAAATAAAAATGCGACAAATGTAAACAAAGTGATGGATAAATTGATTCAATTGTTATGTTATACATTGAAAAGAGTTAAAAACGTGCCTTTTTAATTAAAAAAATCTGTTATTTCGCTTTCTATTAATTAACATGCGGATGGATATTATTATTATTTTTTTATGAATTAATAATTTCTCTAAAAACTAAACTAAATTTTCTGTATATTGCTATATCACACATATAACAGAGAACCTAGTGTCAAGACACTACATTCTCTACTTGTTACTGTAGCGAAAGTTAACGCCTTGCTTTATCTTAACAGAGCTGTGGGTTTGGTTTTTATTCGGGACAATAATTTATTTTTATTTCCTTGCTCTGATAACAAGACAAAGCTCGGCGTTGAGTTCTGCCACTCAACATGTAATGTGTCGAAAATTTGGTGACTAGGGGGGAGTAGAGTGTTAACATTAGGTTCCCTTTGCCTTCCCTGCTATGCAGAAAAAAACACAGCCATCGTGTTTGCGCCACAATTAATTTTAATATGTGGTTACAGTATAATAATGATTAAATTAATAAAATAAATTAAATTAACTTTCAATGTATATTAATTATACCCAACCAAAATATTAAAATGAAACCATTTCTTATTTATGATACCTAAAACCTTGAATTCTTTAGATATTAATATTCTACACCTCAAATATTCATGAATATTATACGAACATAGTAAAATGAGGTTTAATAATTTTGTGTTTTAAGAGCATTATTAAAGAATCGTGGGGTTGAGGGACCAAGTGTCACCTGTAAGTGTGAAAGTGGTTAGTTCGTTCGTTTGTTTTTTATATCCCATATAGGTAGGTAGGCAGAGGGAATCTGTGAACCTAGTGTTCAGACACTTCCGTTCTCCACTTTCCGCAGAATTCTCGTTTTTTTGAGGACTCAACGAATTTTGAGTGACTCAACGCTGCGCTTTGCCTCGTTACTAGAGCAAAGAAATTAAAATATTAAATATTTCATTTTGTGGAGTGGGAATCGAACCCACAACCGCATTTACAGTCACACGCTTCTACCCCTGCGCCATGACTTCCATCAAATATCATTAAATAAGAAATAAACTATCATTAAGTAAGAAATAAAAAAATATGATCAATTTCACACAATGCTCATTAACATGACGATAGCACTCAACATAATATTCGCGTTGTCAGACGACTTAAGTGACACATTTAAGGTTCAACGTAAGCTGGAAAGTGCTATTTTCATAGAAATAAATGCAAGACGACCGTCAACGAGGACGTGGTGAGGATCTCTTGACATGCTTGATGCTGGATTCAGGTCTTAGTCTTAGTCACTTGGAAAAAAACGTTAGACCTTCTGGAGATATATATTTTTTAGAGAAATCTATCTAAAATTAATATACGTAAAATTTAAATAAATGAGTCGCAAGCGCACAAACCTACAAAATCTGTAGGTACATACACGGTCATACCTACAATAAGTTCATACATTTTCTAATTTCATTTTAGCTTCATCCCGCATTTAGGAGTGTAGGCAGAGGGTACCTAGTGTGACGGCAATCCGTTCCCCACTTTCCGCCTAATTTTCTCGTATAAACGGCGGAACTCAACGCCGATCCCCACCTATCTCTTAATTAGAGAACGAACCCACAACCATCGTATTTACAATCGGACAAACGCATAAGGTATATTGTAAAATATTTAAAACAAGTACGATTCGCCAAAACGAAACGTGAATTCCAAATGAAACCAATATACATTCATAAATTTTTATTTATTTATATTGCTTTAAGTTTTGTAATGCAGTTCTGGAGCGTATTTGAATATGCAAGCGGTTATTGAGTTGCCGAGCTGGCAAGTGTCTTCAGTGGTGGTTATCTGGAAAGAAAAGAAGTAAAAAAAATGACGTTAGTACTCGATTTGATTTAGAATGCAGTGGCGTAGCTAGGAGGGTGCGAGCGGTGCGGTCGCATGCGGCATCAAAAGGAAAGGGGCATCAAAGTCGACGATTATTTTTTTTTAAAGGTAGGCCATGTCAGATTTTAGTGTCTGACACTTGATCTACGTGAGAGTAGAAGACACTTTGTTTTTTTTTTTTAGACCTTAGACCATTTTAAAGGGCATCAAGTCCCCTAAGCCGCACCGGGCAGCAAATACCCTAGCTACGCCACTGTTAGAATGTGTGGTGTGTAATTTACATTTTAGACAAATCTTTTGGAAGCAAAGCCTAAAGAAAAAGATAGTGTATAATAAAATCCTTTCTTGCTTTCTTACATTAAACTTTTTATTTTCTTTAATAAATCCTATAGAATTAAGACCAGCCCCATATCATCACGCTGTGTAGAGATGAGAACAAAATACTTGTTTTAATTTGTTTTAAGTAATAATTCATTTTTTTTTTGCTTTATTTTATAAGTTCCAAAAAACTACATTTTATTTAATTATTCTCATAGTAACTTAATGAAAGAGGACCTAGCGTCAAGTTTCTCGATTGACTACTTTCCGTCCGTATTTGAGAAACTACCTTCGTGCAATTCTATTAAGAAATCCGATGAAAGTGGGGTACGGAAGTATCTAAATGGCAAACAAAATACCTTAACACAAGATTCTTAGGTTTTATCTGGTGCGGGAATTTAAAAAAAAACTGTGATGAGTGAAGAAAATAAATATACAAAGTATAAAAATACCTCTTTATCACACTTTTCCGATACGTTTTTCATATGCTCAAGTTTTTTTCTGTTGTGAAAGACTAAAGGAGTGACTGCTGTTACGAAACCAGTTTTAGAAAAATGATCATCTTTTACAACACCGATCTGTTAACAAAGTTTTAAAATATTAATAATCGCCATCACATCTTTACTAATATTATAAAGCTGAAGAGTTAGTTTAGTTGCATGTACTAATCTTAGGAACTACGGATTCGAATAGGATTCATTTTTGTTGGATGGTAAATTTTTCGAAAAAGACATCACGTTAATCGTTTCGATGTACTTGCGGTCGAAACTACTTCTCGCCTTCAGAATATGTCATGTTTCATTTTACTTACGAGTACTTCCATTTGGTCAAGCGGGTAAAACTAAAAAAATTTTCAATTCTTAGCCAGGGATTTTTTATTTAATATTTAAGGGGTTCTTGATCTGATACAAAAAAGTTTTACTATGCGGCGTTAAATTCCTCCAATTTTGCTAAAATTTCATGGTTGGCGGAAATTAACTTGGATCGTATTCCCACACTTTCTGTACCTAGAATAACTTATATAAATAAATCCAAATTTGAATTCCTCACCACAGCGTTGAAATTGTATCAGGAAAAAACATGGCTGCTATAATAAACATAGCTCATTTACTACAGCACAATGGACAGACGATTAAAAGAAGGTGGCTGGCACCGGATGGATGCGAGAAGCCCAAGACCGGGATGGTTGACGCTTGACAAAGGAGGCCTACATTCAGCAGTGGATGGCGATAGGCTGATGACATTTACTTACTTTTTTTAATAAGCAAACTATGATACAAGCAGACTTTTCAGGAAAAGGAGGATCTTTGCGAAGATATTCTAGGTCCTCTTCGGTACCGTTGATTTTTTCCATACAAGAATGAGCAACAGCAGTTAGTGATTTGTGAATCATGGCTGCTATAGGGTTTTCTGTTAATTTAATACAAATAATTTTTAGGTACGTAAGTAATATAATACAGATTTTATTTATTACGTATTATTTTAATCAGATTTATTTGTTTTAATCAGAAAAAAACATAAAGAAAATATTGTATAATACATTACCATTCTCCGCTTGTCCTATAAAGAATTGCATGGAAAATAGAAAACAGATTAAAAATAAACCTCGAATGTACATTTTGGACGTTTAACATAATAGTGTTCACATGATATACTAACAAAACTATTAAATTATTGTAACCTTCTCTGACATAATTTCACGCATAGATGAATTAATGATATTTTAGTAATATAACTATTTAAGGCCACTCATTAAGATTATTTATATATTTTACTACTCTTTTCTTGCGGCTTCGCCCTAGAATTATTAATTATTATAATATAGATCAATCGCAGACAAATCATTTCTTAACATAATCTTGAAGCGGACAGTATCTGACTTCCAATTGTGGCAATTAAAATATTTTTTACTCTCTCATAAACGAAGAACGACGAGTTTCGTATCTCGACATGCAATATCTGTGAAGAAATCGGAGAACAAAGTATGTTATCATTAAGTTCTTTCAGCCTACCCCGTTGTGTGGAATAAAATTATAAGATTGAAAAACAATTTAACCCAGCCCACAAAATAAACATATATTTTAAAATTTCATAAGATATTTTCACTTCTTGAGCATATTTTTGTAAAATGACTCCCTGGAGTTAGAGCAAACGCGCCTTCTGGGTAGTCTTCCTTTAAATTAAAATAAACTATTCCTATCCTAAGACTTTACAGTGCAGTGCATATCGTGCCAAGAAACTGGACTTGTTTTGGCGTTTTAAACAGACTTGTCATAATGTACAACCAGCTTTAATCGCTTTGAAATATGTTTTCGAAATGAGGGAAATGTTGCCAATATCGAAATTTCACTGTAACATTCTATTTTTAGTTGTATTGTTTTTAGTGTGGCTTGGTAAAGTTATATTTATAATTTAAAATTGGATTTTTTCGTCTGTATAATTTTTGAGCTGTTTTCCTTTATAATTTTTTAGCTGTTTCCAAGTTACAAAGGGACAAGAATACTGTGCCAGAAGTTGAATTCCGCCATTCAACATGTATCAATTATATCGTTCGTAATCTTTCAATATGTAGAATAACAATGAAACTACAATCTAGAAAAAACATTGCATAATATTTATTTTTATAATTTCAATGCAAAAATCCGCTGTAAATAATAATATTGTAATCAAAAGCAAATAGCTATAGTTCCGACAAAATTATACAATAATGACAATCATTGCAAACATAGTACAACAAAAGTATAATTGACTAAATATGAATATAATGGGAGCATTATATGCGATCTCGCTTAATGGCGGATTTTAGTTGTTTATACGAGTTTAAAATAATTAATTTACTTTACAAACAAAAACATACTGTTATATTTTACCCGGCGTTGCGCGGGTTAGGTGTGTGAGACCCGTTAAATATTATATTGTATCTTTTTTAGTTACTATGCGTGCAATATTACCGTTCTTAATATTTCTTAGTACCACTAATTTATACCTTGTACTCCGATATAAAGACATGCTTAATTGTTTCATTTTCAAACCCAAAAACGACATTAAAATTGATCCGTCATTTATGACATCCGGTAAGGATTACACCGTCCTTTCATTTCGCCCAAATGTTCAAAGTTATACCCATCATATTTCAATGCAAAGCGTATTGCGCTATTCCTCGAACGATACTTTGCATCTTATTACTATAGGTACTATATATAGTGGCTTTTGTTACTTTGCTTGGTGAAATTGAAAATTTGAGCCGTTGAAAAATTTCCATTTCAAATTTCACGTTTTACTGAAGTAAGGGTTGTAATAAATGATACAAAATTGTTAAAATTATGGATGTCTGTAGATTTTACGATATTGTCCATATGCTTGAGGTTTTGTACGTATACTTAATATTTTACATTCATAACGTGAGCCTTTTACCTAATATCTGGTAAAAATATATTTTATGAAATTAAATATTATTAAAGAAAAGTCCTTAAAGGCCATCTTTCTATTCTTGCACCTTCTCTATTACTTTCTCATACCGTATAATACTTTTAATTTCATATTACAATACATACTACCCAGGCCTAAAAGCTACACAATAAAAAAAATCCATATCTGTCCAGTAGTTGTGAAGTTTTGCGTGTTTCAAATATACATTTATTTTAATATATTTTATATATACCTTTCAATTTGAAAGCTTATCAAAATCAGCTTAGCTATTTCCAACATATTTTCTTACTTTCCTTCATACTCGTACATGGGATCGTAACTAAGATTTATAAAGAATTTCATTGTGGCGTTTCATTTATAGCTTTAAAAGGAAAAACAAAACAGGTTTTCATTTCGTCGAGCTTACGGCTTCCGAGGCGAGAATTTTTCACTAACGTATTTTTGCACATAAATAATTAAAAAAATATAACGAAAATAAATTATTTTAATGATTTTTAGTAGTTTTTAGGATAAATTTCAAAATTATATAGGAATAGTAATAGGATATATTCATAGGAACACCACTAAAGTGACAGAATGAAAATAGGGAGAAGAGAAGTATCACTAATTACCTATCAGACTTACAGAAACGTAACGTATCTTATATTTGTCAACTAATTGGTAATTAATTTTCTAATTTAAAATTTTTATTTGGGGAGAGAGAATGCTATTTAATAATTTAGGTATGGATTTGCAGAGAGGGGAAATGAAAATAATCCCCCGAGTGTGTTTCGAACCCATTACCATCGTGTTCATACATATCGCGTCAGACACTAACCCACAGAACCACGATAGCCTCATATTAAAAACTGACGGCTTCGAATAAAAAATAATATCTGATGAATTTCAAAAGAAATACCAATGCTTATTTTCGGCTTAAAATATTAAAACATAAAAAACGTGTGAGAAAATTTGTTGTCTCTTCATTTTAGCGCAATGAATACATTTTTTGTTCTCTGGAACAATATTAAATACTGACAGTATTATTTCATTTCGTATTTTAAATGAGTTTTTCAGTTATATTCTCATATGGTATTACTGTAAATAAAAATTGTACTCTCTTTTTAAAGCTGCGGCATGTTTAAACATGCCACAAGTTAAAAATATTTTTTAAGTTTAACACATTTGAGTGGTTTTTTTGTGAAAGCCTAAGGAGCTTTTTTAAGCCTAGCTTTGGTTGAATAACGATTGTACCAACAAGTGAGCTTTGATAAAATAACACATTGATGACTTATTTATATGGTTTAATATTTTTACTTATAGGTTTTAGTTTTATTATACGAATTCATATAGTTGTCATATAGTTGTATTATTTGAATTCATGAATTCAAGTTATTTTCTTTTAAATTTTGTATTTAATAGAAACATATTTAATTATTTTAAATCTAATCGCAGCAATTTTTTGCACGGGAATCCCGGCATAAATAGAAGCTTACATACTGATTCATAATCCCTTCCAACTTTATAATCCGGTAGAAAACTTATATATACCGTATTTTTTCATTGCGTTAACTTAGAAGCTTTTTCTTTGCTTCAGGTTGACACCTCCACGCTGTCTCGAGATAAAAAATCTTGACGAATACAGACGGACAACAAAGCGATCCTATAAGGGTTCCATTTTTTCACGTTGAAGTACGAAATCCTAAAAATAATAAATAGAATATATTTTTATAATTTTCAATAATAACATTTGAAAACGTACCCAACACCCCTTCATTACAAATATCTTGGCAATTGTTAACAGCTAATTGTCTAATCCAATTTCGCGGTCTCCTAATGGTTAGCAGAGGATAGCAATTAATCTGTATAAACGGTGATTCCAGGCGTAAGTGAGGTTTGACTACGGAGGACATATATGCATATAATTCTGGTACTAATTAATGTTCATGTTATTCTCAAATCTATACTAGTATTAATTAATATATTATTTTCTTAATTAATATCCGTAGAAATCGTCGTGGTGCAGAGCTACAGTGTACACAGGATGGTTGCGGATTCGATTCCCACTTGAAGGGAGTAGAATATCATTTTAATTTTTCCGTTCTGGTAGACAAAGTGCGGCGGTTTGTTCCACCAGTTAACATATAATATCTCGAATAATTGACAAATAAGTGGGAACGTAGTGTTTTAACACTATTATTTTAATTTATTCTTTTTATTAATTTGAAAATAAAATACTCTATCTGTTATAATACTTATAATGCAATTTCGAGCCTTACTATTTATTTATACTATTTACGAATTACTGTTATATATTTATGTAATTGATTTGTTTTTACCGTAAGCGACTTGCAATTGCAAAAACTTTTATGGTTAAAGAGTTTATTTATTTCTCAAAAGAAATTACATTTCACTTAAAGAGAAATACAGAGTTATCTTAAATAAATACGTATTAAACAATGTGAGCGTCGGAATCAGCAAAACATGGTAAATAACAAAAAGGAAAGAATATCAAATACTCAATTAACAAATGTAAGTGATAGGGGGTACATTGAGATAATTTAAACATATTGACCATGATCGTTTACAATAAAGTAAGGTTTACCCACATTTTGAGAAGTCACAATACAGGGTCGGATTCTACTTAATTTTTATAAGATGCTCCTTTAATTTAGTTTTAAAATTATAAATTTTTTTTTATGTTTTTATATCTTGAGGTAATTTGTTGTAAATTTGTGCTCCTTCATAAATAATAGATTTTTTGCCATAATTGGTTCTTGTTTTTGGTAAGTATAAATTATTTGCACTTCTAAGTGGTCTCTTTCCTATTTGTTTATTGGTCAAAAAAGATAGCTCCGATTGTAAATTGTTTTGTAAAATTTTATGAATAAGAATACATGTGTTATATTGATATAGTTGACGAATATTTAAAATTTTAGTTTCATTATATATCTTATTTGTAGATGTTAATGGCTTGAAATGGAAAAGCAGTTTTATTATTTTATTTTGAATAATTTGCAAAGATTTAAAGTTAGTTTTAGCAGCGGCTCCCCATATTTCAACTAGATAAGTTAGATTTGACTGAACTAATGAGTAATATATTGTATAGCACACACTACGAGGCAGACAACGATAGATACCACGCAACGAACCAAGTAGGGAGGATAACTTAGATTTAATATTTTCTATATGCACCGTCCATGTCAGGTCACTGTCCAAGGTTAGACCTAAATATTTTTCTGTGCTAGTTTTCTTGATTTCTGTGTTATTTAAAGAAAGTGGAGTAAAATTGTGTATTTTTTTATTTTTAGCTTTAAATATTATATAGTGAGTTTTTTGTATATTTATTGTTAAAAGATTACATTGGAACCATCGGCTTAATGCATTAAGATCTTGTTGGGCGTGTTTCGCAATATCTGGTAAGGAATGCCCAAAATAAAAAATACTCGTGTCATCTGCATAGAGTGTAAGTTCGCCATGAAGTGATAATTCACTGATATTATTTATATATATTAAAAATAACAGGGGCCCGAGTATTGATCCTTGGGGTACACCGAAAGTGATCATATGTGTCGAACTCTGATATTTATCAATTTTTACTATTTGTAGACGATTTGTTAAGTAAGATTCTATTAATTTATAAGCAGTACCGGTGATCCCTATTCCTCTTAGCTTCTTTAATAGAAGGGGGTGACTTACAGTGTCGAAGGCCTTTTTCAAATCTATAAATATTCCTAAGCCTATATGTTTAGCATCTATATTTCTTTTAATTTTCGTCACTATGTCTATTGTTGCGCATAAAGTATTTGAATTCGTTTTAAAACCATACTGACGTTTAAAAATAAACCCAATCTGGGATAAATACTTATCTAGTCGATTGTAAATAACTTTTTCAAATATTTTTGAAACAACAGGCAATACAGAGATGGGCCTATAATTACCGGGGTCAGATTTTACACCAGACTTGTATATTGGAGTAACTTTTGCAATTTTCAAAGCATCCGGAAAAGTACCTTCATCTAGACATTTATTGATGCAGTCTGTCAATTCTCCAACAATGTATTCCTTCAAACACTTAACTATTTTTGTACTAATACCATCTATCCCAATGCCTACGTTTGAGTCTAAATTATCAATAATTCTAGATATTTCGCTTCTACTACAGTGTGTTAATGTTGACAAATTATTATTATATTTATGACTACTTACGGTAAAAACTGTACTATTATGAAATTTATTAGGAATCTGAGTAGCCAAAACGGAACCAATGGTGGCAAAAAACTTATTAAAATATTCACATATTTGCGTACCATCAGTAATTAAGCCTGTACTAGTCATTAGTTGTGGGGGCACACAGTTTGATTTTATTTTATTATTAGATAATGTATGAATAAGGTTCCATACTTTTTTAGGTTTATTTTTACATCTCACAAAAGAGTCAATGTAAAAATTCCTTTTATATTTATTTATGTTAGTTGCCGTAACCGTCTTCTGTCTTGCATAATCTCTTTCTAAGTCAGAATTATTAGAATCCAGTTTAAATTTGCGCCATGCTTCATTTCTTGATTCGATATCTGCTAATATGTCTTTATTAATCCAATCGGCTTGTGGGAGATTTTGTATTTTAGATTTGATCACCTTATGTTTTTCTTTTATTTGGTTAATGGCTTTATGGAGATTAGTAAATGAATGAGAGTCCGAGTTGAAGGGGTAAATTTCAGCATTTTCTCGTAAAGCATCGTAATTAATAGCTTCGTACTGAATTCGTTTGGGTGGTTCAAGTTTATATTTTTTCATTGCAAGAAATATCTGCATGTGATCTGAGATTGCAGAGTCAGTCAAAGCTAGATGGTAAGTTTTATCTTTAATATTCGTTATTATGTGATCTAAAATAGTATTACTAGAAGTTGTAGTACGAGTTGCAAATTCTTTGTCAATTTTATTCAATACAGTATATCCACATTCAGTCAGCATAGTTCTGTATCGTGTTACTTCTTTATTATTAGATAATAAGTTTAAATTAAAATCACCAAATACAATAGCTCTTTTTTTCTGATTAAGTTCCTCTTCAAGGTCATTTATGAATTGATTAGTATTCGTATCACCTGGTTTGTAGATTATTCCAATATCAAGATTAAGCTTTTTTACGTGAATCCATAAGTAGTTGTTACCGTTGGTATATTTTTCACTAGTGTAGTTATGTTCCAGGTCGTTATGTACAAAAATAGATACTCCACCACCTCTTCCAGATGTTCTAAAATTGAAATAATGAGTGTAATGGGGTATCTGTACTCTGTTCGCCTCTTGTTCGGATTTTATCCAAGTTTCAGTTAATAAAATAAACTGTAGTTTTGTGCTTATACATTTTATAATACATTTTAGTTCATCTAGTTTTCCTGGTTTGACTATACTTCGAATATTGGAGTAGAGAAAGTTTTGTGAGTATAAATTCTTCTTTAATTGATCATATGTGTTTACTATTCCATAGGTTATGCTAGAGGTTTTATTTTTTATTGTAGTTACAGGAGTATTGTTAAGTAAATTTATTGAATTTTGTAGTTTTTTGGCGCTTTTATTATTTTAGGATATCCATTTTTATATTTAATAATCAAGTTATCTTCACCATTTTGCTGCCGCTTTTTTAGCTCTTCCTTAAGTTTTTTTAGGTGTAATTGTTCTATTTTAGTTTTATCAGGGTATATCTTTATATTTTTATCAGTTATATTATATTTTTCACGTAGTAACAGCTTAGGTATTGAACTTGAGTCGAAGCACACTTTTATAGGTCGATCTAAGTTCGGTTTATATTTTCCTATTCTTATAATGTACTTTGGAGATGGAATATCCTTACCTATGGAGTCGAGAACAGATGAAACTTCATTTTTATCGTGATTATATCTTGTTTCACGCTTTTCTAAATGTAACTCTCTAATTCCTACAATAATGATATTCTTTTCCCGTTGATACCTTTCTTGAACTTCACGTATGATGTTCTCATTGCTTGGTGAGGAGACCGTTGTAGTTTCTCTCGAAGATGCATTTTTTAATAAAATAATTTCATCCTCCACATTTTTCAGCCTATTTTCAGTCTGTGTGTTTTGCTTTTTTATTTCTATTAATTCGTTTATTATCTTCTTGTGCTCTACAGTAAGAAATTCTGTAGAGGATTGAATAACATTTATCTGGTTTTTAATTTGGGATGTGTCTTCCCGCATAGCCATCATATGTTCTTTTTGTATATTTGTAAAATCGGTAATTAACTTTGTTATTTCATCTCGAAATTTGGTTAGTTCCTTTTTGCAATCACAGTCCGTCTCTGGTTGCCTACGTTTCCTCAACGTTACTTGTCGATCCACTACCTCGTTTGACTTCGAGCCGGCGGCATGTGAACTTCCACTCGGCGACTTATTCATGTTACACAATTTTTTTCCACTTTTTGATAGTATTTCCAAGTTATTAAGGTGCACTTTTGAATAGTGGTGTGGTAAGAAGAGTGTAACAGTTGGTTTTTATAATTGTCTCGCTTACTCGAAAGTGAAAGGCAAAACTCACGTCTCGATCCAGCAGAACGTCGTAAATCGCATGAACCAACTTGAAGTAAATGAGTCCTTATTTAAGTAGCACTATGATCGATTTTACTGCAGTTATAATTTATAAAAATAGAAAAAAGCTCGCAACACGTCCGCTCTCAAACGCTGCACACGTAGTAATATTTACTTTTATTTTGTTACATTCGTTCACAACTTAAAAATTAATATGCGGATTAAAATATATTTATTTGTTTAAAAATATATGACGTAATAAAAAACAAAATATGGAAAAAAAGAGGTTTTTCAATACATCCATCCGTAACATATTGACAAAATATAATAAAATTCTTCTTTCATAAAAGTCACTTTAATTAAAAATATATCTTTGCTTCTTTACACAACATGTGTATGCTTTTTATATGAAAAATAAAAGAGAAAATGAATATTTAATATAAAATATTTTTTACATAAAATATTGAAAAAGTAAATCTATCTTCTGTTACGAATAAATATAATGTAGATACATACCATATGTGAACTGACACTTTTCAACTTGAAAATAATATGACAAAGTAAATTAAAATATTAACGCAGGATGAAAACTACCCTTTAAGTTGCTTTAGACTTTCAGCTATTATCTTGCCATAGTTCATTTATTACTAGTAGTTGTCAGTGTTCAAAGTAATTTTACTGTATTAGTTTTTTTACGAAAACTACAATCAATACCGGAATGAAACAGATGTACTCGTACCTCCATACTAAGCTACCAAACCAAAATTCAAGATTTGAACAAACTCACAGATAGAAAGACAGACAGACAGACAAAAAATCTGCTGAGTATTTTTTAGCTTCTATTATCGACATATTAACGAAATCCCATTACATATTTTTTTATATCTTTCAAGTACAGAATTGATTTTTCTATCCTTTTCTTTTAATTATATAGAAATATACTTATATTCTAATTAACAATGTATTTCTATAAATTATTTACAATACAAGTTAACACGACAAAGTTAAACAGACAAACTGAATTCAACATTTAGTTTACAATATACATTGGCTTTGTTGTTTCGGTATTACAAAATCAGTCCCAGGAAATGAACATGACGGGAACTTTGTACTCGGCTTTAACTTTGTTTCTGTAAATATTAAATTACTATAATTATTATATACTAGCTTTAACCAGCGGGTTCTTTTAACTTTTATTCTAGTACCGTAGAGGTAAATAACAAAATAACCTACACCTATCAATTATATGTGTTATAGGAATATGTCACCTCCCAGAAATAGGCATCCAAGTCTAAATACAACTTAAGCGATTTTGTGGAACGTGGAATGTTCCCTAGTTTGTGGTTTATGTGATTTAAATTAAAATAAATCTTCTAAAATAAATCTAAAAAAAGTGATTATACTTTTATTGTAAGTCGGCTAAAAAAGTCACCTTCAAAAAGTAAATTATGACAGAAATCAGTAACGAAATGGCTTTTCCAAAGGTAGGTATATCTAATCGACGTTTTATTTTATTCCTATAGACCCTTGTTACCAGGATTTATAGCATTCTCAGTAATAACTATATATCATTATAAGAGAAGATTGGCCCAATTTTTTTATAATAAAACGTCCATTAATTTTCTTTTTAAATGTAATTGGGTGAAGTTGATTTGGAAATTTTAAAAGATCGAACGTTAACATTAGCGAGGAGAACCAATAACCGCTGGAATATAAAATTAAATATATGGTACAGAAATGGAAAAAATAAATAAATAAGAAATTCAAATATTTATTTTCACCGAAAAATTCATTTGCTATAGTAAATATTGGGTCATCTCTCTTGATCAGTACATCTTCGCCTCGAGCTCTCAAAATGCCGATCCATCACTTTAAGATTATAAGAAAGTGTAATTGATTTATTATCTGAGATAATATTTTATTAGATATTTAGAAAATTATGTATCATTTAAGTTTGAATTAAAATATTAAGTTCTTTTTACAAACTTTTATTTAACTTGCCGTGTTAATGTGTTAGTTCCTGGGAAGTTTGTGGGTTGATTTCCACTCGAGAAAATTAAATATTTTATATTTTAATTTCTTTGCTCTTTCTATCGGAGCAAAGTACGGCGTTCAGTTCCGCTACTCAACACATAATGCCTCCAAAATTCAGCGGAAAGTTTGAAGCGGAATGTGTTGACACTAGGTTACTACTTACACTAATTTACTACTTACACTACTTTTTGTGTTGTGCGAGATACTGTGTGAAGCTGAAAAAAATAAGAATTTGATAGTAATTGTCAATTGTGACATGAGTTTTTTATTAAAGCTCAACAATTCCTTATCAATGTAACAAGGCCCCATAGCATAATAAATCTGTAAATTGGAAGTTGAATCAGTTGATATAAATACTGGCGGATGGCCAATATGCCTTACGTTTTAATTTAAATTGAACTCTATTTTTTTAACAAATAATTCCGTTGGAATAATTTCCTTATTTTATTTTTAGTAATAAATTTCATGCCTTTAAATAGTTAAAAAATGGTTAAACTCTTCGTTATGTTTTCGAATTCTCGAAGCGTTGTTCGTTGAGTAGTGGAACTCAAAGCCACGCTGTGCCTCGTTAAAAGAGCGAGAAATTGAAAGTATTAAATATTTCATTCCCCAGAGAAGGATTCAAACTAACAACCGTTGCGTTTACAGTCGCACTACCACTACACTACATTAAATTATATTATTTTATCCGTTCTGGGAAAACAAAGCATGAGGTTGAATGTTCTGTGTGTGTGTGGTATCTTCAGTCTACACACTAGATTCCTTTTGTCTCACATGTATTTGAGAAAAAGTGACTGATTTTATCGAAACAATAATAAATATAAATATTTATATATACATGTGGAATGTTTGTGATAAGGTTTCCGTTTCCTTTGGGTACGGAACCCTAAAAATGATGAATACTTCATCAATTAAATTTAAATTTAAGCGAAATCTTTTATTATTTTTAATAGCCTTATTTACAGTTAAAACACTAAAAAATCACAGAATAAATCCACATAAGGTACTTTCAGTAATTCTATAGAATTAAGTCAATACAAGCCGAGTCAAAGCTTAAAACCGTCTATAAACTTTCTAAATCAACTCTAGCTACTAAAGTTAAAGTAGTTTCGACAACATTTTTATAGTATATTTTTTTAAGTTCCAATCCGATACCCATAGAGTGAAATCCATATAGAGTGAATTTAAAAATTGTGGTTTTAATCTAAATCTTATTGATTTTCTCTATTTTATTCTGTTCTCCATTCCCCACTTGTGTCGTTCTTCACTTCATTCCGTTGAATTCTTGAGGCGTTGCGTCTTGAATGGTGGAACTCTCGTTACCCCAGCGAGGCAATGGAAATGTTAAATATTGTACTCCCCCGAGTGAGAATCGAACTCACAACCGTCGCACGCGTGTGCTCTTACATCACGACGATCTGGAATATACTTACCATGTATAATATTTTTTGTAATATGTTGTACTCTTTTGGTATCCTTCACAATGCGCAAGACGTGTCAAAATCAAAAAATAAATTTGAGTAAACATTCACAAATAAAATTCAATCCCAACAGGTAAGGGCCCTTCCCGTTTAGGTAAATTAATTACAGGTAATAAATAAAATCACAAATCAGTGCAAACGATTACCCGCTACCTACGATGGCACAGATATGTATGAGATAACACCACACAAAAGCTTTACCCAAGAATATTTAGTCCATTTAAATATTATGATAGCTTTGTTTATTTCCATCATTTGGGAATAGTATTTGCACATTTTCATACTATTTCACAGTTATTATGCTAAAATACTTGAAATTGTTGTCTTATTTTGTAGATAAATGAGAATTGTACACTAAAATAATATGTATTAAAATTATTTTATCTAACATTTTAACTTATTTAACAACACTGTGATATAATTGTACGGTTGAGGTCGTATAACGACGAAACGGAAATAAATACGAATAAAATTATCGCGCTTACAATCACTCACTGTCCCTTTGAATCTGTTTATATTTAAAATATTCTAGAGAAATATATTTTAGCTTAAAAAGAGACGAGAATTGCAATAATTGTGAGTACAACATTTATTGGCTAGCAATGAAAATTATTAATTTTATAGTTTTACTAGTTCCCTGCCCATGTCCGTGCGAAATGAAAATAACGTATTAGTGAGATTATTGTAATATTAGAATAGACATCAATTTCCATTTCTAAAACACTTACGCTAAATCTAAAGTATTGAATCTGTTACCCCCTACATATATGTATACATATATATTTTATAACATTGATAGAATTATATAATACTAGTGGACCCGGACGCGGCTACGCCTGCTTGGACTATAAGAATATTTTCGCGTCGGTCATACTCATACTATGCCGCCCGAAGGCTAGGTGATTTCGAATCAGTGACATCTCCTTAATTATTTATTAGAATGTTATACAGTAAACTATATAAATTCAATCTAGATAAAATGCTAAAAGTGACTATTATATTTATTTTCATAAGGATGAATATCAAAATGTCGCGGTAACGGTTGCGTAGCGACGCGACGGTTGTTATTAACATGGCAGAATAAATTGCATGTCAAATTAGAAAGTACTTTAAAATATATTAGTTTATATGTATAATGTAATGTTATAGCCTATAGCACTTCTGAAGAATGCAGCTTTCATACAAAACAAAAACAATGTAAATCGGACCAGTAGATCCAGAGATCTTAGCGTTCAAACAAACAAACAAACAAACAAACAAACAAACAAACAAACAAACAAACAAACAAACAAACTCTTCCGCTTTATTATATTAATTAAATTAATTAATTATATTAATATAGATAGAAATGTAAAAATTTTAAAACCAAATATATTTTAATGGCCCAACCCAGACCTTGCGGGCTACGAAACGACTACCCTCCATTACAAAGGGCCGTGATGACGTCGTTATGTTCCTTGAAAACAGCCACGTCCCATTTACTATGTATTTGTTTACCGAAAAATTGTAATTTGTGAGAATATTTTGTCTGAAATTTAATATTAGTTGTATTTAAGATTTTGATAGTAATACCGATAGTTTCGATGCTCATTTATATTTTTTCTTACAAACTTTTGTCTCAAAATTCGTAATGGAGGGTAGATAGACCAAAATGCAACGTTATGAGTTACAGAACCCTTAAAAGAATTAAAATGATTATCAGACAAAACAGTGATTTAGATATGCTCTAGTAGATGAAATACGATTTTGAGTTCTGCCCCTCAACACGACTTGCCTCTAAATTTGGCAGAAAACAGGAAACGGAGTGTCTAACACTAAGCTGCAGCTACCTTGCTATGTGGAATAAAGTGTGAAGATTTTTTTTATATAATATTCTTATACATGCGGATCTCTTAAAGAGAAATGAAAATACCGCCTTACAAATATGTAACGTGGTATTTTCACAACAATAGGCTTTTGTTTCTTAAGTATTTTTAATATATTTCTAGTCTTGTACAAGCTGCCGCTTGATGGAAAGTGATTGATGGGACCAGGCGTCGTTTTACATCACATGATAATGTACTATGAATAAGAATTACTTGATGTACTTTTGGTAATTGGAAAAAGTCATCTTTCCTAACAAAAGACGGTATAAGTTACAAAACTTAATATATACTTATTACTTTTTCGTTATTGGATGTTTAAATCGAAGGATTAAATAATTAGAAAGAACTACACGCACTGCTAAATTTCGAGCTGAACTCAATGCCAGGTTAACTTGTCACCAGTTCGAGGAAACGAAAATAATTATTCCCCTGAATGGGAAACGAACCCATAACCTATAGTCATAGGAACTATGCCTAAAATTTCTCTTAGATAAAATATCTCTTTAGTAATATATCTCTTTATTAATAATAGCTATAAACAGATCGTATTTAATAGATAGTATAATATAAATAATATACTAGGGAGAACTTTTAGCTGATGAATGCTTAACCAAAGTATTTTTTAGCTCAAAGAAAATGCTTCTTTTCTTATTTTTTTAATATTTAGCAATTTTATTTTAATGGAAATATAAAAACAAATGTAACAAAAAAAATAATGTAATGTAATATGCAATGAATTTCTATAATTATAAATTTTAAAAAAGTTGCAGCGTTGAGTCCTGCCACTCAACACGCAATCCTTCAATTCCTGACAGATAGTGGGGAACGGAGTGTCTTAGCACTAGCCTCCGCCTATCCTGCTGTGTGCGGGATACAACGTGAAGCTGAATTTTAATTATTAATTTAAAAAAGTTGGAGTCAATGATATTTTGTTTTGTATTGTAGCTTCCGCCAAAGCTTTCTCATAGAGAACGCTTCACAGTCATAATTATATTATAATAAAAACTAAAATACTAAAATTTCATACATTTGCTTATTAATTAACACTAGCACACAACACGTCTTTGAGCTGCTGCATGCTATTGCGGATGACGCAGCATCTCAAAGGATCTCAAGAGCAACCGACGCGTAGATATGTGAAGCAATAAAATTTAAAGTTAAAGCACTTCGTATAGCCGTTTATGTCAAAGGACATTTAGCAGAGCGTAAGTGTGAAATGTACAGTGTACTTCACTGAAATGTATGGTGAGTTGGTACAAAATTAATATTATTTAAGAATTTCATACATGATTTGATCCCTTCAGGCCAGTCGTGGCCCAAGGCATAAGCATCACACTCTTGTAAGACGACAGATTGTGGGTTCGATTCTCGATGAAATGAAATATTTAATTATTTTCATTTATTCACTCGGGTGGTAGGGTGTCGAGGCAAAGGGCGGCGTTGTGTTCCGCCACTTAACACACACTGCCTCTAGAATTCGGTGGACCGTCGGAAGGTGATTATCTTAATAGGGGATTTGATTAAAAATCATCGCTTATCGGAGGAATGAATCGTTTTTATTACCCCGATTTGGTAAAATAAGAGAAGGCGTTAAGTTCCGCCACTCGGAATGTTCTAATTTGGCAGAAAACCACCTACATGGTATATCCATGAAGTGCCAAGATATGACTCGAAAAAAAAAAAATTTCATTCAATATCAGAGAAGGTAGTGGTAAAACTAATGAATGTTCCGCATTTGTGAAAATGGCAATTTGAGAGTTAATAAATTCTATTGTTTCCACTACTGAATGGAAGCTAATTTAAACTTATGCCTTTTTCTGTGCCTAATTATGTATTACAAGTTAAAATCTTTTATTTAGAGTAGAAATCTAGTTTCTTTTGAAATATTTCAGTAAATTGAACTACATTTCGAAGTATTGGACGTTAATGGAGTCTGCAAGTTAAATCTATATAGAAGTGTAGATTATTTTAGTATACAGTACAGATATAAATTGTAGACTGCATTAAGTTTGCGCAAATTATTTAAACTTAAGATAAGTGGAGAACGGAGTGTTGACATGAGGTTTTCTCTGTCAACTCACTCACGACAACGGGATATAACCACAATTGTGTAGCCCATGCGAGCACTACACTAGTATATAATATAGTGAAATATCTCCACTTACGACAGAACATATCAAGTTTATTATCTCAACAAGATCTATGAATACAATCTCGATACCCATTTCCTTCCTTATGCTACCGACATTCATTGACAAATCAATATATCTTGGATGAAATCCAGAAAACAGAGGGATGTGTTTACCCGTTCGTAAGCTATATTCTGATCATTGTTTTTGCAGATTGGACGGAACATGTGGATGGTAAACAGGGTATTTCAATCAAATGTGTAATAGCTTATTTATATTTTTAATATTTTTTGTAGCTTCACGATTTATCCCGCATATATCAGGGTAGGCAGAGGAAACCTGGAAACCTAGTGCTAAGACCTCTAAGACCTAGTGCCTCCAGAATTCTGCAAAAAGTGGGGATCGGAGTGTATTTTGTTAACACTAGGTTCCCACCGCCTACCCTGCTGTGTGCGGGATACGGCGTGAAGCTGATTTTTTTGATTCATTTTTTAATGCTAAGTCCCTTGGTTTTCATAAGACATTTCCGAAATTCATTGCATGTTGGGTGGTGGAACTCAACGCCGCGCTTTTCCATGGCAGACAAAGCACGGCGTTGAGTTTCGCTAATGAACACCCAATGTCTCGAAAATGGGGAATGGAGTGTCTTAACACTAAAGTCACGCTTACCCAACTATTTGCTAAAAGGCAATGTATTATACATGACGTATAATTATCTATTCATTAACGATGCCTTTAAAAGTTACCGCTCATTTTCTCGTATGGTGAATTCTATATAATATGGAAATTCATAATTAAAGGGAAGCTAGCAAGCAGCTTTTGATCACACGACGTCTTCTGATATCAAAGCTTAAAGTAACTGAATATACTCATATTAAAGTTGTATTAGAAATATTGGTTTTATAGGTTTTTAGCTTTACGCTGTATCCTGCATAATGCAAAGTAGACAGAGAGAATCTGGGAACCTAATGTTAAAACACTCCGTTACCAGAGCGAAGAAATAACAATATTACATATTTCATTTACCTGTCGTACTTAATAAACAATTTTAAAATTCATTGCTCTAATAAGAGAAAGTTCGGTGTTGAATTCTGCTATTGTATACTCAGAACCTTGAATTTAATCGGAAAACGGAAAAGGAATGTATGCGGTAAACAGCGTGATAAAGTGTCAAAATACTAATTTCCTATAGAAACGTCACACTTACGTCTCTATTTTCTATTTCGCGTTAACTTTCAGTAGACAATGTAATTAAAGCCACAGGATACAAATAATCCAAGTTAATTGAAATTCATGGCGGCACCGACCTCTACTATACATTTGCATGAATCACCTCATGATTTACAGATACTGAAATACATAGTATGAGAATTACGTATTTACATTGTTTCAATACTGGTGGCATGTTCTAAATTGTTATTTTATAAAAAAAAAACATGTTTGCTTAAATAAATAAATAGATTCACGCCGTATCCCGCAGGTAGGTATATAGCAGTATAGGCAGAGGGGAACTAATGGCAATACACAGTTCTCCATTTTTCATCCAATTTCTGAAACATTGTGTGCAGAGAGTGGCGGAATTCAACGCCGCGTTTTTTCTTCTTACAGAACCTAAAAAATATTTGTAATGCGTGATTTAAAAAAAAAAAGCTTTTGTAATAATTTTCTTTTAATATTGACGCAGGGACATAAGCGAAAAAATATTTACTTTCTTCTTTGTTATATTTGTATAGATCAGGAATCGAATACGCTATCCCCACAATAGAGAACCCACCACCTGTCAGTTAATAATCAAGTGTAACAGTTATAAATTAGTTATATAAGAACACCTGACGCTTATCTTAAAGTAATTACTTTAGTTTAATAATAAAAGGGATTAATTATAGTACGCTACGCAGAAACTTAGAACATTATTGTGCCGAACTACCGCTCTTGGGCTATTAGGACGCAACCTTTCTTGGTCTTATGTATTTCGATGGTTAATTTCGTTTCAATAGCCTTGGAAGATGTGACTTTAATTTTTTAAGCTTCTATCTTTATTTAGTAAAATGTTTTGGTCGATTTTTATGACATGCTTTTATTATTATTTGTAACTATGTAATGCAATCTAAGAAAGTTGTGCTTAATCGCAAAGCGCGGCGTTGAGTTTCGTCATTCAACACGCAATGGCTGCAAAATTCGCTTGAAAATGGACACTAGATTCCCTCTGCCTACCCTGATGTAAGCGGGATAAAAGATATGTTGTTATATTTCTCTGCATTAAGTCGTTTTTATCGATATATATTTTTAATTTTAATTTTTATCTCACATAGCACGGCAAAGAAGGATTTTTTAAAGTTTCTAGTTATTGAAAATAATTAATTGTCACAAATGGAGTCCGAACCCATAACTATCGCGTTCACATTCAGTTACTGTGTATATGTATATATACTTTATATGCTCTAAAATCCTAATATTTTAATTTGAATTTACTACCATCCCTTAATAACCTTTTTATTCAATAGTACACAATAAATAATACCTATATATTCATATATCTTATCTGTATTGATATGAAATTGAAATTACAATATTACGATAAAGTAATATATGTTGACACAACGATATGTTACTGTTATATCCTGAATTGAAACAACGTTGTGACAGGAAATGAAAACTAGATTACGTTTAACATTTAACATGGAAATGGCCTTTTAACAAATAATTTATAAAGCGCGGCGTTAAGTTCCACCACTCATGTAATGTCTCGAAATCAGCCTGAAAGTGTATAACGGAGTGTATTCACAATTTCGCAGGTATTGATAAGGTTCTCTCTGCTTTCCTGCTACACGCAGAAACACTTGTTAATTGGGAAGTATACGCGATAATTATGGGTTCGATTTACAAAAAAAAACAGTGCAGTGGTGGTGGTAGTGGTGCAAAGATGCGACATATATGGGTTTAATTCACACTCGTATTGAGTTCCATCACTCAATACACAATGTCTCGAAAAATCGGCGGAAAATGGGGAACGAAATGTCTTAACACTAGATTATTTGTGCTTACCTCGCTATACAAAGAGAAGAGAAAAAAATATTATAAAAGAAAATTACCAAAATTCTTTATATATCTCTCTGTATGACTCTTTCAGTCAAAATGATTCAATGCAGTCATCATGTTGGAAGGAAATTGATTTTCATCGCACAATTTAACTTAAGTTGTTTAATGGCGCATCAACAATGCGCTAAACTGATAACATTCGATATAGCATATGTACTATAATCAATGTATTTTTAGCATTTAATATACATTTCGATAGTTTAAGATTTTTTTCTAAACGCTTTAATTTCTATATTTACACGTTAAGGCAAAAAACCAAATGAATTTATTAAATTTTAATTAACTTAAAAACATTACATTTATTTTAAAGCTATTAAATTTGACATTTTCCTTATCATATATACCAAAATCAGCAAATTTTAATTTTCCGTATCATCGATGTTTTTTATTTTAAAATTCTTATATCATTGACTATTCGTATTTTTAAAAATATATGAACAAAATTTCATGATAATTGATCAAATAATTTTACGTTTAAAACAGTAAGAGAAAAACAAAGTCAATATAAATGTATAATAATATCAATATTGTTCATATCTAACATAATATCAAGATATTCTCCACTTTCTACCTGAGAAGAATTAGTCACATGAATCCATTACTAAGCAAGCAGATATTAAAATTGATATCTAAAATATATAGGTTAGTCAGATAAGTAATTCTGGCACAAATTTCATAAATTTAACTTGAAAATATTTAAAGTTGACTAATAGCCCGTCGTCGCGCAGGTGATACAAAATTGATGTTCGCCCCATCACGTTAATTAAAGGTTAACTGCTACGTCGCAATTACTTACACATAAGTGTTCCGAGTTAGGCTTGAGTGATACGTATTAAACTAAAGTGGCTAATTTGTTAAATTAATATTACTTTATTTGACAAAGAAATTTTAATATTACTTTTATTAATAATAAGTATTTTCCTCGTTTTGGTAACAGAGCAAAGCGCGGCGACGAATTCCATCACTCAACACACTACACATACATCTCAAAAATTCAGCGGAAAGTGGAGAATGGTTTGACTTAACACTAGGTTCCCTCTGCCTAGCCTGCTATATACAGGATACAATGAATTTAAAAAGTTTAAATGTTTGTGTATATTTTTACACGCTTCGTATATAATGTATAAAATGCTTCAGTCTGCACTCTACTATATTAACTCTATACTTTTTGCTTAAATACAAAAAAAATGTATTACATATGTATGTAATACATTTTTTTTGTACAAATCAATTATTTACTTGATATTAATTATATTGCCTCACAGAGGTTGAATTTGAAGCCAATATCAATACAGTAGACTACTTGGCCAAGCTTATGTTACAGAGGTGATAAATCAGTGAGAGCAGGTAAAGTTTCAAACTAAGTGACGCTTTGACCTGTTTGAAATGTATCGAAACGATTCATAGTTTTGAACGTAATGGATGAAAATAAATAACTATTTGAGGTTATATAATTTAGTATTTACGTTTTATACTTATACAAGCAATTAGTTTTATCAAATAATCCTAAGTTTTTTCAGCTTCATGTTTTATCTTGTTATATAGCAAGATGGACAAAGGGCGGAACTCAACGCCGCATTCTATCAAACTCGGAAAATTCATTAATTATGACCTAATATAAAATTTTCAATTTATTAAATATATTTATTATTAAGCAATGTTGTTCAAAAACATACATACCGTATGTATATATTTCAAAATATATCTCATGTTTAACGTACATGTCGTATATTATATTCTTCTTGATAATTTTTTTAAGCTCTTTTTACTTTATCGTAGTTCAAAAAAAGAAACATTTAAAACATCGCTTTGTTAACCGTTTGTCCATCTGTGTCTCTTTCTGTTTGTTTGTCTCTCTGTCTATCAAGACAATTAAACACAGTCTTCACATTTAGCAGAACAAGCAGAAATAACTTAATGGAAACCTTTGTTCTACAATTGAAATATTGTATCTTTAGTATATATTTTAGTTTACAATACAATTCATTTCGACATCGTGTAAACGGCCCCTGATCCGCTATGGAGGCGCGATATCCTTTGAATTATGACTCACTCGCATTACACTTGGACCGTTGCCATAGCATATTGATTGCCACTACGGGAATTTTCAAACATGAAATATCGACTGTGATAAGAAAAATATAGCTTACAATTGCTATTATAGCATGTAAATTGAATACATGTTAATTGACGTTTTCGAGGTTTTCTACTGTGTTCTCCATATTTTTTACATGATGTAGCACCCTCTCTCGATCACTTTGTTTTATACTAGCGACCTGCTCGCGGCTTCGCCCGCGTATGCTATTGAATTATTTACTTAGTATACTTAATAACGTTCGTATTTTAATAAATAGTGTATGTTTGCAAAGCAGTAAATATTTCTAATGTGAAAACCTTAAGTTGCAGTAACAAAAACTTCCTGTAACATTTAATATTCGTTTATTTCAATTGTTTCATAAATAAAAAAGTATATTATAAAAAAAATCAGCCCCCACACTCTTTTCCGCATAGCACGGTAGGCAGAGAGAACCTAGTGTCAAGACACTCGATTGCTTAGTATACGCCGAATTTTTGGAGATATTGCAAGATAAGTGGAACACAACGCCGCTTTACTTTTTACTACAGTAAAACTTAATATGTAAATATACATTTTAATAAAAAATAACATTTTCCATAGATATAAATGGATCTTTACTATAGCAATATAAGTAATTCTCTGTGTTTCTCTGTCTTAAGAAAGTTGCTACTTATATTATAAAATAATACAAATTAAGGCCAGTCGTGGCGCAGAGGCACAAACGTGTGGCCTGAGTGATACAGCGTGAAACTAAAAAAAAAATACTTGTCAACGGCTGAAGTAGCGAAGTATAAAATACAAATAACAACCTAAGGGTTAAAGTCCACCAGACTATGTAATTTGTGTTTAAATTACACACCACGTTCTTGAATGGAAGCATCTACATATTTATATTCATACTGTGCGATAAAGCAGATGGAAAATTTCAAATATTTTTCTTTTATTTTTTGTAAATTTCATTTAAAAACGTCCTAGATACCGCAGCACAGCCTCTCATTATAAACGCAACGTTCATGGGTTTGATTCACATTCAGGGGAATCAAATATTTTAATTTCCTTACTCTAGTAATAGGAGAGCCACTCAACGGGATGAAAGCGGAAAACGTAGTGTCTCAACACTAAGTTACCTCTATCTACCCGACTACATGTGGGATATAGCGTAAAGCTAATATTTATTAAAAGATACATATATCGAGTGGCACTGTTGGTGTCTCATTATACACGCAGTGGTAATAGGTTCAATCCCTATGCTTTTTCTTATGTATTTTTGTATACTTCCACAGTCAAATAATAAAAAATCTTGTATAAAGCTGGGAATGGAGTATCTTAACATTAAGATCCCTATATATCGAAACATCTCGAGATATTTACATGAAAATCATTGTAGTACTGTTGAGATGCCAGATTGATAGAATGTGGTAAATGTGGCTTCGGAACTAACTCGAGGAAATATCTATCGGCCTATGCCGTAAAGTGTGATGCAGAAGATATGCAATACATGTATAAAGATATTTATTTATAACTAGTGGGCCCGGACGCGGCTACGCCCGCGAAAATATAAGCCTAAATAATTAAAATAAGTTAAAAAATAATAATAAGTGGAGATTTACTATTAGAAAAAATATCTGAGTAACCGAAATGAACAAACAAAAGAAGTAAAAGTAACTAAAGGAAATTCTTAATATTAGAAAAAGTACCTAAAGTTTGCCGTGCGCGCGTACTAAACATTTTTCTATATTAAATAATTATAAATTTTTGCAAACAATATTTAATAAAATCCCAAATTATTAAAATTACGATATTTTAAGTGTATAACATCGGTATAGACAACCGAACTGAGATAAATTAATTATAAGCAGCAAATAATTACATAAAAAATAATAGTAATTCGAAAATATATAAAAAATTACAAAGTCATCAAAGTCATCTGCCCGTTTGCGTCGGTCATACTATACCACTCGTAGGCTAGGTCATTTGGAATCAGTGACATCTTAATTATTTATTAGAATGTTATACAGTAAACTATAATTTCCATCTAGATGAAATGCTAAAAGTGACTAATATACCTATTTATTTTCATAAGGATGAATATCAAACTATAGAAATCATCTAATTTTTGTTAATGTATACAAATATATATCGGCGCGCGCCAAGTATGCATTAAGCAAACTCACTTTGGGTGACGTTTTCTTAAAACAACAAACTTTGCAAGCCGTTGCTTAGCAACGCGTAGCGACGATTGTTATTAACAACATGGCGGAATAAATTGCATGTCAAATTAATTATTTTAATATATTGGTATATAACGAAAATATTACAAATATGAGAAAAAAAAGTATCCTATGTTCATCCCGGGACCCTCAAGTATCTCTATATGAGTATTTTATCACAATTAAATTAGCGGTTTGGCCCTGATTGCGTAAAAGACAGACAGACAGACAGACAGACAGAGTTACTTTCGAATTTATAATATAGGTATGGATGGAAACAATAAAAAAAAAATATTACGAGTATACCATAAAAAAGCACCTAAAGAGGCCTTAGTAGTTCAGCGGCACAGCAATTGACTTGTAAGTTCGATTTACTTGAAGGAAATGAATTATTTTTCATTTTCCCGATCTGGTAACAAGGTAAATCGCGGCGTTAAGTTTCACCACTTAACATGCAATGTCTCCAAAATTGGGCAGAAAATAGGTAACAGAGGATATTATCACTAGGCTTCATCCACTTACCCTGTTACATGCAGGAAGCTAAAATGCAGGAGCGTGAAATTTAAAATAAAAAAAAATATACAGACAATCATTTTAAAGAAGCGAACAACATTAATTGTTTAAAAGGAAACTCATACAAAGCCCTAACTTTTTAGCAAACAACGCAAGTAAGCACATCAAGTTGATCTGTTTAAAAGGGGAAATTTTCCGTAACGATGAGATTTAACTTTATACAGCCTATATGTTGCTAACTTCTTGTATATTCGAGTAAGTCTTTTACATTTGTTTTTGACTTTAATTTACTTATGTTTTTAATATGAGAGAAACCAAATTCATTAGATGTGTCTATTATGTTTAACTTGTCGTCTCCCGCATCTTTGCGTGGAATTTAAGACGGAAAAAGAAAATTATAGTTTTTTCTAACAAAAAATCAATTCGCACGAGCACTTCCTGAGATTAGCGCGTTGGACGAAACAAAATTGTTCAGTTTTATAATATTAATAATAAAAATATAATAAACATAGAAACATTTATATTAAAATAATATAATTAATTGAGATAAAAAAACAGAATAAAACAGTAAAAACAACAAATAATAAAATATTCCTTACCATGGTTTGGTAGGATGAAATTTTACGCTCAACGACCCTTTAAGCGTTACGACTGTGTGAGATCATTACAAAGATGAATTCCTACTTCCTTACATGAGGAAGAGGGTATTATAATATTAAAATATCATAATTTAACATAAACGTTTGAAATATTTAGGGGAGTTTATAATAATATATTTATTTAACTTAATTCTAACTTGATGACAGTGGACGAGAGGAGAAGGGTGGCTACACAGACATCGTGGCTCTGGCGCTCTTTGACGTACGGATAAAGTGCATATCTAAAAAAAATTCTTTATAGCAACCATTTACTAAATTACATTCATCAATTTTCAATTTAGACAAATTGCTATATAATTTGAATTTTTGAGTCAATTTCCGATTCTAAGTGAGTGAAAAGTTATTTACATTAAAGATGCCCTTTACAAAAGTGGTCATTGACATTGAACTCCTAATGTCGTGACTTTAATATTTATAGGAATATATTTTGTTAAATTTATTGTAATAGACAAAAAATAAAAGCCAGAATTAAGGTATCACAGTAGAACAGCGTCTCACTATAAATATGATGGTTGTTTGTTCGATTCTCGTTCAGGTGGATGTTATATTAGAATTATTTTAATTTCACAAGTAAAAAAGCGCATCAGTAAGACCTGCCACCAAAAACACAATATCTCTGGAAAATGAAAAATGCATCATTTTAGCCTATTCTTTTTATGCATTACTAGTGGACCCGGACGCGGCTACGCCTGCTTCAACTATAAGAATATTTATTAAATATATTCATGAAATTATTTCCAATTTTCATTAGAATTAGTAAGGAAATATAGGCCTAAATAATTAAAAAGAATAATAAGTAGATACATATTATTAGAAAAAATTATCTGAGTTATTGAAATGAACCAACAAAAGGATTAAAAGTAACTAAAGGATAGGTATTTCTTAATATTAGGAAAAGTACCTAAAGTATTCCGTGCGTGCGTACATAGATATCGACTCTACGAAATAATTAAACATTTCTCTCTATTAAATAGGATAATTTTAGCGGGCTATATCAAATAAAATAAGAAGAGAACCAAAGTGTAGTTTAAATTAATTATAAACAGCAAATAATTACATAAAAATTAACAATAGTTCGAAAATGTATGAAAATTTTTAAAACTGTCAACATCATCTGCCCGTTCGCGTCGGTCATACTATGCCGCCCGTAGGCTAGGTCATTTGGAATCAGTGACATCTCCTCAATTATTTATTAGAATTTTACACAGTAAACTATAATTTCAATCTAGATAAAATGCCAAAAGTGACTATTATATTCATTTTCATAAGGATCAATATCAAAATGTCGCGGTAACGGTTGCGTAGCGACGCGACGGTTGTTATTAACATGGCAGAATAAATTGCATGTCAAATTAGAAAGTACTTTAAAATATATTAGTTTATATGTATAATGTAATGTTATATAGCCTATAGCACTTCTGAAGAATGCAGCTTTCATACAAAACAAAAACAATGTAAATCGGACCAGTAGATCCAGAGATCTTAGCGTTCAAACAAACAAACAAACAAACAAACAAACAAACAAACTCTTCCGCTTTATTATATTATATTATTATGCATTATAAAGCGTTGGGCTGAAAAAAAATACTAGTTATAAAAATATTTGTTTGTAAATATGTACTTATCGTCATTGTAGGCAAAATGGAATCATTACCAATAATTAAACAAATATTTTCAATAAATAAATAAACAATAATACACGTAAACACATTATCCTTTGGGAAATAGAATAATTGTTTACAAATTTCATAATATAATTGTCACATTTACAAAAGCAACATATACTAATATTTAATTTAACAATATAATTTGGTATTCAATATAACATTGTGCACCTGTTCAAATACCTACTATTAATGTGTAAGTTTGTTAGCATGGAACTTTATTTGATTCGAATTTCAATCAAACTTTACAGTAATATACCTAATGCATCAAAATAATACATTCATACTAATATTATAAATTCGAAAGTAACATTGCTTGTCAGTCTGTGACGTAATAACGGCCAAATCGCTGAGCCGATTGTGATAAAATTTCATATAAACATACTTGAGAGTCTTGGAATGAACATAGACTTCTTAATTTTCTAATTGATTTTTCCATTAATTACATTTTTTTAAGAAAAGGCCGCAAAAATAGGCTTCCTGAACTCTATACATGGTCATATACAATACACAGCTGTTAATTATTTTTATTACAAAGCGCGTGTAACCGCAGGTAAAAGCTAGTAGTAAATTATTTCAAAAATAATATATATTTTATTAACATTAAAATTTATAGTGCTTTAAAAAAGGCAAAGACAATAAAAAATATAGCAAAAGAAAAACTATTTTCATTATTCCTATTTTTATTAAAATTAAATGTGCTCCATCCTCATTTTTTATAACATGAATGGAATTCAGGGTTCACAGATTTGATTCTCATTGAAATTATTGTGAATAGAATGTCATTATATAAAGAAACATTAACAATAATTGTGAGCCCGACGTGGTACAACATCTAACGGCAAAATACAATCTCTATAGGTTCGATTCCCTCTTAGATGTATGCCTCCAGAATGGAATGTGGGGAACGGTGTGTCTTAACACTAGGTTCCCTCTGCCTACCCTGCTGTGTGCGGGATACAGCGTGAAGCAATTTTTTATTTTTTATTTTCATTCATTTAAACCATTAAAAATTAATAAAGTTTAAAATGAAACTTAGAAACATATAACACTCTTTATCAAACATTGATGTAGTCAATAATTAACATGATGTCATGTTAGTGCAGCGTTAAGTTTCGCTCTTTACCTGCCATATGTAAAACATAGCGGGAATAATTTCATAAAATTTCTGCAATGTTGTATATATTTTTCCTTGTTTATTCTACAACACTGAAAGCTAAGATAAACGTAAACACGTCAAAACACTGTCACGTGACAGGCAATCTCTTGACACGTGAAATAAATTATTTTTAGTCGATTTCCTATTAAATAACACCCACCACCCACCACATTTTGTCATACGATGATCGCAGTGGTACAGAAAAAACAGAAATGAGTCTCGTGATATTCGTATGTTATTGACACTTCTCAAAGCTGCTATTTACAGCCAGTCGAAATATATGTTTCAATATAAAAATAATATTTATCGCTATGGTGTAGTACAGTAGTTTGGTTGGTATTATCGGCAGTTATGAGTTCAATTTTGTTTGATATCGCTTAAGTATAATATAAAATGTACTTATATATAAATAGAAATTTAACTTGTGAATTAAAATTTATTTGCTATATTTTTAACGATATTATGCATATAGCAGTGTAGGCAAATGGAATCTAGAGTCAAAACACTACGTTCTCACGCGTCGACCAAATTTCGAGACATAGCGTGTTGAATTTTCGTGGTAAAAGTAAGCGCCACGTTTGTTTGTCTTGTTACTAAAACAGTTATTGTAGAAAATATTGTAATTAAAGTAGACGCAAAGTGCTAGATTGACCCCATTTGTCCTGCGAAAGCTATTTTTTTTTTTCTGAAAATTTGGTGTGTGACGGTTTCGGACACAACGCTGTTCCTTGCCTTGTAGAGCGAAGAAATAAATACATAGGTATATCAGATATTTAATTTTCCGAATGGAAATCAGAATACATTCTGATTATTAATAGGCCAATTTTATGTACTTATTGTGAAAAAACATGTCCAAAATTCAGCATAAGCTACGCTAAAATTAATAAAAGCTAGGCTAGGAGCTTTATAAAGCTTCACGCGTCAAAAATTTCAAAGCTAATTTTCCAAACTGTTAATGTTGAAGCTCAAACTTGGCTCATACAAATTCATTTTGCTACCTTCCGGTCTCGACTATTAAAAGTTTTCTTTATGATTCGAAACTTTGTGGTTAATACTGAACTTTTTATATACACCGATATATGGTACGTTTTATTAAATCCGCCGCGTGCTCTGAATATTAAATGTTTTGTGTTACAAAGTGTACTTTTATTAAATATATTAAGTGAATCATTTACGGCACTGCAGAGTTATTTTAACTAAATTACTACTGGAACCGTCGTGGCGCAGCTTTACTTTAAACGCGATCGTGGTGGGTACGATTCCCATTCGAGGAATACTGGACAAACGCTGTGCTAAGCTCCGCTACTCAACATTCAAATTGGGTAGAAACTAAGAGGATGGATGTTTTTACTCTAGATCCTCTCGCCTACTCTGCTACACGGATTAAAGCCTGGGCACTGCGTTCTCAGCTTTCCGCCGAATTCTTAAAGCATTACATGTTGAGTGATGAGCTCAACGTCGTGCTTTGCCTCGTTAACAAAGCGAGGAAATGAAAATAATGAATATTTTATTATCCCGAGTGAGATTTGAAGTCACGACCGTCGTCTTTACAGTCACACGTTTGGGCCCTGCGCTACAACTACTGTACTATTAACAAATAATTTTAAGATTAAGAAACAATTTTAAACTTACTTTATTGCTAAGTTTAAAATTATTTCTTAAAATGTAGATACACACAGTCTACTTATTGAAGCACTAACCAAAAGCTCCCACCAAAAGCTAACCGCTTAGAAATTTCGAGCTTTATCGCGAAGAATTTCAATTGTGTAGATGAAAATATTTACATGAATGCTTCTCCACCGTTTGGCAGGTTTCCTAACGATGTAAGCCGAATGTGTAAGAGAAACTTAAATATCATCCTCGTCTCATCTCGAGATACTTCGTAGTATTATGCATAGGAGATCTAGATCTAGATTTTATACAAAAATTTTTAAATAAATTTATCTTATAATGTATTGTTTTTATTAGACATATCTAGTTAATAGTAACTTCAAAATCTTTTCCAGATTTATATAAGTTGGCGGAAGGGAAAATAATGTTTTTAAAATATTATACTATAAATAAATTAAGGATAGTTGGAGAATTCGATTTGCTGTCGTAACAAGATAAAGAGTGGCCTTGAGTTCCGCCAACACATAAAAAATAAAAGGAAGTTGGGAAAAACGAAGTGTCTTAACACTGGGTTACAGTGGCGTAGCTAGGGTATTTGCTGCCCGGTGCGGCTCGGGGGACTTGAGGCCCCTTTTCTGTTGATGGGTTGTAAAAAAAAAACGTAATCGTCGACGTTGAGTTCTAAAAAAAAAAACGTAAAAAAAAAACAAAGTGATCGTCGACTTTGATGCCCCTTTCCTTTTGATGCCCGGTGCGGCTTAGAGGACTTGATGCCCTTTAAAATGGTATAAGGTCCAAAAAACAAAGAAAAAACACACTAATCGTCGACTTTGATGCCCTTTTCCTGTTGATGCCCGGTGCGACCGCCCCGCTCGCACCCCCCTAGCTACGCCACTGCTGGGTTAAAATTTAAGAAATTTTCTAACATACCACATCGAAACTGTAACAACTCATTCTAAAGGGATTCGGAAGTTAATAGAAGTGAAGTTAAGGAAGGAATTTACAGAAGCAACTATTAATTACATTTTTACTATTAGATTAAAGAACTATTAAAAAATATTTCTTTTAAATTCTCAATTAATCGCCTTTGTAACCAAAAATACTTGTTAACTTTAAATTAATTTTGCCGTCGTTCGAACCTTTTGGCTTTGTCGTCGGCTTGCGGTCACGATCTTTAGATTTGCTTTTAATCTTGTTTTTGTGATGCGGTTTTAAATTGACCCAAAATTATGGTTATAATTATTTGCTTTTGGATGCTACTAGAGGTCGTCGTGGAACACCTGAATATGAATGCAATAGATGTGGGTTTGACACTAAGTCGGAGAAGTTAATATAAAAATAAAATAAATAAATAAGCTTCAAGTTATATCCCGCACACAGGGAACCTAGTGCTAAAACAATCCGTTCCCCACTTTCCGCCAAATTCTGGAGACACTGCGTGTCATGTGACGTAACTCAACACCATATTTTGCCTCGACACCAGAGCAAATACATGAAAATAAAAATTTAAAGAAATATGAATGATAAAACAGAACAAACTCGCGAAGGTTGTGGATTTGAGTCTCACTGAGAAGATTTTTTACTTTCTACGCGTGATTTGATTTGAGCTTTAAACAACCAAAACATGATAAAAAATTAAAAAATATTAACACAAATCAAAGTATGTATTAAAACATTATGTTCAACATAACACATTCCCATCGAAAATTTCGAACTAAAATAATAATCCAAAGCATAAATTTATATAACACTAGCGGCCCGCTCGCGGTTACACCCGCGTGAACTATGTTATTATTAATTTCTGTCTCCATGACTACGTCATAGTGATGTCTAAGCAAAATTTGAGACTTCTAATATTTGTAGTAACGGAGTTTCATACAAACTTTCTACCCCAAAAACAACCCCTTAGAAGTCGAATATTGCAAATTCCCGTCTTAGCGAGCACCTACGTCCTATAAGTAACTCCTATGCAAAATTTGAGATTCCTAGCACATGTAGTTTCTGAGATTTCGTGATGAGTGAGTGACCTTTCGATTTTATATATATAGATTATGGGTGTAGAATAGCATAGATGTAAAATACAATGTGCTACTATAGAATAGTAATAAGTAAATTAAATTAAATTTTTAATTATTTCTCTTTCCCTGGTAGACATAACGCGGCGTTAAATTCCACCACTACAAACTGGGCGGACTTCCCTGTGTCTACCCTGATTGCGGTAAATCCGTGAAGCTGCGTTCACTATAGAATAATCCTGAAAATAGCCTCATCTCGACGTAAATTTCACATTAGCCGGTTGCTGGACGCACCTGGGCGCTAAAAACTCAATTAGCTATTTGCTTTGCATCTAGAATACATTTTGCTAAAATTAACAGATTTTGTGCTGCTATCACAGCGATATGGTTGAATGAAGGGTATGGTGCCCTAAATTTACTTTAATTTACCTAAATTTACTTTTAACAATTTATTTTTTTTAGTCCAACGGTAGTTGTTAATTAACTATTATATGAACTTTTACAACTTTAAACGGCAGAGGGGAACCAATTGTAACACTTCACTAGTTGTAGTAGTGGCTCCACAGTGTAAAACACTCCATCCTTCGGTTCCTGAATTTGAAACATTACATTTTAACACACATGTATCATAGAACTACGGCGAAATAAAATTATTTCTCTTTTTACTGGTTTGCTGTATCCCACATGTAGCAGAGTAACTAGAAGGAACCTGGATACCTAGTATTAAGACATTCACGTTCCCAACTTTCTCCTTCAATGTCGAGGCTTGTATTAAGTGGCGAATTCGACACAATGCTTTACCTCAAGTTTTGAAATAATATGTATATTTAAATAAAAAAATATACTAACAAATAACCATTCCAATGCAGATGAACATTTCTAAACTGCAGTGTCAATAAAAACCGTCAAGCGTTACACACTATATCGGCCATTTAAAAGAAAAGTGTCACGAGTCATAGTAAAAAACTATAAATTTTAACCGCAAAAGTAATAAAACTCGTTAGGTTTTTTTAAATAGATTATATATGACAAAATTTTGTTGATGTTGTTCTTCTTTATCTACGACCAAATGTGTCTAGGTCATTCTAGCGTATTGTAAATTGAGACTGCTTCTTACTGCCACCGATGATAGTTGGTTCGATTTCCACTCGAGGAAATGAGTTATTTTCATCTCCCCGTTCTGATAGACGACGTGCGCCGTTAAGCCCCGCCATTGAACAGAGGGTGGTGAGGTTAGTCCAGAGGGTGTCCAGACTAATATCTGTCCGATATTGGTTTGTGGGCATACGGGTACGCGACCCCGGATCCTCGAGCCGCCACTCTTATATCATCATCCAGTCCGTAAGAATGGTGTCCCCCCCCCTCTCCTCCTTCCTTAGCTCCCTCCTTCCTTTTCCTATCCTACCCTTCTATTTTCCTCTCCCTTCGGTTTTCCCCACAAAGGGGTTTGGAGGTCAGACGGCAGTCGCTCCACGAAAACCGCAAACCGCCAGTACATGACACGGACTAAGAAAAGACTGGGTACGGCTAGGGCGTCGCCGCAAAACGACGCGCAGGCACATCGTCCTACACCTGCGACAAGTGGGCAAGGGCTACCGTGTCAAGTACGGGCACGGTTAAAGACGCAAGTACCCAGACGAAAACTCCGCTTTGCAACGTGGAATATTGGCTCTCTAACCGGACGATGCAGGGAACTCGCAGATGTACTCATGAGACGTCGGGTCCAGTGTGCTTTCCTCCAGGAAACTCGCTGGAAGGGCAATATGTCCCGTAACATCGGACAGGGTTACCGGCTTATATACACTGGGTCACCTTCGGGTAGAAACGGTGTAGCGGTAGTGCTTTCTGAAGAGCTTCAGAATGGGCTCCTTGAAGTTGACCGTCGCTCCGACCGCTTGATGCGAGTGAGGGTACTGATTGAGGGCGTTATCACAAACTTAATCAGTGCCTATGCTCCCCAGGCGGGATGTAGCGCGGCCGAAAAGGAGACATTCTGGGAGCAGTATGAAGGGGTGCTACTTGCTGTGCCGTCTACCGAAGTGGTCTTAGTTGGGGGGGACTTGAACGGGCACGTCGGTAAGGCTGCTGAGCCGTATGAACGTGTTCACGGGGGTTTTGGGCACGGTCTTCGCAATGCAGAAGGAGAAAACATTCTGAGAACCTGTATTGGGTCTGATCTGGCCGTCGTGAATACGTTCTTCCAAAAGAATTCTCAGCACCTTATCACGTATAAGAGCGGGTCCCACTCAACTCAAATAGACTACTTATTGACCAGACGGTGTCATATGGGCAGGGTAACTAACTGTAAGGTCATTCCAGGCGAAAGCCTAACGGCCCAACATCGTCTTCTTGTCATGGACTTTAACGTCACTCCGAAGAAGAAAGTAGCCGAGAAACGTAGGCCTCGGATCAAGTGGTGGTTGCTGAATGGACCGATGCAGACCGACTTCCTGGCAGAGGTGAAAAGTCACGATATTTCGACGAACACCGAGACTGCTCAGGATGCTTGGGATCGGGCTCAGTCGGCAATCATTGCGGCGGGCAGGCGAGTTCTTGGCCTTTCTAGGTGAGGACGTGTCATCGACAAGGAGACATGGTGGTGGAATGACGAGGTGCAGGAGGTGACTCGTGAAAAGAAGGCTGCCTTTAAGAAGTGGCAGGAATCCAACTCTCCTGAAGACAGACTGGAGTACACAGTAGCTAAACGTGCCTGTAAAAGAGCTGTAGCCAGAGCCCGCAGTGAAAGTTTGTCACCATTGTATGATAAACTTGAAACTGTGGAGGGGCAGAAGCTCATTTACAAACTGGCACGTTCCCGGGATAAAGTGACGCAAGATATCGCAAAATGTCTTTGCGTCAAAGATTCCCAGGGCACGCTGCTCTGTAGTCATGCCTCTGTGAAGGAGAGGTGGAGGAGCTACTTCCAGGAGTTGCTGAATACTCAGCACCCATGCAGTCTTCATCACGACCCACCGCCTAACCTCGGACTTATTGCCCCAATAAGTCCCAACCCTTGACGAAACACGTAATTGCCTTCGACGCATGAAGAACGGAAAAGCGGTGGGACCTGACGGCATTCCGATCGAAGCGTGGAAATCGTTGGGCTCTCTTGGTGTGCTCATGCTTACTGACCTTTTTAACCATATCTTGAACACTGGTAAGATGCCGCATCAGTGGCGGCTTAGCTTCATTACCCCTATTTACAAAGGAAGGGGCAGTGTTCAAGATTGTGGTAGTTATAGGGGCATTAAGCTAATGAGTCATACCATGAAGCTCTTCGAGCGCATGATCGACCTCAGGCTCCGCCGAGAGTGTACTGTCTCTGAGTCTCAATATGGATTTCAGCCAGGATCGGGCACCATGGACGCCATTTTCGCCCTCAGAACTTTGATGGAGGCATACAGGGAAAAAAGGAGAGCTCTGCATGTGGCCTTTTTAGATCTGCAGAAGGCCTTTGACTGTGTGCCTCGTCAGTGTATCTGGTGGGCATTGCGATCCAAAGGGATCCCTGAGGCCTATATTGAGATTATCAGAGACATGTACCACGATTCCGCTTCTATGGTTAGGACTGCTGTTGGCGACACTAGACCCTTCCCGATTACGGTGGGGGTTCACCAGGGCTCGGCTCTTAGTCCGTTCTTATTCAATGTAGTGCTCGATACTGTCTCGGCTCACATCCAGGACCCGCCTCCATGGCTGATGATGTATGCCGACGACATAGCACTCATTGCCGAGAACCGACTGACGCTGGAGCGTAAAGTGAACCTCTGGAAGGGTACGCTTGAGAACGGCGGTCTTAAACTAAATGTGTCGAAGACAGAGTACATGGCCTGCGGGAGCCGGGACTCGAGCACCATCCTTATAGGTCCTGAGCCAGCCGTTAAGTCGGAGAAGTTCAGGTACCTTGGATCCGTTATGCACGAGTCTGGAGGCATCGACCACGATGTCCATGGCCGGATAAGCGCTGCCTGGGCCAAATGGCGGGAGGTCACTGGTGTGGTCTGCGACCGTAGAATACCGCCCAAGCTCAAGGGACTGATATACAAGAGCATCGTCCGACCGGTTCTTTTATACGGCAGCGAATGTTGGCCAGCACTATCTCGGCACACTCAGGAGCTTCACGTCACGGAAATGAAGATGCTGAGGTGGATGTGCGGCGTAACGCGGTCTGACCGCATACGCAACACATTCATTCGAGGTAGTCTTGGGGTCCGTGACGTAGCGGATAAGCTCCAAGAGAGTCGTTTGAGATGGTTTGGCCACGTTACGCGCCGGCCTAAGAACTATGTCGGACGCAAGTGCCTTGCTATACCAGTCCCTAGGGTGCGACCTCCCGGACGCCCAAGGAAGCGCTGGTTGGATGTCGTGATGCAGGACATGAGAGCCAATGGTCTAACCACCGAGGATGCAAAAGATCGTGCAAAGTGGAGTAGGTTGTGTAGGAAGGCAGACCCTGGCAATTAGCCGGGATTAATGCCAGGAGGAAGAAGAAGAAGAAGATTGAACAAGTAATGCCACGAAAAGCTTATATACACTGGGTCACCTTCGGGTAGAAACGGTGTAGCGGTAGTGCTTTCTGAAGAGCTTCAGAATGGGCTCCTTGAAGTTGACCGTCGCTCCGACCGCTTGATGCGAGTGAGGGTACTGATTGAGGGCGTTATCACAAACTTAATCAGTGCCTATGCTCCCCAGGCGGGATGTAGCGCGGCCGAAAAGGAGACATTCTGGGAGCAGTATGAAGGGGTGCTACTTGCTGTGCCGTCTACCGAAGTGGTCTTAGTTGGGGGGGACTTGAACGGGCACGTCGGTAAGGCTGCTGAGCCGTATGAACGTGTTCACGGGGGTTTTGGGCACGGTCTTCGCAATGCAGAAGGAGAAAACATTCTGAGAACCTGTATTGGGTCTGATCTGGCCGTCGTGAATACGTTCTTCCAAAAGAATTCTCAGCACCTTATCACGTATAAGAGCGGGTCCCACTCAACTCAAATAGACTACTTATTGACCAGACGGTGTCATATGGGCAGGGTAACTAACTGTAAGGTCATTCCAGGCGAAAGCCTAACGGCCCAACATCGTCTTCTTGTCATGGACTTTAACGTCACTCCGAAGAAGAAAGTAGCCGAGAAACGTAGGCCTCGGATCAAGTGGTGGTTGCTGAATGGACCGATGCAGACCGACTTCCTGGCAGAGGTGAAAAGTCACGATATTTCGACGAACACCGAGACTGCTCAGGATGCTTGGGATCGGGCTCAGTCGGCAATCATTGCGGCGGGCAGGCGAGTTCTTGGCCTTTCTAGGTGAGGACGTGTCATCGACAAGGAGACATGGTGGTGGAATGACGAGGTGCAGGAGGTGACTCGTGAAAAGAAGGCTGCCTTTAAGAAGTGGCAGGAATCCAACTCTCCTGAAGACAGACTGGAGTACACAGTAGCTAAACGTGCCTGTAAAAGAGCTGTAGCCAGAGCCCGCAGTGAAAGTTTGTCACCATTGTATGATAAACTTGAAACTGTGGAGGGGCAGAAGCTCATTTACAAACTGGCACGTTCCCGGGATAAAGTGACGCAAGATATCGCAAAATGTCTTTGCGTCAAAGATTCCCAGGGCACGCTGCTCTGTAGTCATGCCTCTGTGAAGGAGAGGTGGAGGAGCTACTTCCAGGAGTTGCTGAATACTCAGCACCCATGCAGTCTTCATCACGACCCACCGCCTAACCTCGGACTTATTGCCCCAATAAGTCCCAACCCTTGACGAAACACGTAATTGCCTTCGACGCATGAAGAACGGAAAAGCGGTGGGACCTGACGGCATTCCGATCGAAGCGTGGAAATCGTTGGGCTCTCTTGGTGTGCTCATGCTTACTGACCTTTTTAACCATATCTTGAACACTGGTAAGATGCCGCATCAGTGGCGGCTTAGCTTCATTACCCCTATTTACAAAGGAAGGGGCAGTGTTCAAGATTGTGGTAGTTATAGGGGCATTAAGCTAATGAGTCATACCATGAAGCTCTTCGAGCGCATGATCGACCTCAGGCTCCGCCGAGAGTGTACTGTCTCTGAGTCTCAATATGGATTTCAGCCAGGATCGGGCACCATGGACGCCATTTTCGCCCTCAGAACTTTGATGGAGGCATACAGGGAAAAAAGGAGAGCTCTGCATGTGGCCTTTTTAGATCTGCAGAAGGCCTTTGACTGTGTGCCTCGTCAGTGTATCTGGTGGGCATTGCGATCCAAAGGGATCCCTGAGGCCTATATTGAGATTATCAGAGACATGTACCACGATTCCGCTTCTATGGTTAGGACTGCTGTTGGCGACACTAGACCCTTCCCGATTACGGTGGGGGTTCACCAGGGCTCGGCTCTTAGTCCGTTCTTATTCAATGTAGTGCTCGATACTGTCTCGGCTCACATCCAGGACCCGCCTCCATGGCTGATGATGTATGCCGACGACATAGCACTCATTGCCGAGAACCGACTGACGCTGGAGCGTAAAGTGAACCTCTGGAAGGGTACGCTTGAGAACGGCGGTCTTAAACTAAATGTGTCGAAGACAGAGTACATGGCCTGCGGGAGCCGGGACTCGAGCACCATCCTTATAGGTCCTGAGCCAGCCGTTAAGTCGGAGAAGTTCAGGTACCTTGGATCCGTTATGCACGAGTCTGGAGGCATCGACCACGATGTCCATGGCCGGATAAGCGCTGCCTGGGCCAAATGGCGGGAGGTCACTGGTGTGGTCTGCGACCGTAGAATACCGCCCAAGCTCAAGGGACTGATATACAAGAGCATCGTCCGACCGGTTCTTTTATACGGCAGCGAATGTTGGCCAGCACTATCTCGGCACACTCAGGAGCTTCACGTCACGGAAATGAAGATGCTGAGGTGGATGTGCGGCGTAACGCGGTCTGACCGCATACGCAACACATTCATTCGAGGTAGTCTTGGGGTCCGTGACGTAGCGGATAAGCTCCAAGAGAGTCGTTTGAGATGGTTTGGCCACGTTACGCGCCGGCCTAAGAACTATGTCGGACGCAAGTGCCTTGCTATACCAGTCCCTAGGGTGCGACCTCCCGGACGCCCAAGGAAGCGCTGGTTGGATGTCGTGATGCAGGACATGAGAGCCAATGGTCTAACCACCGAGGATGCAAAAGATCGTGCAAAGTGGAGTAGGTTGTGTAGGAAGGCAGACCCTGGCAATTAGCCGGGATTAATGCCAGGAGGAAGAAGAAGAAGAAGATTGAACAAGTAATGCCACGAAAAGGATTTTTTCTTTTCTATATTTGTATTCTACTAACGTCTCGCCTGCTACCTACTTATTTCTCATACTAATACAATTCGTATAAGTTGAAAAAAAATGCTAAAATTTCAGAACAGTGGGTATAATGTAAAACCATAGTACAAATAGTAATGTAATAAAGAAAACTAACACCGCAAGGGAGCACAGGCGTCCGCGTGCCGACAAAATTAATATAATTTACATACGTACCCCACTAAGGTAGCTGGAAAAGGTAATTCTTAATTTTTTTTGATTTGTTTCTCATGTAGTTTTGGTAGTTTTAGCATATTTTATGCAATTTAATGTTTGATACTATAATGCTTTACACGGTTTTGAGTTCCACCATCTCACATTCGACATCTTGAATTCAGGTGAAAAGCGGAGAACGGAATCCCTTGGCTCTTTCTGCCTATCCTGCGAGGTGGGATGAAGCATAAAGCTGAAAAAAAATGTTAACGTACTTTTAGCTCGGGATTGTAAACGTACAATTTTGTTTTTGTACTATTTCCACAGGAATTTCATATGATGATGCTCTTCAATATGCCCTAAGGCACCTGCTAAATTTCAGCGTTCTACATGCGTTTTCTATCAATCTTTCAGTTAGTAACGAAAAAGGTGCTTACGTAATGTCTCAAAAATTGAGCGGAAAGCGGGAGATGGAATGTCTTAACGCTAGGTTCTCTCTGTATACATTGCTATGCGGGACAAAGCTTCCAGCTGACGCATTTCTTTCATAAAAAATGATATAGCAGCTGGCAGAGGGAATATTATGCTATATGCTATGACAATTCGTTCGCCACTCTTGGTCAAAGAGACATTTGAGAAAAATGGCGTGATGGCGTAACTCAACGCCTTCGTCTATAGAGTGGGAAAATGACAATCATTTAAAAATAATCATACCCCTAGGTAGGAGTTGAACTCACCCCATCGAACTCTATCCCACTGTGCCTCATATGAAATATTTCAGTTTATAATTTTAATATAATTATTGATTATAAATATAAACAATTGGACAATAATCATGAACAAATAAGTATTATGTGCTCAAACAAAGTATCACATTCGTAATTACTTTGGTTATAATTTAATTTGCTAAAGTTGGATGCCCTAGTTAACCTTAGTTTGCGTAGTCCGCTAGCCCGACCCCGATGAATTTCAATGTAAATAAATTAATTGTAAAATATAACAATATTTAGAAGTTACTGAATGATTTTTTTATACATAGATATAATTCATTCATTACACTGAGTGGAAATCGAACTGACAACCGACGTTCAGATACCGTGCCGCTGGACCCTGACAGCATCAAACCTTATATAAAATATAGCACAAAATAGACTTGTCCCGATGTATCTATCGTCGACATCCATCATATACAGGACAAAATGAAAATAATATCAGGAATCCAGGAGAAATTTAAGAACTCAGTAAAGTCTACTTTACCGAGTTTTACCACATCTCGAAATTCCACCTGAAAGCAGGAACCAAAGTTTCGTGTGGTAGTACTGAAAATAAATTGTATATGATCATTCCCCCGAATGATTATTGAATCCACAACCATAGCGTTTACAGTCAGACATCAGAGAGTGCACGAGAGTGAAGCACCACTGCGCCACGAATGCCTCATAATAAATTGTCGTTAATAAAGAATAAAAACATCACACTCATTAGTATACTAAAAACATTATATTAATAACTAAACAAATGAATAATATTCCATACTGTAAACGCAAACAACGGGCCACATAACTTTGTTTATTTATCATCACATATCTATGAATGGGTTAACACTAGTAATTGATGTTAGCCTTTCGTGAGCGTAGGTTCAAGACAAACCGTTCCCCCCTTTCGTTTATCCGGGCAAGTCTTCGGAATAGCTAAATTGATTTTTAAGGGACTTTTAATAAAAGATAAAAGGTATTGTGGAGCAGCATCTTGTGAAATCAACAACAAGCGAAGGTTCTCCTAGTCTACTTTTTATTAAAAATAAATAAGTGTAAAATAAAAAAATATATAAATTAAATCATTTGTAACTCTAAAACTTGATTAGCACGTTTCCACTTTTGCCATTGTTTTTTAAAATGCTCCATGGACGTTTTATTAAACAAAACCACAAACGTATGGAGTACAAGTCTAAAGTTAAATAAATAATCAAAGACGAATAAGAGAGGTACCGCTAGGCTTATCAACGTTATTATATCACACAGAATGGCAATTCCAACTAACGAAAGGGCGCGTGTGCCTCCCGTACTAGATATTCTCTTCTTGCAACACGAAATAACCGATGACATCACTTTAAACACCACCATCATATTCAAAAACATTAAGAAATAAGCTCCAGCAACCATAGGTTCCATATAATACTCTCTTCCTTGTAATTCGAAAATAGTTGGTACAGCAAGTTTGTATACAATGAAATCGATCGCTAGTGTTCCGTAACTGAACGCCGCAGCTTTTCTTTTTCCGTAACTAATTTTTCCTGTTATAAGTAACACTAATCTGATATAAGCCAAGAGAGAAGCGCAAAGCGTCCAACACATGCTCGCATGAAGTAGGATGAAAGAAAATTCATAAGCTCCGATGCCCCAATTCAAATAGATAAGACATAAATGAAGAGTTCCAATGACTATTTGATGAATATTAATAAAGTTGTGCAATGATCGCCACTTCGAATCTACAGTCCACACTAAAATTAAAACAATAGAACACAACATTGATAGAATCGTCGCAACGAGTGCTGACTGGTCGGTCATTTTGAAAACACTGTGCTTATAATTAGAATAGCTCATTATGTTTGTTTTTTTTAATAATAATTAATTTGCGTTTATCGCGTTGATAAATTTGTATTATATAAAAGCGAATGTGTTCTGTTTTTATAAGTATAGTTGGTTCGAATAAGTTTTTTTTTATGTCCAATTGCAAATAATAATTTAAAAATATGAGCTAAACAGTAGATATATGTATAGAATACTAGAGTGATTAACGGTATACATAAAATTTTTGTGTTTTTTATTATTCTTTTATATAGATTTTATAGGAAAAATAGATAATTACAACTAATACAATATTATTTCTAATTATAGTGAAGTAACAGTAGTCACGAAAGGCAAACTGCATTGGCTACGTGTTATATACAAACAATTTATGGCTCTCCAATCACGCAGTCGACGAATTACGACTGTCATAAACGACGTAACTCCGACAACGTATTGGGCTACCGAGACAATTGATTTTGATTTGAACTTGTGTCAAACATTTTTTTTAACAGCATATCTTGTTTTTGCGGAATAGATCAATATAATGTTTTTAGGGTTCTGAACCTCAAAGTAAAAGACGGAGTAATTTTATTATATCGATATGTTGTCCATCTGTCTGTCTGTGTGCGTAATCTAAACTAAAATAAGGTGTTTCATGTCAACATAGAATTATAAAATTTAATAATAAGTGAAAATTTTAACGTGTAACTTATAAAGGTAAAAATTTAAAGAAATAAAATTATCAAAAAAAATTATAAATAATATCCACATTGTTTTCTAAATATTTATTTTAAAATTAAGACTAAGTGAAGAAGAAAGTGTGTGACACTACGTTCTCTCTGCCTACCCTGTTATATGAAGGCGCTTTACTCGTTAGTAAAGCGTGGCGTTGAATTCTACCACTCAATATACAATGCTTAGAGAATTTGGCGGGAAGTGGCGGACGGAGTGTCTGTGAACACTACGTTCCCAGGTTCCCTCTGCTTATCCTGCTATAAGCAGGATTCAGTGGGAAGCTAACAAAGACAAAAGCAATAGTCAGATATTATAAAACGCGAACACAACTAACTTAATTATGTTCTTCTAAAGAATACAAACTTAATCTTAAGCTCTTGGATTCCGAAATATGAAAAAATAAATTAAAAAAAGACGACTCGACAATTATAAAAGTATGGAGCTTTTATTATATTAACAATCATCCCAGTAGTTTTATTATTTTAACTGAAAGATGTAGCTTTTCTTGTTAATTGCTTACCTTCTACATAATTGTTTTTATTACTTGTATTAAAATTTTGCTGACTTCTTATACTGGTTGTGAGAAAGCGTAATTATGAAAATTGTGATATATTTTTTGTTAAAATTTGTTTGACTCATTGTTCTTTGTTTTTTTTTTATTGTTTGTTTAATTTATTAAAAAAGGTATAAAATTTGAATTTGGACCTTTTTTTATAAAAGTATTTTTTTTTACAAATCACTGTACGGATGTGCTTAATATATTTTATTAACTGTTTCTAGGTTGCACAGCCTTACAGGCAATAAACTCCACTAAGGATAGAAAAATATTTTAGAAAACGGGTTTTTAACATACATCGCTGGACTTCGAACCCACGCCTCTTGGACACCATGCAAATGTCTACGTTCATATCAAGATACATCAAAATTCTTATACGCTTGTTATTTACTTTTTTAACCGACTTCTGTAAGAAAAGGAGGTTATCAATTCGACTGTATTTTTTTTTTTTTTTTTTTTTTTTTTTTTATGTTTGTTACCTCATAACTTTTAACTGGGTAGACCGATTTTGATATTTTTTTTTTATTTGAAAGGTATAGCTTCCCGAATGGTCCCATTTTTTTTGGTCCATGTTTGACAATGGTATCCATGAGAAAATCACATAAGTCTTAAATTTGCATTAGGCATGTGCGCGACTAATAGCCGAATAACTCAATGTCGCGCCAACCGATTTTAATGATTCTTTTTTTATTTGAAAGGATACACTTCAAGGATAATTTGGTGAAAGTTTGGTGAAGTTTCGATTGTGGAATCCGGAGAAAATTGAGAAAGTTTGTTTTTTTTGGTCAAAAATTAATTATACTGTAATAGTTACAAGCAAAAACTTTTTAAATTGATGTCAGAAGTGAGATTCCTGATCGTTGCATTTCTTTTCAACCAATCTCAAAAAAGAGGATGTTCTCATTTTCAACCAACTTCAAAAAAGGGAGATTCCGAATTCACCCGAATACTTTTTATGTTTGTTCTTGTCAATATACCAAAATGTAATTTTGCACAAAAATAATAGCTAATTAAATGAAGTTTTACATAGAAAAATCACAACCACTCGTTGACAACCACTACCACCACCATCACCACTCGTTCAAGAAGCATCATTTTAAGATCTACCCATCACTAAAAATCGTAAAATAAATTAATTTTTAATTAATTTTTTAATTTTTAGGTGCCAAGTAAAACAAACAGGCTTAGTAATTAGATATTGTAGTAAAGGTGTTGTAGCATTAGTTTGACACCGACTTCAAAATTATAAAATCTTTATATAATTATTTTTCACTTTTTAGTTCGTTGTTGGAAGTCGGTTTTTGTTTTTGTTAAAAATTAATTTTTAGTGTCTTTTGAAAAAATAACTACGTCTCTACTCTACTGTACCCTATAAAAAATACTTACACATTTTTTTACCTAATAGAAAGATATCGAAGTGTACAAAAAATAAATGTTCGCCACAAAATATTATATAAAATAAAAAGGAAAGAAAAATCAAAGTTGATTGACCTAATAAATACCTAATCTTGTAGGCACCCGTCAAGTTCGAGCTTGAATAAAAATTTTGAATGGGTTCTTGTTAATAATATATACTTAATTGACAGAATAGTCTTTAAATTATATTTATATTTGTTAACAAAATATATAAAGCTTCACGCTGTATCCCCCACAGAGAAGGGTAGACGGAGGGAACCTAGTATCCTCCCCACTTTCTGCCGAATTCTGGAGGCATTGCGTGTTGAGTGGCCGAACTCAACGTCGCGCTTTGCCTCGAAATATCTTAAAAAAATATATTTTTTATAAAAAAATATATCTAAACCTATTAAAATGTGTCCCCCTCCATGATGCCTTATTAAAAGGTATTATTAAGTTCATTAAAATAATCATCTTAATAATACAATTTTATAAGGGATCCCCAAAACCTCAATTCAAGCCGCTGAGTCACCGAAACGTGAGGTAAAGTTCGTACGTGCTAAAAGGGACATTCAATCTTATATTAGGGCAGAAGTATCTACATTGTGGGATGCTGTAGTGGCCCAGTTGTGAAGTACTCGGTTACCAGCGATGGCTTTAAGTTCAAATTCTATTTTGGTTCAAATTACAATTCATTTACAATTTTTTCATTTTGTGTTATAATAATTTAAATTAACAATATTTTAAGGTACGACATGCACTCTTTAGTAAAACTAGACAATGTGATATGGCAGAATACCATTTTAAATTAGTTCTGGCAAAAAAATTAACGTTTAAAAACGTTAAAAGAAATAATTAAATTATTTGCATAAACACCTCCTCATTGTGCCAAGTGAGGGTTGTTTTATTTCGAATGTGCCCTGTTTATTAAGGAATTTTAACTTTAAATTGCATTTTTACGCTTCATCATTTTCTTTTTCTTTTGTATTAACGTTTATTACAATTTGGATGGTTCCTGGATATTTAACTTTTTGTTTATTACATTTTTAAAATTATATTTCAAATAAATATTTCAAAATTTTTTGGTAGTATGTATAATCATAAATTTCTTATTGAACTATTTCCGAGCTCTGGTAGCAAGATAATGCACAGGGTTGGGCTCCACCACTCAACACAGAATGTCTCGAAGATTGGCTTTACCACTGCGCCACAACGATAGCCTCATATTCATCCCTTAATCTTAAATATTCCCGAATGGTATTGGAATCCACAATTTCCCACTGTGTAATAATCAATATAAAAATAATAATGGTAGTTGCTGGAATAATGGTGACTTCTATTAACCACGAATTTTCTTATTTTTAAACGTAAATGCTAAAGGCAACAAGTAGTATATTATAAAGGAAAACAAAAATATTTTATAACAACGCTCCACAAAAAGGAACATCCAAAGCTCTATTGTTTCATTTAATAATGAAATTTTCTCACTTTAATAAAATCTGCATTCTACAGCTTTACTTAATAACCTTTTCATATTTATCAAGATGCTAGAGTCGTATGAGAGTTTGCAATTTCGCAGTAATTAATCTCGAAATTTTCTTTAGTGTTACTTTAGTTATAAAATATAGCGGACAATTAGTTCCAAACTAATTATAATGATAAAATGATGTTAATTAAATCTTTTGTATCGCGTTGAATGTTTGTTTACCTTTGTATTCTATGTTTAGAATGTTTCAGGAATATTATTATAAATTAGGCATTTATTTTAACAAAGTTTTTGCCTTAGATAAACTATTAACTAAAAAACAAAACGTTGCCTTTGTTAAGTATGAAAATACGAATATCACGCATGAGCCTTCTATGGTTTTAGTTGGTTGGCATGGTTGAAGTCTTGGTGGACATTCCGGAACTGATACTGGAGGAAGGTCTCGTAAAAAGCATGAAGGGTCCTCGGAGGGTAAGTATAAACATAACGTTAGGAAACGACGGAATGCTCTAATAATTATTGAACCTGCAACCATCCTGTGTCCAATAAGACGTTGTCCTACTACGTCGCAAATGTCAATTAAACGTTTATTTATTTTTAATTATTCTTAATTATTGAATATTTTAAAAGAATTCATGCTGATGCATAGAAATGTGAGAGTATGACGCGGCATTATGTCAACGAAACTCTTGAAACGCAGAGTTTGTGAAGTTTTAAATAAAGTTAACTATAAAAAAATAAAGTTAAAAGTTTGTACATAATAGCTTATGTATTATATTATGATACTGGTCGCTACTTCGTTTGCGTAGTAATTTCGGGAAATCTTCTTTTAGTGTTAAAGCCCCCAAAAAGTCGCCCCACGTTTGTTCTCGGATAGCAGGGTAGACAGAGGAAAGTTAGTGTTAAGACACTCCGTTAGACGCTTTCTGCCCAATTTTCGAGAAATTGACTTAGAATTAAGTGAACTCAACACAGTGGAGATCGATTTCCACTCGGAGCAATATTGATTCGACTATAAAATGGTTATGGGTTCGAACCCACAACCATCGCTTTTACAGTCAGATACTGTACTGTACTGACCCACTGCGCCATGACAGCCTCAAAAGCACATACATATTCTTTTTTGTGTTTTCGCTTTACATTAGTAGTCAGTTACCCATTTAATAAAAAGAATTGAAGATGACGACAATGGATGAAGAAAGAACTATGCAAAGACCTTAGTATTTGCTGCTCCGTTCTCTTTGCTTGTAGCTAAAAAAAAATAGATTATGCGTGTAAAGCCACAAGCAGAACATTAGTATTTTATAAATTTTAAGTTCTCTTATTCAGTATTACTGTAAGATGCAGCAAGTATAACAAAACTAGACTCATAGAGATTAACCTATTATAAACTTGGCACTTGGCAGGGAGTTGCGAGAGCTAGTATTTCTAAGCAGGAAATATAAGCATCTAGTTCATTTTGGTAGTATAACAATTTTAGTAAGAATTTTATTTTACTTATATCCTTTTTCAGGTTAAATATTTATTTTATAGTTCTCAATAATTCGAAATATTCCTTTGAGATGGAAATAAACGTGCTTTATTAAGGTACCCAAGTCGTATCAATTAGGCCATTCCACGGTTGCGTAGCGCGTGGAAGGAAGCTTCTACTAATCCGCACGATAGTGGAGTGCTACGTCATCTAGGTGGGATGGATGATTTTGGGTTGATGAAATACTGTGCGGTCGGAAAATTTTGCTATTCGACACGAAATGCCACTAAAATTTCCGGTTAAAAGTGAGGAAAACGGATCTTAACACTAGGTTCCCAGGTTCCCTCTTTCTTTTATTTACTATCGCCTTTTTATTCACAAACAGAACCTTAATCATCTGTAAACTTTAAAATATAAACATTCGCACTATAAACTTAATAAAAACAAATTCTTTATTCAATTTGATCGAGACGTGAGCAATTTGAAGTTGAAAATAAATTTACTTTTTGAATAACGTGTACGTCCTATCATTGAGCCTTGAATAAGTTCATAAGTCGTAATTTTAAAAGTTACTCCATTATGGCACATTAGGATAACCAAGTCGTTTAAAACGCAATGTTTATAGGTTCGATACTCATTGGAGGGTATGAATTATTTTCATTTCTTCGCTCTGGACTATTAGTAGGTATATAGTTAAAGAAAAAAACAGACTACACCAAGTGCTACAAGTCCTTTAGAATGTTTTCGGAGCTACAAATTATGTAGGCCTCAGCTGCTTTACTAGTAATCTCTGAAGAGTTCCAATATTAAGATCTATTATCAGCTTGATGGCCACATTATTATCCATGTTATTGTCACCTAAACTACATCCATACCTATATTATAAATTCGAAAGTAACTGTGTCTGTCTGTCTTTTACGCAATCAGGGCCAAACCGCTAATTTAATTGTGATAAAATACTCTTATAGAGATACTTGAGGGTACCGGGATGAACATAGGATACTTTTTTTTCTCATATTTGTAATATTTTCGATATATACCGATATATTAAAATATTTATTAATTTGACATGCAATTTATGCTATGCGACCGTTGCTAAGCAACGAATTGCAAAGTTTGTTGTTAGAAAAGTCACCCAAAATGAGCTTGCTTAACGCATCTCTCTATTGAAAACTGAAAATAATTTCATAAATATTCGTATAGTTCAAGCGGGCGTAGCCGCGTTCGGGTCCACTAGTAAACATATATAACTGACAAGTTCCATGATGATATAATTGGGTCAAAGTCAACATCTTAGATTTCATAACACAGTTACAAAGTTTCACAATTATATTAAAATGCAAGTCATTTACTTTTTACAAGTTTTATTTACATCGATATGTGTACAGAATATATCGGCAAAAGGAACGTAAATTTAATGTTTATTATTCAATTGTTAATGTAACTGAACACAAACGAACTCGAAGCTCATAAAGACGTCTAAACAAACGACGAATGTAACAAAAAGCAGGTAAATACATGAAACGTATACCAAAACATTAAACATTATTAGATGCTAGCAAGTCGCTCGCGGCTTCGCCCGCTTGTACTACATAATTCTTAATTTTTTACTGCATTACTTTTCTTTCTAACTCTAACTCACTTACTATCTAATTATTTTTAATATTATTACCTTGCTAATATATGCATTTGACAAAAAAATAATATCATTATTCATCAAAAAATAAATGTATAAATCAAAGTAATTTTCGGTAAAACGCTATCGGCAGAAGTAAGCCTGCGCCCGGATTTGATTAAACTTTTTCAATCACAGCTGTCAGGTGTTTCACGCAAAATATCTTTGGTCGAATATCGAATAACTGTTTGTCTTACTTCGAGATTTAAGATTATATTGTAATTTCTTATGAATAGCTCGTTTGTTCATTGTAGGTACCTATAATTTTGCTTCATAGTATTTTCTTGATTTATTTTTAGTTTGTTTTTGTTGTATTATGTGGTATTTTTTTTAAGTTTTAGATTGATTATTTCTAATACTTACTTTAGTAAACAAAGCACGGCACTGTATTAAAAATCCAATGTCTCAAAAATTGGATTGAAAAAGGGCGATGGAGTGTCTTAACACTAGGTCTCCTCTGCCTGTTCTTCTGAAGATGGAGTGTGGGATACATCACATATAGAAGTATAGGCAGCAGAGTAAAGTTAAAGGAAATAAATATTACATGCAAAGAAATTTTCATCAAATAATCTCAGGATAGTCTCTATGTTACCTTAATGGTGGTTGGAATATTCTTATTAAATTTAAAATGAAACAAATTATATAGGTATGCGGTGAAGCTAAGGTATCGTAGAATGTCTCGTAACAAAGCTCAGGTGTCCTATCGTTTATTAAAGTACACTTCAGCCTCACTAACACCCACTACCTACACAATTTAGACAAGTTGTTTTTAAACATTTATAGTATTTATTAACGTTAATAAATGTTATTGATAAAAATCATTAATAATAGAAGTAGAAGAGCACTGAATAGTACATTAATTACGTGGCGTTGAGTTACGCCACTCAAGACGCAATGCCTCCATATTTTGGCGGAAAGTGGGGGACGGAGTATCTTAACACTAATTGCCTCTGTCTACCCTGCGTGTGCGGGATACAGCGTGAAGCTGAAGTGAAGTGTTAATAATATAATATTTTTTTTAAATGTATATTCGTATAGCTAAGAATAGAACTCAGCGCCTATTATTTATCTATGCTATAAAAAACGTACAATGCAAAAGAAAATTTAAATATCACTTAAAAAGATCCTATTAAAATTCTTTACATTCTTATCTGAGTATTAATTGGCCTTATAAAAGTTTATCGAATTAGCTTTTAGAGATAGAATTAACTAATAGCAAGTAATTTTCTATATACATAAATATAACGATGAGTATTTTCCTATATATTTCCTATAAAGTATTTTCCTTGTTGTTGTTGGAAGTCCAAGAAATCTTCTAATGCTGTCTATACTCCTTATAACGGAACTATAACATGTAAAATAGAATATTCAGTTTTTCCCGTTACCGCTCATATTTCTGGAACACCTATCTTAGTACTCCCCTACCCTCCAAGTAACCACATGACAAATATCATCTCTTTTTAGCTACTTACTGTATCCCGCCCATAGTAGAGTAGGTAGAGGGAACATAGGCACCTAGTGTTAAAATATTCTTTACCCATTAAGACACTTCCGTTCTTCACTTTCCACCAAATTCTCTTATCAAAAGCACTGCGTATGAAATGCCGGAACTTAACGCCCCGCTTTGCCGGTCAGACAGTCCGCTCTGTTACAGAATAACTTTTAACTACTCATTTGTAAAAAAATTACAATGCTTCTTTAGGACTTAGTACCTCAAAAGTAAAATAGGGATCCCTTACAGCATCACTTTGTTTCCCGTCTGTCAGTCTGTCAAGACCATTTATCAAGACCAAAGTCAACGAAATCAAAAGATACGAGCATTCATGCATTCTTTTTGTTGCATTTTGTATGTAATTCGTATAAGGCAGTTCCCGATGACCTACAGTTATGAAATTTAGAACGAAGTGAGAACTTACTATACAACTTACGGAAAATATCCGAAAAGTGAAAATTTATAGGAATGTCATAAAGAAAAATCATTCATTTCATACACAATGAAAGCGTTTTATAAGCTTATCTTAACCCTAAAATTGGTACGGAACATTCGGTTGGCAAATCCGATTCGCACTTGACTAGATATTTATAATTAAATTTAATTTCCATGGAAAAGAATATTTCAACTCGAGCAAAAATAGGATACGCTAAAAGTATTTAGTATTAAAGTATAATAGTTTGTTTTAGCGAAGACGAGTTTAACGACGCGCTTGCTGAGTGGAATTAGCTTATCACTTAGAAAGGATTACTGTATACAGGGTTGTTTGCTTACTAACATAAAACAATGTGAAGGGTGTTCATTAAACCTCTGCTTAAGTGTGTTTAGCTTTATTATTTTTATTTCGTAGAGCAGTAGGTGCAGCTTTGTAATTGCGGTGATTGTGGGTTCGATCCTCACTCAGAGGAAATAATTATTATATTTCGTTATTGTTAATATAATGTAATTTTTATTAATATGTAATTAATGTAATTTTGTTAATATAATAATAATAAGACGTCCACGATAAATAGACTATCCAACAAACTTTTTTTTTTAATTCGAGCCATAAGTTTCTGAGATTAGTGCGTTCAACCAAACAAAATCTTCAATTTCTTAATATTAATATATTATATAGATAGATCTAATTCATTCCTGAGATTCAATTTTTAATGGAATACTTGTAACGATAAATCTCCAACTTTCTGATAAAGCCTCTTTTGTTAATTAACTTCCCTAATGACGCAACTTTCGAGTGTTCCCCGCCCTTGTTAAGTGTTGCGTTCGTATTTCTTTGTTAATTTACATTGTGTAGACGTTTGACCTGCTTTAAGTCAAATAATTATGTTTAATTATTTTCATTTCAATTAATAACACCATTATTTAGTTGAAAGCAAGTATCGGTGAACTGCTAGCAATAATTATTAAAATGAAATAAATGTTATTGTATTTTCTTATTTCATCATGATTTAATTACGTACAGGCTTCATGCCTGGTAGTCTAATTGAATTTATCACACTCGTGATTTCATACACTTTACCCACCTCAATATCTCTTGTTTACCATATAACCTCTTTCGAGTGTTCTCCCTTTAACGTAATATTGGCGAAGTAATTAGTGCTCAACTGGCACGCTTTCCTTATAAAAAGATAGGCAGTTGGAACCTACCCTGATAGTCTATTCCCCATTTTTGGAAACGTTACATGTTGAGTGGCAAATCCCATCGCCGCGCTTTGTCTTGTCAACAACTCAGTTCCCAACACGGGAGAAAAAATATTTTAATTTCCTGAAACTATTATTACTTTCGAGTGGGATTCGAATCCAAAATCATCCTGCTTACGATCAGATGATGCACCACGACGGCTGTACCATAAATTTATATAATAATCTACATAAACCCCCCCGTTACTCAATGACTGTCAGACAACGCAGGGGAGTCGGGAGGTGTAATCAAAACGATAATCCACTTACTTTTCATTTTGATTAGCTTAGGCACAGAAAGTAAAAAAAAAATACATTAAATAATTTTATTGAAAATAAGAAGTTACATAATTTTGGAACAATAAATAATTTAACACCGAAGTTACTCTGACCTGAGAAGAACAGCGCATGAAACTCATCAGGACTTTTTTAGACTTGCTCAAATCTTCAATAGCTGTAGAAGTAATTAGCAACCATAACGTTGGCTTTAACCAATATTTTTATCCAACGCTAAGCTCGCGAAACTGTTTATGCGAATAAAACGATTTCATTTTAGCATTTAATTTTTTTCTTACAATACTTCTTGTGAGCGAATTAAAACTTTATATCATTATAATAAGGTATAAATTTAATATTTCTTATCTATTTCTTATATCATTTTAATTTCAAAAACGTATTATGACTGATTTTCTATGTACCCACATTCCAGGTACGGCTTCATACGTCACGCTATGAGTTAGGTCTTCTTTATTTAGGTTTTAGCTTTGTATAGCTCTTTAGGACTCAAATGGAATAAATTAAACCTAGATTTAGTCTTTGTTTTAGAATAAAATTTCGATATAATAAGATTTAATTTTCAATTATAATAAAGGGTTATTTCTGTAATGGCCTTTAAGCACCGTTTTGCAGTGGGACAGGTTCCAATATTGAAAAACCGGAAAGTTACCAGGATTGAAAGCACGATGGTTATGTAATTCAGTTATTCATGGGAATCGAACCGACAATAGTCACATTTACAGACAGACGGCCTCAACACACATTTCTATATTTTATAAAACCTAAAAATTTTGCCTACCTACTCTGTTCACTCGAATCCACGATATTTTCTTCCTGTTTCCGCTCCAATAGTAAATTATTGTTATTTGTTAAGCAAACAGCCGTGACTAGAATAAGCTGCCTTTAAATTGGGCAAAAAATAACTTAGCCTCGGATTAAGTGCGCGATTAAATATTTCAAAAGTAGGTATATATATTTTGTTTTAAATTTCTTGCTTTTCCTTTATTTTCGGTGTATTTTCTTTTATATTGTTTCGAGTTATAAAAGCTTTGTTTGTATTTATTAATTTTTAAATAAGTTAATATATTTTTATTGTACGTTTTTTTAGTTTTAGACAGAACGAACTTAGTGTCACGACACTCCTTTCTCCACTTTCCGCCACAAGTTTGAAATATTGAGTATTAAGTGGCGCAACTTAACACCGCACTTTAATATAACGAGCAAAAAAACATAAAATAAGCAATTCCCTACAATTTGGTACACAACAGAGCGGTGCAATGATTAGTCACGATCCGCAGTCGATCCGCATCCGACGGGCATGAGCGTCTGCTAATTCATTTAGCTCCTACGATCGACCCGTTCGTTGGCTTAACAATGCTGCAAAAACTAAGAATTAAAGGGTTTTTGAATTTATTCATTTTTTGGAAGGCTTCTTACGGCAGGCTTGGAAGGGATAGGGATTTCGCTGCGTGACCGAACTGAAAAAAATGTGATAGTAAAACCGTAAGAAAAATGCGTGGAATAAAACCGTTAAATGAGACGTGCGCAGGCGCGACAGTCACATACACAGACGAGTAGTGTATAACGCCTTTCTCTTTCTCCCTCTTTCTTTTTTTAGTTGATAATTTGAATTACGATGTTTTTTTATTTTAAGTAATTTATTATTTCTTAAAATACTGAATTTCCTAAATACTTTCTTGTACTTAAATAAAAACTAATCAGCAAAATTTAAGAGAAAAATCAAGAAAACCTTAAAATTGAGCACGACTTTTTTTGCAATTTGTGTCGATTCTACATTAGCCGAAGCAACTTCGTTTCTACCTGGTGTCCCACGACACCACACCATTATTTATTTATTTATTCTTCACGCTGTATCCCGCAAATAGCAGGATAGGCAGAGGGAATAGTGTCAAAACACACCGTTACCCACTTTCCGCCGAATTCTAGAGGCATGTTGAGTAGCGGAATTCAACGCCGCTCTTTGCCTTGACGCCAGAGCGAAGAAACGAAAATATAAATGTAAATATATATTTAATTTCCTCGAGTGGGGATCGAACCCACAACCGTCGCGGTACAGTCACACGCTTGTGCCGCTGGCCACGAGTTGTTACTAGTTCTCTATCCAACTATTTTCATTTCCCTGTACTGGAAAGACAGCGTCAAGTTCCACTACTTGACGTGCCGAGTCTTTAATTCGAGCGAAAACCGGAGAACAGAGACTCTTGACTATCTCTCAGATTGGTAACTGGATTCGTCTAGATTATCTCTCACGCTGTATCCTGCGAAAAGTGGGCTACTCTTTGCAAATATATAGCGTAAGGCTAAAAAAAGTTTAAATCATTGTCAGTAGATATATTAATTGAAATATATATATATATAAAAATAAATAGAAACCAATGTCAATATGCCATTTAATAAAATTATGACCCGCAAAGAGCATAAAGTTGGCATAAATATGAAAACTAATCATCAAAAGGAATAATAATTGATTAATTATTATTCCTTTTGATAGCTGGTCAAAAGAAATAATAAAGTATTAATTAATAATTAATTAATACTTTATTTTTATTGTTAACAACAAAATTATTACTGCACTGTAAGGCATTATGCAATAGGTAATAATAAGTAGTTTACAATACTGTGTACTTTGACAATAATGCCTTTCATTAATATACAATGATTGTAGCTTGTAAAAGCTCAATTTACTCAATGTATTGTAATATATTAATTTCTAAAGGTTTGTTTTATCAGTAGTTATTTCGTTAATTCTTTAACTAATGTATGCTAAATTAACCTAACCTGCACTTGAAACCCGCTAAATGTGTAGTTCGAATGTAGGAATTAAGACCAAGATATATTTATTATGCACACTGTCGGTGGAACAGATCGTACTTTATACAAACCCTAGAGAAAAACGCGAGAAAAGAACTGCACGCTGTATCCCGCATACAGTAGCATGGAGGCATACCGTGTTGAGTGACGGAACTCAGCGCCGCACTTTGCTTAGACACCAGAGCGAAGATACGAAAATATAAATTTAATAAATAATTGTTTTCCTCGAGTGGGGATCGAACCCATAACTAGTCGCATTTACAATCACATTTTATGCCCCTTCGTCACGACTGGCCATGAATATATTGCGATACATTGCGTGTTGAATTGCGGAACTCTACGCCGGACTTTGTTTATCAAATCTTTATTTAATAATCTTTATTTAGTAATACATTACAGTACATTTACTGTATATATATATCTATATATATAAAGTAATTTAAATAAGCATTTAATATAAATTAGCAGCGCAACATTCATTCTAATTACTCGCACGGCCGCAGACGGTTAACAGATGCACTCGTCGAGTTTTTAGTGACACTGATTACTCAGTGCGCGTTGAATACCGCAGTACACTCGTAACTATTTACATACTATAATTTATAATTTACTCTAGAGGCCGTTGTAGTGCAGTGGTACAGTGTCTGACTGTATTGGTGACGGTTGTGGATTCGAATTCCATTTGGGGGGAACAAATTATATTTCTTTTCTTACTTTTGTAACAAAACAAAACGCGGCGCTACTAAACACGTAATGTCTTAATAATCTAAGGGAAAGTAGGGTAGGGAGTGTCGTGATTCTAGGTTTTCAATGTTTAGCCAGTTCCCAATCAAAACCAGAAGAAATTTATAATAATTATTTTCTCAATTTATCTACAAAGATGTTTACACTGCTAAGCTAAGCTCTACAGCTTCACTAAAGCTAATAAAAGTATAGCAGCTACTTGAAACCCATAAAATTGGGCCATAGCTTTTATTCCACCTTTAAAAAAGATTAACGACACTTAAATGTCACGTGGAATTCAAAGTCACAAAATGTATGCAAGTGAACGTGAGTAAGCTGGAACGTAAACACTTGTATTTTCCGTTTGATGTTACGTTGTGCAAGTGTTGAAATGTTTTTTTGAAACAGCCTTTTAGTGTAAATGGTTTGATAGTGAGGTGGTTGTAGATTCGATTTTCTTATAACAATTGTTTCTAAGACAAAGAGAGGTGTTGAGTTCCGGTATTCACACGCAATGTCTCGAAAATTGAGTGACGTGTGTACTTTAATAGTAAGTTTCCTCTGTCTACTCTTCCATACGCGCGATAAGGCGTGAAATTGAAAAAATAAATTGCTTATATGTTTCAGCTTCTATTTTTACCAAATTACTGCGCAAGTAGACATTACATAGTTTCGAGTTTTCGTTCTCCGCATAATGTCTAAACAATATTACGTTTTCCACCTGACTTCATTTTATTTCCTCTCATTATTTTATTTTCATAATATTTCCTCGAATAATAAACCCGAAACTGTCATGTTTAGAAAAAACTTCGGGAAACTTCGGGCTTTTGTCCGTAGCAAGTTAGGCAGACGGAATCTAGCTTTAAAACACTATGTTTCCCGCTCTCTGTAGAATGTTAGAAATATTTCGTGTTGAGTGGAACTCATCATAGTGGAGAAATAAATGTAAATTAAACATATTCATCCTTTCTAATGGGAATCGAAGCCACAGCCATCGCGGTCACAATCAGAAGTAGTCCTACTAATCCTATTGCCTTAATATTTATACAAAATTACAAAACACTACTTTGAGAAAGTAGACATAGGCCATTTTTAGTCCTACCTAGCATGAATATTGTAGCAGTAACGCCGACGGCGAACCGTCAACAAAAAAGTTTAAATTACACTTTTTTTTCGTTTTCGGAATTTTTACTTCATTTATGATTTAAATACAAACGTAATAATATTTTTTTTTCTTAAAAAAATATTATTTTATTTAAAGTTGTTAAAATTACCATACTTACCAGTATGTGAATAAAATATTACATAGACTAAGCTCTACGAAAACGAAAATTTTGGAAACGGGTAAGGTTATTACTATTTTTGTAGTGGAACCTTCGCTTTTACCAAAATGTTATATTATATACTACTCCCCGAGCGAGAAAATAAAAACAATTTATTCCCCACGAGTGGGAATCAATTCCATATCCATAGCGTTAACAGCCAGACTCTGTGTCTCTGCGCCTATAATATACATATGTATTTCAGATTCTTTTTCTAAAAACACTAATAAAACTAGACTATGAAAGAAACCAAAAAAAACAGTTGATAAGAATGAACAGTCAGTCAGAGCATCGGGCTTATTTCGGAAAAATCACGACCACAAGTAACAGGGCAGGCAAAGCAAACTTAGAGTTGAAACACTGTGTTCCCAATTTTCCGCCCAGTTCTCGAAACATTGCGTGTTGAGTGGTAAAACTCGCCACTTGTTTCGTTACACGAGTGAATCATCCGAACGATGAAAATACGTTGAATAATAACAATGTCGCCTTATTGGACAAAATCTCAGCTTATAATAATATTTTCCAATTTTTTTTCCAAAAACAGAAAATAATTTAATTAAAAAACTGCGAAAAAAACACAAAGAAATCACTTGGCAAAAGATTATCTAAAACCTTATTACAAATAAAGGGCGAATTAACAATAAGACGTCGGTCTCTACAAAGGCGGTTTAACTCTACTGCACAGAATTCAGGGCACATTGGCGCGAGCCTGCGTCGAGTCAACACGTCTCCGCTACAAGTCGATCGATCCGCCGACTAGTCGGGCGACGAGTTCGTTCAGTGATTTTTTTGTGAAACTAAAATGCCCAGTTCAATTGTGTTTTGTGGATTTTAAATGGAAAAAGTAAGTTTTTTATTTATTATTTAAGATTAGATTTTGTATTAAATATGTATATTAGTATTGAAAGATTGATGATAATTGAATTATTGGATTAATTGGGTGGGCAATCTGAATTGGACACGTGGTCAGGAAAGTAGAGTGAATTGAAAGTTTTATAATATTTCTTTAATATTTAAGCTGACTTTATTTATTTCCTAATTATTTATTAAGCTATTATGTATTTTAAAAAAATAATGTGTATACATTTTTGAAATGAAATAATTTTTAATTGAAGTTGAAGAGCTCACTCCCACTCGGGGAATGAAGCATTTATTATTTTCATTTCTTCACTCTGATAACGGGGCAAAGCGCGGCGTTGAGTTCCGCCACTCGGCACTCAGTGCCTTCGGTAGAATTGAGGAACAGAAATGTATTTCTTAATGGAATAGAATGTCTACAATGCTATGTGTGGGATAAAGGTGAAGCTAAAAAAACAGTTGAAGAGTAAAAAATAATTTTAAAAAAGCAATTGTTTTAACAATTGCAATTGTATCTAGTATCGCGACTTCAACAGAATACCTGTTGAAATTACATAGGGTGTTGTAAATATGAAGAATACTTACGTGTTACCGAAAATTCATAACTTTACGGTTAAAAATAATTTTCTAATATACCTATAAAAAAGTAGTGATCTTTTTTCACGCATAGCACTGTGGATGTAGTTTTTAGTATTAGGGTAGCAAAGCGGTGTCGTTCAAAGAGTTTTTTTTATCGTAACTACAGGCGGAATGAGGACACCGCTAACAGTCCAAGTAGGTATATTTTTGTTAGCTTCACGCTATATTCCACGGCACGGCACGGCAAGGAACTTAGACTGCCTTGAAAAGTAACTCAACATTGTACTTTGTTTTGTTTAACTTTGTAAGCATCGAACCCATAACCGTTGTGATTGACAGCTGATTGCTGCTTGTGCTGCTGTGCCACGATGACCATAATATGTTTTTAATACAATTTATTTTACGAACCAAATTATTTTTGTTTATTTTATGCATTAAATTTTATTATTTAACATTGTCTGTTAGTCACAGAATGTTATAGTATAGTATGTTCTTTGAACAGCTTTGGAAACAGCTTTTTGTCTGGAATATAAGCTATAGAGAGATAAAGCTTATCTTTGAAAACAAGCTTTCGCATCCCGCTTTGATAAAACAATATTTATTCTATGAATAATGGTCGACCTTTTTTATAATTAACCATCGTAATTAGTAAATACATTTTGACTTTTAATGGGATAATGGTATTGATTTATGGTTTGCCCTTTCTCCTTCGTTCTTAGAGCGCTCCCTTCAATTGCAATTAAGGTTATTCGGTTGAGATGGTATATAACCTCTTTTAATTAGTTTTTTTTCAGCTTCACGCTGTAACGATCACACAGTAGTGTAGGCAGAGGGAACCTAGTGTTAAAACTTTCTGCCGAATTCCGGCATTGCATATTGAGTGACAGAACTCAACGCCGTGCTTTGCCTCAACACCAGAGCGAAGAAATGGAAATGTAAATGTAAATAAATATTTCACTTCCTCGAGTGGGGATCGAACCCACAACCGTCGCGTTACAGTCACATCCTTGTGCTGCGCCACGAAGGCCAAAAATTATATTTATTATTATTTTAAAATAGTATATAAGTACTATTACATCCAGTATATACTAAAACATATATAACGGCACAATATTTGATTGTAAATTAAACGCTTGTGGGTTCTATTCCCACTTAGGGAATGAATTATTTTTGTTTTCTTGCTCTGGTGATAGGGCAAAAGCCAATCAACAAACGTCTCAATAATTTTGCGGTGTGTGGTGGACGGAGTTTTTTAACATTAGGTTACCTTTGCCTACACTGATATGTGGTAAAAGCGTATAGCTGCTTTTCTTTTTGATTTTTTTTACAAAGATAGAAAAAAGATATATCTCATCTACATAATAAAAAAAGAAAAAAAAAATTAAAATTCTGTAACGAAACTAGGTTCGCTTTAAAAAGCTAAAAGTCCACTCAATGCTAAGTCGTAATTAGCGCATCCCTTTGAAGAGATTACACACGTAATAGAGCTGGAACTGTTACAAAAATATGCGAGTGCGGTACGTTTGGTCGTATGATGCTAAATTTTACTTTCCACTTTGAGGACATTTTGGGTAGAATCAGCTACCTAATCAACATGACCCACTGCTGTGATATTGCCTTTTTTTTTAATATTTGACCAGTGGTCTTGGTAATTTTTTTATTACTTATACATGATAGTAGAAATCAGCTTCACGCTGTACTCCGCAGATAGCAGGGTAGGAAGAGGGAACCTAGTGTTAAGACACTCCGTTCTTCTGAATTCTGGAGGCATTGCGTGTTGAGTGGCGAAATTTAACGCCACGTTTTGCCTTGACTCCAGAACTTTTTTATATATATACATATATTTAATTTCCTCGAGTGGGGATCGAACCCAAAACCAGTCGCGTTACAGTCACACTTTGTGCTGCGCTACAACGAGCCTTTAGTTAATAGTACTTTCTTTTCTTACCTTCACTCTGTATTCTGCTTTAATAAGAATACATTCAGAATAAAGCAAAAAATAATTTTACAAAAAGAGAAGGAAACCATTTGAATTCATATTTTACAGTGACTAAGTCACCCTTTTCCTTATCTATACATAGAAACGGAAAGCTCCATCACCCCAACTATTTCTAACACCGCGGCTATATCAGTAACTTTACATAACACTTTAAAATTAAGCATTTATATAGAAAGGGTCAGTTCCTTTATAGTGGCAAGGTTTGATCATTAATTCTCCCAACTGATAGTGACAACCGACGTAATAATAAGACTATTATCACGTTACAGACCGACGCCAGAATTAACTGCGACGTCAAATATTAGCAGATCCCAAAATTATCTAGCCCCTACCACTAAATTTAAGGGCACGCTTGGAAGATGACTTTAATTAAAATCAACTTTACGAACAAATGGGTAAATGTAACTCGAATTGGTAATAAATGAAAGCTTTTGACCAAAGAAATTCAGTGAACCTTTATAATAAACTGTGTTATTGGGTCTGTTAGATGGGACATCTGGAAACGAGTCTAGGGTCGAAATAAAGTCAGATCAGAAGTACATGTGGTGTTACTTACTTTGATTTAACTTCTTAACTAAAAAATGATAGAGAGTGATTTTTCATTATTTTATTTCTGTTGGTCAAATAACAATAAAATAAAAATAAATAAATAATAAAAATGACTGGCGTATCCAAGAGGTACAGAGTTTTATTTTATTACATCCAGAATATTTTTAGCTTCAAGCTAAACAAGCTTCAAACTGCCCCGGCAACTCAATGCCCCGCTTTGTCTGGTTACCATAAAAAAGAAATGAAAATAAATCATTACCTCTAATGGGAATCGAACCTACAACCGCGCTTACAGCTAGACATCCACCGCAAAAGTTGATCGCGTAACTAAACGATGACTGGCCAATATGAAAAGTAACTGGTATATTTAAGATGTATGTAGGTCTTAACCCTATTTATTACATTCAAAATGTTTCTACGAAGTTATGTATATTATATTTATAATGTTAAAAATGTAAATGAAACTTTAAAATATTTTGAAGCAAAATAGTAGTTCAACATTTTTCAACAATAATTTTAAAAATTTGTTTTAAATTTCAACGGACGTGAGCGCTCTCACTTTTTGGCACTTCGAGCTTGAAAATGTGAAATTTAAATCTTATCAAGGTTTCGGCAACTTAGGTATGACTCATGCATCTAGTCTTTTTATCGTCACATTTTATCCTGTGTATAGTAAAATACGCAGAGAGAACCCAAATAGTAAGTTAAGTCACTGCGTTCTTTGCTTTCAGTCTGAAATCGAGAAACTGCATGTCGAGTAGCGAAACTCAACCCCGTGCTTTGTCTTACCAAAGTTACTTTAACAATTCATTCGTCAACTGAGAAACGAATCCACAACTATCGTTTGCAGTCATGTCACTAGGATTCCTCTCCACCTGATACTATGCGAAAAATGTTAAATTGCCATATAAATATAAATAAAATTCGAACTCCCAATCATCACGGACGTGCAGACACAACTCCACTGTGCCATATAGCTATAACGTTAATAAACATTAATCAGTCAATGTATAAAATGTGTATGTCACAATACACATGCCTAGTGAACCTTTAAATCGAATGAAACGGGGTGAAGCAATTATTTTTTAATTGCTCCGAGATTGATGCTTCTATAAACAGTTTTTGGTTAAAATTTACATTGGATTTTAAAAAGTATAGCCAAATTAGTTCAACTACGCTACCATTTGGTATTTTTAAAGTAAATGGTGAAAAAATATATTTTTTTACGTTCTTATTGCAATTGAAATGGTTGTACAGAATATTTTTTTTATAATTTAATAAAATATACGTTTAATAATAATTTAAGTTTCTGTCTGTGAGGTCACAAAAAACACAGCAATGTTTGAAAAAATAAAAACAAATAAATGAATATCTCTATATTAAAAAGACAAAATATAAAATTAAAACCTATAAAAACAGCTATAATAATTCTACGGGGAAATTCAAATATGCAACTGTCATGCGCAAATACTATCTAACTTCCTGAAGTAAATTTCTCAAACGCCCAGCTGTCCAACGATGCAAATTGAGCATCAATAGTTTTGTTTAACACTATTATAAAATAGAACTATAGATGAAACACTCGCTTCGATTTAGTGCCCTACAAAAATATACTTAATTTATTGTATTATTTTATTTAGAGAAATGAATGTAAGAGCAGTCCCTTCCGTTGCCTTAGTCCATGTCACCTGGGAATAGTAGTGTTAACGCACTCCGTTCCAATTAATATCTCCGGCCATTTTCCACCAAGTTCTGAAGGCATTGCGTATTGAGTGGGCTGGAACTTAACGCCTAACTTAGCCTGGTTACCAGAACGACGAACGAGGATTCAAACCGACCACCTATTTATATTTACATTCGTGTGTTTTTATTTATATAGCAACAAATTATTTGCTAGCCTTAAAGTCAGCCGCTGTACTACAGTGATACATAAATAAAGTCTAATCTAATAAATTTCTAGGAAATAACGACGATACGAAAGTTAAAATAACTCATCATAGCTGAAATTCAAATGATTAATGTGTTTTAAATTATATTTGCTTATTAATATTAGTTTTGAACGAAAAGTTCTATTAGGGTCGTGTGGGCGCTAATGATAATTATTCCTGGTGACAATATTGATATTATGGTTATAGTTTATCATATATTTTTCTTTATTTTCACGTTTTAGAGGCTGTCTGATGATGAGCGCGATGGCTGTCAGTTTTATTTCTACTAGGAATTAATATTTCCTTTATTTGGACAATGGTGGACGTGTCTGGACGTGGTGTTGAGTTCCATCACTCAACACGTACTGTCTAAAAAATAGTGTGAACGGAGTGACTAGATACTAGATACCCTCTGCCTACCCTGTTATATGCGGGATACAGCGTGAAGATAAAAAAAAATCACTTTGCCACATGGCAGAAGACACCTAGTATCAATATAATCCATTCTCTACTTTTGTGGGAATTGAGCCATTAATTCCACATCAAGTCAATTCAGATACATCTTTGAAAACCACTTTAGTTCATGAATCTACGTACTTAATAAATATCTTTGTAAGTACCATAAGTACCATCAAGTAATAAGAAGAAAAGAAGATCGATTATTTCAAAGGTGGAATCGAATAGTTTTGGAATACCCATTGAGTTACATTAGTCTAGATTCCATTAAAATTTTATTCTTATCGTTACACTTAAATAAGAAGAACAGCAGATTTCTATGATAAAGTTAAAAGCTTTTTTTGTTTTTTTTATAAAAAGTTAAAAAAGCGTTTATACAAATGATTCCTACAGTTTTTTACTTCGTAGCGCTTAACACCGCACTTTGGATACTAAAGCGGGGAAATTTAACTAATACAATGCCCCGAGTTAAAATCATCATCATCATCAACACGCTAACAGCAATCCATATTGCGCTACTATGGCCTCAAGACTTTTTTAGCTTGTATTGCTTGACGCTGTATCCCACACGTAACAGGATAGGCAGCGGGAACCTGGGAACCTTGTATTGAGATACTTCCATTCCCCACTTACGCCCTTGCGCCACGACTGGCCTGAGATATTGTCTGTGTCTTATTATACATTTCAAGTGTACAAAACAATACTTCAAGTTAAGTTATTTGCCATTTCTCACTACTAAGTTTCTATTTTACGGTTCGCTAATAACGACCTAGACCAGTCCACTCCAGTTCAGGAGCCAGAACATGACAGATCACAAGCTGTAGTTACGCTGTGCGATCTTTAATTAATGATGTTCTTTTACAGTTTTTGTTTTACTTTTTGTTTACTTTTTTAAAATGAGTAATGTTAGATTATTATTGTTATTGAGGTTGTTATGGCACAGCGTCTGTATGTGTTGACCGTAAATGCGAGGGTTGTTGCTTCGATCCCCACTTGGGGAATGAAGTATTTTCAACACTCATCACGCAATGCATCGAAAATTTCGACGGAAAGTGGAGAACGGAGTATCTTAACACTAGGTACCATCTGCTTACCCTGCTATGTGTTTTTTTTTAATTTTTAAGGATTATCTAAAGACATTAATGCTAAAACTTGTTTGAAAATAAAACTAAATCATTGTTTCGAAATACTATTAAGGAAATGCCTGTTAGCATCGCGACGCATTGTTTAGACTTTACAGAACAAATTTAGACGCGGCCCAGTAATAGTAATGTTTACAATAAAGCGTTTGTGAGAAATATTTTAGTTATGTTAGTTAGTTATAAATACTTGTTATTATGTTAAACTGGTTTTCGCTTATAAAGGTACTTTAATATAATGTTTTTTTTATTGTGTGCGGCGTTGAATTTCGATATTTAACAAACAACTTCTCCAACTTAGACAGAAATTGGAGAACGAAGAGTCTTGACACTAGGCTCTAATTCATTAAATTCTTATATTTTGTTATTAATTTACTAACCCTTATTTGAGTCCTACTTTTTAAAAGAGAGAAATTACTTAGCATTCTATGAATCCGAGTGATCCATTAAGAAAATGATCGTTTTTTATACAATTGTCAATTATTTTACGTATTTAATTGTGTTTTCTATAGAAAGCAAAAAAAGTATAAAATATTGTCAAAATTCTAGTTCTTAAACTAAAAGCTTCAATACCACGGTCACTGAGCTTTCTCTTTGTTTAAGATTAATAAAAGAAGTGTTGATTTGAAGGCGACATCAAAGAACTTTTAGTAGAGTGCTTTATTGATTAATGGGTTATAAAGTACTGTCAGCTTTTTGTTTTTTTTTTTTACAAAGACAGCTATTTACAGCTATTTACGCTAATTACAGCTTTTTTAATCAAATGTTAACAATGATTTTTATTATTATTATTTATTATTTATAGTAGTTCTACATATCCTGTAGACATATGTTTAAATATAATTTTTTAATTTACTATAAGTAAGCATTATATTATAATGAGGCCGTCCTGACGACAAGTATGTAACTGTAACGACGGTTGTGGGTTCGAACCCTACTCGAGGAAGTTAAATATTTATTTACGTTTATATTTCTATTTCTTTGCTCTGGTGACGAGGCGTTGCCACTAAACACGCAATACCTCCAGAATTCGGCAGAAAGTGGGGAACGGCATGTTGTAACACTAGGTTCCCAGCGTGAAGCTGATAAGTAAGCCTAATGTCGAATTGTCTTCCAGCTCTTGATACAAAACACAAACAATTAAAGAAAGTAATCAATTAATAAACAAATACTAAAATATAGTTTTCCATAATGAGTAATGGTAAACTAAAACAATATTAATATTGGGCCCAAGTCGGTTGGCGACGAGCCAGCCGCACTGCCGTATCTGCTTGATTTAATTCCAGAAATTCATAGTTGAAGATGCTATTAAATTAATGAGGTGGACAATAGCAGTAAACGTTATTTGTACCTATAATATATTTAAAAGTAATTATTAAAAATACCTTACACGGTGAGTGTATGATAAACACAATAGTCGTGGGTTCGATTCTCTATCAAGGAAATTATATTTCCGAAGTGGGAATCTTATAAATTATATTTTTTATCTTTACGCTATAATATGCATATAGTAGGGTAGGCAGAGGCAACCTAGCATAAGACATTTTGGCCCCCACTTTCAATCAAAAGACTCAATATAAATATGAAAGTTTAATAAGTTAATAAGTTTTTAAGTTTAATAAATATGAAAGTTTGTGATCATGGATGGTTGTCCCACATTCACATAAAAAGTTTTGAACCGATATAGATGAAACTTTACAGTAATATAGCTTATACATCGAAATTATAATACAATAAATAGCTTAAGCGGGGAACGCCGCGTTTGGGTCTCTAGTATAATATATTCTTTTCTACAAGTTAGAGCCGCGCCTAGTGTGCCAGACACGGTCCCACTGGCCTCAGTTCACCCATTGTTTTAATAGTATTCCAAATTTAGCCAAACTCAATAAAACTGCATGGTAACGTCAACTCTACCGTCAACGATATGTGTGCAAGTTACTCACAACAAATGTAGTAAAATTGTAATTTACTTATACTAAAGCTATAACTATAGCTATAAGTTCAATTTACTTATACTATAGTTATCACTGCACAGTTGTGTTTATTACAGCACTACTTGACGTCACAATAACGTACTTGACACAATTAAGTGTGTGTTATTAGTAAATAGATAGCTGTAGATTCGATTCCCACTTGATTTTTTTTATATTTAAAAAAAAATCATTACTGAAATCAATTAGTACTATATTTAAGCTATATAAAATTTTGAAAACTTAGGTATGGATTAGTTAATTAATATCATATAGAACACTACTTACTAATTAGTAAGGCAGTCCTATTAATTGAAATAAATATAATTTAATGTAACGAGGGCGACGTGATGACGTGACGAACATGGCTCTATAGCCCTTACACGGTAGAACTTTCAAGGAGCCTTGACTTGGAGCGCGCTTATAAAACGCTCAATCGGCATCTAAGTCTCGATCGATCTTTTTTGTCATCAATCTACGGACTGGTTTAGGAAATAGGATGAATTTAAAATTATTATGAATATTAGTAAGGTGCTTTGTTTCGCTTCCCAACTTGCAATGTCTTGAATTATAGCGGATTTTTTTGAGCACGGAGAGTTTGAACTCTATGAATTTTCTGTCTTGCTGCTAATAATTATAAACACAACAGAAAGAATATTTTACAAAAAAATTGAGAATTCTATTTAAATTTTTAGTGATTAAAATAAATAAATAACTTAAAATCGGTCGGTAAATGAAATTACATAATCATCGACATACTAACCTTTAGTTTTCTCGAAATAAAAGAAAATGGACTTACACCACTCTCAAAATAAACGGTCCATATATGTCAATAGTCATAAGGGACGAACGAAATGACTTCCTTATCTCTGCGTTCTTGCATTAAAGGCCGAAAAAAAAAATATTTTAACATGAACTTACAATTTTTACATACAAATTTAAACTTTAATTTTTACACATTTAAACAAAAACACAATAATGCACCTGAAAAATGCATAAAACCGCAACAACATTATGCAAAAATTAGTACAAACACTCATCATACATAATTTAAACATATGATTTAAGAGGCACAAAAAACACCTTGAAACACTAAAAGCTTTGCAAACTTTGTAAATAACTATTCATTTCTGCGAACTAAGTTTGCTATTTATTCATTTAAATTATAGTGTTATATGAAGGAGATGAAAAATGGTAGTACTTTAGTCTATGTAAGCTTGACGCCAGTTAATTTGTTAGTTTAAATGCTATTATAACTTTGACACTACAGTGTTAATTTTTAAATTAATTTCCTTACTCTGATTAATAGATAAAGGGCAGCGTTGAGTTCAGCCAAAGGACGTAAGACGAAATGTCTCGAAAATAAGATGAACAGTGAATAGTGCTATGTGAAAAAAATGAAATATGACGCTACTTTAGCAACATGGGCTTACTTAAATATGCCTCCAGAGTTCGGCAGAAAATAGGAACGGAAGTGAGTTAATAGGAACGGAGTGTCTAAATACTAGTTTCCCGTGTTCCCTCTGTCTACCCCGCTATATCGGGATACAGCATGAAGCTATAAAAATGCTAACAGGTACAATTTGAGGATAACCCATATATCATTATAACGAGATTGGCTAAATTTGTAGCAGGTACTAAATTTAGTCAGGTGTGATGGATATGATGACCTCGTCTTGACTTGTTGAAGGTAGTTAACCAGCCAATATCACCTTTAGTGTAAGATATATTAATATAAATAATATTATACATTTTCACCATTTATTTTTGATATGACTTTAATTTCAAATAGTTAGGGGATGCTTACTTCCGGATGCTTACTCTCCTCTATTCAATCCTTTATAATCCTCTCTATCCTGCTTATTTAAAAGATCGTTTCTGTTTCCGTGACTCCGATTCTAGCCTACGCCTTGAACTTAGGTCCAGGAGCGATAATCTTCTTAAATTTCCAACTTGTCGTACCCAATTCTATTCCAATTCCTTCACTGTAAAATCTGCTATCCTCTGGAATGAACTTCCGTCCGAAATACGTCATTCTAAATCACTTAATATTTTTAAAAATCGTTTAAAAGACTATCTTTTCCAAATATAACTGTAGTTTATCTTTAGTCGTTTATATATATATATATTTATATTATGTAGTATTATGTATTATATTTATAGGATTATATGTAGATATTATATTATTATTATGTAAATATGTATATATATATATATATATATATATATATATATGTATGTGTGTATATTCATTATTAGTTTATTACTGTATTTTATTTAATCTAATTGTGCACTATAACGTTATTCCCACTTCTTTATTTTTAGTCCTTTATTTTACAAGGGTTGCCTGGAAGAGATTGCTTGAAGCAATAAGGCCGCCTTTGCATACATTTTATAAAAATATATTGTTTCTTTCTCTTTTATATGTATTTTTGTGTGCAATAAAGTTTTTTCTATTCTATTCTATTCTATTCTTTCTATTAGGGGAAGCAGAAGGAACCTTATCATCTAGTCGTGAAAATTTAAGTAATTAATTCCCGTATTCTCCTATAGCCTAACGTAAGCAGAGGAAACCAGGTTTTAAGACATTTCATTCCCCACTTCTAGCCTGTTTCGAGACATCGCATGTGTCAACGCCGAGAATTACTATCATTAATGAAGATTTTTTTTATAGATTTTTCATATTTTAATGCCTACACAAGAGTAATAAATGTACAGGCGTTTATGTAAATAGGTCAAAAAGCTCATAATGTCTTAGAACAAAATGGCTTAGAACGTGGGTTAACTATTTGAATAATTTAGAGATTTGTCCACGTTGTGTTCAAATAAAGTGTCGCATATTTTTATTTAAATGAAACGCTAGAATTGTTGTTGCAACTTTATTTTAAGTTTATGTCTCAATCTAGATTTATTAAGAGTTTTTATTTTTAATGGAAGGTAGAGTATCTTCTTTTAATCTGTAAAATGTTACATTTAACACTTAAAAATTTCCATTTGATTAATGAGTTCAATAAACGGACATATTCGGCGGAAAGTGGGAAGCGGAAGTGTCTTATTGGGAACAGACACTAGGCTCCCAAAGTCCCTCTGCCTATTCTTGTATGTTCGGAATGCAGCATATAAGTTTAAAATATACGGTCGAAATGAAAATCTCTTATTGCCTAAAAAAGATAGTTGTGCTATACATAATTTTTAAAATAATTTCTGACTACACACAACTGACTATCATTTGGTAACATATGAAACTATAAAAATTAAGTACGCTGTAATCTTGTAACGATGTAATTAACATTATAGTATAAGCAATAAACGTCGCACTTTATATGAAGATTCTATAGAGCTATGGTACTTTATTTCTTCGGTTGATTATATTATAAATAAGCGGGAAAAATATTTTTCTTATGTATTAAAATTGATATTACTTAAAAAGTATAATAATAATAGATTTACGCTATATTCCGTATATGGGCTACCCTATGGTCTGGGCGAACTTAGTGTAGAGACACTCTCTCATTTTCGCTCAACTTTCGAATCATTGCGTATTGAAGGGCAAATATCAATTGTTACTAGAGAGAGAAAAGGAAATAACTAATTCCACCGACTGGATGGAACCCACTACCGGCGCGTTAACCGTCACATGCTATGGTAGCACATGCTATGGTGGCGGGTTCAAGCAACTCATTATTGGGAAAAAAATATTATTACTATTTATAAATACGACGGAGTTTTGATGATTCTTTTTAGCTTTACACTATATCATAGAAGGACAGACGAGAGAACTTAGTGTTAGGACTCGGTTCCTAATTCAACATTTCCGTTCCTCATTTTCGAAAATCAACTCCGCGCTTCACCTCGTTATCAGAGCGAGAGCGTGAAAATATTAAATACTTCTTCCTAGTGGGAATTGTACCCACTGTAGAACGCTTGTGCTTCTGTACCACAACGACCTCTATAATTTTTTCCTAATATAAAAAATATTCTATTCTATTCTATTCTATTTATATTAGACACAAACCAGGTGTAACAGTAGTATACTGTAAATACAGATTGATGATTCTATCCAATTAAGTGACAACGCCTCCAACGTAACCCGATATTATCAGTGACCTAGTCTCACACGCTGAAGGCCAGAAGACAAGTGGAGCTAATAGCCGTGAAGCCTTATTTAATACAATAAAAAGTTATTTGCTTCAATTCAATTCAAACTTCAATTGAAATTATTAAATTCTTTATTGAGCTTACATATAAAATATTATTTTAGATTATATGTTTTCTTTCCAATTTAGCTATGAAAATTAAATAAATTGAATTTACTACGCCTAAAAAAGAAAAGAGAAAACAATAAAGAAGTCTTTTTGATGAAATTCTTAATTTTACTAATACCGTAGTATTTTTAAGATAAGTTTTGGATTGAAAAGTTCCATGTGGTGCCCATTTATTTTCTTCCAGGTAACTTTTATACTCTATGTAACAGTCTAAATTTTCTACACGATTTACGTATATTTATACTATTCGACTAGTTATTTTACCTACCTTTTTACTACCTTTTACTTTTTTGGAAAAATAACAAATTTTCCCAAAATACGCATAAATAATATAAAATAAATATTAGTACAGTTAAAGCGGGTAAAGCCGCGCGGAGATCACTAGTATTTAATATTAACACTAAAAGGTCGTATAATCTAATACAAAAGTTAATCAAAATTTTCAACTTACTGTTAAACCTATGTAAAACTAATTTTAGTTTTTAGCACAGCTGCAGTTAATGCACTTTATAGCGTTAGGAGGTAATGTAGTTTCACTGAAATTTCAGAGTTAAGCAACGCAAACGAATTTCGTTAGGGCAGGACACTTAATATGCTGCATATATTATAGCGAGGTCAACTCCAATTTAGACGTCTGGAACTCCAGATAAATCAACGATGCTATAAGCTTAATTAGAATTTTGGTATGGATATTTATAATGTAATAGTAACAGTTTCATGTTGTAAATAATTAAATTTTTATATTTTTTATTAAAGCTAGGCCTTTATGGCTATGGGGCAACGTCTGATTGTAAACGGGTGTGAGTTTGATGTCCACTTTGGCCATGATTTTTTTTTTTCATGCTCTAACAAGTTCTAATATGGCGTTAAGCTTCGACACTTAAAATGTCTAGAAAAATTGATGAAAACTTAAAAATGAAATATTTAAATACTAGATTCCTTTTTTACTGTATGCAGGAAGAAGCCTAAACAAAAAAAAAGAAATTTTATAATTAAATAATATAAGCCTCATTGATTAAAATGAAAGTAAGAAATGGAGTGCCTTAACAGTAAATTTTCTCAATTTACCCTGCTATATAGCAGTGAGCGGGTATAAAAATATGCATAATTTCTTAAATTAAATTATTTCTTAAAATAAAAATAATGTCAAAGATTTGTAACGTAACGTTGTAAAAACATATTTATGAGTAGAACCTATGAACGAACCTACTTATGGAACACTATTGTACGTACTAAAATATACGAAGTGCTCTCCTCCTTCGGTTAAAAAGTGCAAAGACACTTCGGTTCTACTTTCCAATAAAATTTGGTGATGGTGGTGGAGCTCAAAGCCGGAAGAACTGGAAGGACTAAAAAGAGGCCTGCCTAATAATGAGAAAATAGCTAGAACAGTTCCCCTGAGTGGAAATCGAACCCACAATCATTACATCTACAGTCAGTCTTATCATCGATAGGTAATATACACGTTACAATATATGTATGCAGTAACATTTTTAATTTTTATTGCGAACCACACAAAAACTTCCGATTGGAATAAAAAATGAAACTGAGACTGTCGTTTTTATTAAAGGCGTATATTTTAAAAAATATGAAAAATATTTCTATTCGTTATTGAAATTCGATACTGTAATCAATAACCCAACCTACAAAGTTAAATATTTTATATTCATACTAGCGGACGCGCGCAGCTTCGCTTGTGTATTTAGGGGGTGAATTCTAAAAAATCATGAAACACATGTTCAATTAAATATTTTTAAGAGTCTAAATTTCAAATTTTATAATAATCGGTGGCGTTTTAAAGATTTTTCCATACAAACTTTCAACCCTTTATTTGCACCCTTAGGGGGTGAATTCGAAAGAACCATGAAACACATGTTCAATTAAATATTTTTAAGAGTCAAAATTTCAAATTTTATAATAATCGGTGGCGTTTTAAAGATGTTTCCATACAAACTTTCAACCCCTTATTTGCACCCTTAGGGAGAGAATTTTAGAAAACGATGAAACACGTATTCAGTTAAATGCTTTTAAAAATCTAAATTTCAAATTTTATAAAAATCGGTGCCGATTTAATTTATTTTTCCATACAAACTTTCAACCCCTATTTCTCCCCTTTAGGGTTAAAATGTTCCAAAATCCCTTCTTACTGGATGTCCAGATTACGAAAGTAAACATCTGTCCAAATTCCACGTTTCTACGCACAGCGGTTACGGCTGTGCGTGCGTCTTACCTCAGTCAGTGAGGACAAGTCCTTTTATATATATAGATATGTTTGAAATTAAGGCCATTGTAGCGCAGGGGATCTTTAATGCGATTGTTGTGAGTTCGCTTCCCAACGAAGAATATTCCGTACTTCTTGACCTTAAGTTCCTATTTCTTTCTCCACAGAGTGAAATTTATGTTAAATTTAAACAATGAATTTGAAGAATTAATTATTTTTATTTCCTCGCTCTGGAAGGCAAATCGCGGCGTTCTGTTCCGCCTACTCTCAGCGTCTTGTCAATTCAGATGAAAATGTGATAAATGGAGTGTCCTAACACTAAATACTTTCTCTGCCTGGCCTGGTATGTGTGGGTATAAAGCCACAAAAAAAAAACTTACAAACAAAATCTCGTTTTTCTTAATGTAACTTAGATATTTCCACTCAGAATTCATATAAACAGAAGATATATGAAACGTGATATCATAAAACAGTATATCCTTTAACTTTTAAAATTCTGCTTTACCTTTTTGCATACTTTAAATTATGCGAAATCCACATGAGACCACTTCAAGAACAACCTCGTAAATAACCCTCTTGACTTAAAACAATTTAAAATATAATATATTTTATACGCAGGGGAAATTCTAGCTTCGTTAGGTTTCTCTACGCCCTAACTTACTAGGTTATAGATTTTTTTTCACTGCTTCACGCTGTATTTATGTACATAGCAGAAGGAACCTGGAAAGGACTGGGAACAACGCCGTTTCCCATTAAGACACTTTCGTTATCTATTTTCCGTCGAATTCTAGGGGCATTGCGTGTTGAGCGGCGGTTATCAACGCCATGCTTTGCCTTTTAGCGAATAAAGTGAGAGAAAACGAGGAACCCAGTGCTAAATTATTCTGTTTCCATTAAGACACTGGTAACAATACAAAATATGGTCAGTCAGTTGAGGTCAGTCAATTTTTTTTTTATTTATAAAATTAGAGGGTGTTTGGAATTTGGAAAGCGATATGTCTCAACCCTCCCTAGTGTTCCCCCTGCCTACCATAGGTACGTACAACGTAAAACTAGATAAAAGGAGAAATATTTTTTATTTAAAAAATATCAATAATTTAGAAAACCTGTTAGATCATTGCAATATTGAAACATGAGAATATTGGATGTAAAATAAAATAAAAAAATCTTAACATAGTCACAGATATCAATCACCATTGTTTTCAAAGCTTTATTATAAAATCATATTTTTAAACCAATTCTTGATAATTTTACCTTCTGTTTATTATATATTCTTTTGTTCAATTCAAATACTCTTATAATGTAGGACAATAATCTGATTGTTTAATAATACTCGGCCGGCCTCGGCTTAGGTACGCTTGGTAGTTTTGTTTTCTATACAAGATTAAACTTTATATATAAAAAAATGGTAAAAATTACCTATAATACATACAGTGAATGGTAAAAGAGAAAATTTAGACTTAAGATGACATTCAGAAATCGACCATATATTATCTGTAGCTATTTAATGCAAAAAATAATTTTCATTTCTCCGGTCTTGTACAGCATGGTTAAAAAAAAATAACTCCTTTTGCAAATGCGTATCGTCAAATGGTCTACTTCTCTCTCTCTCGAGATAGGTCACCGAGATACAAACTAGAACACTTATTATTAACAATTAATTATTATAATATTTATGAAGTTGAGATACACTTTAAACATCTCATTATACAACGTAGAGTAGAAATATCATTGTTACCTTAGGCCATTGCAAATGAAAAGATTTTTTTAAAAACCATTGTTTATTGTATGGTACTTTATTTTATTTTTCTATTTTTTTTGTTCAATTATTGTAGTGGTATAGTAAATTAAATTCTTAATTAATTATAAACAGAAAATAGAACGCCTGCTATGTTTGTCTTTGCACCAAGAGGGCCTTTAGTTCGTTATTCATTTCGATATATTAAAATTTGGAACCTTCTACTCTGTTCCTTCTTATTTTCTCTCTCTGTCTCTGTTCTTTCTTATTTTCTGCCTATATCTGGTAGCAAACTAAAAAACATCGCTAAGTATCACCGTTATCACAGTTATCACTAGGACATGCCTACGTCTAAACCACATAATCAATAGCAAATATAAAGATTTTAAAAGCCATAATAAAATTAAAATTTCGTACAATTTAAAAGTTCTAAGCCTTTAACAAATACCTACACGAACAACGAAAGTGTGAACGTTCTCACATTAATGAAAGTATAGAGCAATATGCGCCAAAGCATCCGGTCACTTCTGCATGAAGAGACAAGAATGCAGTACAATCCTCTCTGAGTCGTACTGGCATTAGACAGAAATGTTAGACGCCCGTTAAATTAGTTGGTGAAAATTAGCAAGCGTTTTGAAAGAAATACAATAAAAGTAAATTTATTTTTTAGTTTCCCGCTGTATCCCGCATATAACAGGTAGGCACAGGGAAATTAGTGGGGAAACACTTCGATAACGTACTGTGGTGAACTTAACATTGCTTGTCTTTGTCTTGCGGGAAAATAAAAATAAAAAATTCCTCTAATTGGGAATCGAACCCATAACCGTTTCGATTAGCGTACATGTTACGCTAACCGCTACGAAACGACTTTAACCTTATTGTATATAAGAATATACACAACATGTGTATTTTTAAACGGTTTTATTTAGCTCACCCCGTTTATTTGTTTGTTTGGGTCAAATGTAGTAATTGAAATTTAACCCTCTTCCCGTTAACCGATTGATCTGAAATTTGGTATACGCCTTTGATTCTGGTGACAATACAATTATCCATATTCAATATTATTGTGAATCCAAGATGGCCGCCGCTACAAGATGGCGGACAACTTAGTTTTTTCGATCCCATCAATATGGGTATCAAATGAAAGGGCTTGTCAAGTAGAATTCAGTGCACTATACAAAATCAAAATCAAAGATGGCCACTGCTACAAAATGGCGGATAATGTAGTTTTCAATCCCATCAATATGGGTATCAAAATAAAGGGCTTGGTAAGTATAATACAGTATACTATACACAATTACAATATGAATCTCCCACCTAAGTCAAGATCTGGTATCCTGTCGAGGACTGTGTGGCTATAGGGTGCCTAAAAATGATACGTCGCTAGGGGTACCACCCAAGGTAAAAGGTAAAAGCGCGCCGAGAACTGTATGGCACTAGGTGGATAAAAATGATATGTCGTTAGCGTTTTCCCCTCAAGATTCAGGCACATCTTGTTGTACATAGCCTTGTCCCTCTATTGGACCTCTGGGGGGGTCGTTCGTAACATTCTCCATTAACCTTGCAATAATGAGACATCGAGCCTCATTTCAACGAATTGAATAGCATGAGAAATAAAAACTAAAAACTTAAAAATAAAAAAGTAAAAAAAAAAATTTTAAGTTAAACGGTTTTATATTGCAGATAAATGTACTAAAAGCTAAAAAATAATTTCATAGAAATTATGATTACTAAAATAAAATCGTGGGGACACTTGCTACTTACCACTAGGTGGGTTTCAATTGTAGATATTGGACGTGCCCCACGATTAAATTTTAGTAATCATAATTTCTATGAAATTATTTTTTAGCTTTTAGTACATTTATCTGCAATATAAAACCGTTTAACTTAAAATTTTTTTTTTACTTTTTTATTAAACGGTTTTATTTAGCTCACCCCGTTTGTTTGTTTGTTTGGGTCAAATTTAGTAATTGAAATTTAACCCTCTTCCCGTTAACCGATTGATCTGAAATTTGGTATACGCCTTTGATTCTGGTGACAATACAATTATCCATATTCAATATTATTGTGAATCCAAGATGGCCGCCGCTACAAGATGGCGGACAACTTAGTTTTTTTCAATCCCATCAATATGGATATCAAATGAAAGGGCTTGTCAAGTAGAATTCAGTGGACTATACAAAATCAAAATCCAAGATAGCCGCCACTATAAGATGGCGGACAAGTTAGTTTTTTTCAATCCTATCAATACGGGTATCAAATGAAAGGGCTTGTCAAGCAGAATTCAGTGGACTATACAAAATCAAAATCCAAGATGGCCGCCGCTACAAGATGGCGGACAAGTTAGTTTTTTCGATCCCATCAATATGGGTATCAAATGAAAGGGCTTGTCAAGTAGAATTCAGTGCACTATACAAAATCAAAATCAAAGATGGCCACTGCTACAAAATGGCGGATAATGTAGTTTTCAATCCCATCAATATGGGTATCAAAATAAAGGGCTTGGTAAGTATAATACAGTATACTATACACAATTACAATATGAATCTCCCACCTAAGTCAAGATCTGGTATCCTGTCGAGGACTGTGTGGCTATAGGGTGCCTAAAAATGATACGTCGCTAGGGGTACCACCCAAGGTAAAAGGTAAAAGCGCGCCGAGAACTGTATGGCACTAGGTGGATAAAAATGATATGTCGTTAGCGTTTTCCCCTCAAGATTCAGGCACATCTTGTTGTACATAGCCTTGTCCCTCTATTGGACCTCTGGGGGGGTCGTTCGTAACATTCTCCATTAACCTTGCAATAATGAGACATCGAGCCTCATTTCAACGAATTGAATAGCATGAGAAATAAAAACTAAAAACTTAAAAATAAAAAAGTAAAAAAAAAATTTTAAGTTAAACGGTTTTATATTGCAGATAAATGTACTAAAAGCTAAAAAATAATTTCATAGAAATTATGATTACTAAAATAAAATCGTGGGGACACTTGCTACTTACCACTAGGTGGGTGAAGTCTCACGCTATGTCTTTCAATTGTAGATATTGGACGTGCCCCACGATTAAATTTTAGTAATCATAATTTCTATGAAATTATTTTTTAGCTTTTAGTACATTTATCTGCAATATAAAACCGTTTAACTTAAAATTTTTTTTATACTTTTTTATTAATTTTAAATTCACTACAGGACTCATTGACGCGTAATATTGGACGTAGGTGTTCTGTCACGTTTTTGTCACTTTAAAAAAAAATTATGTTGTCTAGCATCATTTGGGAGTGTATCTAATATGTATTTTTCTAGCGACCCAGCGGTGGCTTCGCCTGCTAAATTTATATTCTACAAAATATTAGCATAAATTATAGCCTATGTTATTCTGATATTATTCTGATATATCCTATCCTATCCTATATCTTATAAAACAAAGTCGCTTTTCGTGTCTGTCTGTTGTTTCTAACTCTTCTTCTTCTAAGCCATCCAATGGATTTTTATGCGGTTTTCACCATTATGTCGAGTATTTTTCGTAGAAGGTTTATATATAGTTTATTATTTGTACATTCTTATGTACATTAACATAAATACGATAAATGTGTATAAAGTCCTACCCGTTGAGACACTTTCGCGCATGCGCTGCTTTAATGGTGAGTACTACATGAAAAAAATGTACTGGAGTATTGTCCCTCTTAATAAGATCTACAAAAAAGTCCGCGACAGCATATTTTTATCTTTTAGGACTAACGTGTAGTGATCATATTTCTGTCTAAAAATAATAATTTCAATATATTTTTTATTGTGAGGGATATTTTTCCATAATGGTATTAATCCTTATCCATTAAAATACTTTATTAATTTTCTACATTAAACGAAGATAAAATTTGCTTTTTACAATATTTCGAAATTGCGAATAGTTTTAGAGAAAAACGCATTTAATTGTTCACACATCAGCCGTATCGAGTCAAGTTTTACTTATCCCTTACTCTCAGCATATAAATAAGTATATTAGTTACGTTGGCCATTTAATTCAAATTCAAATTCAAAATATTCTTTATTCAAATAAACTTTATAAGCACTTTTGAATCGTCGAATGAACATATGAACAAAAAGCTACCACCGGTTCGGAAGGCAGTTCTGCTGAGAAGAGCCGGCAAGAAACTCAACAGTTGCTCTTTTTAAAGTCAATGGTATACTCGTATTTTACTATTACATTAGCTGGCAGCTGTCCTGCCTGACATTCAATAGACATTAATTCCATACATGCTTATCCTCTAAATATTCTTGAACAGTGTAATAAGCTTTACTTGTTAGAATTTTTTTTACAGATATTTTAAATTTTGGAAGTGGCAAATTAAGAATACACTCGTCGTGCTTGCTTTTCATCAGGGACAGAATACCCCCTTCAGCATTAACCACAAGCACGAAAAAAAAACCCGCCTGCCTCTATAGCAACGAAGATTTAGATTTAGTTAGATGCGTTTGCACGTATTGGATCCTTGCTGTGTAAAACAATTGGAAAATCCTTATTGAAACTACAAAAATGCGGGTTGCATTAGGGTTTAATTAATTTTCACATTATCTTAAGTGCCTTGCAAACATACATTACTTGAATAATCCAGTAGTTAAAGCGGGCGAAGCCGCAAGAGGGTCGCTAGTAAGCTATATAACTGCAAAGTTTCATTTAAATTTGTAAAGCAAATTTTACGTGAAAGTAGAACAAATATTCATTCTCACAAACTTTATCATTTATAATATTAATAGAATAGGATTAAAGTTTTGTATTGTATTGTATAAAATAATATTATTTACATGCGTTGTTTTGCTGCATTAACCGTATATATATGTGGATACATACATATATGCCAAATTTCATACCTATATAACTTTAGCTAGCTGTTTTAATTACAAGGATCGGAAAATTTTATTTCATGTATTAGTATATAACATTGCTAATTTCTAGTTAAAGATTAAACGTATAAAATGTATAAAAGTTTGATATGAGAGGGTTTTCTCAAATTTGTAATTGGGAAAATTTAGAAAAATAGAATTATTAGTTGTATCTTAAAAGTACACGCAAACATAATTGCGAGAGACGACTACTTATTACATAATTTTTTGAAACTCCTTTTAATTCATATAAAACGGGTAATTTTCATTTAAATTAATTAACTTTGTGCGATATAACAAGCAAACTTTGTTAGCCCACCATCGAACTACGTCGCCACTTACGTAGATAGATCACCGAGATACAAAGTGAAGTGCTCACTCACTATTAATTATGGAGCAGAGTGAAGTTTTTTGACGTTGATAACTTTTGTTTACGAATTAAATGATAGAGCATCATCATAAGAACGGAGAAGAAATAAATTTATATTATTAAAATAAATCTTATGCATTAATTGTGGATTTAAATCTAATGATATAATTAAAATTATATAGCATTATATGCATTTGTTTTTTTTTTCTTAATTGGATGTGGGTACGTCAAGTCGTTAGGCCGTTGTTCTATAATCGTGTTAAAAATTTTGTATATAAAAATATGACTATCAAGAAAACGTATAAAAACGTTATAAAAGTAAGAAAATAAGAAAATTTTAATTTACTAAAATATAATAAAAATTTTATCTGTTGTTTCAGGTATATACACCGATTTTGATATGAGATGGGCATTCGTGCACTGTGGTGCGCGTTACTTGTCACTCTCTTCAAATCATCTGGAAGCGACTGGCTGAGCTGCGGCCGCATCAGAGAATGTCACTGCAAATGGTCGTCCGGGAAGAAAACTGCAACATGCGTATCCGCCGGTCTGACAAAGATACCTCACTTAGCCTCAGATATACAAGTACTAGACTTACATGGAAACAACCTCGGCGAACTTCAACAAGATGCTTTGGCCACTATAGAGTTATTAAACCTGCAACGTCTGAACCTGAGCTCCACAAATCTTCATTTCTTACACCAAAATGCATTCCGGGAACTTCGTATTTTGATAGAATTAGATCTATCCCGGAACTATCTAACCGAACTTTCACCTGACACTTTCAAAGGCAACGAGCGTCTGAGGCTTTTAGTCCTTAATGACAACCCGTTAAGTAAATTAGTTGCGCAGCAATTCCCGCCCTTACAACATTTAAAGAAACTTGAACTTTCACGATGTAGGCTCCGCAAAGTTCACCCTTTAGCCTTTGTGAACCTGCGGGCGTTAGAAACTGTACATGTCCAACAGAACTTACTTTCATATCTTCATCGAGACACGTTTAACCTGCCAGCTCTGAAAACTTTAACGCTCTCCGATAATCCCTGGTTCTGTGATTGTAGGATAAGAGAATTTCACCAGTGGTTTCTTAATAGCAATCTCGGTAATGAAGACGTGTTTTGTTCCGGTCCCGACAATAAAGCTCATATATCCTGGTTAGACATAAAGGGAGAGGACATGTTCTGTCCTCCGTCAGCTGTAACAAATCCATCCGTAATTCGTACTGAGACCGGGGCGGACATTTCATTTGGTTGCTTTGTCCGTGGAGATCCTATGCCTAATGTCTCATGGTATTTTCGCCATACACAAGTAGTAAATAAGACTTATAGTGATAGTGACATTTCCGTTTTCCAATATTCAAGTGGAAATTTTAATGAATACATTGACGATTTTATAAATAAAAGTGCTCAGTGGTTTAATGTGACTGTAACTAATGTTACCAGTGAACTGGCTGGGGAGTGGAGATGTAGCGCTAAAAGTGTAGCAGGAGAATCCAGTGCTTATTTAACCATTTTTTTGCCCAAAGCCAGAACGGCAACTGCTCGTAGTGCGCCAGATTATTCAAAATTTTTTATAGCAATAGGCGCTGTGTTAGCGATGGCTAGTACAGGATTCATAGCCGCCTGTGTCTGTTGGAAAATAAGACGTCGGAGTGTTCCTCCGAGTCGAAGTTTCACAGATCAAGAAAAAAAATTACTTGATACTTCGATAGCTGTCAGTTGCGACCGAACAAGTATGGATATGGGTTCTTCATATGGTTTTGAAATGTTTGACAGATCTATGTCTATGGAGAGTGAAGATACCCAAAGGTGTTTGGAACCAGTACAAATAACAATAGAGGGTCCTTCGGGCGTGTTTCCTCCGCCACCAGCGGAGTTTGCAATACCAGCACCATACGGCAATATATTTATATCAGTCCAAGTGACTGGACATAATGAGAAATTTCCAGATTTATTAGGTGGTGGGGCAACTTTGCCAAGGCGAAGTAGGACTTGTTTTTTGAAATCTGCTTACGATAATATGGGGCCGAGAGTGACGGCTACCGGTAGTTCTACATGGTCGTTGCCAGGTGCAAAAGGAGATAAAAATAATAGAGCCTCAACACCCCCTATGCCATTATCAACTTTTTCAACAGAATTCACTGCTTTATAAAATTTATAATTAAATTTTTATATCTATAGATAAATAGGGAGATTGAGATTTTTTGTTATATCTCAAATGCATATTATAATTATTGTTTTTAAGTATTAAGTTAACGTTTGAAATGTTTTTTTTTTGGGAATTACAAATTGAAATGAATTCTAAATAATAATATTCTTAGGTGGAATGTTAATTGATTTATAAAAAATAGTGTTATAAGACGTATCTATATTATGTTAGTTTTACGCTGTTTCTACCCTACCCTGTCTACTCGGGCAGAGAGAACCTAGTGCTAAGCCCTCTGGGTTCCATACATCGCCCATAATTCGAAACATTGTGTGTTGAGTTTAAAGTGAATTTTGTACAATATAAAAGTGTTGAGTTTAATATAAGTTTTGTACAATATAAAAAAAATCAAATATGCCATTTTTTTATACATTTATTATCTAAGCTAACTATTAGATCTTCATTTCAATTTGTATTTCCTTTGTACTTAGCTAAGTTAATAACTTTTCTAACGTAACATATCAGTCTTAGCAGCGTGCTTTTATTAATTTTAGATACTAACATTTTATGTGACTACTTTGACGTAGAAAATAGTGTGTATTGTATTGTATAGTTATAATATTATAGTTTTAAGGGATTTGGATCGAATATTATTGCTTTAAGTTTTATGAAAAATAAAATTATTAATGAAAAGAAAAAAAAAAACATTTTTTATTTAACCTTTTATAATTATAATTAGTCCAATTATATAGAGAACGAAGTATCTTAACGCTCTCTCTGCCAAGCCTGCTATGCGAAAAAATGCGTAAAGAGGCAAAAAAGTACATAGAAGAAAGTTTTAAAGCTGTAGCACCGGTATAATATAATAGATTTTTGATTACCCCTTAAAATTATAAAAGTAAATAAAAGAAATTCTCACAAAAAAATAATAATGATTTATCAACATTGTAAACATTATTACTATCAACTTCACGCTGTATCCCGCTTAGAGAAGGGTAGGCAAAGTGTTGAAACACACTTTCTGTCGATTTTTACGAGGCATTGTGTGTTGAGTGGCGGATATCAACACCGGGCTTTTACCTTAGTGCCAGAGAAGAGGCGATCGATCCCACAACCGCATTTACAAACAAACAGTTTTTTTTAATACTTTATTATATAACTCCAAAGGCTTTCAAATAAATCATTGTACAATCGAAGCTTTATCTTCAAAGTTCTCACCAATATTTTGGCAAGGTGTTTGAAGTGGGCTAGTGTTTCCAACATAATGAAAGCCGAGATAAAGTTACATATCGAAAAAATAACTTTTGGGTTCCTTAGTTGGAAAACTTTTGGGGAAAAATATGAAGCACTCATCTAACTTTCAGTGTTTTCCTCGAGAATGATGTGTTGTGTTAATTTGGAGATAATTTCGTACTTGTGAGTAAAGTATATTATTTTTTTTATTTTAGCTTCCCGCTTTTTTATATTATGCAAATAGAAGGGTAGGCAGAGGAAACTAGTATAAAGAAACTACTTTCCATACGCACCACCCATTTTTTGTGACAAATTAAAATAAATAATCATTCGAGCAGAATCGAATCTACAACCGTCACGTTTGCAGTGAGACGCCAAAAATAAACGTGAACAACACCACAACAAAACAAAGATGTACACACATAATTAATTCACCCAACACTATAAGATACCCCAAAAATTCCACATATAGAAGTATTAAATCAGAAAATGATAATACAGGCATTATTCGATATACGTCAATCACTCGGTACGTAAATTCGTTTACTTTACGCTTTACACGCCAGTCACATAGCGGACGCATTCCGCCTTACAATGTACCAACCCATTATTTTGAGCAAATTGAAATGTCAGCATTCGATTCCGATACGGACGCGCCGTCCGTTTAGCTTGGCTTGTGGAGTGGAGAGTGGAGAAATAAAATGATTTCTTTCTCACTAAAGACAGAGTAAATGATAAGCTGGCTCTTTCGCTACGCTTAGACTTAGGCTTGAGGTTACTTGGAGAATGAAGACATGAAGTGGATGGGAGGCGCGTTATCTATATTCCTATGGGAACGGAAAAGAGCGATTTTTAGGGAACTAGTGCTAAATCCAGCTGGTTCAAATTGTGAGCGACGACTCGTGAGTTTAAGTTAATATTAAAAAGGTTTGTAAAATAAGTTCTTTGCCTAAAACTATGTTGTATTAAAGGTTAATTAGATATATATAGTATTTTATAAGATTTTTTATATGCATGCTGAATATTAAACATATTATAAGTATGATTATGGTATGAAACTAAAAAATCAATCACTGTGTTGAGTTATGCCACTAACACAACAATATTTAAAACAGATGGAAATTCCAGAATAATTTTGTCTTCTTCATCTCTCTCTTTCTACCCAGCCAAGAGAAAAAATCATTAAGTGGACGTTGGCAAGCAAGGCGAGAAGAAGTCTGACCGTAAGTACGGACGGTTGTGGGTTCGATTACCACGAGCGTAGGAACATGAGAACCTGAGTAGGCCCTGCTCACCCCACAAATTTAACATGCTCAATAGTTCATTAAGATTAACAGTCGACGAGACCTATAATTTTTCTGATTTTATCCTAATTGGACTTATATTTTTCTTTTTACTTTTATGCATTGAGGTTTTTCGTTTTTAATATTTTTTTTACTTAATGAAGTTGTTACTACCGAGCTTAATATTATTACTACGCTGCTTGAACTACTAGATTATTCATATATTCATTAAAGACAGTTGTCTTACATACTTTGCGTGATAATTGTATTTTAGACTATTCTACTAGAAATTCCCTTTAACTTTAGAATAGCTTAGGCCAAGCAAAAGTAATTTAACTTAAGTAGTTCTTGAGTCTGAGTTCGAAATAATTTGTACTATAAGTAAAACTTAAGTTGTTCTAATTTTTAATTTGTATTTCTTTACCCGATTCATTATAAATAATTTCACGTATATGTATACCGCACGAAGCCAAGATAGGCAGAGGGAACCTGAAAACCTAGTGTTCAGATACTCCGTGTCCATGAAGACACTTCTTTTCCCCACTTTACATGAGAGAATATTATTAATTTTAATATTTAGATTATATAATAATAACAACTTCGGTCTAGTAGCTGGCGATTTTTTTTATATATACTTAATTTTATTTAAAACATATTTGTCACAAAACGGTTGTAAACAATAAATCTTTAGTCAAAGTCAAAGTTAAAACAACGTAACAAATTTTAAATGAATCTAAACGAGTCATCTATCAGTGTCCATTCGTCGGAGTTAGTTGTGCAAGTTTGCAATGTCCCGTTACGGTACAGACTACATTCCTTTGGGTGAAAACTATATCTAGATCGAAATGTTTACCATTTGATAGAATTAAGTTGTCTGTTTGTTTGACAGAATGCTATTATATTATCAAGATGTCGTGAAAGATTGGGTGCCTGACTATAAAGGCGACGGTTGTGGTTTCGAACCCCACTCGGGGGCTCTCCTTTATGGTAGATAAAGTGCAGCGTTGAGTACCGCCACTGACAACATAATGTCTTAAAATTAAGGTGGAAAATAATTTAACGCAATGTCTTAAGACAAGGTTACCTGTCTTGTTTACAGTCCCACGCTTTTATCATAGTGAAACGCAATACCTCTAAAATTCGGTGAAAACTGGTGATCGGAAATTTCTTAGTGGGAATGGATTGTCTTTACACTAGGTTCCCAGGTTCCTCTGCTGTGTGCGGGATACAGCGTGAAGCTAAAAAAACCTTATCTTACTTGCTATGCGGCTAGAAGCGTAACGATAAAAAAACATGTATCATATATTCCAATTAAATGTTATACAAACAACGCATATTATGTTTTCAATAATAGTATTGTGAAATATATACTAACGTTTGAAATATTACTCATAGAAATGACTGACGGAAAAATATTTTAATCATAAAAACCTTTTTTAAAAACCATACCTATATAATAAAACTGAAAGCTAATTTGTTTAGTATAAATTTTAAACTAAAAATGCTTAAAACTCTAATAATAATCAAATCATTATAATAATTACTTTTCTAATGTATTTTGATGGCTTGTATAGAAAAAATGAAATATTTTACATAGAAATAGAAAGTGCCCAGACACAATATGAATTTACGAACCGAACAGCGTTGTAAATATATCACAATTTTCGCATAAAAGTTGGAAAAGGTTTCCCCGCTAGTAGCTACCATAGGCGCGTCCCGAGCGCCTGTTTTTTGGGAATTTTTAGTTTTATTCTCTTGTCACCGTGCCACCTCAGTTTTTATTTTATTCATAAGCCCTCAGTACAGGTGTAATACTGATGGTATATTTGATTAAATTATTTGTTATTCAATTTTGTTACTGTCTTTCTATATGTATTTGTGGTCGTCGTAGCGCAGTGGACTACGTCTGACTTGGTTGTCATGAATACGATTCTGGCTTGAATGATTTTATGTAGATTTTTTTTATTTCGCCACTCTCTTTAACTTAACACAAAAACACTGTGTTTCCAATTTATCTCAGTCTTGGGTTATCTCAGTCTACTTTACAGAGAAAACATGTGACTGGCAAGGGCTGTGACAACCAGACCCTATTATTTATTTTCATTGCACAGTGCACTAGTGTATTTCGAAGTAAGCTCTCAATAATATGATTATTAATATTCCGTTCCAGTTCACTTTATACCGAATTATTGAAATGTTGCGTGTTGAGGGGCGGAACTCAACGCCGCGTTTTTGACTCGTTACCAGAGTGAAGAAATATAAAATATTATATAATTCATTTTGTCCGAGTCACAATCTAAGTCACAATTTGTCCCGGTTACAGTCGCACGTCTGTGCCCAGCAGTGAATCTAGAATTCTGCGAAAAGTATATATAAGGCGGCAATGTCTTAATGGGAAAGGAGTGTCTTAACACTAGATTCCCAGATTCCCTCTGCCCACTTTTCAGTGTTCGGGATACAGCGTGAAGCAAAAAATATGTAAAATTTATGTTCAACAACATAATAAATAAAGGTATAACACACAATTGAATTTCTAAAACAAATAAGGTATTCAAATATCTACTCTTTTCATTACATTTTCCACAATAAATAAGTCAAATGGAAATTGGTTTCGCTTGAATCAATTTCGCTTGCATTTTCTAATTGTGCTTTGCAAAGTAAAATAAGTATCAAAATTTTAAAGAAAAAATTACTGCACACTAATGTTAAAGGAATTGTCATTTTATATTTTGTAATAATGTATTAAGATAACTTTACCTGACTGTGAGCGCGAAGGTTGTGACTTCGATTTCCACTCGAAAAAATGGATTATTCATATTTTCTTATTTTCTTAGCTCTGGTCAAGATAAAGCAATGTCTCGAAAATTGGGAGGAGAGTCGGGAACGGATTGTTATAGCTAAATTTCCTCTACCAGCCCAGCATATGAGGGCAGCATGAAGCTTCGTTTTAATTACACATATCTCCCTTTTAAAAAAGAGTAAGCAGAGATAGCTTAGCCTAGTAATAAGGCACTCTTGATATTCCACTTATTTAAAAATGATTGTGTATTTAAGTAGGAATCGAACTCACAACCAACGCGTTTACATTACACACGGCACCATAGTGTCTCCTGTTATACAGGGTGAGTCATATTGAACTTTCCGATTTCAATAAGGTGTGTATTAAAAACAAAGCGACATGCAGTAAAAATTATTTTATTGTTTGAAAGCACATAACATGCAGTTTTAATTTAGTTGGTTTTAAAAATGATATCCTGTAAATGTCTACCTCCATTGACCACACACTGCTGAAGCCTTTCCCGGAAGTTGTCCATTACTCGTCGAGTCATATTCAGCGGAATAGCATTGATTTCTTCCGTGATTGCAGCCTTCAGTTCATCGATGGTTCGGGGACGATGCGTGTACACCTTTTCCTTCAGGTAACCCCAGAGAAAGAAATCGCAGGGGGTTAAATCAGGTGATCTCGGCGGCCACCCAACGTCACCTCGCAAAGAAATGAGATGACCGGGAAACATTTGTCGCAGGATTTCCATTGAACGCCTGGATGTATGGGCTGTAGCACCATCTTGTTGGAACCAGATGTTATCGTTGTCATGATTCTGCGTTAATTCCTCCAATTTCGGTTTCAGAAAAGTTTCAAGCATGTCGCAATACCGAGCAGAGGTAACTGTGACGACTTGACCATCTTCTTCAAAAAAATAGGGACCCCACACACCAAACTCTGCAATAGCGCACCACACTGTCACTCGAGGGCTGTGAAGTGGTCGTTCGTGTAGGTTTCGTGGGTTATTCTCAGCCCAGTATCGAAAATTCTGTTTGTTGACAGTTCCGGCGAGGTGAAAATGTGCCTCATCACTGAAGATCAAAACAGCAGTGCGGGGGATCTGCTGAATGTCGCGGCATAAATTTGTTCGTGTGTCTAAGTCTCTAACTGTTAATTCTTGCACTACCTGAATCTTGTATGGGTGAAATTTAAGGTCTCTATGCAGTATTCTGCGGACACTACTGAAAGATAATCCTAGTGAAGCGGCATGTTTCCGAACAGAACGCCGAGGGGATTGTTGAATTGAAGCCCGCACTCTATCCACGTTTTCCGCTGACGTTGACGTCCTAATTCGGCCTTGTGGTCTTGTTTTTAATGCTGATGATGTTGCTCTAAAATTTGATACCCAATTTCTGATTGTTGGTCCAGTGGGAATGGGATCACGTCGACCAATAGCAAAATGTAAACGGAACGCACGCTGTGTTGTGATCACGGAGCCGCCATTTTTAATAAACTCTTCAACTACGAACGCACGATGTTGTCCCGACCAAGCCATTGCTCACACTAAAACTGCATGTCATGGCGCGTCTAATGACACCATCCCCACCCTTCTACTCCTTCCCTTCTTCGTGCAACGTCCTTCCAAAACCGGAAAGTTCAATATGACTCACCCTGTACGTACATAAATATTAGTATTTACATAATATGTTTCTATTATACCATTGGAATATCGTTGAAATATCAGATTTAATTAAATCACAGCCATTAAAGCAACAATATGTTTTAACTATAAATTAAAATCAAAATAATGAGGTAATCGCGGATCTGAAACGTTACTCGTTAAATTATTTTTGACATAATCAGCTGTTATCGTGTTTCGTGATTGTCACAGATTAGGTTAATTGTAAAATAAAATATGTGTAAAAGTGGACGGACGTTCTATATATAATGTAGTGAAAATATTTCTTTTATAATGAACATTGAGTGTGACTGTAAAAGCGACAGGTTATGGGTTTGATTCCTCCTCCAGGAAATGAAATATTAAATGGCTTCATCCAGAATTTGGCGGAAACTGGGGAGAGGAGTGTCTTAACACTAGGCTCACACTGCCTACCTTGCTATACGGGATACAGCGTGAAGCTGAAACACTGCTGAAAAAACTATATTATACCTGCAGTTTAGCCTACGCTCTCAAATGAAAATAATATAAACTTTGTATGACACATAATACACTGCGGGAGATAACTCTGAGCAAAGGTAAAGTACTTTTCGTCAAAAAGATTAGTCATTAAATGTAATATGGCTTATATCGTTGTTCGATACAATACAGAAATAATTTTTCATTTTAAACCAGTATTTCATATGATAAGAGCATTCAACAAAAAATACTCATCAGCTTTTAATAAAGGGACACATTGTTATATCTTTTATTTAACTTGTCGTGTTAGTGAGCGTGTTAGTGTATGTGAAATCAATTTGATGTCCTTTTTTTAAGCTAATATTTTGATTACAAAGTCGGTTCCGATGACAATGAAATTACAATCAATATTGTTATTAATCTAAAATGGCCGCTGCAACAAAATGGCGGATTACAAATATTTGTAAAACTAGGTATTAAATGAAAGGAAAAGAGTAAAAAAGAAACGTTGTAAAATACAATACAGCATGAAAAATAAACATCCAAAAATCTTGTTTTCAAAAAGTTTGTTTTGTTTGCAAAAATCAGTCTGTAAGATGTCACATTTATAAATGAAATGATAATAAATGAATTATTCCCGCTTAGCAGAGTGAATAGGCAGAGGGAGGGCAGTGTTAAAAAACTCCGTTCCCCATTTTTTACGCACAGTTTTCAAAACGTGCAATATTTATAAAATCAACAGAAAATAGAGTAAAAAAAACATTCTGTTATAATTTGTTACTGAATAAACTTATTCTAATGAAATCAAAAATTATCTGAAAGTGTATACAAGTATATAAAACAATTAACTGACATCTCTAGAGTTCTGTCAATACCTATACGTTCAATATTCTCAGGGTAGTCTCTAGAGAGAGAAATTCAATTATTTACTTCACTTCATCAATGCTAAAATGTTTAAAGGGTGGCTGTTTTAATAACTAGGCTAAAAATACTTTTACAGATTATACTTTTTAATAACATTTAAGCATTGTGGGTTCTAATAAATTTGAGGTAAGTTTTCGTATGAGATAAATTTACTCTAGTAAGAGAAATCCTACCTATTTAAAATAGTCGGTCTAAATTTAAGATACTGCATTTTGAATGGTGGGACTCAACACCGCATTTTATCTCCCAGAGCGAGGAAATGGGCATGATGTAGGTACTCCCCCGGTGGCGATCGTACCCAAAATCATTGCGCTTACAGTCAGATAGCACCACATTCCGCCAAGATGGCCTCTAAAAAAATACTCTCAAACAACTTCACAGACAGAAAGAACCCCCTGTTCCCATGTGGGAACTTAGTGTAAAGACACTCTGTACCCCACTTACCGTACCGAATTCTATAGGTATTGCGTGTTGAGTGACCAAACTCAATGCCGCGCTTTGAGAACATAGGAATAAATACACATAAAATTGTTTGAACATATAATACAGCAAAAAAATATTATTTTCATTATATTGCCACAAAATCCACTTGTTTTACAGAGTGCATACTCTAAATCTTCAAAATTGTTGTTGCGTTAATCCATTTCTACCGTTGCTCTCAGTTTACACCTCTCAAAATATAACGCCGAAAATATCATGTAAACTAGAACAAGGCGAAAAAGTTCTGTGAAAATAAAATACTTTTTTGCTTCAATCTATATCCCGTATACAGACAGATTGGCGGAGGGACCTAGAGCGTAGACACTCCGTTCCCCATTTTCCACTCAATTTTCAAGACATTGCATGTTGTGTGGTGGAACTCAATGACGTGATTTGTCTGTTATCGGAGCGAGATAGAGAAATGAAAACTTTATTACGCTTAAGCTGAAATCGAAGCTATAATTGTCACGTTTGCAGTCTAACGCTGACCCACTACGCCACAACGGCCTTTGAAAGAGCTAAGAGAAGAATGAAAAAAAAAGGTTTCTTTAGCTTCACGATGCTTCCGCGCATGGTAGCATAGATAAAGGCAACCTAGTGTTAAGGAATTCCATTACCTATGCACCACCCACTTTTCGACATGTAGCGTGCGGAGTGACGGAACTCTACGCTACGTTATGTCTTGTTACCAGAGCGGGGAAATGAAAATAACACTTTCCCGCGTATAGGATTCAAAAAATGTCCTCAAAGAAGGCTCAAATAAAATTTAAGACACGATAATGCTTCTTCATATATTCACACTGTTATAAGATTTATAAAAATCATGCATATTAATAGTTTTTATATACTTAATAGAAAGATTAATTCTGTAATAATTTATTATTATATTGAGGCCATCGTAAACACATTAGTTATGGGTCCTATACCGGCCTGAGTCGTCAGGAGAATAATAAGTAATTAATATTTTCATTTCTCCACTCTGCTGAGACAACGCGCGGTGTTGAGCTCCACAGTGTCTACTATATGTTGAATATAGCGCAAAATTGATAAACAAAACATTTTATTTTACTTTTACTTTCCGCACCAGTACTTTCAGGTTCATTGAAATAGTGTCGTTTTAGATACGCGCCATAAACTACCAATCTAGAACTACGTCTGAAACGAATTCTAATTTATATCTATTCCGAATAAAACGACTGTTTGAACACCGATCTCAGTGCATTGCAGAAATTGAGAGGAAAAGAATATATTGAGATGAGAACATTTTAAAACTATGTTACTATTTTTTAACCGACTTATAAAATTAATCATCAATTCAACTGTATGTTTTTTTTGCACTGGTTTCTCAGCTTGAATGTCTATTGTGGTTGCTGGTTCGATCCCCACTCGAGGAAAGGAAATATTTATTTGAATATATATTTTCATTTCTTCTCTCTGGCGTCGAGGCAAAGCGCGGCGTTGGATTCCGCCCCTCAACGCGTCTTAAAACTAGGTTCCCTCTGCCTTCCCTGATACAGTGAGAACCTGATTTTTTTAAATATTTTTTTTTAGTTTTAGTTTTTGTGTATGCACATAAGTTGTTAGGTAGTTTTGGAGCAGGATAATAAGTGTAATTAGTAATATTAATAATAAATGTTTTGTTCTGATTACTTTTATGGAAATTGTTAGTATGGTGTAATGAAAATAATTAATATCTATTTTAAACAAAGTTTGGCGACATTAGACAACAGAATGAGGGTAATACAAACTTTAACCATTGGAGAGACGGTAGAGTATTAATACAAAAGTTTTGATATAAAATTGGACACGGGACGTTCAGTCGGGCAGTGCTTTTTGGATAGTGCACGTAAATTATATGGAATACATAAACGTATATTGTATTTTACTTATAATATGTTTATGGTAAAAGTAAATTGTTGGACAAAGAAGGCAGAGGCCAATTATGGCACAGGTCTAACTATAGTATTAGGCACAGGTGTAACGCGACAGGTCATGTGTTCAATTCCCTGTCTCCTCCTCGAGGCAAAGCGCGGCGTTTTGTTCCGCTACCACAAAGTGAAGTGTCTTTACACTTTTAGATTTCCAGGTTCCCTTTAATATTTTTTAGCAGAAGGTTTGCATGGCAAATAATTGAATTATAATATCTTCTCCGAGTGAGGATCGAATCCATCAGCATCGTTTTTACGTTGGCTTTAGTTAGATACTGTCAGTCAGTGATGTATATAAAAAGAAATATTAAATAATAAACAAGCAACATTTTCACGTTAAATAAACTGTGTCAACTAAACAATTTTACAATGAAATCTTAAATCTGAGGTTTAATAGCGAAATTCCACAAATGCGGATATAAAAACTCGAATGGTCCGCCCACGGCTCACGTCGCATCTGTCACAATGTTAATGTTGCCACATAAAAAGCACACAAATATTTATTGAGAAAATGCAGTATTGAATCTATAAAATGCGCTGTGTTGCCATTAAAAAGTTTAACTGTTTAAATTAAATTTTATTGGTAAACACAATATTGCTTTACTGTGAAATCTTAATTAACTGATATTTTACTTATTTTTACTATCGGTTTTTTATAGTTACTTACAAATGTAGGCAAAAATATTATCGTTTTCGGTACTATTTTAAAAATACCTTATTCAATTAAAAAAAAATTAAAATATGCATTTCAAATATGCATTTCTTTAGAGTTTCAACATTTGGATGACATAGTATATTTCAGACGTGGAATTAAATACTACTCAAGCAAATGTTTTTGCGTGAAACATAGGAACGTAACTGCACCTTTTTCCCACATAGCAGCTTAAGCAGAGAGAACCTGACATCAAAACATTCAGTTCAGGTCCACAAGAATAGAAGAAATTGCATACAAGTGGGTTAAATTCAGTCTCTTACATTTTATTACGTAGTTAACGCTGAGCGACTACCAGTTACCTATCTTCTTATTAACTATATGTTAATCAATTATGTTTTATTAGAGTGGGAATGAAGGAAATAGCGTTGAAAATCACCTTTTCACCAACTTGAATAAGCAAAGGACCTAGTGCTAAATCATTCCGTTGTCAACTTTCAGCTCATCTTTCTAGATACAACGTTAAAATTCCACGCTAAAATTCAAATAATTTCCCCAAGAGGAAATTGAACCCACAATCTTCGTGGTTACAGTCCTAAAAAATCTTTATTTAAATAAAATCAAGTTACATATATTTTATGCATACCTGTCGTAAAATGACACCCACGTTGCAAGTATAAGCTCTCACTAAGTCGTAAGTAGAAACGTCTCATAGACTCAGTTGTTCATGGATTTGCATCGCTTTTCAATGTGAACGCTTCTTTAGTACACCTTTCGTGGAATCAGAACTTTGGATTCATTTTTCATTTAAATTATTTTCAAAAGCTGGCAAGTGTTTGGCATTAGCTTGGTTTTTGCTTTTAATCATATAATCGAAGTTAAATATAGTCGAATTAATTCCGACGTTTGTTACTAAATGAATACATTCTATATCTTGTTACCTGGGCGAGGTAATGAAAATAATTAAATAGTCGAGCCCACTACTGTCGCGTTATTTACTGTCAGATTATATGCAAGTTTTAGTTATTGTAATAAACCATGTGCAATATCTCGTAAATTGTGTAGAAAGAAGGGAACATTGACTGACACTAGGTTTCCTCTGCCAGCCCTGCTAATATATTATATGTGGGATCCAGCGCGAAGTTAAAAAAAATACTTAAGAATACATAAAAGCCCTTTAGTTCAGACCAGACCAAACAGCCCATAGCAGACCAGACTAGTTCAAATAAGAAAAATGACAAGTAATTCAAAGCCACTCTATCGGTTTACAACTTGGAGGGAGCTTAAGAGTTCTATTGGTGGAGTTTTAACGTATGCACGAAGTCTGGGCGTACCTATAGATTTTTTGTTCTTTCACAGCCACTGCACTGTAAGCCGAGGAAAGTTTGAAACAAGTTTCTTAACTAACAGCCAGGAAACTCAGAAAAATATTATTTAGAATTTTGTTTTTATGTGCCCATTGTAAAGTAATTTTGACGTGAAAGTGACATTACATAGGTTTTCGGAAAAAATAATCTCATAAGGTTTCCATTTTTTCTTTTGAAATACGAAAGCCTGAAAGACTAAAAATTTTCAGGGTCCCGATCTCCAAAGTCACAGTGCTGCGTTGATGTCCACCACACAACAAGCATTGCGATAAATTCAGGCGGAAACGGAGAACGGAGTGTCTTGGACACTAATTGATTTTTTCTGCCTCCCTGCGAAGTATTCACTATTTAAAAGTTTAACACAAAACGTCTTTACCTCTATATGACCACAGCTTTACTATCTCAGTGGGACTTGTACGATTTATCCTTGTCCTAGTTTTTCACACAATGCCTTTGTATCACCTCCGCAAATACCTTATCCGTTAAGCTTTTTCTGGCAGATTCATTTGTTTTGTATGACATTTTTAATTTAATTCCATTGCAGAGCTTTCCTTACTATGTTAATAATAATATATTGTTATTTTGTATTTATAAAGCTTTACACAGCTTTGTAATTTAATTTACTTTATCATTTGTTACTTGCTGCTAATTGTCATCGAGGTTTGGTTGATGTAGCGTAATTGTTAGATTTTCAAATTAATGATATTATTTATTCAAATATAGTTTTGCAATTTGCAATCATTTTTGAGCCGTCGAACGTAAATAAAGCTACTACTGCCTTTTAATTATTTCTATTGTATTATATTATCTAATATTTAGCTTCTGTTCATTTGGTCTGGCGAAAAAGGCGCAGCGTTGAAATCCGTTCCGTTGTTTATTCTGAAAAATATTAAAATCGTATATAATAATAAAATCGTAATCGTATCGTCATTGTATAGTGTGAAGATACAAAATTAATGAATTATTGTTGAATATGAACTGGTCGCTAAATTTTTTTTTAATTATACATCCAACAAAAAGCTATAACAAATATTTACACTTCCATTATTTTCGACACCTCCGTGCAAACAATAAAGTAAATATAGGAATTTGAATAACGATAAACTACATTCAACACGATTTCTTTGCATGCTAGCTATAAGACCAGACTTCGCCAAGGTCTAAACTTGATTATTTTAAATTACACACCTTTTAAGGTATTGCAATTTTTAAGCTACTTTTTTTAAAGTATGTAGATGATTTGGATAAATAAATAATAACTTTAAAAAATAATTTTAAAATTATTTAATTTTTGATAATTAAACTAAAGAAAATTTGTCCAAGAGAATTATCGAGCCATACTCTCTGGCTTTGTTGCTCTATAGCTCTATTAATAATTTAACAAAAACAAAAGGACTATAATTTTAAAACTTCACACCATAAAACTTATAAATAACAGATATACAAAAGAATTTATTTTACAAACATATTTAGACTCGCGTGACACTATTTTAGATTTAACTATCGCGTGCACAAATTCTTAGTCGAAATTTTGCTGTATTCTTATAAGTGCCGCCATAAAAGAAAGTGTTTATTGCTATAGTTTGCATGTTGACAAAGGTGGCGTGCAAATGTCTCTGTTCTAAGCGTTATGCTAATTTAGATAGACGATGTGATTATAGTTAGTTAAAATTACTACCAATTTTATTTGAAAAATATACGAAGAATATATTCAAATATTTGTGTTTTATTTAATTTTTTTCCTTAGTTTGGTTTAGATTTGATTTGTATAAGGAAGCCTGGTGGATGTGTTTGTAAACGCGATGATTGTGGGTTTGGTTCTCACAAAGCGCGGTGTTAAATTCCGCTACTCAACACGCAATGTCTCAAAGACAAAAATAAGACAGTAAGTGGTAAACGGAGAGTCTTAAAATTAGGTTCTGTTTGTCACATCTGTTTGTATTCGTAGGATATAGCGTGAAGCTAAAAAAAGCATAACTATTTGTTAATTAGCTAAACCGGCTTGTGAGGTCCTAATAAAAATATTTTTGCCGCAAGTTTTTGTAAGCTTCTTATCTATTCAGTTAAAAACTATAGTTTGCTTTAAATAAATATAAAATATAGGCAAAAGATATCTTATTCTTACCAAATTGCGTAAAATATTTACCAAGAATTTACAAAATCATTAAAAAAATATGTTTCCCAGAATTAGTGTAGTAAGCACAAATCATACATTTCCATAATAAAACACGGCTATTTATTTGAAAAACCTCGGTACCTCAAATAAGAGTGGCCATAATAAAAATTTATAGGCAATTTGCGGGAGAAATACAGCCTCCTTACACAGACTTTTGTTTTACTAATGAAAAAAACATTACAATCTTTTAACTCTGACCACTGATATTTATTTGGGTTATCCACTAGATTTTTTTGTTTCTTGAAATGTTATAAGTAATAATTAATTATTTGTCTAAGCTTCTGAATTTAATGAAACTAGTGGACGCCCAAAATTGTAAAATTCATTTGTAAAACGTAAAATTTGGTTTGTTCCCGTTTCCATAGAAATTTCAGAAATCCTCTCTTAGTGCTCTCCTCCACTTACGTATTTACATGTAAAAATGTTACTTACTTCAGTATATTTATTTATTAAGTTAAATGGAAGAAATGGTAGAAAATTATAATTATTTTCTTCTACTTAGGAACTCAGAATAGTATTTTGCCTTCGGCAATAATGCGATAAGACTAAAAAATGTTGTATTATGTTACTTTAATAAATCATAAATTTGTGTCCTTTTATCTAAATTTCGTTTTCATTACAATATTTGGCTATCTATATAGAATTTTTTTAATCCTTCATTATATTACATTTAAATTTACTTAAAATTTTATAAGCAAATAAATAAATATATTTAATAACATGCAGAACACATTATATAAATTCAGGCCTAACACGATAAGCACACAGTTAACAACCTGATAACAAACCATTAATTATGAAAAAAATACTTTACTAACAATCCTTATTAGTACTGCAGTATATTTACAATGACCGACACGTCAGCAGTTGTCGCGACGATTCTATCAATATTGTGTTCTATTATATTATTTGTAGTGTGGACTATAGACTCGAAGTGGCGATCATTGCACAACTTTATTAATATTCACCAAATAATCATTGGAACTCTTCATTTATGTATAATACATATGGATTGGGGAATCTCGATTAATTTTTCTACTTTTCTACTTCCTGCGAGTATGTGTTGGACACTTTGCGCTTCCCTCTTGGCTTATATTAGATTAGTGTTACTTGTTACGGGAAAAATTAGTTACGGAAAACGAAAAGCTGCGGCGTTCAGTTACGGAACACTTATAATCATGTTGATTGTAGTGAAAGTTGTGGTACCAACTATGTTTGAAGTTCAAGGTAGTGGTTATTTGGAGGCCACAGCGACTGGAGCTTATTTTATTATGTTCATAAATATGTTGGTTGTGTTTAAAGTAATGTCATCTGTTGTTTCGTGTTGCAAGAAGAAGATATCGCGGACTGGAGGCACACGCGCCCTTTCCTTAGTGGGAATAGCAATTCTGTGTGATATGATAACGTCGATCAGCTTAGTGCTGCCTGTCTTACTTGTCTTTGATTTTTTATTTAATTTTAGACTTGTAATTCATACTTTAGTAGTTTTGCTTAACAAATCCTCTGTAGAACATTTTAAAAAGCAATGGCAAAAGAGGAAGCGCGCTAATCAAATATTAGATATACAAATTAATTGATTTGGATGTGAAAATTACGTAAATTAAATATGCTTAAACCGAGAAATGTTATTTTTTAAAATATATGTATTAAGTATAATAAATATCAAAATACTATAAAATTATTTTTTTTTTCTTTGTGACTACTCCTCCAACACAACAGTAAACATTAATGAATAAAAAAAATACATTTAATAAATCGTTTTTTTTTTTTAAACCAAAAAAAACCTGGTGGGTTGTGCAAAAAATTATAATACGCCATTTTGTTGCGGCAAAGGCAAGTAGATAAAAATCAAAATATTTCAGTCTTTTCAGTGGAAAAAGAACCCATTACCATCGCCCTGACAGTTGCAGACGCTGCTCCACTACATAACGACGTCCCCATATTAATATATGAACAGAAATATATAAGCAAAAGATAATTATAATTTTGTTTAGTTTCTATGAAATAATTCTGCTCATTTTCGTTTTCTTCGATTGTTTCGAAACGTAATCTAGCCCAGGTATAACAAGTTCGACCATTTATCTAAACTTACCTTGTTACGTGGTTATCTCAAGAGTGCTGTTTATTATATCCTTGTTATATCTAATTTATAGAATAGATCGCTGTCGAAAGTTCCATTCCGTTATACCGTATACCATATAATATAGTTTATTTAGGCCAGTCCTGGCGCAGGAGCACAAGCGTGTGACTATAAACGCAGCTAGTTGTAGGTTCGATGCCCATTCGATGAAATTAAGTCTATACTAATATAATAAAGCGGAAGAGCTTGTTTATTTGCTTAAATATTAAAATCTCTGGATCTATTGGTCCAAAAATGGGAACGGAGTATCTAAGTACTAGGTTCCCAGAGAGAACCTAGTGTTAAAACACTCCGTTCCCCACTTTCCGCCTAATTTTTGCTTGATGAGTGGGAGAACTCGCGGAATGCTGCCACATAACAGGCAATGCTCCGAAAATTTTAAGTATGGGAGTGTTTAACACTAGATTATCTCTGGATGCAGCGTGAAGCCAAAAAAAAACATTAAATTTATTTAAATGTATTGAAAACACTAAAATTATCCAAATCAGAGAAATAAATATATTGCTTTTATAGGTTTTAATAAAGCAATTTGCATGCATTTCGTACTGCGCATACTACCGTTCTATGGTAATGTTGACGTTGCGACTAATATTATTACATGATAATATTGTAAACTTTTATGTAACATCAGAATTACCTGAAAAGTCATAGCTATTCTATACATTAAATATTTATTTAGCTTCATGCTGTACTCTATATGCGGGGTGGCAGAGGGAACCTAGTTTTAAGACGCTCTGTTCCCTACTCACCACCAATTTTCGTGACGTGACGGATCTCAACGCCGTGCTTTAATTCGTTACCAGAGCAAAGAAATAAAAACTAATTCCCTCTAGTGGATATCGATCCCATAATTGTCACGTTTACAATGTATCCTTCACATGGCAAGGTAGGCAGAGAAAACCCGGATCGATCGTCGACTAATGCGTGAAATTAAAAAAAAACTCTCTGTCAAACGAACAGAGAGATAAAAGGTAAAGCATGAAAACAACATTCATTATAAAAAGGTTACTATTACCTTTTTCCTGTACCTTTACGGTCCATTACAACACTTTAAGGGGCCTTTGTCCTCTTTCGGCCCTCACGCCAGAACTGTGTTAATTTAGCCGATGGCAGTTTAATGATGTGTGAATAGTAATCAATAGACCTACTCGTATGTAGAGAAATAAATTGTGTTGTTTTTTTTTTTGAACTTTAAAGCTCACGCAATTCCCCCCCTAATTTGTTGTTTATAAGAGTAAAGCGTATATCAATAAGAAATGCCTTAATTTTTATTATGATAAGATTGCTAATAAATCTGATATGAAATGGAAGGAACGAAATATTTTTCTGTATAAATATCTTTTGTATGGGACATAAGCAGGGTAGGCAGATCGAACCTGGGAACTTAGTTTTCGAAATTTTCATCAAAATCTATACTAATATAATAAAGCGGAAGAGTTTGTTTGTTTGTTTGTTTGTTTGTTTGTTTGTTTGAACGCTAAGATCTCTGGATCTACTGGATCGATTTACTTTGTTTTTGTTTTGTATGAAAGCTGCATTCTTCAGAAGTGCTATAGGCTATATAATTTTATATAACACATATATACTAATATATTAAAATACTTTCTAAATTGACATGCAATTTATTCTGCCATGTTAATAACAACCGTCGTCGCTACGCGACCGCGTTCGTTACCGCGTCATTTTGATATTCATCCTTATGAAAATAAATATAATAGTCACTTTTAGCATTTCATCTAGATTGAAATTATATTTCCATAGAAATTATATTCTTATATTTCAAGCAGGCGTAGCCGCGTCCGGGTCCGCTAGTATCCATATAAAAATAGTATGGAATGTCATATTAATGCTAAATCTGACCAAAATAGCCCATAACTGGTCCATAAACGTGATATATATGTATTTACCTACCCCTAATAACACCTAGATTGAAAGAGCGTTAAGTTAAGACACACATTTCTTATAAGCCCAAAAGATATGGAATGGCTTTAGGTAGAAAAATATTCATGAGAGTCGCTGCCCGAAGAGATAAATAAAGTGATTTGATCCCATATGCAATGTATGGCACCGTATCTGGTAAAGAAGCAGTATTAGCTATGTATGAAATCTTTTAGGCATAGGTTTTAGTGGTGAAACATTCCGTTTTCTCTTCTCTATCCAATATTTTTTTTAAGTTGCTAAAATTTAAAAAATATCTAAAGACGTTAAAAAATAAAAAATAAGATCATTTAAACTTCATACAGGGTAGCTAGAAAAAAATTATTGAATTAAAAGTGGTACAGTGGCACGAGCGTGTGATTGTAAACTCGATAATTCTGGGTTCACCCACTAGGGGAAATTAAATATTTTCATTTCCTCACTCTGATACGCGGCGTTGAATTGCGCCACTTAACACGCAATGCGTCGATAAATGCGGCAGAAAATGGAGAAATCAGTGTCTTAACACTAGGTTCCTTTTAACTTGCTATATGCGTGATACATATCTCCCCTAAACTACTAAAAATTGCTGAAATTAGGGGTAGAATGGATAAGTACTGCGATACTCTACCTATAGACCTGGGTAGATCTGTCGATCAAGTTACATCTGTATATTATATGTATTATACAAAGATTAATCATTATGATTATCTCTAAAAGGTACTAAAGGAGTAAATTTCATATAATTTAGTGTCACAAAGTCCCCAGAGTTTGGATATTTTCACCGATAGCTCCACTTAATGACGCATAAGACTTGTAAACTTCAGCCGAGCGTTAAAACTCTTATGTTATAAGAGAATGTCAAATTAGGAATAAAACTTTTTTTTAAATTTTGCATCACTGGATTAGCATAAAAGATCTACACGCAATGCCTCCAGGATTCGGCAGGAAGTGGGGAACGGAGTGTCTTAACACTAGGTTCCCTCTGAATACCCTGCTGTGTGCGGGATACAGCGTGAAGCTGATTTTAAAAACCTACTCATAGTACTAATTATCCTTTTCTTTTGTGTCACGCTGTATCATGCATACGTAGAGGGTAGGTGGAGAGTACCTGGTGTTAAAAAACTCTGTTCTCCATTTTCCGCCGAATTCTAGAGTGACTGCTTGTTGATAGGCGGAACTCAGCTCCGCACTTTGCCTCGACACCAGAGCGAAGATATGAAAATATTAAATATTTCATTTCCTTATGTATAAATATGAGCAAAGCTACCGCTAAACGCTATACTCTTATAAATTAAATACGAAATGTAACTTTACAATCCGAATTAGTTTTCCTATGAGACCAAAAATCCTTAGTATTAAAGATTATAATTTTATTGCCGTGAATATCTTTATTGCTACACAAGCTTTGAGTACGAAAAATTACAATGGTTTTATATAATTGTGCGTATTACCTAGTACCTTTAAGTATGGACGTCGGGTCTGACAGACCAGACAGTTCTACGAATTCTACAAATCGGCCACTTCTCGGTGATCTCCGCCACTGAGTCTCTCAGTACCTTTCGTGTTAATGACAAAATGAATGTAGACAGCAGTGGTTGTGTCTCTGGGTTCAAAACACGTGAGTATTTAACTTTCTAAACGGGGCCTGGGTCTGTCAGACCCGACGTCCATGTTTCCCATACATGAATGATTTAAAAACGCCATATATTTTTATAATATTACAAAATATACTTTAATATTTTAATTGTATTATTTGTATTCAAATGTTTTTATTGTTTTATATCATATATTATTTGGCATTGTTTGTTATATATTTTAGTAATATAAATATTATTTACCTAAAAAAGATTCAATTTTTTTAGTTTTTATGATAAAATGGAAAAAAATGATCGACCTAGCACGTCAGGGACAAAAATATCGGTACTTTATAATCAACATCAAACAAAAGAATTGGACGACGACATTTTATAAAGAAAATAGCACTTTATCAAATAAAAAGACGCGTTTCGTATAATAAACTACTCTAAGAATTGAGAATGACTTTGACTCGCGTTTCGCGATCTGATCTATCATTTATTGAACATGAAGCTAAAAAAAATAGTTCTGGATTCTTGAAAAACATGTACACTTTGACCCCAAAAGATATATAGAAACACAACACATACTTATGTTGACTGCAATCGTCCTGTTTGCCTACAATGTCGATTTTATTTATATTAATTTTGCTTGATTTGAGGCTATTCATGTAAACTAAAACATAAAATTGTCTTCTTCCTTTAAAAAACAGCCGGAATATGACCAATAAATACACTGGTCTGACAGACCCGACGTCCATATGTATGTTATAAAAAAATCACGTCCATAGTTAAAGGTTAAGTAGTATACTCGTACATATATATATTTTTACAGTTTTTTCTAGTTAGCGGGGTAGTCACATGGAACTTAGTGCTCAGACACTCCGTTGCCGACTTTCCGCCACTAACCTTAAAGCAAGGAAATGAAAATAATATAAATATAATCGACGCTAATCTTGGCGCAGGAGCACAAGCGAACGACTGTAAATGCGGCAGATTGAGGGTTCGATTGTCACTCGAGGAAAGGATAATCAAAAGTTAAATTAAATGGATATTTAATATTTTCATTTGCTCGTTCTGGTAACGAGAGAAAGCGCGGCGAAAGAAAGGCGAATTTGACGGATAATGGGGAACAAAAATGTCTTAACGGGAATTACATTATAGTATACCTTATTTGTATACTTTAAAATCAGTGGAACAGCTCTTCATGAAAATTCCTATTGTCGTGCCGAAGCAGGAAATTTTACTTGATAATTGTAAATTCAATTTAATGCTCATCCGGAAGCTTCGTTGTACACTTCTTGTTAAATTTACGAAGTATCGAGAGATTGAATTATTTTCATTTGCTCGCTCTGGTAAAAAGACATGCCGCGGCGCTGGCACACAATGTCTTGAAAATTGGGCGAAAAGTGGTGAACAGAGTATATTAATACTACCCCACCTCTGTTTACCGTGCTAGACGGGAAAAGCGTGAAACTGTAAAAAAACTAATATAAATAAACATACATTTATAAATAAAATTGGTGCAAATACATATATTGTAGTTTCAAACAAATAAACTTTCTACAGTGATTCACGTAAACGTATTTGCCGCTATCGATCATTGCAAACGTGTCGTCAAAGACGTTGCCAGGCTTAAGCGCTGCAACTAAATTGTTTTGTACTATGTCTTATATACTTACTTATACATTTATATCGAAGGTTGAAAGTAAATGAATTATATTTCTTTTATTTATTTTTATTGACTAAGACTTGTAATAATACTTATGAACTTTATATATAGACTACAGTCGTAGCGCAACGGCACAGTGTTTGACGCTACGATTATGAGTTCGATTCCTACTCGGTAGAATGATTTTTTAACATTATTATTATTACATATAAGTTTCACTTTTCGGATTTTTTTCTTACTTGTATTGTAAGTTCTCATTTTATGCCAAATTTCATAATTGTAGGTCCACGGGAAGTACTCTACACGCTATGATTACGCGGTAAATTTCATACAAAATGCAGCAAAATCGATGCATAAATCCTCGTATCTTTTGATTACGTTGGCTTAGAAGCTTCATTTTTTTCTGTGCTTTTAGAGACTATAGACCTAATACTTGATACATATTTTTTCTTTTTGAGGTATGCAACCCTAAAAATATTTTTTTTACTCGTATCTCTTGCAAATATTCTTAATTTATTCCCAGTAAGTCTTTAATAGTTTATGCGATTAAAACTATAAAAACTATATTTTCAATGTCAAAGGAAGCTAAAGTTTTTTTACTGTTTGATAGAACGCTTATAGTAGATATCGCATATTAAACTAGCCTTCTAACATATTGTGTACGCAACCAGCCTTATTTACGACCTGACCGACGATTAGTATCTATACTACGAGTTACAGTGGAAACTACAGCCGCTAAAGTATTAACGATGCAATAACCATAGCTCATACGACAAGGGTACGTTTTACTATAGAAATAATTTACGCGCTCGCTTACGTGTACAGTATTTGCAGGTAGATCAAATTTAAATTTCATTCACGTTTGTTTCTATTTCGCCTTTATATGAACATTTTATTGCAAATACAATAAATTAAAATGCGAAAAAATAAATTTTTATGTCTCTACAGAGATAGGCAGAGTTATGAGTGTTTCTGGGTGTTGAAAATTAAGTTGTAAATAAAAAATGTCGTGTTTACGGGTAGTCCTCAATTTTATTCGTAAAATTGTTGATAAAAATTGTAAAATGAGGCCGTCTTGGCGCAGTGATGATTGCCTGGAAACGCAACGATACCCACTAGGGGGAATAGATTATTTTAACTTTCTTACGCTGGTAGCAAGACAATACGCGGCGTTGCAGAGATCCGGAGATTACCGCGCGTGCGCGCGATTCAACACAGAACAATTTCAACCACAACAACTATAAAATGACGACTGTACTTAAATAAATTGGACCATTACAACAAAATGTAATTTACAATAGAAGAAACACGATAAAGCTGAAACATCGAACAGCAATTCTAGTTTCATCAAAGAATCACAGATGGGTTAAGCTATCTAATTTAAGTTGGCCTAACGAAAACAGATCCCGTGCACAATTTATTTGGTACATTTCAAAAGCGATAGGAGATTATATATTTTTTTTTGCTTCATGCTAACTTAGCGTTAAGACACTTCGTTCTTCACCGCTTAATTTTCGAGACATTGCGCATTATGTGGCGGTTCTCAATGTCGTGTTTTGTTTTGTTACCAGAGAGAGAGAATACAGATAATTATTTTTATTCTTCTTGTTCTAATTCACTGGGTAGTTTGTTATTTAAAATTAACATATCTTAAACTGGCACATGTTAAATAGTGCACAATAAAAATAAATTATACTAAATTTAATCAGGCAGAAAATGGGGATGAAGTCTTCACGCTAGATTTCTCCTACCTACTCTGCTATATGCAAAATACTGATGTATGAAGTTAGATATAAAATATTCTTTTATTGAACTATTTAAAGCGAAATCATATTTATTAATTTAAAATATTACTAAACGCTATTTGTCTTTAACTTATGCGCAAATCTTGAGTTAAAACTCACTTATTCTAACTAAACTTTGACTTTTCGTGTCCTGATTCATTTACTTCGGCAAACTTTCTTTTTGTAATAACGGGTTGTGTTTGGTGACTTGTTGAAACCACTTACTTAAAATGTTTATCTGTTGCCGAAGCCAGTCGTGGCGTAGGGGCACAAGCGTACGGGTTCGAGTCCCACTTGAGGAAATTAAATATTTATTATTTTCATTCTCTCTCTGGTAACGAGGCAAAGCGCCGCGTTGAGTTCCGCTACTTAATGTGCAATGCCTCCTGTAGGTAAGATTTTAAAAAATTACACGATATCAAACGAACGAATATATTGTAATGTGTGAAGTTGTTTATATAAAATTATATCAACACTCGCTTATCACTTTAGATCTAAGTGAAAATTATAAAAATAATATAAAAAGATAATAATAAGAAAAATTCTGGAAACACACAATGCGCCAGAATCAAAATATGTCAGTTTTACAAAACTATCAATTATACTTAAATTTTCCGTAATAGTATAATAATATTTTACGTCAACAGGTTGAGTACAAAACCAAAATTTTATTGAAAAGCGTAAATCCCACAACGATCCCATTCATCCCATATTTTACTCTTTTATTACGGACTCGTATCATAAAATTGGAAATATATGTTGCTATAAAGTATACCGTAAAGTTAAAATTTAATAAAACAATGCAGTTTTTCTTTGATCTAATGTGTAGATATATATTATACTAACTTATACCTGCGGCTTCGCCTGCGTGGTCAAATTTAAAAAGCCAATAGTTATATGAGCCATGATACATTCTCAATGTCTGAGGTAGCTCTGGCCGCAGGCATAGATAATTACATCGAAAAGATTGTCTTGTAATAGCCTAAAGCCTCCTTCAATATCTGAAGTATACAATACAAAAAGATTTTTTAAATTACATTTACGTCCGTCCGTAGCTTGTTATAAAAAAATCCTTAATCATACGATGTGTGCAGAATAGAACTCATCGTTCTATTTTCTACTCTTCGTCTGTTTTAGCAGCATAACGTTCTTTATGCGTAGCGCAGGGGCACAAGGGTGCGACTGTAATGCGACGGTTATGGGTTCAATGCCCACTGGGGTGAATTAGTTATTATTTATTAATATTTTCATTTCCTGAAAAGGAAAGGGAAAGTGGGTAACAGAGTATCTTCTAGTTTCCCTCTGCCTACCCTGATTTACGAAAACAGATCCCGTGGAATTTATCAATAGGCTTTATGCGGGATACAGCGTGAAGCTGATCACGTTCTGAACGCACAGGACATACACCACACATTATCACACCTGGCAATGTAACGGAAAATATATTTTAGAAAATACATAAAAAAATTAAGCTCCAGGACTTCAACCCACGCCTGATGTAACCGCCTCTTGTATAATCTAAGCGCTCCCACCAATAAGTAATTTCTCTTCGAGATTTTAATTTCAATTTCAACCATTATCCCGAGTATGAATGGAATTCATAACACATGAGTACAGTCAGTTCCTGATGTCGTCATGAAATCTATTTCATCTATATATTCGGATATACATAATAATATATAGAAACCTGTTTACTTAAGTGACTAACAAACAACGCAATACTGGACTTATAAAGTTTAAATTTGGCATTTATTCAGATTTGAGAGTCCAGAGAAGCACTAAAAGAAGTTTTCTCGAAATACATACGGGAACAGAAAAAACAGATTTTTCCATTTTACGTCTTATAGTCCATGTAAATAAAGATGCGAGCGACGACTAGTCTTAAAATATATTGATGAATATTGAAAACCCCCTTGACCTCCTCATTATATTTTTATTTTCAAGTTCCTCTCTCCAAGCCTCTTGGTTTAAGATCCTTGTTCATCCCATATTTTTTATACATTGGATATCAGATTATTATACTACTTCAGTTGTGGAAAATAATATGAAAAATATTGAATGGAAGAACAAAGAGACTATATGGGACAGAGAAAGTAGTTCTTCAAAGTTAACTAGGCTAGGCTCCTTTCGTTTGAAATATTTTTTTCATATCGAATTAATTATGTATATTTTCTTTTTTCTCTATTGAAAAACCTATGGAGATGCACGGGTAGCCTGGCTATAGAGATGCTCTGTATAAATTCGATAAATATATTTAATATTTCCATGTGGAGACCCTCTTGGTATAACTCATTTATAACAAACATAGTCAGTGATATTAAAAAAATACTTATAAAATTATAATATTATATTACAACGCTTAAAGACATCAAACAATATTCATATAAATCGTTTAAAAAAACGTAGGAAGAAGTATTGTTTCGAAACGTTTATCAATCAAATGTCGTAACCAGGTAGAGTTTGTAAAGTTGTGGACTTATCATTTGTTTCCATTGTCGTGGAAAATTAAATGGCAGTCTCACCATTTTTTCCACATAACAGTATAGACAGCGACAACCTAGTGTCAAGATAGACCATTCCACACTAAAAAAAAATATAATCATTTTCTTAAGAGGAGATAAAACTTCTAATCGATGGACTCCTAACGGAAACTAGAATGTACAACTATCGCTTTTACAATAAGAAGTTTTAGTTTTTCTTCTATATAATTGTTAATGTATTGAACATGAATTTGTAAATGCTTAATATATTTTTTAAATTATTTTACTTCATAACGCTTGATGGAGGATGATGATCGAGGCTGATGGAACCTACCAGTAAGCGTGTTTTTAGTTTTTTAAACTACTAATTTATTAATTTTATTGTTAATCTATGTTAATAAAAATTCACATCCTGAGAGCGAAGACTATTTATTAATTTATCAATGCAATGGAAACGGTATTCATGAGGGGCGGTCTTGTGTCATTTCTCAAAATCACGCAAAATATATATCCGTCAGTGGCATATACTTTGATTTATTTAGAACTGATATTTTTTCGGTGCAATGAATATTTTATTTACGGTGTGGATTTTGTATGGTGTCATTCACACGGTTCAGATTTACCTCTATCGTGTATCTCTATATGAGTTATTATGTATTGGAAAATAATATATTATTCATTTATTTTAGGCTATTTTTGCTGTGTATCCCGCTTTATAATATTAAAAAATTGCTTCACGCTCTATTTGCATATAACATGGTAGAGTGAGGGACCCTAGTGTTAAAATAGATTATTCGATTGTTTTAACCTTTTTTTTAGACAATAAAAAAACTATTTAAAAAAGTAAGACCGTTTATTCTTTCATAACAGTTAAAACACAAACACACTAAATATATAAATATCAACTTAAAATACGATTTAAAATCTTTCCATACAACTTTAAAGGAATTTTCAATTTAATAACTATGAATTTGTAGCAACGCGGATGTCGTTTTACAGAATTTATAGCCGAGTGCTCAGCGATAAGTGAATAAAATTGACAACCTCTAGATAAATTTACGGATATCGAAGGCGTAATGTATAAAAGCTTTCGTAGGAGTTTCTGTAAAACGCGGAGAGATTCTTTTTTTGCTTCACAATGTATTCTGCGTTCTCTCTGCCTACACACAGTAGGATAGAACCTAGTGTCATGACACTCCGTTCCCCATTTTCAAACCAATTTTTCAGATATTGAGTGTTGAGTGACAGAATCCAACGCCGTCTTGTTACCACGCTGAGGCAAAAGCGAGGTGAGAAAATGAAAATAATTCATTCTCTCGAGTGGGAATCGAACCTTTAATCATTTAAAACTATTTTAAGGCAAAAAAAATGCTTCATTATGATTAGAAATTAATTAAAATATCTTCTATAATCTACTATTAACGCTATGTCCATAATAAATCAAAAAAAAAGATTCAACACCAATACAGTATGCAACAAGGACTAATGGAATCAGCGAGGCTGAATAAATAACATGTCCAATATAAATGAAAAGTATCGAATGTAAAGCCTTTTGTAACCTGCGTATCGTTTTAATATTGAACAATTTCCTAGGATATTGGTTTTAAAGGAATATTTGTTTTTGGAAATCTGCTAATTAAGACATACGCCATACATGCTTCGATTGTCTGATATCACTTTATTTTGTTCTTTTTTTACCCTTATTGTGATTTATGTCTTTTTTGATTGTTATAAGAAAATGGTTATGGCTAAAAGTCGTCGTCGTCAATAGTTAACACTTTAGATTCTGTGCGATGAAAGTTGCATTAATGAGGGCTAGAAGTGTCCTAATCAAAGTTCGAATTTTGATTTTAAATTTGATGTTATAGTTAGGAGACCATCAGGAGGAGGAGGAGGAGGAGGAGGAGGAGGAGGAGGATGAGGAGGAAGGAGGATAGCGTTTGACTGTTATTTTTTTGTGAGTTCGATCCCTACTAAGACAAATGATCAATTAAATTATATTCAAATTATTTTCATGTCTCCACTTTGGTCACCCAACCACCCAACAGGCGCGCATAAAAGAGAAGAGAAATGATGTCTTGACATAAGTTTCTTTCTGCCTTCTCCGTACGGGTGAAAGTGCCATACATGCCATGCATTTTTATTTCCCAATTTTTTTTTCAGTCTTAAAATTGTAAATAATATCATACCATAAATGTTTATATTTGAGATATCGGTACTATCAGAGGATTTATGATGAGCTTGTTTTACAGAAAATCTTAATAGCTTCAATTTTCATTTTACACTAACCCAATACGAAGATCGAGTCGTCTCGACTGTCATCTGTGATGTATGGTGTTTGCTCTGAAATTTAGTACCTACGATAGTTTAAAAAGGAAGCTTTGGCAATTCAAATAATGTTGGATTTCTCATTTGATAGGTTTTCAATAATTTAAAGAAAGAGATAAATCATTTTTAATAATCAGAGGCCAGATACAGTGTAAATGTAAACACGATGGTTGTGGGTTTGATCGTAGAGGGAACCTAGTGTTAAGACACTCCATTCTCCTTTTTCCGCCGAAATCTCGAGACATTGCACGTTGAGTAGCTAAACTCAACGCCGCACTTTGTCTTATCAAAGCAAGGAAATGAAAATAATAAATAATAAAATCCGTGAGTGGAAATCGAATATACAACCTCTGCGCTACAGTCAGGCGATGTCCCGCTGTGCCAAATGTAGCTTGCAGCCGACCGACGGTTATTTAAATACACCCCAAGGGAGTTGTTTCATACAACTGAATACAAGGATTTTTTATGTAGACAATATATTTTTACTTTATTAAAGTTAAAGAGTTAGATTAGTCTTTCATTTGATTTACGTACTTACAGTACTTCAGTAGTGGAGAGTTTAGTATTTAAGAGTAAAGTAGATATCAAATAGGTAATGTTTATAATTTCGCATCTTTAAATGATTCAATGTCAGTTGATGATTTTTTTTTCAATACAAAATTATATGTTATAAGAGAGCAAAAAAAGAAACGACATACGTAGGCAATCACTAAGCTTTGTCTATATATCCCCTACGAATTCGAGACATTGCTCGCTGAATAGCGGAGCTCAACGCTGCGCATTGCCTTAATTCCTTTATTTAACGCGCTAAATAGTAAATTCAAAATAAAAAACAACTTCAAAAGCATAACTATATATAATCTATTTTCATATTAATAAAAAAACATAACCTAATATAATAAACCGTATAGCAAACCATTCGCCCGAGTAATATTCACATTACAAATTAAGCGTAGTTGCTACGAGCATCTTATTTGCATGCATATGAGAATTCGGTGTACAATATTGCAGTGTCCACGGCGGAGGTAATCCTGGACCCTGGTGGATGTAAGACTTTACATGCTGGAAGTGGTTAATATAGACTATTGAAATTGAAAAAAAAATTTAGGTAGTCTTAAGTTAATGCGTTTTTTTAGAATTTTCTTTTTCTTTGCTCTTGTTCCATAAAATTCTATGATTTCATTATTTTATTCATATTTTTATTTCCTCAGAGATTGGGGTATTATATCCCATTGGGATTAATTCGTATTAATGTATATATTTAAAAACTTATACAAACTTGAAAGCAGCGGTAGTCGAACCAGCGCAGCGGCTCTTAGGCATCGTCCAAGCGTATAAGAATTTCCACATCGGCTCGATAATAACATATAGCTTAATTTGCTAAAGCCCTAAAACGGTATCAAATAGACGCGGGTTCAAATCCTGATGCGTTATTGTTTAAAGTTCCTAAATAATAACGTAAAACGTTTCATTTTCCAAATATAAAAATTAAAAATTTCCAAATATAGAAAATATTTAAGGCATTTCTAGCATTTTAGTTGAATAGCTAACATGCTGTTAGGTTATTTAGCTTGCGTCCACACACAAAGGTAGTTAAAACAAGTTCTTATGTTAGCACAATGCAATATTACTTATATGTAACAGAATATTAATAAGCACTCAAAATACTAGAGGATTTTCTTCTTAAAATGTGAATTCATATTTTCATGTTCATTCATGTTCTATCTACATTCGTAGTTCTATATAAATATTATTATATCTATATCAATTTTATGAAACAGATAAGTTTGTTTGGTTAAACTCCCTAATCTTAGGAACTTTTCGTACAGGATGAACAAATCTTTGGTGTTGTATAGTACATTTATCTACAAAAGCTATATTACATGACGTTAATAGTTTTGATGTGATCCACTGTCAGAGTTACTTCTTTTTATAGCGTAATGCTCTATCCCGCACACAGCACGGTAGGCAGAGAGAACCTAGTGGTAAGACACTCCGTTCTCCATTTTCCGCTGAACTCTGGAGATATTACGTGTTGAGTGGCGGAACTGCGCCACGATTATTCTTACTACAAGAAGCTAGTTCTTTAAATATATTCGCCCGGTTGGATATTGAACTCACAATTATCCGTTCACAGCCAGTATTTTCCCATTGTGCCAAGATAGTCTCATGTTGTTATTATTTTAATAAATACTTTAGCGACCGTGTTTACCATAATATTACCCTTACATAGTAAAATATCATTCATATCTGTAAGTACGTATATACGAGTATGTAGCTGAAGCACAGAGAATAGGCAATTTGATTAAAATGTAGTTTATGCAACGGTTGATTATGTATTTCCTCTGCTTACAACGTAGTAGATTAGAAATTAATATATGGTTTGGTTAGCCTATTATTTACTAATAAAATACTCTAAATGCTATTTTACTTCATGAAGATATATATTAATACAATTATTTTATTACTTTTATATAATGAACTAGATTTTGACCGCGACTTCGCTTCCATATTCATCAATACTGCTGCTTATAAAGTATCCTATAACCTGAAATATGCTACTGAATTTAAAAAAATGTGTAGAAAATTTCATGACGATCCCTTAAATGGTTTATTTATGTAAGTTTAATAAACAGAGACTCACTATATCAATTATAATATTAAGGATTATATTATAAGAAACAGTTATTTATAAACACTAGCATGTTAGAAAGAAAAACGTCGCAAAGAAGAACAATAGATTCTGCCTAACAAACGTAAAAACAACTTTGAAGTGAGGTATAAAAAAGTTGCAAGTATATTTTCTTTCCACAGCTCATTTGTTCCTTGGGGCAAGAAGTTCCTTAGAATTGACAATAATGGAACTGGTATCCAGCAATTAGGAGGAGGAATTCGGTTAGTATGTGTATTAATGAACGTATTACGCCAAGATTTCTAAACTTATTCATGATTTTTTTTTAATTCGATGCTATTAGTTGCCTTTAAGTGCCATAAAAATTTTATTTGGTTTTAATCAAAAGCTTTTATTTGGTATTTCTTTTTCTATATCTTCTTTTTTTACTTTTACCTACTTGGACGATGTAATTTTAATTTATTATAGATATTACTAATTCTATTACCCACTTATTCTATGAACCGTAGAATAAAAATGTGCGACAAAGCTAACGAATCCTCGCTTGCAGGCTCGTTTGTTTCGGAAATGAATGAAGAGTTTCTTGAATATATTGACACGTACGTTTAAAAGCGTTTGGTTCATAATAAGTCTCTATCTTTGTAATAGATGCTGCAAAATATAATTTTACTGGAAATATTAAATATTTTCATTTCCACGCTCTGATGACGAGGCAAAGCTCGTCGTTGAGTTCTGCTATTCAACACACAAAGCTTCCAGAATTCGGCGGAACAGAGTGTCTTAACACTGGGTTCCCAGGTTCAATGTACTTTTCTATAGTTAAAAAAATAATATAGCGTATAACAAACATAACAATACCCAATTACAATTTATTTAACCTACCTACCAAATGTATAAATACACAAAAGCTTTTGTAAACACAAATGAAGTACAAAATAATCCTTACAGAATGTTAATTAGCAATCCGAACTTCTCTTTGTAAATCATAAAGTAAAATTAGTGAACTTTTTATCTTGAAATAATTTTAAACTTCCAGCTTTTTATCAAAGACTAATTAACTACTTGTATTTATATTCATAACTAGTTAGTTCTTTATCGGATTTTGAAAATGCTTAATTTAGACATCTTGGTGGTTTAAAAGAAAATTGTACATTAAGAAATTATATTGGAATGGAGGCCATTCGTGACGAAGGGGCACAAATGTATGACTATAAACGCTTTGGTTGTGGTTTCAATTCCCACTTGGGGAAAAGAATAAATATAATGAATAATATTTTCATTTCCTCGGTCTGGCATAGAGACAAAACGCAGCGTTGAGTTCCGCCATTCAACACACAATGCCTCCAGAATTCGGCGAAAAGTGAGGAACGGAAGTCTTACTAGGTCTTACTAGATTCTACACCTACCCTGCTATGTGCGGAAGCTATAAAATTAAATTATAAATCAGTACAATAAATAATACAAGTTCTTGTAAAATAAAAAGATAATATTTATTTATATTGAAAATAAATAATTTAGAATATAAATTTACCTATCTATATATATAAAATCGAAAGTTCACTCACTCATCACAAAATCTCAGAAACTACATGTGCTAGGAATCTGAAACTTTGCATAGGAGTTACTTATAGGACGTAGGTGCTCGCTAAGACGGGAATTTGCAATATTCGACTTCTAAGGGGTTGTTTTTGGGGTTGAAAGTTTGTATGAAACTTCGTTACTGCAAATGCTAGGAGTCTCAAATTTTGCATGGACGTCACTCATGGAGACAGAAATTAATAATAACGTAGTTCACGCAGGCGAAGCCGCGGGCGGGCCGCTAGTAATGTATATTCTGTTTATAAAGTTTGAAATAGACGTAAGTAGAGGTAAATTGAAGCTAACAACTTAATTTACGATAGCCCAATTTATTCCATTGTTTGGTTTAATCTGTACAGAGTTTTGTTAATTATTTCGCATTTTAAATGAGATAATGAACCCAATTTTTCTGTGTCATTTTGTAATTAATTTCTTTGTACTATTTCGGATCTTTTTTGCAAAAAAATATATTGTAATTACATTATAAGAGGGCGTCGTGACGCAGCGGCAAAGCTTTTGACTGTAAAAGCGATAGTTTTTGCTTCGATTTCCAATTTCGAGAATAAATTATTTTTATTTCCTACGTCTAGTAACAAGGCGAAGTGAGACGTTAAGTCCCGCCATTAAACACGCAATGTCTTGAAAATCGAGTAAAGTGTGGAGGCAGTTTTATGAGGAATACAAAAAATATTACATTCAATTCGTTGTTGTGGTTACGTTCGACTCCAATATCTCTATCTACACGAAAAAATCCAAAACTAGGGGGGTAACAATTGGGTACAGTAACAATTGGGAGCGAGGGTAACCACTACACAATGTCTCAATTTTCCTAAGACAGCTAAACTAAGCGGACGTGAAAACCATAGTCGATACTATAATGTCTATAGACAGATCCACACTACGGTGACAATCGTAAAATTCGACATCGAGTTTATTCGAGTGAGTAGAAACAAAAGGTAGAGGCAGTTACATGTTTCAATACAAATTGCCTGATCGGAAATCCGATACCTGCACTCTGCTTTTTGGTCAAATTCAATCAAAACAACATGCTCGTAGAATGTGTTTGCAGTTTATTTTAAAAATTGTAGGAGAAAAGGGATTTTTGAAATATAACAGTCTGCCCTTAAATACGTACGGTGATAGTAGGCTCTACGATCATTGACGAAATTATTATATTTAAGTTATTTACAGTTTCATGATCTGGTTAGACAAAAAGCGGCGTTTACTTTCACTAGTCAAATTCAAATATAAAATATTCTTTATTCAAATTGAATATTAAATAAAATTTTGAATTGTCGAATGAACATTAAGCTTCGGCTTCGATCAGCTCGTTTTGCTCAGAAGAGTCGGTCAACATAAAATATCTTGAGTTCTAGTTTAAAAAAAGGTGAACGGAATGTTTTGACACCTGGTCCTTTCTGCCTAATATATTATGTGCAGAAATAATGTGACTCTGGTAACAAGTCAAAGAGAATGTAGAGTTCCCGGAACCAACACAGAACAGAAGAGTGAGGAAAAGAATATCGTAACACTAAGTTCCACTGCACGGAAAAAACGTGAAGTTGATTCTTTTTTTATATATAATATAAAAAACAATAAGTAAAAATTTCAGAAGCCAGACATTCGATCGCAAAACATTTCAGTCCCAAGGTGCTAGTTATGTTAGGCACATAAATCATGGCCCCCAGACGATCTTATTGGACCAAGATACCTGCTTGTTTAAGTGAATTGCCGACCTTTTGGGAATAATTGGAGGATGATACGGGGCAGTTGGAAATTGGATTTATTGCTGGCCAGTTCTATCGCTTTAATTGCCTAGATTTTTAATAGATGGAACTTTTCTTGGAAGGATTTTTCCTTTTAATGCTCTTTTGAAGATGTAATTACGTTTGGGTTTCTATAAGAAGTTGTCTATTCATTCTTGAGGGTAAAGAAAGTTCTGTAGTTACTTTGTCGGAATTATTTAGAGATTATATTATATTAAACTTGATTATTAGTCTGGAAACAACCAGAATAATTAGTTCATAGAAATTTTAAAAATAATTTAATTAACGATCATATCGGAGTAAATTATTTATAAAGAAGAAACCGTAGTGGAACGGAGGCGTAGTCTGAGTAAAAATTATGTCCTATACTAATATTTTAAAGCTGAAAAGTTTGTTTGGTTGAACGCGCTAATCTCAGAAACTATTGTAGTAATAACCCATGTGTGTAGCAATAACCCATACCTAATCTAAATAAAAAAACACTATAAACGCGAATTATACAAACTAAAATAACCTATCCACAAGGTATATTTACTTTTTATTTTCTATTCAAATAACTAGCTACGAATGTCAAAGAATTCCTAGTCCAACATAAAAATCTTAAAGAAAACATTCATTTAAATCTCATCTCCACAGTACGGGAGCGTCGCATGGCTCTATAAACATTTCTCTGTTAAATCCTCTAGTTTTATGTAAAATTGAAAATAATAAATCCCACGATAGGCGGCGCATACAGCCACCGCTATCTGAGAGCGCGTTTACGTTTAATATCCGCAAAAATGAGGTTTGCTAGAGTTACTATTACTAAAGAGAAAGTATAAAAGTCAACTTGTATACTTTAGACGAAATGAGCTTATGTACATAGTTTTTAGTGGGGTATATGCTAAATTATTAAAGCTTGAGGCTATTATGGCGTAGTGGGACAGCGACTTTAAATGCAATTGATATGGGTTCGATTTCCACTTGGGAAGGCATATTATTTTTACTTCTACGCTAGTAAGATAAAGAGTGAGTAATATGAAGAGAAATACATCCCTTATCACCTTTTCATGTCACTTTAACAAACTACCTACAACCGCTGTTGCATCCAAAAGTAACAATTTTCCTTTAAGTACTTCCGTTACACTTATTATATCTCAGTTCAAAGCAAACTGCTGTAAGTATAAAAAACAAAGAGCAAACCAGCTATGATTTATGTTCTCGAGAACTACGCTCAGAATGTAAAATCAGCGACGATAACACACTTTGCAAGAAGTTTAACTTAATAAAATAGTTTGATAAATGCGTCTTAGTAATGAGAATGTTTCTTATAATCATTAACTAATCTAATCTAGGTTTCCAGGACGTCTAGGTGCCGATTTTTTGTTTTTTATTATTTCTATTGAGACATTAAGTTCTAAATATGAAATTACATTTTTTGACATTTATTCACATACTAATTAATAATCAGCACGCTGTATCCCAATATTACTTACTAAAACCCTAATCCTGGCCTTCTCTTTGATAAAGTACATCCACAATTCTCAGATGCTCCATGATTCCATCCAGCCCTCGAAGCTTTCATCTCATTTTAAAAAACATTAAATTAAAAATATAATTTCTCATAATATAAAGTTTATGCCTTCATAGCAATTCTATAAGAAATTTGTTTAAAATATTTCCCTAAATGCCAATTCCATTTCAGTTCCGTAATAGTTTAGTTGCCTCTTAATGGAACTGTCAGTCACCTTTTCCTTTTATATTTATAAAATATTCATAGAGTTTGTATACCGCGGTTGCTCAGTTATTTTTGGGTTCAAAACTCTCGTAATATGTAATGTATTATTTTGACTATAATTTACTTGGAATTATGTATATTATAGTTAGACTTTTGCAGAGAGCAGGTGGCAGAAAGAGAGTGAATTAAGTAGTACAGCAAACATGTATGTAAATATATTACTAAGCAAAGATTTTCTCTGGCTACTCTTACTGCTAGGTGGGAAAACACTTGAAGCTTTTTAGTATGTAAAGCTAAAGCAGTCTTCTTTCTTACTCTTTTTTTACAACCTCCTTTGTGAATCCCCTATACAAGGTAATATTGGCAAAGTGATTAGTGCTCAACCTGCGCGTTCAGAAGGAATAATCAAAGAACAGAACAGATCATTAATTAAAGTCTTAGGTATATTCTATCCAATAACAAGTGTATCGATGTTAATGTTTGGAATTTTAAATGCTGTTGATGTTTATACGAGAGGCCAATAACAATACATATCAGAGGCTTCTTCTCTTCTTTTTTTCAGCTTCACGCTGTATCCCACATGTAGCAGGGTAGGCAGAGGGAGCCTAGTGTTAAGAAAAGTGGAGAGCGGAATACCACTTTTCGCCAAATTTTGGAAGCATTGCTTGTTGAGTGATGGAGTTCAATGCCGCCGTTTGCGGTGACACAAGAGCAATTTCATTTCCTGTAGGGAGAATCGAACCTACTTGCCCTGTGCCACGACTGGCCTCAGAAGTTACTATAAATCATCAACAATTGTTTTCTTTGTAAATACAATAATAATCTCCCACCTAGCAGGTAGTCAGAGAAAATCTATGCTTAGTAATATATTTACATAAAAGTTTACTATACAGGTTAATTCACTCTCTTTCTCCCACCTACTCTCCGCAAAAGTCCAACTATAATATACATAAATCCAAGTCAAATACAATTCACGAGGCAGCCATTTGCGGCCAAGTCACAAATACTCGGTTTAGAAACTTTCAGGCGTTTTCACTTGTAACAAATTGTTTCGTTGGGCTCGAAGCATAGCGGTGGGAACTAGGCAAGGTCATTCGCAGGATTCTATTATATGTATTATATACGTGCTTCAATACTAAACAAATGTTTGGTTGTAAACAAATTCAGGAGAACGAATCATTTTCATTTCTTCGCTCTGGTAACAAGACAAAGTGGAGCATTGAGTTTTGCCTATCAACACGCATCTTCTCCAAAATTGGGCAAAAAATGGGAAAATTAATATCTCATCAATACTACCAAATATCCTTCGCCGTATGCGTAAAAAGTATAGTAGTGGGTTCGCCTTAAAATCAAATCTTAAGCCTCAAAAAACACAATCTAAATAATAATGTGTGGAATGGTCTACCCGCAGCAATGTTTCCAGGTTGGTACGATATGGGTACCTTCAAAAAGCGCGTCTATCTCCATCTCCACCTCAAAGGCCGGCAACGCACCTGTAGCTCCTCTGGTGTTGCACGGGGTTGTGGGCGGTGGTGATCACCATCAGGTGACCCGAACGCTCGTTTGCCTTGTCCTGTTTCCATAAAAAAAAAATAGGTATTTAAAATAGATAAAGCTATCCAAAAAAAATATTCACACAACGAAAACTAATTCAATATGTGAATGTTTCGACAGTATTTTATCAGGAATCAAAATACTATATAAGGTACTATAAAACTGATAGTTACGTTCCCATAAATTGGCCGGAAAACCTATAAACATAGGCTTTTCCGTTCAGTTCAATCAAAACAAGATCAAATCGCTAAAAAAGTAATATGTCACTTTTAATTCTTTTTTTCGTTAGTTAAAATCATATAGGTAAGTTAAACGTTTTTTGATCGATATTTTATTTGCGCATGTCTTTGGTCCCTTAAAGCACAGAATAAATCAAGCTTCTAAGTGAACGTAATTAAAAGCTACGAATATTTATGCATCGATTTTGGTGTATTTTGCATGAAATTCACCGCATAAGCAAAATCTATAGGATACATCCCGTAGATCTACAGTTATGAAATTTGTATTTTCAACGAAGTGAGAACTAACAATATAAATAACGGAAAAAAATCGCTAAGTAAAAAATTTTTAGGTATACCACAGAAAAAAAATATTACATACGAGTACTTACATTTCATACAAAATGACTACACCCCCCCAAATTTAACTTTGTCAACTTTTATAAGTAGTACTTAACGTTAACCTACAATCCTGTAATTGGTACCGATTCGTACCTAATTATTTTTTTTGTCGTTTAAAAAGTAGTAGACATTTATTTTGGCTTCAGATAATGTTAGTATTCAAATTATGCATTTCTATTTTCTATACTATTTATCTAAATAAAACTGGAAAACTTTATTATTATATAAGCTAGGTCACATCACAAAATGAATGAGCTCATCCAAAGCTCATACAAATTTCAAAGCCAAACAATGAAAAATAATAATCATCCAGCAAATACGTCCAGTTAGAAATTTGCCGAATTAAATGTCATAGCGGAATACCATTGAAACTTTGCGCGCATTTCCGTCAGAATTCAAATCGAAATTCGGATTTGTGGTGACAAATCAACGATAATTTATAGCGTAGACAAATTTAAAAGTAATGTTGTTATCCTCATTTTGCCTTATCGGGAAAGACATCATTAGTATCTAATACCCTTTCATAGCTTCTTTTAGCTTCACAGTTGTTTCTGATCAAAACGGGGTAGGGAAATGTCTTAAAAATGACAAATATTAATTGATAAAGAGATTATTAAGAGTATCATCACCAACATCCGTCATCCGCTATTTTTCTTCTGTCATCCTTCATCCATTATCTTTTTCATCTGTAGTAAAATATTTATTAATGACATTACCTGTACATAAGTATTCAACTCTAATCTCAGGAACTACTGCTAGGTACTACCGGTTGACATTGAATACCTCTTTTCCTGTTTAATAGTCTATTTATTCAGTAGGTCTATAAGCGAGACTCGTTAACTCAGGCATTTATAGTGTATCATATGTGACGTGCTGGCGAAGCTGCAGGTAAATGAATGGATATTTTATTTTATTATTTTGCAAAAATAATAACCTTTAAAGTAAAGTAAATGGCTACAAGAAGCTTCTACAGAAACTAAAAGGTTTTAACTTTAAAGTGAAGAGATGGCAGAATTGCATTATATATTATATTTATGTTCACTCTTCACTAGCAAAGGACGATTTTATAAGTTCTAATTCTCCGTTTAAAAATTATTTTTTTTTTCACATATTGAAGTGACTGGTCTTCTTCTATCTTATCCAAGTTCACGTTACAAGTTCTTCACGCTATATCCCGCGCATAGCATGGTAGGCAGAGGGAACCTGGGAACCCAGTGTAAAGACACTCCCATTCCCCATTTACCACTGAATTCTGGCATTAAAGGAAGAAAAATTATTAAACGAGATATTTTATGAAAAAAACACCACAACACCAAGTAATGTTACAACTAAGCGATACGATATCAAATTTGTCTTGTCTTCTACCATTTATCACGACGTCTCCATATTACTTGCATCAATAGAGCAAGCAGATGTCAACTTTAAGTCAGTGTAAAAAGGTTTATTTCCTTTTATCTATTCTATACAAAACTTACACATGTTAAAAATAATAATGCTTATATTTCCGCCATTAGATGTTTTTTTTGGCCGATTGTTCACTCTTTTTTACAGCAAAGAAAGAGGGAAATCCGTACATTTACTACATTTAATATCTTTTTGTAACTTCATTTTCTTGTTTTCACATTGTATCGCTGTAGCGCTGTTGAACAACCCAATGTTTCGAAAATTGGACGATTGGAGTGTTAAATAATACGAGGTCTCTACCTACCAATGTTAAATGCGGGATAAAGCGTGAAGCTAAAAAAATACCTAATAAATAAGAAAATCTTTTATAAATCTATCCAGACAACTTCAGCAATATCACGGTGTCAACTTCCGCTTCCGCATGGTCTGAGACGTTGGCAGACGTTTAACTGACTAGTGACTTTGTTATTTCCTTATCACTTTAAATTGGCTTGTTATTTTTGGCAGCTACTTAGACAAATAAAATTTACCAAACTATGATCTTATTTGCTGTATTTTTATTGAAATTTTCGTACATTTAATTTTATTACTTTCTGTAATATACGTTTTTTAGCTTTACTCTGTATCCCACACAGCAGTGTAGACAGACCGAACCTGGTGACCTCGTGTTAAGATACTCCATTCCCATTAATAAACCCTCGTTACCAGAGCGAGGTAACGAGAATATGCAATATTTCATTTCCTCGAGTAGAAATCAAACCCATAACATGTCACAATTACAGTCGCACGTCTGGCCAGGTGTCTTATAAACAAAGATAATGAAAAAAAAAGCTAAAAGCTAATCACTAAATTAAAAGCCTCATTTAGTAAACGAAAAAACCGCGACTAATGAACAACAAATACCAACCAATCTTTCCCACTCTTTTTATTATAGAAAATAGAAGTACATTTTATAAATGTAAAAGTGACAGCGTGGCTTCAATACGATCGCGGAAAAATTGAAAAGCTCCAGCTCCTATCAAAGCGCCCTGTCTATACATTGTCGCGGGAACTTAATCTTAGTGACAATACCAATTCTACGGCGTCGGGTGGTGAGCTGCTGATGTACAGAGTAATGGGTGAATATTATCTATTGGCTGTGCTATACAAGTGGTTTTATTTGGATTTCGTTGGATAATCAATATTGGTAGGCTATATTTTCTTTTAAAAAAAATTCCGCGTAGTACAGTAGGCAGAGGGAACCTAATGTTAAGACACTCGATTTCCCATTTACCGTTATATTCCTGCCGGAATAATGAAAATTATTTAAAGATAATTATCCCCCCAGGTCACATAAACTAACTTAAAGTTTAAAAAACAGTCGTAGCAGAGTACGCAGAGGGAACCTAATGTTAAGACATTTCGTTTCCCATTTACCGATTTATGTTTCTACCAGGATAATGTAAATTATTTAAATATACTCGTAATTATCCCCTCAGGTGAAGACACAAGGATGCGACTGTGAACACGACAGGTTGTGGTTTCTATTTCCACTCGAAGAAATGAAAAAGAACTCGATGAGACCCGTTTTTTCAACTTTTTCTGAATAGTGAAGCCCCAAAAAATAATAATAATCAGGATTAAAAAAAATAATACGTCAAAAGTGATCTCTACCGTCAACGTACTCTGTTGTCAAAATGAGGAGCCATTCGTAAACGGAATTGCGCGGGAATGCCTGCTTGACGATTCAATCCGCTAAAAGCTCTTTTCCTCGGAGGCCCTTGGAAAACTTGTAAAGAATATATGAGTGCCAAAGTTCCCGCCGATCGAATAAAATTTCGAGTCAATGTACCGACTGCCTACTACTTATTATAGTATTCATCATTTGTAGCTTCACGTCGGGATTTAGTAAAAGGTGGTTCTGTAAACATATTTGCAAACTATATAAAGTTTAAGTATGACAACATTAAATATGACAACATGGGTTTAGAATATGTATGGTTTTAGTTCCCTAAGTTCCCTAGTTCCCTAAGTTTCCCTAAAAGTTTCCTTTTTCCTTAAGTTCCCTTTCTTAATCTAACATCTACATAAAAAATCTTAAGGCAAAAGGTGAAGACACTGATGGGAATCGATACCGTCACGACAATCACATTAATTACCTTTCTAATACTATCTATGTAATAATTAAAGTTCTTTTAAATATCTTATTAATTTGCTTAAAGATATTTTATCTAAATAAGAAAGTATGTTTTGTTAACGGGAATAGCCTAAAGCTAGACATATTTGAAATCCTTAAAGTCGATACTTCTTCATATATTTTCTCATTTACCTAAGTTCATTTTCCGTCTTTTCTTTAAAAACATTTCCGTTTTTCCAACGGAAATGATTAATTAAAGTCCCAATTCATGTATACTAAAAAATCGATGTTGTTTACGAGAAACGTCATCCATCAGGAGCGAATGATTAATTACTAATACATTATGGAAACCATTCAAGCTTCCATTTGGGGAGTTATATTAGCTGCTAATACGTTGTTTTAATATAACGAAAATGAGGTTTTCTTTAGAAATGAATAATGAAATATGAATCCGTTTTAATGGTTTCTTGGTAAGAGAAAATAGGAAAGAAATATTTTGTTAATTTGAGTTTGGCTTTTTTGTTTGTATGATTTTATTATTATTTTTGTGTGGTATCGTCAGTATACTATTACGTAGGTATACAAAATACCTACATTTTATTTTACTTATTTTTACTTTCTTTATAGAGCGTCATAAAAACGTGGTTTTTTTATATCACGCTGTTTCCCGCCTTTCACGCTGTTTCGGATAGGCAGACAGTAAATTAATGTTAAGACACTTCCTTCTCCAGGCATTGCTAAATTTTTGGGTCGCGGAACTCAACGCCGCATTTTATCTTGTTACCAAAAAGAAATGAAAATATTCGTTCCCCGAGAGGATATAGAATAGAATCCAAACCGTCTCCTTCACAGTTCGACCCTGTGCCGCCACGCCTATATCGCGAAACATGTCAGATTCATGAAAATATAAAATTAAAAAATCAGTTAAGTTTATACGATAAAATTTAAAGCGTCATATGTAGCGATTAAGAATCATTATTTACTCAAAAAGTCCCATTAAATTGTAAATTGCTGTAAAAATGGGAGCAAAATTTCTCAATTTAAGCTTAAAAAATTGTTACAAAAATGATTTTCATTTTCTCATAATTAATCTATTAATTCGCCTTGTGATACACTACTGATTAAACACTATATTAAGAAGTAAATTAATTGTAATTAGCTTGTTAATATAGTGAAATGAATTACAATTGATGCCATCATGGCGCAGAGGCACAAGGTTGTGACTATAAATAAGTTCATTCATTGAAATGTTGGAGTTTTCCAAAAAGTATGTTTATTTTCTCCACTCAAGTGAGACAAAGCGCGACGTTAAGTTCCGCCGCAAAACACAAAGTATTTCGAATTCAGACGGAACGTGAAGAAGGAAGTTCCTTTATACTAGGCCCTCAGAGTAAGTAGGCAAAAAGCATCACTGAATCCTCTATAAATATATAAATATATATATATATATATATATATATTTATATATATATTTATATATATATATTTATATATATATATGTATACAATTAAGATTTTTTACTGAGTTACAAAATAACATATATTTTTCTATTGATAATCGCTTTTCATTACACGAACTAGGTCAATTCAATCACAAAAATTTTAACGACAAAAACGAAAGGCGACAATCGGACGTTTAATAAAGATTTTCTTTTATTGTTGTTTCAGTCTTGAAGCAAACCACTAATGGGTTTATTTCACTTTGCGGCGAGTTTCGAACAACTTTTACACTTTTAGTAGAAGATAAACTATTTGTATGTAAAAAATAGGTATATATAAATTATTTTAAAATTTAAAATATAATTTGTTTTTGGATGAAATCTATCTAATATCATAAGCTACACGTATTATATAGATTCTTTGTCACGCATTCAATCTTATTCTTTCAGAAAAAATAATTGCCTTCGAGAACTTCTGATGACCTTCGAGGAAACAGTAACGATGATACTAGGGGTCACGTAAAAACCATGAAGAGCACCCGAAGGGCATGTATGAAGAGATTAATGGAAGTGGACGAGGATAATAAAAGGATGGAGAGATATTTGGTGCTTCGTTCTCTCTATCTCGCTACAGGTAGAGAGAACAGTAAAGTTATAAAATATATTATTGAGTATTGGTTTGGCAAGTTCTCACTAAGGTAAGTCTAAAGAAATGAAAAGAATGAATCCAAGACCATTTCGTTCAGATATCTTTAACAAATCAACGTTGTTATCATACTATTAATGACAAAATGTAATTGAAACAAAAAAAAACCTGTTTACCTTCATCTTTGAAGTAGGTTATAGGTCTATATCTATATACAGTAGTTATTCTATAGGCAAGTCTTGATATATTATATGTAAGACCCATCTTTCCATACACATTCGATAGTAGGCTACCCATATTTATCGAACGGAAAAGTTATAAAAAATAACAGGGCATAACGATGTCCCTCTTATAGGCCGTTATTGGCCGTTATCGGTCGTGTAGGACGGAACATACCTATTTATAAAGGGTAAAGTGGTATCGGAGAAATATTAGGGCCCTCGGTTTAACTATTGAGACGTGAATAGGTGGTTTTATGAATACATGGATTATGAATGTTCGTTAGATTTGGTTACGCTCGGGATTTTTTTTTCTTTCTCAAGTTATATTTATGTTATATATGTATATTAGCGGACGCGCGCAGCTTCACTTACTTATTTAGGGGTGAATTCTAATAAACCACGAAACATGTGTTCAATGAAATATTTTTAAAAGTTTAAATTTCAAATTTTATAAAAATCGGTGGCGATTTAAAGATTTTTCCATACAAACTTTCAACCCCTTATTTGTACCCTTAGGGGGGGAATTCTAGAAAACCATGAAACACATGTTCAATTAAATATTTTTAAGAGTCTAAATTTCAAGTTTTATAAATCGGTGGCGTTTTAAAGATATTTCCATACAAACTTTCAACCCTTTATTTGCACCCTTAAGGGGAGAATTCTAGAAAACGATGAAACACGTGTTCAATTAAATACTTTTAAAAATCTAAATTTAAAGTTTTATAAAAATCGCTGCCGATTTAATTTTTTTCCATACAAACTTTCGACCCCTATTTCTCCCCTTTAAGGTTAAAATTTTCCAAAATCCCTTCTTAGTGGATGTCCAGATTACGAAAGTAAACATCTGTCCAAATTTCAAGTTTCTACCATCAGCGGTTACGGCTGTGCGTGCGTCAGACCTCAGTCAGTGAGGACAAGTCGTTTTATATATATAGAAGATAGATATTACACTTATAATGAAATAGCTAATTAGAATCGTGAAATATTGAGTTCTTTAATTTTATTAAATCGAAGAATTAATTTTTGATGTAGACTTCTACACGTAAAACTTAACCCACAACCAAATAAAAATTTAAAAAGCAGCCTCACGGGTCACCGAAAAGTACTTAGTGAAGGTATCTTAACATTAGGTTTCTAGGCACCCTCTGCCCTGCTATATGCGGGATGCTAAAAAAACAAATCAGTTATTTAAATATCTTCCAATTATACTCCCAACAGAGACATTGCCATTTATATGTATTATTAATATAAACAGAATGTAATACAAATTATTGTGATGACATACTGATTAATAGATCAAATAGCTTAGCCCAATTATTTATGTACGAGACGCCGCGCATTCATAAGATAATTGGACTGTTAATTACTAGAAATAGAAACAAGTATTACGTATATTGTTTAATTATTGCCTATCATCGCCATCTGTTGGCACAGATGAAGAAAAGCATATAAGTGGCAATTTCGTAAATACGTTTCCTAATATTATGAAAATATAGATTTATCCCTAAGGGATGTTAGGCTTAGTCAATCTAGTATTAAAATCCTGTATTCTAGATTCCTATGACCAAGTGAAATACCTGGAATTCGAAGGAAAGTGGGGAACGTACATCTGAATCGTCCCCTGCTATGTGCGGGATAAAGTGATAAGTGAAGGCGTGAAGTGAAAAGAAGCATGAAGTATAAAAAAATTAAAAAAGAAAATAATAACACTTAGCTTTTCTTGTTTGTATTAAAAGTTTTAAATTTATGGTACAATTAAGTCACCAAAAATATAACAGCAAACAATCAACAAAAGTTATTGAAGTTGCCTAAGTTCAAATTAATTTGCCATCATCAATATCAAACAAGTATAAAGTTCGACGTAATATATTAGTAATAAGTGTTTCTTCGTAATGCCATAACAAAGTAAGCGCCGGTGATTGATGATGGAAACATCAGGAGGAAAAAGTGAAAAAAATGAGCGCTCCAAGCCATTGTGTTGGTACTAAATGCATCTTTTTATGTTTTCTTACAATATTTTTTCGAAGCTCGGATTCCCAATTCGTTGTTGTTTTTTTTTAGTAAAATGTAGCGATGAATTCTTGCGAATAACGGAGAAAAGAGTGTCTTGATTTTGGTCAGGTTTTCTCTGCCAACCCAATATCCCCATATAAATAAATCATAACTAAATCCACACACTCAAAATCGAAGAAACAAGAAATTTCCACTAACCGAACCTACCAAATATACCCAACATAGACAAAAGCTATTATAATACATGAAATATGTATAATTTGCGCCCTATCCATCAAATAGCAATGAACGGTGTGTGAAATTGTAATGGAACATTAGGCTTAGCTGAGCGATTGCAACATCATCACTATAATACGATTCGGATGAATGCTCGTGAATTTACTATGATTTAAATTAAATACTATATATCTATAATATATCTGTATTTATAATATATCTATATCTACTAGTATAAAGCTAAAGAATTTGTTTGGTTGAGCGAACTAGTCTCGGAAACTACAGGAAAGTGTGAATTGCAAAAACGGAAGATACTCTTCTCTTCTCCTTTTTTCAATTTAACCACGCAGTTAAAATGCCCTTAAACTATATTGAAAAGATTGAAATTTACATATTCTATAATAGCACTGCATAGTAATATTCTACATAGTTTCACACTATGTAGAATATCTTAATTCTCAACTGTTGGGCATTATTTTTGGAATTAATAAGCCTAGTTGTCCATTTTCCACCTGAATTCAAGATATTGTATCTTTTCATTTAACTTAGAAGCTTGATTTTTCCTATGCTCCAAGAGAAGAAAGAGATAAATGGTCTTGACAGACAGACAGACAGATAACAAAATGATCCATAAAGGTTCTGTTTTATTCTTTTGAGGTGCTGAACCCCACAACTCTTCACTCACTTCACAAGTCGATATCGAGCCATCACCATCGCTTACTTTACAGTCAGACGACCCACCACCCCACGATGATTTTTATTATTTAATTAATTTATAAATTTAATTGAACTTTTTTTTTAAATTATTTATTACATAATTACGCATAAAAGCCTTATGATTTTTACCTTCTATTAATAACCTTTAGAGTCAAGCAAATTTTATATTTTAAAGTATCAATTACGTTTTTATTTAATCTTCCAAGCCTAGTAAGTTAAGTTATATTATACAAGACTTTAAGTAGCCATTAACGCAAAAAGCTCATAAACTTAATGTTGAGCGCCATAAATCTTTTTTTAACAAATTTATTGTTGAAATATAACATGGAATTTTATGTAAAAAAAACAGAACCTTATATTTATAAATGACGTTTTTGAAATTCTTAAATGTTTTATATCAAGAAACGTGCAAAATTTTATTAGTTTAAATAAAAATAATAAAGTAAGTATGTCTCCTGGTGACGACAATCTGTGTCTATTTAATAAAAATATCCAGTACAGTGAAAAAATATTATGTGCAGCTAAAAATAACATTAAGCCCTTGGATCAAATGCTATTTTTTTCAGCTTTAGAAACGGTGTAGCTTTAAAGATCCAATGCTAAGCTCCTTCTTCAGCTTCAAGAAAGATGGAGTTTCAAAGATCAAACAGTAAACATTGTTTCAGCTTCAGGAAAGGTGTAACTTTAAAGATCCAATGCTAAGGTCTTTCTTCAGCTTCAAGAACGGTGTAGCTTCAAAGATCTAATGGTAAAAGTCCCGCTGAGTTTCTTGCGCCGGCTCTTCTCAGATCTGAGATACTAACTTTAGTGAACTGGTGGTCATTTATTTGATGTTCAAAAAATGAAGCTTGTAACTTTTTATTTTGAATAAAAATATTTGAATTTGAAAAAAATTTTTCCAGCTTCAGGAACGGAAAAAACACTAAAAGCTAAACATTCACTAGCAAAACACTAACCCATCGCATGCATACACAACTATGAAATCGAGTGACGATTCCCGCCTATAATTTATACATGGCCCCGCTTTGCTGCCATTGTTCATTTCGGCCAACAGTATCGCACTCGCGGACAAATAGCGTAATTTGTCTTGTTTTTTGTAGGCAACGGTGCATGATACACACTGATGGTAAGTTTGGAGATCAAATCAAAAATGTACCTTTACCTTTTTAACCGACTTCAAACAAAGAGGATGACTTTCAATTTGATCGTAGACTGTATTTTATATGTGTCTTCACGTATAACTCTCTCTTGATGATTCTCTCTTCGTTGAAAAGGACTACTTTTCTAAGAGAAACCTAGAAATTAGAAGAAAATTAGGAACTGATGATGGTATTCTAGATATATAAATGGAAACTTTCGAAAATCGTAGGGGCGGCTAATGCATTTGTTCTTTTTTTTATTAAGTATTTTAAAGCGCTACAAATTAATAAGATCTGGAGTCAGTCTGATGCTGTAGCCAAAAGACAGTCGCAGAAACTCCTTAACGAATAATTTATTTATATTTAATTTTTTACTTTTTTGCTTGAAGTCGGTTTTTTTAGATTTAAAATTATATCTATGCCTAGATATAATGTATCACTCTGCATTCTGCACATAGCAGGGCAAATATCAGTAAAGTATGGTTAATGATATTTTGTTTCCTCACATACCATATCTCGAATTTGGAGCATGGAGTATTTTGACACTAGGCCTTCTCTTCCTCCTACTCTATTATATGCGGGATGACACTAAAAAAAAATTAGATAATTATTACTCTAATATAAGTATATTGAAAATATCCACAACATTTTGCATGTTCAATATTATACTATACTATTTATGTAATACCACAATCTTTAAATAAATAATAAAATATTTTTTACGAATTTTGGGGGCGTTGTGAGTTGAGTGGTTAAAAAAAATATTACCTAAATATTTAATATCCTCGAGGGGTAATCGAACCTAGAACCTATCGCATTTACAGTGCTACGCTTGTACCCCTGCGCCAAGACAGGCCTGGAATAAAAGTAATACACATATTAGCTATTTTCAGGTTCCGTACATCCCACAAAATGTATGCGTAGGAAACAATGGAAAGGCTTTTGAGTGTCGCAACGCCATGAATATGCATTGATATGTATCGAAGTGTCTACATACGTTTAGTTTAGATAACAATGTGCGGCTCATGCGCTTTTTGCACGTGATAAGGGATTTTGGTTTATATACTACTGGATTAGTTTTGTGTTGGTTTTTGTTGTCAGTTTCTTTTATGTTTTTTCTTTGCCTAGTGTTAAAACACTCACGTTTAGACTTTCCACTGATATTCGAGACGCTGTGTGTTAAGTGATGGAACTTAGCCCTGTGCTTTGTTTTAGACGCATAAAATGCAGGTAAAATGAAAAATTGATAAAACTTATGAACTGAAGTAATGTGATAATTATAGTAGAAAAAAAATAGAAAAATATAAAGGTATATGTAACTAAATAAATATATATAAAAGTGACTATTTTATTTATAACGATTTTCACGACAACGTGGAGCTGATCCAATATAAAGAGAGATATATAAAATATTAACACGCAAAATAGGGAATCTTTCACTTATTCAATATTATTACTAGCAAAGTACCGATACCGCAGTAAATGGAAAACAACGTAATTGGCTTATTCTATATTGTAAATCTATTAACCCTCCACTGTTGGAATTAAAACATTCACGATTACCTCGTTTATTCAAATCGCTTGATCCCCTTAACGGAAACAACGTAACAATACAAATAAAACGTATTTTTGCTTTGACTCCCTTATATTTTTGTGGGAAATGACTCTATAAGCATATTAGTTCTAGATGCTATGGTGAGAAAATAATATGACATTTTAAAGTATATTCTTCCGTTCGTCCGTTCGTCCTTCATAGGTGCACCCTTATCTCAAAAATGGCTTAACCGATTAAAATGCAATTTTCATTATTTTATTTTGGCATACTTCCCTTAACATTTATTTTTCTTTTTTTTAAATAGGTGCAAAAATAATAATGTTATATAAAACATACAGTATTTTGTTCGACAACATTGCTGAAAATAATTGTTTTAATGTATTTGCTGAAACTTTAGCTTCCAGTGTATCCATATTGTCGTTATTGGCACTTTATAGAGATACGTCAAGTTTCGCCACTTATTTTGAATTCAAGCGGAATGTGAATAACGGAGTGTTTTCACACTAGAATCTTTATGCCCACTCTGCTACGTGTGTATGACTAAAATAAAATGAACATATGGTTAAGATAACCAAGAGGGGAACGGACACTAGGTTCCCTCTGCCGACCCTGCGGTGTGCGGGATAGAGCGTGATGCTGATTTAATTAATTTTCATTCAATCTTAAGATAGGTAAGATAACTTAACCATTCAGCCTTCCAGTTCAAGGCAATGCAAATGAATGTCTACGAGTATTTATTTGGCCTGAATCGATTGTCACAAATGGTTTAAACTTGTTACGATTTGCCGCCTGAGCGGTGAGCGTGACAGGTCGCCGCTAATGGAGTATTAGAAACTGCCTCGCTTTATAACTGTAGGAGAAATTTATATCTACGACCATATTGTACAATTTATTTAAATATTGTTTTACTTTTCCTGTGGCTTTGCGACTGTGGTCTAATATCAATAACTAAGGAAGAGTATGACACATGACACATGCTAAGTGTAGGAGGTAACAACGAGGGTACAGTGGGTTACAATGAAAAAATTAATGTGATGTAATCTTATAGTATTCATCGACAAAGGTGCTCCAACACAAAAATATTTTTCCAAACCTTTAGTTTCTGAGATTAACACATTCAACCGAACAAACTCTTTAGAATTAAAATATTAGTATAGATATTGAAAATATCATTATTTTCAGCATAAATGAGTGATATTTCAAAATATAAAAAATACCATATGTTATTAATGTTATAGCTTAAAATAAAAAAATAGATAAAGATAAAGTGGTATAAACTTTATTTTATCTATATTATAAAACAAAATAAATGAGTGACCCATATTTAAAAAAAAACATTAATAAATATCGCGAATTTAAAAAAAAAGAAAAATTTTATTCCTTTCGTCCAATAGGCCCATAAATGTACCCTCTCTATATATCAAGGAGTGTCAAGAATGCCATAACACCAGTTATTTCAACTGTCAAGGAGGGGCCCAAAGATATACGGCCCGGGGCTAAAATCTATAAAGTTCCTTTCTAACCTATGTTTTTGTCATCTACACATTCAATTGTTTTCAGAAAAATGTCCGTATAAATAATGATTGTTAGTTGCAATTTAATGGAATAAAAACATTACTTTGAGTAGTATTGAATTAGATGTGTAAATAGCATTATTTCAATTAGGTTTCACGCCGTTTCCCGTATATAGGGTAGGCTGCGGTAATCTAGAATGAATGCACTCCGTTCCCTAAGCTCTGCCCAATTTTCGAGACATTGTGTATTGTTTATTTTTGTTTCTTACAAGAATGAGTAAAGGAAAATTATTTATTACCCCAAGTGGGAATCGAATCCAAAACCACCATGACACACTATAATCACAGATAAATTATCTCTTTGTTTTATCCTCTTACATTTGAAACATGATCCTGGGGGTCAATAACACTCGAGCGGAAAGTGGAGAAAACAGTGATCTAGACATGGTTTCTGCTATGATTGCCTTAAAAAGGATTGATTGAATTAGTTATAATTTTTTATATTATACACAACTATCAAGTTATTATGTAGTGTTGGATAATACTTTATGGTCAAATTCCTACACTTAAAACAGGGTCTAACGAAAATAAATATTTCCAGAATAATAAAAATAGCCTCATTGTTATATATCTGTACTTAAATTTACCAGAAAACAGAATCAAAAGCTTAGACCGAACAAAAATACTAATATTATTCAAAACACCGAACAAAATTATATCTTCAACAAAAATACTAATATTCTTATACAATTATGCTTTCATTTTCTTCCGTCTTGAAAGAACTTTTTTATTTCCTTTAATAATAATCTCATTTACTTTTTTATATAAAAGTACTAAAAGATTAGATAAAAAAGATAGGTCTTGAAGTTTCGTCTTACCATAAAGTAATGTAAATCAGTCTAATGAAAAGTAAAGCCACCTGACCTTTGTGTCGTTAATTGAAAGTACTTTAATTAAAAACTAAAATTTCAAAAGCAATTTACTGCCGATCCTGAATTAGATATTCACTCAAGTAATAAAATACTACTTAGAAAGTTAATTTAAATAACGGTTAATTAAAAAAGGCAACTTTACACCTTTTCCCACGTAGTAGGCAGATGAAGTCTATTGCTAAGATACCTCGATCCTAACGTTCCATCTCATTTTTTCATATACTGAATATTAAGCGGCGGAACTCAACTCCGGCCACTATCTAGTATGGTGGGGAAATAATCATCCTGAGGGGTGACTGCAGCTAAATAGTAACACATAAATAGCTTATTGAGGTTGCATTGGTGGGGGAATCCTGGCACTTGTTCTATTTTTAATTCTCCGCTCTGATAGTAAGGTACGGCACGGCGTTTATTTCTGCCACTCTACACGCAATGACTCTAGAAATCGGCAGAAAGTAGGCAGTTGAAGTGTCTTAATAGGGAACTTAGAGTCTTAACACTAGGTGCCCAGATCCAGCCCAGGATACAGCGTAAAGCTAAAAATTACGAAGAAAAACCTTCGTCAGAACTATAATCATTTTACCAATTTGCAAGGATCAGCTTCTAATTAACTCTAAATTGTGTAACCACTATTTTTATTACCAACCGTCATCTCTGAGACCTCTTACACTAACATTAATTATTAGGTCATTAATCAGAATTACACAAGCTTCGTAATGCTCTTAATGACTGTCATTGACGTCAGATAAACAACCAAGATTGTCTACTTAACATCCTTAGAAGAACATAAGAAAGCCTTAGCACACCCATCAACTTTTGACTAAAGTGAGGGTTCCTCAACCATCTCCAGTGTGGTAAAAATACTAGACTGTGATAGGAAACCAAACAAAAGCCTCGATATATAAAGGAAACAATCATTTATCTCTTGTGGATGTTTGTTCAGCAACAGGTTATGAACTGCTCGAAGTTGATCTCGGAAATGACGAATAGAAGGAAAACGTTGGTTTGCTTTTGTAGACAAACTAAATCTATTTTATTATTTTTGATATCTTTGAGCTTATTTTAAGAGTGGTCAAGCTATTCTCATAGCTTTTATTAATCTTAATAAAATTTAAAATTATAATTAATAATAATGCTTTATTGAAGATTTTTAAGTATTAATTTCTTAAATTATATTGAGTCGTGGTGCAGCCCAACCCAACACCGCGCTTTGCCTCATTACCTGAGCGAGGAAATGAAAATATTAAATATTTCATTTCCTCGAATGGGAATCGAACTTATAATCTATCACGTTTACAGCCACCCGCTTGAACCTGCACCACGACTGGCTTCTATCACGTTAATCGATTAATTTGCTTATTTAGCCGCAAGTAAAGGTTAGAAAGAAATGTGAAAACATAATATTCGTGATATCACTGATTTGCCTGTCATTAATGAAATATTTCATTATCTTCTTTCTCTATCGTAACACTCTTGTTAGAGCGGTCGTGGTCATCACAAAGTGATATTATTAGATATTACACACCTCACGAGCATTCGCCACTTACCTCTACTGGCTGAGAGCCTGGTACACTCATGTAAGGGTCCCCCTACTGCAGGCTTAATCTGGTCGGTCCAACGCATGGGAGATCTTCCTCGCCCTCTAGTGCCTTCCACTCTGCCCTGCACGACTAGGCGGTCGATGGAGCCACTTCCTCTTCGGGATACATTATCTTAAATGACAGTTTATATAGAATATAACATAATCATTAAATTAACGCGAATTATAATTAATTTGTCCGACTAATTGGTGGTATGTAATACAATATATGTTTATGTAAATAGACAACCCCATAGTGAGTATCGCGAGGATTTCCCGAGAGGTTGTCAAGCACTATTAACGTTACAATGTGTTAATTTAAGTATCTATATATAAGGCTGTCCGTCCGTTAAGTACTTATATATGTTCAATACATAAGGCCGTCGTGCCGCCGTAGGCTAGTAGATTTTAAGCATGAAGTTTACAGATTCGATCCACACTTGGGGAATGATTATATATAATTTACTTTCATAACCCCGATTCCCCGCACAGGTAAGCAATGCACGGCGTTGATTTCCGCCACTTAACATGAAATGTCTCGACGAATGTCTTACGAAGTGGAATGTATTAACACTAGGTTCCCTCTGCCTACCCTGCTGTGTGTGGGATACAGCGTGAAGCTGATTGTTTTTTTAAAGAATAAGACAAAATATTATTAATATTATTATTATTGTATGCATATAGATATGTATAATTGTTTGTATTTATTTATGTATATACATAAAGTATTCATAATAATTGTTAGAATTATTTTTTTCCTATAAAATTTTAGATTCACCTTCGCTCTATTTTCATATTGCATATTTGGTTTTCTTACTATATACTTTCTCCCACTTTCACGAATTGGCTAAAAGAAATCTTTTAAAGAGATAAGTCCACCGAGGCAAACTTTGTTATGTTAAATGTAGTTTAGTTTTTATGTTGAATACAATGAAGGATATTATACCATATATAACCAGACATCGAACTTATACTCACGTCAAGCACACTCTATTATAATCATAGAGCTTTTCTTTTTATATCCATTTATCACGTATAAGAATCCAATGAGAAGATCAAATATTTGTCGCAAATAACTAGAGACAATAATATTGATATGATTTTATTTTATATCAATAGAGTATTATAAATGGGTTTGCCTTTCATTCTTTCCTCCTTTATAGGATACCGATACTATTTCTATGGCACCGTAGTGGCGCAGTTTGGACGGTTTTGACTGATTGTCGTTTGAACTTCCCAGAGGACTTTTTTTAATAGGTTCACAATGTATCCCGTATATGGGTAGGTAGAGAGAATCTAGTGTTTAGTTACTTCGTTTTCCATCTTCGGGCCGATTTGCCGTAACTCAACGCTGCTTTTTGTCTTGTGACTCATTCTCCCGAATGAACCCGCAGCTGTTGCATTTACAGTTAGATAGTCCGTTTTTCTCCTAAATTCGAGACATTACATTGTGGTTATACTTAATGCCGGCGTTAATGTAATAAATTTTCATAAGCAAGCTTAGTTTAGTTTCATCTATACTAATATAATAAAGCGGAAAAGTTTGTTTGTTTGTTTGAACGCTAAGATCTCTGGATCTACTGGTCCGATTTACTTTGTTTTTGTTTTGTATGAAAGCTGCATTCGTCAGAAGTGCTATAGGCTATATAACATTACATTACACATATCCTATCCTATCCTATATCTTATAAAACAAAGTCGCTTTTCGTGTCTGTCTGAACTTTCTAACTCTTCTTCTTCTAAACCACCCAACGGATTTTTATGCGGTTTTCACCATTAGGTCGAGTATTTTTCAGGGAAGGTTTATATATAGTTTATTATTTGTACATTCTTATGTAACATAAATACGATAAATGTGTCTAAAGTCCTACCCGTTGCGACACTTTCGCGCATGCGCTGCTTTAATGGTAAGTACTACATGAAAATAATGTACTGGAGTATTGTTCCTCTTAATAAGATCTACAAAAAAGTCCGCGACAGCATATTTTTATCTTTTAAGGATAACGTGTAGTGATCATATTTCTGTCTAAAAATAGTAATTTCAATATATTTTTTATTGTGAGGGATATTTTTCCATAATGGTATTAATCCTTATCCTTTAAAATACTTTATTAATTTTCTACGTTAAACGAAGATAAAATTTGCTTTTTACACTATTTCGAAATTGCGAATAGTTTTAGAGAAAAACGCATTTAATTGTTGACTCATCACGCCGTTGACTCATCAGCTGTGCCGACTCAAGATTCACTTATCCCTTACTCACAGCATATAAATAAGTATGTTAGTTACGTTGGCCATTTAATGTAGATGAACTGTCTTTTACTGTTTTTTCATTTTAATAAGTACTTTAGAAGTTGTTAAAATACTAAAACATCCTTGCTGCGAAACGCGCCTCGCGACATTTTGCTTATTTATACAAGCGCGTCATGAGCAGTCATCGGTGGTTCAGTGGTAGAATGCCTACCTGCCACGCGGGCGGCCCGGGTTCGATTCCCGGCCGATGCATTCTATTTAATTTTCCTCACAGGCAGCCACGTAGTGCCTACCCAACCGGTGTCGCTGTTTTAACAGCATTAACCACAAGCTCGAAAAAAAACCCGCCTGCCTCTATAGCAAAAAGATTTAGATGCGTTTCACATATTGAATAATTTCAGTTAAATGTATTATTTCAGCGCGATATTAGTTTCATATTTTTTGTATTAGTTATTAGTAGGTAGGTTTTCCTATATCTTATAAAACAAAGTCGCTTTTCGTGTCTGTCTGTTGTTTCTAACTCTTCTTCTTCTAAACCACCCAACGGATTTTGATGCCGTCTTCACCAATAACTCGGGTGTTTTTCGTAGAAGGTTCATATATAGTTTATTATTTGTACATTCTTATGTAAATTAACATAAATACGATAAATATGTATAAAGTCCTACTCGTTGAGACACTTTCGCGCATGCGCTGCTCTAATGGTAAGTATTACATGAAAAAAATGTACTGGAGTATTGTTCCTCTTAATAAGATCTACAAAAAAGTCCGCGAGAGCATATTCGTATCTTTTAAGAATAACGTGTATAGATCATATTTCTGTCTAAAAATAATAATTTCAATATATTTTTTATTGTGAGGGATATTTTTCTATAATGGTATTAATCCTTATCCTTTAAAATACTTTATTAATTTTCTACGTTAAACGAAGATAAAATTTGCTTTTTACAATATTTCGAAATTGCGAATAGTTTTACAGAAAAACGCATTTAATTGTTGACACATCCCGCCGTTCACACATCAGCTGTATGTTACTCAAGTTTCACTTATCCCTTACTCTCAGCATATAAATAAGTACATTAGTTACGTTGGCCATTTAATGTACACCAAAACTGTCTTTTACTGTTTTTCATTTTAATAAGTACTTTAGAAGTTGTTACAATATCAAAAAATCCTTGCTGCGAAACGCCATGCGTCCGCCGAGCCCGCCTGCCTTACACGCATCGGTGGTTCAGTGGTAGAATGCTCGCCTGCCACGCGGGCGGCCCGGGTTCGATTCCCGGCCCATGCATTCTATTTAATTTTCCTCACAGGCAGCCACGTCGTGCTTGCTTTTCACCAGAGACAGAATACCCCCTTCAGCATTAACCACAAGCTCCAAAAAAAACCCGCCTGCCTCTATAGCAACGAAGATTTAGATGCGTTTGCACGTATTAGATAATTGGAGTTGAATGTATTATTTCAGCGCTACATATTTGGTTTCCTATTTTTTGTAGTAGTTATTAGTAGGTAGGTTTATGTTTATAATTTCTTCCGTTTAAAAATAGTCATTTAACTTTCTAAAAATAGTCATTTAAATATATTTTCATAAGTACTTGAAAAGATTAGTAGCACAGATTTAAAATTACGGTACCTACTAAAAAATCCTTGGCGAGTAAAACAATTGGAAAATCCTTATTGGAACTACGAAAATGTGGGTTGCATTAGGGTTTAATTAATTTTCACATTATCTTAAGAGCTTTGCAAACATACATTATATAAATAATCCAGTAGTAAAAGCGGGCGAAGCCGCAAGGGGGTCGCTAGTATAATAATAAATTAAAATACTTTCAAATTTGACACGCAATTTATTCTGCCATGTTAATAACAACCGTCGTCGCTATGCGACCGCGTTCGTTACCGCGTCATTCTGATATTCATCCTTATGAAAATATATACAATAGTCACTTTTAGCATTTCATCTAGATTGAAATTATATTTCTATAGAAATTATATTCTTATATTTCAAGCAGGCGTAGCCGCGTCCGGCTCCGCTAGTTATTAATAAAACTTTGAAATGTCTAAAACACCATTAAAATTGTAAATAGGGCAAAAATGCTGGTGGCTGTACGGCTATCAATGCACACCTCTTGGTTTAAGAGACAAATTATAAAATATATTATTATTATTAAACACATTTATTATAGTAAGTATGTCCTGGAAGCGAACTTCTCCGTCGCTGAAACTTCCCAAGCAGCAATATGTCAATATTAACTAACTTCAACTGAAACCACGACGCAATCTCGCATGCAACAAGTATGCTGCGACACTAAAATCACAGTAAATTGCCGAAGCTTACAACATCTTACAATATATTTACATTGGAAAATACACAATGGTAAGTTTTTGGCAAAATTTCGAATAGCTCTGAATTAAATAAAGTTAGTAAAATTAAAATCTTTTTGTACTGACTATTTCGAACCTCTCTGAAGAGTCTTGGGCGAAATCTTCTACCAGCTGGATTCCGAACTCTAAAAGGAAAAAGACGAGATGAGCTGGACCATTACATTACAATTGGCCTGACTGGTGCTCAATAGCGCGAAATAGACCAGAGTGGAAGAAGTGGAGGGAGGCCTTTGCCCAACAATGGGACAGTACAGACTAGGGAAAAAAAATTTATGGAACCTCGCCTCGTTGGCAAAGCGCGATGATGAGTTCCTAACACACTCTATACTTTTTTTGTACCAGAGCGCGTAAAATATTTCATTTCCCCAAATAGGAACCCACTACCCTCACGTTTATAGCCGCAAGGTTGTACCCCAGTACCACGACGGTCTCTTAAGAGAAATTTATTATATAAAAAAACATTTTAATAAAAAGATTATTTACATGAAAATTAATTTTCTTCATATATTTGAGGATATATGCGACAATCCGTGTAGTACTCGGATGAAAGAGATCTTATCTCGGTTACTTTTTATTGCGACACGTATCGTTGGCGATGATGGCTTTGAAACACACAGTGTGGAATACCAGACGGCACAGCTCACAAAAAAGTAACTTTTTTTGTTTCACGCTGTATCCTGCACACGATAAGGGAGGCAGGGGTAACCCGGGTACACTCCGTTCCCACTAAGACAAATAAGTGATTATTTGTTATTATTATTTTTATTATTGCACACAATATTAAAACATGTATATACCTATACATGAAAGACGGGCTAAACGCTAAAAATAAATCATATTTTAATACGTATTTTTATTTTTTATAATTAGGCTTAAATCTAGACATTCAAGTATCTTTCTAAGTATTTAGTTAGAGATATTTATATTGCCTTTTGTACATATTATGTAATTAATTTCATGTTATTTTAGCAACTATCACAAGTGTGAAAAAATATTTGTAGGACTCTTCTTGAATTGATTATAGTATTTTTTTAATAATTAAATATAAAAATGTTATTTAAAAAGAAATTTTCCCGGTTATGTTTACAATTTCCTTTATATGTATAGTCGCCATGTTATTAAGGGTTGAATGCGCAGAATGCCGCTGTTTACAGTTTACACTGTATGATATCCTCATCCTCTTTTAATCTCCAAATGAGATTATAAAATTTTGTAAATTACTTATAATAATTTATTGTAATAGAATTCTAAATTATAAAACTCAAAAGCAGTTAGAAGTTAAAGTTAAGAAGTGTCTAACATATTCGGTGATAGTAGCTTTGAAGCAAATTCGGGATATTTTTTCAGTTTCGCTAGATAATATGCGAATTCGAGTTCCACTTAAACTTACAAATAAATTAAAAGCAAAAAATCATTTTTAGAAAAAAATATTTAAAAGAAAGAATTTAAAAGCTTTTATTTAAACGCTCTTAGAAGGAGAAAATAAAATATGTCTTTTAAATTTTAACTATCAACTCATAACCTCATTGTACACAATTTATATGATCATAAAAGCTTGTCGCGTGATTTACTTGTGTAACTAAACTACTACTAATTTAATTATGTAAAATCTGCTAAGTTTAAATTTTTAAAGCTTAATATAATTAAATATTTATTAACGCGAGCGGAGTATCTATTTAATCTACTAAATAGATACTCCACTATTTTTGATTTTCTCCATATTGGATTTAGAATGACATCACATTATAAATAAATGTAACAAAAAATGATAATTCCACATAATATTTTCCCATAAAAAATATATGTTTAGTTATTATTAAAGTAAGTAGTGTGCAATTTGAAATTTAGTAAATAATAACGGGGGGAAGCGGAAGTGAACGTCGCAACCGCGCATCCGGTGAATGGTGACAGCTGCTGAGCCCACATTAATACGCACGTTGTACGAACTAAATATAGATATTGTACTAGGATTATAATTTGTTGAACTATGCGTAATAATCAATGAAGATACCTACGCAAAATAGTATATACTATATAGGTATATTATATAGATATATTATATAGAATTGAATAGAATTCAAACCTATTAAGACATCCGTTTCCAACTTACCGCCAAATTCTGGAGACATTGCGTGTTGAGTGACAGAACTCAACACCACGCTCTGCCTTGTTACCCGAGCGAGAAAATGTAAAGATAAAATATTTAATTTCCTCTAGTTGGAATTGAACCCTCAACCTGTTTCATTTACAGTCACAAGCTTGCGTTCCTGCACCATCACTGGGTTCTACATAGCAATAGTATTCTGAATAGGATACACCCCCTATTCTTACATCACAAAGCTTTCTAAGAAGTACATAAAGTACATGACATTATTTGCACTGCATTGTCCAACAGCGCTTATTGACGCTGCGTAAATCAAATCGATTGTAGTCTATTCAAGTTATTCGATTATAGTGATGTTATTATATATTATCGATACTATTTTTTTTTTAATTATAAATTTTTGTACTGCTGATTGTATATGTAAGATTTACAGGGGGAGGAACAAGGGGTGTCTGGGACCGACTGAACCGAAACGACCGAAATGTAGGCCCCTTTAAAACATGAATGAATTGCACCATCACACAAGGAAAATTTTGTGTTTTATTGTAAAGTATTTTTTAAAATATATAACATTTCATTTTCCTCTCCTTATTTTCGATATAATGTATTCGATATATAAAAGTTATAACCACGAAAAATCCCCTTTTATAAATTTTAAATTTACTTTGAACATATAAATTTAAGATTTTTCTTTATTTTCTAACCAAATCTAATGAGCCAATAAATCTTTAAGTTTTATAGTATTTAAACAGATACGAGTATATAATTCAAGAAGAGCACAAATCGAACTAAGTTCTAAGTCTTAGCTACGTTCTAAATGTCCGAACAAATTTATAGAGTAACTAGCGTCTATTCTCACCAAATGATCATCCTTTACAGCAATTCCAAGGTAACGAAGCTTCGTAAAATTCTAGAGCCGCCAATATTTTAAATAATTATATTACAGTATATAAAGGTTTTTTTTATATAAAAGTAAAAACACTTTAAAAACAATTATGTTACAATATCTACATAATGTAATAAATATTCATAAATATATCACTTTTCATTTAAATTATACTACATATAATTTTCTGAAACAAAATTTTAAAGTTTATATTAAATCTAGTATAGTTGAAAGGAATTCTCAAGAGTCATAGAAGTAAGGATCCCTCTGGTACACTGAACAAGGCTGGCCTTGAAACTTTATAACATGCTTACCTTTTACATACCCTGTTAAATTAAGGTTATGTAAAAAATAAACATTTAAAACATTCTAATTTAATTTAAATTTTGCTATGAAAATTTAACAAATTAATGCTGAAATTTCTATAATTACGAGCTTCTAGGTTACTTTGTAATATATAAATATTTGAATGTGAGAGGCGCGAGAACAATTTGATCCCACTCTCGCGAAGATTTGAACCCTCTCCTCTTGTATGTTCTTATCAGGCTACGTTGAAATTCATTAAATTTTTTACAGATTTTCAATAAACATCATATTTATTGCCTAGCAAATAAATAATTCATTATTATATACACTTTAAAAATAAAATAATGGCTAATCACTAAGTATATTTGGAAGAATATCCAAACAGATGCTTTAATGTAAGCACTATACGCTGAAACGATAAATTCCATGACTTTCCTTTCCACCATAGAAAATAATGAATTTCTTCCTATAGAAATATTCACAAAAAGCAACAAATAAGTTTCTTTTTCAATAAGTTTGTTATTAAATTCCAGCGAGCATCCCTCTACGGTGTTCCGCACTTCAACGTTCTATTCAAGTCACCCACATGCCATTAAATAATGTTCTTTGTCGATACATCGGTCACTTGCCTATTCTTGCCTCACAATAGGGAGCAAGCGTTGAATACAACGAAAGTGCGGTTAGCTATGAAACTAATTTGAACCTTATATACCTTAACTTAAATATTAACCTTATATTGAAAACGTAATACTTGATCTTCAAATTCTATTTAAAAAAAAACAGCTTCACGCTGTATCCCGCACACAGCACACAGGTAGGCAGAGGGAACCTAGTGTTAAAACACTCCGTTCCCCACTTTCCATTTATATTATTTATTCTTGTCACAAAGATAAAGGAAATACATCACGAGCCAAAGAATTGTTAAATAAATATGAAGGGTGGTCGGGGAACAGTGATACAAACGGCATGCAATGTCTCAAGATCAGTCAGGAAAATAGGAATCGAGGCTTCTTGAAGTAAGGTTCCATATGCCTATCCTGCTTTCGTATATATATTTTTTATATTTATTTAAAAACAATTCAAATAAGCGTCCTGTTGTATTTCGATAACAAACAGAATGTTAACGATTAAACGCTCCACCGACACGAACGACTTATAACGTTATTGTCCAATACCATTGTCTCGAATAATTTATATAATAATCGAGATAACCCTTTAAAAATATAATTCCCACATAAATGTAGCAGTGATTTTAATTTTAAAGCTAAAAAAAATGTATTTCTACATATGAGACTTAAAAAAAGATATGGAAAGCGAAGACGTATCCTGATAATTTGTTGTCTCTTTTTACTCTGCTACATGCGGGATAAAGCGGGAAACTGAAAAATGTAAATATTTAAAACAAGAAAAATGTTGCACAAATCTTAATACTTTTCGTCCATTCTCTAAGAGATTGTTCTTCCAAAGAACATCACATAACTTTCTTGCAAATACAGTCAAAGCAAGTATTTTTAAATTTCTTGTTTGACTTGCAACATAATGCTCTAAGTGGACAGTGGACGGGCCATCCGAGGACTTGGGGGTAAACATCAAAATTACATTTGCATTTGCTCTCCCTACAACTTATCTAAGGAGCTTGGATACTACTTACTAAATTTAGTCTGTGAATTTAAAATATTTTATCATTTGATAACCAAAGTCCGTCCTAGCGTGCGAAAACGTCTGACCAGTTTTATATTTTTTTTAGCTTCATGTTAATCCGAACATAGCAGAACAGGAGCAGATTAAGATACTTCCATTCCTCACTTTCCGCTGAATTTTGAAGGGATTGCGTGTTGAGTGGAGTCAACGCCACGCTTTGCCCGTTACCAGAGTCAGCAAATAAAAATATAAAATATTTCATTTCTTGGGTGGGAATCGAAACCACAACCAGCCGTTTTCACAGTTTGCAGATTTTTTTATTAAAGTATAGAAATAAAAAAAGATCTTTGTCAAAAATAAAATAAATGTCAAAAAATATATCTTTTCTGCTGCAATAAGAGATAGTAAAGAAAACTAAATATGGAGCTTAACGCTGCGCTTTAAATGGTTGTTTATTTTTTTCAATTTCACAAATCAAAAACCACTTTATATCCCAAAAGACGAGGTTAACAGCAAAAATCAATTTATCAATGTATCGAGTTGCATCTACCATTTCTCAAACGAGATTAATTATACAGTGAAAGCTATCGGTGGGCTTTGATTGGGTATGACTTGAATTTTAAGAGTTCCCACTAAAAGGCTCTACTGGAGAAAAAACGTGTTTTTTCCTAAAAACTATGTTTTTAACGCAGTGTCCGCAAAATTTAGAGGTTATTGATAACAAGTCATTCTTACGTCGTTTTTGACATAAGAACAAAGATAAGAACGTGTTGTTTAGCGGTCATAGTCGTGGGTTCAAATCCTACTAAATGCAATTTTTTATGCAATTTCACATATATCTTTCTATTCTTCAAAATAAGTAAAGTATTTATTTTTTTTATAAACAAGAGTACGTATAGTGTGAACTAATTGTCTTTACTTATACTGAACAATAAAAAAAAACCATGTGTTTACTTGTCTTTACGGCTTCTTAGTACCGTTAGATTAGAAAAGAAAAATTCACTCAAGTAACACTATTTCCATGCTTCTACTACTAATAGAAGTAAATTGAAATTGGAATTAGGAAATAAAAAATAAATTATTTTCCAAAATGAAGTTTTTCTGTAATTTATTTCCCATAATATAAATCCCTTTCTTTTATTCTATTTTTGCCTTTAAATTATTTTGAAATAATATTATAAATATCTGTAACGTTTCCTTGAGCAAACTTTTTTAGTACACAAAGCTCTTCTGGTCCCTAAGTTTATTGCTCTTAAGTCAACAACTGCGCTTTCGTCGCTACAAAATGTAAACAAAAACAGAAAACAATACGATTTGTAACTAAAGTATTATATAACTTTTTTAACTTTGTGAGATTTTATTCTTATATCCATCAACTATGTATATAAGAATAAAATCTAAAATAAATTTAATTAAAGAAAGACCGGGATTTATAGGATACTAGCGGCCCGCTCGCGGCTTCGCCTGCGTGAACTACTTTATTATTAATTTCTGTCTCCATGAGTACCTACGTCCTATAGGTGACGTCCATGCAAAATTTCAGACTCATAGCATTTGTAGTAACGAAGTTTCATACAAACTTTCAATCTCAAAAACAATCCCTTAGAAATAGAATATTGGAAATTCCCGTCTTAGCGAGCACCTACGTCCTATAAATAACTCCTATGCAAAATTTGAGATTCCTAGCACATGTAGTTTCTGAGATTTCGTGATGAGTGAGTGACCTTTCGATTTTATATATATAGGATATAAACAGGAGAGTAGCCATTACACAAAAAAATACTGGACTTAAAAGGATATTCTTAAATTGAAATTACCAACTAAATTGAGAAACATACTCGTAGTTGGTAATTTCAATTTGACAATATTTATGTAATATAATTTGAAACCACAACCCTCGCATTAACACTGTAGCCATCATAATGGACAGAGGAGTCAAAAACTTTCTTACTACGCTACAATCCAGTTTTCTTAGAGGCTAATGGGTCACTATATAATAAAACCACGTATTTTCTTTAAAATCCACAAATTAAATTAATTACAACATCACTACAAGCAAGAACAAAAATCCCAGTCATTTTCTCTAAAATGAGATACAAAGTTTTACGGCCATTTAAAGCTGTGATTCCGCTAGTCAAGTGAAATTAATCCCGACTCGATTCTGTTAAAGTTCCCTTCTGAATTAAGTATCGATCCTGGTATCTTCTAACATAAATGAACAAAGTGAATTCAAAAACTTTCACTCCAACTTTAATTATAATTTAAGTTTTCGATATCGTTCTGGGATTTTGGTTTGGTTGAGTTCTTAATAGACTGTTTGTTCCGTACCTCAAAAGGCAAAAACGGAACCCTCATAGGATGGCTTTGTTGCCCGTGTGTCAAGAATATTTTTATTTCGACAACGAGTGGAGGTATCAAGTTCAAACTTTTTTTTTTTTATGGAAAAAGGACAAGGCAAGCGAGCGTTCGGGTCACCTGATGATGATCATCGCCGCCCACGACCCCGTGCAGCACCGGAGGAGCTACAGGTGTGTTGCCGTTGCTAAGTTCAAATTAATGTCAAACATCCCTTCGTTGGTCCCTTCGAGCACTATCCAATAAACAAGCTTCTAATTACAGATACGACCATTTATGCATCCCTTTTGCCGCATTTATATGACCTTTCGGGTACTTCTACTTACAGTTATGATGGCGGAACTCAACGCCGCGTTTTACCTTCGAGGAAATTAAATATATTGAGATAAAAATATAATTAAAAATAAATGGTTACATCAATCATTATAAGCTCGAACTCGCTACATCCTCACATAACATATATTATAGCTACTTACTTTGCTTGAAATATTTACTAATAAAATTATAATGAGCATATCCCCGTGTAAATAATATAATTTACATACATATATACATCCATAAACATACATATGTATGTATTTCAGTATTAATATTCAATATATTATAATTAGGTCCATTGTCGTGTAAAATATGACGTTGGTGGAGTCTTCATTAAAATTAAAAGCGTAATAACACTAAATTTCACTTACAGATGGTAATTGAATGTAGGTGGGAATTTTCATTATGGCACAGTTGAAAATATTTTTACTATACTTTAAACTACAGGTTCGATTTGTGTGAATTAGTATGCGAATTTTCTCTTTGTTATAAGATAGGTGATGAAAAAGAGAAATAAAAAAAATATTTAAAGAATAAAAACGATATAAACATAAACTAAAAATAAAGTAAACAAGCCCAATAGTTTATTAGGATTAACGGTCGTGCCCGAGGTATCTCTGTGTAATATGGACCTTTCTATAAATGCAAAATCAAACACAAAGAAAATTATTTTGAACCAATAGTTCGTATTCAACTTAAACATCAACTCTTCAGCTTTATAGTATTAGTATACTCGTAGAAAGAAGTATAGATTTAAAATAATTACTCAATTTGCTCTATTGAACCCCCGACTTATAAATTAACCTCCCCCACATATTATTTATATACTTTCTATTAAATTAACAAAACTGGGCGACAGCTAGTCAAAATAAGATGAAAGTTGATTTGAAACGGGAACCTTACTGAGCAATTAAAGTACCCTTTTCGAAACTTCCTCTGTCACAGCCAAGCTTGAATTGAGTAATGGCTCCCTAATTTACATTGTCATTACTTGCAATTTCTTCTACGTATTAAACTTGGTTTATCTCTTTTAAATTAGGACAATTTCTGCATAAATGATATTAATTAAGGTTAATGAGGCGGTCGTGCATAGTGGAATAGCGACTGGAAACGTGATGGTTATGGGTTTGATTCGAGCCATTCTGAGGTATGAATTATTTTCATTTTCCCGCTCTGGTAAGGCAAAGCGCTGCCTCGAATTCAGGCGGAAAGAAGAGAAAAAAGGGTTTGTTTTAGGATTATACAGTAATGCAAATTGCGACGCACGCAACTGTAAAACGAAACGGTAGTATGTATTACGTTCCCAGGTTCCGTCTGCCTACCCTGCTATGTACGGGATACAGCGTAAAACTAAAAAACACTTTTAAAACCCTTGAGAGAAAAATATCACGATTTTTAATTTTAATTATAAAAGTTTTTTTCGTTTCACGCTTTTTCCCGCATAGCAGGTTAGGCGAGGCCCTTGCGTAAAGACTGAGTTTCCCACTTTCCCTTCAATTACCTATAGCGAAACTCAACCCCGCGCTATGACTAGCAGAATGGCGAAATGGAAATCATTTCAATATAGGTAAACATTTCCTCGTATGGGAAGCCCCCAACCATTGAAAAAGTAATTTAATCTACAACATTCCATATTATTATGCCGCGTATAGAACATACTACCCTTTTATACAATATAGAAACAAGAATTAAATTTTATTTATGTCATTTCAAGGGTGTTTTTCTATGGCACCGACGTGAAAGGGATATTTTTAAGGAGGGATTAACAATGTCGGGCTTAGAAAAGATACGTACATTATGCTTAGTATTAACAACCAGAATCCAAAAGGGATTTCACGCATTTTACATTCAAAATGCGTCTCGTTAGAAGGAAGTTGTTTTTTAATCTTCAACCATTTCCGTCGGTGTCTTTAATTTGTTTTTATTCTATTAAAATGGACAGTTAGGATAAGCTAAAGCTAAAGGATGTATTTTATTACATCTATTTTTTTTATATGAGGCCCGTCGTAGTCGTAAAACCAACTCGTTGTGGGTTCGGTATCCCCACTCGAAAAGATAAAATATTTATTTCAATTTATAGACATTTATTTAGAGGCAAAAACGCGGCGTTAAGTTCTGCCACTCAACACGCAATACCCCCAGAATTCGGCAGAAAATGGGGAATGGAGTGTCTTAACACTAGGTTCCCTCTGTCTACCTTGCGGTGTGCCTAAAGCTGATTAATTACCTTTTTTATGGATCAAGACAAGGCAAACGAGCGCACGGGTCACCTGATGGTAAGTGTTCACCGCCGCAAGTGAGAAATACTGGTAACGCACCTGTATTACTCATGAGCCGTTAGTTTCCTGTATGCAAATAAGAATTTATAGTACAGTTTTGCCACTCAACACATAACGTCTAGAAAATTGAATTGTAAGTAGGGGGAATAGAGTATCTTAACATTACCCTCCCTCTGGCTATCCTATAGCTATAGACGGAATACAACGTGAAGTTAGAAATATAATAATATTTAAAGCTAAACTAACTTTAAAATATTATTTGAGCTACAGCCAGTAATATAGGCAAACCTAAATTTAAATCTATGGATATAAGATGTCACAAATGACACGGGTTTGCGATCTGCAACGAACTGATTCAGCATTATTAGCTTGGGAATTTATAATTAACCTTGCCTTTTACAAAAGAGGTATTACATAAAGAATATTATAAACAGTATTTTAGTCTTTATTTTAATTGTAAATAAAGAACAAAATCGTCGTTTGCATAATCGTTTGTAAACAGTGCGATGTGCCCTGTTACAAATGTCTTACATCAAAATATGGCCGCCATAGTATTGTCGTTACACAAATATTTCTCATCAAGTGAATTTTTTTAGAAGCAGGAGGAACGAAAATTGTGAAAACATGCAAAGTTTAAATGGCATTGTGTTAGGAGAGCAAAAATCGTGAATTTTAATCAAAATATCTTAAGCTTTTAACTTTCGTACGTCTACTTCCGTCTTACAGTTTTTTTTGTTTTTTTTTAGCTTCGTGCAGTATCCCACATACAGCAATGTAGGCAGAGGGAACCTGGGGACCAAATGTTAAGACACTTCGTTGCATAAACTCTTGTTACCAGAGCGAGGTAACAAAAATCAAATTGTCTTATCTCAAATTGTCTTTATAATAACGTCTCTTTGTAGTTTCAACACGGTCAAATCATTTACTTAGCCAGAATCTTAAAATAGTACCAATAAAACCTTTTTACCCTTCTATAAAATTTATTGGGTGGGTGTCCCCTTAGGGATTTTAGTATATCCCTCAATAAATACGAAATTCGAAAGCATATGCTAGTTTAAATAAGTAACTGTATGATTTTTTCATATCCCTTGATAGAAACTTTAATGTACCGATATTTATCCAAGTTAAGGTAATCTGTTGTTTGAAAATAAAACTTCTTTTCTTTTATTGTTGAAATATAATATGGATACATCTCCATAAATAAATAAATATAACTCCTATATATATTTATAGATACAATATATATTCAAAAGCACGGTAAATATATTTTAGTATTTTTATTTTAGTGTAACAAAGCTTAACAGCAATATTGATGCTGTCTTGGCATATGTGGTTCAAGTCCAGTGCCATTTAAAATAGCCAAAACATCGCTTTATTTAAATGAATAGAGAAAAATGGCCGTAAATAAAAAAACTTCTCCGAACAGGAATTGAACCTATAACCATTGCGCTTCAGACGTTCTGAATACAACGACGACAATTGATATTGACAAGAATACAAAATAACGTTAATAAAGAATTATTCAATTTTCTTTCAACCGTATAACAAATATAAAAGGAAATATAACGACAAATAATCACCTAGTTGGGCGCTTTATAAAAAAGGCTTTCGACGAAGTTTTCTTCAATGAATCGCTCTGCCATTGATGTATATTTATTGCTCCTATTGTGTTCAGGGGAACACGTCACGGAACGGGGTTACCGCGATTGTTGGTGAACGATGGTGAATTTTGTTCCACTCAATCGTTTCACATTACAAAACAAAGATTTATATTCTTCGGGTGGTTCTTTAAATATTTTTCTTGTTGAATGTTCGGGTATTTCTTTTTTGGGGAATTGTCTGTTCGGTCTATTTTTAAGTTTTGGTTGTTTGTGTTGGCTTTGATTGGTTTTTAGTTGGAATCTGAATTGGAATGGAATAAAAGAGAATGGGAAAATATTTTTTCATTCTCTCGCTTTCGTAACAAGACAAAGCAAGAACGGAATGAAGAAAGGAATGTCTTGAACGTGAAGTAAAAAAATATATAAACTTGTAGTTTTGACGGTGAATAATAAAAAGTCTACTCACGGTTAACACTGCGCATATTCAACACCACTTTAAATGTCCTTATAGTGATAACACAAATGGAAAAATCACAATTAAACACGATTCTGTATATAAGAAAGTCAACCACAAACATATATATAAAAAAGAACACGATAAATACAAATTTGGAAAGAAATACTAAATAAAACAAAGGAACGTATAGAAAGCGCATCGAGTGGCAAGCATCGACTGTTATAATTAAAATATGCTGTCGATAAGAGGGTAGGAGTAATATCGGCTTTCATATAAATATACTAAATACGAATACTTACCTACTATAAAATATATAAATTCTAATAAATGTATGTACTATATGAATGATAAATAAATAAATTACTATGTTGAAATATACAAATGACACATTTTAAATAAACTATAAATATAAATAATAATTCCCTATAAACTACTAGTAGATATATAAAACTAATAGTATTTTATATTATGATTTTTATTTACAAAAAAATACAATTAACTAAAATCTACAGCAGAGTTCTAGATCTATAAAAGACAATTATATAAACTTGAATGACTAATTTACATTTTCAACAAAATCATAGGTACTGTAAAAGTGGTTTTCCTTGTCGCGTCGCAGAATCAAAAAAATCCCATTCAGTAACTTTGCCACAATGGCCTATTAAACGACTTTGAGATCGAGCTTTCATGGGAAACTTTAATGTTTTAGCTCTTTTATTTTGACAGTGAAAAAGTCAAAAGTTTGCTAAAAAATATTAATTTTCATCATTTATCTTGATCAGTTGGTTGCGAAAAAATTATGACTTTTTGGTTTTGTTTTTTTTGTAAAGAGAAATATATGAGCAACAATAAAACAAGCGTAAATAATAAATTTAAATATAACTTATTTTGAGGCACAACAAAGTATAATATTTTAAACAAAAACTAAATAACATGTATTTTACTTAAATATGAACTTATAAAAGCATCTAATCTCACTGATGAGAGGAACCGTTACGGATATTGAATATGTAGGATATAAGAAATTTCATTTTTTTTAAAGTATACATACTTCAAAGTGAAGATAAGCTTCCTTTCAATTTTCCATAGAGCTAAAGCTTTTAAAGGTAAAGCGAGCTTTTTATCCGTATTCGATAAATATATTGAAGAACATTTTTATTATTAGAATATTATATTACTATATATGATCTTTGATTTTCACGATTATTACACAACTGCGAATTATATACATTTTTAGAAACCCGTCGTTTCGGACACTTTGCAGTAGTCCGTTGTCACGGGTAACGAGTAAACGTCGGGTTTCCACAAATGTATAATTAATCCGGTTAAAAAGTTAATTGAGAACGTATGGCTTAGTGGACGTGAGAGCTTGATCGGTTCCCAGGAGGCGCGGGTTCAAGTCCCGCTACATTTAATTACGCTATATTTAATATTATTTTTACTAGTTACAAAATATTTTACTATTAATGTATTATGCTTTTACAGTACTTAAATATAGTACTTTTAAAATATTTAAATAGTAGATACTAACCTTTTTTTATGTTAACTTTTTGTCATAAATAAACATAGAACCCACTACACCTATCACCTACTCCTTCAATCGGACAGACAGAGTAGTCGCCTTAAGCGAAAGGAACGACATACACCATAGAGTAACCTACATTCGTATGTATATAATAACTTTATACATTATATAGGTGCGATAAAACTGTGATCATCAAAAGAGACATCCGCGTTTGATCAGCAATGTCAGTTAGACATTACGCTATTCCCTTTACGGGCCATAAATACAGTGCGGTATCAAATATATGAATATTATATATAGTTTACGCACGCTGAATGTAAATCGTCATAGTATTATTTATTTTAAGGCCGTCGTGACGCAGGTCGTAGGATCAATTCCCATTCGAGGAAGTGGGTTACCTTATTTTTCCCGGTTTGGTTAGAAGGCCAGGTCGGGTCAGGTCGAGTTTCGCTCTTAGCTTGCTATATGTCAAAAGCTAGGAGACCTGTGTCACAGTGTCTTGGCACTAGGTACCCTAATAAATAACAATTTTAGACATAGCAAAGAGTTTATTACATGTGGATAGAAAACATTAGTTCGGATTGCCTCAAATTTTGATAGAATGTGGAAAATGTAGTCATTGTGTCAGTTGTGTGTCAACAAAAGATTTTTATTGACTGAAGATTTTGGACTTTGTGAATGAAGATAAAAATATTAACTTTTTAGCAGGAACGGAACCCCCACTAACGGAACTTTACCTGTTGGGATCGAGGACATGTCATCAGGGCAAATTTTAAGGACCATTATCATCAAAATCGTCATAAAAGGTCATGTACAGGGTGCCCCAAATAAAATAGCAATTCAATCACAAATGCCCTACATCCACATGTGCCCGCTTGATGCTTTACGTCACCAGTTTTATGACAACATAAAACAATCATTAATACGCATTTTATTATGGAAGACGTATTTCGCTATTCTGGTTGCTTTCAAGACATCTAATCACCTATAAATCATTTTGTAAATAATCGTTGTTTAAATAAATACTTACGGTATTTTCTGACATGTCTCCCGGGGGTGCCATGTTCTGCTTTTTACGTGACCTTCCTCCAGTATCATCGATACTGTGTTCTCCAAGATCTACCAAGATCTCCTTTTTAGCATTTTAAAATACATATCATGATCGAAACCCAATGTTCTCTGCTGCCTTTGTAATCGCATATGCGTAAAAAGTGTGAAGTTAAAAATATAAATTTAAAGTAACAAAAACAGCCTCATGCTTTTTCCCACATAGAAGGTTTGGCAGAGGACTTAAATCTCAACTTAGTATTAAAACTCCGTAAAGTAGCAAACTTTCCGCCCAATTTTTGAAAAATTTCGACTTGAGTGACGGAACTCAACGCTGCACGTTGTCTTTTATCATTTTAATATAATTATTTCACCGAATGGGGATCAAACCCAAAACCATCGTTTACAGGCATACGCTGTTCTGCTGCACGAAAATGAATTCATCTATCCTTGAAATTTAATGAAGATGTCAAGACTTTCAAAACAAGCTTTACTAAGCTCATAACAATAACGTTGTAATATTGTATACTAAATCAAAAAAATAAATCGATTATTTTGTCAAAGCCATCTGTAATCCAGAATAAGCCTCCAATTGTATAAGAAAACGGCGATTTTGCGAACCAGTCAAATTTTATGGTCTCACTTTTAATGGATTCGCCTTACGGTTTTATTATTCAATTATGGGTCGTGATGTTTTGTTTTCGATACAGAAACGGGTGGCGTGAGTCTCTTACTCATCGCATGATATAACTGCTTAAAATTAAAAAGGCATAAAGAATTAATTATCTTTTATTCTTTAGATCGTTCTTTTATAAAAGCTGACAAATATCTGACTTCAAATGGTACCGAATTCCTATCAGGGGAGTAAATTATTTTCATTTCACCGCTCTGGCAGGGAAAAGTGGGGCGTAATAGTCTATTAACATAAACAGTGTTATTCCACACTTAAGAAAGAAAAAGAATCTTACAAAGATGCTAGCAACAATAAATTGCACAAGTATATAAGAATTCCGACGTAGTTCGATGAGAACGTATGGCTCAGTTGATCAGAGCGCTTGGATGGTTTCCAAGAGACGCGAATTCAAATCCCGCTACGTTCAAATTCTTATATATTTTCTAAATAATATTATACGAATTCATAGTTTCTACACTTTAGATATTTGTGTGTTTTCTATGATATGTATCAATTACATGTCTTTCTTCTTGATAATTTCTAGTCTTTTTTTATAGCAAAAAAATAAATTAAATAAATTCAGGTGAACCGTACGTTTCTTTTAGACGTTATTTACAAAGATACTTTTCAGGACTTTATGATCTGAAAGATGCTACATCTTTCTATCAGATTTTATCTAACTTTCCGTATAGGAATGAATATTATCAACATAATTTTACTTATATTTTTTAAGTTGTATTAAAAATAGCTTTATAAAAATATTTTCCATATCCACAGAAAATCTATACTAATATAATAAAGCGGAATAGTTTGTTTGTTTGTTTGATTGTTTGTTTGTTTGTTTGAACGCTAAGATCTCTGGATCTACTGGATCGATTTACTTTGTTTTTGTTTTGTATGAAAGCTGCATTCTTCAGAAGTGCTATAGGCTATATAACATTACATTACACATATATACTAATATATTAAAATACTTTCTAATTTGACATGCAATTTATTCTGCCATGTTAATAACAACCGTCGTCGCTACGCGACCGCGTTCGTTACCGCGTCATTTTGATATTCATCCTTATGAAAATAAATATAATAGTCACTTTTAGCATTTCATCTAGATTGAAATTATATGTCTATAGAAATTATGTTCTTATATTTCAAGCAGGCGTAGCCGCGTCCGGGTCCGCTAGTATTTTTATAAAGCTCAACTACTAAAAGGTCTCTCGTTAATAATAATGAACATTTTCCTGGGATAATATAATACAGTAATACAGCTGACTCGTATATACTTACTGTGTTTACAATAACAAGTCGAGTATATCGCGTAGCTCCTCTCTATTCAGACAGTTTATATGCCGATAAATTTGCTAGTCTATTTATTTGACTACAAAAGAAATGGAAAGCATCGAGGAAACGTGTACGCATATATTTGGGTATTTGTTAAGTTGCCGCGAACAATGCATGTGATTCTAGTATAATGCTATTTTTTTAGCTTCACAAAATTGGAGGCAACCTGGAAATTTAGTATTAAAACACTTTGTTCCCATTAAGACACTTCTGTTTCCCACTTTCCATTGAAAACTGAGAGACATTACATGTTAAGTGGCGGAAATCAACCTCAAGCGCAATTTGCTTTGTTACCATAGCGAAGAAATGAAAATATTAAATTTTTCGTTCCCCGAGAGGAAATCGAACCCACAATATACGTTTACAATTGCACACGTTTGCGCCACTACAGCCTCTATAATGTTAGTTGAATTGGAATATTGATAGATGAAAATCTATTGTTTTCATTTCCTAGTTCTGCTAAGAGAAAGCGTAACTTTAAGTTCTCCGAAATAGCACGCTATGTTTTAAATTGAGGCAGAAATGGAGAACGGAATTTGCCTCTCCCTACCCTATTATATGCAGAATAGAACAAAAAATAAAGAATTTTAATATTGAAACTTAGTACCGGATTCGGAATTTATTAAATCTACAAGTCGAATATATTATGCTTTATTCATATACTCTTATATAAAAAAGTATATATGGTAAAATATAATGTATAGTATATATTTATATAAAAACTTTATAGGCCTATCGCTAAGTCTTTTCCGTTTATTTTTCAAAAAAACCGGTGAAAAAAGATTTAGAATTTAGGATAGTTTAATATAATATGTTAATTACAAGCTAAACTAATTTTATTCATTATGGAACATATTAACATGAAACATATAATAATAATATGTTTAAATTAAACTTTACCCTGAAACATTGTTTACATAATATATCTATTAATTATATTGTTATATTATGATGGTGGCTAGTGTAGCCATCACCAATAATAATTAAATAACTGCACTCATAATTGTCAATTGAATTTTAACTGAAAGCCTCGTCATGGCGCAGTGGAACTGCGTCTGATTGTAAATGCGACGGTTGTGGGTTCGATGCCCACACGGGGGAATGATTTATTAAATTTATTATCATTTCCCAGCTTGCTTTGGCGTTAAGTTCCGCCGCTCAACATGCAATATCTCAAAAAGCTTGAAGCTATGATTTTTTTAATTAACGGAACATTACTGTTATATGAATTTCAAATTAAGCCTAAACATAAAAAGATACACAAAACTAGAAAATAATATCTACCCTAACACGTTATCGCCTGAATAACATACTAAATAAATAATATGATTATGGCCAAATAATATATTTTTCGCTATACCTACAAAATATCCGTAGCAACACATCGTAGGCGCTACGACGTAGCAGAGTTTCGTAGACTTTATGACGAGCTTTATGACCTTACTCCCTTCTAATTTACGAAACAAACTATGTTAAAAAACACCGTTGTTGCGCAGTGGAAAAGTGGCTGAATTTGCGCGGGTTTGGAAAACCAGGGAAAAATTAGTGTTAAGACTCTCCGTTCACCACTTTCCGCCCAATTTTTGAAACGTTCAGTGTTTTGAACGAAATGTTAGATGTTATTTACCAGAGAAGAGAAATGAAACAATTTTAATATAATCATTTTCCCAAAAGAAAAAATTAAGTATAGATCAATACTACGGAAAACACTAAGCAAAAATGTTATCAAATTATATTATATGTATTAATTTAGTTTTTTCTTTTCTTCATATATGTAAGTATATACAAATATTTCATTAGTTTCTTTTATTTCATACATCAACCCGTATATAGCCGGATAAGCAGCGAGAAACTAGTGTGTTAAGACACTCAGTTCAATTAAGACTCATTTTAATTTTAATTGGGAAAATAACATAGTTACTCTCTCCAATCTATGTCCAACTTTAGTATAAAAAAAACATAACATACTCGTTTCCTTCTAATGAATTATATCTTACTTTTAAAATAGCTGAAAGCGAAATATATCATCAAATACTCGCACGAACGCTACAACCAACGTAACGATGTGTTCCATATTTCTTGAAAACTATGCCATTTCCCTCAACGAAATATTCTTTCACTTTTCTTTATTTATTACTGCGAATATGAGTGGGAATTTGCAGTTGTGATCCATATACATTATACATATATATTATGTTGTAATAAAAATATTCCTTAAAGCTTACCAAAATTATATTAATATATATTTTCGATAAACTTCTTCCCGGCGTTGAGTTCCGCCTCCCAACACTCAAGAAGACGAAGAGAGAACATAGTATATTTTTATTAGGATCTCTCTGCTTCTCCATCCGCTAATTAAAAGGAACGATTTTTGAATAGGTATGGTAATGCGTGTTGCTTTTATTGTATGAATGTATATCTACTTCGTATCCTTTATGTCGGTTACTCAACATGTAATGTCTTGAAGATTGAAGAGAAAGCGGGGAACGGGTTACATTGGGTTCCCTCTGCCTACCGTGCTATATGCGGGATAGCGTGATACTAAAAAAAACAAATTTCCACCAAAACAAACAAAAAAAGCGCTAAACGGTACATCGCCGTCATAAATGCTACAACAGTTTCCGCTAAAGCCGTGAATAAATGCACTAGGGCCGCGTACGTTCTTATCATGTTCGAATAAAAAGGCGAAATGTTTCGTTTTAATGTCTGCCCCTTCCTTCGTCCCTTAGGCTATAAACACTAGTGATGTACGCAGAAAATAAAAAATATCGATTAACACATTCTTATTAAATTAAGTAAATAATAATCAAATAAACGATTTATTCAGATTATAAGTAATATTAAAAATATTAAAACGCAAAAGGTATTTAATTTTTTTTAAATAATATAAGTTAACTACGATAAAAAAGATATCGACATTAGTGATAACATCACTAGCCCCAAACGATGCGAGTAACGTTCACAAAGACATGGCTTAATAAAAACAAGTCTATTGAGTGTACATAATTTAGTTTGTGATATGAATTTTAATCTTGACTTTAATGTTTGTATTTTGGAGCATTATTCTTTTATCATAAAGGTTTTAACTCCATGAAAATAAGAGCTAAAAATTATTTTTGTATTAGAAAATAATATCTCAAAGATATAAAGCCGAATTCTCAAGGCATTGCATCTTTAGTGGCGGATCTCAACGCCGCTCTTTGCCCCGTTACTGAGAATGGATAATGAAATATGACCAGTGGGAATCAAACCCACAACCTATTATATTTACAGGTGCTCCCTGGAACTATCTAGCATAATAAAAAATATTTTTACTTTAATATCTAACAAAATATCCACGTCACAATAGTTTTCACTTAACAGTTCCACTAATACTTCTCTAATTGCGTGGATTGCGGTCATAAAATGAAAGCTCGCATATAGGACAGAAAAGAATTTCTATTTTATAAGCTTGCCACTTTTCCTTAAAAGGCAAAGCGTTATGGGGCAATGTGTGTGATATTTTTTATCTTCATGTTTTATCTTAACACGTAATGTCTCCAAAATTCGGCAGAAAGTGGGGAACGGAGTGTCTTATCACTGTGATCCCTTTGCCTACCCTGCTATGTGCGGGATAAAGTGTGGAGCTAATCTTTTTTGTACGCCATTTTTCGTGAAATTTCGTGATAAATTGCGGAACTCAACGCCGCTCTCTGTCTCGGAACCAGGGAGGAAATGAAAATAAATCATTTGCGTTTATCCTCTGTATTAAATAGCATACATCAAGATAAATTGAAATAATGCTGTCATCATAAAAATTCTAAAGATGAATCGTCTCACACCATGTCCTATACACAAATAAATCTGAGTATTTTTAAAGTGAAAAACATATTTTTCTTCTAATACCAGAGCGGAGTGGAATAAAAGCAGAAGATTTAGCGAGTGTCCATTTTCAAAACAAACGCGTTTGCTCAGTCGAGAAGGGGCTGATTTATTGATTCCCTGATAAACGGAGTGCACTAGGAGCAGGGGCTGCCAATTTTATTTTTAACATACCTAGCCAAAAGTATCAAATCAAAATGTAGTATGACGTGTGTAGTAGAGATTGGAGTTGTAGTAATATTTTTGTTATATTGTTATTGGGTGCACATTATGAAGACCATTTGGAGAATAGGCATATGGAACCTAGTACAAAAACATTCTGTTCTTAGTTTAACGTCCTCTTTATTTAACGTCTTCGTTTTTCCATACGTTGCGTGTAGGTAGGTGATAGGCGGAACTCAACGCCGCTCTTTGATCTGTCACCAGGACGAGGAAATAAAAATAATTTATTCCCCTAAGTGGGAATCAAATTCTCAATCGTGGCGCTTAGAGTCAGATGTGCCATTATTATGAGTGCACACGAGAAGACATACTTTTAGGTCTTTAGAAAATTTCCTGAAATATATAGAAATGTAATTTGTAAAATTTTCAACACCTGCAGTATTAGTACTATACAAATTTTCCGAAATAATTAACATTCAATACTATTTACCCATGCTTGTAAGAATTTAAAAAATCTGCCCTGCAGTTATTCAAAAAATACTCGTATAAACATAATTTACAAAATTAACATATTTCTATACATTGACAGAAAAAAATAGTTAAATTTTAATAACAAATTACAAAATACTATGTTATAATTATATTAATTAAAAAGTTAATATATTTTTTAAAATTGACCACCCCTGAATGGAGCATGCAGTGAACTAAATGCTTTTTTATCCTCACATTTCAAATTCTATTAATTCCAACCATTGGTTACTCGACACTCCGTTTAACGACTGTAAAATGCATTTCGTTACATTTTCACATTTTAGCGATACATTTTATAGAAACTATGCTAATCGAAAACCAATCTTAATAACAGGGATTAAAGTCGACAATTAATCTGAGCATTTCATGCGACACATATGAGAGGGTGAATTATTCATAAATTGAACAAATGTTAAAAATAAAGTGGTTTTTATTTAGACATTTATTTGTAAGCTTTTAGGAAATAATAAAGTTAGCATTAAAAGTTCAACAACATACCAGCATTGAATATTTAAAAAGTTCTGATATAGGGTCGACGTGGAGTTGCTCAGATTGCTGGAATTCTGATCATTTTTCCTGTCATGTTATGTTTTTTCTCAGTATTCCTTCATATGTTATTTTAATATTTGAAATAGCAACAATTGGATAATAATTTTGTAGTAATGAGTTAAACTGGATTATCTAAATGCTTGTATGAAATTTAATTTAATAAATTTATATTTAAAGGGGTGTAAAATATTATAGTCCACCTAAGTTCTAAGTGCAAAATATAAGTGAAGAGACAGAACTAAACCACCATCCTCCTCCCATAGGAGCAACCTTTATCCCCTCCCTGTAATTTATTACGCACAGCCGGATGAACTCGTGAGAAACTTCGCGATAAGTTCATATCTGTAGAGTTTCTTGTATTTAACGATCTTTTTCTATATTCCCAGCAGTTATTATAAAAATATGAAAACATAATATTGTCTTATGATTTCTTATTAAAGTTAACAGTTAACTGATAGATATTCACGTATTTCATAATAATTTAAAGTACTATTCGCTTTACCAAATTTTAATATGTTTAATTTCCAATCAAGATATTGGGATGCTCTCATCAGTTCCGCCAACCACCATGTTACGGGATTAAAAGCGCAGGATCCGAGGAATTTGCAGGAATGGAAAGAAGAATGCACATGGCGCACCTCACAACGTCAATGAAGAGCTTTCGCATCTTGTTCCGATTTTACTTTGCAGAAGAAAAGCTTTAAAAGGATTAACACCGACACGAAAATGAAAGGACCTTTTCTGCTACTGAGTATATTGCCTTTAAAATACGAGATTAGATGTGTCCATCGCAAGCACTGACACACACACTAACGAAATTACCGATGACGAAAGTGTAGGATTAATGTTATAATTTTTAGTTTATATATTTTAATTTAGTAGTTACCAAAATAATTTTTAGCTGATAGATTATTTACTTTTTCAGTATTTACATTCGGTATACACGATTATTCTGGTTAAGGAGTGTCATTTAAAATAGATTTGTTAAAGATATAAGACATAATATACAATCAATTACTTGAATCTACAAGTAAGTAAAATTATTCCATGAGCTATATAGGTAGAAACTATAGTCCTTAACAAAATACCAAGAATAGCCGACGGCTAAACTTAGCTAGCGATATGTAACCCACCAATATTGGCATAACCCAAGCTATGTAAACATTTTTGCATGGATCACAGAACATTAATTTGCTTCATCGGTCTGTTTTTATTCCGGTAATACCCTAAACATACAAAGTGAAGCATATTGTTGGAAAATGTATACAATAACAAATATTCATTAGTTGAGTACATAATAATATACAATTAAAATTAATTATGTTTAAAGTTAGTGTACCTATTAGTTTATTAGGTTTTAAAATTTGATATTTTTTGAGCTATCCCACACATAGCAGAGTAGGCAGAGGGAACCTGGGAACCTAATGTTAAGGCACTCCATTCTCATAAAGGCACTGACGTTCCACCTTTTCCGCCGAATTCCGGAGGTATTGAGTGGCGGAACTTAACGCCACACCTCGCCTCGTTGCCAGAGTTTATTTATTTTCTCGAGTGAGATCGAACCCATAAGCTGTTGCGTTTACAGTCACACGCTTGAGCCTATGCTCCACGACTGAACTTTAGTTTTCCTACAAAACGTCATTTAATAACAAACAGTAGCTGCTAGTAAATGTAAACAAAGCACGTAAAAAAGTGTTTCTTAAAAATTTTTCAGCATAATGACTGAAAAATCTCACCCTGAAAAATAACTGGAGTCAAAAGGGTGTGCGCCCATGAATTATTTATGAGGCACGAACGAGGAATCAAAGGTTAGGATGAATATTTTAATTTAGAAATGTTTCGTTTTTAAGGAGCTTAATATCTTGTGTAGCGTCGCGTCGACGGTTTGGCATCTTCGCTCTGTTGATAGATCCTAATGAAACGTTTTATTATTTAAGAAAAAATCTCAAACACAGCAAGACTGAGCGCGGTGAGTTGCGCCACTCAACACGCAATGCCTTGAATTCTGGCAAGATGAGGAGAACAGAATGTGACACTTTACATATGGACGTAGTATATAGCAGAGTAGGTAGGAAGAACCTAATGTCATGATACTCCATTCTCCGCTTTCTGGCTGAATTAATAAGCGGAACACGCCACGTTATGTACAAATCAAAACAGTACTAAAAATACAGTTATTCAAATATAAGTAAAAAATTCAATTAAATATACAAAAAAACTATATATTTGTGTAAGCTTTCTTATCAAAATTCCTTTATCAAAGGACGGCTCAGCAATAATACAACAATAACCAAGTAAAAAACAATTATTTCTTAAGCACTCAACAAAATTCTGTATATTATGAAAATGATGACATTTTTACCAAATCGTGTCTAGACGCTTAAATGAAAAGTCTAGACCCTATTTATAGTTTATCTATTTCACGACTATAAAACTCACTAAAATAAAATGTAGCTTTTATAACATCGCATTTTACAGCCGTCACGAGGGTGCCAGTATCGTCAACAACGTAAGTAGATATACGAGTACCAACATGTTGGAGACAAGTGTAGAATTTGGATTTAAGTACTTTAGATAAATATGTGATTTCATTTTTAACTAAGGCAGGCTATACTTTATAAGGTAATTCTAAAGTAAAGTCTTGTTTTCTATTCTCTGCATTCTTATTTTAAAACTTAAGAGGATTTTAAAATATTTGTAGCGTAATTGGGCATCCAGTGGAAAAACGTTTGTCTCTAAACAAGCCTGTAACGGTAAACACAACAAGTTGTGGGTTCGATTCCCACTCGAGGAAATGAAATATTTCATTTCTTCGCTCTGGTCAACACACAATGTCTCCTAAATTACCCTGCTACGTACAAGATGAAGAGCATACAGAATACATAATTTCCTTATTCTATTATTACCTATACTTATAGAACAAAAAAGATCAAATTACCACAGAAAAAAGCAACAAATAATCCAAATATACCCATTCTCCCCAATTACATACAAATTATGTTCCCAGTTGGTTTGCGGCACATTTCACAAACACACACATACATATAGACATACACACATATGTATAGATACAAAGACTCGACTACAGGAACATGGACATCTTGTAAACACTTGTATGTTAGTAAACACTTCACGTAGACACTGTACGTGTTCCGCTCCTCAATACTGAAATGGCCCCAAAACCCAACCAGCTGTCAAACCTGATAATATTTAATGCATATACACTGATAGACCGTTAGGATACAAGCTTCAAACGATTGTATAGAATATCGATGGTTAGCACTATGGCGCATTGCAGTCGGTGGTTGTGAGTTCATAGTGGACTTGAGAAAGGTTTGTATAGCTTCGTCAAGGTACTAAAGCTAGTTTTGTTCTTTGCTTCAAGGTACTCGTACCGTAGATCTGAATATTTGAAATTAATTTTATTTGATACTTCTACGCGATCTCGTCATCCTATATGGGTTCCATTTTCACTTTTTGAGGTACAGAACCGTACGATGTGGCGTAGCTAGGGGGGTGCGAGCAATGCGGTCGCACCGGGCATCAAAAGGAAAGGGGCATCAAAGTCTTAGACCATTTTAAAGGGCATCAAGTCCACTAAGCCGCACCGGGCAACAAATACCCTAGCTACGCCACTGACATTACGTATGGTTTGAATGATCGCTTGGACGGTTAATAAGAGACGAGGCGAGGCGTTTTCTTATCCTTCGTGAGTGCCTAACGCTTTGAAAGTTTTTAATATATTGTTATAATGATTATTTATTCGGTAAAGAATAAATTGTGAACTGCTAACTATTGGGTACAGACACAATGCTTAACTACGGCACTTTAGCTCCCTATAGCTGTCGATAAAATTTGATATCCCTTACAAAACCCCACGGAATCGCTTCGGTGATTTTTAGCGAGTTTCCGAATCAATTAAAAGTTTAATTTGAATAATTATTAGGACCCCATTTAATTGGATTTCTGTGTTTGACGTATATTAATGTTATTATAGAGGAAAGGTGCGCCTCAGAGATAAAGTTTAGATTGACCAAAGCAAATTAGGAGCAATATTATGAGTTTGGAAATAAAATATGGACGCCAACATCTGGCAGGACAAAATATTTCCTGGGGGATACTTACCTATTCTAAATTATTATAAAGTTGAAAAGCTTGTTTGATTTATCGCTCTAATCTCGAGAACTACTGGCTTGGCTATATGACATCGCGTGAATTGTTGAATTTATAGAGTTACCTCGAGCTCTTAAAATCAATCATGTGTCATACGAGAAAAAAACGGTGTCATACGAAAGTATCACATTTATTTCTATTTGACCACACAGGTGGTCCCTTGTCTAGGGCGCCGTTCGCTTATGACGTCCCTGGCGGAACCCTACTACCCGCTTTGTCTTTCAACCCGAGATAGGAAACGAACATACGTATATATGAAAATAATATATATACTTATACAAATACAAATTAAACTTTATAAAATTTAATTTAGTTATTTATAATGTAAACATGTAAATAAATAATCGCGGTGATGTGTTGCGGACGTAATTGAGAAAACCACGGGCGGCGGTCGCCGGTTTATTAAGTCCATTTACAATGTTTTATATAACAATGACTCGCTAATAATGGCCTAGCGTTCATTATGTTCGACGATTGCCTTTTTTAATTAAATACCACTTTATTTGAATGTAATGCTTATTGTTAGGGTTCCGTATCTCAAAAATTAAAAACAAGATCCTTATCACGCTGTGGTTCAACTGGCTATACGTAGTGTTTAACATTCCGTCCCTCCTCCTCTTCCTCTTTATGCCCAATTTTCGAGACGCGTGTTGAATACCGGTACTCAACGCCGCGATTTGTGGTACCAGAAAATAGATGCAAATAATTCATCCGTTCGAAAGAGAATCAAACCCACAAACATCGCGTAAGCAGTCACATAGGCTGTACTACCTTAAATATATTATTGTATATTATTTAATACTTCTAATTTTTTTATAGAATTTCCTAGCAATTGTGATGTTCAAACCTGAAATCCTAGCGTATATCACGCATAGATCCCCAAAATGCAGGCAGGTGTACGTGTGGCACACAAACTTGGACTATAAATTGTATTCTTTGAGCCCAGATTATCTCAGTCCAAAGTGCTTTATTAATTACAACAGACAACATCAATACATTCTTATTTCTATAACAATAGAGTCCAAATTCCCACACAAAAGTAGAAATAACGCGCGAATTTAAGTCCTAAAGCAAAGATGGATGACCAGGAATGGGCAAAAAGGTATGTTAATTGAATTCGTTCTGTACTGTGATTTTTTGCTGAGATTTACGAGAGTTGACCGACGCAGGTGAAATTTGGAATTAGGCTTTATATTTGGAGAAAGAATATGGAAGTTTATTGGATACTTCCGTAATATTAGAGTTTTTTTTGTACTTTCACTCCTATATCACTTTGTTTTATTCGTTGAAAATTCTAAATATATGAAATGGAACTCCTCGCCTCCTCCTCCACTTTATTTATTTACGAGTTGCTTAACTTCTTCAATTATTTTTTATTTATTTTTATCAAATCAAGCTAATAATGAACGGTATTTCTACAAAACATCTAACAGAGAATTATCCAATATAAAATTCCTTTCAAGTACCAACAATACGTTACTGGCAACACAATACACTTGAATTTCGCGCTGCACTGCCCACGAATAAGCTAAAGCGAGGCTTAGGAATAAGAATTGGTTTTATTGATAGCGTCTTAAAAGCTTATTCCTTTTTTAGTTTTAGTCTGTTTCCCGCATAGTAGGGTAAACAAAGAAAACCATATTCCAAGACACTCCTTTCTTCGCTTTTTACGGAGATATTCCTCGAAGTTTTAGAATTTTAAATATAATTTACTTAAGAATTGAAGCTTATCAAGTGGCCGTCGTAACGTAGGGGCACAAGCATGAGACTATAAATGCGAAGGTTGTGGGTTTAATTCCCACTCGCGGGAATGAAATTTAATATTTTAATTTGTTCGCTCTGGTAACGAGTCAATAGCAGGGCGTTAAGTTCCTCCACTCACCACGCAATACCTCGAGAATACGGCCGAAAGTGAGGAACGGAAGTGTCTTAATGGAAACGAGTATCTTAACACTAGTTTCCAAGGTTCCCTCTGTCTACCACTAGTGGCATGTGAATCGTGACTGACTTCAAATATGGAAAAAATGGAAAAACAACACAAATCATTATACAACATAATACATTTACATACAAAATCATAATAACATATATATGTAATTATATCAATTATTAAAACGTTTTCTGGCTTCCTATATTGAGGTCTTAACAGTTAAGCGATTAAGAAGAAATATGTAATCCGATTTTCTTATTGCTATCAGCTCAAATCGACCAATTAATGTATTTAATAGGAAAATAAAGATTTCCTCCACTGTATGTACTTAATATTTTATTCATCGCTATTTGCCAGCATCTCCCGCATTTCACGAACGTTTGATAAACAAACCTAGTTAGCGATACTCCGTGATACTCACTGTTGAGTTCCAATGCTCCTGCAGTGGCACGTGAAAAGATTTTAAATATAAAATTAAATATGCTAACATTTTTTATTCACAATTAGAGAACCCAGTGTGAAAAAAAAGAATTCGAGATAATACATATTACATCACGTAACACAACGCCGCACTCTATCTTTAGCAAAACTGAGAACGAAAAGGTGTACCTATTAGATTCTTGCAATAAAGATTTAAAATCTTCACTTTATAACAGGGAAAGGCATTCTCATGTAAGCATAAGTACGTTTAATGCAAGAAGAGTAAAGTAAAGGAATAAAAATTGTTTTTCTCGAAAACGTCTCGAAGGCAGAGACGCAGTAAATAATCCTCAATGTACAAACACCATTAAACATGGGGCGCTCCACGATGTTGTTGTTTTTTCTCGCCTTCAGCGTCTCGGCTGGCTAATTGTGATGAATGGAGGACTCCTTGCGCTTTTTACTCCTCGGGATGGTTACGATACTCTTTTATTTATTTTTTATTGAACACTTAACTTATTTATAAAATGCAGATGGCGCCGAGGCACAAGGCTGCGTACGTACACGTGATAGGTTGTGGGTTCGATTCCCACTCGAGGAAATGAAATATTTAATATTTTTATTTCCGCCACTCAACAGCTAAGTATATCTTCACTATATCATAGAAAAATATCATATTCAATAATTTAAATATGTCACACAAACGACAAAGCCGATCTCATACGGAAAACAGATATATGACATACATATGTCTCCATATCTATAAGATCTTATAGAAAGCAAGTTACTGATGAATCACCTTGGTTGCTTAATTATGTGTAACATAAGCTCAAAGGGAAGATTATTGTACTGTTAGTTTAATTGCTATAACAATATGTGTGCTAAGATTCTGTTTTGTTGGCATGGTACTAACATATTTTATTTGTATTATCAATTTGATTCATTGTAACATGCAATCATCATCATCATCGACAGCCATCTTTTGTCTCCCCCAAATTCTCCCCCAATTCTAACTACTACACGCGATCCTCAGCTCTTCGGACCCATCCGCTTCCCGCCAACCTCTTTAGGTCGTCGTCGGTCCATCTATTAATACGCAATAACCATAATTTAAATTAATTATAATAAAAACTTAAAATACATATTAGTTGAATAAAAAATACTATAAGAACTAAAAAATTCACAAAATATTTGAACTTGATCTTTTAACATATGCCAACAGCACGTATCTAACGTAAAGTGTCCCTTTTAGTTTTACGACATTTTGGTAACATTATATAGACTTATCGCAGTCGTCCCGTCTACATTAAATGCAACAAGACGCCGCAAAGACCAACACTGCGCGTGAGTTACAGATTCATTTCGGTTATTTATAAAGCAATTGAATTTTTCCACTTGCCCAGATGTACAATGTCTATTTGTTAACTAACTTTGGGATTCGGTACTAGTCTTAGGTTTTTCTTTATAAATGTATAATGTCCTTTCTAGTCCAGCTGTAAGTTCTTTTACCCTATACATAGCTTATACATCAGAGAATTGTATTTTTGAAAACAACTTTAAATAATTTAAAATTGATCTACAACATACAATTAGTTTTTTTGTATAAAGAAATGATGAAACCTGACATCATACTTTACATGCATACAGGAGAAATGAAATTGAAAAATAACATAACTCTCGTGTATGACTTACATCTGTATACATATTTGCATACAGAAATACTTCTAATGTAGTCATCTATGCAAGACAAATTTTAATAGTACATATAACATAAATACATTTAAGCTTTTCAATGTTATAATATAAAAACTGATCTTAATAAACAGACAACAAGCTAATAAGCATTTCCTTGTTTATGAAGAGGTGCGGAACCCTAAAATGTTTTATATCGCTTTGACGCTTCTTCATAATTAAATTTCAAAGATCTATTAACAATTATTACTTTTTCGCTCGCAATTATTCAAATTAAAAACATAATTGACCTTGAAATTTCATCAAAAAAACACAAAAGGTCACGCGGCAGCGAGAAAGTGAATATTAATTACGTTGAAGCACAAATGGAATTTATTTAGGCACATTTTCTTACAAAAAAGTAAGTTTCTTTCTAGCTTTGTCCTTTGTTGTTTTATTTTAAATTAATGAAACTGGTTGTAGCTGGAATTTTTAAACCTGACATCTAGAAAGAGTTGGCGGTAAGAGTGATGAAAGGAGATTCAAATTCCACTTTAAAGTATTATTATTGTATGGATTTGAACTCGTCGTGTCGCAGTGGAACAATTTATGATTGAAAACGCGACAGTTGTGTTTGTGGTTACATGGTCTCGGGTAAATAAGGTTCCCCACCGGGAACCTTTCGGTTATATAAATTATATACCTAAGGTTCCCACACTATTCGCCCGATTTTTCAGAAAAGGATAGACTAAGCTATTTAAAAGAAATCTTTGATATATTACAATAACATACAATCAATATAAATGTAGAGAATCTTAACATGAAGATAGAATATGCTTTTATTTTCACTCCAAGCCGAAGTCGTACTCATATTACTATTATATTAAAAAAAACATATTCTTATATTTCATTTAAAATATATATTTCAGTCGCCTTGTATTTATTTCTTTAAGTTTTCGTTGCGGTTTGCAATGAAAACTCAAAGTAACAGTCCATTTGAACGCAACGCGGACCGGACGTTAACGCGGCACTCGACGACCCTCAAATTACACTGCATTATGACTACATTTCAAGAAAAGTGGAAAAGCTTTTAAACTGAAAACGAGAAAATGTAACAAAAGTTTTCCACGAGAAATCATTATCTATACCTCTTTGCTAAAATTGTGAGGATGAAGAGTTCATTTGGTTGAACACGCTAATCTCGGGAACTATAAGTGTGAATTGATAAAATCATTATGTGTTTTATATTTAAAGTACATTAAATTTATTGACATAAGCTATCCTTCTAACATGATAAATGTAAAAATATAAGAAGATGAATGTTTCTTCCACTTTCATGCAAAAACTACTCGATAAATTTATATTATTTTTACAATAATAGCTTATACATAACAATAAAATGTAAAACACAATTTATGTACAAAAAAAATACATAATTTGGCTAAAGTATAACAATAATTTTTAGTAAGCTATTTTATATCATGTAAAACATGTCGATGTAATCCACTATACGTGGTGTGAGTGTTATCTCCCAGACTTACAATGTGACATGTATCATACAAAACTCTAAGTCATTTCCGTTTACCAAAGCAGGCGAAGCCGCATGCATAAGCTAGTCTTCGAATTTGTTACAAGTTCAAAACAAAGCTACGTTCCCTGCAAATCCCGCTATGGCAATAATGGGTGCAAATTTCCCCGGATTTGCGCAAATCAAGCTGCTGAGCCCAGGATTACCGGCTATACCTTTGACAATGTATTAGTAGTGTTATTATAATTAACCTTAAATCGATATCAAATGGCTAAATAATCGTTGTTTCTTGCTTATAAAGGCGTGTACAAGTAAATAATATAATTTACTTATGTAAAACTTATGTAAACGAAGAGATGTTGGTTGGTTGGTTGGTTGAATTCATATTGCAAATTCAATTTATAACAAAACCACGAAGTGCAAACATATTACTCACAAATAACCGTAAAACACATTCAAAGACCAACTTCATGCAGTTTCTACTGAGTTTTAAGAAAAATTTTATAAAGGAAATCCAAACTAACAAGTTGAGAACATGTAGCATGTAGTAGCATTGCCGTAGTGTACTGTACAGTACACACGTACCGCGACGTGCTGCGCCTTACAAAAGTCCTAAAAACTTGGAACCAGCTGTCAAAGTTAATATTATCGGGCACAAAGTCAAATAAAAACACGCCTTGTAGGTTGTACGCCTTATATGATATGTCTGAGTGACGGACGTGTGCTACATATTCTACGAATCCAATTAACATGAACAGAAACTTTTACTTTGCATATTCTTAATAAAAATTTTGTACTAAATTAGATTTTTAGGCAATTACTGTGCTTGTAGATTATCTTTATGTAACTTTTGTTGTGTTATTCTTATATGAACAATTTTGTGAGCTTTTATAGAGCTTCTCCATAATGTAGTTGTTTTCTTTTTCATTTTTATACTTTCTTAAACGTATTATAACCGAGTTAGAGTTCATTGATAATCACAATGAACAAAAATATTAAATTTCAGTTGTAAAATATAACCTATATAAAATAAAAATATCATTATTAATTCATATACCTACTGCCTTCGAGTACAACAAAGTAATCCTACAAAATATTAATCATTAAATTTTAAATTTCTACCATCCCTTTCCATTGTTAAGTTAGGCTTTAAGGCCTAAATAGTAAATTAAATACATAAAAGGACATAAAGGCGTGGTCTACCGCCATTTTGTTTAGCAGTTGTCATTTTTAAAATGTCATTAGCAAATGGCGGTGGCGGCCTCGTTTTGTTATGCCTTGATTTATTTCGCACTCGGCCCATTATTGAGTGCTTGAAAATATGGGTGACATATAAATAAAGATGTATGACGTTTTTTAAATATAAATAAGGACGTTTTTTTATTATTTTTCTGTAATTTTTATTATAATTTTAATTTTAAATTCTTTTTCTTTATTAATATTTTACTATAGGGATATCTTTTTAAAGCAAATTCTTATTGAAAATCAAATACCTATCTTTAGAATATATTATGTGGGTTAAGTAATTGCTTCATAAATAGATGAAATTATCTACAAATATTAACAAAGTAAAAGATAAAGTATAAAAGTCATTATCATCATTTATTTCTAATAAAAACATAATTACCCATACAACATCACGTCTAGACAGTAACTTTTGTCGCCTTCAATTTTCTGGTCATCACAAACTTTTATTAGGTTCTAAGAGATACAACTTATTGTCGTTTGTTTAAGGCTTAACGCTTAACGGTAAAGCCGGCGCGGCGTCGCGTCGGTCGCGTAACGAGACTCGCAAAACAAAACTTTCTCAATCTAAAAAAACTTTGGAAACTGGAACTCATTCAGCAAAACGATCGTTTCTTTTATATAGAGATAAATTATGTTTACCAAATTCTATATCCTTTTTAGGTTTTTTGTTTACATTTTGGGATTTTTGTTTTAAATATTGACGGTAATGTAACTATGAGTTGAATTTTAATATTCAAATATATAGCAATATGTCACATAATTTACAACCCAAATGTTTTCAAAAGGCAAGGTAAACTTCCATTTTGGTTTGGATGTTTTTTCTTTATTTATAATATAAAACTTACTTCTTGGGAATTTTTATAATTTAAGGTGAGCGAAAAATATTCTTTTAACTCTGATTATAACATTTTCGTACAAAATGTTAAATAAATAAAAAATGTGGCAATACAAAGCATAAACGCTCTTATGATTAGACTGTGTTGACTTAAAACTTTTATTGTGCTTCAATTTTTTTTGTGACTACAGACATAGATTAATTTTAATTTTTTTTGTATTATTTTCAGCTCCACGCGATCTTGAGAAAAGTAGAGAAGACAAATAAACAAACAAACAGACAGCCGCAATAAAAGGGATGATGATGATCCTATTCATTCAGTTATTTTTTATAAAGTAAGGAACCCAAAAATTGATAACAATTTTAATGAATCAATTATATAAAGAAAATACATAAAACATAATAGAATAGAATTTAAAAACAAGGCTATAACAATATAGCCTACATCAAAATGAAGCGCTAACTGCAGCTCGTCTAATGTTGAATACCTAAACAACTAGAATATTCACTGAAGCGGGACAAGTGAGATGCATCTTTGTCTGGAGGCAAGTAGACAGCGAAACAACTAAGCTTCTCTAGTATTCTAATTTAGATTTCACCTCAGGATATAGCGCCGTCCTGGTGGCTTTCGTAGTTAGATTATATGAAAATATACATAAAATATACATTGGAGGTTGTCGTGGAGCAGAGGCACAAGCGTGAAACTGCAAACGCGACGTCTGTGGGTTCGATTCTCACTCAGGGGGATGAACTACATTGAGTTCCACCACTTAACATGCAATGCCTTCAAAATTTGGCGGAGAGTGAGGAATATATAATAGATATTTGCTGCTAATATTTTTTTGTTTTTCCTTGATGAGAACCTAGTGAGAACTAGTGTGTGGAATTCGGAAACCAGAATATGGACACTCCGTTCTTTTCGAATTTGAGACATTTTAAGAATTGACGACGAAATAAAAATAACTCATTGCCCCGAGTAGATAAAACCCACAATCAACACGATATAGTCAGCTACTGTCCCCATTCCAACTCGGGGACCCATAGTACTTTTTATATATATATTCTTTGTTATTTTATATTATAAAGCCTTAGAATATGTATGTTAGCATAATCTTAGAACACGACCAATTATATACTTATTGAATAAGGGAACATCTTAATGTGATTCTAGACAATGCCTTTCATGGAAGATTTACGGCTTCGTGATTTAGTAATGGAGCATTGTGTAGGAGCGTCGCAAATTAATTATTGTTATAGAAATAATAGATTTGATTAAATTTTCACGTTCCACATTTTATACTTGGTTTTGAATGCTGGTTTACATGGCGTTTAACAGATGACTTAACTGTTAAGGAGTGAATAAGGGATAAACAAAACGTTACTTTTTGTAATCACATAGAAGGTCTATGTCTTTTGTGGTATTTTTTTTTAAATTTCCGTTTTTCTATATAATAAGCAATTTTTTAAAAATATTATATAACGCTATAGCGGAGAATGAAGTGTCTTAACACTAAGTTCCCTCTGCCTACCTAAAATAGATAATCATGTAATTAACGCAGACTTAAAATTACTCAAATATTTTTGTGAGTTATTTTGCAGAAACACCAGCAATGTGTCATTCATACATACACAAATATGTAAACTTATATCACCCTTCTGTTTACATCGCGGGTTAATAAAATTGAATTCCAAGTCACCTTTAAAAGCTAAACAAGTGTCTATCTAATATAAACCCAGTAGCAGTAAACACTTCACGTGGTGTACGTGCTCAGAGTGTCAATACGGATGCAACACAAATGCTTATCAAAGAAAATATGAACAGAAAATTAATACATGCTACCTCTTGTCCTAGTACTATATGTAAATACATATCTTAAACAAGTTCATTTTTTTATTAACTAATGTTTGGAGCTTTGGAAATATATATTTTTAATTAAAAATATAATACTTAGATCTCAGTGCAAAATAAACGGATGCCTTTAAAAAAAATTGACTTAAAAATGTATACAGCAAAAAGGAATAAATAATCTATCTATATATATAAAATCAAAAGGTCACTCACTCATCACGGAATCTGAGAAACTACATGTGCTAGGAATCTCAAATTTTGCATAGGAGTTATTTATAGGACGTAGGTGCTCGCTAAGACGGGAATTTGTAATATTCGACTTTTAAGGGGTTGTTTTTGGGGTTGAAAGTTTGTGTGAAACTTCGGTACTACAAATGCTAGAAGTCTCAAATTTTGCATGGACGTCACTTATGAAACATAGGTACTCATGGAGACAGAAATTAATAATAACGTAGTTCACGCAGGCGAAGCCGCGGGCGGGCCGCTAGTAATTTTATATGGCGTAGCTACTAACATTTAAACGTAAATCTGAAGCCCTGACCACTTCTTTTGCGTCCTGGAACTTAGTCCCACTAAGATTTAATATAAAAATAATAAATATAATATTATAATAACCTTTATGTACCTTTGTTCGTCAATCACGCAATGTGGCTAGAAATTGGCATACAGGATATTGCTACCCATCTAGGTTATGAGCTATCGTTCATAACCTACATCCTTGGACAATTCGCATATGAATATCCGGCCTCAAATAAGGCAAAATCTATGTGTATTTGTACGTATATTACGATGATAAACCTATACAATTCATAAACCGCATTATAATTTTCTCTTTATACTAATATTCTCTATCTCTTGTTGTAAGTTCACAGGTTAAGTGTCACAGGTTGTAGGTTTGATTTCCACTCGAGCAAGTGAGCTATTTAATATTTTTCTTTCTTCGTTCTGGTATCAGGTACAATGTGCCGTTGAGTTCCGCTATTCAACACACAATGCCTCCAGTGAAAGAAAGTGAAAAGAAAAGTCTTTCCCCGGAAAGTGGGAAGTGAAGTGTCTAAACACTAGGCTCCCTTTGCCTTTCGCTATATGCGTGATGTAACATGAATCTTAAAAAAAGCTAATATTCTGTATAAATCTGAAAAGTTTAATTGATTAAACGAACTAATTTCAGGAAATACTGATTGGAATTGTAAATTTACTCCACGGCAGAATTCGACAGAAAGTGGGAAACGGAAGTGTCATAATGGGAACGAAGTGTCTTAACACTGGAATCCCAGGTTCACTCTGCCTACCCTGCTATGTGCGGGATACAGCGTGAAGCTAAAAAACCACAAGTACAATCAAACCTTGTCTCACTGCACTTCACTCTAAAATGTTATTTGCTTAGTTCACAATTTTTAGATATATAAAGGATGCGTGCCAAACAGCAAAATATAGTATAGTACAAAAAATTCGTAAATTAAAAAATACCTTTTCCGTTTAAAGAAATTTCCTTGAAATTTTTGCCTGAAACATTTTACTTTTGCTCTTTTCAACTCATTTACAATTAAACACTGACATGTATTCATTGTATCGAGCATTATCGATGAACGGCGCGAGACAAATTCGATACAGAATTAAATTTCACGGTAGCGGAATCATTTCGGCAAAGTAAAAGGCAATTTGAGTGATGTTGTCACAATCAGGCACCGCCACGGAATCGATATGAAGAAAAATGTTTACTGTTTTAAAATGTATGAGTGTAATCTGTGCTGTAATTTATATCTAAAAAATTGTTAATTATAAATTTACTTTTAACTTATACACGCTAGATCCAATGTATGGTAGAGTAGGCAGAGGGAAACTGGAGTTAAGGCTCTCCGTTTTCCGTATTCCGTCTAATTATCGAGACATTGTGTTTTGTGTGGTGGGATTCATCGCTGCGCTCTTCTCTTGTTACTACAGCGACTCAATTATAAAATTTTATTTTGACCTAGTAGGAATCGAACTTCAACAGTCCAACGGCTTTTACAATTAATTATATTTTAAATACATTTTTATTAGGAATACATTATATTAAATTAGGGATTTATGATGTCATTAATTAACAGAGCAGGTACTATTTTAATTAATTATATTAATATGTGTATAATTTTTTCCTAATTGTTATAAGAAGTAGAAAAAATAGTCTTTTATTTTCTTTATGTTATAAAATAACGTTAAAGTGCAAAACAAACAATAAAGAAAATATTAGTGTTCTGTTAAATGCCCCATATTCACTATTTTTATTCATTTTCCTCCATCTCCTTTATAAATTCTTTTTATTTTTACAATATTAAAACCAAATTTTAAAAATATCCAAGTCAAATGCTATATAGGGCAGGTATATAACAGAAAAGTAATATTTAAATACTAAGCCGCCCGTCCGCTCCGGTCCGCACCTAATTCACGGATAAAGTCCAGCTTTAGTTAAATTGGTAAAGTTTTCTTCCTCACTCACTGCATCTCGAAAATCTTAAGCATTAAAGCCTTAAATAAACAACACGATAAAAGTTGTGTTCTATCAAGAACGAGCTACCGAAGCGTTCGTAAACTGTGTGATGAAATAGTCTAAAAGCACTTTGCTTAAAACATACTAGCTTTCAATGTTAAATGGAAATGACTAAGAATTGTGTACAGCCTTTAGCCAATAGTTCCTTAATTAGGGTGCTAATAGACTAAACTTTTCGGCTTTTAAAAATTAACGACTCTATTAAACGAATGAACATAGTAATTATATGAATACAAATTTCATATAGCTACATGTTTACTATACTCTAACTATCTTATAAATATTTAGAAATGTATGTAAAAAATAAGATAGCTGCACTTAAACCTACATACTCGTATATATATTAGAAACAGTCCAAGTGCGCTCTTAAGCTCTATCTCAATTAAGCCATACGTTCTTAACATCAAAATTCTTACTCGTATAAGAATCTTACAAATGTACTGATTATAAAATATAAATAAGAAGGAAATTAAGTTTTAAAGTAAACAAAAAACATTACGAATAAAAATATACAAAATAATTATAATATACATTTAAAAACTATAGATACAGGGTTTTAATAAAAGGAACTGCAGTAAAAACAACGATGCTAACACCTTACTCGTAAGCTTAAAAGTAAAAACTTAAAAGATTAGTCTTACTTTCCATCCGTTAAGAGCTAGTGCATATTTTTTTGCTGCAATTTAATATAAATAACATTGTTATTTATAATTATTAATGTTCAAACAATTATAATTATTATAAACTAGTTATTTTAGTTAAAATAAATAAATCAGCTTCACGCTGTATCCCGCAGTGGAAACTTAGTGTTAAGACACTCCGTTCCCCACTTTCCGCGGAATTCTGGAGGCATTGCGTGTTGAGTGGCGGAACTTAACGCCGCCATTTGACTCGATACCAAAGCAAAGAAATAGAAATATAAATGTAAATAAATATTTAAATGTAATAATTACTTAATAATCTGTAGGTTAAATATATGACACGTCTATCTATCATCTAACATTCAACGTTATTAATATCTAAATTGTAAGACTTCTTGAGTATAATATTAATAACATTTATACGTAAAATATAATAAAACCACAAGACGTAGGTTACGAAGATTTATTAATTCATATACAAATATATAGCTTTAGTTAATTTAAAACGGCCATTTCATTACGAGGCCATTACAGCAAGGTGTTTTAAGGCAGTGTGTACACTAGGAGGTCTGACCGCTAAAATTTATTGTTTCAATTAACCCGCCCCCGTACAAGTTTGCATAATATACCCACTCAAGTTATCAAGCTGGTTCTAATAAGAAGCCTCGTTTTGTGCATAAAAGCATATTTTGGGTAGCGAAAGCTCCCGCTTGCAATGTTGCAGATTTTCACGAAACTTTTTAATAAAGCTTTAAGTTCGTAGTAAAATATTTATTGAGCAACACTTAAGTTTTTATGTTTCTTCTCTTTTAAAACATTCTAAGATATGGGCAGTACTTTATTGGCAAATTGCTAAGATTCTATTTTTTCATTTATAGTGAAATATACTAAATACTTTAGTGCTATAGGCTCATGATACTTGGCTCAGTCGAACAACGTTGTGTCAGGTGTAAGACAGCGTTAAGTTTCGCCGCACCGTTTGAACAGGAGGCAAAAAGTGGAATTTTTGTAAATAAATAATTCCAAGCACTCAGATTTCCCTTTAATATACTAACTTTATTTCACATAAAAAAATCTTATAAACCTTTTTATTTACATTTTCAACCCCCCCACCCCCCCCCCACCCCCTTTAAACAAATTAAGACAGCGAGTTATAAATCCAGGTATCCCGGGACGTCGCAGTCACGGGTTGAATAATTACAGCCATTCGGCGCCATCAGTTACCGACGCTCAGATGACTATCAAACTACAGCTTACTCTGAACTGACGCGGACGTTGCTAGTCTATTGCTAACTTAGTATTCAAATGTTGTAAACTATGAATAAGGTATTTTATACTATACGTATTTTATATTTTTATGTTAAGCATATCCTGTTTTCTAGTTTCGTATTTACAAGATAGTCACTTTTCAAACATTTTAGAGTTTTTTCTCTTCTCAATCTATCGGTTTTCACCAGTATCACGCAAAATGGAAAAGACACGGTTAAGATTGGTCAGTTATTATTTAAGAAGAAATACATATACATTTAGGAAAAAATGTGTTCTGGGCGTCAAAGCTCAACTCAAATTATTATCCCAAGTGGAGATTGGAGCACTGCATCTCAAACATTAACAAAACAAATAGGATTTTTTTTATAATCCACGCAGACGAAGTTTCAGGCGGCCACTAGTATACGAGAACAACTAACTTGATACAACACAACATCATTCCACAACTACTTTCAGGATCCAATTATCTGTTGAGACAATTATTTATGAAATAGAAAAATAGTAAATTAAATTCTATTTCATAAAAGAACAGAATGAAAGGAAACAATTGACTTCAGTCTCAAAATCAATATAAAATTACATCTTGCAAGTAGGTGATCGATACAAAAGAAATTGCTCTCGTATAGTTGTGTTTCACATTCTCTACTTCTATGAATGTACACGCTCTCTTTTTGTACCACAATGTTTTAAGATGTACGAATATATTTATTATGTTTTTTTTCTCGAGCTTCTTTCTTTCTTATCAGGTAGGCAAAGGCAAACTGATAAAAGATATTAAGACCACACTCTCTCCCAGACTCTACAATAAAAAATTTGAGACATTGTGTGTTTATTAGCGGAAGTTAACGCCGCGCTGTCTTATTTACATATTAACGTATATAACGTGGTTGAATTGAATCCATCAATATGATTTTTCCGTTTTATAGTCAACTAGTGGACCCGAACGCGGCTACGCCCGCTTGTACTATACGAATATTTATGAAATTATTTTTAGTTTTGAATAGAAAGATGCGTTAAGCAAGCTCATTTTGGGTGACGTTTTCTAAAAAGTAACTTTGCAAATGGTTACTTAGCAAAGTAGCAAAGCATCTCTATATGACTATTTTATCACAATTAAATTAGCGGTTTAGCCCTGATTGCGTAAAAGACAGACAGACAGACAGACTGAGTTACTATCAAATTTATAATATAGGTATGGATGTTATCCATACGAATTCACAGTTCCGATCTAAAACTCATATTATGTAAAATAAACATTTTATTATTAAGAAACAATAGCGACAACTCCATACAATCTTACATCGCGGCAACATAGTGGAATGGAGCAACTTTTTCGTCACAAATGAATTCCTTTCTCATTGGCGCGTGACTTGCATGAAACGTATGTTCTTTTGACAACGTTACTCCCTAACTAAGTATTGTACGCTATATGACCTAAGGCTTTGTTATTAGACCCCTAAAAACAGATCGCCTTATGTGGATTTGTTCGTAAAATTGCGAATTCGCGGCGTTAAACCTTTTTTTTTTGGCTCATCTCGCTATTGACGACGTTTAGTGTACTATAGAAAACTCGTTGCCTTAAACGTGACTAAAATCAATGATAAGCTGTATTTATCGATAATGTAACTTAAATTTGGGGTTAATGTGAGGAAAATTATGCTTTTTTCATTCATTTCATTGTTCGGCTGAAGCTTTATTAGATTTAACTTTTGGTTAAGGAGAAGTTTTCACTTAATTTTTCCTTTTACACGTTATAAAAATAGACTTTGAATAAAAAGGGACTAATGCTAACATAGCTTATGCCTATATCAAGGTTTTATTAGACTTTGGATGTCACTGTTGAAACCATAATAATAATATTGAAATATACAGCTACGCTCTTTTTCCCTTAGCAGGATAGGGAGAGGAAACCCAGTAGCAAGACATAATCATAAATATTACAAATTCATATAATAATAAATATTACAACGTTTAATTATACATCCTCATATATTTTTAATAAATTAAGCCTTCTTAAGCAATTTCTATCCACTTTACCTCGAGCGAAAATAATTCTAATGCCGGAGACGTGAATAATTTACATAAAACTTTTTTTTCTAAAAGCGAATTCAGATGAAAGATAAAGACGATGAAGGGAACACCTCTTTATTATTTTTCCCTTTTTCGTTCGTTTTTTACGTAAAAATAAATTGATGTGTAAATATTTTTTATGGACTTGAGCGAGAACGGTCGTGTGTTTCTTACATTACACTCATTTGCTGGAGCCATTTAAATTACTATTACAGAAACCTTCACTCTGTAGAAAAAAATATCTTAATTTTTTTCGTTATGAATTTTTAGAAAAGTCTGATAACTGACTTTAGTTTCTATATCTATTTTAAAAAAAAAACTGTTTAATAAAAGATTGCTATAGGTAGATTTGGTTGCTATAAATATAACAAACGACGTCCAGTGTGGCACTCCAATTCTAAAAGTTGTTTTTTAAGCGTTTCATAGTTTGAAAGCTTTATTGATTTACTAATTAGTTCTATTTCTAAAAGTCTATGTATTGCTTAAAAAAGGTTTCCTATATATAGATTTGGTTTATAACAAAAGGCGCCCAGCTTGGGACTCCGGCTCGTAATATTTTAAATTCAAAACAAATTCGAAACGTCGTACTTAAATGTTTTACCGTCGGAAATCGAACCCACTCAAGTATCGTTCGGGGGAAGAATGTTTGATGTGAAACGTTTAACTGTACCAAGTGACCACTTACGTTGATGGTCCTCTAAAAAAGGTAGCTCTCGTTTTTGTCAACATACAGGGTGTTACGCTTGGCTAAATAACGCTTTTTGATAGAAAATGTTATATAGAATTATGCTCTTTGTAATTTTGAGGATAAAAGTCTATGTAAAAGGACTATACAGTATGCTTATTTATCCATAATTATAATGATGATGATATCGAGTTTAAAGCTTGGCATAACATTAATTAGTGATTTATGTGTAGTAATGTATGTGATTACTGGTTACTCAAATTTAATATACGCGACTATTGATTACTAAATGTAGGTATGTAATTTTAGAAATTTTAATTAATCTCTAAAGATTTCACGTTGTGTTGTTAATTTCATCTATCGATTTAAAATAATTTAAATTTTATTTTAAATTCAATCTGTGATTGATTGGCGCAGACTGAAAATGATGTTTTCGTCGAATCATTAGAATTTAAACTATTATGTTTTGATAGTTTATACAAACAATTGCAAAATAATTAATTATTAAATCTATTGGGTACCGAAGTTGCTGCGTGCGATACATTCAATATTTGCGAAAAAAAATCTACTTCGCACTGTATCCACAACTGGATAGGCAGAGAGAACCTAGTGTTAAGAGATTTCATTCCCCACTTTCCTCTGAAGTTATCGAGGCATTGCGTGTTTAATGGCGGAACTCAACGGTTTTGCCTTGCTACCAGAGCGAAGAAATGGACATATTAATAAATAATAAGTCATTTAACCGAGTGGGCACAGAACCCACAACTGCCGCGTTACTGTAAGACCCTCGAACCTCTACGCCATAATTGGACCGAAAAATAAACAATTATAATTTTAAAAATATTCAATAATTCATTAAAAGTAATTAACACTTCGCACACGGTTTGATACATTTGGTTAGTTCAAAGTGAGCAGACGATGTTTCGTCGGTAACACAAAGCGTCGCTGGCGGCCACAATTACACTTGTTAGGGAGCAAGGGCAATCAAAGAGGCTGTGACCTATATATGGACGTTAATTACTTGCACGTTGTATTGGTTTCCTAATTACTAAACACATAATTAGATAATTTTTTGTTTGGCAGACTTACTAGTCTGCTTTACCCGTTAAATCTCAGAAACCGTCCATGAGGTGCAGGTTCAAAGCATGCTACGTGTAATTTTTCATATGCTTTCTAAAATAATTATAATTTATAATTAATTAAATATAATATATTTTTTATTATAACACTTTAAACAGGTTTAATAATTACTTTCATTTACCCGTAATCCCGCATGCCGTTCACTCAATGCGCGATATCTCGAAAATGAAGTAGAAAATGGGAAACTGTTTCATTTATTTGTTTTACTGACAAAAGAGAGTTCATTATATATATATAATTCATTTATTTAGCAATGGTCGCCCGCAACTATGTTTGCATATCCATAAAACTTCTATTTACTACCCGTTATCATTAACATTTAGAGCCAAGAATTTGAAACATTGATTATGTTGAATTTAACTCAACGCTTTATTTTAAGGAACGGGAAAAGTAAATAATTATTCCTCCAAGTGGCAACACCTTTCCCGTTTACTGCCAGAAGTCATCCTGCGCTGGAACAGTCTCTATTATCAATAATTATATAATATGTCAACGAAAACTGCCGACCATTACAAACAAATTAATGTGACATTTCCATATTTTTTTTTTTCATTAACTTTAGCTGGTCCTTCAGCAGATGTTCGAATACTTCAATTTTTATATGACAACAGGAAATTTCAATCACGCTGAGTAACTTTTCTTAAGGCAACATTTTATTATTTCTTTTGTTTTAGCTGCGCTATTTTGGTTCATCACCAGATGTCTTGATCTTTAATTTTAATGTGTCAATGTCAAACTTTTGCAAAGACGGTATCGCTATTACCCGACTACAGCGAAGCCCAAAAGGAGAGTTATGTTTGAGCACGTATGTATGAGGGTACATATGTCCGTTCGTTTGTTCCCTTATAAGTGTTAAATCAGTGAACCGATTTTGATAAATGTTCTTAGCAGTTCAGAAAATATGCATGTACAAATAGGCAAACGGACAGACAAACAAAAATCTAAAAAATATATAGATTCACATTCTCTAATAAAATAAAAATACAGTAACTATATTTGTATATAATGTACAGAAATATTTTATTCCCGTTTTAATATGGTTGGTATACATAACAGTACAGTAATTTGAAACGACAATAGAATGTGTATATTAACCTTTGAACTGTCAATTAACTTGAGATCTTCGTTGATTGACGATTCAAAATCATAATTTAGCGCCAAACAGAATGGAAAAGACAAAACAATTGATTATCATCAACAATTATTTAATATTTTCACAATTCACTTAACAATAAACACTTATAACAAATAATCAATTTATTACACATTTATAATACTTTAACAAATTGTTGTATTAGTCGTCTTATTTAACCTAAACAAACTTTTGTCGACACTAAAAATTATATCATTATTGTTATCAAACGTCATTGCACCTATAACTGGTATATGCATTACTTTAACAATTGTCGATTCTGTTAATTTTGGTCCAATTATCACTTTATAAACACCATCTACCCACCAAGCATATATATCGTCATTTCTATCGACTGCGAGACCTCTGAAAAACCTATTCTTTGAAAGAGATACCACTTCAGTCTTGTAACTTGCGAACAAACCATACGTACCTAAGAATACGATAATATTGTACTTGTTGATAACAAAATTCGTGATAGCCATAACATCAAGTAAAACATCGAACTCATCACCTTTCTTCTTAACTACTTTAAACTCACCCTTTCTAACAAAGTACACATGGCCCTTATAAAATAAGCTTATAATTACATCACCTCTAGAACTATACGGCGAGAGTCTGTTAGCATTGACATCAAATTGGTAAACTCCATCGCTCCCTCCTAAATAAACAAAAGAATTATCTTGATCCAAGTCAAAAGTACCAAAATTTAACATTTGCTTGCCTCCAGACATAATAGTAGTGTTTACTGGATTGTCCATATTAACGAAACCTATTTTATAGTATTCATCATCTTCAAAAGCTGGAACGAAGCTAAAATACAAAGTATTCGTTGATCTTAGTATTCCTAGTTTGGTTATAACTACATTATTACCAAAAGGAGCCTCAATGTCGAAGAGGTAAGACACATTGTAACAAGAGTCTCCATCGCCTCTTATGCAGGTTGTACAGTTTTCCAATTCTTGAGATGTTACCGTTGCGATAATAAAGAGAAGGATGATTAAAATCATGGCGGTCATCTGAAAAGATAAAAATGTTAAATATTATTTTAATTCGTTGTTTGTGGTTCGATTTCCACTCGGGGATATGAATTGTTTTAATTTCTTGGTTATCGTAAAAAGACAAAGTACTCAACACGAATGTCTCGAAAATCAGACGAAAAGTGAGTCTCTTAACATAAGGTTCCCTCTGCCTATATACAGAATACAGCGTGAACCTACATACTACATAAAACATTTTATATTTTAATCATTAATGATTTTTATACAACGACCGTCAGATATAATTATTTTCTTAATTAAAGTAGAATTTGTATCATTTTCGATGGTATTCATTATTTTTAACCTATATTTTGAAGCTTGTTCCATTCTTACGGTGTCGTCAGTCAAAAAATATCATAATTAAATTAAACAAATTAATTTAATTAAAAAGTCTCTTTTACAGTCACATTTTGTGCCTCATTTATATTAATTTATATAGATAATTAAGTCCAAAATATGAAAATTTAATTCGGTACGTGCGTTACGGGATCTACAAACGAAAAATTCAATTTAAGTCAGCAATATTTCTAAGCTCCTTATCATCTTTTATCTAAGGTAGGATCGCCTAATTCTGTCCCACTTTCATCTTAATGTTAATTAAATCTGCTTAAAGAAGTTTTCGACGGACCTGTTTTGGCACAAAATCTGTATATTGGGTTCAAGACAAGTACTAACAATTACATGTGATATTTATTGTTATGCGTATATATGTTATTATATTTGTATTATTTATAAATTTAAATCAATCGACTATTGTTATAAAGCTGAATAGTTTGTTCGTTTGAACGCTTTAATCTTAGTAACTAATAGTTCGAATTGAAATTTCAAAACGAAGATAAAAAAAAGAGATCTCTGCCATGTGTAATATATACAAAACTATCATCGTGCCGATTATCGTTTTAGTTAACGGCTTAACAGCTACAAGCCTTGACCAAGCCTGGATCAAGAACAGGATGTAGAAGGTAGGTGGGGTAGGTAAGGTAAGGTATTTTATCCCTATAGAGGGATGAGGCATGGTTATAGAACCATAGCCATCGATTGCCTGGATCCTTGTCCCGACATCGGAAGACTTTTGTGGTCATATTTTTAATCGTATTTTTTTAAACGCATACTAGTTACAACATTTACATAACAACAAACAAAGGCGTCTATATAATTAAAACTTATAGCTATATTAACTTAAACAGGTTGTTACTAAGTTGAAATTCACAACCGCATCCCATTCGTTTATCTTCGATTTCAAAGAGCACTATTGTGTAAAATTTCAATTCGATGGGTTAAGATAACCCCATTGTCTTTGATAATAAGCCCTTCAGAATAGGGCAATGCTTAAAGTACGATAAGTATAATATATCCATAATTATAATCAAAGTTACAGGCCGTCATGGCGCAGCGACACACAGCTTCAGTAAACGTGAGGGTTATGGTTCGATTGTCACTCAGGTGAACTAATTATTTTCATTTTCTTGCTCTTGGTATGTCAAAAATTAGGCGGTGCTTAGTGAATGGAGTGCCTTAACACTCGGTTACACTACGATTCAATGCGATAAAAATTTAAATTAAGACTAAATTCTCGAGGCATTCTTCAAGAATTTGACAAAACTGGGAAACGGAATGTCTTAACACTAGGTTCTTTCTGCCCACCTCGCTATACATGTAATTCAGCGCAAATACCGAAATACATAATAAATTTAATATATTACATATAATTATGTTGCTATCCTTTGGTATGTTTACGCCAACTTAAGCATCTGGGACAAGTTGAATCAATACATGAACGACCTTTTTAAATATAGTATTTTTATACTTGTAAATATTTGTATGTTAGTAAAACCAACGCCTACGCCTATACCCATGTAGACCTTTCTATGGAACCTCATTTGGTTAAGTGAATTGTGACATAATCAATACTAAATACGAAGATAACAATGGTCTCGACCATTCTGGCGCATTGGGACAGTTTATGACTAAACGCGGCAGTTATAGGTTCGTTCGCATTCAGGGGACGTTACGATGCCTCTCTTTGCATAAAACATTACATTCAATTAAATAAGCAAGAAATAAGCGCGATATTACTTAATAAATCAGCATTAATGTCAAATAGGTCGCTGTACTCATTAACCAACTTGCAAAGTCTAGGAGAGGAAGAGGGTTGTGGAAGGGAGAGATTTTATTTTATAATAAAATGGGGACCCTTATGGGAACCTCATTGGAAGAGGTGTAACTATATTCAACTACACCGCAACTTATATTTCCTATAAAACTTTTATTTTCTCCGAAACTTAAACCTAATAATCTTCGTACCCCATAGGGATGTCCGAGATACTTCACGTATTATTTCGTGTACTTTACATGCGGTCCTCCAGACGTTTACATTTTTTTCTATCTATACTAATATAATAAAGCGGAAGAGTTTGTTTGTTTGTTTGTTTGTTTGTTTGTTTGTTTGTTTGTTTGTTTGAACGCTAAGATCTCTGGATCTACTGGTCCGATTTTCATTGTTTTTGTTTTGTATGAAAGCTGCATTCTTCAGAAGTGCTATAGGCTATATAACATTACATTACACATATATACTAATATATTTTAAAGTACATTCTAATTTGACATGCAATTTATTCTGCCATGTTAATAACAACCGTCGTTGCTACGCGACCGCTACCGCGACGTTTTGATATTCATCCTTATGAAAATAAATATAATAGTCACTTTTAGCATTTTATCTAGATTGAAATTATAGTTTACTGTATAACATACTAATAAATAATTAAGGAGATGTCACTGATTCCAAATCACCTAGCCACCTAGCGGGCGGCACAGTGTGAGTATGACCGACGCGAACGGGCAGATGACGTTGACGGTTTTATAAATTTTCATACATTTTCGAACTTTATTTGTTGTTTATAATTAATTTAAAATACACTTTGATTCTCTTCTTATTTTATTTGATATTGCCCGCTAAAATTATCCTACTTAATAGAGAGAAATGTTTAGTTATTTCGTAGAGTCGATATCTATGCACGCACGTACGGAAAACTTTAGGTACTTTTTCTAATATTAACAATACCTATCCTTTAGTTACTTTTAATCCTTTTGTTAGTTCATTTCAATAACTCAGATATTTTTTTCTAATAATGTGTATCTACTTATTATTCTTTTTGATTATTTGAGCTTATATTTTCTTACTAATTCTATTGAGAATTGAAAATAATTTCATGAATATATTTAATAAATATTCTTATAGTTGAAGCAGGCGTAGCCGCGTCCGGGTCCACTAGTGTATAGATAAAATTATGCTATAATTCCTTTATTCAACATAGTTTTATATTTTTTAGTAAATATTAAAATGGGAAAGTAAACAATGTGACCGACCTGAAGCTAGGTGTTTTTGAATTTATACGCACTGTTCAATGGAGAAGAAAATAATCAAAAGTAAGATAAAATTCTAAAATCAAATTTGCGCAGCCATCTACGGCTAACTTTAGGACGGCCACGACTCGTCGACCGCACTACTGTACATACTCTTATCGTTATTGTGTTATATCACAGTTGCTCCCGTGAGTTTTGTAGCTTAAAGTTTTTAAAGCACAGAATATGTTCGTTACATATTTCAAGAGGTGAATGGATAGTGTTTAAAAGTTAAGGTAAATTTGCGCTGAGATTTTCCTTTTAAGAGATTGTAATTAAAAATCTGTCGTAATGTGAAAAGTAAAAAAATGTAGAAAAAGTTTTTTTATCTCTACATAGAAGTGTAAACCAAGAATAGCGAAATAAAGAAGTTGTGGTCGTCGATTCAATGTCAATGTTTTAACACTTTAGGCAAAAAAAATCTTAAATTTGGTCACCTTTCTTGATTTTCACGATTTTTACACACTTTAAATAGGAATAGAAATTCTTTAGTAGATCATATCGTATTTTAGCATCTAAAATTCAAATGCTTAATAAGGCCAAATTTTTATCATCATAGAAATACTTAGCTAAATCCACTTTGTTACTTATACTATAATCTTAGTAAAAACTCACCAATTCTGGTCATCCAGGTACATGTTGCCACGCGTCGCGCTATGACGGAGGGAAGGCCATGACTAGAACAAGCAGTGTACCATGAAACATTATATCACGCTCAATGAACAGAATGACTCATTATCATGAAACAACGTGGGGCTGTGTAAACAAATATATTTAGGTATTCGATTATACGGAAGGGATTGCAGATTCGATATATGGTTTGGGTATTTCTGGGTGTTATCCAGTGGTTATGAGTAATTCGCCAATTTTTCAAAAATTATATATTTATATATCAGCTTCACGCTGAATCCCGCACACAACAGAGTAGGCAAAGGGAAGCTAGTGCGAAGACACTCCGTTCCCCACTTTCCGCTGAATTCTGGAGGCATTACGTGTTGAGTGGCCGAACTCAACGCCGCACTCTGCCTCAAGCCTATAAAAAAACCTATAATTTATATGCGGTAGTAGTTAACGAATGATTCTCTAATATTATTGGCATTTAATAATTGTTAAAACGTTTATTAGTCAACAAACAAATTACAGATTTAGTACAAAATATATACCTACATATAAAGAACAAATTACAAGCACGAATGCATTTTTCAAAAATTTAAAAGACGCAGGTTTGATGAATTGATTATTTCATGAATTAGCTTTTGTAATAAAAATATATTGGGTATACGTTACTCCATATAATGAAAAAAATCTTATTCTTCTTCTACCTGACCTGGAGACTACCTGCAAGAACCACTTATACCACGGATAACGGCCACGGACGAACGGACCACGGATATTATTCTTAGGTCGATAAGGAACGTGGCCCAACTATCTCACGAGACTCTAAACAGATATTCCAAAAAAAAAAACCAAACTGATTCAAACCCACAAACATCGCGTTTCCAAATACGTTCCGGCTCGAACACGATCCGTGAAATAATCATTACAATAAATTACGTAAAAGTAAGTTTAATTTGGGATATAAAATACACGTTACTTTGATATTCAGCGAAATATGTGTAACAGCAAAAACAAAAATATGATTAATTTAATTATTTTTGATTATATAATTCCTGTAACAAATTTAATTAATATAAAGTTGATTAAATTTATTTTATTAATGCATACCTTTCAAAGCGAATAATTGTAGTGAACTATGAGATTTTGTATTTATTGTATTTAAATTTAATTAATTTACAATGTTTATTATATATTTTAAGTATTATTCTTTTTGTTTTCTATATATTACCTATGGTAAATGAAATACTTAAGCAAGTAATTGATAAGATAAAAAAGATTTACATAAAAAAAAGTTATTTATTCGTTATATTTAAACTTATTTTAATACATTCAAGCTTCTGTTACTCAATTACATTTAAATTGATTTCAAAAATCCGTTTAAACCTAGTTGACGTGTTAATTTCTATTTCGTTACATTGTCCTCGGGAAGCTAATGAATATTAAATAATTTGTGTTAATATATACAATATTTTGTTTTCCTTGAGCCCAGATCTGAAATTCACGCCGTTGTTGACTCTAGCATCGTTATAGTGTAAACAAGATAGTATAATGTACTAAATATACACTAAAGCATTACTTCACAGCCCCTAAAAACCCTCATAAGCCTTCTCCAAACCATGAAACGGGATCAAAGGGCTCATTTATGAATAAGAAAAGAGAAAATTACAAGATACGACTTCTTAGTTAAGATGTGTAACGCCGAAATTGTTTAAATTTTTATCAATGCGTTCAGAATATAGTCAGGTTTTTAAGTTAGGTGACAGGTTTTTAAATCAAGTGATAATTAGGTACGAAGAAGAAACCTAGTGTTTCCCACGTTCTGTCCCATCTAAGGAAATGGAAATTATTCTTTTCTTTACCTGAGAATCGAGCCCACAACCATCACCATTAGAGTCACACGCAAGTGTCACTGCGCCACAACGAACTCTAGTGTAACTCCTATATAATATATTTAATAAATAACAATAAAAATAATAAGAGAAATTAGGACTTATTTATTTCTACTTTCGTACACTCAATAACGTACGAGTGTAATGAACGAATACCAACCGCATTCCCTTCAATCGCCACTAGTATGTGAGCTGGAATGTAGCAGTCATCCACGTAGGCGAAGTAGGCCAGACTAGTTCGTTTTAAACTAATAAATTTTATGTTATTTTTATTCTTCTTAAATGTATAAGATTTGATCTCCTATTTTAGTCATATTTTTCTGACTGTAAAAAACTGATTTAGTGTTTTCATGCTTAAAAACGAAATATTAAAAAATTCTGAGATTGTGGACAAAACTTGCTTGTTTCAGCTAAATAACGTTACTCTGAACAAAAAAATATAAAAAAAAAAACTAACTAATTACTATCAAATCTATAGCACAGTATTAAGTACTCCCATATCATATAACAATTACTTATAATAATAAAATATAATCAAAAACGATATAATATGCTTATTATAATAATTTCGATACACATTAAACTGACAACATAACCAAACAAAAGCTCGTCCATATTAAGCTCAAACGCCATACAATTTTCATCATCGTGTTATGTAGTGTGAGTATGAATAAAGCTCATCGGTACACACTTGTGGAACAAACAGTGGCAACTACTACCACTAGTATTATACGCGGTTTATGAACGAAAACGACGAACAATGTATACACTATTAAAAGAGATTGTAATTTTGTAGAGCGTGGCCCAGTAGGGCAGTTTGGACTGTAACGCGATGGTTGTGGATTCGATTCCATTATTTTTATTTCTCTCTCGTAGACAAAACACGGCGTTGAGGTGCGCTCACAACATGCCTTGATATTGAGAATAATCCTACTATGTAGGAAATGTTAAGCTGTTCTTTGAGCTATTTAGCTTTTGCAATTTAATATACTTAATTTTAATAAACATAAAAGTAAATTTATTCATTTTTAATTTTGCTATATTCGGCCAAATAATTATTTTTATTAATATATCCAAGAGGTGAAGAGGTTGGAACGGTGTGGTTCTCGAGTGGTGGCCACGATCTGTTTCTCCAGTCCAGCTATGCAAAACACAACAAGGCATTAAATTTTACTTCCACTCAAAGAGAATGAAATTAGTTTTCATTTTCTCGGAAATTTCTTAGGAAGAAGACACAACGCGATATTGAACTCCACCACTCAACACGCAATATCTTGAAAACTGGCTAGTGCGTGAGGATCGGAATAGCCTGCTACGTACCTATAAGATACAACGTGTAGCTAAAGAAAGAGCTTCTTTCGCTAATAGCTAATTGGGCAGAAAGTGGAAAACAGAGTTATTCATCACCAGGTTTTCTTCCATTCAAAATGCAAGAAATGTGTAAAGAAAAAAGATCTTTCTAAATTTATTAAGGTACCTCTATACTTGCTGTTTCACGAATACCAGGTAAAAATGTAAATGTATTCTAATGCATGCAGATTGTTCACATTTTTCCCCTTCAGGCTTGACATGATGGTCTAAGGAATCTAGCCACTATTATGTCTCATGAAATGATAATATGCTGAAGGCTATGCCAAGATAATTATGCCTCAGAACTAGATGTAGTTATATGTTAAATATATATATTTATTTACTGAGTCTACCACTATGTAATTATAAGACATATAATTACAGCAATTAACATGACAATATTATAGAGAAACAGAAAATTATAAGGGAACTGTACTCAAAATTAGTCTACTTCTCTGTATTGGGATTTTATAGTTTATTAATACATGTTTGCCCTTCTAATTTATGAAACGATTTTTCTATTTCACGCACACGAAAATCGTTTCATAAATTGGAAAAAATCCTATTGTTAGAAATCGGAAGCGGTTAGCGTTTTTAAAATAACACGTCATTCCCGTTTGACACAATTCCACTGCTTTTATTGTCTTTTCCTCCCACTTTTACACGAGTATGCTAACACTATATAATTTAAAAGATATTTTTGCAATTTTAAGTCGTATAACTAAATACTATAAATAAGAATTGAAAAAGAAAACATTTTCTTAAATGAACGGTACGTAACTTGAATAGTAAAGTAGTAAAGGGCCGGCTACAAAGGGAGAGCAAATAGTGGCTCTAGTAACGATATGACTAAGCGTTTTGCCTGAATGGAGCTCATTTTATATGCCTTTGATTTGCGTTTACGACTGTAGACTGAAAGGGGCGACAGATCTACGATGATACTGCTAGGCTTACTTAGTGTACAATCGGACTTACTTTCTTGTTGCTTTTAAAAAAATTCTTGTGATTTCTAATTTATTTTTGAATAATTATATAATATACATTTTTGTAGAGCAAGTGCGTGAATTATAAAACGTTTATTTGTAGATTTAAAGCAAACTAGATTTTTTTTTAGGAACCTAGTGTTAGTTAGTGTGCACTTTCCGATAAATTCTTGAGGCATTGCATCTTGAGTGGTGGAACTCATCCCCGCGTCTTGCGTCATTACTAGAGCGAGAAAATGAAAATATTAAATATTTAATTCCCCTGATTTTGTATCGAACCCACAACCGATGTATTTACAGTCGTAAGCTTGTGTCCATACGCCACGACGGCGAAGACGGCGATAAAGAATATAAGTGGCATATTTTGTTCTGCCATGAAATTAAAAATATCTTTGAATAGTTACGAAGTTGAGAATAGACCAAGTCAATCAAAGTCAATGCATATATTACCTTTATTTATACTCCGGCAAAATATTACCTTGTTATACAAAATGACGTATCTGCATCCTGCAAAGAAACTCGTTAACCTTAGGCGGCCATAAAGCGTTTACGCATTTTACCTTGGCAATCTGGACCAGACGGCAACAACATGAACAAATTGTATACTATTAAGGCTAAAATTTAACTGTAACTTTATCTCACGTAGAACTGAAACAAGACCATCACCATCAGTGATTTAAATAATGATATTACATATCTACCTACCTACGAAAGTCCTACTAGACTAATTATTAATTATAAACTAAAAGTATATAGTATTCTTTTTTAGTATGCTCCAAAAAATCCTAGACTATACGTATACACCCTGCTGAGTGTTGAAATGAAATGAAAATATTATATACTTCCTGCTCCCAAGTGGGAATCGAACCCGCAATCGTTGCTTAAAGTTCCGTGCTTGTGCCCATGACGCCACGACAGCCTCAGATTTCAGCCTTGGATTAGGCAGACCGTGATAATGCCGTTATTATCATCTATATATAAGAATATTTTCTTATATAGTCTTGCTTAATATTTTCCTATATAGTCTTGCTAAGCTTATAGCTTGCATCTTGTTATCAGAGCGCGGGAAAAAATGATTCGACCGAGTGGGAATCGAACCCACAATCACTGTTTACAGTCAGCCGGACAGCCTGTAGAATAATATTAGTAGTAGTAGTTACTTATAGTAGTACATAACGTAGCTCATTTTCTAAATTAGGTAGCTACTTTGGTTAGCAGTAACATAGCTTTCGTTCTTTGAAGCGAATTTGTGAAACTAGCAATTATCTCCACCGTTGATGTGTAATTGTCGCCAGTAAAGGACCAAATAGAGGCGTGATAACACTAGTACTACACGTAGTTGCTGGTGTTCTTCTGGTAATTTTTCTTCAAATATGATATGAGGCCAGTCGTGGAACAAGGGTTCAAGCGTGTGACTGTAAACGTGACAGGTTGTGGGTTCAATTCCCATTCGAAGGAATGAAATATTTAATATTTTTATTCCCTCGCTCTGGTGAGCAGACAAAGCGCGACGTTGAGTTCCGCCATTCAACATGCAATGTCTCCAGAATTCGGCAGAAGATGGGGAACGTAGTGCCTTAACACTAGGTTTCTTCTGCCCACTCTGTCGTGTGTGGGTTACAGCGTGTAACTAAAAATAATTTATTCACCTCAAAATTCACATCAAGGAGGCAATGTGAACTTAGTTACTGATTACCTTCTCTACGGAAAACTGGACTTTCTGTTCATTTTTGAAACATTGCATGTTTATGCCGGAACATAACGCGACACTTTGTCTTATAGACCAAAAATTAAAGCCATCAGAATATTACATTTTTTACACATTTTCTAATTAAGTATGCCACTATGTCGGATACCACTTTACTAAAGTGATTCAATTTACGTTATTATTTATTAATATTATATTATTTTTCATATAAAAATATGTATTCCTATATTTTTCCAAGAAAACAAAATACAACATATCAATTATAGCTTACACAACGCGTATATAAGATAAACAAAAGTGAATACAAGAACGTGAGCTATATTTAATTTTATTAATTTTCTTATAATTTGACTTAAACGGAAATATTACCGCAATTTGGAAAGAACCTTATGTATCTGGGTATTAAAATTTAAGAGAATTGAAAACAATAATATATTTTTTTAGTGTGAAGATGTAGCGCAGAAAAATTACCAATCCCTGAAATTAAATAGATTATGTGTGTAGCGTAAGTCCGCTGTACTGGTAGCACTGCTTAACTGTCATTTTGACATATGACAACAAGGTAAAATCGATATTGCTTGTAAACTCCATAAATTGACCAAAACTTATACTAGTTCGAAACGTCACAATTAAGGAATTGAATAATTAAAAATACTAGTTTCCAGATCTGTTAATATATTATTATTAAAATACGGCTTAATTTTTTATCCATTCCATGTAATAAAGAAAAGAAAACAGCATGTCAACCATAAATTATACAACACGAACAGAAGGCCAAACAAAAATTAACACAATAATATGGACTATACCTAAATTTATTAATCTCCTTGAAAATAAAACGAAGGAATTCCGTACAGAGAGACCAAAAGATGCTACAGGGAATAATGCTAATTCAACATTTTCACTGAAAATGCAGTTTTTGGGTCATGATAACGACATTATTGAAATATATTACTTATCGCCTAATCCAGTATTTCTAAAGTCCATACTAACCATATGTTTGAAAAGGTTTGAAGAGCGATCCATTGTAATAAAAGAATATCATACTGTGCAAGGCAACAAATGGCAATATTTAGCTACTTTATTCAAGAGAGACATTGCCAGTAATGTTGGAAGTGACATATTTCTTTTGAGTGATGGCAGTTTGAGATTAAAATTTCAATTCATGGTCACAAATGATATAAAAATTGACCATTCAAACATACCTGAAGCGGAACTAAGCAATGATTTTGAAAATCTCCTAAATAATGGCTTATTTTCTGATATTACCATGAAATCTGTTGAAGGGAATGAATATAAAGTGCACAAAGCAGTCCTGGCTAGTAGAAGTGTTGTTTTAAAAGCTCATTTTGAACACAACACAACTGAATGTTACACAAATATTGTTGAAGCCCCACTTGAGAAGGAAGTTCTTACAGAAGTACTTACATTTATTTATAGTGACAAGGCACCAAGAGTGGATGATATGCCAGAGAGATTATTGGCTGCAGCAGATTTTTATCAATTAAGTAGACTAAAATGTTTATGTGAACAAGCCTTACATAAAAAACTGACTGTGGAAAATGCTATAGAAACATTACAAATTGCTGATTTGCATTCGGCCAAAACATTGAAGCAATTGACATTAGAATTTATTAAAGATGGCCAAGCTAAACTAATAACAAAGACAGAGGGATGGGCTAAAGTGAAATCAGTTGAATTAATAAAATCTATTTATGAATACATTATGAATGATGATATTGAAGCTGATATTAAATAATGAAAATATGAGCAATAATGATGAACAATAATTTTGTGATTGTTATATAGATCTTAAACATTAATTGGTGGGCTACACATAAGTAACAGGTAGTTTTATTATATGAGTGAAATATTATTTAAATAATAATTTGCATAATAAATAATTTACATATGTGGAAAACGGACTGTCTTACAACTAGGTTCCCTCTGCCTATCCTGCTGTGTGAGGGATAGAGTGTGAAGCTGATTTGATTTTTATTGTAATTTTACTTTCAAATGTATATTAATTTGTAAATATTGACAAGGAGCAGCACTGTGTCTAATTTTAAATTATTTAAATTTCTTCTGTCTGATAACAAGACAAGGGCTACATTGAGCTTCACCATTTAACAGGCAATTTTTCGAACTTGATACAAATATCTCGGACTATATCACAATGTTATATCTTGTTTAAATATTGATTAAGATAAATTATTACAACTTCTAATTTTATTATATTATTCCGTACATTATTTGGTGGTGTCCATTATGTTGTCTGGGCTTGAACCAGTGTCTAGGACCTATCTCCGAAGTGCCTAAGTAGCCACAAAATATGCATAATTACTTGTTTCTAAGTCCAAACTCTATGTCTAAGATCTTTTCTCGTTTCACCTACACTGCATCTGAAATAATTCTACTAGGTTTGCTTTTTAAATTTCTTCCAGAAATAAATTCATGATAGTTCTAGACAGGCTGCAATCTGAAAAAATCTTAATAAAAAGTTCTAGACAGGCTGCAATTTGAAAATGTACTGCAAAATAAATAAAAATGTAATATATAATTGTATATATTACATTTTTATTTCTATAAAATTGTATATATATAAAATCTATCTTCAATTGTATATATTTCTAAAAATGTATGGGTGATTCTACGATAAGAGGTAACTTGTGCGGCAATCAGTTTAAAATACAGATTTTCTTCTATAAGTTGCTATCTTTTGCTATGAAACACGTCACCTAAATACACTTAATTAAATAACGTCACGATTAAACGTCTAATTAAAGTATATTTCTTTGAAATTCCTTATAAAGTCTAAGAAAGTCTAAAAAAAAAACCCTGGCCTGTTCCTCTGTCGGTTTCAGCTTAATTTCCAAACGAAACTGGTTCCAAAAATTCATACACTTGTGCCACTGCGCCACGACTGCCTCATCAAGTAATTTAAGTCTTTTGAGAATTTATTTTATTTTGTTTAGCTACAAATTACTGTACTATTATAGCAATTAGCAAATTTGTCGAATTAGGTACTATAAATTGACAATTTTTTTTAAATTATGAGCCGATTGTAATGAATTAACATTATATGTTTTCGGAAGCTTGCCAGAATCCAATAGTGAAAACTGCATCTAAATCGGTTAAGCCGCTTCTGAGCTCGCTTCTTCTTCTATTACATTAATAAAGGTTCTCAATAACATTATTTTTTTAAGATACTTATCTTAAACATAGATTGGTGCATGTTGTACACACACGCCTGTAAGTGGCATACATATTTGTTTTTAATTTAGATGCTTAAGTTTTTTTTATGAATGTTGTATATGTTATGCTGTTGGTGGTGTCTAAATAAATAAATAAAAAATTCTTGAAGCGGGAATTAAAACCGCAACCGGCCACAGAGTAAAATAGCAAGCCGTTGATCTTCATAAGATTTTATTTATTTTTTGAACATTATGGGTGACGGACCAGGGACGATTTCCCCTAGTGTCTAAAGTAATAATAATATCTTTATTTAAACTTACGAGCGAACGTTATTCCATTATCTAGGAAATTTTATGTAGATAACATATTTGGATTTTACCTATATTATATTATGAAAATAAATTGTTCATGATTGAATGTCTCAATCTGTTGGCAAATGCAACCTAATAAAAGTATTATAGATGGTATGTGGGCGAAGCCGCGAGTGGGCTGTTAGTGCATACCTAAATAATTTTCGAACGAAAATTGCGAATAAATTTAATAATTCTTTATATTTGAGTCACGAATTTTCATATAGGCCCTATCTTATTTGTATGATACTTCATTCTCATAGGTTTATATTAAGAAAATATTGGATTTCCATTTCTTCCACCCAACATTAATATTGCTTGCCTTTAATAAACGACATATACCAAAGCAAAGTACAAATGCTAAAATGCGTAATACTCCCGCAAAATGTGGCTTCACATAAAATAAAATATATCGCGCAATTTACGAAGCTAAAGCGAAAAGTAACATAAAGTATTCTATTAAGTACGGAACAACCTGCCTTGGATTTTGGCACAATAAACTTTTTTTAGAGTTCCACGTACATAACATATTTCTTTTGGAATAACGAAACTTTTGGAAAAGAAAATCCGCTCGAGATGAATGACGATCATTTGTAAGAAGAAGCATAAAGTGCGGACTGATTGTTGGTAAATTTTTCACTTAACATTAGGTACCTACGTTTAGAGCCAAATTGAATAATGTAATTGAATTAAATTAACAAGATGGAGTCGTTATGGTGAGATAGGAGGATTTTGTTATTTTTCTTTTTTTTTTGTTTGTGTAGGTGTAACATGATGTATACAGTGCTTTATTTTTTAGAAAGTGTTCTTATGGTTTCGACTTCCGCTGATGTTTGAGGCATTTTTTATGTTTTAGGCGGATATTTATTATTGTTGAAATTAAATGTCTTTTTTTAGCTTCACGTTATATTCCGCCCATAGCAAGATAGGTAGAGAGAACTTGGGAACCTAATGTTAAGACACTCTATTCCCATTAAGATTCCGTTCGTCATATACCGGCAAATTTTGAGGGCATTTCGTATTGAGTGGCTGAACTTAACGCCGCGCTTTGTCTTGTTTCCTGAGCGAGGAAAATGAAAATATGAAATAAGTATTTGAGTATATTTCAAGGACAAAATCTCTTTAATACATGTAAATAAGAAACGAAATATTTGAACTGAAGCTGAAAGTTTAAGAAGTAGGTATTCTCTACTAAGATTTTAAATTAATTCAATCTTGAGTAAAGCTTAACGAGAGCGGATATGATTACCGCATCGCTTGCCGACTCAGCGACCAGCGTCTAGTGTGATCAGCTATTACAATTTAGAATGCTGACGCAAGCTATTCCTTAGTCACTTCTTAGTGCATTCACATTATACAGTTACCCTTTCTCGTTGTGTTACTACACTCTGTTCCTCGTGTTCCTTCCCAAGTAAAGTAAAGTAAAATACTCTTTATTGTACACCAAACATGTATCACAATCAGGAGAGATAATATTGTTATGATAGTACAATAGGCGGCCTTATTGCTAAATGAGCAAGCTTGAAACATTCGGTGTTAAGTGTTATACCTTAAGTGTTATACCTTCGAAGACCCACCTATCTCCACTTTAGGACCAGCAACTATAGCTCTTCTGGTGTTACACGGGGTCGAAGGCGGCTGTTATTACTTACCATCAGGTGACCCGTACGCCCGTTTGCCTTGTCTTTTATAAAAATAAAAGAACCCAACACCGCGTGTTTCTCCGCAGAGTGATGAAATATTACTCCGAATGGAGATCGAATCCATAACCATCTCGTTTACAGTCAGATCTTATTCTGTTTGAACACTTGGGATAAGAAGCACTCAATCAATTTGTAAGTAACAATTGCAGCTTTGGTCTTGAACTTGGCAGTAGTTGAGTCATGTGCAGTTGGCACATTTACACTATCTATCGGTCTAAGCGTAGGCAACGCGCAATTGATACAAATAGTATCAATTACATAGAATGTAGGTACCTCGTCATAATATACTAATCTCTTCATTAGTTGTGGCGGATCGCCGTCCTTAGTTTGTCTTTATTTCTGAGATATTGTCAATTTATAAGTTATTGGTACAAATTGACAATTTGAAATTGGGCAATTTGGGTATATTCAAATAATTATATACAGTCAACAAATGTCTTTATTGAGACCAGTCGTGGCGCAGGCAAACGTGTGACTGTGAACGCGACAGGCTGTGAGTTCGATTCCCATTCGACGTATAATTTAATATTTTTTTATTTCCTCGCTCTGGTAACTAAACAAAGCGCTACGTTGAGTTCCGCCACTCAACACGCAATGCGTCCAGAATTTGACGGAAAATGGGGAATAGTAGTGTCTCAATGGTGACGGAGGTTTCTAGGTTCCCTCTAGTTGCTCTACTATAAGCTTAAAAACATTACCCACATTAGTTTTGTATCTCTTTATAGTTAATATGACTATATTAGGTACTTCTTTATCTGGGAACTTTTTCGGAATCCAAAAACCCAAAAAAACCATTTTTAGTTGATACAACTACTTGCACAAGTCGTAATCGAATCTATAATATGCATGTAAAGGCAAACACTTCCTAATTACGCCACTATAAATCTAATGGTTCAAATGACCTCACATTTGTTTATCTCAAACGTCCGTGAAGTTAATTAAAAGCCTACATTCAATTCGCACTTGGATAGATCATCTCGCGTGCGCATTTCGTTTAAGACATTAATTTCCCATGGGTCATTTCATGGCCACTATAAAGGCGTTTTGATCTTTTTAGTACAAATTGCTATGAAGAACGACCGATATTAAAGTACCTATAATTAATTATCCATTAAAATTATTAAATGATATCTAGGTAAGTATCTACCTGTTTACTTATTTATTTTTATTATAGGTTACTCTTACTCAGAATAGCGTCGAAATCAATCGCCTCTCAACTGCCATACTTACTTTACTTATACAGACAATAGTATTTTAATATTTTTTTAGCTCCACGCGGTATACCGCATGTAACGAACCAAAATAAAATATAGTAGCTTATTATAGTAGTAATTATAGTAGCTTTAGGGATAGATTTTATAGGACCTACAACATATCGAGTTTACAGTCACATCACACCTGCGCGGCGATCGCCCTCAATTTAATTAATTAATATTTATATTTCACATACATTGTCATATTCAACGTTTTACGTAATACGTATACGTTTACGTAATTATTGCACCAAATTAGAGATAGCAAATTTCAAAAAATGACAAAATTATAAATTATTTAAGAAGGGTAGTTAATTAAATGAAACAATCAAAATTTAGCAAGAGATTTAATAAAAAAATGCAAAGTAATAAAATATATCCAAATATTGAACCTTAACTAGGGATATCTGTAGGTTTACATCCAAAAATATCAAAAACTACACGCATTCACACAATACCGAGGTTTTCATTACTTTTGTTAGACACCACTTTTAGCAATAAAAACGTATGAGCACTAAGATACCAAAAATATTTTTAAGAAAACGAATGAAGATTTAAGCGTGCCGGGACTTGAATCTGCCTCTCTTGGAAACCAAGTCAAATAACTTTTAATATATATTTTTGGTATGGTACGGTGTGGTTCTTTGATTATGACGTTCCGAGCGTCCCAGTTGAGCAAATATAACTTCGCCAATGTCACGTTGTGTGGAGCAGCAGACATTGAAAAAAAACACACAAATAAACAAGTCAAAGAAATTTAAGTGCAAATATCGATTAACTTCCGAATCGATTTTGTTTATTGTTTTATACGATTTTGTTGCTAAAATTGGCTACGAGTATAATTTTCAAACAAAAATCGCCAGTATTTGGGATCACAAAACAATTGGCACCAAGTTCCGTTATTGTAGCAATCACACAAACAAAAGAACGTATGAAAACCAAAACAATTATTGTCATTTCACAACTTTGGTACAAGAGAAGGTTTGTGCTTGAAAAATTTAATTTTAATAAAATCCTTGCAAACATTTGGAAGACGAAATAAATTATACGAAAAAATAATAATAAAGAAAAAGCATTTTTAGTGATAAGTTTGGAATAAATTGATTGATAATTTCAGTATTGCCTGAATAAAAAAATACCACTAAAAATGATTTCTCGAGACATTCTTTCTAAGATATAAAAAAATGTCGTAATCGATTGTCTACAGTATATTCGTTTTACAACTATTGCGATAAAGTACCAAAGGTGCGTTAATATATGACCGTAGCTTACAGCTCGTATTGATATGAAATTATGTGCAGTTGAATAAGCAAATTTAAATTTAGGCAAACATTTTGTTAAGACTTAAAATTTAATATTGAAATCAAAAGAAAATTATTTAACTCATTTTTCGTCAAAAGTCATAACAAAATCTTTCCCCAAAAGTCATACTAAACTAAAGGAATATGGAGCTTAATAAGAAGTAGTACAAACATTAGATTTAAAGAATAACTTGACTAGCGAATAAAATTACATCTATACATAATAATTTTAAGTAATACGAAAGCGTATGTACGTTGCTACCGACCCCAAAATACCATAGGCCGAAAACTAGCCTTAATTTACAAGAACTTGTCAAAATTAATTTACAAAAAAAAATGGGAGATTCACTTGAATATAGCCAATTAAATAGCATCAAAATCTTTCAATCATTCGAAAATGTTCTTACGTTCATTTCCATTCACATTATACCATTAGGTATAAAAATAGAAAATGATATAAATACGTCATTATGGTATTTTAAGGCTATAATGGCTTACTTATAATGTATCGGAAATAATGACAAAGTTTGGTCGGGATAGGTGAATATGGATTTCCAAAGCCCCAAGTAAAGTTAAAGAGTATAAAAGATTTTTTACATATTCAATGAGTATAATTATAGCTTAGGAAATATAGGGAAATAAAATAAATGTCATACAATAAATGCAAAATAGAGTTTAAACATACTTAAATGTTGTTCCTCAAAGTGGACACAAAAGCTACTTAAATGTAGCAGCTTTGAAATATCGGGAAGGTAAATTTAAACTTCTCTCATTCACAATACAATTTCATAATGTAAATCTTGTCTAAACATCAAAAAAAAATATTTAACCAATAAAATCTGCCTTAAACATTACATAAGACGTGACATGACTGACTCAAAGTACAAAAGATCATAAACAACACTAAACGAATAAAACTCTACGCGCGTTACATAACAACACAAATATTTCGTCAAAATAACAAAAAAAACTGTTAAATCTTTGGCGTCTTGAGCAAACTGGTATGGCGGTACTACACTAGCGATACTAACGCTTTCATTAATAATATAAACATTTATACGTACAAATACTACTATAGATATAGAGACTATCTAGCGGAACGTGTCAACTACAAAATATTTAAGCCAATTTTCAAAATCTTTTCAATTGCAACTTTATTAATCTATCGAAAATTGAAAGGCAGATTTTTAAAATTATTGTATACTAATAAATATTTTTTAGAAGTATCCAATTCTTTTTTACTGTATTATGCAGGGTTTTCACCCGTAAGATTTTTAAATTTGCCGTTATTTTGTTGTGACACGATTCATTAGACAGACCTTAATATAGTGGTTAATCAAAAATTCAATTCCCTAACATAGGATTACCCTATATCCCTTATCTATGTTATATATGTATGTTATATGTATAATAAAGTACATAGTGTAAATAAATGCATATGGCAAACGTAGGAATGATAGGATATTATGAGGACATCGTTTTTTTTATTTAAATTAAATCGAGTTAATTTCAAAAGAATCGATTTTTATAATTTTTTGTCAATTTATGCTAATTGAGCGTAATCGAATTTTCTGTGTAATTATTAAATTAACAGATTGAAAATTTTAAAACACGATCGACGTCCAAACAATACTACTTTATTTATACATGAGCACAAAATGAGCATAATCACGTAATTTGGTCAATTTATTGAGATCACAACACTTTTATCGTTATGTTTAACATATTCTAACATCTACATTCGTTCTCGGTCCATTTCTTACTAAATTCTTACAAAAAAAACTATCAATACTGAAAAAAAAAACTTAATTTGCAGACAATTCAATTAAAAATCCTAACTTGTGAAAACTACATTAACAAATAAAATAATACTCGTAATTTTCAGTTTTTAGGTTACAATACTACACATAAAAAGTGATGAACGAATAATACGAGACCGAGACAATGTTAATTGTATCTTAATGTTCTATTTCATTCTTATTGAACAATTCATTCATTCTATTTTCCTCTAAAAGTTCATTCTTTACCAGATCGATTTTCTTATCGAGATATCGTAACGAATTCGATTTTCAGCTCATTCTATATAAGAATGACTAGCGAACATTAATTATATCATATTTTTTGTTTCCGTGTTTATTAAAACCTTTACTAAAATAAAGTAAAACACTATTATCAAACCTTGTAACATACTCTGAATGTCAAATAAAATTTTAGTTAACTTTAATAAGTGTTTTATTTAAAATTTTCAATAAAAAAGAATCATTTTTGTTCAAATAATTCATTGATTTTTTTTTTATTTCTTTGTTTTTATTTTTTCATTTTATTTCAACGCCAGTTTTATTTCGTTAAGAGCCAGTGTAGATAACATCACACAGATTGAGTTACTTTTAACAAAATGAATGAACCTATTTTTGTCACTCACCACTTACTGTCTATTGTGCCATAAAATATTTTGCTGTTCTACATTTAAGTCATGAAACTACGAGAGCTTTAAGTTTACACAAATTAATAAAACATTATATATAGTAAAGTGTGATGTCAACCCTTTATCACACAATGTCACAATTCGTCGAACTCTTTATATGTGATATAATTTAGACATGGCCTATTAGATCTCGGTCCATATTGTTTAAAAGAATCGGTAATCGTTTGCTACAAAACAGTTATACAGATAATAAAATATATTTCATTACAAAATGACTATTATTATAAAATGCAAAATAAAACTACAAAATGTATTGTAAAAGAGAATAAGTACCACTGATTAATAATATTAAATTGCTGACTCCATTAAATTTTCTAATATTAATTGTTTAAAAATATATATAAACCAAAGTTAATAAATATTAATGTTCATTTATCATTCACTATTTTATCATTCTTTTTCCTCCTTTTTAAAAAAATTTCTTTTATTAAAAAAAATAAATTTTTAACGAAACGGAACTCGGACCCTCAGACCATATTTTAATTAGTAGGATTCAAACCAATTCGAAACAAACACTTGATGGAGTTAACAATTCATATTATTTAGTCGGCGTTACATACTTCTCAAGGTAAATTGGTCACTATACACAATGTGGAGAATAAGAAAGGTGTTTGTGTAAAAGACATCCGCTGTGTAAAATGCAGTATTGAGAGATGTAAATCATTATTTTACTGTAAACTCATTTAAATAACTCATTCGGTTTTGTATATATGTATAATAATTTTACACAAAAGAAAAAAATACACACAATATTATAAAATATTATCTTTGTATATGAAAAACTTAGTAACACAAAGCTTTTGTAAGCATATAAAATAAACTTCATTTGTCTATAAAAAAAAGTTACAAATTTCCAATAAAATAATGATTATGATTATAAATATAAAGCTACAACACTAAATATAAATACTAAATTGTATATAAAATATAGCATGAGGGGCGAGTATCAAACTTTGCTAAACTTTAGTAAACCTACTTCAGATTAACGGATATGGACTAAGACGGATCTACTTATTTCTTATTTATATTACATACTCATATATACTCATGTATAAAAACAATAAAAAACCGATTACTCGAAATCGATAAAATAATATCAATTAACTTAATTTTATATACGTAAAACGATTAAACATCGATACACAAGTACATAATATAAACAATATCTACGTATACTGCACCAGAGTATAAATTCACTGGCTATATTTAAATTAGAAATAAAAAATAAGTTTTCAATTTTTGTTTTCAATTCGAAATTAAAAAAAAGAATAAATATATAAACGAATTTGAATACTTCTAACTAGTCCAATTGAAATACATTCAGTGAATGGTTCATACTGTTCGTGAGTGATAGAATGAGAGAATGACATTTTTCATTCACTGTTCCCATTCTGCGTCGTCGACACCCTCCATACTGTCTTGTTCCAATTTCAAATTCATTGTCACTTTCGCGCTCATTGCTTTCATGATCTGTGACAAGAGAATAAAATTATAATTTATAGATGAGTTTTAAAATGGAACATCCATTTTAAAATCAATTTAATCTATTTGCGTATAATACATTTATATGAAAAATAAACCATCATTCAGCAAAACATAGTGTCTTAATTCTAAGTTATCTCTGCCTACTTGAAATAAAAAAAAATACTTACACTATCTTGTTTTTCCTTTGGATCCATTGGCACATGAGATTTAATTAGATCTGGTTTGGGTTTCTGTGATGGCTTCTCTTTTGCTGGGGTCGGTGCTACATGACTTGACACTAAATAGATAGAAAAATAGGTTAGGACTAATGACATAAACGCGGTCTTGCAACTCCGTTTGAACTCAATTGTTATATTGTACAGATTATACAAAATCTTTACATAAATGATTATAAAGTGAAAACTGAACCTATTGATTGTTACTCTGACATATAAGCAAATTTTCCGTTTAGTAGTTTTTGCATGAAAGTAAAACAAATAACCTACATCAGAAACATTCACATTTATAATATTTTGGCATTTTGATGAAATGTTTTCTCTAAATTCTTTACAGAAAACATTTTGTAAGTAGTGGGATTTGAACCAAATAACAAAAATAAGTTGTAGTAAGTGTATAAGAATTTAGACGTAGCTTGATGTATGGTTTAGTGATCAGAGCATATGGATAATTTCCAAAAAGTACAGTTTCAAATTTCAAAATGTATAATAGTTCTTTGCTTTTCTATATGCGTAAGTAACTTTAAATATGTTAAAAATATTTGTTGTATTTCAACTGTAGAATATGTGACGTCACACTAGGTCACATATGAGACTCCACTCACAAATGGGAACATATGTTGGCCTTTATATATTTTATATAAATTAATATTTCCCACGTACATGCTTCCATGCCAGGCGGTTGTAAAGAGACGGTGCGCGGTATTACCGGCGCGGCGCTGAACCACGCGGCGGCGCTCTGCCACGCTTGCCAAGTCACCAGCGTGGGGGGGAACAGGTCATCTTGGAACAGCTCACTCTGCAAATATTATATAGACTTTTGCTTTTAGCTTCATGCCGTAGTCCAAAAAAGAAGCGAAAAAAAGTGAAAGTACTACTAAAATGAATTTAAAAAATCAGATATGTTATAGATGCTATTCTCATTTCATTTTATAATATTTTTTGAAATACACTGTGTTGACCTTTTATTACCTTGCATTAATTAATTTGTATGGGCTAACTAGAAGAGATTTTATCTACAGATAAGTATTGTCAATTCTTTAACTGGTCTTTTAATGTGTAAATTGAATGCAATGTAATAAGCCAATAAGTGTTGAATTTTAAACATATTATAATAACCTAGTAAAAACATGTAACTTACCTTTATCCTAGGCACTGTGAATGACAATGGTTCAATGTTACCATTCGTTAATCTTAACGCACGTGCGAATTCCACCTGCAAAAATTATAATAAAAGATCATTTGTAAATGATAAAAAGATTTCAAATAAAAAGTAAGTTGCATTTTTGAAATATTTTTTCTTTTATGTATTTTTTTGTTATTATGCATCTTTTACATTGAAGAGACGAAAATTGAGTATCAAGCTACTTCATAAATTCAAATAACTAAATTATTCCAGACGGTCTACAAGAAATTGCAAAATGGATGATCTAAAAAATGAAAAATGTTTCTAGTTTCCAAAATTACTGTTATATATATGTGAATATTAAAACTTATATAATACCAAACGTTTCACGTTTCCTTACGTTTATTATGTATATAATATTCATATCTTTCACGGTGATAAACACGCTTCGCTTGACGCCTTGTAACAATAGACAACTTCAATAATATTACAATGTATTATTAATAAAAAATATTTTACCTTTTCAACGGCCAATAAGTTCTTCGATATGAAAGCAATGCCCTGATGCAAAGTGGCGGCACGGTGATGCGACAATGCGCATAAGTATGGAGGTTCACAAGTCACTTCATACACGTAAATTGTTGAATCACCCTGTGTATTTAGATATAAATATTTATATATATACGAGCGAATTATAATCTATTAATATTTATATATATACGAGCGAATTATAATCTATAATTATTTTTATATTTTGTTTTAATGTCAAGAATCTTCCATATTATGAAGAGAAAACATCCAAATCATTGTAAAACACAGTATTCTCAAGCGATTGTTTATTCTATGTATTGCATGTCTTGCCAAAGTGCAGAAACGTATTTTTTTTATATAAGGTTGTGGTACAGTGCGTCAGCGCCTGACTGTAAACTTTAAGATTCTGGGTTCGCTCAAGTTCGTTTACCACGCAATACTTGAAACTCGAACAGAAGTGTCTTGACACTAGATTAGAGATGTTCTTCTTTATATATGTGTCTTCTTTATATATTGTAACAGGTAGAACAATCCATGTTATCAACCAGGCAATGAAACTATTCATTGTTCCTTTTGCATATATAACACTAATTACAGTTTGATCGACGAGTAGTCGCCGCCCTTGAGTTAGCTGTGGATCGCCGTACAGATTTTATTTTATAATTTTTGTTACTTTTAATTATCGAAAAGTTCAGAAAATCTAACTTTAGACCAAGACTCGTCGACAGTACTATAAAAAAGCATACTTCAAGTAAACATTACCCGTCCAGTAAGAAACAGTGTGCTGGAGTCATGGTCGATGTATGTGTGAAGTATGGCGGGTGACACATCCAAGCCCACAGTACATACAGGTGCAGATAAGTCAGATGCCTTGTATAACATTATTTGTCTCTCTGACACTCTGTTATGGAAAAATAGTTATTATTTTAATATATCTTTTTCATGAAGAAATGTACGTCAAGTTGGGAACGTAGTGTGGAACTAGGTTCCCTCTGCCTACCCTGCCGTGTACGGGATACAGCGTGAAGCTGAATGAATAAATGGACTAACTTATCAAAACCAGTAACAACAAGGTGTGTATCGTGCAGTGCCCATACAATGCGCGCGCCGCGACTCCCCACGGGGCCCGCACCGCGACTTATTGGCTCTGTTGATGAGCGCGGCTTGTATGTCTGAAAGGATAATAAAAAGTGGCAAATATATATTTAAGCTAATAAAGAACTTATTGCGTTGATTGTCGATTGTTGTTGGGATTGATTCCATATATCTATACTAGTATTATAAAGGGGAAAAACTTGTTAAACGCACGCATGAAAAACTGTTTTTGTATTGAACACCACATTAATCAATTCAATATTATACTAGCACTAAGAATAAATCATGGTTGTATATTACATACAACTCTTAATAACTTTCATTTGACCGTACGAGCGATGCCTCAGTTAAAATTAATCAGTATTACATATAACAATAAACTTACTCTAATAAACCCATCTTTGCACACAGTAGCCAAATAGTCACCGCACGGCGACCAATCCAATGCAAATATTTGATCACTGTGACCAGTTAAAGTTATTTCAGCCACTGGGGTTTCCAGACTTAAGTCCCAAATCTTAATAGTAAGATCGTGAGCAGCCGTAGTTAGAATGTCAGAGGCGGTTGGGTGGAAACGTATTATGTAGATTTTGTCCGGATGCGCTGAGAATATACGGTTTGGTTCGTTTGTGGACTCTTGTAGACCTGGAATAAAATATTCGAAGAATAAATTTAAAATAAGTTGATTGGGGTAGTTTATATTGATAAATTAGATATAGAGAATCTAACCAAGGAAGCCAATGTAGTTTTCCCATGCTTCTCTTAATCGTGGGACTGGCACCTAATGAAATGTTTTGACTATTGTTATATTGTTTTTTATCCAAAATAGCAACACAATATTTTTTTTACAGTAAGGGAGTTATAATTCTTAAAGTTAAAGTATATTTTCTCGGTATGAAATTTAAATTGAACGTGACTATAAAAAAGCTCATCAGAATGTATTTTTTCCTCAATTTTTACAATCGTTCTTTTCGTGTCCGCGCCCGTGGGTAACTCTATAAGGCCAAATCGATCTCCGGCTCCGTAATACATTGGGAGCGTCGTGAAGACCAATGACCTCTATTATACATAAAACAAAATGAAACCCACCTCCATCAGGCACGATCCACTCTCGCACCTGTCCATCATCACAGGCCACCATAAGTCTATCATCTCTAAAGGGGTCGAAGGCCCAATCCTGAAGCGGCGCGGGGTGCAGAAGCGCGGGCGGGTGCAGCGCGGCGGGGTGGTGGGGAGGCGCGCGAGCGGCGGGTGTCGCGCCCGTGGGCAGCTCTATGAGGCCGATACGACCTCCTCCGCCGCCGCCGACGGGCACTGCGCAGCGGACGCCGTTCGCTGTGGATAAGATGGTATAGTGTTTTAAGTTATGATCTGATTAGTTCAAATTCGATTGAAAAATATTTATTGTATGCTTGATTTTAAATGTTGACTAACAATTTCGTTTGTGATCCATGAAACGGTAATATCGAGAAATCTATGTGTTCTCCTAAACTCTCCAACTCACTTGCTATGCATTGTCTGGCAGTTAACCAGTAAATAAATATTTTTTACAATCTAGTCAAATATATCTTTGCAAATTGAAATCTGCCATCTGAAATGTATTGTTCAAAAAATATACAACATGGAAACATCTCTGGACTCTTACCATTCATTTCCTTAAATAATGCCTGGAAGAAAATAAAAATTAATTTTAATTTCAATATTACTCACCATAAAAACCATTGCATTCACCAGAAATCTGACGACTGATATTTTTAATATTTTCAACGTGCGTTGACTTATGTCCCGGAGTGCCTTTCAGATGTCGAAATTTCGAAACTTTCCCTGAAAAAGAAAACATTTTACATAGCTTTATATAAATATACAAAATTATTTATCTTTAATTACATTTAATAAAAAAATAATTAAGACAAAATGAGTAATACATTTTTATATTAAATATGCAAATATTTTGAAGCAGCACAGCGTGTAACGCGACAATCGTGGGTTCTACTCTCACTAGGAAAATTAATTATAAATCATTGCCCCGCTTTGGTAGTAAGACAAAGCGCGACATTACCCTAGATTCCCACTCCATGCTCTTTTCTGGCGGAATCCAGCGTGAATCTAAAAAAATAGTTTGGAATAAAAAACACTTTTGCATTTACCAAATACTGTAGAAGTTCTTTTAGTAGTAACATTAGGTACAGACGATCGTTTTTCTTCACGGTCTGGACTCTTACGGGATTTTAGGGAATCTCGGCGTCTAAAATAAAGTAAATAACAAAGTGTTAGACAAACACGTAGAAGCCGTGGTGGCGCAGGGGCACAAATGTGCGATTGTAAATGTGATGGTTGTGGGTTCGATTCTCAGGGAAATATCTAATATTGTCGTTGTAAAGCGCTGCGTTGAGTTTCGTCACTCAACATGCAATGCTTCAAGAATTCAGCGGAAAGTGGTAAATGTTTTAATGGGTCTTAACACTAAGTACCCAGGTTCCCTCCGCCTACCCGCTATATGCGGGATATAGTTTGAAGCCATAAAAAATACCTCAAAGGCGCAGGAGAAGGCGGCGCCTCAGATTCCACAGCGACGCTCATCGAACGCTCGTACGTGCGACGTCTGTCCGCTATGGATTGGTTCGCACTACTGGAAATGACACAAATAAAATTATTTTTTTATGTGTGCTTATAAATTAATTAATATTATTTTACGTCACTTTTTTTGTACGGTTTTCAAGAAGCGCGGATTCATATTTTAGTACTTTCAGTACTTTATGTGTGTTAAAAAAGCCGAATTCTTAATACATTGCGTGTTGAATGGCGAAATTCAACCACGCGCTTTATCTCATTACAAGAGCAAAAAATTGAAAATATTAAATATTCCATTCCCCGGATTGGGAATCGAAACTACACCTCCCGCGCTACGACGGCCCCAAAATAATGTGACTTATATACAACTCTTTTTTTTTCGTATGAGATAAAACATCTAAAAATATGTATAGCTTACTCAGTATTCTCAAACATTTTCCGTCTCTCAGCAGTACTGGGTGTTTTGGGTCTATATCCAGAATCTGAAGAATTCACCTCTTCCTCTAAGCTAGTATCCGATTTGCCATTTGTGTACTCCTCTGTAAATGTTTGTGTTTTATTTTAGTAAAAAATATATTTTTATAAATAGTTGTTTTATTCAAATGTTTAGTTACAAGTAAAATTTATAAATAAGGTAAGTAACAATGTAAAAATAGAAAATATAGCTAATAATTTAGAAATAAGAAAGTTGCTTGGTTTATTGTAAAATAACATAATAATAAAAAAAACGGTTAACAACTCGTGGCCGCCCTGATGTTAGCTGTAGATGGTTACTATAGTAAAAGAGTTTCAAAAACCAACTAACCCTTGGTAGCAACTTCGACATCACTAGTCGGAGATAGTGATTTCTCCTTCTCTTCATCTTTAGTGATGGGCGTAGAAGATACGGGTGTGGACGCTTGAGTCGCTTGTGGGGATAAACCTGACAATTATGTTATAATTATGTTATATGATGCAAGACAGTCGAAAAATAATGAAGCAAAGGGACGGCAGACTACTATAACAGCATTGACACTAGCCTTGCAGGACCCAGTGTTTTATACTCATCGATGGAATAGTGTTACGATAGGTGCCGTGCAAAACAAATACTGTGTAAACTATAAATGTTTTTCTAAATCATCCCAATAGCTATTCCATACAACACAATGTTCCAAACATTATACACATTGGCTTGGGTTTAAGTTTATATAAAAAAATATTCGTTTGTAAAAAAACGGTTGAATGGTACAAAATAAGTAAGTTCTAAAAATAATATATATTTGTATCGTGTACAATTGAATTACAGATTATAACACTCCTCATTTATACACAGTATAAATATAATACAACAGTGTTTAAAAGTTCTGATTGCACTAGATAGTAATTATTTTAAAAAAACAGATTTCCCGCGGACAAGAGCAGGCAAAGGATACTTTGTGTAAGGTTACTCAGTTAGGCAACGTCTACCAGAGTGTGGAAATGAAATAAAAAATAATTATAATATCATCATTCCCCTAAGTAAGAATCGAACCCACTACCATCGCATTTAATCATAGGCTGACCTTCTGCGTCACGACCGCCTATTTATCAGTTTATATAATTACCTGAATCAGATTTAGTAAGACCGGGAACGGCCGGTACTGAGAACACTTTATCAAATGAAAACTCTTCACTACCTGCAGATGCTGAAAATGGCTTCGGTCCCAAGCGAGGCTATAAATGGAAATAAAATGTATTATATATAATATTATATTATTTACTGGACCAAAAAAAAAAAACAAAGAAAATAAAGTTACAGAAAGGAAGTTAACAAAGGTGGTCTCTAAAAGAGATTTGTTCCAGTCAACATGTTTAAAACTTTTAAGCATTTATATAATAAATTATATGAAGTAATATGTTTTACTTTTGTAGGTAAAAATATAAATGGAGTTACTAAACGTATGTTAAATAAAAAGTTTCAAAATCGTGAATAAGTAAAGAAGATAGTAAGTGTAAAATGTCCGATTACACAAAATCATATCTACTCACCAATACAAAAATATATAAACAAAAACACGCATAACAAAATGAAAAAAAAAACATTTAATAAAAAAACCATCACACTTTTACAATAAACAATACAAAACTACCTTATATCCAGATATAGGCACGGCAGTGGTCCTCGGCTTAGGTTTTGGTACTTCCGAAGTATCATCAGATGATCCCGCCTCAGATATTGAAGACCGTGGCAAAGGCTTCGGGACTTGAACCGGTACCCCATTTACATAACTATTACTTCTAGATAACGACTCTGATGAATCAGAACTTTCAGTCTTTTCTAAAGTCTTCTCGGTCTTTTCGTCGGTCTCGTCGTCTTTTTTGTCGCAATCGTGACCGTTGTCCGTTATTTTCTTGTGAAAGCCATTCGTTTCTTTATTATAATCTCTCGGTTCAGGTTTTTGCCTTTCCATGCCTTTAATAAGATCTTTTACGTTTACAAAATCTATTCGGTCTTCATCTTTTTCTTTTTGGTCTGGAGGTGTCGATTTTGATGTAGTTTTCATTTCTTCAGCTTGTTGTTGAACGTTAGTTACTATTGGTTTAGGTTCTGTTTTCTTGGGTACAGGCATTGATAATATTGCCTTCACTAAGTCTTCTAGATTTCCTCTGTGAGTCTGTAGAAAAAATATATAATTAAACACATTTAGATTGTATATATTCTAAAGCTTTAGCTAAACAACAAAAATTTTATCAGTAAAAAGCGAGAAATAATATCTGTTTCATAGTCATATAGCAAACAAAAATAATACTTACGTACCAAATATTAACCCACTAGCACTAACTACACCAATTAAAACCAAAAAACACAAAATCACCTACTAAACTAAAACACAAACACAAAATCACCTTTAAGACATAAAACATATTTTAATTACACAAATAAATAAGAAAAAAACACTAGATACTTAAAAAATAAAAAATAATGAACCAAAAATAAATAAAATCATAAAAATCATCATGCATCATGAATCATAAATAAATTAAATAATATTAAAGTTCTTAACACCTTGTGATGCGGTCCTGCTATAAGAATTACTAAGAAATTGTGTATTCACAAAGTTTATTTATCTAAGAGAAACTTATTAGAAAATGCGATTTTGTTTTATAATAATAAATAAATAAATAAAATAAAATAAAAATAAAAAATAAAAAGCCTTTTATTTCTTGCTTCTTAGTTAGTAGTACATTTCATAAAATAAAAATACAAAATTTTTTTCAGTAGATGTTAGTATTGAAGTTAGTATATAATTGATTAGTTTTTCCATGAGTTAATTTTACTTTCTCAGTTCTTCTTATTCTATATATATATTTATTTTTTTTTTTTTTTTTTTTTTTTTTTTATTTACTATATATTTTTCTTCTTGTTATATATATATATATTGTCGAAATTATTATTTTGATTTATTTATTCATATTTTTACTTTCTGTTTATTTATGTTATTTATGAATGTTATGCAAGAACCCCTGTGCAGGTGAAGGCCTCCTCCAAAGATGCCCAGTATTCCCTTGACTGGGCTTTTTGTGTCCAATTTATTCCAGCTGTCTTAATTATATCGTCTTCCCACCTAGCGTGGGGCCTCCCTTTTCTACGGTGTCCGTGTGGTCCCGGCCAAGCTGTAACTTTTTTCGTCCATCTATGGTCTTGTAGGCGCGCTACATGGCCGGCCCATTTCCATTTTAGTGATAGTGCTTTTACTAGCCCATCTGTAGATTTTGTTACATTTCTTATTTTTGTGTGTCTTATTTTTTGCATTTTTTTGATGCTTAGCATGCTGCGTTCAATACCTCTTTGGCAAGTTAATATTTTTCTTTTTGTTTTTGTATTAAACTTCCAAGTCTGGCAAGCATATAATAAGCATGGCAAAAGGCAGGTGTTCAGGACATGTGTTTTTATTTCTACTGACATTTTGCTCTTAAATATTTCTTTTAAGCCCCAATATTTGTTCCACGTAAGCTGTACTCGTCGCTCCACCTCTAGGTCATTACTTATTCGCTCGAAACCAATTTGTTTGCCAAGATATATATACTGTTCTGTATATTTAAGCGGTATTCCTTCTACTGTTATATCTATTTCTGTGCTGTTTGTCATTAACTTGGTTTTGGTTTTATTCATTTCCAGACCAATTTTTTTGCTTGCATTGTTGAGTGATTTTATCATGCTTTGTAGTTCTGAGCCTGACTCTGAAAACAGGACAAGATCGTCTGCAAATCTTAAGTGGCTTAAGTATTCGTTTCTAATTTTTAAACCTGATTTTTTCCAATCGAGTTGGTTTATGATCGACTCTAGTATTGCTATGAATAGTTTTGGTGACAGAGGGTCTCCCTGTCTTACTCCTCTTTCGACCGGGAACCAAGGCCCTACTGTTTCTAATTTTATTCTGCTCTTGCATTTTCCATATATGCTTTTAATAACTTTGATATATTTATCTTCCACCTTCTGCGTTGTCAGTGAATGCCATATACTGTCATGTGAAACTGTATCGAAAGCCTTCTGGTAGTCTATATAGGCAATGTAGAGTGGATTTCTCATTTCTTGATACTTCTGTATTAGTAACTCTAGAGTGTGGATATGGTCGACTGTGGAATAGCCTTTTCTGAACCCTGCTTGTTCTACCGATTGACTTGCATCCAATGTCTTGCTGATTCTCTGATTTATTAATGAGGAGAACAGCTTGTAAATACTTGGTAACATGCTAATTGGTCTATAATTTCCTACGTCGTTTGGATCGCCTTTTTTATACAATAAAATAATATCTGATTCTGACCACTGAGTGGGAGTTACCCCAGATTTCAAAATACCATTGAAAAGATCCGTCAGTGGTAAGGCAAGCGTTTTGGAGCCTATTTTTAATGCTTCATTTGTAAATATAATCCGATCCAGGGCTTTTATCTGTTTTTAGGTGTAGCAACGTACTTTCGACTTCACTCACTTCGATTCTTGGTATATCATTTGTGTTGGTCATTACAGAATTATTGTCTAGATAGTTATTATCATGTGAAGGCGCTTGTGCACGGTAAAGGCTCTTATAGAAATCAGTAGCAGTTGAGATTATGTCTCTACGATTGTATGACCTAGTACCCTTACGATTTAGACCATCAATCCAGGTTTTGTTTGTCCTAAGCTCTTTGTAAGCTTTTTTTGTGCTTCCTGTTTGCTTTAGATGTTTGTGGATAGTGTTATATCTGTGGTCGGTATAATCTTTCTTTATGTATTTGCTCGCTAATTTGTATAGAGCTGCGAGTTTGTTTTTCATTGCTCGAGTTTTGTATTTTGTTTTTTGAAGCTCTTGTCTTCTTTTTAGTAAAGTTAACGTACGTTCTGACATAATTTTTGGTTTGAAACCGGCTATTTTGTGAGTATTTCCTGCGGCATGTAAACTTTTGGTGATTATATTTAGTAAGTTGTCGTAATATGTTTGTATAGATGGATTTTTTTGTAAATCTAGACGATAGTGAGATTTGTAAGACATGAGACTTTCTTTATATTTTTTTATCTCATCTTCGTTTTTTAAGGCGGCACATTGACTTTTGTATTGATTTCGACTCTTTTTTACGTATTTTAACTTTATTGTACCTCTAACTGCCCTGTGGTCAGTTGGGTAATTTATATTCAAAACTTCTATATTTTCAAAGATTTGTGGTGTGTTTGATAGTATGAAGTCGATTTCGTTTTTATATTTGCCATCTGGTGATTGCCAGGTCCATTTGTTTTTAGTTTTTTTCTTAAAATAAGTATTTAAAATTGCGAGTTTGTTTTCAATGGCGAAATCTATCAATCTCTGTCCTCTTGTGTTTCTTGTTCCATATCCATTTGGCTTTGTGATAAGATATTCTTCTTGCTTGGGATGTCCTATTTTAGCGTTTAGGTCTCCCATAAGAATATATAGGTTATGTGCTGACTTTACTGCCTCGTTAATTGTCATGTAGAACTTTTCAACTTCTTCTTCGCTTGCTTTTTCTGTGGGTGCATAGACTTGTATAATGGACATTTGCACTTCGTCTAATTTGATATTTAGTAGTGCTACTCTTTCGGTGAATCCAATATAGCTTTCGATATTGTTTTTGAGATTTTTGTTTACTAAAAACCCAATACCATATATCGCAGACTTAAATCCGGTATGGAACAGAATGAAATTTTTATACTCCTCTATTTTATTGCCAGCGCGTCTTATTTCACATAAGCCTATTATGTCATACTTTATTTCTTTTAGTGCTTCATTTAGTTCTAGCAGGCGTTCGTAAGATGATAGAGATCTGACATTGTACGTTATTATGTATAACTTATTGTTGCATTTTAGTTTTGGTAACTTTGGAGGGTTTTGGTCTTGATCTTCCACGGTGACCGGCCGGATTGGAAGAATTGATTCGTTAATAATTTTTTGCGATTTTTCTTTGTGAGAAGGGGGTATTAATGGCTACAAGACGTTGTCTGCTTCTTCAAGCTTCTTCGAGGGATAGTTTGAGCTTTTTGCGCTAAAGAAGTTCAGTATACCCGGTTTTACTGGCCCCTCGGAAAGGCTGGACGATCTGCAAAAATTACTCCTAGTCTTGTTCTTTTTATTAAACTGTATATTTGGTTCGTTGTTTCCATTTCCAGGTGAGTTGGAAAGCATTCTTTTATTTTTTGAAGGAGTCTTCGGATTATTGTTAAGGAACTTTAGTTTATCGTAGACAATGATTGCTGAGTTTCCTTTTTCTTTTTCAATCCTCACTTGCTCTTGTAATTCTCTCCGTTTCTTCAAAATATGCTCTGGGTAGTCTTCTTTTATATAGTATGGAGTATTTTTGAGCTTTTTCTTTTGTTTTAGAATATTTATTTTAATGCCAAGTGTTAAAAGTGTGATTTTTATTGGTCTAGGTTTATCTCCTTTTTTGCCTATTCTTCTAGCTTCCTGTATGTCCCTCTGATCGACTTTTACATTGAAGTGCTTATCAATAAAACTAATTAAGATATTTTCTAAGTTTGAATATGACGATTCATTTTCTTCTAGACCGAATAACACGATATTTCTTTGTCTTGATTGTTTTTCCAGGAAATATATTCTTTTTTCTTGACTATCCAGTTCAATTTTAAGGTGCTCGTGCTTTTCTTCCCAAGATTTTATTTTTTCATCTAATATGCTGTTAATGTTCTGTGTAACTTGTTCTGTTACTTGTTTTCCATTTTTTAAAATCATAGTTTTGTGCTCGTCGAGTTCGCTTTGAATTTTTCGTAGAGCGCTTAAGACTTCTTCCATGTTTATGAGTTTAAATATTTATTTTATTTTATTTTAATTTGGGAAATATTTGCAATAACAAAATCCCATAAGTTTCTATAATGTTTAAAAGCGACCTCTTGTGACTTGATTTCGAAAACTGGTACCCAATAACAAACTTTATCGGAGGATTATATATCACTTGGTTCTAATTCCTTCCAGAAGATGGCGTTGGGTGCTTAGAGAGTTGTTGAAATTTATCGATTTATTTATAAAGCACTTTTTTATTTATGTATTTCCTTGTATAGTCCACAAACTTTATATTTAGTTTGCACTAGACACAGTTCATGAGTTAGATCACTTTAAATGCTGTATTTTTTAAAAAATGTCACAAGATAAAACACACTAACGGTCGTTTTTTGTTTCCACTATATCACGTCTTTCACTGGTTGTTTGATCGTATCCACAATATATCTTGTGTATCTTGGTATCTTCCAACGGTTGTCTTCTTTCCGCTGACTATCAACTCGTAATCAATTTTTAAAACGTACAGTAATACAGAGAACGATGCGAACCGTGGCACAGTGGCGCCCCTCCTCTTTGTTTTATAATATAAATAGATAATTAACCTTATAGTAGAACTACAAACATAAAAAATATAAAACCAACCAATAATAAATAAAACAAAATGTAAAAAAAATATTTTCTTTAGCTTCACACTGTGTCCTACATTTAGCAGGGAATCTGTTTTAAGACACTCCGTTCCCCACGGCGCAATGAAAATAATTCATTCCTGCGAATTCATTTCTGGGAATCGAACCCACAACCGTCGCGTTCAGTTATATGTTGTGCTGGTGACGGCCTCTAATACAATTCATTATGTGTAATATTAGGAGAATATTGTCTTTTATATATTTGTAAATACAGTTATTAAATATTAAGGATATTTAAAGAAACTATATTTTATTTCTAAAATGAACATCAAGATCTGGGGCATCTGAGATCTCAAAAATAATACTTTAAACCTATATAAACGTTAAAAAAACCTACATACCTGCACACAGTTATTAGCGTCGGGATGCAACGATATATTGGGCACGGGGTAGTCCTGGTTGTCCAGCCACATGGGCGCGCTGAGGTAGGTCACGGCACCCGTCGTCTCGGGGTAGAGATCCGCGTGGTATTCGCGGTAGCTCTAAAATAAAACAAATATTATATAAAAAATTTAAAATCATTTCTTATGTTCAATGTTTGTAATGTAATGCATTTATGGATGGGTGTGTGGTATTTTTTATATTATCCAATCATTTTTCATATTACTGGGGTCATCGTGTGAAGTTCAGGGCAATACGGGCAAGGATTGTAGGTTCAAATTTCGTTCTGGTTTATATTTATAAAGAAACATGTTATAAAAAATACTCAGACCCATAAGAGATTTAATAACTTTTTGGAGGCGAAAACTTTGCGTAACGAGCTTATCTTTATTTCTCGTTCCTATTGTATTTTTACTTCATAGTAAAAATAGTGACAGATCTACATAGGAACGAATCCATGTCATTATTGAATGTGTTGTCGGACAAACAGAATATTATAGTATACAAATTGTTAAGCAAGTGTAATAATACCTGCATTTTTAATCTTTATTTATTCTTTATTTTCTTTTGTCTAATATTTATGGCCAACATAAAATTCTTAAAATTACATCAAGTAGTATTCAATGATATATATAAAAAAATATCATTATTAATGTAACCTTTTAAACATAGAAGGTACGATTTAGTAAGTACTAACTTCCTATATTATGTAAAAGTACTAAAGGAAGTGGTATTCAAAGACCCTAAGTGGTTAGGAAGTGACAAACCACTAAACCATTAAGTACCTACACAATATAGGGAGAAAAAGGTAAAATACTTTTTAAAAATATAGGTAGTATAGCGCAAAAGGCAACAACCATGCGACTGTAAACGCGACGGTTGTGAGTTCGATTCCTCAGGCGACTCAGGGGAATGAAATATTTCATATTTTCATTTCCTGCTCTGGTAACGAAGCAAACCACGGCGTCGAGTTCCGCCACTCAACACGCAATGCCTCAAGAATTATTGGGAAATATGGTAAAGTGTTTTAACACTACGTTCCTAGGTTCCCCCTGCCCCTGCCCCTAATACAATGTAAAGTTAAGAAATATATATATATATTTATACCTTTCTAGGCACTTGATACATAATCGGCACGACAGATGACCCTGTCAATTGTAACACGCGATTCACTTCGCCTTCCATCACGCGGAGAGCTCTCTTTGGTACTAGACACGCTCCTTTTGTTTGTTCGCCTGTGGGATACATAATATATTTTATTATACAACTGGCAATCTAGTACCAAGACATGTTTACCACGCACTAATTTTCAAAATATTGCGTGTTGAGTAGCAAAATCAACACTAAACAGTCTTTTAAAAATTGTTACTTTTTAACTAAATATATTAGAATGAAATATTTATTTAAATGTATATTTCCATTTCTTCGCTCTGGTGTCGAGGCAAAGCGCGGCGTTGAGTTCCACCACTCAAAACGCATGCCTCCAGAATTCGGCGGAAAATGGGGAACGAAGTGTCTTAACACTAGGTTCCCTCTGCCTACCCAGCGGAGTGCGGGAGCGTGAAGCTGTTACTTTTCAATTTTTACATCATAATTATGTCAGATCTTTTAAATGTCTCTTATACAAAGTAAATTGGATTATAAATAATTATAAATATCTAAATAAATCAAAACAATATATTATATAAAATATTTATAAAAATAATTAGCATATTATGAAAAAAATTTTTAAATAAAATAAAACAATATAACTCTCTATACATAATATATAACATTAAAAAAACTCACCAGAATGCCTCAATCCTTCAATCAAATATGGCTCCCTATCACACAATTCCATATAAAGTATTGTAGTATCTCCTTTTCCAGCCAAAAACAGCATATTAGTATCAGCGTCGAACAAAGGCATTAAAACTCCAGTGGAACAGTCCAGTTCTAACGTTTTTTGAGTTTGGGACAAATTGCGAATATCACGTATCATGATTTGACGGAGGCGGGCTGAATCAAAACCTAGGACAAAAAGTATGTACAAATATTAGAAACTAAGAAATATTCTTATACACATATATTGAGGCCGTCGTAGTGCAGTCGCACAAGGGTGTGATTGTTGTTGTGTGTTCGATTATCACTACAGGGAATGAGTTATTGTTTCTTAACATATACATTTCTTCGCCCTGGCACCAAGCCAAAAAGCCCGGCGTTGAGTTCCGCCAATCAACACGCAATGCCTCAAAAATTTCGGCGGAAAGTGAGGAACGAAGTGTCATAACACTAGGTTTCCTCTGCCTATCCTTCTATATGCGGGAAACAGCGTGAAGCTGATTTTTATATTAAATTAAAAAGGTATAATAATAATTTAATTTGAACCTACGAAGATATGGGAGAGGAAACGAAGTTGAGAGGTTAAAATATAACCACATAAATTTTCAGTGCCTATATCCAATTTCAAGCATCATCAATTATTCATTTTTATGTCTTATCGACGAAGACCACCCTATTATCATACGGTTTAAAAGGGTTAAAATGGCGGAAAAATGCTGAATAATATTAGTAATTTTCATAGTAATTAAAATTAATATTTTAATAAAAAAATTGTCGACGAACCCTTCTAAAAAGGATATGATTTTAAACAATAGAATGTCCATATTCAATGTTTTTTATCTCCAAACATCTCCCCTATATGCGTGGTAGGCAAAGATAACCAAGTGATAAGTCACCCCGTTCCCTACTTCTCGTAAAATATTCGAATTCATATTCCAAAATATTAAATGTGCCGTTGTTTTATAAGGATAAAACATACAACTGAGCCCTTCCCATTTGACACAAAAAAACTACGAGTGACAAAAGTAAATTCGCATTATATTTTCCTATTCTGTTTGTACAAGCAATGGTTGTGAAGAAGAAAACTAAAGATAAAAATCGAACAGATGTCACACCCAATATGTTTATTACATCATCTCAGCAAACCCCAATAATATAGAAAATGCATGAGCAACCTGAATGCCACAAAGTTGTAACAAAGGCGGTTTATAAAAAAATAATGAAAAATTTGTATTACACGAAAAAAATTGTATTAAACTCTCCTTCCGTAGTGTTAAAAGAAATATACATTATATATGAGATCCTTTTACAAGTTGTATAGAGGACTTGGCTAAAAATATAACTAAAATATCTACGGAATCATAAGCGTATTGATGTAGTAATCTAGAATGAATGTTCTCAAATAGTTTGAACACTTAAAATTAGCGATAAAAGTCTGTTTATAAAGATATATTATGATGTGAATTGTAAAAAGAGATGGAAAAAACTTTGATCTGTGTTAAAAAAATATTACTTTTCTAAAAAAATACTAAGTAAAAAATTCTACTACCAAATTGAACATCTTATTATATTCTAATTTATGTTTAATTGAATCTACAATGAAAATAATCGACCTACACCGAAATTTTAAAAAATCCTTTTTCGAGAAGCAAAATATTAAAATTACAAGATCCTATGCAAAAATTTAAATAATTTAGTCAAGAATTCGTCCCAATTTTTGTGTGAATATTAAATTAACGAAAACCAACGAGCAAGAGCTTTAACTTGCGAGCTTAATTAACATTTTTTTGTCAAAATGCATTATGCATGAGTCATAAATAGTAAGTCCTGTTACTAGTTGGATATGAAACTACAAAAAGAAGTAATATAAAGTATTACAATTTATATTTTCACTTCCTCACTCTGATAAGTCTGATAACGAGGTAAAGCGCGGCGTTGAGTTCCGCTACTCAACACGCAATGTCTCCAGCACTCGGCGGAAAGATAGGAACGGAAGTGTCTGAATGGCATCGAAGTATCTTATCACTAGGTTCTCAGGCTCATTCTGCCTACCCGGCTGTGCAGAGAAACTAGTGATATTGTGCACTAAGTAAAAAAAAACAATATCATATTTTTCTATAACTAAATTTATGAAATATGCAGTTGCACACATCATATTCTATAAATTATATCACAAGCATGATGCACGAATTTCCATTCATATTAACAAATTTTCTCATTAAATATTGTTATACAAAACAAAGTAATAGCTCAGATGTTTTAAATGGGTGTTAATTTAAGTCCTTGCGTATTAAAATTCATTATTAATATATATATTTTTATTAATAGAAAATACATCATACATAAAAAATATTTTTTAGAAACGGTACTCTTTTTATTTTTTAAATCGAAATTAAAACTAATCTCCTCTACACAAAACAAATAAGAAAAATAAACAAATGTAAACTATAAACAAATATAACTTACCAGTAGTAAGAATCCTGTCAGTATCCCCGAGCCACACTAATCTACTATCTTTAATGTTCTGATGGCTGTTTGCCACTCCCAGAACCGATGCAGGGGCTCTAGGATCCAAAATGCGCACTTTCTTGTCTTTGCATGAAGTTGCTACTAACTTGCCATCTTTCTTCCAAGATGTAGATTGTATCACTTCTGTGTGATCTCTGTTTACTGTATAAAATATAAAAGAGAATAAATAATAAGAATATTTAAAAAATATATAATAAAGGAGTATTATTTTTTTTTGCATTTTATAAAAATATTATTCTATCCTCACTGTGGAGTAACAATTTAACAATGTTAGAATTACTTAGATGTTAGAATTACTTAGATGTTAGAATTACTTAACAATGTTAGAATTACTTGTATAAAATATAAAAGAGAATAAATAATAAGAATATTTAAAAAATATATAATAAAGGAGTATTATTTTTTTTTGCATTTTATAAAAATATTATTCTATCCTCACTGTGGAGTAACAATTTAACAATGTTAGAATTACTTAGAAATTATTACGTTTAGAAAAAGTGTAAATTTTATGATATATTATTTAAATCTCAAAATAGACGCTGATGTGGTGCAGTTAAGATATATGACTTTTTTTTATTTTTCTCTTTATTTTTTATATCTTTCAGCTTCACAACTGTATCGCGGGATACATAATAGTAGTTTACAATATTCCATTATAAAGAGATCTAGTGTTAAGACACTCCATTCTCATTAAGACACTTCCATTCCCCACTTTCCACCCATTTTTTTTAGGCATTGTGTGTTGAGTGGCGGAAATTAACGCCACGATATGCCTCGTTACCAGAATGAGGAAATGAATCTTTCCCTATCTTTATCTCTGCCTATCTTTATCTGAGTGTTTGCGTACAAAGCTCAGAACCAGTTTGACTGATTTTAATGCAGTGTTCACTGTTGTATTTTGGGGAACAACCCAATGTAGCATAGCCCAATAACAAAATTTTGTGTTTTTGTTATATTAAAATTGGTTCATAAATAACAAAGTGATTTATATAGTTTTTTTGCTATAAAATAATTGCTTTATTGAATTGACTGAAACTTTAGATTTAGATATCCTGCAGTGGAAAGTATTAAAACTTATTGTCTTTAGAATGATAATATGATTAGAATACGAAAGTAATTTAGATTAGTAAACAAATAATTGTGTAGTTAAAACAGGTCTCTACAAAGATAATTCCCTTGGTAATAGACATATGACTCACTTATTTACATCCTATTATTAATATATTCATATTAGTTCCTTTTTTTATATGTATTATACAACCCAAATCTTTAGAGATAACAAGGATAAGTGTGTAAAATAGTTTAATTTTTTAATATATTTTTTTATTACATATTAAAAGTCAGAGCTTTCATGTCTTTGTATTTTCTAAACTAACCAGAAAAAACGAATATACTACAAACTACAAACAATATTAAATTCAAACCAGCAACCACTATCTGCAATCTTCCTATAATAATATACATAATTATAAAATTGTACACAAACACTGAATTCATAAGAAATCAAAATTAAATCAGCTTCATGCTCTATCCCGCACACAGCAGAGTAGGCAGAAAGAATCTAATGTTAAGACTTCCTTCTCACTTCTTCCTCACTTTCCGCCGATTTCTGGAGGCATTGCATTTTGAGTGGCGGAACTTAACGCCGCGCTTTTCCCTCGATACCAGAGCAAAGAAATGGAAATATAAATTTTCAAAAGTATTTCATCTCCTCAAGTGGGAATCAAACCCTCAACCAGTCGGTTTTACAGTCACACTCTATGCCACTGCACCTCAACTGGCCTCCAAATATTTAATAAAACATATATTAAATAAAAAAGTGTGAAGTAACACTTGGTAAAATTCTAGTATAAAAAAAGTGTATTACCAAATGCCTCTTTCTGCTTAGTCAAATCCCATAAAGCAAGTTCATGGCCCGAAGCAACATGAATTAGGCCATCAGCTACTGGGTGGAAACCCACATTCTCAACCCTCCTTTGTTTCTGTGATAGTGTACAATCTGGTGTTGATAGCGATTCTTTGAGACCTTCAGGTGGAATATGCCAGACTTTTACCTAAGTTTAAGAAAAGAGAAAAAATTAAATCTAAAAATTACATAACTAGACATGCAAAATATATTATTTTCATGTTGTATATGACTAATCTGATATATTGCCCATATTATTAAGATAGGAAAGTGGGGATGGAGTGTCTTAACACTAGGTTCCCTCTGCCTACTTTGCTGTGTGCAGGATACAGTGTAAAACACTAACACTAACACATATACATTATTAAATAAAATGCTGTTTTAATTAATTGAGGAGATTATTGCACCTATGATTCTTAAAGAAAATTTAATCCATATATAATGTGCACATCAGACTAGTATTACAGTGGTGAAAACATTTTCCATGCTCTGATCAACATGTAGGTTAACAAAAATCTGTTAATCTTGAGCAATGCTCTTTTTATGCTAATTCTATAAACATCTAATTAGCTTGTTTAATAACTGTTAAAAAAATATACATATTATAACGGCAAAATCTGTACCACAAAATGTCTTAGGCTGAGGCCTTTGAGGGTATTGTTGACCAGCAACTCAGCTTCTGAATATGAATGCTGCAGTTGTGGGTTTGATTCCCACTCAGAGAAATAAGTAATTTTTAAATATTCACACATCCATTGGGAGCAGTGTCTTAACACTATATTCCCTCTGCCTATGATATGTGCAGGATATTGTATAAAGCTAAAAAAACTGTTTTACTGAACATACCAAAGAATCCTGAGATCCAGTTAGCAGAAGTCCATCATGGAATGGAGAAAATTCCATATCAGTGATTGTATCTGAATGGGCATGAAGCAATGGCATTGTTTTGCTCTTCCTGCCGCAGTCATCAAGTGGAAGCACCGCCATACTGGACCCAACATGCTCCCAATTGAATGCCATAAATGCAGCTGATGCACATATATTATTTCCATATGTTTGATAAGATCCCACACATATATCCCGTATGCAGGCTTCAGGTTTAGGCACAATGGGCGCCGCATTTTTATACTTAGAGGCTTTAAAACGCCAGGCCATTTTCAGCCAATTTTTAAAAAGTTATCAGTCTTTTATTTATGGAATGATCAGCCTCTTCTAGAGGCAATGTGTATCTGCAACACATTTAAACATATGTATGGTTTGTCCTTATGTATAGTACTATTTTTGATGTATTTAATAAATGCTTAACATTGTTATTGCAATTGTTATGAGCTTCAGCTATGCAACGATTTTTGTTGTTCCAAACAAAAATCGTTTTTATTAAATTTATGAATATTAAGTGAAGAAAAAAGTAATCCAAAATAAAAATATAAATAAATATTTTTAAAAATAGGTTTTTCATTTGCAAATATAGACACAATAGAACAATATGAGGCACTTCCTTACAGAGTTATAAACAAGAATATTTATTAAAAATTCGAAACACTTTGTTTTGAATAACTTGACCCGGTCGCGGCCGGAAATGCGCTAAAATTTGTCAAGATCAAGGTTTTAATTATTTACATTAGGTAAACAGTATTTTTACACTACACTTATCATTAAAACTAACTTTTATCACTCACCTATTTGAGATAAAACAATCAGAAACCGATTTCCGCTAGACACTCCCCCTAAACGTCGGCCATTTCGATTCAACTTAAAGCGACGTTTTGTATGGATCGATAATAAAGTTACGAGTCGATGACACTTATAACAAACGATGTTAAATATTTATATAAATAAATATAAAACATGTGTTTTGTTAAATAAATATAATATATTCAATTGTTTACTATTTTATGATGATATTATTATTTTTAGAAAACAATTAAAATCAAATACCACATAAAAATAAAAAAAATGTTTTCTAATCAAATTAAAGAAACTACAATCTTAAGACGAGATGAGACGAGACGACGAGAGAGAAGAAGGATCATATAAAATAATATTTCAAATTGTATCTTACTAGCATAACATTGTTTATTTGTGTATTATCACATTTTTAAATTTTGTTACTGGCAATTTCAAATGTCGCACCATGTAAGTATTCAAAATTTTCCTCCTAAAATGTAAAAACGAGAAAGCTACTCTTAATTGTTTAATATTATTTCATCGAATTTATTAAAATATTTTGTACTTTATCATATTAATATTTCTTATTTTATTTTGAGAACGAAATTCAAAATTTTTTTTATGATAAGAAAAATCTTAATAAATGGACAATAATCTCCACCTAAGATTTAATAAGTACTAGTAGTCTCATTTTAGTTCATACAAACAGGGATAAAGTGGGAAAGGAAGACAATTAAAATAACAAATTCGAAAGTGATTCTTTTATTTATTGCGAGTATTACAATTTAGTATCTTTGGTGATATTACTATGACCGATGACATGAAGTTAAGTAGCTATTTCAGATCCAATTAAAATTGTACCTTTGTAGTATTAATTATTCTACTAAGTAAAAAGTAGTAAAGATCACTATTATAGCTATGTATCTAACAAACTAATTGTTTCCAAATTGCTTAATGTAAGATGTAATATATTACTTACATTATGTATAATTGCTGTAAATAGCATTTCATATATATTTTTTTAAACAAAACAAATTTGGATAGATACACTGCTATAAATTGAAATATTAATCCAGAAAATTGCTACATAAACACTAATTAATAAATTTAAAGCAGTTTTATAACTTTTTTGGAGAAAAAAGTTAATTGCACAAATATTTCTAGATAACAATAAATATATTTGAAAAAATATTTAAACAATCTAACAATAAAGTGCACAAATATCAATTGTGATGTTATATATATTGTCGCTAAGCAGTGAAGTCCTCAGATAAAATACATTTTTATTGTACTTATTATTATTACATTTCTCACTGTCAACTTTGTTGGTTGGTTCTAAAAAAGGAAAATTAATCTGTATTCAATCTTTTATACCGAAAAAGATAAAATAAAACGAGACAATCGTCTTTTATATAAAGATGTTATTGTACAAATTTATGAGGTATATACTGCACTGCAACTATACAATAGTAAAGTAAAACATTATAAAAAATAAGCACCTAAATTTGCAATAAATATTTAAATGTTAATTAATTTAAAAATTAAAGCGCACATAAGTCAACATTTATATAAAAAATAAATTAAATATAGATTGTTAAGAAAAATCCTTGGCCATAATATAGAAAATACAATATCCAGTCCCGGCATGTGATGTCTATACCATCCACAAAAAATAGGTTTAACTTCAAGAAAAAATAAGAGTAACAATAGTTTGACCCAACCCAGCTTCAACCCAGTATTTCGACCCCTGCTCAGTGATGTTATTAATTTTTATACCACTACAAGACAACATACAGCATAGAGCTAGTATTCGGACGAGATGTGGAAAACAGAGTATCTTGACACTACATTTTCTACCCTGCAATATACGAGAAAAAGCGTACTGCTGAAAATAAAAAAACAAGCCAGTAGGCTATAAAAACTAACTTGTCCATTACTAAGAAAATTAAAATAAAATTTTACTTACTTTTTCTACCTTTTTTATTTTATCATTATGTCATACTTGAAATGAAACCTTATATTAAGAAATTAAATAAAAACTTAAATTTAAATATAAATTAAGTTATCCATTAAATACCTGATTTGCACATGCAGTGTTTATAAATAGCTGTTCAAAACTGAAAAGTCACAGCCACAAAATATCTCGTACATGTGTAAATTGGTAATTTTCAATATTGATAATATGACTGATGTTGTATAAACAAATACTGTCAACAACAATACTGATTAAGAAAAAATATTTAATTATATTTATTAAGCTACAAAAAATAAAAAATAAATTTATTAAATTCATAAATTCAGGTTTTATTGAGCCTAGTGTAGTGACACTCAAGTCTATGCTTTCGGCCCGAATTCGAGACTGCGTGTTTCGCGGCGAAACTAACTGCAGCATGGCCTTGCAGAGCAGAAAATTAAAATAATTCATTTTTCGGGCTGGTGATTAAACCCACGTTCATTGTATTTACAGTAAGACATTGTCCCACTACATCACAATGGCCTTAAATTCTATTAGAAAAAAAATCACATCAATCGTATTATCATTATGAATTTACGTTATAAAGTATAAAAAAATAGTAAAGATCGGCATCTGTAGTAAACCTATGAATATCATTAGTCATTAATATTAAAATCCTACACAAGTCTAATTAACGTTTCACGAGACACTAACAATGTAACTACTTAACAGATTTTATTTTAAAAAACAACAGATATTGCAACAGCAAAATTCTTTTATCTTCAGTGAAGTGGTACAATTTCATGTAATATTTATAATTAATTTAGTTATGATTTTTTTAAAACTTATGAATTTCTTTGTTTAAATGAATGAAAATGAAAAATTCTTTATATGTTGGGTATAAAAGGCTACACTATATTGCACATGTTAATCATTACAGTCTGTCAAATACAACTCTTAGTTATTATTTGATTTATATGGGAGAAGCCGCAGGCAAAAAATATTTTTATAATAAACTAGAATATTCTTGAATAATGTCTCTTTTGTTTCTGATATCATGATAACAGATAATATAATGTACCAATTTATTCAATGAAAATTCAAAGTCATATATAAATTCCAAGACAGTTTGATTTTAAATTTGTAAAACCTTAAAATTTAGTTAACTTTTTCAATTACTTCTCACATATTAATTATGATAACTTTTTTTTAGGAAACAATATTTATGAATCTGGATGGTTTACGGAAGCACAGCTTCAAATTTTAAAATACCGGGAATTGAAGCTGCGCTTCCGGAAACCATTATTATTATTATTACTTTATTTGTACACCAAAATAGAACCAAAAATACACATATATTTATATATTAAATAGAAAATGCACAAAAGCGGCACCATCCAGGTTTCTTATATATTTTTTTTACTTTCGTTTCTTTTTCTAAAAAAATGTCTTTTTTAAGCGTGGAATAACATTTTAAAAATGATAACAACAAATAATTATATCAGTTAGTCAATTGATCATGAAATTGTAACAACATCAAAGATTATTAGATCCTTATAAGCAATGGAATGATCTCAGCACTATCAAATATTTAAAACTAAGATAAACTTTATAAAGAACCTATTCAAATATATTAATAATCTAAAACAACCAATAAAAAACCCTACTACCAATATAAAAAGTATATAATATTATCGTATAACATTAAATGCCACGGTTATGAATTTGATATCCACTCTAGGGGAGAACAAATTATTTCTTCCTCTGGTACCAACAAAAAGCGCGGTGGTCAGTTCCATCGTTTATCAATTCCCAGAGTTTGGGCGGTACGTAGAAAACGAAACGTCTTAATCACTGGGTTCTTTCTGCCTACCCTGCTATATGCGGGATACATCATGAAGCTAAAAATTAAAAAGTATGATGAAATAAATAAGTTCTTTATAAGCTCCAGGTAATCTCCTACTAATATCATTGAGATAAATTCGTTATGTTTATGATCGTAGACAGCAAGAACCGTCGCCAATAGATGATGTTTTTCCATTTATAGGACCTAAGCTTCCATCGTATTTGGGCAATTCCTTGCATTTTGCTTGCTGAAATTTTAAAAATGATATCAATTATAAATATGATATGTAATTTGTATATTAAACTTTTCTATGTTAATAATTTTCATTATCATATCATGAGAGTATGCAGGGTGTGCAGAGAGAATATAGTGTTATGCCACTCAGTTTTACACACCCCACTCAATTTTCAAGACAGAGATTGGACGTAAGACTGCTTTGTTATGTTACCAGAGAGAGAATTTTTTTTCCCCTTATTAGGAATCGAGCCCATAACCATCTCAGTTACAGAAGAATTTTTTATAATATAATATATTTTTACCTCCATTAATTCAACAGCAATCTCCATGAACAGTCTTTCAACATTTTCAGCTTCTTTAGCCGAAGTCTCAAGAAAATACATTCCATGTCTTTGTGCAAAATCCTCACCTATGTGCCGGGGAATCTCTCTATCTTCTCTGTCGGTTTTGTTACCTGGAAATCATAAATCTATATATATAAAAGGACTTGTCCTCACTGACTGAGGTAAGACGCACGCACAGCCGTAACCGCTGATGGTAGAAACGTGAAATTTGGACAGATGTTTACTTTCGTAATCTGAACATCCACTAAGAAGGGATTTTGTAAAATTTTAACCCTAAAGGGGTGAGATAGGGGTTGAAAGTTTGTATGGAAAAAAAATTAAATCGGCACCGATTCTTATAAAACTTGAAACTGAGATTTTTAAAAGTATTTAATTGAATAAGTGTTTCATAGTTTTCTATAATTATCCCGCTAAGGGTGTAAATAAGGGGTTGAAAGTTTGTATAGATTTTTTTAATCGGCACATATTTTTATAAAATTTGAAATTCAGACTCTTAAAAGTATTTAATTGAACACATGTTTTATGGTTTTCTAGAATTCACCCCCTAAGGATGCAAAAAAGGGGTTGAAAGTTTGTATGGAAAAATCTTCAAATCGCCACCGATTTTTATAAAAATTGAAATTTAGACTCTTAAAAATATTTCATTGAACACGTTTCATGGTTTTTTAGAATTCACCTCTAAATAAGCTAGCGAAGCTGCGCGGGTCCGCTAGTATGACTATATAATTATATATATTTTTTTAGTTTCACTTTGTCTCCCACACATGGTGGGTGGGTAGGCAGAGTACACCTGGATACCTAGTTTTAAGACACTTCCGTAACTCACGCTCCACTGAACTAGGCATTGCATGTCCAGCGGCAGAACTTATCGTTGGGCTTTGCCTCGTTACCAGAGCGGAAATCAAACCCACAACTTATTAAATTTAGAGTTGCACACTTGTGAACCTGCACCATGATAGGCTTTACTATCTTATGTATATTACTACCTTTTAGATGTGGCTTTGTATCCTGTATGGCATGTGACAAATTTTAAATGCAGTAGTCTGACCACAGTAACAATAGTGTAATAATGTAATATAATATATAGGTAGTAGTAATGTAACATAAGGGTGGAAGCCTCAGCTCTCCTTTTACAAGAACAGCATACAAGGTTAAATATTTCACACCCAAGAAATTACCCATGTTTGTCCTTACCTGTATTTCGTGTGATGCAGTTACACATAGATAACAATAAAGTAAACACATACAACTACAAAAACTAAACTAAAGGTTACACAACTTTAAAGTTTATCGCCAATACCTACGACTCGATTTCATGAGGCGTATGTGGTGGTATCCCTTTGATAGGTTTACGTGAGCGTCCGTCGTCCTTAACAAATGGTGTTTAATTTTACAAGGATAATTTTCATATTTATTATATTTGAAAATAATACTTTTTTATTATGGGAAAAAAACAATTTCATTGTATTAGGCTTTTATAGAGTAGTTAAAATTGTGGTTTCATTTAAAGTGGTGCTGGCAAAAACATTCTGTATAGCCTATAGGTTTTTTTGATAAATACAATACCCAACATAAAAATCATCAATTTTTTAAACATGATTTTTCCTGACATTAAATAATATCACATATACTTAAGTATTATTTTTATTGCAATGTTTTAATAATTAAAATAATGATAAGAAATTGGATACAATTTTCCATGACATGTTTAAAATTTATAAGTAAAAGGCTGGGGCAGTATCAGACTTGATGCAATTGATCCCTGCTCACTGCAGACATTATATTTTCATCATTTTCATTTCTTTGCTGCTGCAGAGAAAGTGTGGAACAATGATCTGCTAGTTAACATGCGATGTCTCTGGAGAGATTAGATGAAAAGTGGCAAATAAAGTGCTGTAACACTAGGATCCTATTATGCCAAAAAGACTGAACATTTTTATGTATAATATATTGTATTGATATCTTTCTAATTAAACAACTTACCAACTAATATTCTGAGAACCTTATTATTAGCATATTCTTCTATTTCTCTAAGCCAGTCCGGTAAACAATCAAAGGTTGGTTGGCAAGATATGTCATAAACTAATATTAATGCATGTGCCGATCGATAATAACTTTGAGTTATAGATCTGAATCTTTCTTGTCCAGCTGTGTCCCATATTTGTAACTGAAAATTGTTAAGAGTTAATTAAATTTAACATGACATTCATTTCAAATTTAAATTTATACAAATCCTACTTTAAATTTAGGTAACATTAGGAAACAATACAAATTATGAGTAGAAAACAATCATGTGAAGGCAATATTACCTAAACAGGTCATCATACCATATATAGCAATATAACAATACTACTTAAAGACGTCATGTGAAATATCCTGCTCACCTTCACTTTCTCTCCGTCAACTTCTACAGTTTTTATCATGAAATCCACACCAATCGTAGCACCTTGTCCTGGTGGAAATAATCCTTGAGTGAATCTTCTCACTAAACACGTCTTCCCGACCCCCGCATTTCCCACTAACACAACTTTAAATAGAAACTTATAATCCTCCATAATGAGCACCAAATTACATTTGTCGAAAAGTAGCTGAAAAGAATTATAATAAATTATCACCTCCGTTCACAGTTACGCTTTAGTGAATTGACAAGCATTACATTAAGATATGATGCTGATATTCTATCTTCGATTATAAAACAATCAAATATTCATTATAGATAAGATAAAAAAAAATATTTTGATTTCACATCCAAATGGAGATTCCAAAACAACACAGTGAGAGAGCAATGAGAGAAAAAATATCGACGTTTCATAGTTGACTGTTGATAGGCTAACGATGTAGCATTTACAGAGACAGTTATAATTAAATAATTTTTGTTCAAGATAAAATTAAATATCTAAATATTTACAAAATTAATACAAATGACTACATAAGTATTATACAGAAAGTTGATATAAATTAATATATGCATCGAATTAATTAACAAATCAAAGAGATTTTGAGTAATGTAAATGCTTGATTGATTGATTGATTTCTCGAAATATGGCGTTTCGAGCGTGCCAGTTGAGCACAATTCATTTCGCCAATGTCACGTTGTATGGAAAACACACGAAGGAAATTGACCGGTAATAAAAAAGATAAATATACACAATTATAGAATACATGTAAAAAAAAGAGATCCTGTGTTAGTACAGCCTTCACCTAAAACAAAACAAACACAAATTTACAATATATACACAACACATTAGATTAGTAATAAATAATATTTTACATGGGGGTTAATTTAAAGTTTTATTTTGTTAAGTTTAATATATTTACATAAATTCTATTATTCTGGCTTAAATGTGTAAGTACTGTCAAGTGTCAAGCAACAGCTGTCAACCAACAGTGATAATAAAATTCCGCAGTGTATTCTAAATTTGCCATTACCTATCTTTTAAAAAAAATTCTTACAAATAAAGCTTATTATTCAAGAATATTGTATGAAATTAATGTCTATTGAATCAATTGAATGTCATGCAGGATAGCTGCCAGCTAATGTAATAAATAATTCAATTATACCATTAATTTTGTAAAGAGCAACTGTAGAGTTTCTTGCCAGCTCTTCTCTGCGGAACTGCCTTCCGAACTGGTGATAGCTTTCTTGTTTATATGTTCATTCGACGATTCAAAAGTGCTTATAATAGTATAAATTGAACAAATTTAACAATAATTAATATTGAGAATCTTAATTTTATTTTCAATTGAAACTGGTATGGGATATTTTGAGCAAAAGATTTATTGTATAATTTTCAAGGCTAATTAAAATTTTAATACATAATTAAATATCAAAGAATAAATGATGACTTATAGTCATACTAAAACAATTATTTATTAGTAAAGTAATTACTGCTCAAGCAGCATGTTCAGAAGCCTATAATCAAATAACAAAACACAACAGGAACATATTTTATCAAATACACAGATTTGCTAAATCAAATGCCAGTTTAAAAACCAGTCAAGTATGAGTTATTATTTTACTGAGAGTTCTATATTAATTTCATGGTTGTAAGTATCCTATGTAAACATACATTCAACACAACAACATGATCCTGTAATGATTTAGTTTTTTCTTTTAAAATATATATAATATTTATATTATTCATAATAAAATTTGAAAAATGTACAAAAAATAAGTGTTATTTTATTTACAGTGTTGCAGTAAGCACAAATAAATACAAAAAATATTAGTATGTATATTTAATTTTTTTCTGTCATAATTTGAAATAAAAAAATAGTTGAACAAATACCAGTTGTATATATATTTTACTTGGAGCCAGTGCCCTGGACCTCTAAATATATGAGAGCATAAATGCCTTATAAACAACTACAACATATATTTTTTTAGCTTCATGTATTCTGCATGCAACAGTCACCAGAAAGAATCTAGTGATTAGACACTCCCTGTGCATTGCCTAAATTTTGAGAGCGAATGACTTCGCAATGCAAACAAGGAATTCCAGAGTGCGAAATAAACCCGCAACCATTGTGTTTAAAGTCTGTGCCACCAGTTATTTCAATTATTTATAAATTTCCTAGTGGGCACCAAATACCAAATAAAGTCCAAGGTTCTCAACTAGTTAAACAAAAGCTGTGGCCAATATATTTAAGTTAAAGGCACTTTTAACAAATTACACTAAAGAGTGAGATAAATTATTCATTTTCACTTTCTTCACTTTCATCACTAGAGTCAGTATCAGAATCACTACTAAGTTGTTTCATGTGCACTCGGTTTGTATTAACAAATAAATCGTCATCATTCTGAGTTTCCATTTTCTGACTATCATCAAACTCTTTTGGCCATATATTATTTTCCTTATAATATTTGATAGAGTCCTTATTCATAATTTTCACAATTTCAGCTTTTACTTTATCCCCTTCAGCAATTGGTTCAACGAGGATATAGTCTCCACGTTTTACCCAAATGTTTTTGCGAAACTTAGTAGGCATCGATACTAAGTATTCTTCTCCATTGGGTGTAATGACCTATATAAATAAATATAAAAAAATATATTTAATAAGTTATTATATTAAATTAAAATTGTGCTAAATAAAACTTGTGTTTACCTCGTGAAGATTGTTCCCTCTACTTTTCAAAACTTTAACAATACTTTGATTTTCTTTCGGTAACTCATAGTCGTCCCATAAAGTTTCATTCATAACATGTTTTCTCTTATTAACTTTCGACATTTTTGTGGTTTAATTAAATTATTACATGTACATTTTGTAAATATATTGCTGTATGCGGCTATTATTTTAACCAAACTTTTTGACAAAACCATTTAGTAGACATGGGCGTTACGTAGCGTCACTAGTTTCAGAAACTGCTTACAAGCCAAATCACGGCATAACTAGTTTCGGGCTGTCCTCGAAACTAGTGATTGTGATGATTCGGAGCTACGCGGTGATTGTGAGCTACGCGGTTATTCGAAACTACATACATGTTGCGTTGTGGTTATGTGTCTGTACACATAGCCATTATTTCACATACGTAGTTTCATGAGAGTAAGCAGTAACCACTAATCAAGTTACATCGACACTAGCACAGTTGTATCTCGCTCTATTATAGTACGTACCGCAACAAAAATAGAGACGAGAATAGGCGAATTTGATTGAAAAGCTACAAACATCGTACTTTTTTGTATTATACACCCAATGAAACGAAAAAGCGATTCTAAACTGTAAACGCAGAAGTTAAGCTATATTATTTATAGTTTTATGAAAATTCCAAGAAAAAACTATATTATTTTTATTAGCTACATTGACACTTATGTAGTTGCATCTTGCTCTATTTTAGTACGTTCCGCAAGAAAAAAAGAGACGACAGTAGTTTAATATGTATGCATTAATGCAATTTGATCGATTATTATTTTATATCGATAATTAAAAAATAAATTCTGCCTTGACACCAGAGCGAAGAAATGAAAAAATAAATGTAAATAAATATTTAATTTCCTCGATTGGGGCTCGAACCCGCAACCGTCGCGTTACAGCCACGCCCTTGTGCCGCTGCGCCACGACGGTGGATTTTAACCAATTCCGAGTTTTTTTTGTTTAGCGTGACGTAGCTTTCCTAATGTTTATTATTTATTAAAAGAGGTTCGGTTACAATGCGACGACTTGCGACGTTCACTTCACACTTGTATATTTTAAGCACATTGGGATTTTTTATGCGATCTACTAAGACTTTTAAGAATTCCGAGAAACGAGGTTCGCTACAAAAAATTGAGGCCTACACCCATCACTTAATAGAACTTTGAATGTTGATAATAAATTAGCGCAAAAATCTGAATTTGATGTTTTTAATGATTCCTTACGTTTGTATAAAGCTCAACAGAAAAAATATTTTATATACGTAATAAAGAATCCATAACTGTGCTTACAATTTTTATAACTTTTTTTAAGATCTTAATTTTGGTTTTGTATTTTGTTATTTTTTTTTGTTTTATGTTTAGCTATATAGCAATAATGCAGGCTGCTAAAATTAATTACTTTTTAAATGTTTTTAATTTTAAGTCTTTTAAATTTTTATTGTATACTTTATTTTAATTATGCAAACAAAAATTCTGAAATGGTCAGCGAATAAAGGCTTTATTTATTTATTATTTATTTATATTCAGTAGTAAAATTTTAAAATTTAATTTTAATTTAAATACTAGATAAATAAATCAACTTCAATACCTAGTGTAACACTCTGTTACACTAGGTTCCCCACTTTCTGCCGAATTCTGGAGGCATTGCGTGTTGAGTGGCAGAACTCAACTCCGCGCTTTACCTCGACACCAGAGCGAAGAAATGAAAATATTAATTTAAATAAATATTTCATCTCCTCGAGTGGGGATTGAACCCATAACCATCTGGTTTTTACCTCAAGTTTGGTCTCAAGTTTCATCCAATTTTAAACCATAATATTTTGCTATTACGTGTCAGTTTCGCGTTTATGTTTTATTTTTTGTATTTTTAAATTTCTTTTTCCATTCTGTAAGTGTAAAATTACTCTTTTTGAATGTATTTTGTGTGTAAATTTTTTGTTTTCACTTAATTTGGAATTTTAATTTCACTCCGTAATGAAATATATCAAATATTATTAAAAAACGATCAGCGAAAAAACTATATAAAATTCTATATATTAAAAATATATAATATAATAAAGTGTGTATAAAAAAAATATATAAAAATAATTGTATATAAAATAAATTAATAAATAATTACATTTTAGTAGCAAGATATTGTAATTTAACCTAAAACGTTTTCAATCATAACTATAAAAGTAATCGTATTAAACTTCCAACTGTTTATGAAACATTTGTAACTAGTTACAGAAATAACTAGTTTCTGAAACTAGCTACGCGTAACCCCGAAACTAGTGATCACCGGTTATGCTTAAAAGACGTTACGGCCCATGTCTACCATTTAGCCTTTGTGGATTTCAAACTGACCTGTCAAATGTCAATGTTGACAAATGTCAAATGCAAAAAACATTATACTCTATAGAGGCCATAAACTAAGAACTGAACTGATAGTCTGGCCAACAAAAGCTAAACCCGGCAAAGCGCGGTGAATTCAAATAAACTTATGCTGGTAACACAATGCATACTAGGAATTTTAAGTTTTGATACTATTAATTTTTTTTTTTATATTTCTGATGAATTTATATAGCCCATGGTGTAGGTCTCCGTTTCGACATGATAGGCCGATTTTGCTTTCGTCAGTTTGTCCGTTTGTTGGTTTTCATTCGCAGGTTCAGCTAGTTAGTTTATAAAAATACATTGCATTATTAGTCAACTCGACAGCTTGTTGTGAATGACGTGAACAGCGCATATTGAACTTCAGCTTGGTCAACTTGGAATTAACAAACTGAAGTAAGAAGTAGATTACATTATTAATTGTAAAGTATTAACATCACTTAGTTCAACTCACCAAACGAAACGTCAAACTGAAATTTGTAAGTGTTGCTGCTCAATAAATAACGTGGTTCAGCTTTTGTTGGCCAGACTCTACTGAATATCCATAAAAAATATATATCAAATACAATAATAAATATTATGGATATTATAATTCATCGTTGTCTGTAGTAGTTAAATAGTGGTTTTTTAATTTTATGACTAAATGAAATTTAATGTCTATATAGGATTTGTATATAAGCATAAAAGATTCATGTTTGTTTCATATATTTTATAAATTATATAGTAGTAGAATACGGTATAAAAAGAAAGAAACAATAACAAGATTTTTATTTATTAATATTACATTTTTTCAATAAATCAAATATAGTCAAAGACTCCCCATTGGGTATTCCATAGCCTTTTTCTAATCCGTGGGGATTTGAGGGGGTTGTGCAACAAGCGTTGGCTTCCTTTCTTAATACTTGGTCCACTTCCACTGATGTGAAAAATGCTACTGACATAGGCAGGTCGTAAATACCAACCCTGGAAAATAAAGACATAAAATAAAGTTTGTTAAAATGTCATATGTAATTGATTAATCAAAAATTTTATGCATCTAAGTTCAGTTAATAAATTATTTTAATTACTCTAATCCTACCTTAGACGTGCGGCATTTTGTTCCGCCACTCAACACATATTGTCATAAATTCGGGTGAATAGCGGAAAACGGAATATCTTGACTGTAGTTTCTATCTGCCGACCCTACTGCACGGGATACGCTCACGCCTAATAATTATTCTTTCTAAGAAATCTCTTTTTTCAATAATTTAATAAACAAACATATGTACCTTAACTTATGACAAGATAAAATTTTAGAAAAAGTATTTTTACCTCTGTGAACAAAATGCCCGTGTAAATAAGTTAGTAATTTGTAAGGCTAGTGCGGTTTGATATTTGAGTTCTTCTGGAACTAGGTAGCGAACTTCGTCGTGGAAACTGAGACAAAATCTGCAATCAACATAAAATACTAATATTAAATATGGCGTATTATTCATGTTTTTAAGGCTGTCGTGGAATCGATCTACTTTTAAGGGAATGATTACATTTATATTACTTACATTTCATTTATATGGCAGACAAAGCGTGACGTTAAGTTCCGCCATTCAACACGCAATGTCATAAAATGACATGCGACCCAAGGCCTATAGGTAGTAACCTATATACGCTTGTGTCGCAAGTCCCAGACACGGCTCTGACCTATTTTCTTTGCAACGCAAAGGACGTGGCACCTTCAAAGTGAATCTATAGAACACTGAAGGACCTTTTCTTTTTCACTTATATTAACAATTTTTCAATTTCAAGCTTTTGACAATTTATAGCATAGATGTAAGGGACACCATTCTCCCCTTTTGGTATATATATTCTTTAGGTAAATATATAATTAGCAGTGAAACATGACCCAGTATTAACCTATATTCTTTCCATGATATACAAAATTTTGCACATTAAAATTTAAAAATCTTTCAAGCAATTGACAAATTTCTAAAAATGTTGAAATGATTAGTTTTCCAAATGGTTATTATAGAAAACTCACCTAGCTCCCGGCGCCAAATGTCTGACACTGACAAGCATGAGGTGCAAGAAGTCGGCGGCGGCGCTCTGCACCGCCCAGTTGAGGCGCGTCGAGGCCCAGCGCCCGCGCGCACCGCACAGCGACCGCGACAGGCGCCCGCGCAGGAACGCCGTGCTAGGGGACGGCGAGTCTGCAGGAGAATAACGTTAGCGTCATTATTATCTTTGTCCTCATTGTTATATATGTCAGAATAAGAGAATGTACTTTTAACATTTTTGAAGTATTATTTCACACTTAGCAAAGAACAATATTTTTTTAGAAAACATAATAATTTGAGCATATGCTATATTCAAATTTGTTTTTTTTTTCCAAAATTATCGCTATGCAATTAAAATGGAGTAGCGCATTTTTTTTTAAATCTCTCTACAAAAATGCTAACAACAGAAATTAGTTGTAAGCGTATTATTATTTCCACGTAGTTAGATGAGAACATAATATGACTTAGCGGTCAAAGCACTTGGATGAGTTTCAAGGGGCGCAGGATCAAATCAAGTTACGTTTGTATTTTACACGGTTCCTAAAGACGTATATAACATTGTCAACTCCAATCAAATTTTAACATAAGTCAACTCGCAAACAGTTATTGTTTTGAACGACTTACGCCCAATGTTAATAATCGATCCTAATCCATAAATTGCTACCATAGATTAAAATATCAATCTATTTTTTGAGTTTAGCTTGCCAATAACCCATCGAAGTACTTCATTTTCAATCTTTAACTTCAATCTATCGTTGGGAGGACTAACTGGAGATGAAGAGGGAACTTTGTATGAAAATTACAGCTTGTGCGTGCCAATAAACGATCTGTCCATTTTGACATTACGTTGGATAGCAAAAATGACAGCTAATTGCGATCCGACATATTTTGGGGTTTACTTTATCATATCCCCGGATTGCAAAATTGCATTTATATTATATTTGATTTTTAAAGTAAATAAATATGTGGAGTGACATTTCTTCGAGTGATAGTAATGATAGTGTTATGTAGTCAGTGTCAGCAACTACAAATATATGCAGTGAGCATATAAAAATATATCAAGAGAGTGCTAAAAACTTCTATCAAGTTGGTGCCTTTCCTGGAGTTATTGCTGCAATTGATTGCACTCGAACACTTATGTGTTTAATCGCCATGTGAGTATTATTAAGTTATATAAAGTTTTCTTTACAAAAGCAATTATGGAAACTTTTTTTTGTATAAGTCTCAGTTTAACTCAGTTACAAATTACCATATCATTTCTTAATTTGAGCTCTGGGCTTATTAATTTCAGTTGCTGATTTTCCAAATTACTATCTCATATATTTGTAAAATAATATTTTATATTTTATTATAGGCAGCAAAATGTGATGCAAGACATTATGGTAATCAATGGAAGTAAAGTACCAAATAGACCATATTTATTAACACAAGTTCTTAATCCAAGTACTAAAGCAAAGCTGCAAGCAAGCATATATTAAACCAGGAACATAATAGAAAGGTATTATGTTAACCTAATATTACCTATGGTATGGAAAAAAGGGGACGGACCATATAAAAAAAAATCTTATTATAATTTATTAGTATGATGTGTAAATAGTATTAAACTTATTAATATTCATGAATTATATACCTAATATAGAAATTTTATATTTTTAGAACATTTGCAAGATAATTTCATACTATGGCACTCCATTTGCAGAGATCTTAATTTGGAGGAAGTACCAGGAATGGAAATACCTTCATGACATGATAGATAATGAGGACAGCGCTGCAATATAAGATATCACAGAAAGGACATAAATAATTGTTTTATAAGATGAATAATTATTCAAATATTTTATATTTATTAATTACTTAAGTGAGAAGATTGTTAGTTAATCATAGTTTTACTTGTTTTTGGGGGTGAATAAGGAAAACAATGTGTATTGTAATTTTTTTATTATTAAAAAAATGTAACCTATTTTTTTATTTGTCTCTTTATATAAATATTTTTTATTTCTTAATTCTAGCTTGCTCCATGTTTAGTAATTTTATCAGCTTTATTCTCCATACATTTCTTATAAGCTACAAAATATTTAGTGAATTTCTTGCAATCACTGTTTTGTTTTTACTGAAAAAAATAAAGTATTTATTAGTTCATTGTTCAATAAAGCATTCATCAATATAAGTTAAAATAATAATCTTGCACTTAATCTCAAATTTTATTCTTTGTTATCCAATGTAGCAATAAACAATATGAAATTGAAATAGCCAAGCAAAACGATATTAATATTATAATGAATTCAAAAATTCTATAGAGACTAACGCCTTTATATAATTTTTCGCATGTATATTTAAACTTAATAAACAAAATTATGAATACATACGATACTTACCTTTCTATGCCGGACTCCATTAATTAAATTAAAATAATTATCTTTAGTTTAGTTTAGTTGTAATTTTATGGCGTTTCAAGTTATGTTTAATAATTTATACATGAAAATGGGTTAGGAATAAAGTATCTTAAAACTAATTATATTATAAAAACATATGCTGTCAAAATGACATGTTCAAGTTCCATTGTACGCACCTAAGCATATTGCATTAAGTTTTAAAAAGTGGTTTAATATTATTAATTTTTATTCTTTTTTAATATTTTGGGACTTAAAGATTTATTATTTTATTAAAAATAGTTTTTATAGGACTTTTATAAGTAATAATAATTAATTTTAAATTTAATTTAGCATATATATTAGGATTTTGTTAATTAAAAAAAGATACGTAAAACGAAACTATCGTTACCGCAGGGAGGGCCCTGCAATCCACTTTTGATGATAAGTTGACATTATCCGGAATGGTTATTGGCATGCAGGTTAGAGATTGGATAGATATGTCGAACATTCCAAGATTGACGTTAACTGGAGATCGGAGATACATTATTAATTTCGGGCGTTAGTAAATATGAAATAAAGGAATCTTTCTTTTTATTCATAAAATAATCAATTAAATTATTTTTTCAAAATATTATATTCCATTTATTTTTTTAACAAAAAATCATAGCCTACCAGCGATTTCCTCCAATTTATTGAACATTTGCGATTCAGTACCTCCGACCCACAGCGGTCTCTCAAACATGTCCTCAACTTTCTTACCGCTGAGCTTAGCGAGACGTTGCGCTTGATACGCTGTCATTTCCAATGGCTGAAATTAAATATACCCCAACAGTTTAGAAGACAAAAAAAAGTTCTATATCTGTGAACGTTTTTAACTCTGCTGCCATATGAGAAAAGAAATAAAACCACTTTTAACCGACTTCTGTAGGTTATCAATTCGACGGGTTTTTTTAATGTTTGTTACCTCAGAACTTCTTTTTACCTCAGATTTCTTCCCGTGTATTCCCATTCAGTGCCAAGTAAAACAAACAGGCTTATTATTGGATATTGTAGTAAGGTTGTTGTAGCATTAGCTTGACACAGACTTCAAAATTATAAAATCTCTTTTAATTATTTTTGTTTAACAAAATCAAAGAAGTTTAAAGTTATGTAAAATATTTTTTTACTTTTTAGTTCGTAGTTTGAAGTTGGTTTTATTTAAAATATGTATATATATAAAGATAAGTTTAAAATTACAAACCTGATCCATCATATCTTCATCCATGAACCCTTCCATATATTTATTCTTCAGTCTGTACACTCGTCTGCCTTTAGTGGTGGTGAACATTTTAGCTGCTTTGCTTTTAGCTTCAGATATGGTCATTGTGGGATTGAATTGCTTGAGTAATCTCTCCGCAAAATTTTGTCCGGCTCCTGTAAGTTGAGTACTTCATCATTACAAAAAATACAAAATACAACCCCGACAACTCTATAAAGTAAACAAGGAACTAGAAAAGAGCTAATAGTCTTCAAACAGCCGAACATACTTTCTTTAATCATGGCTAAGAATACTCTCGATAAAGTCACCTTTCAAACAAAAAAAACTATGTAAATCAACAAAAGTTCTTCCGTTTAATAGCTACGATGCTTCAAACAGACACACAAGTTTTCATCGGAAATATTAAAAATGGGAACATTACACTTTTAAATTACGGAAATCGATCGCAGTGGGACAGTGTATGTCCCGTCAACGTGATGGTTATGAGGTAGACCCTCACTCGGACGATAGAATTATTTATCTCTGTTCTGGCATTGTTTTCTATTTTATGTTAAATATGTTAAATTTGGGCGCAAAGTGGAGAAAGGAGTGATTTGACACGAGGTTCCATCTGCATACTGTGATATATCCGGGACAAAGTATAAAGCTTAAAACATTTTTTTTATTATTGTTATTATTTAATAAATGTTCATTTTTTGTCAAAGTATTGAAAATATTTATATATAAGTATTTATTATTGTATACAGAGGCGTTGTTGATATTAAAAAGAATAAGTATTATACAGTGTACATTACCGTATATCCTCGCGTAGTTGATGACCTTGGCGTGGTCGCGCTGCACTCCCGCCGCGCGCGCCGTCAGCGCGTGCAGGTCGGTGCCGCGCGCCTTGTCACCCGCCAGCACCGCCCACGAGAATGCGGACGACCCGCACGTACCACTGCCACTAATCTCACTGCCACTAGTCCCACTGTCGCCTAGCAATGCTGCTATCCATAGTTCCTGTACATAATTAAGAAGTTGTTTTCATGTAGTCCACATACAGTAGGGTAAGGCTAAGTTTGTACACTTGTGCTACTAGTGTTAATATCAATATTACTAGAAGTGTTAATGTCGTCAGTTCCAATGTAGCCGAATAATGCTGTTACTCTTAGCATGTAGTTGTGCCAAGAAATGAAGTATTAAATAGGTTGCTAGTTCGAAATATGACTTCAAGGAACACGTAGAATTTCGATATAATAAAAAACAGTACTTAGCACTTTATTAATTGCAGTTAATGTGGATGAAATTAATAAGTGCATGCTATGTGTGTTTAGTTTAATGCTAATTTGCGTTAATTTAATCAATTTAATAAATATCTATTCTTTTTTAATAGATCTTGGCTTAGATAGAACTATCATCAATAATAGAATCATTTCGTATGTAGTGTCGCTCGTCGTTGTATAGAGGTGAGCGTTAATGAGCATTTAAAGGACATCCCTGAGCCAAGTCGTTGTAGTACCAAGTCCCAAAATCTGCTCCAATTTCCTTACCATGCAGGTGAATCGATGGAAGGCTAAGTACTAACTTCTTCCAGCAACAAAATCGTTGAACCCATAAAATGTAATATACAATTTTAGATCGTACAATACCTGGTAAAGTCAGTTAGCTATCTCACCTGCGAGTCAACATCAGCCCCTACAAATTTATATCCAGGCGGTGCTTGCACGAGAGCTCGCAGTTCAGAACCGATGCGTTCTTTTTGAGCATTACTTGCAGTCATCCATGTTGGTTCTGATGCCCTGATAATTCATTTAAAATTTTGAAAAATATGTATGCATTATATAAATATTACGTAAACGCTTACTCATACGACAGACTATAGTCTGTCTAGTCCATTTCTATAAGATAATATTATTACGATATTACATGACGTTAATCGTTTTGACACACTGTACCTGTGGTCAGTTAGGTATTTGGTCATTTCCATAAGATCATACAGGCATTTGTAGGATAATTTTTCAGTTTTTTTATGTTAAAAAAAGGGAAATTGTATACAAATAGATACATATATGATGGCAATTAAATCTTACCCATATCCTACCATACAAATACGAGATCCTACTAATAACTTAATAGATCCTACTAATGTTAAACATGTGAAATTCACGCAAAAACTACTAAATGGATTTCGACAAAACTTTACAGTAATATCATATTTCATTATAACACGCAAGTTACAGTGGCTACAGTTAATGGTGAAAATTTTATATAACTTGAAAATATAATAATAACTTTAGGTCGCTAGTTATACATACCTTCTAGTTAACGTTCCACATACAACCACTTGCGGTAATATTGCACCATATCTACGCTTGTCTTTCAAAGCGGAGGGTAGAGAGCTTTCCGGCAACCACACTACTTGTTGACCCATAACACGCTCCCTGTTGTTACGCCAGTAGGACATCATACGACCGAACGATAATACCTTTATGATATTAAATTAAAGATAAAATACACAAAGGCGTCACGCTGTATACCCGTGGCCTGTATTACGTTTACGTAATACGGCATTATCAGATTTTTTTATTATTTATTTATTGTTGGGTTGAATTCCCACTCGTGGGAATGAATTATTTTATATTCTGGATAACAAACAATGCGCGAAATTGAATATTGCCACTGAATACGCAATGTCTCCAAGATTGAGCTGTGCATGAGGAACTGGGTGTATATCTAGATGAGTTGGGATACAGTGTGAAGCTAAAAAAAATAACTTAATTATTCCTCACTTTTTCCGCCTCATTTCCCTGCGCAGATAAAACATTCTGACTGAACATATTTAAGAAATCTCTTGCGAGGGGATTCCCCACTTTATATTTAGGTCCATCTTTGTGTGGCAATCGAAGAAAATGGCAACAACCTGTAAAAAAATTTACACGTAGATATTAAAATAGATGCTGAATTATCCATTTCTTGTATGCAATGATGAGGATCGTAACTTTAATACTAATAATATATATTTCATATTTATATTTCGCCTTAGATGTTAAACAGTTACAGCATTTTTTTATTAAAACAAAAAAACATCATAGTTAAATCATTGAAGACTAGTAAGAGTGACATACTAACTTATTATTTTTTTTAACTATTAAAAAAAAACCTTGTAACTCAACACCGCACCAAACCCCCAGACCATGGTATTGATTAGCTGCAGCTTGCTCGTCGCGTTTCTTTCTTGCATAGTATGCTCTACGACCTAAATCTTCCTGTAAAAATTAATAAAAAAGAAAAAGAACTAATACAAACAGTTAAAAAAGAACTAATAATCTTCAAACAGCTCAATATATTTTCATGAATCATGGCTTTCTGGATTAAGTCACATTTCAAACAAAAAACCGAACAAGGGCGAGTTGGGCACTGAGGGTCCCGTACAAAAATTGTAGGTCTCGCATTATCTGAAATTCAAGCTTAGCTTAGCCAGAGTCCTTTCACTCTTTATAGTGTCAAAATACGCGTTTGCGATATAAACGGCCATATCTTTTATTAAGTAAATGTAGAAATATATATTTTTTTTCTGGAAATCATTGGGCCGTAGATCAGAGTATATGGTTTGAATTTCAACTCGATATCTTTCCAGCGTTTCTGAGATAAGGCCTCTTCACAGACAGAAAGTGATCACAAAAGGGTTCATTTTTTCCTTAAATGGGACGGAACTCTAAAAATTAATATTATTTATCCATTTAGGAAATTTGATGCCACAAATAGAAATACAGATATTCACATACAAACACCCATACTGTTCGTCGGTGGTTTAAAATGGACAAACTACATCTCAGTTATAAAATATTACATGTAGCGGCTTGTGGAATGTATTCAAGTATATAATTGATAGGAGGGAATAATAGTTCAACTGCAATATTAACATTTTTGCATGAAAATCATTTTTATACAATATTACCAACTTAAAAAAACTATTAGAGTATATAAACACAGCGAAGGTTCTTGATAGCAACAGCATAAGGGTGAGCCACTCTCGCCCCTCCCCGCTCGGTAGCGGTAAAATATTTAAACCTAATCTATAAATTGGGATTATATTGTGTCTAACGCCCTATTGTAGGGCATTAGCAAAGCCTTTATATTATATGTAGCACATTCATGTTATTTTTATAAACTCCTAAGTATTTATTAATATTCAGTGTGAATGTAATACCGTTGTGGGTTCGATCAGCACTTAAGGGAATGAATTATTATTTCTTAATATTTTCTTTTCCTCACTCTGGCACCAACGGAACGCGCAATGTCTCGAAAAATTCGGCAGAAAGTGGGGAATGGAGTGTTTTCTCACTATTTTTTCCTCTGCCTATGCCTCTATGTCTATTTATGTTATTATATCTATCTTCTATGTGTGGGATACAGCGTGAACCTGATTTATTTATTGGCCATATTGTTTCAGTTTCAAGGCAGCAAAATTTTAACTAATTACTCTATTTGAGTTCTAAATATACTTGAAAAATAATTATATCATTTAGTTTACAAATATAAACTTACCTCTACAGTCTTGGGTAGCATATTCAAATCTGCTTGTACAAAATTCTCCTTACTAATCAAAATGGGACATGTTTCTAATAACTTCTGTAAAGGTACTTTGGGGTCATCTTGCGAGTCTAATGCCCTATTGTAGGGTACAAGGAATCCCCAGCCTTCAGATTGAATATAGTGTAAGGGATAACCTTCCCAGGAAAGACGCAGGAGTTTTGGTGTTATCTGTATGAAAATGTATTTTATTTAAATTTTTTCTTGTAGAAAATATAAAATATGAGAAAAATTTGGACGTGATATTTTTAAATGTTTCCTAAATAGTATTTTTCTTTCCTAAATGTGGAATAACAGTTTAGAAAATGATAATTGCTCGCCAAATGATAAATCTAAGCAATTATCTTTGGGTAGCGAAAATTTGTAAAAATCTCCCTTCAGTGATGCTAGCAACAAAAATAAGTTGCAACAGGCATATAACTTATAAACTTTGACGTAGCCCAATAAGAACGCATGGCTTAGTTGGCGTTTGGATGGTTTGATTATATGAATATGATGGTTAAATAATTAATTTCATTTTCTCGCTTTGGTAACAAGACAAAGCGCGGTGTTAAGTAATTAACACAAATATCTTGAAATTTTGGGCGGAGCGTGGGGAACGGAGTATCTTAGTCTAGGTTCCTTCTATATGCGGGATAAAGCGTAAAACTAAAAAAAACAACAAACCTGCATACTAGTAGTAATGTTATTAGCTCCCGGTACCCAATCTAATTCTTTACCCGGTTTAGCACACAATTTGCGATACCACGCCGGATATCCGGCCAAATATGGCCTCTTAACCGGTAACGATTTGCCTAACTCATACAGATAGTTAAATTTTTTATCTATATCATTGATATTTGCCTTTTTTATGTTATCTTGATACAAATTTTCAATGTAATCTTCATTCAGTATATTATTATGTACTATTTGTTTATTATTATTCACATTTTTAGCTTCATTTTTCTCAATATTTTCAATAGTATTTTTATTTTTTGTTGTACTCTTTTTTAATTTCAATTTTTGAATGGACCAATCTTGGTCCCACATCCAAAGATCATCTTTATAACTCTCATTTTCCATTAAGCGACAAGTTTCATCCGCTTTAGATGATAAAATCTGTCGCGATTCGAGTTTAAGATCTTCGAATACTGTCTCCGCTGAATCAATGTATTGGAGCCAGTTTGTATTAACTGGTAAATATGCGGAACCTAAAAATTACTTTAATTCAGAATATTTATAAATATACAGAATGGAAGCGTCTGCGCTCCTTTTACGGGAGCAGCATATAGGGAAAAGAAAGAAAGAAGACTAAAGAGAATGGTAAGTCCTGAAGAGTTCCCCCTCATTATTCTGCTAAATGGTAGACATATGTTAACAAAAAAAAGAGTAAACATGCATTTATTAAAATTATAATAGATACTTTATAGAATTTTGCAATAGTTTACTATTACAAACAACATGAAGACTAGAATAGAAAATTTTAAATCTACTAAAAGGTATAGTATGGTCGACGAGAAGTGGCCACTCTGAAGTTAGCTGTATGGCTGTCTAGTTTTGATTTTAGCAATTTTGCTTCTTCTTGATTATTTATTTTTGCGAGTGCACAATATGCAAAAGTTTAAAAATCTAATATTCAGGGCGACCACGACTAACTAGTCGTATAGGAACCGTATTAAACCTACCTAATTCGAGCATACCAGCAAAAGTAACAGGATGGGGGAACCTTTCTAAGAACAAAGGCAATAATTCCTTTAGCACATTATGCGTCGCTATGACGTCCCCCGCACAATATTTCATGAGATGTTGGAAATTGTCATGGACATCTTGTAAATTTCCTTCTACGAATATATCTCTAGTTTGTTTGTCGATTGATACGCCGCAATAGAGTTGGTGGACCTGAATATAGATCTTTATTAACTTCACTTCATCTTACAATTTCATTTACTTTAACCGTTTTGCCCACGCACGTCTTGGCTGTCACGGAATTGAGCTGCTACGTAAGAAGTAACTCAATGCCGCGTTGGAGGAAATGAAAATAATTAATTTCTCCAAGCAGGCGAACCCGAATCGAACCCAAAACTTCTGCGTTAATATACAGACGCTCAGTCGTTTCACTACCACGGCCCCATCTATATGTAATGCATATTAATAGTTGAAAAGGATATTGAATATTACAAGAAGCCATTTAATTAATAAAAATAAGATATTCTTACATCATTTAAACTATTTAATGAGCTAATCTCAATCCAATCATCATCGGAAGGATTCGGTTCTTTATTTTTAGCTTTTAGTACTGTCCTTTGATAGCTAGTGACCCCACTCACACAAGTATGCATTGACATTGTGTCCATGAAACGCACACCTACAAATAAAAAAAATGTTATTATTATACATATTTATTGAGAACATTGAGTTCTACTAGAAATAGGCAAATTTATTGTAGACAAAATTAATAACACCAGACTCTTTTTACTGTTTTATGGAAGCGTCAGCGCTTCCACCCTGTATAAAAAGAAATTATCAAATTTTAATTAAGAAATTATTCAAATGAAATTCGATCAAAGAAATTATCAAAAAATTTCAAAGAAATTATTCAAGATACCTCAACAGTTTAGACATAGGATTTTTTTTCATTTAATCCATATTTGTCCATACCTGTATTTAGTGTGACGCAGTTACGCATAGATACCAATAACATAAACACTTAATTCTACAAAAAGTAGGTTGATAGGTTTATGTGTGCGTGCATCGTCTTTAACAAATGGCGTTTTATTTTACAACGACAATTTTATTATTTATTTTGTTTGAAAAAAAGACTTTTTAATTTTTGGAAAAGATTTTTTTTTTAATTGTATTAAGCTTTTAAAAAGTGGTGCTGACAAAAACACTCTGTATTTATATATATTATATATATAAAAATATTATTTTTTTTGACTTCTTCACTTTGACTTCTCCATTTTCAGCCAAAATATAAGACTGCGTATGGACTGGCAAAACTCAATACTTTATATTATCCCATTAAAACAGAGAATTCAAATTAATTCATACCTCAAAGTGGGTATTGAACACGCAACCAAGGTAAAAAAATATATTTCATAATATTTTGTCAAAGCAAACTCAATTCTTATTACCTGTTCTATTTAGCCAATACTGCTCTTTAATTTTACTCCTATCATATGAAACATTATGACCTACGACTATCCTTGGCCTATCTAAATCTATCCCTTCATTTTTCCCATTAGTTTCTAATGGTATAAGACTTTCATATTCTACAGTGTCGAAATATTGATGATTCTCTCCACTAGACAAATTTTCACTAACCCAACCATACCTGTAAATTAATATGACTATTTTTAAATCTTTGTTGTTTTAACTAAATTAACTAAGCAAAAATGGATAATGTGTTATATTTTTTATTCTTTAACCAATTAAATATTTCCAAGAGTCCTGTAAAATTGTAATTGTACATCTTAACTGTTAATTCTTCCATTTGTAAAAAATTATATTTTTTTAGTTCACACTGTATCCGCATGCTGCAGGGCAAGGGAAATTAGTGTTAACTTATTGCCCCATGCACCATCCAATTCTCGAAACATATACAAACTTATTCATGGATTGTTATATTTTTCCTCATTATACTAACATAAAGTAATTACTAAACAGTAATACACTTTATTAAAAAAACTAGTACAGTAAGCTTATAGCTAGTCAATGTATAAAAAGAAAAGGCTGGCTGTCTGATCAAAATTTTATAAATTAATCATTTTTTTATTTAATTAATACAAACCATGCATTAGGTGATACTGCACAAGCCAGTGTAGGTCTTTTACCAGCTTTCATGAGTACTTCCACATCAAGGATTAATGCATCATCCGGAGGGAAAGGAACAGCTTGTGATCCTTTTGATGTATATTTGGTCCAACCTTTTTGTTTAAGCCATTTCTATAACAGAAAACAATATTTATTTATTTTAAATAGTATTTTATAATAAATGTATCGGTAAAATTAATTTAAACTCTGTATGATTTGAATAAATAATTTAATAAACACTATGTATTAAAAACATAAACTAAGGATATTTAATACTATATTCAGAGCCGAAACCTGAATATACACTGTAAAATGAAAGTTGCGGAATACTCAATGGATAAAATAAAAAAATTTAAAAAAATAATTACTTGTGGCAACTGTGGCAATTTACTAGTAGATAATATTTTTAACATTTCTCTATATGGGGCACATTGTTGTTCGCCAATATTATAAAAATGTTCTACAATATCTTTCCCCTCCAGTTTGGGTAGTTTCACTGCTACATCTGACATATAAGTATTTTCTTTAAAATTTATTCCATGGTTTTGAAGATGGTCTTGAAAACTAAAACATATAAAATATGAAAAGAAAATGTAAGCATTGATTAAATCTTTGTATGCGAAACTAGGTAAGATTTAACAAATTAACCTCTTTATTAAATATGAATCAATTTGAGTTGTCGCACCCTTAAATAACTGATCATATAAATTTTTTGAAATCATTTGTATATTTACACCATTAACTCTAAATTCTTTTGATACATTTCCGGGTTCGTTTAAAATTTCCACATCTTTTAGGTTATCATTATTTTCTTGATTATTTTGTTTTAAGACTTTAATTTCGCTTGATGGTAAGATATCACTAATTTGTCGTTGGCAGACATAACAAAATTGAGCATTCTTTAGTGTTCTTACTTTGTTAAACATTTTATTTTGTACAAAACAATCCCCGCGAAAATCAAAACAATATATGATATTCAAGCAATAACAGCTGACATTGGTAGTTATACAGATAAACTAAAAGTATGTAGATATAATATTTAGTTGATACCGTACGTATTTAAAATTGATGAAATTCTTTTAAATATTTTTATAATTATTATGAATACTCTACAAGCCTCTCTTAGTTTACAGCTGTACTGCTGTGAAACTTACTAAAAATAACAAATTCTACGTCTTTTTAAAGAAATATTTAAATATTAAATAAAAATTATTAAACATTTTAATTATATTATAGGTTGTGATGTGAGTTCGATTCTGACTCAGATTCAAATCTTGACTAGGGCAACAAGGCTGTTTTAAATTCCCCCACTTACTATACAATGCCTCGGAAATTCGGTGTAAAATGGGAATTTGGGAAAGTGTCACTAGGATCCATGTGCTATATGTAGTAAACATCATAAAGCTGAAAATGACAGGTTCAGGAATGAAATAATATACAACATTAATTTGGGACTTTTATTATATCGTCAAACAATGCTTATATAATAATACTTCTATATATAATTAAGTAAGTGTGAATATATAATGATTATAATTACATACTAAGTGCAACTTAAGCATATAAGGAATGTAACAAAAACAAAAAATATTTATCTTAGTTAGTTCTCAACTGATAGTCTCCATTCTGAGTGATGTATCTTACCCATGGCAGTGCTTGGTAACCACTTTTTTCTATGATTTTTAGATATCTTACTTGAATACCAGAAGTTGTGAAATAAGGAATTTCGAATTTTACTTGAATTGGTGGTTTACCATCAGTGTCTTCACACTCAACTGATGGTAGACCAAAGTGAGCTCTCATTAAATACTCTTTTCCACCAGGGAAGGATTTGATGGACCAGGTAATTGCATTTTGCTCTGGAGTATACTTTACACTTCCAATAGTGGTCTTAAATTTCGGAGAGTCAGCATCGGCAGGAACAGGTATAATAATCTCAACATTGTTAGCTGTTGAGCGTCTCTTGAATTGCGACTTAGCTTTGATCATATACTCCACTCTGGAATGGGCATGCCGTTCAATGACAGATTCTATCCATATCAAAGGTTTAACATGAGTATTTAACCTGTAAGACATTAGCTCAAATTCACCATCTGGGGGTATAAAAGATATGGTCCTGTCATTTTCAAAGCGTGAGAGCCTAACACATTGATGGAACTTCACATCTTCTAACTCTACGGACTTGGATTTTCCTCGACCAGTACTTTCAAACAATACTTTGTCATTCAGTCCAAGACGTAGCTCAGGCATACCAGATAAATAAACTCTCATTTTGATGGCACCAACAATTTCACTTCTCAAAACATTACCATTCGAATTAGCCAATAAATTAACAGATTCTATCACATCAAGGAATACTTCATTCTTTCTATACTTAATACCTTCTGATCTCCAAGAAACAGCATTAGTGACTGCCATAGGAATACGAGGTTGCATTTCCAACTTATGACCTTCTTGTGTTATATATTCTTGCAAGATTTTGCTATCAGTAGTTTGGGGATATCCAAAATCTAAAAGTTCATCCATTAATTCATATATTACAACAAAATTATCACGAATACTTTCCTCTTCAAGTTCTTTGAAATATTCAGTCATGACTTCAACTATTTTATAAAGGAATACAAAAACAAGAGCAATGTTAGCATTTTTTTTAGTAGTAGAAACAATATAGAGATTGTTTGTCTTGATATATGCAAATGTACATTCGCTTGTTTGCAATAAGGGTGTCCACATGCCTTCTTCCTCTTTCTCCATTAGGAGTGGCATGAATTTGTCTATAACACCCATGTCAACATCTCCACGGTAGTTCCTGGATATGAGGACTTTACCTTTTACATCCAGTATATAAATTGCTGACGAAGACATCGTAGAATCTGAAAACAGAATTGTCAATAAGTGACCGTCGTTACCTACACTTATACCTTCAAACCAGTTGTTATCATTGAAGTCTCGCAAAAACTATAAAAACACTTATTTTTTTATGCGGAACTGTTGAATATCTTCATAACTTTTAATACTTACAGGAAAAGCTGTATATTTTCACGAATTAAAACACATAGCTGCACAATCCAATAAATTAACTATCATAAATCTTGATGACGGCGATGACGCAACGCCTGACAAATGACAACTTATTTATAATTTATTGACAATGACAACACGAAAGACTGCTGAGTATTGCTAGTGCACTAACGCCTATTTTTACCATACCGTTTTGTGCCGCCTGTCTTTGAATAATCATTTATTAAAGTAAAGTACACCTTTGAGTTTTGCTGACAACTACGAGGTTATATAATTTAAATAATAATTCGTTTATATAATATATAACAAATACGATGATAAGATTTAATTTTTCTTCTTTTTCTGTAAATATTATAACGTATGTCAGTAGTTCAGTACTACAACAGTATTAATTTCGACTTGGCAATTTATCTGTAGATTATTATCAATATTATTATATAGCAACAATAACTATCTGACACGAACTTGTGTCATTTTTTTATTAATTTTTACCGTCTCTGTGTTTGGTGTTTGGGGTAGGTCGGCGTCGGGCCTACTATTTTTACTTTGTTTTTATTTAGTTAAATGAACTCAACGGTTTTTGTAAGATGAAATAACCATGAAATGGTTAATTAGTGCTTTGTTTAGATTTATGTATACGCTTTATTTCTTATAATCGGCAAACCTGCCGTCATTTATGGAAAAGAATGATAACGAGGACTCAGCAAAAACAAAGAAATCCTTTAGTGTTCTTAGATATCTTAATCGATGGAGAGAAAGGTTAGTTATAATATTAACTTAAGTTATTGAAATAAATAAATGTCGCCTTGCCTGTTAATATTAAATAAGGGTTATGTTAGTATTTCTTAGTTATGGTTTATTTATGATTATTCTTATTAGAATTTTTAGATTTTATATTCAGTTCAGTGGGCCGAGGCCGCGTAAGTTTTGTATGGTTGTTATGTTACAAATTGAGTGCATTTGTCAGCGTGCCTCACATTGTTACATGTTAGATACATGTGCATTATATATCTACAATTTGATACTCATTGTATGTAAATAGAATAATAAAGTATTTTTTATTACTTTGTCATGATTTCATATAGTGACTAATTGTGTAGGAAAATTGTTATATATTTTTTTTAGAATACACATTGGACACATTCATGAATTTTATAAACATAATACTTTATTGCAGTACTTTTGTTTTGTAAATTTGCTTTGTTAGTATTTATAAAATAAAATACATAGATATGCTATTTTCCATGTTACTATACTATACATATATTTGCTATTGTCTATAACATATTAGATAAGGACAAAGTATTTGTCATACATTAAACTACATACATTAAACTTGCTTGCTCTTTATAAATATGCATATAATATTTAACAAGATTAAAAAAATATATAAATAGATTAATCTTGAGAACAACCTATTTAGCATTCCACAAGTTCACCATGCCGATGCTGGGCCTTTTTAATGATGAATTGGTTTAATTGGACCCATTTTAATTTCAAATAAACATAAACATATGCCTATACTGTTCAAGCTACTCTTTCTAATTTATTTTATGTTATCATGTTGAAGCTGGGCGTATTGTAGTGGAATTGAGACATGATGTTGTGCCTAAAACGGCGGAGAACTTTCGAGCTCTCTGCACTGGAGAAAAAGGTATTGGGATCTGTGGAAAACCTCTCCATTTTAAAGGAGTTCGATTTCATAAAGGTAATTTATACTATTATTTATACTGTGTTACTAGCATACCCATTCTTCTAAATAAGATATGTTCTGAGTTATAATAAACAACATTCAAGGGCTTTGTGGTCATAAACCCAATGATTGTATGTTCAAATTTCATTCGATGCTGCATTGAGTTCCACTACTCAACACACAATACATCAAGAATTTAGTGGAATGTAGGGAAGGTGGTAAGACACTTCATAGGAGTATGAAGTGTCTTACCAGTTTTTCCCAGGTTCTCTGCATAATTTTCTGCACCATGCTATATGTGTGTGGTGATACAATGTGAAATTGAAATAAAAATAATAAATATTATACATGTTTTCACTATGATTTATGTTTAGATAACAGAGCCACCTTTTGGAACTATTCACAGGTAGAGTGACAAACACACATAATAACATTAAGATATATTTTAATTCTGCTGTACATTATTTACTTACTAAAGTTTTTTTTAAATAGTAGTTTATTTAAATAAATTGTTTATTATTTGTCTCACGACAAGGAAAACTGTAAAATTAAAATGAATATTACCATTTTTTTTAATTTATATGAGGAAATTCATACACTTTTAGTCAGGAAAATTCATTACTTAGGGCCATTATTTATTATTATTATATTATGTTGTTTAACAAATAACTATTTAAAGTTTGAACTTGTGGTCAAACCTTGACAGAGTAATTGTCTTTCAGTCAATCAATACAGAGTTATGGATATTTCATGAAGTATTAACCTTGATCACTGTTTATTGCAAAACGCTATATGCAACAAATGCAATAATATATTTACATATAAATGACAGTATTATTATATTTTTTTCATTTAGGGCATGGAGTTTAAACCAGAAAATTTTAATAAAACATATTTCGACGGTAACTATGTAAAATATCGAAGTTGAAAAATTGCAAGTAACTGTTTTGAAGCACTAACAACAAGTTTTCGACGTTTATAAAACGCAAAAATATTTTTTTTTTTGAAAAAAGAATCATAACTACACTGCTAATATAGTAGTTTAAAAGAGCGTAAAAACATAGCGATTTTTCGCTTTTGATACTTTACCTAGGGCCCTTCGATTTATATAGTGGAGCTAAAAATAATACTAGTATAACAATAGTATTCCACTCACAGCAGAGTAGGCAGAGAGAACCTAGTGTTAAGACACTCCGTTCCTGACTTTCTGCCGAATTTTTCGAGTCATTGCATGTTCAGTGGCGGAACTCAACGCCAGGTTTTTGCCTTGGTGCCAGAGCGAACAATTGAAAATAATAATTCATTCCCTTGTGTGGGGAATGAACCCACAACCGTCACGTCACAGTCGCACCTTTGTTCCAATGGGTCACGATGGCCTCTATTTAGCGGAGATAATTTGGACATAATCACTCGTATTGTTTTTCTTCTTACATTCTATTTTCTTATCTTATTACGATTCTATAAAAATATTCAATTTTGATCAATTTAATTGTGTAGGTCATTAATGGATAAAATATATTTTAAATTTTTTGTTTTATTTTTTACAGCAATATCACAGTTTATGGTGCAAGGTGGGGACATAATCAATGGAGATGGGACTGGTGGCGAGAGCATATACGGTCCTACGTTTGAAGATGAAAATTTTAAACTACAGGTAAATATGTTTTTTGCATTTTTGCTTATATGTAATATTCATATTTATAGTCATAGAGAAATCTATATATTTTTTTTCTCTCCACCTGTCTCTGTCTATCAGGTAAATATTGAAAACTGTTGTATTGTTATGAAAGTCAGTTTCACGCTGTGTCCCACACACAGCAGGGTAGGCAGAGGGAACCTAGTGTCAAGACACTCCATTCCTCACTTTCTGTGAGGCATTGCATGTTGATCAAAACTCGACACCGCGCTTTGCCTTGACACCAGAGCGAAGTAAATGGAAATAGTAAATTTTTTAAGTTGTACTTCTCATTTACCTGACCGGTTTTTTCTCATATTTAGCATGAAACCGGGGTCCTCAGCATGGCCAATGCGGGTCCAAACACAAATGGTTCACAGTTCTGCGTCACAAGCGTGCCGTGTCCACATTTAGATGACACTAACGTAGTGTTCGGTAGAGTGCTGGCGGGCTTGGGCATTGTGGTGGAGATACAGAGGCTGGCAGACGATGGACGGCCCAAAGTGGTGAGATTATTTTAAATATGTTTTTTTCCTTTTGATTTAGTTTTACATTATATTCTGGTGTCCGAATTCTTTTAAGTATAGTCGCATAACTTTAGATAGTAATTTATTGCGAACCTTGTATCTCGCATGTAGCAGGGTAGGCAGAGGGAGCCGAGTCTCAAGACACTCCACTGCCCATTTTCTGCCGAATTCTGGAGGCATTGCGTGTTGAGTGATGGATCTCAACGCCGCGCTTTGCCTCGACACCAGAGCGTAGAAATGAAAATATTAAATATTTCATTTCCTTGAGTGTAAATCCAACCTTAACCTATCGCATTTATAGCTACTCTCTTTTGCTCTTGTGCCACGACTGGCCTCTAATGAATAAACTAATGCTCTAATCTATTAGAACTAGTGGCATCGTTCAATTGTACTGCAAAATTTATATTTTCTTATCTAAATTACGTTCGTGATCTATTAATAACATTATCACTTTAAAGACATGATCCATACATTGAAAATTAAAGCCAATTCTAGAAAACAATTATTTTGTAGTAATATTATTGCATGCAGTAGTTTATACTCACATAATCTTTTTATTTATGAACCGATTGAAATAAAACATACACTATAAATGTTAAAGTTTGAGAAAATACCAGAGTGAAAATTAAATTTACGAACGGTTATAAAAAAAGTCATTGTTTTGGGTTTTATTACATTTGCAAATTCTTCCAATAACAGTGATCAGTTACACCTTTAATATGAGATTAAGACATATCCTATACTTTAATCCTATCCTATTCATAATATTATAAATGTAATTTTTTTTAGGATGGATGTTTATTCCACTTTTACACAAAAATTACTGAACAGATTTAAATGAAACTTAACAGTTACCCAGCTACAGTAGCAGGGTAGACATAGGGATCCTAGTTTTAAGACAGTCCTTTCCCCAAGAACCGTTCAATAAATGAGACATTACGTGTTGACGGGCGGAATTAAACACCGCACTCTAATTATTTGAAAACAATAAATAATAATAAAAAACTACCATTGTGGCTTCTTTAATAATATAAATACAATAAAAATAAATGTGTAATAACAATGGTAATTGGGTTAGGTTTTTTTCTGTAATAATCTTGTATTATTATGTATTCTTTTAAATGTAATATCGACATCAGCAGCAGCAGTCTATTTCAAACCAATAATAACGTCATACATACGATTGTGAAAGCGTTACTGTAATAGCATTAGGTAGATACTACAAATAAAGTTTATTATTTTACAATTATAATCATTAATTTTTAACATGTATATTGATTTTTTAAATAATAAACCATGGCAGTGGGACAATGTGTGCTTGTTAATGCGATGGTCGTGAATTTGATTCCCACTCGCTGCAACGAATTATATTATTTATTTCTTGAATCTGGTAACAAGATAAAGCGCGGCGTTGAACTTTATTGCTTAACTAGAAAATTGAACGGTGCGTAGGGAACGAAGTGTTTTAATATTAGTTTTCCCTCTGACTTTAAAGTGAATACTTGATATATAACGTTATTTTACATTTCCCCATAGGAATGCATAATAGAAGATTGCGGCGAAATAAAAGACTTCGATAACTGGGACGTGTGTTGTAGCGACGGCACCGCTGACCACATGCCGGAGTATCCAGAGGATCTGCGCACCAATCTTACTGTGCGTTTTGTATTTGATTTTTATACTCTGTATATCTAAAATACCTATGTCCAACAGTGGTCGTTGAAAGGCTAATAGGATGGATCTAAAATATATATTTGCAAAATTTCTCAACTTGAATAACATGGTCATCGAAAGTCTAATTGTTTGTCGATTGCTAACGGAATGTTTTAACATTACATTCCCTCTGCCCACCCTGCTGTATTCGGCACATACTACTAAAAAATATTTTCTTTTCGAAGCCGTCGTGAGGCAGGAGCACAAGCGTGCGACTGTAAATGCGACGGCTGTGGATTCGATTCTCACTCGAGAAAAATAAATAATTAATATTTTAGCAACGAAACGTAATAACGTATCCGTCACTCAGCACCCAATAGCTCAAGAACTTTACATTAGGATAGTGGTATACAGCGTTAAGCAAGAAAATATTATATTTCAGATAGAAGAGTTAATGCAAAACATACGCAATATCAAAGAGAGTGGTAACAAATTATTTGGAACTTTTCGATATAAAGCTGCCGCGAGGAAGTACCACAAGAGTCTCCGATTTCTAGAATACGCTAGACAAAGTTTACACGATATTAAAAAAGGATATGATAATTGTAAGTATGTGAATCTGTAATAATCATCAAAATTATATTAATCGTCTGATTGGTAAAACGATTGTCGTAGGCTTGATTCTCATTACGGGGAAAGATTATTGTAGTTGTATATTTTTCTAAAAAGCCTTTATTGAAAGGGCTTATAACTTGACAAAAAATCATTTGCCGGCTTCCTTATTTTTTTTTATATAGAATTATAATATTTATGCTTGTAAAAATGAGAATAATATCTTTAAAGATTATAATTGATATAATAAAGATTAATAAATTTCTTTTAATAGTTTCATGCAATCAGGTTCTATGGCACAATTAAAATTATATAATTATAGTTTATTTAAATACATAAATAACATTTTTAAATCATTTGTTTATTGAATCAGGCCAGTCGTGGCGCAGGGCACAAGTGTACGGCTGTAAACACAACAGGTTTACAGCCGCAACAAGTGGGTTCGATTCCCATTCGAGGAAATCATATATTTAATATTTTCAATTTCTCACATTCGTAACTAGGCTAAGCGCGGCGTTGAACCACGCCATTCAACATGCAATGCCTCCAGAATTCGGCGGAAACTGTGGAACGGAAATATTTTACTGGAAAACAGCGTGTCTTAACACCAGCTTCAGGTTCAGGCTTGCACAGGTTCACTCTGTGAAGTGAAAAAATAATTGTTTTTGTTTTTAGTTTATGAAGAAATAACAACATACAGTCTACAATGCAATCTCAACTTGGCCGCGTGCTACTCCAAATTAGAAGACTATCGAGCCTCCATTAAAAGCTGTTCAGATGTAAGATATTAAATTAAAATTTTAAAAGGAAAAGATTTTTTTCATCTAAGTTTTATATTATTTAAGGTAAACCATAAAGCTTTTGACTATTTAAAGATTTCAAATACATTGTTGTAAAAATAAATCTTTTATATATTACGCGAGTTACTAAATGTTTGTTACTTTTTCTTCTTCAGTAAATTCTTCTATTGACTACTAACGTATTTAAGTCAAAAAAGATATCCTAGGATATAATGTAAAGAAAGTAAAAATCTTTAAAAAATAGTGATTGTCTACAACTAATATGACCGTATACACGAAACAAAATCTCAGTGCGTTAAGATACTGTCCTGCGTCACAATAAACATAATAAACCCACGATATCCAACTTATAAAAACAGAATTTCATTTAAAATAAATCCAGTTGGTTCGCCCGCTTAAACTTATTGTTATTAACAAAATTGTACAATTTTTTTACATAAATTGTAGGCTGTTTTATTCTCATGTGTAAACTATATTATTATAAAGTTTCATCTAAATCCATTCTGTAGTTTTTGCGTGAAAGTGGAACAAACATCCATCCTCACAAACTTTTACATGTATTATATTAGTAGGATAAAATGTTTGATATTCATTAATATGCTCTACAGGTGTTGCACATCGATCCTCGCAACGAAAAGGCTCTATACCGCCGTGGTCAAGCAAATTTCGCCCTTAAAAACTATGACGCGGCCCTCACAGACCTAAAACACGCAGACAAAATATCACCCAAAAATAAGGCAGTCCAGAAACTTCTGGAAGAAGTCCGCATGTCGAATAAGAATTACAATGATCTACAAAAACAACGGTTGTCAAAATTTTTTCGTGAACAAAAAGAAAAAACCGCGACTGTCGGCCATCACTGAGATACGACTTAATGTTCGAATATATAAAATTTTTTAATGGCCCTTTTTGGGGCCATCAGAGTGTGCACGCGGCGGTTGTAGGTTTGATTCTTATTCGTAGGATTGATTTGATTTCATTGCGTGCGTGTGTGTGCGGAGAAAATGAAGTGTCTCTACACTAGGTTCTCTCTGCCTACTACATACAGGATACAGCGTGAAGTAAAAATAAAAAACCTTTTTAGTGTTGCTTGTGCGTTGTTAATTAAAGATAAAAAATTTTTTGCATAAATGGTCATTTTTGTGATCAAAAGTGTATTAAATTGATGATGGTGTGTATGTATTTTAAAACTTGCGTGGATATGCCTTAATGATAAAATTTGGAGACATTTTCAAAAACAAATTATAACCATGTATGTATTTATGTGGTTAGGTTAGGTTACAGCTATTTAAATTAGCAGCCGCCGACCAAATTTTAAAATTTAATGTAATATACACATGTTAAAATGAACAAATATATTGTGTGATATTAAAGGAGTAGACTCTTAGTACATTTTCCAAAAAGAATGTATGTATATCTTTTTAGTCATTGCCAAAAATATCTTTGCACCTTTCTCGCAATCGATAGTTAATAACAAAATTATCAAACAAAAGTTTGGCTGTAATACCTTTAAGTCATTGTCTTATCTTGTCTGTGTCGTGTCGTCTCGTCTTATAAGTCTTTGAGTGAAAAATAAAATATTCTTTGCACTTTTTCCGCCATTTATTGCTAACAACAAAATTATAAAACAACTTGTTTTAAATAATCAAACCTATATGAATCAATTATTTAAGTGAATTGGGACACTGCCATTTTTTAAAATGAATTTTTATTCCATTATATTGTTGAATTCGTTTTTTAATTTTTGTGGTTCTTGTGTAGTGTAGAGCGAAATTGTTTTAGTAAAATTTTTAAATGTCAATTGAATTTCGAAGCGCAAATTCGAATATAAGACAATAAGGATTAAACTTGTAAAGGTTGGCTTTTTAGCATTTAATTAGGTTTTAGTAAAATGTATTAAGTTATAATGGGAGTTAACGATTGAGATTTCACAAATAAAGTATAGTGATTCGTGGCTCTTTTTAATATAAATACTTTTAGTAAACACTTTTTGTTATTACATATTTTTTAAATTTTGAACTGTTATAGAATTTGCCTATATATCATCACCTATATACATAATAAACGTAAATTAAATCACTTACATATAATCTTAAATTTTCTAAGAAACAGCTATAACATCGTCAAAACTTCGAACGATAGCTTCCATTACACTTAATTTCTTTGTCAAGCTAAATTATATTACTTATCTATCATCCATCCTTATAGCTCGATTGGAGTAGCACAATTGGAGTTAAAAAATAATACTCGGCGGTTTTATTGGCGTGTTTTTTATATGTCCATACAATTTTTTATAACGAAACTGATATTTTGTTCTTGAATTTCTTTAGATAAATAAGTTTATTTTTGTAATGAATTCTTTGCGTATACGTGACTTTTACTATATTTAAATTTAATTTTACAAATAAATAAACGTAATATTTCTGTTGTAATCTGTAGGTAATAATTTTTTACTGCAATATTTTTTCCATCTCTTTGTACGTATAATTCATTGATCTCTATTCTTAATGCGTATTACTTAATTATTATAAATTAATTAATTGTAGTTTTGTTTCGATAGAATTTTCAATTTTAGTGTAAACTATGAAGACTGTTTTGAAATTTTGATTGCTAGTTCCTAAATGTGTTAACGTTATATTTGTATACAATATTTGAGTTTTGTAGAAAAAAAAATAAAGCTAATTTGGATTTAAATTAACTATTTAAATTACGTATGTTTTCGTTATAATACGTTAATGAAACTTTCGAACAAATATTATTGGACTGTAGCAGAGATATTATATCACATTTAAAGTATATGAAAATAAAATAACCACTTACTTATGCATTTTGCATCGAAAATATATTGGATAAATTGTTTTTACTTTAAAAAAAAAATATTACTTTACGGTACATGACCTATATGATTAATTTTCTGTATAAACAATGTCAACCAACCAAATACATTTGTTGTTCCTTTATTAATAATTTTAAACAAAAATTGAGATTTATTATTTTGTTTTATTTGTATTTAAATTAATTGTAGGGTATTTGTTGTGCTATATTAATTTAGGTAACATGAATATGTTTTTGTTTGTATAAATGTACTCTCGAAGCACCATAAATAAAGAACCGAACCGAACCGATAAATGTACTCAATGTTTGAATGTAGAAAATATCATCGAAAGAATATTGATTACCAATCGATTTTTCGAGCAGTCTTCTTTCTGTAAACCTTTTTTAAAATTAAGCATTAGGTATAATGTGATAACATTATCAAATTTTAAGTACTTGCAATTGTTTCGTCGTGATCATGGAATAAAGACAAAGTAGACATGAAATATACAACAAAATGATCGTGTTCTATCAAAAATAAACCTGACGTATATTTTTTAAAATTTATGTTATTTTTATACAGGGTGGAAGAGGCAGCGCTTCTTTTATCGAAACTGCATATAGGGTGATATATTTCAAACCCACACCTAAGAAATTAATCAAGGTACCTCAACAGTTTGGACATAGGATATTTTTTTTCATTTCACGATTTTTATCCATACCTGTACTTCGTGTGACGCACACATACGTGTGCCGCACACATACGTGTGCGACGTTTCCGATTTGACAGATAAGTGTGTGCGTGCCTATGTTAAACTATACAAATGGTGTTTTATTTTAAAACGATAATTTTATTATTTATTTTGTTTGAAAAAATAACTTTTTCATTTTTGGGAATTATTTTTTTTCCGAATTATACTAGGCTTTAATAGAGTAGTTAAAACTGTGGTTTCATTTAAAGTGGTGCTGACAATTCCACCCTGTATACAATAATTTTTATTTTTTCTTATTGGTTGTTTTTATTCTAAATTGTACGATTACGACTTATGAATTTTAGTGAATTATTTAAATATTATAATGGAATGGAACACAAAATCCTTTTAATTTTATAGCTAGCGCTTTACAATACTGTAATATTATTGAGCATGCGTGTTGACGCCTTCGAAAAATATTTCCGCATAATGTAATATATAATTTGTTTTCTATATAATACACAATTGTGCTTCTGAAATTTAATAAAGTGGTTATATATATTCACGTAACATTTATGTATATAAAAAAACATTTACAGAGTAATATTTTCTTTGAGTTTAAAATCATACGTTTCTACTATAAGCATTTTGACAAATAAATTTTATAATTAGAACAAAACGTTGGACTAATAAAAAATATTTGCCATCGCAATAGCAGGCCATTAAAATAAAATTAAAAAAGAAATGATATAGCATAATGACTATAGATATTCAATATGCAGTAACATCGTATTCAGATACGTATTTTTGTCGTTGTACAAAAGAGGAATCAACTTGCTCCACTGTACGGAAATTAATTAAAAATAATTAAACGAAAACTGCCTATTAACATCTAATGAATACTTTATTAGAACTATTATGTTATATAAAATTTCTAGCTTAATTAACTGAAATTAATTCAAAATAATGTGTATTTAACGGAGTGTGAACTCCCTTGTTACCACCTGAGGCCTAACGGCTACGTTCATTTTTGTAGCTTCGAAGTAAAGGGGACGGCTAGTGAAATGTAATGTTTTTTTATTAAATCATTATTATTAAATAAATATTTATTATAGTATATTGAGCTAACGCTGTTGCAGATATTTATAGGCTTGGTAAGTTTATTAGTTAATTCGGATTATATATTATTGACTATTGTATATCAGGCCGGCAGTGAAAGTCGAAAAATAATATAATTGTTTAATTGTGGATGTAATGTGGAGGTTAATCAATATTTTATTGAGTCTCACCACGTCGAAGTATATTATAAGGAATATTATTCGTATTCAGTCAAAACTATTCATATTACACTAATTTTCATAAACATTTTATTATACTATATATGATTTTTTTCTTACGTAAACAAATATTTTGTACAATACACTGATCGTCTCATATATGCATAGCGTCATGCTTAATTGTTGTATTTTTTTAATGTGTCACACAGATTTGCTGTTATATAATAATTACTGGCCGCAACATAATTTACAGCAAAAATTGAAATTATGTATATACGATTTCTGTGCTAATTGTACTATTTTATAGCTTTTTTTATATTTAATTATGTAGGCTTAATATTTCATGTGTACTGACGACGATGATCAAATATAATTAATTTATACTAATTGTAACCTCTACGCGTTGAAGTGGATCTAATTAGTTTTAAATTAATTAAAAACTTAGTGTTAATGTTATTCTTTGACTGTAAACGCGATGGTTATAGGTTCTATCTCCACTTACGGGAATATATTGTTTTTATTTCTCCGCTCTGGGTGTAGTATTAGATTCCACCACTAAGTACACTATGTTTCAAATTCCCTCTTCTTCATACTATTGGTATATCAACATGGAGAAAATCTAGAACACATTAAGTACTCGGTTTTTTACTTATTTAAAATTTTTATTAAATATTTTAGGTAACAACTATCGCTTTTATTAAAACAGTATTATAGTAGCCTTCTTTAAATTAATAAATGTTTTTATTTCATTATTTAAGGAATATTTTTTTTTACTTTTTACAAATTTTGTGCAAATTGGTCTAACGCGTAGAGGCTATTCAAGCATAATACATATTTTGATATACTAAAGAATAAAATCTATCAAGGAAACGATGATATAAATTAAGTCAGTTTGTCATTATGATATTATTATTGATTCCACTTTAAGTTAATTTTGTATAATATATAATTAATATACGGGAATTTTATATATACTGTGTTTGAATTTGAAACCTGTGCTTATATTTAGTATATAATTTTTGCACACATAAACCTATCATAGGCACACTGCCGCATACTGCCTCCGAAATCGAGTCGTAGGTATTGACGGTAAAGTTCAAAGTTGTTTAACGTTTACTAGTATTTTTGTAGTAGTTACATTATTGGTATGTATGCGTAACAGCTTCACACGAAAATATCCACTCCGTATTATTAACCCTTTCAGGACCATAAGGTTTTGAGAGGTATTGCAATTATTTTAACTGTTTAAAATAGTTAATTATCGATCTAATACACATATTTTTAAATAAAAAAATTAAAATTACTTTTACTTTTTTTATGGGACACGGTTGTCCCTATGGTCGTAAGAGGTAATTTTTTACCATAAAAATCATCTTTGTAATTACATAAATTATAAATTAATTAGAGGTTTTAATAACATAAATCGCTATTATTATTACACGTATTCTTATTTTTAAATGAAATAATATAATTACTTTACCTAAATAATCAATTTACTAAACTTTACTGGTTATGAAAGTAAGCGAAACAATTTCTTTCATTTGTATAGCAAAGATGAACTTTACAAATAGAACAAGTATTATATGTACGGTTTTCCTCTTTTAATCTTGGCACAATTTACGCATCTCTTTCTGGCACTGGCCTTTTCCATTGGATGTAGTAGTAACTGGCACTTTATAGACTTTCGTACAGCACTTGCTTTAGAAGTAAGAACATCTCTGTGTCTGGGCGAGTAACGCCGTTGACTAATCTCCGAGCTACGACTTGCCTAAACTGTAGGCTGGTCAAAAGACTTCCTTCCAGGTTCTTTTCATTGTAAACCTAATATTGAGAGCACTTTGTAACGATGCATTCAAATGTGTTATCCTGGGCCTAATTTTATATGCTCGATCAAAGTTTCGGCTAGTAGGTTCCCTTACTATTTCATTATTACAAAAATGTAGATTTTTACGTATGCCTTCAAATCGAGCCTGTGGCATAATATTTGAAATAAAATGTACTGCCATATCTGGCTCTGTAGCCCAATAATCTCTCAAAGATGGTAAAACATGATAGCCCATAACTAAATTCATTCCAAGAAAAGCTTTCATCTCATCTATTTCAATTAAAAATTCCCGTCCATTTTGGTGAGCGTATCGCATTGATTTTGTTACTATCATTTGAACTAAAATACAAAAAATGTTGTAGAATACAAATATATCAAAAGGGATCAAATTATTGTTTTCAGTATCTTGACAAATTTGCACCTTTCTAAATTGATACTCTATATTTGAAAAAACATTTGGAATGTATGTTCTCTTCCTCCACTTAAAATCAGGTAGACTTTTTTATACTTTGGTAGAATTTGTAGCAGAAGTTGAAGGCTCAGGTGATTTGTTTTTTATTTCTGGATGGTGCAATGTTTTGTCTTCAATCTCAACATCAAGTACGCCTTAGTCATCCTGTGTCAATAGTTTTTGAGCTTCTTCGTCGAGCAGTAAATTGTCTTCATCATCACTATTATCTCCCATCAAAATATGTCAAATTTCATCTTCCTTGAGTTCAAAAATTCCACAAATAATAAATTATTTAGGATAATAATGAATTTTTTTGCAACGAACTTTATGTGCAAAATATTTCTTTCATAGACAACAGGGACACTGGCGTCCCTTTAGGTTTGCGACGACTTATACAAGTACATAACATAAAAAAATGTGTTTTATGTGCACAAAATGAATAAATACTTACCACTGAATAAATATTTTAGGAAATAAATCGTTAAGCTTTACTTTTATGCCGAGAAATACTTTTCTGAAGTAAAGGAATTTTGCGCGAAGCAAATAGCCACTTTTCAATGATGATAAATCAATATGTGATGGTTGGGTAGCTAATTTACTATATTCAAATAATAAATAGGTACTTTAAGAAACTAATTGACATACAATAACGGATATCTGTTTCTTTTTTTGAAACTACCCTCATTTTTTTCAACTGGGACAAATGTGTCCCCGTAGTCGTGAAAGGGTTAAACTCTGCTTTACAAACAGAGTTGAATGATAGTTTAAAAGAACCTAGAAATGCAATGCATGCTTCATTTTCTTTTTACATAAAAAATATTTCTTTGTTTCAACCAGAAATAAATAAATGGCTAAAAAAGCTACCTTACTGTTAAAACTTGGCTAAGGTTATATATTTTTGTAATAGGATATAAGCGAGGCTTATAATAGCAAACTCAACGCCTCACTAACTAGAACAGCGAAATAAGGTAAATAGAATCGGGCCAAGAACTTTCTCTCAGTATAATATAATTAAAATTAAAAAAATATATTATCCCTACCGTAAAATATATTTTTTCGGAATTACTAACTTTCAATATTATCTTACATGATGATATACTATGATTTAAAATAAAACACACAGTAGTTTAAAATGGTTTTATAAAACACAATAAATACAGGCTATAAAGTAAAGACAACAAAAATGGTGGGCACGCGATTCATAAAAGTGGTCAGGACGGCAAGTATTTTGGGACGTGGTGACTTCATGATTACATTAAATTGACATTAAATCTGTCATTAAAGTACCAAATATAAGCTTTCATTAATTACCACTCGTACTTCATTTTCGAACATCCCTTGAATAGAGTAACATTACGCTGTATGGCTGGCGGGGGAGCCAGTGAGAACCCACACATAGCCGCATGTCGGACCTCATCCTTTTCACGTGATCCTCCTCCAGTGTCATCGACGCTGCGTTTCCAAAGGTCTCCCATTGATGATTAAGACAATCAAATCTATAAATTTCCTTGCATACATTTTTCATATACTAAATGTTTGGAGGGGGACACCATATATTGTTTTCATAATTATTTCAAATAACTCTTAAAAAAATAATAATAATAAAGTCACCACGCAAACAACAGGTAAAGGACAACAATACAACACGTCACGTACAACGACAGCCAACAACAATTACAAACAAATGTCTCATTTCATATTATATTACGTTTTTTGTGCATCTTACATTACGCAGCGAAGCGAGCACTAGCAAAAGCTGATTTTGTGACGACTATCTTTGGCAAATAATATAAATATCTAATTGTCTTAATTAATTTCTTCATAAATTACAAATTTCATAGTATTTTTTTAAAATTGCTATGAAACAAATGTCTTTTTAGTTTTATCCAACTTATAAATAACTTTCTGTGAAAGTCAAAATAAATTGTTTACAGTCTATATTAATATATTTGTACGCGATCATTTCAAGGGACGAATATCAAAGAATTATACCACCGCTGGCGTATAAAAAGCTAATAAATGTAAAATGGTTTATTTTATAAAAACAAAATTGCAATTATTAGATTATTTAATTTAACGATATATTTATTAAAGTTAAAGGGGGGGGTGTAGAAGGATATTTGCCTGTATTTAGCATGTTGCAAATTTATTTAGTATTGTAAATAGTAAAAAAGATATTAAATAATCTGACTGCGACCTGCTAAGCTGCCTCTACTTATATCTTTGTATCATATTCCATATAGAAAAATACTGAATTATATTATATTATAAAGTGTTATTTATATAGTTAGAATTGTAAACATATTCAAATTACGTAAAAAAAAAAAATATGAAAGGACCTCCAGGAAAGTAACACGGTTGTTACAATTTGTGTAAGTTGTTGCATTGACTATTATCCGTGAGGCACATTAAAATCCAATCACATTCCTATTTTTATACGAATTTCAATATATTTAAAATACTCTATTGTAACCCTGAAAAATTAAAACCCGCAGTCAGACGATACTCCGATAGCTACACATAAGAAAATGACGTGTAAATGACTAGTAGAACGTACATAGCAAATTAACTGCTTGGATTCACTAAACATATTATTGTTTATTTCAATCTATTAAGTAGGTGTATTCAAATACTAAATAATATAATTTTACTTTCAAATGAATAAAATATATTAATATTTAGTCACTTTTAAATATATATCCAAGAAAAAATAAAAAAATATTTTGTGTAAGAATTATAAATAATAAATATTTTATTTTATTTTATGTACAATAAATAATAAAATAGTGAATCCAAACAGTACACAAGTATACTTATACTATAATTAGAAAAAAAAACAAATACAAAATTTCAAGCGTAGTGAGATTCGGTGTTTACTTCCACCTTAAAACTAATCAAAAAGTGAAAAAAAAATAAAGCTTTCTTATAAGGCATGTGTTTCGCCAATATTCAAGTTACACTATAAATAAATTAATTGCGAAAAAAGTCTATACAAATTACAATAAGGGAACTTTCAGATTTTAGAGTGTATTATTGCATATTTTGCTCGACTTGGCACCGCCAAGTATTGTCGTACCCCCAGAATAAACAAATATTATAATTTCGAAATCTGTATAGAACTAACCCAAAAACGAGACCATTAAACCATTAAAAAAAATAAATATTAAAATTATAAGTAATATCTGAAAATTCCCATTAATTTATTACTCTAATTAAAACATATCCTAACATTACAAAATAACCCTACAAGGGGCAATAGATAAATTACATCCATGAACGTTTACGAAATTATGTTTGTACAATACGGTTGACGAGTTGTGGCCGCCCTGAAGTTAGCTTGTAAACGGCTGCGCATTGATTTTAGTTTTTTTCTTACTTTTGATTATTTCCTTCCCGAGTAAACAATGCAAATTCTGAAAACCGAACTTAAAGACGGTCATGACTATTCGACCTAACTGTACAATAATTTCACCACTCCACGTCACTCTTTCGATCCCCCCCACCTTAACGTGTGACGTAATTAACGGATGGCCTCCCAAGTGTAAAGCTACTCTAAACAACAGAACAAGCCCCTAACATAATTTGGTATAACAACATTAATAAATAAACTAACGTTAATAAGTTTGTCGATATCTAAAATCTTATTATTATAAATAAATCGTTTAAAATTAGTCTTTGTTATATTTACAAGAAAAGCTCAATATGGCGTCGATGGTCCTTCGAGCCGGACGTCAATAACGACCAATGTTTTCGTTCACTTGTCATATTATTTATTAGACTTGGCAAATTAATATTATATGAAGCATGAAATCACGAATACAAATCAGGCTTTAAGATATTTTTATGAATTTTTTTTGTTTAAAAAAAAGTTAACACAATAATCAATTTTGAAATAAACCACGAGATAAAAAGAAAAAATAAGACCACGGGAAAAATCTTTTTATTAGGTTTATCATAGCAACGTTTTGCCCTGTACATAGACAATAAAATTAGGCAAAATTTACTGAAGATTTATCTTATTTTTATTCGTTACATTTATAGAATAATGTCGCTTTTTATGCATGCATTTTTTATCCGACAGGTAAGAAATGCATTTATAATTAAAATATCCCTGTAAAATGTTATTTCAAATGTTCTATTATCTAGACATTGCGTGTTGAGTTGCGGAAGTCAACACCGGACTTTGTTTTGTAACCAAGGCGTGGACAAAATATTTGATTCTCTCGAGCGGGAAGCGAATTCAGTCGGCTTGACGTAAGGGTTGAAAAACTCAGCCCTTACGTCAAGCCGGCCTTATAAAGTGCTATGCTGTTTGTTAATAATTAACGAGTAATTTTGTAGTTTCTCCTAAGATATTCTAGAACATTTTTTTGAAACCTGATACATGTGTTTGTATATTTATTTATTAATGTCTGTTGTATGAAGTTTTAAATATTGAGTTTTGACATTATTCTACATAATATATAAATCGTTTTATTTAAAATGAACAGACACAATTCATCAGTGGCAGTGTCAGTGTAATTATTAAGTTTAATTTGAGGTAACCTATTTAAATTTAAATATTTATGCATAATTCTATTAACTTCAAAGTTAATGTAGCTTTTTTGTTTATTTTAAATTATTTAAGTAAAATGATGTAATTAAATACTACTGAATGACGAAATACGAGTACATTATAGCTAAAAAAAATTCGATTCGAACCAACAACCATGCTTTGTTAACGTAAGTATTTTAGTTATTTATTTAAAAATAAATATTTTTAAAACCGACTGTTTGTTATATAATAAACAAATTTTAAGTGTGAGTGTTGAAATTTCTTGAGTATCAATAAAAAAAAAACTTGAGACATTGCGTATTGAGTGGCAGAACGCCGCGCTTAAACGTAGAATGAAAACAATAATTGCTCCGAGGGTGAATCGACCCCGTGATATTTACGCATAGTCTAACGCGATTCCAGTGTGCCACAGTCGGCACACGGCCTCAGTCATATGATGATATAGATATTTTTTTCAACTTACAATAACTTCAATGAGATTGTCCAGCACAATTGTAAGAATTTCATCTTTTACTACTGTCACACTAACTAATCGATGCTAAAAATAAATAACTACTACTAGTTATGAATTGAACTCATCTCTTAATATAAATTTAAAACCTAAAATAACTTACGAATGATGAAATAATATAAAACTAACTTTTAAACGCTCGCGCTAAAGCTGTTCCTGTAAATTATCATTCGAATATCATGTTATCAAATTAAAGTTTGTCTTCAGCCTGTCTTTTACGTTAACAATTACAGATTAAACAAATTTTATGGAAAATGATATAAGAAAAAAACAATACTGCATTAAAAAAAAACAAACATTTCTTTGTCCGTTAAATAAAAAATATCACTATTTAATGAATGACACAGATTATATATATATATACGACATTATAATAAATAAGTTATTAATATTAGCATTGTGTTTAAATTCCATTTTTATTCATAGCTTTTCCTTATATATAAGGCTTTTGTTACCCATTTTAATAAATTCTCTGACGCAAGCTGATCATTTTAATTGTTCATTACTTAATTATTTTTTAAATTAACACTAACTCAATTTAAAGATTAAAAGTGTAAGCCTTTTTCACATTACATACTTCCTGTTGACATACAATCATGAAATTGGTACTTATTTAAGAAATTTGTATGAATACAAATATAAGTTTGTAATATTTCTGCATATATTTTTTTACTTTTAATTCAATCTGTTAATCTTAAAGTTAGAGGATGCGCACAACACATATATAATATTTTTATTATAAAAAAAGTATAATACATCGCGTCAGAGAAACTATTAACTTTGTGTAATTAATTCTTAATTAAAATAAATATATTTACGCACTAAGCAAAGCATTAAAGCATTAGTTAGTCTACAACTAATTCCCTTTCACGAGGCTCCTCTATGACTGATTCGGTTCGTTCTATGTCCAATGGTTCTATTTCTGGAGGTTTTTCTCTATAATAAAAAAAATGTTTAAACAGTATAATATTACAAAATTAATAATACAATTTTACTTACATTGTTATATAAGCCAGTCGTGACGCAGGATTACAGGTATGCGACTGTAAGCGCAACAGATTGTGGGTTCGTTTCCCACTCGAAGAAATTAACTATTTAATATTTTCATTTTCCTCGCTTTGGTGACGAGACAAAGCGCGGCCTTTAATACCACCATTCAATATGCAACCCCTCCAAGATTCAGACAGTCAGAGATACATAATGTCTTAACACTAGGTTCTTCGATGTGTCGAGTCGTGTTCTAGGAATTTCACTTGGGGGAATGAATTATTTTCATTTACCCCTTTGGTAACGTTGGTTTCGGTCTATCCTGCTATATGCAAGGAGTTATAAAGTATATAGACTTACATATGTTCTGTGACGCTACTTGCAATATTGAGTGACTGTGGTCGTCGCAGCCATCCGCAACGCTCCTCCTATTTACATAATATATTGTTTATATTAAACAATATTATACACTAATATTATATAGTTGAATACCTCAGATCAAAATATAACGAATTCTAATGTCAAATTATGGATTGATTTAATACTTTTTTTATCATTATTAAACAATACAATCCTATTTTCTATAATTAAACATCCACGTCAAGTGTCACTTTAGGATAGATACTCAGCAACATTAAATTTTATTAACATTTAGAAACTAAAACATTTTGAGATAAAAAGTGTTTTTTGTCGTTTAAATTAGATTAGAAACGAAGATTTTCTTACAGATTTGAAATTAGAAAAATCTTGTATTTTTTAAAATCATTCTAATTTCAAATGTTGCTTGTTGATAACTTTCGTCAACGTTGTGGTGACATTTACTAAGTTCAACCTAAGTACTTAGGCTTTGTGCACTTTTGCGCACTGTACAATCAGAAAGAAAATAATTAAAAGTTAGATTCAAAATCAAATCTACAAATCAGCTTCACGCATACAGCCGCATACAGCAGAGTAGGCAGAGGGAACTTAGTATAAAGACACTCCGTTTTTCATTTTCTACTTAATTTTTCAGAGTATTGCGTGTTGAGTGGCGAAATTCAACGCCGGGCTTTTGTCTCGGCGCCAGAGAGAGGAAATGAAAAAATTAAGAGATAATAATTCATGCACTCGAGTGGGGACCCACATTCGTTTCGTTACAGTCACGTCTTTGTGCGCCTGCGGCACGACGGCCTCTAAAAGTAAGAAAAAGTCTTCAAATGCACACAGCTACTACAGCAAGCTGCAGGGCGGCCACGACTCGTCGAGCGCACTGTACCTGCGGCGTGAGAACGGCCGTGATATCAGTCTGCGTGGCAGCTGGAGCGGCGGCTGTGGGGCGCGAGCATACCGCGCGCACCACCTCGCGCATACAGCCCTGGAGCTCTACTACCTGATATACAAAAAAGGTGTACGCGTATTTGAAGTTATATATAGAAAAAAAATGTTTTACCAAATAATAGTCGATAAAATTCACTATAGCTAGACAAAAAAAAGATAAAAAATGTTCTTGGCCCAACCCAGTACAGAGTATTTTTGTCATCACCACTTTAAATGAAAGCACAGTTGTAACTATTATGACAAGTTCACCACTATTAAACAAAGTTCAATACAATTAAAAAGAAAAAAAAACGTTATTAGTATCTATTTGTAACGTAATACAGTATGGATAAAAATCATGAAATAAAAATAATAATCCCACGTCTAAACTGTTGAGGAATCTTGCTTAATTATTTTAGGTATGGGTTTCAAATATTTTACCTTATATGCTGCTCCCGTAAAAGGAGCGCAGGTGTATATATAAAAACCAACAAACTAAATAAACAAAACCTTACCTGAGCTTGCAACGAAACACATGTTTCTGTGAGCTGTCTTAAAGCTTCGGAATTATCGTCTGACTCAGAAACATGGTTCTTGGGATCTAAAAAAAATATTATTATAATTGTTGTAAGAAAAAAATCGAATTTAATAATATTTATAATAATAATCAGAAAATCTGACATGCTCGATATTTTTTTTTGTTTTCTTTTTTTCATTTTTAACCACGACCACCTCCATCATGGAAACAATCAAATTCTCATACTTACATTTAGTACAAGTAAATATCTTTCTTTTTATAATTCAAATAACAATAAAAAAATTGAAACACATTTGGCTCATTCACCATAGTTGAATGTATGTAGTATCCAAAAATACTTTTGTGATATTGTCATTACAAACTTACCCCCTTTATAATAACAGATATAGAATAGAATAATTATATCTTACCCGTGTTTTGCAAAGTGGACACTTTCTTCCAGAGAGCATTGATTGCCTGCATTTGTAGCTGTTGTATTTTTCGTTCGCTTTCTAAGGCGGCTTTCGTGGCTTCCATGTCGCACGTAAGGCGTCTATAATAAAAGACAACATATTTTAGATTTACGCTGTATCTCGCACATAACAGAGTCGTCAGAGGGTCAGTTTTTTGAATGAATTTTGCTACGACAGGCTAAACAAAATCTATTGAAGCAAAATTTGTCACATTATTTTACTTCAATTTCTTAATCGATATTAAGTTGTTTTAGTTAGTTCACTCAATATATCTGTTTTTTTTTTCAACATAGAAAGAAAGGCGGAGAAAACAAAGTTCGAGATAATCCGTTTTTGAAATGTCGCCGGTTGAATGGTAGAACACAACGCCGCACTTTATATTACCATACCAGAAACATCAAAATAACTCATTCCAAAGTTACAATCGCCGTGTTCGCAGCCCAGTCACTGTTCCAATTTACTTGAACGGCCGTTACTATATCTGTTTATATAGTTAAACATACAAAATTGCTTAAATATAACAACTCACTGTATATGCTGTCTCGCCCTCGCCGCTTGAATCGCATGCAAAATCCTCAACGTGTCCTTATTCAAGTTCCTACTTCTGTAACCCCTCCACATTTTCTGTATGGTCACCGCCGCCATTGTTTCAACACTCATTTTTTTCTGCCTTCTCTGATTAGACGCTAGCTTTATCACTTCTAGTTTATCTGGATCAATTTGATCTTCTACACCATTGAGTTTTTTTTCATCTTTCAATTCTATTCTCGAAAGACTTCCCTTTCTCTCCATTTTGGATTTCAATTTAGGTGATGACGCCGCACTTTTAGTTAATTTGGGTGACGATTTAAGATTTTTGTTTAAATTAGTCGGTCTTTTATCATCATGGTGACTGTTGCTCGATTGTGAAGATGCACTAGAATTAATAGCTTTGGGTATTTTCTGTATATCGTATATAGGATCTTGGTAATCGGGGCTCATGAGTGATTCTGGTACAGGGACCATCTTTGAAGCAGCTTCGAGTGAATGGTTTGATGGTTTTTGCGGTTGAACTGGTGGTATTGATTGGTCTGGTGCTGAAAGGAAATTAGGAGTTTTCTTGTTAATAATAAAAAAAGGTAGCTTCACGCTTTTTCCTGTTTTGCAGTTTGCAGGGTAGTCAGAAAATCCCTAGGGACTGTACTCCTAGGGACTCAGCGCTTCCCACCAAGAGACGCTGAGTCCCGCCTCAACACGCAATGTTTCAAAATTAGAGTGGTGCTTGTGAGTGTTGGAGTGTCTTAACATTAGATTCCTTTTGACCTTCCTGAGACCACGTTAACCTGTTTTTAGCATATAAAGAAAAGAATAGTGACGTGCCACCAAGATTTATTTAATTTACAAGAGCTTTACTCTTTATCCATCATAATAGAGTAGGTTGAAAACCTAGTGTCATTCAACAAGACACTGTACTCTACTTAACCTGCGACTACGAGACTATGTGTGGCGAAAATATTAATTGCCAGAAAAATTGTAAAAACAAAAACATTAATCTTTAACATACAACACAAACGTCATCCGTAACAGTTCTTACTCAAAACCCAATGAGACGCAGTAAGACAGTGATATGACAGGTGATTGTAAGTGTGAGGGTTGCGGGTTCGATGCCGTTATGGTAAGATAAAAAAGTTGCATACAATAAATATTATAGCAAACAAATAAAAAAAATATTAATTATTTTTACCGCTTACCTTGTCCTCTATCCCTATCCCGGTCAGATGAGTCAGTGGGCAGTTCCCCGGAGCAGGACAGCGACATCGTATGTAGAGGGGAGCTTTTCTGTACTGCTGAGTGGAAGCTGGAGCTGAGGCGGTCCGGCGACCTGCCCACGTGGCGCTGGGAGATGCGAGCTGGAGGGGATACATTATAAAATATATATGTATATTTATTATATTCCTATAATATGTGAAATATATAATTTAATTATGCAAAAATTAAATAAATTATATAGATAAATAGTGACCTTAACTAAACTACACGCCTTAATATAAAATGGTAGGTAAATCTAAGTATGATTTTTCGGTAATAATTTGCTTTGTAAACTCAACTTTGTACAGTTCAGTTATATTAAGTATCTTATTCCTATTTAATAGCAGGTATAATATTCAATAATACTGTAATTTCAAATCAACATTTGGTTTATGGTATAAAAAAATTTAAGATGATCATGCTTTTATTAGAAATCTTAATGAAATTAGTAATAGTAAATTTAAAAAAAAACGTAAAAATATTATTATTGCTGTCATATGTCACAGTAAAAACAATCATTTGACCATACATATTTATAAAATTTCAACAAAGTAAATAGATGCATGATATACACTTACATTGCATTCTAGGAGACTGTATTCGAGACTTTATCGGACTATGATTTTGATCCTTAAGTTGTTGCTGATGATGCTGCGCCTGGAAGACAGTTTCAAGTTTCAAAATTTGGAAAATTAATACATGACTACTATATGATAAAATTTTATGCTTTCTTGAGAAGAGTGTGCCTACACGTTATATGTTTCGAGGAAATGAATAATAAAATAAAACGGTTAAATAAAAGATATATTTTGAACAAAGAACTGATGATTCAGATATTATAGACAAAATATATATTTTTTTTGTTTAAACGTCTCCAGTAATTCCGATAAAAATGTAATGGTTTCTTCACTCTCTTCTTTAATATCCTTTCATAATATATTCTTAAAGAACTTCATGGTGTTAAAACCAATTTTACTAATGGGTGTAAGAAAAGGTGGCGGGGTCTGGACCGTGCCCGTCCCAAAAATATTACTGATAAAAATCCAAACTGAAAAATAAAAAAACTTTACATGAACAGATTTGTTCAAGGCTAAAGTCCGGCACCCCCTGGAAAAATATCCCTAACTACACCCATGATTATACTGCTGCTTACTTAATACAATATAAGTGACCGTAAATATAAGTAAGTGAATTCTTGATATTATATTACATTCTGAATATACGACTTTTAAAATAAACAAAAAATAAACGATGAAATGCGGATGCAAATGGGAAGTATTACTTATAAAACACAGTATCCCATCCCTTATCTTACCTTGCTTAGAATAAGACGTAACTTCCTCTGATCCTCCGTCTCTAGAGCATCAGCGGTGAGAGGGCAAGTAGAGGCGAGGTATTCGCACAGCTCGTTCTGCTGGCCCGAGTGGAAATGCCTGCCTTTACCTTGACTGTACAACCATTCTGCTTTGAGGCTGAAAACATAATAATTGAAAAAAAGCAATCAAGTGCGAGGCGGATTCTTCATTTACACACGCTGTATTGTGTAGACAGAGTGAACCTAGTGTCAGGACACTTCATTCCCCACGCACCGCCCAATTTCTGAAACTTTGAGTGTCGAGTGGCGGAACTCAATTTTTCCCACCCTCGCTCTTGTCTTATTACGACAACGAGAAACTGAAAATAATTAATTATTCCAAGTGGGAATCGAACCCACAACAGACAACAGACAACAGAAGATTTTATCTAAAAATATAACTATAATAGGTAATCATTTTTTACTTTTTTATAATAGCTTTTTTTATAAAGATCTTTAAATCCCATCTATTATTTAAAATTATAAAATATAAATATAATAGGCAGTATTTAATCAAACACTACACACAATTTTGACTTCTAGTTTATTTTTTATCTTCACGCATTTTGCGCGTGCTAGGTGGCAAATCTAAATCTATGCTTATTTTAATACCTGTACAAATAGTATTAAACATGTTTTCGGAAATCCGACTCTAGTGAAAAGGCGAACATGAAATGTACCCAATTCTCACAAAAAAATATAAATAAATATTTTTTACGATGATTTACCTTTCTATAGCGCTGACAATGAATCCATCAATAGATTTCACACTCATTATCCAGTTGAGAACGAACGGTCGATAATCAAAACCTCTGCATATTCGATATAAGGAAATATTTGTTTATTCTTTATTTGTACAACACTTATATAAAAATAAACAAAAAATAACAGAAAACAAAACAAATGTACAAAAAGGTGGTCTTGTGAGTAAGTAGCCATCTCTTCCAGGCAACCTTTAGGTTGAAAAGGAACTGTCATAATTTTAAGAAGGTGAGTGGTGGACGTCGTTAAAAAAAATATAAATAAACATAGATATATATATATCCTCTTCCTCCTGGCATTAATCCCGGCTATTGCCAGGGTCTGCCCTCCTACTCAACCTACTCCACTTTGCACGGTCTTTTGCGTCCTCGGTGGTTAGACCATTGGCTCTCATGTCCTGCATCACGACATCCAGCCAGCGCTTCCTTGGGCGTCCAGGAGGTCTCACTCCAGGAACTGATATAGCAAGGCACTTGCATCCGACATAGTTCTTAGGCCGGCGCGTAACGTGGCCAAACCATCTCAGGCGGCGCTCTTGGAGCTTATCCGCTACGTCACGGACCCCAAGACTACCTCGAATGAATGTGTTGCGTATGCGGTCAGACCGCGTTACGCCGCACATCCACCTCAGCATCTTCATTTCCGTGACGTGAAGCTCCTGAGTGTGCCGAGATAGTGCCGGCCAACATTCGCTGCCGTATAAAAGAACCGGTCGGATGATGCTCTTGTATATCAGCCCCTTGAGCTTGGGCGGTATTCTGCGGTCGCAGACCACACCAGTGACCTCCCGCCATTTGGCCCAGGCAGCGCTTATCCGCCCTTGGACATCGTGATCGATGCCTCCAGACTCGTGCATAACGGATCCAAGGTACCTGAACTTCTCCGACTTAACGGCTGGCTCAGGACCTATAAGGATGGTGCTCGAGTCCCGGCTCCCGCAGGCCATGTACTCTGTCTTCGACACATTTAGTTTAAGACCGCCGTTCTCAAGCGTACCCTTCCAGAGGTTCACTTTACGCTCCAGCGTCAGTCGGTTCTCGGCAATGAGTGCTATGTCGTCGGCATACATCATCAGCCATGGAGGCTGGTCCTGGATGTGAGCCGAGACAGTATCGAGCACTACATTGAATAAGAACGGACTAAGAGCCGAGCCCTGGTGAACCCCCACTGTAATCGGGAAGAGTCTAGTGTCGCCAACAGCAGTCCTAACCATAGAAGCGGAATCGTGGTACATGTCTCTGATAATCTCAATATAGGCCTCAGGGATCCCTTTGGATCGCAATGCCCACCAGATACACTGACGAGGCACACAGTCAACTTTGTAAATAGGGGTAATGAAGCTAAGCCGCCACTGATACGGCATCTTACCAGTGTTCAAGATATGGTTAAAAAGGTCAGTAAGCATGAGCACACCAAGAGAGCCCAACGATTTCCACGCTTCGATCGGAATGTCGTCAGGTCCCACCGCTTTTCCGTTCTTCATGCGTCGCTATATACTGTTATATACTGATACGTAGATATATAAATATACAGAGAGTGTTTTTGTCAGCACGACTTTAAATGAAACCACTGTTTTTACTAGTCTATAAAAGCCTAATATCATTTTAAAAAAATTATATGTTATATGGTGTTAGATTCTGTTATTCAACACGAACATCAACGTGGACCGTAGAGAAATAATTATTATAATCTATAATTAAACATATAACTCATAACTGAGGCACGACGATATAATCATCAAAATATAAAAATATTTACGTACGTTCACAAATTTCTAAGTAACATTTCTGGGAGCTGTCATATATTTTTATGTTATTGTTTGAACTCGAGGTCAAAGTGTCAATGGTCAATAGCTTTTAGGTCAAATATGTACAAGTCAGGCATAACTCATTAAGATTATGATTAAAAGGAACTATGACTAAAGCAAAAAATCAAATATTTAGTATTAAAATAATAATAACTATTCATTTTCTTAACTTATTTTTATATATATTTTGTTTTAAAAACGTTAAGCACTTGGCGCTTTATCCCGCCATTGTAGGGGAGGGGAAAAAGAAACCTAGTCTTGAAACTTTTTCTTCTACTTTCTTCAGCCAATTTTGTAACATTTTGCATCAAGTGATATAAACCAAAGCCACTTTATGTTATCAAAATAGTGAAATTTAAAACATACATATTCATTGCTTTGGATGAGGATCAAAAGAAACGTGTGTCCAATTACTTTTACGGTGCCTATTCACTTTTATGGAGTACCCTTAAAATTTTATATCAAAATTGAAGTTTTCAAAAGGATACAGTTTGTCCTTCCCTGCCATTGCGACACAGGGGTTCCCCTGCACTGTGAAGCTGTCTAACTGACTCAAATGCACCAAATGCGATATTTCATTTAAATCTGGTATATTATTATGAGCTAGACCCAAGTGAGTCAAGTGGGGTGGTAAATAACGATCGCACTGACGGAGGTCCACGATTCGATTACGTTCCAAATTAAGATGCTGCAAGTAAACATTATTGATTGTTTTTTATTTTGTTTGATTAAGCAGATTGTCTTTTATACACGTAATAGGATAGGCAGAGAAAACCTACTGTCAAAACACTGTTCATTTTTCACCCAATATCTCCCATATTGCATGTAATGTGGTGGAACTTGACCCTCTGTTTTGCCTACCACATTGAGGAAATAAAAATAAATATAATAGTTCCCCCAAAAAGGAATTGAATCTACAAAAATCACATTTTCAATCAGATGTTTTCCCACTAATAGGCCACGAAAATGACATATTGCATATAAAATTATATGAAATCCTATATTCGATATAATTTTTATTCAAGTACAATAAGCAAATTTTTAACTATATGTTAAAATATTTATGTGTAAATAGTCTTAGTCTTCACAAAAACTTTCTCCATCTACAATTAAAAGTAAATTGTTATGACTGTGAATAAATAAATAAGTTTATTATAATTTGTATAAAATAATATGAATTAAAATAAAATTAATAAATGATTTCTAAAACTTACCTTTAAATGCTTTAGGTATGAAATATCTGCTATAAATGATATTTGATTATTGGATAGATCCAGGTGTTCCAAATGTATGTTGTGGTTCAAGTGTTCTATTGATTTTATGTTGTTACCTTGAAGTGCAACAATATAATATTCATGTAATCAATAATGTTTAGACATCAATCTAGTTCTAAGTAACTATTTATAAAAAAATTAAAAATATCTTTTCTGTAAATAGGGGCCATGTGTCTAGTGTTCATAATATTAAAGTAAAAAACATCAACAATGGCAAGACTATGAAAACATAAATCATTATTGATAATAATAAATGTGTATATAAAGCTCTAACAAACAAAAAGTTATATATTTTCAACATTTCTAAAATATTACTTATTAGAAAAATGTTTTAGAAACCACTAATATTTGAACTTAGTGGGATCAAACATGCACCTTTTGGAATCCATCCTCTCATGCTCTAAGAGCCATATTTTGTCAAGATACATTTATATACACTTAAGAATTAAGTCAAAATAATCCAATCAGCTTCATCTTGTATCCTGCACACAGCAGGGTAGGCAGAGGGAACCTAGTGTTAAGACACTCCATTCCTATTTCCGTCGAAATTTGGAGGCATTATTCGACGCCATGCTTTGCCACAACACCCGAGCGAAGAAATGAAAATATATATATAGCTGGATAGGCAGAGAAAATCTAGTGTCAAGACACTCCCTTTCCTATTTTAATATAAGATATTGTTTTGTGTGGTGAAACCCAACACAGCCTACAGCAACAAAGAAACAAACATTTTCCTATATGAAGAGAAGGAAAAATACCTTTCACATATTTATTACATTTTATATTATTTACTTATAGTTGTACCGACATTTTACAGTAATAATAATTTTAATAAATAAGGAAAAAAGTATAGTACAATTATTCTACTTTATGACAGAATTTATTAATCTAAAGCAACAAGGAATAAAAGCATTTAAAGATATATCACCTATCTTTACTTACCAGCTAATTTCAACACTTTTAAATAGATCATATCCTTCAGACCCTCTATTTGAAGAATGCCATTGTTATTCAGAGCTAAGATTCGAATATTAGTCAGCCGAGAAACTCCATGCATGCGGAGTAAGAAATTGTTGCATATTGACAACTAAAACAAATAAATTTATTACATATAAACTATATTTTAAAGTACAGCAAATCTAAATAAGTATATTTTTTACTTAACAACTTTGATATGAACATACATGAAGTAATTAATTATATTTAACTATGAAGTCATTAATGGAACAAAGCAAGCCATGCATAAAAAAATAACTGTAAGCTATGAGATCTATATTTCTTTATCCCTTTAAAGGTAACAATTGAATAATTAGCTAACTTCCATCATTTGAATGTTGATGAGAATGTGATTTAAATTCAAATTACGTACGCGCAAAATATCAATGATTATGTTTTATATCAATGCAATACTATGTGAACATGATCTTACATTTTCCACACGACTATAAGTGTCGATATTGTCCAAGCGTTGAAGCTCGTTTTGGTCAAGTATCAAATTAATTATTGTTTTTGATTCTTCTGGAGGCGCTTTCTCTATTTTCTTCAGCCCACGCCTCGATAAATCAAGTGTCTCATTTTTAGAGACGTCTGAAACCGAAGCGACTTCTTCGTAAACACAAGACATTTTTAAATTTTCATTTAAAGTCAATTTACTCACCCATTTTTAATAAATAATTAACATGTTTTTATTTTAAATATAACAAACGCTGCACTCCTTTCCAAAAATCAACATTTGTAAATTAACGTTCGGAATACCATAACAAACTTCAAGTAATGTCAACGTAACATTGATTAAAAATGTTAATTATTCCAATTGGAAATTTACGGGATTTATACCATGGTGTTGAACGAGTATATTATATTTATATAACCTTTTTTTAATATAGTAAATAGTGACTGAATAAATATATATATAAAGATTTTTTTTGCCACGCCTTTGATAATAAGCCTACAAAATTACATTTTGATTCGTTTTGGAACAGTTCTGAAATGACATAAGAGTAGCTAACTGAACTGGCTACATTCATTTTACTGGCACACCATGACCATGGCCACAGAACACATTTACTCATGGCAATGGCAATGGCACACTCACTGACTTTTGATCGCAAGTTCTCAAGTCGCAACAGAAATAGGAAAACATTGATTCGATATTGACAAATAAAAAAATTTGTTAATTTATTATTATTTAGTAAATATAGTCATTTATTTGTAAAATATATTCAGAATATGCGCTAACTAGCTACTTAAATATTTTATAACTTGGTAAAAAATACTTAAAATAGATAATTATGATTTGATGCATGCATCTATGACTCTATGATGCGAATTTTATAATAACGACAACACTACGCTACGCGCTGGTGTATTTGTTGGTGAGGTTAGTGTTATTTATTATTACAAATACAAAATAATTAGTTTTGTGTACAAATAACATTAAAAAGATAAAAGAAATATAGCTTAATGTAATTATAATCTTTTATATTGCATTTTTAAGTAACCATCCATTCAGATTTACTTCTAATTAAAGAACAAAAAGGACGCGGTTAGCGGTAGTTGACATTTTTACTAATATTCCACTTTCGAGCTTACTTGTTTTGTTACGAGATTCTTATTAGATTTTTCAAGTAGTGTATAATTTAAAAACTATTTTATAGTCAAATTGGTAAAACGTTATAGAACCGGGCACGTTTAAAATCTATTTATAGCTGATATGGTGTAACCTCTTTTAGGCGGGAGAATGGCTTTGGCAAAGGGCCTGAGGCCCGCGCAAATTGTGGCGGTGATAATAGTTTGGCGGATTCTTTCAATTTTTTTGGTGCAAACATGGTATGTTCCTGACGAATATTGGCAAACATTGGAGGTGGCTCATAAACAAGCTTTTGGATATGGAGCTTTGACGTGGGAATGGCAAAAAGGCATTAGAAACTATCTGTATCCCAGCATCGTAGCGTTGTTATACTCGGTGCTAAAACTAACGGGATTGGACTGTCCAGAAGCAGTGGTAATTTTTTATTATATATATATAGAAAGATAACACAAATAAAAGGAAATATACAGTTTAGGGAAATATAAATAAATATATGTAACTAATATGAATATATACCTAATATAAATTTGATTGTTTAACTTATTTTTCTTTTTTACTTTTAGGTAATTGTGCCTAGAATTTTACAAGCAATTATCAGTTCAATAGCTGATTACAGTTTCTACAAATGGACTGGCAATAGAAAATGGGCATTATTTTTAATACTTACTTCCTGGTTCTGGTACTACACAGCCAGTAGGACATTGTTACAAACCTTGGAAACAGCATTTGCTGCAATTGCTTTATCTATATTCCCATTTAAGGATGGAAAGCTTGGTTATTATGAAAAAGGTATGTTTTTTTCTAGAGTGTTGATTATCCAAACTAATTGGGGAACATGAGTGTTTGGATTATTTTTTCATATAAACAAACTTTTAATTTAGCCATGAATATTTATTAATTTATTTAAATAAATAAAAAATACTTTAAATATTGTTTTATATTTTGAGACATTTCTTATATTAATATTATCATACATTTATTTAGAAAACAACAATTGGCTATGGCTAGCCTCCATATCAGTGTTTGTGAGACCTACATCAGCACCTCTATGGATAGTTTTAGCAGGATACAATGTGATGACCACTAACCAAGGAAAGTTGAAACTGTTGTTGCAAGCTTATTTACCTATTGTGTAAGTATTTGAAAAAACAGGGAAACATTTATAATTTAAATAAAAATAGATTCAAACCTGTGCTACTTCGCTTGTTTCCATCCACTTGTTCAATCCCTACATGCAGAATGAATTATCTACATTTTTCTTGTGGTGGTACAAATCGTGACATTGAGCCCGTGATTTACCTACACTTACTATGTGTGGGTACAGAATGAAACAGGGAAAAAAAATATTATTTTCCTTTTTTTTCTATTGTCTATTAATTTCTATAACAAAAATAAAATCATTGTCAGTTTATGTTAGTAAACAAATAGCTTTTTTTGCAGATATAGGTAAATTATTTAATGTGTTTAAAAATTCGTCTAAAAAACCAATAGTAAATACACATAATATCTTTTAGAAGCTTCCCCTGTATCCCGCTTGTAGTAGGGTAGGCATGGTGTCCGATATTCCAGACATTGTGCATTGAGTGGTGGAAATCAATGTTGCATTTTGTCTTCTAACCAAATGACATCTCCACTTGTCATTCTTGAACTTCATTCCCCCTAGTTAAGAATCCAATCCACAATGGACACATTTACAGTCAGTCTGTTCCACTAACTCTTTTTTTTTTCATTATGTTTAGCCTCATATCTGGTGGAGCTTTAGTGGCATTGGACTCTTACTTCTATGGTAGATTAATTATAACTCCTTGGGAATTCTTTAAGTTTAATGTGCTTCACAATATTGCCTCATTCTATGGGAAGCACTCATGGTAAGTATTATTTATTGTATTATTTTAAAATAAATAAATAAATAAAATATATTATTGATATTATTAATTATAATGTACTATCTTATATTTTTAGTCTAAGTACTATATATTGTTGAGGAAATATATATAGTCTATTTAATATGATAAATACACTTAAAATAGCACTGAAGAAGCTCTAGCTGGACCTGACCTTCAGACCTTTTTAAATATAAACATTGTTTCTCCAAATGTGAATTATTCTCCTAACTATACCATGTAAAGTCTCTTTAAATACAAAAAAATATAAAATTTAAAAAAATATATATATAATGTGTAATGAATGTAAAAAATTTCATTTTTTTACATAATTTTAAACTTTCAGGCACTGGTACATCACTCAAGGTATTCCAGCAGTTCTCGGCATAAATTTAATACCGGTTCTAGGAGCTGCAGTCAAAATATTAAAAAGACCAAAAGAAAACAAAGTCGGAATACTTTTACTAGTTGCTGTTATATTACATGTTGCTGTACATAGGTATGTTTTATATATATTTTGTTTAATTTCATACTTTATAGCAGGTTTGGCAAAAGGAAACTATTGATAGGACACCCATACAATTCAATTAAATTTTTGAGACATTGTGTGTTGAGTGGCAGTGCTCTATGCCTTGCTTTGTTTACCGGAGCATGGAAAATGAAAATTATTTAAATATAATGGATTCTTCTGATTAGAGATTGAACCCTCAATTATCGCATTTACAGTGAGTAAGTGTTCCATTACGCCACAATAGCATATGGTTGTATTTTTTTTGGACTTATGGCATTTATCAAAGAAGATTGTAGGATAATATATTAAATCATGTTAATCATTTCACTACAATCTGAATCTGTACCAGTGTTCAGAGTTCCCTCCTGCACTTGTGTCATGAGTACAGTAGACTATTTATTTTAAAAGTGACCATTTGAAAGAAAAAGCTAGTTATAATTGATTTATACACTTCTTGTTCTTCATTAAGACATCGCATATAAGAATTGTCATTATAGCAAGTTTTGAAGCTACACTTGTTAGCTTTGGTAACATTCTACCTTGTTTGATCATGATTCAAAAAGAAAAATTTATACATTTTATAGTTTATTTATGGAGGTAGGCACTGTACTTGTGAGTATAATATGTCAGCCTCATACACAATTTTGTGTTACAAACAGACTACGACAGAAATTCGGACATAAGTGTGAGACATTAATCTACATATAATGTACGTGCGGGTTTTTTGAGTCTGAGTAGTGTCAGTTTGTAATTGTACGGAGATTGTGTCTGAGCTCACATGCGAACTTGTTATAATATAATGGCTTTTTTGTCATGTCATTGATTCTGTGGGTGTATTGAAAATGCCAAATTTATTGAAACTTTTCAACTACACTTGACACTTGGACACAATGTGTGCATGCAACTGCTGATGCGACACTAATTATTACTATCGTGACACAATAAAATTTGGAAATAGAGACACTTGTATTTGTACAGAGACACTAGATCTATACATTGACTATACTGTTTAAAGTGACGTAGACTATTATACCTCTGTCTTATATTTAGTGAGTTTAAAATTTTTGTTTTCAGTTTCATACCGCACAAGGAATTCAGATTTGTTTTACCATTACTGCCTATTCTTCTGTACTTGGCTCAAGATATTATTGTACCGTGGAGTAGGAAAGCTAAAAAGTGAGTTACCTGCATAATTAGTCTATATTTTTGAATATATGTTATTCTCTTTAATACACTTTTTAATATTGAAATCAACTGAGTCAATTTACTTTTATATATCTGATATTATTTTTATTCTAATAAAATAAATAAATAAATAATCCTAGTTCAGGCATCATTCTCTATTCCATTTAAATCAATTGCCGCCGTGTTAGATTATAAGTCAACTTTGTCAACTGTACTGAAGTTTTTTGCTAAATTATTATTATTATTAATACCATAACCATTGCAATTTTTTTGGCATCACGCACCTACCCGGAATCCATTACTCAGATACTACAATCCCATTAAGACACTTTCACTAAACACCTTTACTAAAAATGAGATGAAATCTCTAAAACATATATATTTTTACAGATGGCAGTTATATAGTGTGGCGTTATTTATTTTCCTATGCAATCTAATACCGAGTTTGTATTTTGGAGTCGTACACCAAGCTGGTACATTGAAAGTAATGCCATTGATAAGAGACGCCACTCCCAGTAATAGTTCCTCTGTGTTGTTTATAATGCCTTGTCATTCTACGCCGTTGTACAGGTAGGTTTTGTTTTTTTCTACGACTTTGTAAAGAACATGATATAGACAGTTTTTATAAAAGAAAATGGTATATGCTTGCTTTACTAATGCTAATAGTAAGTTAAGGTTGTCACACGTTCCGAGTACGCACTATTTTAAGAATATTATCTTCGGGGTTGCAGTGTTCGGTTACTACATATGAACCAAACAGATATTTTTGTTTTTTTGAGTTATAAATAGTCAAGTACACATCCTTTTTTTATTCACAATTGGGCTTTACAACCAACAAAGATAATCAAACAGTGACCATTTTTATATTGTTACTTATTAATTATAATAAGGTTAGTTACTTGTGTATTTTTTCATACGTTATCATATTTCATACGTTTTCGTTCTTAAATTTTTGAGCAAATAATATTTTTTTTATAAAAAATTCCAGCCATCTCCACAAAAACATAACGACACGCTATCTCTCCTGCGACCCGCCATCACCGGGCAGCAGCTACGAATCCGAGATATTCTACAACAACCCGCAACGTTGGTACCGCACTGAGTACAGCACGAGACAACCGCCGAGCGTTGTGGTGCTTTATGATATATTGAAAGGAAGAGTCGCGGATTTGTTGCAAGGATATGAAATGTTGCATGAAATACCTCATACACAGGTTAGTTTAGATTTTTTTATTTGTAGATCATTTTAGTTGCATATAACAACACGAGAGAATATGGTTTGTTATTTGAGACGCTGCGTATAGAGCGGCGGTACTAAACGCTGTTAGAGCAAGATAAATACAGTTAATGTAAGACAAAGTGCCATATTGAGATCTGTCATCCAATATATAATATTTCGAATTTCCCGAAAACATAGAGAACCCTGCTTTACAGGATAGAGCTTAAAATTGAAAATCTATCTCTCAACCACACAATTATCTTTTATACAGTTTTTTTGTGTTACATAAAGTACACTTTTTTTAAAAAGGAATATACCATCTTAAAATAAGAGTAATATTTTAATAATTAAAATAAAATTATTTTTTAATGCATGATGTTTATATTGATAATATGATTAAATGATAAAATCTATTTTCTATATTAGTATAATTAGTGTATTTTTAATATTTATCTGGAATTTGAGGCCTATCTTTAAAGGGTTGTTTTTTTTAAATTTATTCTTTTTTGTTCAGTTTATTATTTTTTCAAATTATCTTAGGATTCATAATAAAATAATTAAAAAAATTCTCATAATAAAAAAAACTTGTCTACTACAAATAATTTGTAAATTCTATTATAAATTCATTAATTACAGAAAATAAGTTTACTCTAATGTTTTCGTATTGTATACTAACTAACCTGCTTGAAAAAATTGTGCATAACATGCATACAATAATGTAATGTAAGAACCATTGTGGTGCAGCTGTACAGTGTGTGTTGTGGATTTGATTCCCTCTCGTGGGAATAAATTATTTTCATTTCACCATTCTGGTAACAAAACAAATCGTTGAATTGAGTTATGCCACTAAACACGAAAATACTCTAAAGTTGGGAAGCACTAAATTCCCTTTTCCTATCCTGCCATATGTGGGATACAGTGTGAAGCTGAAAAAAAAACAAGTGCAAGACCGACTTTAGAAGAAACTTCCACACGCTACAACAGTCATCGTTATTAAAAATATTATCCAACATATTCTTAGTAACGACGGCTTCTGTGGCGTAGTGGTCTATTACTTCTCATTGAAGAATGAACACCTAATCCTGGGCGCCATTTTGATTGGAATATTTATTTAACTTATTGTGGTAATATTGTAATTTGTATGTAAAGTAAAAATTATAGTGTAAATTAATTATTCATCTGTCATGTTTACTGATATTTACAAATGTTGTATTTTTTTCCTTAATGCTTTTTCTCCGTCATCCAATTCATACAATACCTAGAGTCAATTTAAATTATATATTTTTAATAGTTTTGACTAAGATTTTGATATAATAACTGCGGACAGTTATAAATGTATCAAATTCACATTGACAGTACCTAAGTTACATTATTAATATGAGAATTATAAATGGTATATCATCATCATCAAAATATAATAGTAGTAGTAGTGAAGTACACTCACTCTAGCATTAACCATTCTTATTGTAATAATAATTTATCGCATAACATTCGTACTTTTCTATGAAAATACGTACTACATGCATGAATACATGTAAGCAAACAAGTACAGCTTATAGTATTTAAGAATATTTAGGGGTTAAAAATGTATGGAATTAATATTTGTTGAATGTCTTGCAGAATAGCTGTCTTATTATTATCTATATATATAAAAGGACTTGTCCTCACTGACTGAGGTAAGACGCACGCACAGCCGTAACCGCTGATGGTAGAAACGTTAAATTTGGACAAAAGTTTACTTTCGTAATCTGGACATCCACTAAGAAGGGATTTTGAAAAATGTTAATGTAAAATAGGGGTTGAAAGTTTGTATGGAAAAAATTTAAAACGGCAGCGATTTTTATAAAACTTGAAATTTAGATTTTTAAAAGTATTTAATTGAACACGTTTTCTAAAATTCTCCCCCTAGTTTGTATAGATTTTTTTTAAATCAGCACCAATTTTTATAAAGTTTGAAATATGGACTCTTAAAAATATTTCATTGAATACATGTTTCGTGGTTTATTAGAATTCACCCCTAAATAAGCAAGCGAAGCTGCGCGCGTCCGCTAGTATAATAATAAAATTGTATCATTGCCATTAAATAGAGCAACAGTTGAGTTTCTTGCGGGCTCTTCTCAGCAGAATTGCCTTTCGAGCCGACGGTCGATTAATATTTGTTCGACGATTCAAAAGTATTCATCTACAGGGTGGAATTGTCAGCACCACTTTAAATGAAACCACAGTTTTAACTACTGTATAAATGCCTAATATAATTCGGAAAAAAAATAATTCCCAAAAATGAAAAAGTTATTTTTTCAAACAAAATGAATAATAAAATTATCGTTTTAAAATAAAACGCCATTTATAAAGTATAACATAGGCACGCACACACACACTTACCTGGCAAATCGGAAACGTCGCACACGTATGTGTGCGTCACACGAAATACAGGTATGGATAAAAATAGTGAAATGAAAAAAAAATCCTACGTCCAAACTGTTGAGGTACCTTGATTAATTTCTTAGGTGTGGGTTTGAAATATATTACCCTATATGCAGTTTCAATAAAAGAAGCGCTGCCTCTTCCACCCTGTATATCGTAGTCTATTTGAATGAAGGATATTTTTAATTAAAGTTATATTTCTAATATAATTATTTATGCTTTATTTCAGTTCCCTGAAGGCGAAGTTGGCGAAAAAGTGCTAGTTTATAAAAGAAAATCGAACCAAGCGAAAGTACAAAATGATGAAATCGTGCAATGAAACACGAATTAATACTAAGTTAGTAACATATTTGTATCGAAATAACATTTTTATAGATAGGCCTGTTTGGCCTCTGTCCATAGAGTAGGTTTTCGATAATATTTGGATTTTGACAAAAGGTAGAAAGAAAAAGTTTTTTAAATTTAATTTTGCTATATATGACATTTTCAGCTTTTTATTCTAAAACTAAGCATATACTCACATCCAGTTCTTTCTTTTTATTTTCATAATGGATAGATGTTTATTGAAAGTCTATGATTATGAATTAATAATTTGCTATGATTTTGCCATGGCTTTTGATTTTATTGTTATTTTTTATTATCCTGACTTGTACTATTAACACAGTACATACAACATTAATGACATTATTTTCAATAAGAATATTTTATATACAAACATACGCTGACATTTATATATGCATTTTATTATTAGCCTAGAGTCTATAGTTTAGACAAAGGGAATTTCGCTCCATGCCTTTTTAAAATATCTTTATATTTAAACATAACTTTTGTGTCGAAACCAGTGTTTTGTAATATTGGGTATTATTTTTTTTATAAATGACCTCCAGAATACAACAAATGACAAAAAGTTCTGATCTTGATGATGTGATTTTTGGTTTTGGTTACATTTTTATTGTTATTCAATTATACATAATTTTTCATTTTTTTTTATTCGGCGTTGGTAGTGTTTTTGTTATATTAACAAAACTCATGTTAATAACAGCCACAAGATGTAAGATTGAGGATTATGTGGGATTTTCTTAATTAATATTGAATCTGTATGTCCATTCATTATTTAATATCAAATAGATTATTATTTGAAATGATCTACCAATATTTTAATATAGCAATTTTTATACTTCTATAATATCTAAATTAAACCCATGGCGGTGAGTACAGGACTCTTCATATTTATTGTGAACTGACTTGCCAAAGCTAATCATTTAATATTAATGCCATAGATATCTATTCATAGAGCAACATAGAAATAAACATTTTTTTTTTATTTACTTATTTAGTTATCAATCCTAAATATCGAAATATCAATACTAAAATTAAATCAGCTTCACGCTGTGTCCTACAAACAGCACGGTACGCAGAGATAACCTTGTGTTAAGACACTCCGTTCGCTACTTTCCGCCAAGTTTTGGAGGCATTGCGTGTTGAGTGGCGGAACTCAACACGCTTTGCCTTGTCACCAGAGCGAAGAAATGAAAATATAAATGTAAATAAATATTTCATTTCGAGTCGAGTGGGGATTTAACCAACAACTAGTCGATTTTACAGTCACACTTTGTGCCCCTGCGCTACGAGGCTACAACTGTTCTCTAACATCAAACTCATTTCAAATTAAAAAAAACATGCACCAGGTATTCTTTTTTGTATCTGCATTTTATTGCTCTATGAATAACTTGTCTATAAATTTAATGAAGTAATAAAATTTAAACAGATAATTACAATTTTGTATTGCTACCACCGAAAAGTTCACAATAGAATAGATACGCCATTTAGAATCTTAAATAATGTTAAGATTTTATTAAAATATATGTATTAGGCGCTTTACTTTGCTTAGAAAAAATAATATTTAGTTTCATTTCGGCTTTTGGTTAGTGCTTATTTAATTCGATTTAGTTTTATTTTATTTTTTTTTCAAATCTTTATTATATTTGCAATTTTAGGTGATATTAGTGAAATGAGAAGTAATAGTCTGGCCAGAGTGTATTATTTACACGTGAGATATTTATGTTTGCTAAAAAATAAATGAACGTAGGAAGTAAAAATATTTACAGTATTTTTATATATCAACATTATCAAGTGTTTTATCATAGACACTATATTTTTTTTTATGTATCTATGTTGACCCACTTAATACATTTTGGGATTTAGTATGGCATATTGCCATCTTCGTCTTATATTCGGAAATATATCTGTCAGATAAGGTAAAGTTAACTTTAAAGTATTAGATAGATATTAACATATTACTTGAAAATATTAAGTTATTTTAATCATAATTGATCTCATGTGTTTATATCGTCTGGCTCCAGTTCTCAGGGTATTAAGGCAATGCCTAGCTCAATATGAAAGACGATGTATATTAAGATCTTATATTTTTGTCTTTAATATAACAATTTGACTAATAGGTATTTACATTTTTTATAACATGTAGGTATAGGTATAATATTTATGCCTGCCAGGATCGTGTTCGTTCTATAAAGTGATTTGTTTACGTATTTGTTGTTTTTATATTATAATTGAATTGTATGTAATAAAAAATATATATTAATGTAATTTGTCTATAATATTAATTTCTTTACTATGTCATTTTTTATGACAAAAATAGCAACACTGAATAGGCAATTAATACGTAAAACGAATTTAAATGAAAGCAATTTTAAATGATTTTACTTGATAGGTTGTTTTTTTTTGTGTAAGTCAAATATGTCTTCTAAGTGTGAATTTTAATAAAGATTTTATTTTTAAGCTTGTGTTTCATTTAAAATTCCTATATAGCTGTAATTGTACCATCATGTTTAGTTGTTTTTTTTAGTTATTACATTATATCTATGAGCAATAATAAGTGTGATTATCGTGCAGATGATACAACTCAACTATATAATGATAAAACCATAAAATATATTCGAATCCACATGATTAACCTAAAAATCATATTAAAACAAATTAAAATAGGCAACACATTGTCCACTGTTAATCAGAAAAGAACCTGATTGCTTGTATTAAACAATATTTACATAACATTATATCGTATATAATAATATACGACCAATGACAGTTTATTAATTTGCGTTACACACTATTATATTATGAAGTTTAAACAAAACTAACTTCCTTTAGCCTACATTGATTGCACAGTCAAAGGTCAAAGATAACTCCATTGACAAAAGATTAGTGCACACTAAAACTCTAATAAGAATTGACATGCCTAATAATGTTCTATATTTGAAAATGTGCGCGAACTTTCTATTTTCATTGGTTTATTTTTTAATTTGTGTCGCTTTCACGCAACAGATTAATGTTATAGAGACTAGAAATTCGTCGAAATTAAAAATTGATAAAGATGACGGGAAAGGAAGCTTGGTGTTTGTTTTCGATACGACAGGATCTATGTTCAATGATTTGAGGCAACTTAGAGAAGGCGCTGAAATGATTTTGAAGACGGCGCTAGAGGACAGTAATGTCATTGCTGATTTTGTGTTTGTTCCCTTTCATGACCCCTGTAAGTATGCATTTAAAGTTATTAAATAAGGTCCAGATTACGAATGTATTGATTAGGTATTAAGATAATATCGAAGAAATTTAAAATTAATAAACACTAGTCTACTTATATCTATACTCGTGTATCTGATCGGTGCCTGTGTCTGTATATGGAAGATGAGAGAAAAAATATTATTAACCGCCAATAACTATTTTGTAAATTGTTCTAAAATAACAGTTTTATTGAATTGGCCCAAACTGATTTTTAATCTATAGATATTGTCTTTAAAATTATAGTGTTATTAGAATTTAGAACACGTAGTCAGTGGCGTAGTAGGGGGGTGCGAGCGGTGCGGTCGCACCGGGCATCAAAAGGAAAGGGGCATCAAAGTCGACGCTTCGCTACGCCACTGCACGTAGTTAAATAATTCAAGTTAGTAAATAAATAATTGGTTAGTTCAAGTGGGCGAAACCGCCAGCCGGTCGCAAGTAGGTAATATGATAAATATATAAATGTTCATGTGATTTAGATAAGATCGACACAAATAGTGCGTACCTATTATCCTTAACATTATACAATAGAAATTTATTTTAATAACTTATCATTTTAATGTTATGTTATTCAAATAAAAGATTTTCTTATTTAATTCTTTATACATCAACATGAATAAACACAAAAAGAAGAAAAAGATAAGCACTATTTTGGTATAAAGTACACCTCTACTGTAAAAAATAAAATATACACAAATATGGGTTGATGTACATATATTCACTAGCTATAATAAAATATTATTATATTTTTAGCCGTCGGTCCACCAACAGTAACGAGGAACAAACAAGTATTTAAATCAGCCCTTAACATAGTGCACGTGTACGGAGGAGGAGACTGTCCAGAGAAATCTTTAACGGGAATACAATTGGCTTTGAACGTTAGTCGCCCACAATCATTTATCTATGTGTTCACTGATGCAACGGCGTCCGACCACAGGCTGGTCGGCAAAGTGTTGGATTCAATTCAGAGGAAACAAAGCCAGGTAAGATTATAAAATTCTATGTACATCATTGAATGTGGGTAGAGAGTGCCTATGATATGAGAGTGCGTTATATATTCAGGTGGTGTTTGTCCTGACGGGTCACTGTAACGACTTAGACAAGCCTCATTACAAAGTGTACCAGCAGATAGCAGCCGCCAGCTCCGGGCAAGTGTTCAATTTGAACAAAACCAGCGTGCACAAGGTAATTTTCCATTATATTGCATTAAGCATTTTATTATTATGTTCTATTTGTATCATGGCGTTTCGAGCGTGCCAGTTGAGCACAAAATCACTTCGCCAGTGTCACGTTGAATGGAGAAATTTATTATTATTTGTTGAGGCCAGTCGTGTCGCAGTGACAGGTTATGGATTCGAGTCTCACTCGACGAAATGAAATATTTAACTTGTTGGTTCAGGCTTTCAATATAGAAAATCGTGTAATCGTGTATCGTGGTAAGAAATGGAGAATAGAATTTCACTCTTAGTCTATTCTATACTTTTCTCATTGCCTACTCTACACTTTGACACAACGTGAAACTAAAAAAATTGCCCTCTCATTTCGTAAGCTTGTGTAACCAAGATATATAAGGTATATTTTTCTTAAAGGTATTGGAGTTTGTGCGAACGTCTATAAAGGGAAGAACTGTTAATTTGGCTTCTGCTGTGAATCCCGCAGGATATAATTACACACAAGAGGTAATTATTATAAATCAATTTAATAATATTTTTACAGTAGTAATCTTCTAGTCATTTTATCTCTTGTAAAGTCTCCAGAAAAGTCTAGAGAATTATAAAATTTCAATAAAATCAGAAATACATGTCTAAGTACCTATACAAATAGGCCTATTGTGTACAAAAAAATATATTATTATGATAGAAAAATCCAATATATTCGGATATTTCTTTGTATTATTCTATAAAAATTGTAGATACCAGTGGATAAGACAGTAAATGAAGTAACAGTGTCAGTGTCTGGAGCCAAGCCTCATATAAAAGTGATCAACCCAGGCGGCGAGGAGCTGACGGGGCCGCCGCAACTTGTCACCACATTGGATTTATCAGAAATTATGGTAAATTCTTATTCCTAAGTTACCTGCAAAAGAAAATATAAAAAATGTTTTTTTTTATGTTTATAAGTTTTTTGTGATATATTTTTTTATTTTACAGCAATTACATTTATAAATTTCCCAATAATATTTTTTCTCCTTTATCTTCCATGTACAGACAGTTATTGATAAAAACAATCTACCATATTTTATTTAAAATATAAAAATATATGTATAATTTTTTTAACTACTAGTTTCGTCATCACAATTTAATTTATATGTTCTAGATAGTAAAAGTGCTACAACCGGAACCAGGTAACTGGAGTATAACAGTGGGGAGCGAGGAGGAGCATTCAGTAAAGGTGGTCGGGATGTCGAATTTGACGTTTAAACATGGGTTTTCCGTACAGCCTCCCAGATCTATGGACGAAACTAGTTATCGGCCTTTACAAGGTAATCTAAAAAATTACATAATATTATTTGTATTATATGTTTCATGTTTCTTGAGAAAACCAAAAGCAGTTCTCGTTTAGACCCTTTGTACCACTGTTTTTACAAATGCGGTAATCGTTAAATGATTTTGAAATTAATCATTATATGAATAGCCTCATGCTTTATTGCATGTACCGAAGAATATTGTATGTTGAGTGAAAACACTCTACGCTGTATTTTATATTATTTTATCTTACCAGAGCAGAGAGATGATAATTAATTATACATTTCCGCCTCATGGGGATCGAACCCACAACCACGATGGTAATATCTGTAACGATTATTTATTTCTTATATATCCAGGTACATACAACCACATGTTAATATCATTAACTGAGAACAATGCGTCCTTACAAATGGACCACGTACAATTACTAAGTTTGAACGGGACGCCGCTATACGAAATACCTTTGAAGGAAATGGATAAGGAAACCAAAACTTATGTTGTTAACGCCTTTGTACCGCCTGATGATTTTTTTAATATAGCTGTAAGTTGTGTTTTTTATTATTGAAGTAAAACTTGACATGCGCAGTAAGTAAGCTGGTGATGGTAGCAATAGAAAAAGGCATCAAATATGCTAAAGAAGTTTTATTACAGTCTTTTGGTCTAAAGCACACTCGTTCCATTTTATATTATTTTTAGATTCTCGTATGTGGTAGGGTACAGATAAAGAGCAAACATTGCAAGAGAACAAGAGAGACCCTCGACTGGGGATCGAACATACAACTAAGGCGTTTGCAGAAAGACGCTGTCTGACCATTATGAATTATTATTATTATATCAAGTACATATACTATTTAATAAAAAAAAAAGGCTATTGTAACTTGATACTAACGAAACATGTTAAGTGCAATGCTGTTAATATGTAGTCATTACGCATCCCTCGTATTAAATAAAATTAGCTTAGAAGATCTTGTATCAATACAGTTTCCATTTTTTTCTGCTCACTTTAATTAAGAAGATAAGACCCCTAGCTACACCTACTACACCGTCAAACAATGACATTTTTTTAGTAAAAATGTCCCCTAAATAAGGATTGAACCCGCAGTTATCGCGTGTATATTTAGTAAAGGATGTAATTTTCTATTTTAGATAATTGGCCGCGATGAATATGGACAAGAAGTACGTAGAATCGGTCCTACGGCAGTGCAAGCAAAACCACCTGGTAATAATTCATGCTATCATAATTAAAATTCTTTTATAATTAAACTTAATTAAATAAAATATTTTTTTTCAGATGCACCTTATTTGATAGTGCCTAAAAGGGTAAGAAACTCGATTGAAAAAATGCCTTATGATTATGGCGCCCTCTGTGGGACAAAAGAAAAGAGATAAAAAAAGGGTTTTTTTTCTTTATAACGCTAAAAATAACTTTGATTACAATAACTTAGAATGCTTATGGTGATATTTTTACCTATTTTTAACTTTTTTATTATAAAATAATGAAATTAAAATAAAAAAAGCTTGACTAATACTTAACTTTCAAATAGAAAAAATATATTGAGTTGAGTTATTGTTGAGTTTATTAGTCATAGTTGAGTTATTGAATAAGTAAGTCAAATATTATTTGCAAATTACGTAAAGTATACAATAAATTGACAAAGTAAATACTAAAAACAAAAAAATACAGATAGAAGTCCGGAGTCACGAGCGTGTGTCTCTAGAGTGCCACGTCGAGAGCTTGGTACCCGTCTCCGCGACTTGGACGAGACAATACATGAAATTAGCTCCCGCTACCACTAGTTTGTATGTATTTATTTATTACCAGCGACCCTAACGAGGCATCGCCCGTTTAAACTTACTGTTATATTATAGCCAAATCTTATAATATTTTTACATAAATTATAGCCTATATCATTATTAATGTTAATACACAGTTACCTACTTATAAGTATTTTCTTAAACAAATACACCTATACCCCGATACACGGTAGATACGTTCCATGTTTGAAGCAGAAATATTTACATTATGAGAGATGGTAATAAAATCGGTTATTAACAATTGCTTCGAATTTTTTGTACGATTTTTGTAAACTTCTTCATATTGAGCCAAGCAGCGGTTTATGACACGATGTGTACACAGCGCACGTGTTCAATCACAGTAGCATTTAGTAGAGTGCAATAAAAACAAAAAAAACTTATTTGGAAAACCGTGTAAAAGCGAAAACGTGTAAAAAAAAGTACCGTGTAAATCGGGGGATAGGTGTACTTATAAATAGGTAAGATCACTCAAGAAAAATACCAAGATTAATCTTTGTATTTTTTCTTGAGTGTTGAATTCTCTAAATTCTGTACATTTCACTTTGCAACATTTGATTTCATTTTTGCATGTACGATTCATTTGAGTACATGCTTCATTTTTTCATACTTGCATTTCTCATAAAAATAATTTATTATTTTTAAATTCAACACATCTTTCGAACCTAGCCTAGATTTGATATATGTACTGATATATATATAAATTCTTCCCAACAATATTAGCCCACCGTGGTGCAGTATCAATCACTAATCGGGGCAATGATTATTTCTTAATTATTTTGTTTTGGCAAGAAAAAACGAGAAAGCAATGTCTTGACATTAGGTTCTCTATCTACTCTGCTTTGCCAGATAATAGATGAAGATAAAAAATCTATAAATTATGTAAATAAATATTTTTTTATCGTTTAAAGGCAAAGTACGTCCATAGAACACATAATACCAGACATGAGCGAGGGTGACGTGGGCACGTACCGCTGCGTCGCCAGGAACAGCGCGGGCATTACTAGAGCTGGTACACTTGTTGATTTGATTGGTGAGTTAGGTATTTTATTTATTTATGTATGTTATGATAATTATACATGGTGTTTGTTTTGCGCATTTTGATAAAAAACATTTTTTTATTATTTGATCTCAAAAAATTGCATTAGATAATTGTTTTGGTTAGACATGACAGTTGTGAGCACAAATTCTACGTATTGAAAGTGAAAACTATAGAATATAAACTTTCTCTATTCTATTAATGAAAATAAAAACATATAATATAAATTATTTCCTGATAAACAAAAAAATAGATTAATTTAAAAAAAATCCGGATAAAATAACATTAAAGGAAGCGAAAATTAAAAGAAATTTTAATATTTTTTCCAGTTGATCCACCGCGTGTAACAATATCGCCTGCTAATATAACAGTGACTGAGGGAGAACAAATTGTTATTTCATGTTCTGTGTTTAGTGAAGCTTTACTAAAAAGATCTACCATTAATTTTTATGGAACCAAACAGAATTATTGTAAGTTTATATTTTATTAATATCCATTTCTACAATATTATTTTTCTAGAATAATTTTGACAATAACATAATAATCTAACGTCATATAGTAGACACATTTTCTGAAAATAAGTTAACCAATACATATTATAAAAAAACATTATTTTATATAGCAATTGACATACATTTGGAGCCAACGAAAGACGGATATTATACTTTAAACAAAACTATACAACTACTGAATGAAAGCGATAGTGGAGTGTACACCTGTGAAGCTGCGAATAGAGGTAACATTATTATTGGTATTTTTGGTTAATATATTTTTATTATTAAAATCACTTAAAGACTACCTTGCTTTGTGCGGGATACAGCGTGAAGCTGATTTTTTTGTCTTAGAAATTTACGTTTAGCGTAATAATACTTTACACAATTCACTTGGTTTCCTTTACGCTTAGATAACGTCGGGGAAATATTAAACGTGGTTTTTCATAGAAGTATGATCTGCGAGGTGTAAGCTGAGTTTTGTGTTTGTGTGAGTGATCACCAAAAGTAGAGCTCAAATAAACACCTTTAAATATAAAACTTATTATAAGTCATCGTTGACATTGAGGCCGACGTGGCGCAGTGGTGCAATCGTGTGACTGTAACCACGACGGTTGTGGGTTTGGTCCCCACGCGGAGTTTGAATAATTATTTCTTAATATTATTTCCTCGCTACTAGAGTACCAGAGAACTGAGGCGCGGTCTTGAGTTCCACCACTCAACACGCAATGCCTCAAAAATGTAACCAAGCATGCTGTCGTCAGACCTACATTGTCTGTACACTCACGGAACGGAAGGATTGTATATGGATATTGAATGTATCCAAATCATAGAAAAATTTAAAAAAGCAATATAGATATTAAAAACATACAATACATTAACTTTAATTTGATTTAATTTTTTTTCATTTATTATGTTATATTCTTCAATTCTTATATTTCAGCTGGTAAATCCATCCACTCTACGTACATAAATGTTCAATTAAAACCGACAGCTCAAATCATTGGGCCACACTCTCTAACAATAAGTATACATACAGACACACAATTTGTATGTCAAATAGAAAACGCTTTATCCGTACAATGGTTGAATAAGAATAAGCAAATTATAGAGAAATACGATGTAAATGGTAGTTTTACATCTGCTTTGGATATTAAGAATGTGAGTGAAGATGGCGTGTGGACTTGTATGGCTATACAGGGTCATTATAATGGTAATATAAATTATTCTTTTTATTTTAATTTAATATATTTTTATAATTTTTTTACATTTTCCATATATTGGGATAGATATAGTGACGTATTACTGCTTTCTCCTTTTTTGGTAAATGTTAGATACTCTCTGTATTTTTTTTAATATTATTTCTTTATTCCACAGCTTTTTAGTTGAAACTATTATAAAGATATTGAAAAATTGTCGTGTATATTTGTACAGTTAATATTTGAATCACACTTTAAGAAATGCATCTATTTGAAATATTTTTTCTTATGTCATAAATACTTACATAAGTTATAAAATTAATCTTCTAAAAATCTCTCAAATTAATTCTTTTTTAGCCTCAGATAGTATACAGGTAACAGTCCTAATAAAACCGCAAGTGCATATAGAGGGTGCTCACAATGTGACAGTATTAAGTGATATCCAGTATCAAATATTCTGTACTATTGTTGCTAAACCCGAGCCAAGGATTATATGGCATATGGAGACGGAAAGGTTTCTGCCTTGTGACGTGAGAAAATTATAATTATTAATTAATATTCTATAAATTTTAGTTATATAAATAAAGCTAAATACGCTTCCCAATTCAAGACATTGTGTTGAGTGGCGGAAAGACCTCTTTTCTCTTGCTTCACGCCATATTTTGTACATAGCGGAGTAGGCAGAGTACACTTTAGTTTCCGAATTTCCGCTGAATTGTGGAATCATTATGTGTTGAGTGGCGGAACACAACGCTGCACTTTGCGTTGTTGCCAGAGCAAGAAAATTATGTCATTAAATATTTCGCTCACCCGAGTGGAAATCGAATCGACAACCGCCAAGTTTTTTCTGCATATTAGATTGGACAAAGAGAACCACTTAGAGACTCAATGCTAAGTAGGGGAACTCAACCACATTCTCGTCAGAGAGGAAAATCAACCCACGAACCCACAACATCGCGGTTACAGATAATATTATAATGTCATGTAAATGAAACTTTCTAACATTTTACAGACATTAAATCCGGAACCAAACGTATATAAAAGTATGCTCACTTTGGACAGTGAGAAATATCCTCTAAACGGCACTTACTTTTGTATTGGCGAGAACTCTGAGGGCATTGGCGAAGATAGCATTATAATTAATGTTAGAGACAAAATGAAATTATTGGAGGGATTCACTGGTAAATATCTTTTACCACACAGTTTTTTTTATATCTTTATGTATAATCTGTATAGGTAATAAGAGGACAACTGCTACTACTAAACAAATTATAATATTTTTGTATTTTATTAAACATAGTTAAAGGGGTCTAATTGTATAATGTAAATTTCTGCATCAAAAATAAAAAAAAACTTATATTTACAGATACATCAGTAGAATTGTACTCTCATATCAACTTCCATTGCAATATAACTTCTTTTCCTGTACCAACAATAAAATGGTTTCACAACAATACAGTTATTTTAAACGACAATGAAAACAACATTAACATCAATATATCTGAAGATAAAACTATGCTTAATATACAAAAAGTGGATTTTAGAGATCTGGGTGAATATAAATGTGTTGCGGATAATCTATTTGAAAATATAACTGTGAAAGGCAATTTGACTGTACGTGGATTAAGTAAGTATAGTAGTAGGATTTGTAAATGTATATTTTTGTATTATTAGCTAAGTGCATTGTATTCCTACAAGAGCCCACTACCCAGCGAGCTCTCACTGCCTGTATGTTTATACAATTATTTATTTTTGTTTGTTTTTTCTGCAAACGCCGGAATTTGATCGAAATAAAAGTTGTCATTTAAAATTAGTATAAAAACATTTTAAAGTACTTAAATTAAACATTTCTTGAACCAAGAATCTCGATGTGGGCAATCTTAGGATATACAGGAATAGATTAGTCCTGCATAATATCTTTTAAATTTGATTTTATATATTTTTAAATGAAAAAAAATAATAAAAAAATACAACTAAATACAATTACAAGATGAAAAAAAAATATTATGTAACTGTTTTAGGTAAACCGATAATACTAAAGCGGACGGCAAAAATTATATCAAAAACTGGAGAATCTGCGAATATTACATGTAGGTAAGATTTTGTATCCTAAATAAATATTGAAAGTAACAATTATTGTTTCTTATTGCCATTTGCTTTTTTTAAATAAAATAATGTTTACTTTATGTTTTAAAATGATTAACTAACTAACTGTAAGGAAAATCAATATTATTAAGATTTCATTAATATAGAAAAAGGTTAAGAAAAAAACTAAAAAAGAAATACTTTTTTACAGAATTTTGAAAAGCAGTCCTAATCCAACAATCACTTGGCAGTTTAAGGCAAATTTGCCAAATAATTATACGACGCTACCTAAAACTGTTACAAAAAATAATGATATAATAACCATTGAAAATATAAGAAAGGAGCATACAGGCACGTATCGTTGTATAGCAGATAATGTGATGGGACAAGATGAACATAATGTCGAATTAATTGTGCAATGTAAGTTTAATATTATAAAATGAAATAAATTTATTCTCAATAACAATTAAAATTATTTTATAAATTATGGTCTGTGCAAAGAATATTAACGGAAAAATTATAGTTCCTCAAACTATTATTTATATTTTTAATATTTCAGATCCTCCAGAACTAAAAGAAAATTCCAAACAATCTCGCATAGAAGGTCCCATTCAAGTAAAAGCCGGCGGCAATGTGAAGCTAAGTTGTAACGTAACGGGGATCCCCCCACCCATCGTTACTTGGACTAAAGATGATTTACCTATCGCTTATGCTAATAATGTGTGGGTATTTATTGCTTATATAACAAAAAATATATTAATTATATAAATCACAGTTTTTGGTAAAAAAATTGGTATTAAAGCCGCAAGTTCAAATGAGGTATCAGATGGATGGGCTCTGGCGAAACTAAGCCTGAATTTCAGAAAAAGCTCGAGACCTCCAAGTTTGTACGAAACCTTCGGTGGGTAAGTCCGATTCGCGCTTGGCCGGTTCTTTTTACCAAAGCAGAAAAAAAATAGTCTTTCCTCCAAATTAAGATATGAGTGCGCTGTCGCGGCGCAGGTGCACCAGGGTGTGACTGTTACGTGACTGTTGTGGGTTCGATCTACTTATTCATATTTTTATTTCTTCGCTCTGGTACCAAGGCAAAAGCCCGGCGTTGTGTTTTGCCACTCAACACGCAATGCCTCGAAAAAAATCGATGGAATGTGGGGAACGAAGTGTTTTAACAATTACGTTATTTTCCAGTTACATCGCAAATGACAGTAGTTTAGTGATAGAAAACGCAACGAAGTTTGATTCTGGAGTATTCGCGTGTAATGCGAGTAGCGTCATAGGCTTTGTTACGAAAAACTTCAGTATTGCCGTATTCTGTAAGTATTGATACGTATTTTTTCTTTTAAGTATTATTTTTTTTATTAGAATAGTTGGACACGGGAACATACTATATCTCATACTTAATTCTATTTTCTCCTCTTACATAGATATTATTTAGATCATTATAACACACTGGGACCCCGTCTAACTTGATGGTTGTGTATTCGCTCCCACTCGGAGGAATTAATTATTTTCATTTCGTTGCTTTGGATCAAAAATGTGTCGCAAAATTAGACGACGCGAAGGAAATCTTGAAGTGTTCTAAAACTAAATACTCTCTGCGTACACTGCTATACAGCGTAAATCTATAATATTTTCCTTACAGCTCCACCAATAATAACAGTATACGGTGAAAAAGAAATAGAAGTGCTAGAAGGGCAGCTAGTGCACCTCCCGTGCAGTACTGCGGGCGTGCCCGAGCCACGCCTTACGTGGTTACATGATGGACGACCTGTTGTCATGTACAGGAAGTTTATTGATGAATATGGACTTAGGTAGAGAATTTATTATTAGAAAATATAACAACATTTTTATACCCCATTCTAATTGGGCAGGCGGAACTGGGAAAGGAACAAGGAGCACTTGACACTAAGTATTAAGTATCCCAATAAAGATTTGTCTTTGTCTTGTTTGTTTGTCAATGTTTAATATATTTTCAGATTTGTAGCAAATTTAACCGATTTCGGTGAATACACTTGCCTCGCCAGCAACGAGTACGGAAATACTTCTAAAAACTACACTGTATATGTTTGGGGTAATTACATACCTAATTTTTTTTAAATGTAGTTGTCATTTGAAAATTTTTAAGTGTTATGCACACTCTAAAATTTGTATTTAGAAACGTATAAACATTTTAACGTAGGAGGACATAAACTCCCGTATTTTGTTTACTGTCGCCAATCACTCATCGTCAACAGAGTTATACTTTCTTATCAAGATGACGTCGAAATTCTTATACGTTTGTTGGGCCAATGAGACAGAGGTAACAACATTTTAAGCTTTAGGTGTTTTGAGAGCGATTGAGACGAGGGTTCGAATCCTGTTAAGTTAAATTTTGTATACTTTCTAAATATAATTGATTCATTTCAATATTTTAAATGAAGAGCCTTCTATAATGTAGAATTTAAATAAATGGCTAAATTCACGGCATGTACCTTAATATATTTTAGGAAGTTTATTAAAAAAAAACTATGAATTACAAAATTAAGCTAAATAATTGTTACTGTTTATATTTTAGTGCCACCTCGTATGCTTCCACCTTTAGAAGAATTAAAAGAAGTTCTAATTGGTGCCAACGTACACTTACAATGTGACGCCATTGGATTCCCAATACCGACTATAATTTGGGAATTTAAAGATGAAATTTTATTAAATAATACAATGGACATAAGGTAACATTTCAGTTTGATAAGTTTTCATTGTTATAACTTGTCTTGGCTTAGTGCGGCCGCGTTTTACTCTAAACGCGTTGGTTGTTGGTTGGTTTTCATTTCAACTGTGCTAAGATAAAGAGCTAAGATAAATCTCACTTCAAATCAATTAAAAATATTTTATTAAATTCATTTTGTTTATTTAAATTGTATCTACCTATTAAAATTGAATTTAATTACATTGCGGTCGACTAATCGTGGCCGCCCTGAAGTTAGCTGTTGATGGCTGCGCAGATTTGTTTTTTTATTTTTTTCTTACTTTTGATTATTTTTTTCCTGAGTGAACAATGCGCAACAGTTCAAAAAGCTTAACATCGGGGCGGCTACGAGACGTCGATTTTTTTCTAATATGTGGATTTATGTTGTTGGTTTCAGCTATGACAAATTTGGTAATTTGCATATAACAAATAGTTCTTCTATACACGAGGGTCTGTTTGTGTGTATCGCGCAAAATGTTGCCGGCGAGTCGAGAAAAAGTTTCTACGTTACTGTGAATGGTATATTTTTTTATTTATTTATAATCATACATACATAGAAACTTACATAGAAGAACTACATACATAGAAATTTGTTATTTTATTATAACCAAATTATTCAAATCTTTACATAAATTTTAGCCTATACAGGGTGGAATTGTCAGCACCACTTTAAATGCACAAACCACAGTTTTAACTACTCTATAAAAGTCTAATATAATTCGGGAAAAAAAAAATTCCCAAAAATGAAAAAGTTATTTTTTCAAACAAAATAAATAATAAAATTATCGTTTTAAAATAAAACGCCATTTGTAAAGTATAACATAGGCACGCACACACTTACCTGTCAAATCGCAAACGTCGCACACGTATGTGTGCGTCACACGAAATACAGGTATGGATAAAAATCGTGAAATGAAAAAAAAATCCTACGTCCAAACTGTTGAGGTACCTTGATTAATTTCTTAGGTGTGGGTTTGAAATATATTACCCTATATGCAGTTTCAATAAAAGAAGCGCTGCCTCTTCCACCCTGTATATTATTCTGATGTATGAGTTATATTATTGTAAAATATCATATAAATCCGCTCTGTAGTTATTGCGTGAAAGAGAAACAAATATCATCAAATATCAAAATAACATTATAAAATTTGATATTTATTGAAACATTATTTTGTATTCTTGATTAAATTTTTAAAATATATCGAATCTTTTATAAATATGTTAATTTATAATATTTTATTATCTATATTATATTTCAGAAGCAGCAAAAATTCAAAATGATAACTATACGGGACCCTACATAGCGTCTAATTTAGATGTCGCATTAACAATCAGCTGTAGAGCGACCGGCAAACCTGAACCTTATGTTACTTGGATTAAAGACGGATTTTATTTGGATAATGGTGACTATAATTTTATTTTACTGTTACTCGTATGTAATTGAAACTTTTTTAAAAGTAGAGTTTTAAAAAATCTTCATGAATCTTAAATGTATACCTGTTATATAGTTAAAGTTATGGAAAAACTTATAAGAAGTATTAGAAATAATTTTCAGACATTTTAAAGCAGAAAGGTGTTGTGTGTGTGTGTGTGTTTTATATTCAATCGAGAACCAGTATAGTAAAGTCAGTATATTGTTAAAATATTTGCCATTTGAGTAGAGTAAATAAAAAAACTATATTATCTATTTCAGATCCACGTTATATAATAGAAAGAGATGGTACTTTAACAATAAAGTTTCCTTCAGAAGACCTAAGCGGTATTTACATGTGTGAGGCGCGGAATGCCTTTGCAACTGATAGGAGGAATGTACCCGTTGAAATATACTGTAAGTAATGGATTAAAATTTAAATACTGAAACTAACAAATAAATATATACAAGTTTAGTTTTGTAATGTTAGCATAGATTGCGTTTGTGTGATTCTTTTTAAATGAACTTTAAATAAAAGCCAAATCAGTATTTACCTCTTTAAAAAAAAGTTGCATGAATATATGAAACCCCTCTGCATACATAAAATAAAATTTCTAACTGGCTACCTATGACCACATACACAAACACCTTGTATTAAAATAAACTAACCACTTTTTCCCTCAGCACTACCAACGTTACAAGAAGAAAGTACTGCCACTACTACAACTGTAGTAGAAGGCAGCAGTGTAGAAGTGCAATGTCCCGTCCGCAACGGATACACTGTCAAATGGTACAAGGTTAACGTTACTTTTATATAATATTAATATAACATTGCTTAAAGTATTTTTATAGTAAGCAAGAAACGAATTTTAGAAAACGTATAAAAAAATTAATAGTGGAATTCAAACCCGTTTACCGTAAAAAAACTAAATTAATAGCCTTTTTACGTCTTATTCTTTGCATAAGGGGACTTAAAGCTACTACACTATACTTTTATATTTCACTTTTACTTTCTGTTTTTTTCCTTTTTTTGTTATTTTTTTATAAGAAACAAAAATTATAAGAACATTGATATTATATAATTTGTGGGTATTACTAAAGGAGTAACTTGACGGAAGATTTTTTTTCAAACGCTTTAATTTTTTTTGCTCATGAATAATATTTAAATTTATTCATTTATTTTTAAATATGTTCATAAACGTTCCATTTGCTTCCAAACAGGATGCTGCCTTAATTTCCAACGGATCTCTAATAGTATCTAATATATCTCGGCACAATGAATCTCAGTTTGCCTGCGTCGCGAGCAACGCTTTGGGTTCTGTTCATACAAATATTTTTTTGAAAGTTGTATGGCCACCCAAATTTTTGGTAAATGGTAGTACAATAAATATGGAGGCGGTTATAGGAGAGGATATTTATTTTGATTGTAAAACTGATGGAAAACCTCGTGGTGAGGTTAGTAAATATCATATCATCATAGTAAATATCATATCATCATAGTAAATATCATATCATCATAGTAAATATCATATCTTTATAGATAAACAGTCCTTTGCTTTGTGAAAGATTCAGTATTATTACCTACGGAGGATACCATGGTGCGGACAGTGTATCACTGAAGATGTATAAATTTTTAGTGCGGTCGCCAATAATAGGGATTGTATTCTCGAAGGAAAAATGCGGCTTTGAGTCTCAGAATTAACGGAGTTTCATTAAAACTAGGTTCTCTCTGCCTAACCTTGCTATTCACAGGAGAAATCGTGAAGCTAAGGATGCCTGTTGGGTAAAAGTACTTTTAAAACTTATACCAGAGAACTATTTTAAAGCAAAACCATAACGTACGAATCAATTATTTATTTATTTAACTTTTTTATCTAAAGATGAAACAAAGCGCAGCGTTGAGTCCCGCCACTCAACACGCATCCATTCGGAATTAACAATAAATTTTCATTTTTTTTCATTTCCATTTTTTAAAATTTCATTTCATTTCAATTTTTTTTCAGATAAAGTGGTATTTTAATTCAAAATTCCTATTCGGAGAAGATAAAGAAATATTGAAATTAATGAATGTACAGTTAAAACATAATGGCGTGTACAAGTGTGTTGTTAAGAATGAATACGGCACTGTATATAAGGAGATTAATTTAGACGTATTGGGTAACCATGTTTATTTATAATTTAAACTTTTTTAAAAAATATAAACTACTAACTATACTAAGGGCACTATGACCGCTTAATTTTTAAAGTTATTACGGAGATAAAATTGTACTGTAATATTTAAAAACGTATTAACTTGTTTATGTAGTGAGACTTGCAACTTTAAGCCTATAATGTATCAAAAATAACACTTAAGAAAATATTAAATAGTATCCTAATGAATCTCTTTGTTATATTAATCTAAAACGCAGTAGTTGCAGATATTTATCGACAACCACTATTTTAGTTTTCTGCTTCACTGATTGTTTTTTAAATTGTTTCGAGTCTATAAGACATACTTGGCAGATTAAAAATAGTAGTAAGAATATATTTTTTATCAATTTCCAGAATCTCCATTTATATCAGATTTTGATCTATTGGATGTAGAATTGAAGTCAGGCGCCAACGCTACTCTTGAATGTAACGCACGTGGCACTCCCAAACCTGATATTACTTGGACTTTCAAGTGAGTACTTATATCTGTATTGACAGTCAGCCAGCTACGTATCGTATTAAATTATATTATAACATTTAACAATTATAACTGATATTTTTCTATACAGTAACACAAATTGGATCATTCAAAATACAACAATTACAACAATTAATGTAACACAACAATCTGAAGGTCTGTTCCAATGTACGGCGACGAATAAAGCTGGGAAATCGTATATAACTTATAGAGTAATTGTTGTATCTGGTGCTAAAATACAAGAAATATTGATGTTTGTTAATGGAACTGGGTACAATGTGGATAGTAGTACTGATTTAATTGTAAGTAATGATTTGCTCTGCTTATATGCGGGATACCATGTTACAATATTTTTAAAATATTTCTCAATTATACATATATATTTTAATTGATGTTATTGGAATATAATTGAGATATACTACTTACTTACACTCTTATTAGATGTTTGTATTCTTAAATAAATATTTCAGGTAAATACATCAGTTAGAATAGCGTGTAAAGCGACTGGCAACCCAGCACCAAATATACAATGGATAAGATATGGAAACATTATCAGTCAGAATGAGAAAGGCATTAATTATGTTGACCTAGTGTTGCCAGATGTAAAAACTTATGATTCTGGGGAATACATTTGTGTTACTTCCAATGAAGGCGGGATTGATGATAGAACTATAAAAGTTAATGTTTTAGGTATAGTACAGTTAATTGATTTTTTTTTATGAAGCCAATCGTGACGCTGGGACACAGGCGTGTTACTGTAAACTTGACAGGTTATTGGCTCGATTCTCACGACGGATCGAAATATCTAATATTTTTATTTTCCTCGCTCTGATAACGTGGCAAAGCGCACTCGCTTCTAAATCCAGAAAACTTAGTGCTAAAAAACAAATACTATTACTAAAGTATTTAGAAACGTATAAAAATATGTACTTAGCACGACTTAAACTCGTTTTCGAGCTATAATATATATAATGTAATAATCAAAAATAGTTTTTTTTAAGTATTTCATTTTCTCGAATACGAATAGAGCTATTGTGTTAAAGTCGCGCGCTTGTGCGCCTGCGTCACGATTGGTCTCATGCGCGCTCATAGCGCGACCGAAAATAGATACGTTTCAATTATAATTTTTATAACAAAAAAAACTATTTAAATAAAAAAAACAATCAACTTACAGAACCACCAAGAATATTTCAAACGTTACTTCAAAATGGTAACAAGTCTGAAAACCTCATAAGTGTAGAAGTAATATCCGGCCAAGCGTTCTACTTACACTGCCATCCCTATGGGAACCCACTGCCCGAGATCTACTGGTTCAAAGACGGCTTACCACTAAAATTATATGATGATAGCATGGTTTCTTCAGATTTTGGGGAAATTGTCTATTCGAAAAGCGCAATGTATGAACAAATTGGAAATTATACTTGTGTTGCCAGAAATAAAGTTGGGGAAGAGAGCGTTGTTTATTTGGTTGATATCTTAGGTAAGAAATTATGTAAAACAAGAAAAAATTGTTAAATTTCTTATGAAATTTTAACGTTGCTTAATTGAATTGTCTGAATATGCTCATGATGGTCGTGATTTTAATTTACTCTATATTCTTGTAATTCTTAATCTGTTAAATAACGTATAACTCTGGGATTCGCACTGAAATGTTTAAAAGTTAACGAACTTTTAAATTAACTTTTGGTTCACTAACAGTTATCCCATTTTATATTTCTCTCTGAAGAACAGACAATAGTATTGTTTTGTAGTGTAATAGACAAAAATAACAATTATTAACTAACTAGTGGACTTGAACTATAAGAATATTTATTAAATATATTTATGAATAATTAATAAGATAATATAAGATTAAATAATCCAAAAGAACAATAAGTAGAGACAATATCTGAGTTATTGAAATGAACCAACAAAAGAAATAAAAGTAACTAAAGGACATTCTTAATATTAGAAAAAGTAGGTACCTAAAGTTTTCCGTGCGTGCATTTTTCTATATTAAATAAGATAATTTTTGAGAGCAATATCAAATAAAATAAGAAGAGAACCAAAGTGTAGTTTAAATTAATTATAAATAGCAAATAATTACATAAAAATTAATAATAGTTCGAAAATTTATAAAACCGTCCACGTCATCTGCCCGTTCGCGTCGGTCATACTCATACTAAGGCTAGGTCATTTCGAATCACTGATCTCCTTAATTATTTATTAGAATCTTATACAGTAAACCATAATTTCAATCTAGATAAAATGCTAAAAGTGACTATTATATTTATTTTCATAAGGATAAACATCAAAATATAAGTTCATTTTGGGTGACGTTTTCTTAAAACAACAAAGAAATTTAGCAAACCGTTGCTTAGCAACGACGGTTGTTATTAATGTAGCAGAATAAATTGCATGTTAAATTAGATTAGATTTTAATTTATTAGTATATATGTGTAATGTAATGTTATATAGCCTATAGCACTTCTGAAGAATACAGCTTTCATACAAAACAAAAACAAAATGAATCGGACCAGTAGATCCACAGAGACCTTATCGTTCAAACAAACAAACAAACTCTTCCGCTTTATTATATTAGTATAGATAATAATATAAAATTTCAGTGCCTCCCCCATCTTTAAAAGACAACACCAAGCAAGTGACCGTCCTACAACATTCACCACTAACCATGACATGCGGGGTGCATCCCTTACACCCTCTACCCCAGGAAGACAACCTGAACCCATTATTACAAAGTAACCCTTTGAACCACGTCCAAAAGAATCCTATGAACCCTTTGTTTTCCGCACACCCCTCACCTGCCATGTTGTGGCTACGTCACCCTTATACAGAAATAGCTGAAAGTCCCCGGGTGAAGTTGCAAGATGATAATTATACTTTAGTAAGATATACAAATTTACCTACATTCATAAATAAATGTGCAATGAGACAAATAATTAAAATTTTAATATATGATATTGTGATTCATTATTAATAATCTTATAATTATCAATATCTAAGTTTTACTCGCGTAATAATTATTTTAATATTATAATAATTTATTTCCAACATAGATTTTAACAAATACAGAAGTGGCAGACAGCGGCAAATACTCTTGTATTATGACTAACAAAGTGGGTACAACAGAGCTTATTTATGAAGTAATCATTCAAAAACCACCAGAAATAAAGAACAATAAAGAAAATGAAACAATTGAAGAACACATAGTATCATTTAGGAGGAGTGTTGTATTGAAATGTGAGGTAGATGGCAATCCGCCGCCGAATATAACCTGGTTTAAAGTAAGTATAAAATACTAATTATATTAAACAGTAATATTTAAAAAAAAGTTTTTTTTACTTTTTAGGCATATAGAAATTTCCGGCAGTAAATGTGTAATAACTATTTTATGTATTATTTTCAATGTGTTTTGGCTGCTCCGATAAATTCTTAGTTGATACTATGAAAATATTGTTTAACGGATCCGCGCATATGTGCAAATGTTTCAAAGAATCTAATTGACATGGATTTGGAAATGGGTTGAAATAAATAAAATAGCAGCGTTTTACCTGAAATAAAACGTTTATTAATTTACTTACCTTATTCGAAGCTTATTAAATGAGATAGGCACTACGTTTCCCGCCTGTACTTCCTTCTTAGGCCACGCCTTTTTCCCCTGACGTCACTTCCACTTGGCAGTCCCTTCCTTTTGACAGCCGTGGGTAAAAATATTCATTGCGTTTTAGTAAACACCAGGCAGCGATTAATCGCAAGCTTCGAATAAGGTAAGTAAATTAATAAACGTTTTATTTCAGGTAAAACGCTGCTATTAATTTGACTGTCCCTTATTCGAAGCTTATTAAATGAGACGTGTTTGTTATCGCCTGGTGGAAGTGACGAACGCCAATGTGATAGCAGTATAGATCACTTGAAGACTGTATACTAGAGTAGTACATAGTATAGGTATATTGAATGCAATATAAACTAGAAAATGTCATAAGGCGTATTCTAACAAATCTACTTTTATATGAAATCACAATCATTGAACTCTTACTTTAGAGTGAAAGCAAATTTTATGAGAAATAAATAAAAGAAAAATTGTTATTATAAAAGTATAACTAGATATTGCTTTCTCATTTTAATGAGAAATTTTATTACAATTATTCATACATTTATCATCAAAATATAATAAACTTACTTATTTCAGGCATACAAATCAGAATTGTCAAACCAATTTTTAGAAACAACCGCAGATCTAATGCTTCCGGTGATAGCTAACACGCCCGCATCCTTAAACAAGGATTTGACCTAACCGCCTATTAATGTACCTGACGCGGGTCTGGGCTCACCTCCAATATTGATAAAAAGGTTAAACGATAGTCTTCTCCGATCTTCTAGTAATAATTTTGTTAATTTTATCTAGAAAACGGGGTCCATTTTCTTATTTTCCTTATTAGCCAATAATTTACATCCTGACTACAGATTTATTACGTACAGACACGTAATAGAATCGTAATATTACGTACAGACACGTAATAGAATCGGATTTGACCCAAATGGTGGCCAACAAACTATAAAATTATCGTCAAGGGAGTAATTGTCTGAACCTACTGTTAACAAGGTCAAGTCATGAATTCTTCTTCCTGAACAAAGTAATAGCAGAGCAGCTGTATGTCTTTGCACTTGGAAAACACTAATTTTGTCTCTTAACTCTGTAACTCTAGCTCCAAATAAGATACCAAGACGTCAATATTTCAAATTGGGACCTTCATATGACTGATAGCTTACGCACGCTATTGATTTTAAAATGTACTTTACAAGTACATGGGAACTAAGTTGACCTGATAAATTCGGATGAATTGAAATGATGAATTCGGGTGCGATTTATGAAGCAAAACAGAAGTATATGATAATTGAAGATTAGTGATGTAGATCTGACAAAAAAACTAGCAAATTCACTAGCCATTAAGCAAAACTTAAGGTGATTTATTTTGTTAGATCTACACTAAGAAATCTTATCGTTTCCACGCGATATTATAGACCTTACGTGTTGATGAACGCCAAGATTCCCTCAGAAACTTCAACTGGTTAAAGTTCCATCCATCTAGTGCCCCAGACTGCCACACTATTAGACCTCCATTGTCATTTCAAACAATTTCGGAGGAGGTAAGCTTGTGATCATGTCTACGACAACTTTGTCCAGGCGAGGAATCATGCATGGTCCTGCTAGGGCATGAGCTTTGACATCCGGCTGCCAACATTCCCGTCTCCGTCGAGGGATTATAAAAAGATAGATTCCATGAGCCTGGTAAGATGACACAGTACCTTGGGAATAAGAAAAACGGTGGGATACCACGCTAGATTGAAGTTCCGGGAAAAACGCATCATGAAAATCACACCAAGCCTGATCGACGTTTAAATCCAGTGAGACGTAATTAGTCACTACATGAGCTCGACTGAATGCGAACAGGTCTATAAATGGAATTCCCCATTTATGAAAATTCTGTCCGTGCAATCGTGTGTCAAATGCCACTCGGAGCTCTCTTGCAGCCTTGTTAAACGATCAGCGTGATTGTTATAAATTCTAGGAATATAAAATGCTTTCATATGAAAGATATTCATTCTTGTAAATATAAGAAAGATATTCACCAAATGCATTTGCATCTGGTGAATATCTGGAATCAGAAACACCTGATATGTTAGATTCATGAGAGATTCTGATTTTGTTCCCCCTTCATGACGTGGATGCGCTATCACAGACCTGAATAAGAACAGTACTGCGTTGCATTTCTTTTTGATTGTAATGGAAACGGCGCTCTGTTTGTAACCATGAACCGGCAAGAGTCATATTGCTTAGGCAGGCTCCATATGTCACATCCAACGCATCGGTAGTGAGAAAATGACAGGTTGGATCGAAATGAATAAGTATTGACCGCCTGCAATTTTGTAGTCACCAAAGCAAATTTTCCATTCCAGTCAAAGGAATAGCGTGAAGTATTTAGGTTCGTAGCTTTAAAATTTTTGTTCAAGAATTTCATGAGCACAACAACAATTACAAAACTGGCAAAATTGAGAATCCCGACAAGCTTTTGAAGATTTCTGAGGCTTGTTTGTTGATCCGTCAACATTTGGTTTATTGCTGATACTAATGGGGTAATTCATCTGCAGGTAGACACTTTGTTTGTCCAAGGATTCCAATGAATCCCCAAAAACACTAAGCTCTTCTCTGCAACCTTGGATGTTTTTTCCAAATTTATCACCCATCCTAGTTTCTAGTTAGAAAAACTATCACTTTCTGCACTTGCCCCAGTAGGATGTTTTTGTCCTGGTTGGCTAACAGAAAATCGTCCAAGTAGACGATAATTCTTATTGTTTGCTCTGAGAATTTGAGTTATCCAATTCGTTATTGCTGCAAACATTTGTGGAGCCATACTCAGCCCGAATGGCAACCAGGTCATCTCCAGGAGTTCCCCGCGATAATAGAGACGCAGAAATCTCGAGTGGCTTTACCCAATAGGAAGGTGAAAATAGGCTTGTGAGATGTCTATTTTGAACAACCAATCTTTCGGTTGTAAAAATAATATATGCACTGAACATTTACGAGCTTGAAATGGCGCGTCATGACATATTAGCTTAAAGCCTTTAAAATAAAAATTGGTCGATATGAGCCGTTTCTTTCGGAACCAGAAACATTGACGGTAGAAACCTTGGAGAGATCGTTGCCTTTCCTTTGCTGTTTCATCTTCCTTATGATCTGAGTCATGTCAGTTGATTCGGGCACATGTCATTATGAATTGACAGTACCGAGGTACACCAGAGGTGGCTTTAGACTGAAAGGTATGCGACACCTCAATATTATTTTTACGACTAGGTTCGGAGCCCCTAGACAAGGTCATTGATCCCGACACTGCGCCAGGCGACCGGCTTGAAACTGATCTGATTCAGAATCTCCGCCTTTTATTGTCTTTACTTGGAGACGGTGATAATGCTCGTTTTCGTCCAACCTTATCTTGATCACGTTGTCTCGTGTTTTGTCGAAGGGAACTTCCCTTATAACAACTTTGAAAATTGCGGATATTCGGTGTGGCCGAATGAAATGAGGCATGTAGCTGGTAACTTATTAGCCACCTTGCGGAGGGGCTGCATGAGAGCAATGTGGATGCGGGTAACTGCGGTTACACCAAACTGAACCCTGCGAGGGCTAAACATTTCGATTGGGCCCCTGCGAGGGGCCGTCTGACTTTTTTAGAGCTGCCTGCGAGGCAGAAGTCATATTTGTTTTCTGGGCAAGCTGCATGAGAGCAATGTGGATGCGGGTAACTGCGGTTACACCAAACTGAACCCTGCGAGGGCTAAAAATTTCGATTGGGCCCCTGCGAGGGGCCGTCTGACTTTTTTAGAGCTGCCTGCGAGACAGAAGTCATATTTGTTTTCTGGGCAAGCTGCATGAGAGCAATGCAAACGCGGGTAACTGCGGTTACACCAAGCTGAACCCTGCGAGGGCTAAAAATGTTGATTGGGCCCCTGCGAGGAGCCATGTGACTTTTAGAACTGCCTGCGAGGCAGAAGTCACATTTGTTTTCTGGGCAGGCCAGAAACACTTGTTAATTCCACCAGCATGTTCTAAACTACAGTAAACTTTTCTGCGCTGAAAAGATTAGTAGCTGACGGAGGAACCTTGCGAAGATCGGATTTAGCAGCCAAATCCTCAGCCAATGGCCACAGATTAATTGAATTAGATCTGTGGAGCTTTTATGAAAATCGGCAGACGAGCAAAGAGCGCTTATTAAAACGTCATAGTTCGACATGTCGCAATCTTTCGCCCACGACAGTAGAACCCGTAAACCATTTTGTAAAGCTTCCAGTTGCTTAAAAAATACACATGATTAAGGCAGCATATGTCTTATCGGCGTGATTGAGATGCCGAGGGTTTTCATAAGAACCCGTTTCTTCATTAATTTCAAGCCCGGAGGAAAAATTGTACCTACAATTTATTGAACGTCCGCGTATTTGATATCAAACCAATCACCTTTATTCAAATGTATATGATCAATAAGCATTGAAGGCCGTTGAAGCCTTAGGAAATAAAAGAATTTCAAAAGAGAGAGTCAAATCATTCTTACAATTAACAGATCTTCCAGAATTTTCATGAACGATCTCATCATTTATACGGTCACTTTCCCCCTGCCATAAGCGATATGACATGATCATTATTAAAATCTGCACCCACTTAAAATCAGCACTCACGTGACAATGGCTATTTCTCTGGAACACGACCTTTCCACTTTCTATTCATTATATTTCTACGGTGTTTACTCTTCGAATCATTTGACGAGGAAGAACTACTTGAACTTAAGGACCTTCGCCGCTGCTGATTCGGTGAGAAAGAAGTTCCCGGAACCACGGACACTACATTGTTTTCCATGCTAAACACAAAAAGGGAACACTATTCTCCTAAACAAGATGAGAGAATGATTAACTTTTATTAAAAATTTATCAATTAGTTACACGAAACAAAGCCGTTAACATTTACGAAAGTAAAACGTTAATAAAATATAAGAATAAAAATCTGAACATAGATTAACAAATTATTTCGGCCTACTTAGCCATATAATTTCACTATTCAATTTAATATTTAATAAATTAAATGAACGAAATGTGAAGTGAAAAGAAAAAATATACATTATTATAATAAAGTAAAAACTTACTTGTATAATAATTTTAGAGTCGGAATACGTACTCGGATGACGACCGACTCGGCGGGAAAATAAAACGCCAATGAATATTTTTACCCACGGCTGTCAAAAGGAAGGGACTGCCAAGTGGAAGTGACGTCAGGGGAAAAAGGCGTGGCCTAAGAAGGAAGTACAGGCGGGAAACGTAGTGCCTATCTCATTTAATAAGCTTCGAATAAGGGACAGTCAAATTAATAAATATTTTATAAAAAAATTTTTTCTGTAGAAAAAGTATTTATTTACGACTCATAAATAAATAGTAACCACGCGTATATGAATTTCCAGGTTCCTTGGTAGGAACGTATGGCTGAGTGGCCAGAGGACTTGGGCGGTAAACAAGAGGCGCGGGTCAGATTAAAATTTTTAAGTTTTTTAAAAAATGTCTAATAAATTCGGTACATAATTTCCAGGATATACAAAAACTGAATGACAATCATCCAAACATACAAAACGTGCAATCCACAAGTGTGGTCGCGTTGTGGGACGCGCGTGTTACGCACGCGGCGCAGTACATCTGCGTGGCGGAGAACAACGCCGGAACCGCGCTGAGACGGTACAATGTGCGTGTTAAAGGTGAGCTTAACTTGTAGAGATAATTCAGTTATTAACTATTCTTATTAAATGGTGAACGGAGTGTCTTAACACTATGTTCCCTCTGCATATCCTGCTGTGTGCGGGATACAACGTAAATATAAAATAAAATTTTACATTTTCTTTTTCTCCTCAGTGCCAGGCAAATGGAGTTCCTGGTCTCCCTGGTCGTATTGCAACGTAACGTGTGGTCTCGGATACCAACGCCGGGAACGACGCTGCCAGTATGTCGACGATGATAATAATGTTTTTGGTACGTGATATTATTTGAAAAATAAAACTATACTAAAGCGAGGAAATTAAAATGATTCAAATTCATAATACTTTATATTCTTAGTTCTTTAGTTCCTTTTCAGTATAAAAGTTATAATTTTATTATTTAACAAAAATATACCGTGGTAGCGAGAAAGCATCTATGATCTATATGCTACACATTTGTAAATTTTATAAAAGATTTATTTTTCCATTATAAAAAATAATTTAAATATAAAGTAGGTATCTAATTTCATATTCTCGCCTAGCTTACTTGTCATACATCTACTTACCTTTAGTAGGTACATATGATTGTTTATTACTCGTATAATTCACACTTAAAATATTATTATTTCTTATTTTATTTTACAGATGCAATGAGTCGTCCTGATAAGATTATTTTAGACGAATCAGAGTGTAAAGGCACAACAAATGATAGGAGAAAATGTCACATGCCGCCGTGTGAGGTAACACGTATTTGCTTAAATATAGAAATTAAATCAGTTAAAATACTTCTATTAAAATTTTGACATTTAAATTATACCGCGTTAATTCTTTCTCATTAACGTTTTTTGGTCCATTTTTGCAATTCTGTTTTCGATAACTACTTTGCTTAAATTCACAATGTTGCTTAATAAACAAAGGGCGAATAAAACATATTTTATCATTACTATCTTTTCTTCCGTAATTAAAAAAACTTACAGAGAAATGGGAACCGAATCCACAACCGTCGCCTTTGTGCGCAACGACGGCCTCCCAAAATTGTAACAATTAATTAAAATTAAAAGGAAGAAAAATCCCGCTGGTCTTCATGGTCCAAGTGGGGCTCTTGTTCCGCCACGTGCGGCGTTGCGACGCAGGCGAGGTCAAGAAAATGTCGAGACGATAAGTGCCAAGGTGACAATATACAGGTAAATATATCAATCATATTTACATATTTAAGTTTAATATAAAATTTGTACAATTTTTGTATTACAGTACTTATTTTAGTATTCCTTTTAAGTTTGTTAATGTTTTTCCTGATTATAACAGAAGAGAACTTAGTGATAATATAATCTATTCTTCATTTTCTGCGAAGTATTGAAAATATTAAATATTTCCCCCGAGTGGGAATCAAACCCACAACAGTCAACAACGGATTTAATATTAAAAACAATACTTCTTATTATTTTAGATTAGAAAATGCTCAGGTCTGCCTCCATGCAGATTCCAACGGACACAAACAAACGACGACGCTTACAACAACGGCGATGTTGATGAAGTTGAAGAAAATATAATGACACATACTGTAAATATGATTTTTAATGATTATTTTGTAGAAAATAGTATGTTATAATAATATTTTAGTAACCTATTGACATTTCATATAACATGTTTAATATCAACTAGTTGAAGTTTTATAAATATGACCGATATAAATATAATATTTGTATTTATTTTCTTACAAATAGGCGAACTTGGGGTAAATACTTAGCTTAATTGTCCAGAGTCATATTTTAAAATATTCTTGGATTTTCAATTTTGAATATAGTTTTTTTTATAAATCTTAATAATGCTGGGCATAAATTATACTTAAAAGACGAATATTACTATAGTTAAGAATTTCGACATAGTTCTATCGCTCAACTTAAAGAGTAAATTTTTTGCTCCATAGAATTCAGATTATTTACCTGAAGCAACATTTGAAATAAATCCCGAAGCTAATATTCCAGAACATCCCGACGATGGCAATAGTGATTTCTACATTCCTCAAGGTATACACTTTTTGATTTATTTTTATACCATATTTATTTTAAATTAAGCTGACTCTCTGCTCTTCATCATCATCATCAACAGCCATCTTTTGTCCACTGTTGGACATAGGCCTTCCCCAATTCTCGCCACCACACTCGATCCTCAGCTTTTCGGACCCATTCGCTTCCTGCCAATCTCTTTATGTCGTCGGTCCATCTCGTCGGCTCTGCTCATAGGGCCTCTTTAAAATATAATAATTAAAATATTTTAAATTCATTTTACAATCATATTTAAGAGGTTAAAAAAAATAATTTGCTCCATAGACACAATAGAAGGAGTATACTACGATGTGAACGTGACAAGTAATTTAGATGGCAGCGAGCAGGGACCTTGTGAACCTGGATACGCGTACATTAATGATAGTTGTCACGGTAAGATTAATATAATACAATAAAATTAGTAGTATTGTCAAAATTAGTAGTTTGTTACTACACATTATTGGTTTCCATACAACGTAACATTGGCGAAATGAATTGTGCTCAACTGGCACGCTCGAAACGTCATATTCCAAGAATTCAATTCACTTCACACTATTGTTATTAGTGTAAAATTATAAAATGCTCGTGCATTAGTACTGGTGCGTTTAAAGGCAGACGTTTGACGCCATGACGCCATTAATCTAACAATGCCGTAGTCGTAGCCTCCTTAAAGATTTCGATTTCCTGAACTTTTGTACATTGAGCATTCGGTATAAAAATAATCATAAAATTAATCTGGGCAGCCATTCGCAGCCGCAGACTCGTCGACCGTACTGCATTTTATATTTTAAATGTATAATATGTATATACAGATATAGACGAATGCACCATAGACAAGAACGCGTGTCATCTCACGCAAGTGTGCGCGAACGTGCGTGGGGCGTACCGCTGCTCGTGCCCGCGGGGGTACACCTCGCTGGGGGCCGGCGAGCGGTGCCTGGGTATGGTTTTATTATTATTTGGTAGAAACTAGAGTGAAGTTTGTTTTTTTCTCTATGCTTTGTATGACTTTTCTAACAATAACATTTATTTTGTTAATATATTTTTTACTTCATTTAGATTTTATTTTTTATGAATGCTAATATGATTACAATGTTACAGTGTGGGTATTTATACCCCTTCACATTATAGTGCCACGAGTCGTTCTCGTTCCGATCTCAGTCTATTAAATATATTCTTATAAGAGAAATTATAGCTTTCTTACTATCGTTCCGGCCTAGTTCTGGTCCAACCACACATATAAAAATATTTGTCATTCAAGAAAATGACCCATTACAGATATAAACGAGTGCCAGCAAGGCACGCACGGGTGCTCGTATGCGTGCGTCAACGTGGCGGGCGGGTACGTGTGCGCGTGTCCCGCGAACTTGAGACTGCATACTGATCGACACCATTGTGTTACACGTTAGTATTATTGTGACTACAAAATCTTTTTTAGAAACATTGCGTGTTGAACGGTGGTACTAAACGCCGTGCTTTGTCTTGATACCAGAGTAAATAGTAAGGTAGTAATCACTCCCCCGAGTAGGAATTAATCGTTCGCTTATAATCAGATGCTGTATCGCTGCGCCGAGGACGGCTTCTTTAACAATTACTACCAGAATAATTAATTATTAACTAATTTACTGACACTTAACTATATTATTCTATAATAATTACTATTCTATTATTTTATTTTAGCGTCATCGTACAAAAAACCTTTTTCATATGAAGACATAGAAGACGAAGATTATCCAGAGAGACAAAAGATACATTAGTACAAAATAAAACCGGAAATAAATTTTCACTACAAATATTATTGGTTATTTATTGAACAAATTAAATTATTTTTTATTAGTTGTTTTATAAATTATATTTCTTATTTGTCACCCTACTCCTAAACGACTAATTGAGTCGTCGAATTTCACTTAACAATAATCATTAATAAAACACACATTTTTATTTAATTATTTATTTATTCCATGCATGTTGTTTTTCTATATTAATCTAATAACTGTAACAATAAATTACACTTAACTTATATTGTGTGCCTTCTACTTCTATATAATCTTCCTTACATCTAGAAATATTACATCCCGCTCGAAGGACCAAATTATAACAAAATTCTAAAATGGTGACCTAACTATGTGAATTATTTTAAATTGTTACTATAGTTGAACATTAAAATTTTTTTTAGTATTCATTTTATTAATTTTATATATCTTATTACGTAACGATGGGCGGTAGGCGTTCGTTGCAAAATATTTTCCTTATAGGTCCTCGCTTTGGGTCCAAAACTCTCTCGTCATTTTTACGGGGAATATGCCTGGAATGTTATTAAAATTATGATTTTATTATAAATATATAAAAAATTATTAAAAAAAATTTATACCTATATGAAATAATATATTTAAAAGTATTTTATATATGACAAAAATATTTAAAATTATTTTAATTCATTAATTGTTCGATTCGTATATACGATGATTGTGATTTCAGGGTGACGCTTAAATTATGTAAAAAAATTTAATGATTATATTTCAATTATTAATACATATATATTTTATATAAGTGCGGCGTTTGATGTTTTTACATAAGTTTGACGAAATTCCGCTGTAATAAAATGAGTGTAAAATAGAATGATATCAAAAAAAGTTACGTATTTTAAATTTGTATCATATTTGGGGAAGAATCACAAAGTTATTTTTGGATTAATATAATGGAAGAGATTGAGCGAAGCTGATAGAGACAAAAATGTATAACCATGAAATTGTTTTCCAAACGCGCTAATAGATAGCGTTGTACAATATCTCACGATTCCTGAATCGCGCTGGCAAGTTTTTCTCAAAAAACATGACGACCTCAAAATTTCGCCGTTCAGGCATACTTACCTGGCGTAGGGGACACCGTGATCATGAAGGCGGTTCCCCCAGAGCGAGGCCCTTCCATTGCACTGCGGTCGGGTTGACCTCTGCGATTATCCCTAATGCGGATAACTCGGACGCGTAATTTTTGGTAGTGGGGACTGCGTACGCGCCGTCCCCCTTATAAACATTAAATAAATTATGTGGCTATTTCGCTACAATGTTCTAAAATATCTTTTAGAGCTTTAGGGCTAGGGGTGATATTGTCTTGTGTATATTAAAAATAGGAATATTATGTTTTACATTAAAATATCTCAGTTAATAAGTTTTCTTTACATTTTTTGAATTAATTAATTAAATTTTCTTATATTTGTCTTACATTACCTATTGATTATTTACTTAATAGTTACTACTTACTGCCAATACGATCCGTTCTTTTGAAGACGCATTATATTATTTTGACAAATCATCAATTCGTTTTGTAAGTAAGTACGTTGATCGTTTACTCTTACAAATAGCTGCAACATGGAAACAGTATATAATTTTAATCGCTGCTCGATAGTCATAGTTGTCATGTTTATAATTGTAATACGATGGTTGAAAGTTCAATTTTTATTAAATAAATATATATTTGAGTAGTTTTGTTTGTCCATTTCATTTATTTAATCAAATTATGAATATAGATTAGTTTTATACTAACCAAAAATACAATGAATTACTGAGAGTACTACTTAATATCTATATACCTTAGATTCTGAATCGAGTCTCCATTCTCTGCTACGTAAAGTGCTTATCAAGTCAGTTTTTAATCTCTCGAATCGTTTCACCGTTCGTAATAATTCAGCCTGAAATAAAAATATATCAAATATTTATAATAAATACAATGTATTAAATAATATTTGTTTAATCTGTAGTCTATACTCACTGGTGTAAGAATGTCCAAATTGATATTTAAATCGTCATGCTTCAGCTTGCAATCTAAAAACATAAAATAGGACAGGAATTCGGCCGAAGTGTCTTTAGGAATAATGTGTCTTAACACTAGGGTCATTAAGTTCCCTTTGCCTACCCCATTATATGCGAGATAAAGCGTCAAATTAAAAAAACATGAGTAAAGTGGTATATTAAGCATAATAATAAAATATACTGTACAGCATAAATCCCAATCAGGAAAATATTTAGTAAATTCCAATATATATTTTTATTTATGTAAGCGAAAAATAAAGAAGGAAATTGATACATGAATATAAAAAATAGTGTGAATAGTGTAGACCCTACCAGGTCCACAAACTTTGGCTCCTCTGATTTTCTCCTTTAATATAGGCAATTGTTGCTTCAACGTATCAATAGCTTCTAGTAACTGTTTGTGTTTTAAACTTTCTTTCTGTAAATCAAGATCCAAGTCCCATGGATAGTCTGCCTTACGCAATTCTTCTTGTATGCAAACTATTTGTTTTTCTATTTCACCATTTTGCCACGCTGCAGATTCCCTGTTTTTTTACAGAAAATATTTTGAACTTGCCATTTTCTTGTTTATTATTTATGTAAATAATCTATTTACAAAAAATATACTTATATATTATATTATTACTTATTTACCTGCATGTCTTTTCATGTTCTAATTCAGTTTTTAAGTTTTCAATTTCATGATCATTCATTTTAACCTTATTTATAAATTATTGTTAAAAGAGGCGAAGCTTATTTAAGAATCTCGGATATAGGTGAAGGTCTTAACTCTGTAAATAGTTAAATCAATTGAATCATAGCAACCAAATAATATCATGTTAAAACTTTATCAAACTGTTAGCAATAAAATAAATTATTTTACTTTATTGATAAAAAAGCTTACGCATTATAGAAATTATGATAAAAAATAAAACAAAAGTTACGACTTAACCAACTCCATCAAAGTTAAAATAGATCTATACCAAATTTGTTCTTTATTTGAATATTTTTTGCAGTACGTATCACTATTTTAACTATAATCTGTTAAAATGATCTGTCAAAAGTATTAATCTGTGTATTGAATGGAGTTGAAATTTGAAAATTCGAATCGAACGAACGAACCGGTAGAAAATAGAAATTAATTATTAACGTTTTGATTGTTATTTATGTATGTGTAAATTGTTAAAAATATAATTTGTTATTTATTAATTATTAATAAATCTTATTTATACAGAAACCATGAGTTTACTCAGTGCAGTTTTACACGAAGCGGACAAAGTGACTACAAACGAACTGAAAAAGTGTCGCGATGAATTACTGCCTGTTTTAAAAGACCTCACTGAGAGAGTGCAAATGTTATCTTGGTCTTTGCAGCAAAATTTTATCGATACCTATTTTCATTTTACGCCTACGAAAAGCCTTGAACAATTAAATTATAAAAATCGCAAGCAAAACATAATTACTGATTACGAAAAATTTGAGGAAGATATCAAAAATCTACAAGAGAAATTCGAAAACAAAGAGGCAATAGAGGAGTTTAATAATAGCTGTAAAAAATTACAACAGCTAATGAAAACTTTTAACGACTTGTGTGTTGTTTGTGAAGGGAAAACAATATTTTACAAGGCTAATCGTGGTTTTGGTAGAAATAATTATATGGATGCAATATTAAGTGTTAAAGAGTTTCAAAACAAATTACGCGACCTTAAATTCGATGGTAACGGGACAAAGGCATTACACAACTTGACTGATCAAGCAGAAAATTATCTGGCTCATTACACAGCACAATTAAGTATAGAATGGGAAGATATTTTTAGTTGGTCAGAAAAAAAGGGAGTTCATTTTCTTATATTCTCCCTTTCTGTACAACAGAGTGATCCCACTCTCAAACAAAATATTTTAAAAACTCTGTATTACACAGAGAGAATAAATGCTGAGCTTGCACTGTTTTCACATTTTTTCATAGATAAATTACTACACAATATTATAAGACACAACTGTGAAATATTCACAGAAGATTATATTGGGGCATTAGTGTTTAACATCAAAATAAACTTCAATGATATGAAAAGACCTAATTTTCAAACAGTATTTAATAATTTAACAGCAATATTTGAATTTCTACAATCAACTTTAGGGTCCCAATTTGAAGCTGAAAGAACATTTATTGAAGTATTTTATGACAATATCAGTGAGAAATTCTTCAGTAAAATAATTGAGGATTGTATTAGAAACAATTTGCCATCATGCGATAGCAGTTACCAGAACTATAAAAACATTGTTATGGAACTTGATTCCTTTAATAAATTTCTGATTGAATTAAAATTTGTTGAAGCTGATAAATCACCTCTTAACAAATACATAAATGACACTGAATGTGTATTATATAATAAAAAATGTGACAAATTACTTTCTGATGTTCGTAGCTTGCTTAGTGATAGCTTATCCTATGGCACTATAATTGTAGGAAATTCTTTTGAAACTGGCAATGATTCCATTTTTACTACTTCAATTAAAGAGATTGATTATGACCTAAATAATCCTTTGTTCTTACCGAGATGTGTGATATCTCAAAATGTAAAGAGAATAATGACAATGATTGTTGAGCACTTAGAAGAGAGTATCAAGCTGCCTGAGAAATACAGGAATCAATTAGTAATGTATATAAAAGATATAGCAGTCATGTACCAGTGTATAATACCCAAGAAGTTTAAAGTTAATTTGGAGTGTTGTCCTCTTGATATTGGTAAGAAACTTTTTATAAAAAATATTTTTAAAATTGAGACCAGTGAGCACAGGGACACAAGCAAGCGACAGTAAACGCATCAGGTTACGGATTGGATTTCTACTCAAGGAAATGATATGTTTAATATTTTCATTTCTTCTCTCTGTTAACAAGGCAAATTTGAAACTCAATACAAAATGCCTTCAGATTCGATGCATATTGGAGAACAATATTTTAACACTAGCTCTCCCTCCCTCTGCTTACCCTGCTGAAGCTAAAGGAAAATGAAACCATTATGGCACAACATCTGATCACATCGTCTGATGATGAATCTGGTAAATGCAAAGGTTTTGGTTTAGATGCCCACTAGAGGGATTAAATTTAAACAAGAAAAGGTGGTAGTTGTCTATTACCCTGGGACCCATAGTATCTCAAAAATTAGGTGTTATCTATCAATCAATCAATCAATCTAACCATATTAGGTTCCCTTTGATTACCTTATGCTACATTTGCAATACAGAATGAAACTAAGAAAATAACTTTAAAAGTGAAAGTATTCATTATTCTAATCTGGTTTCAGCATTATTTTTCAACAACTGTTTCTACTTGGCACACAGTCTCTTGGGACCTCCATGGAAGAATACCATGCCAGCTGAACTTGCAGATCTTTTAAACACAATGCTGTTGGAATGTATTCAAGACCTAAGAGTTCTTGGATTAGAGAAAATGTCACTTTATTTGCAAAACCAAAAGAATGTTATTATTGAGAAAATTCAATCTAATGGTAATCATCATCATCATCATCAATCAATAGTGTTGTAAAACTTATACAATTAATTTTCTTGTTTTGGTAGAAAGTGGGCTTGAAGTGAATGGAGTGTCTCTACCTACCCTGAAATACAATATAACACAATCTAATAAAAATTTAAATTTTAAATATTTTTTTATAAAACTTTTTTTTATATTAAACCAACATTTCTTTCAGAACTACCCTGGACTCATGCATCCTATGAAACATTAGACAGAGCTATCAATTACTCTACTACACTCATGCAAGAACTAAAATTAACTTGGCACAACATATTACCAACAAAAATGTATGAATTATCTGTCTGTACACTCATTCAAGCACTATGTGAATCAATGTTGGAGAGGATATTTGCTAACACTAAACCAATTTCTGAAGATTTAGTGTATGTGATGGTTGTTAGATTTGAAGATACTATTGCTGAAATTAAAACTTTATTTGAGGTAAAGTTGCATATGTTTGTTTTTATATTTCTGCTATCTATTACTGCTATTAGGCATCAAATTCTGCCTCAGAATACATTAATGTCATTCATAAAAGTGGAAAACAGCGAATGTTTTAACAGTAGATTCTCTCTGTCTATAATAATATAGGCAGAAAGAACTTAAGTGTCCGTTCCTCACTTTCCGCTGACTTTTTTGAGGCATAGCGTGTTGATTTTGCCACTTCGCTTTTGTCTTAGTGAAAGAGATAAAATTATTAATAACTAATAATTCAATACCTGGAGTGGGGACTGAACCAACAACCATCATGTTACAGTGCCGCTGAGCCTGTTTGCCCATGACAGCCTCTACTGCATAAGCTCCTGGGGTAGTGTTTTTAAATCTCACTTGATTCAGCTCGAAAGAGCTCAAAGACCAGTACTCAAGGTGATGCTTAATAAACCTTTCCTTTAGCCAACCCAACCTTTAAGCTCTATCAGGAAAGTAACGTCCTTACCGTACGTCAATTATTTTTCTTAAAAATAGCACTGAAAACACATCAAAGAATAGCGTCCTCAGTAGAGTATAATGCTCTGATTAACCATAGAAACTTTAACTTTCCACTGCCTAGTATAAAGTCTTGTCTTGCTAGGCGTTTCAGTCCTTACATTGAATTATTTATTTACAATAAAATTGCTAGTGCCTGTGATATTAAGCTTTGCTCGTTAAAAAAAGCTAAAACTAAAATTTCGTCATGGCTCGCTACCTTAGACTATAATACCACTGAAAATATTTTATCACATATACAATAGAAACTTATTATTAATTTTATTAATACTAACTGTAATTACAATTTTTCAAAAAAAAATCATAATTTAACTATGTTTTTAATAAATTTCTAAATTTGTTATGATTATTTACCTTTTTACTGTATTATCTATATCTTTTATACGAGTATCAACATTGAACGTTAATTGTAAAATCATATATTGGAACCCACGATACAGGAATACCTAGTGTGGGTACCATCAGATGTAACAAAAATTGTGCATGTTATTTGTTTATAAATATCTTTTATCTTTATCTTATTATTTAAGTTTTGAAAGGCGAAACTCAACGCCGTGCTTTGCGTCGTAACCAGGGCGAGGAAATGAAAATATTAAATATGACATTTCCTCATGTGGAAATCGAACCACCTGTCGAGTTTACCTATTTAGTTATGTAAATATTTTCTCTTCTAAAAAATGTGAGCTGGCTGAGCTGGCTCTATCCACATAATATTTTATATAACCCAAAGTGGACAATCCCCACTTTTTGCGCCTTAGGTTCAAGACATTGAGTGACTAAACTCATTCTGTACTATCACTTAAACTGTATACTATAAATATTGTATATCAAATTTCCAGGAACCTATACAATTTGAAACAAAAATCAATGTGTGGAACAAATTTATTAAAATGCCACAACTACTTAAAGCTCAGATGCTTGAAATAGCTAATTTATGGAGCAAAGATAAGGAACTTTCCCAAAGCTACACATGTGAAGAAATAAGACTTATAGTCAAAATGAGGTTCCCCGATGACAAATACAGATTAAAAATATTGAAGGAAATACAATAAATTATATAAATATTTATAGATTCTTTGTTTTATTTTATTATTTCATATTTAAAGTTGCATGCATATAAGTGCAAAAGGGAAAGCATTAGAAACGAATGAAATGCACTCTAACAAATGGTAATATTTGTAATGAAGTATTTTTTATCTTAACGTTGTAGGGAAGGAAACCTGGACATATAGTGTTAAAACATTCCGTTCTCTTTATGATATATCCTCTCCACTGAATTCCAGTGATTCCAGACATTGCTTATTACTTGGCGAAACTCCACATCGCCATAGAATGCAATACAACAATAATTCGGCGGAAATTGGGTAACGAAAGTCTTTTAAGGCGAATGGAGTGGCTTCACACTAGCCTCCCAGGTTGTTCCCTCTGCCTACTCTGCTATGTGCGAGTTATAGCTTGAAAGTAAAAAAAGTTACTTAAAAAATGTCTTACGTATTTCACCGTTCAACTACTAGTACCCTCCTGCACTTAACTATAATACAATTTTTTATTAAAGTATTACATTTTTTCAACATTTCATAAATATTACATAAAATTTAACATTCAAAATGGAACAGTTTACTGTACTTCCTATTTCCGTTCTTCCGCAAATACCAATAAGAAAATCGCTTTATACCTACTTATATAATAACGTAAACAGTCGGCACGCAAACGGCAAAATGCAAAACTTGAATATTATCCTAGAGTTTCCCCACACGAAAGTGACTAATTATATAGACATGAATGAAGGCCTGACGGTGCGCGGACGTGTCTAGCTGAACACGATGGTTGGTAGTTCAAAATTGACCCAAAAAAAAAACATAATTACGTATATTTACTTAATACTAGCGCCCAGCTCGCAGGTCCGCCCGCTCGCAGGTCTGCCCGCTCGCAAGTTCTAATCTGCATTATTTTCGTTTTATAATAATAATAATATTTTACAACTCTAACTTGGAATCGTTTTTAAATGATTCAAATTAGCAAAAAAATACATTAGACCTTTTTTGTAGATCGTTTAATTTCCTACAAGAATATGCATGAGCTTTTACATCGGTAGTATTCGTTTAATCGCAACAAAGTTTCAAATGATACAAAATTCTCTTTGACATCTATATGGCGAAAATCGCGATGAGACACTTCTTATGTATTAATATAAAAAATTAAGAGCTGCCCTTTTTGCATATGTATTTTTTTGGAGTCCAGAACATTTTCATTATAATTATTAAAAAAACATTTTTGGCCCACCCTAATGTTTATGTAGATTATTTAAGTGTATTTGGGGAAAAGTTTATATATTACTGTAGTGTAGTAGTAGTTTTTTACTACTACATTAACTTCTAGCATGTTGTCATTTGGGCTTAGACAAAGAGAACAAAACACATTGCGTGTTGAGTGGCAGAACTCAACGCCGCGGTTTACCTGAGTTAAACCTGAGCTGACTTTACGTCACAGTCACGTCACAGTCACATATTTACACAAATATGTCCTCGAATGTGTTTGTTAGCACAAAGGGGTGCCCCTTACACCTTAAATAAAATATTTATTTAAGTTTATATTTTGATGCTCTCAAACACGCAACACCTCCTGAGTTTGGCGGAAAATGGGGAACGGAGTGTCTTAAAATTAGGTTTCCTCTGTATACCCTGCTGTGTGTGGGATACGGTGTGAAGCTGATTCAATTTAATTTTAATTAATCTTGATCTATAAACTAACATTTTTATTGTTAGTTTAACTTATATATCTCACGCTCCCTAAAAAGGGTGTTTAATATTCTTAAGAAATATGTCGTCTCCGTTTAATTCACTCGATGTCTGTGGACAAGTGATGTGTATCGATACTGAGTAGCGAGTTCGGTAGTTATATGAAAAAATATCTATTAGCATTTAAACATAACGAAATTATTAAGCCTTTCAAAGATATAAATTTAATTTAGTTCGAAATAAACAACCAGGTTTACCGCCTAGCAGGATAGACAGAGATAACCTTATGTTAAAAAACTTTTTTTCCGAGACATTGTTGATTGACTGGTGGAAATGAACGCTTTTTCTTGCTACTAGAGAGTGAAAACGATAATAAATCATTCCCCTAAGATAAATGTAACCACTGCCCCACGACTTCTTACTACGTCTTAATAACACTTAAAGTAAAGAAGGAAAAAGGAAGGGCGATGAGTGTCTGCTATTAGTAAAAGATCTTGCATCTCTCGTAGACATGAAAATCATGATTTTTAACTTAAAATAAGCAGCTGGGACTCTAACGGCTGGGAAAATAACCGTTTTTTAATTATTTTAACTGTAACTTTTAAAAATGTTTAAAATAAAAAAAAGAGAGTCACAAGTATTGTTATTGTTGCATATAAAAGTTTTCTATAATCAAATTAATTGGTATAAATAAAAACACACCTGGGCCATTTATGAATTAATAAACATTCTAATAAAATGATGAACTTACTAAAACAAATACTAAGTAAAAATTAGGTCGGGACTATAAAATCATTTGATATTGGCATTGGCAGAGAAAGTTACAAGCTATATAAGCGAGAAATGCTTCCTACCTCATATCATTACGTATAAATGTCTGCTGTCCACAGCGCCACACACTATGCAACACTTATCGGTAGGTATCCATTTAAAAATTTAAAAAATGGCGGGAAAGTGAAAAATGTTTTTTTTTGTTAAGTGAAACAAAAGGAATGTTATAGTTACAGTGAGGTGATAAACAAGTGCCTATAAAAATTGTTCAATGTCGAAACAGGTAAAGTCTACTAAATAAGTGATATGTTGAAAAATTAACTCTTAATATTTTATTTTAAAGTTATTAAGACATATTATACATTTATTATTTTTTCAAATATTTAAATATTTTTAATTTAATTAAATGTTTAAATCTCTTAATAATGTGATAGTGATATGAAAGAATAATTTACAAGTGCAAATGAGAGTGATTTAGAAATTGACAACGGCTTACAATATTATAAAAACATAATACTTTTTTTCTAAGTATGGTTTGCGTGATAAAGAATTATACGCACTACTAGTAAAGTAAAAGTAATTAATGAAATATAAATTTGTAAAAAAAATACTTAGATTTTCTCAAATTTCGTATTAATTAATATTAATTGTTCCAAAATTTCGTATTTCAAATATTTTTTAATCTAATTAGTAGAAGTGCTTATATTGTAACATTTATTTTTCAGACGATATTCCTGATCATAGCGATCGTCGTCAACAAACATGTCACGAACGCACAAAATATCATCAGCTCGGATCAAGTGGCCGTGGAGACTAAGAATAAAGCGGTGACAGTCGTTGAAGGCCCAAAAATTGAGAAGCCATCGCAACCTATTCAACCTCCGAAAGTTAACCAAACCAATAGTCCCGAACTACGACCACCTAGTAAACCGCCGATTTACCATACGCCAGACAAAAAATATTACTATAATATGCCTCCACATTATTATAAACAAGGTCAAAAAATAAAAGCACCTACTGTACATTTATATACAAAAGAACCATTGAAAATTTCTAACTCAATGTACAAATATTCAAATGTAGTTCCGGTGCAACGAGGGAATCTTTATTATAATAAGCCGATGCGACGTCCGATTATTTTTGCCGCATCCACTGGGAAACCATCTATAGTTACCAGTCCTAAGTTCAGCTTGCCAGTTCAAACTATAAATGGTATACGGACCGAATTTGTAAGACCACCAAAATTTGAAAATTTTACAATATCAACGACAACTACAACTGCAGCACCAACAACAACAAGAATTTTAAGAACAAAACGAATATGGCCCAAAAGAATTTTAGATAAAATGAATATTACATCTGAAAATATCACAATGCCATCCGATATAATTAAAACAAACATTACGAATAATACTGACCTGGCTACATCTTCCAGTCGGGTTCGCTTCAGGTATGTTACGACAGAATCAAGTTTATCTAATGTACCTCAGCCAACGACTCGAAGCTATCGCAGAGTAACCAGAACATCAAAACTCACATCTACTACAGGTGATTATGGTCCAATCAGACCAAACGACTGGGTTCCAATAGTACCTTCACGTTTGGTAAAAATAAGAAAGACCAGAGAAGCACCTATTGACAAACGGTCAGATTTATTACTTCAACCATATAGATTGCTTCCAATAGGTGGAGCATTCAGAGGGGACCCAGATATAGGTGGAAGAAAAAAAATGATACTTTTTCGTAAACGAAAACGACAAATGAGTCCGTATTCAATAGGAAATGAGTATGATCCCAAACTGGCTTATCCACAACAACAAGTTGGTTATGAGGACTTACAGCCAGAAGCAAGCCAAACAAAACTTGTCACAAAAATCAAGCATCACCACCATCACCATCATCATCGATACATCAAGACTGTGGAGAAACCCGTCAAGGTACCGTATAAAGTCGAGGTTGAAGTACCGAAACCATATCCCGTAGAAAAGAAGGTTCCAGTGCCAGTGCCTGTGGAAAAAGTCAAAGTTGTCAATAGGCCTTATCCAGTCGCTGTAGAAAAAAGAATCCCGTATCCTGTAGCCGTCAAAGTCCCGCACCCAGTCCCTGTCAAAGTTGTTGAAAAAGAATATGTCCCTAAACCGTATCCAATAGTCCATCATGTCCCAATCGTAAAGCATGTAGAAGTTAAAGTACCACACCCGGTGCCAGTTGAAGTAGAAAAGAAAGTCCCATATCCGGTGCAGGTACCAGTTCCGGTAGAAAGACCAGTACCTGTACCTTACCAAGTAGAAAAAAGAGTCCCATATCCAGTGCCCATTAAAGTATTCGTACCTCAACCTTATACTGTAGAAAAGAAAATACCTTATCCCGTTGAAGTCAAAGTTAAAGAGCCCTTTGAGGTCATAAGACATGTTCCAGTCCGGGTACCGTATCCACAACCGTATCCTGTAAGAGTACCTCACCCTGTTCCCATTACCGTCGAGAAAAAAGTCCCTTATCCCGTTAGAGTAGTGAAGAAAATCCCTGTCCCTGTAGAAGTCGTTGTTCCCCGTAAAGTTGAAGTCGAGAAAAAGGTTCCAATCTATATACCAAAACCTTATCCGGTAGAAAAACGAGTACCGTACCCCGTAAAAATTCCGTATCCCGTTAGAGTGCCCGTTAAAGTGCCGGTCCGTGTGCCTGTAGAAGTACCTGTGTATATCCACCATCCTTTTCAGATCGTAAATGACGACGACGTCGGTGCTGATGGAAACCAATATTATGGGGATCCAGGACAAGGGAACCCTTACTTTACGGACGAAGATAACCAATATGAGCGTTCGGGAAAAGGTGCGGTCACAACCACGTCGCTGCCGATCGTGACAGTGCATGGAAACACTGGGTTCACAGGCGTCGTATCACGATCTGATAGTGAAACTACAACGGCAAAAGCGGCTACAGAATAGCAAAAGACAATAATTTATTAGTAAGTGATGCATGTGTGTGAGTGCTACGGACAGATAGAAATGTATGATGCTGTGATATAGTTTGAATATCTTATAGCATGTTTTTCGTGAAAGAACCCACCAGTTAATTTATTACTTCTTAAAAAATTGTATTATGAATAACCTAACCTTGGCGGCAAAAAAATAAGATTAATAAAAAAATGCCATTCTCATACAGTCTTTTTATATTTTTTATTTTTATGTGTTTTAATAGATAATCTAATGTTAGGGTACTCTGCTTACCATTTTCGACATGATATCAAGATCTTGTGAGTTGCGAGTTAAGTAGTGGTTGGTACTCGAGTCAATATATCTTAACCAAACAGGGAATAAAAATAATTTAAATATAATAATCCCCCTGGGGAATCCACGAGGGTTTATAGCCACAATCACTTTACAGCTAATCGCTGTTCTATTGCCATAAATGAACTTTAATGCAAAAAAATATACATATTAAAGTGCATACCCAAATAAATAATGAAACTATATATCATAAAAGTAAATAAAATTAATAATGAATATTTTTTTAATTATCACATGCTGGAATGCAGTCATAACTCTTATGTCAAATTATATTTCAAAAAATTCCAAGTATTAAAATACTACAAAAGTAAATTAAAATAAATTTTAATTTACTTTTTCATATAAGTATGTACCTATAAGAAATGGTGATAAAAACTTCGCAACATATGAGCGGCTAGCGATACCGCGTGTTCATTTAGGCGTGACTTCACTTTCAATTAATGTTCTTCCTATTCCGTAGATTACTGCTTTATTGATTTTAATTGAACAATTAAAATATACGTAAGTTATATTTGTAATCATTTTATAATATTTACTCAAAAGTCGTGAAAATAAAGTTTCCATGCCACTGTTTTTCGATGCTGAAATTAAAATAATTTCTAATTTAAACATCCTCTAGAGTGCAGATAAAAGTCACAACCATGTAAATTCTGACTAAGCTTCATAATGACCTCATTGATTTATAGTCTTTATTAATTTTATTGTAAAAAAATCATCTTCAGATTTTTTCCCATATATACAAGGGTAAACAGAGGCAATTTAGTGTTACCAGACTATCCCCCGTGTTCATCCAATTTCAATTTAAAAATTAAATAAATGAAATAAAAATAAAAACAATGAATAACGAAAATATATAACTTTATTAATATAAATTATAAATGCAGAAAACATTACTTCACTTTCACAAATTGCCACTCCAGTTCATACACTCCAACTGATGTTTGATTTTTTTCATCATAGTCGACCCATTCTTTTTCTGTTAAATCTACATCATCGAAAGTTTTGCCTAAAAATTAAAAAATACATTCATAGAATTTATATTTTGTTGTAGATTTTTTAAGGTTTTCATTGTAATTTATGTAGCAGGGTAGGCAGAGGGGACCTAAGAGTTAAGATATAATTTCCTTGTTTTAGGTCAATTTTCACTTCCATTCTTTACTCTCTGCTGAATTCTGGAGGCATGTTGAGTGGATGGGATAATGGGACTCAATGCCAGAGAGGAAATAAAAATACTAAACATTGCATTTCCTTGAATGGGTTTGATACCCATTCTATAATATTTTAAAATAATTATAATATTTAAAAATAATTTACATATTCATAAATATATAATATAGTATAAATTTATACTGTAAATTAAATATAACATACCATTTTCTTCTGCTTCTGCAATCCATCCAGATTTAGGTTCAAAGTCAACAGGCTCTACACCTCTGCAGTCAAATGTTACAATAGATTTGAATTTGCCTAGATCATTATTTGTAAATGCACCTGAACAAAAACAATGTGCAATATTAGTGCTTCTAAAATGTTATAAGCAATACAATTTTAAAATTTAAATTATTATAAAACAAGCTGTTTGGGTGCTATTAATCCATAGTATCCATCATAAGAGTTAAGAGTCAAAACCTGCTAAATTAATGCAATGAATTATATTTTTATACCATTCGAAAGTGTAAAAAAAACAATTTTCAAAACGTGTTTATCAATTTTCAAAATCGTTAAAGCCTCTTGATAATAAACGCATACTCATAGATTTTTAAAGCTTTTTGTCGGTCTTCTGAATTAGCTTTAAATACACTGATAGCAGATTCATACTCTAAGTTGACGATTTGTGTAAAGGTTATCTTTACATACCATTGCTTCCTTCGATAACATCTATACTATTTTCTCTGGAACACAATTTGCACTTTATAAGCAAGTTCGTTTCTGATCTATTATGCTTTTGCGGCACTTTATCTTCTTCCGTAAGGTCATGGAACTTATCCGAAACTTCACCGCAATTACCGCATTTTAACTTTAAAAACCACTGGTAGTGTGGATGGTTGGTATATAATTTCTCTATACATTCTAAATTAGCGCGTATTTGAAGTGATATTTTGACCATATTTATTAAAAAAGTACTGTTTATATTTTATCAATAACAATTCTAATTATAGAAGTTACTGTCAGTGTCAAATTGTCAATCATCGTTAGTCGTCAGCTGTCAATTAGACAACATGGTACATTGACCAACATTCAAAATTTGAAAACAGTTCGAAATGATATAATCGGATAGTACCTACAAACAAAATAATAATAAAATAACTGCATGAAATATTCCGTTCTCTTTTTTGAAGTAACATATTAACATAAATATATAATAATGAAGTCGTTGTGGTGCAACGGTATATGACTGCAAACTGCTGAAATGAAATAATTTCATTTATTCGATCTGGTTACAATGCGAGGTCTGCCATTGTCTGAAAAATTAAACCGAACGTGGGGAGACGTTCCTGTCCCCTTAACACACACTAGGCTTTCTTTGTCGATCTTATTAAAATGGATACCCCATGAAGATAAAAGAAAATTACTTGTATTATTAATATTACGAAAGAATTGCTAAGAATTGTAGCTCAATAAATTTTCTATTAAAATAAAACAAATTAATGGTGTTATAATTTATTGCATACTGTTTAGGAGGATAAATAGATATCTACATTGCACTTAAGTTCTTAAGCAACCACTTGAAGATAGTTTGTATATAAATACAATATTATTTGTTTACCTTGATATTTTCCTAGCGGTACATATTGAAACTGTATTTTTTGAATATAATTCAGTATAAGCCTAAGCCTAAGAATGGAAAAGGTTTAAATTGCAAAATGAAGAGTTATTATTTTATTTTATACCACAGATTTAATTAGTACAATTGAATAAAAAAGCAGTCATACATCTGGAAGTCCTCTCACAGGGTTTATTAAACAGACCAAATTCGTTCGCAATATTTCAGTCCATTTTTAATTTAGACAAAATCACATCATTCACTTATGCTTAGCAGTCATTTTACTTGTTAAGTAAGTGTTTAAATATTTTCTGTGTTACTGCAATTTCCATTTATTGCATTAAACACATTATCGTGATAATGTTAATTTTAATTTCTCGGTAAAGGAACAATTTTGATAGAATTTCCTTGAGAATCTGTATTTAGTGTTAGTCCCATTTCTTGCAGTACTTCATTGTCTACTGGCCCTTGAAGTGTCATTTTTGAAATCACCTCCTTTGAAAACAAATAAGAATAGTTTTAATGAAAATATCTTTTGAAGGTAATATTGCACTCATAATAATATCGTCTACAATCATGTAGTCAAGACAATACACCAGCAACTTTATAAAATTACAAGTACTCTACAAACGTATGTCGTTTTGAAAATAGTTATGTGCTTTGCACAATGAGACCGGTCGGTCTACTATTACTGACAGGTATATTGTTGCCAATAGACCTGATACAGTGCTAGTAGACGGAGTGACGCGCCGTGCAGTGTTGATGTCACCGTAATATTATAAACTTCGTTATATTATAATCTCTTCCGCGATATTGTGATTTATAGATACTTTGTTAACCAACATTGTAAATGCACAAATTCACCATAGAATCCAAAAAATATTGCAATAGCCTATAAATAGTAAAAAGTATAATTTATGTACTGAGGCCACCGCAGTGCACCAGGCGATTTTTAAGTGCAGGTTTGGTTAAAACTTTTAACTTTAAAATGGTTGTTTTAAAATTGGTTATGATGTATAAGCGACCAATTTCAGCCAGCACTTATTACAGTGTATCGATAGATTACAATATCACGAAAAAAATATAAACTAACAGTGTTTATAATTTACTAGTGCACACGATAAAAGAAAAATTATCTAAACACTTTGACTTAGCCCATGAGATTACTGTCATGTGGGATGTCAATGCGGCTATAGTTGTGCCATTAGTGATTTCAATTAACGGTTTCATAGCAAAGCCTCGACTAACAACAAAATAACACTTCAAAGTTATTAAATATTTCACCACATAATCAAAAGTGGCACACTGATTGACTGTGTGAGAGAGGGTGTCTTAATTACTGCCTCCCGAGGTACTTCTGCCTATCCTTCTGTATGCGGGATATAGCGTGAAGGTAAAAAGAAAGTAAACTGGTTAACATTACATACCTGATTCTCAGGACAATTTTCGCAAAGATTACGAACAGCAAATATTACCCATTGCATAATAACTGAATTTATTTTATAAGAAATTTTATCATTAATTTATTTGTGTATGATATTAATAAGATGTGAAACCTGTGTGCCCAAATTAACTTGAATTTATACATAAAAAGGAAACAATATTATATATTTACTAATATAAGATTACTTGTCTGTATAGTTTGTTTACTCTTCTCTGTTCCATATTATTTCTACTAATGTTTGAAACATGTACAATGTAAATATTTGTCAAGTAGTTTTTGAAACATTTTAAAAAGGATACGAGGATTGCGCGCGTCGATATTGCAACAGTCAAGTAATACTGGAATCACTTCTAATTCACGCATCTGAAATATTTAAGTAAAATATTTTAAAAATATATTATTTGTGATGCCGCGGCGCAATTTGCGGGTTCAATTCTCATTCGGGAATTAATTTTTTTTTCAATTTCATGCTCTAGTAAAAAGACAAGACACCGTGTTGAGTTCCGCCGTTCAACATGTAATGTCTCGTTGGAGGCGGTGTATATACTGCTATACACTAGTTTCCCCCTATCAACTATCCCACTATATGAAGGCTACAACGTGAAGCTAAGAAAAACAAATCTAACCTGGCGTTTATTTTCTTGATTTTTCCAACACAGATTGGCTAAAGTTCTTACGAGAGATGCCTTGAAACCAAACGCAACATGCCTTTCTACTGTTTCCACACTAGTTACTGTCTTTTTGGGTGTTGACATGTCTATTGCTCCTAATCTGTAAATGTTAATTACAATGATGAAAAAGTGTTACAAGTATTTGTCAGCTTGAAATACACAATTATTTACTTAATAAATTTAATTGTATTAGTATTCTTTAATATATGAATGTACAGTACAATCGACGAGTCGTGTTCGCAATGAAGTTAGCTGTAGATGGCTGTGCAGATTTAAATGCAAGATTTTTCTGACCTTTCATTATTTTCTTCTTGAATGAACAATGCGCAGAAGTTCAGATAGCCTAACTTTGTTTGTTTTATGGCTGGTCTCAAGAACTTACTATCTTTAGCAATCTGTTAAATCTATTGTATACAGACACAATACACAATTATACACCTATTCTTAAACCTAACATTAGATACAACATTGTGTAACACATAAATCTATTATATGTCTGTATATTGTGTATCATTTAAAAGATTGGTAAAGGGAGATAAATTATAACACAATATATATAATAAATACTTCATCAATTCATTTTTCTACTCCTGCAACAATCCGGACATTGTATATTTATAAAATAAAGGAGTCAGTACTATAAATACCTTGTTTTTTGGCTTTCCGGTGAATCAATCTTCACAAATGGCACTTTGGGTGCAGTATTATCTTCCAATATCTTTACTTCTTTGACTGGTTCAGTTTTCTTTTCGACATTACTATTATCAACTCTTGCCTTTTCTGACGAAATACCCAGAATTTTTTGCAACTGTTCACTCAAATCAAAATCTGTTGACAAATTTTGACTCTTTTTGACTTCTTTTGGCGTATCTGGTGACTGTTTTTGCGATTCTGTTTCTGGTTGATTTTCTGACAATGGCGGCGATATTTCACTTGGCGATGTTTTAATTTCTTTACTATCTGATTTAGTTAAATGTATTTCTGTTGGCGGATCAGTCGGCGAACTATCTTGCGACTCGGTTCTACTCGATTCTTGCAACTCGAGTCTCGGCTGTAAAGCAACAGGGATAACTTCAGCAATAGTATTCATGCACGTCGGGGACAGTGCATCCATTATTAACGGTGGTTCGTTATCATCAATATCGATTTTGTGCTCGAGACTTATTCGTCTTGTTGGTAAATGTATACGTTCGTCTGTTTTTGGCACTGAACTACTTCTTTTGAATGCGACTTTCGTTAAGTCATTATCGATTTTCACATTGGAACTTCCTTCTGAGCCACTTCTAACTTGTTTATCTGGCATATCAAATTTTATTGGTTGTTGTTGATTGTCTACAATGTTGTCAAATTTGTCAATGAACGGTGGATTGTCGTTACACTCGTAAAATTGTTCACTACTTTCTGATTCTGTACACTCAGACGTTGTTTCGTTGCAGGAGAGCATGTTATCTGCTGAATCGTTTTTACATAGCGGATCTGAAATAATATAAAATGTTGCTAAAGATTATTTAAAAATTTTGAAATTTTTCCACGAACATAATATGTATTTTTTAAAATAACTGAAGTCATGCCTACTACAAATGTAGTATGTAGCAAAATTAGAATAATTTAAAATGAATGTCTTGATAGTTTTTTAAGATTTACAATGTTTTTTAGTTTTTAGTTTATGCTATATGACACATATAACAGGGTCAGGGCATCTTCGTATTGACACTTGGTTCCTTCTCATTATGTGGACACTATCGCCACAAATGATGTTATCAGTGGTGTGTTTGTATCATGTGTTTTGTGCTATAAAAAAAAACAAATACAACAAACTTACTTTCAGATGGTACATTTATAGCAGGCATATCTTCATCATTATCAAATTGCTTTCCAGTAGCTTCATACAGTTTATTTATAGATGAAAAAAAATTGTTACTCTCCTTGCCTAGTTTATGAATAGCTCTTAGGAGAACTAAAAAAAAAAAAGATTATATGAATAAATTTCATAATATCAAATCATTCCCTGACTGGAGATTCAACTCATAAACATTTTCTTCAGAAATCCCACTGTATAGCAACATAAAAATAAAATATAAAATACTTACAAGCACAATTGATAAATAAAGAAGTATCACTTTGCAAACAATCCATATAAGTGTCCATACTGGATGCTGTTGCTACTATTTCCAACAAAAAAACCACTTCTTGAGGCTCAATAGTATTTATATATTTATCAACAGTTTTCAAAATACAATCTGATTTACTTTTAAACTCGTGAGCCATGAATTTTACAAAGTTGACAGAAACATTGATATCTTGAGATTCTGTTGACATCAAAATGTTATAGGCAAGATTTAGTACAAGCATTCGACATTCTGGATCTAATTTTGAGTATAATTTTTCTATATACGTATTTTCTACACCAATCAAATATTCTATTATAAGATGTGGATATTCTGTGTTTCCATTAATATACATATAAGCCAGAGAATTTAACACCGCTACATCTTCTGGCAATACATTTGGTTGACCTAATAATATGTTGTATACTATCATAGCTGCAGCAGAAGCAATTTTTTCATTATGACCAACCAAACAATTTAGTATTATAGCATCAAATTTGTTCCAAATCATAATTTGATTGAAAGGATTATTCACAACAAGGTTTCCTAGTGTTTGAATCAAAACTGTCATACATGTTTCATATTTTTTCTGTAATTCTTCGTTAATGAATTCGCCACTGGGGTGTTGGTATTCTGTGGCTAAGATTAACATGGACTCCAAAATGGAAAGTTCCTTAGAAATATATGTTTGCATTTTGGTACCAGCTGCAGCACACGAGCGAACTAAACGTAAGCATTGTTCAGCTACAGCCAAAGTGCTGCGGTTATATGAAGCCTGTTCCACATCTAACCGCATTATATGTAGAACTTCTGCTATAAGACGTAATGTATACTCCGACGCTTTTTTACTAATAAAGAAAAATAATCATTGTTAAAATAAAATTAAACATTAAATGATTAGGTTTTAATAATTTAAAATATATGCTCACGGTCTCAATTTTCCAGTCTCTGCGTCTCTCGAGAGTTGCGCCTCTGCGCGTAGCATTTCTTCCACTGCATCCCATTCACCAGTTTCCAATTGAAAATTTATAAGTTTGGCATCTAATAGGATTTCTTCAGCAAACCACACGCTTTTATCCCGTGACATTTTTATAGAAAATATAAATAAGTTTTCTACTTTTTGCAACTTGCATGTATGTTGATAATTCGCTGATACGTCAAAACTCATGTCAAATTGACTCTTTTACTCTGCAGTCAACACGCCCGACGATGTCAAAGTCAATTTTGCTTTGACGTAGGTTTACTTTTCAGAAGCCCATGCGTCAAGGACAATCCTTATAATTTAATTATGTTATTGCCTTATTAGAAAAAAAACAATAAGTTATAGTCAAAATATTCATACGTATATATAGCCAATTATGAATAGTTATTTTATAGTGCATTTTAGTAATAAACCTTAACATTTCTGTTTACGAATTTTTATGATGGCAATTCAGAAAAAGTTGGTTTTTGCTTATTCCTTCCCCCGCTTCACCTGTCGCGACTTGTCTCGTTCGGTGAATTGGTGATCGGTCGAAGTTCGTACGAATGAAAGGAACAAACGGCGAGAATGGCATTTGTGCGTGAAATTATATTAGTTTTTATGTGAACAAGTGCATTTTTCTCACAATAATATCTTAGTCCGGCAACCCCTTGAGAATTTGTGATATAATTACGTTCCCAGGGCCGTTACGATGTTGTGTTTTGTGTAAAAGCGTTGGTGCCTTAAAATTTAGTGACTGGTTTGGGGTGGTATCCTGGTTGAGTTTCGTGCAATAATGGAGCGACTTCCCGCTAACGTTGGAATTTAAAACATCTGGTGAGTCATCAACGTTTTCGAGATGTTATCATTTCACTTTGTGGCCATTTACAACGTTAGTTATAGATCTTATAACAACGCTAACTAGTCGACATGCCATGATGTTACCGTCAGGATTATACATCGTGTTAAAATGTAGTCGCGTTATTTTCGAAATTTAGCCTTTTTCCTATATTCAAGATTTAGAGGAATGTAAACAACTTTTATTTTTCAAATTATCGTCTTGGCACCTGTCCAAATTTCACGTCCTCGTAATGTCTCGTCTGTGGAATTGTAACAGGTTGCTATATTGTTTTAAGTCCAAGTATATAAAATCCACAGTTACGCGGTTTTGTTTAAATTTTAAATTAAGTAATTTTAATAATAGTTTTAGTAATAATTAAATTATTTTTGTAATTGTGTACATAATATGGTATAAACTATAAATTAAATAAAAAACGTATGACAAACTCCTATATTATTACTATTTTATTTGCATTTGAGAAAATTTCATAAAATTTAATTATTTTGCCTATTCTTTTTACTTCTACAACAATGTGACATTTATTTTTACCAAAATTAATAATGATACTGCAAATGAAACAAAATTTGTTAATTTTAAGTAATATTTTACAATAAAGATATTGGGTAAAACCAGAAATATTTGTTGATGTCACCTTGTGATTCGATTGTGGTTTCCTTTTCAAATGTTGCTAAAAATAATGACAGTATGTTCTTATATTTTTTTAATAATTTCTTTAAATTAAAATATTATTATATATTTATACAAGTTACATTTATTTTAAATATACCTACTCTAAAAATAACTTAAACATGAACATGAGTACACTATTCATATAATTAATTAAAAATTTATTTATGAAATAAGAATTAATATATTATAATTATTAAATAAAATGCTTAAAATGTACAGAGTATTTTACACACACAATTTATTTTTCATTAAAGTTTTCATTTAAGTGTTATTAAATAGTAAATAATATTTTATAAACAAATTAACAAAAATAGATTCTTATTTCTTGAATCTGGTTGACAAAGTGCAGTGTTGATTTCTACACCTCAACTTGCAATGTCTTGAATTTGGAAATCAACATTATATGTTCCAAAAAAAGAAATAACCATCATGAAAACTTATAAGAAGTGAGACAAATGTTTGTCCGCTTATTGGTTTGTTTATTAAACTTTTTGATGAATGTAGCAAAGATAATCATCAATAATAATCAATTATTCAAAGAACTACCATTGTTATGAGAACTTAAGTATGTAATGTTCATATAATATGTGTGCATATTCATTTGTTCTTGTAAATTGTCTATTTTAATTGTCTATTTCCCAATATTGGTATTGAACCAACAACCATTACATTTGCAGTTAAATACTGTACTGTAATGGTCTCAATATTGTAAAATGACATATTTTGTTAATAGTGTTTGTGTATAATCATAATATGCAATTCTATAAGCTAAATATGTTTTATTTAATTACAAAAAATTTGGATTGTTGTGTAAATATCAGGAACTACTGATTCTTATATAAAAGAAAAGTGTTTTATTGTACAGTTTATTTGTCAAAGAAGATTTAACATCAAGTTAATTATTTCGATGTAGCTCACTGTGTCTGTAGTCAGACTAACCTAGGACAATTAGGTACAATGTGTTAGAAGTTATTCCATTAAATCATGGGCAAAACCACAATTAAAAGCTAGTAAATTATAAAAAAAGAAGTTTAATAATCTGTACAGCTTTCTCCTCTTAGTTATAAAATTATTTTCTTTGAAGTAGGTCAGATTTATGTAATTGGAATAATTTGTAGGTTTTTACATAATGACTTTAATCCACCTGTCAGCTTGTTTCTAAGTGTTATGACATAAAAAGGGTACAGTACAATGGAAACATCCCATGTAAGCTCTTAAGCTTATTTTAATTATTGTTAGTATTAAAGGAAATTGCATAAATTAACTGAAGTAAGGTAACTTCTATTAATATTATACCTGTAAGATGAAAATGAAATCATTCTAAATTAATGAATGTCTTGATTATTGCATAATTAGGTTATCTGATGATTTAACTTTAGGTATTTTTTTTTCTCATTTAAGCTTATAGAGCCTACTAACTTCATTTATATTGACAATATTTATTCAAAAAAATAAATATTCTATTTGGTGTGATTATTATATTGATTACACATTAAAATAGATTATTTATGATTCTTTGACAAATGTTTAAAAATAAATAAAAAGCTTGTATTATTGATTGACTGACAGACAATTTGCAAGGGATACTATTGACAGAAAGCAGAAATTAGGCACATATAGTATCCTTGTTGAGTATAGTTTAGGTATCAGAGATTTTATGTTTTTTATACTTTAAGCAATCAAAGTATGTAACTTGTTTGTTACAACTCATGTTTTTATATAATACTGTTGTTATTTTATAGGGAACCGGGATGGATGAGGGTCTGTTGAATGACCTTCTTGAGTGCTCCGTGTGCCTGGAGAGGCTTGACACTTCCTCCAGAGTTCTACCATGTCAGCATACATTCTGTTTGAAATGTTTAAAGGTAATTTTATTTTAAATTGTTTTTTTTTAGCTTTATGGTCGTAACAGCTCTATCTAAATAGATAATGTAATTATTAAATAGAAAATGGTAAATAGTTGCACAATGTTGGAACAATGTATTTTTTTTGCAATCTTTTTTATTTGTTATTTTGTCATCAATCAACACTAATAAAAAGGTTGTAAAAGAAGTAGAGCTTGAACCCACAACCTCTTTGATAACATATCTAAGATTTATGTATTTATTTGTTTTAAATTTATTTTTATTGACAGTAGTGATTGATTACTTATGAAAAAAATCCCATGAACAATACTTATTAAAGATATTTAATTAATTATCTTTCAACTTCCGTCATGGCAGGAGAAGTAAGAAGAGTAAAACGCGGCGGTTGTAAGTTCGATACCCACTCGGGAGAATGATTTCTTTTTTTAGCTTCACTCTTTATCCCGCTCATAGCAGGTTAGCAGGTAGGCAGAGAGAACTTGGAAGCCTAGTGTTAAAACACGTGTGTTGATTGGCGGAAGTCACCAAAGCGAGGAAGAGAAAATATTAAATATTTCATTCTCTCGAATGGGAATTGAACCCCCTAACCTTCCAGTTTATAGTCACACGCTTGTGCCTCTGCGCCAAGACGGCTTCAATTTTTAATAAGCTAGTTGTTTTTATTTTATATTTCGATAGTAGATAAAATATAATTATTTATATAGTGTAATGGATGTATGTTCCTCTCAATGTCAACACTCCTCAAGTCTCAATGTCTTCCACATAATAATCTGTATTACGACAACGTAACTATCGGATACTGGGATAGACTATATCCGTTACTAGGAAATCTAGGGTACAGTTAAGCATAGATGTGCTTATTATTAATTTTTAATATATTATATTTTGTATGTTTTTTTGGCTTCACGCTTCTTTTAGCCTACAAGATTTCAATATAATCATACCCCTCTGAGGGATTCGAATACACAAACATCGTATGCATCCATCCATCCATCCATCAGCCTTTCAACGTCCACTGCTGGACATAGGCCTCCCCTAATTGTCGCCACTCCGTCCGGTCCTGCGCCCTTTGAATCCAGCGGATTCCCGCTGTCTTTTTAAGGTCGTCGGTCCACCTGGTTGGAGGGCGGCCTGTGCTCCTTTTGCCGAGACGGGGTCGCCATTCGAGGACCTTTCTTCCCCATCGGTTGTCGGCCCTCCTGAAAATATGGCTTGCCCATCGTATGCATACTAATAGTGATTAGTATGCATACAATTCCAATATGCCGCGGCAGCCTCAATTTTGTTAAGTTATAGATATTTTTAGGCAAAAAATCGTTAGAGGATTTGACTTCCAGATATGTTTTATTTTTGTAAACTCTATGTTTGGCCATAACGTAGTTGGTACTGTCTCGACGGGAAACAAATAAAAATGAAGAACGTCACTATTTTTAAGCTAAATATATTCATGTATACATTTATCTTCAAAGCTTCAAAATAGTAACTTACTTTAATAACTCTGTTATACTATACAAACAACATTTTAACAAACATTGAATCATTTACTTTATTTTGGTACTAAGTTGAGACCAGTCGTGGCACAGGGCACAGGTGTCTGACTATAAACGCGACAGCTTGTGGGTTTGATTCTCGCTCGAGGAAATGAAATATTGAGTATTTCCATTTCTTCACCCTCAATGCATCCAGAATTCGGCAGAAAATAGATAGCGGTGTCTCTTAGCAATAGACAATGCTAATAAGACATAGTAATATCATTTACCGCATTTTTTGTCTAGCCTTAATGGGTAAACATCTTGTTCTAAATATAATCATTCCCCCAAAAAGATTTCAACCAATAACTATCTAATGCAGCAGCCAGCAAGACATTCCTCATGATGTGTGTAAAGTGTAAAGTTCCTCGTGATAAATACGTAGGTATCTGGATAACATCCTTAAGTAGATATCTAATAAACACTAGCTTTAATTTACTCATTCGTGGTAGGATAAAATGGGAATTTTCAATTAACTTCAAGAAAAATATGAACTGAATGTATTTTGTGAAGGCAGCTAAAAGCATAGCTAACTTGTTAGAGAATATTAAAGCAGATCTCCTCAAATTGGGGCGGATAGCACAAACAATACACCGTGGGTACACTGAAGGGAAAATACACGTAAAAGTAAGCTACAATGGCCGGTTTATTTTTTTTAGCAACGCTCTGTTTTTGTTTTATTTTTTTTGGAAATTTTTCACTTTTTAAAAAAAAACGTTGGTGCAAAATGAACCGTTGTTGAATTTAATTGTTTGTTTATGTTTTTATAATGGACTATTGGATCCGAACGCGCCTACGCCCGCTTGAACTATACGAATATTTATTAAATATATTTATGAAATTATTTTCACTTTTCAATAGAGAGATGCGTTAAGCAAGCTCATTTTGGGTGACGTTTTCTAACAACAAACTTTGCAAATCGTTGCTTAGCAACGACGGTTGTTATTAACATGGCGGAATAAATTGCATGTCAAATTAATAAATATTTTAATATATTGGTATATATCGAAAATATTACAAATATGACAAAAAAAAGTATCCTATGTTCATCCCGGTACTCTCAAGTATCTCTATATGAGTATTTTATCACAATTAAATTAGCGGTTTGGCCCTGATTGCGTAAAAGACAGACAGACAGACAGAGTTTCTTTCGAATTTATAATATAGGTATGGATTCTGTATTGTATGCTGTCGATCTCCTAACCGTCTGTTTTGAATATTGACATAAATTATATGGAGCTCAAATGTTTTTATACTTGAACTAAAACGATTCTCTCTATAGAAAATCTACACCTATTACTATTACTTAGCATATGCAATTAGTTAGAATTACTCTAATATACTGCGGCCTATTAGTATTCCGCAAGTAAACTAACATTAAGCTAATGTTAGTTCTGTATTAACACTTTAAATGACATACTTATGTTCTTCATATACAATATATATCCAAGAGTTGTATTTTCATCACGATTGTACCCAACATCCTGAGTTAACAGCCCCTTCTCCCGTAAATAAACATTAGTTTATTACTCTGTCTAATTTAAACGGCATTTTGCTTTGAGTCATTTGATTGACTCACGGTCGCGTACTTTATAGTGGTGGTAGGTATAAGACAATACTCGTATGTCATTCAATGTTTGTTAGCGATTAGAGCGCACTTGAAGTAATGTAATGTAAACATTGATGACTTTGTTGTTTTTTTTTCTCTCTCTTATTTTTCTATTGTTTCTGTTGTTTTTTCTATTTCATTCAGATTATAGCGTTTGTAATGCAAAAAAGTAGATTTGTCTTTACCGCTTTAGATATCTTTGATATAGAATAATGCATTACAAAATCATACAGTGTCTGCCAATTTATTCTTTATTTTTTTCTATTAATTAATAATGAGTAAAATATTGTTTTTATATTACGTTTACACAATATTTCTAATGATAAAGTATATAATTTTGCTTATTTTATTAAACAAGGTGGAATCACTGCGTAATTGCAAATATCAACGTTATGTGATAGATATGTCAAAGACAGCTCAAATTAGCTGTGAACATTAAAGTTCACCTAAACCGTTTTAACACATTTAATTATTCTATTCTTTGTTTATTCTCTTTTTTATGTAATAAAAATTGATAAAATAAAAAAATATATAGTTTTATTGTTTATTTTTTTCCCATCGCGCATACCAGAGGCAGTCGCCACTTTCCGCCGAAATTCAAGATGTCCGATGTTAAATTTGTATGGATCTGGAAGATGTAACCACAACCATCGCTTTTACAGTCGAACTCTGTCCCACTGCGCCATGATGGTGACTGTTTATTATTACGGTTATAAAATGTTATTGTTTATTTATTTTTATCTTTACACATTTCCCGTTTCATGGTGGACGATCATGAAAAATGTATGTATATATTATAAACACGTCATTCTTATCTTCAATATTCGTCTATTTTAAGGAAAGACGCTTCATATAGAAATAAAATTATTTTTTAATATCTCTCTATTACTATTCTTTTCGACAGACATCAAACCCACTACCTCGCCTACACTATAGATTAATATAGTATTTCAACGCCTTAACTAATTAACGGAGTTAGGTCTTACTTAATAGGTACAAGTAGTAAATATTCTCGCTATATCCATACCTATATTATAAATTCAAAAGTAACTGTGTCTGTCTGTCTGTCTGTCTTTTACGCATTCAGGGCCAAACCGCTAATTTAATTGTGATAAAATACACATATAGAGATACTTGAGGGTCTCGGGATGAACATAGGATACTTTTTTTTCTCATATTTGTAATATTTTCGATATACATATACCAATATATTAAAATACTTATTAATTTGACATGCAATTTATTCCGCCATGTTAATAACAACCGTCGCTATGTGACCGTTGCTAAGCAACGATTTGCAAAGTTTGTTGTTAGCAAACGTCACCCAAAATGAGCTTGCTTAACGCATCTCTCTATTGTCAACTGAAAATAATTTCATAAATATATTTAATAAATATTCTTATAGTTAAAGCGGGCGTAGCCGCGTTCGGGTCCACTAGTTGCATTATAACTTTTTGAACGCTTTTAACTCTCATTCATCCCGAAGTCGTCAAAGGTTGAGCGTTTTCATGATTTTAATATAATTTAATATGAAAACATACCAAGTATGAAATGAACCAAGTTTTGCATTGTAAATTCAGTTTGACGAACGACCGAAATGAAGTAGGCACGTGCTCAGCGCTAGATGAAAAACATTGCCCACGCATACCAACATCCGTTCTATGGAACATAAAATTAATCTCATTCCTGTACATAACTTTGTAATACAAAGAAATAAAGTGGAGAAATGTTACTATACCTATACTTTTTTGAATGGTAATAGTACACCTGTAGTTGAATGTGTTTTTTTTTTACATGCAAAGGTTAATTATTATAGTTGCATTTGGTCTTATTTAAAAAAAAATAGAGTTGAGTAAAAGTAAAAGTAAAAGAGACTTAGTGTTGAGTGGTGAAACTCAAAGTCGCGCTCTCTTGTTGCCAGGAAATGAATATGAAACGTTCCCACGAGCGGGAATCGAACCCACAACCGTTGTATATGCATTCTTAAGGGGGACTTTTTAAAAAGTTCTACTCAACTGTAGTTTCTTTTCCACTATTGCCTATTAAGTGTGGGTGGCTTAGTAATGTAGCGATACTAGAACCGTAACAACTCATTCATCAACGGTTCTAGTCTCGCTACGTTTGAAAATTGTAAACGAAATTTCAATACGTTTCTTGCCAATTTGAACTAGGTATATAAAAAAAAGCCTTACCTAATTTACTTTGGTTATTTGCTTGGATGAAAGTAGGTCGATTCAGGCGTGTTTTTCACTGCGGTACACGCAATATTGTTGACATTGTTCTAAATATCTAGTTATTTTAATAAAAACTAAAAAAAAAATGTATTGTTGTAAAATATTATTTTTTTTGCTCTTTTAGGGTTGCGTACCCAACAAAGCTCCCGTAAAACGAAACGAATGGAAAAACTTATGTCTAAAACTACCTTTAACCTAAAGTACATATATTATGCTAATATTATAAGTATTCCGCATGGCAGAGGAAACCTAGTAATAAGACACTCTGTTCTCACTTTTCGCCGGATTTTTTTGAGGCATTACGTGTTGAGTGGGGGAGCTCAACGCCGGGCTTTATGCCTTGATGCCAGAGCGAAGGAATAAAAATATTATTAAATAATTCACAACCATTGCATTACAGGCACACCCTTGTGGCCTTTAACTTCAAATGAAGTATTAATTAAATTAATACTTAAACTTCACATTTAAATGTAGATGTTAATTGAAATACATTTAGCTAATAAATGAACATGCGACATACCTCGGGTCAATTTACTACCTTGCTTCCTCCTACAAATACACTACTCAGATACAAAACATCCGTATAAGTGTAAACAGTACAGAGTACAGACAGTAATATCTGAGGGATATAGGGATAAGGGAGCATAGGGGAGCGCTAAGAGAAAATTTCTCGAATATCGTATAGGAGCGTGAAAAAACGGGATAAAAACAAAATTGCGGACGAGACCAGTATGTAGAAATTATTATTCTAGTTTATGAAAAGCTTGACCTTTTACATTAATAAATTCCCATTTTTTTCGACGTTCTAAAGGCTACGGACCCGTGAAACAAACGGTTCTTTAAATTCTACTTCATAAAGTCCATGCAAAGGAAGTTGCGACCACCAATTCGTATAAAAATCAATCTATTTAAATATAAACGTTTGTAATGGTTCTAGTTACAAATAAAGAGTAAAGTTCTTGTTCAACTGTGTAGAAGTCAAATGTATATATAAATTATGATAACGTTAAATTTGTGGCCGTATTCTAGTCTCTTATCAAGAATGACTTAACTCTGAGCACACAGAAGCAGAGAAAATGTTTGAGTTGTATTTTTGTAATTTTCTTATGCGATTTTTATTGTTTGTTGGTATGTAAATTTATCTTTCTTTCTTTTTTCTTTCTTTTTCTATTTTTTTTAATTGCTAAGTGGTGTTATTATGTATGGGCGCTTGCACATAGATATTCTATATGCCCAAGATAACTCTGACCGTATGCACAGTAGGCTACTTCTAAACGTTCAAATCGAATATAGCCTCTAGCCTCCTTTCATAAGTAAAATATCCAACAAAAAAATATTTTTTCAATTCCGGTCAGCAGTTCCTGAGATTGCGTGTGCAAAATAAACAAACTTGTCTATTATAAAGATAAAACTATTATTAGTATAGATTAAGCTCAGTCTGAATAAACATATATAAGTATTAATTATATAACGTAGGTTAATATTACTTAACATGCTTTTAAGTTATTGCTGCGTCGAAAACAAAGCTTCACATTTCAAAGAGTGGATATTTATAAAAGTTGTTAATATCGATATAGCACCCCGTTCTCACAAAGAGTTTCAGATCAAAGCCAAATAATAATACGGGAATGTCGTTAAGTACGGGGAGTACTGGCGGGGTGATCTATTTTGGTTACGCTAAAAATACATGTAACAGCTTTCAACTGGGACAATTAGATCGATACAATGACGAGTGTCGACTGACGTTGTACACATTGCTGGTTAAGAGATGGGGTGGTGTCGGACCACTGCCATTGCGTTTGTTTTTTTTTTCCTTTAATTTTTTTTCTTTTTAGTTGAAGATTGGTCTTGGGTCTGTGTTTGTAGGTTTCCTTTTTTATGCTGAGTCACGGTTTTTGCGTGGTGAGGAGATTAAGGAAACGAGAGGATCTCGTTTGGTTCTTCAGTTTTTAAGTGTAGCAGCTTTACGTTTTGCCTACTTTTACCGGAATTCGAGACTATAATGTTAATTCGCAAAACTAAACGCCATGCCATCTTTATCAGTGTGGGGAAAGGAAAATAATTTCAATCTGAGTTAGATACTTATTAATTTAAACAAGTATAACTATTGAAAATACATAAGTAGATGTATATTGATGACTTTGACAAATTTAAATGAAGTTCTCTCAAAAGCTTTATATTTATTTTTAATATTTGGACATAATTTGATTTTTAAAATATAAAATATACGTCTCATACATGAAAAGGTGCATAGAATCACCTTGACTCACTTTCTAAATAATCGTAAAATGATAAGATATCTGTTATTGATTTTCATACGTCAGATTGTGACTTATAGTGGAACCAAATTTCCTTAACTGTAAACGCGTTGGCTGTGAGTTCAATTCTCACTCGAGGAATGGAGTTATTTTTATTTTCTTGCATCGGTATGATAAACCGCGGCTTTGGGTTACGTCACTTAACGCCTAATGTTTCGAATTTACGCGGTAAGTGATGGACGGAGTGTGTTGACACTACCTAAGTTCTCATTGAAAACTAATTTTATAATACAGTTACCAATCTACAATTATTCAAACGAGATCAATACGAACTGAGACGGTTAGAAACAATATAAATGTTTTTTTTTTTTAAATTTAATTTACAAAAATGCTGATACTGACAGTATGGGTTCTTAAAAGTTATTAAGTGTGCGAATGCGAAGTTTGTTGTCCTGTAGTCCTGTACGCAGAGTTCTTCTACAGACACGACCTTTGCAGAGTTCACGCGTCCTGCGACCTTTACATTTCTATATTCGGTTACATTTCCATTTATGCGATAGATAATAAATATGTTTCAGCATATCTATTTGCCGGATGTTGTCTAGAGAAGAGTATTCTATTTTTAAAAAAAAAATCAATTAATGGAATTCCGTATTGATATAATTTTAATATGCCAATATGTATTTAAATATATTTTAAAATCATTAAAATGGTATTTTTAATTCTGTAAAAAATATAAATAAGCTTACAGATTGTATAGTAAAGAAAAAAAATAATTAAAAAGTTTCGATAGAAATTTTGACTCGGCAGTGTCGCCATATTAATCATGCCAGTTATTACCACACGTGACGAATAAAACATGTTTCATCGTAACATAAACAAACTATGTATATAACTGTACATATACACATATATTCACTTAATGACAGTGTGTTATGTCCAAGACCCCCTGGGATAGCCCTATAGTGACACTTGTCGTCTTATTTGGAAGGGAAATGTTTATTGTATATACAATATTTGATAAGGAATCAGTAAAATATCACTCTTGTCTTTATTATGTAGATATGTTATCAAAATATTATCGATAAAGTTAAGAAAATGTACATATCTTTGACATTGAATTTACAAGTTTATTCAATCAAGTTTTTAAATTGCTTCATCCCGCCTGTTATGAAATGTTAATAAATAAGTGCTGTATGAAGCCTATCTCGATAAATGGACTATCCAATGCCCTATTTTTTCAATTTGTTTCGGACCAGTAATTTCTGAGATTAACGCGTTCAACCAAACAAAATCTTCAGCTTTATAATATTAATTATTATAGAAAGTATAGATTAGTTACTTCTTGAATGTTTATAATAACTGAAAATGCTAACACTAACAATTTTCTGTTAATTTTCTGTAATATTGAAAGTTTTAAATCGTAAATTATTTTGTTTTAGGTAATCGTAGAGTCCCACAAAGAGCTACGATGTCCAGAATGCCGGGTATTAGTGGAGACGAAGGTGGAGGAATTACCTCCGAACGTCCTCCTCATGAGGATACTGGAAGGTATGAAGAACTCCGCGCCGAGGAAGATAAGTGGCCAGCGAATTAGGAGTGGACATTCTCAGGTAAGAATCTTATATTTTATTCTTTCAGTTTCACGCTGTATCCCGCACAGCAGGGTAGGCAGAGAGAACCTAGAGTTAAAACACTCTGTTGCGTATTTTCCGTCCAATTTTCAAGACTTTCCGTGTTGAATGGCGGAATTCAACGTCCCGCTTTTGTCTATTAACCAGAGCGAGGAATTGAAAATTATTCATGCTCTTGAGTGGGAATCATGTGTGTGTCAAAGCAATGACAAACGCTGCGCACTGTGCCGCTTTGACGGCGTCTTTCATTACTTAAACATCTCTCAAAAATGTTAAAGTTAAAATCAAAGTCTTCTGAACTAAACTCACATGGTTAGTTTTGTATGAAAAGACGATCGTTATCTTGTCTGGTTAAGATAATATGTGGCGCTTGCCTTCGTCACATAACTGAAGTAGGAAGTGATTTGTCATTAGTTACTCTAGTCATTTTGTTAATTATGCGTATATTCTAGACTATATTCTAGTCATACTTTATTTTGTTACTGCCTATTTATAAAAGGTTTTTTTTATTCGCCGAAAATATTTAACTGTGGAAAGATAAATAATTGCAACATTACTCTTTTCTATGTTGCACATCGACGATATCCGTCAAATTCAAGTAATTGATAGGTCTTCGAAGTTGACCTTCTAATAGGAATATATAGGCTTATGCAGTATGCACCCAGTGTCATTTAGGTTTATCTCGTTGGCCTTGATATAAGTTATTCTTAAATATATATTTTTTTATTTATATTGTATACTTTAGCAATGTTTATTTACAATCGAAATGCGTATTTTTATTAGTTTTTGTTATCAGATAATCATTTAACAGTAGATAATAAATAATTTATGCTCCTGATAATATAACATATAGCGTTCACAGATAAGAAATGCCAATCACTTTTTTAGAAAACTAGAAGTTATCGAGACCGAGAGGCGCGGGTTTAAATTTTTACATGCTTTCAGAAAAAAAATCATTTCCTGCCTCTAGTGGAATAAGATTTGAAAAAGTTAAATTTACTTAATTATATTCGTGTTATCATTACAGATACAACAATTGCAACAGTCGTCGCGATCGGAAAACAAGCAGTTACCACCGCACGCTCGAGCCATGTACGACTACATATCTAAAGAACCAGGGTGAGTTTTAAATTTTAATACTTAACGTCTATTTTTAGGAAAAAAAATTGTTTGTTGTAGACGTGCTTGAAGGATGTTTGAATAATCTCCAAGGTCATATTGAGATTACTAGTCAAGTAAATGTTATTATACTAATAAAATTTTGTTAATATAAATTTATTTTTGTTTATTCCGCGTTTCAGAATCCAGATTAAATGTGCAATCTTTTAAAGTTACTTGCTAAAATAGTGTAGTACATTTTTTTACACTACAGTCGGTTAAAGTTTCGTGTAGTAATTATTTTAAATTTAATGTTTGGCAAAAACACGACATTTTATTGAGAACTGAGGCAGGTATGTTTCAATTTTAAACTGTAATTTACACAAGAGTTAGTAATTTACAGTTTAAAATTGAAACATACCTGCCTAATGATTACCTTACAGAAAAAAAATATATCATAAAAAGGATTAAGATGAGTGATAATTAAAATAAATAATTTTGTAATTCAAGCGAGCGAAGCCGCGAGCGGGTAGCTAGTTGTTACATACAATACTCACAGACAGTTTTAACTGATGGCATTTCGAATTTATACTTACGTGTTATGTTGCTTGGCAACAAATTTTTTGTAATGTTTTAAACGAGAATTCTATAATTGGTTATCCTTCAACTTCATCCGTAAATAGGCTATTTTTTTGTATTTTGTACAATTTTTAAATATGCCTAAGAATTGGGTGGACTGTTATAGTAATATTACTTTGACTCATTTAATTTTATGCGTTATTCTAAAACGGTTTATTAAGCAGTATATTACTTTATATTTTATTTCAGTGGAATGAAAAAATATGTCTTCTGAGTTAACCAGATTGATAAATGTTGTAACTTTGTAAGGCTTTATAGAAATAGCCTATTTATTTAGGTATCTATTATTAGGTGTCGGTCTTTAAATGTAAATAAAAATTAGTACAATTCCCACTGAAAGCAGTTTTTATTAGAAATATTTGAATGAATGAAATGAAAAGATCAAAATAATTAAATAAAAAAATATGTATTTATGAGATACAGTTTCATATACTAGCAGTGACAAAACAATACAATAGTACTTGTAAAACTATATTTGAACTAATCAATAATCAAGGCATTTAAGCGACAAACGCAAGTTCATTCTCATTTCTGGAATAACTGTATGAATCATACAAATATACTGAGAAAACATATGTGAATCAGTATTTTACTTTGTTTTAAATTCAAATTAAATATTCATTTCAGTGATCTGTCCTTCAAGAAGGGTGAAACGATTATTCTGCAGAAGAAATTAGATACGTTTTGGTACCAAGGCGAAGTATCCGGCAGGACCGGCATGTTCCCTATTACTTTTGTACAGGTAATATTTAAACACGTATAATATTTGTGATAATATCAAATATCAAATTGTTACTGTTTTTTTTATAATAACTACTATTTGATTTTTAGAAATTAAAAGGTGTCAATTTTTTTAGGTGACATATCTAAATAATTTAAGTAAATAAAAAACTAATGAATTACAACATCAAATATGTTTTATTTTTATTAAAAATGTTGTCGTTAAAGATAAAAATGTAGGAGATACATATTGTACTGCGTAAAGCTCAACCACTCAACACGCAATATCTTGAATTCAGACAGAAAGGTAGATAACGGAATGTCGTGACACTAGGTCCTCTTTGACTGTTGTATGTGACATGCAGCATGTAGCTGAAGAAGTATAATTTTAGAAATTTTTCTCTTAGTACTTCCCTATACTCCCCTAGGAACCTATATAGTAAATGTTCGTTTTCTGCGCTTTATACTTTCGACATTGTTTGTTAGTCACTATGGAAAATTTCTATGTAATAAATATTGTAATGATTTCAGGTGGTGGTACCATTACCAATGAGTACTGCGTTGTGTAAAGCACTGTACGACTTCCGAATGTCGGCCCCTGACGAAGAAGGATGCTTGGCTTTTGATAAAGGTGATATTTTATTATATAAAATATATATTTTAAATTATTATATATGAAGCCCCTGTCAGTGATTGATCTCAGGGTGTGATTGTAAACGCGTTGAGTTCCATTGTAATGATGCGAAGCCGCAAATAAAATATATTGTACTATATAATATGAAATTTTCAGGTGCAATAATATCGGTGCATCGTCGTGTAGATGAAAACTGGGCGGAGGGTCGTTTGGACCAACGCGTCGGTATATTTCCTATAGCCTTCGTGGAGTTAAACCACGCGGCTAGGCAACTTATGAACAGGTAATTTACTTAATTATTATGACATTTTATTTCTTCATATACAGGGTGGAATTGTCAGCACCACTTTAATTGAAACCACGACCACACCACCACAACCACCACAAACAACGCCATTTGTAAAGTATAACATAGGCACGCACACACTTACCTGACAAAGCGGTACCGTCGTACACTTATGTGTGCGTCACACGAAATACAGGTATGGATAAAAATCGTGAAATGAAAAAAAAATCCTACGTCCAAACTGTTGAGGTACTTTAATTATTTTTTTAGCTCTGTGTTTGAAATATTATACCCTATATGCAGTTTCAGTAAAAGAAGCGCTGCCTCTTCCACCCTGTATATTCATATAAATTATTATGACTTTAATTATTATGATATACTGAACAGATACTGCTGTTTCTTTTTTTCTTGGTGTGTCAGAAAGTTCATGAACTATTGTTTATTTTTGACTGACTACTATTATTTTAAAAAGTATATTAGTATGAATAAATAACTAATATTGTAATGTTTAACAAAATTTAATATTTACTTGAAACTAAAACTGGATTCATTTTTTTATTTTATTTTGACGACAGATTAGATAAAACCTCCATAACCTCTAATTTTGTTCCTTAGACATTATAGTATCTATATATATATTAGACATTAGGTTATATTAACATATTTTGATTTGGTACAGTGTAGTATCTTTATAATATAAAATGTTTCGGATTTGATCCCGCATCCCTCATCTATTCACCAAGGCACTTATCCACAAAACTGCAATTAAATATATTTATTATTTACATAACTAGACAAAATTTCAGTGCACCAATAACTCGGCCTGTGCCGCCTGTGCCTGATGTAGTGAGATCATCGCATTCCGACAGACACCATGGAACACAGGTATTTGGGTTACTTATTCTATTTTAAAAAAAAACACACACTACCTTAATGATTGAAATTGGAATTTACAAGGATAGTTCAATAAAATTGTTGTCATTATTTCTAATAAAATCATCTTGTAGTTTATTTATATTTAACTCTTAGATATTAATAATCAATAAAATTATGTGAATGTCCTAGACAATTTACTTATTTTAATCTTTTACTTTAATCCTCAGGCCCGTGGCCAACCCATGTCACTATCAACTCCCACAGCCGGACAAGGCAACTATCAAAACCTGGCATCAATGAGTCAATCCCATCCAAACTATCACGCAAATCACGCTCAAACAATCACGCAACCACAGATTTTGATACCGCAACCAGTGAACCAACACATAACCGTGAACCAAGTGGTTGCCAGAAACGGACCTCTAATGGAACCTACGACCAAACACTTAGATCTGATCCATTTCACCAATGTACATAATAAAAGCCATCAAACAATGGGAATTCAGAGTGTTTCCCGTATAAGTGAAAATTACGACCGTTTAAGAGGAACTAAATTTGAAAATTACAATTCGACGCCATTACAAAAAGTTGAGACGACCACCTATCAAAATGTACGCGCTGTTAATTTTACAAATAATAGTTCGGACTCTAGTTCCAGTATGAACACTCCGTCTGGGAACGCCGGCAGTTGTACAACCACGCCCAATACAAGTTCCAATACAAGTACTTGTGAAAGCGCCGAGCCTAGCTTACCTAGTTCACCCGACAACGTTAATACTGAACGTTCAGCCAATGTTAGTACTCAAGAGGAAGAAAATCAAGAATCGTTAAACGCATCTGGTGCATTAAGCTTAAATGAAAGCTCAACAGCGACTAATACATCTTTAAATGTCAGCCTACCGCCATCGGAAAGTCCAAAAAATCAAAATCAAAATGATAGTCAAGATAGTACAGAAGTATTGGAAGTTCCATCGCATTCTAGAAATGTTATGAGTGGTCCGAATTCCTTGTTTAATTTTGGCTTGGGATTACAGGCTGCTTTGTCGCCATCACACAAGGATGGGAATTATATGGTGTCAAGACACAGGGATCATAGGGATAGAGAAAAAAGACATAGCTTGACACCTTCTACGCATTTACAATCCAATCATATACAAAACAGGTATATTTTTTTTGGTTTTATGAATATTTTTAACAAATTGTATAATAAAAACAAAATAAATAAAAAGAAACTGGTATTAAGACATTCTGTGTCCCACATACCGGTGAAGGCATTGCGTGTAGAGTGGCAGAACTCAACGCTGCGCTTTGTCTCGTTACCAGAGTGGGGAAATGAAAATATCAAATATTTAATTCCTCCGAGTCCCACAAGCGTCGCATTTTCAGTCACATGCTTATGCCCCTGAGCCATGACAGCCTCAACTAATATTAATCCGAATATACGTAAATCCAGGCATTCAGCAGAGATCCTAGCAACGAGTCTTCTAGATCATGGAACAGAGAGGGAACGCGAGAGACCAGAAAGAGACAGAAGAAGGCGAAGATCCGGTAGCAATGAGAAACCTTTGCCAGCTGCGTATATAGCTCTGTATGCATATAAACCTCAGAAACCTGATGAATTGGAATTGAAGAAAGGAGGTAATTTATGTACTTTTTATAAGGGTTCTTTTTTGTTCTTTCTACTAAAAGATTTCCGCCAATCCAGAACTATCACAGAGTAATTATTAGAACATTGTTCAAAGCCGGCTTTACTGGGTTCATTTTAAATTTGACTATGTGGGAAAAGGAGGTAAGACACTGGAGGTTAAGAAATGGGTTCATTAAGTACATGTCGACCCCTACATTACTAATGCTATGGTATGCTAAGATGCACCATTTATAAATACTTTTCAATTTTATATACCCCTGTCATATAGCACTAAATAAAACTTAGTGACAAGTTACTAATAATATCAATAAGCTGAAAAAAATTATATGAATTGAATGCATACTTTTCTATTGTTTTTTCTTTTATTTCACAATAAATATGTCCAGACATCCTTCCAATCGCCGAGCTTCCTTAATTTTTTCTTTAATAGTATATTTCTATGTATATATTTACACAACACAGAAAAATAATTCAATGTTTGGTTCCAGGTGTGTACACAGTAACGGAAAGATGTCGAGACGGCTGGTTCAAGGGGTGCTGCGACCGCATACAGCGTTGCGGCGTGTTTCCCGGCAACTACGTGGCGCCCCTTGCGCCGCTGCCCGCGCACGCGGCCGCACACGCTAGGGCTAAACACGACAAGGTAAGTAAACATGCTTTTTTGTGTGTTGTTGAGTGTTCCCCGGGAACAAAGTTACGACGAAAAAGTATAATTTTAAATAAAACCTATTAACTGGATTAATTGTTTAGGCGTTTACCCGTCTAGCCATGACCACGTATTACTGCAAAATGTTCGAAACGTCGGGTTAATCCAAAAATGTATAATCCTATATATACGATTAATCCCGTTCAATAGTTTAATTTAAAATGTGTAATAATCGTGAAAACCAAAGATTTTACAAAATGTATAATTTTATGTATTTAAAAAAATAGCGATAATATAAATTGAAGCAGTTTTGATGAATAATATCATTATAAATGTTTACAGCAGAACACATCTAACACAACAGCCACAACAACAACAAAAGTAACAACAACTAGCAACACGAACACGACAAACGCCAATACTAATCCCACATTGGCGCCTCCGGACGCGCCCCCTCGCGCTTCCAGCCCTCTTGTTGCTACAGGTATGTATAATATGATTTATAGTGTAGTATGTTATTATTATATTTATTGCAATTAAAATTATGTGTTGTTTTAGGTCAACCTTTAACATATCCTTGGAGTTCAATACAACCTCAACAAACAACTCCGAGAACGGAAAAGGTATAAATAATAACATAATATTGTTTCTTCTTTCTGGGGTCTCCTTACCAAATAAAACGATTTTCATTTGTTATTTATGTTATAAATGAAACCTACAGTACGGTCGACACGTCGTGGCTGTTCTAAAGTTACCTGTAGATTTGATTTTAAAATTTTTATGCTTTCTAATTATTTACCTCAAAAAGCCTAATTTTATAAATTAAAATATATTTGGATGGATTTTTTAAAATATTTCCTAATGAATTTTGAATATCAACCAGAATGAGAACACATTTAATACCCTTGATAAAGAATAGACATGCGGGAAAAACTTTTTACATAAAAATGACTAGCGAAAACAATTAATTCAAAATTATAGCCTAAAGAAAAATCCAAATCGGACAAATCATCAATATCAACGGGCGTCTCGCTAATGAAACGCCTCGCCGCCATGAAGAAGTGTAAATCACCTCCTCCAGTAGGTTATAGTATGGATAATCCGGTGTTTGAGGATGGACCCGGTACTTCCCTTATGTTGCCAGCGCATCCGGTTCATGTTCGGTAAGAAATATGAAAAAAAAATTTTTTTTTTGCTTCACGCTGTATTCCGAGAGGTAGGGAGATGGAATCTAGTGTTGAAACACTCCGTTACCCACGCCCCTTCGTGCTATCGAGTCATTGCGTGTTAAATGTTGGAAGTCAACGCCGCGCTTTGTCTTCTAAAAATTGTTTAATACTCTAAACATATTTTTTTTACTGAGTTAAAATTATTGAATTAAAATTGCGATGTACACCAACAAAATAAAAATACGCTATAACGCTAAACAATTTTATCACAAGCATACTATTCATTGTGAGTGGATTTTGCATGCGTATTGTGTGTCTAATTTTATGTAAACGCCCCATTAACATCACATATCATTTTGACCATTGTTTTTTTAAGCTGTAGTTTGTTTTAAAAAAAAAGTATAATATATTTAAAAAAAAAAATTATCTGTGAAGCAAACTATGACTTCTATGTATGTCATTATGTATAAACTAAATCACTATGAGTTTTTCATTACAGACAAGATGTTTAAAATAAAAAAAATGCAACTTATTTGTATTAGTTTGTAGAATATATATATATATATTTTTCATCTTGTCTATGCATTGTATGTATGAATCATGCACACGTATACGATTGCAATCCCATAGTCTGCATAACTTTTCCCTTCCCTTTTTTATTATCTAATTCTTATAGATACATAGACATGCACTACTGTTATTTAAAAAAAATAATGTAAGCTAATTGCACGTAGTTGAATGAATTGACTAACATTAATATAAAATTTAAGACGTGAAAATTTATAAAGTAGGTATGTGTGTGTCAATAACAGAAATATAAATTAGTTTAAAGGATTACATGCTATCATCATATTATATTGTAGAAGGATAATAATTTACAGCCCGTTTTTTCTTCAATATAAAAAATAATAAAAAGGCATTACAAAAAGGCATTATAAAAAGGCTGATACAGGCATTCTGGTACATTTTAAACAAATCTATTATATATGTTTACATTACAAATTAAAATAATACCTACAAATTTATGTTAGAATACCCTTCCCTTTATTTTTCTATTTAAATAAGATGAATTCACACATTTATATATACATATACTTAAAATTCCTATCCTATGTATATATATGATTATGAATCCTATTCTATCTTCTTTTCCTATCCTCTCATAATATCCTATTATTATATTATTTTATCGTATCTTATCCTATCCTCTTAGCCTACCCTCATATCGTATACGTATGCATACAACAAGCCGGGAAACGCAGGTCGGGGTCGTGTCCGTCGCAGCTGCTCCGCTCGCTGCCCGCCTCCGCTCTCTCGCCCGCCACCGCCCAAGCATCCGCTTCTGCGTCCGCCTCCGCTCGTGCGAGGCACCGCGATCAGCGGGCGCACAGGTTCGGTTGTTTATAATATAGAGAGGAATTTAAAATATGACAAACATATTTGGGTAATTTGAATTTAGCAAATACTATATTTAAAATATACATTTATTTACATTACTTGAAATTGTTCAAAGTGATAATTAACAAAACCAAAATATATTTTATTTTGAAGTTATTGTTCACATATTAAAAGATTCAATATTGAATTACATATTATAATATTTAAGTCTAGCGAAATGATAACAGTTAATTGAATGAAACTCGTATCATCATGTAGATTTAGATAGATCACAGCACTATTACTAACTTGTATGTTTGTTTGGTCACTTTTTGTTTTGCTTTCACAGTGTTGTTGCACTTCACTATCACTATCCACTGTCGCATCACACTAATATTATAAATAATTAAAATAATTATAAAAGTTAAATTATTAAGTCTTTTGTTATAAAATTTGATCAATAAGGGAAAATTATTATATTGGGAATTAATAATAAAATTATTCTGTGTTTACTAAATACACGTAGAAGTATTATTGCAATAATAAAATGAAAAACAGATAAAGATACAAAAAATACAACCATAGATAATGTAAAACTGATATCCTCTGTAATGTTTTTTATTACTTAAATTATATATGTAATACCGTTATTATTCTTAAATTTCTTAAAAAGCCGAGGATCGGGAGAAGTGGAATGGGCGGGTCATCGTAAATCCGCGTCATTAGACGTCACAGTGCGAAGAGATAGACATCACTCGCAGCCGGTTAAAGAGAAGTATGTATTTTGTTTTTTATATATTCATATTTTATTATACTTTTGCCTATACAAAAAGAGCATGCAAAGATAATCTTTTTTTAAGCTTTACGCTGTATTTCGCAATATAGCATGAGAGGCAGACGCCTATTGTTAAGACATTCAGTTACTTACTTTCTAACAGTATTTCGAGACATTGGCTGGCGGAACACAGCGCCACGCTGTTAACAGTACGAGGAGATAAAAACTTAATAATTCCCCTAAGTGTGAATTGAAACCGCACATATATTTTATAAAATAAATTTTAATGTGATTCAAATTAAAAAAAAAAAGTTTATATTAATAAAACAAAGCTTGATATAAATAATTAAACTATTATTATTGTATTTTTTTTTACTTTTATTATTTTGCACTTTTAAAAACATGTTTTACATAATAATTTTTTTTCTACTCAATTAGCCAGATAATGTAAGAAAACAATTTATAGTTATTTAATTTTTGTTCTCAGATTTCGCTGCATAGTCCCGTACCCACCTAACTCTGAATACGAATTAGAACTAAAAGTAGACGATATCGTAATCGTATGTAAGAAACGTGGCGACGGCTGGTATAAAGGGACTTTACAAAGAACAGGTCGAACAGGTTTATTCCCAGCTTCTTTTGTACAAAGTTGTCCACCTGATTAAATTTACACTTACTTGTCTCATAAGTTTCTGTTAAATTCTTATTTAGAGTAACTAGCGAATACTTATCTGTTAACGGAAACTTATCAAGCACATAAAGAATAGTACTTGTTTATATGAATTACCAGATTAGAGTAAAAGTTGTATGTACTAAATACATATATATGTGTATGTATATATATAATTTAGTGCACTCAAACGTAAATGTAATTATAATTCATGAACGACTTTATAAAAAGTTGGAAATCATTGATAAGTGTAGTTTGTAGTCATTTAAACTAATGCCTAATTTTGCATAAAACCCACCATATTAAACTAAGCAAACAAAGTGTCAGATAATATTATTTTCTTTTTAATGACAATACCGAATAAATCTCTATTTTAACCATATGAATCGAATATAAAAAATTTCTTAGTTATTTATTATGGCAAATATGCAATGTAAATTATGTAAATTGTATATTTGAATTTTCATACATTTTAATATATATATCGAATCGACTTTGCATGCTTATTGTAGGAGAATCGATTTAACAATCAGAATGTTCGCATAAATAAAAATCTATATTGTATATTATGAATGTAGATTAAAAAAGGAAGTAATAATAAAAAAACAAAAAATGATTGCTTAGTAACAAGTGAAGTTATATTAATATCGTAAAAATGTTTTCTATTCTTCGTTGTGAAAAAAAGGCGATTTAAAATTGTAATTTCAAATAATCTCTATTAACTTAGAATAGCAATAAAATGTGTATTAAAAACACTGTAACTTATCTTTTTTAAATATACTAAATTTGATAATTTGTTAATAATTTATAACAAATAGGACCATGAACGATAAATAAGGAACGAAATTTAAAAAGGGTATCAATGATAACGAATTACAATAGAAAGTGTAGTGAGTGAGCGGGATTTGATATATTTATTAATATATCAATTCATTTCAATACATTTTTTTAATTCATTCATTAATTAGAAAAAAGTAAAAGTAGTCGAAATAAGACTTGTTCCAATTTTGTAATTGTTTCGTAAATAGAAGTTTTTATATGAAAATTAATTCAAAATTAGATAAAATTTACGGAAGTTAAAATTTTTGATTCGTCCATAAATTTTTAAATTTGATGTTGTGTCTGAATAGATTAATTATTTGGTTAAAATTCGTAGCAAATTTTAGGCGAAATAATATGTTCTATTTATTATCTTGAATCATATTGTGTAACTTTAACACTATGTCACTGAATTTTATTAACATAATATCGATAAATCATAAATATCGATTTTTAAATGTTTAATAACTTATATCTTTCTATAATTACACATCAGATATAATTGATTTGAAATGTCATTAAAACTAAATCTAATTATGAATGGAATAGATAGAATATGTCTCTCATGGTACACAAATAAAATAATAATGGTATGATATAAAAAAAAACTTGTAAACTTGAATTAATTGATAATTTCTTTACAAAGTCTTTATTTTTCTTCGTTTTTGAAGAATGCTAAGGAATCTTTCCGGTACCTTTCAGACAATGTTTTTTAAATGGCAGAAAATTGAGAAACGTGTCTAAAAATAATTTTCACTTAGATATGTATTTAATGTCATAGTGTTAAAGCGAATTATCGAAATTTATACTATTAAACATTAGAATCACATAAAAAACACAATTTTAATTTAGCATCATTTTACCTAAATTTTTATAATAATACCATTAGATTAATTAGAATAGAAAAATAAAATTTCTATGTAGGTAACATTAAAAACTTATAGAGTTAGGTAATTATTTTTTTTATAAAGGAAGCTTAAGTGAATTGAAATATAGTTTTCTAATAGACATATAAGTAATTTGATTTATATATATATATATATATAATTATGTTCGTTCAAAGTGCTGTCTGTGTATATTTTTATAATACACTACTATATATCTGTCTTAATATATTTACAATAGATATTTTTTCATAACTTAGCACCTTTGAGAATAATTAGATATAGCGATTTGTTTTTATTTATGTTTTTAATTATGAATTTATTTGTTATATCTAGGTTCAATACGCTTATTACTTTAATTTATTTTTAAATCTTGCAGCTGTCAGATTATAATGCCAGTGTCAGAGATGTTCTTATTTTTTTTAAGTTTAGTGTTAGATTTTTTTTATTAAAATTTAACAAAAAATCTGCGTTTTTTATATTTATAGGCCCACTCAGAGATATCAATTAGTGTTCAAATGACACAAATATTAATTGATGTGAGTGTGTTTGTTTCATATATCTACAATAATCATTTATATTTTAATATTATTTAAATGAGGTGTCTATAGGTTTATTAATTTTTAAGATAACATGATTAAAGTGAAACATGAACAACTCCTATTTTGTAGATATATAATTCTTTATTTGCAATATTATAGTATATCACTTTATGGTGGTCATGGCTGCAAATGCAATCCAATTACATATATTTTATTGAAATAGAAACTCTCAATTTTTTTCTTTATTCTTTTGTGTTATATAATTTATTGTATACTTTAGCACTATTGTAATTCGGCTGTCCTTTCAGTTTTTATAATATGTATTTTACAAATAGAAATAAAATACAGTTAAATAGTTTGTTAATTAAATATTAACACTGCCATATTTATATTTCTATACTAAAGTTTAAAATTTACTAAATTTTGTATGTGTATGTTTTTTTATATTTATACATATAATGTGATAGATGAGAATAAGTTGACAGGTTAAAGACAAACACTGCCTAATGTTTATGGTTGTGGGTTTCTAATATTAAATTAATTTTCAATTGTTTTAACAGTTTAGTACATAGTTTAAAATCATTATTTACGTTGTTTTGTTATTTTATAGGATGCTAGTAGTATAACTGGTACTGGTATTTCTTAATTATTTTTTTATTGAAATTACTACTAAATAAAACAATAGCGCACTGACTTGTAAAATTGTAATAATGATATTTTGTAATATGTTATAATAATATCTACAAACATTTTTATTTTCATGTATTAGTTTGCCTGTCCTTATTCGTACTGTTAAGTTATTCTCGTTCTATATACATTATTTTCATTTTGAGAATTATACTCTTTGTTTTGTTTTAGTAGTTGAGAGTTAGAAATCTAAGCAGTGGTAGAAATTTATCGATTTCTTACATTTAATTTTTTCGGCCATTTTGAAATAATATAACATTTTAGTCAATATTAACAATTGTAATATTGACAATATTAACATTGGTCAATGTTTTGTAAAAGATCCGATTAAATTAAATATTTTTGAAAAATTGATTAATGATTACTTTCTAGTATAATTAATTTTGCATTATTTAAAATCGACGGTGTGAATTTAATATTCACTTTTATAATATCGGGACATCGATTTTTCTACAAAACACTGAAAGTAATACGATTTTTTATTGAATTTTATATAAATATTAAATAAAAACAATATTGAAACTGTAAATTATGCTATGAAATATGGACGCGACCTCTTTGAGTATATAATCGATTTACATGATATAATCGATTGTAATTGTTTTTTATTAATAACCATTCGATTTAACCTACTTTATTTGACACGTTATTATTGTTTTGCTGTAGCCGAGAATCAAAATGGTGGCCGTGTACCTTTTTTAATGAAATTAAGACTGTATCATAAATTTAGATTTTTTTCTAAGTGTCATAGCATAAATAGTGATTTTTTTCTCGTTTTGTATTCTAGGCTAAGGCTAATTATAACTAATTTTTATTTATTGTATTTAAGTTATTCAATTTTGTAGGCTAAAGCCATATCTACGTATAAAATTGTATTTTTTTATATGTATGTATGTATATGTATATAAAAAGCTCAAAACATTGTGACTGTAGATGATTTTAAAACTTTTTTACATTCAAGTGAGATGTGCGTTTTGTAGATTTTCTTGTGAATTTAATTTTTTACTGATATTAATAGTTTAGCCTACAAATATATGTACCTTTGCCCTTTTAGAAAATTAATTTTGACGTTTTTATTGTTTGTTCGCTTTAAACAAATAAGTATATAACAAGCGCTAGGGCGCTTTGTCGTTTTGTCCAAGGTTCAAATCCTTTATTTTCCAAATTAAAAAAAATATTATTTTAGGTATGTTACCTAAATTTTAAATTGCTTGACGGAAAGAACTGACATTGTTTGTAGGTATTTAATGATAAAAAAATTTTAGTTACTTTTAACCTTTTCATACTCATCTACAACGAAATTTTTTAGTGTATGTATATAATTTTTGTGTCAATGATGGAACATTGAAGTTTATCACCTGATGTCTAAATACTCTTTTATTATTTTATTTGTTTAAATTAAATCAAACGTCTTTTTATAATAATTATTCTTTGCTAAACTAAAAGTATCTAGTATTTTACTATTAGATAGACAATTTGGAGATTTTAAAGTTTTAATATGAAAAGTTTTAAAATTGAAAAATCGTATCCGAATTTATGCGTTTAAATATTCCATGTTTACCTAATTTTCTTGTAAAATAACGTTAATTTAATTCATTTTTCTTTTTACAATACTTTATAAGTAAAATGCTGAATTGTTATTATTGTATAGTATACCTATACTTCTAATTTTTATATTTTTAATTTGTAGGTATTGTCTCGTCTTATACTTTGTATGTACACAAATTCAATATACTATTATATACAATTTGTTGAAGTATATAGATATTTTTTTTATTTTTCAATGAACGAAAATAAATATCTAATCGATTTCACTATTCCGGAAAAATTAAACTTATTATCTGTAAATTTTAGTGGTGTAGTGATTTTTCTCTTTTTTTATTATTAATTTTTCTGGAATATATTTATGGAATCTAATAGTTAATGTAGGAATGTCCTTGTGCTACACATTTTATTTTCTTTGTACTTTTGCTTGTAATGTAAGAAAATCATATCGAAAGTTGAATTAGGTAACTATGGAACGAAATAAACATTAAATTGAATTAGATTTTTATTCTACCTTTCCCTTGAACTTATGAATCATTGATATAAAAATGTCGTTCTGGGTAGGACTTTATATTAAAATATTTCATTATTTACTATTTATTTGAAATAAAATACTATAAAAGCTACTCTTAAACATTTATTTCTATATTAGAGGGAATTTTAATAATTTGGTCTTTGTTTTGAATGGAATGATAGGCACAGAAAGACTGTTCAAAAATTGAGTGGCGAAACTCGGCGCAGTTTTATCTGTTTTAGTAGAGTAGAGAAATGAAAATAATTAAGTATCAAGTAAATGAAAATCTCAAGTAGGACCGAACCCACAACCTTACAGCTGCTGCGACATAATGGCCAATAATTTAATAATAATATTAATAACATATAAGTATATATTAATACGTGAAGCAAAAACTTGGACGCCTTGGAGTATGAAATTTGACTCACTTATAGTTTATATGTAAGAGAAGTGCAGAACGATAGTATTTTTTAATAAAAGCTTAGAAAATACATTAAATCATCAAATAAAACATTACACACATTACCATACATTTGAAAATATTTACACTTTTATGTTTATAAAATGGCATACACTGGTTCTCTAATTATATTTATTTTATTATTTATTAATTCATAATGGAAAAATGCCCTAATTTTGGCAACCTGACTTTACTAGTATTTATTAAACTACGTAAAACATTCCACAATGTTTGTAAGAACGTTTATTTTATATAGAGCGTTTCTTTAAGCTTTCTTTAATTAAAAGATAAAACAATGTTAAAAGAAATTTGTCGAGACAGAAAAAAATATATAATAATAGTATCGCAAATAGTGACGGATTAAAATCGATCTCAACGTTCATTAAATCCGAAGCTTTCACGCTATTGTGCACAATGCTTTCACTTACAGATAGTACAGGTACACTTTGATCAATCTCTAAACACTTTCAATTTTTTTAATTGCTTGTTTTGTATTAAATTAAATATTATTATGCAATTAAATTTTCATAGATTTAACGAAAAGTGCCAAACTTGGGGAGGATGTGCGATGTAGTCAGCCCCATGAAAATAAAAGAAATACGAGTAAACAAATATCACCTGTAAAAATATTTAATCAAATTTACCTCAATCTGTTTAAGCAATTATAAAACAAATATTAAGACTTAAAACGCTTGTGTAATCTGAATAATTAAAAGTTATCTTCATTTAGATAAAACGGAAACAAGCTTTACGCTTCACTTAAAGCTCTTGGGCAGACAAACGTAATACCTTTGCTACTGCAACTGACTTAGAGAGGAAAAGGCTCCGTTTGACAGCTATGACGTCATCGTCCCACATGACTGAAATCTCGTGACGTAAAACACTACTAATATTACTTAATATATAAGTATACATTGGTGTTAATTATTGTCTAGATTACGATGTTAATGATTTCCGTAATTTGCTTTTTGTTAGGCGTTTATAAATGTCATTATTTAAAAAAAACGGAAATTTTCTCTCTGTTTATTGCAATAGTAGTCTAACTTATTTGAAAATCAATAAAAATCAGCTTCATGCACACAGCAGGGTAGGCAGAGGAAACTTAGTGTTAAGACACTCCGTTCCCCACTTTAAACATAATTTTTCGAGGTAATGCGTGTTGAATGATTGAATTCAACGCTTGAATTTTGCCTTTGTGCCAGGGCGAAGAAATAATATTAAGAAATAATAATTCATTCCCTCCAGTGTGGATAGAATCCACAACCAGGACGGCCTCAAACAACATTCAACATTTTATAAAATGTAATTTTCAAATACATACTTATTTCATAAAATGTTAAACTTTTAATGTATATAGTCAATTAGGTCTCTATTATGTACAAGTATGCCCCCGACGAAGTTGCATTTAAAAAATGTTATATAACTTTTGAAGAGTAATTTATAATCTTAATAATAAATGCAGGAATCCATTCCTTTTGCTACAAAAACCACTTTTAATGTTAATTGGACTTATTTATGAAAGGAATCAAGGAAGGAAGACAGTTGTGCCTTTAATATTTAGTATTCGTTTTGTTAAGATATACTTACTTAACAAAATGTATTATAATTAGGCATGGTTTAAGATTACATGAATATTTGATTTAAATGGAGACCAAACTAACGACCTTCGAATTAAGTAACAACTAACAGTTACTGTCAGCAAAAGACAGTCCAATGACAGTTTCTAGAAGTCTGAATGAAGTCTTTTGTTTTTTAAATAACCTAATAATTTATACAAACGTTATGACATTTAACGACTTAGTTATGATAATATTTTAAGCAGGTGTTCTCTGTTTAATGTACCGTGCATTACTTAACAAAAATTCATATTATAAAGTTAAAGGAAACCGCTCGTAACAGTTGCGTAGATAACGGTATATATGGTTATTGGTTATATAGATTTTTGGATTAGGTCACACTTTGCCTGGAAATCAGAGCGAGCTAGTGGAAATGGTCAAAGCGCGGCGTTGAGTTGCGCCACTCAGCACTCAGTGTACAAAGTGTATGTGAAAATTGTGTGGTGTGTGGGGAACGGAGAGTAACATTTCTCTCTGTCTTAACATCACCCTACTTTACGCCGGATATAGCTGTTAACTTATACTAATTAATTATTATCTCGTTTTATCAATAATGAAGTTATAAATCTAAAACACCTGAATTAATGATTTATAGTTTTCAAAGCAAGTTTTTTATTAATAGATAATAACGCAAGGTGACATGCAAGGCACGTTTGCTATCGGTAACTGTCGTTTTTATTTTATTTTATTATTGTTATTTGTGTTTTTAATAATTAATTTAGTACTTAACCATTTTTTTTTATTATATAACTTTGCCACTTGTATGTATTAGTTTAATATTTATTATTCAAAATTAAAAATACAATTTTTAATTCAAAAGTATTTTGTAGTCTGGTTCATAATATTTCGAATAATAAAGTATCTTTAAACTGTTAACTAACGGACAAAAACTCTATAATTGTTGTTTTATAACATCTTTAAAGCTATTAAGAAATTATATAATATATACGGAAATATGAAAATACAGTCGTTAATTAAAAAGTTAATTGAAGTATACTTAAATAGCAGCTGCTCTTATTACGTGCAGTCTAGACTCTAGAGGTAGACTAATATTAGAATTTTATTTTTCGTATCTTTTTTAAATATTTAATCATTTTCTACTGTAAAATGTTTTGTTATATATTTTTTTGCTTCACGCTGTATTCCGCAATTAGCAGAGGGACCCTAGGAGCCATAAGTGTTTAATTGATACTCCGTTCTCATTAAGACCTTTCCGTTACTAATTTTCCACCTAAATCTAGAGTCATCGCTTGTTGAGTGGCGGAACTCAAAACCACCATTTGCCACGTTACCTAAGTGAGAAAATATTAAATAAATATTTCATTTCCTCGAGTGGGAATCGAGGACATTAAATACTTATTTCATATTTTTGTTTGTGCCTATATTTTTAAATATAATTATGTACCTAAATATTTCTACGAAAAATATTATTTTGAGAATTTTGTTGCGCTTAGTCAAGTTTCCATTTAATACTCTAAATATACAATAAGAAATACATAGCTATAAAGAAATTAAGAAAACTAAAACAATTTTAGAACTAAGCATAAATAAAAATAAGATTTACAAAATCAATCATTTGTAAAGAAAAAAAACAACAATTTAAAAAAATTAAGCCACGTGCAACACTATACATGCCACATACAAATATTTTCACCTCACAAAGAGGTTTTGATGAAAAGACGTAAACCGTGAATAGAGGAAAATTTTCTAACATAAAGCTTAGGCACAACCCGAGGCCGGGTCAAGTGCTGTCGAGTTTTTCTAACAACTTAACTCTTTAATTGGACGGTAACCACTTCTCTACCCGTTTGACATTTTAAATATATTAAAAACATAAAAAAATGGCAGAAAAAAAAGGCAAAATAACTTGAAACATAAATAATCAAGGTTATGCCTTTTAATGCGTCGAGAATATAAACAAAAATAAAAAAACTACATGTTGCAAATAATTTGCACTTATTTGTAAAAAAACTGTTTTGTATGCTTGGGCTTTATATAATACATAAAAAGTTAAATTTAATATTTATTATTATATTTGGTTCGTAAAAATTTTGAATTGGATGCTTGGATGAGGAGGTTCCTCTCTCTAGAGCCCTAGCCACCGATGGCTTGGATCCTTGTTCCATCCTCGGAAAAGTGTTTTTGTATATGTATTTGTTTTACAACAATTTATATTAAAAAATGTAAAATTTATTTCTCTTGTGTAATAAAAGTATATATTATTAAAATATGTAGGCAAGGCCACGGTCATCAACTAGTTCAATTTCAATAACGTAACGCACCCCGTGTCAATAGATTAAGTGTAAGAAGTAAGAAAATACGGGCTTAAGTTTCGTATACATTGGAGAAGAGCCAAAAGTAAATTCCAAATACCGCAAACAATGAGATTGACAATATTTCAAGGGGGCGAGGGCGTCTGAGCTCAGATATAATAACTAGTTATTTATATCCAAAGTTTGTATTTTGTAACAATTTTCATATGTCATACTAACTTTGATCCCCGTGGTCAAATGGAATTATTTTTAACATTTTGAAAGTGATATTTCACACAAGAAAATTACTTATTCAGGAAACGTATAAAAATCTCTGAAAATATCTTGAAAATCTTTGGTTGTGGTAACACTGACCGTAGATCGAATGAGTACCATAGATGTCATGTAGGCAGAGGAAACCGTGTTACGACATTCCGTTCCCCACTTTCCGCCGAGATGGACATTCTGGATCTGGAAACATTGCATGTTGAATGGCGGCCGCGCTTTGCTTTGACACTAGAGCTCTAAGGCCTACTCTTAATTTTTATTAGAAAGAAAATAAACGTAAATTATTTGCAGAAATTCTTATATATAATTATGTATTTATAAATATTTTACAGCTTGCTTGAATCAATATTTATGTAAAAAAATTCAAAACATATAATTATGTCAATTAAAATATTTTATTACCATTCCACTATCTAAATATGAATGTAGCGATTTACATACATTCCTACATAATATTAAAGGTAATTTATTTCTTAAGGCTTTTAAGTAACTATTATAAATTAAAATATGCACTGTATATTTATAAATAGTAGATTTTTCTTTTCAGCTCTTTTTTTTACGGCAGCTTTTCAGCTTTACGCCATATCTCACACATAGAGAGCTCGGCAGAGGGAAGACAACGTCAACAAGATGTGAGACAGTTTACGGCTTCGGGTTATATTCCTGTAATGCAACGAGTAGATTTTGGTACAAATGTTTGAGGGAACTGTTTTTTTTTGTATGAAATATGAAACTTAAGAAAGGTAAAGCTACTAAACTAATTGGACTTTACAAAATTTAAATTTAAATTCGAACTTATATATATTTAAATTATTTTAAAATTCTATAACATACATTTAAATAAATAAAAAAAACAAAAAAAAACAAATATGATACTATTAAAATGCCAGACGCTTTAGGTACGGTCTGCATAATAGAATCTGCTAACCTTTGCGAGTCAAAGTTTCGCCAAGGTCGTGTACATATTCATTGCTGCTAAATGCTAAATCGAACCAGAGTTAAACAATAATATGAAATGCAAAATACACTTTACTATAAACTGTGGGATTATATGAATATAAGCGTAGAAGTGATTTCACAACCACTTGCACTCACATTTATAGTTTTTATAACTAACTACATGCTGTATCCCGCATCTAGCAAGGTAGGCTGAATTATTTAAAAAAAAATACCAGAGCGAAGTAATCTATTCCCTCGAATTGAGCACATAACCGTCACGGTAGCACCCAGATGCTGTGCCCCTGAGCCTCGGTGGCCTCACATCTTTCTTCTTAGCTCTTACTCCGCATAAAGCGATAATTACAAAACAAAGGCAGAAAGTAGAGAATTATATTTTTTTTTATTTTACGAGAAAGTCCATTGGAAGCTATGACTATGAATAATTAGAACTAAACAAAACAAAGTCACTCAAGTAAGTTTTACCGATATTACAAATTATTGAATACACAATATCTCAGTAGACACAGGCACAGACAGTATACCTACTAAATGTCAACAAGATTTGTAACATTACTACCGTCGGCGCGTCGACGCCATAAAATTATTATTTAATGAGGCTTTTTCACATCATAGTATAAGAAAAAAGCCGGACAAGTGCGAGTCGGGTTCGCCCACCGAGGGTTCGTACAAAAATTGAAATTCAAACTTAGCTTAGCCAGAGTCCTTTTATCTGGTATTTCACTTGAATTAACGGCGGAATATTGCGTAAGTAAAAGGTTATCGAATATTAAAATATGGAATTTAATGAGAAATAGAAAAAGGGACCACGTGGCATAGAATGACAATGTGGCTCTGTAATGGATGGTCGTGGATTCAATCTCCATTTGGAGGACTGAATTACTTTATTTTCTTTGTTCTGTTTTTCTTTTCTTGAGTTGGACGAAGAATGGAGAACGTATTGCATTGATATAAATTTCTTTCCGTCTACCATGCTCTAAGAGCATGAAACTAAAAGCGAAAATATTTAACATATATTTTTAGACAAGATTAGAGAATTGTTTCTCTAAAACCGTAAAAAATACAATAATGATAATTATAGTAAGAGTAATCTTGTATTAAAAAGTACAGAATAGCTTGCAAGACAATGTAGATATTTTCAATGGAACATTGGATTATTTGTATGGCTTCTCATCTGATGCTCTTTTTTAATTGTTTTAAACATACACCCTTTTACGTAAATATATTTACTGTAAAAAATATTTTATTTAGTATTTTTTTACAATTTAATTCCTTAATTTCTTAAAACACTTCTTCACTTATGAAAACTTTTAGAAATATTGCATATGGCATAGCTTAGTGAAACCCGAATCGTTGTTATGCGTAACAAGGCCAGAGGAGCAGAAACATTATTTTAAATATAAACTTCCTAACTGTACCATGGTAGAGTCAATTATTATCTGTTGCAGATAGAGTTCACGTAATTACACATTATTTTATAAAGCCTATTAGGAGATTATCTTCACGCATTTTTTTCCGACCAAATGCGACACATTGCGTGTTGAGTGGCGGTGCTCAACGCCGTGCTTTTACGTGGCTGAGCAGAAAAATTAAAATAATGCATTTCTCTAGTGGGATTCTAAACCACAACCATCCCATTATTGCAGTCAGTCTGTCACGCTGTACCACAATGGTTTCGTTGAGCATATTGGCTTTCAAGGAAAAGTCAGAACGAACGTAAAATATATTTACACAGCTTATAGTTCGAAGTCTATTTCTGTAAATTAATGTTGGAAAGTAAGTTATGCATATTAATAGGGCTCGTGGAAACTTTCCTGATTTGTTGTTTATAGAGTTCATGAATACCGGATTGTAGAGAATTCATTTAAAAGTTCGGATTAGTGTTTTAACTGGCGAATTTATACTTACATTCTAAAAATATTTGTTGGTTAACTATTTTAAATATATACTAAAACTAGCAGTAGGTGACCAGTTCATGTTCATGAATGTAGCACGCGTCGATTTTTTTTATAATATCTTAATTCTTGCCGTTAATCATACAACCAAAAAAGTTAATATACCTTCTAAATATTTCAGAATTAATGCAACTTTCAAAGGAAATATTTAATTAAATTATTTTACATTTTCAAAGAAATTACGTGATGAACCTACACTCTGTTTATACATAACCAAAGATAACATCCACAATAAACCAACTCTAACACCAAAACAACAATTTCTAAAACATAATTGACGCACACCAAATTGCTTGGTGCCATTACTTAGTAATATACCAAAAAACAGAATTCCTAGAAACTCACCGGTAATGACTTAAAAGTACTTGTTTTGAAACTTTCACTATTTCACTAAGCTTCCTACATAAAAGCTGCTTTCAAGCATAATATTGCAAGCAAATTGGGTCCACAACTTGCTTTTCAATGTGGGCGAGTTCTGGTAAAGCTGGTAGGTACATAATATACTATTTATTCTTTTCAAATGCAAAGGAAGAACATAAAATGGAGCTAACAAGTATTCTTGTTAACTATTATTTGTATTATAAAGAAAAGCCGGAAATACCAAAATGATAAAATTATATATTTTTCTGAGTGGTGTTTGCATCTTCAAACGTCACGTTTCGGTAAACATGTGCTAATTAATCTGTATAGTTTTCATAAAAAATGTATAGTTGCTTTTTTTAAATAAAATTTCATATATAATACTGTTACAGTATGAAACCTAAGATCTAGTTCAAAGGCATTGCAACTAAACGCTAATGTCTGGGTAAATTAAGCTCGGTAAATAATACACAAGTCATATTCTTGACTCATAAAACCGATTTTCCCACAAAAAGTAGCGAATTCCTGTCGCGGCCATTGTCTGTTACATTATTTCGAGAGATTAACATTTTTGATTGAACCCGATAAGCCTTCGCTTCAAGTGAATGCAACGAGCGACGCCGAGAGAGACCGATGCAAAGGTTATACCTATAGGAAAATATTCAGTTTGTTTCAGAGCGCGCACGGAACGGACGTCGCGCTATTCTAATTTTTGTTATGCATTTATTAAAATAAATAGCAAAATGCCTACCGATATAATGCAGTCGTGTCGCGCGGAACACTTCGGTCAGGGTTTCAGTAAGAAAACGTGTCACGCGGAAGTGAAATCTGGCTTTTTAGTTCTCCTAGCGCCGGGCGGGATGCGGCAGGACGTGCGTGTGGTTGTATATAGAACATCCCTGGAGCACTTCGCTGTGACATACCCGAGAAAACGACTATCCAAGCCGACGGGGGTTGTTAATTTACGGAACACGACCGTTGAGAGAGCGGATTCGAATTCGGGATTTTACGTGAGACAAAAAGGGTACGACAACACTGTGTCGGCGAGGTTTTTGTGCTCAGAAAGAGATCTAGAAGCTTGGCTGTCAGCGTTCTCGGCGGAGTCCCCCACGTGCCAACACGCCACGAGTCTGCCCGTCCTGGTCGAGACGGAAGAGAGCTAAGCCATCGACCCGAAGTAAACGGTTCAAATTTTTAGTTCCTCGACGCGAGGTTTCGTGAGAAACGTCGAACGAGGTTGTGTTTGTTTTGCAATGTGATATGAAAGTGAAAGCTGAGTTTTTTGCAAGTACGAAAGTTAAGTTGTTTACGCCTAAATGCCACTCCGAGCTTGGAGTTCCGCGAAATTTAAACTTATAAAATAACTGAATCGATGTCACTTCTACTTAAACGAAAATATATTGATAAAATAGTCAAGATACTTTTAAATTTAATATCAATAGTGTAGAGTAGAATGTTTATATTCTATCTATTGTATACATTACAAATAACATTAATGCATTCATTATTAGAAACCAGTTTTACATGACAACTTGTATCGATAAGAGGTCCAAGGCCGGGTGCAAAATAAAAGGGTACCTAATTGATTATTCTTTTTAATAGGGTGCCTAGAAACAGCACAATAGAAAAACATGTTTTATATTTATAATTCATTAATAGTGATGTCATCAAGAAAGAAAATGAAAACTACGAGAAGATCAATGAAGTGGACATATTGTCATTTGGATAATTTAAATTATGTTCTTAAACAAAAAAAAATATTTATGTTTTTTTTATGAGAAATGGCAAATGTACAAAACGAAACGTTTCAAATAACGATTTTTAAAAACAATTACAAACTAATTAAATATAAACAGAAATTTAAATACTTATAACTGTATTAAAAATGCTTTTTATTGAACCACGTTTAATATATTAATATTTAATAATATTAACAATTAACTAAAAGTATACAACAGCATATTGGTTAAATTAAAAAAAAAACAAAATGATTGTAACTAAAAGGGTAGGTTGGGGTGATAATTATTATAATAATGTACTTTACTGAATGAGCTTATTTAAAGGTGGAAGGAAGGGATGTTTTGATATATTGTAATGAATTGTGAATTCTTTTTAACTAGCAATTAGCCTTCGACTTCGCTGTCAATAATAGAATACAAAAATACTTTATATGTGATGATTTATGAGAAACGACAGATAACAGTCGTTATTTTTTTCTTACATTACAACTTTTAGATTGAGTTAACTAATAGAATAACCGCAATAATATTATTATTCAATCAACTTACATCACAGTTTTACGTATAACACGAATGATTATATCAATTTCTAAAACTACTGGTTTGAAAGCGATAGGTCTATTATAAAATCGATTAAAAATTTTAAAATATTTTTATTTACCACGATTTTTTGTTTTAAACTTTCAACTCAAATAATTATTTCTTTTTATTTCTAAATAATACATTCCAATCAAAATTTTATATTTTCAATCAAAATTTTAAAAATTAAAAGGTTAAGTTTAAAGTTATATTCGAATATTTTTAAATTCTTTTAGTGTCAAATATGAAAACGTATCAATTTTACTTATTGCATTATAATATTTTATGGAGCGAATAAGCAGATCTAAGACCCAGTGATCAAGATTTGAGTTCACTCAACCAATAACATTGCGTAAAACTAACATAACATGCCGGCAATAAAGCATGGAATAAAACTAAGATTAAAAATGATGTACATTTTTTCTTGTTAAAAGTTATAAGTAATGTAAGATTAATGAGAAAATTATAAATATCTGAACTCTAAGAATTATGAATATTTTTTTGTAATGTAAGTTCTACAGTTAAAGTTGTTATTATAATAAAATTCAATTTACAATTGTAAATCTATACCTTATTTCTCAGTCAATTTCCCTATCGAGACAAAAACAAAATATAAAAAAACTGTTTTTTTAAATGGTTTTACTACAACTGTCATTAATAAGAAAAAAGTATTTACTGCGTTACGAGTATACATGTAATTTAAATCTTAAAAGCTCTCTTGGAAAAACCAGCGATGTCGAAGGTAATGTTTAGTAAAAAGACGTAATTTAGTTTTGAAAATGTTTAAACGTAACTACACTTGTAATGTGTAGAAATTGTGATTTTGTGTGAGTGGAAACAGTTTATACACTATTTTTCCTATTTAATGTTCATTTTATTTATTGTAATAAAGAGATTGAGTAGCGGCGAAGTTCTAAAATTTCTGAAAGAAGAAAATTTGTAGCCACTGACTTACTGTCCTAGCTCATTTAAAATTATACTTTATACGTTTATCGGTTTACCTATTATCAAATAAACATAAATATGCGCACATGTTTGCAGGTTAAAAAATAATGAGGGATTCATTATTTTTTTTTTTATTTTATGGTTCAGATGATAATGAATTTGTTTCCATTACACGCGTCACGACTAAGAACTAACGGTTGCTTGGAGAAAAATACAATTACTTATAACATACAATACCTATGCAGACGGTTTATACTATAAGGATACGACGACTCGTGTTATTTATTGATATAATTTTTAAGAATTTCTTGTTTCAAGAAATTAATTAATTCTTTCTAAAGAATACTATTAAAGGGACATATTAGTATTTTTAGTATATACAAGTTACAAACACATACTGGCATGTGTAAACAATCGTTGCGCCATTAAATATTGCGTTTCTAGCCTCGAGCCTAATACATTTCTAAGCGAGAATTAAGTAACTCGTGTTTTTAAATAAATATTTAATATAAACTTTTTCAATGACGAATGTAATAAATAGATTAGCTGTGTAAATTGAATTCAATTGTGCAATTGTGTAATTTTGACATTTAGTGATTATCCGGTTACAATGTAGATTCTAGGTTGTTAGTATAAAAATATCTTGGTACAGAATATATATTTTTTAAGATTAATAAAAATACTTTATGTTATTATTTATTTATTATATGTGTATATATTGTGTAAAAATAATTATTTGTTATTTAAATGTTTTTTTTTTATAATCGAACCTAAAGATCATTTTTATACTGACAGCTTGATATTATATTAACGAATACTGTGAATGCCACTGCACACTGTAACTTTTTATTGTTAAAATTAAAAATAGTAAAATTTAACATTTTAGTAACTAGTTAACTATTTTTGAACACTGACAATACTTAGTTGTTCTAGATATCATACTTCGAGGTTATATTTGTCTCGACGATTATAATTCCGAAGTAATCTATGTCGGTTTTTTTGTAAATATGAGAAAAAAGAATGCAAGAACGACTTAATAACATTAAACGCATATCGCATACGTACAGTGTCTCTTAGGCTTTGTATTTTGTAATGGATACGATGTATGCACGAGTATGTAGACCACTGTTCTCGTTACCTTGAGATATATAGGGTATCATACGCTTCGTGGTATTAAAGGAATTTTATATTCTGGTTAACAATACTGGCCAGTGATATATTGTGTTATATATTTGTAGTAAGAACATAATATAATATTGGTTATCAATGTTATTATCGAAGTATTAGGATATTTCTTGGGCCTTAGGCAAATTTGGGGCCCAGTTGAAAATTGAAACATAATATTATAATTTATAACATGACGTTGTAGGTAGTTGTTTAGAGCTCATTTGGACATTCGGCTGTAAGCACGGGCTTAGTGCCCTTATAGGCAGAAACGTAAAGGCAGAAAAATTACGGAAACTATTAAGTTCACTCTGTCAGGGTACCGTACTTGTTTTACTTTTAATTACCTCATTCAAATGTTAAAATTGTAGTCAGAGAAGTCCTAATTGCGCAATTATAGTGACGTCAAATAACAATTTAAAATACCTACTATTTCTATTGTCGTATATAAAAATTACGGTGTGCTGTGTGACTTTTATATTTAAAACAATCATAGCTGTAAACTTTTATTATTCAGACCTCATGTTGAAAAAAATATTTTCCATGTATTTATGTAGTTATAAATGTACCGTAGATGAAACTAGTATAGTAAAATTACTTACTTATGAAGGTACCTAGCTTGAATTACCGTTTGAATTTTGACCACATATTTAAACGTAGAATTTATATCTTTAATACCATATTACAATTGCATAAATTGACCAAAGTATTTTAAAATTATAAAAATTATTAGTCAAAAAATCAAAAGTCAACAAATTATGCATAAAAAAACCATTTTTTGTCTTACATTAGGTATATTATTTTTTATCTGTAATATGTAATTTATGAAAATTGTAAAGTATTTATATTACTTACTTAGTTAATTTACATTTATTTAAAGAATTACACTATTCATTTATTTTATCAATTGTGAGCATTCCAACAAATTATCGATTGTTTAATTATATATTGTTGTTATGTGAATAATCATGGCCGTCTGTGGGCAGTCATTTGTTTTTTCTATTTGGAATATAAAGAACATCAATGTGATATAATGGAGTGATTGTATTATTTACTTACCTAATTAGAATTAACTTATGTTTAGTGTCTATTTAATAAACATTAATAACATTTTTGAAGTTTCATTTTTACATACATACCAATATTTAATTTTAAATTAATATTTTTGATAAATTATCAAGTAATTTCCAAAATAAATAGTTGTATCATAAAATTATTGTTATTATACACGTAAAGCAAGACAAATTGTTATCGCGTGCACGTGCGTCAACAACTTTTTTACCGTAACTTTAAACGAAATTAAGTGTACAAAAATTACATAGTAATAAATAATTTAAACTGCTAACCAGTACAGAAGTTTAAACAATTTTCATAATGGATGTCTAAACTAGACAAAAAAGAATGAAGAAGTCATATAATCGTCTGTCATTTAATTTAAAATACATATTGTGCATATTTATGTAAAACCTAAAAACGAATTAAAAAAAAATTACTTTAACAAAAAAAAATGATTTTTTGTGTTTTTGTTACATGAAAAACTTATATTGGAACCTGAGTCATCGCCAACCTAATGTTAGGCCTTCTGTACTTTGCGCAATGGAGCACTCGATAAGAAAATAATCAAAAGTCAGAAAAATCCCCAAAAATGAATTTGCGCAGCCACTTGCAGCTAACTCCAGTGCCGCCACTGGTCGTCGACTGTACTAAACCTACAGTTGTTACGACCACAGTCTCGTAAGCCTTGTCTTTGAAATGGATCTTATTGTAATATTATATGTACGTACATAATATTTAGTACTAATGCTGACCAATGAAGCCATGCTAAGTAGCCGTCAAAATTGCATTATTCTAAAGCCGATTAGACATATTTACATACATAGATATTAAGTGGGAAACGGAGTGTCTTAACACTAGGTTCCCTCTGCCTACCATGCTATGTGCGGGATACAGCGTGAAGATGATTTTACTTTATTCATAGATATTAAATGTAAACAGCTCCAAATAATATGTTTCAAATACAATTTTTAGAATTGTTCACTTGACCCATTTTTCAGCTACTGTATAAAATGTGGGGCGGATGATGGGTGCTTTAATTTTTTAATTAGACAAGAAGATGAAATTACATCTGAAATTGTTTTTTCCTACAAGGGAGAAACACAACCTATCTAACATTATGTGTTTCTCCCATTAAATATTATCCCATTTATCATAAAAACAGTAATAATAAAAAAAGTCATATAAAATAATCATGGTAGGTATTGTATATGAAGGTAACGAGAAAGAGCGATGTAAATGTAGGTAGATATATTTATTTACCATAGCAAAGGTTTACTCGACCTAAGTATGACCTGTTTATTCCTCATCATTTACAGACAGCAATTTATCTTCTGAGGCTCACAAAAGGAGTAAAACGTCGTGGAAACTTATTTAAAAAAAAATAAAAGCGATGTTGACGAGCAAGTTTGGCCTGTTTAAATGCTATTATCGTATTAAACCATTCTCCATTCCAAACCATTGTCCATTCTCCATGTTCAAATCCATTTTTTATCCTAAATTAAGCTGCACCTCGTCCATAAATTAGTTTCATTTTCATTAGGTGGTTTAATCATTTTTTTTACACAACGGGCAGAATTTACTGCCATATTCTCCGTTTTTCGCCCGAATTCAACACGTTGTGTATTGAGTGTAGAAACTAAACATCAGATCAGAGCCGATAAAGGAAATATTCGAACGGGTATCGAACCCGAACCACTGTTTTTACATTTTACCAGGCGTTGTTCTTCTGAATGAATTTAACAACTGTATAGGCACCTTTAAGATGTGGGTGATTAACAAAAATATACAGCTTAGCTATAAAACGTAGCTGAGTAAAGGCAATAACTAACAAGCAATTACTAAAAACGACCAATTAAGTTTTAGTGTCAGTGGCCATACAAAAGAAAAAAAAATGGGAAACTCGATTAAAAAAGACGAAGAGCAACACGCTATGTTTCGAATCAAATTTTACTATATTGTAATATTCCTTATAATATTCACGGCATTCATTCTTGTTATGGCTTTTACACCACTAACAAAAGATGAACAAATTGATAAATTTAATAAAATGAACGAAGGAGTGGAGCCTTTTAGACGAAATCTAACAGAGTGCGCCAGACAAGTGAAAGCGTCAATGGTCGACGTCGAGAACTTCTTGAAAAGGATACCACAAACCTCATTACAGGGCAAATGCTTCGTCGCCTGTATCTTAAAACGTAATTCTATAATAAAAAATAATAAAATATTAAAAGAAAATCTTTTAGAAGCCAACAAGGCTGTATACGGTGAAGATAGTGAGGTGCTATCTCGACTAAAATTAGCGATAAATGAATGTAGTGATGTAGTGGCGAATATATTTGAAATTTGTGAATTTTCATCGGTTTTTAATGATTGCATGCATATGAAGATGGAACATATTTTGGATAAGGTAATCATGGAAAGACGTATGGAAGCATTGGGACAAATGACTGGAGATCCAGATGTTTGGACAGACGAGGAGGACGAGTTACTAAAATTAGTAAAAGATGAACTTTAAAGTAAAGCTTGTGATTAAAATACTTTTTAGAATAATTAGTTATTTGTGTACACATTTATGAATCTGTTGTTTATTATAGGTTCTGATTTTTGTTTTTATTTAAAAAAAAAATAGCATGGCCAAAATAATTTAACACTGCAAATATAGATTATATGTATTTGCAATTTTAAATTTCTCATAATAGTGACTACATTACTAAGCACCTACTTTTAGTACTTAAGTTACTATTAAATAAAACAAGCAAAATGGAAGACTTATAATATGTATATGTATAAAATGTTAATTATGGCCGTCGTTGCGCAGCGCCTGGCTGTGACTGTGTCGCGGGTGTAGGTTCTATGCCCACTCGGCAACCCAAAAGGCGAGGTATCCAAAATTGGACAGAAAGCTAAAAAAAGATAATTAACATAAAGATATTACATAATAGAAATTATAATATTATGTAACTTATCTAAGTTGAAACATTCTTTATTTTATTCACGTATTTTCTCGGTTAACTAAAGATTTAAACATTATTGTTATCGTTTGCTTCATAGTTTTGCGCCATTCTTTTGTATATCCATTACTTAAGTGTGTCTTGGCAAATCAAAAAACATAATTTAGTTTAATATTAAGTACCTACTTGTTTTATAATAACATGTATAGTTATTATATGTAAGTACTATAAATTGGGATTTGAATTCAAATCTTTTAGTTAGTGAACAGTATGCGATCTTAATCTGTAAAAAAAGAGTACCTACCTACCGAGCACATTCTACGCACTTGTAGCATTTCGTGCAGCTTTTGTGCATGCATGTGCAAAACTATGTCATGACATATACATACATGAAATGTCATGCCATTTCAAATGCTTGTAATAATGCTTTATTTGTAATGGCCAAGTTGTGTTAGAATTTAGTTTTACATCGTTTTTGGCTTAATTTACTTTTAAATTCAGTTCTCACGTTCCACTGACACTTTTATTTTGTTATAAATTGACTTTTAACTGCTATGAGGCTACAGTAATTAACATTTACATCTTAAGATAAATGTAACGCTCTCTTTTAAGAAATGAAGTCTAACTGGTGACAAAATGGAATAATGAATTAAAATACCAAAATGTTTGAACAGTTTGGTTTTTCGTGAAATATTAAAATTATTTTATAGGCACTCCCCTAGTCCCTAACCTACGTGCTAATAGTAATAATAGGTATGTTATAATGAAAGTAAAATTTGGAAGTGTATAATCTATACTAATATAATAAAGCGGAAGAGTTTGTTTGTTTGTTTGTTTGTTTGAACGCTAAGATCTCTGGATCTACTGGTCCGATTTACTATGTTTTTGTTTTGTATGAAAGCTGCATTCTTCAGAAGTGCTATAGGCTATATAACATTACATTACACATATGTACTAATAAATTAAAATACTTTCTAATTTGACATGCAATTTATTCTGCCATGTTAATAACAACCGTCGTCGCTACGCGACCGCGTTCGTTACCGCGTCATTTTGATATTCATCCTTATGAAAATAAATATAATAGTCACTTTTAGCATTTCATCTAGATTGAAATTATATTTCTATAGAAATTATATTCTTATATTTCAAGCAGGCGTAGCCGCGTCCGGGTCCGCTAGTATAATATACACTTCGATTGTTCGTTATAGCTTTAACGACGTCTATCACAAAAGATATCGCAGCTCGCAGGAGACTTGTAGATACGAGTATGTGAAACTGATTGTATTTTTTGAGATTATAGGTATACTTAGTTACTTACTTCTGTAAAAAAAGTTTAAGGGCCTTCTTGAATAGTTCAATTTCAATTTTTTATACATACTTTAACATTGTGTGTTGAGCGGCGTGGAGCTCCGCGGGTCAAAATGCAATGCCTTCAGAATTTGGCGGAAAGTGGGTTCATTTCCTCGCTGTGGTAAGTTAGGCAAAGTGGCGTTGTTTTCTCCCACTCAAAAAGAAATGCCTCCAGAAATCGGGATACAGTTCGATGTATTCAGGAATAGAAAATAAAAATACATAAATTTTAATTGAAAAAAATGAAGATTTATATTAAAAAGAAACGTATTATAACAGAAACTACAGGCACAAGTGAAGCTACATAAATATTAATATATAAAAAAAATGTTACAATACAATTACTACATAAATCTAGAAATAGATTATAATAAATATGTTTGTTTATGCATTTAAATACAATTGTGATTTCATTAAAGTAGTTTAATATTTACTTTGTCCATATAAATTTTAAAGGCCAACAAAATTATACATCATATTATTATATGTACTAGCGACCCAAACGCGGCTTCATCCGCCTAAACCTATTGTTATATTATAGCCAAATTATACAAAATCTCCACATAAACTGTAACCTGTATTATTTTGATATATAAGCCATATTAGTGGAAAGTTGCATCATAAGTTTCAGTAATTTTTGCTTTAAACATCTATCAATCTTCTCAAACTTAATATTTATGATATTAATAGGATTTATTAAAATCTACATGTATCTAAACTGAGGTATATTAAGTTAACCGAGGGAACCTAGTGTCAAGACACTATGTCTCTACTTATCAAAATGGGGCAATAAAATTAATTAAAATATTAATCATTTCCCTAAGTGGGGATTGAACCCAAAACCTCCTGATAGTCAGATGTTACCCTGAGCAACAATTACCTCAATGTGGCTTAATTTCTTTTAACTTTCAAATTGAACTACTATTATAATTTTTACCAGTAACATTTTCATTATTCATATATAAAAAATGACATAACATTACTATAAAAAGTTTCCATGATTTCACAACAGCCAGATCTTAGAACTACAACTACAGTTCGCGAGGTTAAAGCTGAGCTTTGCATTTATGTGTCTCTAAAACACGAGCTAGAAAAACACTTAAAAAATTAAAAGAACCTTTTTAAAAACACACTTTAATTTTTTTATGTGTATCATATTTTATTTGTAGAGATATATTGCATTTTATACAATTGTTAGACACTAGATAACATTGTATCCTCATTTTCACTGTTATCCGATATATTTTTTAAATAATGAATTGTTCTGTTATATCACCAAAATAGTGTTGAGTCCATATTTTTTTTCTGTTTTTACTGCTTACTAAGATACATTTTTTCAATCTTCTACAGTCATATTAGAAATTTTAACTTTCACTTACAATAAATGGAACACGCTGCAATACTGCTTTTAAGAGGTATAAGCCAGATGTGAAAAAGCAGTAAAACCCGGTTTAGGCCAAGCAAAAATGCGTACTCACACAAATACAAAGTTCAGCTAGGACCTCTCGGACTCACATTAAAATGTCAAGCCAACCTTTCAAATAAAAGGTCACAGGTGCAAATCCCTTTCCATACAATTATCAAAATAAAATAAAAAAACTTTCAAATGTTTATTTACTTAACTAATTTATGTATAATCACTGAAAGTCACTAATATTCCACAATTAAGTGGAATATTATCGCATATATCATTGTTTTCCTCGTTTTCCCGGCGGTTTCTGTAGCTGGAAACCAGAATCATTTTGGGTTGTCGAACCAAATGATAGATTGGTTGTGTTTAATGTAGTTTGCGGTTGTGGTTGCCAGTTCGAACCTGGAAAATAATTATATTAAAAAAAAAAAACAATTGCACAAAGATTACATAAAATTAAACATCTTACATTCCAAACAGATTATATTATAATTTAGTAATAGACTAAGAAATTAAAAAGAATGGGTCATGATGATATGATATAGTACTCATTAAGCAATAAGTCTTAACTTATTATACAATTAAATCATTATCATAATCATTAAGGCAAGCGTGCGACTGTTAACGCGACGGTTGTGCCTTCGATTTTCGCTTGGGAGAGTTAAAATATTTAATACTTTCATTTCCTCGATCTGGTAACGAGGCAATGCGTTAAGATTCGCTACTCAACATGAAGTGGGAATGGATAACAGGTTTCCAGGTTCCCTCTGTGTGCTACCCCGCTATGTGCCAGATACAGCGTAATGCTAAAAAACATATTCATTGACACTGTCCGACTGCGCTAAAACAACGATAAAAATATTGATAAAGAGAAAGAAAATTAACTTTAGGAGGCCAGTTGTGGCGCAAGGGTACAAAGTTAAAAGGATACAAAATCGATTCACGCAATGCCTCCAAAATTCGACGGAAAGTGGGGAACAAAGTGTTTTAACACGAAGTTCACTCTGCCTACCCTGCTGTGTGCGGGAACCCTACTTAATTTTTAATTTAAAATTAACTTCAAAGCCATAAAAAAAAAATTACCTGTCGTATCACCAGTAGGGAACGACGATAATGTACTGCCCACATATGAGAACGGAGTTGGTCCAGCCAGTAGTTGAAAGTTTCCTGTTCCAAACAAATATTGTTAAATTTTCATATTATATCTAACTAGAAATAACTAAATGAAAGAGAAAAGGCAACATTTTACAAATAAATTCTGGGATTAATTTCATGGCATAGGTTCGTTTTACAAATGAATTATAGGAAAAGATGAGCTAAATACCCAACATTTAGCTCAATATGACAAAATATCCAAAAATGTATTAATTAACACTCCATTCCTCACTTTCCATCCAATTTTCGAGACATTGCGTATGGAGTGACGGAACTTAACGTCGCGCTTTGTCTTGTCACCAGAGCTAAAATTTACTGTTATAATTTCGTATAAGAAAAAAATACATTTTTCATACCTAATGCAGCCCTAGGATCCGATAGTACAGCGCTGTTTAAATTAATCTCTGAGGAGTTAGCAGATTTTATTTTCTTCTTTGTACCTTCTGTATCATTGAATATTTGGTCTAAGTTTCCGTTGGCTAAAAATTTGAATATTTACAATATAAATAAATTGCGTTCTTTGTTATTCACGTTGTATCCTACATATGGCAGTGTAGACAGAGGGAAGAAAGCGAGAGTGAGCTTCATATGAACCGTATGGCTTAGTGATCGAAGTGCTTCGACCGAAAACGAGCAGTGCGCGGATTCGAGTCGCTGTTTTTATACGGCATACAGTACTTAAACAGTAAATATCTCACATTTTACTATTCTTATACTAAATAATATTATTATTTATTACTTACATATAAATACTAATGCAAGCTTTATAAAGCAGCACAAACAGAATACAGAAAAAAAATACATATCAGAACTTACTGGAAGGTGTCTCAAAAACATTAGTCGGATCTTTCAGTACATATTTCCTTAAATTAAGATATTGTTCCTTCTGGGCTTCCACTTGAGTGTGTATTGCTTGTAATCTTCCCGCGAGAGCTACTAGAGACTCGTGCATTCTTCTTATGCCGAGAGTTAATTCTGAAATATATAAAAAAGATATTAAATTGTAATACAAGGAAATCAGGATACAAGTGTCGCCTCTTCCCTTTTTTCTGTTAATGTGAAGCTAAAAAAAAAGTAATCCATACCCTGTTCAGTTAAAAGTTTAGGAGATGACTGCATCTGTTTGTCTGCTTCGTCCATCTGCCGTCTGAACGTTATCAACTGTTGTTCCAATTCAGCTATTAGGTCTTTCACGTAGGTAGGTGGCACTAGGCCTTCCAGTTCTAATCCTAGAAAGAAGTAAAATATATTTACGAAAAAATAGTTTACTTGCTAGAAAACATTTTGTCGAGATAGGAATGCACTATATAATTTAATGAAATGTTTGAAAGAAGGTTTTGCAGTTTTAAATATTATTTGAAGTGTTTTAGTAATTTGGTATTTTTTGTGACATTTCAACAAATTGTATACACTATTGTCTAGGTTCAAACTGCAAATATGATGAATAAAATAGGATGATTACAATTACAAAGGTAATTGATAGTCGCTAAATCGAAATCGGATGACTTTGTTAGCCATAGCTAAGTTACCTAGCTGGTCGAAACCGAAATCATGACAGAAATTAGATTTATAGGCTTATACAGTAACCGAGCGTTCGGTCGATCACTAAAAATAACTTACCAGGTGTATCTCGTGTAGCGCTTTCAGCGGCTGCAAGCGCTGCAGCGGCGGACGCGCGCAGTCGTTTAGAGTGTGAGCGCGCTCGGCCGCACTCGCCGCGCAGCGCTAGAACCGTTCGAAGCGTTGTATCCGCTTCACGACCCACCTGGAGATCAAATGTATATAAGTAGTTTTTTTTAACATATTTAAAGTGTTATTCCACACTTAAGAAAGAAACATACTTATTAAGAAAACGTATAAAAATTTGAACGTAGCATGAACTAAACCCGCACCTTTTTGGAAACCGTCCAAGCGCTCTTACTACTAACCTATACGTAACCCATACCCATCCATACCCATACTAATTGAACCTAAGCTAAGTGAAGACAATTTATTATTTATTTTCGCGTTTTAAAGATATAGTGTTATATGGTGGAACCTGGAACTTACTAACTTTAGTCTCATAGAGTGAGGAATTGAAAATAATTTACTGCCTATGTATGTACGAGAGATAGACGATTTAAAGAGTGGCTGTTAGAGATGGATGCGAGGCCTAAACTGGGATGGTTGGCGCTCAATGAAGAAGGCCTACGTTCAGCAGTGGACGGCGATAGGCAGAGAAAAAACATATTAATAAGTAAGTAAAATTGCGAACCTTATGTAATGGCTTAATTGACACTCTCATGACGTCAGAGCTCAAAGACTTCTGTTTCTTCACAAACTCCTTAAAAGACTCCACTGTTGTTGATATTTCATTGGGCAGTTTCGTCTGTTTTGGTGGTTCAGCTGAAAATTAAGTAATTTTTATATATGTAATTTTTATTGAAATAGTAAATAGATTTTAATATGTGAATTTTATAAATAATAAAAGTATGCTATACTATGTAGCTTACATAGAAGAAAAAATAGTATGAATGTGTCTACAGTGTGACAAACTAAACATACGTTAGTAATTTAATATGCATTTTGGCTTCTATAGGCCAGGGAAAAAATCTACACATTTAATAACACTCAGGCAACACGGCACAAACTATTCTAAGGTATATGAAGACAGAGGAAACCTGGGAACCTGGTGTTAAGAAACTCTGTTATCTTTAAAACAAATCAGTTCCCAATTTTCCGCCGAATTCTGGACGCATTGCGTATTGAGTGTCGGAACTCAACTCCGTACTTTGCGTACAGACGCACCAGGGTGAGGATATGAAAATATTAAATATTTCAAGTGGGAATCACACCCACAACCTGTCGCGTTTATGGTTGCACGCTTGTGGACCTGCGCTATAATTAATAAATAATTAGTAATTCATAAATAATTGATTGGAATGCAAATACATAAAAACTATAGTTTGTAAAGAATAAGAGACTTGAATATAATACTTGTAACAATGCATTATTACTAGCTAGTGTTATTCCATCCATATCCAAATGACTACCGACATATACAATTGAAGCAAATGATAATCTAATATAACTTACTTTTTCCATCACTTGTTGTTGTATTCGTAGTTCCCGGTTGAGACACACCGCCTAAGCCTAGGCTTGGAGCCGCTATAAAAACAAAAGTAAAAACTCACTACAATACTAATACACTACGGAAGTATAATTTGTAAAGGTCTCTTTAAAATAATACACTAACAACTTAATAGTTGTTAAGGAGGCCAGTCGCGGCGTAGATGAGCGACAGGTTGTCGGTTCGATTTCCGCTTGAGGAAACGAAATATTAAATATTTTCATTGGCTTAGCTCTGGTATCGAGGCATAGCGCGGCGTTAAGTTTTGCCACTCACGTCGTCAGAAATCGGCGGAAAGTGGGGAGCGGAGTGTCATAACACTAGGCTCCCTCTGCCTACCCTGCTAAATGCGGGAAATGGACATGCATAGCATGCTAACACTTTTCAATCAATCAATTTAATATATGTATGTACATAATTAACCAAGAATTAAAAAAAGCCTTAAACCTCCTCACTAACTCAAAAAACTTTTCCGATATATTTCATATATAACAACTTTATAAACATACATATTATATAATTATAACATTAGTATTATTTACAAGTGCACTGTAATACCTGAACTTGAAGGAAGTGTACCGGTTACATTTGTTGTACCTAAAGCGTTGCCTGAAATGCCCAAATAAATTAAATATAAAAAATAAGCGAAATAATAATAAAAAAATATATCTAAAAAGCAGTATAAATCAATTTACATACTTCTAATAAAATAAAACGGGCATTTAAAATAAAAAAAAAAACGATTATTTTTAACTATATTGTGGCTATTTTAAAAAGCTGTACTGTACTTATGTGATAAACCAATTAATAATATAAACACGAAAATGAACATGAATAACATAATAAAAATAAAAAAATCTTTATATAACTTAGGTAACAATTTCTAATGTTTTTGCAAAAAAAGATTAAGGAAAAGAAATAAAATTAAACAAACATATTCTAATTGAAAATTGCAATTAATATACTGCTATATCTAAAACCAAAATAATAGTTGTATTTTTAACTTACAAGGTGTAAGACATTGGTAGCAATCTTGTCTAGCACTTTTTATAACATATTTCCTATTATTCATATCATTAGACATTTCAAATGTTTGTGTTATTGGTGTATATGGATCCATTTTTATTTAACTATCTGTGTAAATAATTATTTTCTTATAATTTATACCACAAATTAGAAATATTGAAAGAGAATCTGGTGATATATTTTATTACTATTTCAATTATAGTAGAAAACCTATTATTCATATCGTATAAAGCAGCATGACATTTTAAATGTCTGTGTTATACATAGGTGTACACTTATTAGAGATCCATTTTTAATTACCTGTGTATTTCTACTATAAATGGCAAAGATATAAAATTTAAAAAACCCTTGACCCAAAATATAGAAAAAAAATTTAGATACAACCCATATTAATAGACAAAGTAGTGAACCATCTCTTAACAAAATGCTTGTAGCTCTTAAGCTGCTTATCCGATTTTCATAGCACAAAACTACCTCTATGAACAAGGCTTTCGATTGAAAGAACTGCACTTAAATGGGTTCATTAATTCAGGAGCTACAATGCCACTGATAAACAGACAGACAGGTCAAACTTATAACACCAATTTTTTTGCATCGCATATAAAAAACCCAAAGACATATTTTAGTACTACTTTTAATTATATATTTTCTATTATTTCTATCATTACTGTAATTAACTATCTGTGTAAGTTAATTTTCATTGTATGTTTTACAGATATTCTTGACTAAGCAGGAATATATTTCTAAATTATTTTTCTCTTTTCACCCATTTTAAAACTATTTATTTCTATTTATTTATTTAAATATAAGCAAAGAAAGAAATCAAAAACAAAATTTGTGGAACATTTGAAAATAAAATATATAAACAAATGTCAATCATCAATAAAAAAATCCTAATAAAACTATAGCAAATTATAAATTTTAAAAGTAAAAGTTCAAAAATGTTTGAAACTAAATAACTAATAAAACCAACTATAAAATTATAATATCTGTACTTAAATCTTACCAAAGGCACTAGAAGTAGTAGTAGAAGTGCTAGTAGAACCAAACAATCCTAAAGTTGATTGTGTTGTCCCGAACCCAAACCCTCCGAGTCCGCCGAGGCCTGAGCTACTTGTTGTTGTACCAAAGGATAGACCTGGAATGAAAATATTAAGAATAATTGTTTTTTTACTTTTAGGTTTTAGTGTAATCTATATATATAAAGGGACTTGTCCTCACTGACTGAGGTAAGACGCACGCACAGCCGTAACCGCTGGTGGTAGAAATGTGAAATTTGGACAAGTGTTTACTTTTGTAATCTGGACATCCTAGTGGATGAAGAAGGGATTTTGAAAAATTTTAACCCTAAAGGGGTGAAATAGAGGTTCAAAGTTTGTATGGAAAAAAAATAAAATCGGTACCAATTTTTATAAAATTTGAAATTCAGACTCTTAAAAGTATTTAATTGAACACATGTTTCATGGTTTTCCAGAATTCTTCCCCTAAGGGTGCAAATAAGGGGTTGAAAGTTTGTATGGAAAAATCTTTAGAACACCACCGATTATTATAATTTTTTTAATTTAAACTCTTAAAAATATTTAATTGAGCATGTGTTTCATGGTCTTCTAGAATTCACCCCCTAAGGGTGCAAATAAGGGGTTGAAAGTTTGTATGGAAAAATCTTTAAATCACCACCGATTTTTATAAAATTTGAAATTTAGACTCTTAAAAATATTTCATTGAACACATGTTTCAAAGTTTATTAGAATTCACCCCTAAGCAATAAGCAAGCAAAGCTGCGCGCGTCGCTAATCAGATATAACAAGGTAGACAAAGGGCACCTAGTGTTAAGACTGTCTGTTCCCCAAGCAACATCGAAATTTTCAGGACATGGAAAGTTAGTGGGATTCATAACCACACTCTATTAGAGAGGGGAAATAAAAAAATGTCAATCACCAGAGGGGAATCAATCAAACCCACAATCATTGCTTTTGTATTCAGACCAATGTGCAAACAGACTTTTAACACTATACTATAATAATGTCTTTACCTTAAGAAAATATATAATTTAAATAAAAAAAAAAATACCTGTGGTGGCAGTAGCGCTTGTTCCGGTACCGAAACTGAGACCGCCCCCGAGTCCACCACCAAATGCAGAAGTTGATGTTGCTCCTGCCAAATAAAATTTAGTTTTTTTAAACTTCACACTGTATTTTGCACATAATAGGGTAATCTAGAAGGAACCTGAAAATCTAGTATTAAGACAGTTTGTTGCCATTAAGACACTTGCCATTCCATTTTCTGCTGAATTCTCAGGGCATTGTGTGTTGAGTGGCAAAGCTCAATGTTAAATATTCCATTCCTCCGAGTAGAAATCAATCCCATATATGTCGCCTTTCAGTCACCTGCTTGTGTCTTTACACCATGACGGCTTCAATTCAATTCAAATCAAATTTTCAATGTTTTTATTATATATGTATATGGGTGGAAATAATCATATAAGTAGCTGGTAATAATTTGATTATTTCTAAAGCCCAAGACAAATAAACAAAGGCTTTATAACCTTGAGGAGCTTTACAGTAAACCACAAATAATATACACAAGAAAAAAATATTATTATATATATAATAATATTTGTCTAAGCATCTCATTTAAAATATTAAGAAGTAGTATTAAGAAGTACCAAATGCAGGAGTTGTAGTTCCAAAAGCAGGTGCCGCTGAAGTAGTGCCAAAAGACAAAGATGTATTAGCACCAAAGCTAGGAGCTGTTGATGTAGCTCCAAAGGAAGTGCCAAATGCAGGTGCGGATGTGGCTGGTGTACCAAATAGGCCAGTTGAGGGTTGAGTTGTGGTTGTGCCTAAACCAAAACTTGGAGCCGCAGCTGGTCTTAAAATACAATTTAAATATGAATAAAATATTAGTAGAAGAAAGTATAGTTAATTATTAATTAATATTATCCTAGTTTTCTATCCAGTTACCAAGTATATAGTTAATAATTTAACGCCTAACTTTTATTTTTTCATTAATTGTAGGATAATACAGATGTCAAAAGTAAGCAAAGAGGTTATATATTTTAATGATATTTTTGAGATAACATGTAACTATAGCATATTTTTAAATAGATTATTATAGATATGAGTTTATTAGTTAATTATTTTCATAATTTAATAATAAATACAGTTTACTTACTTATTAGCGCCAAAACTAAACCCGCTTGATAGACCTGTTGTAGCAGGGGCACTAGATGGAGTACCAAAAGAAAACGACATCTTGAATATTATATGTTTATTACACTTTTAAATACAACATAACTTATTAAAATATATTAATAAAAAGTTATTTAATACAAGTTATTTGAATTTTTTAACGATCGGAGAAGTATAGGAACTTTTTTTAAGATAAGTTTAGCGTAGATAAAAAATGACACATGAAGTCGAATGTTGTCATGTCGTAAATATAAAAATTAGATTTTGTTTAATTTAAAACTTTTTTACTTTACGCTAATTAGTCATTCTTATTTTCATTAGTCCTTTTTAAATAAAAAAAATATTTTTTATATAATCAAAGTATAATTTTCGTAAATAATATAGAATTTTACTTTTAAATCATTGGTTTTGTGAACACTTTGGTTTTTTAGATGACAATTTAAAACTTTTTATGAATAAATTGTGACATTAAAATTTCAATTGCCATTTAGTGCTTACAATTTAACGATTAGATTCAAAGCGCTATCTATCTTATTGTCTGTATCTTATTTAAAACAACATACTTACTGTGGGATAGGATGAATTTCTTAGCATATGGTGGTTCACTCATAAAACGATGTCAAGTTACATTCAAAACAACGCCAATTGCAACAGATATTATCTGTAAGTCATATTTTCAGCCTCCACGTGCTTTAAAACCATTAGACTATGAAAGTAAAATTATACACAAGCAGTATAAGTCCTTGGTTACTGGCAACTTGCGCGTTTGTAGTGGTTATTCAAACCCAAGTAGAATAGTCCAAATTTGTCTATAAAATGTCTATTCACTTATTAAAACTTATAAATATGAATTGTTCGTTTTATCTGTAGTGTAACATAATATAAATATTTAACTTAACCTTGTGGAACTACTAAAATATCATATAGAACATAATAAACATAGTAATAAAATATAAAAACTAAGAATATTAGTCAGTCCATCACCCAGTCCGCCCTCAGTAATCAAGGTTATAGATTGAGCGTGTAATCTCCGCCTAAGGTCTTTTGTGGAGTTAAGTCTTCTTGTGTTACCTGCCAGTTCCATGTAAAACATGTAGATGACACTATAATTAAAAATGAACTTATTACAAAGACACTTTGAATTTAAATCTTTTTGGATTGGATATCAGTAATTTGTGTTTAAATAAAGTAAAATTGGTATATTATAATGTCATTATATTGAAACAAACATATATGTAGATATAAATCAAATTTAAGTTTCTTGGTACTTATTTCAAAGCTTATTTTACATAATAAAAAACAGGAATGAGTAAGTTAAGACTACGTACGTACGATTAAGTACTAAGTGCTTATTAAATACTTTTTTATTTACACCGATTAACCACTTACAAATCAATAAATTTAAATTAATGTATAGAAATAGAAAATGCATTCTTATATACCTATGAATTATATAAATGGACTTAGAAAGTTGAAATTTGTCTAGGATGTAGGCTAGGAAGTGTAGAGGAGCAGATTTCTCGAAATTTCTATAGGGACCTCAGAAAAAAAAAGATTCTCCGCGTGCTTAGAGACCACGCAAAGACAATTACGGATTAGTAAAATACAAGACAGGTTTAAATTTTCAGTCACAAAAATAATGGTAATATTAGGTAAGTAGTTTGAAAGTTATACAATATATATAGACAAGTACAAATTAGACTGTTATTCTGCGATCCTTTACCAATCCGTGACGAGACGTAGGCCGACAAAGTTTAATTGACTTCCAAGATTTTTAATTAGAAACTTAATAAAAGATACACCAAAGGAATAGAAGACGGGCTCTCGAATGATATTACAATTCTAAAGTCTTATTTACACATTACGATAAGTCGTATAGTGTTAAGTCTAATTAAATAATTTTACGCTTTAAATAAATAAAAACTATCTAAGTGTGTAAACTAGCCAATGGTATGCACTTAAAAAGGTAACATAATTTGTGGAATGTAGATTATTTAAAATTCAACTGAGGACTTCCTCTTAGTCTAGAAATGGTCGAATATTCTTGGAGTCTTGGAGGAAGTCTTTTTATTATTTAAAATTAAAGAAAATTGAAGAACAGAATTTTTTTACTTTCTTTTAAAAAAATCAAAGAGCGGTGAAAATAAAGTAAAATTTGAAAATAAAGCTGCGACTTATCGTAGTATCTGTAGTCTAATGGAAAAACTTGATATTTCAACGCGGCGCCACCAGTTTTAACCAAGTTTCCGTCTATTTGTCTTTAGATTGTCTGTTTGTTTTTTATCGTTCCTCAGTATTGATTATGTTGATGGAGGACATAGTTAGTTTGAACTTTATGTTTTTAATGGTTAATGCTTTTATTCGTAAAATATTTCTTAGTATAACCGAGGCCAGTCGTGGTGCAGGGGCACAAGCTTGCTTGTCCTTTTTCTCTTTTTCTACAAATAGAAAGAGTGCTCTAAAAGTCTGGACTGAACCCACAAATATGGTGTAGTGTAATCTCAAACTCAGGACCGGAACTTTTCAAAATCATGTAATTTATTATGAAAATGTACACATATTTAGTCTGGCCACACTGTTACAATTAAAAATAAACAAAATATGTATTAGGTACTTTTGAATTTGGAATCTGTCATTTTTATACGGTTACTCATTGTGTTTTCTTATTTTCGCGCCAATGTATTGTAAAATATTTTGTGATATTAAAATGGAGTAAGGTGATAAAGAGAACGGAATCGCTGTGGTTGCATTACATAAAGTAGGTATGGAGTCGAATACAATTATTAAAATCCTTCATATGCTTGGTATTAGTCAAATGTTTGCGTATCGGGCACTTGATAGTTACAATGAAACCTATTTTTGTGAAGTCAAGGTTTTTGTCAAGGTACTTATGTTTATCACCGGTTCACCAAAGTTAATGCAACGAGAATACCTGAGAAGAATTGGCAAGATGCAAGAAGAGTTACATGTGCCGGTTCTTCGGTAGGTACTCTTATTTAAAATTGTCATTAATTTATATATAAATATAATTATTACACAAGTAGAAATATATATATTGATCTATTTCCAATTATATCCATTGCAACGGGGGTTTGTTTGTCGCACGAGTAGTCATACAACGAGTGGGAATGGTCACCATGCATGTCCGTGACAACAAAGCACGTGCACGGGGTGGCGAGGCGAGGGTCCAACCCCATGGTGCTAGCCACTCGTCCTTATAAATTATAATTGATGTAACATTTAATTTAATATGTAATTATTTTTCTTCCATTGCCATTAGTAGTAGGTAGTATTGTGAAAAATCGATAGGTTATATTTTTGATTATTAATATTTACTTTAAAATGATGCAAGATCATAGTTGTTGATTTAAATTTTATTTTTAAATGTAATATTAGCTTCACGCTGTATCTCGCATATAGCAGGCAGACGGAACCTAGTTTTGAGACACTCCATTCTCCACTTTCCGCCCAATTTACGAAACAATTTGTGTAGAGTATTATGTATTGCTAACAGAGCAAGGAAATAAAAATAATTTATTCCCTCTAGTGAAATTGAATCCAATCCATCCTCAAGTTTATAGTCAGACGCTGTGTCGTTGCACCATGGCGGCCTCAAATATTAATAATAATAATAATAGGTAATCAAGATTTAAAAAAAAACCACCCGTCTCGTTGAGACGGTGTTGCGATACCTATTAGGTAGTTAGGGCTCTATGAAAAGTGGAAACAGGCGTAATTTCTCACTAGACAGTCTGTCTGCACTGTGAGGATAGAAGAAGACGAAAAAAAGGATAATAAGGGAGGATTCACACTATAGTTCCAGCCACGGTTTGTACTCGGTCCGATCTCAGTATTTTAAAAATTTTGTTATATGAGAAAAAATGAAAGCCTTCATACCATCGTTTCGGCCAAATTATCGATCACGCATAAGAGAATATTTCTCATACAAGAATATGAGATCAGACCGAGAACGAACCGTGACGAGCACTCTAGTGTGAATCCCTCCTTACCGTGTAATAGTAGCTACTGAACATAGTATGTACATCATAGCATAGACAACAGCGATTCATTTTTTTAATTGCTTAGTATTTTATTTATGTTATAACTATTTTTAATGAATTCGATTAAATTATTAACTTGTACTGCCATTGTGGCACTTTGGCACGGCGACTGTCAAGTAGTCAGGGCACAGCACAGCGTTGAGCTCCACCACTCAAGACGCTAGTCTTGTATTTGGATGAAAAGTGAGGAACGGAGTATCTTGTGATACAGGATAAAGAATGAAGCTTTATTAAATTGAACACATTTTAGAATATTAAATGCCATGATAAAATTCCAGAACTGATGCTCAAAGTCCTGAAACTGCAAAAAGATTACTTAAACATAACAAAAAACTAACAATAACATCAACAATATTTTATAGAGCAACTATACCTCGGTCCACCGTAAAATCTGTAAACGCAATTAAATCTAACCTTTGCTTAACACATCGTTTCCTGTGGCGTACATTTATATTATTCGTGCTTCCTACCCTTATTCTGTGGGGTATAAGGGTGGTTATGGTGTACCCTGGTGGTTGAACACGGTAGTGCCACCCACCCTTTGTTGTCTAGCGACTAGACTACGGGGCGAGTTTTGTTTTATTTGCCGGCTGCGTTTCCAGCGATCGATGCGTGCACTTATGAATTCGTCGGTTTAGATTAGTTCCTGCTGGTCCTTTGTTCTTTATATTGTTGGGAATTTTTGTGTTTTCAAGTGAATTTTAATTCATTTTTTTAATATTATTTTATGTATTGTGTATGTAAGATGCTTGAACTTGATGTTTGCGATTTGATATGGAAAATAAAATAAAATCCAAATTATTTAGCTAGTGATAACAGTAAATTCCGTTTTTCTTTGAACGAAATCTGCTGTTAGGATCTGAAGTTTTTCGATGTTTACGCAAGTTCTACATACAATACATGTTTGCGTTTCGGTTTATTTGTTTGCGTCGTTAACCTCTTCACATATGCCTTCCGGGGGGGCATAAGCATCTCTATCTTAAATTCTTAAATTGATTGGAATTTTAAAGTAGTTTATTCCTCAGTAAGTTAGTTTAGTTACACTAAGATTACAAAAGATAGTTGAAATAGTATTTTTGGCAGTAATTAAAATGATTAGGAGAGGTAGATTTACAAATGGACCTTTTCAAACATACATAAATTGTATAATTAAATAAAACTTTTTTTTTTAAGATTAAATATATTTTTTTATTTGCGCCTTTGTGAGGTTAAACAGAACCCAATGCTGTGTTGTGCCTCTACAAAAACCTAAATGTCATGACGCATGGCTATAAACGCGATGATAATGGGTTCGATTCTCTTGCAAGGACTGAATTATTTTTATTTCTCAGCTCAGTAACAAGACAAAGCAGTAGTGTCTGGTCTCGGAAACTGTGCAAGAACTGGGAAACGGAGTGTTTTAACACTACGTGCCCTCTGCCACCCTGCTCCGTGAGGAGCCTGCTCCGCGGGATATAGCGTGAAGGTGAAGATATAATAACAAAAAATATTTTCAAGAAAAACAACAAAATAATTTCAATTAGCTAGGTATATGAAATACAAAATGAGCTGGTTCACACTAGGTCTGACACTATAGTCAGCGTCAGTGGCTGGCGTCGCGACGCATCGATCCACACCTGTAGCTTGTTTGGTTATTATATATTTGAAACGTCTGTCTGTTATACTTCCTTGTTTTTTCAATGGTCACAAGTTCAAATTTTTGTTGGTTAGTTGTAAGCGATTAAAGTGGAGATTGGTAGTGTTTGTTTGGTTGAACAAGTTATCTAAGGAACTACTGGTTGCAATTTAATAAATCTATTTGAATTGGATATCTATTTATTGAGGAAGACTAAATGCTATCCACACGTATATTTTGATGTTTAATTTATTAGAAATATATGAGTATATGGTTTGAATTTGATATCTCCTAGCGTTCCTGAGATTAAGGCTCTTGACAGACAGACAGACAGACAGATGGACAACAAAGTGATCTTATAAGGGTTCCTTTTTTTTCTAAAAACCATAAAAATAATAATACAAAAGTATATTATTAAGTATATTGGCAATGTCAAATAAAATTACTGAAATATCCATTTCTCCTTTTAAAGTTATATTTCTTTAGACGCAAGTATTATAATAGCTCAAAGAGGCAATTGACTCGAACCGACCTTCGAAACGGCGACCTTTTATTTTCTTTTATCGTCATTCAGAGTTTTCAAATGTTGGTTTAACTTTAATCTCAGTTTAAGCATATATTTAATTTATTCTATTGGAAATATAGATTGTTCTATTTAGTTTTTCATGATTGGAAAAAGAGAGATAGTTAGGAAAAAAATCCTGTATAACACACAGGACACAACGGCCTCACATGTAGGTATGTATTTACAGTATATATTTATATAATTACTAGCGGACGCGCGCAGCTTCGCTTGCGTATTTAGGGGTGAATTCTAATAAACCACGAAACGTGTTCATTAGATATTTTTATGAGTTTAAATTTAAAATTTTATAAAAATCGGTGGTGATTTTAAGATTTTTCCATACAAACTTTCAACCCCTTATTTGCACGCTTAGGGGGTGAATTCGAGAAAACCATGAGACACATGTTCAATTAAATATTTTAAAGAGTCTAAATTTCAAATTTTATAATAATCGGTGGCGTTTTAAAGATTTTTCCATACAAATTTACAACCCCTTATTTGCACCCTTAGGGGGAGAATTCTAGAAAACGATGAAACACGTGTTCAATTAAATACTTTTAAAAATCTAAATTTCAAATTTTATAAATATCGGTGCTGAATTAATTTTTTTTCCATACAAACTTTCAACCCCTATTTAACCCCTTTAGGGTTAAAATTTTACAAAATCCCTTCTTAGTGGATGTCCAGATTACAAAAGTAAACATCTGTCCAAATTTCACGTTTCTACCATCAGCAGTTACGGCTGTGCGTGCGTCTTACCTCAGTCAGTGAGGACAAGTCCTTTTATATATATAGAATAGATATTAGGCGTAGAGCGATTGCCCAGGTTAATGGGAACAGAGTGTCTTTTTTTTATATGCGGGTATGGCGTGAAGCTGAAAAAAAATTATGATATAATACAAATTTTGTACCATATACTCGTAACTGATACTATATAAATCTGTTCCTCTCATGAAATAGTCAATCAACTAAGACAAGATGTGGGTTCTTGAGATCAAACGTTCAAAGGCATATCTCCAATAGTACTAGAGGCATTCCGAAAATACCAGCTCATATTATAGTGTACATATATAACCAATGTAATAGATACCTATAGATATCTGTTGTCAACATCGGATGGCGTTGGGTGCAAATAATATTCAAAATTAAAAAAAATACAAGTTATTCTTTATCAAGTTTATTAAATTACGCAGCAATGTCAGTAGTGTCAGTCGGAACTCGGAAAGCAGTTCAGTATTAAAATAATAAGCAACTTCGATATTTTTCCACATTTCAAGATATTGTGCGTACCGTGGTGGAATTCAACTCTGCGGTATCTCTACTATCCTACCAGACCGGGGAAAGGAAAATAATCTATATATATAAAAGGACTTGTCCTCACTGACTGAGGTAAGACGCACGCACAGCCGTAACCACTGTGCGTAGGAACGTGAAATTTGGACAGATATTTACTTTCGTCATCTGGACATCCACTAAGAAGGGATTTTGAAAAATTTTTACCCTAAAGGGGTGAAATAGGGGTTCAAAGTTTGTATGGAAAAAAAATTAAATCGGCACCGATTTTTATAACATTTGAAATTTAGATTTTTAAAAGTATTTAATTGAACACGTGTTTCATCGTTTTCTAGAATTCTCCCCCTAAGGGTGCAAATAAGGGGTTGAAAGTTTGTATAGATTTTTTTTTAAATCGGCACCAATTTTTATAAAATTTGAAATTCAGACTCTTAAAAGTATTTAATTGAACACATGTTTCATGGTTTCCTAGAATTCTTCCCCTAAGGGTGCAAATAAGGGGTTGAAAGTTTGTATGGAAAAATCTTTAAAACGCCACCGATTATTATAAAATTTTTAATTTAGACTCTTAAAAATATTTAATTGAACATGTGTTTCATGGTTTTCTAGAATTCACCCCTAAGGGTGCAAATAAGGGGTTGAAAGTTTGTATGGAAAAATCTTTAAATCGCCACCGATTTTTATAAAATTTGAAATTTAGACTCTTAAAAATATTTCATTGAACATAAGTTTCGTGGTTTATTTTAATTCATCCCCTAGGGGTGTAAATAAGGGGTTGAAAGTTTATATAAAAAAATCTTTAAATCGCCACAGATTTTTATAAAATTTGAAATTGAGACTCTTAACAATATTTTATTGAACACGTGTTTCAAAGTTTATTAGAATTCACCCCTAAGCAATAAGCAAGCGAAGCTGCGAGCGTCCGCTAGTATAAATATATTCCCCTGAGTAGGAAATTAAGGATCGTACTCACACCTATCGCCTTTACTGTTGAAGACTGAAGACGCTGTTCCACTGCGCCATGACGTCGTTACAATAACTTCTACTAATTTAATTAACTTTTTAATTAATGCTGGATAAGTAGAGATATCAAAATATAAGATAAATAAAAAAATAAAATACCTACATACATATATCTGCCCCGACTAGAAGTGAACTTTCTGAGTCAGCCAGTCTGCATTTTATTGCATTAGATACTTCGATCCGAGCGTTCCGCTTGAAAATTTTACAGACACATAAATTACTTGCACTTAAGCATTTTCGAATAATAAATGTTTGTTGGTACCTGGGGTTAATTAGTTTTGAAACTGAATCTTTCCTTTCTCTTTTACGTTTGAATATAAATTTAATAATAAATGTAAGATTTTTAGAGAGACTAGCATGCGACTGTAAAAACGACGGTTGTGGATTCGATTATCGCATTCCTCGTTCTGGTAACGAGACGTACGATTAAATTATGCCACTCAACACGAAATACCTCAAAGGGAAAGAGTGTCTTAACACTAGGTTCCTAGGTTCCCTCTGTCTCCTCTGCTATATGTGGGATAATCTTAAAGAAAAGAAAAAATGGTATTACTTTCTAGCAGCTGTATAATACCTAGTGATAAGACACTCAGTTCCTCACTTTTGACAAAATTTTAGTTGCTAGAGTTGCACACTTTGCAAGAGCAATTCGTGTTTTAGGCGTCTACGGGCTAATTTAATAAAAGTGTCACTTTTTTACTTAAAGACTTTGCACGATTGAAATGGATTCAAATTGTACTCGTTGAATCTTTAAAGTTATTATAAATTTAATTAATATACTAACCTACCTTTAAATTTAAGAAAGTGTAAAAATACAATAAAAACAATATTAAACGTACCTGCATATATATATTATTACGAGATACTCAAAAAACATATACCATTAAACAAACAGAGCTCATGAATTATTAGGTATAGGTACATCATTTTAATTTCAATAACTATTTGTTATTATATAATTAATTTTCCAGTTTTACTATGTATAAAGTGTTTAATAATGTAAATAATATGGCATGTTTGTATTGGCATTGTAAATATTATATAATATTTAAAAGGTTTTTTTTTTCAGATTTACGCCGTATCGCGCCTATTTTCATAGGACAGGGAGAGATCTCGGTTAACCTTAAAAAAACACAACATCGGTGGTACTGGAAGAAGGTCACGTAAAAAGCATCTGGACCGCCCAGACGGTATGTATGGAGGTTGATAGCAGGAAACGAAGCGAAAGGGGTATGTAGAGACAGACAGTAGATAGTTTTTCGTTATATTTTCCATGGCTAATTCGCTAGCAAAAAATTGACTAAGTGCATAACAAGAACGAAAATATGATATGTATACATATATAAACAATGTTACAACGCATATATTTGGAAAATAAATTAATTTCAATAAGAATGTCGTCTTCTTAAATATATCCATTTTCTTTAAGCAAATATTGAGAGGAACAAATTAAAGGTGTATCGAGTATTTTCAAAGAAATTGGATCCAGTTGCGATACTGTGAGAACATTTTAATAAGATTTACTTTTAAATGATGTGTACAGTAAATAAATTAAAGTTTCGTTCGTGAAACATTCGTTTTATATATGTAGGTATTTAAACAGATCGAGTGAAAAATGTTGCCGTTAGTTTTCAGTAATAGTAAAAACTACTTGGTATAACTGTAAATGTAATGTTTGTTTAAAACGCGTACATGTCTATATAGGTTTATTTTTTATTTTGATCGTAGAAGTACTAGAATCTGCGCCTCTCGGAAACTCTCCAAGAGGCACGGAATAGAGCCCCAAAATGCTAATACATTTTGTTATTTCTATCTAAAGACGGTAATATACGAAATAAACTTCCTGCCGAGTTTTCGAAACATTATCCATTGAGTGGTGGAACTCACCACCGCTCTCTGTTTTCTTATCAGCGAAGGAACGAAAATAATTTATTGCTCCAAGTAAGAATGATACCTCTGGCCTCTAAGGCTCTAATATGTCAATATAATTTTAGAGAAAAAAAAACTATATATATATTTATTAACAAAATATTACCGTCAAATACAAAGATTAATAGACTTGCTCATAATAAAGTGATTACTCATAGATATATATCCACAGCAATGGCGACGACGTGAAAATATTTTTTTGTTTGCCATTTTTTTCCAGTGTCATTCCCGGCGCCGTGAGACGGATTGCCTCGGGTTTTACTATCTATAAAAGTTAAGTGGTTTGCGATTTGTGAGAGCTCTTTTATTATAACGTTTATGTGTATCATATGGCAGCCTTGTTGATTTCCCCGTGTATTTCCTTTCTTTTGAAGAAAATTTTTTGTTCTAATAAATTTGGGCCGAGGCTCAATAGAATTCAGGAGTAGTGGCGTAGGTGCACCAGCTAAACGCGACGGAAGCACTAGGAGCCTTAACAATATCTTGCGGAATAAAGTGAAAATTGAAATATTAAGTTACTATTTATAATACTGTCTTTAGTAAATATTAGTAATATTTATATATAATATGTAACATAAGATAAACTGAAAACAAATTTAAACCATTGTGTAAAGACGTCAAAGTAAATTGAAAAATAAATCTTGCCATTAACATTTTTAAAAGATCTCTTTTACAGCGGTGGCTTTATTATAATAAGCTTATTTTAATTAAATCTCTTCTACATTGAACGTTATATAAATTCGATGCATTTACAAAAATGAATTGCGAAACTTATTTCAATTTCGGTAAATGAACTGTGCAGTGAGTTTAATATTATTAAATTTGGGTAGATTTTATGTAACTTATATGTAGGTATTACTAAGCAAAATATAAACATGAATATATCAAAACTATGAATGAATAGAAATTGTTCAAAACATCGGAGTAAAATAACAATTTTTATCAAGGCCTGGCTTTTCAAGATCTGGTCTTCAAAAGCCTGAGCATTATACTAGTATATTTGTATATTTTCTTACTCAGGATGGACGTAGTTTGGACATAAATATCGTTTGAGCGCGACGTTGGCAAGGAAAGGGCATATTTACGATATATTTTAAACTCACGTCCTTCGCATCTGCGTCGTCTATATTTCATGCTGTTAAGGTCTCGCCTTACTGTAATTATGTTAAAAAATATTTTTATTTATCGTATTATCTCAGCGGAAGATTGATTGTGGGTTGCTTTCTCACTTTGTTGAGGTGTTTCGCCATGCAGCAACGACGACAGTATTGTTCATGCATTGCATGTATTAAGCGAAGATATGCAATGCATGCAAGGTGACTATTTTCTATTTTCTACTAATTAAATATAATAATGTAAATATTGCGTAGACTCCTTCGAACAAATTCAATATAGAGACAAATACAAATACAAAATATTGAAACATTGTGACGAGAACGCTTTAACAATAAAAATCAATTAACTTCTCAACAAAGAGTACAAAATTAAGGTAAATTATTAGAAAAAAATGTAAACCTAGACATACAGTCACGTCACTCAAGGAAATAAGACAATCATGAAGTGTGTTCGAGTTTCCTTTGCCCGTCTTTCCTGATGCTCGAATAAGTTATAAGACTGAGGTAGCCGTTGCCGAATGTGAATTAAAATTTAATAATTCATACACTACTCCGTACTGTCACGTCAGGGTGAATGATACACGGGTTTGAAGATCGTTAATTCATTACAGTTCTAGCTCCTTGCAGGATATTCGGTGAACCTACTCTTAAGGCATTCTTTCTTGCTATGACTCGTGCGCAAAAAGCTTATTGTAATAACTTTTTAAGTAGTAAAAAGTAATTATATTTATAGACAAGAAGCGTCCAAAATTATAATATCGTTCGATTGCGACGGTAAAAGGGAAAATTTCATAATTTTCCGTTCTCGTAGGAATTTCGAGACTCTCTAACCTACCCTACCTTTATTTGCCCAGTTTCACATTCATGTTTTCAAATAAAAAAATATATACTTTTTGTTATATTTTTTTCGGGAAATCGCTTGACACGTTTCCAAGATTAATCTGATTAATAATACTTTCTTTATCCTATTAGATAAACTCATACGATAACTTATATTTTGTATAAGTGGGGAACGGAGTATCTTAACTAGGTTCCCTCTGCCTACCTTGTGTAAAATACTACCTTATGTAAAATTTTGCCTGCTGTGTGCGGGATACAGCGTGAACCTTTAAATCCAGCAACCAGCAATTATATCGCCTAATAACAAACATTTCAAAATTGTGCACTAATAAATGCATTTGCAGTAAATATTTAATTGACAAACACGAGTAAACCGACAGACCACGGGTTAACTATAAATCTTTTTGTACGCAAATTCCAACGTTTATTGGCGCTTAATTCCGCTCCGGAGATTTATTGATGGTTTATCAAAATTCATCTGGCTTACCTAATATCGGACTAATAATATGTAAAATTTTGCGGTTCCCCACTGTTTGCTATTTGAAACCTACATTTAATTTGTAATATAATGCTTACGTAAATGCTTCCATGGTATATTTAACACTAATAATAATAAATAATATTTAAGTAATATTTTTTCATTGGTTCAGGACAAGTAGTCCTTCATATAGCAGAGTAGAGAGAGGGGATCTAGTGTTAAAACACTCCGTCTCCAATTTTCCGACCAGTTTTCGAGATATTACGCAATGAGTCACGTTATAAGTAATCTCTTACAGTCAACTTTCGCTTAATAAAAGTAACTTTGTACCTTTATTTTAGTTGATATGTAACGGTGCATACAGAATACATTTTTTTTTCGTTTTTCTGATCTAGTTTAGAAACAACACGGGAACAAAAAAGCATCGCATGATGAAGTCAGGTGGCATCTCAACCGCACAGAGCTGAGTTGGCGTTGCTTACCCATCAAAATTCAAACATCTGCCCAGATTTTTTAAAACAATGACATTTTTCCAACGTGCTGCGATGGAAAGAGGTCACCTCACACGAGAGAAAATGTTTCGTAAAATAACCAATGTGAGGAAAATAATTTGGAAAAGTCGCGTAATTTATATATTTTTTTTATGTTATTCGGCGGAAAGTGGTAAGCGGAGTGTCTTAACACTAAGCTCGCTCTGACTACTGCTACTAAAAAAATCATAATTAAGTATGAAATAATGAAACATAAATTGAGTATCCCTTTTCCTTAAAACTTTGTCTTTCAAAAAGTTGTTATTTTTTAACAATTTCGGAATTTATAGAGGTTTTTTTATTATTATGTTTCTATAATTTATTAAAATTACAACAAAACATAAATAAATAGAAATATTAAGTAATCAGTCTTCAAATAAAAACAAGTTATAGTCTCTGACTATAAATTGTCAATCAATATTTTGTCTATTAAATGTAATATCTACATACTGTATTTACAATACAAATCAAAAATACGACTTACGACTAAAAAAACTCAATAATAAAAACATATTCGTATTGCACTCCATCAAGTGGCCATTAACGAAAGCCGATAATGTACTACTTATTTACTTTATATTGAATTTGATCGGGCGCCTATCTGGTAGTTATTCGGCTTTTTGTCATTGTTCAATGTTTTATATATAACCGAATTTAATTTCATTACAAAAAATACAAATTGTTAGTTTATGTTGACTTAATTGTTTTAAAAATCTTAGATTTTTAAAACACCCTCTACACCCTACACTGCTATGTGTGAGATTTAATGTAATTTTTAATTTAAAATATTAAAGGATTGCTTAAAAATATATTTAAATTGATTTATCAAACTTCTATATTTAAACACAAAAGGTCCTACGAATGGTTTTCGAGATCATATTCGATTCACAATAATCTCGTACGCTAAAAGTCGAATTTCTCAATAGATATATACGTGACTTTTAGCAAGACGCTGTATGGGGCAGATGGCTGGGTAGGCGGAGGGGATCTAGTATCAAAACACTACATTTCCCAGGCACCGCACAATTTTCGACATATTGCACGATGGTTAACGCCACCAATGTAATTAGTAAGTATTGATAATTCAATAAAATATCCATACACCGCTCAAAACAGATTTTTATTATAAAGAAAAATATTATTACTTTACCGTAGACTCCAATAATAGCGTGCTGATTTCATTGAAAATCGCACGGCACTTCAGCGAGATCCACTAATTTGCACTTAACGCGATTGCCTGTCGCGCGTATTAAGAGTTACGTGTCGCATCGATTGCGATTGATTCTGTGACGTTCTACATACTAAATAATGTTTTTAAGAAGCTAATATTGTTGCAGAATAGTCGTTGTCCGCAATTCTGAGGCGTAGCGGGGCGTTGAGTTACGCCATTCAAATCGTAATCGTCATCTCGAAAATTCGGTGGAAATTAGAAAATGCAGTGTCTTAACACTACATTACAAGCGGCATATATGTGTGAAACTGTAAGACGTAAAATAGAAAATCCTGTTATTTTTCCGTTTCCAAAGGAATCTCGAAACAACCTCTCGTAGTGCTCCCATACTCTTCCTAACCTAACCTAACCATGCCAAATTTTAACTTTATAAGTCCAGTACTTTAGTCTATGCCTTGTTTGCCAGTCGGTAATATTATAAATGTAAAAGTTTATGAAAGTATATTTTCTTCCACTTTCACGTAAAAACTGCTAGACTAATTTAGATGAAACTTTACAGAAATATAGCTTATAAATCAGAATAACATATAGACTACAATTTAAGTTAAGATTATGTATAATTCGGCTATAATATAACAATAAGTTAAAGCGGGCGAAGCCGCGCGTGCGTCGCTAGTATAGACAAGCGGTACATACATACAATCGCCATAGCAAACGGCCGTACACTACGCAGTACGTATGGGTGCACTCAATTCAAATGCAGATATTTTGACGTGCAGGGGATTCGGCGCCCTCCCAGACAGTTGTATCGATTTTTGTTTCACCCTCACTAGGGTTGTTATTAAATATAAATGGCCGACGAAATGTCGCTCTGTGAAACGCTTTTGAAATCGAGGTGTGTTGGAAATGAGTCATTTATCCTGACTTTTTGAGGGTTAGAGAATATATATGGTCTATGTATATATATTATGATATATTCGTATCCCGCAGAGCTGGTAGAGGCAAACTAGTGTATCCATTTTCCTCCCAATTTTTTAGATATTACATGTTGAGTGACGGTACTTAACGCATCGCTTTGTATTATTACCAGAACGAGAAACTAAAATCAATCTATTTATACTCGGTCTATACTTTTCTCACTTAATTCTTTCTTCTTTTATTTTCTCACTTAATAAAAAAATGTTATAAAATGTAAAGATCTTAGCGCATTCCCGCGTTAAAATGAAAAAAAATATATATACACCTACTTTATTCTCTCATGCCCGTAAGCGTTAAGCCCGATTTTGACCATTTATTTTGATTGTGTGCAATAAAACACTTTCTGCAGAGACACTGTTAGATAACACTTATTGCCGTGATTGGCAGCAGGAACGAAATATTCAATAGACTAGTGGACCCGCACGCGGCTACGCCTGCTTGAACTATAAGAATATTTTCGCGTCGGTCATACTCATACTATGCCGCCCGAAGGCTAGGTCATTTCGAATCAGTGACATCTCCTTAATTATTCATTAGAATGTTATACAGTAAACTATAATTTTAATCTAGATAAAATGCTAAAAGTGACTATTATATTTATTTTCATAAGGATGAATGTCAAAACGTCGCGGTAACGGTTGCGTAGCGACGCGACGGTTGTTATTAACAAGGCAGAATAAATTACATGTCAAATTAGTTATATAGCCTATAGCACTTCTGAAGAATGCAGCTTTCATACAAAACAAAAACTTAGTAAATCGGACCAGTAGATCCAGAGATCTTAGCGTTCAAACAAACAAACTCTTCCGCTTTATTATATTAGTATAAGTATAAAGTATAAAAGTATAAATTAGTATAAATATATAGTATAAAAGTATAAATAGTATAAATATGCCTGGACTTTGAATCCACAACCATTGTTTTTAGTCATGCACATCGTAACTATGGGACGAATGCCAAAAGTTATTAAACAAATATCTTTGAATAGTCACGCAGCATGCATATATTAAGTAAATATAATATAAAACCACATGCAATATGGTTCACGATAAAATATTGAATGAACGAAATAGAAATTTGTTAATATATTGAAATCCCAACGGAAGAAATGCAAAAACATGCGCATTCAAATAACATATAAAACTTGTAGGGTTGTATAAGAAAAATGAATATATAATAATTATTATTATAGCTTCACGCTATAACTCGCACATTTAGGGTAAACAGAGGGAACCTGGGAACCTAGTGTTAAGACACTCCGCGTGGATCATATGAATATCATTATTGTCATTCTTTAGTCATTCAACATTTGTGTACTTAGGATATTACAAACATTTATAGCATATTACAATTTAAAAGTTCGTACTACAATTTAAAGCCACTAGCTTTTTTCCGGCCACCATATTTTATAAAAACCCAGAAGAGTAGCTAGGTACAAATCCTGCTTCTATTAGACGATATTTTCAAAGAAAAAGCACATTATGGTTATTATCTATCTGTAGCACAAGCCCTATAAAGAAACAGGTGTTTGAAAACCCTAATTTCGTTGCATTTTAAATGAAACGCGTACCCAGGTGGGGCCGGGGGCTACCGGCGTGCCATGTTTTTATCGAGTAAAATTGTTTTATAATCGATTTTGCATTCACGATCGGTTGAATATTCATCCACTCGACGTTGTAATTGGATTGAAGAGTGGACTCCGGTAATGCTATTCCACGCATAATACATAGTAAATACAAATTTATCGTGTGTAATGGGATGTATATGGTGTATCTTTATGTTTTAAGGGAAAAGGTTCAATTTTGTTTAAATTTTGTTTTGCTGTATACCTTTAGTGCTGTGATGTGATGCATCGTAAACGTCTTTTCGTAGTTATATAGTTATTTCCTCTTGCACGTACGAGTACATTATATAGCAGCTTAACACAAAGTGCTAAAGTCCAGTTTCACTTGCTTGAATTTTTGGAAGATTTATTTATTTTTATGGGTCTTTTTTGGTGAGATTTTAATGAGATATAGGAATATTCTTATTTCCTTTGTCTTTTTTGATAATTTGCGGCATTTTGTATCAACTTTCAATATGTGATGTTTGTGCGGAAACAACTATAAAAATTTAATAAAGTGCTCCACTATACTCCTTAAGAGATGTACATATCGAATTGCAGCGTTCTACTCCGCGTAGCTATACATCAAAATGTATACGATTTCGTCAATTGACTAACGATATAAGTATACTGTACATGACAGGTAAGCGAATTTCCTCTAAAGGGAAAATACAGTCGGTTTTAATGTTTTCGGTTAAAAGAAAGGAATTACCATAATGCTGGCAAGTCCATCTGTCTAATTGCAACTCAAATGAATATTTATGAGCGGGATACGTTTTAATATCCCCGCCATGTTAACTTAGATATATTTAAAATTATGTTGTTAAAATGTCTATTTATTAATTTTATAAAAGAGATCAGAAAGGATATTTATTTGTGGGTTCACGCAGGGATAACCTAGAATAGAGATGACATTTAGTTCTCCACTTGAGTGGCGGAACCCAACGCCGTGCTTTGTCCTTTTTCCAGAGCGAAGCAATGAAAACGATATATTCGTGCGAATGAGAATTGAACTCAGAACCGTCACGTTCAGTCAGACGCTGTGCTGTTGCAGTTGCTTGTAGTGAATGCTCTAACTTATCTTTCTGAGAGGGAATTTAATTTTTTTATAATTTCTCCTATATTTTTCTTTCTAAAGGTCAATTTATATGAATTTCAGAGCCGTGATATTTCTCAATAATTCATTACACGTCCATCGCTGACGCCAGTAAGGTTACATAATTCAATCGTTTTTATACTACGTGCGCCATAGATACCAATATGTTGTTGACCGAAAGATATTTGTATATTTTTTTTAATTCGTGGCGCAACGGCGTCCACCTGTAAACGCGACTTTTGTGGGTCCGATCTGCACTCGAGGAAATGAATTATTTTCTTGCTCCAGTGATTTAACAGTAGGTTCCCTCTACGTACCCTGTTATGTTGGGAAAGAAGTGAAGAGGAAGTTTTTTTTAATATAATTTATTTATATTTTTGTATATTAGCGTGGTTAGGAAATGTTCTAAGCACGTTGCAAATGATAAAAAACTATGCTTTCAGAAAGGTCACTTGGATAGGTGGCAACCAAATGGTCGGTAAATTTTTATACGAGATATAACGTGGTGGGTGGCATAATACAATGGCACTTTTGATTACTCTAGGGGAGAAAAAAAATCCCTTTGTGATTCGAACCCACGATCTCTTGATCAATAAGAGTTTTACGGATCTTCAGATAGTTAATGCGGCTTGCCTAAAATCATAGCTTAAAAACAACTTCAACCCGGTGAACAAACGATCTTTCCGTAGGCTAAATTCTACTTCTCCGGTTCTAAATTTTTATTATCACATTAAATGATATTAACAGCTATGGCCACTAGCTGTAAAATACTGGTCTTAATTAACGTTGTAATTAAAGTTTATCTTTAAAAATATATTTTTATGTGACCAGTTAAGTTAAAAAGATCTACGCTGACCTATCAACTAGTTAACCGCCCTGGTTTTAAGTGGTTTTTTTCTTTCCCTTTACTTTTTTTCCTTTCTATACGTCTTTAGTGGTTGAAGTTGTTTCACTCTTCTTTCTAAATAAACTCATTCCTGGTAACCCTCTGGTATGCAAAATACCAGATTCACTGGTAAAGCTCTGCCGATCCCGCTTATTGCGGGATACAGCGTGAAGCTACAAAAAAAAGTATATATGTTTGCATAGTGTTATTTAATTGAATTTGATTCTCCTCCTATAATTATTGGATATCACGACCTAAACAACATTATATGGATTGGGTTCGTTCAGCCAAAGCTTGTTCTAGCCGGGGGTTGTTTAAATGATCGCCCGTATTTTAGACGACACGGCCCCGCTTGTTGATCTAACATCAACATTCAATGTTACGGACAAAAGCTCGTATAATTTAAAATAATGATTTATTTTCAGTTTCACGCGTATCCCGCATGCAGCAGGATAGGTTCCTACCTACCTACCTATCCTGCTGCATGCGGGATATACTCCTGACTAGTGTTAAGACCCTCCGTTCTCCACTTTCCGCCGAATTCTGGACGCATTGCGTGTTGACCGGCGGTTAATCTATATATATAAAAGGACTTGTCCTCACTGACTGAGGTAAGACGCACGCACAGACGTAATCGCTGTGCGTAGAAACGTGACATTTGGACAAAAGTTTACTTTCGTAATCTGGACATCCACTAAGAAGGGATTTTGAAAAATTTTAACCCTAAAGGGGTGAAATAGGGGTTCAAAGTTTGTATGGAAAAAAATTTAAATCGACACCGATTTTTATAAAATTTGAAATTTAGATTTTTAAAAGTATTTAATTGAACACGTGTTTCATCGTTTTCTAGAATTCTCCCCCTAAGGGTGTAAATAAGGGGTTGAAAGTTTGTATATGTTTTTTTAAAATGGTCACCAATTTTTATAAAATTTGAAATTCAGACTCTTAAACGTATATAATTAAACACATGTTTCATGGTTTTCTAGAATTCACCCCTTAAGAGTGCAAATAAGGGGTTGAAAGTTTGTATGGAAAAATCTTTAAATCGCCACCGATTTTTATAAAATTTGAAATTTAGACTCTTAAAAATATTTCATTGAACACATGTTTCATGGGTTATTAGAATTGACCCTTAAATACGCAAGCGAAGCTGCGCGCGTCCGCTAGTTAATGATAAATGTAAAAATTTCAGAAAGCTCCTTCCAAAAAAATGAATATCTGAAATTGGCCTAAAATTAATTGTCCAAATTATGTTTTGCTTTTTTCTTCTGCTGTTTCACTCTGCATCATTCATATAGTAGGGTAGGTTGAAATCTTAATGTCATGCTTATGAGTTTGAATACCAAATCTTGAGAAAATATATTATTTTCTCCGTTCTGTAAGACAAAGTGCCACGTTGAATTCCTCTACCCACCACACTTGAGCGGTGCGTGGGAAGCAAAGTATCTTAACACTAGTTAGATTTAGAAAATGCTAGTAAAATAATTATTATACAACGAAATGATCGAGTTGAGTTTCACACCAAATTTTTCTCTTTGTTCCATTGTGATAGCAACATGAATTTGGAAGACATCCAATTAGGTGATAGCTCTCAGCTTAAAACGTCGATTTGCGCGACTTTTAGGGGCTCATAATCGAATGCAGTTATGGTAATAACGAATATTTACTTTGTTATCGTCTGATTGTAAATGCGACGATTGTGAGTTCGAAATCTACTCTATTTAAATTAATTATTTTCATTTCCTCATTCTGGTAGGAAGATAAAGCTCGGCGTTGGGTTCCGATACTCAAAATAGAATGTCTCCTAAAGTAAGGGAAAGGTGGAGAACGGAGCGTCTAAGCACTACCTAGATAGGTTTTCAAGACGAGGAAGAGAAACGGAACTCAACGTAGTTCTTTGTCTTCTTACCGTAGCAAGAAAATGAAAATAATTTATTCTCCGAGTGGGAATCGAACTCATAACCGTCACGTTTACGTAAGGTTAGCCACAACGACCACAAAACATTTTAGATATTTTCAATTTTGTAAAAAAGCTAGCTCTTCTATATTTTTCTCTAGGTACATACGTTGCTCTCTCTTCAGGTAAATTGACGAATGTCTACAATTTTTCACCGACTCTTTTTTGGCGCCTTTGAGCTGTGTATTTCAATTTTGCTATAAAAAAATATTACTTTTTTCAATATACATATATAATATGTAATATAATATGTAATAAAGTTTAAAAAATTTTGTTATTTTGAATTTTGAAACATTTTTATAAAGTATATTCTGTTTATATTTAGATTTATAATTTTTAACATTAGATTGAATTGATGTCTGTCATTACGCGATGAAAGAAAGTCAGCTTCACGGTGTATCCCGCACAGAGCAGGGTAGGCAGAGGGAACCTAGTATGTATTAAGACACTCCGTACCCCACATTCCGCCCAATTTTTCGAAGCACTGAAAATATTCATAAATAATAATTCATTCGCTCGAGTGGGAATTTAATACACAACCGTCGCGTTGCGGTCACACCCTTGTGCCTATAACTACTCAAACTACCACAAATAAAGCCTAAAGACAAATAACGCTAAATTGCAAAAAAAGTATGAACAAAGAATATAGTAGGTACAGCAGGCCAGACACCTAGACGCGTATACTCTATAGGTAGATAGGCATAGGGCATCAATCGATACTCCATTGAACCTCCCAAATTTCCCGTTGCACGTTCTCGTCACGTTTCGGACTATAAAATGTTGCATTTTTAATTTTTATTTCGCAAAAATAGTGCATTTTTATGTAAAAATGTTTTAGTTTGTACGATGATTGATATTGCAATGGGAGAACATCACTTAATGGAGAACATGACTTGGAGAGTGATATTGTTTTTAGTTTAGTGATACTGATTCTTTCTCATGCTTTACAAGCATAACATAGGCTGTCTTGGCGAAGCGGCGTGACGGTTGTGGGTTCGATTCGCATTCGGGGAAATAGGTTACCTAATATTTTATTAATTTAAAAAAATGCTATTTAGTCAAATATTTCAAACTTATCCTCTTTACTTTAAATATATATTTTAGGTAAAAATCGTTTAATTCTTCTATTCGCCACATTTCCTGAATATGGTGACAAATAATAAATTGTTCCAATTTAACACATTTTTTTAATTTGCAATAAGTATCTACTTACTAATAAAATTTATAACATTAGGTTTTATCAAAGGGCAACAAATTTTTGGAACTTGATTGTCTGGAATGGTACTTTTACATTTTCCTTCCCTAATGACTATTACATTATCTTTTCGGAAATTGTGATGTACTTAATTATTTTTGCATAGCATAAAATAAAATCGGCTCCCAACGATGTACGCTTCGATATTTCAGATTATTTTTTGGTTTTACATTTAAAAGTAGGCAGAGAGACCCTGGTGTTAAGACACTCCGTTCCCTTTAAAACACTTCCGTTCACCACTTTCGCATAATTCGGCAGAACTCAACGCCTCGCTTGCCTCATTACCAGAGAGGAGAAATGAAAATATTAAATATTTCATTTCCTCGAGCGCACGCTAGTGCCATTGTGTCAAGACTGACCTCTCGAAATATCATCATCGACAAATTCACACTAAAACCTAACAGGAAACATAGGCAACGGCACAAAGGCCGTAGAAGGTAAAAAAAAAATCTATTTTCCGCTTAGATAATTCTAATAAATCTGTCAGACACATCGCCGATTCTTCAAAGCTAATCCAATTAGCGTCCGCTCGCTCTCACTGACGATGAATGATTTAATACAGACTTCAAGGAGATCGCAAATAAGGGTGAGATTAGGAACACACTTAACGGAATGCTATTTTATAATTGTATCTACATTTTTGTAGGCCTATATTATAAGGCCTATATTTTTTTAGCTTCACGCTGTATACCTTATGCAGCATGGTAGGCAGAGGAAAATGTTTTAACATTTCTTTTCTCTTTTCATTATCTCCTTGTTCGCCTAATTATTGTGACGTTACCAGTTGATTGGTGGAACTTAACGTCGCGCTTATATAAAAAGTCTGGAAGAAATTAAATATTTAATACTTTCAAATAGCAAAGCCCTGCGTTAAGGTCCGCCATTCAACTCAATACCTTAAGAATTCGGCGGAAATGGGAACACAGTGTTTTAATATTTCGACGTCAGAGGGAAGAAATGAAATTGGAATATTTAAATTTAAATAAATATTTCATTTCCTCGAGTGGGATCGAACCCACAACCAGTTTGTTTGCGCTCCTGCGCCACTACTGGCCTCACTTTATGTTACTTTTAATTTTGCTTACGGCCTTCCCTTAATGCTCACGCGTACATACATGAAGTTTATTATTTTTATTACACACTTACAACGTAAATTAAATCTCCACATCATAAAAGCTATTAGCTCTACATGTCATAGCGTGTTGTAGTCATATATGAGACAATAAGTACGTTACAAAAACGTCTGTTTTAAAGTATGTATACAAAATTATGCATATGGTTTAATTTATAAATTTAGATATTTTTTCATAAAATGTCTCATGATTCACTCTTTACCATAAAATATGAAAATAAAATGTTATTTGTTATATTTCAATACCTAAATCAGTTTACAGACTTCTGAGAAAAGTTTTTAAATCAATGGTTAAATTCTCGATAGTAAACAATTCTCTACGGTTACTTAATCAACTAAAGCTGCTTTGACACAGTTGATAGTGTCTGATTTCAATCGCCCGTGGGTTCGATTCCCTTCAAAATAAGAGATTATACTTAAATTATTTTAATTTCCTAGCTTCTATAGACAAGGGGTGGCATTATTTTGCGCCACTCTACGTTAACACAACTTAAACATGTTACTTTACTAATTTTTATTATTAAGAGTCTCTTTTTATGTAATTATAAAATTTTTTCAACATAAAAAGAACATTCATTTACAATTACAAATTATGTACATAAATTATGGTTAAATACCAGACCTTTCTTACAATGTCCAATTCAATAAGCTGCAACATAACGGAGGGATGACGTGATCAATAGTTTTCCCTTGGGGTTCCCCTGGTGAATCGATATTTACCCCTAGCTAGGGAGTATCTATAGAGTTCCATATTATTATTTAGTTATAAGCACGTAATAGAATGTTAAGATGGTTCATTTTATTATTCTAATAGATTAATGAATAATAAATGAATATTGAGAAGACTTTTCTCATATCCATTTAAATTCATCAATTAAATTATTTTTTCTTGTTTTAAGTTACATTTCAAACCTTTTTTTCTCGTCTTTATTTTTAAATTTATTTATTTTGACACTTTATTACACCATAATTAAAACTAACTTAACTTATTTATTTATATATATAGTTTTTTAAACGGTTTTATTTTTTACCGTATTTCTTCCGTTCCCCACTTTCCACCAAATTCTTAAGGCATAGCGTGTTGGCGGGACACAAGACCGCGCAATGCCTCATTACCAGAGCAAGGAAATGAAAATATTAATTGTTTTGTTCCCAGAGTGGGAATCAAAGCGACAACCGTTGCGTTAACATTCGCATGCTTGTACCCCTGCATCACAACGGCGTCTTTTACTTATTAGACTTTTAAATTATATCAACAAAAACATTTCAGCACATAAAAGAAGGAAAGTTAGAATGAATAACCTTTTTATTGTGCGTAAAAGCGTAAGCCTTCTTTGATTAGATTAGTAAGCTTTTTTTAAATTCGTACTTTTTCCCGTATTTAGCATGATACATAGAAAGAACAGTCAAGACATTCCGTTCTTTGCCTTTCATCTGACACTAAGTGTTGAATACCGTAACTCAACGCCATACTTTGTCTACCACATCGGGAAAATGTAAATATTTCATGCCGCAGAGTGGGAATCGAACCGGCGGCCGCCTTTACTGTCTCAAGTATAAATATATAGATAATTTTAAAATTTTATAATACGTACATTAATTTGATATAACAGTATGTAATACGGCATATTACGCCATTTCGCTCGTAAAGCCTTATAGCTTTCAAGCAGATGTTATAAAATATTTCATGATCCATATTTTGGGTTTGAGGGTAGCAGATTCTACTTTTATGATTTAATAGACAATAATCACAGCCATATAGTGTAGTGGTATAACTTATCAGATTTCTAGGTGACAATTGTGGGTACTAATACTAGTTGATGACATACTTAAAAAAAAAAATATATTTTTATTTTCACTGCAACAGTGTTTATATAAACCATCTACATTTAGGGAAAAGGTAAATAAAACCAACGTTTTCAAACCACTTTCTTTATTTCGTGTTCATTTTAATACAACATACAAGTAAATTTATCATCAGATATTATTTATCAATTCTTAGTTCTAGCTTACATTATTCTGAATAACAAATATGTTAAGAGTATTAAAATCATTCCCGAAGCATGTATGGGGAACTCAGAAATGGTAGTCTAACCCACATTGTATCAAAACTAACAAATACAAAATTATGGAATGTATAAAATCAAATCCAGTTTATATAATATTTCTAACACTATGTTGAACCAGTGAGAGAAGTCAGTAAACATGTGTATGTATTTCATGAAAAATGCAGCATTTGGAAAATATTGTTGTTGTCATTTTGTTGACTAATTAGATATAATAAAAGAGTAGAACCCATTTAATATCGTAAGTACAATTATTTATACTGCAATTTTCATCTTTAACTTATTAGAAGACTTCAAATATAATACAATACTTGTAATATTTCAAAACAACACATCCCAAAGCTGGCTCAACATTATAAAATAAATAAGCGGCCATAAAATTAAATACAAGCAAAAATCACGGGAACAATCAAATCAACTACTACGGAAGAATATTATTAACTAAATCAAAATTACGAAAACAAAACCTTAAATTATACTTAATTAAATTCCAAACAAGTGGTCGATTTCTTTTTTTATTCGACGAAAATCAATTGGAGAAATATTGACCACGCAAACTTAAATTTGCCCTTTTTAAAAATCAAACAATATTTATGAAAAGTTCTTGTTTTTTGTTGTTAAAACTGCTCAAAAATGTTATTTGTCACACTCAAAAAATCTCAGAAATGTGACCAATAAATATAATATGAGACTTAACATAAGTAATAGTCAGTGTTTGGAAATAGAATTTTTATTGTGCTTTTTATGATTGGACCACAACAAGTGACTATTGATCCTATCAAAAAGTATTGCTTTTAGTACATTGTAGAAAGTTGAAATCTACCTATAAAATTATGACAACATATTTTAAAAACATCCAAAACTGTATTGAAAATCTAATGAAATATTCTTGGTGGTCCATTATAGCATAGATGCAGAAATGGCAAAATTAACTGAAACAATCAGGTAAAATATTGACATTATGTCATTCGTGACTAGAGAAGCTTCAAACTTCGAAAAAAACAATCACTGTATACACTATAAAAATAGCAATAGTTACACTCAACTAAAACTTATATAGAACTTAACTAGCGACAATGGCCAATACTAAATGTCGTGATACTCGAATTATCGTTAAACTGTCAGATATCACAGACACTCGTGTTGATATCTTGTTTGTAACCGCTGCTACAAGCTCGACTTATACAAACTTCACTGACTAGCTTTTTAAATTAAATTAAATTAAAATAAATAATAATAAATTAGAATTTAACAATTCAAAACACAGTCAATTTTCATTGTAATGAAATCGTAACATTATAATATATAAAGTGGGTTTGACATGAGATGTGCATCAAAGGCGGAAACAGGTGAATTCGTTTGGTACAAGGACCGACAGAACTGTCAAATACAATCTAACGTAACATGAACACTAAACAACTAAATCATTTGCCACGATTTGTCTGTCCGTCAACTCCAGCTCACCTCCCCATATCAGTGCTATCCCCACATCGATGCTGGCCTGCTGGCCTGTTATCAACTCGGCGTCGTTCTGCACCAGACTGAATCGTGGCAACGATATATTTATACCACACGTTAAATTTAATTCCTACACAGATATAAACCTTAAGTATCGATTAGCATTCAAGTTCATTATGAAAAAATATATCATTGGAAATATTCTTCAACTTCTCTCCTTAATCTCAAACCACTCAAGAACAACTTAATTATGCATGTGACAACCGATTTTTATAACTACACGTAATCCCTAACAACACTTTGGCAACAAATAGTATTTTTCTTTTTTTTCATCAATTTCAACAGTAACGCCAACATATTTAAAGTTAACATTACCACGGGTTATTTCAATTTCACCAATCTTTCGTCGTGTTTTACCATCGTCGTAAGGAATAGAAGACAGGAAGTCGACAGAAGACGTACATGACACAGCTCAGATGACAAAATGAAATTTCCATTACTCAAATTTGGCTAACGAATTACATAAATACTCTACCATCTTCATTTGGTCATCTGAAACTGAAAGTAAAATGAAATGATAGTGTCAATAACCAATGTGAAACAATTACAGGATTAGGTTGTCGTTTTTTTTTTATTTTTTATTTTTCTGCGATCAGTCTTAAAATTGAGTCATACAATCTAAGTAAGAAATTATGAACCCTTAAATTTATCTTAAATCATCACTAGGCCAGAACTAGCACGGAATGTGCGTGAGGTTTCAGTGGTGAACTGCAATTGAGAAACAAGTAGAGCTATTTTAAGGTAAAAGGTGAAGAGTACGTTAGAGTAGACGACGATTACACAAGGTCTTCAAATGTTTGTTACATTTCACGTCACATCTAGATCGTACTCGTTCTTTATTTTAATGTTGTCCGCAATGTTCATATATTTTACAATAAAAACGTGAAATAGGAAAGATTAATTGTCTAAGGAAAAGGCTTCTTCTCTAGTAAGGCTCTCGGGGAAACTAATTATACCATCCTTAATACATACATTATTGGTTTTAGAGTAATCAACATTGAATAGTTTTTTTATAATTATCTTAATACTAAAGAGTACAAAAAATAAAGGAAATATTACGAATATATGAAAAACAACAAGTTATCCGATTACTATCGCATTTCTTATAAGAACAACATTGTTTTTGTTTCAGTAACATTAAATGTATTATCCATACTTATGAAATAGAGATGAGAAAACAGATCATCAAGACGATGACACTTAACAAGTCCACGAGGGCATCGGCGAGCTCCGGAACACTCTTCGGCTCCTGGAGCATTCGAAGGTACCCATCACCGATTTTTTTGTTTATCTACAATACAAGATCGTTTCCCTTCGATTATCCTCAATGTATCAAAAATATCTGCTAAAACAGCCCTTTCCCTTAGAGAAAACTCGATAGAGTATATTTTGAACAGTCTCGAAGTAACTAATGTAGGTAACAATTATTAAGTGTTGGGGATATGCACGAATCGAAATATTGAAATCAACGACTTACATTAATTAGGATGTGGTTACAGCTACACCGCTACGGCAACATCTACTCTATACATGGGCTACTACGATAATTAACTTACGTTACATATTATGCATGAATGTGAAACACAGAAATACTTAAAGTTTTTACAAAATTTAAATGAGTTTTCAATTTTTTTTTACCAAAGGAATAAAACATCCCTTCAAATATAAGGCCACGGCGCAATATGGTGTTTCAGTAGTACATACGAGTATAGTAAACATTACTGAGTTACATTTACCTTTTAAAGATGCCATTATTCTAATGACGGGCCTTATGTACAGTGTTGAAGCTCTTCCGGCGGTCGAAGTCGTGCAAATGAAGTGCTTGGAGTTTTAGTAAAACAGCGTCTTACCCTATCGTGACTAGTCGAGAGCACGGGGTGAGTACTAACGATACGTTATAAAAATATCGTGACAGACTGTTCAAAGCTCAGGTGTCTTAAAAACTAGTCTAACATAGACAATGCAATATCTAAAAATACACACTACATCGTACGCTAAGTAGGATATAATATAAATTTAGTTCATAAGCATTGTGTCTTTATTATATTCTGGCAGGATGGCATTAATTGTGTGTAAAATCGAATTATGTGGACAATTTAAGCATCGTATAACTAAGTTTATACTTACGTGCATACACATATTACGATAATATTTTATTACCTAAAAGCAACTTCTTTGGCGACTAGCTTCAATAAGAAAGATTCCAAATCGTCTATTCCCTCCTCGCTTCCGTCCAATCAACACTACTTAATCATTTCCTAGCGAAACTTCAATTTGGACTATTCATTTATTATATCATTGACACCACTATGTGGATGATATGTTACGTTCCAGTGAATGAAACAATTCTCTATTAAACCTTTAATTTTTAACATCAGAAACTGTCATATTGTCTGTATGTCGAACGAAAACAGAGCTATACATTATTTCACTAACCATTTCCTACACGCGTCCAAGCCTTAATAAAAACATTACTTTGATATGTCATTTACTATGCCTTCTCTCCAGCTTCATTTGGAATCTTTCCATGTATAAAAACTTTATCGATAACTAAAATCACACACCCTTAAGATTATACATATTATATTATCTAACACACTTTGAGAAATGAAACCTGCGAGCGTGAGCGAGACGACAGGCTACAGACAGAGCTGTTACTAGAAGAGGCGAAAACTCAGTATAAGTATATTCTAAATCTAAATACAATAATTTCGTAAAATCCATATCTTTTAAAATACATTAAGTTAATATCCAAATCTTCGTTTTTAAGAATTACTGGAAAATAAATACTATTATTTGCAAACGTCTCAACTAACATAAGCGATAGTAAAATATTTTTATTTTTTACAATAAAATGTATCATAAATTCAAACGTGAGTTAATCAAAACATTCAGCGTAGTTATCTTTGAGGATGGATGGTTTGTGCTCATATGTGCTTTGTTACTTTCACCTTAACTTACAACAATCACAATTTCGACAATTTGTGTATAAACGGAAGCAACTTTGCCTCTTGGAACCTAGATCTAACATCTAGACTGCGTCGAGCTCCGCAATGTCACGGATGTTGCAAACTTGTTCCGCTTTACACAATGCCCGAGATTTTTTAAAAAACTCAACTTCAGTCATTAAATGCAGTAAATCATTGAATGCATCACGTTTAAGAAAATATCTCAAAAATTAAGTGAAACACCAACGTTCTGTGCACAATTCACTAAATTATATATCGATTAGCGAATCAATTAAATTCAACAATGATACAACATCGCCGCTTAATATAATTTTTTAGAAGCGATGATAGAAAATATTGTAAATTATCAAAATACAATGAGAAAACTAATGCAATTCCTGAGCAATAGATTGCGTTTGCGACTGCAGTACATTCAGTGATACAATCGCACTCACACGTAAGCTATTACAGTTCATTGAGGACATGAACAATCTCGAATCCTAAAGTTTGAATCACTGGATGTACGAAGTCCAAACGGACATAGCCGCGAAAATGTTATTTACAAATCCGTATAATACATCAACGTATCGTTAAGTTCTATAAAATTCAACGACGCTCTACTAAGTAATATAATAAGTGACCAAACTGTCAACCACATACAATCTGACAAGCTAACATTGATACATTACTTCTACCATGATGAGTACATTAACAGGTGAATTTATAACTGTTACGAAATTATCGATTTCAAACAATATTTTAAGAGTATAGCTATCGATATGGTTACTGTTAATCCTTAAAACGACTTATTTTTCCGAATTCGGATTTCATACCTTACTTTCAACAAATCGAGCCAAACGTTTTCAATCGCTCATATATACCTTCGTTCCTAAATAACATATTAGAAATATCTCTCCATGATTCATAATTTTCATTATAAAAATACACACTTTTTCACGCTTAATCAATTTTTAAATAATCCGAACATTACCATCTTGTACACATCCCGGCATTCCTTATACTTACAAATACGACTACCAACGTAGTTATCTATTACATATATTTACATTTTATACACTTCCTGTGGGATTTTGATTGCTTTGGGAAATTAGCAAAATGATATAACTGCTATGATGAAATTAAATAAAAGCTTGAAATTTCATCAATGATCATTGTAGACCACATGGACTAACTGTTAATTAACGATCGCCTATCTTTTTTCTTTACTCGGAATTTGTTATAGAAAATTTGGAAAGTAAAAAATTTTTGGCATCGAAAATTCACAATTAGGCCCTATCGCGATTATGATTACTACCGATACCGAAGGCAAGGCAAGAAGATGAAGGTTCAATATGAAAATTAGGACAGGAAACAGCAGCATTAACTGTAAACGTCGATAATGAAATGGCCGGCTGTGTCGAAAAGTATTGTTAATCACCAATATCGAAGATAAAATATTCATTGATGATCATTGAAGTATATAAAGAAATCTGAAAGTCTTAATTTTAATGTTAAGAAATTTGCTGAGTATAAAATTATAAACAATCTTTGTAAGCCTAAGTCGTGCTTACGTTACACTAATAGGTGCTAGTAAGTAGTAAAATGTTCCCTAGAGTAATTGACTTGGAAATAGTGTTTTTATTAGGTTAGCGATTTATGTAACCTTAGAAGCAGTGCTGCTGAAGGGAAATGGAAAATTGGATCCGTAAAGTCCTAGATCGGTCTCATAGCTACTCGTAAAAAAGTAAAGCTTAGTCGGGATATTAAAGTTACTTATTTTAGAATACAAATAGATCTTAACCACGTAGAATTATAGCCTACTTTCATAAGAATATGTAGTTTAGAAATATAGCGTGTGAAATGATAATGACTACCGCCTAATCCACTGAGACCAGCGCCGTTGTTTTTGTGCTATATTTTCGTTTGTAGATTCGATGCTTAAGTAATTTTCTGTGCAATGAAAACACTACTAGGAGCAAAATTTAGGCAAGTGCCTGTCTAAGATGTGTATTAAATCTAAAGCAATACTTACAAATCTCATGCCAACATTTGTTCCCCAACACCAACTGTTTCAAAATAAATCGTATAAAATGCACACACATTCCTATCACCACATTCAACTGTTTGTGCTAGAGAATCTTTCGAATATGTTTTATCTAAAGTATTTGATAGCCGTTTAAAATGATTTGCTTTTGAAGCGCAGAATCAGCATTATTGATAATTTATAAAGGTATTAAGAACATTTAAACTTTAAGGCACAATCTGTTTTAGGCGTTCGTTTTAGATTCAAAAGCACAAACTTTGTCCATCCGTCGAAACTAATTTAGCGAAACTAAATTAGCCATGACCGATACTATACTACTCGGGCAAATAAAAAAAAATAAAACACACTGTAAAACTGCAATGAACTGGTATTATTATAAAAAAAGCAATTATACAACAAAAATAATTCAAAACAAAACGACGTACATTAATTTAAAGAACAATTGTTTATACAAATAACTAAAAAAATATAATAATTATAACAACAAACATCGACAAAATATATTTAAAGACAAAACATGTTTCAATTTTAATCAGTCCTCAGCTTCAGAAATGCAATTTTAAGAATGAATTGTTTTCACTAAAATCATTACTTATATTATGCAATTAAAAAAAAAGTTAATTGTGAACGCAAATTAAATTAAATTGAATATAAAAGAAACTTAAAATAATTTCAGGATAATAAACTCATCGTCTTACATGAGAAGTAAACAAAAATAGATTACACAGATTTACCATAAAACATGAAAGAGTAGTTGTCATTATTTGCATAACCTTACATAAAATTTTGATACACTATACTATATGTACTTAATATAAATATAATACGTTGAAAATTTTATTTAAGTAAAAGCGTATGTTTAACCAAAATTATCGTTTCAATGAAATCACATATGATCTGCAATTTTCAAAGAAATGACAATTTGGGTGGTAAATTCTAAGTAATCAAAGCCCAGGTGTTTCTAGCATAACGTCAGATTTTAAGGGCGATTCGAATAGTGTTTAAATAATCATAGACACCGTAGTACTTAAAAATAAAAGCGAATCATTCGCCCAAAAAATCTGAAGCAAAGCAGACACTGCGACGGCAAAACTAAATCATATTACAAACAATTTATTTTATTATCACAGTAGATTAAGTGAAATATAATATGTATCCGATCTTACAAAAGATAATAATTTATTAGGAACAGGGCAGTCTATACATAAAATCATTGGTGAGTGATCACTGAAATTTGGATACTAAGGACTGGACAATAATTCTACTTCACCTAATCTAATGTACTACGAATTTGATGGGATCTATCGAAGTCACGTCAATATGATTGGCGACCTGCGAGCACCGTGGGTTGCAAAATGCAGAAATAAAAATTATAGTTCATTGAAAACTTGATCCTAAACATTCTATGGTTAGTGCAAAATGTAGTCAATATTCTTAAACTTAGATGCTATTGAAATTGAACATAAAACAGTAACAGTAAATTCATCAGTCATGTAAGATTATAAATATAAAAATCATCGGTCGTTATCAACTATAATGCACTAACTTCTAGAAGCGGTGAAACCATGAAAGAATGTAGTTTTGCTTAAGATTAAATTTAAAAGATCAGCAGTTTATGGTACATATTTACAAACAACACTAAATATCACTTATTAAATCACAACATGGTTTTATGGCACATGTTACGCAGGTATGCAAACGAACTATGGCAAACGCAGGCGCGATCATCACGAGACGTGGCTTCAATGTAGTTTGATGTAAATATATAAATGAGATAATTTAATTAAAAATGAATATCACCACATTGTAACACATAAACTAAATGATAAACTTATGCAGATCGATAATTAAACAACGATCTCCGATCCCGGGGAGGATCGCGTCAGATCTATTATTGTCATAGATTCAGCAAAAAAGAATACTAAAATCATTATTTACTAAAAAATCAAAACTAATGAAATCAAACTAAAATAATTCTGCTAACACACTCAAACACACGGTAATGTAATAAAAAAATAATAATAGCATTATATTCATAAAATACAAAGAAAGTAAACGACACATGCACCGTATAATACTACTGCTACAAAAATAAAGTTGTTTTCATATAAAAAAATATCTTACCAGAATAACAAATTGTATAATTATTTTGTATGTCGAGCAAGCTCTAATACTCCAGTAAGTAGCAAAACGCAAAGGCGCAAAACATAGTGCTTTTTAAATCTCAAAAAAAATCATTAATAAAAAATGTCTAGCGAGACGACCATTTGCTAAAGTGCACTACTAGTTACTACCGTGTCCAAATACTAGTAAAACATTCAAATACCTACTTAGATTTGTATAAAAACGAATAAAATTATAATCAACCAAAAGCTACTAATCGTTAAAATAAAACAACGAAAACTGAGGAATTATGGGTTCGTGGGCTCTCAGTGACTAGGCGGTATGACGTCAACGGTCGAACGCAGGAAACTGTCTTCCAACAATTATCCAATAATCCAAGGGAAAAAAACTACAACCAACGCTATCCGTTATTCTAAAATGCTTTATAATACTCAAGGTTATATGTAGTCAAAAGACCGGCGTAACTTAAAAAACTTTTGAAACTGACTGAGGTCTATAAAACACTTTCGATCATTTGCCATCTTGTGATGAATGTAATTTGGTTTCTAAGGCAACAATGAGCTATCGTTGCACATGCCTAAGGAACGCCGCAGTCAACTTTGTCATTGATAAAACCCCTAACATCACGTTTCCCTAAATTTTGTAACTACATCAAAAGGGGTAGTAACTAAGGATTGTCCATATCAGCTCAATCAATTTAACACTTACCTAATAATAATGTAACAACTTCTTAGTTTCATAATCAAGTTTCCATCGACACAGAATAAGTGCTAATTAAAAACAGGAAGTGCCATTGTGCCGAAGAATAGACTTAAAACTAACAACAATACCGCTCGATGCTCTCTTATTATAATAAAATCACACGCTTAACGCCTAACAATTTTTAAGTAATAATAGTTAAAATATTGGTCCAACAAATGGGCTAAATAATACAAACGCCCTTAATATTCATCCCTAATTTAACGATGTGGGATATGAAAAAATATTATTCAATAGATCAAAAAATGATAAGGGTCGAGAACATTTCGTTTTACTGTATCAAACTAACGGAATAATCTCTATTCTTCAAATAGGTACTCATATAACAATGTCAATACTACAACTAATCTCATTACAGTTTTGTTTACGAATAATTGCTTCGGAGATCTCACGCCCCAATGTAGGATGGCCGATGTAGCACTTGCACTTACTAAACCTTATAGTTCAATCTGTAATCGAATAGTCACTTCACCTATCTATAAATTGACACCAATGGCCAGAATCGTTTTGTAGTGAAAGTGGATAATTTACGTTTTATAGTGTCGATTTTTTGGCTTAAACTTCTTTTGTCAGTTTGATCTTCTGTGATTAGAACGGGAGGCTCACATGCCTATAGGCGGAACTTGTACGTAGCGATAGATGTAGAGTCGGTAATCTTTGCTCGCAAGCACCACTGAACCATCATCCATTAACGCCACGTCAAAACACTGTGCGTGTTTTACTTTACTCTCTAGCGCCGAAACCAGCTGACCGTCTTGTGTAAATATCGTCAAATTAAAGTTGTTGTGATTGTCCGCAATTAAAATTTCTCCAGATGCATTGATGCCAACACCGATAGGATAATTTGTTACTCCTTCACCACCAATTTGTCGTAAGTAGATACCTTCATAGTTAAATACTTTTACACAATGAGCGCGGTTGTCACTTATAAATATTTCTTGTTTGTCGTTTACAACGACGCCGTTAGGGAATTCGAGGTGTTTGGAACAACCGAATTTTTGCAAGACATTGCCGACTTGATCGAATATAATTACACGCATTACTTTGCACTCAACAACAACTATCCTGCCCTTGTTGTCGACAGTAACTCCTCGTGGATGTTGAAGGATATTTGCGCCGAATTTCCGAACAAACTGGCCATATTGATTGTAAATTTGTATTTGATGAGTTGGTGACCTTTCTGTCACAATAATGTCACCAGATGTTCGGACAACGGCTACTCTGTTCGGGTATAGCAGTTGTCCATCTCGTTTTCCACATTCGCCAAATTGAAATTTAAAGCGTCCTTCTTTGTCAAATATTTGAATTCTGTGATTATTGGTATCGGCGACAATAATATCATTTTGAGCATTAACAGCGACACCGCTTGGCTCCGTAAATTGACCTTCCATTACGCCAAATTCCCCAAATTTACAATGGTAAATCATCTTTTGTCGTTTAATTTGGGACTTGGGTGGGAAAATGGCAGTTGATATCAACTTATTTGTCAAGTCCAGAATGGGGTCTGTATGTGCTGCAGATGTAAGTGAGTACGGGTCAGTAGTCGTAGGTGGGAAAAGTGAATCACAACCACCATTAGACCATTTTTCATACGGGTTAATTCCGTTTAGATTCATGTCACCGAGAGCCGTAGAGAAGGGGCCAAGGGTATTAGTGTTATTGAACCTCTTGGATATGAGGTTTGAATCAAATGGAGAAGTCGATTGGCTCGATGGACCTAGTAATCCATTAGTGTATGGACGATCTAGAACACCGTTCAATCCAGTGGGTAGGTGAATACCACCATTAAGACTACCAGAACTGCCATTGACACTGCTGCTGCTTGAAGACGAACCTCCGTTTAAAAGAGAGCCATTTGTTGGACGTGCGATGGGTGGTTGCTTAGTTGGCCCAACGTTCGCTTCTGAACTCGAACGTACATATCCAAAGGTGTTTCTTACGCCAACTTGTATTGCTTGATAGTTAGAAACAAATTCTAATTCGCATGCAGTTTGAACACTTTGTTCTGGGTTAGTACTCATTAGCGACTGTAATTTAGTGTCTAAAAGTTTTCTAAACATTAAAATTTCAGCGATGTTTGCACATTTTGTTAAGCGCTCAACAAAGTCGCACGTCTGGTAGATTTTGTCAACTGACTCTTGTGCCTTTTGGCCGACGACAGTCAAAGCGATTTGTTTAGTTGAAAACACGCTTTCAAGCTCTTTTAATAATTCTTGTTTACGCTCTTCTAGCATAGATCGATAGAATTGGAAAGTATCGTTGATTTCATTTTGAGCTTTGTGATACTGAACTTGTAATTTTCCTGCAGCATGTTCTACATTTTTAACTACGTGCCTTATTTCAGTGGCTCTTGTTTTCGCCTCAGTAACAGCCTGTTGCATAAGTTCTAATTGTTTTGGACCAGCATCCGAAAGATGTTCGCAATCGTGTAAAGCTGCCGGATGCTCTATAATGGTGCATTCCTTGCACACTGGAACAGAACAGGTGCGGCAAAAATATTTAAGAATATCATTTTTGTGTCGTGGGCAGAAAGCAGTTTTGTCTCCACTTGTGGTTAATGTCGATCCCAGCATACCTTTGTCGTCTTTTAAGTCTGTGAAAGCCAATACTCGATGACCTTCAAAACAATGCATGAATTGGTGTGCCATGACGCAGTTGGGGCAAAGAAAATTAGCACAGTCTACGCAACGCGCTACAGCGTCCGATTCTTTTGATTTGCAGCCGGTGCAGCGGGCTGATGGAGAGCTAGTTTGACGAGATGAGGGTAAAAGGTCGGCGTCTTGTTCTACGGCAGCAGCGATAACAAGGTTTGTTAATAATCCGTGTATACCAGCAGCTGGTAATTGGCTGTCGACGCGACAGGTGACACAGGTTACTTTATCGGGGTGGGTTTGTTCTCTTTCAAGGCACCCACGACAGAATGTGTGGAAGCAATTGAGTACTTTAGGGTCGACGAATGTTTCTCGGCAAATAGCACAGGTGGTGTCGAGGCCGTCGAATTCACGAAGGTCACATACGGCGGAGTCACTCGCAGGGGGCGAGGATCCGCTCAAAGTCAAGGGCGATAAGGAGCCACGCTCCAGCGAACCTATAGAGTTGGCACCGGGCAGCGACTCAAGGGACGGGGTGCGTGAGGCCATCTTCAGGAAACCGGCATCCCTGGAAAAAACAGAAATACTAGGTTGAACATACATTCTGTTTACAAAAAGAATATCAACATAATTATTTATGTGGCCAAAAAGAGAAACAGCTAAAATTATTCTCATATTAAACTTAAATCAACGCTCAAACCTATAATAAGTGTCAACTAAATGTAACTATACAATCTTAATATTCTCGAATGTTTCTGAACATCAGAGCAGCAGCAGCATATAAAGTATAAGGTAGATTTATATGATCTCAATTTGCTACATGTTCAGAAACTTATTACAGTACTATATAGAAATAAAATAAATAATATTCAAAGCTCTATAGTCTCGTAGCGTTAAGGAAAAGTAAGGTCTTATATATCCTACGATCTGCCAAAGAAAATTATACATAGTATGGGTAGTACATAGGGAGGTAATATAGAAACTGTTGAAAAGGGCACTGCCATAGTTTGTTCCCCGGTCTATGAATTTTTTGGTTTAAAGTTATAAATATGAATAGAATTTTAATAATACTGCTTAATTTTATAACAAATAATAATATAATATGTAGATTTAGGTAAAAAAAATATTTTCAAGTTTCAAATGATAAAAATATAAAATATTTATCATTAAAATGTAGACAATTTCAAGTCAACATAAATATATCTAGCTCTTAGGCAAGTACTAAGACTGCAAGCATCGAGGTATATTAAAACATATGAATATTTCCTTTGACAAGTAAAACGCCTTAAAAGTTCCAGGGTGAGAAATATTTCGTGGCATAACATGTGGCGAATAATATTTCTTGCTAAGAGGAAGTCAGTTGTATCCATTTCCAGTATATTCCGACCAAGACGACGTTTTATATACACGAATATTATTTATTAAGAATACTTGTAATATTCCTTTCGTGAATCGAAATAACTTGCTTCTCTTTTGGAATACGAAACTATAGTAATACTAACCAGTAATGTGGAAATAAGCTCACATTGAGATGGTCGGTGTATAGGAGTTCTATGTATGTGATAAAATGTGAGAGGGAAAGTTTACTTTTAAGATAGTGACAAGTATTTAGAAATATGAAAAAAAATAACAAAGTAAATATGTTTCAAGACTGATCCTTTAAGGTTTCTCAGTCAATGTAATTTCTATAAAACAGGTTATTTAATTACACACTAAAAAATATTGATATTTATATAAGTCGCTTAAGTTTGGGCTGAGTGTATGTGCTTAAGTATATCAAAAGTAAACTAACTAAAGTATCGAGTTAATTTCTAAAAGGAGCATCTCTCTCTTTACTTTAAAAAGATTGTATATAAATATTAGCAATGAATGCACTCTACTTAGTTTTGACCTATTATTATAATTCTATTTAATTAAAATTATTAACATCTATAAAGGAATATCTGGAACATACAATATAATATAATACATTTAAGTCTTAAATAAGCCACCTAAATCATTTTGCAAGCGGCGGGTAAGTGATACTCTGCAAATGCATTTTAGAGCATAACTTCGTGAACATCGAATATGGTTGATAAATTTCTTGTAGAGCTACGTTAGTGTACACAAAGATATGAATAGTTTAGACAAGCTACCGAAGTAAGGTTAGGACGTGTGTAACAATTTTCAATGGTTATAGATTCGCAGGAAATGAAAATATTTTTTTCCCTCGAATGGGAATCGAACCCACATCAGTCAGATGTTGTGCCGCTACGAATCTTAGTCATAAATTTTCTTTAAAATACAATATTTAACTTTATAAAGGATTCGGACCCAGATTTGTATTATTTCCGATGGAGTATTATATTAAAAACATATAAGTACCATTAGAGAACAAAACAACTATAACACATACAAACAACAAAACAATATTTTCCATCAAATAAGGAAAGATAAGACAGGATAAGTATTAAGTAAGTGAAAATACGAAATTGGTAAGAAAGGCGAAACATATTTTCTATTTTATACATTTGGCACAAATGAACCCTCTTCAGGGAAGGTAACAAAATCGATATTTTTGTTGAGATGGGTGTACGACCCCTAATACCTTATTTTATGGGATCCCCGCGTACGAGGGAGCAAAATACATTAATAACAGTCTATGAGACTGGAACAACCGAGAAACGTTTACGAATAGCAATAGTATCTAGTATTAAATAACATTTTTAATGGTTACACGGATAATAAATGGTTATGTCTGGACTCGGTGATTATGGGTTCCCATGACAATATTGATATTTAAAATAATCAGATATCTGATATTTAAATTGAAGTGTAAAGTAGTGAAAGTATTAATTGTATTTTTTTAGCTTCACGCTGTATCCTGCACATGTTAAAACACTCCGTATCCTTCCTTCGTATTTTTGAGGCAGTGTCAGAACTCAACGCAACGCTCAATGGAAATTAAAATATTAAATATTACAAAATATGATTATTTTCTAAATCAAAGCCGCGGCGTATATTACCAGTGCGACAAAATTAAAATAATTTATTCTCATAATTGGGATTCAAATCCAAAATGGTCGTGTTTACAGTCAGACGCTATCACCCCGCGCTACGAGGAGCTTAATCTATCATTACATTATTATATTTTTTGCGTTTTTAAGCCAAAGCGAATACAATTTATGCTTCTAAGTTATAAATTAAAATTAACCCTAAATTAAATTTCAACTCACAACCACCGCATTCAGTCAAGATCATGCGGATTGATTATTTTTATAGGTATAAAATAAATACAACCGCATTGTAAAGAAAATACCTGCTATGTGCATCTTGCTACGTTGCTAGGCAACGGTTGGTAAGAGGGGAATAATATTAAATAATCACATTAGGAGGGTGGATACAGCCGGGGTCGGGACAGACTGAGTTAGGTTAGGTTAGTAATATTTTGGAAATGCATGTTGAGTTTTAGATATGTATTACTGTTTGTTTATATGAGAATAAAAAAATATTATGGTGGCATTAGTCTGGTATATTATGCTTTCTAGATAGATGAAATAATGGTAATTATTAGGATCATGTCCTAGCGACGAAATAGTTCTATAAAATATTTTTAAATATCTTAAGAAACCGATTATAAGAAAGAAAGCTGCAACAAGCAACATAGTGGATATGTTACGTTCATCTTCCGTTATTATTTATCAAAATTGTGACAATAACGAGAGCTATTATGATCAAAAAAATAAATTTACCTTTTAAAACACAACTTTTAAAAAACTTTCTTTATAGAATAGAAAGATACATAGATAATATTTATCTTTTAATATATAGAAAAATGTTTGTTTTCAATAAGAATCTGTGTGATATACAGTGATGCACTTTGGCAGGGTTGCTAAGCGACGTGAGGGCGTCCAGTGAGGGGTATTAAATTAGGGTGAGGGTGGATATATTTGGTGTAAGGGGGAACCTAAGGTGAACGGCCGATGCGTTAAGCTTTCGTATTTTTGTTCAATGCTATTGTGAATTTATTCTATTTATTATTTTAGTAATATTCATTTTTTTACAGATTTTTTAAATTGATAGATTTTTTTTATATCTTCGCTCTGGCAAGCCAAATATAGACAAAGATAGCGGAGAACGGAGTGTCTTGATATTAACGAATAAAGAATAAATGTCAGCATGTATTTTCCAAATAACTATTTATGTACAGTTAAATCATTTAAAATCAAATTTCGTATTTTTATACATAGTATACTTCACAAGCCATTTATCTTAGCGCGCAAAATTTATTTGCCAAAAGGCCAGGTCAGTATTCACGTAACAATACATCACGAGACCCATCCGTCTAATTCTAGAGTTGCAAGTTTACCGGAAATTTATAGGGTTGTGTGCAATACTCGTATACGAGTATAAGAAATAACATTTTAAAATATAAATAACTAGCGGTTAATAAGCTGCGGCTTCGCCCACGTGATGAAATGAAAGTAAATAAGAGCTAGCTAGGATTATGTATCCCACACATTTTAAGTTCCCAGGGTTACCCCCGCAGGTATACATGAAAATGATTTACGTCACGTAATATAACCTATATCCAAGACAAAAATATTTTTTCATTTTAAACCAGTAGTTCCTAAGATTAGTCTGTTCAAGCAAACGAACTCTATAGTGTTATAATATTAGTTAAGATTATATTAAATGAACGATATAAATATGTTTTCATATTACCGCAGTCAAATTGAAAATTTATTCAACCTAATAGTATTATAATATTTTTCTTATTTAACTTGGCAATTTCAATATAAGAAGCGTTAAGGATTTTTCCACGTGAAGTATAAGTAAAGAACAGAATTATTATAACTATATTGTCTAACTTATAACTTGATTTTATAAAAAAAACTGTTTTTTTTCTTAACAAAAATATAATAAAAATTTAAAGATTGGATAAAATGTCTCATTAAGTGTCTATACTATTCTTATTTAACGGGACATATTGGCCATTTGTTTTTGTTTTAACCAAAGTGACCCACAATTACATTCTAGTAGTAAAAAATATAAATAAAATGTCACTATTATCATCGATTAAGGCCCTGTACCGGTGCATTTCCGTGATAGATGCAAACCTAGGTAATACATTACACGCGTCCCCAGCGACGCTCGATCAACCGATGTATCCATTGAAATGGCACGGTATATAGCTTACAATATATAATGGTTATATAATATCCCATAAGAAACATAAATGGGAAATGAGAGCTTAATTTTTTTCTGAGTGAACTCAGAACTTGACACCCATATAGACCCCATTCTTTTGTCGGTGATGGTGGTTTTGTTGGTGGTGGCCATTCCATTCATAAGCCATTTATGTTGCTGTGCATTTAATAGACAGACAAACAGACTTGACTCCGCCTCTGCCCAGTAAGTAAATATATCTTAAATGCATATAAAATATGAATAGTAAAATGAAAATGAAGTTAAAAACTTTAGTTAGCATAACTTTCACATAATAGACTCTATATTATCTTCAAATGTACTGTGGAGCAGAAAGATTTATATGATAGAAGTGGCGAGTTGCCAACGGATAATCGCCTATCAGTGATAATAAATTGCGAATCACGCTGCCATTTCCCTTTTTCTATGTTAGTTGGAAATTAATGATAAGGGACTTGACTATTAAAATGTATTTTTTAGAGGTTATATGTATAAATATAAGAAATACTTTATAAAAATTAGAAAATCCTCAAGTACAAAAGTCCATGACATTGGTGGCTAAAGCTCAGAAAGTTTGAGGAACCTACTCACGTTTACTTTTTTATTAAGGTTCATGCGAAGTAAATAGCTAACTACTAACTTAATAATAATAAATACTCCATTTATTTTTACGGACAAGCTATTTTGTCTCTAATAAAATTAACCAGAACGAAGGATAAGAAACATTGCCGATATTTTATCAAATGGGAAACTCCCACCTTGGAGGTATCTACTAGCTATACTTATTTATGATATTATTCTTTAACGTATGTATATCTCTACTAATATTATAAAGCTAAAAAGTTTGGTTGTACGCGCTAAGCTCAGGAACTATCGGTTCAATTTTTTATCATTTATCACGGAAGGCCATATAGGCTATAAGGCATTTACTTTTCGCACTTAGAATTTTCTCATGTCTAATAATAATAATATGTATATCAAGTAGTTATTTCCAATTGACGATGCAGGCAAAACCGCAAGTCTAAGCTTTGAATAATTAATAATCGAGTTCGATAAGTATACATCGTTGTTTTGTTCTTTATGAAAATGATGCTAAATGTTGCAAATAATATTATATTAAGATTTACGTTTAAATTTAAACTTTCTTAGCAGCAGTGTGTATATAAGCACACATTTATCCGCTACATAATAGATTACTGCAGACAAAGCCCGATTGCCTGGCATAGCTAATGTACAATCCATATTACTTAATTATCATCTTAATCTCTTACAACTTAAGGTCCATCTTCCTGTATCAATTGCAAAGGACCTGAGGCAATGCACCTCTGTTTCACTATTGATTGCCTGGTACTACTAGACCAACTTTGCCTTGAAGTTATTTCTTTCCTACTACGTATTTCTGGTTAGTTTGCCTTGTACCTGGGGAGCTTTTACTCGATTACAGCAAATAATGGAAAGGAACTAAGACCTTATTAGGTCAGTTTTGATATATGATCCCGTCGCGGTGTTATTTCGTATTTTCTTGAGGTAGTTTTGGGGTCACATTGTTTATGATAGAATAATAATTTAAATATAAACCATGAGTCAGTCAAATTTATAAAATGGAGTACGTTCCTGTGTAATAAAACGAAAATAAGAAAGAAAAAGATATTAGATGTTACTTAGTAAATCAACAATTTAAAAATAAATCGACTATCTATAAATAAAAAAGAACGTAAGTAATAAAATCCTAAGATCTAATCAAACTCATTTCATACTTTTCCAATTTCAGATACGTACCTACTATTCAAGTGAAATTACTATATATTTTCCTTTTGTGTAAAAGGCGAAGCTTAGCATTTGAATGACACAATTACACTAAGTAATCAGAGTTCCAAGGGAAACCAATTTGAGACGTTTGTATCGGCTTCCACTTCAGGTGGAATTGTCGAAAATTGTACGCTATTGTTAGCGACGAATCTGCTGAGGTGTTTTACACGAGCGCCACCGAGCGGGTACTGGATGTGCGAGGGGAATTTTTATGAGGAACTACGCATGAGGTATACTGACATATAGGCTTATATTGCTCAAATGGTGCTTATCTGAAAAATATTTTCAAATTCACAAAACCACATGTTTGTGCCCCTCAAACTTAGTAATTAAACAATTAAACAAAAAATATTTAATTCAAGAAGGTTATGGTGAAAAGGGTGGTTTACCGAAATTTTAACTTAAAATAATCGTACGGATATGAATGGTCGAATTGAATTTACAAACAACCCGGCTGACCTTTTCTTAACTTTATGTTATGTCTAAAGAACTAGGCAAGTTTGTAGGCCAAAGTTTGGCATCGCTGTCCCGCGGGACGCCGCCTGAAAACCATCCAACCCCCTGTCAACATCGTCAACTTGGCAGACTAGCTCCTCCTGGGGAAAGTATGGAAAATTTTCAAGAATCACTAGTTTTCCGAACGATATCTTTGTACACCAATAGTTGTTCTGTTGGGACCACATTAATTGGCATCCAACCCAAGCAGATTAAGCTACTAAAAGCTTGTTGAAATATGGACATTTCAAGGAAATTTAACTCAAGTACGAAGGTATTATGGTACGAAATCCCTTGTACTTAGTAATTGATAGAATTTTCTGCTGCCAGGATTTGTGGTCATCCGACAGGCGTAAGGTGGAGCGAAAGGCATTATTTCATGGTAACATATTTTCGTACCATTCATTATTTTGAGAATTAAATTAATTCCCTTACATTTCTTTTTGGGAGGGTCGATTGAATTTGTTATTAATTGGCCTCTCAGTTGGAGATCAAACGTAATGACCTGAGCCAGTTTTATCACTATGGAGTGACGGGCCTCTAAGATAAATGTATATATTACTAAGTAAACAATTACTACAAAAGAAAAGGAAATATAGATATTGTTGTTTATTTAGATGTACCTACTAAAATAACTTATCAAATATTTAGAGGCACATCCATATTTCTGTATTTGTAAGTCAAAGCATCGGATAGAGAATACTAAAAATTACTTTCAGAAGTTGCCGTCATATTTCCAACACGTGCACAACTTTCGTGGTACATTTCCTTGTAAAAACATATTTGTACATTCGGCGTTTACTTAAAGAAATATGTTACGATCGAAAGGTTTCGACTATCTTAAGATTGAGGATCGGATTCTAGGAAATTTTGTTAACGTATATTAAAAGAAACTGCTATATTTTATTTATTTTTACATTAGTGTTTTTTCATTTACTTATATTTTACACAAACTTTGACATTCAGAATCATTAATTACCTTATAAAATATTTGCGATTGCATTAAATTTGTTCTTTGAGACAGCAATCTTCTTTAAAATGTTTATGCCATTTCACTTTATCTTTCTAACGAAACATCCACCATTCGCAAAAGCACATTTAAACTACATTTGTGTAGCCAAAACAGTTTTAAAATTATATTTACTTTATCCCAGGAACTGGATACAAAGTGTTGCCATGTGATATTTAAATCCCCGAAGGCGTGGTTAAAATTCATGAGTATGTCGCGGACACTGAACATATTTTTCGCTGGCAACACCACGTTTATGACGTCACGTAACACGTTAATGTATATAGCAGTTTCGGCGGCTTAATGCCATTTTTTCTTCTGCATGCTACTTCATACGAATATGTAATCGGTTGGATTAAATTTTCAGCGCAAGGATTAGTATGTTTTCGTATTGTGAAAATGTGAAAGTCTCACTTCGGGGAATTGAATATATTTGGATATGAATAAAAGTGGAAGTTATTACGATAGGCGTCTGCTAGGCAAATTTGTAATTTCCGTTTGTATATTAGAAAAGTTCTTTCTTTCGTTCGTTCAAGTTTTTTGTTGTTATAATTCTTTAAGTAAATAGAACTTTGTATAAGATAGACATATAGTCAAAGAAATCTGAACTAGCTTTTTGCGTACGTTCATACGTACGTTCATACATACGTTCATACATACGTTCATTGTTATAAAGTCTAATTATTAATTATCATTACTTCAATATAAATATGGAAAACGAAGTTTCATCGTAGGTACAATTACTTATTAATAGATACAATCATTAATTTATTAAGTACCTAGTAACAATAAAAAATTATAATATTACAATCATACATATTAATAATACATAAGCCTTGTTTGTCAAACATTTTTTTGGCTATGAAGACGTCAAATCAATATTTCTAAGAAATACGGTTCCTAATAAAGAATGCGCGTAGCGTTACCATTTTAGCCTCAAAGTGGAAGGCGGCTAATAAATCGAGTTGAATTTTGACAAGCTTCCCAATATAGAAGCTCGAGATATTTTTTTGACTAGCTACATTAATAATGACATAGTGAATGTTTGTATTTACATATTGACACATAATAATAACAGAAACGCGGTGTACCTACACGTTTAATTTTGAAATTTTTATTACATCACTTTTTTTAGATTTATACTGCAATCGCACACAGCGAGGTAAGCCGAGGAAACTTAGTGTTAAGACACTCAGTTACCCACTCTTCAAAATTTTAAGACAAGTTTGTTAGTTTAAGTAAGTAAGTAAGTAAGTAAGTGTTTGTTACATTTAGTCTTAGTTCCATGTACTATGTATCTTTTTTGTATGTATTGATGTAAACAAATGTTGGTGGATCAATAAATAAATAAATAAATAAATAAATAAATAAATAAATAAAGACATTACGTGTTGAGTGGCGGAGCTCAACGGTTTTGTCTTTTCCTTCAAGTGGTAATCGAACTACAACTACAACAGTTGTAGTTATGGCCCTACTAGGCCCCAGCGCCAAAACGGCCTCATATTTATAATATTTTATTAAAAAAAAACCGAAATCCCCAAAATATTTTTATATTAAACTTCAATTAGCGTAAAAATATACAAGACTATAAATTGAGTATCTGAAGTGAAGGACAAAATGTAAAAGTTGTTCAATAACAACGATGCAAATCTCGCCCCGCCATAAATAATGTATGAGCTGGGACGAAACTTCCAAATTATTAAGTGAACCTAAAACATAGACTTTTTAGTTAGGTTTTGTGTTTATCATTCAAAATAAATTTATTTTGTGCTTTTATGTTTCTACTTATAATACAACTACGTCCAAAATATCAGTTTAAAAAACTATTATTTTCTCACATAAGAGACAGGCGAAGTGAACCTAGCCATACGTTCTTTGATCCTGACTTTTCTGCCAATTTTTGTGACATTGCGTGATGAGTAGTGGAGCTCAACGTCTGTATTTGTGTACCAGAGCACAAAAATAATAATACGTAGGTTTGAATATAATCAATATCCCAAGAGGGAATAGAACAACAAACATCGTATTTTCAGTTAAAATTATCTTTAAAAAGCATGATTATAATATTGTCTTTGTACAAAATTCCTTTACTGCAGTGTTACAAAACGACTAATGTAGGTAGAAATATTTGTAGGTTTAAACCGTGCCAGGCACCAAATTTTAGGTCTAACCTTAATTTGCCAAATTGTGTAAAATATTCATTATACAACAATTTGTTATTAATGTATTTTAAAGTTTAATCAATAATTCCTTTTCTCATAGCACTGCTTTTAAAAGCATTTATATAACTTGTCGCGTTAGTTAGTGTGTTTGTAAGCTCAAATGGGAAAAACCAACTTCCCAGTGTCCGATTGAACTGAAATTTGGATTACGACTTCAGTTCTAATAACAAATTACATAAATTCAAAAATTACATATAATCAGTATTGTAGTTAATCCAAAATGGCCGCCGCAACAAGATAGGCAATTATAATTTTTTATACAATTCCCCAAATATGGATATCAAATGAAAGGGCTTTATAAAATACAATGCACTACAAAAAAAAAAACAATGTAAAAGTTAAAATAAAAAACAAGCTTGATTTTTAATTAATATTACAAAGCTAAGGATTGAAACTTTTGGCACTGATTCTGACGTTTTGCGAAGTGAAATCAATTCGTTTACCCGAATGGAAGTCGAACTCATAGTCGTTGTTTTTACAGACAGTTAAGTATATACCAGTTTGATAAATAATTATATAATTATGCACATAATATTAAAAATAGATTTGAAAGCTTCCCTCTGTAAATTTAAACTAAATACTTAGTACAAAATAATTCAGTGCAGTTAGAGATAGAGGTGTACTGAATTATAAATTAGAGCCCAGTATATGAACATTGCAGCGTTGTGTTCATTATAATATTACTATTGTCCTATTATTTATATACATTCGTTTAAAGCCTGTTTTAACAGATGAATAATTCTAACTTTATATAGGCAGTCTCGTTCTGGTAAACAAAGATTAGACTGTTCGGCGTTCAGTTCCGCCGTTCAACACACAATATCTCGAATAATAGGGAGCTGAGTGTCTTAACACTAGATTTCCTCTGCCTGTTATAGCAATGTAGATATGCTGGGCTGTTTTGTTTTCGTTTTTGTATACAATGGATTTGATAAAATCTGGAGAAACGTATAAAACATAAAATATTCTTACATTATTTAAGTGACAGAACTATTTGATATATGTAAAAATTGAATAATATTTGAGTATGATGATCTAGTTTGGCTTCCAAGCACGTGTGCCAAATGTTGTAAGTGTATATTATAGAAGTATATATTCGCATAATAGTCCATAATTTTCTAGACAACTGAAAGATATATCGAAATGATCCTTTTTGATTTCAAAGTATTTGGTATGTAAATAGTCTAAGTTTTATCAAAATCTCTACTTTATACGTATTTGAAGTAGGTTTAAATTATCTAAATTACTTTTTTACTATGATTAAAACATAACTCACTTGTGCATTATACTGAAAATTAATCACCTCCATGTAGATTGTCCAAAGAGTGTAACACTTACCTGTAAAATGAAAAAAAAAAAACATAATTAAAATCTATTTTACGAACACATGAATATAAAATAAAAGTATACAAAAGCCCGTTGCTAAAGGTTTATTATGAAAGCTTTCTCATTTTACAGCTTTTTCCCACTGAAAGACTTGGTTATTAAAAGGAAAAGGAAAATAAAAATTTTATATCCAATTCATTTGAAGCAGTTTAAGTTCGTCCAATGTATATAATTATAATTTTGTTTTGTAAACGAGCTACAAGGCGTTTGGAATCTAATTTCTATTGTTCTTATTCGAGGAATAAAAGAGAGTTATGACACTGTTTTACTACAATGTTACGTTGAGTCTTTGTTATGTTTAATTGGTACGATATTTTGACTACAATACTGTTTTTCACTTAGTGCAATTTTAGAAGTCCCTATAGCATGTAATAGACTAGAGCTGGAATTTGCTTAAAATCTAAATATTTTACGTAATTTCGATATGGTGACAATAAAAGTTGGAATAATGGAGTTTGGTGGGATGTGAGCATAAAGTGAGTTCAAAAGGCGCTAGTAAGGAACTAACATAACTAGTAGCGGCCCGCAACTTCTTTTCCGTGAACTATGAAATGTGAAATCTGATTTTTCCCGTTCCCGGAGGTGTTACAGTAAAGTTTCTTTTAGTGTTCCACCACGACAGTTTTATCTTTAGAATTAATATCTCAAATCTTATAAGGTTTACTCAAATATCAAGAATATCTTTGAAATTTATAACGACACAGTATATTTCTAGTATTTCCTTTGAAAATGTATATCTTCTTATTATGTAGATACTTTTTATCCCATTATATAATAGCTATCAAAAGGTATGACATAACGAAGTCGTTTTTAATTTTTTATTCCGAACTTGTCCGCAAACTTCTCTTAATTAATCCAAGCGGCTAATTAAGGTGACTTTTATGAAAGTTTCTTAGAGAGATTTTCAATAAGAAATTAGGAGATTTCGAGTTTGAAACGAAATTAGTCATGTTTGTATATCTTAAATTAATCTTGTTTCTTCCTTCAGCTTCGTTTATTTATTATATAAAATATTTGACTGTTTATATTAATTTTAATGAAATATCGTATGTTAGTAAACGTTATATAGTGTACAATCTAAACAGACTTAAATAAAGACAATTCCTACGACAAGTTATAATATTAAATATCAGCAACTCAAACACGGCTTCGCGTTCGCTTATTTGTTATATTATATCAAAATTGTACAAAATCTTTACCAAAATTGTAGCCAATTTGTTATTGTTATATACATATTATCTATATTATTGTTAAGTTTTAAGCGAAAGACAAACAAACTCACTTTATAAGATTGCTAGGTGTCGATAGAATTATAGATACATAAAATATATGTAAAGAAAAAATGTGTATATTATAAATAACTCTGATTTCCAATTTCTTCATTGTCACTACCCCAGTAGGATTCACTACTACTTTGTAAAATGAAATTAAATTTAACTTTAACTTATTTAAATTTTACACAATTTAATTAAATAATACAAATTTATATACAAAATGAAGTTACTCTTTCATTAATAAGTATAACACAGCACAATTGTAAACATGAAGTCGACTTAACGGCTACGAAGCAAAAGTAATCGTCCCTTCATGTTCCACCTCGGGCGTGTTAAAACATGTTTCAAAATTCAATTAGAAATTCGGTATTGTTTGTCAAACACGACTTTGACTTTAGCTATTTACTTCTACTTGCATTTGCTTGACTGTAAAAAAAGGAGTTTTAGTAACTTTTGTTGCTAGGGGAATTATTTTTCCCGTCCCGTGTTCATAAACTGGCTTCAACTTTGAGATCAATCCTGAGATGTTGTTTTCATTGATAAATTATAATCATTGCGGGCTAGGGGCCTAGGTCCTCAGCTTTCTGCCCGAATTCGAGTTATTGCGTGGACTGTGGGTTGCCAGACCATGGTTCTCTGTCTTGCTTCTCTGCTTGTCTTGCAGGAGAAATGAAAATTTAACAAAAAAAATGATATAAGAAATTGTAGAATTTACAAAAGTAGCTTTTGAAGTCTATCACGTTGAAATAATAGTATAACATCAATATAAAAATAATTTCGTTTAAAGTGAAATGGATAACGCTTATAATTTAGCCATCGGCCTTGTTTCTTGACAGGGTAATTAATTAAAATTGATTAACAAACAAAAACACTCGATTGGAAGACCTCATTAAGGGTAACTTGAGATGGAACGAACAATATGTTGAAAATGTACGTAACCTTTTTTAAAAGTAGGTTAAAAGTTTAGGATTATAGTTCTTGTCACAGTCATCTCGAATAATGTGCAAATATATTTGGTAGGTACGTGTGCACACTGTCACTGATAGTTATGTGTTCAAATATTTAGGGGGAAAAATTATTATCTATACTAATATTATAAAGCTCAGGAGAACTACTATTTCGAGTAATCGGAAGCCATGTGTTTCTATTTATCAGAAAGTGGAATTACAATTTTACACTCCTCAAATTTTTAAAGAATTATTTATTTAATAAACGCACTTTCGGGAAAAAGTATCAAAAGAATTAATCCAGATATAAACTATTATATACGTAACACGTCACTAAAATTAGTTTGGGTTTTTCTACGTGACCTTTAAGCAAGCTTGCAAAATTTCACTTTTAGCAATATTAAATTGAACTATGTGCTACGTAGGCGTATAACCAGCCTTCACTGTAAATTGAATCTACTTCGTACACCGTTGTCTATATTTGTATAAAACTGGGTAAATTACTTTCTTTGTAACATTTTTTCATCTCTTCAGGATTTCATTAAGCATCAAGGACTTAGCGTAAAAGCCCTATAACAGTTCCTTCGGCACTTAACAGGCAATATCCGTTCGATCAGCTGTTCGGAAACATCTGGCGTCACGTCATATTTTTTTTTTATATATATTTTTTTAATCGGCTAACGATTTTTTTGGTACAGCTTTAAATGTTTTGTTTTTATGCGAAATGGCTTTACGGCTCCTATAAATTGTAACTGGCTGTTAAAATAATGGATGCGACAGATGTACGTTTGTTATAGATTTTAGATACAAATTTTAAAAAATATGGCACGTATTAAAATTATATTGTTTTGAATGGAGCAACCTTTTTTTTATAAATAATATTTAAACGTTCTTTTTCTATTTTTTATAATTATATCGTGTATACTCGTACAACAAGAATGTCACATGCAATTGGGTCATATATAAACTGAGTAATCAACTTAATATTGCTAAATTAAAAAGGTTTATTAGGAACTGTTAATATTTATGAGCAATGCTGAAATTCACTTGCGAATACATTATTTTATTGCACGAAGCCCCAATTGCTGCATAATGGCGCATATTTCTGTGTTCGTGATGGAAGTTCCTTGTAATTTGACCTCTGTTGTTGAGCGGTGGGATGGGTGCCAGGTTACATTTCTACGTTAGACAAGTTTTTTTTGTATATTAGAAGTTTTTTATTTATTTACATCTCATAATTCTCTACAAGCATTTAGTCCGTTAGTAGTATATTTTTTTCCTCTACAAATTTTCCTTTTTTGTTAAAAATATTTATTCTCACATATTTTTTGTATAATTTGACGCCTTTATATAATTGGTAACATTTTTGTATCAATATACCATATTATCAAAATTATCAAATCTAATTCTATGGGAATTATAAAGACACTATAATTATTATATTTAGACCATAAACATCCTCCACAGTAGGAGATCGGTTGTTAAAAGTTCATTTTAGTTTACAATTTTCTGGCCACCAACTACCGCTGTGTGATTTACAATATACGTTAAGATATTAATTTATGGACAACCAAGAAATATTGTTCAATATTCTCCTTTGCTCTATCTGTATAGATTTCAATACACGAACGATACAATTTCATTTAAATGGTAATTAAGACTTCGAGACCAGGACTGGGAGCTCTATTATGGCTCTATCTAATACACTTGATATGAGAATAATATAGGCCATTCATTATATAAGATTGACGCCGTCGTAAACCGTTTACAATGTATTTAGCACGGGATAGTTGTAAGTTTAAATATAATGTAATGTTAGTTATTTAAACACTTCGAAAATTCGTCAGAAAGTGGAGAAAGAAATGTTCCCTTTGCCTATCCCAGTGTGAAGTTGCAAAGGAAATCTATACCTCCGGAAAGTAGAGAATAGAGTGAGAATAGAGTAAAATCCTTAAGTTGAAAGTAAATATAATGACTTTATGCGTACTGCAATGCAGATTGGAAGCCAGCCCTTTGTTCACTAATCACCGAGTACATAATTTTTCTTACGCCTTGAACATTTTTTTAAAACACTGGCGTCTACTAAAATTTATTTTTAACCAACTTAAAAAATATATGGTTGTGTGAAATTGACATACTATATTTTCATCTAATAATAAATCATAACAATTCTCTTAAATTTCTAGATTAGAATCTAAGCGTGTCCACCACAACATGTATTAGGTCATCTGCACACCCATCTATGTCTGACTAGACCGATGGTTGCTTAACTAGGCCAGAGTATACGATATCTAAGACTGATATTAATTATTTCTTGTTATATAACAATCCGGATATTCCAATGTGAAACATGTCGAAATTGGACAAATTCAATGCATCTATCAAAAATAGCAAAATCGATTTTACATTCGCAAACAATATAATCAAACGAGTCATGATCGCATGAAAATCGAATAATCGATCAAATCAAACCGATTGTTCGATAAATAATACACCGCTTTATTGTAATGCTTGAGCAATTCTTATTGTAGCGAGTTCACACCTCTACGAGTTGGTTATTAATATAATTAATATTTTCTTAGTGTCAGAGAGATCTTGTGTTAAGACACTCCATTATCAGTCCTAATCGAGATATAGCGTGTTGAGTGGCGGAACTTAATGTCGCATTCCGCCTCAAAAGAGCTGGGAAATAAAAAAGTCTCTGGATGTGAGCATCGATTCCACTGACCCCCGATGGTCTTCAGTAACTTCGTGGAACTAAATAATAATATAACAAAAGCATAATTTATTTAAAATGTAATAGAAATTCTATGTCAAAAAAGAATTTATTTTCTATAGAAAATTCAATATAAAAGAATAAAATAACTTATTATACTTGTAATAAAACTTTTTCTATTAAACAATCGGTCCTTGACAGTTATCATACTTTCAACAGTTAGTTAGTTATAGTCTCCATTACAGAAGTAAAGTAGGTTAAGTGAAATTTTTGTTTCTTTTTCATTTCCAGTCAAAGGGTTAATTTAGCTGGTTAATTATAAGCTTATATATTTTTTTAGTTCAAGCATATAAACAAATACGTTTAATATAATCCTATATTTTACCGTGCCATCCTTTTTCATTCTACTTAAGGTAAAAAAAGACTAAAGAAAAAAATATAAATAATTAACGACATGTCATGTTTCAAGTTATAGTCATCAGAGGCTGGAAACACGATGGTTTTAGAATTAATATGATAATAAAACAAAGCGCGGCGTTGAGTTGCGCCGCTCAACACTCAATATCCTGAAAATTGAGAAACTAAACGTCTTAAAAAGGTTTCATTTGCCTTCCCTGCTATATACAGGATGTAGCGTGTAGGTAATAAAAGTTACTTTTACCCTTTTGTAACATTCGAACCAACGACCTTTGGCTCGTATTATTATAACAAAAGTCTTTCACATTCTCTTCAAATATCATAAATAACGCTCGTTAAACAAACAAATAGAGATTTCGCTATATTTTTTTTCTAACCGTTTCCGATTCCCATTAAAAGGTGACAAAAACTACCACATGTGAACGCACCTTTACAATATTGACGGGTACAAATGTTTCTACACATCTGCAACACGCGGTGCCAACTTTACGATAATTTGCAGGATTAATATAGGAATGCTCTTTTATGTATTTATGTATACAAACCACTTAAGATTAGGAAACAGAATATGTAGTGAATAGTCACGTGGTGCATCGGTTGTAAATTATTATATTTTTAGATTACTTAAATTTATGTGTTTTAGCAAAAAAACACTAGTTCCTCTTAGTCATTTTTTCCCTACCCCCTTTTTTCATATTCGGGAAGAAGCGTGAAATTCTGAAGAAAAATAGAGAAAATAAAGTAAATAAGTGATTGCATTCTACAACGAACAGAAAGTTTAAATTCTCCGGCTTTAGCAAACACTAACTAATATACAAGAATACACTGGGTGTCTCTTTCTAGAACACTCCTTAACATCCAAAAACAAATCGCCAAAGTTTGCAATGCAGAGGAACTAATGAACCGCCAGTCTAACTTTACATTTGTTAGTCGTTCAAAATTACCTAGCTTTAAATTGTACGGCACCTCAACATGCAATATTTGTCTTTTCTAATTGTAGTTCTACTAAAAGTTTGACTTTGATTTTCACTAACAATAATATACAACCAATTATTATTACCAAAAGCCGAATAAGGCTCGACTTGAACTGAACTCGAACCTGTGACCTGCGCCTTATAAACTAGACGATAGGTCAGGCGGCCAATAAATTAGAAAGCCCTATAAAGTAAAGTTATAACATTGGTGTATTCGTGGGTTAATTAAAACTCGAAAAGTACCTAACTAATTATGTTAAGTCAATTTGTACTTGGCATAATTTATATTGTTTTAACAATCGAATGAAAATGTTGACATTAAATGTGAATAAAAGTGTTGTTTCAACATTTACAACCCGGTTCAAGAAAAAGGTTATAAATAACTAACTTTTATGTGCGGCTACGCCCCTGTAGTGAAATAGAAATAACTTATACTACTACAATGGATTATATTGAAACAGTTAACGTAGCCCTCCTGAATATATCACTATTAAACACAAAAATATTTTAAAAATTTAACCTTAAGTAAGAAGAAAGTGAGTTCCTGAAATTAGAGCGTCCATCCAAATAAACTCTTCAGTTTTATAATATTAGTGTAGATAGTGCGGGGAACACTAGTGTAAATATATATATGATAATTAATATATGATTTCACTGAAGTAAAAGCTACTGAGTAATAAATGTTATAAAATACACTCGAGGACAGTCGCAACGCAGGGGCTCAAGCGTGTGACTGTATGTAAACGTGGCAGGTTGTGGGTTCGATATCCACTCGAGGAAATGAAATTATAAATATTTTCATTTTTATGCGGCATTAAGTTCCGCCACTCGACACGCCATGCCTCGAGAATTCGGCGGCAAGTGTCCCAGTTTCTCTTAGGCTACCCTGCTATGTGCAGGATATAGCGTAAAGCTATAAAAATACACCGCACCTGATGGATTAAAAGTGTGAATCAAAGTGATCAGGCACTAATAATTATAAGATTTAATGCTACTAGTAAAATCTATAATTTTCTTTATAAGTTACTATTTCTTTTCGTTATTAATATTTTATGAGTTATAAAATATTGATGGGAGAACTATTAATTGCGTAAAAGTTAGCGTCGCCCGGTTCGAAGATCGTCCATACATACTATGACAAAACTTTGTTGAGTCATAAATGATTCGCGCGAAAGCGAAAGTATTTTTCATAGTTTTATAGAAAGAAATAATAATTTTATATGACTAATTAAGTTATATGAAAATAAAATATAATATCCATACTTTAGTAATTTTTCACCTGTAAACTCCCTGAATACAGGTGTTTTTTCCACATCAGGCCATATCTATATGATTTTAATAAAGAGGACTTATTGACGCCCTTTTTACGATTATGGTTTTTTTATTAGCTTCAGGCTTCCGCATACAGCGTAAGTGGAAAGAACTACTCAAACTCACGCTTTGTCTTACTGTAGCGGCTATTACATAAATTAAGTAACCTTATCCTAATCGTGGGCGTGGTAATATGTGCGAAAATAAAATTTTAAAAATAATACGTATTCATAGATAAATTCCTTTATGAATGGTTAAAGCAATATTTTTTGTTCAATTTAATCCAAATTCGACTTGGAAAGTTCTACATTTCGGGTAAAATATGTATAATAAATTCGTAACTCTTAAGATTATATTCTTAAGGTCTATACTAAAATAATCTTTGAAAACGACTCAAGTTTCGTATTGAAATTTATATTTGAAAGCTCGAAGGTTCCGTAATATGAGGAAACTTAGACATAATTAATTCATAGGACCAACTGTTCCCTTTATATAATTCGTTTAGAAATCTACTTAGTTAAGTAATATCCGTTTATATGTTTATATAAGATGGCCTTATTGGCGCCCCCTGTGGTTTCGTTGGACGAAAAATTATTTTCCGTATAGATATTATAAAAAATAGTTTTTTTTTCACAATTTGGGAATTACAATTTCATATAAATATCATATTAATATAATGATTCTGGCATTTATTGTTTGCATAGTAAAAATCAATTAAGCAAACACGCACCGGTAATACTTTGCTATCTGAAACACTAGACCCAGTTTGATAAAGTTACTGATAATTAAATAGATAGTACTTACATCTAGGTTAAATATAAATTACTTTGAATGAAATACCTTATTTCTAGAATGAGACATTACTTTGTTGTTCTCCGTTATACTTAAGTAAAGAATTTGCGTTTATATGTCATCTACATTAAAAAATTATTTACAATTTCATACTTTTTATGCCAGAGACACCGTTCGCCGCTTCTGTGGCAATAAGAGACATTGCGTATTCATTAGCAGGTTTTAACGCCGTGCTTCGTCTAATGAGAGCGAGAAATAAAAACAATTTAAATATAATATCATCCTCATCTTCTCATATTTACATAGAACATAATAAATCCAACATAGTTTTTATCATAGGAAGCAAAACTAAAATCTAATAACTCGTACAGATATTTAGTTCAGATATAAAAAATCAATAACCGATAGAGGAAGCATCCACGTGAAATTAATTCTTATGTGTGACGTGTGCAGACCGTAAATATTTTCAGATAGTCTGAAATTTATATCAGTCGATTTAGTTTTATATCTCGTGGTGTATGGCTTTACGTTATTTTATAGATTTTACTTAGTAAATAAAAAACCGGCCAAGTGCGAGTCGGACAAGCGCGCTTGTCGATTGTAGATCATAAAGAATGAGATTAAACTGTCCATTTTATATAGTAACACTGTGAAATAAAAATAGTTATTTATATTGACCCTAAGTGTTATTGGTAACAGGCGTGCAAACAAACAACCGCGTTTAAAAGTTTTTACCGCATTTAAAACCGCATTTTTTAGTTTACACAAAAATACATTCACAAAAAAATATGTTCGTCATATTTAAAAGTAAATTACGTATAAACCGTGAAAACAATAAATTGGGGGTCAAGGCTGCAATAAAAGACAATGGGTAGCAATCTACGGCTAACCCAAAATCGGATTGTCGCAAGACATTCATTGAGGGAACTTTTAGGACGAAAGCCAATAAAACGTTAAGGGATTAAGAAGTTCCCTTCGGGTTTACTTTGCTTATACAGTATTCTTGGTAGTCCCTACGCGGAAGATGAGATTCAACGAAAATATTTGATAATTGAATTAATTTTACATGTGTATTGAAGCCGACGAGGCTTAGTGGCACAGTGTCTGAATGTAAACGCGACGGTTGTTTAGTTTCCGGTCATGGAATGACATATTTTTATTTCCTCACTCTGGTAACAAGATGAAAGGCGGCGTTAAGTTCTGCCACTCAACACGCGATGTCTCGAAAATTGTAACGTTTGTCTTGTTTTTGTTAAATATTAAAAAAAAAGATTTTAATATGTTATGGTTATTTTAATTTAATAAATTTAAAAGACAAAATATAGTATTTAGTAAAACCTAAAACGTATCTATCAATAATATTAGATTCTAACAGCAGTTGTTTTATACTAATTGATCGATCACCCACATACTCTACACTACCCCTACATACTAATAATATTAGCCCAGCTCGAAGTGCTGGAGCTTAAAAGGAAAGGCAATTTTCACTAACTAATTACACTGACGCTACTATCAACATAACACGAAGTGCTACTAAAATTGAACACCAAAAAAAACATAAACAAATTCGTAGCCGTATTTCATTTGTCCAGTAGTTTATAGCACTATTTTATACGGAGCATAAATTCGGGGTGGCCTTTAAAGAACAGTGGCTTTTCAGATCGTAAAAAGTAAATCGAGTGATACATTAACTGATTAAATTGGATATCCAGCCGGTATATCGAGTTGATTGCGCTGAGTTTTGAAGTTTATTGTTGTTACTCGAATATTTGCCACTTTTTTATTCGATTCGGCGGAAAAAAAGGAGGGTAATGTTATAAACAGTTATAGTATTAGGTACATATAGTTTAAAATTTGGGGCATCTTTCAGTGTCGTATTTCTATTTTCACTTATAGAAATCTAAATACTCAATTTTTCCAAAATTTCAAATATTTTATAAAAATGCTGCAAAAGTCTTTGATTATATATCACGCTTATATTACCTTTATTACCCATAACAAATTCGACTCTTCAAGTCATAACTCAGTTATATAATTCGGTTATTTGTCAGATTAGTTAACAAAAACCGTCTATCAATACATAGAACATTATGACATGAATGGAAAAACTAATATCTTAGAAAAGTAATATTTTCTCATATTTTTCATATAATAAATATTGTAAGCATTTAATTTCTACAAATATAGCAGAAAAGGCCCAAAGATCACACACAAATCGTATTAACTTTTTGCATTCAATAATAACAACGGCTTATTCGAATAAAAATCAATTTTTATGAAAAGCTCTCGCCGATTGTCGAAGCTCCTCAGGGATTACAGTTGATTTTACTTTTTCTAGTTCTCTTTACGAATCATATTTTATTGAAGGAATATACAAATATAAATGGTTTTGGACTATTAGTTTCATATTATTCGGCTTTGGGCATGAAAGTTTAGTCGTCGCCCGCAATTAGGTATGGCCGAGTACACTTTAAAATAAAAAAAGGAAAATTCCATTTTTTTTATAAGCGTAGGAATTTCGGAAATTTCTCTCAATTGCTCTCCTACTTTTCGTAACATATTTTTTATAAATAAGTAGTCAAATATTATTTACGTGTGCATATTTTTCAAAAAATAATGAATAGTATATTTCTTTCTATCATAATTTTCTTAATGAGTTATTTTTATTTCACATGTTTATTTATTTACTAAGACGCAAGCTCTCATCACAATTAATGACACAAGTACGGTTTTTGTTCACGTACCCCCCGCATTTTACGACGTAATATCTTGTCAGTTCGTTCTTCACTATCCGCCCATTATGCGATGTGTAGGTTTATATAAAAGACTACTGATGAAACATTTATATTTCAAATCTCAATTGTTCCCTTGACTTAAATTTGAACGTGCAAACATTGTATGAAGCTATTTATGTTCATATTGCGATTGTTACTTGGGGTAAAAGGAGGACAAAAGGCAAAGCACCGCGTTGAGTTCCACCACTCAACACGCAATATCTCTAAAATCATGAAAAAGTAGGAAACGAAGTGTCTTAAAAATAGGATCATTCTGCCTATCGTGATTTATTAAGAAAAATTTTAAAGTGTTATATTGTTTTCAAATTACAAAGATATTCCAATATATAACTGCAAAGACTATTAAAAAAGTCAGCTACCTATAAACTTTGAAACATTTATGTTAAAATTAAAAGCTCTTATAGATAAATAAAGATAACAGACACGTTGTAAAATCCATTCTACCTCCATATAACAAAGAAATTCGCCTTTCAATATATATTAGTTGCGAACGTTCCATCAATCATTTCGTATCATCCATCAACAGCTGAACGATCAACAAGTAAAAACAAAACCAACGCAACGTGGAGTTTTCATATAAAATTTCCTACTGGTTATCAGTTATCGCGGTTAACCAGTTAAATATACGTACATGTATAGTTAAAAAATATTTTTTTTAACCAAATTAGTATATTTTTTTGTAATTAAGTGAAATTTAAACTATTATTGTATTTGATACAGGAACATAATAAAATATTTTTATTAAAATATACAGTTGTTTTTGCATATCATTAAAGTATATCCTCACGATATCCTCAAATTTGTAACTAATAATCCTATATACCAAAGATGGAATCGATCGAAGTCCTATTGAACAATAACGTCGCTATCATGACACCTATAAGATTTTTTATATTATGTAAAACTAAGTCATGCGTAAATAAGTTAATTAATTGATAGAAATAAAAAATGAAAGCACCTACTTAAGAATTTTCAAGTGAAAAACGCATTTTTTAACAAAATAAACAAAAGCTCACAGATAACAGAAGTGTATAAGAGTATAATTGCCAAATCATTTAAGTGACACGCGTTGCAAAAAGCAGTACGCATACGCACATCCAGTTTGAACCGTTCGGCAGATGTGAGGGCAGCTGGTGGCCCCCCAGTTATATAAAATCATTATACTTATATAAGGCACGCTTTCACTGTTATTATTACTGTTATATTGTAACAGTTGCTACGTGGTGTGCAGTTCGAATCCCGATGACGTATCATATCAACAATAGGCCGTTTTTTTATTATTTTATGGGGCTTTTTGATGGTATTGTTTGATTTTTTTTGTTTGTAAGCTGGTTTCGTGTTTCGATTTTTTAAGGGTAGTGAATTGGTTTCATCTATTGTACGATATATGTATATAATTTGGAAATATTTTATCTACATATATTAGCTTATATAAAATATAAGCCCAAACACCTGAGGACAGAAATGCCAAATGTGATACACCAATTATATACTAAAGGTGCTATTTATTTCTCAAAATTTAACCCCTTCGAGGATGAAAAGGGGTAGCAAAAGTTTTATACGTAACTTTTTATTGCTCTGATAGATTAATTTAAAAGTTTCGCATAACTAACAGTCAACAAGAGCGAAACCGCAACAGAAAAGCCAGTTGTTTATAAATGTCTGCATTTGCCTGCACAGCACAGTTGCGATAAACTTTATAATATAATATCAAACGTGATCTAAAGTTAACAACACGATTCCTTGTTCAATTCAGACATTTTACTTGTAGAAACTTTAGAAAGAGACAAATGTAGCTTCTGTTCATATATTTACGTATATCTATCCTTGTTCAACAACAAAGCAACCCTCCATCACGTTGATACAGTGTGTGTACGTGCACATAAATTTTATTAATGTTGCCACTTCATCTCGTGTGTATCGCTTTTACACAGAAATTAGCTTCGCTAAGCCCTGGGGACTATTATATTTGAAAAATGGCCACAATTACAAGTAATTCTCAGTATATTGTATAGTTTTTGTGTGTTGGTAGCTTTGCACAGATAATATATATGACGTGATACAACAATTTGATTTATATGTGGTATATTATTTAAAAAGTGTCTTTTTCTCATGTCTCAATATATTAAATTTATTAGTTGTATTTTGAATGCAATGTTCATGGTGTTAAAGAACATGTTAAATTGTGCCAACCTTTAAATTTTAATCAGCTGATATTGCAAATATACAGCAATTAAAATTCTATTTTCAATACGTAAAAATACCATGACAACTAAGCTACAGTTTTATAAACAAAAAAATATGTAATGATAATTAGTTAAAATCACCAAAATAATTGTAATAAGTAACATTTTCAAACCACCGTACATATAAATATTATATGTATATAGATTGTAGTGTAGTAAACGAGGCAAAACAAAAGTTTCAATGTTAGTTGTGCAAATATGCTTATTCGATTTTTCGCCCCCACCCTGCTTCCCTTATATATGTACAAACAGTCTGTCACACCCAACGATAGTGTTTCAATCGATATCCCCAAATGGACGGACAAACCAACGTTATATATTATAAAAACGATTGAACACGTGTCACACAGAAGTGTCTACTTAATACTGTTGAACTAAAGGAACAGGTTCCAATTTATAAAAAATGATTAAGCTTTACGCTTTTTTCCGCAAAGCAGGGGGAGGCAGAAGGATACTCCCTCTTTTTATGACACTCCGTCTTCCAGTTTTCGCCGAATTTTCGAGACATTGCACGCCTAGAGGCGGAACTTAACACCGCGCTTCGTCTTCGTCTAGGGAAATTAAAATTTATTAAATATAATCATTCCTCCGAGCAGAGATCAAATCCACAATCGTCGCGTTTTAAGTAACATACATATATTTATTATTAGCTATTAAATAACTTAGTGAATAAAATAGACTTGCTTAGTGACCACTTTCTACGCTGAAAATGTATAATGGATCACTTTCCTTTCTTAATTAAAAATATGACATTTCACTGCAATGCCTGTGTATCTCATAATCTAACAAATAGTTAAAATTAAGTTTGTATTACATTTTGTGGTTACAAAGTAGTAGTTACGCGTTTTAATTGCAGTAGCTGGTGATTTTATTACGGGTTTTTTTATTAATAACATGTTTACAAGTTGTTTTTGAGATATATTGATTGGACTATATACTCGTATAGGTGCAAGTACGTTTTGACCTTTTTTTATCTGTTATAACAATATAACAATATATAATTTTTTACCTAATGCTACTTTCGTTTCAGTATTTAAGAACTTATAAGTAAGAGATTTCAACGTAAAATTCATGCATTAGTATAATCTATATGAACATTTATAAAAAATATATATTTTCTTATTGTCTTTAGCCTTCTTACACATATAGAATATAAAATTAACTATATTACATTAGCACATGGTAATATCAAATTAAAAAAACAACACTCACCAAAAGTTTAATTACCAGGTGAATATTAATTAACCCCATTTAATTTATAACGCCACAAGTAAACACGACAAATTGTGTAACTCTTACAAATGACGCCATTTTGAATGTAAAGCTGTCATTTTTCGCGCCATTTTTGACGTTATTGTGCGTTTCGTTGCGCGTAATGCGCGATTTGTCGGATAAGTTAGTCCTTTGTTAACGTTCCGTTTTATGTAGCGTTTCTGCTTAGTCAGCCATCAAGAAATACGCGTGTTGTCGCGAAATCCCGCCCAAATTGAACTGTTTAGAAATAAGTGACTCATTCATTGTAATGAAACGTCTAAAACACATTTATTAGTAAATTAATAGTTTTAAGATATATAGCTTATTACTTTACTGTTAACGTAATACAAATTTAAGTAACTAAAGACAACAAAATATAAATGAAATGCATATATTTTATCTCTGCACCACATTGTTAATACAAATTGCGGGCAACGCATTAATTCTTCTTATTAAAAAATATATAAAATGACACTCCAACACAGTGTTCCCATTAATTTCCCCTGGACATAAATACAGACATTCCCCTTTGGCTAACAAACGAAAGGATTACTCTATTCATTCCGTAATCTACCCTCCCGTTTGCACCCGTTGATTTGATTGATGTTGGAGGGAGAACGCTATGTATGGGTGAATTGGTTACGGTCACCCTAGCCGTAGCCATGACGCGTGTCAGACATGCAGGGGACTGAGGAATTAAGCTCAGCCGATGAATTAAATTGGAACTTGGGTGCATTATAATGAATGATTATAGATATTGTAATAGTGTATTGTAAAAGCTGTTATATAATGTGGAGAACACATGCCGTTTTAAACAAATATTCTTTTGTTTGCTTTATATTTTGATTGTCTAATGTATGTAGAAAAGAGTATATTATATGAAATCGTTTTTGTTAAAGTTTTTAAATATATTTATACTAAAAAGCCGTTATTAGAACAGTGACAACAAAATAAAACTGAGTAGATTTACGGATTGTCTTATCTCTGTCTCTGCCTACCATGTCATGCGAAAAAAGACGTGAAGCTTTTTTTTCTTTGTATAAAGATGTATATTATTAATAAAAATAAAGTCGCACATGTTTCGTTTAAAATAATTTGTGTTTTTATTTCTCTTGTTTGTTATAATTTAATAATTAATTATGTATTATTTCACCTGAAGTTAATAAATTATGATCGTAAAATTCTTGTTTACAATTTAAATATTTAAACATGAACGTACATAGGTATATTTGTATTTTGGACCGAGAATGATGATAGCAATTATAATGATGGCTATATATAGATATGTATGTATCTACTTACTAGTTAATGGTTGTTCAATTTAAAAACATAGTGAATATATATTAAAATCCGTATTATTCATATCCATACTAATATTCTTATGCTGACAAGCTTTGGTTAATTTCTTTGGCTTATTTCACGAAGTAATGGTTTGAATTAAATTATTTTGTCATATTGGATAGTCAATTTATAGAGTAGAGAAAGGATATATTACATAACGTTAGTCGTTTCGTATGTAAACCATTATATATTCGGTCAGTTACTTCGGACACTAAGAATCTAGCACGTGCCTCATACAACACTTATTGGTAAAAGCTAATTATATATAAAATCTCCAATTCACTTAAGATGTAACCACACATGGCAACCCTATTTACCACCCACGAATAAACGGATGTAGAACAAAGCGTTTCATTACATTTACATGTTTGTAATCGTAAACATCGGGTCACGCCTCCCGGTGGACTACAGAATCTACTGACCTCGGTGCAACCTCATCTTAGCTCTATCAAGCCAATATAAACCTTATCACAATAGGTTAGCAGCTTATATTGTAATGAAGAGACAGTATGAGCGTGCTTTGATTGCGTAATTACGTCTTGAATATGGATTTGGAGACAGTCAATTTCTTTGGTAGGGGAAGTTGTGATGAACTGATACGGGATATGTTTATTTTAGTATATTGGATATGAATTAACATTTAGGATTTATATACTTGTCTGGAGTAAAGATGTGTAGGTCTGTTGTATGGAAAAAAAATTCTTGTCGTTATGGTGAAGCTATCTATCTATGCCATTAGATTAATATAATTAGTTGCAATGGTTCACCAGTTTCTAAATTCATGCGAAAATGAAGAACGCTTGTAAGTTAGAAACTTAAAATTTACGGTTTTGGTTTGTACTGAAGATTAAAACGTATATCGAGACATGTCATCTGAATGCAAGCGAACAGGGTAATGGGTTAACACTAGGTTCCCTCTGCCTACCCTGCTATATGCGGGATATAGCGTAAAGTTCCGCGTTAAGTACAAATAATTTATAACAAATATTTACAAATATTTTATCAGCAACAAATACGTAAAAATAGAAGTTCATAAATATCTCACATTATCGCGATTGGAAGTAGGCTCAAGCTTCTTGGCCGTAAATAAACTACCTTAGTCCGTGAATACAAAGGATAAGAAGATTCAGCGGCGCATTATCGGTTGGGACATTAATTTTGTGTCTACTCAAATTGTTAGGTGCGGTACAAGATATAAGATGATATGAAAAACATTATTTTAAATCGTCAACTTAGATAATAATATAGATTTTTTTGTTTTCTTTTTATATCAAATTAAAAATCACTTTTTTTAAGACATCAATGAAAATTATTTAACAGCTTGAAACTTGCAGTTTTGCTCCCATTGTGAAATGGAAATAACTAAGGAATCTATAAAATATTTTATTTATACCCAGCTATATAACTCTGGCCACAGATACAGTAGAGTTATTCGAATATTGAATCGAGAATCGATTAACGTGATGTTATATAGCCTTATTCGATAAACGAACTACACAACAAAAAAAAATGTTTTCACTTCGAACCAATAGTTCCTAAGATTCTCGCGTTCAAGAAATAAACTCTTCAGGGTTATAATAATAGTATAGACAGTAGTAATAATAGTATACACAGATTAGACACGTGCCATTTAAGTCACGGCGGTGTTAAAAGTTTCGTAAAACATTATATTACGTAGCCATAGCGACATTGTAGCAATTTATTTAAGTCACGTCACGTTACTCGTATTGTCTGGTAGACCGGAAGTCGTGGGATCGATTATCATATATAAAATACGTAGGTACAACGAGGTCGTGGACGAAACGAACAAAAATTAAATTTATAAAATTGATTATTTAAATGAATAAATTTAATATTATGTGGGTAAAATCGAAATGATTTTCAATACTTAAAACAAATACATATTATAATTAGAAGTTATACATCAACATGTATGTATATAATAATATATTGCCGTCTGTATCTATTAATTTTATTTACACAAACTTTTAATATTTTTTTTCTTTTCTAGCTTGTAGCTTGTGCCACATCTCGTTCCACGCTGGCGTCAGAGCAAAGAGACCCTTTCTACTTAACCTGTCTTTAACATATTGAATTTTTCGACTATTGAGAAAAAAACGCCTTAAAATATAAGTAAAAATCGGTTTATCCGTATCTTAAACAATATAGGTAGATTGAAAAGTAAAAGATGGTAAGATTTCGTATTATACTAATCATTTCAATCGTCCTTTACGTTTGCCTTGTCAGAATAGTGTATTAGGCTTTTATTTCAGAACTGTCTAAAAAGAAAGAAGTCGCATTTGAAAAGTACTTCAAACAATATTTGAATAGACTAGACGTTTAAAACAATAATATTACCGTATACATCTTAGAAGTTTTGCTCAGATTTTCTTTATGTGATATGCATCAGCTACTTACCTGAAAAAAAGAGGAAATAAATATTAATTATATTAAATTTCACATATTTAAAGAAAGTGTGGAACAGAGTGTCTTAACACTAGTACTACTACAACAAAAAAAGCCAAATGAAAGCCGTTATGTTGATTTGTTTATCATATAACATTCCAAATAACATTTTGAAATTTTAAATAACTAAAATTATACTAAATTTTTATAAAAAATATCCAATACATTTGCAACCTTAAGGCGTGTAATTTTTTACTCAAGTCATATTAAAGTTAAAAACATGGCTGAAGTCGGTCTTTCTGGAAATTGGCTCTAAATACTAAGTATTGCAAGCCTCTGGCAAGTAGCCAAAAAGCATTCGTCTATTCCTTTACACTTAAAAATGTAAGCAAATAGGCGGAAATTCTTATCCCATGTTGAAGTATAAAAGTGGCTTATCTGGCTTCTTTAAATTTTAATATGAGACTGCCTTAATTTTCATAAAATATTTCAAGAACTTTTACTTTAGTATTTTGAAACTTCTTAGGATAGATAAAAGTGGTTAGTGGTAGGCGAGTATGCCAAATATGGAAACTTTTTTATACTGGCATCCCTTTAATGATATTGAAACTACAAAAAAAAGATGCATAGATAAAATCAATACGGGCTTGTTCAAGTCTTGTATAGCTTTAATTATGTTCTATAATTAATAGCAGAAACAAAAAAAAAATTGTTTACGATAATGACCATACGGGCAAAGCTGCTAGTAAAAACGAGTTATAACATAATTTCAACTAACACAAGCTAAGTATTGTTTTATTTTCAGATTTTCACATCCAATATTCCCGAAATCGAGTCCATAAAGAACTGGCTCAAGGCTTGGGGAAGCGATATTGCGATCTTACGACTGTTTGTCGATAATTGGGCATTACCATTTCGCCGTTCAATTATTTACGATCCACCCATAGATTGAAATGTAAATTCTTTAATACACCCCTGATCGTGAGGATTTCGTTGAATACTTTTTGTTGAAACGTGAAAAGCGTGACACTATTAACATACGTTATAGGAGTTAAATTAGTTTTTTATGCAATACTTATATATATGTACATATGTTTTATATGGGAGATTGTATGTAGGTATAAATAAATGTTTTATTGTATATTTTAAATATATGTAAATGCAGGTATATTCTATATCCTAATATAAACGAATTTAGACATATCAACAGTACCACACTAGACCCAATAAACCAGTGAATCTATTGTTATTTCCAGGACAAATACCTGATAATATAGAAAGGTTACTGTACGGAAAACAAGGTGGAACGGTACGAGCAAATTGACCGACTGCCGACGACAGTTGAAAATAAAAAGCCAACTTGCATTCACGGCCTTCGTGGAACTTGTAAAACGCAATTTGTCTTCCCGAGTATTTCACTTCATAATAAAAACTGAAGGAAATTCAAAAGAATAGAAAAAAGGTACGAAGAAAAGCGGGGATATATTAACGCTTTTATTATTTTAGTATAAATAAACATGAGGCCGTCGCGGTGCAGGGGCACAAGGGTAGCCTTATACGTGACAGTTGTGTTTTCGATTCCCATTCAGTGAAATATTTAATATTTAGGAGGAAATAATCCTCGCTCTGGTAACAAGGTAGAGGTAGAGCGCGGCGTTGAGTTCTGCTACTCAACAGGCATTGCCTCGAGAATCCGACAACCATGACGTTGATGGCGACAGCCTCCCACTTTCTGTTAGCTTACATTGTGCTGGTTACGTAAGGCTTAATTGATTTTGATTACCTTTTTTGGATATAATGTAGATATTTTTCAGAGCATTCGAGCACTTTAGGTTTATTTATTTTTTTTGTATTTTGCATTCACTTTTCATATATTGGGCGGGAGGGGTTTCGATTTTGTGGCCTTAATTAAAAAATAACATATTTTTTTATAATTTCAATTTAAAAACAATATGTAGAATAATTTTAAATGTTAAGGACATAATTTTAAACAGTTTAAAGTACTCTATTCACTTCAGTACGAGGTATAAAGGAAGCGGTTAAAGTAGTTAAAATACTAGCACTAAAGGAAATAGGTGGACAAACTTACGTGACTCCATACACCTGTTGTGAGTGACCTACATTACGTATGGGAGTATCCACTACCAGTACCTAGTTACAGTTAGATATAGGTATATCGATTATTTTGTATATTCGCAATTATTATTTACTATGACATTTGCTATTTATATATAACTAGTGGACCCGGACGCGGCTACGCCTGCTTGAACTATAAGAATATTTATTAAATATTATATAATATATTTATTTTATAAGGATGAATATCAAAATATAAGTTCATTTTGGGTGACGTTTTCTTAAAACAACAAAAAAACTTTGCAAACCGGTGCTTAGCAACGACGGTTGTTATTAACATGGCAGAATAAATTGCATGTCAAATTAGAAAGTATTTTAATTTATTAGTACATATGTGTAATGTAATATTATATAGCCTATAGCACTTCTGAAGAATGCAGCTTTCATACAAAACAAAAACATAGTAAATCGGACCAGTAGATCCAGAGATCTTAGCGTTCAAACAAACAAACAAACAAACAAACAAACTCTTCCGCTTTATTATATTAGTATAGATATGCGAATAAAATCACTAATAACAGAGAAAGATTTTTGAAATTGGAAAGTAATAGGCAAAGATAAAAGACTTAGATTAGCATTCGGTTGTTTCTCAAAAAAACATTTATTATTTAATTATCGTAAAAAAACTTAAAAAAAAACAATATTTAAAATGGAATCCACTATTAACGTCATATACACGTCCGTATAATCCAAACACATACTAAAATATGCATATATTTTGAAAGAAAACATCTCACTTTCAGAGATTGATCCATAAAAGGCGCGGTTCCACAAACAGTCCGCGGGGGGTAAACAATTGGTCAGCACTTGTTGCTGAACAGCTCTATATTTAGTTTCACCATGTTATAGTATGTACGTACGTACTCGTACCTACTTGTATCGATGCTCAGCATGTTTTTAGGTCACAGTAATGTGTTTTTGCTATGAAATTACGATAATTTCATTTGTGGTATAAATTTTATGTGGAGATGCTAGTAAATAAGCCCGGCATTGCTTGGGTTAAATGTATAATTGTAATATAATATTTATTTTGACTAAGGTATTGAATTTGATTCTACCCAGTAAAGTAATTCTTAAATTGAAAAAATCGCAAAAAATCTGTCAACTACTCGATACTATAAATGAAAATTCTTTTCCTCATTTCCTTTGTCTTTTTTCCTATTTTCTTTCGTCGAATTTTTGAAGCATTGCGTATTGAACGGCGAAACTGAACGGCGTGCTTTATTTTGTTACCAGAGCATCAAAAGGAGTAGGAATTATCTAGTTATCTTATTTAGGTTTTAAAAGCAAAATATAAAATCTCTTTTTCACCTAATTATAAATACAGAATAAACAACAAGAACAAAGTTTAAAAGATGTACTCAACAAGATAATTCCACGTTAAGATTACAAGTTAGAACTACATATTAAATTATGTGGTATTCGTATTTTGCCTTAATTTTACAACATACGCTCCTAAGTACACTCATTGGTTAGAAACTTTCAGTGTTTCAGCTTGTATAGAAACAAAGTTGATTCAGATTTTATTATACCCCTTCAAGCAGCTAAGTAAGCTAAGTTCGAGTCACGTGCGAGTAAAACCAGCCTGAGTAGAATGTATGGTGGAGATAAAAGGTATTTGCGGTGGAATAACGACAATTTGCTAACAAATATACCACCAATTGATATATTATATATGTTTACGAACAAACAAATTGTCTTGCGTAGATTACTTGATTTATTATTTGTTATTTATTTCGAAGAAATGCAATATTTAATATTTTTATTTCCTTGCTCTGGTAAGGCAAAGGAAGGCAAAGGATGGCATTTAGTTACGCCACTCAACACACAATGCCTCAAGAATTCGGTGGAAAGTGAGTACCGGATTGTTATAAACTTAGGTTCCTAGGTTTCTTCTACTGACCCTGCTCTGTACGGGATAAAACATGAAACTAAAAAAACTATTGTTTACAGAATTTAAAAACTTTGATTCTGATGAAGATCCACTTTAATTTTCTTTCCAAATGATTAACACGATATTGCGTTTACATGGCCCAAGGGTATTCGAAATAAATCAAGATCAATTTCAAATTAATATGAAATATTAATAAATTTATAAATCTAAAAATATATACATATAGGGAAAAAATATCGAAGCGTTAACTTGGTTTTCAACAGGAACACGAACGAATTAAATTTAATGCTCAATGGAGCTCGCGCTGAGCAAATGACGTTGAAAACCGCTCCACATGCGGCAACTAACTCGGGTATAGGTTATAGATGACTCGTATAAATCAGATTTGTGGAGTACATATACCTATGTATAAATAGCATCATATTTCATTTTTTATTTAAAAGTGAATTTTGAATGTTGTATTCGGTATTAATTAAAGATATTGTAATATTAGACGTATTGTACAAGAAAATAGCTAAAAGTTAACAATATTGTTAAATCTCACATCTACGTTTAATTAATCTTTATCGGTCAGATCTTATCAAATTGCGAGTGACTGTTGTGATGTATTTAAAAAAAAACCTAAACATTTAATTTAAAATAAATTCTAATTAATCGTATCACAAAATAAATCACGCAACGAACAAACCTTTCACTTTTAAGAATATTCCAAATACATTAAACTACCCTTCTAAAAAAAGGAAATTAATGGACTTCACAGACGCGTTGACATCCGGCCATTTTGTTAGCGTGGCGGCGGAAATCGGTACTAAAAATTCTACGGCATACCAAAGACAGTGGCGCCGTTTGACAGTTCACTTATCGCTGGCCGTTAGGAAGTAACGCCGCATGATTTAAATATTAGCCGCCATGTTATCTCTAATCTTAACTCGAGGCACGCGTGTAAATGATTCGTCAGTTTATTTTATAGAGGTGACCAATTAACATTTTGAATTTTTTTTGTCTCGAATTTGTCGACTTGGTACGATTAGAATGTAGATAGATAGACACGTTAATTTATTCTAACCTTGTCCCACTTTGTTTAATATCTGAATATAGTTCTTTTTTTTTACTATAGCTACAATAAGTGCTTGTTGCTATATGAAAAGAAATAATAGTTTTATTATTTGAGTTTTAAATGTCACATATTAATGTAGCAAAAGTTATGTTTTTAAGCTTTTGAAATTTATTAGCTTTTAAACGAAAATGTGTTAACGTTTAATATCGAACATAGTGAATGGAAGCCGAAAAAGACAGCCGATTTGAGTTTTAGGAATGAAACATTGTAGCATGCTAAATGTATTTTCCAATTTATTTTGGCAAGGCCGTTGTGGCGCAGTGCCACAAATGTGGGAATGTAAGCGCAACGGTTGTCTATTCGATTCCCACTTGAGGAAAGGAATATTTAATATTTTCGTCTCTTATAGGCACACAAGGCAAAGCGCGGCGTTGAGTTCCGCCACTCAGCACGCAATACCTCGGGCGGCGAAAAGTGAGGAACAGAGTTTCTTAACAATAGGTTCACTCTGCTATATGCAGGATACGGCATGAAAGCTGTTAGATTAAATAAATCCTAATATGAGTGGATGACTTAATATTAAACATATGTACATCGATTGGCCTCTACTAATTTATATATTTACACTATTTAAGTGATTACTAACATTTGAGTTTACTCGAATTAGTCTAATTTATTAATTAATTATTTTACAATTCGAAGAAATCAATTGTTTTAGCAGCAAGTTAGTAAAAGCTTTGTTAAAGTGCTTTTCGGAGTGAGGGCCAACCCAAATCCTTAAAGTGTCTAATCCGGAGTCGACAAGCTCATTTCTACTTTGTCGCTCTGATTACATCGGCAATCTAAACGACGAAGAATATCAATAAGTAAAAACGCTAAGTTAACGTTAAAAGCTTATTCGGGTAAGTTATTAAAAATGTTATGTAATCGTATGTTTTATTTTATATTGTCATTTATATAATATTAGGCCGTTCTAGTGCTGAGGTGCCTGACTATACGCGATGGTTGTAGGTTCGATGCCGACTTGGGGAAATGAATGATTGAATAAGGCGGTATTGAGTTGTGCTGCTCAACAAGTACTGCGTTGGGAACGAAGTGTCTTAACAATATGTTTTCATTTGCATACCCTACTACGTGTGGGATACAGGGTGATATAAAAAATACAATAAAATATAGATAAAAACGATTCAGAAAAAATCGATAAAACCGGATAAAACGCCAAAAACGGTAATCCTTGGTGTAACTATTAAGCACTCATGCTACACAGCTGATTTAACATGTAATTGATTGATTAGCCGTACGCGTTGTATTACAAATGAACGATTATTTGGCTTCATTACTTACGTTATATGAACCGACCTGCCCAGTGCCCAATAACCGTGGTGCTAGCCTTTTACGTAGGGTATACCTACTGTATACTAAAAGTATGGTTACGTTTAGTAAGGCGTTAATTAATTTCAATTTGAAAGGAAAATTTTTGCTAAGTACCAAATTCTATTTTTAACATTTTTAAACTATTATTTACACATAGAAAAAAAATGTAATAATTAGATATGTAATTTTATAAAAATTATTTAAATTGAGGTGCTTAAAGTTCGTTCTCGGAACAATCCATTTATTTCGTCAATTTTAAGTAGGCTAAATATTATTACGTATGATTAGATTAATAATATTATCAAGTGTATTTATAAATAACCTTAATATCTCTCTCCCTAACGTTCTTATTATCAAGAACATAGTGTTTTATCACAATTTAACATTGTGAAATACTTGAAAAAGTATGTCAAAATGAACCGTAAAAGTTTTTTCGTTACATCCAACTAGGAAGCTTTTACAACTATCAAAGAAAAGGAAAGTAAGTTAATAATAAATGGAAAACAAAATAAGTTTCTTGCGAAAAGGTCCAATTTTTACCCGAAAAAAAATTGTCTTGTGAGCAATTCCATTGTTCGCTCGATCGTCCGTCAACTTAATTTTACAGGGTCTTAACACGAAAACGTAAAGTTTGAGTCGTTTACGTTTCGATAATGGCTTAAAAAGCGTGGTTATTGGGTGTTAGTCGGCCTTTGCGCGGTTAAATAATAATAATTGAACCCCATTACGTTTAGTAAGACATGGAGGTAACTTTAATTACAAGGTCGTCGGTCGCGTACTGCCAAGATTCGACTTTATTTTGTTTAAAAAATATATGAAAATATTCATAATTATTTACTTGCAGCTTTTATGTATATTCTAGTATTGAATATTTTCTCAGCTGAAAGATTGAACTTATGGATGACGGATGGATAACTTTATTTTCATCTCTATATTTTATTACTTGACCTTTGACTTTTATACTGAAATAATGGTAAACATCATCGTCAGTTATTTACAGACCGCAATTCTGACTGAATTTGCTTAAAAACATTATTTTCTATGTTTATGCAATAAAAATAGGATAATTCTGTAGATGATCTTAAAATTCATAAATTCTATGAAATTGAAATATTTATTGGTTATTATAAAACGAAAATGATTTTTTAAAATGTATGTTACGAAAACGAATGTATATAAAACCTGATAATCACTATAGCATTTTCTTAACTTAAAAGAAAATTAAGCTGAAGCAGAAAATTTAACACTTCAACTTATTACTCACTTATTTCAACGTATTTACCTTTCAAGATTTAGTTCAAACTTGCTAAAAAATACAAAAAGGCGTTAAGCTTTCCAAAATTCACGTATTAAACATTTTTTCTCCATAAATCTCAGGCTAAGTAATGGCTGAAACTTGTTAATAGGTCTTTTACTTTGCAAACTTAGAATTTTATATTCGAGTAAAGGAAATCGGGAATATTTTAATTTCTAAGAGTTTTGAATAGATATAGACGCCATCGTGAACTAAATTAGTTGTAAGTTCAATTCTGTTTTTCATTCCTCGATTTAATTGACAAATTTCAGCGTTAAGTTACGCCAAATAGACAGCTACTTGAAAACATATAATTTTTCACTAGGAACGGTTTCATAGACAGATAGGTAACTTAAATATAAAGGAATAAAGAAAGCCAAACCGTTAAGTTAACCCTCTTTACACTGCCAAGTAATTACAAAACGTACTTCATTGTATGCGTAACATTCACCTGACCGTGGGATAGTTCTGAAGGGTGTATTTCTCATAAGGGTTGAACATAAAGGGCTAGACAAAAAGGGCAATACCTCGTCTAGCCTTAAGAATTTACTAGATGCATTTAATGCATTTATCATGCAAATTATAGTAACGTATTTAAGTAATACGCTTTGTTTGTTAATTCATTGTTGAAAATATTTCTCTAAAACGATGTTCGTTTGATAATAAAAAAATACTTTAAAAATATGTTTTTTATGAGGTTTTTTTTATAGAGCACGAATTTTATCCGTTGCATATTAAGTACAGCAGCGAAGTATTTGGTTCTATGTAGTGTGGGAATATAATTGATTTAGATTTATTTTGATTATTTACATTAAAATATTTTATTTAAGTTATTTGGTCACGGCTTTTTGATTTACACTAAGGTCGATATTAGTAATAAGCCAAGGTAATAAAGAATCATCTTATTTCATTGTGATGGTATGGAGCTCGCGGCGTTAAGATTCGCCACGTAACAAATTGTCAAATCTCCAAATATATTAAAGAAAATACAATATACTTTTTATGATGAAAGAAATAAATTATATTGTAACTCATAAGCTGATTATATATATAATTGCATTATCACCGCAGTAGAGACGGCTGAATCAAAAATCAATAGTTAAGATGACATATCCGTAAGACCAGGGCCGTCTGTGAGTGGTGATTTAAGTTAGGCGTCAACAGCGGAAACCTATATATAGTTTTGTATTAATTGATGTAATGAATCACAAGGAACTGCCAATGTCTTGAGAATTTTTATAATGTCTAGTCACTTTTTTTCAGCTTCACTCTGTTTTCCACACAAGGTAGGTAGAGGAAACCTTGGAACCTAACCTTGGAACACTTTCGTTTCTCACTTTCCGCTAATTTCTTGCATGCGTGTTGAACAGCGGAACTCAACGCCGCATTTTGCCATATTACCAAAGCGCGTTCAACCAAACAAACTCTTAAGATTTATAACCTAATAGGGATGATCCATTGTCTTACAGTTTACATATTTAAGAGAGAGACAAATCTGCTCTCGACTTTTCGCTCATTTAGATTTATTTTCATGTCAATGGCAAATTTTTAATGGGCAAAGATTGACTGTTTATTGATTTGATTGGAAAAAATCACTGAACAATTATAATTTACGCCATAAACGTTTACATTTATGATGGTCATTTGGAAATTAACGTAAGATCGCCGTCGCGTACAACTTGAACCTGAGTCGACTCTTAGGAAGAAATGAACGTAATTAATTTGATTAATCGCGAGTAGCAAGTCTTGAGGCGATGAGTAATGAGAACTTTTTCTATATTGCCATCTGTTTATTATGATTTCAGATTTTATATACATTTTTTTGTGTTATCATAAAGTAGGGGGAGGACTTAGTGATAAGAAATAAATGGAAGATTTAAGGGCCATTCTGCCCGTTTGTGGCTAAACGGATCGGAGCTGAACGCTGCTCTTTGGAACCCAAACTTAAACAATTTATTAACGAAATATTTGTCGATTTTACTGGGATTGGAATCTCAATTCTTCAGGTATATAGCATGACGGCAAAACTTTTATGTATCATAAAAGGTTTATTTCACTTAATAGGTAATTCCATATTTTGTTAACTACCTGGTCACAACCAACAAACCTAAACATTTACTTAACCCTACCTTACCCAGGTAGAAAATTCTCTGAATTTTTTATACATATCCTTGGAAATATAAAATTTAAGTATGTTGCCGATAAAAACTATAAAGACAGAGAGATTTAGTTCTCAAATGTCAAATCAAGTTGATATTTTTTAATCTACATAAGAAGTATTCAAAATCTTAATCCAATCTATCTATGTATAAAATGTTATCAAAACGGATGAAGCCTTTTTGGGTCGTCATTCCAACATACTAATATTACGACTTCTTTATTTTTATTAACATAAATAGTAAGAATTTCCTGCAAAAGAAGCCTTATCATAAAAGCTAGCCTTCCTTCAAAAAGAAGCTGTAAAATAACGTCAATTTATTTAGAACCACAACAATTTGGCGCCTGAATAACAAAGAACGAGTAAATAATGGACTAGAAATTGTTTTCTGATCGATTGTAGAACTTAGCGTGTGAAAGATTGTTATTGTTTTAGAATTTTTGCTCCTTTTTACCTGACAGAGGCGGCGACGGTACAAAGGGGTTGTATAATGGTGCCTCCATAATATCAGCGCCTTTGGTAGGTTTTGTGGAGTATTATGTGGTTTTGCTTCGTAATTAAGGTATTGGAAGGTAGTTTTATAATATAATTACAATTTTAACCTTTCATTTCTTACCTTTAGATATCCAACTTGTCCTTTAGCATATAGACTAAGTATGTCAAAATAACTATAATGTTTTCAGCGATATCATATTTACTTTAACTAGGTACATATCCTTTTATGAAATCACTTAGGATATTAATATATAAATATATTGTATTTGTATTCTTGCCAAGTCTAATTCATATTTATAAGGAAAAGTAACATCTTAAAAGCCCTAAACAAACAATACAAATGATATAACAAGATCAATTTTACGAATCTTACGTTCTTTGTTTTGTAAGACACAAGTATAAATGTAATTACAATATTTAAAAACATGAGCCAGTAAATTTTTCTCTCTCGTATTATTTTGATCTTTGGATCAAAATAATACTGTCTTATCAGAGTAGGGAAAAGGAAAAAGTGCTTTCCTCCAATTGAGGATCGAACCTACGACGCCGTACTACGATGGCCACAATTGTAACCCAACCCAACCCAATTTCAATACGTTTACATTTCTAAGCTTTAATTCAGATATAATCAGTCGTTACTCTCATTTGTCGCGTCTAGGTACAATGGCCGGCAGTTAGTAAGGAAGCGAGGTGCCATTCGTCACAGCCATAAATCAAATTGTACCTAACGACTAACTGAAATCTGAATACCAAATCTGTAACGTGCTACGGTGACAGAAATGGTAGTTAATTATTTAACTGGTTAGTTATTATATATCACTACGTTATCTTGTTGTAAGTCTCCGTTCGCCTCGTAAGCGATAAGAAACTAATCTTAGTGTCAATTTGACACCAATGATATTTAGGTAATTTTAGCTTCTTTTTCTTTTAAGCTGTCATCGTAAAGCTGAACATCATCTGATTGTAAATTTGATGGCTGTAAGTTCGATGTCTAGTCGAGGGAACAATTGGGAACTGGTAGGCAAAGTTCATCGTTGAGTACGGCAACTCAATGCTTAAGATTTTAAAAATTAACCGAAAATTTTAAAACGGAATGTCTTAATCCTAGGTTCCCTCAAAATGCTCGTAAGTACTATTATTATTTTTTATTCTAGTCTAGCTCTATATAAATTATTTAATATCATACATTACTTATAACCTATTATTTTTTCTAGATTGATGCTGTATTCCAGACAGCAAAGTAGGCAGAGGGAACCTGGGATACCTGGGAACCTGGGACAACAAAACTCCCCTAGAATTTTGTTTTCTGTCCCTCACTTTCCGCCCAATTTAAGGTCGCACAATCGCACGCTTATGCCCCTGCGGCTCAATTCTACTTATTCTTAAAAAATATAAATGTTAGTTGTACAAATGATTACAATTAATTTTTCAAAGACGATTTGTCAATAAATATAAAAACGCTGTTCTGTAAATTTAATTAATTTTATTATTTTTATACTTTAGTAATTAATTTCCTCAATTGCCTAACACTGAGGTTACCTCGAAGTAATCGGCGAGTTATAAGGTCAATTGTTAGTACATATTTTTTTTTATTATTATATTTTTATATTGCTGTGGTTAGTTTGCTGCCATGGTGACTGCATGGGCATAGGATGGGCGACCGCATTTGACGGTTGTGGATTCGATTTCCACTTGGGTAAATGTAAATAAATATAAAATATATTGTAAAAAACCTGTGTTGGTTACATAAGGTGTGGTGTTGAGTTCCGATAACCAAAATGTAATATTTACATGAATAAAAAATGAAAAGACACATGAATGTAATAACTGGGCGGAAAACGGAGAACGGAGTGTTATATTAAGATCGATTCTGTCGGATTTCTGTCCATTTTTATTCAACAACTTTCAATGCTTAGAAATGACGTAAGAAGTATTCTAAATCGTTAATACGACTCGTGTAGTGTGGAGTGTAGTGACACGACCGCAGACTACACTCGCATTTCGTCTTAACAACCATTGGAACAATCAAGATAACTTACATAATTCTAGTCATTTAACCAATGAGTTATAGTTCCTGGTCGTGAGGAATTTAGAACACAATAACTATTGCACTTCCACTTGTCTTATTTAGAATGTGGCGTGGTGGGTAAGGGTCTTATGGAGGGAAAGTTGGATAATTATGGTAGCCAAATTCGTGCATATTTTAACTATATATCTTTTGATATCATATACGGTATTAAATATCACTGTAAGTATGGTAAAAGTATAGAGGAACGATTTGGTTATTAGGTTCTCTACCTGCAAGATATGCTTTTAAGAAACAAAATAAAAAAAAATTAAAGACATTTTTCCTTCTAAAATGAATAAAACCACAAATAACTTTAGGTGATGCTACCCAAATTCTTATAAAGTGTGACTAAGAATTCGTTGTAAAAACTCATACTTTACAATTGTAAAAATTGTATAGTTATGAAATACAAAAATAACAATTACTGCAAAACATATAAAAGGATAATTTAATGTAAATATTATAATAAATATATCTATAAATATATATCACTCATTTGTACAACAATGACGTATTTGCACTTTTTAAAGGCATCTGATGCAATCGAAGTTTTTAAAGTCTTTCCGCACACATTGACATGTTTTTAAAAATAGTACAATTTCGTCGTTGTTGTTCCCAATACGCGATATATAATATTTCAAAACAGTAATTAAACTCACAACCATCGTTTAATAATTCATATATTGTGCTACAACAATGAGACGCTTCTTTTTATATACGTTTATCAAAACAATGATAGTTAAATTAAAAAAACTATTTAAGTTCAATAAACTATTATTTTATCACACGACCTAGAAATAAAAACGAGATCTCACTCAATTATCGAAATACCAAGTAATCATTTTGTATTACAATAAAACAATTTCCCGGAATATGTATATATTTTGTAAACATGGATGGATTTCTATGAATTTGTTTGTAATAACGTTAGTCATACGTACCACGTTTAGCCGTTATCATATCATAGGCTGTCTATCTGTAGGTCACGTAGGATTGTTATAAATTAATTGTTATAACTCGTTAGTAACTAACTTTATGCACAATGAGGGAATTTTAAAAATATTCACGTTTAATTTCTTAAACGCGGCGGCGTTAAGTTGCGTCGTCTACAAAACAATATTAAAATATGGAGAATGAACGTTTTTACTAAGCTAAGAAGTTGAAGAAGAATGTTTAATTATAAACCAACAAAATAACTCGTCACTTTTCGCACAAAATATTGCCACAATGTCATACTATCGAACGCGTAACCTTCGTAACAACAAGTCAATGCCAATCAAGTGAAAGCAATAACAGCAAATTACTCGCAAAGAAAAAAAAACCGGCACATAAGTATTTAACGACGAGAAACATCACAAAAGATTTCGTTGGATCCAAAGGCAATTTTTCTGAAAGGTTCCCTAACGGAACAAACTTTAACAAGTGAACAACAGAATGAATTACATTAAAAACGTGTCAGTACAATACGGGTGGAGCTAAAAATGAATTTACGGTCTAGACTGGGTGTTAAGGAAACGAACGGCCCTTTAATATATTAGTACAAAGTTATATTATATTGTTATAACGCAACGTGTACGTAATAGTAACGTATTTTATTATAGTAGGATAGATAGGCAGAGAGTACTTGAAAATTTAGTGTTAAGATACTCCGTTCCGTTTAGGATACTTCCGTTCTCCACTTTCCGCACTTTAACATTAGTTTAGAATGTTTTAAAATTTTGGTTCGTTAGTAAACGGACCTGCGTGGTGGCTAAGAGATTTGTTCAAATTTGTTTATTTAAGTAAATTCATAGGTAGCGTACCTATGAATTATCATCTAAGTACAAAAAAAAAATATTTAGATATTAGCGGTTGGTCTCATATTTTACTTGAATTCTTATAATAAATTTGTTAAGGTAAGGTAGTAGTCAAAGTAAGGTATTCGTCGATAAAGAAGAAATTTATAAGAAAAAACTCTGTCGTTATTCAAAGTAATTAATTATAATTAAAATAATGTTGGACTATATTTATAGGGAAAATCATATTAATAGCATGATTTGTAAAACCACATTTGTTTAATGAAGAAAATTATAGAATTACGCAACCAAAATCCAATTTAAGCAACTAGTTTAAAAATATTTATAAATGTATATATAAGATTTAATGATAAAATTAATGATAATATATTATATGTCAAAATGTAATGATACAGCGACATGCTGAGAATCTTAACGAACTATAGTCAAGGGCACAGTGTAAGGTTAATCAACTTAAGGTGAACTTGTAAACTTGGTCTAAATTTAGTGTTGAACAAACCTGATCACTTTCAGTACTTACAAATTAAAGTACTATTATATTACTGAGTTACTTATAAAATATTTAAAAGTTTATAACAAAAATAATCTTTAAAAATATAGAAAAAAGTGCTTAAAATATAATTTGAATATATAAAAATAATAAAAAAACATTAATTATATTGTAAATTATTAGTACACTAAAGTTTTAGAACACCCCAAATATATAAGCAAACTTTACACAAAGTTGCCGGTCAAACAAACACTTACCAAAGCAAACCAAATCCGTTCATTAAAATCAGTCTTCGTAATATCTATTACAAACACAGATGAATTTAATTACAAGTAACTATTCTATTCTAGAAACCACTACAGAAATAATACTAGGAAAATAATTTTGGAGAATGACTAGAAGTAAGCACGCGAGAACCGTCCGCGTCAACGGTCGAATCATAACTGACTGAGAGGGTCAACTTTGAGGAAAAAAACCCAGGCAAGGCACCCATATATTACGACTACGAGATGTACAAAAAAAGTACCCCAAATATTGTCGAAAAAGAGCTTCCCAACGTTTGACTGACTTTTGAAAATGCAAGTTTTGTTTTGAAATATATTTGTTTTAATATTTGAAATGTAAATGAATATATATTTTTTTCATAAAATATCACATGAATATCTAATGTTTAACCGATTTTATCGATTTTAGTAAATTTTCTCACACCAATTTCCAATCACGTGTTAAGATGATGTCATCAAAAATATAATTAGCATTTTTTTTTACCTTTTGCAATGATTTTCATTTCGCAGTCTCAAATCTCAAGGCGATCCGGTTCCGTTCATTGTACCCAAATTTTATAACGCCGATTCAAATTGCGCACATTTATATTATACATAGTAACGTCGTTTTGTTTACCGGTTTTCGTGAGCATTTAAATTTGAAATACCTACCGTCTTAATTTGCGATGTACGGAAAGTTATTAGAGAAGATTTGTATATATCGTATATCCTGCTAATATTATAAATGCGTAAAATTTGTGAGGATAGATTTTTATTCCTGATGAAACATTACAATGATTAATGTAGCTTATTATAAAGTACAAAGAGGTCTAGATAACAAAATGACTAATCACTATTCTCTCCTATCATTATTATATTAAAATAAAATCAGACAATTTTTATGTACGTCAATGTCAAAAAAACTTGATTCTAAACTAAAAAAGTAAATAATAAAAAAGCACCACTCTATATACAAAGTTGGCAGTTAACGTTTGAGAGCCGCTGTCTGAATTCAAGTTTTGCTTGCAGCTGCCGTTCCCGACTGTTGCACACATGTGCGTTTAATGCGTAGGGGTGTATTAATTGTTTTCCCTTTTATAAAGATAGATTGGTTTATTGTAGTGTGCATGTCGATTATTTTATTATTATTGATAGTAAAAATAAATTATAAGCAAAAAATATTTTTTAGAAAAAGCTTTTATTTAAACGCTTTAAAAAGGAGAAAATAATTTTTTTCTTTTAAATTTTAACTATCAACTCATAACCTCATTGTACACAATTTATATGATCATAAAAGCTTGTCGCGTGATTTACTTGTGTAACTAAACTAGTGCTAATTTAATTATGTAAAATCTGCTAAGTTTCAATTTTTAAAGTTTCAATTTAATTAAATATTGATTAACGCGACAAGCTTTTATGATCATATAAATTGTGTACAATGAGGTTATGAGTTGATAGTTAAAATTTAAAAGAAAAAAATTATTTTCTCCTTTTTAAAGCGTTTAAATAAAAGCTTTTTCTAAAAATGATTTTTTGCTTATAATTTATTTTTTACTTTTTAGTTACCACTGGCTAGGTTTCTCACACTAGAGACATGTACCACGATTCCTCTTCTATAGTTAGGAATGCTGTTGGCGACACTAGACCCTTCCTGATTACAGTGGGGGTTCACCAGGGCTCGACTCTTAGTCCGTTCTTATTCAATGTAGTGCAGCCTCCATGGCTGATGATGTATGCTGACGACATAGCACTCATTGACGAGAACCGACTGACGCTGGAGCGTAAAGTGAACCTCTGGAAGCGTACGCTTGAGAACCGCGGTCTTAAACTAAATGTGTCGAAGACCGAGTACATGGCCTGCGGGAGCCCGGACTCGAGCACGATCCTTATAGGTCCTGAGCCAGCCGTTAAGTCAGAAAAGTTCAGGTACCTTGGATCCGTTATGCACGAGTCTGGAGGCATCGATCACGATGTCCATGGCCGGATAATGCTGCCTGGGCCAAATGGCGGGAGGTCACTGGTGTGGTCTGTGACCGAAGAAAACCGCCAAGCTCAAGGGACTGATATACAAGAGCATCATACGACCGGTTCTTTTATACGGCAGCGAATGTTAGCCAGCACTATCTCGGCACACTCAGGAGCTTCACGTCACGGAAATGAAGATGCTGAGGTGGATGTGCGGCGTAACGCGGTCTGACCGCATACGCAACACATTCGTTCGAGGTAGTCTTGGGGTCCGTGACGTAGCAGATAAGCTCCAAGAGCGCCGCCTGAGATGATATGGCCACGTTACGCGCCGGTCTAAGAACTAAGTCGGATGCAAGTGCCTTGCTATATCAGTTCTTGGAGTGAGACCTCCTGGACGCCCAAGGAAGCGCTGGTTGGATGTCGTGATGCCGGATATGAGAGCCAATGGTCTAACCACTGAGGACGCTAAAGACCGCGCAAAGTGGAGTAGGTTGAGTAGGAAGGCAGACCCTGGCAATAGCCGGGATTAATGCCAAGAGGATTCTTCCTCCTGGCATTTCAACCTTCAACCTTCTGGTTTCTCACACTAGATGTCATATTATTTTTCTAATTATTCTCGGCAAGCTCTTTCATTTGATACCCGTATTACAGATGTGCATAAATAAACTATTCCGCCATCTTAGATGTTCCGCCATATTGGATTTAGAAAAATGTCACATTTTTCGAGTTACTCTCAACGAGCCCTTTCAATAGATATTCATATTGTACAAGTAGACTAAAATTTCCTATTTGGCTATCTTGGATGGTCCGCCATATTGGATTTAGAATGACGTTAGATTATTTTTCGAGTTGCTCTCAATGAGCCCTTTTATTTGATATCCATATTGCAGAATTGCAAAAATAATAACTATTCATACATCTTGGATGGTCCCCCATATTGGATTTAGAATGACGTCACATTATTTCCCAAGTTGCTCTCAAGAAGCCCTTTCATTTGATACCCATATTATAGAAGTGCATTAAATATAACTATTCCGCCATCTTGGATGGTCCGCTTTATTAGATTTAGAATGACGTCACATCATTTTTCAAGTTGCTCTCAAGAAGCCCTTTCATTTGATACCCGTAATATACAAGTGCATCAAAAATAACTATTCTGTTACTTTGGATGGTTCGCCATATTGGATTCAGAATGACGTTACACTATTTTTCCAATTACTCTCAACAAGCCCTTTCATTTGATACCCATATTATAGAAGTTCATGAAATATAACTATTCCGCCATCCTGGATGGTCCGCCATATTGTATTTAGAATGAAGTCACAAACCTTATCGTGCATTGTCATCCAAACCAATCGTGTATACAAAATTTCAGCTCAATCGTACGAACATACCTTTCATTATATGAAAGCACAAAAAACTTGAATCAGCACGATTCTATTGGATTTCAAGTGATGTCACATTATTTTTCTAATAGTTCTCGGCAAGATCTTTCATTTGATACCCATATTGCAGAAGTGCATAAATAATAACTATTCCGCCATCTTAGATGTTCCGCCATATTGGATTTAGTATAACGTCACATTATTTTTAGAGTTACGGTCAACGACCCATTTCATTTAATATCTATATTGTAGAAGTAGACCAAATAGATACTCGGCTATCTTCAATATCCTCCTTATGGGATTTAGAATGACGTCACATTATTTTTCAAGTTGCTCTCAACGAGCTCTTTCATTTGATACCCATATTGTAGAAGTACATTAAAAATAACAATTCCGCCATCTTGCATGGTCCGCCATATTACATTTAGAGTGAGTTCACATATTTTATCGTGCATTGTCATCCAAAGTAAACGTGTATACAAAATTTCAGCTCAATCGGTTGACGATATCTACTTCAAAATTGAGCTCTCAGATTTCACCCGAACCCACATACATACATTGCAAGTTAAATAAAAGCTTTTAATAAGTTGATACTAGCTGTTGCTTAGATATACGAGTAGATAACAATATAAGTAAATAATGAAAATTTTTATTACATAAAAGAAATATTTATATTCTTTGTGTTTTAATTTACTCTTGGTTAAGTGAAAGTTACTAAAGACTACTTTAGTCCTAATGTTAGGGAACCATAGGAACAAACCATAGGAACCATTACAAATTATTATTATTACTATCAATCCCTGAAATACGTTGACTATGTCACGATAGCACAACAATTTAATTAGTATAAAATTTCATATAATTTTGTAAATACAGATATAAAATTTCCCATAAAAATAAAAATGTATAGATTTAAACATAAAATAGTATTACAGTTCTTTACGACGGTGTTCTTATTTACTTCGTAGAGCTATTTTTATTTTTACAATATAACAACGACAGTTGCCTCATATTTGTTTGTAGGATATAACGTTTTATATTGCAATGCATTGAAATATGGGGATCAAATCCACAAACAATTCTAGCGTTTACAATCAGATGATACAAACATAAGTGTGTTAATGTTTAAAAATATATGTAAGTTAAACTTAATAAATTTTAAATGAGAATATCAATATAGTTAATAAAATATTTTAAACTATAAAAACGGCCGTCTTTAAAAAAATAAGTAGGTAGCTGCCATTTCTTTGACATCAACTTCAATAGATGTTTCTGTGCATTACATATGAATTAATGATTATTAATAACAGTATATCTTTTTACATTTTAAAAGACCGCTTTGAAGGCTTTTAAGTTTTCATTTACAAAAATCTATAATTACAAAAAAATATATAATCCAAATCCGCTACAAGCTATTTGCCGCAGATATTCAAAATTAAACAGACGACATCTAAAACCACAATAAATGCTGACTTTTAAACACGAGTACCTACTTAAGTACCAAATTACAAAACATTCATTTCTCTGACATCAATTTAAATAGATCTTTGTATGTATATTTTGAAATTTATTTTTCACGTTTGCAATATCTTGAGTGCATAATAAATGCATACGCGATGTCATAAGCGTGCACTTATAAGTGTGTCAGTGTGTCACTTACGTACCAGACATGCATACAAATAATAATATTTAAAGTAATTATAATATTTTTTTTAGCTTCAGTAACAAGGTAGACAGAGGGAGGCTAGTTTTAAGACGCTCCGTACCCCACTTTCTGTCGAGTTTTTGGGGATATTGTGTGTTGAGTGGAGGAACTCAACGCCGGGAATATAAGTAATTAGATACAAATATTATTTTTAAGTTATTTTGTATACATTAAGAACTGAGTCTCTCAACACAAGCTTTTATCTTTCTATAGGCAGAGATATTGTTACTTGCAGAATACAGAGACTATACCTACATGAAAACAATTTAATTTAAAATTTTGAAACTGTTTTGTTGACATTTAATTTGAATATTAAACCAAAATGACATTACTTTATATGCACTTTTATACCGCGTATTATGCATTTTTAATATTAAAAATTTGTAATGTAAATACAACTGTGCCAGTATGGCGCGCGAGGCGACTCATCTTAATTTAAAATTGGCTTCGCTTGAAATATAATTAGAATTGACTTTAAGTATAAATTACACCAATATGAATAAACAGCGTGAAATTTTAAAAAGGGGGCCACGGGTTCAATTTATTTTCTTTATGGTAAAATTTATTATGATGTGATATTATACTAAAATTAAAATATTCCATATTTTACTTATAACAAGTAAACAATAGTTATTGCAGTATAACTGTGGGTTCGATTCCCACTCAAGATACAAGGTTTCTGACACAAGGTTTTTGATTTAATATTAGTTCTTTTGATAATCCTGCTACGCAGAATAACTACAATAAAAGCTAAGCAAGGCTACAATATTTTGTGGCCTTACTGATATGGTTAAAGCGTAAGCGATTGTATACGTGAGCAAGCGTGAGCTTGACGCTATGGTAGATGGTTCTTACTCAGGTCAGAAAAGATTGCAGTATAAAAAACAGTGATTATTTGGTCTGTCTAAATAAAACCCCACGTTAGGTCCCACTACTCAACTATTTGTATAAGAATCAACGATAAGTTAACAATAGTATTATATAGATTTTTCTCACCTACCCACTAAACGAAGGAGATGTATAATGCATATATACATTAAAAATAACACCGTAAAATGTTTTTTTCTTGTTGCGTAGCTTTTTCTATAATTAGAGCTTACCCGATTCACGCTTTATCCCGCAAGTTGAAGAGAACGTCATATAAAGACACTCCGTGCCCAACTTTTCACCCAAATTCAAGACATTCTGAGGTAGCAGCATCGTAGCAGGCAGCGCACTGCACCACATTAACCATTTTTCTGTCAATTTTCTTACATTATTACAATAGATTTTCTTATATTATTAAATAAAAAAATCATAAGAGGACTTCAAGTGTCAAAAAATAACCAAAAATTTATAATTCCACGTATTATAACGAAAGGTAAGATGCATCGAACCGGAAATGTGTAACGAATCAGTCATAACCTAACCAACACCAATAAGTTGCAGGTACAAGGGTATATGGTGAGGTCAATGTCCGTGTCATCGACCGCATCGCAGACCGTTGGATGGAAGTGGCATCAAGGGTATGTGGTTGAGATGATTATTGTCTACATATTGTTATTTAACTTTTAGGTTAGTATCTCATCTGTACTATTATTGAAGTGTAATTTAATGTTTGATTTGTTTGAAAAATTCATTATTAAATTTATTTCTTTTTCTGTACTTTAAGATTTATGAGTAATATAAGGAAATTATTTTTGTATTAAAATGAAATTGTTTATTTTTAATGTAATTTTTATTCATTACGTATTAAAACATTATAAAATATCTGACAATATCCAACTAAAACGGCAAAAGACTTCTATACATCACAACATACCCATCACGCCACAACTGACACAATAAAACAAAGGCCTCACATTTTTTACTATAAGAGCTATAGAATGTTAGCATCCATGAACATCGCCCGCACTACGCACGTACACGTATACCACTTCCATATTTTAATCTCGCAACGCATTTTTATAGCACATGATTCATCTCATACAGATGGGTCTTGTGATACACAAAGACGCATTAAGCAAGTAAACGTTGACGTTGACGTTATATTGGTTATTGAATAAGTTGGTATTATTTTTTTTTCTTTAGGAATTTAAGTTATTTTCCTTTTAAAATTATATCTTTTTTCTTTTTGTGATAGTATAAGGTATTTTTGTTAGTACAAAAGCTGTCTCTAATAAAAGATTACTTGGAATATTTCATGTTAATTTAATGTGAATGGATAGTTAGTGACTAATCACTTCGTTTTTCCCCACTAACTTTTTAGTAACATTTGAAACTGTATTATTATACAATTTTATACATACTTATATCATATAAATAATTAACCATTATACCATACATATACGTCTTTATTCCCAATAAAATAAATCATATTACTCTAAAGAGATATGTAAGATTTCGCTACAGTAGTGTTCCAATAGCTTCTATCCATTCATCTTTCCCCCTCCCACTCACAGATCCAGACAGGGATAGATATATAGTACTAATGTTAAATGCATTTCGCCCCGACATTCCATCTTAAAGCTATTTCCTCCTAATATCGAGGAGTATTGTAAAATTCAAAGTATCAAAATCTAATATTTTTAAAGGGGAATTGTAAAAATATTGTACGTTTGTTATAAAAGAGAAACTATATGAAATAGAAGCCTCTCCGTGGCGGAATGGAATCTCATCTCTACTGTAAACACGGCGATCATAGGTTGGGATCCGTCACTCAACACCCAATGTCTACAATTCCGGCATTCAGTAAACAGGACGTAGGTACGTAGGTTTGATTTCCACCCGAAGTAAATTAACCATGTGTTGTTTGCTTTGGTTGCACCTTTGACATCTGCTTCCTCTTGTCACAATATGCAAATAGACAATAAAGTGTATTATAAAACGCATATGCATGTAAGTACATTTTTAATGGGGAGAAAAAATAAGGTATTATGAAAATTTCAAATTTATTTAAAAAAAAAAATAAATATTGAAATTAATAAAGACAGCAGTTTTGTAATTTGATATAATGAAAATGCTGCAAATTGTCGGTGCCGGGACTATTACACCACTGGGACAGTAGCTTAGAGCAGTACCTGGGGCACGAGACCAAAATGTGACCATGTAGAATAATAAGGTATTTCTTGCAGCAAGCATTCAAAAAACTGGTAAAATAATATTTCTCTACTTTCCGTTTTGGACGAAACGCTACATGAACATAAAACTAAAAACACAGTTCAAACCTCCTCCTTTTACACAAGTCGGTTAAAAAAAAGTTTAATGAATATATTTTTCAGAAATGTAAATCTACTTTATTCTCTTTTTAAATATATATTTCAAGTTTTATTATATAAAAAACCAGCACTACACTTACTACAGTCGAGGGTTGCGAATCGCGACTGGACAGGTCCTTCCGTTTAGCGTTATGTTACACCGCATCGATGTCGTATACGTAACTCGATACGTTTGCGTAATATTGATTGCGGATGTCGAGGTTAACTAGACCTAGATTCAGGAACTAATGGCCTGTTAAAGCTATTTAATGTCTCGATGTTGCTGTTCGATTTAATCGAGTCAGCTTTATTTGAAAGATATTGATAATCTGTGGCGGGGTGGAGTAGTGTTGGATGTTTGAAGGAAGTTAGATGTCAGTTTGTTAGTTGATAAGAACGTTTGTTACATCACTATGTAGGGAATATTTTCTCTTAACTAAACGATATGAAAATATTACGGCACTACTAATTTAAACACATTAAAATACCCTATACTTAAAATGCTGACAGACTAACTTTAGCATTTCAGGATTTTCCTTTAAAATAACATTATAACTAATTTACTTTCATGCAAAGAATTTATTTTTATAGAAGTAAATAGTTACTAGCGTATTCTAGTGTCCGTAATCGCTACCAAGTGGGTGAATGACCCAACGCCTTTGTCTTAAACCAGATCAGTAAGTTCATTTTTAATCTACAATGTAGGCGATCTTTTTAAAATTTTTGTCCACAAATATTACAATTTAATCTTTAGATTGATATTATTACTAACTGTTATGATAATAATGTAAATATAGTTTTTTTTTTATTTTTATGTAAAGGCAATATTTTAACTGGAATTATTTTTAACATATATTCTCCTACTAAGTAACATTATCTCTATTTAACTGCTTAATGTCCTTCGTGTGTTCTCCGGACAACATTAGCAAAGGGATTAGTGCTCATCTGGCAAGTTCAGAAGGTCATAATCAAAGAACAATACAACCTACAAGGTTTATTAAAGAAGTACAAAGAGAAGTAATAGGTACATAAAAATAAGACACAATATATTTAATATGTATACAATGGAATAAAAATAAGAATAAGCGAAAGTAAATATTCGCAAATAACACTGATTGGGAGACATATTTGTACACACAAATACGTAATGATGAAATAAAATTCAATATAATTATACGTATTGAAGGTATAGGATAGGGAAGAATATGATAACCAAGTCAAAGGCTTTGATGAACACAAACATTTTATGAATACAGAAACTTCACAGGGTAGATAGATGGAACTTATGGAACCATAAGATGCACTGATCAATTTACAAGACAATGCATGTTGAGCAAAAATAATTAATTAACCGAAACAATAATTTAACTATTTAAATGTAATTTAAAAGAACCTACGACCAACCTGAAACGCCTATATCCGTATCCTATCATTTTACCATTACATGTTACATTACACAAAACAAATATATTCTTATAAAGTAAATATCGCTCGATAAGTTTGCACGAATCTTTATAAGTAATGTTTGTGTATACAGATTTATTTATGAGATGTTACTTATAAGTTGTAGAAGAAATATATATTTGCCAATAGCCTTTGAGAAGAGGATATAAAAGGAAAAAAAAATGTTAAACATCAAATATTGAGCGTACACAGCGGCGCAGTGTTGAAGATACGTACGTTTATATATTGTTAGGTGCAGGTTGAAATCACTCATGGTATAATTTTTTTTTTTAAATTTAATTCTTTTTTAAAAATATATGTTAAATAAATTATAGTGTATATTTACGTAATTGATTAAATAGCATATTTCTTGTCAAGAAAAGTTTAACTTAAACTTTTTATAGGAGTTACGTACAAACAAACAATTTATTATTTATCTATTTTACATACAATTATAAATTATCGCTACCAAAATAATAATCCTAACAAAAAGATTTTATAGTCTTAAGTGAATATGCTATTCATATACATACATCGAAGTCTAAATCATTATTTATGCCCATTTATACTTTTTTACATCTATTTTTTCTTCATAGTGATTTACTATTTAGATATACTTTCTATAAACATCTAAATCTAGCCATTATTTATATCCATTTATATGTTTTTAGTTATATTTATAGGTGTATAAATAAAATGCACAAGCTGCCGGGGTGCATGCGGAAAGTAAACAGAGGCGATCGATGCGGCGGCAAACACGGCGGTCGCCATGGCGACGGAACCCCGGGATAGGGTGACTGTGATATCCGTCTGATGTGGTACGAGAATTTAATTCAACAGGTATTTTTGAATATCAACATATTATATATCGTGGCTATCGTGGTGTAGTGAGACCGCGTCTGATATTAACGCTGTTATGGATTCGATTTGATTTTATTTTATCACTAGGTAAATTAAGTTGATTTCAAAATAAATTAGAGTAAATAGTGATTAATTTTCTTCACTCATTATACTGTGTTCCAAATGCAATGTGTTATATAAAAAAATAAGAAAAAGTCGAGCTTTATTTATAATATTAGTTACTTTATAGATTACAATTTATTTTAGTATATTCAATACTTTCATTGAAATAATTTCATGTTGATGTATTTATTTATGTACATATATTATTATCATTATAAATATAATTAAGTTTAAGTTTTCTATTCCTATCAGTTTATTAAAGAGTACAACACAGTAATGTAGTAAGTAGAATTATACTAAAAAATATATAACTATACTAAGTTGTTTTCTTGAAAAAGAAAATAAAAAAATAAATTATTAATAACATTTATTAATAAATAAAAAAAACTATACATTTAATGTAACACCACAAACATGGAGTTCCTACTCGAAGGGCGCTGCCCCTGTTGTGACGCTATTCAATATTACTTCGTTATAGCGCTAGTGTTTAATCGCGGAATTAATAAGCATTTGCGAAATTTTACGAGACTGCTATAGTGGCACAGCGAGAAGTATTTGTAACAGATGTTTTGTATTGCTTATTTGGGGTCTGGGTCCAAATTCCGTGTGAAATAAATATGTAGATTTGTGCTTATAAGGTATGTTTCTATGTATATTACACTTTATGAGGATATTTATGTAGATATGTTTGAGTTTGTGCCTTGAAACGTTTAAGTTGTTGAGTTGAGTTGAGAAATCCTAAAAATTACTTATTTTCTTTTTTGTATTTCGTATTTATAAAGCAAAGCAGGCATAGGGAAATTAGTGTTGAGACACTTCGTTCCTTACTTTCCATCATATTTTCGAGACACCTATTGAAATTTACGGAATGTTACTAAATCGGTAATGAATTAAAAGATTTATCCCTAGTTCTTTATACTATACGTAAAATACAGGATATGTATAAAGACAAAACATTATATTTCATGTAGAACAGCTTCTATTATAATAAAAGTTAATATAATCAAAGACAAAAGTAACACAGAACCCTACTTTTCCTCAGTCGGTTATAAACACTCGTAAGAACTTCTATAGAACTTGTTTAATAGGCATTATGTAAGCGTATAGAATAGGCACGCTAATATGGCGGTTGCCATGGCAACCGGAGCTTTGCGACTTATTGTTACGAGATTCTGTTCAAAGTTAAACTAAATATTATGTACGTAAAGTGCCGTAAATAATGATTTTGTTTTATTAGACATGTGTCTACTATATGATTTATTGTCATATATCTATTTTCAAAACTTAGTAGGGCAAAGGCAGGATTCATCGCCATGCTTGGTCTACCAGAGCGGGCAAATGAAAAATAATTCAAATATTTTCGTAGAGTGGGCATCGAACTAACAACCATTGAGTTTAAATTCAGATACTGGTCCCACTGTGCCTAATTTGCTTGAAAAGAGTTAAAGTCGAAAATGTGAATGTTAAGTGACTTACATCTAAATTTCATTGTATATCATGCAAAAGCTGGCGATGCACAAAGATGTTTAAAATAGAAGATGTTTTTAGAAATAACGTATTTTTACTGAAAAAAATATTCCAGCCTACTATTTAAATAAAAATACAAAAATACTTACAAAATCTTATTTGTCCGTACAACACCAAAGAAAACTGGCTATAACTTACCTGAAAAAAGGAAAAATTACTGTAATATTGCGCTTAAACCATCAGTTACAACGAAACCTTTGTTTCCATTCACAAAAGGCTTTTCATGGGACTTCCCATTAAGTTCTATGGGAGTTGGACACCGTTAGATTATGGTGATAAAATCGTTAAGTTTCGGTATAAATTAATGTTAGAGTATTCTATTACAGACGTTTATATCTTCTTAGAGGATCGTTAATGAGATTTGCAAATTGAATGCCTTTTGACAGTGTTACCGCAATTTGAGATGACTGTTCTGTTTAGGTGGTTGTGGGTTTAGTGTTTGTGTGTAGTTAATATGTAAATAATTAGTAGTAGCGTGTAGATAGGGTTCTCGGTGTCGTTTTTCCCGTTTCTACGGGTATAGAATATATTTCTATGTATCTAGAATTCTAGACACCTCAAAATACACGGTAGGCAGATATCTAATGTTAAGACTCCGTACACGACGCACCGCCCGACTTTCGAGACGTTACGTGCACAGTGGCGGAACCCAAAAAAACTTGTTTAAAATGAATGAAAATTTAAATAACAAAATATATTTTGGTTTACATATAAGCGCGTTACTTTTGTAGATATGTCAAATGTCAAAAGTACTTTTTTTTATTTTTTTAAACTGATTCTGAAAATATTATTGAATTGATTTTAACATACTATTTCAATACCCCATTTTAATACTTACAAGTATAACATGGCATTTAGTTTTAATATAAAAACATATACTTTAGAATAATAAGGCAACGTTAATCATCCGGAACACGTTCTCAATGTCATAAAAGACGAAGAAAGAAGCTAATACCTCACTTTGTCTACCTTTGAGTTAATTGAATAAAATCCATTTCATCTCGCAAGGGGATGTCAAATTGCTTTATATTATGGTGTAGGGAGAGATATTGTAGCATGGTATCGTATAGAAGGTTTCTTTATGGGCTCCTGAGTATCATAGTTGGTTTCCGCAGTGTAATAGTAGTGGTTTCAAATCCAGTTTAATCTATTCACAGTAAACGTCTTGCCTAATTGTTTGGTTACGCATTATTGGATTAAGCAATATATACATCAATACTTTACTTATACTTTCATTTTAGTCTCGGGAACTGTCTCAGTTCAAGTTAATATTTATTTTTCTCTGTTGGATAGTCACTTTTATTAAAGAAAAATATTTAATGTTGTGTCATACAAAACTCTAAGTAAATTTCGTTTGACCATAGGGACGAAACCGTTTGTAAAAATTTGTGCTTTTAAATGACAAGTTTAATTATAGTTTAAGAATTCTGTAGTATATCCGCAGTGGTACAGGTTCAATTCGATTGCTTTCAAACTTTATATAACAAAAATCAAATTGTTTACAATCCTAATTAAGAGAATAACACTAAGATATAAATAAAATCAGGTGTCAATAACCCGAAGTTAAATCTACGTATTATAATTATTATTGACACTCAAATAAAACGTGTGACAAATCGTTCAAAAATATCCGTCAAACCGTCTGTTTGTTTAGTTTCCTTATTTACATAACGTAAAGCTGAATTTTGTGATATTGATTTGTCATCAGAGCCGTGACGAGCGGAAATGTACTGGTTAGAAACGTTTCAGTAATAAAAAACGTTATTGTAGGAAATACAATATTCTGAAAGATACAATTTTCTTCTGCTAGCTAGGTGGAGAGAAGGAAACCTATGGTTAAAACTTTCCGTTCCCTAGTTTTAGCCATATTTTCGATACATTGCATGTCTAGTAACGGAACTCAATCAAACATTACACGAAATATGAAGTACAGTAATTAAACGATGCCCCCAAATTTGATTCGAACCCTTACTCGCATTCAATAAAATATAATAATACAAATTCTAAAACATCTATAAATAAAACATGAAAGCTAAAATCGCAATATTTATTTAGGGTATACCTAATCATACGAGTACTCTGTACTTCACATGTCTGCAGACCGTAGTACGTGACACGGCCGTAATGTAATCGAGAGAGTCCAAAATGCCATTACTTCGAGCCTGTGATTGAAATGAATAAGGGGTTTTTTCATATATGGCGTTTATTTTTTTATTAAATGCAAAGAAACTTGATTTTTGTTTAGTTTAGTCGAATTGTGAAAATATTGCATTGAATAGTTTAACGTGACGATTTAATTTTAAAAGTTAGAAGAAATTATATATAGATTTTTTTATATAAAAAGTGAAAGTCCTCAATGCCGTCTTAGTCTTGTTACCAGAGCGAGGAAATAAAAATAATTTAATAACGAACAGGAATCGAACCCACAAACGATACATTATACAGACAGACGCTGAACCGGTCCGCCACGAAGGTCTGAAAAATATATTTAACAATATTCTACTATTATACTACGTACAGTATTTATCTTATCAAAAAGGAAAACAGTGACCCATTTATATATATTTTTTATTGTTTAATAGCAAAATGAGAGTTATTTTAAATATAGATTACACTATCATTCAATTTGAATGTATCCTGTAATTTTTAGGGTTATGTATTCATGCTTCTCGCTTTTTTTTCTTAATTTATGTACCTATGTATGTGTTGTTTTTCAATAAAAGGAATTTTAATAAAAATAAATATAGGGGTAAAGCAAGATTGAGTGGAAAATTACTTTCCGACTTCAAGTAGACGCAAAATGCCTTTTACCCAACTGTAAAAGTCAAATCTTATAAAAAATAATACAAAAATAGCAAAGTTTGTAGACGGCCTAAAATCAAAATAATGTTAAACTGCCCCGAGTAGCACTAGTCCCGAGGGCGATCCCAAATGACTTTATACGTGCCCATATAAATGCATATTAGTATCACAGATTCTAGTTATATTACGTTTTCAAAGTTAATTAAAAAATAAAAGCTATCGAAAATTAATAATTAACAAATATTCGCTGAAAAACGAGAAATAGTTAACAAAGTTTGAGTCGAGCAAAAACTAGAGCAACAAATATTTACTTTAAAGTTGGGCTTATATTTGCTTACTTAATTAGTAATCAATATTGTGTAAGGATTTCTGAAACTTACGTCTAAATGGATGGAGAATTGAGAAACTTTTCTTTTAGTTTCATACTGTATCCTGCGTATAGCCGAGCTTAGAGTCACCCCACTTTCTGCCTAATTTCTGAGACATTACGCTGTGAGTGGCGGAACTCAACGCCGCACTTTATTTGGTTACTAGAGTCAAAAATTTAAAATAATTAATCACGAGTGGGAATCGAACCAAAAATCGTAGCGTTTACAGTCAGACGCTGTGCCTTGATGTATGGAGAAAATTCTTCTCCCAAAATCCAAATTCACCAAAAAACGCAATACTCTTCCTTTTCGTCTTCGTAGTTGTGTAAAGAAATTGTGTTATGTAATTCTTAGTTTCAGATCACGTTCTGTGTTAAGGATCCATAAACTTATATATTAAGTTCAGAAGGAAGGTCATATTTTACGGCAAAAACTGTCGGGAAGCGTTCAACGGTTCGCCACAGGTGCCTAACATTACCTATTCATATAACATTTACACTGGACTCAAATAAATCAATTTGAACTTTATATTTGAAACTTTAAAGCTCGTTTTGTGGTGGACAACTAGCTTTACTTTCGTGTTTGGCAAATGTTACCGCCGTTGTTGTTCAGCATTTGTCGTGGAAATCTAGATAAGAAGTGTTTTATTTAATTTGGTATCAAGGCCGCCTTGTTGCTTAGGTATGACTTAAGTCAATTTACTTTGTCACTAAGTGAAATAGGCTAATTTGAAAACTTTTTAGTCATGGCCGCCATTTTGACACATTATATTTACAAGCAACTCACTTAAATCGAATCTGCAACGAATTACGTTATCCTGTATTTTGATCCTTGACATTATCCTTATCAACCAATCCATTATCTTTCTTAGCAACTTCCAGCAGTTCATCACAACGTCAAACAAGAGAACTTGGCGTTCCACGCTAATATATACCTTCAGTATAAATAATAATTAGGGCGTGTTTGCTCCGTACCGAGCAGGATTCATTTGAATTTTACGCTCTAGGAATTTCAAATTTAGCTGACTTTCCTGCTCTCTATATATATTAATACATTTTGTTAATGAAGCGTTAACGTCAAAAATGAATGCATAATATATATGGCTTGGGAGTTGAATAAGAAATGTAATGACGACTCCTGGTCCCGGTGTAGAGTTTCAACGTGTTAAACAATTTGGTTGCTCAAGTTGTTGCCTAGAAATAGATTGTTAAAATGCTAGGATATATTTTCTCATTATATTTTTTTCTTTCCTTATATGTATAATTATTTTATTTGTATTTAAATTTAATATGATATATCGCTTATGAGGCGGGCGATAATGACTACGACACAATTTCATACTACTGTAGTTATTATCGTTGAATACTCGTAGATATAAAAAAAAATGGAAATAAATATATTATTATATGTTATTAGTATTATTATAATTATATTTTAGTATAATATTTTAATTATTCATAATAGTAAAATAAGTTACAAATTATAAAGAACTGTACAAGGTCAAAGCTTGCTAAATGTTATAAAAACATTTTGTTAATGTTTTTCTAAGATCTAAGATTTAGTTCAAAATAAAATTTTCACGTTCAATATTTTTAGACACATTTATTTAAAACATACTTATACCGGTTTTGTTAGCTTAAGGAAATAGATATTTTAATTTGTTTGATACATTTCGTAAATGACTAAAGCCAATTAAAAATGAATAAAGTAGCAAAAATTTTATAGATGTAAAATTTCATAAGTATTATATTTATAATTTAAACTAGAATATTTTGCGAATTAATGGAATTGAAATGTAAAACTCGTTGTCATAATAATACCAGCGGTCGTCGGCGGAAATAATCAATGACAGGCTTTTCGAATTAATTTCCTACACAAAAACAATATTACAAACAAGGTTAGGTTAGCTTAATCTACAATTACCATTATATTTAATTGATAATATTTTTTAAGATTCCGGTTACCTTAAAAGAAAAAATGAAACCCTTAAAAGACCACTTTTATTGTGATAATTTTTGTCTATCTGTATGTCTATCAAGATCGATTTTTTTTATATTACAAATCTCCCGAATACTGCAGGAAAAACTATTTTTCCATTTATTTTGAAGATATTTGAATTTGATGTGTGGCAGATTATCAAACAATATACGGATATTTATAAGTATATAAGAATTGCCTTTACTATAAATATATTATTTTTTATTAGGGATTTTAACATACAACAATTGTTTTAAGCCAACTTCTAATATATGAGAATGACGTAAAATTTAATATTTTTTTATATTATACAATCTGATATATTTATTTATATGTAGAAAAATAGAAACAAACAAAAAAAGAATCTAAATGATTGCACGTGTTCAAAGAAAGTATGTATAATGAATTAGTCAGACATCTGTGAAGTTTCAAAGTTACTCGACTACAGAGCTACTCGAGTCAAAGAGGCCGACTACTGGCGGTGACCCTTTTGCTTTCCTTGACAAGTCAAGTCGAATGTTCGTGGAAAAATTAGGTTATTTTTACTATTAGTTTTTGTTTATTGTACGGCTATTTGAAATTAATGTTAAATGTTTAATATTAATGCTTACCCTGTATAATGGTGAGAGGTGCGTGAAAACAAAGAAAAAACATTATTTATACTATGAAATACGTACAAAGGACAAATAATATAATTACTTATATAAAAACATTAAATATTAGAAACAATATAGGTACATAATACAAAATTAACCATATATTATTTAAAATTATTGTTCCTGTAACAATAACCCTATTATTCTAACACAGAATATTTCAAGCGTGAATCGAATCCCCGACAACGTGCTTACAAAGTAAATAAATCACTATAATACCAGTTAAATTATCAAGCAAACATCTCAAATTGAATTTCGATCTTGGAGACAAAGGCGTTATCGCGAAAACGTTAAGTGCTACGAAAATGGGACATGTCATTTGAAACTTGAAGTAGGTACTGTCGTTGTAATTGCGTCCTTAAGCTACTGAGATGTTTGAATTACAACGTCGATTATGTCAGTATCGTTTTTAAATGTATTAATTAGTTTTTTGATTATATTATTAGAGAGGCATAGTTAATTAAAATAATGTATAAAATAGTATACGAGCACAATGTTTTTATATATTTTTTTAAAAGATAATGTTATTTTTGTACTACAAAATATAATTTTTATATATTGAAAAGTTTATTGCTGGATCTTTTAATCAAAACTACCTTCATTAGAGGAATAAAAATTTGTTGTAGAAGTTTATTTTTATAAAGAATATTCAAGTACCAAATTACGCATATAGCATACGTAGGTAGACTGGACCTAGGCACGTATTTATAACCCATTCTCAACTGTGAGATCGATCTTGATATGCCGTTTTTATTCATAAATTATATAACAGGCTCTCAGACTTGAGAGTGATATATAAATACAAGCCTTGTTAAATATTTGATCGAATAATATTTCTATGATTTTAAGCCCTAAACTATACTATTATAGATAACGTCAGCTACTGAAGTAACTGCGTAAGATGTGGGTAACGTATAGATAGGACTTAGTTGAGTCGTGAATGAATCACAAGTGAGAACATCTGGCCCCTACAAGGGTCGCAGTTTCCTCTACAGATGACGGCTTTTTGTAGGCACCATAAAAAATCTGAGAAGCCTATAAAAACCAGACAAGTGCGCTGCTGAGCACGTCGAGAGTTCCGCACACTGTAGATAATTTTTCCCTGTTTAGTTAGGGATGTAATTAATAATTGTACGTTAGGGCTTCCCTAAAATAGAATCTACTGTATAAGGGTTTTTAAGAATACTAGGTTTTACCTGTTTCTGTTTCGTCTTCGTGATAAAATAGAAATTATTATAATTATAAGAAATTCCCAGTACTCCGGGTAGGTCTGACCGCAAATACTGTGGGTAATATCGAAATGATTAACGTGATATATTAATATAGACTTAGAATAGCACCTTCAATTCAATTCTGTTTTTTAATATTGTATATAAATGTATAGTTGTAAATATAAATACATTTGTAATATAATTTTTGTTATTTTGTATTATTTTTCATTTTTTTAAGCAATTAATTCCCTCGAGTGGGAATCGAATCCACAACCGTCGCGTTTTCAGTCATACACTGTTACTTTGCTACGAGTACAAAAAAATCCACAGTGAAAAGCGCCGCTAGAATAGTGTAACATAGTTGAAAGCTTTGAATTAATTCAATAAAATACGCTGAATAGAGTAAACAGGCCCGCAACGGTTTTAAAGCAAAACGTTTTTAAAATTTACATTGAATTCAATTTACATTTCGCTTAGCTGGCACAAGCCTATGGTTCTTTAAATATATTTCTTTGGAACTGGAAGCTTCATTTGAAAGTTAATAATTATGTGTTTAAGTTATTAGTTTCTTTTTAGACGGAGTAGACAAATTTTAATAGGTAACGAGAACTCAGCTGCGCCAGTCGTGGCGCAGGGGCAGAATGCGTGACTGCAAACGTGACGGGTTGTGGGTTCGATCCCCACTCGAGGAAATGAAATATTTATTTAAATTTACAATTCCATTTCTTTGCACTGGTGTCAAAGCAAAGAGCGTCACTCAGTACGCAATGCCTCCAGAATTCAGCGGAAAGTAGGGAACGGAGTGTCTTAACACTTAAGTTCCCTCTGCCTACCATGCTGCATGCGGGATACAGCAATGATAGTTGCTTCTATCACTATGAATTATATTCGTTTTTCTTACCTGGCTAGACCTGCGTGCCCTTCAGTTACGATGCTAAGCATAGAATATCGTTAATGTCGCTGTATGTGATACGATATCCATTAAGTATTATACGTAGATTAATTAAATAATATTATTTTTATATGTGAATTCTTTTCGATTATTATTATCGATAATGAGCATGAAATATAAAAATCGATATTCCGATACGGCACAACTGATGTAAAGTTATCAGCGAATGCACGTCACTAACTACAACGGACGTAAAATGGATTGACGCACATAACATGGTTGTCAAATCGATTCGTCTTATTAGAAAAGTTTATGATTTGTGTACTTTATGTGTAATTTACTTTTTTAATTTTATATATCTATGAGCAAAGTCATATTATTTATTAGGTCGATTTTAACCATGTACCTAACTATGTAATAAAATTAAAAAAAAAACTAAATTTGGCCTACCTACTCTAGAATTTATTAACATGAAATTTGACAGTTATAAATAATACTTAGGTGACATTACGATAACATGGTATCTTCGACCTGGTCTGATAATGCAGCCAGACCCAGAATGGAGGAATTTAAAAAAAAATCAGTTTCACGCTGTACCCCACACAGAGCAGTGTAGGCAGAGGGTACCTCTAGTGTTAAAACACTAAATGTCAATTTTTATTTAGGCACTAACCTGCGTCGAACATACAACCTCAGCCTATACAAGTGAAATATCAAAATCAAAATATATTATAATAATTTCGATTTAATATTATTCTACATGGCTATATTGATACTGCTATGTGAAGATACGTGTCTTAGAATATATTAAGATCGTTTGGTTCCTCACGACATCCTTCCAGCAACATGTAATAAATTTATAATTAAGCCTTTAAGTTCTTAGTAAACACTGTTCACTGGGTTCCATAATATCTACTACCTGTGTCTTAAATTACATATATATGTATGTATATTACAGAAGGGTGTAGTTGTGACGTAATTGGAATATTAGTAACTGATATAGATTCAAATTTAAGTTAGGGGAATATTTATACTAAATATTTTAGTGAATATTTATATTAAATTATTATCAATACTATTTTTTAAAGACTAAAGGGTCTGTAGAAGCAATAAGAGCTTAGAGCGGAAAGCAGAGAGTATTAGCACATTTTTTTTTCTACCTACCCTACTATACGCATTAAACAGGTGAAGCTAAAACACATATAAATACGAAAATATTAAACCTAACAATTATATTAATTAATTATTCTCTCGCATACAATCAATACAATCGTTATCCGTTCGTTAATCGAGTTAGCCGCGTCGCAATCGTAAATCACTATCCGTTAAACCAAATTACAAATTAATTAAACCGTCTTTATTTACACTGGCCGTTTATACGCTTGATGTTCCTATGCGGTTGTATGGACGTATGATTGAAATGATTATTCGAATTGAAAGTGACAGATACAGGCTTTGAATTTAGAATTGCAAGTATTTTAAGGTAATTCTAATGTTCATTAATTAATAATTAAATAATTTATATTGTACTAGTGGGCCCGGACGCGGCTACGCCCGCGAAAATATAAACCTAAATAATTAAAATAAGTTAAAAAATAATAATAAGTGGAGATTTATTATTAGAAAAAATATCTGAGTAACCGAAATGAACAAACAAAAGAAGTAAAAGTAACTAAAGGAAATTCTTAATATTAGAAAAAGTACCTAAAGTACCGTGCGCGCGTACTAAACATTTTTCTATATTAAATAATGATTAATTTTTTAAATAAAATCCCTATTGTTTAAAATTACGATATTTTAAGTGTATAACATCGGTATAGATAACCGAACTGAGATAAATTAATTATAAGCAGCAAATAATTGCATAAAAAATAATAGTAATTCAAAAATATATAAAAATTTACAAAATCATCAAAGTCGGTCATACTATACCACTCGTAGGCTAGGACATTTGGAATCAATGACATCTTAATTATTTATTACAATGTTATACAGTAAACTATAATTTCCATCTAGATGAAATGGGTGACGTTTTCTTAAAACAACAAACTTTGCAAGCCGTTGCTTAGCAACGCGATTGTTTTTAACATGGCGGAATAAATTGCATGTCAAATTAATTATTTTAATATATTAATATATATCGACAATATTACAAATATAAGAAAAAAAAGTAGCCTATGTTCATCCCGGTACCCTCAAGTATCTCTATATGAGTATTTTATCACAATTAAATTAGCGGTTCGGGCCTGATTGCGTAAAAGACAGGCAGACAGACAGACAGAGTTACTTTCGAATTTATAATATAGGTATGGATTTTTCTTAATAAACGTTTATGTCGTCTTAAGTCTAAATGAAATCTAAAGAAGAGATAATAAAAATAAAGAAAAATATTCTACTTTTTTAAACGTAGTTATTAGTTTTTTAAAACGACTTTAAAATTATACAATATAAAATTATAGCCTAAGCTTTGACCTACATATATGATATTTAACACGAAATATTATATTTCTAAAATTTACATAGAGATCAAAAGCAAATATATCATTACGTAAAATACTGTAATATTCAAAACTGCGTAAAATGAATTTATTATATATTCGTAAACTTGAACAGTTTGAGTTTAACGCGGATAGTTCAACCCTTAGGGGTACATTTTTAATAACCCCCGAACTTTGGCAACGATCGTAAAGAAAGTTTATAACATTTTTATGTTGCACAATGTACTCAAGAAAGGTGTCGAAAGAATGGGACCGTATTACAATAATACTGAATAAATCAAGAGACCACTTTTGTTAGCGACTAAAGTTTTTATTGTTAAAAAAAATTACAAATAATATAGTGCGTTATAAAATTGTCCATTCTTTATATATTTTTTTATTTTTTATAAGCGCCGCGAGAGGTCGTTGATTGATGGTTTTTTATTTTCTAATCATTAAGAGCTATTGAAAATTTTATTTTATTATAATATTTACAATAATTTTATTTTATTGTTTTATTTATTATAATAAACTAAACACTACAAACGCCTTATCCTTATCTTGTTTCAGCTTTTCAAAATTATCAGTTGCAATTGTTATTTTGTGTTACATAAGCTAGGCTTATAACAAGACGTAAGTAGTTAGTATTTAGTTCGTAAGAGAGTCCAGGTAGGTACCTACTTGGATTTCCTTTTTCTACAAAGTAACTCAACGCTGCGTTTTGAACTTATAAAATAATATAAAAAAAAACTTTTTAGGTCTTTTCTCTAATAATTTACGACTTAGGAGTGATTTATTAGTATTACAATCTTGCGTTTAAACTAATTAAGCAACTTAGAAACTAATTAATTAAAATTTATATCTAAGACTGGGTGTGTTGACTTTTCGTAGAATTCTTAAAGCCTGAGTAGTTCTAAAACTACACTTGTGTTAAGCCTTAAACATTTTGTTTTTTGTGTTATTTTGTATAAAAATATTAAATATTTGCTCAAAATATGAAAAAAAAATGCTTCGAAAGTCACGAATTAAATATCTTTTTCATGTCTAACTTCATCGTGTGACCGGTTGTCAGGAGAAAATTGTAAATATGCCTTCAGGTTAAATTAACATATTAAGTATATATTTGTCGTTATATAAAGCTACGACATCAATGAAATATCTCAAAAATTTGTGCGAAACACTCTGAACTTGAAACTCTGAACACACAAATTCACAAAATCCCTACATTTCCACTGTACCACTACGGTGTAATTTCATTAGAGTGAATGCAAAATTTATGCAGAACCTTACACAAATCAGATTAAAGTTTAAACTCGCTTAGCGTTTAACTCCATACATATATTAATTGTACAATCAAGTCCTAAGCAAACGTTAGAGGCTGTCTATTTGAATAATCATTGCTTCTGTGTTTTATATTTGTATTTCGGCTGAATTCTTGTTTCAGTGAATGTGGTTATACCTATACATAACTTTGATAACAAATCTTTTTACAAATTCTTTATTATGACCTTTTATTTTTATTGAAAAGCCTATGTTTACATATATATTTTTTACATAGCTTCATCTTCCATTGCTTATTTAATAAAAATTATAAATATAATTCTACATATAATTACGTAAATTTACTTAGCTTATATAATATGGCTTATATATATATCTATTATATGTGTATCTTTGTTTCCTGTTCCAATTTAAGACATTCTAATTAAATAAAATGTCTAAACTTCCTGTTTTATATTAGAAAATACTTACGTTTGATATCGTTCGCAGCGATATCTAATTCATTGTCGGCGGCCAGTGTGCCTCGTCCGCTAGGCCGGCACCACAGTCTGTAAAGAAGAGAGATACGCATTAATAGAGAAAATAATTTTAAAAAATAATTTATAGGTAATTATTTACATACTATCTATGAATACATAATCCCTTTCTATGAATATTAAGTGAATGAAAGTGACTTTTTTTTATAATAATACTATATTTTAAAGAATAACAAAAATATAAAAAGGCAGTGCAAATTATAAAAAAGCGTTACTAACAACAGAAATAGGAATTAAGATTATGATCAAAAACGGTCACATAATAACAGTACCTACCCATTATTCCTAAAATACCAACGGGTTAGCTTTTGTAAGGTACAAAAACTCAGGTAGCAACCGACTGCCTTAGAAATGTAGGGGATGGAATGAATAGCTTAAGAATTTAAATTGTTTATGTTTAAGGAAGTTGATGTGTGGATGAAAAAATCGTATAAGGCATGAGTAATCAATTGAATAGAAAAACGACGATCCTGAGTCGAGAATATTTATTATGATTTCTCCGCTCTTTTAGACAAAACTTAACACACAGTCTTGAAAATAGGAGTAATAGTGGGGAAAGGAGTTTCTTAGCATTAAGTTTCTACGCCTACCTTTCTTGGCGGGAACAAAATAAAAGAAAAAAGAACAAGAGCGAGAGATAAACTGTTAAATTGGTGACAATAAATTATAACACATACATAAAATCCGCCACGATAGCCAACCTGAAGTAGAGACTAGCTCTCGAGCATTCTCTCCTTAGCCCCATAGTTTATTAGGACATCAAACTGACATGGCCGAAGCGATTAAGCACAAGATTGACAGTTTATACGGTTAACTTCCTACCGACTTCCTTCGTAGAAACGGCCGATAGCTCTTGACCCGTCTGACATTTCAGTTCCTTATGCAAACAAGCAAGCAATCGTGTAAGTGGTCAATAGACTGCTTAGATTATGTAACTGTTCAATGGAACTGTTCAAGTTATATATAAATTCTAATTTATATATAACTTGGAAAAGTCGTAATGTGGGGAAAAAACTATTTTTGAGCATTTATTTCTCCCATACAAGAAATAAAAACAATCGCTGTCAAAAAATATTATACATAGTAAATTCTCTCTATAAAAAATTAATATATAAGTACGTTTTTAATAACTCGTACAAAAAAAGAAATGTCGGTAACGAGCAGCACATAAAATGTCAAAGAAAACAATATCATTAATAAAAGATTTGCCATGCGTAGCAAATATTTCTGACATTTTAAAAGGGCAAGCACCTCCATTAAACATTGAAACGGAAGGCGAAAGCAAGGCTAAGTCGCATTCTAACACCGCCCACACAAGGTCCTGTAATTGCTGTAACAATTGACGTATTTCGTAACTATGGACGGATATAATAGAATACTGCATAGGATCAACTATTTGGTTGTTTTTATCTTTTTGCGCGAATTATAACTAAGACATGGAGAAAATAATTATAGGTCACTTTGTTCTTCATTTTCTATTACTGTCTGAGTGGGCGCTAAGTGGCGAGTCATCGATATGTTTTGTTTAATGTCATCTCAACATTTCAAGTAAGAGGCACCTCATTTACCTATGTTGTCATCATCAACTATGAGCTATCAATAATACCAATATACATTTAATTATTTGGCGCTTTTTACATCAATAAATTATAAGTTTAACTAAAAAAAATTACTTTGAAATAAAATGGAAATAATTAATGTAAGATTAGGTTTTTTATTTTTAGTCTTGATAAAGATTTCATAATATTTTTTAAATTTTTACACTGTGTCTATGTTTTTCATTATATTTTTTATATGCGGGAAATCTCTTTATACAGTGATTAATGTAAGTTAGTTCATATGTTACGGTAAACGACGTAAACACTATGCGGACGGAACCGGAAATTACAGGTCATTAATATGGCTACCATATTATAATTGATGTCCGAGTTTCGTGTTGCTTGCTAAATTTTTGTTTTTTTTTTCGAAATATTTTTATTATTTCCATTCGAAAGGAGGTTTTCTACTAAGATATGTGGAGCTCTTTCTTTCACAGGATAAGGGGAGACGAGACGGTGTGTAATAAATGACAAAAATAATAAACGACCCTTTGAAAAGATCTTCCAATGAAGTCGCTATTAAATATTAAATATAACTGGACAAGGTCTGCTAAAGTAAAATTAACTTTATATTAGATTTAAGGATCAAAATGAGTAAATTGATATTTTTCGAGTGTCCATCAGGAAGTTACGAAGTTATGCAACTCTTCATTAAAAGCCAACGATTCCCTTCAGTCGTCATGTTTCGTTAATTTTCTTGACTTTTGTTAACTCTTAACAACGTTACTGCCTTTGATCAAGAAAGGGAACTCAGTATAAGGTTGGGATAAGTAAAATGTACTTAATTTTTGGATCTGTTTTGAATAGAAGGACGTGTTTTATAATCAAGTAATTTGTTTGTTATTTTATTTAGACATGAGTGGCGGAATTTAACACTGTGTTTTATCACCATGCATTGTGTTGTTATCAGAGCACGATAAAATTATTTTATTTGTTAGAGTGGAATTTGAACCCACAATTAACCTGTTTACAGTCAGACGCTAAGCCACTGCCCCAAGACCGCTCTAACTTGTTTTAAATAGCAAAATCTATTCCTAATTCACTTTGTGGGATAGGTAAATATAATTAGTACCTACTTCATTATAAATGGTGTAATTCGGAAGTCAAAGAAGTTAAAGTTCTTTTAAGTCAAAACTAAGATTTTGTAAATTTTGCTTTTATAATTTTCAAAGTGAATAAGTACGAAATTCTAACTCTTTAACCGCAGGGAGTTAAATTTCTCGTAGAAGCCTTTTAAATATATTGATAAGTAAAACAAGACTAAAGAAACTATCGTACTATTTTCAAAGTGGTAAAGATTCTCTTTCACTAGAAGGGTAACTCGAGACATTGTAACTACTATAGCATTTTTTATAGAAACATCTGGCAAGAACATATCCACTGTGCCTTTATGGTCCTTATAAAATAAACACAAATCTCTAGTGAGCATATCAACGAGTTTAGAAAGAGTTTAACAATTCAAATTATATAATCTTCTTTAGCGAATACCTACTAGATTTGGATTAAAATTCATCTAAAACGTAAATATATATTATTATTTTTAATTCTTCAGGTTCAAGCAGCGTTGGGTCCTTACTAATACCATTTGACCGCCAAATTCACTCCATCAATTGTGTGATAGACGGTAGAAGATGACGCTACATATTAGTGTAGGATCTCGGATCTCGTTACCAGATTCTGCCTAGTTTTTGAGACATTACGTGCTGAATGACAGTTTCAGCGCCAAGACCGCCTCATAAAAAATAATAATGTATAAACAAAATACAATATATACACAATAAACTATAATCTTAATTTCGCTCGCACTAATAACAGGACGAGGTGCGGCGTTGAGTTCTGCTACTCAACACGTAATCTCTAAAATTCATTGGAACGTAGAAGAAATCATAAAATATGAGAACACACCAATTCACTCCAGATCACATCGATATGAACCGCGAGAAAGCAAATAGCAGACCCTCGGAACGGTGACGAGGGTCCGATGATGTTTGGCCACCTGACGTTTACAACTTAATTGTTAAACAGCAAGGTTATGTTTTCATTTGTGCACGAATATATTCGGTCTCGTTATAATTTTCGGGCCGTCATGGCACAGGTGGGTGAGAATTATAGTTAAATGGTTTTGAGTTTTAGTCGTTATATTTATATATTATTTTAATACTAGCTTTTAGTTGCGACTCTGTTCGCGTGGGCAAATGGAAACATCTATGAGTTGTGTATGATGGATGATAGTTTCTAAATGCTAGGACTCGTGCCTCTTAGATACCGTCCTAAAAATATTTTCTTTACTTTGGAATAAAACTTTAAAATCGTTTTATGTATTAATTATTTTAATAACGTAACGAATAAATAAAATGCATTTTGACTGTACAACATCTTAATTAGCTACTGTTCTGAACAATATCTCCTTAAGAACTAACATTTGATAGTATTAACCTAAACTTAAACTAACTAACTCAAAAGTTAACTCAAGAACAGCAGAACATTTGGACGAACCAATACTTTAAACTTCGATTATAGACTGTATTTCTATAGACATACGATTCATTTTACAACTAAAATAGTAGCCAACTAAAAGCTAATGAATTGAGACGGCACGGGAAATTGTTACCTCCTCCACTGTTATATTCGCCTGGTACTTATGGCTGTTTCCTAAGGGCTTTCAGGATTCATTAGGAAATGTAAGTTGCGTACCAATGTAACTCAATCTCAATGGAATGGCGGAAGCTTCTTTATATTTGACTTAAAGTTGGTTGTGAATGGAAGTTAGCATGGGTTTTTGTGTTTTATTGAATGTTATAGGAAACAGCCTTGAGGACGTCTTGGTGCAGTGGGATCGCGTATGTTTGTAAGCTCGACAGTCGTGAGTTCGACTCCTGCTCAGAGAATTAAACGTTTAAATTATTTTCATTTCCCCCACTCTGGTAGACTCGAAAATGGGGCGTAAATGTCTTAACACTATGTTCACTCTGTATATTTCTATGCATGAGATAAAGTATAAAACCTTTTTTTCACTCTTAAAAACTAACAAAATAACTTATTTTATTTAGACGCTAAGATAAGCTAGTCTTATTTTGAAATATAAGTACTTATATGAGTTAATATACTTTCTTATTTTTAATTCAAAGTACTTATTTTAGTATATATATATATCTCCTTACACTGTAGGAGACATAAAACACACATCACTCCCACGCCAACACCTACTCGATGTCGCACTTCGACTGCGACTAGACAAAGATAGTACTTACATTCTTAATACAAAATTTCACTTGAATTGGATTCGAATCTGTGATTTTCTTCGTGAGTAAATTCTCTTAAAATAAATTTTTCCTCGGGAACGATTTTAATTTACAATTGACATACAAGACCGTTTTTCAGGCCATTGTGACAACGAGACAGCCTATGATGCAATATTTATAAATATGTCAAAAATAATAATTATAATATACGTAAATACGAAGCAAGGACATTTAATTATATTGAATTAATTAAAAGAAAACTAGAAAGTTATTAGTTCTCAATATCCAAATTAAGATTTTCGTGGAAGCTATAATAGCAATTTTCATAATAACTAACTATTATAAATAATTAAATTACAAACTATTTTAAGATATCTTTTTATCGGAATTAATTTAAAAAATTTAGTCAGCTAGACACTGTATCCCGCTTCAGGATAATAATAATTATTCATCTTGAGTGGTATTTAAACCCCAAATGGTCGTAGGGCAAAAATAAATATACCATCTTATCTTAGAATATATAATAACAACATTTAAATGTTAGGAAAATTTTAATTATAATAATATAAAATTAGGTCGTGAAAGTATGTGAACAGTAGGACAGGGTTAATTGCTTTAACGTTAGGGTGTCTATCTAATTTACATATTTAACAAAATATTTATATAGCGGTTAAGAAATTTTGAGGGTATGTTAGTTCGAATCTTATATGAAAAAATATTTATATTTCATATAAGAATTACCTGAAAAAGTTAGCTAATTTAATAGTTATATTGATTCTCAGAAGGAATCCTGGAAAATTGGACGGAGAGTGCAGCATATAGCATGAAGTTTTACGAAAATGAAGAACAAAGAAGATCTATAAAAAATACAGTCGAACTGATGTAATCCTTATACAGAAGTACATAACAGATAAATGAAACAAGCCCATAGAAAATACCATATATTACAATTAGATTTACGGTGAAGTTTATGTGTTTCACCGAGAACACCTACAGTGCTCTATGGGAGACGTCACGCAAGTAATGGAAAATAAACAAAATAGTATCTAATTGAAAAATAATAAAACACGTGGTAACCCTACTAGAACGTTAGCATGTATTATGAATAAATAATATATGGATCTAAAACATCGTTTTAATAATATTTTCAGTGCTTTAGGTGACCTTAGCACCTAAATAAAATGGGTTTCATCAAATTCACATGAATAATTAATATGTCGCGCCATTTTTACGTTTAAATATTAAAGGCTCTAGTGGCGCAGTGGACGCTTCGCGCTTAAGTTAAATGTTTTTGAATATTGTGCAAATGCAGAGGTAGTAAGTTTATATACTACTTTTACGTACAATTATAGTTTACATAAAACTTCTATTATACAATATGCATGTTTTTATTGTATATTCTAATAAAATCTTATAAGACTTTTTTATTAATTAATTTTTACTAAGCGAACGACATGTCAAACAAAGTAAAGGAAATTCAAACAAGACATACTTATTAGAAGAAGGTCTAAGTGACTGACGTACATGATGGCCAACCAACCTTTAAAATTTTATTAACTAACAAAAACAATTTTGTATAAAAACAACTTTTAAGGACTCGATTATCAAATACACAATATTACCTACCATTTAACTTCGCTGCTACGTAAAAATAGGATAAATTTCTTCAAATCTAAATAAATGACAACAGAAAAAAAGGCCTTTTGTGCCCCAACAAGCCCACCCACCGCCCACACATCTATCCTCCCAAATCGTTCTAATTTACTTTGTCAAGGCAGTGCTAGTTTCTATGATTACTCATCTGAGTATCATCTGAAGATGTCTCGTTAGTTTAGCAGAACTTTCGCTTTGATACGGGCAATTAGATTCACAACTTTGAACTTTGCGGCTACGAATTAAAGTTCAAAGTGTCGTTCATGTTAAACACATAATGCGGATTACTTGAGCGGAATAATTTAATAATGTACCAATATAAATATATTTTAATTTGAGGAATATGTTAGGGTAAGGTTGGATGGGTTTTCAGGACTGAAATACCATACATTTTCTTCTACGCAGATAAAATGATAGATGGACAGTAAAAAGTCTATTTTCCATTCAATTTCCAGCTTCATATATTAATGATGTTAAATCCAATGATAACTAGTCATCGTTTGCAATTTTAGTTAGGAATTTCGTGGAATTCTAAACCATCCGCTATGAGATTACCGCTCTCATATACTTCCTAATCTACCTGAATGCTAAAATCAACTTTCCGAGTACAGTAGTTTCATCTGTGTGTGGATTGTCACGCACCCAGTAACAAAAGAGTTGAATTGAATTGAATTCTTGATATATGGCGTTTCGAGCGTGCCAGTTGAGCACAATTCATTTCGCCAATGTCACGTTGTATGGAAAACACACGAAGGAAATTGACCGGTAATTAAAAAGATAAATATACACAGTTATAGAATACATGTAAAAAAAGAGATCCAGTGAACAAAGGAGTTTTATATATATCTATAGAAAAGCAATTTGACATTAGCACTCTTTAGACGATCCATTCTTAGGCTCGAATCAACACGTATAGACAATAAATGATTGTATTTAGAAAATATATGAAATATGATCCTTTATATAATTTAATTGTGTTATAAATGTAGTATGTATAGGTATTTATTTCATAAGGGTTTTAGAATCTAATTAAAATAATGAAAGGTAACCTATATACTATCTAACTAAATATCGTTTTAAGACTTGAACATCTCACAAAGTATCAAATTTCAAAGGAATATTATGTTATACATAATTAAGTTTATATTACAATATAACATCTTGACTTTCATATTGAAACATTGATTATGTGAAAAATAATATATCTAGTATTTTTCTGGTTTTTTTTTAATGTAAATATGTTTAAAAAAATATAACGAAATATATACCTACAACGATTCATACTGTATTAGCCTAACTTATAAAAGAACATGTTTTCGGTGGGACAATATCAAAAGTAAGAAAAAATCCTACATGAAGTCTCCGTAGCCATCTGCAGCTAACTTTACAGCGCCCACGACTCATCGCCCGTACTGTACATTATTGACCACATATACTTCAAGAAAATCGAACAGGCGACCACCATCATAGACACCAACTACGAGTATCTCCTTACATAAGTCAACACACAAAATTAACAATGCTAATTAAAGACGAGTAATATTTCGTACACGCAACCGTGAATCTCGTCAAAGCTAAAGAGCTTACACAGTGTAATTAATATAATATAGTAACGTCTCGCGTTACTTCAATCAAGGAGTACACGCTTCCAGTAAAGTGGATATTTAAGAGTATTTATTAACATTTTGTATTTAATCTTAGTAATGTTAACTGTGTGTGGTAATAAGCTGATTTGATTTATAACATTTGGTAAGCTTCAAACTATATAAGGTAGAATAAACTGAGATTCTTATATTTTAGATGGCTCCTTCAGAAATGAGTACAGATATCTTAAAAACTATAGATATATTTTTATGATCATGGGCCATTGTAAAAAAAAAAAGTTATAAATATTTATTTATTTAAATTAGTTTCCGAGAAATATATGGAAAACAAAGTGATAGATATATTAACGAAATTTAGAAAACCTAGGTTGTAATAAATAACCCACAGGTTGTTTTTGTCTAGGATCTAAATCTACTACCAGAGCACATATGCCAAAGGCGCAAAATTCAACGGAGGTCTCCTTTTATCAAAATTTATAATATTTTAAACTACGAATTAATAATTAAATATTTTTAACTATTTTAAATATATGAAAATATGATACTTTACACAATTTATTGATGATGTTTAATACGTACAAATATTTCATAATATTTTAGGATAGCGTCATCTTAAGTAATGTTATGAAACATTAGCTCCAACATGATATATTAGAAAGTATATAATTCAAATGTGATAATATGCATCCATGTACACTCTACAGAGATGAAATCTTTACACTGTGTAATTAATATCTAATATCGCGTTACATCCAATCAAGAAGGTTTAAGTCAGCGTGAAATAGACGGGATATTCATAACGTGGCCAGACGTCCCAATTTGAACGGGACTGTCCCAATTTTCTCTTGTGTCCCGGTGTCCCGAAACATACCAACGGGACGTATGAATGTCGCGTTTTTCGGAATGACATGTAAATTTAGTTAGTCAGGACAAGTTTCTCTGCGATTATAGCAGTACGCTATTTTTAAAAAAAAAAAAAAAAAACGGAAGTTCTCAAGGAAGTTTCTAAAAAAACGAAAGCCACCCACCCTACAATGTCCCGTTTTGAGCCGACCAAAGAATGGTCACTTTAGATATTCAACACGAGTCTATTTATACACTATAGTCTATAATATGTTATAGAAATTATTATTGGAAGGAATTTTAATGAGTAATCGTTACGTGTAAATGAACTTGCATGACGAATGATGGTAATAGATAAAGTATGAAGTATGCTTTGCATGTGCTACCTTCTTGTGTTTTATAAATGTAGGTATACAATTTTTTTATATGTAAACACTTTGTGGTGGTAGAGTTAAGTGGAGAGTCAAGTCAAGTCAAATCACTCTATCGTTTGACCTTGTTAACAATTCTTATATTATTCTTGTATTTCAGGCTTCAGTATGGGCATAGTCGTATCGTCTGCGTTAGGTTGTAAGTAATAGATCATATTTGAAGGTGCACGTTACAAATTAATCAGGCAATCTAAATTCACCTCAGTTAATTAATAAAAGCACTTACTCCACAAGGTTCAGATTCAAACGACGACTTATACCGAAATATAAGCGAAATATTGATAAATTAACAGTAACTATCTTAGTTTAGAGAATAGTAGCTAAAACACTTAGAATTACAAGTAGGTACTCGATTCCAAATAGTGATGTATGTACGTTTTCAAACGTATATAAATATAAATAATTATTAGGTGTACAATAAGGTTACCTGTAAGAAATCACTAACAGTGATAAGGTCGCCTTTGCATACTACTCTATGCGCTAAATGTGTTTATTGTTATGTTTTACCATTTATTTATGTGTTAGTTTATATTGCTATTCCTATCTCTTTCGTAAAATGTCTTATTTCCACTATGTATGCAATAAAGAGTTTTATCTATCTATCTATCTATCTATCTATCTAGGAGTTTACTTTACTTTATTTTACAAATTTCAAGAATTTACACATGTCCATCACTCTCATATAGCAGGGTAGGCAGCGGGAACCTAGTGTTAAGATACTGTGTTCCTCATGAACAATTTTCAAGACATTGCATACTGAAAGGCAGAAGTCAACGCCGCAATTCGTGGAATCGAACCCACAACCGTTGCGTTGAATGTCAGACCTGTGTATCTGCGCCATGACGGCTTCAAAATAATATGTATATTTAAATGTATTATAATGTTTCTAGATATACACAGTTTGTCCTTGCTTGGTGGATAACTCCACATATGTATGTATATGTATCACTCAGAATTAAATATGCCATCTAGATACGGGAGTGTTTCTACCCGTGGCGATACGGGTGATACGGGTCTACGAAACAATTCATTCATTAGAACCCTTTTAAAGGAAGAACGCTCTTGATATTACAACTCAAGTGAAAACTCGCATGGATCATGTAAAATTATATAGCTTTATCATTTTTTTTTATTTTATTATAAAACTAGTGGACCCGAACGCGGCTACGCCCGCTTGAACTATACGAAAATTTATTAAATATATTTATGAAGTATAAGAATATTTTATCACAATTAAGTTAGCGGTTTGGCACTGATTGCGTAAAAGACAGACAGACAGACAGAGTTACTTTCGAATTTATGATATAGGTATGGATAATAAGTAACTTTTACGAATTCCATAGAAACTATTCTGCAAACTATTTGTAGCAAGTTACTTCGAACTACTTCAAAGTGTATTGTGGGGGACAAGTTAAAATTTGTTTAGGAATGTTTGAAAATTATAAGTTTTAGTTTTGTATCAGTTCGCGAAATACACTATCGTTTATTTGCACGACACCGACACGACTATTATATCAAGTTAAAGCAATAAAATAAAATAAAGTGAAATATTAAAGCGTGTTATATAATTTTAACGATGAAAACAGTGGCATAACTCTACGCCGCAGTATTCAACCAGAGGTAGCAAATAAAGATAATTAATTACTTAATGAACTCATATCACTTTTGCAGTCAGATCCTCATACTGCACTACACTACAATAGACGAATTAATATATTAATAACAATTAATTATCGTTTATAAAACCTAGACATATCAATTTCTAACAATTCCAAAATTTCTAACATGAAATATTTAATAAGTCGCCTACGTATTTGCAGGTTATATAGAAACACTGAAACCTTAAAATTGCGGGATAACGCAAGTTCTGGGAAACGGGATAAAAAGCGGCAGCCTTTATGTGAATACGCTCATTAATAATTCATATGTAATCCCTGAAGTTTGACCTGAAGTGTATTTTACGACAATCGTCTATGTTTTATACGTTTGGTGTATACCTTCTGTTAATAAATCTCTTGGATAGAGGTCTAAGACGAATTTCCTGAATAAAGTATGTGTTTTGATAAAATTCTAGTATATTTTTAAGTTTAATTTTGAATCATGTGGTAAAAAATACGCTGGCGCAACTGAACGCCGCGTTTAGTATTTTTCTTTTTATTTTTAACATATTATTTTTACTTATTATGCCAGTTTATTTAGTGACAAAACATTTGAATCCCAAAACAATATATAATATAAAAATATATACAACTCTAGAAATTTCTACAATTGTTTAAAAAACATTATATAACTGTATCAAAAAACGCATTTCCATGTGATACACCAATTACCTCGTCGATAATCGATTCTAATTCGATAGCACACTGCTCTTATCAGTGTAGATAACAGTGTTAATGTATGAAAGGCAATTTTCAAGTTCAACGGCCTTTCGATAAACACAAAGTTGCATAATATGCTCTTTGTACTGGGGTAACAGTCAGGCCATATGTTCGTTACGACCTCCTTTTAACTGACTTCGAGAGCGGTTAGTTTATATTTTATGTTAACTTTTTAATTGATGTTCATTAGTTGTTTTTTTATGAATAATAAGTTGTTTTTTTTTTTTCAAGTAAATAAGAATGAATAGCATAGCGAAGTACAGACCCTGCTTTAACCGAAAAAAGGGCATAGAGTGATTATCACATTTTTTTCTTTATCTATGCATGAAAAGGGACATTGGTTATATTATTATATACGAAAAATAGAAAAACGTTCCAGTTCTATAGAATGAAATACCATTTGTAAGGTCAACGGCATGCAATAGTCATATTTCACACAAACGCCTTGTCGAATGCCGACCCAAGAGATAAAACTATCTACATACTTTTGGACGGGAATATAAAAATGTAAAGTTTTCCTATCCTTTCAGTTTTATTGAATGACTGTTCTTGAAGAAGATATGAGGCTTATAATAAAAAAACGGCCAAGTGTGAGTCGGATTCAGGCGCCAAGGTTCCCGTACAAGGGCAAAATGTAACGTGGAAGTTTTTTGAGTTCCTTTTTTATGCATATATAGAATATTTTATCAGTTAAGGTTTCATAAAATAAGTCATACATATATACAAAGTAGCTTTTTAAACAAGATAATATAAGGATCAGATTTAATCTGAACTAAATTTCAAAGTAATTTACATATTTATATAAACCGAAATGGAAGATTAATTCACGGACCTAAGTTTGCAAATAGCATTATATTTTTAATTAATACTTCAAATAAGAGAACCTTATGAATCAGACATTTACATATAAGGTGAAGGTGATTTTGTTTTATATTATTTAAATATTTCATTGACCTGTTGCAAGGTTAATGAGTCTCAATGTTAAGTCGTGTGTTTGGTTCTCGTTGGTGACAAATATGTTTGATGATTAAAAATGTTTTTCCATATTGTATTTATTTACATAATATATTTTAAAAATCTATAAATATTTGTTTCCTTATTAATAATCACAAAAAATAATAATAAAGATCAAGTAAAAAGAATAAGAATTCTTCGAAGAGCATATATATGAGGGTTAATGACAGTGGACGTAACCAAAGAGGAATACAGACACCTTAGAGTTATTCACTTCCTTCTCTCTGCATACCGCGCCCGAAATAAAACATGTGAAATAAAAAAAATATACACCAACATAACCAAACAAAAATTTGAATAATTCAAAAGACGTTGAATACAAAATATTTTTTTTGCAGTGACAAAGTATTCTTACAATAGATCTACACTATAATTTACAAAAAAAAAAATGTCAAAAACGTCGTTTACCAAAATATTTCATAGCGAAACCCCCGAATAAGGGCGGACCTTCATTACCGCTCGACGTAAATACACAGTGAAACTTGGGAGGGAATTTTTTCATCAAAATTTGACTTAAACCATCTGTTCGTACTGGATTGGACAAATATTTGAACTCGCTCGGTTTTGCGTTAATTTGTTAGACTCGAGACATCTTGTACATCAATTTTTCATTTAAGGACGTCTCGTTAATTGTGTTTGTATAGAATAAGTTTTAAATTACGTAGAGCTAACAAGCGATACGGAAATTACTAAAATATCTAGTCTATATCAAAGTGACAGCCATAAAAAAGTAAGGAAATTATTTTTATATTTCATTTAACCAGTTTCACGCTTTTTTCCTCGTGTAGCAGAGTAGGCAGAGAAATCCTAGTGTTAGAAAACTCCGTTATACTTTTTACGTACGCTGTGATCGGCAGAAATCAATATTACCAGAGTTAATTTATACTATTTTTTTAAGTTATATAAGGTAGACAAAAATTATAGTAATATACATTACCTCAAACAAATCAGAATCTTTTAGAAACAATGCGTGTTGGGTGGTCTAGCACATTCTTTCTTGTGTGAATTGAATACACAACCATTATATTCTTATGTCAGACATTTTATGAATATTTTATAATATCTTACATATGTCATTGAAAATCCTTTGTTAAAGATAGAGGTATAACTACAAGATATTTTGTAGATTTTGCCAAAATATAAGCAGCCTAGACACAGCGCGAATTTCTCCCTTTCCCTCAGTTTACCCCGCTACATGCGGGATACAGCGTGAAGCTACAGGAAGTTTAAATGTTATCTCTAAATAATTACAAGGAAAGCTTCATACAACTAGCTAGTATCTATATAAGACTAAATTGGTAAAACTAAAGAAAATTACCCAAGACTTGGACTTGGAACGATGCCTGGCAAGTTTAGCGTCTTACCTAATTCAGTTACATGCGTTCAAAAGTTCAGACAAATGAAGCTACTGGATCTCAATAAAGGTTTTTTTTTGTATGGAAATATACAATGAAATATCTTTATCGTCGTCGTACAAAAGCACAGGCGTGTGGCTGTAAACGCAACGATTGTGGGTTCGATTCTCTCTTGGAGAATTAAAAATTTTTAATATTCCTTTCCTCACTCGGGCAACGAGGCTAAGTGCGTCGTTGAGTTCCGCCACTCAATTCGAATGACATATCGGGTCGACCTGGAATTCAAGACATTTCGAGTTGTAAAAATTTGAATGTAACTGGATTTGAACTAGCGACGTCCTAATTCAAATGTTAATATTTTTTTAAAAGGATTAAAGACGAGTTGTTAATAGTTATAATATGAGGCATATAACACAGTAATTTGTGTGTGGAATTTAATACAATAACAAGCAAATAATAATGGTAATATCAATATTATCTTAATTGAAATGTAAGACATGTTTCAACTAATATTAGATCGTGTTATTTGCATTTCTGTCTAATAAGGCTTAGGTCACAATCAACTAATAATATAATGCAATAGACGTGAATTACTACTATTATTATGATATTATTTTAATCTATACTTCTATACTATAATATAATAAAGCGGAAGAGTTTGTTTGTTTGTTTGTTTGTTTGTTTGAACGCTAAGATCTCTGGATCTACTGATCCGATTTAATATGTTTTTGTTTTGTATGAAAGCTGCATTCTTCAGAAGTGCTATAGGCTATATAATATTACATTACACATATGTACTAATAAATTAAAATACTTTCTAATTTGACATGCAATTTATTCTGCCATGTTAATAACAACCGTCGTTGCGAAGCACCGGTTTGCAAAGTTTCTTTGTTGTTTTAAGAAAACGTCACCCAAAATGAACTTATATTTTGCTATTTATCCTTATAAAAATAAATATATTATATAATATTTAATCAATATTCTTATAGTTCAAGCAGGCGTAGCCGCGTCCGGGTCCACTAGTATTAATATAAAGCTAGAACTAGTTTATTAATAAATTATTTTAAAATGCTTTTAAACTATCAGTTTTCTACACAATTTTTTTTCTACCCAGAGAGAACCTAGTGTTAAGACCGTTCCTCATTTTCTCCCGAATTTTCGAGCTATTGGGCATTGAGTGGCGGAACCCAACGCCGCACTTTGTCAGATCTGGTTATATTTCTTATTCTTCTATTCCCTAAGACTGACTTCAATAATGCGTGGTCGGATCACAAGCAGCTATTAATAGTTGTATATAATAATTCTCTATACGTACTTAATAATTTGCGGTTCTCCAAACAGCGTAGTGTAAACAGCGGCTCAGTCACTGTGCCCGTTTCAAAATTTACCTGAAACGCAGAAATAAACATGAGTACTTGCGGCGGTGGCGGTGGCGTGTGTTATATGAAAGGAATGAACTTGGGGAAGTAGTTTGTAGTGTTTTTAAGAAGTGTTTTAAATATTTTATTAGATGAAGATTATAACATAACTGGTGGTTGTTTTGGGTCGTGGAGCTAATTGCAAAACCAATTGATAGAATCAGCTTCACGCTGTATGCTACTCATATCAGGGTAGACAGATGGAACCAAGTGTTAAGATACTCCGTTCCTCACTTTCCGTCGAATTTTCCGAGGCATTGCATGTTGAGTGGCGGAACTCAACGCCTAGATTTTGTCTTGGTGCCAGAGCGATGAAATGAAGATATTCATAAATAATAATTTATTCCCCCGAGTGGGGGTCGAACACACAACCGTCGCGTCTGTGTCCCTTGCCTCTGCGCCACGACGTCAATAGATATAATATTTTTAAATAAGAAATTTCATTTTACATCCTACAGTTCTTTATAAACATAGTTACAGGCGAAAAATAAGTAAAAATATAAATATAAATTTATTTAAAAACGAAGAGCATGGTATTTGCCAATACTAGCACCTAGATAATTGAATTTGACGATACAACAAATACCTACAAAGTCATAACAAACCGAGATAATTATTTTTTGAAATATAGAGATTTCTTTAATTAAAAGATAACTAATAAACACAAGAATCACAATACCCCACGCTTAGTTCAAACCAAAAAAAATAATATTAATTAAGCTTTGTACCACAGATTATGAGTTTTTAATTTGTACATACATAAATGTTTGTTTGCGTAAATGTTTCTCCGTAACTCGCATATTGGACTGATTTTAATAAATGAGGCGATCCATCTTCGTTGCAAGTGTCAAAGCTAATTAATGCGAAAACTTCAATATACCTATATTATTTGTCAGAAATATTAAATTAATTTTAAATTCAATTGAGTACTTCGCTATAGAACAGCAGTAGGTACACAGTACACTACGTTCCCGAATTTCATCCAATTTTTCGCGACATGGCGTATCGAATAGCGGAACTTAACGCCGCGCTTGGTCTACCAGAAGGAAAACGAGAATAACATAAGAATTTTCTATTAATCAAGACTTTTAGTAAATTATTATTTTATGAACAAAGCTTATTTTCTACTTATTCCTTTCTATAATTCTATTACAAAAATCTATATTTACGTTACTAGTACTACATACTCGTATATTTACTATAGAATCTCAACAAACGAATCTAAAAGCTCCGTAAAAGCTTAGCATGCATTTTATAGTTTCCTTACATTAAACTCGAGATAAGATTTTAAAGCTTAGTTCAATAAATTGAATCAGTGCTTCTAGGGAATTCTCCTTCGACAGAACAACGCGTACAAAACTGGCCTTAGGACGTCGACAATAGGGTTATACAAAGTGTTATGGGGTAGACTCTAATGAGATTTGCGATGCAATGCTCCAGCTTTTAATATAAAATGATGAAAGGTTTCAAAAGGGATGGGGAAAATGTTAAAATGCTATGCGACGTAGGTCTTTTAGGTTTTCTCGTTATAATAGCGTTGTTAAGTAACGTAGATGGAAGTTTGTAACGTATTTTTTTTGTTTTAATTTGTTTAGATTTAGATAGATAGAAAACTAAAGTTAAGATATTCTGTTTTCTATATTTCGCCCAAATTTGAGACATCCCATGTTTCATCTTAAATAACACAATATGTGAAAAATATTAATAGTTCCCATTAGTTTATATAGGCATTCAGATAACCATTTCAACTACTAAGTTTGTAATAACACACACGACTTGTCCAAAAATACGCGAAATCTAAACAGTAATAAAAAAAGGCGAACGACGCAAAAAATTAAAGCCATAATCTGTCTGTACGGTGATTGAAATAGCATTTTCCTTTGACCGACATTGAGTCCAACTGCAATGTAAATAAAGGCGGTTATTATATGAAAATATATATTTAGTTCCAGTCCACGTGGTAGCGGCTACTCCAAAAATACACAGTGTAAACATAACATGTTGGAAATTAAACGAACACTTGCTCAGAACCATTAATAGATAAATAAACGTCTGTTTTAGACCTTTCTGTTCCGAAGTTACTTTTAAATGCACAAAAGTTTATATTTTCCCACAAAAACTTTTATTTGGAGCTAGTTTTGTTGTGTAGTGATTAAAAAATCTACTAAAATAAATACAAACTAACACAAGAACTTCTATTCTTCTATTTTGTTCTGTTTTTTTTTTGTAATAATATTTGTTTATAAAAAAAAGTTAGAAAATATTTACAATTTTTTTTAAGACCACTACTTCTTATTTTTAAGGCTCGAAATAGGCTATAGGCGAAATATAGAAACAGCAAATTTTTCAAATAATATTCATAAAAGTAAACACAAACATAAAAAGTTGTTGATGATATCATCAGTATCAGCTGTAAAAGTATTTCGTTATCATATCGATTATGATGATAACAGAAAGTCATTTTGACAATCATTCGACTTTTAATTTTGCGCAAATTATTGTAAGTAGGTACCTACTGTAGTTAGAAAGTATATAATGTTATTGCCACACAAATACCTAACCCAAAAAACATTCAGGGTATAGCAGGGTAGGCAGAAGAAATGTAATGTGAAAATAGTAAAAAATACACCATTTTCAAGTGTTGGGGTATTACATTGTGTTGTGTGGCGGAACTTAACGCCGCGCTGTGTACAGCACGAAAAAACATTTCATTCCCTCGAGTAGTAATCGAACATACAACCCTCACGTCTACATTCAGATGCTATGCTCAAATTATCGATGAATACCATACAAGATTCTCAAACATCAACTAATACTTCGAACAAACTAGAAGTAAGGTAATAAAAATAGAACACGAATGCATACAATGTGATCTTCCCCTTATAAGGATCTTGAACTTCACTCTTAACTTCTTTATAGCTCGGGCTAGGCTATATTTGGAGCAAACGTCAGCGGTGCGACGTAAAATGATAGATTTTGTTTTAGTTTCGTATACAGTTTCACGTTAATGCGCTGTAATGTTTGTTTAATTGTAGTTTTACTTGGAATTAGTTTTACTGAGTCAGTTTTGATAGTGTTTTATGTAATTAGATATAGGTTTTGGATTTAAAATATGTTTATTTCCGATATTTTATTTGAAGCTACAGTTATGGATAACTAACTGTTGTTTTTAAAAAAAAAATGCATTTTATGTATTTTATTTCAAAATGTTTTTTCATAATGATAAAATTATTAGTATTTTTTATCGGATTCATATATTTCTTTTTTCTACCTCTCTTTATTTCCCAAGTATTACGTCTTACGATAACGATACAGCTTCACACTAGCGTCAACATACACGGGGGTTCCCCACTATCTGCCCAGTTGTCAGAATATTGCGTATTAAGTGGCAGAACGAAAAATGGGAAAGGGAATTGTCTTATAAGGAAAACGGAGTGTCTTGGTGTAACTTCCTAGGTTCCTCCTACCCCCTGCGATGGAGTATAGCGTCAAGCTAAAAAATAATTTAAAAATACTTTTTATCAAGTAGGGATCGAATCCACAACCACAACGATAACATTATGGTAAACTACGCCTTTATGTAATATTTTTTTAATATTACAACACATAATAATGTCTATTCAGTCATCAAAATCAATTCAACACATAATAAAGCTAATCCATGTAAACAAATGGAATAATTATTAACAATAGCTAATTAAATTCTTTAATGAACACTATTTTACGTGTTTGACGTTAACGCCGGTCGGGCCCAAGTCACTTTGTCCATAATATATATTTTGTGTACCTGGTCTGTTATACAACTGTTACATGTTATAAGTTAGTGGTTATTCCGGATATTATTTAGGAAAGTTTCTATATATGTCACTATAGTCTCCTTTCTTATTGCATAAGGGAACGATTTTAATAAAGCTACTAAAATTATGAATTTCTTTTAAGAAAGTTGTCGTGGTGCAGAGCGGCATTGAATGCGACTATGAATTGTATTCATTTTCTAGGTCTGATAACAGGACAAAACGCGACGTTCCGTTAAAATTGGACGATAAGTGGAGAATGGAGTGTCTTACCACTAGGTGCCTTATAATATTGCTATCTTAGGCAATTTAATTCTTTTTATATATATTTATGACAGCTGCTACTTCAAATTTCAGCCGACGGAATATTAGTTAGTATTTTAGTACCTACCTTTATTAAATGAATTATTTATTAAGCACAGAAAGGAGTGAATTCGTCTTGAGTTCAGACGGAATGCGGAGAGTGGAATGTCTTGACAGAAGGTTTTCCCGTTTACCATGTTGTGCGGGATAAAACGTGAAGCACTTTATCCATTTCGACTAAATGTGACAGAAGTGTGAAAGTAAAAAATACAAACATTCACACTACGTGGGAGACCCACCACCTACACTTGAACCAGGGATGTCACTTAAATATAATGTACGCGCTAAGAAGTTGTCGTCGAGTAAATTTTCCTTAAATATTTATAACACGCTTATAAACTACATAATTAAAATGCTAATTCTTCTTTTGCATATAAACATACTATTGTCTTTCTTCTTCTTCCTGGCATTAATCTCGGCTATTACCAGGGTCTGCCTTCATACTACACTACATACTATTGTCTTTATAACTTAATAAACAAATAAATAAATAACTATTTTTTTATAAAGTTTACACTGATATAAAAATATAATATCGAACATATCTCAAGTCTCCATATAAATCTAAAGCACAGATATTACTCTCCATAATATTTAAAACAAAGTAACAGGCAACAAGACCTATATATAACATTAGCATCGTATTAAAGGCGTTGCACTGTAAAAAAACAAAGTCCGTAGAACCTTTGTTGTGGTGGTCAGTGCCTCGCAAAATAAAAAGACAAGTTAAAACGGGAGGAAACAGGTCTCTACGAACCAGTTTTACAAGTCGATGAGAACTTAAAACGACTCTGCTATACAAATTTAAGACTTAAATTCCTCTAAATAGGTGTATACTATGATTTAAAACATTTCGATTTCTTTGGAATTTTTATTCACGTGATTGTCAATTTTTGGGAGACTGTTTTCTTGGAAGTGGCCCGTGTTTTTTATACGTCTGCGTTTGTAGGGGTCATTGTGAAGGATAGACTAACTTAACTATACAAGTTCTCATATTGTTTATATATTATATAAAATAATAAATGTATTTCACAGATGTTTCTCCTATCTGGCCAGACAAAGGGTAGCGTTAAGTTACGTTACTACAGCAGTGAGTCTGTTTTCAGTTCAAGGTGCCTTAGCCTTATGATAAATACGTATTTTGCCAAATAACGCTTTAGGTTACTAACTTGCAACGTTATTATTTTAGGGATTTTTTAACTTTAATTCATCTTTCTCAAAATATTAAAACTATCTACGTACTCGTATATACAATAAAAAAAAATGAGCATATTCAAAACAATTTACCAAATATTATTTTGATGCACAAATATACATACATATATACATGATATACACATCTACATACCTGTACAAATATATATCTAAATACTAAACTCAATTGAATTCGAGCATAAATACAAGAATTTGCATATAAATACGCAGTAATTTCTCATTTAGCGATCCTTTAACCTCAAGGATCAATTCTAACTAGATCAGTCAACCTAAATCAACCCTTTCTGACCACCCTTATCTTATCGACATCGGCCTGTTTGACTGACTACGCACCTAAGGTATTTATTTTCAATTATAATTTAAATTATTCACGCTGTTAATCTTCGTTTCAGTTTAGAAATAGAATGTTATGTATATTTAGATAGAGATTTCAATAATTAAAATGTTGTAATTCCATGAGGACAGTTGTGGCGACTCTCACTCGAGGAAAAGAAATATTTAATATTGTTATTTCCTCGCTCCGATAACGAGGCAAAACGCGGCGTTAAGTTCCACCATTCAAAATTTGCATTTTGCCTTTAGAAATCTTAGCACTTTCAAGGTCCCTCTGCCTACACTCCTATATTATGCGAGATCACCAAAAGACAGCCAATGAATTGAAGCCAATGAATTCATGAATGTAATTCTAAGGAAATAGAGATGTTGGATCTGATTAACACCACACGTATTTATCTTTTAATGCATAATAAATTTTAATAAGTTTTTCAATTGTCGAAATATAATAATGGACCGACATCCGCACATTGAATCCATGGAATACTAAGTATTTGCTCCCATAGCTTCTACATCTTTTTGTATTAAAATTTTAGTCGAAAATGACGCTACATAGAGGACAATGGAGGACAATAAAGTATCCCTCATATAATTTGAGGAATACATTACAAAGCAATAAGTCTAGTGACTAATGACTAGACTCATTACATATTTATAACGTAGATGTATCATTATAGTAAAATGTCAAAAGTCAAAGTTAACAAGAAAAAGAAGTCCTTAGAAAAGGTGAAATTAACAATCCATTTTGTAAGAACTACCTATAAATAACCACTGCAGGCATCCAAGGACAGAAAAATAATCAGAAAACATATGGTATGAAAAAGAAATGCGACACATGCGACCAATTTAAAAAGATCTCCTTCGAGAAGGCAATTCTTTATTTTTTGTTCGTAAACAAGAAACTTCGCTGGTTCAGGCTGAACTGGTGTTCAGAACGAGTTTTAGTTGAGCCGTCGCGAGATCGTATTGGTTTATTTTGTGGGGTCTTTATTCGCTGGTGGTACAGTCACCCCAAGAAAAGGTCTCGTGGTCACTGACCATGAACAAGAATAGCTTGTACCTGCGCCGGCGCAGCCCTGACGTCATATATCATCGAACTTAGCCAGGTATAATTACGTGAGACCTTAAGTTTTTTTATATTTTTTTGTTATTTATGTATATCCCATATTATTAATGTAAATGAGTGAATTGTTTCTCATAATTTATATCAAAAGTCACGAGTTCATATCTGATGTGTTGTTATAATGCTGCTATATAAAGTTAATATTTAAAATATTGATTTGCTTTTTTTATACTTTAATAATATTATTCACATACTAAAAATATTTTAAGCATTCGCGCTGCAATTATTAGTTTCGATATTTCTATATATTGTTAATATTTTTTCTAAGCTTTACAGTATACAGCTCCACCATCGTTCGCATCGTCACTTACCACCAGGTGAGATAGCGGACAAATGCTTACCCATCTTCAATATAAAAAAAAAAAAAAATATCATGCATATATTAGGGTACCCAGGGGATGCCTAATGCAAATACTGTCATGTTATCAGAGCGAGGAAATGAAAATAATTCATTCTCATAAGTAGGAATCGAACCCACAATCGTCACCTTTACTATCTGACGCGACGGTTGCCGGTTGACGGTGTTGCCTTTTGGACTACCAGTACTTAGTGTTTATAAACATTCTTATGACGTTCCGATATATTATTGTACACTTCCGTTTACATAGCGGCGTATGTTTGTTCATTTAAGTTACTCATCGCACGAATGTATAAGAGCCATCTTATACGTATATAACTATTATGATAAAAAAAAAATCTTATACTCTTATACTTATATAAATAAATACATTTTATAATGTCATAAGGTAGTTTTGGATAGAGCTAAAGAGATGGCTGTCGTTTCCATCTTTTCTTGTCTTGTTGGAACACTGTTTTTTCTAATAAGAAGTTAGTAAAAATTATGATTATATACTCCAAACACACATTGTATTAAAATATTCAGCATGGGAACCTGTCTGTTCCTTACTTCCCGTACTTTTTGCCGTGCTACCCTTCGTCTACCAAAGCGTTAATAAAAATAAATTAAATATCATATCCAAGTTAACAATCGTCCCAGAATGGGAATCGAACCAAGAACCATCTCGCCGAGTCTGATAGCGCTGTCCCACTGCACCACGACGGCCCCAATTTTTCATTTCTCAACACTAAATATTTTTTGAAATATAACAAAAATATTACACGTTTAAGGTATCCCCTAACAAATTCACGTGCAAACGAACAATGTTCTTAAGAAATACAGGCACGGAACGGCAACGTAACGGATTTATGGCTGAACGAAATTAACCTAAAGGTGTCGCTAAGAGATTTATATGGCGGAAATGAGACGGGTATTTTTTAGGCTTTAATTTAGATTTACATTTAATTTAAGAAGCAGAATGATCAAAAGATGTTAAAGGTCTCTGGTTCATAAAGTTTACTTTTATAATTAAAAGTGATCAAACTCTACGTATTTTTTTGTTTTGTAGGGTTAAGATTGAAACAGTGCCCTAGAGTCTCCAGATTCTGCTTACAAATATGTCGCTAACGTTATGGAAACTCGCTGACTTTATATTTATCATATTGCAACTCAGCAAGATGGTAATACTCATATATGTATACCTACTTGTATGTAGACGTTTCCTCAGTTAGGTTAGCTATAAATCTAATTATATTAAGAAAATAGAAGAGTATGGATATGGATTCTGCTTTTCGCTTATGACCCGTTTAAATCTCTTTATTCCACCCGTTAAATTTGAAAAATATAAATAAAGCTTCACGCTATTTCTCACATGACCGGAAAGACAGAAGTAAACTACTATTAAGACACTCAGTTCCTTTATTTGAACCCAATTTTCGAGACATTGTATATTGTCTGGTAAAACATATGAAAATAATTTATATATAATCACTCTCGGTACGGATATCGAATACATAACACGACGCCCTCAAAATAACACATATTTATAGACTTTTACACTTCGCAATAAAATAATAAATAAAACATATTAGAGCAATATCAATTTAAACACCGTTTCTCTTATGGGGATATTCTAAATGGAGATCCCTATATAATATTCGTGTACAGTACACAAAAAAACAAGCAACAAACGAACGTTTTGCACGAGGACCGGATGAATGAATCGACGGATACGGTTATTTCGCATAATGAATTCGCCGAACGAAATTTCGTGGTTTCCGAGCAGTGTATATAGGTAATGTAAGGGCATTTTAAAAACGTATGCTTCAAGAATAATGTTATTGAATTAATTAATTTTAAATATCTTATCAGTATACGTAAATATACAAAAAAAAAATACAGACCAGGCGTAGTGCAGGGACACAAGCGTGTGATTGTAAACGCGACGTGTTGCGAGTTCGATTTTTACTCGAGACAATTCGGCGTCCAGAATTCGGCGGTAAATGGAGAATGTAGTGTCTTGGTTCCCTTTGCTTAACCTGCTGTTTGCGGGATACAACGTAAAGTTAAAAAAAAAATAACAATAATTTCTTTAAAATTTTATAAACTCTTCTACACTTTCACTAATAAATAAGGTTGATTGGATTTTCTTTTACAAATAATTATTATGAAGACGCGTATTTTACGTCATTCGTTTGTTAATTATCATCTTAATCAAATATCACCATAACGTTAGGTTTGACTGAATGAAAGAATATTAGGCAACACGTTTGAGCCGTTATCTAATATGCATAAAAACGAAAGTTGTGTTGTAAAGATAAACGAAAATATAGATAATTAAAAAAAAATATCGTAAATAATTTGTGACAAAAACAATGGCCACCGCCATGACGGCAAATACCTGTTAAGTCATTACCAAGCTATAAACCCAGTAGCTGTGACGGTGGAAACGTCAAATTCTATAGAAAAATTAACCGAACACGCCCAATGACAACGTCGAAACAAAGACTGCCCGCTCAGTTGATTAATAACCAAAGCGTTTGTACTGTAGCGGGGTAAAAAATTTAAAAAAATACACGTGGACCCAAAATCATGGGCTATTCATACCACAATAGGCCTAAAACGATGTCAGCCAGACTTTATTACAATGTTATAGAGTCTATCTTCTTAGTCCCATTTTTGGTATCCCGTTGAACGATCTTCGACTTTATTTTTAAGGGGGATTGTTCAATTTAGTTTGTTTTCCCGTTGGAATTCAACATGGCGTCAAAAAAGGATGGGGCTTGAAAAAATCATGGTTGGATGCGTGTGGGCGACTGCGGTCCCCATGAAAGGTTCTAAAGCCTATATTTGATATGGAGAAACTGTATATGACATGGTTTGACCATGCATTGTCTATGAAATGAGAACGTATTTCAGTCATTGCATAGACAATGCATATGTTATTATGTATTTAAAAAAAAAATGTTAACTTCGTAGAAAAAAATACTCAATATAAAACTTATTCGATTAAATTCGACGCTATTTATTCTGCTGTAAATATTAATGGTTATGCTGATATGCCAAATAGCATACATTTAAAAAGAGTTTATTTGAACGACTGAAAAATTATAGTAAAAGTAAAAAAAACATGATTGATTATTATTAACAGGATCAGGTTAATATGTAAATCTTATTTTAATCAATGTAAGATTTACATATTAACCTCAATAAATTCCATTTCGTCACATTAAAACGTCTACCATACAAATCACTTTCCACAATCAAAACTTCTATAAAGAGAAAAAAACTAAAGAACACAAATACCTCAAAGACAACCAAACTTGCTACCACCGCAATCAAAAGCGAAGACAATAGCCGATTAACATACTAGCTATGATTTTTCCATGTTCATCTAATTATAAACATAATATCGCATAACATTCACGTGGTGACATGACGGTAGAGAGCGTTGTTATTGTAACACGACGCTGTAACTAGCTACTATTTACAATTAAATATTATAATTAGACCGTAAATTTTCTATAAACACTAGTAGGTACTATTGTATTACATTATTATATTTTTTATCAAGAAATTATGGTTTAGTCTATATAAAAGACCACCAACTGATGATATTTAAGAATTTAGTTTTATTTTCTTTTAGTTTTTATTAATATCAATTTGTTACTTTACAGCAAATACAAATACTTATTTATACGCTTGAGCTCGAAGTAGCAACTGACAAGAGGGGGCTTTAGAGTTTACGTACTACTCACCTTTATTGCTCGAGCTCAATATGGCTAATCAATTATAATGTAATAGTAAGTTCAAAAAGTCGCTTTTATACAATTAAGGTACTATTTATTGTGGATATAGCAAAGCAAGTTCATAGAAAAAATATATTATAAGCGGTAAATATAACAATTTAAAAATAGACACTGGTAGGTCATTTACAGTATAACCAGTATAAACAAAAAATCCCTTAAGCGGACGATACTGGAACCCCATCCTTTGCAAGTATTAAATAAGTAATGTACACTTTTTTAGCTTAAATCACACTTTACCTTACTAGTTTATATAGTCTTGAATCTAGTGTCAAGACACTCCGTTCTTTTATTTTTCGTTCAAATTGCAGATATAGGATGTTAAGTAGAATTTAACGCCGCATTTTGCTTAGGTGCATATTTTAATCGTTAGTTTTTTTCAAAACAGTGATGAATCAACGGACTCCACTCTCCACTAATATCATACGTCGAAATATATGTGTTTTAAACACAAATATCCCATATAAACATTAATCTTTTCTTACCACATAGATAAAATTAACCTTCATTGAAATTCCTTAAACTACTACGGAACGGAATCCACTCTGTATCTATTGGAAACATTCTATGTGTCATGATGTCGGAAATATCTAGTTATTTACATCTTATTCGTCACTGCTATAGCATCACGTTTTATATGGAAAACAAAGTAACGGTTTATTTTATAAGACGACGTCAATGAAAAGGGGATTTATTAAATATTATGCACTTAACGGTAAAAATGCATTTATTGGTAGAATCTTCCTTAAATTTACTCAGCTTCGTTTGCATTGTTATTGATCATTCATTGGCATGTATTGTTTATTGATCTAATCTTTTTCTTATGAGTAAAGATTTCAAACTTTACAGGAAAATTTGATACGTGACTAAAAGTATAAAAATATATAAAGATTTAAAATATAAAAAAAACATAAATAAGGTCTTTGCACAATGGATGTGGCAGTGGTAAGATTACAAGTCAACGTACATTCCCAATCACTGAATCTAGAATTGTTTTTAAGATAGGTTGTTTGTGATGAGCAAAAATGGGAATTTTGGTAAATCCCTAGAGTTCCGAAAAAAATTTTGTTGAAAAAATACGCAGGTGAAACCACGAACGGATGCTAGTGCTATAATTTAGATGGTGCACAATTATAATAATGAAATATATCTAATAATAGTTAATCAAAACCATTCTCCTCTAAATAACAAAATGTCTCCCTAGTTACTAACCGCAAAACGTCTTTGTCTCCGGATTTGCCAAATACAATCAAAACTCTACGTTACACAATTAGCCTAGATCAAAGTTGGCAGCTAATGATCTAATAGAACAGGCGAATCCACGTGTCGACGTATGTATCATTAATCATTCTGAGAAACGTATACGGAAGTGCCTTGGTAACTGGATGTCAGTGTACCTAGGTACATATGTTACAATTTGTAGGTATGTCTTTATGTTCATACATAGAATTATTTTGAATCAAAATAAATGTTTTATATTGAGAATTTTTGCAGCGTTGAGCTTCTCTAATTAATATGTAATACCTCTAAAATTCGGTGGGAAGTGGGGAACGAAGTGTCTTAACAGTTCATAGCTATCATAATTATAGCATGGCTGTCATAATTATTATATCGTCGTGTCTCATTCTACTAAAGGAGGAAATGAAATTCGAACAGGAATTGAATCCACAACTTTTATTATTAGAGATAAAAAGTGTTCCACTGTGCCGCTATAGTTAAATAATACTAACTCAAAACGTATTTTCCAGTAGGTCATCTATACTACATGAGGAAATAAAATACTTATAAGAAAATGAAAATTGTTTTATAGTAATATTATTATTTATAATAATAAAACCATATGACTATTTATTTAATAGTACTTTGTAATTTCTATTATTACATTCTGAGAAGCGGATGCGGAACTAAACCTTGGCGTGGGCATGTTCGGACTTAGAAATGTACCGTGTACGATAATATGTAAGTGGTGTTATTAAACAATAATATGTGTTTCAAACGAAAATAGCAATACATACTTATAAATATGGGTATGAGTTGGAATGATAGAATAACCGCAAATGAAACAGGTTTTATTAGATATATCCGTAAATAGATGCATTTTTTAATTCTTAGTCTTGCTTTTTTAAAAAACATCATGGGCTAATTCCGTACTATTTCGTTAATTTTTTTCTTCGCCTACAATGATGAGAAATAAAAAAAAAACAGTAAAATCTCTAAACATGGCAAGAGCCCATAAGTATTCGAATGGATAGTACAAGCCTACAAAATAAAGTTACGATGTCAATCGATCTTGACATATTACCATTCACCTTGAAATATAAGATATTTAATTACATTCGCTGTCATTTTACCGAATACAATTGTACTTGAAAAATTTGAAATTTTTTTAAGAGGTACAATATATATTTTAAGATAGCTTATATAGTCCATTAAAAAAATCATGTCACACGTCGAACAGTGAGGCGGCGTCTCACTGTAAACGAGAAGGCGTGGCGTTAAGTTCCGCCACTTAACACGTAATGTGTCGAATGTGTTTAAAATTGAGCGGAAAAGGTGGGTCTGTCTGACCGTCTACCCAGCTATGTTGGAGCAAGCGTGAAGCTGCCATAAATATAATTTAAATTCACAATCTCAGCAAGATTTTCACTAACAAAATTATTTCAATTATATCGCATAAAATTCACGATATATTCATCTTTCTCATTCAAACATTGAATAATATGAATATGTAAGCAAAGGACAAAAGCAGCAGGCACTAACCAAAATCACTCAATCCGGTTAAACCCTTTATATTGTTATCGTATTTGAGAATCGCTAACAGTCAGCATTACCTGTAAACAAAGATAAAACAAACATTATTACAAGGGAATATAATTAAGCCTGTCTCTATATTGTATGGAAAATTTGCTAAATTGACAAATAATTTATAAGTAGTAGGTATGCTGAATTATGTTTTATTTATCTAAAATATTTGTTTTAGAGGGGAACTGGCCTGGTCTTCCTGGGGAATGGAGTCTCTTAAACAGTAGGCTCCCTTGCGCCTGTTTTAAGCAGGAAAAAGCGTTAAGCTACTCTCTTCTTCTACTTGAAGCTTCATATACGAAAATATCCTTTTATTATTTAATTTATATAGTAAAGTCACGAAATTCACCTAGTTTCCACAGCTCAGTCTAATCTATTGGTGGCGTGAGATTAAGGAAGACCTAAACATACATCGCGTACGTATAAGCGCGTAAGCCGGTGTTTCCGTAGAAACCATTGTTTGAGACGACCACACAGGAATATTGTCTTAAGCGAGGATCTTTGAACCCTATACGTGTTGTTATGTATATTAATAAATTATATTTTGGAACTGGTAACCGTCGTGGCTGTTTGGTCCGCCAATGCGACAGTTGTGAGTTCAACTCGCAAATAGGGGAAATGAACTGAACGAAGAAATTTCGTGGTAACAAGATAAAGCGTGGCGTTTTTTTTTTTTTCCATTTAAATATTTTTTCACGAAGTAACAGTTATAGTTTACAATCGGACGCTGTACTATTGCGCCATGTAAGATTTTAAAATGTAACGATGTAGAAGAGAATTAATTATACATAATTAAATTCTCTTTGATTATTACAATGTATATAAACAATACGGAAAAAAAATAAGGTTAACAACGATCAAATGACTATAAAATTACGTAGTGTTTACCTTAAACAAACAGATAAAGCGTAGTGATGTAATTATAGATTAGATATCTAACATAAATGTTATTGTAAATGATTAAAACAATCCGTTTAATATTAAAGAACTAAATATAGTGTACTCCAATTCGGACAAAATAAAAAATTCTAGTAAACCTCTGGGCTTAAGAGGCGAGGCGGGGGATTATCGTGGGAATTTTTGGGCGTATTTATTAAGATTTATAGCATTGTTTGCTATACTTTCACGAATTTCATCGCAAATCTTTTGCCGCAATGAAATGTGTACGCTTTTTTTCTTAGTTTTAACATAATGAAGGTATTTTTTTAAATTTGACGTTATAAATCAAGAACAATAAAGAAAGTGATCTAATTGAAATTTTGGGGGTGGTAAAAATTATAGAATTGTGCAAAGAGAGTAGAATAGATGACGTTTAAATTGTATGGACAATTTTGTCAACTTGAACTTTAACCCGCTGTTGTTACGTGCAGTAGTCTATAGCATTAAAGAACTAGTTCATCTATAAAAACATAAACAAACTTGCAGAACCACCACCCATCATGCATTTGACGAAAAAACATGATCCCTAATCATTTCCCAATACATTACTAATTCCAAAACGAAACAAGACCTCTAGTTAAGTAGAAGTATTACAATATATAACAAAAATACGTTCTATCCCATTTTAACTGTAAATATTTGTACTGGTTATGGGTGGGTACAAACCCTGACTTTGTTTGAACAAGTTGTACGCCCGATCCCGACATAGTAAATCTTTAGTTTAGTGATCCTTTAGGTCGCCTTGTTTATTTTTAACTGGATTTAGTAAGAGCTTGATGCATAGAGCACGATAAGTTACTTTATATGAGAAAGTTAGAGACTTCTTTTATAGCTTTACAAACACACACACTAGAATATATTGTTGTTGATGAAATATAAAAAAAAAAACCTTATTATTTTAAGTATTTTATCGACTTGTTAATTTTTTTTTTATTTACGTTATGTTCTATGTAAAATTTTCCAAATTCATTTGAACACCGGGCTTAAACCATTGACATCCTCCCAACTTTGACTCAATAGCTTTAATTATATATTAAGAACAATATTTTATTAATTTCATATTATTTTATATAAAATAATTAACATTTTCAAAGAAAACATCATTCATACAAACAATCGAATACTTAGTATATACACATAATCTTTTATATTGCCGCTTAATAATATAATCTAAAAAGCAATACTTGTAAACCTTAATGTTTATGATAAGATATGGTTTAAAGTGGAATTTTTGTATATTGTGTTTACAAAGAGATATAAATTTAAAAGGAATATTATCAAAATAATTATTAAACATATTACATAAAAAAGAATTACAGCTTGTTATTTATAAAAAATGCTTATAGCGGGAATCGAATACACGACCCAAATTTTCAATAATAGTAAGTCTATCTACAACAATACACAACACTACGTATTATAGATTTTAACTTGATGTCAGCCATTAAAACACGGGCACATTAATTATTATTATAAGGAAAATGATTAATTACTTTCCAAGAATTCCCCTTTGGGGTTCTTTAGAGAGGTATGCTGGTTATATCTAGGTATATTTAGGATGGCATTAATGATTTGGTAAAGCGATTTGACTTTAGGTTGTAAATGGATGGTGGAGGTGTTCCTTTAGTTATGGGGTAGTGGGTTCTTCAATCATATGAATTTTAGGATTTTAGAATATTTTCACGTAGGAAGTTTTTCAAATCTTTAAAGCATGAAAAATGGGTATATATATCTAGATACGCTGTTTATAGCATTAAAATAGGAAAAAAATATTAGTTTTACCTTTTATTCCGCAAGTACTAAGTGGAGAGATTTTTTGTTAGAACACCCTACTCTCCAGTCTTCGCCCAAATTAGAGACATTTCGTTCCCGAGTTTCAAGGACAAGACTTAAAATTATTTTTCAAAAACATGACAAATTGGATTTACCGTACAAATTAATATTAAAACTTCGGAAATCTTTAAATCATTAACTTAGCAAAGAGCTCTTAAGAGTCCATTACGCGTTAAGAATTCTCGAATAAATTCACTAAAAGGTTCTAGATTACAGTCTACAGTATCTCGTTCTTATAGTTAAATGAAATCTATAAAATCACTTTCACTTTAGTTTTGGGATTGCTTCATTAAGTCTAGACAACAATTTAGTTTCAATTAGGATTTGTTAATTATAGAATGTTCACTCGAATATTAAATATAATATAGTCCTCCAGCCGGTTTCATTATAATAATATATTTACGTTATATAACCATAGTTCTATTTATCATTTAATGCCAGTTTACCCTCATATTATTGTATTCTGTTTTGTTGATTCAATTTATGGAAATATTATTTTATTTTTAAGATAGTTAACTTTTATTGAATTCTTTAATAAATCAAAGACTAAAATAATCATGTCAGGACTTTACAGAAATAATTAATTTGAAAAATTTAAGATATTAAACTAATATGTTATGCCATCAGCATAAATTTACTAAAATATAAATCAACAAAATTTCACAAACATTTAGTAGAAATTCACTATTCTTTTACTGTCAAAATAGTTTAATAATCATTTCTTAGACATAAAATAATTGATTTTGTTATTTAGAATAGTACCCAAATATGTGTTAGATACAGGAACTGTCCTATCTATAGACTGATTGTAATCATATGCAGATGTAATATGTGAGTGATTTCTTTTCCATTTTAAAATTAATTAGTGAATATTGATGTCTTAAGGTAGAAATTTAGTTTTTTAATGTAATCATGCAAAAAGTAAAATGATTATTTTGACTTGAAAATTTTCAGTTTAAGTATATCATTGATAATAGTGTATTGATGTCTGTATATACTTTATGTAGATAGTATAAAATTGTAATAAAAGAACCACTAAGTGTAGCCCTTAGGAGCCTTTCATATAATTAATCAAAAATTTCAAGCTTTAGGTTTAACTCATTTTGTGCTTAAAATTATTTTGTTTGGTATATTATAGGACATCATTGCCCATGTAAGTTTCTAATTATTAAAAAAAGTAATAACTTTTTCAATGGAAAACTTTAAAAATATTTTACTTTTGTGCTTTTTCTAAAATTGTTGCTTTTGTGACTGAGTTTTGTTTTGTAAGTATCTGTCAAATAACATTGTTCGAAGCACAGTTAACTTATGATAAGCGCTTAGTTCGGATTCTTGTACTGTACATAAATTGAATCATTACTGCAACAGCAACAATGCAGTTCATTGATTTTTTTTTTTTCTCCTTTATTGTTTTTTACTATTTTAAAGTGAGATTTTTTTTTTTTTGAATTTATTTTTTTGTTCTTTTTGATGTCTTTCTTGCAACTGGCGGGAATGTTGTTGTATAAAACCTTGATTTTATTATTATTATTTCATATATATTTATATTTTTATATTATACTGCTATTTTTTTTTTTTTTTTTTTTTTTAATATTTATTTATTAATATTTATACAAATTTATTTTTCTGTATCTTATATATAAATAATGGCTTCGAACGATACTAGTAATAATTCCTTCCTATCTTTATCTTCTATTTCCGAAGGCAGCGACAGCAACGGCAGTATCCCCAGCATCCCATCACTAAATGAAAATCTTAATTCATTCTTCTCGGACGTCCCGAAAAACTTTAATATTATCCATATAAACGCTCAGAGTATTCCAGCACACTATCCTGATTTATTGTCATCTTTCGATAGTAAAGACATACATGCCATCTTAATATCAGAATCATGGCTTAAACCATGCTTACAGTCAACCTCCTACTCACTGCCGGGATTTCACTTGATTAGAAATGATCGTACTGGACGGGTTGGTGGAGGTGTTGCAATTTATTTGCGTGGCCATATTCCTTTTTCAATTGTAAGTACATCACTACCACAGGACAACGCATATGCGGAACATTTATTTATCGAAGTGATATTAAATCATACCAAACTACTTCTTGGGGTTTTTTACAGTCCTAACCTTACAGTTGACTATTTCTCGTCATTTGAAATCCTGGTCGATCAATTTATGCCCTCTTATGAGCATACTTTGATAATGGGAGACTTTAACACTTGTCTTTTTAAAAACGATAGTCGAGCGTCTCGTTTACAAAGTTTAGTAAATTCAACTAATTTAAACATTTTACCTCTAGCACCAACTCATCACTTTCCACATTCTAATCCTTCTCTTCTTGATTTAATTTTAGTATCTTCCATTGACCATGTCGCGAGGCATGGCCAATGTCCTGCGCTAGCATTCTCCTATCATGATCTTCTTTACGTATCTTACAAAGTTAGACCTCCTAAAGCAAAATCAAGAATTCTTCTGCAGCGCAATTTTGGAGGTATGGATTCGGAGCGGTTAACTGAAGATGCCAGTAAAATTGACTGGACTGTCATTGATAATGCTCGAACAGTAGATGAACAAATTACTATTTTTAATTCTTTTTTAATAACTCTTTATGATACTCATGCACCAGTCCGACCGGTTAGAATTAAACATCTTCCTGCACCATGGCTTACTGCGGACATAAAGAAACTGCAGGAAAAAAAACATACCGCTAAGAGTAAATATATTTCTGACGGAAGTGAGGCAAATAGAAATAAATATGTGAGAGCTCGTAATCGCTGCAACAGGGTTTGTAGAGATAGTCAACGACGCCATATCTATAAATCAGTAATCGAAGAAGATGATCCAGCTAAAGTCTGGAAATTTCTTAAATCCCTTGGAGTCGGTAAAACAAAACATACAGTTAATCCAACAAATTTAGATTTAAATTCTCTTAATCAACATTTCACTTCTTCTAGTACAATCGATAGTACGAATAAATTGAAAACATTAATTGATCTTTCCTCTTTACCCGCTCCACAGACTCCTCCTTTTAAATTTAGTCAATTCACTGTATGTGATGTTAAGAGAAATATTATCGCTATTAAGTCGGGTGCAGTCGGCGCTGACTGCATTAGTCGTAAAATGATCATTCCTATAATAGATCTATTAGCTCCTGTAATTACATCCATTTTAAATCGTTCCATTCTCCACGGTGATTTCCCTTCCATTTGGAAAGATGCCCAAATTCTCCCATTACCAAAAAAATCTAATCCGTCTTCCTTTTCCGATTATCGTCCGATTTCTATCCTTCCATTGTTATCTAAAGTGCTAGAACGCCTTGTACATAAACAACTAAGCACATTCCTTTCAAAACACAATTTCCTAAACTCCTTACAGTCCGGCTTTCGCCATGGTCATAGTACGACTACTGCTCTAGTCAAGATCACCGATGACATCAGACATGGCATGGATGATCGGAAGATAACGGTGCTGACATTATTAGATTTTAGTAATGCCTTCGGCACTGTTGATTTTGACATTTTACTTGCATCACTGACTTCTCTTAACATATCTCCTGAGGTAATTGATTGGTTTCGTTCTTACTTGTGCGGACGCCGACAGCGCATTCGAATAGATGATTCATATTCTGAATGGTCTTTCACTAGTGCTGGCGTCCCACAAGGTGGCGTGTTGTCCCCTCTCCTTTTTTCAATTTTTATTAATACCATCTGTCTTAAAATTTCTTCTCTCTATCACCTGTATGCAGACGACTTACAAATCTACTCACAAGGTACTCTCACTGAGCTACCCAATACCATCCAGAACATTAATAACGATCTTGAGCAAATTTCAGTTTGGAGCAAACATTTTGGACTTACTATAAATCCTTTAAAGAGTCAAGCAATTGTTATCGGTAGTCCTAGAATACTGTCGAAAATTGACTTAGCACATATGCCCACTATAATGATCGATGGAACTTCCATTCCATTTAGGGAATCTGTTAGGAATTTGGGTGTAGTTATTGATAAGCATTTGTCTTGGGAACCCCAAATAGGAGAGATAAGTAAAAAGATTTATGCTGCTTCTGCATCTCTGCGTAGGCTGCGCAATTTCCTACCAATACCTACCAAAATTGCGCTGGCAAACTCACTCCTATTACCAATTCTCGATTATGCTGATATTTGTTATCTCGACATTAAAGAGGAGCAACTGAATAAACTTGAGAGACTTCAAAACCTTTGCATTAGGTTCATATTTGGTATACGTAAATATGATCATATTTCTGAATTTCGTGATAAGCTCAAGTGGCTCCCTATCCGCCTTCGCAGGAATACTCATATACTTCATCTTCTCTATTCCGTGCTGTTTAATCCTTCTACTCCTCCTTATCTGAAGAAACAATTCAGGTTTCTACATGATGTTCACTCACTTTCCCTACGTTCCCAGAAAAATCTATTACTTGAAATTCCTCCTCACTCTTCTTCTTTTCTGACTAACTCCTTCACTATTAAAGCTGCCCGACTATGGAATTCCTTACCAATTGAGGTCAGGCATGCCAAAACCTTACAAAAATTTAAAACTTCACTTAAAAACCACTATATGAATATTTAATTTAGCCTTTGTTTTATACTTTTACTTTTCAAAATACTTTATGTATAAATATTATATCTATGATTTGTATGTATATATATATATATATGTTATTTATTGTTTATTATTATATTTATTTATATAAATATTTATTTGTAGTATATATATACATATATATGTATATGTATTTTATTTTTATTTCTACTATTAAACAATGTCCTGCAATTTAATGCACCACCCACCATCTTTTTTATACAACTCCAACGACCAAAGGTTGCCTGGAAGAGATCGCTTTAAGCGATAAGGCCGCCTTATTGTACATGTGTTTCAATGTATTTTGTATATAATTTTTGTAAATTTTTTATGTGCAATAAAGTATATTGTATTGTATTGTATTGTATATATATATGAAGTCATTTTAGAAAAAAAAGGATTGCTCTTCTATAAAAAAATGTAGACCAGGCATCGAACACTTGACCCGATTATTAACTGGAAATTAATATAAATAAATAGACCTCCAGTGTGATTTTGATTAAAAAGAATCATTTTCAACTGTGCTATCTACAGGTAAAGTATGACCGTGACCGTAGCGGCATAGTTAGAACGTAGCTAAGTGTAGCAAAATATATATATATTAAAAAAATATATTTTGGGGTATCTTGACCCTAGGTTTTCTCTGCTATGCGTGAAGATTATTTATTTATTTTTATTTCAAATTTAGTACTGCACTGTAACCACGCACCTTGTTCTTAGGTACCTCATAACTCTTTCGCCTCGTCCACTGGCATCCACTTCTTCATTCATGTCGTCTCGAAGGTCAACCGAGGTCTCCCTCCCACAAGTCAGACAAAATTAAAAGCTGAAACTGCGTGTCCCGCAAAATACTTTATAATAAAAAAATAACCGCCATCGTTATATTTTGATGGTACGAAGCTCAGTTTAACATAACAAAGGTTGCCCAACTATTGTTTGAGCCAGACGATATTTAAATATTCTATTGGGCTCTGTATAGGTATTTTTTCAATTTTTTTTTTTACGTTTTATACAAAAGCTGGTGTTCGTGTATTGAAACGTATGCGACGACTGGCTCATACTGTTAGAAAAGTGAAATAGGAGGTATTTTTTACTAACTGCCTTAAAAATTTATATTGAATAAGATTGAGATAAGAATTCGTTGGAGTCGAAAGACTTATATTACTACAATTACTAAAACACAAGGTAAACGCGAATATTTCGGTTTAATAAAGAATTCCATTAAAATGAAATGTCAAAAAAACCTACGAAAGGACCTATTAAATAAGTATCTATTATAGTAGAAGTAGTTATCAAAGCAGCTATGGCGTCATATACGAGTATTATATAGTTAAGAAAGTTTCAATATAAACCATAAATTCCACCCTTTATTTCATCTTGAGCATAATATTTGAAATAACATGAAACAATAAGGCATCGACAACACCTGCATCGCACTCATGCCATTGTCCCAGTGTTTTGACAAAGAAGTTATCACATAAATCTTATACAATATACACTTATATACTGAACAGCTGTTTCCTTTATATCACTTTATAAGACTCGTTAAGTGTTTTTGAGATTGGATGGTGAATGGGTGGGTTTTAATAATAGTTTGTAAATAATGGTTATTAAAATACTTAGTTCGTGGTACAGTTTTTGAATAAACGTGAAGGTTGTGAGTTCGATTTCCAGTTGGGGAAATTAATTGTGATCATTTTCTCGCTCTGATAAGAACACACGCAATATTTGGAAAAATGGATGTTATGTGAGAAAACAAGCAAAAATAAAAAAAGAATAACTATAAGGGGTAAAAAAGAGTACTTAAGAAGAGAAGGAGAACGAAATGTTGTATGGATATAAAAATATTATGTCATTCAAATGAAGTTTAATTATTTAGTTTCCTTACTTTAGTCTCAGTATAAAATATGTTTTTAATTAGCTATACAGTAACTTAAATATAAAATAATAATTTAAATCTAAAACAGCATCTGTATTCCATAGTTAGAAAACCATGTGTCCAAGTGACGAAACATAAAGAAAAATTAACGAGCTTCACCTTAAACTGAGTCCATTTAAATTTTATTCTGTATTTCCTTGAATAGCCGGAACTTCTCGCTTTAAAGGAATAGTAAACGAATGGAGTCAACGCTTTTAATTTACATTTTAAAAATTTAAATGAACTCGTTCGTACATAGCATAGCGGACTCTATTCATTTTGTTATTCAAGTTTTCGGAGATGAATCTTGTAGTGCTCAGTTACTTAGCCGGTGTCTGGTTAAGACGACCAATTTACATGAAAACTAGATTGATTATTAATATTTAGTAGGAATGTTAATAGTTGGTAGTTTGGTATAGCCCTGTATAATTAAATTAAACGGAAGGCAGTATGAAAATGAATGTTAAATATTAACGATTTTTAATACATCTAGACGCTGTGACTTCGCCCGCGTGCTTAAATGGAAATAAGAGTTGCGTATGACACATTCTATGGACTATTATTAAATGGACTACCTTTGAGTAGAAACAGACAGTTTTTTCAATGAAACAGCAGTTCCTAAGATTAGCGCGTTCAACCAATTAGATTTTTATGTATAATATTTATAAGTTTGGAAAATAACCTATGGAAAATTCCAACCAGAAAGGTATATATACATATATTCAGTAAAGTATACCTATACAAATTCGATCTCCATATATTTGTAAATTAACGGAGCGTTAGTATTTAACCCTCCTCTTCTGTCGGGTAAAGGACCCATTTCATATACACGCGCGCTCTTCATCACACGTCTTACGTTATTGTGATTTAAAACGACCCTTGACTCAACGAATTTATATCGGTGTTAAAGATTGTATCCTGTCAGGTAAATAGGAATTCAAATTTATTTATATAAAAAAATATCTTTTCAATAATTATATAAAGCGGAGAAAGAAGTGTCTTGACACTAGGTTCTCTGGACCAAACCCTGCTATAAGACAGGATAAAGCGTGTTTTTTTTTTCAACTAGCTAGAAAATGCGAATCCGCCTTTTATACTATTTACATACAAAATATTATCGAAATCAGTACAGCTATGTTCACGTTAATAAGTGAACACAAACAAATATGTAAACATTTACATTTCAGATAAAAGAATAAGCAATTTAAATACAAAACATGAAATGTTAATTTTCAATAAAGAACGAACCAGAATTGAGTTATCTCAAAAATATAACAAATTTCTTGCCGCAGCGGAAGTACTAATAAAATATGTGGGTAAGCAAACTTCGTTTGAGCCTCGTTCAATTCGTTTAAACAACTAAAATAGCCTGGCTGTATCCGCCGCGCTGCAGGGGACTGTTTGGGTAAGGCGTCTTCAAGATTTCATTTTGGAATTACTTTATGGGTAATTCCCTTTTGAAGAATATAAATGTTTATTGACTTAAATTATTCTATATCTTTTTCGTTCTTGAGTTTTGATGACAAAAGTTAAGTGTTATTAAAATATATCAGTGATAAATAATAAACATGAACATTAAAGATAAAGCCCAAGAAGAATTTTTACTTTAGAACTAAATTATTAAACAATGCTATCGAATTAACTAAATTCGTAAAATTTACTGTTTTCCCGTAGGAATTTCAGGAAATCCTCTTTTAGTACTCTAATAACTCCAAATTTTCGTTCGTATCACGTTGTCTGTCAATACACCTAGTAAAACAAGAATTTCATATACTTATGTAAGCATAGATCGTACTGAACTATTCGAAATATATCTAAATATTATTTATTTATTTATTTACAAACCACATACTGGTACTGTACAAATCAGCTTAGTTTTTGGCTATTTCAAAAGATTGTTGAGTGGATTCATTTTGATGTAACAAAAACAAGAGTACATATTGTTATGATATTTCACTATACCACGAACAATACTACAATGGCTTATTAGTAGAGGTAGTGGCATGAAAAAACATGCGGGAATATACTCGTATGGTTAAACTTTGATGGAAGGCATGCGGGTTAGGTAGACTTGGGAAGACACGGATGATAAGCAAGTTTAGAGGGTCGCCTAATGTTATAAAACTTGAGTTTTTGGTTGTGTTTAAGGTTGTTTAGATTTTTGAATTTGATTTGAATGGTATATAATATAACTTATATAAATATATTGCTAAAATTATGGCCGTCGTGGCGCAGTTTAACAGCTCTTATTATAAACGCGATGCTTGTGGGTTCGATACCCACCTAGGGAACTGATTATATTTTACAACAATAAAAGTTGTACAACTAAATAATTTATACTTTTACATCAACTTTTCTTAAAAAAGAAATAAACATAAAATATGTTTATTTTATATGAAGATACGAATAATATTAACCCATATTTCTATGTAGGTATATATTTATTAATTATAATCATACGAACGAAACCAAATATCCGGGAAAGTGATTACATGGAGCATTGAAAAGAGAAAATTAATTTTTCGATAGCTATCGTATTCCATGAAAGGCCGCGAAAATGAGTTTCTCAAGTGAATAGGGAATCGCATATAGATAATAAAAATAATACATTATATCTTAGAAACGACGACGCTTTAGGATACTCCAAGCTTTTTGAGATTAGGAATATATCTGCCTTCCATGCTATGTGATGGGATACAGCGTAAAGCTATAAAAAAATATATAAAACCGGTAGATAGAGCCGTCCTGAAAATGTGGTCCTGGAAACGGGGTGTTTTAACACTAAATTCCCTCTGTCTACTCTGTTATATGCGGAAACAAGCATGGAGCTAAGAAAAAAAACAAATTCCCAATTTTTGTTTTTCTTTTCTAACCTATTATCCTCAATAGGTACCTATCTTAAAGTTATGAAAAGAAATTCGATTTAACAATACTCCCTGCAAACATGCCATTATCTATTCGTTAAATTCTAAGAAAGTATCGTGTTCTTGCTTCCTTAGAAACTGTGAATATACTCGTATACCTGTAAGTACTATACCATACGTGAAATGATCGTTTGTTATCTTTTATATGGAATCAGATATGAGAAAAATAAGTGATTATATTTTTCCTAAGAAAAGAAGGAACTCGATAATAATTTAATATGACGTAGATATATAAATAACTTTTGTAATTGCATGTAGGAGCTAGAAGGTGAATTTAAATATAGACAGCATCTGACTGTTAACGCGATGTTTGATTCTCATTTGGGGGAATAATTGTATTCAAATTATTATAGTTTCCCCGTTCTGGTAGACAAAGCGCAGTGTTAATTTTCGCCACTCAGGCTGCAAAAACTTAAAAATTTAACGATGTGTCTTAGCAGTAGGAGTGTTAATTTATCCCTCCGCGGTATATCAAAAAGGGTTCCCTCGACCTTCCCCCTATGAAGTAAATGTGTAAAGACGATTTTTTTTTAATTATTAAGTTAGACAGCATATATATAACTAATATTCAATATCTCTCCAATATCTCATTCCCGAGTGACAAAAAATAATGTGAAAAGCGAGTTTCAGTTTAATAGGAAAATTAAGAAAATATCAAAGTACTTTAGGGTAGTCAATAGCTAAGTAAACACATAAATACGAAGAAATTCTCGTTATATGCGAACTCCGCTCTCAATACTACGAGACTTAAACTTTTTAATTAATAAAATTTTACAGCCGTTCTTCTGGTAATAGCAAAAATCATCATTGTATATTAATTACAGTGAAGAAGACAAAAAGTCAGATGCCATTTTATTTTGTACTACAGCCTAGTCCAATCTATACTAATATAATAAAGCGGAAGAGTTTGTTTGTTTGTTTGTTTGTTTGAACGCTAAGATCTCTGGATCTACTGGATCGATTTACTTTGTTTTTGTTTTGTATGAAAGCTGCATTCTTCAGAAGTGCTATAGGCTATATAATATTACATTACACATATATACTAATAAATTAAAATACTTTCTAATTTGACATGCAATTTATTCTGCCATGTTAATAACAACCGTCGTCGCTACGCGACCGCGTTCGTTACCGCGTCATTTTGATATTCATCCTTATGAAAATAAATATAATAGTCACTTTTAGCATTTCATCTAGATTGAAATTATATTTCTATATAAATTATATTTTTATATTTCAAGCAGGCGTAGCCGCGTCCGGGTCCGCTAGTATAAAATAAGTTGACAAGAATGTCTAGACATTCTGTTAAAAAATATTAAACGTAGGTAGGTAGCTACTAAATAAATTCTTCTATGTGTATTATTCTTAGCGACCGTTTAACTTTTATTTTATTAATAAGATACTCAACCATTACTGTATCCTATTTTTATTCACAAAAAATATAAATTTTACTATAAAATTCGGAACATAAGTTACGATTATCGTAAAAATTGTAACAAAATACAAAACTGTGGCAACCTTAAGAACTAAGTAATTCAAATTTATTATTATTTGTTATTTTTACGATACCTAGGAGGGTATGGGGACGCTAAACGCGTTCATATCACAGCATGAATAGGATATTGTAAAATAGACTTTATGTGGCATAAGTTAGAATGAGTTTGTATGGACGTTGTAGGTCTAAATTCTATTCTTCTAGTTTCAGTTTCCCGCGGCTTTATTTATTCCGGGTAGCTTGATAGAACGGAGCGCCAAATACCTTGATCTCTGCATACCTCTTGCGCCTCGTCCACTATCATCAACCTCCTCCCACGTGTCCTCCGTCAGTGGACGCCCGTCATCCTTTTAACGTTTTCCCCGGTATCATCGATACTGTGTTTCAACTGAGGTTAATATTCTATTTTCAAAAATATAGGAAATCACTTATTGCTTTGCAGTCGTGCCAACAATTGGGCAGATTTGATGCGACTTTTAGGACAAGATATAGATAATTAACTGGAGAAAAGAGAGAAATTTAGAGAGTGTATTCTAATTCTATTACATCAAATATACATATAGGTTATATAAGAAACAAAAATAATAATATTTCAATTGATGTTTTGATATTAACATCCAACCGTTACACCCAGTTAAGTAAGCGATAAAAACAATTTTCTATCTCACCATAAACATGTATAAGTTACGTAAGGACGAAACAAATACCTCTCAGTACTTAAGAATACTATTAAGGTTACAAACATTTCTAGGCCACCTGCAGGGAATAAATTACCCGGAACAGTAAAGCTTAAGCGATATCGCAAAATGCGGTGTGGCTGCATGATAATTCTCAACATCTTCAGAGATATTTTCCTTATAGAGTATAGACGACACTTTTTAATGCTACTTTATTATTTACAATGCTATGTTATTATAAGTATATTGAGAATGCTAAAATTTCTGAACGCAATGTTCCGAAAATCCGGCGGAAAATGGGGACCAGAGTGTCTTTAATTTACGCCCTCGTAGTGAAAATGACATATGACATATTCTTAGTAGGTACTCACGGTAACTATAATAGCAGAGAGTGGGTTCAATCAAAACGATCAACGTGATATAATAGAGCCTCAGCCTTCCTCGATAAATTGAGTAACCAACATAAAAAGTAATTTTCAACTCGAACCAGCAGCTCAGGAGATAGGCGCGTTCAAGCAAACAAAATCTTCAGCTTTATGATATTGGTAGAGCTATAGAAGAATACGTTTATTTTTAGCTCCATGCTCGCACATGGGACCTAGTGTTAAGACACGGTTCCGTTCCCATTAAGACACTTCCGTTCCTCACCTTCCACTCCTTCCAAACATTAAATATCTCATTCCCAAGAATGGGAACCGAACCCACAACTCGCGTTTACAGGCGCACCCTTGTACACCTGAACCACGACGGCCTCATAAGAACAGCGACGCTGTAATAGGGCACGGATCGTGATAGTCACAGGTTTCAGGCAAATTTCTCTGGATTTTGACAAAATACTATCCATTTTTTTTTCATGAATTCAATAAAAGATTTGTGGTTTAGTATGCTTCCTAACATACCTACTAAGAAGTCAAAAATATAACGCTACACTGTTATATATTTATGTACATAAAGATAACAAGCCGTCTATTTATTTGCGTAGGTGTAGATATATTTACAAAGTAATTTAGTATCGATGAATGACCTTTCTTTTTATTACTTATTTGTAGCGAGTATCTAATTTGTGACAGTATAATGACGCAGTTGATCTGCCTGCCTGAACACGGTAGGTATACGTGGAAAATATTATTGGAAGAAATATTTGTTTTATTTATCAGTCATCGTGGCACAGGAACGAATGTGGGTTTGATTCCAATTTAGGAGAATGAATTAACTTAATTTTCAAAGGAAAGTGGAGACAAATAGTGTCTATACACTAAATACCCCTTATCAGGAACAAGCGTGAAGCTGCTTGACATTCTTTATTTGTACACTTAGATGAAAACGACGATATACTAACGGTCATTAAAATGTGAAAAAAAGAAGAATGAAGTCAAGTAAGAAAAGGCTCTGAAAACCCTGAGAACCTGCGGGACATGCGTGAAGACAAAAACCAGTTGGTTAAAGAAATCAACAATCCCCACAGGATCCACTCACTCGACATTAACAAGAATTTTCCAACATTTAAAACTTATCTACATTATTCTCAGGACTGTTTCTACACTCGCACCTCTTTATGGCTCAAAAAAAACTCTTGATTTTATCACCATCACTTCCAACAGCGGAACCTAACCTATAACCACATTACAATCATAAAAAAAAATAACTAATCACTCAAAAATGACATAATATTATTCATAGAAAGTTCTGGAATCTGTACAAAAAAAGTCCGTCTGTCATGTAATGACTCAGCGAAGGGATGCAGGTAAAAAATGGGGAACAGGTAGGAATTAAACGAGATAGATGTATATATCTGTTTCAAAATTACCAAATATGGTCTTTTTACTTTTGTAGAAGAAATTCTTTCATAGAGTTCATTTGGTGTCATTATTAAAATAACATAAAACGGCAACATAGCACGATATTACGCTGAAAGTAATTGAAACAATCATTTCATTTATTTTGTTATCACTAAATAATTGATATTTTAACTCAAATACGTACGAAAATAATAAAACCCATTTTTTCCGTATTTTAAATCAATCTTAGTTTAGTTAATAGATAGTCTGCATAAACGATTTTATACCGCCAATCAATCCAATTAAATTAATTTTAAATAAGATATATATATACTTGAAATTATTAATTTACATATAAATTTTAAATTTCAGATATAAATGAATAATAAATTATACATAATATGGGTTTAACAATAATATTATCGAAAATTTTGTATTTGTTTCTTATATTCTTTATACGTAAAAATAAAAATACTCATTTATATGTTAACGCTACAAAATAAAAACTAAAATACAATAACTTAAGTATAGTACTGGCGTAGTCACGTCACACAATTCACACATCAAAACAGACAGTACAATGAAGTGTGGGTTATTGACTCGCCCAGCCATGGACAAAGTGTGTATCACTCAATTACTTTTTTTCTAGCTTCAAGCAGTATCCCGCATACACAGAGGTAACCTAGTGTTCAGATTCCGTTACAAACTCTCCGCCCAATTTTTGAGACATTGAGTATTGATCGGCGGGTCTCAACGCCGCAGCTCTGAGCTAAGAAATCACAATAATTGAATTCGTAGTGTGAATCGAAACCACTACCATCGCTTTTACAGTCTAGTCTTTTACTAGTTATAATGAAGACGAAGAATATTTTTGTAGAGTAGGTACGCTCTCGTTCTTCCCTCTGTAACAGAATGAGATAGCAACACTATTACAGCGCACGAAACATGACAGGGAAATATTATTTAGATTTAAATTTTAAATTATTGAAGCTTATTATTTATTTTGGTTTTTCTTTTGATAATTTAGTTTACACGTGGTGTAAGAAAAATTATAGTCATTTGATTGTATGAAACAAAAATATATCTTAAAAGTTGATTTTTACAAATTGAACAGTGATTTATTGTACGATTATTAAAATAAAATACAATAAAATAAAATATATTATATAAAATGTAAATTTATGGATATAATATGAAGATTATATTCTGATTTGTTTAAATAAGAATGTCACTGTCATCACTATGATTAACAAAAATTATTAATAATATAAACTAGTATTTACATGCGGCTTCGCATGCGTGGTTAAATAGAAATAACTAAAACCTATGAAAGCTATACCCGCTTCTATTGTCCATAGCATTACTCTATAAACCAAGTAGTTCTTGAGATTAGTAAGTTTAACTAAACAAATTCTCAGCTTTACATCATTAGTATACTAACAACCTTATAAAAACTATATCAAAACCAGCTTAGCCTTAACAGACAGACATGCGGGCGCTTTGTCTCATATAATACAATTTTATTATTAATATAATCAGTGAGCTAACAATGGTAAGGATGGATGTTAAAAAAAAATAATGCGTATAAAAAAACGTGGCCGACATGACGCGATGGAGATAACACGAGTTATTATTACATCACGTTTCCATAGAAATCGTTTTAAATTGCTTTTCAAAAGTTTTGACTCCCGAAATTTTAATGATATAATAATTTTTGGTTTACTGGCTTGGCTATGAGTTACAACTTTTTTTTTTAGTGTTTTACGATACTAAAAGAGATTTTGGTCACTCGTTTTGTTTTTCTATGACAATAATTTTCCTGTCGCCACACGCCAACTCTATATACATCGTCTCTACAAAGTAAAAATATGTTGTATTCTTTAATACAATTAACTTTTATTTTAATTGATATTTAAGAAGAATTTTTTTTCTCTTTCTTCTTTTTCATTCCTTCATTTTTTGCGGTAAAGAATACAATGGAATCCTATCCGACATGTTTTAAAAACACGTGATAAATCACCATGATATCGTCCTTTATTAAAATGAATAGAAAGAGACAGCACTATAAATATTCGTCGAGAGGCCCGTATTTTGTGATTTTATCTACATAAAATATAAAATTCATCCGTTACCGACTGACAGACAACGCACTGTCAAAACTATTATTGAGGAGTAGAAGTAGAGAAGCAGTAAGGGAAGATTTCGGGGAAAATCCTACGAGACGAGGAACGGGAAAAGATGGGTTTTGTATAATACTACTTTTATACTGATTAACGAAAGCTACGTTGCGGACGGCCACTAGTTAAATTAATATAAATAAATATAACAATATACTTATATTGATTTTAATTGTAAACATTAAAAATAGTTTCATCTTACCAAGCAGTTAAAAATTAAAATCTATACAATACCAAATGATACAAGAACAGACGTAAAAATATTTAGTGCATTTTCTTTATACTGACGATAAAACATTGGCCTCCCTAAATTGAGACGTTTTATTATTAGAAATACGATTTTGACAGTCGTAAACGTCGATCCCGAGTTATTATATTCAGTTTACGATTTCAAATATCACAATAGGCGGTATAAAGAAATATTGTTTTGTAAAAAGAGGCTGCTCTACGAGAAGCTAGTAAAATAAATAATTATTATTTATAACTTAGCATGCAAGCCTTGAGGTCCTCCGGAGGATATGTAGAGGTTGACGACAATGGACGAGGCCAAATACGTATGCAGAAATCGTATTTTTTGACACTGAAGAAGCTGAGAAAAAACTTTATTTTGTCTGGAATTAAAAGAAAATCTTGTTAAAAATCATGTCAAAAAAGCTACCCAAAACCCGATCCGAATCCACACACCATAATCATAAAAAAACTTAAAAAAATTCAAAACGCTAACACCATTAGTTAGTGAGTCATGTTTTTTCTGACGTAGTTTTTCCTGTCTCTTGTTGCGTGGCCGTGACATTTGGATGGTGACCGATTGTACGGCCTTCGGGCGCGGTCATCACACCGTGCACCGTGGTGCTCTACCTGGTTAGAACTTAGAGACTGTCTCGCTCTTGCGTTACTACTTGTCGTACTTAATCTTATTTAAGTACCACTCAGAGATGACTATTAATAGTAAATCCATATATACAACTTCAAGCCTTTTGGCGACTTAACGTTATGTCACTCCATTCCTCACTTTTGGTCCAATTCTGGTCACCAGAGAATTATACTAAAAAGGTTGTCTTTTAATTAAAAAAAAAGTTTGTTTAGTCGAACGCACAAATCAAAAAAGGTTCCAATAAAAAAATCGAAGATAAGAAAATATTTAATTTTCACTAGTGGGAATCGAACCTGTCGTGTTTACAGTCGCACATTTGGGACTGTGCCACGACGGCCCCTATTAATAAATTTATTAAATTAATTAACGGGAACGGACTGTCTTAACACAAGGTTCCCTCGCCTTACCCTACTGCGTGCGGGATACAGCGTGAAGCCATTCCTACCAGCGTAGTGTTTAGAAGCTAGTGGGAATGAACTCGTGACCACTCAAACTGTAACCACACATTTAGTCAGTTGAACGAAGCGCAACAATCGTAAATGGTTGCGATTTATTCCAACAGAGCGAGTACCGTGTTAACAATGAACACGTCGGAATTTGCACAGGAAGTTAGATGGCCGATAGTTCAAAAATGAATATTGGAAACAATACGTGTAAAATTTCAAATTATTGACCCGTGATACGGGTATGAACGTGTTTCATTTTAAATATAAGTGTGAAAATATAAAATGGCAGTAGCTGGTTCAAAATCAGCAATTTTTTTATAGTACGCCGTCGCTTCCTATCGATGTATTGCTTCCAAATTACGCAATAGATTTTAATGCGGTTTTTACAAACAGATAGTGACTCAAGAGGAAGGTTTACGTGTATATCATATTAATGCATTCGAAACGGACAAAGCCGCATGTAAACACTCTTAAATCGTAATTACTTAACCAAGCAGGAGTACGTTTCAGAAGAAAGGACATATTAAAGAAACTTTTTTTACATGATAAAGTATATTAGATTCTAACCATTTTAAATTAATCAATTCAAGACAATCTAGAATACATCCTACAACCACAGTTACGTTCGACGAAACTAGAAAGAAACCACAGTATACAACGAGGTATAGAATATTCGAGAACTAAAATACATACAATGTCGTAAACGTTAGTGTAATAAATCAAACGCTCAAATGTGAATTAAAGGTTATTTAAAGTTGCAACAGTCAACGTTCAAACATCAAAAATACTTAAAGGAAGCGTAACCGCAGGTTGAGGAAATGCGGTAGAAATTAAATATGGCTGAATTGGCTTTTATATGGATATTTATTTTGTCCTGGTTTTTATATAATTGTAACATAGTTTTTTTACATTTTTTTATATCAATGCACTGATAGTATTGGATTCAAATTTTAAGCGGATTAGATTATGAAAATAAAAAGTTTAAAATTTAAAATATTAATCTGAGAAAATAAATAAAACTATATAGAACTCTTGATATATATATCACATATGTTTTTATAAATACAATTACATACATATATATATATACAATAAATAAAGTAGACAAGTAATAAATAAGAATCTTAATTATTGAGGAAGTGCAATATCACCAAGGCTAGTGAAGGTTCGCATAGCTGAGATATCGTGCGCCGTTTAACTGTTACTTGCTTAGTTACTTGAAAGGTCAGTGCTTAGTTTTTATTTTTTACTCATTTTCTTGTGATAGTTTAGCATGATTAGAATTTAAGGAATTGAAATTGTTAGTTGTAAATATTATTTTTAAGTTTATTAATATACGTTTTTTAAGTCGTATTTACATATTTGCGACCTTGGGTTTCGTCACTTAGCAAATTATGCAAATGTTGATATAATAAAAAAATAGGGATTTGTTGTGCTTGTCTTATCCCCGTGACATGAGTAACTATAAAATAATGCCCAATCTCTTGTATAACATTATTTCATTATACTTCTATAAACGAATTCTCATGATCATTGAACTAGTTGTGAAATGTCCTAGTTTGCTTAATAGATCTTAAGGTCATCTGTCAGATTGACAGGTAGTAATAGTTTTTAAAATTTATTTAGTTTATTTAAGCATATATTAAGTCCATTTTATTAAGCAAAATTAATTACTTAAATTCTAATAACAATTTTCAGGGTTAAATTATGAATGAACCCACAACGACGACGTTCAGGCAGACACCTTTATATATAATATTCAAATAAGTAATATTAAAATTATAATAATAAATTAAATTTAGACTTACAAGTATTTCTTTGCCTCAACCTGACTTAGGTCACGTAGCACAAATACTACATAATAAATCTAGTATCTTTTAAAAAATGAATCAGAATATTCGATCACGATGTAAAAACGAAAGATGGTGGGCGAATGTTTGTAAAAAAATACTATAAATAACATGTTTATTCGTAATGCTATATTTTATACCAAGGGGAGTGCTTTTGGCACCATTCCCTATTTTAATACGCAGATCGCTGAAAAATGAAAACAAAACCAAGTTAGTTTACTCTCTATATGACTACATTATGGTGTACGAATTTTGTTATTGCAATTTATTTATTCACGACCTCTAGCCGAGAATAGTCCAGTAGGGTATTAACTTACTTTTTTATTTAGGCACCGATATTGTTTTTTCTTTTTTTTAGTTTTTAATATATCTTTAATATGAAGTATAATTCAGTTTTCTATTATTAATTATTTGTTTTAAACAAGGAAGTTAAAAATTGAATAAAACGTGCGTTTTATTAAGTTTATATGAAAAGTGTCAATCACAGTGAAGGTATCATTTTTATATAGGTTACTACTGTTTGCGTAAACGTAAATAAGAAATTTAAAATGCTAATTATTTAAATGGTTATAAATCAGTGGTAAGTTTAAAATTTCAACAGAACCAACCCTAGTTGATCTTCACAAACGACCTTTCACAATGTATATTAAGTACTTATAATCTAATGTCTGCAATGGAATAATTTCGGTTCTCATTCATATTTCTATTTGCAGTTTATTACGTATTTAGTTTTTTTATACTAACGTAAAATTTTATTATAAACTAAGTCCGAAAGTAGGGTTAATTGACATAAAATTTTAGGAAGATCAAATAAATTTTGATGCTTAAAAACGAAACTAAAATATATTAATAAGTATCTATGAATTATTCGAATATACTTTTTTACAAAAAGATTTTAGCAGCACCAAAGTGCTACTAAAATGTCCGCATAAAATTTTAAAAAATCTTACCCAAAAGTTTATATAATTGTACAATAGGTACTAAATTAAAAAGAATTCAAAATATATATTTAAAGATGGGCAAACTCGAATCAGATAGCTAGTCTTAAATAAAGCATTGAATCTGAGTCAGCATTCTAGCGTTCTACTTAACCAACGATATTGCAATCAGATGAATGATAAAACCAGATGCCACCGCAATTTGGCGACGTTAATTACAATTAATATTTCGTCTAAGAAAAACAACGTGTGACAAAGTCCAATTATGAGGCTGGAATTTTGTTCTGAATAAACTTAATTAAGCTTGAAATGTTCGTACTATATCACAACATACAGAATTTTTATATATGATTTTTTAATTTGTCATTTAAAAAATATATTAAAAAAAAATGTAGAAATTTATTACTGTATTCTTCTTATAAACATATAGAAACCTTACAAAATATGCTCAAGTATATGTCACAAGCCATTCAACTTTTAAGGTAATAAAAAAACACAAACTTAAAATTACCATTACTAATTCAACATATAGGTAATTTCAAAACCAAAAATAATACATCCGACAACACTAAATACGGAATATATTCTCAAGACAAGCAAATATTGGCGTCATGACGAATGTAACACAAAGAGCGCTATGACTAACCCAATGACTCAAGCAAGTACTAAACGAGTTTAAACGGGGCACAGTACTTTAGCGTTACGCTGTACGAACAAAAGCAAAGGGCCTAATTGTAATTATGTGTTGGGAAATAAATACAAATTATATACTTTGAACTATCTTGATATAGAAGTTAACAAGACATGGAAGTTCATGGAAGTAACCTGGTTGATAAGAATAATATAATCCATGGTTTCTATTGAATGATAATTGTCTGATATTATTATATGTATACCATATAGACTATGTATTGACAAATTATATGGGTGGTGTGGTGTCGTCTATGATGCACTGGCTCGCCAACTAAGGATGTGCGCAAGCGCCGCGTCCGCTCTCGCCCGTGGCTCGCGCGGTAATGACGCGCACCCCGCACCCCTTAGCTCGAGACAGTGTCATTGTGACAGTGTCATGTGACAGTGACATGGTGTACAAACACTACATCCCTTCCTTATCAAAACTTTAATATAACTTAGCAAGTGTACATAATTTAGTCATATTACAATTTAATTAGTAACACTAAATCAACCATATATAATTAATTAAATCGTTTCCAATTTCATTAATTTATTGTCTTCCACTTTCTCCAGAGTCAACAATTCCGTCTTCTTGGTTCTCACCTATAGTTTTCCATTGCCCTTCTATTCTTTTTAAATGTAATATGTTCCTTCTTAGAGTTTGTCCAGTTTCTTCGTTCCTAATTGTTGTGTCTCCATTTTTTGTACTCTCCACAATGTGTGGTGTTGGATTATAATTTAAAGTTAGCTTATTTGTTTTATTAATTTCTTTTATATACACTTTGTCTCCTTCATTTAAATCTGAATCCCGGGCATTCCTTCTTTTATCACTATAATCTTTTCCTTTTCCTTTTTGTTGTTTGTCCTTGTCTCTTATCTCTGTGTCATCAATTTCATTACTTATGTCTTGAAATGTTGGAATCTTATCTCTGTTTAGTCTTTTGAAGAATAACTCTGTTGGTGTTTTTCCGGTCACTGAATGAGGTGTCGAATTATACATCATGAGGTATTCGTTTAGGCATTCTTGTATGTCTTTATTTTCGAATTTGCCAATCTTTAAACGCTTTAATATGTCTCTGTTTTGTCTTTCAACTTCGCCATTTTGCTGAGGCCAGTAGGGGATAGTATTAAATAGCAGTATGTTACAATCTTTACAGAAAGTTTTGAACTCGTCACTAACAAACTGTCGTCCGTTGTCCGCTGTGATTGATGAAGGATAGCCTAATCGGCTAAATATTTCTTTTAATAATCTGATTATAACAGCGCTGGTTATGGTTTTAGTGATTTTCAGTTCCTTATAGCGGCTATAATAATCCACTACCACTAAAAGATAGTCACCGCTTGGTAACGGACCGAGCAAATCCATGGCAATATCTAACCACGGTGCTTCCGGCAGTTCACGACGCTTCATAGGAGCAGGTGGATTCGGCAACCCAACCAGTGTACAACCCTTACAACTCTTCACTAAGGTCTCTGTATCCTTATCTATCCTTGGCCACCATACTTTGCATCTCAAACGACCCTTCATTGCCACGATCCCTGGGTGCCCCTCGTGTGCTGCATCTAAAACGTTTTTCCGAAGCCGAGATGGTATGACCAGCCTATTACCTCTTAAAAGTATATTATTAAAGAAACACAGTTCATTTTCAAATATTTTATATCCTTTTATACTATCGTCCCATTCATTATTGTAAATGCCTCTTTTCACTTTGAGTATTTCCACGTCTCCTTCTGAGTGTATCTTAATCTCGTTCATAGAAATTGCACGAGGTCTTGCATTCTCTACGATTTGATGAACATGTTCATCACCTTTGGTCTTTGGGTAACTTGCATATTTACACAACCGCGACAGCGGGTCTGCTATATTCGACTTACCAGGCTTATATTTAATATTATATCGGTAAGCCTGAAGCCTTAAAACCCATCGCTCTATTCTAGCACATGGTTTTGACTTGGCTCCAAACAAAATCTCCAACGGCTTATGGTCCGTGATAAGGTCAAACTCTTTACCAAACAAAAACACATTAAAGTGTTCTATAGCCCATACCAAAGCAAGAGCTTCTTTTTCAGTTTGACTATATCTTCGTTCGCAGTCTGTCAGCGTGCGGTTTCCGTATGCAATAATTCTAGGACCTTTATCATCAATTTGTACCAAGACTGCACCTAATCCTACTGGGCTAGCATCAGCTATGACTTGAGTTTTATCATTGACATCATAATAACCAAGTGTCTTAATTTCCGATAATGTGTCTTTTAATGAGGTGAAAGCATGGTCTTGTTCCGTAGTCCAAAAATCTTTTATATTTGCATTCTTGCCAAATTTTTGTCTCAATAGCTGCTTTAATGGTTCAGTCGTTGTAGCCATATTAGGAATCCATTTGTTAATGTAATTTACAAGACCCAAAAAGCTTTGTAATTCCTCTACGGTTTTCGGAACCCTAAAATGGGCTACACTCTCTATATATTTGTTTAAGGGCCTGACACCCTCTGAAGTCAATTCATGTCCCAGAAAACTGACTTGTTTAACCTTATATAAACATTTGTCATTGTTAAGCAGAACATTATTTTCCTTTAATACTTGCAATACTCTTTGAAGACGCAAATCATGTTCTTGTTCTGTCCGTCCATAAATCAAAATATCGTCGATGAAATTTATAGCACCATCACATTTTAGAAGGATTTTTTCCAGAGTCTTTTGAAATATTTCAGGAGCACAGGAAATACCAAACATAAGGCGCTTATACCGGTAAAGACCCTTGGAACTAATAAAAGTTGTGATGTGCCTTGAGTCTGGATGGAGTTCCAATTGGTGGAAAGCGTTCTTAATATCCAGCTTAGTAAAGAACTTGGCTTTCCTAATCTTTGGCAAAAGGTGTTCCATCGAAGGTAAGGGATGGTTCTCCCGCATAATGGCCGTGTTGGCACGTCTCATGTCTACACATAGACGTAATTCTCCATTATCTTTCAGTATTGGCACTATAGGAGAAATCCATTTTGATGGTTCATGAACTTCTTCTATAATGTCATTTTCTAATAATTCTTTGATTTTCCGTTCAATCTTCCCTTCAATTGGTATAGGTATTCGTCGATACGGTTGAGAAACAGGTTTTTGCAAGTCGTCGATTGGTATATGTACCAAAACATCTTTAAATTTCGGAAACGGCTCATTCTTCACTTGATTTACATCAACCCCTAGCTTCAGGACACCAAGTTTTACGGCACTATCTTTACCCAGTAAGTTTCTGGATCCATTTGTGATAACGTATAAATGAGCGTTCTCTTCACGGTTATTAACCTTAATAGTTGTCTCAAATGACCCTAAAATGTCTAGGGGAGTTTTACTGCCATATGCCAAAAGGGTTTTCCCAGGATTATTGTTTTGACTCAAGTATGTCACTCCTTCTTCTTTTAACTTTGTCCATGTCTGATCTGTAATTAAATTGTATTTTGAGCCAGAATCGATTAACATCTTTATTTTTACACCTCCAATGTCACATAATATATTCGCATCGTTGTTAATATTAAAAACGTAATCAACTTCTTCTTCTATAACATTATCAATTTCTTTCCGTTTCTTCCATTGTTTCGATAGTCTCCCTTCTTTTTGTGTATCGCGCTCAACTATTTTCCGCTTTCTTTGTAGTTGTGTCTTGCAGTATTGTCGAAAATGTCCTAACTTGCCGCATAAATGACAAGTTTTTCCTATGGCTGGGCAGTTCTTTCCTTCTGATGTGTGCTTAAAACTACCACACCTTCCGCACGTTTTGTCTGGAAAATTTCTGAATTTTGTGATGTCGGATCTCGAAGTATCTCTATTCCCTTTGGCAGGGATAATAGCGTTAACGTCGTGGTTCTTGTTTTGCTGTCCATATTCTTCTAACTGTTTATTAACAGTTTCTAGCGTATTAGCTTCAGTTATTATCTTGTCTAACGTTATACTGTCACCTATTGTCAATATTTTCTTCCTTAAGTCTGTTGATAGACATTTCTCTGTTACTTGGTCTATCAAATGCTCTTCTGGTTTATCAAATTGACATTTCTCCGCCTGATTCCTTAACCTCACAATAAATTTTTCAAATTTCTCTCCCTCCACTTGCCTAATTAGGCGGAAGACATGCCTTTCGTAAACCTTGCTCTGTTTAGGAGTAAAATAATCATTTAGCTTCTGTATCGCTATTTCAAAAACATTGTTGTTATTAGTAGGTTCCGTATTAGCCCCTGGTAAGTTATAGAATATTTCTTGTAGGCTTGGCCCACCAAGTAATAGCAATGTCGCCCTTTTCTTTACTGGTGTCGTAATATCTGTTGCCTCTAAGTATATGCTTAAGGACCGTTTCCACTTTTCCCATCGCTGTCCTAATGATGCATTATCACCCTCTAAATCAAGTTTTTCTAATAACGGTAAGTTGCCAGACATGATGATGATGACAGTGTGGGGTGACCTAAAATTGAAAGCACCTAATCGAATGAACGAACATTTATACTAAATATTTTACATTTAATGAAGGTACATTTGTACCAAATATGTCCAATTTAATGGAGGTACATTTGTACCAAGTATTTCCAATTTAATGGAGGTACATTTGTACCAAGTATTTCCAATTTAATGGAGGTACATTTGTACCAAGTATTTCCAATTTAATGGAGGTACATTTGTACCAAGTATTTCCAATCTAATGGAGGTACATTTGTACCAAATATTTCCAATTTAATGAGGGTACATTTGTACCAAGTATTTACCACTCAATTGGGGTAATTCTCCAATAACCAATTGAATACAATTAATCAAAATATCTTCTTAAAACGCTATTTTTTATACTTAATTTAAATTAAAATTTTAGATAAATAGAATTACAATAATGACATATAATAAATACATTTTAATTGTTATAATACCCTAATGTTTAATTGCTTTTGTTTCCTGATTATTACAATTATAATTTTTTTAATAAAATTACTGTAAATTATTTAATACTATTACTTATTACTACTAATCTATTGCTACAAGAAAATATCACCGTGACATATTATGCATGAGAAATATATAAATATATAGCAATCACACTATTTCATTATATAATACATTTATTTTTATATTTCATTCATTTCATTTATTGATCAATAATTGAATAATATATGTGACTCGAGTTGAATTTATCCTAGTATAATATCATTTCACATTTACACCCACTTTAAAATATGATTTCAACAAGAATCTACCCCACTTCTAATAATTATTTATCAAAACCTTATAAATGCTGCAACCAAAGATAATTATAATATCACCATGGTATGCAGAGGTAAAAGATTTACTTAATTGTATTACATTGAAACTTAACCGTAAACAACAACAATCTTCCTAATTTCGCTTTTCACTGACCAAACATATATTACTTTGTCTTTATTAAAATTTTTTTTTTTTTTTTAGTATTATAATATCTTTTGACTAACCCTTGTCCTCGTCGCCACTTGTGGTGTCGTCTATGATGCACTGGCTCGCCAACTAAGGATGTGCGCAAGCGCCGCGTCCGCTCTCGCCCGTGGCTCGCGCGGTAATGACGCGCACCCCGCACCCCTTAGCTCGAGACAGTGTCATTGTGACAGTGTCATGTGACAGTGACATGGTGTACAAACACTACAGGTGGAAAGTGGAGAACGGATTTAGACTACCGTCTCTCCACTTTATTAGCGAAACTAAACTTCGTCTGTGCCCCAATGGTCAAATGGAAATATGAATGGAGTATGACACAGTCTAAGTATCCAAGTGAACTTTTAACGTTATGCCTATTGCTATAGCTTTCCTCGACAAATGGATCCAACTCTAAAAATAAATCAAATCGAACCAGTAGTCCCTGAAATTAAGCACGTTCAACCTAAAAAAACATAGATAAAGAAAATAAAAAATATGCTTATAAATTTTATACATTTTGCAACACTACAAATTACTTAACGTATTAACAGCTCATATTTCTTTATTATAAAAGAATAATTGTCACTTGATGGTGGATATCTTATAATCGTTAAATAGTACGGCGCCGTCCAGTCGAGACAGACGGTAAATACGTTTGTGAAAAACGAAAGGGTTAGCCTATAATGATTATGTCTATGTGTATAATAAAGTGAAATAGTTTATTGGAATATAAATATTTTTTTATAGTTTCACGATGTATCCCGCATATAGGACAGTAGGCAGAGGGAATATAGTGTTAGACACTCCGTTCCCAAATTTTCTCACAATTATCGAGACACCGAGTGGAAATCGAACCCACAATCGTTGCATTTACAATTTAAACGAATTTATTTTTTAAAAAATTACAACATTAACTTCAATTATATTTTTAATATTTGTTTTTACTGTCACTGGGATTTTAAGCTGCATTTTCTTGGCGACACCAAGTCTAATCGTATTAACTTGACAAGTAAACATTCTGTAAACATGTAACTTAGGTGTGTAAGGCGATTTAAAAGTTCAAAAGCGAACCAGTTCAATATTTTTATAATTTTTATTTAACACTTATACAAAACGTAATGACAAAAAAAAACTTTACTAAGAAATACTTAATTTTTTTTTTCAGTGATTGCTTAGACGCTTAAAACATTATTTTTGTAACCGTAAAAAATATTAACCCAAGTAAGTACACAGAGGCGAATTATATGTAATAATTAATACTACAGTTCATACATTACACTACAATTTGCAAAGCGGAAATCGAATTAGCAGTCACAGTTCAGTTAACACTCTCACCCTCCATCCCCTAAAACGCGAACATTAAGGTATATTATTATTTTTTATTTACTTTTTTTACTTTACACAGTATCTCGCATATAATAGGATAGACAAAAGGATACAAATTTTAAGACATTCCGATATCCACTTTCCGGCGAAGTTTCGAAACATTGCATGTTGATTGGCGTAATTCAACGCCGCGGTTTGCCTTGTTACCAGAGCGAGGAAATGAAAATATTAAATAATTCATTACCCGGGGGAGGGGAATCGAACCTGCAACCTGCATGTGACAATCGCATGCTGTGGCAATGCGTCACGACGGCCTGTATACATATAATTATGTAGTATTTAATAATTTCTTATAATCATAACGAGGCTACGGACCTTTTGTTATAATACTAGGGATGTGGTTTAACGGCGACATGGGAGCTAACGACAGTGGGAAATAAGCAAATTGCAGGTTGTTAACGCAAGCAGCGATACGTTTGTAATGTTGTTTTAATAATAAATATCTATTTCTTTTAATGAGTAAGAATTAAATAAACTATGTACTAATAAGACATTAAAAATTAATATATTTTTTAATAATATTCCTAATACGGCAAATTCACGGTGTTCATGAAATAAATGCAACTTTGTTTTCTGCTATGAAGTATGCCTACTTAGATTTTATTAATCGACGAAAAAAAGAAATTCCCAATTCCACGTTTCCTTTTTACTCATTAAATCGATTTTACAGATAGGGTTACCCCAGAGGTGGTCCAATACAAATTTTATGGCAATTGGTTCTTTGTTAATGAATATTGCTTTCTTTTGTTAAAGAATTTTTATTTACTATGAAATATGCGTTACGTTTATGTTTCAATAATAAATAGGACAAAAACCAGGAACGCTAAAAGAATAGAAAACCAAAACGTAAATGACAACGGAAAAAATAAAATAATATATAAAAATATTAAATAGAAAGGAAAAGATAATTACAATTTTATTAAATTTAATCCCCGGGAATTTTAAAAAAATCGCTATATTAACAAAATAACAAGTGCATATGCATATATTTTAATTTAATTGCTCCTTAATTTAAAATATATGAAAAAATATATATATTCGCAAAAAAATAAATTACTTAATATGTTAAAAATCAAATCATTAAAATACTCAAATTGAATTTACTTCATTACATTTACAACTTTAATCAAAAAAAAGAAGCCAACGCAATTGTTTTTTAATATTTTAAGAAATGTTTAACACTGATATTATAAAAACGTGAAAAAAAAATCTCAAGCAACGCCAAGTACAAATCCTAGTATCCCACTAACGATCGAAAGACGTATCTCAATATAAAATAAAACATTCAACGAATTACAATTTCAAATATGTATGAAACACTGTCAGGTATCAATGATTTACATATTGGGGTAGGTCAGTAACATTTGGCACCGCGCCGAGACTCGAACCCACTCTACGGTCAAAGTAAATTGAGACTTATACGCAATAACCTTACGACTTTGGGAGTTCAAAGCTCCCACTTATCATCTGATGTTGAATTATTTCTCACGTTCTTTATATATCAATAGTCTACGTACTATTACGCGGTCTGTCTGTTAAAATAGATAATTATTTGGGTACTTTTAAATTATTTTATGTGTGTATAAGGATTTTGTAATTTATATTGTTCAGCAAGGGATCATTGAGCTATGTTTAAATATTCTTTTTTATTTAATTTATAGTACATTAAATATGTATTTTTAGTGTTAACAAATTTTATTAGTTTATTTATAACAATATACAAAGCCACTGTTAAAAATGCTAATAACTTTAAGTTATATTTGATTTTGTGGTTATTGTTCCACACAAGCATTGTAAAATAAAAATAATACTAAAAAGATAAAAAAAAATAGAGGAAATCAAATGTCAATGGCACCGAAATTATAACAAAAACTGGTTGGGTTAAGCGACGTTCACTGCACACAACAGTTGATGGGTGTGCAGACGACCTTCCTTGCTTCGAAGAGCAAACTAAGTGGTAATCCAATTATGTATCAGAAACCTTTAAAATAAAGTTCTCAGAAATGTTCTAATCTCAAGGTTATTAGATAAAATATTTAGTAAATGGCATTCTTTCTCGACACATCATCATTCTGTATAATACAATATTTTAGTTGCCAAGCGTTTCAAGATCTTCCTACAAATTCAAAGGCCCCAACGACAAAAGGTATTTTTCCGTTTCACGTTTTATCTCGCATATAGCAATGTATACAGAGAGAACCAAATGTTAAGACACTCCATTTATCAATTTTCGCCCGAATTAGAAACTTTACGTATTTAAGCATCGCACCGAGATATAGGTGTGGGTTCTAGTTCGGCTCCGTGCAAAATTACTTTGCTTTCCAAGTGTGTTTTCATACAAACATACATAATATATTACTTCTGGTCTTCCATTATTAATAATACCATTATATCTCATACACGTGAAACGTAGGCGATATCGAGAGCGAGAACGTATAGAATAGTAAAATATAGTTATCTTATCAATAAGTCATTATATGTCACCTCGGTTTTATAGCGTTAGGTGGTGGCCTATACATACGTACTTCCGTTTCCGTTTACTTACTACAAAACAATACAAAAGTGGATATAAAGGAAATTTTATTATCGTTAACTAGAAATAGCTTGTTTCAAAGCAATTTATAGTTTTCCCTGCATGAACTATTCGAATAGCTAGAAGTTGTATTTAAAAAAATCTATAAATAATAGCTGATCGTGTTCACTAGATTAATTAAGAACAAAACGCGGTGTTAAGCTTCAACATCAAAACTAAAGAATTCGCGAGTAACGCTTTTTTGGTGGCGGAACATAACCTTGTGCTTTGTTCATTCTAATAACATTCCAAAAAAAATTAAAATTATCACTGAAATAAAACAGTATCATTTGAAAACACAACTAATGCGTTCAATACAAATTTGCCCGATAAGACAGAGGTCCTAGATGTATTTTTTATGCTATTTTATGTATGTAGTGCCTCACCTTCTCCACCAAATTCACACGAGACACCAACAATTCATTCAGAAATTAGATACACAAACAATTCAATCAACAAAAACTAAATCGGATACGAAACTAAACTTACAAAAGACAACCTACGAGCATTGCATCGAAAAAAATGGTCCAAGCTTTAACTTTTCGTCCTGTCGCTTGCTTTGATCTCTACAAATTCTATCGGTCCCATTCGGCTCTACGTTCTGAGTACGAGTGATTTTTTGTTGCCTTTGTAATGTGGACGTGCCTTTACAGTATCAGAGAAGATTAATCGAATACCAGTTTTTCAAAGGTTTTTAAGGTTTAAATGCGAGAAATCTACAGACGTGAATAAAGTTTACCAAATAACTGTTGTGTAATTACTTATGTATGGAGGAATTTAGGTAACGATACTCGATAACCATAATTGTTTGCAGCAGTAGTTAATATAAGTAACAACAAGTAGAAAATTTAACTTTGTATTTCTAATAAATGTTATGTAATTGATATAGATTTTTAAATTCTATATGTAAATAAATATAGAAGTAGGGCTCCGCCGCATATTTATAAAAGAACGTGCGTGCAGACGTTCGATACTTCTTTCAAACTGAAACTGAGAAAAACCTACCTCAAGTTCACTTATATGCAATATAAATGTCTAAATATAATATTATTTTTTATTGAAGGTAGCTAGTTTTATTTCTATTTATTTAAGGTACGACCTCAGTTCTAAATTGAGTAAGCCAGTCTAAACATGTTAAAACGTAAATGTGGTGCGTTTACATTTTGTTTTCATTATGAAAGATACAAAGTAAAAAAAATGAAGAAAATGTTGCTAGATTCTTTGTGATGAAATAATTTTTCTTTTTTGTACATTTTTATAAAAGTTTTTCGGTAAGTTTATAAATTTTGACAAGCAATTAAATTCTTCTTCAGAACAAAATAGATAAATGTAAAAGTAAAAGGTAACACGTCTAATAATCATCAATTGTTATACAAAAAAACTAAATACTACCAAATCGATGTGAGATTTCATAAGCTAACATAGGTAACCGATTTTGAAACGCGGCCTTGTCTCGAAAGTACGTAATCATTTTAATTATAAAATTGCACAATGAATTGTGTTTAATATGGCGAAATTATTAACTACGATTTAAATAGCAATAATATAAAATGGTAGCCTCATATGCTTTATCGTGTAATACCTATGACATTTTAATAAAATTACGTTACGCAACTGCTGTAGTAACCTCTTCTGTAATAGATCAAGTGCTAAATGAATGTTAGTAGTTGGGATTAGTGTTTTTTTATAAATATTTGCGAAATAAGTTCTACAACTAATTATTATTAAGGGAATGTTTTCACATTGGAATCCAACGCCCCGCTTTATCTTGTTAGAGCAGAGCGAGGTAATGGGTCCCAAGTGGAAATCGAACCCACAGTCAAAGAGTTTATATTATTAGTATATATTTAAAAGGAAAAATATAAATAATAGGAACTATGGTATAAAGAAGAGAATGTGACCTTTAACGAGAATTATTTTTTAAGTGAAAAGGGAATAAAATAAAAATTTTAGTATTATTTTTACATAATAAATTAGGTTATTTAATATGAATTTGTTTGTAGCGAGTTCTTGGTATCGCAGATCAAAGCGGTTATAAACGTAAACTAATATGAAAATCACTTTTAGAATATAGCTATTTCTTTTAGGTTTTTATTACATGAAAATAATTATTGGTTTAAAATGAAAAGATTATTTATTAAAGATTAAAAAATTGTTCAATTTTATTTTCATACATTATTACAATGAATGAATACAAAACAAATCTATTAAAAATATCAACCACATCTACGAAGATTATTATAAATAAATTAATATTATCAATTAATTAACAATATTGCCTGTATATTTTACATCCTTAGCCATAATAAAAGTAATAATAATATTTAATATTCCAATTTGAATTGTAACAAACAGAAACAGGTATCTTTATTTTTATTCGAGCGTATCCTTCACCCGGTCAACGGAGTCAAAGAACGTGGCGTTCTGTTAAGTTCAATGTCAAACAAAGAAAATGTGCTATATCTGAACATACAGACAATTATTATTAATTCATATGTTATAAAATATTTAATAGATTATATATAATTATAGTAAAAAGCGATTATCGTAGGTAACATTTGAAATCTCAATTGGATTAACCTCACTTTCAACCGTTTCGACATATGCGGCCAGCGCGGTGGCTGGTAATGTACTTTGAAAGTAAATTATACGACATTACGCAACTTTACTTTGTCTCAGGATCGGCATTGCATACATTAGGAATTTCATAATATATTAGAACTAGAATAACTAACAGCCAAAGTGGAATAGAAAGCAACAGGTAAGTGATATCTGACAAATCATGTAAAAGGTTATAAAATTATATAATAAACCACTGTATTATAAATAACTTGTGGGTTTTAATTAACTTACATAAGTGAATTGAGAAAATGTTAACCTACCTACAATAGTTATTCATGTTTAATAACGGCATCGTACTTTGTATACAAAATTCAACACAATCGCCTTCCAATATATAAATAATTAATATATTAAACAACAAAAAACATACCTTAATATTGGCGGTACGTTTCAACCGAGCCTTTGTTACCACAGCTTCGAAATAAGTATCTGAAAATAAAATTAATATAATTAAATACCGTCCTTTTCATTTAATAAATAACACGCCGGTAAAAATGTACGCACCGATAAGAAACGTTCACTTGTAACACAACACACACAAAAATCGTCGTTTCAAACTATTATTCCTTTGTTAGTACGAACATCCGGCCGGTACGGTGGTCGGCGCGAGACTGAGAGTGAAGCGCCCTCTGATCCGCGCCCCGCTAGTGTTGTGTACTTAACAATGTAGGGGTGCGCGTCCATTGATATATAATATATAGATAATAAATATATTTGTGTTGACAGGGTGACATTACTATATGTCCTAAAAGTCATAATATTCATAAATTCTTATAAATAACTACTAGTCATTTGGTTATTAATGTAAAACGTAATATTGTTACTATGAAATTTTATTGAAACCGAGCAATATTGCTATATAATAAAAACGAACCTACCTTCATATTAAAATATTAATAATATCGCATTAACTAGCTAACAACTCAATCACATAGAAAAAATTTTAATTTTTAAAAAGTATGTACCTACATCCTACATACTTTTTACAGAATAACGAAAAAATATTTACCCTTTTCCTATTAGTGTTCCAACCATTACAAATATTAACACTATTAAAGGAAAAACCTAGTATAAAACAATACAATATAAAATATGTGATAAAAATCAAAAAGCGAGTAAAGCAATACGTATAAATACAGCAAATGACCGTGAACTGACGTCGGTCGGTCATTGCCACGGCGTAAACGTCACAGCATCTGTAATGATTATACTTATATTTTTTAAAAATCTATTATAATATTATGTTTGTGAAGAAAATATGTTTTAGTATGCCTTGTTTTGTTTCCCAGCTTTGCTTTAGTTTGGAGTGATTTTTTTGAATAATCACTTCGTATATTTATAATGAATTATATGTGTTTTATGTATTTTAACTTGCAAGTCGCAATTTTTACATATTTAAAATATTGCAAGTATTGGTATTAGTGTTTGTTTCATCAATTTTATTAATGTATGTTAATTATCTACAGGCGCATATTTATTACTTAATTTTTACCTAATAGTTATTATTACTTAATTTTTCTACATCCTAACTATAACGTTTTAGCTACTTACGATAATCTATGACAATTGGTGTTTAATATTTAGATAGCTAATTATTATTTTCATTTAAAAAGGTTATTCAAATGTATATTATAAAATGTTTCCCCGTTTGTATATTTAATATTGTTACCCTCGTTCTGTTCAACAAAAGCGCGGCGTTGAGTTTCGCCACACGATACGCAATGCCTTTAGAATTCGGTGAAAAGTGGAGATGGTAGATTCTTTATGGGAAGGACCTTCTTAACACTAGGTTCTCCGGTGCCCTCTATATCGTACCGTATACACTGCTATATACGGTATTAGTAATATAAAAATATTAGTAAATTATAATAGTAATTTTACGCGTGTTGTATAAGGTACAAGTTTTTTTTTTGTTTTATAACATAAAAGAAGAAAAACGTAAGTAGGTATAAACTAAATTTAAACTATTCAATACTAATTTTGTTAAAATAATATGTGAAAAATAGTTTTGAAATGCGGTTGGACAATATTTGTCCATCGTTTATTGCACGTGTAATGAGGTAAGGGCGTTTAAAATATATTAATATCACGTTGTACAGTGATAAAATGTGTCCTAATAATTTGTTTTTACTTGAAGTATTATTTAATTATTGCAAAGTAAATTGCATTATTGATAACTTAGTTACAAATTTGTCCATTTTTGATTGACGTAATTTTTTTTAACTTTACGCTGCTATATAGCCTGTAGCAGGGTAAGTAAATACATAGAGTTTACGAGAAATAAAAATTGGGAAGCCCCCTCTGGAGATACTGGAATTTATTTCACACATTTCACATTTATTTCTATGAATATTTCATAGAAATAAATGTTGTGAAAATGGTTGGATTGTGAGAGGTTAAAGTAAACATGACATGGAAATTGGTAAGTACTTACAAAAATTATATAGAAGTAAACTTTATACTATATATTTTTTTTGAGGCCGTTGTGACGCAGTGACACAATCCCCACTTGAGGGAATGAAATATTAATATTTTCATTTCTTCATTCTGGCAACAAGCCCGGCGTTGAGTTTTGCCACTCAACGTGCAATGTCTTAAAAAATAGGGGGAAAGTGGGGAACAGAGTGTGTTAAAACTAGGTTCCCTCTACCTACCCTGCTGTGTGTGGGATACACACAAAATATTGCACTATTTTCAATTCATCATAATCAAATGATCCATAAATACGCTTAAAACTATTAAATACGATGGCCTGTCCACAAAGGTGCAGACTGCAGACATAAAAGGAAAAACGGCAGTGACAAGTAAAATTCATTATGAAACAGAGCTAGCTCTCGTGATTGTGACATACATTAATTGCCTACTAAGATGGAAATTATTGAAGTTGCAAATTTTTTATATAACACTGCAGCTAGTATTTGTATTTCAAACATGTTGAATTAGCATTGGTAAAAATTATTAAAATTGATTTTTTGAAACTTATTAATCTTTTTTTTATTAGTTTCCCGCATATACACTTCGTTCACATTAAGATACTTCCGTCCCTCAACATTTTTTTCATATACGAGTATATATCAATATTTGTAGAGAATCTTTTTAGTAGATTTAAAATTCGTATCATAATTCATAATATAATTTCAACACATGTACATTATGTCAAGAGGGCATCGTTCGTGATGGTCTTCTGATTAAAACAATAATAAATAAAAGCAATATAACTATGAAAAGAAGCAACTAATTAAATATAACGAAAAATGAAAGCTAACGAAATAATTTCTCATATATAATAGAATTCCATGTGTATCTAAGAAACATGAGTACATTTTACACCCTAAACAAATCTACATACAATCCAAATAATCACCAAGTTTATTTTAAAATTTCAAAGAGAGAGGGATCTATTTTTAATTTTGAACACCCCAAACGCCGAAGTTGCTGGAAGCTGGTACAAAAACCGCCTTTTAATATAATTTGGGTAGTTGACTCGTGTCAAACACGAAATGGAATCTCTGAAATAATTTTACTGATTTGTTATTTAAATATTTCTTTGTTTCTTCTCTTAGTAGACATTTATTTGCAATGGTTGTGGGTTCAATTCTCACCGGAGGGAATGAAATATTTACCATTTTCGTTTCCTTGGTCTGGTAACGAACCAAAGCGCGGCGTTGAGTTTCGCCACTCAACACGCAATGCCTCGAGAATTTGGCGGAAAGTGGGGAACGGACAATTTTTAATGGCAACAGAGTATCTTAGTACTACATACCCAGGGTCTCTGTACTTGCCACGCTATGTGCAGAATACAACATGAAGGTATTTCTATTGAGAATAGATCCAAACCCACAATCCTCGCGTTTACGGTGTGACGCTATACCACTGCGGTACGGCGGGTTTCTTTTAAAAAAGTTGCGTTACGCTAAAAGAATATACACAACGGGATTTAAGTAATGTAATCCATTGGATGTGCATGTAGAATGTAAGTTAAGCTACTTTAATTAAGTAAAATCTTGGCATAAATGTTGTGAATTTTTGGAATTTTTCCGTTTGTAGGACGTTAGTGGTTTGAGCTGCGGGTTCTTTACTTGAAAGTATCGGCTTACACATAAATATATGACTTGGGATTTTGCTACATCTATTTATATAAGAACAAGTAAAAAATTCTATACAAAAAGATTATAAAATACTAACTAGTCGTCGCCCGCAACTTCGTTGCCTTACTTCTATATGAGATATACTTTCACAACAAAAAGAGACTTAGGCAGAGGGTACTTTGTGTATAGAAACTCCGATCCCCGCACACCGTCTAATATTCGAGACATTGCACATTGTGTGTCCGAACAAATCGCATCGCTTTGTCTTGAAGAAATCAAAATAATTCATATAGAGAAACTTATAATATAATTTTAATAAAAAAGTAAACTCAAAGTATGCAGTTCCTTATCCGGGGATATATAAATTTTGTTAATTATCTAACATATCATTAATCGATACATATCATATTCAAATTTTATATATTTTAAAGACAAAGCTATATATTTTAAGCACAACCAAAACGACAGGACTGCTCTACGTTATCGCATAACCATTACACGTAGTACATAATTGAATCCACTTTTCTACTGACAAAATAAGAAATAAAAAGTGTAGCGGAACTACGCCCTCATTCTTTCAATAAAAAGGGACATGTCTGTATGACAATGTTGAGTTGGAAGAATTCATATAGCTATATAATATGTATAGTCACGTCGCTATTGAAACAAAAAATAATAGATGCGATTAGGTTATGGGTTCAAATTCAATTTGTGAGTAATTTTTAGTTTAGACATTTTCAAATATTGTTTCACACTTCGGAAAAAAATTCTTGTTTTAGAAGACATATAAGAACTGTAACATATTATTACAATTTTATTCAAAATAGGCAAATTTAAACGTACGTAAGCATTCTTAAATAGAGCTTTTGTTAACTTTTTAAACAACGAAAGAGGTTTCTTATTCGGAGATGGTTTTTACTGACTAATTCGATCTTATAAGAAAGATATTTTAAATAATGTTAAGTTTTTTAGAGTTTTTAACATAATATTGTGGTATAATCGGATTGTGTAGACATCCTTATAATTCTTCCTATACTATCCAAATAAATAAGATTCATAATTTCATACTGAATACAGACTTGTCTGTCTGTCTTCAAGGCGTAACGGCTTTGGGCCTCACCATTCAAAGCGACGCTTTTGAATTTAAAGTGAAAAGGCATAATTATAAAGAGGAACAAAATAAAGAGTAATTACTTATTTTTTAAAACGTCTTCTTTCCTTTTCATATTTTCTTTGGTATTCTGGATAGCTCATTTTATTGATACATAATTGGCACCGACAAAGCAAGTGTTTCGTTCGAAAAAAGCCTTTGATTGCCGTTTTCAGATTAAATTAACATCGATATATTTATGCAGTCATATTTGGGCTGTAAATTACAACCCCCTAATGTCCGAACATCAATGCTATCGGATGACTGTCTCTCCGAATCGATTACCTCCGCCAGGGCTTCTATGTCGCCCTCAAAAGAGAAATATAACGTAATTAGCCCGAAATATAGCAATTTTCACCGAATATTCGCCTTTAAAATGGACGTTTAAAGTTGAAATTTGTATAATATAACGCATGCAATGCACCCTTCCAAATATCCATACCTAAATTGGATGCACTGATGAGTCAATGTAGATGACTCATATAACTATAGACGCTGTTGCCTAGCAACGTTATAATTTGGCTGCACTTTAGCCCAACGGGATAGAGTTTAAAATGTGTTCCTCACTGTATTCCTTCCGATTGGACTCTACTACTATACGATAAAGCTCAAATACTGTCAATTCTACCGCGTATTTCATTGTTATTTACAGTCTCTATGGCTTTGTTTTAAGGTTTAAATTCGTTATGATTGTGTTAGCTGTATGGGGTTACGCCAGACGGCTAGACGTCCAGACTAGGGGGTGCTGTGGTCGTAATAATATCAGAGGTATACGTTGTGTTGTGTAGTTCGAAATGGGTTTCATGATTCAACGCGCTAACTTTGATGAACAACCTAATAGTGAAAAGGTGGCCGCCATTGCTTGGTGGCCGGATGTCCGTGTTTTGGCTGAACGGACGCTAATTTTAATGGAAACCTAGTAAAACTATATAACTATAAGGAATAGTTAAGAAATTATATATGTTTATTTGTTTGTTTGTAACTTCACGCTGTCTCCCGCACATAGTAGGGTAGAGGGGTCCTGGAAACCAAGTGTTACGACGCTCTGTTCCCATTAAGACACTTCCGTTCCGCACTTTCCCCTGAATTCTAGAACTGAGTGGCGGAACACAATGCATGAATATGATCAGTGTTAATTAGTAGTTTTTTGTTTATCACAGAAAACTGAAACGCTGAAACGGTTAGTTATTCATTGAAAATACGCTTAGTTTGTAAAAAATTTAGATATATTTATATTAAATTTCAATGTGTAACTTTCTTATATAAGATTTGTTAAAAAACATTTGCATAAGAATAAAATTGCTTATTATGTAAAGAAAAATACAATAATACGTTATTTCTTTCAACAACATAATTGTATAATGCGAAGTAGCCATTGGGAGAGATAGAGAGGGAAAGTTTAGTGTCAAATTATCTTTTATTAATAGGGACAACTTGATAAAGAAAGTCAAAGGCGGCCTTTTATTTTAATATACGAGTGTATGACACATTTTTTGTATTTTTTTAAATTGTTTTTTTATATCATTTATCAAATACAAATTTTCTTTCAAATTAGTCAGTTCCACACACACACAGTATGTGCCACTTTCACAACAACAGTTGTTCATTCATTATCAATTGAATATTCATATCAATGCAGAAGCAAGATGCCAAGCCGGCAAGCTTGGTGTAAAATGCTTTTATCCAAATGGAAAGGTGGATTGTAAATCTTTTGCAGTCCCAGAGCCTGCGTTATTTACGATTCTTCTGAGGAAACTGCCTCCATACGATCAGATGAATTGTTTTATTCATAGCAAGGCCGTAAGGTTAAAAATTGTTTATGAAAACCATATAGGGGATATTTATCCCTTGGCTTAAACTTATAAGTAGAATTATGGCTTAATTCTACTTATGTATATTTTTTTAATTTGAGTTTTCTATTGTGTTTTAGAATAGACGTGAGTTCTAAGAAAGATTTCAAGAAGATTCTTTTAGAAAAATAACTTTTTTAGCTTCACGCTGTATAGCAGCAGCAGCAGCAGGGTAGGCAGAGGGAACTTAGTGTTAAGAAACTTCGCTCCCTATGCACCGCAACTTGTTTTTCAAAATATTGTTAAGTGGCTGAATTCAACGCCGCTCTTCGTTCATCCTTACCTTGTGGGTACGGTTCCGTTTACCGTCAGAGCTTGTTTCACTGAGCCACGACCGAAAGGTAATGATTGTGGGTTTGGTCCCCACCCCGGAGTATCAATTGTTTACATTTCTCTCCTTATTAAACAGGGAATTTTCTCAGATGATGTATTTCTGTTGCCGCTATTTTAATAAATACTAAAAAACAGAATAAAATAAATATTTAAGGGAGCTCTTATATAACAAGCTTGATTTTTTTGCCTTTTTTTATAGATAACGGTATAACTGTCGCGCGAGTCCAACTCGCGCTTGGCCTGTTTTTTAGACAACACGTTCAATTCCATGAGACATTAGATGTAATTTAACCCTGAAACTACATATCCTAATACCAATTCTGAACTAAGCTTCTAACACAGCTAGAAGCGATTAGTAAAAACGATATTTTAGCACTAATATGGTCATATACGTGTTAATTAGACGGTGGAACTAATGTAAAGGCTTTTAGTGTCAAATTATATTGTAATGTCCTTTTAAATGCTCTTATAAATAGTGCAATTCATTTTAACAATATTCAGTTCTAAAATTTTGTTACTTTTTATTGAATTACATATTTAGAGAGATATATACTTAACTGGTTCGATATTGAGTGACTGGCAGACAACGAAGAATCGACTCGAATCAGAAAGTTGAAATTTAGGGAGCCTCTGGCCTAATATACACAGACAGATAAATAACAAGTGGGAATTAAACCAATAACCATCGCGCTTAGTATACTTACACTATATAACATTTAAAACTTATGTAAGATTATTATTAATAAGTATTTGCTGTGATAAATATTATAAAACTGTAGAGTTTGTTTAGATGAACGCACTAATCTCATTGGTTCGAATTGAAAAAAATATTTTTAGGTATTTCATTCATCACGATTACATCAGTTAAGTTAGTTAGGGCACTAAGAATGATACCCTTAGTTATTTCCATATGAATACAGAGGTGAAAAGCTAAAAGCTAGTTTCAAAATAATAAAAAAACAATACCATTTCAAAAACACATTTATATAAAATATGAAAACGAAAAATCGGAAACACAGTGTCATACAAATTTTACGTTCACAATGCTCAAAAATAAAAATTCAAATTCAAATATGTACGGGGTTTGTTGAAACAAAACTCAAGCTGGGGTAAGTGCGACCAAGTATAAATATCTATTGTAGTTTGTATGGGCGTAACGATTGGATAGTCTATTGATAGAAGATAGAATATAGGATAAGAATGTTATCTTTGAGAAATTGTCTTCTATTTTTTGAAAACGTATAATATTTTGAAGGTAGCGGGACTCGAACCAGTGCCTTTTGGAAATCATCCAACAGTTTTTAAGAGGCGTAGGTTCAAAAGACGCGGGTAAACGTTGTGCTTGAGGGTTTGATTCTCATTTAAGGTAATGAAATCTTTTGGTTTCCTTTTGTCAAGCCAGCGAGACGTTGGGTTCCGTCACGCAGCACACAATGTCTAAATTGGGCGTAAGGTTGGGAATGGAGTTTTTTATTTTAGTTTTTTATTTTCTCTTTGCCTATCTGCTTTTAAGGTAAAAAAATGCGTATGACTGACCTGATTAAAAATAAACTTAACATTAGTGTTAATTACGAAGAAAAGCAATTGCCGATCAATGCAAAGAAATTTAAGTTCTATCACGTACAGTTAAGTCTGTTTATTGGTTAACGGTTAAATATCAAACGTAAACGAGTGTTCAACTACAGCTATTACTGATGCTGATGTTTGTTTCTTAATCACTTTCGGTCCTTATCGTTAGTGATATATCTGAAAGGGACGACAATAACGATGCAAAGGGCGGAAATGAGCTGAAAACTTAAGGAGAAAATAAGGTTTAAAACTAAATAATGAAATTATATGAGTATGACGTGATTTTTATTATCTCGCTTTGTTAATAAGATAAAGCGCGGCGTTCAGTTCCGCCACTGAAGGCCACTGCCCGCGGGTCTGCACTACTGAACGATACTATTATTTATGTACGTGTATTCTTGGAAAATTGGTTAGTACTTTTAGTATAATTTTATAATGTTGTATTCACAAAGTAAATAGTTATTTGAATTTTAAATTTTATGCACTTTTGCTCCTTATTTTGTATTTACCTCGGTAGTATTTACATAGATACTGTCGCAGATTAAACGCGGGAATTTAGTTAGAAAAATTAGTTCAACAGCTCCGGAGATTATTCCGGATAAATAGATTTTTTTTTTTAAATGTTTGCTTAAAAAAACAGACGTTAAAATAGTATCATATTGATGCCAATTAAAAAGAGTCTTCTATTGATTGATTGTTTAGCTCTATCATTTAACAAAAACTTACACAAAACTTATATTTTAATTCGCTTAAAAAAATAACGATTTTCATGCATTTCGGTGCAATATTTCGAAACCTGTCCAAAGACCACCTTGAAATTACAGGAACTCTTCAAAAGCGTAACCTGAAACTATGTAATTTGATCATCTACCTACCCACCGTATCTGAAGGCTGGATAAATTAGTACTAGGTAACTTTACATGTGCACAAAAAAAGATATCTTGAGACTCGTTTGTATAAAATAATCTCATACATCGCCGTAAAGGACAAACGTAACCGTTTTAATATAGAGACATTTTAATATAGCAGGGTAGGCCGAGACAATCTAATGCACTAAGACAAGACAAAAAATCTAAAACATTCAGTTCTCTGATTTCCACCCGAATTCGGGTCTTAGCGTGTTTAGTGGCGGTACTCAACACCGCTGTATTTGGCACCAGAGGATAAATTAAAATAATTTAATATCCCTGAGAGGGTATTTAATCAATGGTTGTGCCATTCCTATTGAAGTCTGACTCTTTCTCCCGAAGCTCCGTCTAACCAGGCGGTTGAATATGAAAATATAAAAAAAAATATTGCCCAAAGTAATAATCGAACCCACAACCGTCATATATACAGTCGTACACTTGTGCCTTTACGAAATATAAATTAAGAATTATATAAAATTAAAACGTTCAGCCAAAGTCAAAGGCATGAACTAGCTAATAGAAGCATGTGTACAAAAGTTATATACAACAAGGTATAACGAAATTAGTGCGTGTTCCGTTGAATGCGTTCGTTTGGGGCGACGCGGTTCGCTTGACGCGGTGGTAGAAACGAAAAGTTATTTAACCGATTTAGAAGGAGTAGATTTTAAATATATAAATCATGCGTAATATATTTATTTAATATCTAAAAACATTTCTATTTATAATTTTTTAATATGTTCAATATTGGAATATGTTTATTCAACGAGGCAAAGCGCGGCGTTGGGTTTCGCCACTCAACACGCCTACCCTGCTATACGCGAGAGACAACGTAAAATTGGCAAAAAGAGAGAATCACATCATTATCAAATAAGGGGGAAAAGAATTAACTCCAAAGGAAAAATTAAACGTTTATTCCAAACGGATTGTCGTTATAAAAACACGACAAATCAAGACGTTTGCGTTAAGATACCTAGTCTATTGTAGAAATATAAATTTGTGTCGACAGTCGGAAGATGTAATAACGGCGGTGAATACAATACAATGACAGTACTGCTTCAGGGAGGGTTGAAAGTAATAAGAATTGTTTTTGAATTTTTATCTTTTGCAGTTAAAATAGTGTATTTTTTATTTATTAAGAAAGTCCTTGAATTTCCTTTTATTATGTCTCATATACGATACATAATATTAATATTGCTCTACCTACATACAATGTGCTGTTTCTTTGTTGTATAAGAGTAGAGAAATGAAAATAACGAAATATAACATTTTATTTTTTTAATTAAAAAATATGATTTACGAGTAACTCTTTTTGACTCTACAATGAGTAAAACAGAGAGAATACGCAAAGAGCGATGGTATTATGATCAGAGGTATATTTAAAACTATTTTTCTTGATCGTCATACTGTATTCCACATATAGCAGGATAAACAGAGCGGACCTGGGGATCTAATGTTAAGACAGTCCGTTCCCATTATGACATTCCTTTGAAAATTAACATATTAAATATTTCATTCCCCTGATTGGGAATCGAACTCACAACCGTCGTGTTAACAGTCGCACGCTTGTGCCTCTGCACCACGACGGTCTAAAAACAACAACAGTAGGCGGTATAAATCTCACTATTTATACTTAAGAAATTTGCCATAAAGCAAGGAACGGAGAGTCTCTACACTAAGCTCTTTCTAATTACCTTGCTATATGCGGGGGAAATCGTAAAGCAAAAAAATATTTACAAATACATACCTTACCTTCTATGATATTTAAAATGACTTCAAATCCTAAGAACATATTCAGATTGCTCTACCTACGTTGCTTAGCAACTTAATGTAAAGATTAAAGGCTGAGACAAAGTAATTCGTCATTCTCTCTAATTACTTGAGTATCTCGCATGGCGTGTTAGAGTAACGAATGATATTACCTGAAACAAAAATGTTATTCTGTTAGACAATTCTCTTGTTATACTACTAGATAAGTGTGTATAAAAAAAAAATACTTTAAAAATCACACTTAATAATAATTACTTTTAAATTAAATATCAAATTCCATTAAAACCAAATTCGGCATATAATTTTGAGGAAGTATTTTATCAGTAGATTAATTATCACACGGTGGCACTTTGTCTAACAAGCCGTAGTATTTCCCTAAATTGTAAATTTTAACGTCCTTCCGTTCCGTGGCCGTAGCACAACGGCACAGCGTCTGGGTGTGGGTGGCATCTAGATTTGCTTAGTGGGAACGGTGTGTATTAACACTAGGTTCCCTTTGCCTACGCTGCCATAAGCGGGATAGAGCTGGAGCTATATTATATATATTATTTTTATTTTTCAATGGTTTGAAATTGAATCCCCGACTACACTACACATCACCACAAACTTTCCAACCGCGCCACGAATCCATTACTTTATCATTAATTCATATATATTTAAAATGCAAGTATTCATTTTAAATTACAAATAAGCGAGTCGTAAATATCCAGCGCGGATGCAACATATCAAAAATATTAATATGAAATGAGACTTATCTTACAATATGAATAAATAATGTTAATAATTTCGTTAAAATTACATTTATTTTTTTCTTTTATACATCCACTAGAGTAAAATATGCACTTTTTTAAGTGTCAATCAACATGCAATTATAATAATATTATAAAGCTGAAAAGTTTGTTTGGTTAAACAAAGGAATCTCGGGAACTACTGGTTCAAGTAGAAAAAATATTTTTGTATCAAATAGTCGATTTATTGTGAAAGGCTATATAAGTTACTAGCGGCCCACTCGCGGTTTCACCCGCGTGAACTATGTTATTATTAATTTCTGTCTCCATGACTACGTCCTAGTGACGTCTATGCAAAATTTGAGACTTCTAGCATTTGTAGTAACGAAGTTTCATACAAACTTTCGACCCCAAAAACAACCCTTTAGAAATCGAATATTGCAAATTCCCGTCTTAGCGAGCACCTACGTCCTATAAGTAACTCCTATGCAAAATTTGAGATTCCTAGCACTTGTAGTTTCTGAGATTTCGTGATGAGTGAGTGACCTTTCGATTTTATATATATAGAAGATATGACGTTTGGATGTAACTATCTAAGCTTATGGTCACGGACAGACTTACCTCGTTCACTTAAGATGTATGGCACATACGTACATATCTACTTGAAATTTTAATTTGACCATAGGGGCGAAATTTAATGCAAGATTGACTGTGAATAAATTTCCATATATAAATAATAATTGATAATTAAAAAAGTCCAATACAAACTAGCTTCGGACTTAAAAAAAATCATAATCTATAAGCGGCGGCGAATATATTTTTTTAAATTATAGCTAAAAACACTCTCGATTAAATAACATTCGAAACAAAAAAATCTGAATCATCCGTTTTAGAGTTAATATGCAATAGACGGACATACAGATACATACCTACAAACACACTTTCATACACACATAGACTTTTTAAAAAGTACAACACCCCTTTCTTTTCAGGGGTTAAACTAACTGACAATATATAAAGAGCCAGCCTGGGTCTGACATCTATCCTTATAACAAAGTGAATTCTCAGCACGTTTCAGATAAGGAACTGACAAAGCAGAACTCAATCAAAGCATACGTACGTCTCTTGGGATAGTTTGGAATAAATTTCATTCATTTTGCATTGCATCTCATCAAATACGAGTATACTCAAACAAGTAGAGGATAGAGCGTCTTTGTGTTTTCTAGTTATAGGGTTAAGCTATAAATGTTTGCTTAAAATATAGAATGAATTAATAATAAATAACCTTTAGCCTTCTAATAAAAGTAAAGGATTCTATATATACTATCTTTCCGTTAAATCTTATAGGTACGCTGACAAATGTCAAATTTTCAAAAATATTTAATAGACTTTCTTTTCCTTTCTCCAGAAGTAAAATTAATTAAAACAATATATTATCTAAAGACTTACGCATTATTATACACGAAAGTTATACTATTTTACTATTTGAAACACTCATATTGTCAGTCTAAGCAGACAGGGCAAATATCTGTATTTCTAACAAAAGTAATTAAAATTCCTCCCTTGTCTAGTTTCAGCGAAATTAGATATTTTACTCTAAGTAAGTTAGGAATTTCGCCGCTTATATGATGAAACCTAGACTTACCATTGTCCACTTACTGTACAATTTTTAAGAAATTTCGTGTGTTGTGGAGCAATTTGGGCGCCGAGCTTTATCACTAGCGTAGGGAAATTTAATTTATAAAATCACATTCTTCAGATATCATTAATAAATATGTTTTTAAATGTTTCACTTAAAAAATAAATAAATTCAGGTTCATGCTGTATCCCGCACACAGCAGGATAGGCAGAGGGAACCTAGTGTTAAGACAATACATTCTCCACTTTTCACCGAATTCCGGAAGCATTGCGTGTTTTTTCACTTAATATTTATCCTCGTATTTCATTTATGCTGTAAGTCACAAAAAGACATTAGAAAACAACAAGAAATTGTTGTGATATGTTTCGATTACAGAAAAAACAAAGCTTTATTCCATCGCCTTAATTCCACTCGATCTCATTTAATGCTTGCTGGGGAACGGAATCCAAGCCTTGTTACAGCTTTAAGGACCACTGACTGCTTTATATTAAACCTATTACCTATATTTTACTGCATAGGATTCAAACCCCAGAACCAATACATATTATATTTTTTTCTACAAAAAACATTCTCACATAATAATAACTAAAAATGACTACACTTTTCCTATAAAAAAACATTAAAACCCTCTTACAAAAATCAGAATCCATTAATATACGCCATTAAAATGCAATCAGCCGTTCAAAACTGCTGAAACTGCAAACTCCCTGCCATTGGGAGTACCGAAAACCTATAAAAACACGTAAAAGGAAAAACTTGGGAACTCTTTATACCTGCATCTGAAATAGGATTAATGAATTCATGCCCCAAGTTTTACTTGCCACGTATAATGCTTTTTAGATTTGATGTAATGTACGGAAAATTTTACTGTCTTTTAATAAGAATTTATGTATTGGTAGATTATTTAATATATGTTACAGAAAATTTACTCAGATAAAATGCTTCCATTTATTAGTGACTAACAGACAAAGAAGGGAAATTACGCGGCGTGGAACGCTGAAATTGGTATGTAGGTTTTTAGAGGTGTTTAGGAAAGCGCCGAGAGGACTTCCTGAAATTCCTTATTCCTTTTTAATTATTTTTTTTATTAAATAAGGAAATGCCGTAATGATGAGCTATGAGCATATGATTTAAATTTTTATTTTTTTTCCAATTTCACGATTTGGCCTACATATAGCGGGGTAGGCGGAAAAAATTGAATGGTTAGACACTTTGTCCAAAAAGACATCATGAAATCATTTACAGTCGATTACCACTCCCCGAGTGGCAATCGAACCCACAACTACCATTTTATTTCATATGGATGATCAGTGATTATGGGTAATCAGTGTGAATGCGGAAATAAATATCGTAAAACAATATATCAGCACTATACAAACGCCTGTAAATAAAACTGAACACGGCGCTAATAGCTCAGAGATTTTCGCTAAAAAATTTTTTCACTTAAGTAGAAAATGAAGAGACGGTCCGACTAATGAGTTCTCGGCAAAACGAAGTTTGCTACTAAATAAAGCGGAGATACTACCAAATGTGTAATGCTATAGAGGACGATCGTTTAAGTTTACGTAAATAATCGTTGTCTGTCGATCACTAAGTAACGAAAGAGTTTTTTTTTAATTATATAGATTTAATAATTAAAAATTTTAAACCTGTCAAGTGTGAGCAGGACTCACACACCGAGAGTTTCGTACCAATTTCAATATTAAATCAATAAATAGATAAGCACAAAATATAAAAAATGACAAATTTAAGTGTTCCATGTGTATGATCTACAAATATAAAATTGGAATGTTCTTTTTCCTATGAAATACCGATAAATTTTCATTGCTTATTCGCATAATAAATTCTCACTTCGCGCCAAATTTCACAATTACAAATTTGATTTTGTCTGTACTCCAAGAGACTGTAGATATCAATATTTGAGATTAATTTTAGCTTGATACATTTACGCGATCTTGAGATAAATGGACTTGACAGAGGGACAACAAATTGATCCTGTAATAGTTTGGATTTTTTCCTTTTGAGTTGTGGAATCCTAAAAAGGAACTTTACTTCCAGTTTTTAAACAAAATCAAAACGTATATAAACATAAAATAGTATATTTTATATTTATCTCCTTTATATAGCAGCAATATAGTATGCTCACATGAGTGGAGTAAAACGTTAAATATAAAGTAAAAGGAACGCGATTTTAGACGCAAATTGCTACTAACGAAATTGAACTTTGATGTTCCTCGACTGTGTCGGAGGCTTTATTTTTGTATTTGTAGTTTACATAACTTCGTGCTGCAAATGCTACATATTAAAATATAAGAAACCAATCAAGTGTGAGTTGGACGCACCTGTAGAGGGTTCCGTACCAATTTCATCATTGTAGATCAACGGGAGGTTATTTAGAGTCACGCTGTTCTCGAGAATTCAAAAGTGCTTGTTAAATTGAAGAATTCAATCCCGCGTTTTATATTGAAAGAGCGGAGGAATACAAAAATAACATCCCTCGAGTGGGAATCGAATCCAAAACCACCGATTCATAGATACGGCACTCATATTATTTTCTTTCATATAAACGCTTACCATGTAAACCCAAGTATCACACTCATATATTTAAAAAAACTTTAAAATCTACAAATACAAGATTAAATGACAGCATTTAATATTTAAATCTCTATATGTTTTTTAAAATATATAAAAATAATAATAACAACGGATATAACATCATACGTTCAGGCTCGAGGCACTATTTCCGTTTTAAAATATTTAAACTGAATAATCTCGTGAAATCTGCATTTACATATTTTAAAATCGTAACAGCGTAAATATATCACGTGCTCTTTAAAATAAGAGTTAAACGTAATACGTTTTTATTATATATACATTTACATAGGATCCCCACTCGGGATTTTGTTCAATTATTTTAATTTTCCCGCTTTTATAATTATAGCGTGGGGTTGAGTTCCACCAGTCAATACGCAATTTTGCGAAAATTTGAAAAAGTGAGGAACGGAGTGTTTTAGCACTAGGTACTGTGGGACTCACCGGTAAATCCGATCTTCTCGCTAAAACTTATGCATTCACATACTAATACGACGCCTTTAAGGAAGTCTCGTCTGTTACCACAGCCATCGCCTTCATTTAAAGTTGAGAAAAAAATACATATATAGATATATTATGTTTATGTTGTTTGAGATAGAGGAAAAGCTAAATTTCTCAATTCAATGCTTACGTTCTTTCTACTCACAACTCTGAATGAGAGAAATATAAAAAGAAAACATATGTCGTACTACAAGGCCTATATGTCTAAAAAGCTTTAATATACCTACCCATTTGAGTAGGAAATAAGCAATATAGGAGCAAGAAAATATTCTTTTAAAAACAAATTTTCATAGATCAATATTAATATTCTTTAAACATTTTAGAGTTCCGTATAATGTCACTCAAAGACTAACAATCGGCAGGTTCGTTATGAAAATTTTACAAAAAGCTACAGGAATTTTCAATACAAAATATCTAGTTTGCAGCAGAAAACTTGGATAAAGGAAAGAAATAAGCTTTTGGTAAAGTAAATATTCTTAATGAGACCTCCTTATGTCTGAGAAATAAGAACCAGTGTTTAGTGGTTCTGGGTTCATTATTTTCTCATTTTCATTATTTTTTTTGCTTCACGCTATATTCCGCATATAGCATGTCCCTCCTACATAAAAAACAGTACAAAATGTCTGTAAACTGAATCTATTAGCAAAAAAAACACCAACCAATAACACTGATAGAATATAAATGTATGATTTTTTAAATTTGTTAATAAATTGAGAGTGATTCTAACAGTGTTAAACCGACAGCTATAATTGAAACATACATACCTACATAGTATACACACACCGTCACGTCACTAGCAGGTAATTAGGTCTTTGTCAATGAATACGTGCTTTGTAATAGGAGCCTCTTCACGTTTCTGCTGGTTTGAACGAGCACGTCAAGTAAGAACTTACTGCATTGCGGTTATCATATAAATTAGCAATAGATTATAGTAATCTAATACCTATATATATGGAAATTATTAAGAGTGTTACTAATTGCGTAATAGATTGCTTTAGGTTCACAGTGTGTTATATGCGAAATTTGCGAATTAATGCGAAAAACATAAAATTCGTAACCCTAAGTGGGAATCGAACCCACACTTTTATCTTTCACATTCTGAGCCTGTGCCAGGACGGCGGCTACCCACTATAAAATAGTAAATGCTTAATATGAAAACTATTGAGAAACTTAACAAAGCTGATGTGGAAATTTTTCATGTACAAAAATTTGTATTGTTCAAAAATATAGGTATACACGTTAAATGGTATGGCCATATTTGATTTTAAAAATAAAAATGTAGCAGAAATATGTTGTTGTTATTCCATATAGTTTTTTTCTACTTTTTGATTAATTGCATTGGAATTTAAATATAAAAGAATTCTCAATTTTGAATATTTAAAAACAGTAAAATACTCTTACGTTGTATTTTTTAACGTCTTGACACTAGATTCTTTCAGTATTTCCTTCCCTTACCTAAAGCGAGAACGAGAGCCGCGAAGCGAAGCGAAGCTTGTTTGTGTGGATGTGTTGCATAAACTAAATATATAACTTGACTAGGCTAATGGTAAGATAATAAAAAGTTATAAAAGCTATTTTTACCCAATTGCGCGACGCAAAGGAAGGTAATGTGTTTACGAGTCTATGTATGTATGTACACATATCTGTCACATATATATCACTAAAGACAAGGTAGACCGATGATGAGGCACATAACATACTCAATTCTTACTTAGATCTATAAGACCACGGGGGCGGAGCCGCACGTAAAACATAGTGTTGTAGTAAAAATACTTTTTACCTATAAAATACTATCCAAATACATTCTTATTTTGTTTAAAGGCTGTTTCGCGTCAAATATTTTTTTTGGCCGAAATTCTACATAGCTCGAATAACAGTTGCAGTTTTAGAAAATACCTTTGTTTTTATATGAAAGACTAGTTTCAACTTTATTTGTAGAATAAAAGTGAGATGAATTGAATATTTACAACATTTGTTTACTTCGCTATATATTTTTAAACATTGAATGTTTGTTTTTAACACTTTCATGGGTCGGGTGGAACTTGTTTTATTAACGGCGTATATTTTTCACATTGACTGAGAAATAATTTTTTTAGAAAAGTGTTTTTCTCTAAAAGGCAGCAGATAGTGACAAAACAAAATGCGAAAATAGTGTTACCCAGAAGTTATTATTACTTTTTTTACCATTTCTAACCGTTTAAAATACACACTAATATGTTTTTGTAGCTTCATGCTGTACCTCTTATGGTCTATAGTATGCCTATACTAGAAGAGAAGACACTCTATTTCTTAATTTATATAAAATTTCCAAGACTTGAGTATTGAGAGGTGTAACTCAACGCCGTTATTTCTTATTACCGGAGTGAGAAAATGAAAATAATTCAATCCTCTGAGTAATATTTTCCCACTTTGTTAGTTTTGTAATAACAGTGAGTGTTTCCCCCGACTGAATAAGTTTTAAAAAAATATTATATTTTAAAGATACTCGTAGTGTTTATTCGGGTTTCATAATAAAAATAAACAATATTAAAAAATAATATATGACAGATTATTTCATGCTTTCTTCGTCACCTTGCTCTAGTATCATCGACTGTGTTTTCTGCCATTTAACCACTCATTGTAGCTTTGTAAATCTTTATTGTCATTCTTTCATCACACATTCTCTCGACGTGCCCAAATCACTTGGGCTTGCACGTTCTTCTTCATTCTGACTGTAACACCTGGATTATTTCACCCCAAATCAATAAAAACACATCGTACATAATAAAAAAAATAATTAAATTAACTTACAGATTTAAAATGTTATTATAAAATATTTTTATCACTTGTCTTACTTACATGTAGTGTACATTGTATCACTTTTAAACACTACCAAAATTTCTAATTTTCCCGTTTCATTAACAAACTAGTTACGTCAATACGACAGTTGGATCTCAGTTAAATCCCCTACAGACACTTTGTAGGCAACGTTGTAAAGGCGTTCAACGAGCACCGTACAACGTAAGCAGCTTAACTCTGTTTTATTTAAGACTGCAAAAGTTCTTTTTTTTTACTAAACAATCTATTTATCTTACGTTCTTTCGTAAATTGACATGTTATTCGAGATATCTTTTTAAAGTTCCGTACTTCAAAAGCAAAAAATGGAATCCTTATAGTATTAATTTGTTGTCCGTCTGTCATTTATCTTCTTCTTCTTCTTCCTGGCATTAATCCCGGCTGTTACCAGGGTCTGCCTTCCTACTTAACCTACTCCACTTTGCACGATCTTTTGCGTCCTCGGTGGTTAGACCATTGGCTCTCATGTCCTGCATCACGACATCCAACCAGCGCTTCCTTGGGCGTCCGGGAGGTCGCGCCCCAGGAACTAGTATAGCAAGGCACTTGCGTCCGACATAGTTCTTAGGCCGGCGCGTAACGTGGCCAAACCATCTCAAGCGACGCTCTTGGAGCTTATCCGCTACGTCACGGACCCCAAGACTACCTCGAATGAATGTGTTGCGTATGCGGTCAGACCGCGTTACGCCGCACATCCACCTCAGCATCTTCATTTCCGTGACGTGAAGCTCCAGAGTGTGCCGAGATAGTGCTGGCCAACATTCGCTGCCGTATAAAAGAACCGGTCGGACGATGCTCTTGTATATCAGCCCCTTGAGCTTGGGCGGTATTCTGCGGTCGCAGACCACACCAGTGACCTCCCGCCATTTGGCCCAGGCAGCGCTTATCCGGCCTTGGACATCGTGGTCGATGCCTCCAGACTCGTGCATAACGGATCCAAGGTACCTGAACTTCTCCGACTTAACGGCTGGCTCAGGACCTATAAGGATGGTGCTCGAGTCCCGGCTCCCGCAGGCCATGTACTCTGTCTTCGAAACATTTAGTTTAAGACCGCCGTTCTCAAGCGTACCCTTCCAGAGGTTCACTTTACGCTCCAGCGTCAGTCGGTTCTCGGCAATGAGTGCTATGTCGTCGGCATACATCATCAGCCATGGAGGCTGGTCCTGGATGTGAGCCGAGACAGTGTCGAGCACTACATTGAATAAGAACGGACTAAGAGCCGAGCCCTGGTGAACCCCCACTGTAATCGGAAAGGGTCTAGTGTCGCCAACAGCAGTCCTAACCATAGAAGCGGAATCGTGGTACATGCTCCTGATAATCTCAATATAGGCCTCAGGGATCCCTTTGGATCGCAATGCCCACCAGATACACTGACGAGGCACACAGTCAAAGGCCTTCTGCAGATCTAAAAAGGCCACGTGCAGAGCTCTCCTTTTTCCCCTGTATGCCTCCATCAAAGTTCTGAGGGCGAAAATGGCGTCCATGGTGCCCGATCCTGGCTGAAATCCATATTGAGACTCAGAGACAGTACACTCTCGGCGGAGCCTGAGGTCGATCATGCGCTCGAAGAGCTTCATGGTATGACTCATAAGCTTAATGCCCCTATAACTACCACAATCTTGAACACTGCCCCTTCCCTTGTAAATAGGGGTAATAAAGCTAAGCCGCCACTGATGCGGCATCTTACCAGTGTTCAAGATATGGTTAAAAAGGTCAGTAAGCATGAGCACACCAAGAGAGCCCAACGATTTCCACGCTTCGATCGGAATGTCGTCAGGTCCCACCGCTTTTCCGTTCTTCATGCGTCGAAGGCAATTACGTGTTTCGTCAAGGGTTATTGGGGCAATAAGTCCGAGGTTAGGCGGTGGGTCGTGATGAAGACTGCATGGGTGCCTAGTATTCAGCAACTCCTGGAAGTAGCTTCTCCACCTCTCCTTCACAGAGTCATGATTACAGAGCAGCGTGCCCTGGGAATCTCTGACGCAAAGACATTTTGCGATATCTTGCGTCACTTTATCCCGGGAACGTGCCAGTTTGTAAATGAGCTTCTGCCCCTCCACAGTTTCAAGTTTATCATACAATGGTGACAAACTCTCACTGCGGGCTCTGGCTACAGCTCTTTTACTGGCACGTTTAGCTACTGTGTACTCCAGTCTGTCTTCAGGAGAGTTGGATTCCTGCCACTTCTTAAAGGCAGCCTTCTTTTCACGAGTCACCTCCTGGACCTCGTCATTCCACCACCATGTCTCCTTGTCGATGACACGTCCTCCCCTAGAAACGCCAAGAACTCGCCTGCCTGCCGCAATGATTGCCGACTGAGCCCGATCCCAAGCATCCTGAGCAGTCTCGGTGTTAGTCGAAAGATTATGACTTTTCACCTCTGCCAGGAAGTCGGTCTGCATTGGTCCATTCAGCAACCACCACTTGATCCGAGGCCTACGTTTCTCGGCTACTTTCTTCTTCGGAGTGACGTTAAAGTCCATGACAAGAAGACGATGTTGGGCCGTTAGGCTTTCGCCTGGAATGACCTTAGTTAGTTACCCTGCCCATATGACACCGTCTGGTCAATAAGTAGTCTATTTGAGTTGAGTGGGACCCGCTCTTATACGTGATAATGTGCTGAGAATTCTTTTGGAAGAACGTATTCACGACGGCCAGATCAGACGCAATACAGGTTCTCAGAATGTTTTCTCCCTCTGCATTGCGAAGACCGTGCCCAAAACCCCCGTGAACACGTTCATACGGCTCAGCAACCTTACCGACGTGCCCGTTCAAGTCCCCCCCAACTAAGACCACTTCGGTAGACGGCACAGCAAGTAGCACCCCTTCATACTGCTCCCAGAATGTCTCCTTTTCGGCCGCGCTACATCCCGCCTGGGGAGCATAGGCACTGATTAAGTTTGTGATAACGCCCTCAATCAGTACCCTCACTCGCATCAAGCGGTCGGAGCGACGGTCAACTTCAAGGAGCCCATTCTGAAGCTCTTCAGAAAGCACTACCGCTACACCGTTTCTACCTGAAGGTGACCCAGTGTATATAAGCCGGTAACCCTGTCCGATGTTACGGGACTTATTGCCCTTCCAGCGAGTTTCCTGGAGGAAAGCACACTGGACCCGACGTCTCATGAGTACATCTGCGAGTTCCCTGCATCGTCCGGTTAGAGAGCCAATATTCCACGTTGCAAAGCGGAGTTTCCGCCTGGGTACTCGCGTCTTTAACCGTGCCCGTACTTGACACGGTAGCCCTTGCCCACTTATCGCAGGTGTAGGGCGATGTGCCTGCGCGTCGTTTAGCGGCGACGCCCTAGCCGTACCCAGTTTCTTTGTTCGACTTTTCATTATGTCGGCGGATGGCGGTTTTTTACATGGAGCGACTGCCGTCTGACCACCAAAACCCCTTTGTGGGGAAAAACCGGGGGGAGAGGAAAATAGAAGGGGTAGGATAGGTAAAAGGAGGGAGCTAAGGAAAGTAGGAGGGGAAGGGGGGGGAGTTAGGACACCATTCTTACGGACTGGATGAGGATGTAAGAGTGGCGGCTCGAGGGTCCGGGGTCGCGTACCCGTATGCCCACAAACAAATATCGGACAGATATTTGTCAGGACATCCTCTGGACAAAGGACATCCTCTGGACAATCCGTCTGTCATTTATCTATCTCTATCTAAAGAACGCGTGGATGTATCGAACTGGAATTAATATCAAATATTCAGATCTCCCATACATCCCATCCCATGGAATAAATCAAGCTTCTAAGGCAATACGAGCGTTTATGCATTGATTTTACTGCATTTGTATGAAACTCGTCCCATAATCACAGCCTATAGAATTCTTCTCTACCTGTATTATATTGTGGATCTACAATGATAAAATTTGGCAATATGTGAGACCTTGCAGTACAAACAAAGGAAAAGTGAACATTTATAGCCAAACCAAAACATACTCTTCAACTTTATAATAATAGTATATCTGTATAGATAATACAGATTAATTTATCAATACATAATATATTTACCAAACAAAATAGAAAAAAGTAATAATTTTTAGAAATAGAATCGTATGAACGTCGAAATAAGATAATTTAATAAACGATTAATTGTGTACAAGGAAAATGCTAGAGAAATGTTCCTTTTTGTACAATAAAAGGGAAGAAACAAAACGAAATATTAGTAAATGTAATATCTATATGAGGTATACGATAAAAGAAATCGTATATATAAGCATTGGCTTGGAAATAAAGATAATATATATCATTGGACTCGCAGCAGTGGCTCGTAAATGTTATAGTTGTGGGTTCGATTCTCACTCGGGGGAATAAATTATTTTTATTGCCACGCAGTAACTCTTTCTTGGAGAAAACGGTATATACGTAATATTGGAAGGTTATTTTATATTTGACTTGAACATGAAAATTATTTTTAGAAATATAAATTAGAATGTTATAGGGTCAATCAGCTCATAGTAAATTGTGTAAATATTGTCATGTACAGTATGATTGACAGGGCTCTTACAACCTGGGACAGAGGTTGAAATTTTTACACCTATCTTCAATATTATTTCCCGAAGCAATCAGTTAAGAAATTAAACTTATCATACAAATTACGGTTATTAAAGTAAGCTTCAAGGCTATTAAGTTAAACATCCTGGAAGACGTCAGGTAATAAACGGTTGCAGTTTCGAGAGATGGTTTATGATGTCTGTAAATCTTGCAGAGATTGCTATTATCATCTAAGTCTTAGAATGCCATACTATTTTTGTTTATTATACGTTTGTTTAGTGTCTTAATTTTCCTGCAAATGAAGGCTGGTAGTGATTTTTCACAATGTTTTTTTGGTGGTGGTTGGTTCTTTAAATCTGGCGTTCCGAGCGTGCCAGTTGAGCACATATCACTTCGCCAATGTCACGTTGTATGGAAAAGACACGAAGGAGGTTGTACGGTAAAAAATAGACAATGTTACTCTATAGAAAAATGCATGTAAAAAAAAAAGATCCAGTTAAAAATTGCCTTCACCTACAAAAAAAAGTTAAAATTAATATAATACATTATATACATAGCACAGAGATTAGTAATAAGTAATATAATACAAAGGTTAGCTTATAATTTAATTTTGTTATATCTAATATATTTACATAAAAATTTACAAAGAGGACTAAACACAAACATTAACAAACATTGAACACTAAGAGGACGGGGAACTTTATGAGGAAGGACGTCGTATAAGGGACGGATTAGCTTAGGGCAAGTGAAAAGGATGTGAGGAGGGGAACCGTCGTCTAGGCCACATTCACACAGTGAGTGGTCCCTGACCCTGATCTTAGCTAGGTGCACAGGCGTACATGCATGTCCAAGGCGCAAGCGACAAATAGTTGATATAATCCTCCGTTCAGTAAATCTTTGAGAAAAAAACCAAGGTCGCCTGGGGATATTAGGTTGAATAGCACCATAAAACTTACCTTTCTGAGATTTTGACAGTTCCCAGAATTCAGACCATGACACATCCAAATGAGTTGATGCAAGAGACAACAGATCCTGGGCCGAAACAGAAAAGTGATCCGAATTACCACACTGGATGGCCAATTTTGCGCACGAGTCTGCAGATTCATTCCCACTTATTCCAGAATGACCTGGAATCCATGCCAAAGTAACATCCAAACCCTTTAAATAACATGAGTACAGTTCTTCACGAATCCTTAAAATAATTGAAGACCTTAGTTTACTATGAAATGGATTTCCCTTTATAGCCAATATGCAGCTTAAAGAGTCAGTACAAATAACAGTCTGTTGAAAGTCATGGGAGTCTGTGAACCGGATTGCTTCTAACAAAGCAACAGCCTCTCCAGTGAACACAGATGATTCGGGAGGACATTTGAATTGTAATATAATTTTGAATTTTGGTATCCAGCAAGCTGCACCAACACAGCTTTCTTTTGAAAGCTTTGATGCATCTGTAAAGATGAGGATGTGGTTTGAAAAATTTTCATTTACTATGGATTGAAATTTTGTGTTGGTGTCAGCAGCTCCCTTGGTTAGACCAAGATTAGTGATAACAGAAGGATGGTGTACTAAAGCTTTATAAGGTGTACAGAATAAGGGATTAGATGGAGAAGAGGACAAGGGATGAGGAAGAGAGGTAAATTTCAGGAAACTATTGAGCAAGTAGGGTAGGGGCCTGCCCGGAGGAATGAGGTCCGCTAAATCAGATAATTTGGACCATAGAGGGTGGGATGACAGCTGTAACATTTTACCAACAAACCGGTCAGACAGGAATTGGCGACGGATAGGATAAGGAGGGTCAACACACTCAACCTGCAGCGCGTTGGTGGGAGAAGACTTCATTGCACCTATAATAATTCGTAGGCATTTGTATTGGATTCTATTGAGTTTTTCAGTAGCAACTTTGTTAAAGGGGTCTAAAACAAATAATCCGTAATCAATGTGACTACGGATAATGGCATTGTACAGTAGTTTGAGAGTATAAGGGTGTGCACCCCACCACACACCAGACACAGCTCTTAAAGCGTTGATGCCGTTTTCACATTTTTTACTGACATGTTCAGCATGGGCAATTCCGTTCAGTCTTTTATCGAGAATCATGCCTAAGAATTTAACATTTTCTGCTAATTGGATATTATTATTATCGCAAGAAATTTGAAAATTAGGAGTTACTCTCTTTTTGGAAAATACTACCGCTCGGCACTTTGCTACTGATAGTGCCAAGCCATGATCAGAGAGCCACTGGTTTAAATAGTGTAAAGCAGTATTCAGACGATAAGTTATGTCCTCCACAGATTTTGAGCTGTAGTAAAGGACGATGTCATCAGCGTATTGAAGGATGTTACAAAAACTATTGACAGACAATTCAAGGTCATAAGTGTATAAATTATACAACAGAGGACTGAGAGCAGAACCTTGAGGCAAACCTTTCCAGACAAGTCTGGGAGGTATAGTAAGAAGTGGATGTTTCACAGATATCGATCTACTGGTCAGCAGATTACATACGAAATGAGCCATCCTCGGCGGAATACTCAGCTGGTGCAATTTTTGCCTGAGTACCGGAAGAAGAACATTATCATATGCAGATGCAACATCTAGAAAAACACCAACCAAATACTCTCCTTTGGCATACGCTCGTCGAATGTCTGTAGTAAAAACACTGAGACTATCTGTGGTACTTAACCCCTTTCTGAAGCCAAACTGAGAGGGTGCTAAGATATTTCTGCTCTCCACTATCCACTCCAAACGATTTTTTATAAGCCGTTCCATAATTTTTGATAAAGCAGAAGCTAGAGCAATCGGTCTGTATGAATTAGGATCAGAAGGACATTTTCCAGGTTTTAGGATGGGAATAACATTTTGGAACTTCCAAGATTCGGGAATGTTACCTGATTGAAATATGTTATTGATTAAATTTAAAAAGTGCCTCTTAGACTTCTCATTTAGTCTGGCAATAAAAGAGTAAGAGATACAGTCCTCACCTGGACTTGTATCTCTTAAATCCGTTAAGACATTTTTGAGTTCTTCGAACGAAAAATTTGCATCCATTTCATCCGAAGATTCAATCAGTGGGGATACAAATAAATCATAAGATGGTACAAAGGGAGGAGCAAGTTTGTTAGCAAAATCATTAAGCCATAAAGAGGGATTATTGGAAGTAGGACTGGAACTATTGTTAAGAGAACGACGAAATCTCCTAACATTCGTCCACACAAGTGAGGAAGAAGAACGAGGACTAAGGGATTCACAAAAATTAGTCCATCCAAGTTTTTTCTTTTTCCCAGTTAAGTTTCTAAATCTCTGCGCTTGTACTCAATGTAACTCTCCATAATCATACAGGCAGCATATGATTCTTCGGCAGATGTTCGCCGATCGACAGAATCAGAGCATTCCTGATCCCACCAGGGATTGAAATGCATCCAATTCTGAATGGAGTGTTTTTTAGGAATATGCAAGTCAGCTGCAGACAAGATGGCAGAGACAAAACGATCATAGCAAAGAATGATATTCTCAAAATTACCGAATTCAGGAAGATTGCCCAACATGCAATCCACAGAGTCAGCATACTCATTCCAGTTAGCTAGTTTTAGGTTATATTTAGAGGAAGAATTTAGAGGGGGAGCAGGGGAATGTCTATTATGTATAGAGAGGAGTATAGGGAAGTGGTCACTACCATGGGTAGAAGGAAGAACAGACCATGATAGCTGGGAAGCAAGAGAAGGAGAAGATAAGGAAAGGTCAACAGCGGTCTTAGGATTCTGATTTGGATTAACCCTACGAGTCGGAGAGCCATCATTGAGAATGCAAAGAGATACATCATCAATCATGTCTACCAACGAAGGAGAAAATCCATCACAGTAATAACACCCCCACAATGAGTGATGAGTGTTAAAATCACCCAGGACCAACACAGGACTGGGAAGAGAAGAGATAATAGACTTAAGCTCAAGGAAAAGAGAGGGAGAGGGGTGAGGGATATAAATCGAAAGGAAGGAGATATTAAAAGCCCTCACAGCAACAGCATTAATCTGTTGGCTGTGAAGAGGGATAGGGATAAGGGTATAAGGAGAGGAGTGCTGGATAAGGATAGCACAACCTCCATACCCGTCACTTCTGTCCTCCCTTAAACAGGCGAAACCTGGTACCCTAAAACGGGAGCCAGGCACCAACCATGTTTCCGAGAGGGCAATAATGACAGGATTATACAGAGAAATAACGTTAAGTAATTCGTGCTTTTTGGCACGAATACTTTGACTATTCCACTGTAGGAAGCTCAGTGGCTCCATTGTTTAGTATTTTAAAAATTGTTAGTAAATTCTGGGCAACGTTGGACGGTATAGGAAGTTCATCAGCGGTTTGGAAGATGCTCACAAGGGTTTCAGTTAGTGCAACCAATAGATCTTTTCTAGATTCCATTGGACTGTCAACACCTTGGTTTAAAGCAGAACCATTAGGAAGGGAAGAAGGACAATTGGCAACTAAGGCTTGATGAGCTTGTCTATTATATCCCTTTGCTACAGGAGCGCGGGGACGGGGAGACTGGAAAACTGTCTTTCGGTAGGATTTATATGGAGTAACAGGGGCAGCTGAGTTTGCAGATAAGGTGTTAGAAAGTGCAGGTGGGGAAGATATTTCCTTAGCCATATCGGCATAGGATCTGCGGACAGGAGGGAAACGAGCGGAAGCCTCTATATATGATATACACTCCTGAGACATTGAAATTTTGATGGACTGTTGCCTTGCAAACTCAGGACAGTCCTTGTCTGAGGCAAAATGTTTGCTCTCACAGTATAAACAAAAAGAATTTTCCCTGCTTCTGTCACATGCTTCACCATTGTGGGACTCTGAACACTTGTAACACCTTGGCTTCGATCTACACTGTGATTTTACATGACCGAATCGACAACAATTTAAACATTGGATAGTAGGGTATCTATAGGGTTCAACTGGGAGGGATGAATGATATGAAAAGACCCTTTCAGGCAACATTTGACCACGGAATGTGACTACAACCGACTGAGTCGGGACCCATGTAGTCACACCCTCACTGACACACTTTCTATTTAAACGCCTTACTTTCATCACCTGTACACCACTAGAGGGAAACTCCAAGGAACTTACAAATTCATCTAGTGAAAAATCGACTGGGACATCCCTTACAATACCCATTCTTGTAATATTGAACGTTGGGATAACAGCAACATATTTACATAAGCTGAGTATGGGATTGGATAAAAACAAATTCGCTGCAGCAGCTGTTGAGAATTCAACGCTAATTTTGTTGCGACCAACACTTTTCACACCATCGCTGGTGATATTTGTTATTTTATTTATGTGAAGGAATTGGCCAAATTTAATGGGTTTAATGGAAGTCCCAGCTGCAGGGTCTGGAGTTTCCCTTGACACATATACTATGAAAGGGCCTTTGTCTGTATCAAGGTAGGACTTAGGACTTTCAGATAAGGAAGGGTGGACATATAAATTTTGAATGGATGGAGTCGCAGTGGCCGGGTTAATAATAGTTTTTTTAATAGTTTCATTGTTATTATTAGGTGTATCATCACCTTGTCTTTTTCGGGAAGTCGATTGTAAACCACCTATACCACCTCCAGGGTCAGGGGGATCGGGTGGATGCTCTGCATCCATTTTACAGCTAATTAACCTAACTTACCTATTAATATATCTTATCTAACAACAAAAACAACACAAACACTTACACAAACCTACCACCTTAACCACACAGATCTTTTATTTAAAAAACTGCAATTTGTACTAAAAAATTATGAATATTATACACAAAAATAAGATACTCTCACTACCACGTGTGTCAACCATAACAAACGTCAGCGAAGTCAATGTTTTTTTTTTGTTTATTCTGTTAATTCGGTGTTTTTAAATTGTTTGTCAAACCACACACCTATTTTAATTATAATTATAATTGATGAAAAAACATTGCTTATCTTCCATAATTTTAAGGATTCGTGAAGAACTGTACTCATGTTATCTAAAGGGTTTAGATGTTACTTTGGCATGGATTCCAGGGCATTCTGGAATCAGTGGGAATGAATCTGCAGACTCTTGTGCTAAATTAGCCATCCAGTGTGGTACTTTAGATCACTTTTCTATTTCGGCTCAGGATCTGCTGTCTCTTGCACAAGCTCATTTGGATTTGTCATGGACTAAATTCTGGGAATTGTCAAAATCTCAGAAAGGTAAGTATTATGCCACTATTCAACCCAATATCCCAAGGCGACCTTGGTTTTTTTCTCAAAAAATTACTGAACGGAGGGTTTTATCAACTATTTGTCGTTTGCGCCTTGGGCATGCTTGTACGCCTGTGCACCTAGCCAAGATCAGGGTCAGGGACCACTCACTGTGTGAATGTGGGCTGGACGACGGTTCACCTTCCCACATACTTTTTTCCTGTCCTAAATTAATTCATCCCTTATATGATGTTCTTCCTTATAAAGTTCCCCGTCCTCTTAGTGTTCAATGTTTGTTAATGTTTGTGTTTAGTCCTCTATGTAAATTTTTATGTAAATATATTAGATATAATAATATTAAACTATAAATTAATATATTTGTAAAATACTATTTACTACTAACTCATGTTCATGTATATATTTATTTTATGATTTTTTATTTTATAGGTGAAGGCAACACTTTAACTGGACTCTTTTTGACATGCATTCTCCTATCGTGTAATATAATCTCTTTTTTACCGTACAACCTCCTTTGTGTGTTCTCCATACAACGTGACATTGGCGAAGTGAATAGTGCTCAACTGGCACGCTCGAAGCGCCATAAATAAAGAACCGAACCGAAAACATTGCTTAGTTATTTATATTACTACTTTCTACATGCGGCTTTTACAGTGGAAGAAACTAAGTCCAGCATGATGATCATTCTACGTGTTCTAGGTACGTCTGCACAAACAGTAGGTTACATTGAAACTATTAAAATAATGTAATATAGCATTTAGATTCAATTCAAAGTAATTTATAACAAGTATCATCAATAAAACAATATTCCCAACATTGAATTTGAACTCGCCGTCTATAAGAACAATATCAAATATGGTAATCGCAATTGTGCTACAACAGAGTTGATTTAAATATAACCATAAATGGCAAGTCGTAATTTTTCTTTGCATTTATCATTTCAATTGGTTGGAACATTGTAGTTAGTGTTTATATAATTTATGCGAGCGCGAAGTTGCATTTGGGACCGAGTTCAGCATTAAACTACTGTCATTGAAAATTTAATCATATTTTTGAAATGTTTGCTACCGTATATATTATCTCTAATTAAAAAATAAATCAGCTTCATTCTGTATCCCGTATAGAAGAGTAGGCAGAGGGAACCTAATTTTGAGACACTCTGTCCCCCACTTTCCGCCGCCACGCCGCTCAACGCCGAAAGATTATTAAAAAACGATTATTATTATTATTATTAGAAGATATGTTTTTCCTGTTTGGCTTGATATAGTGCGGCGTTTGGTTCCGCCACTTCCAATTTTACTCAACACGGAATATTACTATGGAGTAAAAAGTGGAGTAATTTATGTGATACAACAAACACTAGGCTCCCGAGTGAAAATAAGACATTAGCATATTTTTTATTGATTATCTAAAACAATTGAACGAGCTAATTTGTCTGTCTGATTTGAAGTCATAATTATATGTATTTACATGTTTATAGATTTCGATAACATTTTAGACTTTTCTTGGACGAAAATTATTGGAAAATGAGAGAGACAGAAAGAAAATTTTTTTTAAACACCAGTGATTCACATGTGGCTTCACCCGCTTAAAATTTTTGATCTATTTTATCCGAATTATACAAAATCTTAACATAATCTTAATTGGTAGCCTACGTGTCATTCTGATGTATAAACTATATTACTGAAAAGTTTTATCCAAATCTGTTCAGTAGTTTTTGCATCAAAGAGAAAACAAACATCCATTCTCACAAACTTACACATTTAGTAGTATATCATTACTTTTTAAACCGGTCAAAAAGCTGACACATGAAGCTTTAAGTTCTAAAAACTTGCAGCTTAGTTATAGTGTAAAAAGTCGTAAAATGTTGATGAGTAAACTAGCCGGGGTATAAAGTTTAACTGACGTTCCACTGGGCTAGGATCCAGGGATTACGGTAACATTATCATTCAAGTCTCTATATTCCTTACATTGTTGCATACTTGAGAAGTATTTTAGTTAAATAATATATTAAAATATTGTAAAAAGTTTCTGAAATCCGGTTTATAGATTTAGTTTACGTATATATTTCTTGTAAAGTTTCTTAATATTTTGTATCTCTCCTTTTTTGGTGTTTTACTATATTTTTATAAGAAAATTAAACATTTTGTGGTGGATTTAGCCTCAATAGTTACATTAGATCGAAAAAGGCAATGGTATGGTAATGTGTAGTTACTTACTATGATAAACTAATCAATAAATAAACATCTTATATCCCGCATATAGTAAAGTAGATATGGGGAACCTAGTGTTAAGGCACTCCGTTTCCCACTTTCTGCCGAATTCTGGAGACGATGCGTGTTGAGTGGCGGAACTCAACATCGTGCTAATTGTAGAATAAAAATGTCTAATATATTACATAATTATATTAGATATTTTTATTCTACTATTGCTACGTAATCTTTAATTTCCATATAATATCCACTATAATAAAGCTTTAAATATCTATATACAACGACGTTGCAAGCTTAGCTTAGTTGAAAGTTTAACATTTCAGCGATCCCGGTGCTCGGGATTAATAGACACTTACGTAACTTCGTCCTATAAATGTAGGTGTAACTGAATAAACAGCGGAAATCGTCGTTTTAATATTGGAAACGAGATATGAAAATAATATTATATTGAGATTATTTGTATTTTCGTAATAGGCAGTGAAAAGCTAGAGTCAAAACACTCCATTTAACACTTTCCGTCAATTTTTCGGTACGATTGTATTAAGTGATGGAACTCAACGAGCTTTAACTTGTCACCAGAGTGAATAAAGGGGGTGTAAGAAATAATTTCATTTTCCGAGTTGATTAGAACTCAGAAATGTCACGCTTACAGTCAGACGTTACACCACTGTGCTACGACGGCCTCGTTTAACATAGTTCCGAGAGAAATAATCTTGAAAATAATTAATTCAGCGCGAATATTTTTTTATTTTACGAAATTTATGATTTTTAAAAGATTTTTTCATGATTGAATAATGTTAAAAAATAATAATGTAATGGAAAAAGTGAAGACAAACATGATTAGTTGGTTGGAACACGCTGCGAGAAAGAGCTACGAAAGATGGTGTCTTAACACTAGGTTCCTCCTGCCTACCAAAGCGTGAAAAAAAATATTTTATGAAATTCACTAGAAGATTATTTTATTTAGATATCTTTAAAGATAATATTACATAATATAATATAATATTTTTAATATTATAATATCATATTTTATTGGCAGAAAAGGTAGTGATAAAAATTATTTTTTGAAAATAACTACTGTATTTCTAATTACACGAGCGAAATTAAACCTGGTTTATATCTTAAAGTTTTGTGAGACATCGTACAAAATGTAAATCAATTAATAAAAGAAAATAAATTATATAAATAATTAAATTGTATTTAACCAAATAACTTAATAAATATATTATTGCCAATAAATTCAATTACATGAACTTTAGTAATTTTATTCACAACTGAATAAGTCGTAAATATACGAGTAAACAGATTTTAACAGCTATTATGGTATGATATTCGTGAAAAGTATGTTTAAACAACATATTTACATTTACAATGAAAATAAATTCATATGATATTGAAGTGGTTTTCCATGATATTAGCTTCACGCATCAGAGCAATATCTAACTATAACCGCAACGTTTATGGGTTTGATTCCCATTCTGGGGAATGAATTTTCTTTTTTTCGGTCTGGTAAGAAGAAAAAGCGCTAGGTTCAGTTCCTCCAATCAACATGCAATATCTCGAAAATTTGGTGGAAATTGGAGAACGGAGTGTCTTACACTATGTTTCCTCTCATTACTCTGCTATATGCGTGAAACATCATGAGCTAAAACAAAAATAAATTGAAAACTGCACAAATAGTAGATATTTTGAATGTTATTTCCAAACCCTACCATCTTTTAAATCTTTATTGACTGTTTGTTCTATTGTATTTTGTTGGGTCGACTTTTTATTTCGGTGTTTTTCTCTTTCACAAAAGAATTAACTTGAACTGCTTCGTCGATAGAGTTTGTGAAGTCGACATTCTTTAAAGTGAATACACAAACAAATTGAGAATGTTTTAAGATGTTTAAAGATTTAGTTGGAATTTGTGGAATGTTAGTACTATTTTGTTTAATAGAATTATACTTTTATAAGTAAAACTTAAGCTTTTTAAGCTTTTTACATAATATTTTTTTTTCTATAATTATTTTACAAGCTAAATTTTATTTTTTTATTTCTTTATCTGTCATATATCAGAGTAGGCAATGTCATGACACTAGGATCCCTTAGTGACAAGAGACTCCATTCTCCACTATACTAACTATTGGAATTATAAGACACTCAGTGAAAATAATATTGAATTTGTCTTTACTCTTAGTAAACTAATGCTAACTACATTAGGAGTCATCTTTATTTAACAAGATCGAGGTTTTGATGAAAACGTTTTGATATAAAAAAAAATTGGAAACGAGAGTGATGTGCCACTATGTATTCACTATAAAATTAAGGAGTTTTTATAAAATGTTTTTTTTCTAACTTTATTGCTCTTATAGTATTACTTGCACAGATCTCATATTTCAAATATAAAAACAAACTTAATAGTGTGTTAGCAAAGTATCAAAAATCATTTCATAACTTAGACGATAGTTAAACAACTTTAGTGACACTTAAAACTCTGTTGACTCCACACCTACGGAACTTTCATGAACTAATATAAAAATTTCTCAACCTAAGTCATAAGTAAGTCTTATGTGAATTTAAAAATGTGGAACTAACACCGACTGAAGTACCAATAATCTGGTGTTAGCAACGGTAGCAACCAGTTCGGACCGATTTTAACCGGCTTTATCCGCTTCTAACCGGATTTTTCCAGTTTTACGGACGAGAACATGCCGCGTTTTTGATTCAACGCGTTGTGTTTGTGACGCTTACATCGCTAGTGCTTTAAAAGATTTATGGAACTTTTTATTGGATGTAAGGATTTTAGTGTAGAAATCTCGAGAATATTTTGAAATACTCTTTATATTGCACTTTTATGAAGAAAATTCTATTTAGATATTTTTTTGTGGTTTTATGTGAAATATGAAGTCTTATTAGAAATTTAATTTTATACTACAGTCGCGATGTATATGACAATGTTAGTAAATAATCTTCTGTACACATAAGGGTCACTTTTAAATAATCATTTCTCAGACAAAAAGAAATTATACAAATAATAATGTAATAATTTACTAGCTTCATAGTGTATCCCGTAAAACATCGAAATACAAATAATTTTCCACCGAGTGGGGATTGAACCCACAACCTTTGCGATAACAGTTAAGCTTTATTCTAATGCACCTCCACTGCTATGTTATGATTTTTACAAAAACTAACAGATAGACAAGATTTTTTTAACACACTAAATTCACTCGACAAGAGAGCACAGCACAAAAAGAATATTAAATATTAAATGCAAGCTGTGAACGTGCAAATTGGCAAAAAATATCAGAAAATACATCTTCTAAAAGGGAACCAACTGTCAAGAACGGAAAACACTAATGAAAAGAAATAAGCTTATTTCATATTTTCCTTTTGCATACCTTACTTTGTATATATTTCTACGATGGCATCGGAATATTTGTGTTCAACGTAAGAAAGTAGAGTCGATAATATTAAAGCAATCACGAATTCTGTCTGTCTAGGATTCTAGGTAGTCTAAGTGAAAAATTCTCAAATGGAAAAATTCTTTAGGAATATGAGAAATATGTTATTTCTTTATTTTACAGAGCTCACTTGTTCTTGTTTTGATATTTTCATAAATACTCAGAGAATTTTGCAATCGTTTTATACGATGTAAGGGCTGGGCTAAAATGTTTTTAAATATGATATTTTATTGATATCATTTTTGAAAAATGTCCCACTGAGTTTCTTGCGCCGGTTCTTCTCAGCTGAGACATTAACATTAGTGGGCTGGTGGAATTGGTGGTAATTGTTTGACTTTCAAAAAATGAAACATGTAATTTCTTATTTTGAATAAAATTGACTTGATTTTGATCAATACCATTTAAAGCTGTAATCTCCATTAATAATATTTAAGTGAGATATTACTCATATTTTATAACAACAGACAGGCATATTTGTTGAAAAACTAAGAAACTATAGCACATTCTATATAATGGTTCAAAAAACTCAGCTGTGACACGAAGAGCTAAAGGGCAAACTGGTAATAAGATCACTCAGCTATCCCTTGAGTAATTACTCATCTAATTCAATAACCTACATTAGATTTGCGAATGCGAATCTGGTAAAACAAATTTCTAATATTTATCGAGAAATAGTAGTTATTTGCACTGTAACGGATTGTCCCATCAGCCACTAAAGAACAAGAGCGTCCAATATTTCAAGGGCTTTCTATTTAATTGTATTTGGGCAGAGGATCGAAGGAAAACATTCTTGAGACCTAGAAGATTTTTGCGAAGATAAATTCATATGATGTTGAAAGGGTTTTTCATGATATAAGATTGTTTGAACTATTGTTTTGGTTATTTTTGATTATTTGTATAGGTATGTATACTAGGGAAGTAATTGGAAGATAATGTGAATGGGATTTAGGATACTATGATTAATAATATTAATAAACTACGCTACTAAGCATAGAAGGCTTAATTTGAATATTAACAATCTTTACTTTATAAGCTAGCTTTTGATATCAAAATTATATGTAAATTCTTATCTCGATATTAATAGTTTTTTTCGCTTTGCGTCGTATTCAGAATGTAGCAGGTTACGCAGAAGGAACGTAGTGTTAATACACTTCTTTCAACGCACTCTACCAAATTTTCGAGATATTTTATTTTTTTACTGGCGAAACTCAATGTCCCACTTTGTCTTATATACTCAGACGTTGTCCCTTATACTATAAATTATAGCCCCTCATCTCATTTCATATAAATTTTAATTAAACATTTCTCACAAAATCCAACCCCATTTGAAACGATGCCATCGAAATCGCACCTCAATTAACACCTATAAATCGTCGTTCGGAAATAAAATAATCGTTTCATGTAATTTTTAATTAACCCTTTCTACAATGGGGCGGCGTTAAGTTCCGCCACTGAACACGACATCTGTCAAATTCAGCTGGTAAGAAAGGGATGGAGTGTTTTGACAGTTGAGTAACGGAAGAGTATTATAGACGTATATCATACATATGTATATAGATATTGAATGTAACCACTTCTCCAATAAAAAGACAGTTTAAAGACACTTAAAGACACTTAAAAACACTTTTGAAAAAATATAGTCATTTAATCATAAACCTTTTTAATAACCAATATCTTGTTTATTATTACGAAAAATATCGAAGTAATCTTTTCTTAATTGTTTCATATCAATTACACGATAAAAAAAATATCGAGCTAAGAGATAATTTTGTTTTCGACGTTCCCCCCTTTATTATGCGGGAACAAAGGATCATTTTAATTTTGTATACTCAAAACATCAGTATTCAAGGAAAATGTATCGGTTTGAGGGTATCTTCACATAAATTTGTTTACCGTTAGTAATGAAAGGAAGTAAGTATTTACGAAAATGAAAGAACAAATGTTTGTGAGTTTACGTATGGGATGAACCAAGAAGGTATTTTATTAAATAATTGTTGTATGTTTATTGATATTTAAATAAATGGGAAGATTACATTTAGTCTAATGAAAGTGACTAAGAAATGCGTCATAATATTATAATTGCCCGAAGGTACAGTCAGTTACATAGAAACGATTAACTATAGGCGTTAATCGTTTTTATGTATTTTTGCCTTCCTCCAAAATTGGACTATTTAACACAAAGTTTCTTTTCAATTCGAACCATTGGTTCCAGAGATTAGCGCGTTCTCCCAAACAAACTCTTCAGCTTTATAATATTTATACCGATTTATGGTAAGAAATATAAAATATGTCCTCTAGAAGGATATAGAGATTATTAATTAGTTAGTCTGTCCACTTTAAATACGAGAGAAGTACTCGTATACAAATATATATTTATAACATGTTTTTTTAAGTTAATATTGATATCGTCCACACTATGCGAAAATGCCTGAACTCCGTCATAATCAATCACACGACTGATTGTTCGCGCCCTATTGTTTTCATTGTATGTGCACTGTGCATCCAGTGCCAGTGCCAGTGCCAGATAGTTCCTTTTAATAAAGAGGTTTTACATCGAGAGAATATTATATATAATACTAGCGAGACAAACGCGGCTTCTCTCGCTTAAAAACTTATTGTTATATTATGGCCAAATTATACATATTTACATAGCTATATTACTGTAAATTTTCATCTAAATCCGTTGAGAAGTTTTTGCGTGAAAGTGGAACAAACATACACAGCAGGATTAGTAATATACTCGTATATTTCGCCTTTATCACTTTTAATTTAAAATTTCAACCCTTTTATTTGACATTATTTATATTTTTATTACATTTTAGGGTGATTAAAGAGTAAAATTAAAATTTTCTTTCTTCGAGCTTTTCTGCTTTTTGTTAATATAATCCCCAGGGTGCCTGATCCCGGGGTTGCTTAACGTCTATTGATAAATTACTTTGTCTTCATTTTTATTTATTTCAGTTTTTCTTTATTATTTGATGGTGGGAACGTAATTGAGGCTGTCGTAGCACAGCGGCACAACGTTTAACTGTAAAATGCGACGGTTAGGAGTTCGATTCCCGTTTTCGTTTGTCTTCAGTAATCTTACTACCGGTGAGTTTATTTACCTGTAACAAAAAAATATGGTATGTATTTTTTAAAAAATAACAAACTTTTTATAGCTTTTTCAAATATATTTTAAGAATCTTATTTAAATATTTTTAACAATGACTTAGCAACAGATCGAGAAGTGTAATTTTTCTTGCATGAAGCTAACAAAAAATAGGTGATATACTTGACTTACGGTGATGATCTAAACAAAATTTTTATATAAGAAATCAATACCAATATGAGTTTAACATAAAAGTAACAATTTCTTTACCTCAACTGATTGCCAATACGATTTTTCCATACACAAGGACTCCCTAAGGGACAATAAAAAACACGCATATCAAATTTCGACAAAACTCTTTCACAATCTAACGTGATGATGATATACATACGTACATACGTAGTTATTTAGATCTATACGAATAAAGGGCTGTAGTAGTATATTGATGGATATATAGGTTTTGTATAATATTTGATTTTTACCGTAAATTTTTGTTGTATACGATAGGAACATTTATTGGCAGCCTTTAAAAACCTCAGTGATCCTTTTGTGGTACAAACTTTCATTATTTCCTATATATCACCTATGGCAAACAAGAATTTTAAATATATATATTTCATTTTTATGATTTATTTGATTTTCCTGGTTTTCGAGGTGGTGTAATATTTTACTCCTTAATATTTCGTTATATTGCGAATTAGGTAGAAAAACGTCTTAACACTTATAGCGGGGTATCCAGAGAGGAGGGAGCCTCAAACACAACGATCTTTGCATAGCTTAGGTACCTATATATATCGTATTTAATAATTAATTTGCTGGTTATGTATGTGACAATGTTATTAACTAAATTAAACTAAAGCAATATATTTAAAAAGATAAAGAAGCGAGTAGTTCTGAATTCTTTTTTTATTACTTAATTTTATTAATAATACTCTGCAATACATACAACTTTCTAAATCCCACAAAATTCACTCCCAAATTTCATCCCACAAAGGCAATACCTCAATGTCTTACACATTCTAATAAGCGTTCCTTATTTACAGTTTCAGCGGATGACAGCTGTTACGCTTTTTTTTAAAAAACTAATTATTTTTCCTCGCCCTCGTTACCGCCTTATTATTTTGACAACGAAGTAAATTAATATTGTTTCTCCTCTTTGTTGAATTATTAATTTTTTTGTGCTTTTTTGTATATTAATTTCGTGAAAGTAAGTTAGGAATTGTCGCCCAACACGCAAACAGTGACAGGAAGTATATAATTGTTATAATGACTACTTTATTATTATATTTTTTTATGTTTTTACCAGAATTTTGCAAATAGATGGAGAAAAATTACGTTAAAATTGGAACACAAATTTAATATAATTTTTTACTTAACAAATACTGTGCTATAGAGCGATATATTATGTCCTTTATCGAATTCACGATTTCGTCCAGAAAATATATTACACTAGTAAATATTAGCTTAACATTATAAGAGTAAATTAAAAAGAGATTATTTTCATTTTCTCATTTTATTATTGGATTTGAACCGACTACCATATTATGGTATCATTTGACGTTTTGATTGTACCATTAACTCTATCTACTATGACTAATCTTTTGTAGTTGAGAAAACGTTTTTTAGGCAACACTCATAATATAGCTAACTCGTTTCGTATTGTATCTCAAGTATGTCAAGTTCAATAGCGTTTAATTCTAAATAAGGGAAACTGACCTTACGTGCACGAACGGACGTATAATAAATATTAATAATTATTGAAATATCACATTCTCGTTTTAGCGTATATTCCACGACCTTAATAAACATATTATGTATTAAGCATTTATGAACGCGAGAGTGTTGGCATGTTTGAAATTTTGTATGGAATGCAGGGAGATTCCCTTTTGTTTTATATTTTATATGTAGTTTTTGTTCATATGTTTGACTAGCGGACGCGCGCAGCTTCGCTTGCGTATTTAGGGGTGAATTCTAAAAAACCATGAAACACATGTTCAATTAAATATTTTTAAGAGTCTACATTTCAAATTTTATAATATTCGGTGGCGTTTTAAAGATTTTTCCATACAAATTTTCAACCCCTTATTTGCACCTTTAGGGGGTGAATTCTAAAGAACCATGAAACACATGTTCAATTAAATATTTTTAAGAGTCAAAATTTCAAATTTTATAATAATCGGTGGCGTTTTAAAGATGTTTCCATACAAACTTTCAACCCCTTATTTGCACTCTTAGGGAGAGAATTCTAGAAAACGATGAAACACGTATTCAATTAAATGCTTTTAAAAATCTTAATTTCAAATTTTATAAAAATCGGTGCCGATTAAAATTTTTTTCCATACAAACTTTCAACCCCTATTTCTCCCCTTTAGGGTTAAAATTTTTCAAAATCTCTTCTGAGTGGATGTCCAGATTACGAAAGTAAACATCTGTCCAAATTTCATGTTTCTATCATCAGCGGTTACGGCTGTGCGTGCGTCTTACCTCAGTCACTGAGGACAAGTCCTTTTATATATATAGATAAACGGGGCTACCCGATGAAAAACAAAATAAAAAACACATTTATAATATGACTAGTGGACCCGGACGCGGCTACGCCTGCTTGAACTATAAGAATATTTATTAAATATTATATAATATATTTATTTTTATAAGGATGAATATCAAAATATAAGTTAATTTTGGGTGACGTTTTCTTAAAACAACAAACAAACTTTGCAAACCGTTGCTTAGCAACGACGGTTGTTATTAACATAGCAGAATAAATTGCATGTCAAATTAGAAATAAGTATTTTAATATATAAGTATATATGTGTAATGTAATGTTATATAGCCTATAGCACTTCTGAAGAATGCAGCTTTCATACAAAACAAAAACAAAGTAAATCGGACCAGTACATCCAGAGATCTTAGCGTTCAAACAAACAAACAAACAAACAAACAAACAAACAAACAAACTCTTCCGCTTTATTATATTAGTATAGATATTAGTTTAAAACTGTATTTGTAACAATAACCAAAAATATATTAAAAATGATATCATTAGTTACTTGTTTTTTTATAATATAAATTGTTTAAAACAATCTTCTAATTTGTAACACTAAAAACATTTTATATAACTGTTCATTGTGGTCTTAGTTTTATCCAAATAGGAACGACTGCCAAAAAATGGGCTGGACTACGATGACTTCATCATCTCTGAAAAAGGTCTTTTAAATATATTATAGCGAATAACTCGACGAGTGTTCTCCGTTTTTCCTTTACTTTCCTTTCCTTGGATAAATGGAAATAAATCACGCTTCTGAATGGGAATTGAACTCAGGAACATCGCGTTTACAGACACTGTTCCACTGCACCACTATGGCCTCAATCTCTAATTAATTTAGTCTCTACAATAATAAAAATAAATTATTTTATTAAAATATAAATTTATTCTGTGCACATAATTGTTTATAATTCAGCTGTCAAACATTGAATAGGAAGTCCAACTCCGAATAACGTTACCGCAAAGTTAAGCAACCGGTAACCTTGTACCAATTTTCGCTTTCTTGTCACCGATTGACTTTCGCTGTTGACCCCAAAGCCGGACCTTGACGTCGCGTCAGCATATTACGTTTTAAATATAACGTAAATTGTATACATTTTTATTATTTATTTGGTTATTTCACACATTTCTCATAGCAAAATAAATCTGTAATAAATTTAGCTAAAGCCTGTACGGTAATTTACGTACTTACACAATAAGCCCAATCATTAATATGGAGATAATGAAAATTTTAATTAACCAAAGTATGTTTAGTTTGTATTACACAAAATTAAATTAGGAATACCCAAGTGTAGATTTATATTACAACACATGTTATATGAAATCCCTAGTACGGCTTATATTCATCAACTTTTATATAATCGTACTTTTACAGAATAATAGATTAAAGACTATAATAAAATTGCCAGTGGCGTAGGGGCCCAAGTGTACGACTTTAAAAATGAGTGTAATAATACTCCTCTCTCATTAACACACTCCTGTTTCCCACTTTCCCCAGAATTGTGAAGGAATCGCGTGTTGAGTGGCGGAACTCAACGCCGCGCTTTGCCTCGTTAAATTATTATTTAATACAAAATAATTTCATATGTAAACTATAGAAATAACTGGACTAGTGTTCTTAATCCTTAAATCTCAAAGTCTTGAAGCTTACGAATCTGCCGGGTTATTGAATAATTAAGGGAGTTTCTATTAAGCGGAGTTACGAGTATATCACTGAAGAAGGGGTTTGACCTTTCTTATCTAATATTCTTAATATCCTGTACACTAAGTTTTAGCCATTATTACCATATTCATATAAATTTAAGCCTTATTTGCATAAAGTTAGGCTTTTAATTCCTTTGGAAAGTTATTCGCACGTCGCTTCACCTAGTGATGAGCAGTAAACTCTGCTATTTCGGTAATTATCATGTAAGTACCGTCATTAATTTGATTTACTTCATTTATCAAGCAGGAGTTAATGCCTATATAAATTGTAGTAAGACACACGTAAATTCTAAGCAAATTTATCTTAAAGTTCGGAATTACTTAGAGACAGTTAAGTGAATGATATTAATCATATGGTATAGTCGTATGTAGGTTCGAAGGTAGGTTGTATATTATAGACAATTTTCAATTTCTTTTCGTTTGAACAAGAAAAAAATATATTTTTGTGAAGATTTGGCATATAAATATAGTAACAAACTCTCTCCTCTCTCTCCCACTCTCTATTCCCAAAATATTATATAAAAATACGTTAAATTATAACTAACAGTGCTTTCGTTGACTTTGAAATCATCGGCAAATTCCAGAGATTGAAACAATCATTTCAGTAAATTTGAAATCTACAACGCACTTACGTTTTCATTATCGATCTATGAACTAATAATAAAAACTGAACAATATAATTGAAAAAAATCTTTTTGTATTTATTGTTAGTCCATTTATGGAGTAACAGGAGCGGAGGAGAGGAGAGCGAAGAGAAGGAAAATGTTATAAAATCGAGATCAATATAAAGAATCGAGCGTGCGACGGGTAAAGTTATATAAAAATCAAATACGACGCACGATTCCTTTTTAAAAAATAAATGAAGCTTATGAGCAACGACTATATTTTAAAGTTGTCTCTGTGTGACCTTTCCTCCACCACGATTCAATGGTCGAATTAATAGATAGCTAATCTACTAATTCGACCAATTATTTTTAGCATATTCTTTGAACGCAAAACATTCATCAAATATGTAAAACAAGTACATTCTACAGTTTCAGTAAAAATTTACAAAGAAGTTTCATTTATTCTTGATACCGACAAAGGTCCTTGTGGAGAAAAATCATACAAAGTTGCTTATACAAATGCGAAACCTGCACCTCGCGTGCTCCAACGGAATACTTGAAAAATACAAATTTTACAAAAGCAAGGCTAAGAAAATAGCTAGTGACAGAAAGTACAATGAAAAGTTTAGCGTTATGCGGCGCAAGCTACTACCTCTAGGGCATCAGTGTAGATGCACCATCATGTACGCATAAATTAGGATTAGTTCCTATATTTTTTTATTTTTTCTTATATTTAATAATAAGTCAATTTTTCTATTAACATTTTGGCGCAGCGGTAGAGCGTCTGATTGATGAAAAGACAAGACGCGGCGTTTAGTTCCCCCACTCAACATATAATTTCTCAACTATTTTACATTTTATAAATATTTTTCAACAAAATGTTATTATTATAAAAAATATTTTAGTTACAAGGAAGAAACTGTTGTAATTTTAGATAAATTGTTTCAATAAACTGTCAAACAAGATCAAAGTATACTCTCAGGTAGACTCTCATATACTCGTATATTTGTCTTTAACTTGTGTTTGACTACAGATTGTTTTCATACTCAAAGAAAAACATATCAATTATTTTAATGAATAGATAGAGAGACGTCTCCGTATCACCAGTAAGGTGGGTATCTCACATGCCAATCGGTGTCAACAGAAACATCTTACAAGTTTAAAATGTATGCTAATCGTTTTATTGTTTAATATTTTCTAACATTAGAATAAGGGAGAAAGTATCTTTTCACAAACTCTACAAACTTCTATTTTTAAAATTTATTACACTATGACCCATAAAAAAATGATTATTACATGTAACAGAAAATCCTCACAACCACAATAACATGGGCAACCTACTCAAAGCTTTCCCGACCTTGCCAAGCTGCAGTGTTCAGTGCTCAGTTCAGTTGGAATTGAAAACGTGTGTTTACTAATAATATCAGTGTTACGGCCAGAGGCGAGACCTAACTGCCTTTAATACGATATTCTGCATTTACTCTTTTTTATTTAACTTTTAGTTCAGATATCATATACTATGATTTGTATATACGGAAGAAGGATGAGACAAGCGAATGATAAGTAATTTCGTTCTGTGCTTTCTGTAGTTTCTTTGTAGTATTTTGCGAATGTAATTAGCCGGCCCTATTGCCTGCCACTAATATTTGACAATGAGAAACTATTACTTTTAAATCAAACTTTTCAAATCAAAAGTTTATCAAGTGTAACCGAAATAATAATTGAATATAATATAATTAAATATCTTCATCGCATATATATCGAGAAAACCGGTACAGGAACTCTGCTCTTGCCGCACCGGAATTCAACGCTATGATTTTACTTGTTATCAGTTGTTACCGGAAATGAAAATAATTCATTTTTTCAATTGGGAATCGAACTCACAATCGTCGTGCTCACAGTCAGACGCTACACCACGTCACCTAAAATTGAAAAAGAATAAAAGAAAAATATAATTATTATAATAAAGACCTTATATCCCTCGATCCCTCGATAATTCTATAAAAATACGATTCTATTTAACGGTTCCCTTATACATTGTTTGATCGTTACTGAGATTCACATAATCGTTGTAGGCGATGGCTTGTGAACCTTTCAGATATGAAATTGAACGTTGAACCCATTGCGAAACTTGAGCGTATTTCTGTTTGAAGATTCCAAAGAATTTTATAACATTATCAATTCTAGTATTTAAGTTAATCCAGAAAACTATACTACGGACGTCGAAATTATTGATAATGGCATAAATAAACAAAGAATATTTTGATTTATATTTTCATATCAATGAATTTTTTCATATCAATATGAAACGAAATTGCTTCTCATCGATAAGCAATAATCGAACAAACTGCACATCGGATTTTAATGTGGTTGCCTTTAATAAACAGAGTCATTTGAAAGGCATATATATACATACATACGAGTATAATGTATAAGTACATATAGTGTATTTTTCAGGTCAATGTTAATTTGTTTGTAAATATATGTAAAATCTTGCAAGCTCAATTTGACCCACTTCACAGTGTCCGATTGAGTTGAAATTTGGAATACAATTTCAGTTCTCATGACAATGAAATTACGTATAATCAATATTATTTTTAATCCAAAATGGCATCCGCAACAAAATGGCGGTTTACAAAGTTTTTAACAATCCATTTAATATACCCATATCAAATGAATGAACTTGTAAAATACAATACACTATGAAAAAATTGCTAGAGACTGGAGATGGAGGCGGCGGGACAGAGACATTTGAAGTAAGAAAGCTAAAAACGACTGAATTTGATAGGAAAGTCATCTTTCAATAATGATGCATTAATAGGAATGAGAAGATTAAGAGAAAACTAAATAGTAAAAAATAAAATATTATTTAAAAAAATCTCTTTAAAACAAGTTTTTATTCCATAAGACATTTGTTCTAAAATGAAAATAATAATTGCCTAAGCTTGTATCGCATTTAAAAAACAGAGAATTAAAACATACGGGATACATGATGAAAGTAAAAAATTATACATTTATGGCTGAAAGAAATTATTTGCTATACCTTATTACCTATAGCGAAGTTATAAAATATTTGTGCAGATTTTATGTGTCTAAGTATTATTTATTTAAATGTTACTATTTATATGGATGAATGACCTATCATCCTATCAATTTATTTAAATTAATAATTATTGTTAGTAGTTTGGTCCAAATTTCATACTTGTTCTTGCTTTATCGTCAGCTATATCAAAATTATTCATTTGTTTAAAATGTTATGTTAATATTACTTAATACACTTCCTTAGGATCCTTGAGAAATTATACATCCGCTTAGATGTACATAAAGTCACTGACCCCGGATGTGGTCACACATAAACGAATGTTCTTCGATATTTCAAAATCACCTTTTTAATATAGATCTGTTATGCATATGTATTTCTTCTTTCGATTTATTGTGGTGGTACGTAGAGAGAACGAAGCGCTACGGTCTCTACAATTGTCACTGTCATCAATCTCTTTATACTCTCCTCTCTGTCACCCCTCGCCTGTCTTATTAAACACTCTTGATTTATAAATCTTTATTACTATTCTTTCTTAGCACATTCTTCTTAAGAGAGAAAAAAGAATGTTGTAACACTAGGTTTCTTCTGTCTTTCTTTATAGGTATGTGGGATACAAAGGGAGACGTTATACAGTAAAACATCTTTATTCAGCAAGCAAGCTTTTTTTATTCACGATAAATGAAAAGGCAAATTAGTGAACCCCATTTCTACCTTTAGTTCTACTTACATTTTCACTTTTGTTAACCATAAAAGGACATTTTGGCCCAAAAACGCTAATAGTGTCAGGTGTTTCTTTTAAGCTCGTAGACTACTATACAGAAGTTCATAATTAGGTGGGTGGGTAATAGCGATAAAAACTAATGAAGCGACCTCCAGCAATAAAAGACATCCGTGCCGTTACGCGCAATCCCGTTTATATCTTATTCGTGACGGTAATATTCTTTGATGTTTTCGTCGTAGGATGGTGAAAATTTTGGACTTTTTTAATAGTTTTTTTGGTAGTGGAAAATTTTCCTGCCTTGCTTGTATGAGGGATTGAGGCCATCGTGGCACAGCGGCACAAGGTTGTGACTGTAGCACGACGGTTGTAGGTTCGATTCCCACTCGAGGAAGTGAAAAAGCGCCGCTTTATGCAAAATACAGTGTGAAGCTAAAAAAAAATGTTTATTGAAATTATTAATTTCATTGAAGAAATTGAAGATATTTAAATGGATTAAAGATATCTTTTTAATGATAATTTTTTGTATCATGATTGTAAAAAAATATTAGAGACGGTAGTAAAGGTTCTGGATTCCATTCCAACTTGTAGATATGAAATATTTTTATTTCTTCTCACTAGAAGCTTTTAACCGTAGGTTTCCTCTGCTTACCCTGCTTTGTGCGGGATACAGCGAGAAGCAAAAAAAAATATGTTAATAAAGGCACCTGTTCCCTATCATTATCTTAGCACGTCAGATCACGTCCGGCGATGATGTTGCTGGGTCAAAGATTAGAAGATCAAATAAACTCTAATGGGCTTATCAGTTACGTGGGCGGCTTGGTTATAGGGCTTGCTTATTTATTGCCTGTCCGCCCTAGCACTACCTACTTATAGGTATGTATTTGTACTTTATTTGCAGGAAGTCTTAATAAAAATATTTGTAGCTTGGCGTGGGGTATGGAGTGTTGTGTTTCCGTTTGCTATTTTCATTTTAGTGTTTACAATAAAAAAAAATATAGATAGTTTAGCGATGGTGGTTTGTCGAATCACACTAAGAGCCTATATGTACTTTTGTTTTGTTTTATTTCGATAGTCAACGCGGATTGTCTCGAAAACTGGGTGGTACGTGGAGAATGAAGAGTCTTCACTAGGTCCGCTCTGTCTAGAGTGATGATGCAGCGAGAAGTCTATAATATTAAATAAAAAAAATAATAAAACTTTGAAATTACATCTTCAATAATAGCATAGATATTATTGTGAAAAAAAATTACACTGTCATAATGTTTATGGTTATCAAACGCAAAGCAAATACAAGATTACAACAACTAATAAATTATATTGAAAACACAAACAAGTATGTACATTTAATTTCACTGAAAAAAGCCAACATATTCAAGTAAAACTCATTACTATTTATCTTTGGTGCCGGTTAATTAAACGCTTGGATGTTTTGAATAAATATTGCGGTAGTGCCGGCGCGGCACGTCGCGTCGTCTCTAACAAATAGCGGGAGTGACTGTTGCATACCATATTGTTATTTTCCTTTGTATTTTCATATATTCCTGCTTGCTTTAGCTAATTTATTTATGTGGTTTTTTTAATTAGTTGATTTCATAGTTGGGTGTTTTTTTATTTTTTTATGTAGTGAGTATTTTAACACTTATTTCCCTATCGTATATAGGCATAGAAAATATTACAATACAATCTATAGGTACGTATAATATAATTGTAAATAATTGAAGATATATGAAAAAATAATCATTCTTTAGCAAACTTGAACGGTCTCCAAGAGATACAGGTTCAAATCCCGCTACGTACAATTTTTATACGTTTTCTAATACACTATTTTTCTTACTTAATAGTGTGTAAAATAATATTTTGAAAATGTAATAAAACTCTATATTTTCCGAATAATAATATAAATAAAATTATTATAGTAAGTAAAATACACAATTTTTTAATAGATACTATCACAACACCACAAAATAAATCAAATAATAGATGGCTGTGTAAAAATTCAAACACTTCCTAACATCGATATGCGAAGTTACGGGTCACTGATCGCTATTCTTAAAGGTGTAGAATATTATATACAGCGTGCTCTGCGCGTGAACGGTTCATAACGTATTTTGGTAGGGTTGTCACTTTTAGTAAGTAAAATTAAAAACAATAATGACTATAATATTGTAATATATATTTTTTAAATAAAATAAAAAACTATGAGAGTTAGACATTTTCCGTTTAAATTTTGAAACATTGAGTGTTGAGTACCGGAATTTCATGCTTTATCTTCTTACAAGCAGTAAAATATATATAAAGAAGCAAAAAAAAAATTAACCCTGAGTGGAAATCGAACTCAAAATCATTAATAACGCTGCGCCCCGGTGGCCTCTGTACTAATAGCGCATTTACAATATATAGTAATACATTTCTAACTGTGCATGTTCTATTTTCTTTATGACAGTGTAGTCCCATAATGTGATAATATAAATCATAAATGAAAACGTTGACAGCCCTGTAAAAGATAATACTCCCGAGGTATGACCGAGGACTTATTTTTCTCGTGTCACTTTCATAAGATACATATAACTATAAATCCAGGTCAGAATATTATTGTATAAATCAGCGTGTGTGGAAATGGCCTATAAGATAATTTTATGAGAAAATATGAGGGGAACGGAGTGTCTTAACATTAGGTTCCCTGTGCCTACCCTGCTGTGTGCGGGATACAGCGTGAAGCTAAAAAAAATGACTTGTATGCAACAGATAAGGTGGTTGTGGATTTGATGCTCTAGACAACGTTTTTTATTTATTTTGCTTAGGTCTCATTGTCTTTCAATAGATGGTGAATTCTTTCTTCTTACCTGCAAAATTCAGGGTAAATGTGAAGAAAGGTGCAAATTATAGTTCAGAGCAATACTCATACTGTGCTTACTTACATAATATTTCCTGTTATTAGTTAGAACCAGTTTATAATTAGATGATTTTGATTAACTAGAATTTATTGATAGTAATGTACAGAGACCAGGTTTAGATAGTTTTAATGATCTACAATTAATTATAAATGCATTTACAAATAATATTTATTGAAATTATTCATAAACCAATCAAATTGGTTTTATCTGGTTTAGACTAATTTTGAATTGAAATAATATTTCACTGGAACTAATTAAACAATTAAGTGTTCTCTGGTTAGGATTTGAATGAAAAAAGATGGTATACTAATATAAGGTACAATATGTGTTCGTGTGACCTTTACAAGTAGAACACCAGATAAGTCTTGACAGGTCGACTGTGGATTTTATCACTTGCTACGCAGTCTCCTACGAGTATATTAAATAAATGTAGGCGAAAGCTCAAAGAATGATATATTTTACCTGATAAAAAAAAATAAGATTTATATAGTATATTTTTATCAGCACACTTCAGCCTACCCTGCTATGAGGGGACCTAGTGTTAGGACACTCCGTTGCCTATCAACCGCCACATTTCCTTCCCCACTGTTCGCCGAATTTTCGAAGTTTTGTGTGCTTAGTGGCGGAACTCAATACCGCGGTTTGCCTCGTAACTAGAGCGAAGAAAACGAAACCCCTCCCGTTATTCCTCTACTTACCTAGCTATGTGCGGCATACAGCGTGAAGCTAAAACAAACGTAGTACAAACAATAGGCACTAGTATCTTGTTAAAAAACAATAAATTCTTTTTTATCATAATTGGTTAAAATATATTTTCTATCATATAAAGTACTAGCGGTCCGCTCGCGGTTTCACCCGCGTGAACTATGTTATTATTAATTTCTGTCTCCATGACTACGTCCTAGTGACGTCTATGCGAAATTTGAGACTCCTACCATTTGTAGTAACGAAGTTTCATACAAACTTTCGACCCCAAAAACAACCCCTTAGGAGTCGAATATTGCAAATTCCCGTCTTAGCAAGCACCTACGTCCTATAAATAACTCCTATGCAAAATTTGAGATCCCTAGCACATGTAGTTTCTGAGATTTCGTGATGAGTGAGTGACCTTTCGATTTTATATATATGGGTCATAATCAGAAAAAGTGTCCTTTTTGTGTCTTTTCTTGTCCCGCTACTTTGAATGCGTTTTAAAAATACAATTTTAAAGATAATTTAAATATTTTACCATTTACGATAAATTTATTTATTAACTTAAAGATTTTTGTAATATTTTAAATGTATTATGGCAAATAATAGTATTTGTTGTTAGTTGAAAAAAACCTTTCAAAATGCTTCCATACAATTTTTCGTGTCCCATTCACCACTTTACTTTTTAAGAATTGATTTGTTACGAATGTTTATGGTTTTATTTGATTTCAGATATGTTTATATTACTTTACTTAATGCATAATATTAAATAGAACTACTTTTATTGATACATTATTTAATAAACAATATATATTAGTTAAGTAAATTTGTCCCAAAATATTGTCTTTTTGTTACTCAGGGCTAGTAACGTACAATTAAATTATGAACGCAATTATTTTGGATGGTGTTTAATATTCTTTTTTGTTGTGGCACCATAATTCTAAAAGTCAATGCTGTCGTAGCTACAACCAGTAATGTTCTCGCAGCAGTTGAGGGGTTCAAATGTTTTAGAGGGAATGCGTGAAATTACATCTCAGGGTTATAAACGGCTTTTATTTTGGTAAGTATTCTATCATTTCGTTTTCTTGTTTATGTTATTTGCTTCTTTTTACAAAATCTCAAAAAAGAACTTCAGTGCTTGCAGATGCAACACGTGGCTTATGAGCAAATATTTAAAAGGGTTAGAATTTCTCAGATTTCATTCTCAATTTCGTTATATTTCGTTACGTAACGAAATTGAGAAAATATGAAGCCTAGTTCACAATTACGGTACCAATGTTTTCTTATATATGTTTATAATAAAATTGTATCGAACCGGTGCTTGTATATGGAAGATATGTATATAAGAAAAAAAATTGCTGGCATATGAAAAAAACTATTAGTGACTTTTCATAAAGTAAAGTAACCAAAAATAATGATTTTTAAGTTTTTTGCTTGTTTGCTTGTTTGTCTGTGTTTGTGCACGCTAATCTCAGAAACAGCTGAACCGATTTAGTTAAAAATATTTTTTTATTCTACCTGAAATTAGTTGTGATTTTGTGATTATTATTTTTTGATAAATATTTTTGTATTTCCAGTAAGCGTCATGGCTCCTATGTCAAGTGCTGAAATACATAAAAGATATAGAGAACGTCTTTAAAAGACCAATTCTTATTAATATGAAAATATGCGGAATAAACACTTACAAAGAATTAAACTTAATTCCAGTGATAACGACTCAAATTTTGATATATTTTAAAGTGGATTTAATTTTATCATTAACTTTGTGATCTCTAACTAGAAATATAAATCTATTACGTTACTAAATAGCATTATTATATTGTTCATATTGTCAGTTTGTTATGTTTTCTTCTTACATTTATAATCTGTTAATTCAACGATTGAATCTTTAAAATTTTAATCTGTGTCTCATTAAATAAAAAAAACAATATTTTATTCATATAATATCCTTATTTTGTTGTGTATAATGCCTTATGACATCAGTTTCGTAACAAACATTATCAGTGTTGTAACTTATCAGTTACGTTACGAATTCGAAAATGTCCACTTTTCTGATTATGACCCATATAGAAGATTATAAGATATTTCTCATATAATTGCCGGCATTCCGATTGGCAACACAATGTGACCACAGTTCTGTGGATTCGAATCCTACATCATTATATTCCACACGCACGATTTAAAAGGCTTTTGTCATAAAATGTTGGTTATTAGGGTTCCGTAACAAAACAGTGAAACCGAAACCCTATTGCTAAGACTCCGCTGTCTATTTGTTTGTGACCACGCTATATCTCATGAACCGTGATAGTTGATGTTTACAGATGATGTATTTGTGCTGCTGCTATAACAACAAAAACAGATTAAAATAATTATTTTTTATTTTTATACAACAAACGCTACTTTTCTGCCGTCTTTATAAATACGGAATCCTTCGTACGCGATTCCGACTCGCACTTGACTCATTTTTTTCTATAATTTTTATCAGTTGATGCTAAATTCTATATTTTTTGGCACATTATAGAGTCCATTCATATGTATAATAGAGACGAGTGATAGTTTTCCCTTTTATGAAATTATGAAATGACGAACGTTAAATGAAATAACAGTCTGTAAGCGCGACGGTTGTTGATTCGATGCCCACTTGAATTAATGAATTATTTTCTTTTCCTCGCTCTGGTAAAAAGGCGTTGTCGTTATCTTTAACCCTTAAACACTTTACTATCTATTTAAAGAAAACTCTTCTATTACTCACTCATCATTGATTGACATCGTCCTCAAGTATTGTATGCAGAAAGCAAAAATTTAGCATGTAGGTTCCTCGAGAAGTATTTGAGAATTTTTTAAAGCCAGAATTTCTCGATTTTCTACAGGCACGAGAAAATTATGGGATTTCACGTTTTTAAATCATTTGGCGAACTATAACTATAGAATAGGTACATGCTTTTCAAGTCTTACATAACTAAAATTTAAACGAACCGTCTACAACGTAAAAAAGTATGAAAATATATTAAATTAGGATACAAAAAATAACCCCAAAAAACGCCTTATATAACAGAATTGCAAAAAATGTTGTTATTTGAGTAAAATAGTGTGTACGACCTCGCGAAGGCCGCGCGGTCAACGACGTATATAATGGGCTAATTAATATATTAAAGTTCAGTGGCCTATTTGGACGCACAATATGTATATATTGTGCGTTAGAATTGTCATCTATGTATCTATATATAAGTTGTTATGCAATATCTTTTTTGATATTATGCATAATTATGACCGTTTAAGACGAATAGACAGAGGTTTTACTTAAAACGCTTCGTTCATGATTTTTAGATTTTTTAATATTTGTCATTCTATCTTTTTTCTTTAATTTTTAATCGATTAATTACGAGTATATGTAAATACGTAATGTCAAATCACTCTTTTAGGTACTGTCCAACTTTCAGCTCTTTGCTTACCCAAATGTGCAAGCCTGAGTAGAAAGAAAGGACCCTCGATTGACCTTTAAAAATAAAGCATCAGGCCACCCTGGAAATGTATGTGTGGGTTGTTGACAGTGGACGAGGCGAAAAAGGTACGTAGACACCGTAGCATTTAGCGCTCTACTCTCTCTGGCTACCTCGCTAGAGATAACTAGTGCTTTAAGCTTATAAGCACTTAACACGAGGTTTATGATACTTATCATGGTGTTGAGGTCCATTACCCAACAAGCAATTTCTTTAAGAACAGCAGTTAAAGAACCGATCGCGCAAATACTTGTAAAACAAAAAAAACCGGGCATAATAACAGCAGCAATTAGGTCGGATCTCTTCAGAATTCTCATTCGTACAGCTTGTTGGAGTTCAGTTCAGCACTTTAATTGTTACGCGTCGAACGTTGTGGGATGCAAATTTCTCGATTCTTTCTATATACGGCGATGGATGCCTTATTTAAAAGCGATTTCGCTTAGATTAATGCAATCAATTGCAATTATCGCAATTAATCGACATTTACATGTATAGTTATCTAATTGTTGAATCGATTTAGTTTAAGTGATTTAATTGGTGGACATTGTATTGGAGACTGATAAGATATTAGGAGACTATTAATAGAAACATAAATTTTTCACAGATCCATTTTATCAATTCGTCTTAAAGAAGTATATATTACATTTTATCTTCATTTCCAACTTATAGTTTTTATAATAAAAGTTGAAAATTGGCATAAAATGTAATATATAAACTCGTTAACTTGAGTGGGAATAGAACCCACAACCGTCGCAGTAAGTGCCGCACAGCCTCACTTTTCATTTTCTTTTGGGTTCCGTCACGAAGCGAAAAGTGGAAAACAAAATATTTTATTACTTTATTTCCTTTGCCTATCTTGCTATATGTAGGATACTGTGTAAACTAAAAATAAAAATATAAGTGAAACTAAAAAAATGGTAAGTGAAAAGGTTACTTACATTTATATTTATATGTGTACCCTAGCAAAGATTACAGGAAAAGCCACAGGATAAGCCTAGTATTAGTAGGGTAACAGAGTGGAATGCAATTTCTTAGTATTACTGTCGCGATGCCGCTGTAATACCTACTTGTAACGTTAGTATCAAATTGATAAGGCTGTGGAATCCAAGCACGAACATGTAGACTAAATAAAATTATCATCACTAATATTTTGAAGGAAAAGAATGTGTTAAGTTGAACGCACTTATCTCAGGAATTACTAGTTCGAATTGAAAAAAATATTTTTTCTTGTGTAGTCCAGCTGTAAATTATCGATTAATATGAGCAATGCAACAATAAAACAGTTGCAAACCTATAGGAAAACATAGTGATCAGACACTGCATTACTTACGGATTCTACAAAGAGTATCTATCGGAAGCTGTATAAAAGAAAAATGAAAATCTTTTAAATATAAAAAAAATCTTAAGTATAAATTAAATCCACAACTACAGCATACTGTCAGATAGTTTCTAAACACATTTGAATTTGTACCCACTACCCCCTACTCTCTGTCATTTCTCATCTTCCGTTCCGCAGCATCCCAACGACTTACTTTAAAATAAGTCGAGCGAGAATAAAAACACTGAGATAAAATGTTGAAAGCCAAGCATTAAATGGTACAGTCCTCCAACCACTTACCGGTTGTTTAAATCTACTTACAGCGACGTTAGCTCTTAGACGCCGTTGCCGTAGCGTGTTAGCTTCGAGTGTCAGTCTGCCTCGAAAGGACTAGATTTTAGATATGTTGAGAAATAAGCTTACAAATATTATTAAACATGTTTCTTACATAAAACATTTACACTAAAAAGAAAATTATTACCCAGTTTTAGAATACGTATAGGTAATTTTTTCTTACCGCAGCGCCGCGAAGGCCTCAAAATTTTATTTTATTCTTTTTTTCACCTCAACGCACATAGCAGTGTAGGCAGAGTGAAACTGGAATGTTAAGACACTTCGTTCTCCATTAAGACATTTCCTCCTTACCAGAGCGAGGAATTTAAATTATTAAATATTTTATTCCACCGATGGGAATCGAATCCACAACCGTCGCGTTTACAGTCGTACGCTTCTACTCCTGCGCCATGAAGGCCTCATTTAATTTGATGTATCATATTTTACTAAATACCATATAAAAATAATAAACAGTGTAATACTAACATGTGCTTACAATATAAGGTTACGTGATGTCATGAGAAACTACCAAGTAGCCGAGTTGCCTAAGTTTTTTACTATCAGTATATACATTTTATTATTATTGCTGTACTCGTTTTGGTAATATTTACTTAATAGTTTAACACGCAATGAGTTTTCCGTAATTTTGAAATTATTCTTTTCTTTTGATAAAGAGTTCGTTGCATCGTGGCGTAGCGGGCTTACTTCCCGTAGACAGAAGAAATCTAGTGTCAAGACACTCCATTCTTCACTTACTGAAGAATTTCTGAGACATTGCGTGTTGAGAGGCGGGACTGAACACCGCGGGTTGGGTTACTTTGGGTTACTTTACTCAATGATTAAAATTCGAACGGAAAGCAGAGAATGGAGTCACTTGACGTTCTCCCTGCTTACCCCGCTATAAAGAGTAAAACTATAAAAAAATCTCTTCTATTCTGTTATAATCAATATAAAATAGCACCGTGGATTATCATACCAGTGTGCATAGAGAAAGTAAACCTATATATTTCTACAGCAAAATGTGCATCGTCTTACTAAATGTCTTATAGCATAGAGATAGCACGGAAAATACGTTGCAACCTCAAAATTAATTTTCTTAAATAAATTTAAGCCTTCTGTCTATACTATTAAGGTTAGACGTGACAAATTTAATATTACTCTACGTGAAAACGAAAATTTTCTATTTTAGACTTTATTTATATGAAAATACGGTACTATTCTACTTGAGGATTAGTGTAGATGTGATGATCTAATGTTTGTACCAATAAAGACTGTGACACAGTCGATTTTGTTATATAGCATGCCAATTTTAAGTAAGATCGACTTTTAAATATTTTTATGCAAAATTTTTAAACATATTTTATTTAAAGTTTACGATTAACACAATATAATTTTTTTTTCCAGCTTTTTGTTATAGGGCAGTTTTTAAATGAGATTGCTTTTATTGTGAATATATGCGAATAACATTTAATTAACAAAGCATTATTCATACATTAAAATAATAAAATTCCGTAATAAAATATGACATATCATCAGTACTTAGCCTACTATGTGTATAGCAACCTTAACACAAAGTGGGTTATGAAAAGTAAAAGGTTGTGTAACCCAATGGAGTCTTTAATGGTTACAACTAGTTTATAGTTGCAACCTGTTTAGATAAAAAGCGAAAGAGCTTCCTGACATCGTGTTTCATGTCGGAAAAAATATGTCACTGAACATCGCTTGAGGGACTATTAACTATAAATAAATTTACTTCCTGCTATATCCCGCATATAACATAGTGGTAGAGGATAGTTAACTTAGTGTTAAGACACTTCGTTCCCCACTTTCTGTCTGTATTTTTGACCTTGCGTGTTGAGTGGCGGAATAAAATATAGGAGGAAATTAATGTAACTCATTCCCATAAATGGGAATCGAATAGATAATCGTTAAGTTATCGTAAGTTGTTGCACTACGCTGAAACTTTGTATTATTCGTTACATAACTATTTTAAAGTGCAACCATCAAGGTGCAGTCAAAATGTAATTTTAAAGTTTTTTATTGAATTGTAAATTGATCGTAATCCTATATCTTATAAAACAAAGTCGCTTTTCGTGTCTGTCTGTTGTTTCTAACTCTTCTTCTTCTAAACCACCCAACGGATTTTGATGCGGTCTTCACCATTAAGTCGAGTGTTTTCGTAGAAGGTTTATATATAGTTTATTATTTGTATATTCTTATGTAAATTAACATAAATACGATAAATGTGTATAAAGTCCTACCCGTTGAGACACTTTCGCGCATGCGCTGCTCTAATGGTAAGTACTACATGAAAAAAATGTACTGGAGTATTGTTCCTCTTAATAAGATCTACAAAAAAGTCCGCGATGGCATATTCGTATCTTTTAAGAATAACGCGTAGTGATCATTTTTCTGTCTAAAAATAATAATTTCAATATATTTTTTATTGTGAGGGATATTTTTCCATAATGGTATTAATCCTTATCCTTTAAAATACTTTATTAATTTTCTACGTTAAACGAAGATAAAATTTGCTTTTTATAATATTTCGAAATTGCGAATAGTTTTACAGAAAAACGCATTTAATTGTTGACACATCCCTCCATTAACACATCAGCTGTATGTTACTCAAGTTTCACTTATCCCTTACTCTCAGCATATAAATAAGTACATTAGTTACGTTGGCCATTTAATGTAGACCAAAACTGTCTTTTACTGTTTTTCATTTTAATAAGTACTTTAGAAGTCGTTACAATATCAAAAAAATCCTTGCTGCGAAACGGCTCTGCAACTCGCCATACGTCCGCCGTGCCCGCTTGCCTTACACGCATCGGTGGTTCAGCGGTAGAATGCTCGCATGCCACGCGGGCGGCCCGGGTTCGATTCCCGGCACATGCATTCTATTTAATTTTCCTTACAGGCAGCCACGTCGTGCTTGCTTTTCATCAGGGACAGAATACCTCCTTCAGCATTAACCACAAGCTCGAAAAAAAAAACCCGGCTGCCTCTATAGTAACGAAGATTTAGTTAGATGCGTTTGCACGTATTGGATAATTGGAGTTGAATGTATTATTTAAGCGCGATATATTTGGTTTCACATTTTTTGTAGTAGTTATTAGTAGGTAGGTTTTTGTTTATAATTTCTTCCGTTTAAAAATAGTCATTTAACTATCTAAAAATAGTCATTTAAATATATTTTATTAAGTACTTGAAAAGATTAGTAGCACAGATTTAAAATTTCGGTACCTATTAAAAAATCCTTGCTGAGTAAAACAATTGGAAAATCCTTATTGAAACTACAAAAATGCGGGTTTCATTAGGGTTTAATTAATTTTCACATTATCTTAAGTGCTTTGCAAACATACATTACATGAATAATCCAGTAGTTAAAGCGGGCGAAGCCGCAAGAGGGTCGCTAGTATATTATAATACATTGGATATATTAGAAGAGACAGTACAAAGTAGCTCAGTGGTCATAGAGCAAGGACAATTTCCAAGAGACGCAGGTTCGAGTCCCGCTACAATCAAAGTTTTACAATATTTTTCTGTCCTTAGTGTGGAATAATATTTTAAAAATGTTTAAATAAAATTTGTATAGAAGTGCAAATAAAGTAAAACAAATTTCATGAAAATGAATGAAAAGTTTAACGAAACAGTACGATAAGAGCACGCTGATACACAATGGGGGATTAATGATAAATGAAAAGGTAGAGCAGATTAACATTTAAAATTTATTAAATATAATTTTCTTCATATGTACATAGTGGATTTTACTTGTTATTTCCTTTATGGACTGGTCGAAATGGAGAGGTAAATAAAATTATGTATTTTTTTTATTTATTATTTTTTAATTATGTATTTTTGTTACTTTTTTATCCCGTAGAAGGTAGGCAGAGGGAGCCTTAGCCGCTTAGCCGCTCTAAGAATAAATGTTAACTGGGGAGTCGACGCTTCTTTTTTCTTTACTTTGTTTCCAGCGAGAGCTCAAACGAGTAATTGAAAACAATGAAGTGAGAATCGAACCCATAATCATCGCGCTTACGATTAGTGTACCTACTACGCCACGAATCGCGTATAAATATTAATATTTATATACAAACAAACCAAAATATATATTTTGGTAACGCTATTTCTCACAAGGGGGGACGAGTTTAAACCCTTAAGTCAAAGGTTATCTTACTTTAGGGGATTCAAAGTAATGTAATTAAGGAACTAGGGTGGTAATGCTTAGATTTGAGGCTAAAATAATTGCGTAAACTTGCAGTTACATCACTATGCTCTGTTTGTGTTTCTTTCAGTTTGTGGGGCTTACTGAGATTTTAGTCATTTTAAAGATATCCTTGGATGTCAGAACCAACAAGAATCATTTATTTTTAGTTAAGTAGGGGCCACTCATTATTGGTTGTAGGTCCGATCTCCGCTCGAGGAAATGAAATATTTATTTAAATTTATATTTTCGTTTCTTCGCTCTTATGTCGAGGCAAAGGGCGGCGTTGAGTTTCGCCACTCAATGTCACTTTCGTATATAACATAACTAGCGGACGCGCGCAGCTTCGCTTGCGTATTTAGGGGTGAATTCTAAAAAACCACGAAACATGTGTTCAATGAAATATTTTTAAGAGTCTAAATTTCAAATTTTATAAAAATCGGTGGCGATTTAAATATTTTTCCATACAAACTTTCAACCCCTTATTTGCACCCTTAGGGGAAGAATTCTAGAAAACCATGAAACACGTGTTTAATTAAATACTTTTAAAAATCTAAATTTCAAATTTTATAAAAATCGGTGCCGATTTAAATTTTTTTCCATACAAACTTTCAACCCCTATCTCACCCCTTTAGGGTTCAAATTTTTAAAAATCCCTTCTTAGTGGATGTCCAGATTACAAAAGTAAACATCTGTCCAAATTTCACGTTTCTACGCACAGTGGTTACGGCTGTGCGTGCGTCTTACCTCAGTCAGTGTGGACAAGTCCTTTTATATATATAGATATATGGGTATATATTAAAAAAAATTATAATAGTTGTCGAAAAAATTTTTTTCATGGAAAACGCCAACGCTGAATAAAATAGCGTAATACGGAGCGCAATCGGCAAGCTATTTGTTAACGGAAATGAATTCGCGCATGAAACTCGGAGGTAACGAGATGACGCGATGATGCGATAATAATATTAAATTAATTCTATGTTTATAGAAATGTACAGCAAATCTTGTTATTGTATTTATTATATTAGGTAAGCGCTATGATCCCCACCACCACCAGAATGATTATATCTAATTAATCTAAATTATTAAATCTATATATGAATCCCAAAGATCTAAGCTAAAAGAAAGGATAAAATTGCCAAACTAGTTCCCAAGCATCAAAAACAAGCAAATGCTTTATACAAGTGGGAGCGATCAGAATTCAATAAAATTAAAGATTCACACAGCGTGCGGGAAACTGGGCATAAGGTTCAAATGAAGGAGTTGAGCGAATTTAAAGCGAAACTTCTAAAACATTACAAAGAAGAATCGCTTTCTGGTTCACTACCAACTTCGTTGAAAGCTGTACAAAAATGTCTTAACACTAGATAATAAATGGATAAATAATAGTCAATTTAATTAAGCATTCCTGAGACCATTCTTACACTCTCTAACTTCGTCTTCTTCGTTCTCATAAGTGGGAATTAGTTTTCGCCGGGCGGTTTGTATTACACACATACGCTATTCCATTAGTGGAGATAACAAACAAGATGTCGGAACTTTGCAACTTGGATTTGGAAGCGATCAAATGTTTCGATATGTGGATGCTGCTGAGTGAATGCTCTATTTGTTGCAAAGGAAACGACTTTGTTGGTACTGGGAAATACCTTGTAACTCGCGAAGTAAGTTTTTTTAAAGGAGTATTTTCATAATCCTTGACTAGGCTGGGAAGATAAGGATGACGTGGCCAACTATTATCTTCGTCCAATGTCAACATTTTTTTTCGGAAAATTCTTACGAGAGTTTCTCCTTCTCTTTTCTTTCTTCTCTTCTCTTCTCTCCGAAATTATTAAAACTTGTCTTTTACTTAACATTCTTATAACAATGCCATTACTGTGTTAGACTGAATTTATTAATCACTGCATTTGCAGTCAGAAGCTGTCCAACTCCATTTTGATAGTTTTAATTACTTCTCACTAAAGTATCAAAATCTCAGGTTCTTTTCAATTTGACTTTCCATTTAAAAAGTGTTTTATAACGTAAATAAACTTATAAATTCTTGCTTAAAATTGTATTATTATATTACGGAGCGTTTAAAATTATTGTTGGCTCAAAAGCACTGTTATAAGAATTTTCGTTCACCTTTCTTTTATAAAAATGACTTATAAAATAATAACCGCAAATAAACAAAGCTATTTTAAATTAAATGCGCTCCACTCTTCATGTATTCGTGGAAGAGGAAGCACACTTCTACATAAGTAATTACTAACCTAGTTTGTAGTTAATGGTTGTGAATTCGATATTAGTCTTATATTTCTTCAAAATTAATTTATAAAAAAATATAGTTTTCACGCCGTACACTTATAGCAGACAATCTTCGAGACATTGTGAATGGCTTTGTCTTGTTACCAGAATAAGAAAATGAAAATAATTAACTTCCCCGAGTGGGGATCGAATACGCTCCTGTCATGTTTATCTCTTAAAGTAACAGTTCTGTAATTTGAAATCCTACAATACAATTTGAAATTAAATATTTACTTAAATTTATATTTTCATTCCTTCGCCCTGGTGTCGAGGCGAAGCGCGGCGTTGAATTCCGCCACTCAACACACAATGCTTGTAGAATTCAGCGGAAAGCGGGGAACGGTGTTAACACTAGGTTCCCTCTGTCTACTGTGCTGTGTGCGTGATACAGCTAAAGCTGACAAAAAAATGCAATTTTAACTAATTAATATAATTTTTCATTTACATTTTCTTACTTAATTTTATTGTGACCAACAAAAGTCGATTTTTGATAACATAACAGTACAAAAACATATACATCAAACAAAAATCGAACTAAAACCTGTCACAAAATAAATAACACCGCTAGTCCACAGTACTAGCACAAGCCGTTCCTTATACTCGTATATAGGGCTATAGGGGGATGAAAGCTCAACGATATCTCGCAAGCTCCTAAAATATTAGTTTCAATATCCAAACTGTCATTAAATAGATCATCTAAATCTTCGCTAACAACCAACTCGAATTATCAATCTACTTTATTGGTTCTTACGTTAACAATGCCAGCCCAAATTACTTTATACTATAAGTTACTGTTATTGAGCTATTACGATTGTGAGTTACGTTTTCAACGCAGTTATAATAGTTGAGATCTTATATCAAAACATGGAAATAAGTTAAAGTATTCACGGTTATAAGTATATACTTGCTAATTATGATTTAAAATAATTAGAGAATATGTACTTGTAATTACGTTTCCTCTGCCTATCCTGCTTCCATGAAGTTAGTCGAAGCAAAGGGGCTCAAGCGTGCTATTGTAAAAGCGACAGGTTGTGGATTCGATCCGTACTTGAGGAAATGAATTTTTAATAATTCATTTCCTGTAGAATCCATTCAACATAAAAAAAGTAAAGTGTCTATCAATATACTAAAGGAGGCGCAAGGACGAGGACAGGCCGCTAGTAACAATGATGGTAGCAAGATATTTTTGCATTCGCTAGATAGCATCGAATCGTTTGTTTCAATAGTAGCGGTAACAATCATTACTGGTACGGCGATGCAACTTATTGCAATCCCGCTGCCTTTTGAACTTATTACATTAAGGAATATTGTTTTCTCAAGTGTTTTTGATGTCTGAAAGATGAAATGAAACGAAATGAATAAAATATTTTTGTAGCAATCCTTTGATATAAAGTAATAAGTGGAGAAATGTTATTATTTTTGTATCAAATATTGTTTAGACATGAATGCTGTGGTTGTAGATGTATAATAATAAACTTTTTATTTTAAACTATTTTATTTAAGTGATGGTAGCGACTTTTACATTGAGTTTATTGGTTACATTGAAACTGAATTACAATGAATATCGCATATATAATATAAACTAGTAGTATAGTCCATATAGTCCGCGTATAAGTAGTTCCTGAGATAATAATCTTCAGTTAGCGTTTAACTTCAATCAGCGTTACACCAAACTCTTCAGTTTTATAACATTACATTAAATATAGATATAGATTGCTGATTATAAATAAAATAATAAACATTTTATTTAAATAATTAATTGTAAATGAGTTTCAGAGTGTAAAGTGCACTACTTTTAACACCCTATCTTCATTAAGTCGTGGACCTAAGTAGGTTGCGCTTTAGACCCCTCAAATGAGAGATCTTGACCTTGCATACATGGTTGGATAATAAACCTAGCACATTCTCGTACTCACTTAGTTGTGAGCTTTGAATCATTTAAAACGAATACTTAATAATTAAGCTTACAAATTTTTTAACTAGTTACATATTAACACATTTTTTTGTTTGAAATTTGTACTTGCGTCTCTTCTAGTTTTATGCTACTATAAAAGGTAGAGAGAGTTTAGTGATAAAACACTAACTTACTTTTAAGTGACTTTCGCTTATCAGGCTAGAAACGGTATATGTTTAATCTGTGATGACTTGATTGATTTATGTATTTTTTTTGTTTTAAGTTAACAATTACTACACTGTTTTATCATCTAAAGAAAAAATAACATGTAAATAAAAAAAACACGTTAGTAACTAAAAGGTACAATTTGGCCAACTACGATAAAACAGTATATATTTAAAGTTTATTAAAACAATTAAGAATAGTCGATGCGAGTTGAAGTATAACAAATGGCCGGCCGTATGTGACGAAATTGCTTCGGACTCCAGAATAGCTGTCATTGTCCGTTAATAATGAAAGTTCCATTTCGAACTCCAAGTTTCTCATCTCGTTTGGTTACAATTATGTAGTGTTCGTTGGTGGCGCCCTCTTGGTTGTGAATAATAGCTAAGGTTAGGAATAGTAGGTCCAAATTTGAAATTATGATAGGGGATAAACATATCGTTGTTTTAGAGAAAGCCTAAAATTAGTGTCTCATCTAAGGTAGGAAGTTGGCATGGATGAATCAAGAGGGTCTTTTAAGCGATGAAGACAAGTGAGCTTTGGGTTTAGGTGGGAATAGAAATTAAATTAAATACTGTTACAAAAATCAAATGTGGCTAATTGAACAGAAATCAAAAACGGGGGGATAGAACTAGAGAACAATTGAAAAATATACGTACGAGTATAGTAGGCTTTTAGGTCAAAACAAAAAAATATTTCAAAATATTATAACAAAACAACTCTTTGCAGATTCCATACAATTACGTAGTTGCAGTTATTTTACATCAAAGCTAAAATAATACAGATAAAAAATATATATTATTATAAAACAAATATAAACATGAATTCATACAAAATTTTGCATAGGCAGTTAAAATTCCGATTCAAATGCTATTCACATCGACCTGTGACGCAGCAGTTGGAGACTTTTGAAGCGAAATTTTGGCATGACAATGACTCTATTGTTCCAATTTGTTCCGACAAAACGTATCAGGATAGTCCAGACGTACTATTATGATGGACTTCCAATTTTTTTATTTAACAATTGTATTGATTACGTTTATAATTAATACTTTTATATTTTATAGCTTAACTAACTTTTGTAAATATAATAATAAGTTAAATTATACGAAAAAATGTTTAGTTATTGTTTCGAAGAACCTACTGATTGAAATTTGAGAACAGAGGAATTATTGAAATAAAGATATTAATATTGATTAAAACTGATTCGTACCATAAATATTCGAGATTATTTCTATTATTCACAAGAGATATAATGTTAAACATTCCTTATATAGTGCAATTAAGATGTTAAGGTTAACAGGCACCGTGAGGATCAATCAAAGGGAAAATTGATTTGATGAACATGATGTTTACTTTAAACTATTCACAAAATGTATATACCGTAAAGGCTGATCGTTATAAATATATTATCACATATAATATTTTACAAAATGCGTAATATATTTTGATATACCTGACCATATTCGCATAGAAATGTATCTACATAAGTTCAGCAACAAATATTCTTCATAACAACCCACAAGTTCTTCAAGGCACCATCCCGAACTTTGAGAACAGCTGACCGCAAACTTAAGTAGTTATCCAGCCTATCAATTCCCACGTAACAAGAGAACTTGCTAACTAATTAAGATATACTCAAAACTTTGATGCACTGCCCCGCTCTGGTACCCTTGAGTTGGTAATTCGTATGAAGTGCAACTTACATGTATAGATAGGTCTAATTACTTCTAAAGTTGACCTGAACTACCTGACGTGGTTAGTTCAACGATTTTACACTTTGTGTTGCACTTGCAATTTGAACGTAATGTACAAATTCAACAAGATGCTAAAAGTCAGGCTTTGAGGTTAGTGCTACGTTGAAATATATTTAGTCGATTTATTTGGCTGTTTGACTGCTCATGATTATTCTTAAAATTACGTTTTTGCAGTGTTTATATTTAAAATATTATACTGATCTTCCTGTTTCACCTATAATGCTACTAATTAATCGTAAAACACGTAACGTAGAGCTTAGCCACTTCCATAAAAATGGGAGATGAATGAAAAAACTCCATAATCAAGTGACGACACCGCCTACGATCACATCAGTATTACCAAATAGGTTTGGCTCCCTTTTTTATTTGTGGACAGATGGCGGATCGTGTTCAATGAGATGCAGATTTTGATCCTTGGTAGATCCCATATTACATGGAAACAGGATGTACTCAGATCAAAAGAAATCTTTTTATTTTTATCTTCGGTCTCAATATTACGTGTTACATCATTAGAATTTCTTTATGCCGATCAATGTGGGATTTTTTTATTATTTTATTTTTTTGTAATCATGTATTTTAGTCCTGTTTTGGGTTGGTTTGAATGTTATAAGCTGGTAAGACAAAACCCACTGTCCCACTACTAATGAAGAATGTCTTGTAATTTGCGAGGAAAGTGAAGAACGGAGTATCTTAACACTAGGCTATCTCTGCCAACCTGCTATACGAGAAAAAGCGTATGGTACAGGAGGTTTTTTATTGATTGTACTATACCAAACAAATGGCTCCATACCTTTTAATTACCACAGTCAATTATTTATACTTTTAAATATTCTTATAATTTCGGAAATTACAAATTTAATTTGTAAATAAAAAAGGGCGTGTGGAGTTTCCCCTTCCAATAAATATATTTAACCTTTACCAAATCGCTAGGAGTCAGAAAATGCATGATTAAATAAAATAAATATCTTAGTTATTCATTTTAAATTATTATTACCTTTCAGAAATCTCTTTGTCCCAATAGACCAAATTAATATATCAACAATGCCTTGTAATGAAAATACTAGAATGTGTGTGATGTTGTTTCTAATTAAGAAGCTTGCCTGATCGAATGTCAGATTTCGTAACATGCCGTTAATTAGATACATTTTATACGTTACTTAGTGAGAGAGAGACGAAATTGTTTCTTTGGGCACAAGAAATTTCAAGATTGACATATAAGAATGAGTTTTGGAGATATTTAGTTGGAATTGAGTGAAGCTTTTATTACAAAGCTTAGACCGGACAACATTTTTCCTGAAATTGTTGATATCTAAGTTTTTTTTCCTTTTGTAAAGGAATTGCTTTAACACGAATAGTTTCTTTAAGTTTTACTCGTACCAATATAACGGCCTTTTTGCAAGATTAAATAAAACTACTAAAATCTAAAGTTCATTTTCAAGCGTCATTGTAACAACTTTTTTTTTTCATTTACCTTTTTTGTGAATGTGAAATTACCTTAATAGATATGTGAATGTGAAATTACTTTAATTGACCATAAAACATGTATTAAATTTTTATATTTAGTATATCATTCACCCAAATATGAAACGAATGTTATTCACTGACCCACTTCGTATCTCATCTGCATATCTTCATAGTTTAATTAGACGCTTGTCTCCATGTCTTCGCTTGCAAATTGTACGGCGGTGATAAATTAATTGGATTGTTTTGTACTATTGTACTGCATACGTTCTACTTTCATGATTTTAGCATGAAAAGTACTGGGACATTGTAATGTGTGCTAGATCTAGATTTTATGGAATATCACAGAGGGTTTGTGTATTGGAGCTAAATACAAAATAATTGGTGTTATAGAGAATGAATCAATCGATGTTGGGTCAGGTGATTGTCTTTAAATATCTACATTGTTTAATTTTTAGGTTCCTTGACGAACGTAGGGTAGCACTAAGATAAGATTTCTTTTTCTCCTATGGGAACGAGAAAATTTCTAAGGAGACGGTAAAAAATGTGATCTTATAGTTAAGTATATTTATACTTATGAAGAGAAAACAACTTACACATTACTTTTTTACTTACTAGCAATCTTAAGTATATTACAAGAGTATCATAATAATTTACATTTATAATTAAAAAATAATGTGCTTCAAGTCTTTCTTATCTAGCGATCATTGAAGTTACATAATTAAAATAAATGATATGAAAATTCACCATAATCTATAAAATGTATTAAACTTTTCAGTTGTTGGGTTATAGACAGGCCAAAGACAGATGAAATTACTTAACTTAGAAAGTTGGAATTTGACATTTAGGTAGGTTACGAAGTATAGGGAAGCACTAAGAAGATTTTCCGAAATTCTTACATGAACATATTATGTCCCATTTTACATCTTAAACAAAATTGCGAGCAACTACTAGTCTTTTATAAATTATTCACGGAAACAACCTTTAATATATATTAGATCTCACATATTATAACAACGTCAGCTGGAACACGGTGTTCCTCTCTATAACATCACGTGCAAGGTGCAGGTAACAGGCAATTAATTAGACGATGTCGACGATAGGATTAACATATACATTATACATATATAATATATAACTACCTCTAGTATATATAAACAAATATATTAATACTGTTTATTCGTATCCACCGCTAATGGTACAACGTTGTTTTGGAAGACAGATCAGTGATTTAGTAAACTTATTTAGGGATGTTACCCACAAATACGCTTATAAACTAAAGGTTTTAAGGGAGTATTTCGATTGGGAATGTTTATTTTAATGGGAATTAGAACTAACTATGTTTCAGTTACTATTTACGATGCCATTATAAATTATTATTGAGATCATCGTGGTGCAGCAGCACAGCATCTGACTGTAAATATGACGATTGTCAGTTCGATTCCTATTCAGGCAATGAATTATTTAAATTTTATTCGCTCTGGGAACAAGACAAGGTGCGGCGTTGAATTCTACCTCTCAACACACTATGTCTCAATAAATGGAAAACTAGGGAACGAAGTGTCTTATCATTTGGTTCTTTATATGTACCCTGCGTGAGTCTAAATATAAATTAGTATTGCAGTTATATTTGTAATAACAGTTGGTGAATATTGATGATTTTGTCTGACGATAATGATTGATGGATCGATCGATCCACGTTGAATATCATGAAATTTATAAATTTATTTTAAGAAATATATGGAGAATTATTGGTCTTGGTTATTACTTTCCTTCGGGCATGTCTATAGAAAATATATGAACACTGAACAGTATGAACAGGTACTGCCTAAATGTTAACATAGACCCATTGGCAGATACAGCATGCTGGATGTCAAAACATATAGTAACATATATATCACTTCAAATACACGAGAGGTACTGGCAACCCTAAACGTGACGAAATTATTGATTAAGCCGTGGTCATCATAATGCGGTTTCTAGATTTGCAGCGATTAAACTGTCCCAAATTGATTGCAAATTAATAATTGATTGGATTAATTATTAGAATAAGAGTAATCCGAATTCTGAATACTTGTGCCTGTTACATCACATAATTCTACTGTTAGTTGTTATTACTATTAATTATTATCTAAATACATTTTAGCAATATTTTATATAATATTTTTAGGGTTCTGTAGCCCAAAAGGAAAAAATGGGACCCTTATAGGATCACTATGTTGACCGTAGATGTGTCTAACAAGACTGTTGATCTCGAAGTCGTGTTGATGTGTCCAGCTGAAATTAATATCAAATATTTAAGTCTACGGTTCCTTGGAGCTCAAAAAAATCAAGCTTATAAGTCAACGCAATAAAAAAGTTAGAAATCAAAACTTATAGGGTACTTCTCATGGACCTACAGTTCTGAAATTTGACACGAAGTAAAAACTTATAAAGGATACAAATAAAGGAAAGATAAACGATAAGATAAGATATTTTAATGAAAAAATCATTACAATAATTTTATTCCTAGTCCTAGTCCACATATTACTTTCGGAAATACATTAAATACGTACGTATAGAGAATATAAGCATAAAAAACATTAAAATGCGGGAAAACTACCGCATCAGGTGTGTAAATGATACGGAATATCATCGTTGGCAACCCTCCAATACCAGGGTTGCGCTGAATTAACAACGAGATGCCGAGTGCTTCCAAACTTCAAGATCAGCTCGGTTACATATTCGTATCTATCTCTTAACAAGTGAATACTTAAAGTAAATGGTTGATTTTTTAATATGTTACTGAAACAATATAGTAATATATTTCTATGTATTATCTAGGTTCACAATTTTTTAAGGACTTTTTAGTGACTGTACTATTATTGTGTTTGGAAAATGAATAGAATTAATTATTTTCAATTGCTTACTATCGTAAAAAGAAAGAGCAGCGTTGACTTTCGCTGAAACCGCTATATCTTGGAGATTTGGAAGCGTGTGTCTATGGTCTCTTAACCTTAGGTTCCCTTTGGTTTTCCTGCTATGCTATACAGGAAAAAGCGTTTGTACCAAACAAAAATATGAACATAATTCACATTAATTGTCGGCAATATCTGCATTGCAATCTATCAACATGTTCGCCTTTTGTCGTACAGGTGTATAAGAATATCATGTTTTGGCAAGTATCCAGCATGAGAGTGGAATACGAGAGTAGCTGAACACCCCAAACTTGTAGATCAGTTTAATAATGCACAATGTTAATGTAAGTTTGGATCTGCTCTTAGGATATTGTTGTATTGGTATTTGGTATAGGCTTTGTTTGCACTCTGTGTTATACTATTTTTTTCTTGTGGCTTTGCGCGAGTAATGGAAAAATCTAAGTTTTGTCTTGTAAATTCTTCAAGTGAGGCTAGTAATGGCGCAGGGGAAAACGAAAATGTCTACAACCTTTATTCTAGCGTAATATTTCTTAAATAGATAGAAGAATGAAAAGCAGATTGTATTTAGTATTTAGTATTTACCCTACAAAAATAAAAAAAGATAAATTTATTATGCCTATAACCTGTAACAGTTTATCTAGGCCAAGTTAGAGTGGAAGAAAAATATACTAACTGAAAAATTTCAGTTTTAAACATACTTTTAGACGTGCTTATTACAATCACCATAAAGTTGAAAATATAATAAATATTCCACACGATCGCCGAGTAAATTGAATGAATGTCGTTCCCCTGGGTATTTCACTTTACAGCGTTTTCTTTGCAATATCTCATGAAAAATATTGAAAGATTTCTGGAATGACGTTGAAGCTATTTGTATAGACGGCGGGTTAGTAAATACTCGTCTTTACAAAACGTATATTTCACATGGGAATATACATATCTAACATTTTAAAAATCTTTTTAGCTGAAACCTGATAGAAAAATTGGAGTAACTGAACGAATTGGGATCAGCAAATTGAAATATGTGAAGAAATTCAAGTATTTAACTTTCGTATTTTTTTTCAATTATAAATTGTGTTATAATATTTGTGTTTTGGATACGTGAGTATCTGGCTCACAAAGTTCTTAGTCGATGAAAAATATTTAATATGCGGAGACCTTGGTGGCGGAATGGTATAACTTCTGACTGTGAAAGCGATGGTTCTGGATTCGATCGTGGTGATCTAAACACGGGGAAATGTTTATATAAATGTAAGTAAATATAAATAATAAATAATTGAAAAAATACTGTCGTATCCCCATTTTAATCTAGTCGCGTCATCTAACTCAATGCTGTGCTGCGACTCGTTACCAGAGCGAGGAAAGGAAAATATTAAATATATCCGATATATATTTCCCGACTGAGAATCGAACCCAAAACCGTTTATAGTCACTTCTGTGCCATGATGGCCACAATTAAGAACTAAGACAGACAAAACGTAGGTTCTTTATCCTTTAAACTTTAAAGGAAACATTAGAAATATTTTTAATCGATATGCTACAAAAGATTTTAAAGTGACATTGAAGCGTTTACGTAACGAGTGTATATGGAAGGTGTGTCAGTGAAAAAAGATTTTTATAAACTGTACATTTCACTCGGGAACATATACGTGTATTTCGATGGTTTTTCATTAACTTTGTGTGCGAGTAACAATTTGCAACGGTTTTTAGCTGCAGGCTGATGCTAAAATTGGAGCATGATTTTTTGAGGGAAGTCAAATTTCATTTAAAATCGTGTTTACGAATTTTTACTTGCAGCTTAATAATAATTGGTGGCCTAGATTCTCGACAAACAATCCGATTTGGATTTGGTCTCTTAACTAACGTTTACTTGTTGTATTTTTTTGATATGAGTTATGAGCTCTGAAAACTCATCAGTGTATGCAGTTTTGACCAAATAGAATTTACCTAGTGTGAGAATCGAAATTATAATAGACAAAATTGTCTAAAAATAAATATACATATGTATTTATTTATACAAATATAACACCGCATACTTCACGCTGTATCCTGATGTCGGCAAATATTTATAAACGACAGCAGGGTAGACAAAGGGAACTAAGTGTTGAGACATTCCGTTCCCCAATTTATGCGCAATTTTTAAACATTTCTTGTTTCATTACGTGTAACGGAGCTCAATAAAAGCTCTGTCTTAAAATTTCTCTCTCCTCTCACTCTCCCGAGTGAAAATCGAACTCACAAACAGCTCTAGTTCTCGTGTACAGTTAGACTGTGCTACTGCGCCTCGACGACCTCTTTCAATTTTTTCTATAAGGTAAAATAAATATAATACACACCTAATATGTGAAACTGGGTTTTGTAACGTTGTTTGAAACTTGCGTAATAACGTCAAGGATTATGTTGGGTAATCGGAATGGCAAATCTTATCGCGAGTTACATACATACATACATAAGTGTAGGCGTTAAAATTATTTTCTCATACATTTTTACTTGGTTGTAAAAAGTTATGTGAATATGAAATTATGTTTCTTTATTTTTTTAACCTTAAAACTGGGCAGCTTAGGCATCCCGCACGTAGCAGGGTAGGCAGAAGGAAATTGGGAACCTGAGTGTTAAGACACTCTATTCCTATTAATTCACTTGTTTCTTGGAGGCATTGCGTGTTGAGTAGCGGAACTCAACTACGTTACTAAAGGGAGGAAATAAAAAAAATCCATATTGAATTTCCACGAGCGGTAATCGTATACACAACCTGCAGTGTTAACAGTTTCGCACGCTTTGTCCCTTCATCTGGCCTCAATCATGAAAAACGGAGAGCCTTAACTCTTGTTTTCCATTGTAAAGCATGCAAAAAAAAAGAAAAGAAAAGCGTTGGGATCCTAATAAAAATCTAAAAACACTTATAAATAGGATCGCTCAAAAGATCTCAGTCACTAAGCTTTACGTAATAACATGGCCTGTTGCGTAGTCTAGGTTATATCACTCGATGTCTAGATTTATGCAGGGGACTCATTTTAAATTCCTATTATGTATCTTATGTTTCCCGTCAACTCAGTTAAGGTACTTTTTACTCAATTATATCTTTAACTGTTTTATTTTCTTATACTGAATGTTTTTTTCTCGGTGCACAGTAGTTTCGGTTGTTCCTCTTTTTGCCGTTATTTTTTTTATAGATATTTAGAAAATCTTCTGTATTAAGCTCATTTTTTGTTTTATAAAGCCGAGAAAGCTTCTACATCAAATATACCATTCTGGGATTAAAAGCCTCAACCACCACTTATAATCAAATACGTCAAAACTCAAACAGAACGACATCCTATTAATATTACTATTAAAATATAAATGATATTAATATCATATGTAAAATTAAAACCTATAATGAAAATATAGGTTCATTTAAATGAATGAAGCAAATCTATATTTATATAGGTACTAATATTATATACAGCTGAAGAGTTTATTTGTTCGTCAGGCTTGTTCCTCAAATAAAAAAAAAAATCTAGTAAGGCTATATTACATACCATTAATAATTTTAGAAACGCACTGTACCTGCGGTCATACTCAATTCTTAGTTATTTCCATTTAACCACGCTGGCGATGTCGCAGGCTAAAGCTAGTATAGAATAAAATTAATGACTTATATAATTACTTTAAATAATTCAAATAGGCATATACGTTATTATCTGTTCAAAATCACGTCGCATATATGAATATTACTGCGAATATTTGATCTTTTGCATTATGCTAGAACAAAATCAATTTAGTGAGGATCAACTGGTGTTTGTTTGAAAATTGAAGTATACTCGTACTTGTATACTAACGACTCCTCGCGGCTTCGCGCGCTTGGATTATTCCTCAGTATTTTTAGAAAATTGCCCACCAGGTTTTCTATTCCCTACAATTTTACATAATTTCTTATATTCTAGAATTCACCATTTTATAAATAATTCCTTGCAAAAAGCATTCAAGTTTTGTGGTTTAGTTGAAATCAATTGACCTAAAATGCTTGTTCTTTTAATAAAAGTAATTGAGATTTTGAACAAAGGAAATATTAAATTCTTAGTTTATGTCGGTTTTATTTTTAATAGTGAAAAGCTTGAATGTATTATTTGATTTTTCATTTTCTCGAAAGGTACGAAACGGGGTGACTTAACACTAGGTTCTCTCTGTTTACCCTGCTGTAAGAGCTAAGAAGAAATAAATGGAAGATGGAAAATTATAATAATAAAAACAAAATATTTAATGGGCGTTGGCTTGTCCGTGCCCACCCCAGAACAGTTTTGTGTCTAGCCCAGAAATTTTACTAAGGAACGTTACGTTAACGGTTTCGATGTAATCTGCAGCTACAGTCATTTCTATTTGATCTAGCCAGTAAAGTTAGTAGTTAAGCAGAGGGAGCCTAGTATTAACATATGCCGCTCCCCACATCCCGCCGAAATTTTTAAGCATTACGTGCTGTGTGGCGGTACTGAACGCCGCATTTTGTCTTGACACCAGAGCGAAGTAATGAAAAAAATAAACATTTCAATTTCTTGAATGGGAATTGAACCCAAAACCTGTCGCGTTTACACTCACACGCTTGAGCTACTAGGCTATGACTGGCCTCTAGCAAGTAAAAGCTAACCGGCTTGTTAACAACATAATATAAATGAAAAGATTATTTTTAATTGGTCGAGCACATCGCATGCGAGTACAGTTTCTCGTTCTGTTATTTCTTTTCTAAACACTAGAAATTGTAAGTATTTTAAACTTGCATACTTAAGAGATTTTAACGTGGATGGGGTATTTCGCTAATGGAGCCACATGGAGCTGGGTTTTATGAAATTACGTAGCTTATTCTAAATAAAAATATTTAAACTGGCTTTGTACGAGTATCTTTATTTTTCCTACGAGTACTACTTTTCCACTAAAGAGTGTAGGACTGTTAACACGATCGGTGTGGGTTCGATTTTCACTGCGAGACGGCTTACATTTTTTCTTTTTTTTCGACTAGAGCGTGAAAATGAATTATTTTCATTTTCGCTACCAGAGCCAGGAATTGAAAATATTAAATTTTTCATTTCTCCGAGTGGGAATCGAACCTATTACCGTCGCGTGTACAGTAGCACGCTTGTGCCGGCCTGAAAGAATATAAATGTATAATTTATATATTAAAATAGAAAACATTTAATATTAAAATGGATTTACTAATTTATATTAAATAAAAACAGATCAGCCTCCGTAATTGATAGGCCAGGACAGAATTTATTATCGAATTAAACAGATTACGCGAGATCGATGGCTTTTCTGGATTTATTTACAGTACGTAAATAGTTGTTTGGTATTAGCATTTAACTAAAATTTTATTAGTAATAGGATTTTGTGTAGGTATAATATAACAGAATATTTAATCTGTGGTTTGGTTTTTAGGATTAATTTATTATAATTAATATTAGTTTAGTTAGTATGTGAAAAATAAATAAATAAATAAAAGGCAATATCATATAAAATGTATGATATTCCACCAGATAGGATATAATTCGGAGATATTGCGTGTTTAACGTGTTTCAACGTCGCTGTTTCCCCGATCTGACGAGAAAGTAGTTCCTAGCGAGGAACGAACCCACATCTATGGCGTTTACACTCACATTTCGTGTCACCACTGCGCCACGAAAGCCAATACATTACACAATTCTCACAAATTCACAAAAGTGAAGAAAAATTGAGAAAGAAAAACAATAAGAATTAAAAACGAAGCGAAAAGAATTTTCCCGATTCTTCAATAACGAATCGCCTCAACTTTTAATGGCACGAAACTATTAACAACGGGAAAAGTTTACAATCATTTCAAACACGAAGGTCCCGATCACCTCTAATTCGATATTGGTTCGTTTGAAAGACAGAATTTGTATTTAACTTTGTAAATTATTTATTTTATATTTGTTTTGTTATTTTATACAGGCACAGTGTCTCATTATGGACGTTAATGAGACATTTACTCGCTCTAGTGCAAGACGTGCTTCTCAATACGCAATGTCTCGAAAATTATGCGGAAAGTAAGAAATAGAGCTTCTTAGTGCTAGATTGCCTATGCCGTAATATGCGGGATACAGCTCGAATTAAATAAATATATATCGTAATTTCAAATTTAAAGTATTTAATTTAATTTTTTATTAAAAATTTTTCGGGATTAATAAGATGTGGCGTTGTGTTTGAATACATCTGATGTCTGTAATTGGATTATAAGTGGAGAATTTTAACTAGCAAATAAACGCGGCTTCGCCTGCTTACTAAATTATGCTTATATTATACTGAATTATTACAAAATCTTTATATAATTTGTGGCTCATGTGTTATTTTCATTCAAAAGTTTTATTACTGTTAAGTATCATATCATCTAAATTCATTTAATATTTTTTCTTGAAAATGGAACAAACTTCCATTCTCACAATTTTTCACAATTATAATATTAGTAAAATAGTAAAACAACCCAGTTGAAACATATTACAATTAATATCTTGTTTTAATACACGTAGTTGTACTTCTTACGAGCAAAGGAAACACACTGTATTAACTTTCACCAAACGTTACGTAGTTATTTTAGTACGAACAAACATACATTATAAAGTTTTAGACACTGATAATACATGGCAATAACTATCATTGAGGGTTATTACAGGCTGTTATTGATATCATAGGAGATATGTAACGTTGCTTTGCTTTTACAGCGGCATATATTATAAATGCGGCTATAAACTCTACTTTGTATGCAAAATGTATAGATTTTTAGTATGAAACATAGTTTTATCTTAATTTCATTTTGATTTGAAAAGCAGCATCTTTATTATCGTCTTAAATAAAGCCCGGCTTCTACCGCGAAACAGAAATGATCGGGTAATTCTTAGGCGGAAAGGACTGCCTTCAAGTAAAATACGTTTATATTTCCATAAATAAAGAGTTTTGTATTTTATAATAATTTCGAGAGAAGACATTATGAAAAAACCTGAACTTTAATATTCAAACAACTTAAAAAAACGATTTAAAATTAATAAACTTTATACAGAACAAACCTTTATTTTGAAGAAATGACAGTCACATGTAGACGGGGTTTACCTGTAATAATAATTAAGAGTCAAATATTTTAATGTTATACATGTATGCGTCATCATTATCATCATGGTATATATCATCATGGGTGTGGGGACACCCATTTAAAAAGTGGGTTTATATTTATTTAAAGATAGCCTAGTGTTAAGACACTCCGCTTTTCACTGAATTCTGTAGGCATTGCGCCTTGACACCAGAGCAAAGTAATGAAAATTTAAATATTTCATTTCCCCGAGTGGGAATCGAACCAGCTACCGCGTTTACATTCAAACTCTCGGGCACCACGACTGGCCTCAATAAATATAAATATGACGATAAATGAATATTTATGTGCGTTAAGAATCCCATTTCATTTTTGCCTTCAGGGACGGTCGATACTGGATTTTACGTTATAAACTGAGTTTCGCCTGTAAATCTTATTACCTGGGTTTTATCAAAATTCTTGACAAAAATTTCAGGAACAAAAGTGTAAATAATTATGTTATTTTTTATTCTGGGGCGTCGTTTATATGAAATAATCATATTTTTATTTGTTTATTTATTGTTTTACGACTTTCTTTCATTATAGTTGTGTTAAATTGTTTGATAGATATTTTTGTACTACTAGCTTTTTTACCTGCGGCTTTAGTTATAGTTGAATTTGACTTATGAAATACTTATGTATTAACATAAAATAAATCCTCTTTATTTTCGTCTGAGTGGAAGCGCTACGGGACCCTACAACGAGTTCGATTCCCACTGGGACAATGAATTATATTCTTTTCCTCGATTAGGTAATAAGAAAAAGAAGAGTATATATAGTGACTCAACATTAAATTTTTTTTGCAGTTTTACGACATGAAGCTAAACAAAATAATAATAATAATAATAATAAAGCCTTTTATTTACCGTTGCCACAGTTACAAACTTAATGCTAATTTAATATAGTTTACTTTCTAATTTATTTATTTTATCTACAATATTACTTATAATATTTAAGTATATGTTATAAGGAGATATATATATTATATTCTTACATATTCTAATTTTACATTAGCGTTGATTAATTGTTTCTTTTACTAATTACTTTATAATATACACTCTACTACACTAATTACTATTCATTTACGTAATTTGAAGCTAAACAAAAAGAAAAAAAAAGAGAAAACAGCCACAATTAAAAAAAAACATAATTAAATATAAACTTTTCTTCCATAAGGTGACATTTTACTTAAAATATTTCAGGTCTACCACCTCCATTCGTAATAGAAGCCGCGGAATGCTCTCACAAGCATTTATGAGAATGCGTAATCGCGCTTACACTCATTTAACAGGATATCGTACTTGTACTTGCGGGTTACTTCATTTTGTTTATTTTCTTCACTTTTGGCCTGTTATAAATTTGTTTATTGAAGATTAATGTTGAGTTATTAATTTTGTTTTTCTTTCTTCTTATTCCTCCTTGTTTATTTTAATTTGTTCTAACATATTAAGCAAAATTAAATAGTAACTCTCTAATATTATAATTTTTAATCATAGTTTAAAATTCATACGATAGAATTTTTTAATTACAAAACGAAAACTTCAACGTATCGGTATTTGAACCATTTATGTACCTACCAAGATATCTATATTGTGGAATAACACTTTAAGAAAATTTTAAAATAGTTAATAAATAGCATTCTCTACCGCCAAATGTTAATTTTACGCAATTATGAGAATTGCGTAGAAGTGGTCAAAGCGCATAGACGGTTTCCAAGACATGCGGGTTCGAATCCCGCTAAGTTAAATTATATTACAGTTTTTGGAAATAACAAATTTTACAATAGCCTAATTCGAACGGAAGGCGAATACTCTTTATTATTTCTCTCTATTATTCAGCTACATGCGGGATAGAGCGGGAAACTAAAACCAAAAACCAAGTTACACAGAAAGTGAACGTTGTCATTAAATCTCAGTTAACGCAAATTTCAACACGGTTGCCCAATAATGACTGGTTGCTGACAAACCTCACTAGCACAAGCGGGGTTTGATAAAGGACCATAATTCATACTATTGTGATAGATTTGCAAGCAATATTATGCAACTTCGCGAACAAAAGGCACAATATATGATTTCACACATTCTATGAAGTGCTATTTTATAATGAAGTGTGCTAAGAATTAATGATCGAATTGTTTAGTGATTTATTGTTGGAGTATATTTTATTTTTAATTATTTTATACTGGTTGTCGTCCCCTACTTTGTCAGCGTATACTCTACGATTTAAAGTGAAAAATCCTGGCTTTTCCCGATCTCGTAGGAATTCTTCTAATAGCACTTAAGGAAATAAAACATTTAATATTTTCCCGCTCGCGAGACAAAGCGCCACGCTAAGTTCCGCAAATCAATACGCAACGCCTACTAAATGACCCCAGAAAGTGGGAAATGGGAGTGTTTTAACACTATGTGATACAGCGTGAAGCCGTAGTAATTTCGAGTAATCTTCTCTTAGTATTTATTACCTTACACTCCCTAACACGTAGATGCTAAGCATGTAGATGCTAAATTTCAAGTTTAACATTTTTATAAATGCGTGGTTAGATCGTGAAAAATGAAAAAAAAAATAAAAAATCTCAAACATTTGTATTCACTCAACGTTACACACACAGAAACTACTATGAATCATAAGATAAACTACTTTAATCTCAAAACATTTATCTCTGGTCTAGAAGTAAATTTTAAATATTATAACTTTAAAAGCTTATCGTGTTAGCTAAGGCTATGGTTATGGTTGGTTTATAATGGTTCATGCAATTAGTATGTATGAGAGTTGGACTAAATTAGGCATAAACATTAGAGAAATGTTGTAATGTGGGAAATTAGTTATTTTTACACTATAATAATGTTTTATCCGATTGCGGCAACTCCAAAAGGAGGATTATGTTTCTAGCGCGTATGTTTGTATGCATGTATGTACAAGCATGTATTTGTCTCTTTGATCCCTTGTAATATATATAAATATAACCTGTCTGTGTTACTTTTACTACTTATTTCACTTAGCTCAGCTTAAAAAGTTCAAAGTTCAAATACTGATAAAAAAACGATTCTATAAGGATACGGAAATTAAAACGTAATTCTTACTGTGAAATCATTTTAATGTGTTAAATCTTTAATAAACTTTTACATTTCCCCAAAAACAATATGTAATAATAGGTTTAAAAAAACAAAGTAATATTTTTTGAAAACTTCACTTAGTGTCAAAACAACGATACAATCAGAGCGGAGTGCTTTAGGTAATTTGTCGGTAGGCGTGGACGTGACCTATCGCGTTTAATAAACTTGTGCATTTCTGTACACGACCCGCTTGTAGAAGCGGAGCGGAGAATATACCTATGAACTACTTCCTGAAATTTAATATTTGAGTATTTTTTAGAGGTCCGTATTTCTAAAGAAAAAACGGAATCCTTACTGGATCACTTTGTTGTTCGTCTGTCTGTAAATGCGACAGATTCAACACACAATTTTTGAAAAATTAGGTAGAAAGGGAAAACCGCTTACTCTTCTTACTTACACCCTATAAGAGTTGTATCCACTTTGTTACATCCAATATCAATCAACATCAATATTAAACATAGGAAATAAGGTTCGTGCCGACTAATAAATGTTTTCTATTTAATAATTTCCTCTACATAATTGAATAAGTTTGTCAAGATACAATTTTGAAAGTTTCAATGTAAAAGTTTTAGGGATATTAAGTATTTGAGGCATTCGTGGTTCAGTGGCACAGGGGCTGACTGCAAATGCGACCGCCGTGACTTCAATACCCACTCGGGGATCTTAAGTGTTTTCATGTTTCTCGATCTGCTAACATGGAGTTCCGCAACTCAACAGGCAATTTTTCTTAAATTGGGTAAAAAAATATATTTTTACAGGAAGACAGAAGTTATTGAAAGTTGCATCTCAATACATTTTTGAAAATGTTATGTAAATATGTTAGGAAAAACATTAATGATTCTATCAAAATTGGTGATGTTCATAATATAACCAGAAATAGGTTTAAACTTGTTAATGTTTTTCACTTCTGGATAAGACATGGCAATGGGTTCCGTCTTCAAATGATGAAAATTTCATTTTTCATTCATTCATTTCATTCATTTTCATTGAAAATGATATCAATATCACTAATAGACTTATTTTTCCCCCACCGGGAGAATGAATTTTTTTCAAATCACATTTTATGTTCAAGCAAAGGTGGGACGAAATCAATTAAATATATCATTGAAATAAATTAACAAACGTAAGGTTATTAGTCTTAAATCTTATTTCTATTGCTGAATAGTGAAAGGGGTATGTAGTTTATAATTATTAGTTCTCTACTTATCTGACAAGGGGGTAAATTTAATATGGACATTGTCAATAGTATATTGGCTATTATTTATAAGTGATTTTCTATTTCGCTTATCGTTATTAATATTATCGTTTGTGAAAATAGGCAGCTTTATAGGAGAGTACTTAAAAGTTTGTATTAGTGGTGTATTTTTTTATATATAGATGATTAACAAAAGAGGCTTACTATAAATGTGTCAGTTGTGAGTTCGATTCTCACTTGAGCGAATTTATTATTGTCTTGCCTTGCTGTGACTAAATGTATAAAAGAAAATGTATGTAAATTTTAACCAACTAGCGAAACTTTTAATACAAACATAGAATTAAGGTTTTCATATATTTTTTTTTATATAAAGCAATGCAAATTTTGATTTCAAATCTTTTAGCAAATATTTAAACAGTATCTTAATCTGGATAAATACAAAGCCTACTTATCTCTTAGGACGGTATTAGAAGTAATCTGAGCAACCGTCCGTAGAAAATCGTTTCGAATTCATAAGATATTAATTTTTGGATTATGCTAAGCATTTATTTTAGCCATGGTGGCGCAGTGGCTCAGTGAATGAGAAAAAGCGTGATGATCGGGAGTTCAATTATTTTTTCTACAACTGCATGCCGTATACAGCAAAGTACGCAAAGAAAAATTAGTATTAAAATACGCTATCTCTATTTGAAATAATGCACTCTTCTTTTTCTCCATTTTCTATTTTCCTACATTATCAATGTTATTAGACCGACAAAACACATGCTAGCATCACGTCAGCTATTTTATAACGGCGCTTAACACCGTATAAATCATAATAAAAACATCGTTCAAAGTTAAAACTTAAATAGTATAGTAACATTAAAGTAACTACTACGCTCGTATAACATTGTCCGTCTGTACGACTTCATACACTTCTTCCTAGCAATCTCCTATAAAACGAGCATTGTCACGGACCGTAAATAAGTCGTTAAGCAACACTTGAATTTATCTCAACATTGTATCTTACCATCAAAGTTTATACTTTATCAAACAAATCAAGTTGACAATTATTTCAAACTATGTTTTTTGCTATCGTATACAAAAGGAGGGTAGGTAGAAGGAACCTAGTGCTAAGACACTCCGGTCCTCCCTTTCGCCCTGTATAATAATTCCTTCCTCCGTACGAAATGTCTCATCAACCGTTTGTGAGTCGTATAACAAGTATAAAATTATTTCTTGTATTTATAGAAACAAAGTGATAATAATTCTTAAAAATTTTATACTACAATTTCATTTATGTTTTAACGAGATCTTCGAGCAGCTGAGTCTATTTTATTTAACGAATTTCTGTTTAAAATTTATGCTTGTTTATAACTTTGACTTGCACTCGTTGAATTATCACATTTATAAAATTTTCTGTTACTGAGTGACTGACAGATAACGCTTAGCCGTAACTAAGCGGAGTAGAACGCATATAGGTACCCTAAAAGAGTGAAGAGGAGCACTAAGAATGAATATCTCTAAATGTCTACGATGTTAGCGAAAAATCGGTAACGTAGTGTTCAATCACTACATTCATTACCTATCTAATATTCCTAAAAGTAAAAACGTTCATAACTTTTTTTTCTAGTCCAGGGGGGAGATAAAAGTTTATGAGGGGGTAATAAAGGCGGTAAACATACTTAGTCAAAGTGGCGTGCGTGATCGGAATACAGGCAGTGTCGCGTTATTTTGATATATAACGTATTACTTTGTTGAGTGGAGTGCTTCCCGTGTTTTTATGGACCTAACGCATTAATAAGTATAATCAAATTATTTTCTACCAGTTTTCTTTGGTCTGGTAAAATTCACGGCGTAGAGTTCCGCTTCTCAGACACAGAGTACAGAGTGTTTTGACACTAGGTTCTCTATGCCTACGCTCCTAAATACAGAATAAGTGAAAGTACAAAAAAAGAACAAAAAATAGATATAAATAAAGTTAATATAAAGAATAGGACCTTGTTGAGTTCATCCACAATAGCGAGTCAGAGTCCCAAATTGCCCGATTCAAAGTATGAATGGAGAAATCACGACAAACGAATTTATTTAAGACGTTATGTTATGTTATGTTATATTATATTAGTTGTTTTCAAATGTAAAAAATGTTTACTGTATTTTAGGATTTATTTAGAAATAAGATTAAATAAAATCAATTTCACGCTGTATTCCGCACACTGCAGGATAGGCAGAGGGAACCAAGTGTTAGACACTTCTCTCCACATTTTCCGCAGAATTCTGGAAACATTGCGTGAAGATCGACAATTATGTCACGGTTTAACTAAATAAATTAGTTAATTTATTATTTAATAAAGTATTGTTTACTTCTCAAATGAAGTTTTTACTTTTACATTTTTAGACATTGAGCGCAACACAACACCGTAATTCTTTAGACATCTAGAAACAAAATGTAGAATAAAACAGCAGAATTCTTTTAACTTTAATTTACACGAACAAGAGTAGAGACAAATTGCATGCTTCAATGCACCCGGTATGCATAAAGCGTACACCAGCTCGTAAACCATCCACCATAAAACTGTATGTACATGACCAATATAACACTGGAGTTTAAATGAAAACATTATTAGGAGGAAAAACGGAAATATATTTATATATAGAAATGGTGGCATTTCCGGTGATATTTGATTAGTTTATGATATTTTTTTACCCGCACATAGCAGGGTAGGTAGAGGGAACCTAGGAACCTACTGTGAAGACGCTTCCGCTCCCCAATTTCCGCTGAATTCTCATGGCATTGCGTGTTATATAGCGGAAGCTAACGCCAGGGTTTGCTTAGATACCAGAGCGAGGTAATGAAAATATTAAATATTTAATTTAATTAAACATATAACCGACGTTAACTTCCGCCACTCAACACGCAATACCTCAAGGATTCGGCGCAAGGGGGAAGCGGAAGTGTCTTCATGGGAACGAAGTGTCTTGCTTTTCGGTTTTAGAACACTAGGTAACACGAGGTCCCCTCTCTGCCCTGTGTTAAGCTAATAAATATGAGAATGAGAATATAAGAAATAATATAAACAACAAAATATACCTCAAAACGACTTCCCAGTTCACTTGACTTTGACTCTTATCTCGGAAGCGGGGCAACTGAAAATTTATCACCCCCAGCATTGTATATGGCAGTTAATTTAACTTGCGTTTGTTTCGACAGATAAAGAGTTGTGCGAAAACTTCGCTCGCTGTATTTAATTCGCTTTAAAGATTAAAGCGAAGTTTCATATGTTGTTTTAAGTATAAGTGTTGGATTATCGTATTTCGCCTTTGTACCAGATCGGAAGAATAAAATTATTAATAAATAATAAGAGTGGACATCGGACCCTGAGCTACGACGGTTTTGAAACTTATTAGCTTCACGCCGTATACCGCACACAGCAAAGTAGGCAGAGGGAACCTAGTGTTTAGACACTCCGTCCTAAACTTTCTGCAGAAACTTATAATCATAAAATATATAAAACAAAACCATAACTAAATCTAGTAAGAATATAGTAAAATTGGCAGCGAGAATGATGTTTTCGCAAACGTAATGCTAATAGCTTTTCTAAAATAATACGCCATAAGTCATTTCCCTTTACCAGAGCTATTATCGTCACCATGAAGTATACCGTAACTAACTTACTGTACACTTTAGAGGTAAGCAATATCGTTCCTTACAAATATACTGACAGAACTGACGTTTTTATGTTAGTTGATAGTTCGTTCAAAGTGCTATCTATAGCTTTCTTTTTTACTATTATAGCTTATTTGAATAATGAATATTACTAACTTTCTGAACTGTTTAGAGGTAAGTGATGTCAGCGATTGCTTGTTACAAATATACTGACAATACTGACATTTTATGCCAGTTAAAAGGACTATAGTTTATTCGAGTATAAGATATTTTGATTTTGATAAAGGAATGGTTGCAAGATTCATTCTTCAAATGGGAATGAAACCCACACTAATCGCGTCTAAACTATGATTTTACACTACGACAGCTTCAAATTTAAATTTTAATTACTTTAAAATGTAATACCGAACTTAAAGGTTCCGTGTAATTCAATTATACCGGTCTATTACGTCATCGCTAATTCAGCTAGCACTCTGGAGGCTATTTATAATGTACTGACATAATTTATTATATTACACTGCTTCTCCTACTAATACTTTTAAAAACGAAGAGCAGAGAAATTTCCTTTTATATGGTGATAATTTTATATGCAAATTTATCAAAATAATTTCTTTTGTTATCTTCTAAATAAATGTACAAAAATTGCAATTATAAGAGTGTAAATAAAAGTAATTTTTTTATTGTTTTCTTTAGTTTTACACATCTTTGCGTCTCAGTACACCAGTTAAATAGAAGCAAGAGTGGCGAAACTCAACGCCGTACTTTGTCTTATGAAACGAACGAAAAAATCAACACCATCGCGTGTCATATTCTCCCATACCCAAAAAAATAACAAAAAAGTATAAACTACTAAAAACTTTTCCTATCAAAAACTAACTTTCCGGCTCTCATATGTAACTGTAAGTAACTCAATATTTCAGTACATTAAAACTTTTGATAATGTTAGCAATTGTGTCATCTCGGTTAAATCACTTGGAGAGCGAGACAGGGCATATATTGTTCGTGCTAGTGTGAGTTATTCGTCTAACTAACAGTTATATTAGTGTTGTTTAATTATGAGTTAAATCTATTAATTACTAAGATTTTGATTTTATTAATATTTATTTATTTTCATATCTAAATATATAAAACGTATCGTACGTAGCTTAGTGTTGCTATAAGTTTACAACTTGCTAAAAATATCATTTGTAAGATTATTTAAAAATTACTTAATAATATTTTATAATTAATATATTTTCAAAATTATATCTCTATATGGATTATGTAATATTATTTTAACTACATCTCGCTTACAAAGCAACTAACAGTTAAATTAACAAGTTAAATCGTAATTCAAGTTAACTATTTATGAGATTTCCGCGTTTCTAAAAGGGTGTGGAAACAAAGTGTTAAAAGATTGAATCTAGGAATTTATGATAGGGCGTTGAGAATATAATGGTATAAGATGAAAATAAATATTTACTGGCTCACTTAACTAAGAGATAAAAGCGGACTGCACGGCTCAGTTTACCCAAGAATCTGCATTTTGTTACGAGAGGTTTTTGGAGGGGGGTTATGATTGCTTATAATACTTTTGGATGAGGCCAATGTCTGACTGTAATCGTGATGGTTGTGGGCTTATTTCCCACATAGGTGAATGAGTTATTTTTAATTTCTTGCTCTCCGAACAAAACTAACGAAGCTCGACGCTGAGTTCCGCTACTCAACACAAAATGTCTTAGGGGAGAGCGGGGCCAAAAGTTCCGATTTTTTTTTAACCTCAAATATTGCTACGAATACTTGATTTCAGTATTTATACAATATAATCAAATTCAACTTACATATCTAGACTTGCAATTAAAACAGTAATTTGGGGTATTCTTTGTAAGACTTTTTTATTATGATTTTTTTTATGACTGAAGTCGGAAAATAACAACTTACCCCGAATTGGGGCAAGTTGTTAACAGACCGGGGTAAATTGTTACCATATTTCTTAAAGCTATTATTTGCAAAATAAAAAACAATAAATAATCGAACAAAGCCTGTTTATTTAAGGAATAACCAACAGTATCATTAATAATCACCAGGCGCAAAAGCAAATCTTTTTTAACCGACTTCTGTAAGAAAAGGAGATTATCAATTTGACTGTTTTTTTTTTATGTATGTTACTTCATAACTTTTGATTAGGTGAACCGATTTGAATGATTTTTTTTATTTGAAAGGTAGTGCTTCCCATGTTGGAACCAAATTTTTTTCTTGGTCTATTTTTGACAATGGTGTGTATGAGAAAATCACATAAGTATTAAATTTGTATTGGTACGTGGGCGACAAAATGACGAATAACTCAATATCATGCCAACCGATTCCAATGATTCTTTTCTTATTTGAAAGGATACACTTCAAGGATAGTTTGGTGAAAGTTTGGTTAGGTTCCCATTATAAAATCCGGTCAAAATTGAGAAAAATTGTTTTTATTTTGGTAAATTTTAATTATACTGGAATAGTTACAAGGGAAAACTTTGTTAAAATTATTGTCAGAAGTAAGTTTCCCCATCGTTGCATTTCTTTTCAACCAACCCAAAAAATATGTTTTTATTTTCAACCGACTTCAAAAAAGGGAGAGGTTCCCAATTCGCCCGAATATTTTTTATGTATTTTCTTGTCAATATACTAAAATGTTTGTTTTCACAAAAATAATACCTAATTGAGTCAAGTTTTACATATCACAACAGATGCCACTCGTTAACAACCACTACCACCACAACCAACACTCGTTTAAGAAGTATCCTTTTAAGGCTACTTATCACTTAAAATCGTTAAAAGAATTAATTTTGAACAAAAAAAACCGAACCGAAAAACAACGAACTAAAAAGTAAAAGATAATTTTACATAAAATAAAACTTATTTTGATTTTGTTAAACCAAAATAATAAACAAAGATTTTATAGCTTTAGCTTTTCCCGCTCAATATGTATATAAAATTCTTTGGTAACAGTTTTTATCTTATTCCTGCAATCTTTGAAAACTACGTCCGCTGCTTTTTGCATCAACTCATATGACACATAACCTCGAGTTGATTTTCGAGCATAAGTCCGCATGTTACTAAATTACAATATTTTTTATATATATATAAATAAATGAGTTGACGAAAGTTTTTCCGAGGTCACAACATGCCCCAAAAAAAGGAAACATCTAGCCCCAAAAACCCGTGTTGAAAAAAAAATTAATATAAACAAGATTAGGAAACAAAAATAATTTATAAATAGTGTTCCGAAATAGTAGATAATATATGTAAAAAAAACACTAACATACTCGAGGCTAATCGTTAAAATTTGTGAGACAGACCAAAAATATCAAATGCGAAAATATTTACAAACGTGCACCAACGACACCCGTGTGCCGTTCCATTGGTTTCGGGTGCCACTGGATTGTTCAAGACGCTGGACATGGGTGCGCTATCACATTGCATTTCACTATATGTTTACTAAATATTCCTATCACTTTTCTCCGCGAAATTATTTCCATCGGAACAACTTACCTCGGTAACTTTTAGCCCCGCTCTCCCCTACAAATTCGGACGTTCCGACGAACGTCGGAACGTGTAGAAGGACGTATGTTGATACTAGGTTCTTTATACTTACTTTGCTATATGCATCATAAAGAGTGAAGCAAAAAAAATTTAGTTTGAATACGATCTTGAATTAATAGTATTAAATTTGGACGTACAATAATAACATATTGATATTAGTTATTTACAGTTATACCTCCTAACTAAACACTAAAGATTTCTATCATTTAATGCAGAATAAAGTAATTTATTCAATTGCCAGCAATTGCAATAGCAATTATATTAAAAGCTTAGATCGTAGCTTTATGGGGTAAAATGACGTAATAATAAACTGTAAATACAAACTATTTATATGCTACCCTATATTTTTTAGCATTCAAAAGAAATGATTAAAATAATTTTTATTTGTTCCCAATATTTCGTTTTTTTTAACCGACTTCTGTAAGAAAAGGAGGTTATCAATTAGACTGTTTTTTTTATTTTTTTTATTATGAGATGTATTTCCTTCCCCCGAATGGGAATCTCACCCTGCGCCATGACGGCTTCAATAATCATTTTAAATATTATATATTAGCAAGAAACAATTAAATATTATTATAATATTAGCGACACTAATTAAGGAACATAACATACGCTTTCCCTTTTACTGAAACACGCAAAGTGTACCTAAAAATAGGTTTATTACGACACTGTTACGTAAATTCATAAAACACCTTAAAAGCATACTGTTATTATCTAGTCCTAAAATAATGTCGCATTACGTTCATTTTCGTGTTTATGTTCATTTTAGTTAAATTATGTTTCAAATGTCTAAATAAAAGAGTTGTCGAATTACTTAATTGATGAAAAATTTAAGTTTGCAGCTTCGAATTCTGTTTGGGGTATTTTTGTCTATACCAGGTAAGGGAAGGTTTGATGCCAAGCTAGTAGGTTGAAATATAAACATAAAAAATATATTTTAATAATTTTTTTAATATTTTTTTTTTACTATTTTCCGTAAAGTTTTCAAAACCTTGTATGGTGAGTAGCGGAACACAACGCCGCTGTTTATCTGTCAGGATGAGGAAATGAAAATAAACAAAATATCGAGGGCAAGTGGGAATCAAACCCAAAACCGTGTATACAGATAGACTGCCCCACTGCGCCACTACTAACTCGTAAAACTATTAACAACAGTTTAAAAGCTCTACATTCGTTAAACAATCTATTATGAGATAACAACTTGGACATATCGAGAGAATGGATGTAACTAGTACATATAAATCTTCATTGCACGCAATTACTAAAGTCGTTTTACATTCAAATTCAATTTGCTCCAATTTCCAATGTAGATGGTAATCATCTGCCAATCAAAAGTCGTGTGTGTTGAGAATAGTCTGGTTTATGTTTGGGACTTCATTACTGAGGACTTAATCAGTTTCTATCTATGAATAAAACTAATTAAATACATTACTCTCCTTTGTGCCGCGTAGTCAGGTAAACTGTTAAGCGTAGTGTCCATAATTTCATCAGCCTTAATTCAATTATAAGAAAAGGAGAAAAATGTTGTAAAAAACTACACTGCGCTAAAACTACTACTTAAATCTAATCTCATATTTGTATATAAGACTTCTTATTGAAAAGAAAGTCAAATATACAAGTCACCTTCGTGCCAAATTTATTCTTATATTGTTTGGTCATTTTTGTTTTTCTTTTAAACTTTTTATTGACAAATCTCATTACCATCATATCACGTCCATGACGTCCACATCTGCCTAGGGGCCTAGGGGCCTCCATGACGGCCGTAAACATCAAGCTTCTTGCTGTATTCCGCATCTACCATAGTAGACAAATGTAACTTAAAGTTTCATTTCAATATTTCGTTCGTCCCACACATCGTCCAATTTTCAAGACATTGTATTTTGAGTAGCGCGACTCAACGCCGCACTTTATCTTGTTACCAGAATGAGGAAATAAAATTAATTCACACCCCGGGTAAGAATTGAACCCAGGACCGATGGGCCATAACTGTCTCTAAAAGTCTAAATAATCAAATTTTCATAATTACTACATAAGTAAAATGATAGTGGTATCGTATATTATTCTATTTCCCACTAAATATAGAGACTTAACTCCACTTCCATCACGACATGGTTGGGTGAAGCAACACTGACTGCGTCCAAACATGGATGGGTGAGATGACCGCTGCCCTTGCTTCCGACATATACAGTCTCTACGGACTGTCCATCTAACAAATCTACAACAGTTGTTACTAGGAGCCTACGTCAGAGAATAACTGGTGAACCAAAACATAGTTGAAATATAGGTAGCGTACCAGATTTTATAGATGGCTGTCTTTTTGTGGTAGACTGAAATTCAAGATATGAAGAAGGTATAATATAAAAGGTATTTTGGAATGAAATTGAATTGAAATTCAAAGTATAGTAACTATAACTACTAAGGAGTAAATTTTAAATATGTAATAACTTGTTAAGCCCTAATACAATTTTGATAAAATAAATTAAATGAAATATTTAATTTCAACGAGTGAGAATCGAACCCACAATCTGTCGTGCTTCTTTTCCTTTTGTACAAATAATTATGACGTCAACATTATAATAAATTGCCAAACATTTTTCTTACAATTATCTAAGCTATTATTATTTTATTTTTTACTACTTTTGTAAAGATATAAAGATTAAATCTAATTCTATTATATTACATGCAAATAAAAAAACGCGAAACAATACAACGGATACAGCACAAAAAAAACATGTCAATAACATTTCCACCAGTTTTTTGTATCCATTTATTCATATCCGGTACTCTACTGAGTTCAATCCACTTGCTTCTTGAACTCTGTGTATTTTACAAACACCATAAAGCCTTGCAGGATATTTAAATTTGACTGTTATATTTGGGTTTGTATGGATTTTGGTATTAATGAATGGTTTCCAATGAATTTATGAAATAGATATTTATTGTCTTTTTAGCTCTGACTATCCTGCTATGCACGAGAGATACTAGGTGAAGCTAAAAACAATGCTTCCCAACACTCCCCAAGGAACATGCCGAATTTTAGTGTTATACACCACCAATATTGTAGTGAATTAATTTTATATATATAGATAATTCCTTGAAAAGATAAATAAGATCTATATATCTTATACTTCGACACGTGTCTTCCATATAAGGCAATGACTTCTGATCAGCAGAGTTCAAGGATCATTATAATTTTTATATGGGTACTTCCCTATTACAAAAAAAAATATAGGAACACTACACTTTGTAATTTTAGCTCTATACCAATAAACTAAGGTTTATAATAAAATGGTTATAACCACGAGGTATTTGATGAATTTTCGCATTCGTTCACCTCTAGCCGTTACGAGATATTTACTGTGGAAATTTTAGTATTGTTATTTGGATATTATAAGAAATAATGATGAAGAGCACCTTTATGTAATTTTTTTATGATGTTTTCATCTTAGTACATTAGTTACATGATATTGTTGGAATAGCAAGGAAATGTAATCACATTGTCTTGGTTACTGTCAAACATTATTCCACTATTCCATGATGACCTCATTTGCCACATTTATCACTACTATTTTAATACTAGACTTTCGTGGCGAGCTTTTGATGTAGCTTCGATTCCCATTTGGATGAATTTAAATTATTTTCGATTCCCCGCTATGATAGACAATGTGGTGTTAAATTCCGCCACTTAACACGATTTTTTAAAAGCTTTTATTTTTAAATTAAGCAGAAAATGGGGAAACAGGTGTATTGAAACTTGTATTTAATTTTTAACAAAAACAAAAACCGACTTCTAACAACGAACTAAAAAGTGAAAAATAATTATATAAAGATTTTATAATTTTGAAGTCGGTGTCAAACTAATGCTACAACACCTTTACTACAATATCTAATTACTAAGCCTGTTTGTTTTACTTGGCACCGACTTCAAAATTATAAAATCTTTATATAATTATTTTTCACTTTTTAGTTCGTTGTTAGAAGTCGGTTTTTGTTTTTGTTAAAAATTAATTTATTTTACGATTTTTAGTGATGGGTAGATCTTAAAATGATGCTTCTTGAACGAGTGGTGATGGTGGTGGTAGTGGTTGTCAACGAGTGGTTGTGATTGTTCTATGTAAAACTTCATTTAATTAGCTATTATTTTTATTGTGCAAAGTTACATTTTGGTATATTGACAAGAACAAACATAAAAAGTATTCGGGTGAATTCGGAATCTCCCTTTTTTGAAGTTGGTTGAAAATGAGAACATTCTCTTTTTTGAGATTGGTTGAAAAGAAATGCAACGATCAGAAATCTCACTACTGACATCCATTTAAAAAGTTTTTGCTTGTAATTATTACAGTATAATTAATTTTTGACCAAAAAAAACAAACTTTCTCAATTTTCTCCGGATTCCATAATCGAAACCTAACCAAACTTTCACCAAATTATCCTTGAAGTGTATCCTTTCAAATAAAAAAAGAATCATCAAAATCGGTTGGCGCGACATTGAGTTATTCGGCTATTAGTCGCGCACATGCATAATGCAAATTTAAGACTTATGTGATTTTCTCATGGATACCATTGTCAGACATGGACCAAAAAAAATGGGACCATTCGGGAAGCTATACCTTTCAAATAAAAAAAAAATATCAAAATCGGTCCACCCAGTTAAAAGTTATGAGGTAACAAACATAAAAAAAAAAAAAAAAAAAATACAGTCGAATTGATAACCTCCTTTTCTTACAGAAGTCGGTTAAAAAATCAGCTTTTCCTGCATATGAAGGTAAGAAAGGTAACAACCTTACTTAGTGTGTGAGAAAAGCTGAATTTTAATTTTAATTAATGATTTAATCAATTCTATTGTATATATACGTACAAATTTAGTACAAAATTCCCAATCAACAGTGTAAACCTTCGAGATGCTCCAAACAGATCACTTCCAATTATAAATTGTTGTAACCCCCGGTATTATCTGACCACAACAGCAAATCTAATTCCGTCTCATACATAATTATCGGCTCATCCCTTGTCGCGTTTAATTAAGGGAAGGAAACTCTTACATATGTATACATTGAAGGTACTAGGTTTACAAATTTGCTGATTTTAGGTAAATTTGGTTTATTTTTTTTAATTCGAGTTGCGGAACTTAACACAGCGCTTGGTGTTGCTACCAGAGTGAGAATTTGAAAGTAATTTGTACCCATAAGTAGGAATAAAACCCACAACTAATGAAACAGTAACTGTGACTGCCTCAGTGTCTCAATTTGATTAGGCTCTTTCTTGTTTCAAATTTATTTTTTTATCCTATGATAATTTGTTTTATCTGTTTAGATAATATATTGCTGCGTTGAGTTCCGCCATTTGACACGTAATATCGTGAAAATTACGCGGAAAGCTGAGAACGAAGTGCCATAACACTCTCTTATTCTGCTATTCTGTGGTCTACCCAGGTATGTGGGTAGCGTGAAAAGCTAAATAATTTAATTTTATTTCATTACGAACGTTATAAAAAATTAGGTATAAATAATGAAATATAAACATTAAATAATGCTTAATAAATTTATTATTTCTTTTAATCAAATAGGTTAATACATTTTCTTAGTATATTAAGAAGGTAAACTAGCTAATTTGCTTAATCAATTTTGTAAGAGATCCGTTTATCTACAGTAGCCACTCTTAAATAAATGTAAATATCCCATCTCCCAATTAACTAAGACAAGGGATGCCGCCAATAACCAAAGGATAGAGATACTTCTCCACCCACCCACACCCACATATGAGTATATATAAAACTCTTTTGTTGCTGTGTGACAGACAGACAAGGCAACTACGCAGCCTAAAAAAATAATTTGTCATCCACATTCTTTGAGAAGCCCCCTCCACTACGGAAGTATTAAGGGATGATTTTCTAAAGTTCTATAAGAACTGGAAAAAGCGGAGTTTCATATTTTACGTTATAAACTCCAACCATATATATACCAACATAGTAGGTATATGGAAAATATTTAATCTGTAGAAACAGAAAATATATATGTCGAATCGACATTATTATTGCGTCTATTCCTCATGTTTTTCACGATATGTTGCCCAACTTGGTGCGAGAGAAAGAGTGAAATTACCTTATTTTTCGTAATTGATAGTACCTCAGACGTAAATTAGCAAATACCGCAGTAGTACCTGAAAATAACAAAATATATAAATAATATTTGTTATGTAAAAATAAAAAAAAATAAACATATTTTATACAAATATAGATATTTTTTTATCATTATTTTTTTATAAATGTTTTTGTTTAGAATACTCATTACTCGTCTAATAAGTATGGTAGTAATAACTTATTGGATCATGAATTCAATTCTCATACTATACATGTATTACAAAAAAAAGTTATAAATCACTTCTATGCCATTTTCCCCGCAAAAATAAAGTTTGGATACAAAAATGTCCATAAATAAACTCAATTTACTTTCGCTTGCAAATTTCGTTTCAATAAAATGGATAAACAGAAAATTTCGTTAGCATACGTCGTATAATAAGTTAAAGCATTTTGTAATTTCATAACAGCCAAGTGTTGTGTATTGGAGGAAACGTTGAGAATATTCCATACAATAATGTATGGAGAAAACTCAATTTTGTTACGCGTTATTCAATAATGTTACTTTCGCTTTATGGGGAGCGGTACTTGTGTGTGCTTTAAAAGTTATACCATCAAAATATATAAGACACGTCACGTCACGTCACGTCAAGTCACGTCACGTCACGTCGACAAGTGAGACCTCCCGAAGAAGCGCTGGTTGGATGACCGAAGACCGTGCAAAGTGGAGTAGGTTGAGTAGGAAGGCAGACCCTGGCAATAGCCGGGATTAATGCCAGGAGGAGGAGGAGAATGATTTTCAAGCGCATAAGAGCAAACCCACAAGCGGAAACCTAGTATGGAAGGAAATCTATTTAAGATTTTTATTTATGTGTTACCTATACGTCAATATCAAGTAAAAATAATTAAAAGTGTATATTATTACTTCATTTATTTACATTAGTGTAAAACACTTAATACAATTTATTTGGACCATTTGTTTATAGGTTAAAGAGTTACACGTCCTTAACCTAAAAACGAAGGAAACGCAAGAAAAGCATATATTTGTATCCATCGAGTAAAATATAGTGAAGTGGATCGTACTAAAATAACTATGATCGTATAAAATCGCTTCAATAAACTTAGTGCGTTGAATGTCGAATTATTTTGTAAACGAGACCTAATTATGTAGTTAATAGCTTTGGTAAAGTACACTGGTGTAGTAATCAGCTTCACGCTGTATCCCGCACGTAAAAGTGTAGACAGAGTGATAAGACACTCCGTCATTCAGAAAAAAAAAGAAAGCAGGAAATTTCGTTTCATATATAAAATAAATCCTGTTTTTTTCCTCAGAGAAATATCAGGAAATATATACTTAGTGATCAGTAGTCTTGTCTGTGCATTGTCTGTCAGCCAGTAAGTTCAATATACATATCATATTGATCTAAAATTTCCCTTAGTGAGATGACATAAAATCATCCTAAATACGTCATAAAGATAACATAATTATTGTTACGAAGAACAGAGTGTTTTGACAATAGGTTCACTCTGCTATATACGGGATAAAGCGTGAAGCTGACATATTATAATACTACTATAATATATGTAATACATTTTAAATGCTTTTATTCAATATTCATAAAATTCAAATTTAATTATGTGCTTCCAACAATAGAAGTAAGCCGTTGCATACAAAAGGGGAATCGTGACGCACGAGTTTCATTATCGAATTCACACTCGCTATATAAAGTACCTATAGACAATATGGTTTTAAATGATTATTAATAGTTTATTTGATTATAGATGTCGTCAGGTCATAGTTTCAGACTATAAATGCGATGGTTATGGGTTCGATTACCACTCGAGGCTATGTAACATGACGGGCGGATCAGCGATTGGGCGGAAAACGAGAACGAAGTGTGTAAGCGAATAAACAAATTATTGTCTCCTCATGGGAATCGAACCCGTAGCTATCGATTTTACAGCGCCACGAAACGCCTCTTAAAACTAAAATAAATACATGTATTTTACCGAAAGAAGCCCAGTACAGTTCCATGTAACAAGTTTCTTATTAAGATGATGTATGACTTACAAACTACCACTTCTTGTTCAGTTCTACTCCAGGTGTGGTTCCAAGTTTAGTTTAATAGTTATAATTATGAATTTACCTTCATTTACATATAAATTTTCTGGTTGTCGAGGCGCAGTGATGGGTGACGGGTGTGGATTTGATTCCCATACGGGGAAATTATTTAATATGTAATAATATTTTCATTTCCCGATGATTTTTTGAGGCATTTCGTTGCGAGTGTGGGGAATACCTCGGTTTGGCTCGTTACTAGATCAAGTCAAGAAAAATAATTCATACCGCCGATTGTGTTACAAATATGCTTACGCATAAATTTGTAATTTTCTATAATCCTAATATTACTCTGTTACAAAGAACTTATGTGTTATTTATATTATAGAAACATATTTTCATATTTATATGAGGTTTATTATGGTATTATTAACCATATCTTACATTTCAAGAACAGAATAAGCGAAAGAAGCTGGGTAAACAAAGAGAATCTACAATCAAGACACTTCGTTCTCCGTTTTTATCCCGAATTTAAGACATTCACATCTCTCTTTCGTGATTTCCGCAGAGTAGGGATCGAATACACTATCATCACATTTACAACTTAACCCCATTATTCATATAATTAATAACTACAAAAAAAAACAATATAGATATAGATATTTCAAGTCGGGTTTGAGCTTATTACATTAATATTCGGTGCGTTGTACCCGAACACTTTGATACATTCAATAGCAATCTGACAAGACGGGCCGAGTAAATATTACAGATAGGCAGCGGGAAGGCTCCTCTATTCTCATATAAATGTTCTATTTTAGCTGCGGTGTTTGTTATTTTAGTGAACTGTTTTGGGATATTTTTTTAGCAGATGTAAATATGAAAATTCTCAATTTTCTAATAGGTACATATATTAATAAACTTCTTTTCGTGATAGATTTCAAAATAACTAAAACTTTTCTTAATAAATACGAAATATATTTTGTTTTCTTATAGTCAAGTTGTCGTCATGATAACATTGGGCTCGCGTTGTTTGTCTATTAAGATCCCACTTGGAGAACGTTTATATTTAAAATCTTTTTATTATAAGAACAGAGTAATTAACAAAAACAGAAGTTATTTTTAGTTTCACATTGTATCGCGTAAATAACAAAAGAGATAAAAGGAAAATAGTGGTAAATCACTCCATTTTCATGCACTTTACAATTTTCTAGATAAAATAATGTTAAGTGGAGCACTTAACGCCGCTCTTTGTAATGCTTTCGGTGCGGATAAATGAAAATACTTCACTACCTTGAATAGTAATCGAACCCGCAACTGTGCAGATACACCACATAATTTTTCTACCCCTAAATCATAGTCACTCTACAAGAAGTCCTCAATCTTTGATGTTCGAGGAAAAAGGTCGAACAAAGGTGAGATAAAGTAATGTTCTGAGATGTGAATTGTAGATTTTTTCTTACTTTCTGTCGTTTAAGAAATTTGTAACTTACGTCAGGTACGTCCATCTAAAAAGGTCCGTGGCTGTTTACCTTTCAGGCTTAACTAGCAGTTCTTTTTGTATAGTATTGTAGTGAAAGATTGCATTATTTCAGGTATTTGTTTCAGGTGGCATTATTTCTTCTGTTTCTTGGGAAAGCTTATTTCTTTTATATGTATAGAAAGACAATTTAATATAGAAACTGAAATATTTTCGTTTCAAAGGTCTGGAAATACGAAGATGTTTTGAAAATACAAATTTTGAAAAAAGGTGTGATGAGTAACAGATAGTACTTGTATGATACGGAAAGATGTTGATTATAGATAGTGAAATTACTGATAAAATGTAGCTCGATTACTTATATATATATAATTGCATACAAACCAGTATAATAAGAAAATTTCACACGAAGCGAGCTATATACATAAATGTAGATATTTTATATTAGTGTTAATGAAACCCACCACACCGAGAAAATAAAAGTTTAATCATAATAACACAAAAAATATTATTATTTTTACTAAAGAAAATGTTAAAGATAACCTTCTTAGGGCGTCTGACCGTGAACTCGCATAGGGTGATCCGTATAGTAATGAACTGTTTAAGATGCGGTCCGTTCCCCAGTCTTTGTATGAACTGGCTGATTGGGCTGTGTAAAGGTTTTTTCTTTTAATATAAAAACTAGATTTTTGGTATGTGAATATAATATTTTTGTGGTTATTATGTATTTTTTTTTACTTTTGGTTTTGCTTGTATGGATTATAGCGTTAGAGTTATCTCACTACTTTATGTTTTTGCGTACAAAAATAGAAAAAAAAAAAATGAAAATACGTTACGGTATACGTATAACTTATTGTTGAACTACACTGTCTATCAACAAAAACTCTTTTGGACTATGCAACGGATTTGAATAAATCCGTTGTATAGTCCAAAAGCTTGGCAGAATACATTGTCAAGCATATTTTAAAATATGAAATAAGGAAAATATTAGGAGACAGAAATGACATATTTAATTGTTTATTTCATTTAAATGGATTGGTTTATAGACCCAACGCAAAGATTTATCTAACATATTTATCTATCTCCTCCTAGTTTAAAATTTGACAAAATGGAACCCCAACACCTAATTAAACTCAAAACAACACAACAACCACTGTACCACAGTACCATCGTTACTTTTAAGTACATTAATAAATTTCAAGTTGCGTACTTACAAGGTCGGGCGGGAGTAATTTATAAATTATTACTGTAACACCGCGCAGCCTACTTACTATGAGCTACTTGGATTATTATATCAGATTAGAAGAAGTGATGACCGTTGTCAGGGGGAGGTCGTGGATTCATATTTTGATGGCCAAATATTTAAAAAAATATCGCTTCACGCTGTATCCCGCAAACAGCAGGGTAGGCAGAGTTTACATTTGCATACAGTAGGGTAGGTTTTTCTGTTTTTATACATAATGATGCGGAATCCCTCGTGCGCATATCTAGCACTCGCACTTGGCCGGTTTTAATACTATTTTAAAGACACAACAATGAGAGTAAGTAATTAAGAATGTCCAACGGAAAAAGATAGTTGCTACAATTTTTTATGTATTCCATTTCAATTTAGTAGGGGTATTTGTGTAAACAATACTTTCATTTCCCCGATTTGTTTAAAATATGTATTCGTTTCAGCTTCTTGTCCACCACTAAATTTGAGACATTATTGAGTGGCGTAATTAAACGCCGTGTTTTGTCTTTATTTAAAAGCATATTTTCATACAATATTAATGACATTGCGATTATATAAGGTGATGTTGTACTGACCCCGATTGTAAAACAGTTTGAGTCACATCGAGCGACCTAATTATTTACAATAACATGCATGTTACTACGTGATATTTAAATTACGTTGCATACGAGTACATGCATATGTATGTATGTATGTACGGTTAAATCATCTACAAAACTAAACTAATTAACTCTTGTACTAATGATTAAAGTAGATTTGTGTTTATTTATAATTTTATTTAATTAATAGTATGAAAATATTTCTTTTTATTTTCATGCTTTAATTATAAAGTAGATTTATTAATGTATTTTTTTTCGACTTCTTACTTATTATACATATTGTTTTTTCGTTAGGCAGCTGCTGTCAAGGTCGGCGTCTGATTGTAAATGCAGTGGTTATGGGTTCGATGTCTCTCATTTCAACTTCATAATTGTAAACGGGTCAGATTATAAGCTCGATTACCACTAAAGGAGGCAAAGCCCGGCGTTAGTTCCACCACTCAACAAGCTGTTTTGAACCAGAATTTGGCGGGGGCGGGAAACGAAAGTGGGAACTAATGGGAACGGAGTGTCGATGTTCCCAAGTTTCCTCTGCATAATGTGCTATGTAACTTCAGTAAAGAGTCAAAAACGAAAAACATTGAACAGAAACATTACAAAGAAAAACAGACACTTTTCTGTTAGAATTGGTAGTTGGTAAGTAATGTTATCAATGACAACTGTGTTTTAACATAAAATGATAACGATCATTTGAATTTAACTGTGGTTACCATAAGTCAAACAAAAACTGTATCTGTAGGTAATGCCCAAAGACAGCTATTCTAATTGACAAGTGTTCGTTTGTTATCATATTGAAGGCCACATTAGGTATTACCCAGATCTAGATTTGAATTCACAACCGTTGATTTGTTACCGAGCATTTCATCTTTTTGGAATCCTATTAGAAAAAAGATAAGACACTCCGTTGTTCTGCCCAATTATTTTTCTTAACTTAACAGAGCGAGAAAATAGACATATTAAATATTTCGTTCCTTCGAGTGGGAATCGAAACCACGACCGTCGCGTCCTTGACACACGTAATTAACTTGTTTTTTTTTTTTCAATTCAATTATGTCATTGTTGCTCTAAAGAACAGTATAACATTTATTTCCCGTTGACGACACACCCTTATAACTCCGGATAGTGTGACAAAACCATTAAGTTAGAAAGAATGGACGCCATTAGTCACACGTACATACGTATAATGTTTGTAAAACAATTTTTTTATGCTTTATATGATTCTTTACATTGTTTACCTCTAATGTAAATTACATGTAATATACATAAATGTAGTGACCAGCCACTATGTTCTTCAAATTTCACACTTTCAGATTGGAGGGTAAAACGTACTCTTTAACCGACTCATAATAGAATAACGATACGATATATTTCATGACGATCCGAATAAATTAGGCAATTTTATCAATTCCGCGCTTTGGAAAGAAAAAGAAGCGCATAGACGAGGTATTGATTCGATTTGAGGTGGAAAGCGGAGAATGGGATCTTAACACTGAGTTCCTTCTACCTACCCAGCTATAGGGTAAAACCCGGATAGTTGCCTCGGACGGATACTTGCCTCAGTTTCGAATGCTCTATGTTAGACGTGTTTACAGTGTTTCTTTTTGATCATAATAAGAAGCGTCCCCCGCGTAGGACTCGGTGCCGCATCAGCTGTCGAAGTAGGTGCACGAGTTTTGTCCGTGTGAGTAAAAATCTTCCGCGACGATGCTTTGACGAGCGTCAGAATTATATTGGCAAGTAATCTCCGTTAAATATAATTATAACTAATTGCGGTTTTAGTAAAATAATTATTTCTTTGATTGCATTAGAGTTTAAATTGCACTGTAATAAACGTTTTGTTGTTAAATGTGTTTTATTTATTTTGTAAATAAAAAGGGCAAGTATCCGTATCAAAAAGGATAGTTGCCTTACTGTCTTTTGCGGATTGTTGCCCTGGGGCAACTATCCGTAACTACACATTTTAACGAGCAAACAGATTTTTTTCTTAGTTATTTTTTTCATTTGGTTTTACCTTTTTTTCTTGGTGATATTTTTATTGGTCTTTACTATAGTTTATCTTAAATAAAATAAATTCTCAACAGCAAAATGCCTCGCAAGTATAAACGAAAGCCAGGCGTGGTGCCGCGCCACATCAGCTGGACAGAAGATAGCTTAGCACTTGCGTTCGAAGATCTAAATAAAAAACAAAAAAGTATCAACGAAATATCCCGGATTTATGGCATATCCTCTCGAACCTTAAGAAATTCAAAATAGCAATATCAATTAGCAAATTCAAAAAAATGAAATACCAACAAAGAAGTTAAAGTTGATAATTATTGTGTAGAATGTTTTGAAAATTATAATTTAACTAAATCAAAATCAGATTGGATACATGTGAGATGTGTCGAATGTGGTTGCATGAAACTTGTACAACATTCAAAAACCATTGCATGAGATGTGGCAAGTTGAAAACCTTGGCTTCTGGTAATAATCAATACTAATGCCAAAGTTATTCCCATAATTATTTTTAATATTTAAGATAAATACTAATATTTAATTATTTTTTTAAATTAAAAAATTACATGTTCAAATTTAAAATTTTAAAACCTTAGTACTTTTAAGTGTTGTTTAGGTAATAATTATAAAGGATCTCAGTAAGTAAATGAACTGAATACTTATTTAATAGATGCTATGCCAAAGTTAATTCTTATTTTTATTGTTGTTCTACCTTTAAAATAAATAGTAATATTTAATTATTATTTTGGATACTTAATTACCATTTTCGAGTCTATTTTGTTGTAATTTTATAATTATATTGACTTTGATTAATACTTAATGAAAGATTGTGTTCAATAACAAAAAGTGATTACTTAAATTAATATAAGTTCGTTTTTATTTGAAAAAAGAAATAGACAGGCAAGTATCCCCCGAACCATTTTTAACGTTAGGCTAGTATCCGCCATAGTAGGCAACTATCCCCTTTTTTAGAGGCTACGTAAAACAGGCAGTACTCAAAATTAATAATATTTATATTTGAAAAAATTGGCTAAATTAGAAGATTAATATACTATGTTTAAGAACACACATTGAATAGGTAATGTAGTGGTATACATTTCTAACAAAAGAGCTTTTTCAAAAAGTGTGGCAACTATCCGGGGTTTACCCTATGCGGAGAAATATTATGCAATGAAAATCAAAAAAATATTATGCAATCTGTATCATCTCATATGTCAGTGCTATCACATATGAGTTAACTATGATAATTAATAGGACACATAAACTTTTGCTTGCTCCCCCAACGAGGGTGCAAGCAGCCAGTCACGCCACTCGATCACATTTCACCTAACACCCTGTCAGTCTTAACTAGGTATTTTTTTCATGAGCTTCATTTTCGTATGGTCTAAAGTATAAGAGGTTTTTTTTTAATTTTTATATCAATGTATAAAATAATAGAATGTCTGACAAGAGTGAAGCAGGAGAGTTATGGTACAAATAAAATGGACAAATTCATAATAAAAGTATTTGTTGATGCCGTGCCGTTCAAAGACAATTATAACTTATTGTGTAAATACGCAAGCATATATAAGGTACAGCTAAAGACATTTTTAAACGGTTTTTTTCTCTGTTAGCTTCAAGCTGTATCTCGCATGCCAAAAAGCTATAAAAGTTATAAAGAATAAAGTTATTTTTGTACTGTTACTAGTTCTTACAGCTGAAAAGCAATTATAGGGTAGCAATTATAAAATACTACCGGCCCGCCCGCGGCTTCGCCTGTGTGAACTACGTTAATATTAATTTCTGTCTCCACGTCCTATAAGTGACGTCCACGCAAAATTTGAGACTCCTATTTGTAGTAATGAAGTTTCATACAAACTTTCAACCCCAAAAACGACCCCTTAGAAGTCGAATATTGCAAATTCCCGTCTTGACGAGCACCTACGTCCTATAAGTAACTCCTATGCAAAATTTGAGATTCCAAGCACATGTAGTTTCTGAGATTTCGTGATGACTGAGTGACCTTTCGATTTTATATATATAGATAATATAGATTCAAATCCCATCCCCTTGACATATTAATAAGAAATTTTAAATAAACAAAAATAAACAAGAAATATAATTTTTAATTTGGACCACAAACTCGAGACTTGCTTCGTAAATTATTTCTTTATGCGAAAAACGTAAATATCAGTTGTAATTTCGCGATAAGCTCCCGCGTGCCACGTCGAGATACAGCGGGATGATGGACTGGAAAATGTTGCGTTATTTATAATGCTACCCATTATTTATCATTATCACATTATTATATTATGTTTTTGGGGGTTTTTCCGTATATTTTTTTAAGGACGAGGGTGTTTTTTGGGTTTTAATAATATCCTAATTTGGCAGATGAGTTAATTTGGTATTGAAATTTACGTTATGGAGTTAGCATTTGACTGTAAACGCGTAGGTTCGAATCCCATTCGGAGGAATTATTTATTTTCGTGTTCTCGCTCTCGTTGAGTCTCGTCAACCACAATTACCTCGTTCACCTACAATTACATGTATGTCTAGGAAAGTGGAACGTAGTGACTTAACTCTAGGTTCCCGCTGTCCAAAATAGTTAAACATAACCTTTTCGATTATCATGAAAAATAAAGTATATAGGTATATTTTTAGTAAGTAATTAGAATATCTAGAACGACTACAAGGGAACTACACGACCTTCAACTAAAAATCGGTGTCAACTAACAATATGGGACAAGCAAGAGTGAACTTTAAAAAAAAAACTATTATACATAGAATTCTTTAATCAAAGTATAGTCATATAAATATAATATAGATAAAATGTGCTATGTGTGAATGAATATGTAGGCAATTATAAGTATTAATAGTTGCGGAATCAACGCCATGCCCGCTAGATCGTTACAGAAATTAAAATATTAAATATTTCATTTCCATGAGTGGAAATCGAACCCACAGCCCGTCGGGCTTACAGTCGCTCGCTTGTGTCCTTGCACCGCGACTGTCAAAATTAATTTATAAATACGAAATAGTTTCTGCACTAAACGTATTGATGAGCTGTTAACATAATTTTGATGATAAAATTAACCTCACATTTTCTATATAAATATCCAAAGTATATGTATATAAATAATTTCTATGCAAATTTTACTAATACTACAATTCTATTCTATGAATTTACATATTAATAGAATAGAATTCTATACATACATAAATGTATTTATATATACATTGTCGTACCGTTCCGTACGATGGACATACATTTTCTGAGGACAAAAATATGAAGGTTGTTTGTTACTATTATGCATAAAATATAAATAATTTAACGAGCTCGTCTCAGAATAATCACCTTCAGGTTGTATCCCGCACACAGCAGGTTAGGCAGAGGGAACATAGATGCATAGAGTACGGAGTGTCTTAGTTTTATGTTCTTTCTGTTATATATGGGATATGAAGGAACTAAAAAAAAATAATGACAAATTTCTCTTCGCTTGAGAAAAAGGACGTAATAGATAAATGAAGCGTGTTTTATTAAATTTAAGTATAATATCAACCATAACAAGTAAAATTATATGACTATGAGTACATACATGTATTCTCTATATCAAAACTAAGTAAAATTCATAATCCATGAGCATTAATTATAATTATATTCATTAATTATAAAACAATAATATAACCTTACAGCATGTTAGAAATGTATCCAAATTTCCAATGTTAGAATATTCTGCAAATTAATGATGCAAAACTATGAAATGTATAAATGACATGCAGATGATTGTAGCTGGTTTCATTATTTTAGTGGAATAATTACGATATGATATTGTCAAAATACTCGTAGGTACCTACTAACTATCATTATTTAATGTGTTAGTTCATTATAATTTAATTTATATTTTACTATATCATTATACGAGTACCTACGTGCCATTATTTTGATAATTGGAGCTTACATCTATAGTTTTTTGAGAAGCTGATTTTCGATATCACTGTATACCGTCATATTGACGGTTGTGGTCGATTCCTACTCGGGGGAAATATTTTATTTAATTTGTTTTCATTTCTTTGCTCTGGGCGGGAGGGTCCGCCCGTAAAGCGGGGGGTCACGAAATGAAAATAATTCAATCCCCAAAGTAAGATCGAACCCACGACCGTCGCGTTTACAATCACCGTAGAGCCGTAAAAAAAACGACTATAAATAATTTAATTACCTCCATAAACTTCCTTATTTGTTATCGTAATTGTTTGACATTTCTATATAGAGACATCGAATCTGTGACATTCAGACGACTTCGCAAGGACGCGATAACAATTTAACAATTATAGGTTAAAGTATAAAATAAAAGACCTGTTTTTTTTCCTTTTTCTTTTATAAAAACAATGTTGTTTTTCTTTATTGAATAAAGTATTTAAATACAGTCTAGAATTATACACAAATTGATTGTCATATTATGTTTATATCTATATATATAAAATCAAAAGGTCACTCACTCATCACGAAATCTCAGAAACTACAAGTGCTAGGAATCTGAAATTTTGCATAGGAGTTACTTATAGGACGTAGGTGCTCGCTAAGACGAGAATTTGTAATATTCGACTTCTACGGGGTTGTTTTTGGGGTTGAAAGTTTGTATGAAACTTCGTTACTAAGGACATTTGTCTTTGTCATTCGTTACTAAATGCTAGGAGTCTCAAATTGCACAGACGTCACTAGGACATAGCCATGGAGGCAGAAATTAATAATAACATAGTTCACGCGGGTGAAACCGTTATATATATAACCGTTATATATATATATATAGTTGAGGCTATAGTGGTACAGTAATACAGCGCCTGTCTGTGAACGCGTTGGCTGTCGTTTTGATCTCCATTTGGGGGAATATTTAATTATTTTCACATCCTCACTTTAGTGAAACAAAACGCGGTGTTAAGTTTCGCCAGTCACTAATTTGGGCGGGAAGTGGAGAACAGAGTGTCTTGACTCTAGCCCGCAATATACAAAACATATAGATATGTAATATATATTTATAGCCTTATGTAGGTATATTAATTAAAAATATGTAATTTACATGACATGAAAAACCCAATCATATTATAGGCATGTATGTACCATACGTGCTGTAAATAATTCAATAATCTATCATATGGCATATGTTATTAATCTTTTAGTATGGCAATTAACTAGAAATTTGCTGTTTGTGGGTGTGTTTGACTAAACGAGATGGTTATGGGTTCCACTTAGGGTAGTACCTACTTATATACGAGTATTTTGGAAGGCTTTTGGGGTGAATTAACCATTGTGGCGCAGTGGGACAGCGATGGTTGTGAATTCGATCTCCAATTAGGGGAATTATTGTTATATTTAAACTCTATTTCACTTTCATTTTTCCACTTTGATAGACAAAGCTCGACGTTAGATTCCGCCAACAAGCACAGTTCTTAACGCTAGGTTCTCTCTGCTTATTCGGGTATACACCCGTATACCCGAATAAGCAGAGTGTTTCTGCATTTTTTTTATTTTGAAAGATAGATGGTCTTTTATTATAGCGACAAAGACCGGGTTTTCCCCACCACCATACGCAAATCTGTGGAAGAACGGAAATGATAACGGGGTGATTTATTATAGTACAAGATCCTCTTTGGCTTCTATCTAAAATATATTCATGAAGATTAAAAAAGTTGCTTTTATTTTGCGTCATTATTACCTACACCTACATTTTCATTTTTTTATATGTAATAAATATTTTTATGTAAGATTTTTTTTTCTTATTTTTTTTGCTTCACTCTGTATCCTGCATTTAGCAGGATAGACAGAGGGAACCTAGTGTTAAGTATTTAGTGAGAAAATTGTGTTCCTTCATTCCTTCCTTGTTAAAAAAAAAATCAACCGAATGGGAATACAACCTTTGCGCTTACAGTCAGGCAGCCTTAGCTTCTTTTCTTATGTAGCTAACATAAAACGAGAGGAAAAACTGAAAAATACTATACCTGATACAAACAAATATGTATTATACAAATAACCAAAACATATATTCTCTCAATGTCTACACTGCAGTTCGCAGAAACACACAAAATGAAACAAAAGGAAAGTATGACCCTACCACAATAAAAACGGTTCGAGTCCATCCGGGCTAAAATTATAGTGTCGACGCACTTCCAACCAGTATGAGATGATATCACGCAAAAATACACTTAAGAGTATAAATTTTAAGTACTAATGTTCCATAAACTGTTCACGCCTCATAGGCCCTTTTATAAATGATAACTACTACCATTCAATAATATTAGAACGCGAAAAATGTCTTAAATCACGCTCAATGTTTAGTAAATTAGAACTTTATCTTAATAATATAAGGTTTATTATCGATTAAACAACTGTAAAATGCACGCGTAACTTACAACTGCGCTGAATAATGGTATTTATTGAACATTACAAAGTACGAATTTGAACCTACTTACCAATAAAATATAATTCAAAATCGCTTAAAAGCCATCATAACCATAAATGTAAAACATCTTAATCGCCATTAAAGATGTTACTTGAAAATCAATCTAATTTCAATGGCAATAAAGTTTAAATTATTGTTTTTTTTAAAGAAATGTCAGACTAGTGTCATGACATTGCATACCAGGCGGTGCGAATGACTCCTCGATGACAACGGCCAGACAAGGGCAACATTTGCGCAAATGTACGTGATGTGTGTGTAGGCACGGGTTGTTATGGTGAAGCTGAGACATGTCTGAGTGAAACTGGTGGCTTTGGGTTCTATAAATAATAATGACTGTGATTAAATGAAAAAGCGAGAGTTGTGGATTCGATTCCCATTTGGAAGAGTGAATTATTTTTCATTTCTTCGCTCCGGTAACAAAATAATACAAAGAGCGGTGATGAGTTTTGCTAATCAATACGTGATGTCTGAAATTTAGCCAAAATGAGTGATTAGAATTCGGCAGAAAGTGGCGGACGGAAGTGTCTTAACGGGAACGAAGTGTCTTAACACAAGTTTCCCTGGTACCCTCTGCCTATCCTGCTTGGTGCGGAATATAACGTAAAAAATATTGACTTTTCAGGATGGACAGCCAAATGTTACTAGAATAGCTTTAAAAAATTTCAGGTGACAACGCAAAAACGAAATTACTTTACTTAGATAGTTCAAATTTGGAATGTAGATAGGTTAGGCAGTGTGGGAGTTAAGAGAAGATTTTTCGAAAATCTCTAGGGAAACGGAAATAATTATAGATAGGTAGGTATTCGATAAACGTAAAAATCGTTAATATGTATAACAATTTTTACTTCGAAGCTCGAAGAGCGAAAGGCGAAAGGCGAATGCGAAAAATGAAAAACAACGTTTCTACTGCGACATATACTTATTAGATTTATTTATAAAAATACAAAAAAAGTATATGCAGATTGAATTCAATGATAATAAATGTTTAAACGATTATTTAGCTAGGTGCGACGACCTAATGACTTTTATACGTTTTTGATATTCCAGACTGATTTATCGCTAACACCTACGCGGGCATTAAGTAAAATATTTTTCACGTCCGGTTATACAAATAGATATTAATATTTAATACATTTATCTACTATTAATATTATATTATATGTGACGCCATTGCAGTTGCATATCAGTTTTCCACCAAGCTGGCATCCCAGGCTAGGCAAAGGGATTTTACCGATATATTTACATGTACATACGAGTACTTAAAAAAAGGGAAATTGAAGAACAGTCCTAGTCTGCTAAAATATGCAATATATGCATCATACGAATAAATGGTTTTAAAAACTAAGCTTTTTTTATTATTATTCTTAATTTTAAAGTTTCCAAGAACGAAGTCACAGGCCAAAGTCAAAGGCTCATATTGTATTAGAGGTATGTATCGTAAACATCTCTATTAGTATTCCATTGACTTCAGCTTCCGCTGTCTCATTTGAGATTCTCTCGTGAATGGAACGGCGCCAGATTTATAGGCGTAGCTAGAGGTAGAGGTAGAAGTATATAATATATTATGATGTAATACTATAGCAATATATGTATATGTGTTTGTTTATAGGGATTGTCAAGTGCGACTTGAGATTGAGTTCTGTAGATTCCGTCTATTATTTTTTCACAGGTTTAGGTTACGCTGCATTATTCATAATATAGCAAGGCAGGGGCACAACGTCCAACTGCAAATGTGACCTGAAACGTGATTGTGGGTTTGATTCCCACTTAAGGAAGTGAAATATTTAATATTTTTATTTTATCGCTCTGGTACCTAATGAGGTAATGCGCGACGTTGAGGTTCAACAGTCAATACGTAATGCCTCCAGAATTCGGTAACGGAATTGTCTTAACACTAGGTTCCTTCTGTCTACACTGCTATGTACGGGATACAGCGTGACCCTAATATATTAGTACTAGCGGACGCGCGCAGCTTCGCTTACGTATTTAGGGATGAATTCTAATAAAGCATGAAACGTGTGTTCAATGAAATATTTTTAAGAGTCTAAATTTCAAATTTTATAAAAATCGGTGGCGATTTAATAATTTTTCCATACAAACTTTCAACCCCTTATTTGCACCCTTATGGAAAGAATTCTAGAAAACCATGAAACACGTGTTCAATTAAATACTTTTAAGAGTCTGAATTTCAAATTTTATAAGAATCGGTGCCGATTTTATTTTTTTTCCATACTAACTTTCAACCCCTATTTCGCCCCTTTAGGGTTATAACCCTATATTTTCCAAAATTCCTTCTTAGTGGATGTCCAGATTACGAAAGTAAATATCTGTCCAAATTTCACGTTTCTACCATGAGCGGTTACGGCTGTGCGTGTGTCTTACCTCAGTCAGTGAGGACAAGTCCTTTTATATATATAGATTTCCGTGTCGATATTGAAATAGTTTAGCTATATAATAAATAGGAGAAGTTTGGTTTAACACACTAATCTCATAAACTAGTGATTCGAATTGAATAATCATATTGGTGTTGGATAGTCCATTCATCCAATAATACATATTGAGGAGGCTACATAGGCTATATTACATACCGTAAACAGTTTCGATGTAACTTATTTGTTTCTTATATTTAACATTTTATTATTTTAATGAAATGCTAACGAAACTTGAATTTATTTTAGCTTTTATAATTTACAGTACAATATTGCTAAAATGTTAGCAGTACTTGTTAGTCCTGTACAGAGTATAAATAGATTATTTATACTACGAAAAGAAAAAAAAAAAAATTACGAATGTCAGTCTCATACAGGACGAGTGTTGGAATTCACCATATGGCACAGTGCCAACAAGATGGATGGGACGAGGTGCGTAGCGCACGTTAGATTCTGACATTCAATGCGCTATGTTTTAACGGAAAAATAAAATATAGGACGGGTGATAAATAAATATATCAGTTCTTTATGTGTATTTTGTGTGTGGTTTTAACCGACTTTAAAATAGAAGGTTATTGATTTTGCATGTATGTACGAGTATGTGATACTACATTATATTTGAGATGACGAGTTTCTATTTGGATTCCTGCTCAGTGAAATTATTATACTTTTTTTTAATCCTCGCTCTGGTAGACGAAGCGTGGCGTTGAATTCCGCCGATCAACACGCGATATTTAAAAACTTAGGCTGAAAATATGGAATGAAGAGCCTTAAGACCAGGTCTAGGATACGTTCAAAGACTACAATACTAACAATATTCTAGACCAGACATAGACAGTCACGAAAGGATATAAAATGAGAAACATTAATATGCTTAATGTATAATGGAGACGCGTATCCTACAAGGTAATGCTAGATGCATAGAAGTGGGCTTATCAAAAGGTTTAAAGACTTGATTTGTTACAAAATACTTAATAAGTCGATTTAAAGATTGTGGAAAGACTGAAAAGGAGAGAGATAGAAAAGAGTGTTTTGTCAAGAGGCTTCAGTATCTTCTTATTTTATCAGATATTTTCAAAATATGTTAGCTTAAATATTTCAAATAATTTTAAATTACTTATTTGTCAGTTTATTTATATTTTTCTGCTTTAATATTGAATACTTCTTACGATAATCATTAATTCATGTTTGAATTTATAATAATTACTGAAGGTAATAAATATTCCACTATTACACCAATATTAGACTATAAAATAATTTGTTTCGCCATTTAAATATATCAAATTCCGGAAACAGTGTGTAATTAAAGCAAGTTAAGCGCCATCTTGTCCGCCATATTGGAAAGGATGTGACGCTTCACGCTGTGCCGTGTAGAGCCGGCTTTATTAAATTTCCCCTTTAAGTCTTCATGTTGAGACTTGGGAAATTAAGATTTGCAAGAATTTGCGAAAAATTTCTTGCAATTGTGCAAGATTTCATTAATTTTGTTGTTAGTTCTTGCATAGAACGCTATATGAATACTTTTCATATAATTTAGAGGATGTATAAAAAATAAGAAAGAAATAAAAAACGTACAATAGTTTCATATGAATTTGTTTATGAATTTCAGATATACATTTTTTATATTATAACCTCGATCATAATAATTATATTAATTAAATACCGATTAACATTATAATTATATTAAAAAAAATACAGTCGAATTGATAACCTCCTTTTCTTACATAAGTTGGTTAAAATTTAAATATGTGCATAACATTGTAACATTGTCAAAAACGATGAATTATTGTCTTGTCATAACTTTCGTTTTTGTTTCGGGTCACACGTTTAAATGTTAAATAATCATAAAAATCATGAATGAAGTAACCAAAAGTGTGTAAAGTGCAATTCATAGAATATATGTTCTATTAGAGTGGTGCTAATAAGGCGAGCGGTCGTTCACACTGTACTTAAAACTACCTCGCCTTATTTGGTCTTCCTTGCTTAAATATTTTTTAAATGCAAACACAATGATTGTATACGCGAAAGTGTTTTTTTTATTTTATTTTGGTAAAGTTTATTTGTTTAAAGTTGAGGCCGTCGTGGCTCAATGGCACAAGCGTGTAGGGTGTTAGTTCGATCCCCACTCGGGGAATTTAGTTGGTTATTATTTATTAATATTTTCAACAACAAGGCTAAGCGTGGCCTTAATATCCTTAGTATGCAATGCCTCAAAAATTGGATGGAAAGAGGGGAACGGAGTCCCTTAATGCTAGATTCCCTCTACATTTGTTCTAAGTGTAACAATAAAGTAAGTAAAATGATGAAAATGATAAAGTAAAATGAAACGTTAAGTCCATCGAGGCGCAGTGAAACAATGTGGGTTTGATCCCAACTACTTTTAAATATATATATTTTATTTCCCATACTGGCAAGACAAAGACGTTGAATTACGCTACTCAACGCGAAATGTCTCGAAGACGGGAGAAAAACGGAAAATAAAGCCTGTCTAAAATATACTGGACATGATGGTTGTAAGTATACATTTCTTTGTATTTCTTCTAAAATTCAATTCTATTTTATACAAATTAAAACATTTTTAAACGATTTTCAATATGAATCAATTTTACCAAATCGCTTTCAATATTCATTCGTTCTACATTCACATTAAAAGTTTCCAATAAAACACAGTGCAGTTCAAAAACAAATCATTCAATTGAATCATTCCACTCGTTTGACCGAATGAGACCTATAAACGTATATCTCTATTAAATACTAGTGTAAAGGCAAACGTAACTAAACAAAAAGAAAGCATTTTTAAATATAAAATTCTGGCAGTGCAGTAATTCAATGTTCGATTCCAAATTAGAGGAATGTTAATAATATTGTCAATCACGGCGTTAAGTCCAATATCACTAAAATATCCAGAACGTGAAAAACGGAGTGATTTACACTATCTTCTCTCTACCTACTCCTACACGATATATTTTAATAAAAACAAATGAATGAATATTTTTAAATTTACCAAGTAATATATTGCTCTCGAACTGGCGAGTGCAGAGCAAACATTAATTTGTGATGAAAGGAAAAAAAGGTATTTTTGGTGAAATTCGTAACGTATGACATCCGCACTCTGGAACCAACGAGCGATCGGTGAGTACACCATACATGGTAACGAACGCGCGGCGCATTTCATAAGCGGAAGCGGCAATTGAAAATATACATAAGTTAAGTTCAAATATAATCTAACAATAAGAATTAAATCTTGATAAGATAGGGTTGAATTGGCTATAGGTTCGATTCCCACTATGATAAAAAAAATTACCTACTTTTTAAAACAAAACTGCATATGAATGGCATTTTTAAATATGTAAGAACAAAACAGTGAAAGATTCGACTTGCGTCCAGAATCATGAAAACAACCCATGACTTCTATTAGAACTTAGGATCTCGATGCTATTTTAATTTAATTGAGGATCGAGGAACCAGAAGCAAAAAAAAAATCACATTTCCTGCTTATTACAAAATTAGACTTCTATCATAGAATTGAATTTAAATTATTGTTTTCATATTCGCTATTAATGGCTAAGTTTACTTTTGGTCTCTTCTCTTTAATCCGTGATCGTAACTTTAAGAAATATTAATAATTAATAAAAGCTTATAATTTGTTTATTCAATAACTTAATTTTGTTTTGGAAATAAATAAATATTTATAGGATGCGACGGCGAACATACCTGTTTGTAGGTTCGATTAGTATTGAAATATTTAATATTTTCATTCTCTCGCTCTGGCAACGAGACAAAACGTGGCGTTCAGTACCGCCACTCAACACGCGAAAGAGAAACTGAATACCGAGTATCATAACACTAAGCTCCCAGGTTCCCTCTATCTACCTTCCTATAAATGATAACAAAAAAAAAACTAATATCAAACCGCGATCCCAATCCACATACACCACCATATCTCTTACACCTCGAGCCACAACACAGGTAAGAGAGGCACTCGGACCTACAAGATTGCTTTTCGAGTACCATTACCCCCTGTTCACGAAATATGAGGCTTTTATTAACCGTTTTATTTTTACCTCAGCCGCTGTAAAGCGCTTTACAGCTGTAGCTTTTCGTGTTGCGTTTCGTTCAAATTGTGGGGAAAGCTCATCACGTTTAAATTTGAGAGCGCTTGATGGTTTTGTGTGTAAAAATGTGGAAAAATAAATAAAATAATCAGCTTCATGCTGCATCCCGCACACAGCATGGTGGGCAGCTGGAATCTAGTGTTAAGACCGAATTCTGGAGGCATTGCGTGTTGAGTGTCAGAACTCAACGCCGATAAATATTTCATTGCCTAGAGTGGGAATCGAACCCACGAGCCGCATTTACAGTCAAACATTTGCGCCCTTGGGCCATAGTCTCTATTAATTATTAATATCTAGGTAGAATACTTTGGTATAATATTTAATCAATTTAGATGCCGAGAACGAGTCAAAGTCTAGCATTGAATTCTAATGCAATGCGTCAAGAATTCAGCGAAAAGTGGGGATCGGAAATTTCTTAACTATCTTTTATCTTGATTAAACTTTAGTGCACTTGCTGGTTTTACCAAAATAAATGGTAATATAACTACATTTTAAAAGCATTGTCCGAGAAAGTGGTAACGATTTCAAATTCCACTTAAAACAATCACCTTACCCAGCTAGCATTATATGCAAAGTAGTCCTAAAATAGAAGACTAGAGATAATTTCTTAATGAGATAAACCATTTAGTGAAATCTACTAAACAAATATAGTATAAAGGGGTTTATAAACGAGCGAAATGCTCGTCTAAATTATTTTCCTTTCATTTATATTGCTTTGAGGTATTTCCTAATTTACAAAGAATTTATATTTTGTGAGTTCGAAATTTTCTCGTAGAGCCCGTCCAATTACAACTCTCTGACCCTTCGAACTTTAGATAATAGGTTATATTACATAAGTGAGTAACAAATTACGATAAGTATAAAGTTAAACAAAAGTGTTAGTAAATACAATAAAATAGAGGTACCTACAATAAAAATAAAGGCAGTGGTGACAAAATTTTGTGACTTGTTCTTATTGGACATCCTACATACGGCTCTGCCTTAGGCAGGGAGACGAGTTTTAAGACAATCCATGCCAAACGTATCGTCAAATTTTTTAGACGTTACGTGTAGAGATAAACAACGCGATACTCAACGCCGCGCTTTGTCTTGTTAACGAGAGCGGGAAAACAAAAATAATTAATATTCAAGATTAAAAATCGATCCCACTACAATCGCGTTAACAATCAAAGAAATAAAAACCATTAAATTTCGCTACCATCACGAGTTAATAAATTCTTACTTTATCAATTTCACTTTGTAGCCCACATATAGCATGGTAGGCAGAGGGAACCTAATGTTAAGACAATTCGTTCCCCACTTTCAGCTGAATTATTCGAGGCTACGCCAGGCTTTTTACCTTGATGCCAGAGCGAAGAAATAAAAATATTCATAAATAATAATTCATTACCCGAGTGGGGATCGAACCCCCAACCGTTGCAACTTTGGACCTGATCATGCCTCAGTATACGACTACAAGGAATTACTTATAAAAATAAACATTTAACATAAAATTTTCAAGCACTATTATATAGATAGGTAATAAAAGCTCCACTACAGTGTACGACCCTTTGATACCCACTTAAGTGATTTAATTGATGTCGCTTGCTTCAAACGACACCGATAACTGAACTGAAAATTATTTCATTTCATCGTGATTGTCACTTTGTAAACGATATTTTATTAATTAAAATTAATTAATTAATTTTAAAATGTCGTGAAACTAGCGCAATAACAATTGTAAATATATAAAGTAATTGTAAATGCATAGGCTATTGTGACGCAGTGGAATACCGTCTGAATGTAAACGGCATTGTTGAGATTTGATTCCTACTTAGGGGAATCCATTATTTTCATTTTCCTTTTTAAGAACAAATGCGCTTAGTATAGCTGCTTAGTACAAATTCGAAAAAAAAATCTGGGATACAGAAATGTCTTAATGGGATGGGAGTATCCTTAAAACTAAGTTGTCAGGTTCCCTTTGCCTTCTCTGCGTTGTGCGGGAGAGTACCTAAAGTGTGAAGTTAAAAAATCTTGATTCTATCATATGCACATCAACGTGTACCTTCATTTTATATACCATATTTTTTTAACACAAATATTTTTGTAGTTTCAAGCTGCATGATGTATCTAGTAGGCAGATTTATTAATAGTTTAATAGTTATATTTTGGAATATATTTGTATCTCAACGCGGCGTTGAGTTCTGTCATTCAATATCTGGAAAAGAAGTCTAACCTATTGTGTTAAAAAGTTAATTTAATAATTTATTAAGCTTCTTTTTTTATAAATATTATTACTCTTTAGTAAATATAATAAAATAAAATTAAGAAAAATATTATAGTCGTTTAAAAATAAGTAGTAACTAATAGCCTTACCTCTAAAAAAGCAAAATCACTTCAGGGCTTTTTAAATTTTCAAGAAAAAACTCACACTTTCATACTTCAATTATAAAATTTCCAATATTTTCTCAGCTAATAAGTGATGAATAAATTAAATTGGTTATTCGTTTGAAATTATATTATTCATTGGCTTTTTAATTAAAATTATAGAGACTTCGACGGTCGCTCTATGGATTCTATTTAAATATACGTTCAATTTCAGATGAAACTAGATAGTTTTGTTAGCGCTGGCTCCACGGCTTTGATTGTAAAGACGGAGGATTAATTGTTTCTATTTTTCCGATTTGATAAAATAAAGTGCGGTTGAGTTCCGCCACTCAACACAAAGTGTCTTGAATTTGGACAAAGTGTTTTAAAGATATCTCTCTGCACGGTCTGCTACATGCTCAGGCCTTATAATATATACTCGTATGTCTAAAGCATCTTAATAAAATATTTATAATTATAGATTAACAAAAGTTATAGTTAATTAGTATATTTTTTATTAAAAAAGTGACAGATTATAAACATTTTGTTAACCATTAAAATATATTCGCTGCACACCAAAGTGCCCTTACCTCTCTCTAAGATATTTCTAATTAGCGTTACGAAAATAGTCAAGTGTGTCGTTACTTAGCTGCGGCTTCCGTCACTATTGAATCACGCTGTATCCCGCATACAGCAAAATAAGGGGCGGAAACTTAGTGTTAAGATATTCCGCCTAATTTTAATTACTACTCATCATAGAATCGGCGTAGTTAACAAATAAATAATTTAACCAATATTTTTTTATTTTTTTTATAAAATATGTCATTATAAAAACAATTTCAATTTACATTGCTAATTAATAACAAAATTCTGCTTTCATTTTAAATTCCTTATCTCAAACAAAAATTAACGAAAGAAACGTGGCATTTCTTCTCGTTGAATTCGAAATAAAATGAAACTAACCTAATTTTTTTAAATTAAACCTTTCGCTCAAACCATAGAAACCTCAGGGTATTTTGAATAATTGTACAAAAGGCACGTTTAATAATTGAAAAGATATTCTCGGCGGCAACAGTGTTCGAAATAAACATTAACTCCTGGGGGAGGGATTTGATTGAGATTCAATTTTATTAGGTAATTAAAATCCATCTTTCTGATCATGTTATTTTTTTCCTATTTTGGAATTCGTGAAATGAATAGGTAAATGAATGTATAAGTAAATGAATGTAACCTTGAAGTCTTAAATCTAACTAAATAAACTCCGCGCGTTGCCTTGTGACCAGAGCGAGAAAGTTTCAGTTATAAGACGCGACCAGTTGTAGGTTCGATCTCTCCTCGAGGAAATAAAATTAAAAACATTTTCATTTCCTTCGAACATTTTCATTTCCTTCGCTCTGGTGTCCAGGCAAGGCGCTTCATTGAGTTCCAACACTCAATACTCAATGCCTCCTGAATTTGGCGACAAGTGGAGAACGAAGAGTCTAAACACAATGGTTCCCTCTGCCTACTCTGCTGTGTGCGGGATACAGCGTGAAGCAGAAATTTTGATTTTAGTTCATTAATCTAAGAAAATATGGCAGTAGTTAACATTATACGTGTCTTAGATATCTATTACAACAAATACCGGTAGCTTCACATCTCAAACTCAAGGTACTGGAGGTAGAGGTACATTTCAAAGGGCTTATCCCAAGTTTAGGGGTCGTAAATCGCAATTATAATTAATTCAACATCGAGATCGTAATGGGTACCCATTAAACTCTGAGAAGCTTTTAATTTATTTTTAACTACATTTAAAGCTGCTTAATTATTTTTATATTTAAATATTTTAATAATTTAAAACGTTGCAGTGTTATCTTTATAGTTCGAGTAGTGACGAATCAGTCTAATCTCTGCCAATCGATCGCTTTAATATTATTTTAAAAATACATAAAGCAAATATTAATAGTTCATTGCGTAGATTTATACAACGATTGGTTGAGAAATCAGTGAATTGAGAACCACCTCCTTTTTAAGTTTTTAACAATACATTTTAAGTAATAATATAATTATTTTTTTATACAAACAAACATATAAATATACATTTTCAATTAATTAACAAAGATCCTTACCCTCTCGGTTCAATTGAGATGTTTTATGGAGGTAACCCTCCATAACATATTTTGTTCCGAAAAAACCTAACCAGGAAAACATGAATATAACACATCGCCTTAAATAAAAGTGAGTTAAGTAAAAATTTATGTGATTTCCCGGTTTTTTAATACACTACACAGATTGATTGTTATGTGTCGAATTCCAACGTCCCACGTCTACTTAGGATTTTTTATTATACAATGCCTATCACGTGGCTATTTCTCATAAATGATAAAAATAGGCCAAATAAGGGGAAAGTAGAGAACAGAAGTGTTTAATTGGGAACGCAGTCCCGTAACACTAGGTTCCCACGTTCCCTTCTTTTATGGGTTTAAGAATAACATTATTTAAACAAAAAAAATCGGTAATTTCTTATTTTTTTGGGTTAGGACACTTTTATACAGATACACCATATACTCGTATAATTCATTTATAATGTTTACGGTTGAACTTATTGTCTCGCCGAGAGTGCGATAATTCTATTCTGTTGAGTGTGCGGTCTGTGTAATTGAATTTTGGAATTTTAAAGGGTTTTCTGTAATTTAATTAAAGTTATGGGATTCAAAGTATATTTTTAACTTTGTATAGATATATAAAATGGAGACGCTTATATATATATATATTTTTAACTTTTATCTTGACTTTTTTTTTAAAATAAAAAGAGCCAGCTTAAAGACGTAGTACTCTCTAACTGTATCAATGAATGTGTGTTGGAAAAATATAGAGTATAAATTAATTATTATAATTTTATAATTAATACCTATAAACACTGGGATCTACTAGGGACGGCCTGATAGAGTATTTTTCCTTTTATAACCATGTTTAAATATATTATAAATTTATGTACAAATAAATCTCTTCTGTTACTAAGTGACCGATAGACAACATACATTACGCAGCATAGAAAAAAATATTGGTTTCTTGTGGAGAGTAGGGGAGCGAAGAGGATTTCTCGAAATTCCTTTAGTACCAGGAACAAATAGAATTTTATATTTTAGACTCGTAAGGTCCAGGCAAACGAAGCTAAAGTGCAAAAAAATAAAAGATTATAGCCATATTAGATTAGCATTCCCGCATGTGCATATAGAAAATTGCAAAATGCCGTGATCGACCTTAATTATTGGCCTCCTATAACTGGAGGGCAGAAAGGAAATTATTATGAATATAAACGTTTTTTAACTTTACTATTATGTAAATTCTACTTTAAAATTATTGAAGCTTCTTTTTAAATAAATAAATCTTTCTTTATCTTTATACCTAGTTACAAAGTTTAAAGAAAGCAATTTTTAGCATTTAAAAATGTTTTCCCATATTAATGATAGAAAAAATTACAATATAAGAACATACAAGTAAACAAATAGCGTAGGTTCAGTGGTCAGAGCGCTTGGACGTATTCTAAGAGGTGCGGTTCGAACCCCGCTACGTTCATGTTTTACGCTTTCTCCAAAAAAAAATCTATATATTTTTTTTTTATCACAAGTTTTATATATATATTCAAAGAGAATGATAAAATATTAAAACAAATATTTATAGATTGTACCTACATAGATTTGTAAGAGGAAATTCCAGAATAAGTTAAAATGATATATGACTTTCCAATTCACATTATGTTATAATTATTTATAAATTATTGGGTAAGTATACTAATAAATAACTTACTGAGTAAATATTATTAAATATCATCTAATATAATAATAATTACTTAAGATGTTTAATCTTACCAAATATCTCATTTCTCAGAATATGCATAATAGCATCCTAATATTATTATAATCAGAGTTAAATACAAAACATGCTTATTTTTAACTTAAAGGTGATACGAAGCAAAAACAACAAAAACCCATTACATGTACCATTAACTCTTTCCCATTAATCAAATACAAAATTATCAAAATCAACTGCAATATCTACAGTACACGCGTAGTTAAAATGAACTGTCAATCAAACTTCTATACTTAACCTAGCATACTTTCAACACAAAAAAACAATACCTTAACACAAAAATCCTTGCAAAAAAATCCCACAAAAAAAAAATGCTCGCCACTACACAAAAATACACAAAATTAAATTTACAAAAATGACACAATACAACAGAGTAAGTTTCCCGTTTGAACACAACCGCTCACACAGTCCTCGATAAGCGACTACCAAACGATTACGTTTAGTGACGTGCCTCGTAAAGTGGAGTTACATAAATGTATTGGATTCGATACTGCGTGTGAATAATTTATAATTAACCAGTATTTGCGTATACTGGCTGTGTTTTTAATGTAGCTGTGGTGTAATATGTACAAACGTACACACATATGTGAGACTGGTATTGAGAAATAGATATTTTGATGTTAAAATTATTTTGTCTATAAAAAAAATATTTAAATACATATTTTAATACAGTTTTTATAAGAAGCCGAATAAAATACATTTTCTTAAGTTCACACTATTAAGACATTTCACTAACAAATAGACAGACAGACAGGTCATCGAATTTTCGAGACATTGCGTTTTAAGTGGCGGAATTCAACGCCGCACATTATGTTGCTACCAGAGAGAACAAATGACAAAAAAAAAATTCCCCGAGTGAAGAAGAATCATCGAAATCACAATCGTCGTGATTACAATCAGATGCCGCTGCACCATAATGACGTCATTTTAATTTTAATATGCATTCCGCATTCTTGTATGCCCATCTGTCCGTCTTTCGTCATTAATATACTTAACCACATAACATCAAAAATACCGGCAGTATACGCAAATACTAATTACAATTCCCACGAAGTATTGAAAATACCACATCACTGCGTCAATAAGTTTATCTTATTCTTCTTCACTTGGTTAAGGTAAAAAAAGAACAAAAAAAAATGAAAACTGGTAATTCTACTGTACGCTGGATTACGAAGAGGGAACCTAGTGATAAGTCACTCCGTTCACCATTTTCCACTGATTAGACGCATTACGTATGGTGTTGCGGAACGCCGCGCTCTGCCTTGTTAATATAGCGAGAGAGTATATGTCTATAAACAAGCATATCTTATGTTTACACTTTGATAATGAAGGTGAATGATCTATATCTATTATACTTGTAAATAAATAGATAATTCATTTTTCGTCATGATTTACGCATCGTTTTGTGCTACAAAAAAAATGTGAAGTCGAACCAGTAGTTCCTGAGATTGGTGTGTCAACCAAACAAATGATTTTATTTGTATACATTTAAAAATCTAATATATATTTAAGGTTTAAAGAATGTAAGTTCGCCATAAATTCTTATACAAGAGATATATAATAAATAGTCGTTAACTTCTCTACTAGAATTAATTAGGGTTAGTCGACAAATCGATAAATATATCTATAAAGACGACTTTGGAACGCCATTATATAAAAAAAATTGGCTACTGCTCTTGGGATATAAACGACAGTGGTCAATTTGAATCCCATTCAATATCCATAATCTGATGAGAGGTTATGGTTAACTTCTGATTTTAAAGGCTTTTGGCAACCAACCCCACAATGGTTTGACCACATTTAAGTAATAAAATATGTTTGAGGCTGTTATGGCGCAGCGGCATGAAGGTGTGACTGTAACGCGACAGTTGTGGGTTCGATCCCCATTCGAGGAAGTGAAATATTTATTTACGTTTATATTTTCATTTCTTCATTGTGGTGTCGAGGCAAAGCGCCGCGTTGAGTTTTGCCACTCAATACACAATGCCTCCAGAATTCGGCAAAAAGTGGGGAAAGGAGTTTCTTAACACTAGGGTTCCTCTGCCTACCCTGCTGTGGGCAGGATATAGCGTGATTTAAATATGTTTTCCCCTGCTCTAGTAAGACAAATCGTGGTATTTAGTCACCATGTAATCCACCCAAAAACACAATAACTTAAATTCAGCCGGAAAACGAAAAACTGAGTGGCTATCCTTCTATAGCGTCACACTGCATGAAGGTTATAGTAGCGTTGTCAGAGGGAACCTTCTATTAAGACACTTAGAGTCATGAGAATATGAAATGAAAATATTAATTGATTCAATTTCTGAGTGAGAATTGAACTCACAACTATCGCGTTTTAATCACAAGCTTCGCTTCTATAAAGTTAAACTAAAATTTAGTTTAACAAAATTACAGCTAATTTACCTTTTGCATCTAAAAATATGTCATCAAATAACAATTCATAATAACATATGAAGTTTAAAAATATATTTTACACTATTACTTGTAGGTTATTTATATAGCAGCGCGACCATAACCTATCTCAAAGTAAATAGCTTTACGACGATAGTAAATTTATTTGAAGCTATAAAAATGTCTTTGTACTCATTAGCTGATATATTATATTGTTCAATAAAAATAAATTTCATAGTTCGTAAGTCGTTAAAGAGAAAAAACTGTATGTAGGTGACTTGACTCTGATGGAAAGCAATTGATATAAATTAAAAGGATAGTTGTGAGTTTGATTTTCACCCGTACAGAAGTTTTTTTTGTTGTTGTTAGGTTCATTTTCAAAATATAATTTCTTGAAATAATTAAATAGAAGATAAGTTCTGCACATTATCTAATTATTAACACTACGGTTATAGGTTCTGTTCCCACTCTGGGAAATTAATTATTTTCTTAAGCTCGCTCAAGGGGCGTCGAGTTTCGCCTCTCAACACGCAATGGCTCCAGAATTCGGAGGAAGGTAGAGAGCGGAGTGTTTGAACACAAGGTTCTCTCTGCCTACCCTGCTGCATGCGTGATCCAGCGTGAAGCTGAAAAAAGAGTTTTCTGTGACCAAAATGAAAAAGAAAATATCATTACCCTGAACAGAATCGAACTCAAAGCCGTCACTTTTACACTCACACATAATAAGTTAAATAACGTACTCAACAGAGAGGGAGAGAAATTTTCAATTTAAAGATTTAAATTAAATTTTCAAACCATTTGAAATGCTTAATCACTGTAATTGGTTACAGCGGAGCCGTTAACACATTTGGATATCGACAAATGTTTACTCGACTATTAGCGAGTAAAAGGACATTTAATTTATAAACTTAATCTGGAAGTTCTGGAAGTTAGTTTGTATCTAAGCGATGATAAATTATAAAGTTTGTTTTGACGTGTTTTAGACTAGCAAGTAATTTTGATTAAAGAAACTTTTAAAAGAAAAGGAAGAACTTTTAGAGTAGTGGGTTCGATTCGCATTCGGGGGAATGATTTTTTATTAATTAACTCTGTTAACAAAACAAAGTGCAGCAGTGGGTTTTGACACTAAGCACATAATGTTTCGAAAATTGGGCGCTGCGTGGGGAACGGAGTGTCCTAACACTGCTGTATTTTGTAAGCGTAAAGCTATAGCTCCTTTGGTGTTGCACGGGGTCGTGGGCGGCGGTCTTTTCCATAAAAAAAAGCCAAAAAAGTAATAAAAGCATACATTAATTAATTAAATACAATATACAAAGCTGTATAGTTCACTCGTGACTTTGAAATATTTACTCAAAACAAGAAATGACTAAAACAATTTTCTAAAGTAAAATAAACTGAATCATTGTACCTAAAAGCTAAAAGCTAGGTTTCGCTTAACAAAAGGTGGCACTGACTTATTGTCAGAGTAATACCGTGACAAAAATTACATTGTCTGGTATTGAATTTTCTAATAAATAAAATTATATTATGTTTTGAAATAATTTTTTACAAAGAGAAATGTCAATTTAATATCTTTTTACTCGACTGCGGCGAAGCTCAAACGGAGGGTTATATTTTTATCGCGTAATGTATGTCTGTTCGTTTGTGATGATGAGTTTTCTTGAATTTCGTAATACAAAAATAAATTGTATTACGAAATTAAAAAGACCATCTTTACTAACAATTACTCAAAACTTTATATTTCAAATATGTTTAAAAGTATCTATGCAATAACTGCATATATACCTAAGAGTATTATGCCACCGGTGTTGCGCTATAGCGTGTGTCGTAATATTATTCCCACGAGTTGCATTTGACGCATCATATGCACTTGCAATGTAATATTTCTTAACTTATTGAAATAAATAACGCTGTCGTATATGTTAATGTTATATTTTTTTGTTTCAAACTGTATCGTACATATGGCTGGCAAGCGAAAGGAAGCTTAGTGTTAATACACTTCGTTCTCCACTATCATTGAGAGAGACATTGTATATAGAGAGGCGGAACTCAACGCCACGGTTTCTCTTGAAAAGCCTTAATATAAAGATAAATCTAAATACAGCGAAAGTCATTAAGTTGAGCGGATTTTATAAAGAATATAATATATATATATATATATATATATTATTAAATACACATAATACAAATTCAACATATAATCAAATAGCTTAGTTAAATTCTCCAGCATAATACAAACAACGAACATCTCGTAAGTACGCATACTTAGGGTATTTAGCTTCAAGACTGTTTTCTAGACATTACCGCTTTGCTTGGTTTCATTGGCACTGTCTTAACGGCAGTTCTAACGACGTCGTACGAAGGAAAATACTATTCTATGTTTATAGTTATATGTAACTATACAAAATAAATATTTACATACAGAAATTATAATTTGTATTTATATATAGACGTTTGAGGCCAGTCGTGGCTTATAGAAACATGTGTGTGACTGTAAACGTGGCTGGTTGTGGGTTCGATTCCCACTCGGAGAATTCTTTCCCCCGATTGGGGATCGAAGAATTTGTATTTTCATTTCTTCGCTCTGATGTCGAGGCAAATTGCAGCGTTGAGAGCCGCCATTCAACACGCAACGCCTCCAGACCAGACACTTTTTTAGTTCACTACATAAAGTTTAAAATGCTTAGATTTTCTAAACTGATTGTATAAAAAGCTTTAGTGAATCTATTACTCTACATCTTTAAAATAGGCAGAAAGTGTTTTAACATAAACTTTTCTCTGCCTAATTTCCCGAATACAAGAGATGGGCAAAGATAAAAAAACTACGATTGACATAAGCTTAATAAAAAGCTCTCTCAGCTTTATTGTAGCGAAATAATATTTACAAACTGCAATCATAGTTCAATATACCGGAAGAAAGTTCCAAAGAAGTTCCGAACATTCACTATTTCCGACAAATAAAAGTTCTTTTTATGGAACGTCGAAACCATATTGTCCATAAGTCGCCTAAAAGTTACATATGGAGTTCAAGTACGTAGAAGATTGTTCGTAGTGGAGAAAATCGATTAAAGGATATGTAGTGTTTTAAGATTTTTTATTCTTGGCTTCACTTTTTTCCTGTTGATAGCATGATTTGCAGAGGGAACCTAGTGTTAAAACACTCCGTTCCCCATGCACCGCTATTTTCGAGACATTGCATTTTGGGTTATGAAATCAGCTATTTGTCTTTGACGAACAAACGTACAAAAACATATATATAAAAAGAAAACAATACCATTTATACACCAGTACAGGCATTTGTACGAGTCGCAATCAAGAGTCATCACTCATTCCATTAAAATCATCTTTCGACCTCTGTAATCCGGATTTCTGTTTTAAAATTGAAAAATCAACGCCGCGTATTTTTATTTTTTACATTTTTAATAAATATTTAGTAGATTTATTAAAAGTACATTTTTTTAATAATTCTATTTTTTTTATAGTAGGTGGGTAGGTGTTAGATTTTACATATAATATTCTTTATTTTATACCTACTTTAAATTAAACTTTAGACTTTTTATTTTGCGTACAATTTGAGTTATCTAGTCAAAATATATACTGTTCCCTGCTTTTCTACTTTTTTTTAACATTAACAAACCAATAAACTCCTATTTAGAAGCCATTCAAATATAATTTGAACCAAAATCGTTCCTTTTTTAATTAGAGCCCCTCTCTATTTCACCATAGGGTTGTCAACCCGGCACAAAGTCAAACAATTTCTTATCACGATTTTCATTACCATCCTCGCTTTTAATAACCAAGATCGATCATCCCTAAACAATATTTCATCTGAACATTAAATACCTCATCTATCTACCCCTTCTTAGATGGTAGACGATGTTTTCATTAAACTTTCTTAATTTCCTCTGCCCCTTGTCTTTTGTAAGGGTAAGTCTCGTTTATAAGCAAGAGGATTACTTTTATTGGTACAGCAAGAATTTGTGTTTAAACAAACTAAACACCTAGGAGTGGAGGGTTTTAATTGTTATTTATTTGAAGGTACAATTGTAAATATTTTTGTTAAAAAATAATAATTGTTCTTCTTTTAATAAGAATATAAAATAGGTTTAAAATATTTTGGCCTTATTATGTTTGTTTGGCTTTTAGATAAGTTATTCTGTGCTATAAATCGATATACGATAGAATTTTAATAATCATTATATATTATTTTCGTTAGTATTTTGTGCTAGATATACTCGAGGAAATAAAATGCTTAATATTTTCGTTTCATCGTTCTAGTAACATGGTACAGCATGGTAACACCTTCAGAATTCGACGAAAACTGGGGAACGGAAGGGTCTTAATGGGAACGGAGTTTCTAAACACTAGGTCCCCAGGATCCTTCTGCCTACCCTGCTATCTTGGTACCCTGGATAAAGCGTGAGGCTAAAAAAAATCAACATACAAATTAACACTAAAAGGTAGCGAATACACCTCTACAAATATATACAAATACTAGCAGACGCGCGCAGCTTCGCTTGCTAGCTAACTTAGGGGTAAATTCTAATAAACCATGAAACATGTGTTCATTGAAATATTTTTAAGAGTCTAAATTTAAAATTTTATAAAAATCAGTGGCGATTTAAAGATTTTTCCATACAAACCTTCAACCCCTTATTTGCACCCTTAGGGGGTGAATTCTAGAAAACCATGAAACACATGTTCAATTAAATATTTTTAAGAGTCTAACTTTCAAATTTTATAAAAGCAGTGGCGTTTTTAGAATTTTTCCATACAAACTTTCAACCCCTTATTTGCACCCTTAGGGGGAGAATTCGAGAAAACCATGAAACAGGTGTCCAATGAAATATTTTTAAGAGTATAAATTTCAAATTTTATAAGAATCGGTGCCGATTTAAATTTTTTTCCATACAAACTTTCAACCCCTATATCACCCCTTTAGGGTTAAAATTTTTCAAAACCCCTTCTTAGTGGATGTCCAGATTACGAAAGTAAACATCTGTCCAAATTTCACGTTTCTACGCACAGCGGTTACGGCTGTGCGTGCGTCTTACCTCAGTCAGTGAGGACAAGTCCTTTTATATATATAGATAATAGAGCAAATCTCAAATTAAAATAAAGAACTTCATCCCGCCAGCACAGCGTTTGGGTCTTGCAATTTACATTAAATACACAAATTATCAGGACGTTTCGAGAACTCTGGGGCACCAACAGGTGTTGCTAATTTGAAATCCAAATAAACGTGAACACTGTTACTTTAAGGTCTCTTATACATTATCCATTTGCATATTATATGTATATGGAAAGTAAAAACATACTTAAATACCTGTATAGAAAATTTAAATTATTCCGATTGGATTATTTAGAAAACTTAATATTTTTTAAAAAAATTGTTGTAAAGGTTGAAACGACTTGACTATATACGCGATGGTTATGGATTTGATTGCCTCTTAGGTGCCCTATCTCTCTCTCTCTCTCTCTCTGCCATATACAGGGTATCACAGATAGGACATCTGCCATATCTATGTAAGGCTAAAAAAATATTTCATTTAAATTCTTACAAGTTTACATTCTCTTTTAAAACGGCAGAGAAATGAAAAATAAAGAGCAAATAGACTAAAACATATCTAAAACCCGCCTTACGTAAGTAAGTAAGAGCTCTAACGGCCATTAGCGGATGGCACGAGTAATTTGGAATCACCGCATCTGTTATGATCGAACGAGCGATTATCACCGCCATTTAATTTATATAGGTTTGGAATTGATTTAATATGTAACTATTAGTACTTGATGGTTGTGGGTTCAAATACTTTTATATTTATTTTAATAAAATAAAGTAATAACTAAGAATATTTCTCATATAATAATATGAATTCGGACCGAAAACGAACCCTGGCAAGCACTATAGCATGAATCCTTAACTACATTTAATTGATTTCCATTTCCCTGCACCTATGCCAAATCTCAAATTCGGGCGATAAACGTAGAAAGATGATATTTTCATTAGTTTCTTTGTTTCTCCTTCTTCATAAAGTGGAATAATGCGTCAAGATGACAAAATAAAAAAAAAGTATAAATATAGTATGAAAAGGGAAAAAACCAATCTATATCCACTTAACCTGATATAATTTTTAAATTAATTTAATCATGTATGATAAATATAATACACACAATTAAGCCATTACCAGTAATGAACGTAATTAAGCAAGCTTATAAAAAAAATAAATGAAGATGAAATATCATTTATCATATGAGATTTCCATATGTATTTGTAATAAAAATGGTTTATTTGGCGCCAAATAGCCTATTTTAGCTTTATTCTGTACAAAGTTCAAACTTCTTAGCCATTTGTGGCGTAGATGTACAAGCGTGTAATTATCAACAGGAACACTCGGGGAAATGAAACATTTTCTTTTTCTAGCGCTGGTAACGAAGCATTGCGCGGCGTTGAGTTTCGCCACTCAACAGGTAATGCTTCGAGGATTAGTCGGAAAGTAGGGAACGGAAGTGTCTTAAAACTGGGGTCCTTCTGTCTACCTTGCTGTGTGCGGGATACAGCGTGAAGCTGATAAAAAAAATATATAAATTATTTTTATTTAAGCCGTTGTGGGGCAGCGGCATAACGCAGCGTCCGACTGTAAAGGAATAACTCACTAAAACAAAAAAAACTAAGATTTAAAGTAACATGGTAAACGGAGTGTCTTAGCACTAGGTTCCCTCTGCCTACCCTGCTATAAATATTCTCGAAGCTAAACTAACATTAAAACATTATTATTAAAATTAAATATTTATGTCAAATTTAATTAAATTCATCTCCACAGATTAACTAAAAAGTATTAAACAGTCATATTTTTCCCACATTTCCTGTCCTACCAGGCTTAAGTAAAATAAATTCAAAGAACTTAAGCAATAAAATACTAGCACGGCTCATATCTACTGAAAAGGAAAAAGTTCGATTGGACAATTCTCGAGAGTTGGTCAGTCGGAAATTTTGAAAGACAGCACGGTACGACAGAAATGCGATAATGTGGGGACGACGCGGTGTTAGAGCGGAAAGGGGATTTCTACTATTGAGGATATCAAATTGATTTTTTGACCGAAATCCTCGAATGTCTATCCATTGGAAGAAGGTTTTTATATATGTTGGTGTAGTGACTGCTGTGCTGATGATAGTGGGTTCTTTAATTTTATAATACTTTTTGTCCACGTTGTATTCTGCATTTAACTAGGTTGCTAGAGGGAACCTTCTGTTAAGACACTCTGTTCTACATGCACCGTCCAATTTTGAGACGTTTGTGGTGTTGCAACCACCGACCACCACTAGACTAGATCTTGGATTTTAGTGGACAAAATATGATCAAAATGTAAGCTTTCTTCCCGCTTAAAAAAACATGATAATTTTTACAATACTAGATAATGCGATGTAATTTTTTATACAAATTTGATTTAAAAATAAATAGAAATGGTTTATAGTAACTTACCTTATTTCAATTGATACAGGAACTTCGAAAATCCTGAAACAACAAGATAATATTATTAGTAATTTAATATTTGTTGCCAGTCGTGGCACAAGGGCCAAGTGTGGGACTGTAAGCGCATTAGATTATGAGTTCGATTTCCAACAATAGCAAAAAACCATCATAGGTATACTGTTAATATTGTATATTTATATTGACAGGTAAAGCTTTAATATAAGCAAATAAATTATAGTTAATAGCTTAAAGCAAATAAGTTTGGTCTAGTATAACTTAATGCACTGGATGGCTGCTAGAGGAAACAAATATGTTTAAATTATTTTAATTTTCTCGTTTCCGTAAATAAAGCGCTGCGTTGAATTCCGCCATTCAATATGTATCGTCCCGAACATTCAATTAAAGTGGATAACAGAGTATCTTAATATTAATTTTCGCCTACCATCATCGCTATATGAAAAAATATACCGTACAAAAAAAAAAACTCAACCACCAATTCTGCAAAGTCGGTCAAAAACTAAGTGAAAACCGACTACAAGTTGAAAAATGGCCGAACTAAACTTAATAACGTGACCATTTAATACTATTTCTAGGGAGCGAGTTACAGAACGCATTAGGGGATGCCATTTATCATGAAGACAGATCATCCCTTAGCTCTTAGCAATGACAAATATCTTAGTCAGGTAAAAACCACCATGTGACTGTACAGTTAAATAGTAAACGGCGCTCGATATATTTAGAAATAGCTAAGTGATTTTTTTGTGTGGTTAGTGTTTTTTTTTTTATTTTCTTTATGTAATTTTTGATGCCGTTGAGGCGCAGTGGGTAAGAGTTTGAGTAAATGAATTGGTTGTGAGCTTACTTGGGGTTGTGGGTACGTTTACTCGCTTTGAGACGAATATAGCAAATTAGACCGAAAATGGAATTTCTGGTTGGGTACCAATTGTTAAGACATTCCATTTCCCACTCTTGGTCCAATTATTTATCGAGATATTGTGTGTTGAGAGGCGGAACTTGACGTCGGGCTTTAACTTCTTAGAATCATTTACATTTCTAATAAAAGTATTTATTACTTATAGTGGGAATCAAACTCATAACTATCAGAACTTAAAGATAAATATTTCTGTAGTAAAATTTAACTGACACCACCACAAAAAGTCGTGAGATACCACTTTCATCTATAAATCACTCTCGTCGAGATTTACAAGATTTGCATGTCAACATCGCGGTACAGCGAAGTGAGGGAATCCAAAAGGTGTATTAGAATTTCAAAGTTACTCCAATATACGATTCAAATTCTGAAACTTGAATTAAAATGCGACAGTCGAGGAGTTTCAATAATTAATGTGGGTAATAGCAGGCATATAGGCTCTCTTCTTCAAAAACGATTAGTATCCTAATTTTTGGACAAAATGTCAAAACCTTATTTTACCTTTGAACTACCATTTCATTAAACTTACAACTAGCAAAATTCTTAACGTCCTAATCCGATTTTCGCAAAACATAGCTAAGAATTCGATTCTATTTTAAAAAATCGCACTCAAATCAATTCATTAATTTTGGAGCTACAGTGTGTCTTTTTTTAACTTATAGCAAACACCCTTCCTTTGGCTTTAGCTCAAAAAAAATTGAAGTCATTTCTATTATCATCCTACCACTAAACTAGCATTTGCCAGAGGCTTCACTCCCGTAGTTAAAAGGAGATATATGTGTGAACATATTACTACAAAAAAGACACACCAGTACCTAACACCAACTAGCTTTAAGGTATCATTAGGCTAAGCAACTCTAGCTAAGTAGGTATACTCGTATCTGCAATATCCCGTACATCCAATAGACCGATTGTTGTGGCAACATCCTTGAGTACCGCTCACCGGCACGCAACCAGGCCAAGAACACTTCCTTTCGTTTTGCAAACACTGAATTGTTATAATTTGCTATGAGCAAATGAAACGGTGCGCTTACGACATGCCATAAGTACTGACTGACTGACTGACTTATGTAAAGGCGATATAATGTTGATTAAAAGTCTTATGATTTTTTAGCTTCACGCTCTATCCCGCACATATCAGGGTAAGCAGAGGGAATCTGGGAATCTAGTGTTAGAACACTGGCCCCATTAAGATATTTTCGTTCCCCACTTTTCACCGTATTCTAGGGGCATTGCTTGTTGAATAGCAGAGCTTATCGCGACATGTCTTCCTAATATCGAAAACAATACTAAACATTTACTTTTATTGATATTTATAAAAAGAATACTGTAAGAAGTACATATATGCTTAAATGCTTTACAAGTGTTAAATATTTTATTTGACAAAATAATAGTTATGGGACATTGCAGTCCCACTTAAAGCGAATCTGAGTAGTTTGGAGGAGGATCAATATGAATATAGCGTTGTTGTTCCTTAAACAAAAACGTAGAGTTCTACTTTAAGTATTCTAACTCTGAGACGTTATCCTTTTCCATTTTTAGATCATTTTATCACTTCAAGTAAGCAGAAGCGTAAGTCGTAAAACGTCCTTCAACCAGACCAAATTAACAACGAAAGATATCCTAAATAAAAAGGTCTTGTACAGGCATTTACTTTACAAATGCGTGAAATGAAACCTAACCTAATATAAGATAACTCGAAAATACCACCATTACATCTCATAAAAACATACATACATTCTTTAACGTATTAAACTGACATATCACAAGCATTCCTAAACTCGAACAAAGGATTTTATGACTTAAGAAAAATAAGAAAGGAAGGGACAAAAGAGAAAACAATTTTGTGGAACGCAAAATTGTCTTTAGTCCGTCGAGATGACATTCTTTAGAATAGCGCTCCTCTCTGAATACGTGGACGTGGACGTGGACGTTGCATTACTATTATATCCTACAACCTTATATTGTGATGGGGTAAGGACTGGAAAAATGAGTAGAATGTGGAAATCTATATCTTTTTTTTCAGGCTCTTCACACTCTATTCCAGATCCAGTAGACAGTGAGAAACTAGTGACAATGCACTCTTTTGCCAGTTTACGTTGGACTTTAAGATATTGAGTGGTGGCAATCACATGGACAATGACATGATGAAGGAAAATAGTTAATTCTTCTGAATATAACTCAAACCCATAGGTCTAGCATTTACAGTCAAACTGGCCAACTATGCCATGATAGCCACGATGGCTGTCAGAGTGTTTTAACTCTACGTATCTAAACAAATCAGGCCAAAAAGTGATTCTACTAAAACAAAAATAGTACAGCAAATTTGAAATACAACCGACAATTAAATTAGGCGCGAATGTTCCGCCAGTCATTTGACTTTGTGGACGGGCGAGTAATGAAAGCTTTGATCACGCTCCAACGAACACGTTGTTTCTTTTGTTCACTCGTTATTAACTATCTATCGCTGTAGTATAGGATGGTATGAGATTTTGTTTCAGTTTCACGCTTTATCCCGCATTTAGCAGGATAGAACCTGGTGAAAGATATTACGTTTTCAGCTTCCCGTCCGTATGCACCATATATCTGTATTTATATAAATTAACTAGCGACCCTCTTGCGGCTTCGCCCGCTTTAACTACTGAGTTATTCATGTAATGTATGTTTGCAAAGCACTTAAGATAATGTGAAAATTAATTAAACCCTAATGCCCCCCGCATTTTCGTAGTTTCAAAAAGGATTTTCCAATTGTTTTACACAGCAAGGATTTATTAGTAGGTACCGTAATTTTAAATCTGTGTTACTAATCTTTTCAAGTACTTATTAAAATATATTTAAATGTCTTTTTTTAGATAGTTAAATGACTATTTTTAAACGGAAGAAATTATAAACAAAAACCTACCTACTAATAACTACTACAAAAATGAAATGAAACCAAATATATCGCGCTGAAATAATACATTCAACTCCAATTATACAATACGTGCAAACGCATCTAACTAAATCTTCGTTGCTATAGAGGAAGCCGGGTTTTTTTTTTCGAGCTTGTGGTTAATGCTGAAGGGGTTATTCTGTCCCTGATGAAAAGCAAGCACGACGTGACTGCCTGTGAGGAAAATGAAATAGAATACATGGGCCGGGAATCGAACCCGGGCCGCCCGCGTGGCAGGCGAGCATTCTACCACTGAACCACCGATGCGTGTAAGGCAAGCGGGCACGGCGGACGCATGGCGAGTGGCGAGCCGTTTCGCAGCTAGGATTTTTTTGATATTGTAACAACTTCTAAAGTACTTATTAAAATGAAAAACAGTAAAAGAAAGTTTTGGTCTACATTAAATGGCCAACGTAACTAATGTACTTATTTATATGCTGAGAGTAAGGGATAAGTGAAACTTGAGTAACATACAGCTGATGTGTCAACAATTAAATGCGTTTTTCTGTAAAACTATTCGCAATTTCGAAATATTGTAAATAGCAAATTTTATCTTCGTTTAACGTAGAAAATTAATAAAGTATTTTAAAGGATAAGGATTAATACCATTATGGAAAAATATCCCTCACAATATAAAATATATTGAAATTATTATTTTCAGACAGAAAAATGATCACTACACGTTATTCTTAAAAGATACGAATATGCTCTCGCGGACTTTTTTGTAGATTTAATTAAGAAGAACAATACTCCAGTACATTATTTTCATGTAGTACTTACCATTAAAGCAGCGCATGCGCGAAAGTGTCTCAACGGGTAGGACTTTATACACAATTATCGCATTTATGTTAATTTACATAAGGATATACAAATAATAAACTATATATAAACCTTCTACGAAAAACACTCGACTTAATGCTGAAGACCGCATCAAAATCCGTTGGGTGGTTTAGAAGAAGAAGAGTTAGAAACAACAGACAGACACGAAAAGCGACTTTGTTTTATAAGATATAGGATATTTCGTTAGGGAACGACTAATAGACAATTTATAATCGCAACTACACGGGGTAGGACGTTAAAATTTTGGTATATGGATTCCTTGTGAATTATAGGGGAGCCCTAAGAGAGGATTTTTTTAAATTACAAAGCCAACAAGATAAAATGGCTTTAAAAGTTTACGTTAACGAAGTCATAACGACATCAATACAAAGTTAAAAATAAATACAATTTTCCTACTTCACCTTGATGCATCGCCAAAATCATTAAAGAAATGAAAACATACAATTTAATAACATATCAATTATAACAGTCTCGATGCAAATAATCGAATAAACAATGAAATGTATGAAGAGACGATTTAACCAATTATAACGAACTGTACGTCACAGTTATCGAATACATGTGTATTAATTAATGTGAAGAATGAAAATCGTTTTGTGGGTTATATAATAGCTTCGGTTTATCTTTTCAACTTTGGCAATGGTAATTTTCATTGTGCCAGGCCCTTTAGGATATTATCTTTATTATGCGTAGATGCCAGTTGTAGGTTCGATATCCATTCGTGGAAATGGAATATTTATTTAAATTAATATTTTCTCTCTGGTACAAGCTCTCAAGCTACAATTCTGGGCAAAGCAAGGTGTTGAGTTCCGACGCTCAACAAGCAATGTCTGTAGATTTCGGCGGAAAATGGGGAACGTAGTGTCTTAACACTAAACTCACTCTGCTTACCCTGCTGCATGCGGGATACAGCGTGAAACTGATTTAATTAAATTTTTATTTACTAAATTATCCGATATATTAAAATCTATGTCTATTATAGAATAACTTACAATCACTTAAGTTCTTAGAAAATAAGAATTGAAAGACTTTAATCAATTGAAATGACAAAGGAATGTAGAAGCAGTATTATGAGTATATAATTACACTAATGAGGGCGTCGTACATGTCTTTGAATAGTTTATAGTTTAGTTGAACAGATCGCTTTTGTTTTACCACCTTTATAAAGTCAGAGTTAAAATTATAAGGGCTTTTATACTTATAAACTTTGACTAGCTTTTACCTACGGCTTCGTTCTTAAATAGAAATAATTAATAGTTGTGTATGACATTTGATACATTCTAAGTAGGGAAACAACTAAATGCAGATACTATGGGTTACAATTTTTTTATTTGGTTATGTGAATATAGTCTTTTTCTCATTTTTCATTTTTTTTTTTATTCGAACCAGTAGTTCCTGAGATTAGTGCGTTAAAACCAAATACTTTTCATTTTTAGGACATTAGTAATTAATAGTGTTTACTTAATATTCTATTGGTTAAAAGTTCTATATATTACATGGTTTGATTTTGATCTATCCAATGTCATCATCATCATCATCAATAGCCATCTTCTCGCCACCACACTCGATCCTCAGCTTTTCGGACCCATCCTCTTCCCGCCAACCTCTTTATGTCGTCGACCCATCTGGCAGGAGGTCTTCCCACCAGTCGTTTTGTAACCTAACCTATCCAATGGACCTAAATGAAATTATTTCTTCAGAGATTCCTCACATAAACATTGAACCTACTATCATCGTATCTCATATATGATACATATATGTAAGTCCCAGCTACGTCACGACCGCGTCTCATAAAACTTGGTGATTCATATAAAATAAATGTGTGCTAGAGCAAGCTCAAGGTTGGTTCTAGTTACGAATCTAGTTAGTTCTATTTGAGGTCACATAACGAGGCCGTATTTAATTAATGTCTAGTTTAGTCTACAGGTTATCAATGCTATAAAAATGTAGCTTTTATAGTAATATATATACCTATTACATTTTGAGACCTGTCGTGGCGTAGAGGCACTGTGTGAAAGGAAATATTTATTTAAATTTATATTTTCATTTCTTTGCTCTGGACGACACCTGATTGATTTATTATATCACCTAATAAAACATGTTAAAAAGATTACTTCCTACAATATTAAATTATTTCCTTAAATTAAATGGAACAAAGAGAGAATATATATAAGATAGAAAAAATATATCCTAATGGAGTGTCTTAACACTAACTTCCCAGATTCCTTTTGCCTATCCTGCTATGTGCGGGATGCAGCGTAAAGCTAGAAAAATATATAAGTAAAATAAAAAATGAAACTTCTGGTCAAGGACATCCTTATCAGTTCTCCTATCCGCTAGTATTGAACGGGCTTTTTCACGCTCGTGTATATCGATGTCTGTTGATAAGAGCCGTATCTTTATGGCGATATTGATTTTTTTGTTGGCTTAACTAACCTACATGTGAGACGACGTGTCATTTGTAGTTTTTTAGTATCGTTTTTTTGTCGTGTATGTGCTATATGCTGCGTACAGCAGGGCAGCCAAAAGGAACCTGGGAACCTAGTGTTAAGGCACTCGTTCATTTCGTTCCTTCCTTTCTACCGAATTTTGAAGTAGTAGGGGTTGAGTGGCAGAACTGAACGCCGCGTTTCGCGTTGAATGTCAGGACTGCTAAACGTCGCCCTTTGCCTCGTAACAAAGCTAGGAAATGAAAATATTTAATACTTCATTTTTTCTAGTGGAAATTGAACCCGCTACCACAAACTTTTGTGCTTACAGCTTTTTATTTTTAATGTTATATGAACTTACTAATATTGTATGTATAATATATTTGTCTTAAAAAAAATATACAAGAAATTTTCTTTTTTGGTCAACAGAGTGTCTTAACAGTATGTTCTCTTTGCCAAGCTGATTAAATTTCTTTCAGTTAACCACAGTCTTATAGAGTACGAGGAATGCTTGTCACGTGTTTCCCATATATTCCTGTGATTTATCTTTCGTGTAAGTAATTCTTTTAGTTAAAATCTAGAGAAGCTACTTGTACTAGATATTTTACTTTATAAAATGAAATTATACAATTTTAATTATGAAATGTGATAATTTTTTTTTATATTAAAGGTAACTATAACACAGTGGGACAGTGTTGGGCTATAATTAGTACCGTTGTCGTTTCGATTCCTACTTGGTGAATATTTTTTTTTTCGAGAATTGGAGAACGGAGTCATAATTTGATGGTAAACGGAAGCAGCAAGGCAAGCATCATATTATAATCCACACACACGTGGTGGCAGGCGCAACTAGTAAGTAAAATATTATATTTCTTAAATATAATGGCGATTGAACTTATATTATTCTTATATTATTAGTTCTTTGCTTCTAATGTTATGGTGTTACGTCTATCAGGTAAAGCTTACATAAACATTTACAATTAAAATGATTTGGCACTTTGCCTTAGGAAATGAACCTAATTCATCAACAACAATTTTTACAGTCAGACATTGTACCACTGCGCCATGATGGCCTGGCACGATAGTTACAGGTTCGGTTTCTATACAGAATGCAATTTAAATAGTATAATAATAGTTTTCTAAGCAAAAAATTGTAAAAAGGATCTACCAAACTATTTAAATAAACGTCCATTACGGCTTGAAAAATTATCAAAAAATATATTGTGGATTCAATATTATATTCATAAAAATGTAATAAAAATCCTATAGTAATATATTAAAGAATAATTTTCAAATTTAAATGCAAACAGTGCTAAGGACATGGCTATGGCAAAGGTTGACCGTCTAGTCACGACGTCTTCCGCGAAAGAAAGGCGGCGTGTACGTGAGATAGCACTCTATGATGCAATATATTATTTCCGTATCTGTGTATTGCGGAGTTAGAGAGATGTGTCACTTAGCTCTCTGCTTTGAGGTTTGATATGAGGTCGTGGTATATGTTAGATATGGCGCTACCTACGTTCTCTAGGTTTTATGGGAGAAAATTGTGTAAAGCAAAAAAATAATAAATATAATTATAGAAGGAGTTCGGTTTCCACTTTTTAAATATTTATAGATAGATTACATAAATTCCCCTTATACTTATTTATTTACATACAAAAGATCTGTGAAAATAAATAAAAAAATCATTCACATAATACTTTAGTCTTATTTCATACAAAATGATTCATTGAATGAATTGAATGAGAAATTCAGTATTGGACGAAAATTATTTACAATAGTAGCAAGACGGAGAACTTTAATTGTCCTGTCGGGATGACTCTGCCAATTACTATAAAATTGGTTCAATTATAATACTAAACTTAGAATAGGCGTATCACTGAACAGCTATAATACTTATTGATATACATATTTATAGCTGTAATATTTATTGATACATGGGCACATTTATTTGAAGCCAGTAATGGCGCAGGGGCATAGCATAGGTGCGTCACGGATTTTGGGTTCGAATTCCACTTGAGGAAATAAAATATTTAATATGTTCATCGTAATCGTATAAGAATTTTGACGTATCTACTTATTAAATAAAAGTGATTTAGTGCTAGGGCGCTACATACAAATTTTTACACGGTTTTTAAAACTTTGAAAATTTTAAAAATAGTCAATAATAATAAATATATATTTTTTAAAATAATCAATAATTTTAATTTTAAATAATCAATATTTTTTTTGTACTAGCAATGAAATTCGATTACTAATTAATCATAAATAAATTGACAGTCAATTTGACGAAATAAAACCACTAATTAAAAGAAAACAAGATACGATTTCTCAATGTATCTCTTCAATTAGGTATAGATAACTCGAAAAAATCAAAAGTACTTGAGTTTCGTCGTGCTCTTAACTTTACAATAAAGAAGAATAAGTAAGAAAAGTCTAAAACAAAATTTCAAGTATATTTTAAGATATAAAGTGAATATAACATAACTAACTTGACGCCTTTGTAACAACAAAATGTTGTACAGAAAGAGTTGTATCGACGTCACATAATGATATGCAAACTGTTGAGTGTCTGACGGCGATATTCTGGACTTTAGAGCTCTAGTTGAATAATCTCCAGATTTGTATTCCTATGATATTATATAAATATGGAAAAATAATAGGAGGAAATTGAATATATCAATATAGAATAAGGATGTTTGAGATAAATTTAGCTTATGTAATAATTTAAATTTAAACGGATTTGCCGTCAAAATGACGTTATATTTACTACATGTCTAGAAACTTCATATATTTTAATTTATTTTGTATAGATATAATAACTGATTAATAAATATAAATTCTTGAAAACAAAAGAAATGTGAGAACGTAATCATAATATTTTGTTGCGTTTAATGAATTCTTTACGTCTAATAGAATTTAAATAACCTAAATATTCTTCTTATATTTATTTTTTTTAGCTTCACGCTCTATCCCGCACATTATAACCCAGTGTTAAGATACTCTATACCCATTAAGTCACTTCCATTACCTACTCTTCTTAATATTATTTTCTCCATATAATTCACACAAATGTGTAACCGTAGAGAGTTGAGAGTGATTTCCACTCGGGGGAATCATTCATTTAATATTTGAATTTTTTTGCTCAACACTAGGTTCCCTCTGCTAAATCTGCTATATGCGGGATAAGAAATGTACTCCCATTTTCTCCAGTAGGTACAACAAGCGCCCAGAATTAGCACGTTTATTAGCGGCGCGATAGCTCGAGAGTACTACACTCCAGCTACCGGCGTAATGAGGACTTTATATTCTACAAATATTACACTGTCGCCCTGCATTTTGGATACCTTGACTCTAGGTTCAGTTATATAATGGTTGTTCTAAGGTTTTTTATTTATCTCGGAGGCGTCTTAAAGGGAACGGAGTGTTCTAACACTAAGTGTCCGGGTTCCCTCTGCCTACTTTGCTATGTGCAGGATAAAGCTTGAAGCTTTATCCTGCACATAGCAAAGTAGGCAGAAAAAAGCTTTAAAAAATAAGAAATGATAACTTTATATTATAATTAATTTTATAGGATTATTTTTAATGATAGGATTCATTTTTATGTCTTCTTTTAATCATATAGGTATGTAACCAACAAAATAATTTGCTATTTTATCTTGATTATTAATTATTCATCAATTATTACATTGTTTTTTAAAAAATATAGTTAAATATTTATATATCAACGAATATGGAAGAACTATTTACAAAATGCTTACAATTGTATCTCCTGAAATATTTGACAAATCGCAAATATGCCATTGTTGCACAAAATGTAAAAAGTGCAAATATTCTAAAAACTATATTTTCTTTAATATAATCAAACAATACATTTAAAGTACATTTTATTGTCTATATGTATTTCAGTGTTTTCTATTAAAGAAAAAAACAAAAAAGTGTTTCTTATACATTTCTTAGGTACCTTACGTAACCTGTGCATAACGACCTACCTCAACGTGTCGTAGATAGGGCAAGGGCGTGACGCTAGGCGCGAGTGCCTCCGTACACCGACACGCTCTATTAGACGCGACGCGTCGTTATAAACTTTAATGCATAGAAGTTTCTAGAATAATAATAAACTGAAAAGCTTCATTATAAACTTAGTTAAGGTCAATTGACTTGCGGAAAATATGAAAGTTATTTCTGTACTTAAGTTTTTAATAACACTTCAAAATTATTTGAATTTGCATTGAATTTTTCTGTTATTTAAACTTATAAAAATTTAAATAGGTGAACAAAGGCAGTGGTGTTGCAGGGTGTGACTACAAAGATTCTTATGGTTATGAGTTCAATCCACACTCGAGGCATAACATTATTTTCATGTCCATGCACTGGTAAACATGCAGCGCCATTTAGTTCCAAAATATAATACTCAGTTTCTCGAAAGCAGAAGGCAAGTAATGAACGGAGTGTTTTATCCCTAGATTATTTCTGTTTATCCTATGCGTAGTAAAGCGGAAAACTAATCATTGAAGACAATCTCAGTCTTATTCAAATTTTAGTTCATTATATACAATACTTATGACAATTATAAACGTAATCGTGTAAAAAATATGTAAACTATTTTTTTAACGTAATTCATATAACTAGACTTTGATTTACGTAGGTATAATAATGTTAGTATTATTAGAAGTATAAATTGCAATATAATTATTTTTTTTTAATGAAATATGAACCTGTAACCATAATGTTGACGTGAATCACGAGAATGAATTGTTTTATTTTCTCTCTATATAGGTATGTACTCAAAGTTTTGAAAATTGTGCGGAAAGTGGGGGACAGAGTGTATTATCACTAGGCTGCCTCGGTCTACCCTACTATATAGAAATACAAGCACACTTGAAGACAAAAAAAAATATATGTATATTATCGACATCGCGGTATTTGCTCTTATTTTAATACAACACAATTAAAATAAACGTAGAAAATCTACAAAAATCCTGCAAACCTAACTTTTATTAGAACAAAAGTTTTTAAAAATACAATCCACGTTGAATGTAGGTGTAGCAGCGATGTTAAAATGCATACAGCGCCTGCCTCAACACGGCGCTGATAGGGCAAGGGCATCGGACGCTAGGCGTGATACCGTCATAGAGTAGGTACGGTGGACACGACTTATGTTGTATTTGATATTCATGTAATATATGTTGTAGTTAATGTATATTTGCTCATTAATATTGAAGCTTAATATCAATTTATGGCTGATAAGTATAAATAATATATTATATTTTATTAATATTTTGGAGATATATCTGTAAAAATAAATGGGCATGGATTAGTAGAGCAATAAACTTATCGACTTTATACAATCTGAGTGATAAATTATCAAAAGACATCAAGAAAAAGATTCAAGTCTGTCTAATTAAGCTACAGTTTGGTTCTATAAACAGTTATTTCACACTGTACTTTAAAATGAAAATTTTCCATATAGAAATAACATATAAATTATTTTAAGTTGAAAATTTAATTTGCATTTTCAATTCTTACAGGACTAGGCTGTAACATCGCATCGTGCCTCTCACATGCTCTATGAGAGTGTTGACCCCAGAGCGTGACCAGTCCGCGATCATTGCCACTGAGCCAATTGGAGACTATGCCAGTAATACTACATAATACTAGTACATTACGAGTATATATAGTAGTTAGTTATTGTTGTGCAACGCCGTGGGAGTTGCAGTAATGACGCTTGGAAGAATGCGGATTTTATGTGTTTTATCTTGTTTGAACTAGTTGTTTATAGATGATGATGGGCTATCGAGTTTTTGTGTTGCGATTTGTGGAGAAAAAGAAGAAGATAGTGATTTGTTACTCTGCTTTCTATTTTTGGGCCTTTTAGCGATCAATCATGGTGCACAGACCTAGCGTGTGGACCATTCCATCGATGTATTAACGGAGATTATTTATATTTCAAATTCTTTTACTAGGTTAGCTTACGAAAAGTACAGAATCGTTTTTATTATCAGTAAATAATATTTACTTGTTCCTCAGGACCAACTGAATCATAGAGGTTAATTTTACAACTTTTCAGCTCATGCCTCAAGAATTAACTTAACACTTGGTTCCCTTTGCCTACCCTGCTATGTGCGGGATACAATGTGAAGCTGAAAAAAAGTAATTCTTATAAGTTAAATAAATAATACTCTCATGAAATATTATTATAAAGTATTGGGGTTGTGTTCTAGTTGCGATGCAACTTTGTTAGAACCAATTGAATCTGGGGATCTGTTATACGGAGTATTGGAAAATGAAGTCTATATTCGATAGTCGCAGTAGGGTTGTGGAGTAAATCGATTTTATTCTATTACAATTCAATATAATAAATTGTTATAATTGTATTGTTTGTCAATTTATTTGTAAACAATAAATGGGTCCTTTTGGAAATGAAATGAAGTTATTGTTATATTTGAAGATATTTTATTTACTTTATTAATATAGTTCTTTATTACGTTTTGATGGTGTGTTTGTCTCGAAAAACAGGCAAGTGAATGCAGTGTTTCAACACTAGGTTCCATCTGCCTACTGTAGGATCTCAGTATATAAGTACGGGGTTCAGCGTAAGACCAAAAAAAACCTAAAAAAACTTACTACGGAAAACTCCTATCTATTATGAATATTGAGGTGAGCGGGAAACGGAGTATCTCAACTTGCTCGCTTTGCCTATCCTGCTGTGTGCGTGATACAGCGTGAAGCTTGATTTGATTTAATTTAATAAAAAAATATATATAAAACAGTCACATTGTATCAGTTTTACGAGTATTTCATAAATTGTACCTCCACCGGTCCTATTTCGTCGAAATATCGAGCAAATACGATTTGATTTTCGTTCACTACTAGCGGCCAAATAAAGTGGAATACTGCTAGCTTTGGATGGAATTGACTGATGAGTTTCAATGTACTTTGTTGTTAGTTTCTATGAATAGTAAATTTGAACAACATTTCTGTGTAGTCGTATGTTTGTGTGTCCGATTTGGATAGAGGATAGACTTTAAAGTTTTGTAGTGATATTATAGTGCTTTTAGTATATATTTTTTTTTCAGGATCACGCTGTATCCCGCATGTAATAAGCCGAGGGAACCTTGTTGAATCTGGGTAAGTTCTTAAATTTCACAATGTAAGATTAAACAAATACTACAAAAAAAGCACTGAAGTTACATCCTATCTATACTAATATAATAAAGCGGAAGAGTTTGTTTGTTTGTTTGTTTGTTTGTTTGTTTGTTTGTTTGTTTGTTTGTTTGTTTGTTTGTTTGTTTGTTTGTTTGTTTGTTTGTTTGTTTGTTTGTTTGAACGCTAAGATCTCTGGGTCTACTGGTCCGATTTACTTTGTTTTTGTTTTGTATGAAAGCTGCATTCTTCAGAAGTGCTATAGGCTATATAACATTACATTTCACATATATACTAATAAATTAAAATACTTTCTAATTTGACATGCAATTTATTCTGCCATGTTAATAACAACCGTCGTCGCTACGCGACCGCGTTCGTTACCGCGTCATTTTGATATTCATCCTTATGAAAATAAATATAATAATCACTTTTAGCATTTCATCTAGATTGAAATTATATTTCTATAGAAATTATATTCTTATATTTCAAGCAGGCGTAGCCGCGTCCGGGTCCGCTAGTTTTCTATAAAATTCAATAAAAATATAATTGGTAAAATATCAATAAATAACAGTTCCCATGGCGACCGAGACCCATTATAGGAAATGTGGTACTGACTATTCGAACCAAGCAGTTAAAGTAAACAATGCAAGACGAGGAAATCTTTAGATCTTTGAGATCATTGAAACGTTCCTATTGATGTCAATTTCTATTGTAGACTTTGTTTAATATTACATTGTGACATTTATTATATTTATGTTTTAGGTAAAACTTAATAATAATGTTAATATAACATATTATAATAATTTTAAACGATACCAGATAGAACATTATACCAGAAACCAATAACTAATTAAATTGCAATAACGTAACCTAATAATACTGAAAATTTATGCTATTATAGTTGATTTAAGATTGGATTGAAACTTGTTTGTCGAAATAGTATCCTTGTTTAGGAAATCAACTGAGCAGGCGCCATAGATCTTACAAAACACTGTCTTGTACAAGCTAAATGCGACCCACGTGCACAATGGCCTGTGGAGCAAGCTATAGGAACTGCTAGGGTTAAGAAACTGCCACTTAAGTATAATTTATACGGTTAAATTCTGTTAGTTATTTTATGTTATTTTTTATTTAAAAATTACATACGCAGTGGCATTGTGCCTGACTATAAATCTGACGATAGCGGGTTCAATTCCCACTCAAGGAAATGTTTTTTGTCATTTCCTCTATCTCTCGCTTTGAGAACAAGGTAGAACACGGCATTATCTTTAACCACTCACACAATTTCGCGAAAGCTTATCAGGAGGGGGGGTATGGAGTGTCTTAACACTAAGTTCTCTCTGCCCACCCTGCTACATGCATGTAACACTAGGTTCGCGGGATACAACTTGAAGCAAATAAAAGAAAGTATAAAAGTTATTTATATTATTGAGAATGACACTAGCCTGAATTTGTCGCTGGTATAAGCAATAAAGCGTGATGGAAGGCACAACATTGACGTAAATTGGCCCCCCGCGCATTTCCTAGAACTTTGGCCATAGTATATTATTTGTATATAATAATAATAAATATAAAATAAAATCAGCTTCCCGCTGTATCCCTCACACGGCAGGGTAGGCAGAGGGAACCTCGTGTTAATACTCCGTTTCCCATTTTTCGCCGAAATTTTACGAGTTGAGTAGCGGGACTCAACGCCGGGCATTTTTTTACCAATAAGGTAAAGCGAAGAAATGAAAATATTAATAAATAATAATTAATTCCCCCGAGTGGGGATACTATTAAAGTAACATGAATATAGACCGTTGTGGCGTAGTTGTACAACGTCTGAAGTAATATAAAATATATATATTTTTTTTACGAATGGTATAGCAGGTTATGCAGAGAAAACCTAGTGTTAAGACACTCCGTTCTCCACTATTTATTTTGATACAAGTACAATATCGAATTGCACAACAAAATGCAGGAAACACGTTGTTTTTGCTAAATCGAGTAGCACTTCGTAATTTGCAAAGCGAGTTTGATCAGCTCGCACCAACTATGATTTATCGCAGTTGTACAATACTTTAAATGCAACTGTTGCTCAACTTACTATAGTTGTATCCTGTTTTCTTCTGTCATTTGACTAATTGTCTAACTTGTTTTTAGTTTATTGACTGAAATTTAATAAAATTTAAATAATTTATGTCAATGTATGTGGAAATGTCTTATGCATTTTTTAGGGTTTCGTACTTCATAAGCTAAAAACTCTAAGAGCTCTTATAGGAACACTTTAATGTCCTACTGTCCGTCTGTAACAACCATTTATCTCAAGATCGCGTGAAGGTATCAAGCTGATATTTAAACGTCATATATTCAATTTTATAGTCCCTTGAAGTTCAGAAGAAATGAAGCTTCTAAACCAACGCAGTCAAAAGGTACGAGCATGCATGCACGGATTTTGCTGCATATTGTATAAAATTCCCCGCGTAATCAAAACTTGCAGGATATTTCCTTCAGTTGGCATGAAGTGAAAACTTACAATAAAAATGAAGGAAAAATCCAAAAAAATAAAAATTTTAAGATATAAAACTATTACAAACTTATAGTTATAGTTCATTGCATACAAATGAGTGCATATGCCCGCTTAACTTAACTTGAGTTCGTCCACTTTTAAAAGTTGTAATCTTGAAATTGGTACGGAAGCCTCGGTGGGCGAGACCGACTCGCACTTAACCAGTTTATTCATGTATAGATGCTCGTATCTTTGAACGTTGAATTATTTTTCAACCTATTCCACGAATAGCTATCTAAGTTTGCGAGTCAAACGCAGTTAGATAGCGCGCAGTGGAAAGCCCCCTTTATATTTACGATACTACGGGTTCACGACATTAATGCGATCGTAAACTGTTTTATGCATCTCGACTGATATTAGATTCCAGTTCATTTGGTGCGAAATTTGAAATAACTTGCTAAAGAGAGATCAATATTTGACATACGATATGTAGGTGAACTGGTCTTTTGGAACACAAGTAAATCTTAGTTTTTAGAATACATAGCATTTTTAACATAACGAGACGTAAAGAGATCCGAACCCGCACCCCTTGGAAACCGTCCTAGCGCTCTGACCAACTAAGGCATACGTTCGTCAAAATTCTTATATATAAAATTCTTACATATAAGAATCGCGGCAATGCCCCCGAGGGGACATCGAACCCATCGATTTTACAGTGGCCTAGTAAACAGTTTTAATGGTAATTGAAAAAGCAAGATTATAAATAAAACTAATAATACCGAGTGAAAAATATCCCTAAAGCATCTGATTTTAGAACTTAGGTACCTAATAGCACATATTTTGACAAACTCTGCTACTGTGCCAAGAGGGTGTTAAATCATATTTAATACCAATATCATGATATAATCATATTATAAATAAGTATCTTTACAGCTAAGTAAATCGCGTTGACGAGTAATCTACTTAAGTTGCTTACGAGATTACGCGTTGACCTACCTTCATTGTGTACCTAGTGTGTATGCCTCTGCATAGTGTAAGTGGGGAAGTAATTAAATAGGCTTTTTTATAATTTCTAGGGTAAGGTATTGTAGGGTAGATGAAGGGAACCTAGTGTTGAGACACTTCGGTCCCCCAATTGGCACTGTCAAATTCTCGAGACATTTCGTGTTGAGTAGCAGCACCCAATACTGTGTTTTGGTAACAGGGTGTATAAAATTCAGGAAGGTGGGTAACGGAAGTGTCTTAATGTGTAACGGAGTGTTTTTTAGTACTTGTACCAGGCTTCCTCTGCCAACCCTGCTATGAGTGGGATATACCGTGAAACTAAAATAAAAAAAGCGATCAAGGTGTCTCAACACAGTTGTTTTCCTTCCACCAAATTATATAGTTCAGAAAAATTAATGGTCTTGGACAAAGGGTTACTTCTTTTTTTAAATATATAATTTCATACTTATTTTTAGATTTCTAAGGCAGATCAAATAACATATAAGATTAAACACGCTTATATACTATAGCTGTTCGAGGAAATTAAGTGGAGTAAGTTATTCAATGGGAATGCCACGTAGCTAGGTCAGCAGGTAATCGCGTCAGCTCTAAGGCGATTACGTGTCAATGTTTTTTCTCATGATTTACTCGGGCTTGGGTTATGCTGATATGCACTTTGTGTGATTTAGATTTATACAACTAAAGTAAATACTAGTCATCGTCTGCAACTTTACTTTTTTTAGGTTCATGCTGTATCCCGCACCTGGGAACGTAAATTTGTGGGTAAACCCTAATGGTTGAATAGGAAAGTGGGGAACGAAATATTTTAAAATACTTTCGTTCCCCACTCTCCTCCAAATATGGAAGGCATTGCGTGTTAAGTGGCGCAACTCAACACTGAGCTTTCTTAGGCCTGTATTTATAAATCACTCTCAAGTTTGATCTTGAGATGCCGTTTTCATTCATGTCTTGAAAACTGGATGGAAGATAGGTAACGGAGTACCGTCACACTAGGTTTTCTCTGCCTACCATCCTATATGCGACAGAGAGAGAAAGATATATTTTTTTCCAACTACGGCACTATGTACGTCTAAAAGCCTCATTAACACTATTATTGTTTCATTTATGTAACTCTCTAATACAACTAAGACGTGTACGATAACAAACGATATTGTACTGTGGTATTATGCACTTGAGTGTAAATTGCATATTATCTGGGTTCAATGCATAATATAATTATGTTGGTGTCTAACAAAGAGCTTACAACTATAGTTTCTAATGTCTGTATTCAAGCTGTATTTGATGATATTTGTATATTTATTTATTTATATTTTGCGAAGAAAATTAATTTCCTTTATGGAAAAGAAATTGGTATTAAGAACATTTTTTTTAGTTTATGAAAATATCTTCGAATGCGGCACAGCGTCTGAACAAATCGAATCTAGAACCGTTGCTTACTGTCAAATAAGCTCACTACACTACGAAGGTTTCAACTATCAATATTTTTTTATATATTCATGAAAACTACTTTTGATACTAACGACGGATGGTAACTAGTAGTACCTTTGGAAAGGGTCATAAAGTTCACGCAGGCAGAGTTGCAGACAGCCACTAGTTTATAATAAATGACTGAATGTCCGTCCCGTTTCCTTTTCCTCAGTGACGCAATCAATTTCCATAAATAGATGACATCACTGCACTATGAGGTAACAATTTAAATTGCTATAGGTAGACGACCTGAGTGTAAACGTTATGTACTTTATAGTATATATAGTATAGCATATACAATGGAATTAAGGCCTTTTTAGACTGAACTATATTCTTATAGTTTAGCTTCGGCAGTCTGTCCTTTAGACGCAGTGATAAAAGAGGGAATCAGTTTTAAGGACCATTTTCCGTGATGTTTTTCGAGTGCTGCGTGTTAATTAACGCAACTTAGTGCCGCGCTTCATCCTCTTATCCGAAAGAGAAAGTTAAAAATAATTTATTTCTCCGAGTGAAAATCGAAGCCATAAGCAACCATTATTTTGTACGAATCACTAATATTTTGTAGGAAACTATATTTAATAAAGCGTAGTATGAAAGCAACTTTAATAATATAATGAGAAACAAACGTGAGGAGGAAAACGGATGTTATTAGATGGTTATTTTTAACTAATATAGTAATAACAAGTCAGTACACGTGATTTTCTAGCAATTTCTACGTGATTATATTAAATAATATTATAATACTATTTGATATAATATAGTACGTATAGTTTTTTTGATTAGTGGCACAGTGATACGCGAGTTGGACTGTAAATGCGGTAGTGGTAGGTTTGATCCCCACTCCGAGCAGTGCCACGTGTTGATATCTGGCACTTAACACGGGGTTCCTAAGTTCCCTCTGTCGACCCTGGTGTGATAGTGCGTGAAGCTAAATATTAACATTCCCCCAGTTAAGATTGATCCGATAACCATCATTTACAATCAGGACTGTCCAAATTTGCCATAATGGTATCATTGTTAAGTAATACAATAGAAATATAATATTATATTAATTTAGTTTACTTTTATGCTCTTATACTTTCACAATGCCCTTTATTCTAGCAGATTTAATTTCATATAAAGAATTGCGAAAACCTTTTTAAATATTGAATATCGAAAGAAACTAAATTTGAATAAAACAAGAACTTTTAGGTCTCCAACATTAAGCGAACTTGTGTTTTACTCTTTTAGTTTGAAAGTTGATATTTTCACTTATTTCTTCGATAAGAACAAAATTCTCCATTTTATAAAACTAAATTGAACTAATATAAATTGTTAATTGGAAAATGGCTTGATATGAAAACTTTAAAGCTTGTTATAAATTGTTGTTGTTCAATTATTATTTAGTAGGTATCTTTTTTACGTTAATGATTTTTTAGATACGTATTTGAATAGGTTGTTCGAAGAAATAGTTCACAGTGTTTATAATTGAAAAGAAAGGAAGAAATGAAGATTTCATTTATTTCATGACATTGTTTGTATAAGCTTATACTCCAGGATGAAGGTGCTGGAAGTATCAACAGTTACATAGGTGTCAAATTTACGTTATATGTATATAACGTAAATTTACACACTCATTGTGTGAAATTGTTGTTGCGTACTATAAAACTAATAATCCGACAAAAACTTTAACCTGTTTGGCTGACTTGTAAGAGGTGTGGGTTCGAATCCCAATAGGTTAAAATTTTGAAACATATTGAAATATTTTTTTCTTAATTTTTTTCGTAAATTTACAATTAAATGGCATACGCTCGGAACGATATAACAAGAACAGTATTGACAATCCCTTAAATGGCAATAATAAAATATTATTACTATAAAATTTAAGCTTACAGCCATCGGCTACTGCAAAAGAACAATTACACTTTTATTCTCGCATAGCAGGAGACACAACAAATATCTCAGTATTCTCCACTATCTAGCAAATTCTTAAAGAAATGTGTGCTGAATGACACCACAAAGGCATCGTCGATCACCACCTTTTCGCCAATTAAATGTGTTAGACCACCACATACCCAGTATCCATCAACCGAATACCTACAATAGTGTACGACTCGCTAAGCAATATGGCAATTTCTAAAGCACTCCAATACCCAAGTGGGATGCCGCGCCGTCTCTACGCCAATTGAATGCAGATTCAATGCCAAATAAACTTAACATATCCGAAGTAATAGACCGGCATTCGAGTTCAGTTCTATCTGGTTTGGTGAATGTGGAGTGTGCTGTGTAGATGCGAACTAGTTAAAACCGGTCGGTTCCAGATTGAACCGGATTGAACCGGATTAGATTTATTAAATCGCTAGCACTAGTACTGGGGCTTAGATTACAATCGAAGTGGTTCAAAGGAGATTAAACATTGACGTTGTTTTGAAATGAATGTGACTAAGAAATTGAATGTTTGAGATTGTGGTTTGTTATGTTAATTTCTTACTCGGCTTGGTTTATATAATTACTTTATCAGGGAAGTATAATTAGAATAAAAAAAATCATCACAATACTGTTAATAGTTTCATAATTTTATTGAAATACATTTAAAAATAGAGAACTGAATTATAACTGAATTACAAGTTATATATTATTAATATTATAAATAATATTTTGCACAATTTAATAAATAGGCGATAAAAATATTAAAAAATCAACAGCCTCACGCTGTATCTCGTAAAGAGCAGACTAATCAGAGGCAATTTAGTGTTAAGACACTCCGTTCCCCACTTTATTTTTTCATAGCCTCTATTGCAAAATATTTTTTTAAATATATAAAAAATCAATGATTAATTAATCTTTTTATTATAGTAACACATATAATATGTAAATATGTATTTATACTTACGTATATAGGTAGGTACATGGAAGATCCTCTTCATTAACCAGCCACGCATTAACGTTGCACTTTAAGGTTGGACGGTCAGCGGTCAGTCAGCAGAAATGGCGAAATTCTAATAATTAGCAACATGACACTTAATAGGCTATAATAATATATAATAATATATATAATATATAATAAGACAGCCGTAGCGCAGAGGCATAAGTGACTGTACATGCGACAGCTTTTAGGTTCAATTCCTAATCGAAGAAATAAAATCTTTAATATTTTTATTTATTTGCTCTGATGTCGAGGCATACCGCAGCGTTGAGTTCCGCCACTCAACACGATGCGAGAGGAGCGGAGTGTCTTAACACAATGTTCCCTTTGTCTACCCTGTCATATGCGTGAAGTTAAACAAAGCTTACAATAACACAGCCGCTACTCATATCTAAGTTGTGTCTCAATACAACGCGTTAGTGCGAATGGTCCCAGGAGGAATGAGATGAAATTGGTTTGTGACGTAGGCGATGACATACCCGTATCTGGTGAAGGACATTTACGTATATGATTCAAGTCCCTCGGCTAAGTCACATAGCAATATTTGTCATTAAATTTTGATAATAATATTGATGTAGTTATTTAAAAATACTTAAAGTTATACCAAAAAAAATATTCAATTTTTGACAATAACTCCTTTTAAACACGATGATTGTGAGTTCGATACTCATTCAGGCGAATGATTGTATTTAAATGATTTTCATTTCACTGCTCTAGTACACAAAGTACAACGTTGAGTTTGGCCACTTAACGTGTGATGTCCCAAAAATTTGGTGGAGAGTAGGGAAAGAGATGTCTTAACATTAGGTTCCCTCTGCCTACCCGGTTATGCGAGAAAGACTATGTTAAATTTGCACCAAAACCAATAGTACAGTACAAGCTGAAAGTACCCTAACTTGCAAATATAATAAATCCTGTATGTAAAAAAAATATTAGTGCTCGAATTTTATTATAATTATTTCCCATTTTTTTGTCAGTGAAATCGAGAACGACGTTTTACTTAACATTAAACTTGGCTCTCATTTCATATTTATGTGTTTAATGGGAATCAACTTAACTCATATTATACTAGAAGCAAGTTTAGCAGTACGTTGCTGTAATAGACCGGATATTGCTTCACCAAGATTAGGTTTATTAAAGTTTCATGCTTACTCGTAATTTCTGTGAAAGTACCACAAATTGATTATTGATAGCAGGTTCGATTCTCAGGACATGCTTACTTATATTGATGCCGTGATTTTGATTCTTTATCTAAGGATTATTAAAAACAAAATTATTTATACGATTTAACGATTTACATTGAGACCAGTAATGGCGCAGGTGCACTAGTGAGTGATAGTAAACGGGACAGGTAGTGGGTTCGGTTCCCACTCGAGGGCTGGTGATATATTGAATATATCATCTACGCGGGGAGCTGATTTATAGTACATCAAGAATAACATTAGTTTCTTAATCATTACGATTAACAGTTATTACATCGAGACAAATTCAACGTTTTATCGAAATAAGTTCTTTGATTTAACGGTTTCAAGGGAACAAAGAAACAGACGTACAAACATACGCGCTAAAACATAAGCCTCCATTTTAGTTCGTCGCAGTCGTGTATAAATAAACATACACAATCCTTAATATAATATGAGTCTTATCTTATACTGTAGTTGTATAAAACTACAGTACAATTTAAATTAATTGAGCAGCTTAGTCATGATCGCCCGGAATGGTGGCAGGAATGTCGTCCGCGTTCCCAAACAGAATGCAATATCGATTCTTCGGATGATAACGAGGTGCTATACGTAAGTTGATTTTGTTGGAAAAAATTATTATATTTGATAAATTATAAGAAAAACCCGTCGTGGCGAAATGAAACAGTCAATCTTATGAGGTACTCGAAGGAATGAAATGTTTAATATTTTCATTTCTTAGCTATAGGTAAAACGCGGCGTTTAGTTCCGCCACTCAATATATATTACATCCAGAAATCGGTGGAGGGAACCAAAGCGACTTCATTGGAACGGAGGGTTTAGCACTAGGTTCCCAGGTTCCACCTGTCTACCCTGCTATTCACGGGATACAGCGTAAAGTTAAATAAATATACGCACTGATGGTGCGCGACACCTTTATTTTATTTGTACTTGAGATTTTGAACCTACTAAAATTTCGCTTTTCCCATAAAATGATCTAAGGTTAGATACATTGTATGTATAAATTCTCGTAGTTTCGTGACTGGAACTGCCTGAATGCACTTACCACTTTGTCGCTAAACGCTTGTTCGATTGCGAAATTTGCTGTTCCCTTTGTGAAGCGTTAAGCGATAATACTGGATCGTTGCAGAGTGATTCTAATTTCCTTCAAAATAATTTGTCGAGTAATTTGTTTTAGGAATCACTTCATTATTCTTTAAACAAAAAAATAAAAAAATATTATATTAAATATAACATATTTTTGCGGATATCTACTATAGATTAATCTAGTGTTAAATCCTTTCGGTTGATAATTGCATGTTGAGTCGTGAAACTCAACCTCGTGCATTGTCTTATTATTAAATGAATATAACTCGTTCCCCTGAGTGGGAATCGAATCCAAAACCATCGAGTTTTAAGCGAAATGCCGCTGATGAATTCAAATATATCTATACTTGTATAAATATAATTTTAATTAATTTCAAAAATATATATTATTTATACCTTTATAATTATAAACTATACTTTATAAGTATTTATAGAAATAGAAGTATATTAAATCAATTAGATGCATCGTCCTAGTATAGAGCTGTAGAGCACGTTCCACTTGCAACCGGTCTGCGATTTTGCGGGGCTTGCGTAACCGAACCGGTTACGCGGGTTTACTACACACGGCTAATTGTTATGGCGAGACTCTAAAGAATTATTGTTTAATAAAAAAAAATTACAATTCTTTACTATTTCTATTTATTTCCTTTTTATAATAAACATATGGCAGGTGGCGAAACTTAACGTCGCAGTTTTTCTTGCAGGTCAGCATAAATACTTGTAGTAATATTTAAGTATGTAATAAATGTTTGTTCATTGACATTTGTTTAGTATAAAAATGTAGTATGAAGAATTGCAATTTTCTCATTAAAATCTTGAATTGTGTCAATATGGATTGGTTTAACTATAATATGCTTAGGTAGCGCAATAGAATTGTTATAATCGATATTTTTTACTCCAACTAAACGTAGCGGGATCAAATTTTATTCAAAGGAATTAATTTAGAAAGGAATTAATTTATATTTAAGGTCGTCGATGAGAACGATGCTTGTGGAGTCGGACCTCCTTTAATTTATCCGTTTCACTTTTCTGGTTTTCAAAATGCGGCGTTGAGTTCCGCTATATACAATATGCAATAAAAAAACACTCTATTCTCAACAAAAATAATACAGCGGAAAGCTAAAAAAAATAATAATTGTTATTGGCTGTTCATTCTTTCTAACCGTGTGTAAAGTCTCGTGCAACGCACGTGTGTAACGTGCTCGCACTTTCTTTGTTCCGTCGCTAACGCGGCATGAATGCTGTGACATAACTTCTATAGTACGAGTATACTATAGCTACTATAGTATACTACACCGTATGCCGTAATAGTGTCACACAATGTAATGTATTGTTCTAGAGATATTATTATTAAAAAGATTTTAATTAATCTAACACTTTACCTATTTGAATCTTTTTGTGTTTTCTGTTTTATTTTAGTTTTTTGTTACGAAAATAAATATGATGTTAATTGATAATGCTCGAATTTTCAATTAAAATTTGAATGTAAAATATTAATGGAAAATCTGAAATTGAAATTGAAATTTTCAATTAAAATAAAACTATTCTGATTTTTTCCTAGACGTGCATGTAAAACGACACTTACTGACAAGGAATTTAGATAAATTACACAAACTTCGAGTATTTGTTAGTTACCTAAGTTCCTATATTATGCGTGGATAGCCGTATCTCATGTCTATTATCTTAAAAATGTCTCATTATTCTAAAAACTACCCCCTATCATTAACAATTAAGAAGATACTAAATTATTTTTTATTAAAATCTATTTAAAAAAATGAAAAAAATCAATAGATTTTTATTACGTTTTTGTGTATTAACAACTACCATTAGTATTCTTATCCTTTACTAACATTCTCATTCTAAGTAAAGTTCTTGTAAACCCTCATTTGTATGATTTACAACATGTCCATTGTAAATTGTAGGTGAAAACAAAAAAGTGAATCTTTCAAAATTATATGCAATTTCGTACTAGTCGAGAATAGCTAAAAACTTTATTCAATTTCTAAATACTTTGCGGTTGCTACTTTCCCTTTTGAATTTTTGATGGTCATACTTTTGAATAAGTTATAAAGGTATTGTCTGTCTGTAAACGCGACGGTTGTGGAATCGATTCCGATTCGGGTAATTGAATTGTTTATATTTTCTCGCATTACTCGTAAGTCAAAGCGCGGCGTTGTATTCCGCTACTCTATACACAATGTCTTGAAAATTGGTCTTAACAATGGGGTTTCTCTACCTAGCCTGCTATATTAATGTGAATACAACATGAAGTTGTAAAAACATAAATATATCTATGTTTTTTATAAAATTAAAATTCTTTTTCACAAAAAAAAAACAAGCCTTCAAAATTAAAGGATAGCGATGCTTACATCTAAGCAATTTACTTATTATAATACAAAATAATTTTGCAAAAACTTTCCGGGCTCCCTAAATTCAACGGCCATGGTGGAAATATGCGTTCATTTCATATTCACGCTTGGAGTCACTTTATCTTGCCGGGCTTTTCTACGTGACGGGGGTGAACAATACATAGGCTTCTTAATTATAGGATTCCTTGGCGTTTTTGGCATATTTTAATATTCCTTTTTTTATACCTTGAAGCGACGTGACAGTGTTTTGATTCTAAAGGGTGGTGGTTCGATTCTTATTTTGAGGATCGGGAATATATTATTATTAACATTATTTAGTTTTTTTTGACATGGTGAAAGAACGACGGGCTTCGCTACTTAAATAAGTGTCATAAAATAGAGCGGGAAGAGCGAAGTGTTTTAACACTCGGTTCTCTTTTTATTCTACATTAAATATATATTTTTTTATTTATAGATTTTTGATTCTTCCTCTAGTGGGAATCGAACCAACGATCGTCACGCTGCTACTGTCAGACGCTTGTGCCCTACGCCGCGACGGCCTCAACGATATTTTTTTTATTATGTAGCTAAGTGCACCAACCTTGCAATGCAAGCAATATGATATTGCAGCGCTTTATAAAAGTTTATATGAGACTTTTAATATTTTTGTTATGGTTGGACATGTGTAGGTTTTATGGCCGAGGCTTTCGTGGCGCAGTACAGGATATCATAAGACTGTTAACGCGATAGTCGTGGCCTCAGTTCATGATTTTATTGAGATTATATTTTAAATGTTTTCATTACATCTATTAGACAATACGCGGCGTTTAATTTCGCAATGTCTGGAAATTTCGCCCGGAAATGTGGAGCAGAGTGTTTGACAGTACATCCTAGTAGGCCCTTGCCTTTTATGCTACGCGGAAGAAGGCTGCTTGTATTGTATAAATTTATTTATTCAAAGAAAAATTCTACTAAAACGGTAATCCAAAGCAATTTACTGAAAGTAATTCCATAATTTAGGTCAAAACTAAAAACATTAATAAGAGTGCATGTGTAGTGAGTGCAGTACCTATTGTAGTTTCGTGACCGCCGCCATTACCAAACGAACCTACTTTAAAATAATGTATTGCTATCTACAATATACAAATTATACATTAGTTTCATGAAAACATATAATAATTATTATAAATAGCGTAATTTTATTAGATTTTTCTTTAATTTGTACTTGCAATTCGCGCCAAATTAACTGTAGGTCTAGGAACCTATAAATTTTTCCTACGAATTTTCTGCAAAATGCAGTAAAACTGATGCATAAATGCTCGTAAAGTGGGCGTTGAGTTTCGCCATTCAACACGCAATGCCTGCAGAATTCGGCAGAAAGTGGAGAACGGAGTGTCTTAACACTAGGTTACCTCTGCTTAATCTGCTGTGTGCGGGAAACAGTAATTATGTTGGTATTATTATTTAAACTGTAAAACTACCTTCACACTGACTATTACCTTACAATTGTTTATCGTATCTACAAATGTTTAATCAAAAAAAATTAAGAGTGACAGCGGAACAGCCTCTTCAGCTAGGTTGATCACGCTAATCTCAGAAACTACTGATTTTAATTTAATAAAATATTGAATATTGTATAGAATAATCCCTTTACCAAGAATCTCTCTTGGTTATTTCCATCTGACTACGGAGGCAAAGCTGGAGGTATAAGCTAGTATAAAATATATGATTTTTCCTAGATATCATAGCGCATAAAATTTTATAAAAGTTAATTTATAAACTTTCCGGTTTCGTTTGAAAACACCTCACACGTGTTCTATTCTAGAAACAGTTGAAATAACTGAAACTTAAAAACTATAAATGTTGTTCCACTGAAACTTTGCGTGGAGAATTTTATTATTTCTATTTTTTTCTTTGTAACATATGTGTAAAGCAGATAGAGAAACGAAAACCAGCACTGAAATAGCTTAAAATAAATTATTAATTTAAATAATTATTTAAGTTCATCATCTGGTCCCCTTCGCCAAGAATATGAACAGATTTTTCTTTTAACTTTGCCTCTCCAGAGAGAATTTACACTTCCCGCCCGTTCCGCTGGTTACCGGCGTAATTTAACACCGCGCTATGTCTTCACAACCATTGTGTTTACATTTAGACACTGCTAAACTGCTAGTACAATTGTAATGGTTCTGCCTTCATAGTAAATAATAACGGTATTATTAAAATAATAATTACTTATATAAATGGCCATGTAAATATTTCCAAATTTAATAATAATAAGCATTAAGCATGTTTTCTATACTAAATTATTATGTAGGTACACTATGCTAATTTTATTGTTAGCATTCCAATAATAACATATTTGCTTATACACTTCAAATTGTGTTCGCGTAAATGACAAATATTTAAAATATGTATCTAATTGTGCTAATATTATTAATTGTGTCGATTTTGTGTAGAATTCTTTAATATGAAAATAGCGTAGGTTTCTATTTATCACGTTTAATTTCATAATTAATAACAATAAACGCTTTTGTATTAATCGCATTTAAAAAGTTCACTTAGACAACCCAGTGTTAAGACACTCCTTTCTCCTCTTTTCGTAGGAATTAAATACATTGTGCATTGAGTGGCCAAAATCAACGACGAAAAAAAAAAGTGTTGGAAATCACTATGATTTGGATTAGGATATTGTAGTAATTTTTAATCAAAATTGAAATTTACTTGTATGTTTTACAGGAATTTTACCTTTTATAGTATACGCATTTAAAAATCGTAGAAGACGGACTCGTTCTTGATAAAAATAAGGAAAAACTATAATAAATATACTTAACACCACTATGAATTTTTACAGTTGCAAGAAATGTAACAAGTTTTAGTTAGTCATACATTACTCATCTTTTCCAGATATGTCCGCAAGCGCATCTGTCATTTATTGTGCGTACAGAGGTTATCTGGGGTTAATGGATTTTTCCTGTTCACATTCTTCTTCAATAAATGTGTTTAATATTCTTTTTTTAGCTTCACACTGTATCCCGCATAAAGAAGGTTCGGCAGAGGAAAACGCGTGTTAAAACAATCTGTTCTCCTAAAATAATTAATTTCTCCGAATGAGAATCGAACCCGTAAACAATTATTAGTTGACGGCTTCACTTCACTTACCTAGTGCCTAAAATGAAAAATCTCTATCTAATAATATAGTAAAATATTCAGTAACGTAATTAAATTGATTGAGTAATACATATCTCCTAGAAGTACTTTTTTTGCTTATTTGCGACATACGGAAAATTCCCAGAATTATAAAAAGGACATTTCAATTTATTTTTATATTATGTAGTAGGTAACTACATAATTAGTTAATTATCGTATCGATAGTCCTTCAATTAAGAATTATACTTGTTGACCTTGTAAGTAATCGAGGACAAGAGGCGCGCGCGTGTCAAGCGTGCGACCGTAAAGGCGACGGATTCGTTGAGTTCGATTTCCACACAAGCTCGAGCTCAAGCTCTGTTGTCGAGGCTACTAAGCGCGGTGTTGAGTTCCATTACTCAACACGTAATACATCCAGAATTCGAAGAAATATGGGAAACGGAGTGTCTTAAAACTAGGTTCCCTCTGCTTACCCTGCGGTTTACAGCGTGAAGCGGAATTTTAATTTTTAATTTAAAATTACAAAGTGATTAAGAAATCTATATAAGTATATAAAAATTTGGTTTATTTGTAAATTAATTAAAAAATTGACGACTGTCTGGCTCTTTAATAACGAAGGTCACTGGTTGAAATTCATTTAAAAATAACAACAGTGGAGACTATTAAAGAAAATCGATATATTTACAAGTAATAAAATATAATTATATTTGGAGAAACTGTATCATTTAATTATAAAGCGATGAAATAGCGGTTGAAAGTTTGTATGGAAAAAAAATTAAATCGCCACCGATTTTAAAAGAATTTGAAATTTAGACTATTAAAAATATTTCATTTAAATAATTCATTCCCATGAGTAGAATTCGAACCCGTATATACAGTCAAACACGGCGCTACTGCGCCACAACGACCATTGTATAAAATTTATTTCACGTTAAAATCCCAGTATCGGAACCTGCTATCCACCAGAAGCCCACAGAAGTACCTTTGTCACCACATGTCGACACCAACTCATAAATTACCCAGATGTCCGTCAGCTTGTAATTAGTCGCCATTTTTGTCGCCACTGATTGAGATAGCAAATTAGAGCTTCCGGTTGTCATGTTACATAGTAAAATAGATTAAATAAATGTGTGTACTCGTATTTGTTCAATAACGTTATAATATATCGGTTAAATATTAATTGATATAAGTATTATTTTTTTTACCATAAAAGTAAATTCTGTAAGTCTTTAATTTGAATATTGGAATTACCGCTATATGTTGTAGGTTCGATTCCCACTCGAAGAAATGAAATATCCTCATTTCCTCGCTCTGGCGCTTGGCGTGCGGCGTTGAGTCCCGCCACTCAACAGACAATGCCTCTAGAACTCGGCGGGAAGAGGGGCACAGAAGTGTTCCAGGTTCCTTCTGCCTACCGAGTTACAGCGTAAAGCTAAAAAATATTGATTTTAGTAAAAAAGTAAATAATTGTACAGTTTAAGCATACACTAAATTTATGTATAAAGGAAGTATATAAATGAAACCATAATTTATATATTAGTACGCTACAAATGAAACATTTTACAAGGAAAAAGTAATTTTAGAATGCTTTTTAGTATCAAAGAGCAAAGGGGACCAATTACGTCCAACTCCCAAGTACAGACAATAGTCGTATTTAGCTCATTGTCACTTAGTTATATTAAATTTCAATTCGGCATTCTGATTATATAAAAATGTGGATTAAAACTTTTTGTGAAAAATGTTTGTTTCAGTCTGAGTTTTCGTTATACAAGTATTTTTAATTAAAAATCCACTTTCTTAAACAATTTTTCATTAATTTCAAATGTAAATTGGAGTGCTTTTACTTATATATTCTTTTTCAGTGAGTGGAAATCGAACTCGTTACCATCATGAATTTTAAATACTTTTAAATTTTGCAGCAATGGTATTTTTGTTATATTATAACGAGTTTTAGTTCAACTTCGAACTTGAGGTTAATGCTAGAGCCCTACTGGTTCCCTACGATCTCTAACCGCTGGGCCCATACCATCGAATATGCTGGACTTCGGTGTTTTATACCTACATACGGGGCATTAGCTATTGTAACGGCGTCGTCTGGGTCTAATAAGACGCTACGCGGGCGTCTGCGTTTAGGGTGTGCGTTAGTGGTGTAATGAGGGGGTTCGTGTGCAAGTCTGCGCTCTCAAAGTACCGCTTGGCTAAGCCTTTGCAGTACTCGTAAATTGATTCCAATATACTTACAGTCGTGATGCAATATTTATACCACTTTGTTGCCAACGTCCATACCACGTTGAATACACCGGTTCTCGTCCGATCACCGAAGTTAAGCAACATCGGGCGCGGTTAGTACTTGGATGGGTGACCGCCTGGGAACACCGCGTGTCGTTGGTTTTTTTTGTTTTTTTTTTTTTTGAATTGTTTTGTTCATCATAAACGTTTGTTTGAACCTAGTGCCTTGGTTATATCCTACCATAAAAATAAATAACTTTTTATTGCCGTCGCCGTGGCGCAATCTTGGTACAGCATCAGGATTCGACCTCCACTCGTGGAAATGAGTTTATTACTCTGGTAGACGAAGCGCGGCGTTGAGTTCCACCACTCAAGACGCAAAGTTTCGACAATTTGATGGAAGTTTTTGATTAGATTAATAAAATACTTTTGAAATTTTACTTTAGAATACAATATTACAGAAAATTTTCAATATAGTCTTAAAGAAACCTAGATAAAGCAATATTAAAAATATTTTATTTCTATTGTCAATAGAAGCACATGCTTCGTAGAGACATATACATATACGTCGAGAACAAAGATTGAGTTTAACAATATGATGCTAAACAATATGTGATGCTGCTTTGTTCGATCCAACGTCCGGTTTGGCAAGTCACTTCGATTACTGACTATCAACATACTAGCATTATAAAATAGGGTTAGTCATATTAAAATTTAAATAAAGTATTGATTAAAAAATAAACTTCTTAGACATCAAGCTCTAGCATTTAAAAAATCAGCTTCACGCTGTATCCCGCACGCAGCAGGGTAGGCAGAGGGAACTTAGTGTTAAGACACTCCGTTCCCCACTTTCTGCCGAATTCTGGAGGCATTGCGTGTTGAGTGGCGGAGCTCAAATTTGATATCCATATATAGTACGCTGTGTAATATATTGCATTTCGCCATTTTGTTACGGCGGCCATTGATAAGTAATTGCTCTAAGTCGGAATCGAACTCACTAAAATAGTATTTAGTCAGATATTATTTCACTGTGTCACTGGCCTCTATCCGACATTTGCCAAAATTATAAATAATCATACAAACATAGAAAAATACTAAATTTAACTCTTGACCTATTTAAAGCTATATGCGTTGTTTGTTATTTCTTACTACCTTAATACAATATTACAGAAAAGAAAGATGATATAAATAAAAAATATCAAATATACAGGTTGGAACTGTCAGCACCACTTTAAATAAAACGACAGTTTTAACTTTTTTCTGAATTATATTAGGCTTTTACTCTATAAAAGCCTAATATAATTCAGAAAAAAAATAATTCCTAAAAATGAAAAAGTTATTTTTTCAAACAAAATAAATAATAAAATTATCGTTTTAAAATAAAACGCCATTTGTAAAGTATAACATAGGCACGCACACACTTACCTGTCAAAGCGGCAACGTCGCATACGTATGTGTGCGTCACACGAAATACAGGTATGGATAAAAATCGTGAAATGAAAAAAAAATCCTACGTCTAAACTGTTGAGGTACCTTGATTAATTTGTTTAGCTCTGGGCTTGAAATATTTTACCCTATATGCAGTTTCAGTAAAAGAAGCGCTGCCTCTTCCATCCTGTATACGTATAAAAAATCATTAATTTCATCAATAACCATATCAAAAGTAAATTTAATTTCATATACTGAACTCTACATGCGATGCAAAAAAATAGCTTGGCGTCATTATGGAATTTCGCACCTTTGAGCGTCCTTGGTTGCCGGCCTTGCACAAAGCCGGTCAATTACAACTTTTTTCTTCACAACTGTCGTGAAATGTCTTGATTATGAAGCCTTTCAACAGTTGACATATCTACTATAAACTTTAAATTTTACGTCTTAGAGTTCAAATTTCCTTATGACTCTATCCCTTTTTATTATTCCACAACCGTCGATCGCAGCTGTCAAGATTGTGGTTGCCAGGTCTATCCCTGCTCAAAGCAAATAATATTGGGGCAATTATCGATGTTTTCAGTCAATATCTCTGTAAAAGAATTTATATTTAATGCTTTTTGTAAAAAGTTTTTCTTTTATATGAAATTTCACATGTTATACAAAAAATACTTTCTCGTATTAATGTTTTATTTATTAATGTAATATACTTTACAATCATTATTATAGAAAAATATTAGCGTTCTGCACCTCTCCTACATATAAACTATAAGTGTTCCAAATTTCATATATTTTTTTGTTAATTTTTAAAATAGCTTTTCAATACAATTAAATAATTTAATTTACTAATTTATTTAGTTATACATTAACAATAGTTTTAGTTATAGCATAAACATTACAACAACTCAACGTAATAAGTAACTTAAACGCTCAAACGAAATACGATAGTATACTACATAGCAATATGGTCCATTTTTCAAAAACAACAATAGAGCTCTACATCGCGCTATCGTTGTATTCTACTGTCGGTAGCATATATACGCTTTTTCGAGCTCTTAGAGCAGGGAGTCCGTTTCTACAGAGTAGGGCAGTCGTGGCGGAGGACTGCTCTGATCTCCGCTTGTCGCGTAGTTTGGGGGCCTACTGCGACCACGCTGAGCGCCAACGCTCCAAGCAGCCTGACTCACGAGTATATAGCTCGAGTTATCTCGTCCATTGGGACAACACAACCTAGGACATTCCTAGACCACACTCATGTAGAAATATTGACTCCTTTTTGTGACTTTTTGTTATAAATATAAAATGTAGAAATATTGACTCCTTTTTGTGACTTTTTTTTAGAAATATAAAATGTATAAATATTGACTCCTTTTTGTGACTTTTTTTTTGTATATTATTTCTAAAAATAATATACAAAAATGGAATATGTAAAAACATTTTTAAAGTTAAGTTTTAACTATCTTTAGGCTGTATCTTATCCTTAGTGGGGTTCAATTTTAAGTAAATAAAATTTTTTTTTAACTAACTTATTAACCACTTGTAAAATCTACAAAACAATCTATTGAGCTATTGGTATTCTTTTTTCCATGGAATGTTATATTATTATCCGTCAAACATTATAATAGTTTTTGCAGTTATTTATTCAATAAATCTTGTAGAAGAAGAAATTAGTGTTTACAAAACACCAATTTCTTCTTCTCTTTCTCTTTCTCTCGTAATATCTCGAATTCAGGTAAAATTGTGTCCTTAAATCGCGTGTGTGACGAACCCACAACAATCGCGTTTTCTGTCAGCAAAAACACAACCAAAAATATAAATAATATATTATTATACGAACATTGAACATGCTTTACATTTACGCAATCCAGAGTTCCATAGAGCTTATTCTTATTCGTGTAATAATCAAAAAAAAAAAGTAATAATATTGAATATGTCAAAAAAAATATATTTCTTAATTTCAATTAAACAACGATAGCGCGATGTAGAGCTATTTATTGTTTTCTTTTGTGCTTTATTGTCGAAAAGATTTTTTAAATTGTTACTAGTAAAAGTATTGATGACTGTGGACAAGGATGCAATACAGAGACCGTAGGGTTTCTCCGTTCTCTCTGACTACCCCACTGTGTTATAGCCTAATGCTATGGTTATATCATAATACTTCCGACTAAAACTGTTTTTACATATTACATTTATGTATATTATTTCTAATATTTATAAAAAAGTCACAAAAAGGAGTCAATATTTCTACATGAGTGTGGTCTAGGAAGGTCCTAGGTTGTGTGTCCCAATGGACGAGATAACTCGAGCTATATACTCGTGAGTCAGGCTGCTTGGAGCGTTGGCGCTCAGCGTGGTCGCAGTAGGCCCCCAAACTACGCGACAAGCGGAGATCAGAGCAGTCCTCCGCCACGACTGCCTTTCTCCGTAGAAACGGACTCCCTGCTATACAAGCTCCGAGAATGGTATATATGCTACCGGTGGTAGAATACAACGATAGCGCGATGTAGAGCTCTATTGTTGTTTTTGAAAAAAGGACCCTATTGTTATGTTGTATACTTTCGCATTTCATTTGAGCTTTTAAGTTACTTATTACTTTAAGTTGTTGTAATATTTATGCTATAACTAAAACTATTGTTAATGTATAACTAAAAAAACGAAAGTTTAAAAGGGATTCTTATATTGCCATTTGAGTTAGAAGTGTGGTAAGAATATTATGTAGGTATTTGTTTTATGCTTGATTAAATATTGTGCTTATTTATAATTTTTATTCTAAAACATGTAGTTTTTATAGTATGAAGTTTAAGTTATAAAATAGATACAAATAATTATATAAAAAAAATATTTAAATAAACCGAATTCGAAACATTGCATGTTTAGTGGTAAAATTCACTATCGACCTATTTTCTACAAGAGGAGTAACAAAAATATATTTAAAAAAAAAAACAAAAAAATCCCTTTATTTATTATAGTTTTTTTTAATCTAATTAAGTTAAAAAATAAACGTTCGACTTTTTAGATACTTTTCGTATTATACAAATATAGAAATAACTAAAATTTAAGAATAGTATCTTTAATTCAATATTGTGTTCTTTATAATAATTTACAACATATGCCAAACCGGCTCTACCTAGAATAAAACCGTTAAGCATCAGGGTCGTTTTGTCAAGGACAATAATGCGGACATTTATTAATACATAAAAGATAGAGTCAATAAAGAAATGTTTTATGTCATTTCATTTCTCATAGTAGCTCAATTCGAGTTTGGATAATAAAATTATGCATTTATTTACGTCGTCTTTTTTTCTCAAGCTAGTAGCAGTAATTATAATACAATCGAAAAATAAAATAAAGGAATTTTAAGCAAAACAAACAAATCAGACTGAATAAATTTAATGAATCAATAAAAAAACGATACGGTCGAATTGATAAACTCCTTTTCTTACAGAAGTCAGTTAAAAATGTACCTAATATCAAAATATATCTACGTATCTAGACTAGTAACTAAGGAACCGCGCTAAAAAAATAACCCTCTTTTTAGGCTTCGCCGTAGTCCGGTAAAAAGAATGGTCCCCTCTAAGTCAGGAAACGAATCAATTTCATAACATATAAATATTGCGCTGAGCGGGAATCAAATCCACTGCCTATCTACATGTGTACAATCGCTTTCTAACTTTACCACAGCGACAATAATTTAATTATAATAAGCTATTACAGTAATTAATTAATTGTAATCGTATTTAATTAATATGTTTTGCATAATAATTAACATTTAGATAGCCATCTTTGTGACGCATTCATATATGACGTTATAAATAACATATAAATTTGAGTTTTATTCAGTTCACTCCGCTCAGTTTTCCTTCCAAATGGAGGTATTGCATGTTTAGTGACGGAATTCAACGTAGGGGTTTGTCACAACAGAGTCGGGAAACAAAGATGAACCATTCCTCCTAGCGGGCATCGAACCCACAATATTTACGTTCATTGGCTACAATTTAATAAGAATTTCTATATATTAAAATAGTTTCTTGTTGAAATGTATATTTGTCTTTTTTTTTTTTTTGTGTCAGATTAGTCACCTGATAAGACATTTAAATTAGGTATATGTGATGATAAGATAGCACTCGCAGTCCATTAGATTATATTATTATTTAAAGATCCAATTGTTTTTTTATTAGATCGACATTAAAGCATTTTTTTTCTGATTATTTTACTATGTTACCTAAACGAGACAATATAAAAATGAAAATATTTCAATAGTTCGAATAGGAATCGACCGTAGGACCGACATTTTTACAAAGTCAAACCTTGTTACCGCTATGCCACTACGGCCTCAATTAAATAATTTTGAAATCAATTTAAATATACTTTTTATACATATACATTTTTTCACTTAAATAAGCAAAAAGGGAGTCAATACTTCTACATCAGTGAGGTTGAGAGACCATTTTCTCTCATGTTTTTCATAGACATCTGTCTAGAAGACTCGACCTGCTTTAAAAGCTTGCATTAGCGTTACCGCTTACCACCTTGGTTACCGCAACCGCGAAGCCGGCCCATACAACGCGGACAAATTGCGGATGGCGGAGATTAGGACAGCCTGACCGCCATTACTGTATTACTGTGTAGAAACGGACTCCCTACTTAAATCGGTCGGTTAGCTGTGTATATATAGTGATATAGGTTGAAAACTTTAATAGCGCGATTCAGGACTGACGTTTGAATTTTAACGCCTTTTTTTTATAGGTTTTATATAATATTTGTATTATTGTATTATTATGTGTGGAATATTAGATAAAAAATGAACAAATTTATAGATATTATATATATATAGACTTTATTGCACTTAAAAAATTACATATAAGTAAAATAAAATTGAAAAAATCGTTAACAATGGTGGGCTTATTTCTAAAAGATATCTCTTATTATATTTTTCTTAAATAAATCTTATATCTTATATTATATTTTTAAATTTTATTAATGTCTTAAACAAATATAAGCAATTATATTATTTTATTTGTGTTTTAAATATTAGTGTAAAAATTATTGCAAAAAAGTAAAAATATTTATAAACTTATATTAATTATTGTAATGATAATTTCAATTTCAAATAATCATTTTCTTTAATTTAATTAAATTATACTACCAATTAATCGTTATTTATTTACTATGTAGGTACTCATAGTATATTAATTTATTTAAGTGAATAATAATTATAATTATTTTTATTTAGAAAAGACAGTGGTCGCCGGCAGAAGAGGCCGTCGCGTCGTGGCGCAGTGGTACAAGCGTGTGACTGTAATCGAGACGGTTGTGGGTTCGATCCCCAGTTGGGAAAATAAATTGTTATTTATTAATATTTTCCTTTCTTTGCTCTGGTAAAATTTAATTAAATCATAATCTTACTAAGCTATACAAAACACTTAAGCTAATCTTTAATCAAATTACAAACGCACTCGCTAACGAGTATCGAGCGCAACATAGTAGAACCGACATACATATGTTACATTACGTAACTGCACTGGACGTGGATTCCTCGAATGCCTTACATAAGCCAACTATATGTGGTGTAGTAGCCGACCAGCTTATTGCCAATAATGTAGAGCCCACTTAAGATGTATGCGGCGTTTGTGTTAAGGTGCAGGTTGTAAGAGAATTTGTTTCTTTTTTTCTTTTTTGGTATTTTAATTGTGTATAAAAAAAAATTAAGTTTAAATTGGTGGTATCACATATATAAACATTTAATATATATAAAAAAGTAAATTAATATATGCTAAAGTAAAAAAGAATAACGAATTTGGATGAAATTTTGAATACATAGGTACTATATATTTTTTCAAAATCTGCATTAGAACCTGGAAATTAATAGTTGCTTTCGTGTTTTTTTTATTGTTTAAGTCTAAATCGTAACAAAATATTGTGAAGTTTAGACTCAAACAACAAAAAAAAAAACTTAAGGAAGTTAGCCAGAATATCTTTATCTGTTTACATTATGTTATTTTTTGCCTTTAATTTTAAAAACTACTAAGTAGGTAGGTAGGTTGGAGAGGCCTATGTCCAGCAGTGGACGAGGACAGGCTAATGATGATGATGATGATGATGATGAAGTAGGTAGTATCAAATTCTTTACTATGAAAAGATGAAACGATTCAATTTAATATTTTAAAATCATTATTTTCTAAATTTTGTTCATCGCAGTTCTTATCGCAAAGTAATTGTTTTAAATATCTTCTAGTAAAAGAGCTTAACAGTATTTAGAATTTACATTCTTAAAAGCTCAAATGTAACTCAAAAGCTCAAATGAAATGCGAAAGTATACATCATAACAATAGGGTCCTTTTTTCAAAAACAACAATAGAGTTCTACATCGCGATATCGCTGAGTTCTACGGTCGGTAGCATATATACCATTCTCGGGGCTTGTACAGCAGGGAGTCCGTTTCTACAGAGTAGGGCAGTCGTGGCGGAGGACTGCTCTGATCTCCGCTTGTCGCGTAGTTTGGGGGCCTACTGCGACCACGCTGAGCGCCAACGCTCCAAGCAGCCTGACTCACGAGTATATAGCTCGAGTTATCTCGTCCATTGCGACACACAACCTAGAATCTTCCTAGACCACACTCATGTAGAAATATTGACTCCTTTTTGTGATTTTTTTTATAAATATTAGAAATAATATACAAAAATTGAATAACATAAGTTTTATAATAACGAATTGGGATGAAATTTTGAACACATACCTACTATATATGTTTTTAAAATCTGCATTAGAACTTGGAAATTAATAGTTGCTTTCGTGTTTTTTTTATTACTTAAGTCTAATTTTGAAGATTATACAAAATCTAAGATAGTTATTAAGTATATCTTTATTTGTTTACAGCAGTTTTAAAAACTATTAAGCAGGTAGTATCAAATTCTTTACTATGAAAAGATTAAATTTTACATTTTAAAATCATTTTTTATTTTCAAACTTTTTTTCTTATAACTTGAGGCAAACGGACGATAAATTATAGGAGTATCCCTTGTCTAGTTGCGAGGAGAAATGTGATTGTTCATTGCAGTTCTTATCGCAAAGTAATTGTTTTAAATACCTTTTAGTCTTAAGAGCTTAACAGTACTTGAACTTTACCTACTATTAACATTAGCTACCTGGAGATAAAATATAATCGGTCGGGTATTATAAAAAAAATATGTTTTTTTTAGTTTGCTATGCGGAATACAGCACGTATTCCGCATTGTACAAGGTACGAAGAGGAAAGCTAGTGTTAAGACACTCCGTTTCCCACTTTCCGTAAAATATTTAGACATTGTGTAGAGAATGGTGGGTAACTCAACGATGTTTTTAATTTTCATATCACCAGCAAGGAAACAAAAATAATTAATATCACCGATTGGGAATCGAACCCATAACAGTCATATTTACAGTAGGACGTGTGTCACTGCGCAAAGACGGTTTTATATGAATCCTACAAAACAATTCTTCATCGTTTCTGTCCCTTATTCACACACTAAATAAAACAAAATATATAGAATTTTATAAAATTCTGACAGCACTAGGATTTGAAAACGCGGTTCTTTGAAACCCTGCATGTAAATCCAAAATATGCGACGGGTGCTAATACCTAATTTAAAATGATCAATCATTAGGTATTAGTATTAATATTAATAAAAATTAGTACTAATATTAATAAAAACAAACAGTTAATACTATTCTTACATTTTTTTTAATAAGGGATCTATAAAACCAATAATTAAAATACAATTGCATTAACAAATCGATTTAAGATATTACTAAAGTGCTAAAAGTACAATAGAAAGCAGACAAAAGTCGACACAAAATGACCGTATTCCTGGCTAGCGAAGGCATGAGAGTAAAAAAAACCTTTGAAAAAAAACGTGGCTTGAAAAGAACTAATCCTTTAGATGACTATAGTTGCGGAAAGCCAATGTGCAAAATAAAAATCCGATACTATCCATAAAAGACTTTTAAATAGAAGTTATATTGGTAGAATGTATGTGATTAAGCTTTGTATTTAATGTTAGATCCGCATTCATTTCATTTTAATTAAAAAATGGTTAAAGAATGAGTAGGTTTTACTATTTTGCTTAGAAGTTAGTCACTACGTCTTCCTTCTTGAAGTTAATCTATATATATAAAATCGAAAGGTCATTCACTCATCACGAAATCTCAGAAATTACATGTGCTAGGGATCTCAAATTTTGCATAGGAGTTATTTATAGGACGTATGTGCTCGCTAAGACGGGAATTTGCAATATTCAACTTCTAAAGGGTTGTTTTTGGGGTCGAAAGTTTGTATGAAACTTCGTTACTACAAATGCTAGGAGTCTCAAATTTTGCATAGATGTCACTAAGAGGTAGTCATGGAGACCGAAATTAATAATAATGTAGTTCACGTGGGTGAAACCGCGAGCGGGCTGCTTGTAGTTGTATAATACTAACTTTTAAAAACAGTATCAATTTTAAAGGAAAATGGGATTTGCGAATATCGTCATATAATCCCTAATTTCCACTAGGTTTTTGTGGATTTCAAGACACAATAAAATAAAAAATCTAGTTTTTCCTATTTCCGGAGAATGTAACTCTTAGTAGGGAAATCCCCTATTAGTGGAGTGTTATTTTAATTGGACACACTCTAATGACAATTATCCAAATACATATACTATTAATGTACCCATTTTATACTTGTAATTTTTGTCAATTATATTCGAGTTTATTTTAAGGCAAAGAAAGGCAAGGCAAAAAGTCAAATTTTATGTAAAAAAAACCAGTAAAATTCATCTTTCCACGTAAAACTCAGTAATCATCTCTCCACTTATGGAGGAGGCACTACCGTACGTTGGTGAGATTTTTCAAAACGTCATTCGCAGTACAAAGGGCTCCTAGCCTTTGAAGTAGCGATTTTTTTTACTTCATTCCACCAGTTTTTCAGTCTTCACGAGAAATTCGGTTTTAATTTGGCCCCCGGCTTCAATACTCACTCTGTGTTCTTTTTCTTTTGTCTTAAAGGTGTTATATGGCAGTATTTTTCTTGTTGTTTTTCCTTTTTGTATTTATTTTATCTGTATTTCAGATACAATGTTTAATACGATTTGTAAAATACATATACCTATAATTCTTTTTGTATCCGTTCGTTAGGGATGTACTAATATGACGGTTACATACAATTTTTTACAATAACTTATTCTGCCCTAAGTTTATTGGGCAAACAGAAGAAAATAATAAATCTATTATGTCATGATAGTCAATTCTGCGTGTTCTTATCCACCGCAAGGCGTAAGTTTTCCACTTTATATATGTATGCAAAATACACTATAATAAAACAATTATTTATTCAATACTACCTTTGAAACGCCAACATACCTGGAAAAAAATAATGATTAAATCATTAAACTGGACAAAATATATTATATTATTTGTGAATTATATATTTTATTTAAGTATAATTTTAAGGAGCCATTGAGACCTAATAAATAATTTTATGCACGAATTTACCTTTACACCTTACCCATATACAGGAGGCTAGTGTGAAGACACTCCGTTCAACATTTTCTTAGTAATTTCCTACAAAAATAATATACAATCAACATCATGAGTATGATTCGAACCCTTAATTATTTAATTCAAGTTCAAATACTGGTCCACTGTGCTATGATGGACTTACATTAAAAACGAAGTATTATTAAAACCCCCCTTTACTCATAAATAATCTTGTTGGAAATATTCAACATTTTATAAAGAAGTTCTATTCTTACATTTACCTTGCACTATTTTCTATCTAAGCAGCGTTTTCTATGTTCCCTAGAATATATGTTAATTATCTTTCATGTTAATGAGATGGCCAGCCTCAGAGGTATACAAAGAATTAAAATTTCAAAAGAAAGTCTTTAAAAAAACTAATTTACTGACATAGGCTATTCTTTTATAAGGTTTTATATTATGCATACTTTATGTGTGTTACATGGCTTAAAATATTTTATTATCAAGTACCAAATTTTTTGAGGCCGCGTGTGGACGCAGGAGCACAAGCTGTGACAGATTGTAGGTTCGATTCCCACTTGAGGAAATATAATCGTTCATATTACCAACTAGCATTTAGCCAGTGCCGTCTGCCGATTGGACAGTAAATTATTATAACATATTTTAGTTATAGATCTTTACAAGCCATTCGGGGCGCTCGTGAGTGTCTCTTTTGAACACAAAACTCAAAATGGACTCGACCTTACTTCATTATGCTTAAGAGTGAGGTGTCTCTATGTTAATTTATAATTACCTATTACCTTAGATGAAGAGAATATGTCAAGAATAAATAAAACTGCAAAATGAAACTTAAGTTAAGATAGCGGCCATCTAAATATTTTAGCAATATAAAATTTATTCTATGCTTTCCACAATTAGAATATAAAAAAAAATGCAAACCACTTAAAAACAAAATCAATAAAAGCAAATTTTTAAAAACGAACTCCCGACTATATTGCTTGAAATCTAACCGAGCGTTAATATCCACAACGATTAGCCACCCTCCCCTATTCCGATAAACATAAAGACTATATTCCCATGTAAATCAATTTATACACTTGTTTGAAACACCGGGTGGTTGGATCCAAATCCAAGCTCTACGTGACCGTTGTTGATTTCCAAAGCGTGTTTTAGCAGTAAATATTGCGAATTTCAATAAAACTGGGGTACACGCCTCACTTGTCTCTTTCATTAGTGGAGGAAAAAAAAGATTTGTTAATTTCCAAAACTCTAGGGATATTTGCTGTAGGTAGGTATATAGGCGGTTAATTAATGCTTTTTTCTCTTGAAAATCTCGTTTCAACATTTATGTGGTTCAAAAATTGTGTTATATTGGTTAAGGGTGTGTTTAAGGGAAATGGGTAGCGAATTTTTATAATGGCAACCTCGCAAGTAGAGGAACATGAGGCAGGTCTTCATAATATGATTTTTATTGGTTCGAATTCACCTCGGATTGTCTTTACAAGCTCGTTTTAGTATTATCGATGCCTAAATATGATTGGACTAGTTGTAACCCGTAACCTCGTTTGAGTATTCTCATAGTAATTTTCAGAACTCGTCTAGGAGGGCGTTCTAGGTCTTGTAGTCTAATGGAAGAGTTTCTTTTTTTCTGATACAAAATAATGCTCACGAGATCAACTCTCTTACGAAGAATCTTAGTTACTGTGTATTATAGCTAAGAGATATTAGAGGTATTTTTTATCAAGTTATTTTCTATATTATTTGAGGTAAGCTTATGACATCTCTGTAAATAAATACTTTCTTGTTCTTTTTGTTTCTGCATATTTTTGTTTAATTTCTTTTCTAAGTATATAAGACAAAGTTAGTATCGTTTTACTTTTTTAATAAGATTTTTTTTTAATTAAGAAAGCCCGTTTTTTTTTAAATTTGGCAATGAAAAAATTGTTTCAATAGAAGCAAGTGCTCTCAAATGTTTTCGTGGAATAATCAACATTCGTATTGTACTTCATAACACGTTGCTGCTAGAGAAAGTTGAAACAAGTTGTTTATTTCCTTTTGATATTTATGTGCTGAAAATATGAATTTCAAGTATATAATTATGTAACTTTACTTATGTAGAATTCGTCGTCGTCGTCGTCGTCTCTAAAATTGAGCTGAGAATGGGAAACAGACTGTTCTAGCACTGGGTTCCCTCTGCTTCTGCGTGAAGCTGCTTCAAAGGATTTCTTCATTTGACAGCCCTCGCAAGTTTTTTAAATAATAACTTTTCTAAGTAGTAGTTTTAATGGATTTATGAAAAGACTTTCAAGACATTTGGTAAAGTACTAAATCTAAATTTAATTAACCTATTTTTAAACAATTTCAATTAAAAATTAATTTCTTTTTTCTATTAACAAATAAGCGAAATGCCACTTCAAATTCTAAACGACGAAACTCATCAACGCCTAGTTTATTAAAAATAAAAGCTTAATAGTCATTAAAATATCATTAACTTTGGAAAGTAAAAAGTAGAATTTATAATAATTAAAATGTTTGCAATTTGTGACCATTGTGGTCTAGGTCTAGATCTTTTTCACGGGTCCTATAGAAGTTAAATAATTAAGGATTTCACGAATGAAAGTTCTTTTTAATATTGAAATCCGTACTGAATAATTTGTCTTAGTAGAAATTTAACTAAATAGTGAATGACATTACTTGAAGTTAGTTCACTCATTTCTTAATTATATGTATGTAAATATGGCTCTTTGATAAAAGAAATTCAAAATTAAGAAAATTTTGACTGAAAAATCTTAATTTTGCGTCTAGAGTCAAGACACTCTATATACTGTATCCTGCATTTAGCAGGGTAGGCAAAGGGAACGTAAGGTTGAGACACAAGGTAAAGAAAATGTTAAATAATACACCGATCGGAAAACAAACCCAAACTGTCACACTGCTGCAACGAAATAATGTTTGCAAAAAATAAAAAATAGTACCTATTCACATACAAAATTAAATGCAATAACCAGCAAAATTTACCGCCGATCAAGTGCTACGGGAAAATTTGGAACATATAACGTTATAGCCATATCACTTGACCCTATTCCTTTAACTGAAATTTAATATTTTAAAAACCATTTACCTATATTTTTAGTTAATACAAAATGAAATAAAGAATTTTGTATAGCAATGCAGCTTTATTCAATCTCTTAACAACGATCTGCTGCAATTTACTTAGTGAAATAAATAAAATATACTTTAGTTTATTTTTTTTCTTATTGTGGGGTATATTTCTTATACTCTCTGTTTTGACGAGTCACTACATTTAAGTAATATAAAGGAAAATAATCTATTGTGAGCGACTTTCTTCATTTTCCACTTTCCACATACTGATCATTTTGTGTGTGCAAGATT